>NC_081824.1:7242500-9822500 GCF_030867095.1 Alligator mississippiensis
TTAGAGCTGAAGGGAATGTGAACACTGTTAACAAAGAAGCCTTAATACTTTATATATTAAACCCCTGGAAAAATCATGGAGCAGGTCCTCAAAGAATCCATTTCTAAGCTCTTGGAGGAGAAGAAGGTGATTAGGAACAGTCAGCATGGACTCACCAAGGGCAAGTCATGCCTGACCAACCTCATCGCCTTCTATAATGAGATAACTGGCTCTGGAGATGTGGGAAAAGCAGTGGACATAATATATCTTGACTTTAGCAAGGCTTTTGATACCATCTCCCACAGCATTCTCACAAGCAAGCTGAGGAACTATGGGCCGGATGAATGGGCTGTAAAGTGAACAGAAAGCTGGCTGGTTCATCAGACTCAAAAGGTAGTAATTAATGGCTCAGTGTCTAGTTGGCAGCTGGTATCAAGTGGAGTGCCACAGGGGTCAGTCCTGGGGCCAGTTTTATTTAAAATCTTCATTAACAATCTGGAAGAGGGGTCTGATTGCACCCTCAGCAAGTTTGCAGATGAGGCTAAGCTGGGGGTACAGTAGATATGCTGCAGGGTAGGGTTAGGATTCAGACTGCCTTAGACAAATTGGAGGATTGGGCCTAAATAATCTCATGAGGTTCAACAAGGACAAGTGCAAAGTCCTGCACTTAGGATGGAACAATCCCATGCGCCGGTACAGCTTGGGAAAAGGACCTGGGGTGACAGTGGACAATAAGCTGAATAGGAGCCAGCAATGTGCCTTTGTTGCCAAGAAGGCTAACTGCATCCTGGGATGCATTGGTAGAAGCGTTGCCAGTAGGTCCGGGGAAGTGATTATTTCCCTCTATTCAGCACTGGGGAGGCCACATCTGGAGTCCAGGTTTGGGCTCTCCACTACAGAAAGGATGTGGACAAATTGGATAGAGTCCAGAAGAGGGCAATGAAAACGACTGGGGGGCTGGGGCACACGGCTTGTAAGGAGAGGCTGAGGGAACTGGGCCCATTTAGTCTGGAGAAGAGAAGACTGAGGGGGATTGAATAGCAGCCTTCAACTCCCTGCAGGGGGGCTGCAAAGAGCATGGAGCTGGGCTGTTCTCAGTGGGGGCAGATGGCAAAACAAGGAGCAATGGGCTCAAGTTGCAGCAAGGGAAGTTGAGTTTGGATATTAGGAAAAACTGTCTCACTAGGAGGGTGGTGAAGCACTGGAACGGGTAGAGAGGTTGTGAAATCTCCATCCTTGGAGATTAAGGGCCAACTCAACAAACCCCTACCTGAGATTATCTAGTTGGGGCTGGTCCTATTTGAGCAGAGGGGTGGAATAGATGACCTTTGGAGATCTCCTCCAACCCGAATTTTCTATGATTCAATATTTAAATGATTTTCCTTTCTTTCTCTGTCTTTGGTAGAAGGTTAAATGACCAGTACAGTTTTTTTTTAGTTGCCATAGAACTAAGCATCTACTGTTTTATGTTGGGCAGTGACAAAGGTCATGTTAACACCTCTGACTTTGAGCCCATTTATTCCATCAGAATTAACACTGGAATATGTCCCCCATTCAGAAGTCAACTGCCACTGTTTTACGTGATGCATCTGTTATCAGGAAAACAACATTACTCAGAGCTTTCTGTCTTAACAATGCAGCCGTTAGTGGAAAATATTATGAAACTGATCCTGCCCCCTCCCCAACCCCCAATTTTTGCCAATATACAGGAAAACAGAATTGATGGTGGAATAGGACTGCTGCTAGAGAAAGAGCCAAAAGGAGGAGGAATCAGGATGACTGAAGGATGCAGCTTTCACTCTGCAAAAAGGGAGAAAGTTCAGGAGCTGAAATTTAATTATTTGGGTGAATGAGGACATCAGCTCCCAGAGGAAAGTATATCTGATCAACGTAACAGGGCTTTCCTCTCACTGCTTAATCATATCAATGATCTTATCCTCGTGATCTCTTCAGAGGTCACTGGAGATTGCAGAGGATATAACAGTACAGACGCCTAAGCAGCAGCTTTTAATTATCATCTTCGCATTTCTTTTTAGTATCATTCAGCATATTTACCCTCCTTCAGTAAATAGCAGCTTCCCATAGCTAGGGACTACATAATTCAACAACTGCATAATGCCATCAAAAAAGTGAAGTCTGTATTACAGCTTAAAGCAGGTGGCCCCAGGGATACCCTTCCCTTCCTGTTCAGTTGCCATATGTTAAGTCTCTGAGGGTAATCTGTCATCCTAGCACATACATTTTACAACCCTGGCTGTGGTTCACGAAAGAACAGCTAAGTTCCCCTTACCTTTTGCAAATTTCATATAATGAACACGTTTCCTGGAGGATTTACTCTTCTCCTCAAGGCTAAATGTTTTCTTTGGTTCGTTGGCTGGCGACTCTAGAAGACAAAGGTTACATTTGTGTTAGAGGACAGCTCACCACTGATCCCCATCCCTGGATGTCATTTCCCAAGTCGAGCCCAAGTCATCCTACATTGCTGAAATATAGGACTAATATGTGAAGCACAGTATGGCCCAATCTTATTACCACTAAAGACCTTCCTTCCCCGCTTTCCATCTATTATTAATTACACTCAATTATTGCATCTTTTTCAAGTAACACTGGGCGGTTCTCTCTGGCAGGAAGAGGGTCTTATTAAATATTTGCATTCTGACAGTTCCTGCAGGCTAACCAGGTTGGGGGGACGTTGCACTTGGTGCTGCACACAGCATTTACACAACAATTTGCAGAACAAGGCGAGACCCCGATTGTCATGTGTTTCCACAACACACAGTTACTGCAATAAACAACAATGGTGACAGGATCATCGTGGAAAACTGCCAACAGACAAGCTTGCTTTGCAACCATGACGTGCATTGCTACCCGATACCTACGGGGTAGTTAGCAGCAGCAATCAACAGACACGGGTTACTACTGCTTGGGCCCACAGGAAGAAGGAGCCAAGATAGGATTTTTAAAACTAGGACTTCTGATCTACAGAAACTGTTGTCAGTAACAGTGCTGCCCTGATGAGCGAGTGGAAATGGCATCAGGGGATTGTGCTTCTTATCTTGAATCCAGGTCAAACCTGTTCAGTTATAACTTTCCTTTCCCTCCTTCACTGCCACCCCTTGCAAACTCAGCCTGGGCATCATGCCGTCCCATACACCCTCCCATATAATCAAGGCTCTGTAAACCAAAGTTATAGCCTCATGGGAACTGTTACCCTTCACCGGCTTGGAGAGCCAGCAAGTTAAAATAATCTGAGCTGGAGCACCCTGTTCAAATTTGCAGACGACACTAAGATGTGGGGGGAAGTGGGCACGCTAGAAGGGAGGAATAGGCTGCAATCGGATCTGGACAGGTTCCAGGGGTGGGTGGATGAGAACAGGATGGGTTTCAACATGGACAAGTGCAAGGTGCTGCACCTGGGGAGGAAGAACCAGCAGCACACCTACAGGCTGGGGAACTCCCTTCTCGTCAGTGCAGAGGCAGAAAAGGATCTTGGAGTCATTATTGATTCCAAAATGAACATGGGCCGACAGTGTGGGGAGGCGGTGAGCAAGGCCAACCGCACCTTGTCATGCATCCACAGATGCATCTCAAGCAGGTCCAAGGAGGTGAGGGGCCAGCAGGGGAGATTATGCTCAGCGGGAACCAACACAGGTTCGTTAGGGGCAGGTCCTGTCAGACCAACCTGGTGGCCTTCTACAACCAGGTCACAAAAGCCTTAGACGCAGGTGTCGTGGTGGACGTCGACTTTCTGGACTTTAGCAAGGCCTTCGACACTGTCTCTCACCCCACTCTCACTAAAAAACTAGGAGTCTGTAGGGTCGATGCCTACACAGTCAGATGAGTTGCAAATTGGCTGGAGGGCCTTTTTCGACCTGGAGGGACATGGGCAGTGGGGTCCCCCAGGGCTCAGGCCTGCACTGTTCAACATCTTTATCAGCGACTTCGACGAGGGGGTGAAAAGCACCTTGTTCAAGTCTGTGGATGACACTAAGATGTGGAGAAGTGGGTACAACAGAAGGGAGGGACAGGCTACAACTAGATCTGGACAGGTTACAGGGGTGGGCGGATGTGAATAGGATGGGATTCAACACTGAGAAGTGCAAGGTGCTGCACCTGGGGAGGAAGAACCAGCAGCAGACCTACAGGCTGGGGAACTCCCTTCTCGTCAGTGCAGAGGTGGAAAAGGATCTTGGAGTCATTATAGGCTCCAAGATGAACATGGGCCACCAATGTCGGGACGCGGTCAGGAAGGCCAACCGTACCCTTTCATGCATCCACAGATGTATCTCGAGCAGGTCCAAGAAGGAGATCCTCCCCCTCTATGAGACACTGGTCAGGCCCCAGGTGGAGTACTGCGTCCAGTTCTGGGCGTCGCAGTTCAGGAGGGATGTGGCCAGCATGGAGAGGGTCCAGAGGAGGCCACCCGCATGGTCAGGGGGCAGCAGGGCAGGCCCTACGAGGAGAGGCTATGGGACCTGAACCTGTTCAGCCTCCAGAAGAGAAGGCTGAGGGGGATCTGGTGGCCATTTACAAGCTAGTCAGGGGGACCAGCAGGCATTGGGGGAGTCCCTGTTCCCCCGAGTGTTACCAGGAGTGACTAGAAATAACGGTCACAAGCTGGCAGAGGGTAGATCCAGGCTAGACATCAGGAGGTGCTACTTCACTGTCAGGGCGGCTAGGACCTGGAGCCAACTGCCAAGAGAAGTGGTGCCGGCTCCTACCCTGGGGGTCTTTAAGAGGAGGCTGGATGAACACCTTGCTGGGATCGTTTGACCCCAGTACTCTTTCCTGCCATGGCATGGGTCAGACTTGATGATCTGCTCAGGTCCCTTCCAACCCTACCTACTATGAGCTGAGCCTGCAACCTACAGAGGAAGGGCTGAGTACCCATTATCAATCTCTGACCCACTCAGTCCTTGCATTTAAGCTTTACATTTGTAACCGGTGAAGGTCCAATACTCCAGGGTAGCAAACCCAGTTTTAGAGAAAAGTGTACAGTTAAACAGAATGCCTGCAAAGGCAGGTTTTGGGTAGAAAGTGGGAATCACAATAAAGACACTCTCACCAAGGACCTACCACTTTTGATTCTACGGCAGTCAAAACCATTCATATACAATACTGAAGGGACCACAGAAGGAATTGTCACCCAGGGCTTCAAACCCAGCTTCAAACTTTCAGCAAGTGACACAAGTACCCTCTTGTGGCTTTACGGTGGAACTTCAATATCCAGCACAACTATTTGAGTTTGTCTAATAAAAGATATCAGATTGACCCAAAGATCCTGGTCTGCCTAGTATCCGACACAAGGAATTCTGCAGATGGAGCTTGCAACGGAGAGGTGTGCTGTCACCTACTCCAAGGCTTGTCAACCCCCAATATTAGAGTTAGGCAAATGCTGCAGGAATATTCACTTAAAAGTAGTAATGATCCTTAGATGGCGACTCCTTTTATAAAGTGCTTTGGGATCTGCTTTAAAAGTGCTGTGGAAAAGCTGTCTCCCCATTTTATACAACCAAATTCCCAGCTGCTCAGAGACTCTGAGGATGAGCAGGTGAACCTATTTAGATCCAGGGTTTTCAAAACGTAGGATCATAGCTTAATACTGTCTCACTTACCAGCTCTGGTAATTCTAAGGGGTATTTTGTGTGTCTTTCAATGCAATTCAGCAGCTGAAGAGCCAGCACGCTGTAAGCGCTTAGGCAGACATGCAAGTAAAAGTGTGATGGAATCTGATGTGTGATACCCACAAGCACACTTCTCACTATACCACGTGTGCATGGCAAGGGGCCTGATTGTGGGATCAAACATCAGACCTCATTATGCCTTATTGCTAGTGCAGGGGGAGCTCGGCAGCATGATCCCAGGCTCCCCCTGCACCAGCAAGCAGCGAATTCCCACAGCTAGCAGGGCTCCTGGGGAGCACACCCTGTGGCTAGGACCCCCAACCTGGCCCCATGTTCAATTACATTTCTTTGCGTAATAACTTTGTGGCTTATTTATTCCTTGTTTCATCATGTGTGGCCGGGTAACAATTAAGACATGATTTACTGGTTAATCACATCTTAAGTGTAACATCTGCCCGGGGCCTCAGTTGCCCAAAAAGCAGTTTCAGAGGTGCTGCTCTGGCCTGACTGTCTGCAGGATAAAAGACAGCAAAATCTCGCTGACAGTTTCATAGATTTCATAGACATCAGGGGCTGGAAGGGACCTCACAACATCATTGAGTCCAGCCCTCCCGCCATAGGCAGGAAGTCCACTGGGGTCGACCACCTTGCCAGACTCAGCTCTTATTGCAGCATCTGACTTTATGACCAGCTTATCTTTGAAGCTGCTCCTAGCCATTGGGAGAGACAAAAAGCAAAGCTGTCCCTTTCACCGTCACAGTCAGAGCAATGCAGCTTTGATCAGAAGATGGTTCCTGTGGCCGCTTTGCAGAGGTCACGGTGATCCAAGGGGATATATATAGCACAGAACTCGGAGAGCTCTGCTCAGCAATCCCACCTCTGCCCTGACTCACTGCATCCCTGGAAAGCCATTTCTCCTTGCTGCTCTTCCAGTCCCACACCGGTAAAACCAGAAACAGCAATAAGGGTGTACCTCTGAAACACTTAGCGGAGGACTTCTTGGACAGATCACAAATGTCTTCTCACATGTTACAACTAACACATCTTCCTGTACCTCAGATAAGATATAGGGGCAAGATTCTTAAGGTTATTTAGGTGACTGTGACCTTTGAACTTCCTACTAGCTTTCACTAACGTCATCAGGCACCCCCCTACTACTCCCAGCCCAAAGGTGTCCTGGTCCCTGTCTACGGCTCCTAGGCACTGCAATAATACAACTCTTGAAAAGAGCCAGTTCTTCAGCTTCAGGAGCAGCTCTGCAGGTTTGCGGCTAATTAAAAGAGCAGCTGTAGCTTCTCTATCGACTCATTTTGATCTTTCTTTTAACTCCCTGCCAAATCCTTCTGCTGTCATATGTTTACAATTAGCCCTTATTATGCTGAACAAAAGTTGCTAACCACACTATGGTCTCCATTCTCCACCTAGCAGCATGTGGACAACCTGTGGTACTAGGCAGAACCTCACGGACTTCATGATGCTCCACCTGGGCCCTATAAATTGCAAGATTAAAACCTAAGGGCATGCCTATAGAAAAAAACAGCCCCCTTCTAGCTACCAATGTGGCAGATAGGGCAGGAAGCAGAAAGCAGAGAGGTAAGGGGCACAGGACAAGGAACAGAAAGCACAGCAGCAGAAGAGGAAGGGGAAGGGGATCAGTGTGGCACTGAGAGAGGGTGTGAGGCGAATTCATGGCACAGCTGCCTGAAACGTTGGTCCCCCACTGATTAACACTTGCTTACATGTTTAGTGCCACCCTACTGAAACTGGTGCAAAACCACACATAAACCAAGCCAAAAATTTGGTTAAAAGACTTTAAAAGTAGCTGCTTTTGGAAGCGTTTGCCACATTTCCTGCTCCCATGTGTGTGTCAGCCCCCTAGCTGAATTGCATTCACCAAAACATTTGAAACTCAGGTAGATTTTGACTCTAGCTCACTCAAGCAACAGGTCCTCAGGTGTGGGAAAAATGAAAGCTGAAAGGAACTGGCATCGTTTAAAAGTCAGACGTGAGTCTTCACTAGCAAGCAAAGTGGACAGACAGAGATAAAAACATGGCAATGGAGAATGTTTCTGTTGTGAGGCTCTGAACTGGCTCCGGCTTTTCAAGTAGATCCGTGGTTCTCAACCTTTTCTGTACCAGGACCCCATTTGTAAACACTGATGGCCAGTCTTGACCCAGTAAATATTTAAGTAGAAAACAGCCCCCTGGCCCTACTGGTGCCCCTCACTCCGAAACCTCCAGCCTCCCACCCCCCCAGACCTGCTGGTGTCCCTCACTCCTGACTCACTGCCTCCAGGGGGTCAGTGGGTGAGGCATGGGGGGCACGTGCCCACCCCCCCAATTTGTGCACCCACAGCAGGACAGCAGGAGCAGGCCTGGGGCTGCAGCCTGGCTGGACCGGCACAGGCAGAAGCCACCTCTGCGAGGACCCAGCACAGGAGGGCAGAATGGAGCAGCGAGACTCATTGCTGTCATCACTGCTGGGACCCCTGCGCCAGCTGAGCCACCAGCAGCAAGAGGAGTAACAGACGGTGTGGGGCAGGCTGCACTGCCCTCACCTCCTCCTGCTGCCAGCTGCTTGTGCGCTGGGCTGTGGCTCTACTCCGCTGCCATGGCCTAGTCTGGTGGTCCCCTTACACTACCCATGCTGCCCACCACCACACATCCCCTCTGGGGTAGAGCTGCAGCCTGAGGGAAGCAACAGCAGAGGCTGGGCCATGGGGGCAGGGTATAGGGCAAACAACTGGCAGTGGGAGAAAGCAAGGGCAGTGCACCGCCTCCCCTTCTAGTCCATTACTTTTTGTGTTGCTAATGGTGCAGCTGGCACAGGGGTCCCAGCGGTGGCAGCAGGGTCCTACCTACTGGGCTGCAGAGGCAGCTCCTGCACATGTCAATCTGGTCAGGCTGCAGCCCCGTGCCCGCCGTGGGTGCACAAATCTGTTGGGGGGGACATGTGTCCCCCCACCTTGATGCATTGCCCATGCCCCCCTTGCTCCCTCGACACATCGCCTATGCCCCCCTAGCTCCCTCAGTGCATCACCTATACCCCCCGCCCTACAGACTTATCTGTGGGGAGCTGCAGGAACTTTCCACATTGCCTGGCTGCCATGTGCACGTGTGTGCGTGCATATGCACCTGGAAGCCCCTGCCTGATCACCCTCCTCCTGCTCCCCCCAGGCACAAGCAGCCCCTTGCAGGCAGGAACTCTGTCAGCCCGCAAAGGGAACCCGACGGTTTTCTCCGTTTTTCTCCTTTAAAGGAGCATTCATTTTTAAAGTTTCTTCATGACTCTTTCATATATTCTTGCAACCCACTTTTGGGTCACAACCCATGGGCTGAGAAATACTGAAGTAGATGACTGCTGCTCCTGACATCCCAGAAGAGCAACTCCAGGCTCCCAGGTCTAGTGAAGAGCCATTCTTTGCTAGAAGGGCCAGATCCAAAATGCACCAAAGTCTATAGCAACAGATGTCATTCCCCACAGCCACTTGAAAAGTAAGCTAAAGCTTGGCCCTATGACATAAAGCCCCTCTAGTACCATCAATCTTAAAAGGTATGAAGAGGCATCAGTATCATGAAAGAAGAGATGATCAGCCAGCCAGACTGGGCCCAAGCTGCTTTTTAAGGCACAGAAAGAGTGGCAAGTCTCAGAACAGCAAAGTATTAACATACCTGTTTCACCTTGCCCGTAGGAACTATTCAGTTCAGCCAGAAGCTGGTTGAAGTCATCCTGATGAGCAATCCAGTTGTCCTGTAAACAGCACCCAAGTGAATGCAAGCAAGAACTTTTATCCTACCAAAAACTACAGCAAAGTCTGGCTGCGCACCTTGAGACACCGTACAACCAGAGTTAACTATAGCGAAAGAGTTCCAGATACAGGACCATTTAGCAAGGGGAAACCCAGAGAATTCCCTGAGTGGAAAGCCTGACAGCTGCTGGCTAAGTTCAGTCCAAAGTGCCTGACTGATAAGAATGGTGTTTGAACGTCTTCAAACAATACTCAGCTGTTGTTGGCTCTGCGTGCCCTAGGTTGGGCAAGCTGCTCTCAGCTGCAGGCAGGAAATGCTAACACGACTTTCCTGCAGCATGAAAGATGAGAAGGTATGAGCTCATTTAAGATGTTGACTCAGAGAGAGCATCTTTGGAGCCCAATCCTGCAGGGTCCTTAAAACCCCCCAAAAACTATGGGAGACGAAGACTGTTTCAGGAATAGGGGCAGGAAGCACGAGGACAGGGGACAAAGGGATAGCTACCAGCCAGAAAAATGTTTCAGGTCTGTGTTGGAAGGGACTGCATTGAGTAACCTAGTCACTATAACTCACTGTACCTCCCTTAACTCATGCTCACCTCAGGAAAGCCCATCAGAAAGCATCTGGTCTGAGCCTGAATTTATCCAATGTATCCCTTCTGCATCAGACAGTAATAAGAATGATTACAAATCCCACTAACTTCATGCTACCTACAGGGTCTCTCAAACATCTCAGTTAGGAGACACACCTGCTTAGAATCATAGAAAATGAGGGTTGACAGGACCTCAAGGTCACATCTAGTCCAATCCCCTGCTCAAAGCAGGACCATCCCACCTAGATCATCCCAGCCAAGGCTTTGTCCACCCAGGTCTCAAAAACCTCCACAGATGGAGACTCCACCACCGCTCTAGGTAATCTGTTCCAGTGCTTCACCACCCTCCTAGCGAGAAAGTTTTTCTTACACTCCAACCTAAACTTCCTTTGCTGCAACCTGAGCCTTGTTCTGTCATCTGTCACCACTGAGAACAGTCCAGCCCCATCCTCTTTGGAATCACCCTTCAGAGAGCTGAAGGCTGCTATCAAATCCTGCCTCAGTCTTCTCTTCTCCACACCAAATCAGCCCAGTTCCCTTAGCCAGTCTTCACAAGTCATGTCCCCCAGCCCCTGAACCATTTTTGCTGCCCTCCGCTGGACTCTTTCCAACTTGTCCACTTCCTTTCTGTAACGGGGGTCCCAAAACTGGACACAGGACTCCAGATGTGGCCTCCCCAGTGCAGATTAGAGGGGGAAAACTACTTCCTTCCATCTGCCTGCACCATCTCTACCAATGCAGCCCAGTATGCTGTTAGTCTTCTTGGCAACAAGGACACACTGTTGGTTCATATCTATCTCACTGTCTACTGTCTCCCCCAGGGCCTTTTCTGCAGAGCTGCTGCTTAGCCAGTTGGTCCCAAGCCTGTAGCAGTGCATGGGATTGTTCCATCTTAAGTGCAGGACTTTCTTGCTTACCTGGACCAACAATGATGTTAACTTCTACTTACCTCATAACTGATGGCAGCTCCCAACCCAAGTGTGTTGTTTTTCACTTGAACCTTGATATGTTCTGTGCTTCCTTGTTCCTGAGCCCCAAGACCCTAATAAGAATTTAAAGCAAACCGTAAGCAGTTTTCAAATGTAGAATTAACACTGTAAATCAGTACCATGTGGAGCAAAAAAACTGTTTAGTAATATAGCTGGAAACACCACTTAATTGCTAGCGTTTGCTTTGCTGCAATTTAATGCAAAGGCTTTAGTACACTGTCAAGATATCGTGTATTTTTCATTTATGGTTTAAGCTTCCAAAAAATACAAGCAACAACAAAACAGTATCATTATTAGGAGTTAATGATTAATCAAAAAGCCACCTTACATTTCTGGGGGATGCTTTGTAACTTTAAAGACAGGAGACAACTGGCCACAATGTTTCTCTCACCACAGAAATGCAGTCACTGCCTGGGTGGTGGTTAGCTAACAAAGACCAGGAAAAACAAAATACGAAGTCCAACTCGTGAGCAAAAACAAAGCAGTCTCTCTCAGATTATGTTTAATTATCAGGCTTTAGCTCAAGTGTCAACCAGGGATAAGACCTCATTCCCTGACCTGCTTATGCTCTCTCCTAGCCAAACAGATAAGGAGAATTCACATGCCCCTGAAACTTGGTCAGATTGTGGTATTTGAGGGACCTGCAGTTGGAGTCTGGGAATGCTTTATTATATAGTGCAACAACCCGCATTTAAATATGTTGCTAGCAAGGATGCAACTCACTGCAGTTTGTTTCAAAAATAATACCAGCTCGACTGGCACCAATGCATCCTCCTCCTGCCAGACAGCAAGGTCTATTGTTGCACCCACATGACCTCAGGCAGGAGACCTAGCTACACATTCATCCTGTCCCAATTCTAACTCAATGCTAACGAGGAGAATTGAAGAGACAGGCGTACGCAGCTCCAGTTTGCAGCACAAATGGACTTAAGCCCATTGACTCAGCTCAGCCCTGGTCCCATTTATGCTATATATTGGGTCTGTGCTGTAAATGCTGCCCCGCCACCCCAGTTCTTGTGAGAGTGTAGGACAGGAAGGTCCTACAGCAATGCTGAGGAAATATAGCAGGAAAAAAAATCACCCACATATAATGGTAAAAACGCAGCTGCTGCCATAGATACATTTGCTGCCAATGTGATTTCATCTGTGGGGCAATCAAACATCTGAAAGCATCCTTTCAATTTGTGTTTTGAATCCTATGACCGTCAGAGCTATTTTTACATGACACAAGAAGAGCTACCAAAGTGGGTGTTTGTGCTTCCAGATCAAGATGTTCATTAATTAGCAATCTAAGGGCTGAGGATCCAAGGCCTACCGAAGCCAATGGAAAGGCTCATTGGCACCAGCGGCCCTTGGATCTAACTCGACATCAGCAGTTCCCAAAGCAGAGTCTCAAGCACTTCCAAACGGGGTCAGGGATCCAACCGTAGAAGTCACAGCCCGACTGGTCTTGCGAGTCAGTGGGAAGCAAAGTCAAGAGGCTGGAAAGACTACGAACCACTACCCTACGTGCCACTGTCTGTGTGCAATTGTGATCCTGCAATGAACTAGGTACAACATCAGGAGCAGTTAAGAAGTCATCAGCTACATTTCTTTTTTTTTTAAACAGACTTTTTCAAGTCAAGGTATAGTTATTCAAGGAATTCAGCTTGAGTTCTGCAAATATCCTAAGCTCAAGAACGCTACAACGATTACTCCTTGTTTCTAAATGAAAGAAGAGAAATGACTAGCCTGAGATATACTTTAAAAAACAAGAACCCAGACCATTCTCTGTCACTGTGCTTGCTCACATAACCAAGCACCAGGAAATGCTGAAGAGATGGAGATGACAGCTCTGGGCTCTGAGCAGGCCCCTTTGTAGCAGCCCCCCACCCCTCCCCGCCAACGGAAAGAGGCAACAGAGCTCTCTTTGTTGACCAGAGGAGAATTTTTCTAGCATCATGAGGTTACAGGCCTTCTTTTATAACCCTCCACAGCAGTGGGCTGGAGAGAGGAAAGGATATAGCTTGACACGACACCCAAACTAATCTGGGAGATAAAGGCATTAAAAGCTGTGAGAAACTAAAACAGCTTTCTGGTGCTGCTTTCTCTCACAATAAAGGCCAGAGCCAGAATATAGGGGGTACAACAAACCACACCTGAGTGGTACCTACTTTGGCTCTTCTCTGTGTCACTGTCTTACCCGTGCGACAGCAGAAGAGAAGAAAGTGAGGAAGAGCAAGAAATGTGGAAGTCACTAAGTGGTGGGGTAACAAAAGTACCTAATAACAAGGACCCAGCCCTATAAACACCAGGACCAAGAGCTGCCCGCAGTTCTGGTACCCAGTGCTCTCAAGCATAATGTCGCTGCAAGTGCTTCTAAATCCACAACACTTGAGAGTCTGCTTTTTCTGCTAGCACTATCTTCCATTTACACTGGGGTAGGCAATTATTTGGGCTGGAGGGTCACTTAATGAGTTCTGGTGAGCTGCTGAGGACCAAAGCAGGGCGGGGAGATGCCAACTGAACCTATTTGACCCTCTGGGCCACTGGGAGCCCAAGGAGGGAGGGCTGTGCCCCGCACCACTCCACTCTGCCAGGGCTAGGCCATACAGTGCAGACTCCTCCACCCCCCAGCATCCACCCCACAGCTTCCTGTTGGTGCTGCACACTCCCGGCAGCTGGGCCTGCACAGGACAGGGTGCAATGCAGCGTGCCAAAGAGCCATCCTGCCCACCTGATGGGATGAGCTGCTGGTGTCATGCCACACCAGGAAAGTTGGGGGTGGCTGCCCCAGGCCAAGCCACCCCTCACCCTGGACTCAACTAGGGCCATGGCAACAGGTACTCATCACGGCGAGTGAGCAGAACAGCTATTTGGTGTGCTGCATCATGCCCCATCCTGTGTAGGACCGGCTGCTGGCAGCCAGGGTGCCAGGACTGCACACTGCAAGCAGGAACCCAGGTTGGGGAGGTGGATGCAGGAGGTGGAGAAGTCTGCGCTGCTGCGGCCTGGCCCAGCCCTGGCTGCGGCAGAGTGGAGTGGAGTGCAGTGGTGCAGGGCACAGCCCTCCCTCCTCAGGCTCCTGACTTTGGATAGGATCAACTGGTGGGCCAGATACAGCCTGCGGGCCACATTTTGCCTACCTTCCCTTTAGACCAAGGTATTCAGGTCATACCTTTCCTTTAGACCATCCCATTTTTTCCAACATCTTCTGACCAAATTTGGAATCATCTTTGCTCCAGGCGCTGTTTCTGGGATCCACAGACCACTTCTGCTTCCTACGGGCTACGGTAAAGAAAAAAACCCAAAACTGTTACACTCCATTTAGTTTTCCAGCAGTCAATTTCTGCTTTCCGTCTAGTCAATAAATTTCTTTCATTCCACACAGCATTGATACCAGTCTATTTAGTGCCCCCATTACTGTTGTGGTTGAACACCACAATCTGGAATGGTTTTACCTTCACAGAAGCCCCGAGAGAAGGGAAAGAGTATTAGCTCCAGTTGTAGGTGGTGAACTGAGGAGCAGAAGAACAAGGGCTAGATCTGAGGACCTTAATGCCCACAGTAGGACTTCAGCACCCAAGTCTAAAATTTAGACCCCCACAAGCCCTTTGCAACTGGATGATCCTTTGCCTATCTTGTCTAGGGGCACATGCCTGCATGTCTCAGAGCACGCCTGCATCAGCAGGCTGGCTTTGTGAAAAATGCCACCTTACCCTGTCCATGCTGAAGTGTATAGTCTCCTAAGGCCATACCTGCACTGCCCCAGTCTCCCAGCCTAGCCCAGCTTGCATTCATCAAACACAGAAGCACAGCACTCAGCCCGGGGCACCCGTCTGGTTGCTCCCAAGAGCAGAAGAGAAAAAGGCCTGGAGAGTGGCAAGGAAGCAGGGGATGCCCCTCATCCTCATGGAGAAGCTTCACTGCTGCAAATCTGGGTTTGGCACATGTGATCAGGAGCAATGGTGCAAATTTCCCCAGATGCACAGCACAGACCCAGTCTGAATAATCAACACTAGCATTCCCCAAATGCTTCAAATTCCACTTCTGAGCAGGCCCCAAGTACCTCGGTCATGACAGTCCTAAGTAACTTGTCTCCCATCCCACATCCAAGCCCCATAGGAATCTACAAACTGGATGATCCTCTGCCTATCTGGCTGGAGGAGAGCGCCTGCAACATGAGACATGGCACAGTAGCAACACCCAAAAAATCATTCAGTGGTTAGAGGACTTGCCTAGGGTGTGGGAGACCTAGATTCAATTCCCAACTAGGCCTAAGGGGATGCAAAGCCATTGCTCCCATCTCCCAGGAAGTGCAGCCAGTCACACGCGGTCTAGTCTGATGAATCCGGATGACACCATGTGAATCAGCTTTCCCGGGAAGAGCATTCAGTTTGGTGTTTGAGCACTCTCCTGGGAGGTGGGAAATGTGGATTTAAATCCCCTCAGGCAACAGAGGGAACTGAACCTGGGCCTCCCACTCCCCAAACAAGCACCCTAACCAGTAGGCCATTATATAAAAAGGGGGCAGCAGCAGTTGCTCTGGCTTTCCGATGTGGAAAACAGGGTTACGACTGCATTGGGTGCGGGACTCAATCCCGTCACCTCGTTAGCTGGGCTCCGAAAAGGCCAATGGATTGAGTCCTTCAGGGAATTCAACAGAGGGATGCGTAGTTGCTGGACTGCAGTAAAGCTCTGCCATGCTCACTCAGGGCAACTGGAGAGCGCAGACAGCTCGAAGCTGCTCACGCTCCCCCCTTAAAGCAAACGTACCACTAAAAAGCCGCAAAAATTGATGCCACCTTCTTCAGAGCAAGACTTTGCACATTTGTGCCAAGACAAGGCATGGGGACGTCTGTTTGCTTGGTCTCTGTGGCACCATAAACAGGCGCCATAAACATTTTTATAGTGCCATAAAGGTGAGGACTGTTTCCTACTGTAGACAGGCTTTTTAAATCTTGTGCTACCAGGTAACAAGAGCCTAAGATCTAACACAGGAGCCTTGCAGGCCTGTCATTTTTAGCATTTTCTCCTTCTTTGCACCTTTGAAACCAGGGTCTCCGATCACTTTATAGATGCTAGTGAATTCATCCTCATCTTCCTGCAAGGAAGATGCACGTCACCCTCTATTCTCCATATAAGAAAACGCAAGCAGAGAGTAAGAGCAGCTTCCTTAAAGTTAGAAAGAAGCCTGTGACAGGAGCAGAAAGAGGATTCAACTCCAGATCCGGTGCTAGATCTATAAACCCATCGTTCTCACTTCCACAAAGGAATTATGGAAAGGAGGGTTCAGGTATCATTTGTCAGAGACATTATCTCTCTGGACCCAATGATCTGTAAGGTCCCTTCCAGCCCCTAACATCTATGAAACTATGAAGAAGGTGAAAGCTATGTCCTGGGCTGTAGCTGCAAGCTATTCAGCTCAGGCGCGCTGCTGTACTGAGCTGCACCTGGAGAATTATGGTATGGCGACACAGATCCTATCCAGGGTAGCAGCACCACCCAGTGGAGAAAAATGTTTCATTCAGTCGCACGCTTCTGCTTTGTCACCAACGCAGAGCTTGGAAGTCATTAGAGCATGTCCCGACTAACAAATGCAGCCCTAAACATGGACGTGAACTAGCACACTGGCTCAGAGATGGCACTGGGGGGTCACGCAAGCACCCTGAATGATCCCCAAGTGTCAGGCAACACTATGTTGAGACACCAGCCTGCTGCAGATGTGCCATTTCCTAAATATTGGTGGTACCTGCATCCTGCTGCTTTATCTGCAGCAAATTAAAGGGCATTTCTGATGGTTGGGGTATTCCGTCTGGTAGTGGTGTGTGAGGTTTGTTCCCAGAGGATGTTAGGAACAGGATGCAAGTCACCTAGCATGGTTTTGACAGGGATAACCCAGCCTGGAACAGGGGTTTGGGCTACATTAGGGGTGGTTAACAGTCCTCTCTTCAGCAATACCACACAAATACCACTCATGTTCTGGAACTAGCGTGTGTAAAGTGCCTGGGTGTCTCTGTGGCATGGCTGGCAAGAGGACCACGAGGGAGGCGGTGCGTGCGGTTATGAGAAGATTGACTGCAGACAAGCAGCCCTGGGGATCTAAAGAGCTGAGAACCGCTGAACTAGCGACTCCAAACTGAGGTCCAGGAAGCACTCGAGAGCAGCCAGCTCTCTGCAGTTGCTGAAGTGGCGCAGCCTCTTCTCATTCGAGCTGCTAAACTGCATTGAGAGACAGGTGAGGCACTGATGTGGTATTCATTTCTTGCACAGCCTTATCTATCTACCTAGGACTGGAAGGCCCTCCCAGGTTAGAGCCCAGCATCTGGCTACCAAACCCATCATATAAGGCACCCTTTTTAAGTAGGCCATGTTTGGCGTTTAAAAGCAACCCAAGACCTACCGTGCACCGCCCCTGCTACTCCCCGCCCAGCAGGTAGGTCTATGGAGAGGGAAGGGGGGGGCGGTGCAGATCAAGGCAGAGGGAGAAAATATTATTTGAGGATGCGGCTCTCCAGCAGGTAAGTCCCACCCGGCCGGGGCCCCACTCAACTTACCCCTGCTTCTGCCTCTGCAGCACTGTCCCTCACCATGGGGGCTTCAATATGGCCCCCACCCCTTCCTTCCCCGACAGACTGACCTGCTGGGCTGGTGTCCATGTGTGCATGCATGCGCGCGCTCAGCCCCCCGCCCCAGCCTTGGATCGACTCCAAGATCTACCCCAAGAGGTTGCAAGACCTACCGGCAGATCGAGATCCACTGGCTGGTGACCACTGATAAAAGGCCTTTCACAAACCTGTCTTTATTCATCTTTGGCCTCTTGCTTTCCACTGTGATTCTAAGTGATTTGGGACACGGACTGCCTTTTTTATTTCTTCTGTATCTACAGTACTTTGCTCAAGTGAGTCTTAGCATGACTGGAGCTCGTAAGTGTGACAGTAACATGAAAAAGAGAGAGATGAAATTCAATTTCTATCCAGCGAAGAGTGGGTTCCTAGCAAAGCCTTTCTATTAAGACATGGTGCACAGAATCAAAGTGTCTTGGAACCCCCAAATTAGAAAACTCATCAAGAATTGAAATAATCCCAAGAAGCAGACACACAACACAAGACAAACGAGTGCCGCAGAGCTATTTTACAAGGTGCTCTAAAAGAAAGAAAAAAGGACATTTCACATCAGAAAAAAATAGTGATAAACACCAATATTTTAGCCATTTCTGAATGTTTCTCAGAATGTGACTACAGGCTGTTCTCTACTAGTTTCGTGCAGTTTACATATAATGAGTGTATATTCATTTAATTCATTGCATGCATTCATTCATTTATTCATTCAGCAGAGAGGGGTAGGAAATAAGGTAGCAGGACACCTAGAAGCCATAATGGGGATGGCAACTACAGAAACACATCGCAGACAACGAGCGAGGAGCACAGATCCACACAGGAGACTATATTTTGGTGTGCATCACTCCCACAATGCACTGCACAAAGCAGCTGACTGTGGGCTTCAGTGAATTTACCTTGCATATAATGAATTTTTTATATAAAAAGGGTAATCGCATAAGAGCGAATTTGAACATACCGAACCCGCATAAAGCAAGGGAAACCTGTACAAGGATAAACATTAACCCCGGGGCTGATTTGTCAGAACCTGTTAATGACTGTGTCAGACATCACGCACTTCAGAAAACCTGTGCAATTGGGAAGACTGCACTTAAAACACTGCATTTATTTGAATCCAAGTTAAGGTTTTTCCCCCCACACTCATCGTGGGTGGGAGAATCCTACTCTTGGACTCAAAAACAAAGGGCAGGGGAGCAAACTGGAGGAGGAGCTGCTCCCCATGGCCACTTACCCTCAGATGCAGCTTTGGCCCTAACCTGCACCTGCCCAGCCAGACAGCAGCAGTGGTGGCAGCTCCAGCCTCGTTCCCAGCTCCGGCTCTGGCCCACATCCAGGAATGGAGCTTCTGCCACATCCACTGATGTCTGACTAGGCAGGGGACCACAGCCAACATATGCTTTCTGCCCCAGGCTGCAGCAGGTCAAGAGCCAGGACTGAGAGAGAGTAAGTAGAGGGCAGCAGAGAGGGGCCAAGCAGGAGAAGGCAAGTAGTCAGGGAGGACAGGTGCCAGGGGCACAGGAACTGCAAGAGGGAACAACAGAGGGGGGAAAGTGGTGGGGAGCAAGGGGCAGGTGCCCCCCACCTATCTTTCCATTGCTGCTTACCTCCCTGCTACTGCTTTCCTCGCTGCAGCGGTGCAGGGGATGAATTTAAGACGTCCTTCCAATAATTAGAGACCTTACATGAAAAATGATAACAAACACATAAATCTCCCACGTACAAAATCTAATTACTGGAGGGGCGTCTTAAATTCAAAGTCATCTTTGATTCAGGTAAATACAGCAATTCCACGTGCGCCTACAGTTTCACTCTTACGAAGTCAGATGTACATCTCTGAGATGTACTAAGTCAAAGCTAGGTACATATTTCAGCCCTAATCCTGCAGGCACACATTTCCTCAAACGTAATGTTAAAAGAAAAGAGAAATGTGCATTCAAAAGCTCTGTGGGCCTGGACAAGAATTAAAGTTACAGCCATCGTTGAGCCTCAATAACAACCATCAGCTTACAACTCCATTACATCCCTACGTCAGTTCTTACAGGACAGTCGTTGCATGCGCCTTTCACCGAACAATGAGGCGCCCTTTAAATATGGGGCTACATGGCTAGCAGACAATGCCTGTCCCCTACCCAGGAGGAGAAGTGTGGGCGAGCAGTGGAGATTTCCTGTTCACTACACATGCACTGCTGTATGGTTATGCTGGGGAAAGACAGGTCATCGAGATGCACACAGATGGGGAGGACTGTGATAGTCTTGGTGGGAGCTCCTTTCTAGTCTTGGGCCAGCCATGAAAAGGACCCGTCTTCTGCTCAGCTGAGCTTTATACCTGGGACTGAACCCACTGCACCAGAGAAGCAGACCACGGTCTTCACCCTGACGCTCTAAGTAAGCTTGCAGATTCTCTGGGCAGCCGCCGAGTGCCTTGAAGATAAGGACTACGACCCTGAGCTCGATCCCACAACCTGGCAGCATTACAATAAAACCAGAGAGAGCAAATAGAAAAAAGGACTGGAGACCCCAGGCACATGCCCCCTTGCCCGAATGCAAAGGGCACATATGACAAATGCATCGCAGATGGCGTGAGCCGCCTGCTGCGCCGAGTGCTATGCGACTACCACCTACACGGGCAACTGAGCCCGTACCGAGTCCCGAGGGTAGCGATTCCCAACCAGGGTGCCGCAGCAGGCTGAGATCCTTCCAAGGGGGTGGTGGGGAGCCACACCAGGCTAGAGATGGGCCAATTTGATTCATCAGGTAAAACAAGAGATTTCACATAGGAACCCAAAGGGTCCACATCATTCTGCCCTGGTGCCGCCTGGCTCTCTGCAATAAAAGAACAGCTCTCGCCAGGGGCAGACTGGGGGGCGGAGGGGAGGAAGGGAAGCTGGGGAGAGATACTTGTGCATTTGCCCTGGTCCCCACCCAAAGCTGAAAGCCAACTCCCTGGCAGGGGCAGCAACATGTCTAGTCCGGCAGTGCTGTGCGAGTCAATTGACTTCACGTCTCAATGTCCTCTACCCGATCCCGTCCAAACCACGGGTGGTAACGACCCCCTCTCTTTTTCAGTGGTCTCGATGTTCCCCCAGTCAGACCACCCTTTACTCTGCCAACCTCATGTTTGCTGCTCCTCGTCATGTAGCTCCTATTTTACGGACTGTTTTTATCGTTAGAAACGTAGAAAATGAGGGTTGAAGGGACCACAGGAGGTCACATCTAGTCCAACCCCCTGCTCCAAGCAGGACCAGCCCCAACTGCATCATCCCAGAAAGGCTTTGTCTAGTTGGGTCTTAAACACCTCCAAGGATGGAGAGTCCACCCCCTCTCTGGGGAGCCTGGTCCAGTGTTTTGTTATCCTCCTAGTGACAAAATTCTTCCTAATATCTAACCTCAACCTCCCTTGCTGCAGCGTGAGCCCATTGCTCCTTGTCCTGTCATCTGCCCCCCCCCCCCCCCAAGACCAGTCCAGCTCCATCCTCTTTGCACCCCCCTGCAGGGAGGTGAAGGCTGCTATTCAATCCCCCTCGGTCTTCCCTTCTGCACACTAAAGCAGCCCATTTCCCCCAGCCCCTCCTCACTTGTCATGCCCCCCAGCCCCTAACCAGTCCAGGAGACTGGACGCGCACCTCGCTGGGGTTAGTTCACCCAGCGCTCCTTCCTGCCCAGAGCAGGCTGCCCTGCCCCACACGGCGCTGGCGCTCAGGCCCCCCTCCAAGCATATCAGTGGTTGCTCCCATTCACCCCCCCCGCACTAAGCTGCATTGGTAGAGCCCAGGCCTCAGCATTCCTGTCTTCCAGGGGGCTCCTTCCCACAAGGGATGAGGTTTACCCCCCCCAAAGATAATGGTTTCTTCCTCTCCCCCAGAAGCTTAATGGACCCTTCCAAGAGAGGCACTCCCACATGGTATCTTCCATTCCTTCCTTTATGAGGGTGCTCTCCCCCACTCCTACATGGTATCTTCCACCCCTTCCTCTACAAGGGTGCTCCCCCGAATGGTATCTTCCATCTCCTTCTTCTACAAGGGTGCCACTCCCACATGGTATCTTCCACCCCTTCCTCTACAAGGGTGCTCCCCCTACTCCCACATGGTATCTTCCACCCCTTCCTCTACCAGGGTGCTCCCCCCAATGGTATCTTCCAGCCCCTTCCTCTACAAGGGTACTCCCCCCACTTCCACATGGTATCTTCCATCCCTTCCTCTACAACGGTGCTCCCCCTACTCCCACATAGTATCTTCCAGCCCCTTCCTCTACAAGGGAGCTGCTTCCCCCCGCTCCCACATGGTATCTTCCACCCCAAGGGTGCTTCCCCCCGCAGGTTGCTGGGCTCTAAACAGAGGTCGCCCCCTCCCCCGGGAACGCAATGGTTCGCCCCTGCCGCGCGGACACTCACGCTCCGCCAGCATCGCCATCCTGGGGGCTTTCCACGTCACGCGGCGCGCAGGCCGCCGGCACATGCCGGCGCCGCCATCTTGGGAAGGGGCCTCCCTCTCGCGGGGCGCACAAAGGGGTGGCTAAGCTTTGCCTGATGGAAAAGCCAGGGAAGGATAACAGCGAGAAGTTTGTTCCGGGGAAGAAACGGGACTGGAGGAAATAGAAGGAAGCCGACGCTATTGAGAGGGAGCTGCCCACTCTCGGGTCCGGCCGCGGAGGGAGACAGGCATCTGTGCAGACAGCTCAGTGGGATCCCGGGCTGGGGCTCCACGTGGAGCACGTGGGAGGTATCCGAATTAACCCTTTACCCGCCGGATGGCCAAGCCTGAGTCCAGTGAATTGCCATTCCAGCTGCTGTGTGCGTAAACCCGCGTGTGCCCACAGCTCCTGCCTGGTTTGATACGATTCAGGACCTGGGCCAATCCAAACCTCACATCTGCAGCCCTAAATGCCACTCCCCCCCCAACCAATACAGCTTATTTAATAATACAATATTAATTATAATTTAATAATGCAATAGTATGCATTAATAATACAATATGTGTAATTTAATAATGCACTATTATTTCCATTTCTATTTCTGGAGGGGCCTGGAGGCTTAGTGTCACATCAGAGCACATCTATAGATGGCAGTATGAGCCTAGAGAAGAGTCAGTAAAGACTGGTTTAATAAGGGATCACAAAAAACCTTGGGACTGTCAAGCAAGAAACCTCTCAGACATTTCCTAGACCATTACTGCTATAAAAGCACAGCAAGCCTACCCGAACGATGGTACCAATGCAAGTCATAAACATGGTTGACGTTCTTTCAACATTATTAGTAGTCAAAAGTGTACTAGATCATATTCATTTTTTGTGAGCGTAGAAGAACAACGGCTCAAAAAATAAGCAATATCCTCACCCAGAAAATAAAGGATTTTATTTATTTTATTTTATTTGTCACATTCACCTATTTTCCCAAAGATGTAATGATCAAAAATTGGAGGTTCGTGTCTTAAAGGAGGAAACTCGTTCTGAACAGTTTGGTTGGAAGGAAAGATTTGCCTTCCCAAAACAAGGTGCACGTCTTATTGGAGGGTATGTGGTATGCGAATAAGTACAGTATGTTGCAAAGTCCTGCCACTTCATTCATTAGTATTTATATTATAGTGGTATCCAAATCCTTAGGCTTTGTTGTTCCAGGTGTCATACAAGCCCTGAGGGAGACCCAGTCCCTGTTCTAAAGAGTTAATCTAAATACCCACACTTTGCAATCATTCATGCAAGTAGTGCCACTGAAGTCTCTGCGACATACAAAAGGAAAAGGCAGAAAGATAACTTATTTTCACGTACATTTGCTATATTTTTTGTACAATATCACCTTTCACAAAAATAAAGCAGTATCTTTTTTTGTAGGGGAGAAGTGGCAGCTGTTATTGTCACTAAGGCTAATGGTAGAAGATTTGATCGCTCTGTGTAAGAAAGCACATGAATACAAAAACATTTAAACATTAAAAAGAAATACTTCATAAACATGTAAGTGAATCTTTTTTTGGGTGGGTTTTTTTTTTCCTAACTTTCTGCCCAAATCCTAAATAGGCCCCAGAGAGTGGGGCTGTTGAGTAAGATGGTGCTGGTTTTACATAGATTACGTCTGCACTGCAGTCGGAGGCATGTCACGGCTCACGTAGGCATACCTGAGCTAGCATTCAGCTGGCAAGCTTGGGTCCTTAGTGCTCACAGTGCAGTCAAGTGAAGCGTATCTGTAAGCGTGCAGACTGCAGCCCGGTACCGAGTGCTCTGTTGAACTCCCCTAGGGTCCAGCTTTTAAAAGTGTCACATCTTCCCTTGATTTACAAGAAGCAATGACTTCATTCGGAGTTTTGAAAACCAAGCTATCTGGATCAAAAGCTGGGCTCCCAAAATGTGAACCATCCACAATTAGAGAACCTGTTTGCAAACATGCTTCAGCCCAGCCACCACAGCAGGTCCTGGAAGAAAGATGTGCCAATGTAATGAAAGGTGTGTTTTAAAACCATCCTGTTTAAACAGGTGGAAGGGGCGACGAACTTATTTTGGTTTAAATCAGGTCATATGTGACTCAGTTTAAATTGGTTTATTTAAGCTAACCCAAAATAAGCCACACTATTATTGAAATGCAAGTGTCTGCAAGGGGATTTGAAGAGTCTGGACACCATCTGTAGACCCAAGAAGAGCTTAATGCAGCACAGTAATGCTTCTTGGTAGACCCAAGAAGAGCTGGGGAACCAATATCAAGGACTGGACGGGGCTTTAACCGGCAGAGTGCACAAAGCTAGCTCAACACAGGGTGGAGTGGAGGAGGGTTGTTATAGCATCCAAGGTGCTCCAGCGGTCGCAGCAGCCCTGGGACGACTTGACTTGAACACCGTTATAAATAAGTGACAACTTGAACACCCAGCATAAAAAAGATTAAATTTATTAACACTCAAATAAGTTCTTAGTAGAAAATAGCCTCAGTCCACAAGACCAGCTTGCATTATCTGCAGAGAGTTTCTCACTTGGATTACAAAAGGAACTTCCCATCATCCTAAAAGGCCAGAGCTTGAATCTGGGCTGGGCACATTCATATCTTGTCCACTTTAATTATGGGCTCAGCTGCTCTGGTGTGACTGATGACCAAAAAAAAAATCCCTGGTCCTACAGCGCTGGAAAATGAAGTCCTCCCTCAACACACAGACAGACACAAATGGCTGGGGTATTCATCTCAGACTCCCAATAACTAAATCACCACTGAGCCGTGGCCTCTGGAAACTATCAGCCCGAGAAGAAAACTTCAACGTGTTTATGAGCGTGTCAAATAGGGGAAGACTCTGGAAGCCCCATTTTTATGCTATTGCTGTGCCAAGTCACTGCTGCTGGGCTACGGTGAATGAACAATTAAGGGCTCTTGCTACAGCTCCAGAGCTGTGCGTTCAAACCCCCATTCTGGATTTGCATTGCACCTCACTGTGGACCCAGATGTAAAAGGATATGTGGTCATTTAAACTGGGAAGTCAAAGAGGGACAGATGTGATGATAGCTCTTGGCTTTAGACACGACTGTGTCATCATTACCCCACTGCCCAGATGAGATTCATGATTTGACCAGGCGGCTGATACACCAAAGAGCACTTTTCACCTACAAGTCTTTCTCCCATATAAATGACTTCTTATGACATGTCTGCAAATAAGTGCTCGGGATCCCATTTCACAGGTGGGGGAGCAAAGAGCTTAACAGTTCCCCACACGGGTGCAGCTGAGACAGCACCTTCAACGCCTGGCTCCCTGGCCTGTGCTTATATCACTAGCCCACGCTGCTCTTGCCAAGCCTGCGATACGTGGACGCACCCGCTGGAGTCCTCTTTAAACACTGGAGTCGGACTCGTAAGACTTAGTCCGTAGGCAGTTTAGAAATGAAAAGGCAGTAGCAAAATCAGAGTGAGCCAGCGACGAAATAGGCTCCGAATCCCAGCTAAGGAAGAGGTCATTCACGAGCCAAATCAGCTTCTGTGCTGTCGGATGGCCTCGGGCCAGACTGAAAGTGCTTATTTGAGTGAATTCTGGGAGAGGTGTGATGGAAGCACTAGGGACACGAGTTGCCTCGGGACTTTAAAACGAAAAGACAGGTTTGATTTAGGACAATGATTAGAGAGAACAAGAGGATTAAAGGTGAGCACTGGGATAAAGGAGTGTTAGTCTAGCTGCTGTGCGAGAGACATCGGCTCAGCCGCCAGGCCAGGGGAGAGATTAACAACGTCCAATCTGCAGAGCAAAAGATGTCAAAACGGGTGACCCATGGCTGGAAGACAAAGGGGTTCAAAGAACAGTCACCGGGGCGGATGAGGCTGAGTGGCACGTTCACAGCTCAAGAATTAATTGCATCTGAGAGAATTCATTGCATCCATTGCCAACTGAGGGATGAGCGAGCAGACAGAGGGCAGGGCTGAGAATAGCAGAGGGAGCAAGGGAAAAAACAGAAGCAGAGGAGGCAGAAAAGGGGGGAAAATGAAAGCGTGATTTCCATTTCATTAGCTCAGTGTATTTTTGGAGAGTGCGGGGCAGGCCTTAGTATATTGTAAGAAACAGCCCTTGCTCTGAAGGGTTTCTCATTTAAACAAAGGGTGGGAGTATAAGGCCCAGACTGGGGAATCTGGGGCATTTTAGGCACAATTTGGGGCTAAAAGCAGCAGCAGGAGAAAAGGTGGGGTAAGGTGAATGGTGGCCACGTGAATCCCCCTGGTTCCCAAGTTGCACCAATACAGCAACCCCAGCAGCCACAGGGACTAACCCTGCTGCTGGCGCTCCTCTCAAGTCGCCCGGCCCATGGGGCCAAATGACTTGGATACCCCTGATCCAAACTGGAAAAGCAGAAGAGGGCTGAACAGCTGGGGAAGTATCATTATTTTACAGAAACGGAGGGTCGGAGATACCCTGCTCTCGAGAGCACCATCAAGAAGCACGTGCCCTCCACCTATGACACACATGCCAAAGTCAAAAAGGAGGCAGGGAGGCTACAGGGTGCCATCCCCTCCACTGCCACTCTTCATCCCCAGTGTGACTGAGAGCAGCAGGAAGGGACCCCCTCAGGGTGGCTTCATTGCCTCCTTTCCAGGTTTGCAAAGCAGGAATGGGGGGCCAAGGGCACTCCTCTTGGCTGCACCTGCAAGAGGGCCATGAAGGGATAGAGACGCATCCTCAGGGACTCTTGGGGAAGTGGTAGGAAGATACCAGAAGGGATAAAGGGGCGCAGGAGAATCTGAAGGAGGCTATATTAAAAACCAGGCAGCAAACTGTCCCTGTGAGAAGAAAAAGGAGACGGAGTGAGAGATTGCCTCAAATACTCTTGAATGACCCCAAAATCAAAAAGGAATTGTAGGAAGAGCAGGAAGAAAGACATGAAACTATGGAGCAGCATCAAGGAAGACCATAAGATGGATGAGAGGCAAGCATGGAGTGCAAGGCAAAGCGGCAGCTGGCTTGAGGTCAAGAAGACGAAACTCAAACAAGACGCATGCAAAGTGCTGCTCTTTCCTTGTTAATGAACAGCACCGATACAACATCAGGAATAATTGGCTGGGCACCAGTTCTGCAGTTCTCGGGGAGAGAGCAGCGTCTGTGTGAATGTGAGTCACTGATGCACTTCTACCACAGACAAAGCTGGTTGTATTTGGGGATGCATCAACCGGATGCAGGCCAATCTGATGTGCACTGGGAGCCTTTGCCCACCAAGTAAAGCGAAAAGCTGCCCTTAATTTGGGGGGGCCACTGAGTGCACATGGAGTGATTATGGGGGACAACATGGATGGGAGTGAGGGTACAAGGGTCAAAACTAGTGTGCCTGGGGAGACACCAAGCAGATACACTGGACGGTACCCTCTGGCCCTCAAACACGTCCAAGGAGCCAGCAGTCACTGCCCAGTGAAACTCTTCCCAGAGATATGAGCAGACCAGGAACAGGAAAATGGCTCTGCAGTCCCCAGGTGTCTCCCCGAGCCAGAGCCTCCTTCCTGCTCAGATACATTGCTAGCTTGGATAGGGCCAGGAGGAAGGTGATAGGAGATCCCATGGATGGGGCCGCAGCTGGGCAATGCAAAAACCAACAGGTGCTGGGAACATCCAGAGCCTCTGCAGCGAGCTCTGGAGGAGGTGGTGAAGGGGCTGCAGCCTGGTGCACTCCAGGTAGGCAAGTGCAAGGGTCTCCCTCTGCTTGCAGAAGGGGCAGGTGTGAGGGGCATCCATGAAGCAAGCCAGATACAAGCCCGTGATGATGACTCCATGGAGGAGCCTCCATCTGAGGTCTGTGATGGCATGCAGGACCAGGGTGGAGTATAGACTCCTCCACCAAAGACCCTTGTCCTAGCTGAGGGTCTCCCCCCACTTGGTGACCGGACAGGAATTGAGTATGGGATGATGGAAAGTGCAGACCACAAGCGTGTAGAGCTGGTAGCAATGGGCTGCCCAGAAGTGGACCAGCTCGGTATCCCTCAGCCTGCTAAGATGGCATGGTAAGGAGTGCTGCAGGGCCTGTTAACAGGGCGCAGGAAGTAATTACCCTGCCCTTAGTGCTGGAGAGTCACTAGCCTGAATTTTACACCCATTTATGGGCACCAAACCTTAAAGAAGTCATATACAACCTGGAGAGGCCCAGAAGCAAGCAACAAGAAGGATCAGATGTTTTGAAAACTTCATCTGTAAGAGAAGGTAGGAGGAGCTGGGTACTTTTACTTTCGAATGAGGAGACAGGGCAATGATAATAATCTTTTGCTGTTCTGGGTGTAAGACAAAAAAAAGAAATAATCTTAACTGACAGCAAAAAAAGGATTTAAGGTGCGTATTAGGAAAACATTTCTAATATAAGGATAGAGAAGCACTGGACTGGGCTACCTAGGGAGGCTGCAGAATCTCCTTTATTGGAAGTTTTTGAGGACATTTTAGACAAACACATGTTCGGGAGGTGGGAAAAGGAGGGTCTCCTTTTTTTGGATTTGGTCTCAGTGGGGACAGAGGTGGATTAACGCATGGGCCCCTGCCAGTCAGGGCCCTCCCGGATGCCTGGGTTCCCTTGGGAAACGGTGGGTTTCCCTGTGCAGGCGTGCAGCGTTCCAGCCTGCAAGGGGTCCTGGTTTGGGCTGTCGGGAACAGGACACAGGGGACACGCATGCATATGGCCAGGAGTACAGCCGGGCACATGGAGAGCAGCTCCTTGCAGGTACATCTGTGGAGGGGAAGGGGCATAGGGGGGCAGATAGAGGCCCTAATGGTGAGAGAGGGAGTGGGGCAGAGGCTGGGGGCACTGCCTAGCCAGGGTGGTGCATGGGACTCGGGGCTGGGGCGGGGAGCAGGGTAGGGCCACAGGAGCTCATCCAGGGTGCATGGTGGTGGGGGGCAGCTTCCCACTGCTGTGCACACACCCCAGGGGAGGCATGGTGGGGCATGTGCTCCCCCCCCCCCCGATTTGTGCATGGGGCAGATGCAGGTTGCCCACTATGAGCTTGGGGCTCTGGAGCAGACTCTGCTGCCTTTCCTTCGGGAGCCTCACACTGGCTGTGTGGCCCCTACCTGTCTGGCAGCAGTGGGGGTGGCAAATTGTGCCTCCCACTGCTGGGCAGGCAGAGGATGCATGGCTGGTGTGGGGCTCCCAGGGCAAAGGCAGCAGAGCAGGCAGCTTGCATCCTCCCTCGCCTGCCTTGGCTCTACTCCAGCCGTGGCAGGGGGGAGGGGGGGGGGAGGGAGGAGAGATGGGTACGTGCCACCCCACCCCACCCTGCCTGGGACCACCCAGCCTCCCCCACGGGGCATGGAGCCTTGCCTGGCCTTGGTAGTGGCAGCACCAGGATGGGAAGGGGCCTGGGCCCCCGGGATCTGCCTGGCTGCTGGGGAGGAGTGGCATGATACATTCATGTTTATAATGGGCTGTGGGGGGCCTCCAATTTTCTATTTGCCCAGGCCCCAATAAATCTGAATCTGCCTCTGAACGAGGAGGGTGGCATTAGATGACCTTTTGAAACCCCTTCCAGCCCTTCATTTCTGTGATTTATACAAAATCTAACAGGAAGCCAGCATTAAACCCATATCATCCCCATTCCACTCCAACGCCTTCACCATGCAACCTCGCTTATGCTATTCTCATTTACACATCGCTTACCTGATCCAAAGATTGCATTTGCACAAGTGTGGATGTACTCAAGAAATGCTCACCTGCTCATCCAGTCAAGAAACAGAAACAGTGCCAGGTGACTGATACCTGACCAATCACGACCACTTAACACAACTTGACTGACAGCAGTTTGCCAAGGGTTGTTCCTAACTCAACTAAACACAAAAAAACCATCCCCAGATAGTCACATAATTTGGAATCACAAAGGCGTCTAAGGACACCATACTCTTCCCATGGCTATTCTATGAGAAGGACAAGGGGCTACATATGTCTAATAAATTATTCATTTCAAATAATGCATATAGCTCCAGGTAAAATCCAAGAGCAATAAATGAGAGCTTGGCTAAGAAAGAAGCAAACAGGTCTGCAGCAATTTTGGCATGTCCCATGACAGTCCATTTTATTTCCCCTCCATGAGAGTCTGCTAAGTTCTCACCACACAGGCCTTGTTACTTCTGAGGATGAGAGAGGGTAGACTTTGGGCAGACTTTGGTTTTGTAAAGAGAGCAAATGAGATTTGGTGGCCTTTGAAAGGGCATAAATAAGGAAACCCACAAAGACTTTGTTCACTTTGCAAAGTCGAGCTGCACTTTAAGCCGCAAAAAGGACTGACCCAATACTGTCATCTCAGGAAAGTTGGAGCAACCACTGGAAAAATAAAGGAGCACTAAAAATAACCAGTGCAAAGTTGTTAGCTCTTTAATTGCAAACTGCTTTACCTTTGTCTTGTAACCGAGTGTCACTTTGCCCTATGATCTCAGTAGTTACATTCGTTAGTGATTGCTGGGGGCTAGCTTAGGCCAGTGCACGTCAATGTGATTTACCAGTTATTCCTTGAAGGCCCCAATCCCTCTTCTTCTCTTCAACTGCTCAGATGACCAGAGCAGAGTCACCATCTGACACAATTACACCCTCCAAAACACATCGCAAGTCAAGCAACAGGGAAACTGCCAATCTGAAAGATGGAGGGGTCCGTGGTAGGAAGTAGCACAAACAGGCTTTCAGCATCTGTCTTGAGAGATGAGATCCAGATCCTTCATTTAAAAGGAAGTATTTACTAAAGATACTGTAATTAATATTGATAAATAATCTTCTGTGCAGCTCAAGATCCAGCCGGGTCTCTGTTGTTTACCAGGGACCACACTGTCTTTCTGTACAGCATGCAGAGGCAGCTCGTACCTGGATAAGCAGATCATTACAGAGGCCTTTCCTGCTCGTTCCAACAGTAGGAGATCTTGTGTAGACAAGGTGTGTTGTTACTATCACGCTAATTAAACTTGCTGTGAGCAGGGCAGGCTGCCACACTAATGCAATTGCTGGTACCCTTTTGCATTAGTGTTGCTACTGCTGAAAGATGGAAAATGCCAAGCAAAGGCTGTATGTCACCACAGCAGTGGGGCTTGTTAAATGGACTTTCCGAGCTCAGAGGACAGCAGGAGAGAGACAGCACAGAGTGACCACATGGTATCAGGAGAAGTCAATCGCAGCACTCATGCCAAGTGAAGAGCAGAATCTAGTGCTGAGCATTTCAGCAACATCCGATTGTTATCCCTTCTGATACATTCGTCGCAGGGCCATCGTAAATAAATGATGCTGGCCGCAAGCGGGATGATTTAGTTGGGGATGGTTTGGCTGGGATGATCTAATTGGGGCTGGCTTTGAGCAGGGGTTGGACTACATGTGACCTCCTGAGGTTCCTCCTAACCCTTATTTTCTATAGTTGTATGATTTTAAGTGTGGACAAAAGTGCTACCACCCCGCCGCCGATGCTGCCGCCCACAAATTGTGCCCCCCCCCCACCCCCCCCGTTTCAGGAGGCACCAGTCACCCATGCTTAGGTGACTATTCATAGAAAGGCTTAAGAAGGCTTGTCTACACAACAACGCTAGGGGAAACTAATTTGAATTAACTTACCTAAAAGGCTGCCTATACACATGCTGCTTTGCGTACTAATTACACTCGATTAATCGAGTCTGCTCTGTGTTCTAACTAGAAGGCTCCAGCGGGCCTTGCTGTCACGTGTATAAGCCACTGCACATTTAACAAGGGTCACGGGGGTGCTTTGTCTAAACCTTGTGGAATGAGGTTTAGATAAAGCATCCTGTGGCCATTTTGAAACACATGGGAGCTTAATACATGTGACGGTGAGGCGTTTTAATTCGAGCGAGTCTCCAGGAACCACTCTAATTAAAATGCCCCTCTCCCCCAGAGCACGTGTATAGGCAGGCAAAGTGGATTAGTTAAATTGCATTAAACCCTATTACGGACAATCTTATTCAGAAGTAAGGTGGCCTTACTATCAATTAGCCCAATTCAGTTTGGAAGGAAAATAAGCCACGTCAAATTAAGACCACGTTAACTTAGGGTTACAATACATCTGGGTTTTCCTGGAAGTGTCCTCTTTTTGGGTCCTCCGATCTCCGTCCGGGCAGTTTTTAAAAATATGAACAAAGATCTGGGATTTTGTTCTGTTCAGCATCAAAAAAATGTCCTGGCACCTCCTGGCTTGCCCTAGCGAGGAGCTGCATGGCACATGCACACGCATGTGGCTGGCATGCAGCCAGGCAGGGTGGGACTAGCGCCAGCAGCTGGATGCAGACATGGGAAGTAGGGGTTGGAGGGCCAGGGCTTCGGGGCTGTCCGGGGGGCTGTGTGGGGCACATGTGAGTGTGTGTGGCAGGGGTATGTGGAGTAGATGGCTATGTGAAGGGGGCAGGTGTCTGCCAGCACTGGGGAAAGCTGTCTGGGTGCTGGGGCTGCAGCAGGGCAGAGGGGTTGCGGCAGGGCACTAGCATATCCCTGCCCCACACAATCGTATCCCCCCTCTTCTTTGAAACTGTAACCTTACGTTAACTCAGAGTAAGAGTGTCCACGGGGCGGTTACTACTCCCCTTTAAGAGTTAATTCACATCAACCTGACTGAGAGTCCTGCATAGACAGCTCCGGATGTGACAACGTCCTGGTTCTGCTCAAGCAATGGGAGTGTCACCAGGATTTCAGCAAGAGATGAGCTGGTCGCGCTGCAGTCAGATCTGCCGACTTCTGTGATAAGGAACAAAGCTGTTATAGCGTTTTACCCTCATCAGCCCAGCTGGTGCACCAGGAGGGCCTGCCCAGACTCCTTCCTCACCCTGACATCAGGGAGATAAGAGCTCACAAACATCAGTAAGAGCAGCAGGAGCCAATCTTTTTGGCAAGCAGGCCACAAATTAAGCCCCGTGCCCTCCCCAAGTGCTACTTCAACCTCCTGCCCAATCTGCTGCTCTGCTTTCTGCTCCCTCCCTGTGCTCCCTGCCCAATCTGCTACTCCACTTTCCGCTGATAAGCTGCTGGGCTCTGTGATCTGCCGCCCGTGCCACTTTTGGCATGCGTGCCACAGAGTGACAACCCCACAGTAAGCATCGCAGCCTGCTCATGCAACTTGACTTTATTTGGGTTGCATTTATTGGGGTTGCATTTATTTCACCAAGCGGATCCTCTGACACGGACAGGTCTACACAGCTGCAAGAGTCTGATGTGGCCTAAGGGATCTCTTAATGCTGTGGATGTTCAAGAAGCAAGTGGGTTTTTGGTGATATCTTTTACTGGACCAACTGCATCAGTGGAGGAGAAGTTAGACCAGCTTTCTGGGACAAAGTGCCTTTCCTCAGATCTACTACAGCCTGGAGAATATCGATGTTCAAGCTGACCAGTGTGCTTCTCAGAGCCCAGAGGGATAGCTAGGCAGCTGTATATCAAGCCTCTTTGTTGGGAGAGAATTATGGAACTGCAAGATGTGTTTTACACAAAGCATAGCACTTTTCAGAGGGAGCTTGACTGATTTATGGAAGGGATTATCTGACGTGGTGGCTCCTGGTAGCAGAGGACCAGATTCAGTGACCCAGGAGATCCCTTGTAGTGCTATATTCCTACTCATTGCAGTTAGTTGATGCAAACAGGCACTTCCTTCACTTCCGGAAGCCAGCGGTAAAATCCTCATCCCACTGATGCCAAAGGGAAATTTTCAGGGGACTACGACAGGGCAAACTTGTCACTCCAGATTTTCAAACAATTTGAGGGCCAGACTTCGAAGTGCCCCATAGCTACATAGGTGTTCAGACACGCACAGCATCCAGCTGCTCTCCTTGTGATACCTAAAGACAGGCTCTGGTGCTCAAATGGAGCCAGGTTCTTCTGTCCCAGCTGGGATGCTGAGCGCTTTGAAACCTGTGCCTTGACTATTATTTTAAAATAGAAACCAAAGGACGAAAACCAAATATTTTTTAAACTAAGGGCAAAACTCCCATTAACTTCACTGAATGCCACCCAAAGAAATGGTTATCCCTCAGACCTGGGCAATTAGCTAATATTTGGGATGTTACTAGGCAGTTTCTGTGAGGACTCATTGCTAAGAATCAAGCATATCTTTGGTGTCATCTTGCTGGTTTATAACAATCAGTTGTGCATAAAGTCCTGTTTCTTGGAAAACAATGGGCATAAAAAATGGCCAGAAGTTTCATTGCTCAAAAATCCCCAGCCTGCCACTCCTGTGGGCTCTGTGCCCAAGAAGCATCCTCTCTCTGGTTCCTCTCAAGGTCACACACACACACACACACACACACACACACACACACACACACAGGTTGCGAATCAATATACTCACCCCACTTTGTTTGCAATTGGAGGAACTCTGCAGTTAACTTATGACCTACCAGGAGACCTAGTACTTGAGAAGTAGCATGCTGTTTGCGGCTGTCTTCACTGTATAAAGGAGCTTGACTCCTCCTGTTAGCGCATCCATTGGCTTTATGGCTGATTGGGTCCCAAGACCTTTTAGCCTAACATTACTGAGAAAGAAGGTGGGGCAGGATGGCACCATGAAGACTAAGTCAGGGGTGGGCATAACATGGCCCATGGGCCAGATGAGGGATTTTGTATAGTCCATAGCAGGTCCCTCGGTCCTACCTGGCCTAGGCGCAGAAGGCAGCCTGGGCTGTGGGGTGCACAGCTGGTCCTGCCACCCTTAGGCATGGTGTGGGGCAGGAGTAGTATGGCAGCTGTCCCTTCCAGCTGCCACTGCCACTGGACCCTGCACCCTGGCACATCTGCCCTGCACCCACTGCCAGAAGCAGGACTCGTGCATGCAGAGCACGTGGCTGGGCATATGGGATGAGGCTGCGGGCGGCTGGGGACTAGCATCCAGGAGCAGGACAGGTAGGTGAGGCCGGGATCACATGGCGGTGGCAGCACAGGGCCAGGGCCCAGGGCAGAGCTGTGATCCTCTCTCCATAGGCCCCTACCCGTGGAACTGGCACTCGTCGCAGGGGCATGCAGGGAGCGGATCGTGGCTCTGCCCCAGGCCCCAGCCCCGCACTGTCACGGCTCCACCTGCCCCTTCCACTCCTGGATGCTGCTCCATCCCAGCTGCCCAGCCCAGCACAGACCAGAGCCACTTAGGGAGCTTTGGTGAGCTATTGTGGGGCAGGGGTTGCTGACCCAGCCCACGACAACTCATCAGTGACCCCTGGACTAACTCATGCAGTTTAGTCTATAAGGTGCCACCTTGCCCTGCCTTCTGCTTAACATCAGACTAACATGGCTAATTGCCTCTCATTAAAAAAAGGGCAACGATCTCTAACACAGCAGCCCACCCCGAGCAGGAGTAAAACCAATCAAACAGCCCCATCTCAGCTATCAGTACATCTTGCAGTTCCCACTTATTCCCAGGTTTACCTCTGCCGGACTGCAACCCTGCATTGTCCAGTACGTTCCAATTCACCGATAATGTCTTAATTCAACGGCGCTTCTTGTAAACCAGGAACTGCCGCGTCTTTCATTTGTTTGCTTGTTGCAGAGGTAATGAACCAGGGATCCTATTAGCTCCCATTTATCCTACAGACGCACTCAGATCCACATCGAATGCAAACGGCACTTCTAATGGTATTTGTAAACATCATTGTTTAAAGAGCTTTCCCTGAAGCATTCAAAAAAGCATTATGCTTAGGGATAAAACTCTGGTGGGCGTGTACATGTATAGGCGAAAGAATGCATATATTACCAATGTACAATGCAAATTACTCACACACCGCCCTTGCCTTTTCCTCAAAAATCAGCCCTCCAAACCTGGTGTGCGTGCCCTATGTGGAGAAGCTGATTTTTTTGCACTGGAATGGAAGAGACCTGGAGAGCTGTAACGGCTACCATGCTTCTCACCTTGGCCCTAGGGAGGGAAGGGTGGAGTTCACTGTTAGGGGTTAGGTTCATTGTCAAATTGACAGCAGCTTCTGGCTCAGCAGCCAAAAGCTGCTGCCAAATCAGCAGTGGCTGTGAAAGGTTTAAAACGTTAGCTTTTGTTGATGCTCCAGATTGTCCTCTGCCTCTGAGGTCAGGACGCAGCCAGGACTTGGGAAACATGTATTCTTCTTCCTTCCCACAGCGAGGTGCGTGTCTTATCTGGGGGCATGTGGTCTGCAAAGAAAACATGGGATACACAAATCAAACAAGCTAGAGCTGGAATAGACAGTCAGTGAGCTGGCCCTGACAGTAGTGGGTGCTTTGGAGCAGGGCTGCCCAGCTAGTGCCCTGTAGGCTGCATGTGTCCTGCAAGGGGTTAAACTGTGACCCGCGAGGCTTGTCGCTGCATTGGTGCAACTACAGAGTCCAGGGGGTGAATGCCACTGCCGCTTGCCCCTGCACCCCATTGTCTACCACCAAGTGGGATCTTTGGTTGCCACTGGCAGGGATGGATCCAGAGGGGTACACTGGCATGGCTGCGCTGTCCCCCCACCCCATCTAACTGCAAAGTAGGAATAGCATTTGGGGACTTTTTACTAAAGAAGGTAAGACTGTCCCAGGTTAAGGCTGGCCTCGCACAGCCTGGCTGGAGTGGGGCAGAAGCGAGGGTCTGCTGAAAATCAGACTATACCGGTACTTGAATGCCAGCTGGGACCTACCGCACCAAAAGTCAGGGAGAACAGCAGAGAAAAGGGAAGGGAGGGGACATGCCTCTGAGCAGAGAAGGGGGGTGAATTCTTACCTGCTTTGGGGACTTAAACAAGTCCCCATCTTCTGCTCCCGTGGCACGGTGCTGCCTCGGGATGGTGTGGAGGCTGGGAGTGGAGCACCTCTGCAGCACCGATTGCTGCTTCCGCACCTCCACCCCCCTTGCAAAATCCTGGATCTGCTGGTGACTCAAATTCGTGTCAGGGGAAGACAGCGAGGAAGTTGAGTGGCGGTGACCTTCACAACTTGGGATCCGGAGCCACGCCAACAAGCCACTGCCCTGCCACTGAAGAGAAGTTGTCCATCCCAGAAGAAGCCCCATGCACGGTCTGGACCTGGCCCTCAGGGTCAAATAGGTTGGGCTGCCTCACTTCCAAGGAAGAGCAGAAAAAAGCCGGACAGAGTGATCCATCCTGTGTTGGGTCCTCTCACTCCTCAGCAGCAGGTCACAGCCCTGCCTTTGGCGCGAGAGCCCCGGATTGACCTGTTCTCCGAAAAACATGCTCCGGCTTTCATGGCTGTGAAAGGCCTCTTTGCATCCCTACCCCGGCACATGTCCTGCTTGCAGTTTCCTTCAGGTCACTGATGTGTCATTCTTGGATCATTTACCTCTTCCTGGAGCCCGCTTCCCGGTGAAGCACCTGGCCTCTAGCTGTTGCAATTGCATCTGCCTCGGTGGCCTTGCTGTACATGACATTTTCCTTTGCTGGCTGATGTGGAGCTGCAGAAGTGCACCAAAAACCTGCTGTGGTATAATAGCTCCTGGCACAAATAAGGACCTTAGAAGTAGATGGTCGAATGAAGGGCTCCATCCCTAGGCCTGAAAGACAGACTAAAGCAGCAATAGCTGTGGACAGTCCATTACAGTCACTGTTAGCAATATCCCAGCTGGCATTCGAGTCCTGGTGTAGTCTGGTTTTCAGCAGATCTTTGCTTTTGTCTTCATGTCCCTCTTGTTTTATTGTATTACAATAGCATCTGATGGGCCCTAGGTAACCTAGGGGCTGTTATGTACTAGGCACTGCTCAGAGAAACAGTTGCTGTCATAGGAAGCTTATAAGCAAACTAGGCACAGGTAAGAAAATGACTGTTATCGTGCCCATTTTACAGTTGGGGAAATAAGGCACGGAGAGATGAAGTGACTTGCACACAGGCTGGCTGTGGCAGAGCTGCCCTCCTGAGGCCCAGTCCAGTGCCTTAACCACAAGATGATCCTTTCTATCATTAGCTTCTGACTATTCGAGCCCTTTCCTACTCCTGGAAAACTCCTTGCCTTGTTAATATTTAGCGGCAGCGAGTTCCACAGGTTTAACTTACCGCTCGAGAGTTTCCCACCTTCGAAAGCATCTGGCATTGCTCACTGGCCGGGACAGGCCACTGGGATGGGCTGATTGCTCGGACATGTCAGTGCATTACATCCCTGTCTCCTCAGCCATATCCCATTACGGGGGATGCCACTTGTTCTAGACCCAGCTCAGTCTCCTATCCTGCCAGTCTGGCGAGAGATGTTGGTGCTTGATCTATCCATCACCGCCCTCTGAAACACCGAGTCGCAGACCAGGGAGCTTTACCCAAGTTGGAGGAGTTCATTCTGCCTGACTTCACTGCTGTTTTGAGGGATACTGGGATATTGTCTCTCCAAGAAGTCTTGACAAGCAGTGCAGGAAGGAGTCAGGTGCAAACAGTATGGGGCTGCTTAATGCTGGGTCTTTGCCTGGATGCATCTGGTATCAGCCGTTGCCAGAGCCAGGATGCTAGAATAGGGTCCTTGGGTCATAGCTAGCTTGCCAGGTTTGATGTGATGGCACCATGTAGTTGAATCCCAGCCGGTCGGACGTAGCCTGGCTTGCCCAGTGATACTAAACAAAGTGATCAGCACAGCTAAAATTCAGGAGACCGTGGCTCCCAGTCAGGTGGCCCCAAAGCCCTGCCTCTTTCAGCTTTTGAGATGGGAACAACCATCTGAGGGGTACACCCAAAGTTTAAAGCCAACCGCCTGGCAATGGCAGCAGTATTTCTGTTCAGGCAGCAGGGAGAGCCTCAACTGAATTCATGGCTCATTAAAATCTACCTGAGTCCTTCTACACTTGTCATCGCACAGGTGTTAATGAACCTCTCTCCTTTTTCATGGTCTTGATGCTCCACTAATCAAGCCAGCCTTTCTTCTGCAATTCTGCTGTCTGTTGGCTGCTCCTGGTAACGTACCTCCTATTTTGCAGCCCTGCCGATTGTTTTTAACTCAGCCCAATAAAGTTATATATGTTTTTGCTTCAATCTTAAACTGAATAGTGCAGTCCTGGGCCCCAAGTATGTTAGTAAAGCTTCTAGTTTTTTTTTTACCTGGAGAAAAATATATGCTGTGTTATATAGGATGAGGCACCATACCATCTGCACCCCCCTTTTCAAGATCCTAGATCTGCCCATGCTACCATTTTTCCCAAGTGCATTTGAAAGTCTGAGAGAGGACCAGAGGTGTGTGCTGGACACCCCACATATGAATTAGTGCTAAATGGATACACAGTTGTCAAGAAAACTGGGCAAAATAACTTCTTATGGTAAAGACCCCCAACAACTATCGTAGCTCCTTTCCTCCATTACTCTCCCGGGACACGGTGAGTAAAGTCCTGGACCCTCCCCATCAGCTAGCAGGGGACAGTGGAAGACATTGGCTTCCCATCTTGCTGCACCTAAATCCAGCTGGTGCCCATTTCCCGTGATGCTGGAGGTGCACAGCCCACCCCCACGGGGAGCGCAGAGCACCCCTCTGGTCCCGGCCCCTTGGGCTGAGAATCACAGCAAGGGAAAGCTCCAGATAGACGTCTTTTCCCCCTACCTTCTTGTAGGCTGGGGGTGATTTCACCTCTTCTGGCCAGCGCATAGGAAGTTCACAGGGAGTTACGATCGGTCTATACTTGGCTTGTCGTGAAGGAAGACGAGGCTCAGCCCTGAAAGAAATAATGAGGTGAGAATGGCAGAAATCTGTTGATCGGCACCAGTCTTACCTCCAGTCCGGTGCGACCCCACTGCAGGACCCATTTCCAGACAATCATCCTCTCCTCCAGCCTCCCTCCCCCTTTATCAGGGGCATACAGCATGAGCCCTGGACTTTCCTATCTGGTATCGCTTCACCGTCTCCTCCTGCAACTTGTCCACATGGACTTGCGCTGTTGTGGTGAGCAGTGAGGTCAATCGACCTTGTTCCTGAGCTGTGCAAAACAAGCCAACCCTGAATTTCACATCTCATGCAATATTTGTCTTCCTCTGCTTTTACTTTGCTTTGTCCATAGTTAAGGGTCTACTTTTTGCAGAACGCATGAAAAATGGCATTGTCCATGATTTCCAGGAAAGAGTGCACTGGCTGCAATTTCCCACAAAATCAACTCCCCCTCCAAAACGCCAGCGTATTATTCATACAAGATGGTGTGTGACCCAATGATTACCACACTACAAAGACAACGCAACAATCGCTGCAGCCACAGATCCCGTGATTGGGAGCCCCTGTCCTGCTAGTGACGTAGGCTAAGTGCAGGAACCAGTCAGTGAAGTGCAAATGTTAATATTAATTGTTGTAGAATACACAATAGCAAATGATGACGGTATAAATTAAAATCCATATTGCATATAAATTAATATACTATACTTAAATTTAGAGTTACATTTCATATCTAGATTTATCATATGATAGATTAGATGATATAATTTACTTTCTATGGAATTTGCTATTAAATTATATGGTATATCCTCTCCACCAAGCAGAGGCAAGGGACCGGGCCACCAGGAAATGCCCATGATGACTTGCAGAAATTGTTTTCTTTTGCCGTGAGTTAAGTAGACCCCTATCCACAGTCATTCCCACTTTCGTCCCCTCCTCTGTCTCCTATCCAAAGACGGGGCTGTTCCAAAGCACACTGACATCGAAAAGTGTCTTTCCATTGAGTTCAGTGGGCTCAGGACTGGGCCCAGGGCAAAGAAGGAATTTGCATCCTTTCAGCGATCACTTCTCTAATCGTGAGCATTGCAGTCAGGGCACCTCACAGGGAATGTTGTTATATATTTTGGGTGGCAACCCAGGGTTCCCAACCAGAGGTCACAGCCCCTGATCTATGCCATTTATCCCTGTAGCGCCAGGACCAAATCAAGGCTACGTGTACATTGGACTCATGCCTATCTCAGGATGGCAGCTGAAAAATAATCCCTGCCCACCTACTTCTGCTCCATGTGCTCTGAAACCAGAAATGAGGAGCAAGGACCCCACAGGAGCACCCACCTCTGGTGCTAGGAGGGTCTCTGGGACGTAGGCAGCATTGTAGTGCCCGGAGCGAGATCCCCAAAAGCCCTGCCTAGGTGCTGAGATGCCCAAGAGGCCATCAGCACCTACATTTTTTGCTGGAGAAGTTTCCTAGGTGCCTTAAGTTCGGCTCTTGAACAGGCACAACACCACCTCTAGCCCAGGTACATACTCGAGTTGTGCACCCCTGGTGTAAAAGGTGGCAACCCTACCTACACCAGATCAGACATTTGTCATATCACGACCTTAGTGAAGCCGAGCCGCTCAGCCCTATCTCATACCTACTGCCATTTGGGATTCACAGACTAGGGTGGCCATGAGTCGAATTGCTGAGGGGCCCAACCTGTTATACGTGCTCTGAACATGCCCAACGCGCCCACTAGCACTACTGACATCAGCACAGACGAGGACGGGGTTCAGTCCTTCTTTTCTGTTCTAGCTTTCTGGTCAGAGCACTCATCCAGAAAGTGGGAGATCAGGGCTTTAGGTCCTCCTCAGCCTCAGGAGGGGGTCCTATGCCTACCTGTCCCCTCCCAAGAGGGCGGTGTCTGTAGGGTCTCTACAGTCTATAGGGTCTCTACCCCCTCCTGTTGTAGCTAAACCATAGCATTTAAAGGACTGAAAGATTTTCAAGTGGCTAGAGAGAAACCAAGCAAGAGGGAATATGATGATATAGCTCAGTGATCAGACCATCTCTTGGGGAGGGGGAGTCCTGAGCTCTGGTCCTTATTGCTAACATGGTCTATTTATTTTGTCCAATGACTTTCATACACAAGGCACCCAGCTGTTAGGTAAAAGGTGCGCACCACTACCACTAGCCATGTTACAGAGAAAAGGATGACCTGGCTTACGAGGTGCATGATGTAGGCACAGGTTCTGGGCTGTGAATCCCAGCCTCACCCAGGTGCCTAATTTCTGGAGGAAGGCAGGCTTTCAGAGGCAGTCCTGTTGCTGGCCCCTCTCCCCCAGCCTGCTGGCTGTAGTGACACCCGCTCCTCCATGCCCGGCTGCCCTTGTGTGCCGAATCAGGACCGCAGAGACCTACCTGAGATGCGTGAACTCCCATCCAGAAACCAGGTGCCTCCGTTGAAGGGTGATGCTGATCTGGGCCTGAGTGAGAAAAACAATTGCTGTTCCAAGGACTCGACGGCAGTCTAAACACGAAACAACAGACAACGGGTGGATACAACATACAGAATGCAGAAGTTCAGGTCTTCCACTCGGTATTGACCGTGAAAGCTTTCAAGGCATCCTCTTCCAGGTGATAATATCCCTGTGTTACAAGGACTGCAGCACGTCCAGTGGCCCTGTCAGCCTTGGCGTAAACCAGAGATCAACAAGGACGTTGACTTTGCCTAGACAGAGGCACCTGGATGGTTCCCCATACATCTCCTCCACCCTTAGGGCCAGAAGCAAGGATGGGTGTAGTGTTAGCATGATGCATGGGATGACCCTGGAGCAGCTGAATGATCACTAAGAGGATAGAGGAATTGTAGGGGTAGCATGCTCTATTTGGTTCATCCAAATAGGGGACCTGGGGACCGTCCAGGGGAGTGTGGACCCTGGGGCCAACCCCAGACGTGGGTCAAAACTTCTTGGAAATCCAGAGATGTTCTGCGTTGGGTGTTGCTCTGTTTCAGTAGTTCTGCTCTTGTACAATATGGATGATAGGTAAAAGCTATTATTGCTAAGCAGATCCTGCTAGGCGATAAGCACCAGGCTAAGGCAATCTGAGCAAGGAGCTTCCAAGAAACTTGCTGTGAAGGTAGGTTACACGGCCTGCTTCTGCAGCATCCCCCTGCCATCACTTCCAACCACCACTTGTAGTCCTTCCTGGTCCTCCGGTCAAAAGGAAATAAAACACCGACCAAACATGTTTTTCAGGCTCCAAGTCTCAAACCCCATCTGGGGTCTCTATGCTGCTGCCAGGCCTACTCCAAGCAGCTGCTCTGGGTACCTATGTTGCCTGGGTCCCCTCTCTGGCCTCCTGTGCTGTGCTCTGCATGCCGAGGTCAAGCCCAGACTGCCTGCACTAGCCCCAGAAGCTGGGCTTATATCCGTCAGGGCACCACCCTACCTGTTGCATGGTTTCTCCAGCATGCACAGGGGTTTCTTAGCCCAATAATCAGCCTGCTCCAATTGCACTGCCCTCATTACCTGACTACTTACCTGCTGCTCTGTCCCTTTTTCACTACTGCCATACAGCTAGCTGCCAGGCAGGCAACTGCAGCCTGGTAGCCCTGTAACTTGGCTTTCCCCTGGTTGCATGTGAAGTGCATAGCCCTGTGCCGGCTCCACCTGCAAGGCAAATCTCTTCCTGGGAGCATGACTGGGGTTTTTGGACTGACCCTTTCATCAGGGGAGGGCAATCTAATGTTCAACCCATCGCTTCTTGTGAACGCTGTTAGCAGAGGTCTCCAAGCTGCTTGACTCGGTCCCTTTCCAGTTGGCTCCCACTCAGGTCTTCCTGCAGCCTGGGATCTGTTTCCATCTCCTGTGTCTTACAGTCAGGGGAAATGGGATGAAACAAAGGGCAAGAAATTGGGCTAAACCAGAGACGGTTAGATAAACTCTGATGGGCCCACATCACATTATCTTCGGGGGCTGGACCCCATGAGCTGCAAGGTCCCTTCCAGCCCCTAGCAATGTATGAATCAATGAAAACCAAAACACTCTGTGAAACTGGAAGAAAAATTCAGACAAGGGGAAAATTTCCCATCTCACCAGTTTCAGAATGAAATATTTTGTTTTTGTGGTTTGTCTTTTTTAATTTAGAACATTTTTTGGATTATAGGACATACCCTAGTGTCCCCCAAGTCAAACAAATGCATTTTAACTTTGCTGAAATGCTTCTGCTGCCCCCAGGTTACTATTTTCCCGCAGGATTTTCCTTTGCATGGAGTTCTGCAATTCCTGGTTTCCCCTGTTTTTAAACAAAGCCTCATTTTTGAAATCTCAGAATACTTTGCGAAATGGCATTTCCCTCCTCCCTAGAGCAAATGCTTCTTGACAGTGAGCTGTCCCTGGGCTGTGGCACAGTCTCCCACAGGAAGCGGGGGAGAGACCGGATCACTGGAGTCCTGAAAGACTAGTCGAGATAAAGCACTGGCACGTGTGTTCATGCCCTGGCACGGGCTGGGCTAAGTGGTCCAATGGGCCATTTCTATGTCCTACTATTCAGGGTGTGCTCTTTGGTTTTGCTTCATAGATGCGGTTCCCCCATGACCCTGCATCTGGTGTGAGTACTCAATCCCAGGGCAAAGTTTGGACTATGTGGACATTGCTTTGTTTTAGTAACAGCTCAGCAAACCTGCAAGGAAAGCCTCACATACTTGCTCCTGCCACCGAATGTCTCCAGGGATGAAACACCTACTGGCAAATGAGGCACTGTATCAATACAGTGGAAGGACGTAACACAGCTGGACCTCTCTGAGCTCACCCAAGGCTGCCTCTCTGGCTCAAGAGGTTGAGTAGGGACAAAGCCAAGTACCAGTGGCATGACCCTGAAATCTCTTGCCCCCGGCTGTTCCTGTGACTGGCTCTGTTGCACTCCTGGATCGCATATGCAAGGTATATAGGCTAGGGACAGAAATGACACATAAATTGGTATAAGTGGGTGCAAACTGGTGCAAATCTGCAACGCAACAGAACTTCAGTGCACATAAATTGCTTCCAAAATGGCTCAACCTGGTTTAAGATAAACCTGGCTGGATATAGTATTAGACTTAACTCATTTAGGTTAAATTGGTTTACTAAACTTCTGTGTCAGATCCCCTCCAGATTCAAGTTGACTCACAATCCCCCAGTATCCCAGGATGCTTTGCACCTCCTGTGCAACGCCCCTCTCCACCGCTTAGATGAACCTGCCAAGATTAAATTGATTTACCCTCAAGGTTTTTGACCGTCTGTACTTAGCCATAAATCCACCTGCCCTTCTCTGGCCCCTGTTTCACTTCTATGTTCCCACAGCATTTCACTCAGCCCTGTGAACACACATGCTCTGACACTACCGTGCTCCCAGCAGATGCCTTGCTCAAGAGGTATTTGTTGAAGGGATGGAGAAGAGGGAGCAACTGGGGAAGGGGGGAAGGGGAAGAAGAAAAGGAGAGAGGGCAGAATGAAATGCTAAAAAAAGGAAAGTGTCAGAGAGTTAGACTGGCAGATGCAGGGGAAACCTGCCTGGGGCACAAAGCATTGGTGACATGTAGGGGGTGCACATGGGTGCACATGCACCCCCTGAGATTGGCTGTGCGCCCCTGGAAGCGCCAGCTGCAAAACCAGAAGTGCCGGTGGCTTTTCGGGGATCATTCGGCTGCTGGGGGACCACCCCGCCCTAGTTGGCGATCTGGTGCCCCCCAGACTTGGGAGGCACCAGTTGCCCATGGCACAAAGGGTTGTTGTGTAGCCTTTTACCTGTAAGAAAATGGTCAGGAGCTCCTGTCCTTAGCACCCAAAGCCCACTGATGTTCAGAGCAACTCCAACTGGCCTTAACGGGCTCCTATGCTCCTGGGGTGATCTGCAGAGCAAATCTATTCAAGGAATAAATCAGAAACTAGTATCCTCTGCTAGCTTCCAATTTTAAAGGAATTAGGACCGAAAAGAAACCAAGCTCTTCTGGAGGCTTTATTAGCCGTGGCTCGGGTGAAGCTCTGAGCTGCACAGATTCACAGAAGCTCAGGGCTGGAAGGGACCTCGTGAGACCATCGGATAGCTGACTAGCATCTCAGTTTAACAAAGACCTTGCACATGGTTTTAAATGCTTTGCTGTATCAGGTCCTAAGGGAAGACCCTAATTGTCCTTATTAACTTGCAGCTTCAATTTGGCCAGCTCAGCTATGACTTGAGTGCTGCTCCTCATTCCACACGCAAAAGCCTTTTCCCTAGAGTATGATGATGGTTTAAACTCAAAAACTGGCCAGCTCAAGAGATGGAGGTTAAACTAAGGGAGTCCAACTCCTTAGCTCTGCAGTGCGGATGCTGGCCAGTGGTACATAGGCATCTTCCATTTGTCCTCCAATGCCTTCCCACAATCCCTTCTCCATAGCAGACAAATTCTCCTACAGTTCCCTTGGAAATCATTTGTAGAGTAGAGCAGAAACCCCCCCAAAATGATTTGCAAAGTAAAGCAGAAACCCTCAACAACTGTACCATCACGCACACAAGTGTGCAGTAATGTAACTAGGGTGGGGCAAAGGGGGCAGACCCCTGGGTGCCAACTTTGGGGGAGGGTGACTGAAAAAAAATCGCTGCTGCTACGGCGCAGCCAGAAGTCACCTCTGCCGCCGTGCATGACGGGTGCTCTGGGTGCCCAGGTACGTTGTTACGCCCCTGCCGTGCCAATATGTGTGCCACTCTCCTCTCCGCTAGGTGAACTGGAGAGGAGTAACGGGCCTGCAGATAACTCCGGTTTACTCTGCACCAAAGACATCCTTCAAAATTTTTGTCAAGGACAAAGCAATGGCTCTTTCTCTGGTACTAACAAAAATTTCCTCTAGACCATAACTTGATCAGGTTTGCATGTGCTGATGTCTGCTTTCCCCCCAGAGTCTTAGAGGTGTTAGACTGGGCTAAAAACACATGACCTAACACGTTGCAGTAGGATTGGAGTGTTATAGTCATGATGGTCCAGGAGAACCAGTGTTTTTGGCGATATTTTTCATTAGCCCAATTCTACGTGGGGAGATGCTAGCCACCTGACGAAGGGTGCTTTGTGAAAGCGTGCCTAACATCTCTCCCAACTATACAATTGGTGCAATAAAAGAGATCGCCAAAAGAAACCTTGCTCCTTGCATGTCATCTAATACCACATTTTAAATCCTCATCTTGACAAGGCCTTTGAGAAGTCTCCATCACGCTGCGTAGAGGATATAATTACATGCGTGACTTCGGGGTCGGAAGTCATCTGTATCTTGGCTGAGACACATTTTCTGTGCTACCTGCAGCACATCATCTGCCTGTACTTCATGGATAATCAATCCTTAGATATGCAGCATCGCTCCTGGCTTCACAAGGCCTGTGCGTGGCTGCACGTTGCTACTTTGAACAGGAAGCAGAAAAGGGAGACGTAAAAAAGAAAGAACCACACCACAAATGTGTTATTAAAATGAACTGTTTATATTATCTCAGTTGAGTCAATACATTATAATGTATTAAAATGGAAAGGTACAAAATTGAAATAAATACTTTCTGATTCATGTATAAATCTTTTGTCAAGATGACATTTTGTTTTTTGTTTTTTGTTTTTCATCAGTACATGTTTCAATAAAACATTTAAAATGACATTTAAAGTATTGTTTTAAAATATGGTTTCATGGAAGAAAAGGTTTAAATCAAACGACTTTTGGCTTGTTTTGGCATGAGATCTTGACACAATCTGGGTTCCCCAAAACCACGTAAATGGTGGTAAAATATAAATGCTTAAACTCATTTAAAAAAATAAACAGGCTTTACAAAACCCTCTTATCCTTGACTCAGCCACTTTTCTGAATAGTCTGCACTTACGATATATACATTCATTATTGTCCAAGGGAAGACAGCCACTGACTTTCATTTAAAGAGCTTGGTGGAGAGGTCAAACAAACATTATGCGGCTGACAACGATTAACAACGGTTTGAAAGAATTCCAGACAGCGCAAAAACCAGCACGGAAATTATAGCAGAGAAATGGGATGGGGAAGAGGCTAGCACATGGTCCAGATCTGAAGCAAAGCTCTCCAAACCTAAGCCAGCTCCACAGGACTGCTTAGCCGGTACAACTAAACCAGTGTACTGCATTGGGAAAGTGCTCCTAGTAGTGGGCCCAGTGTGTACGTGCGAAAATCGGTGCCTTTGCTGGCATGGTTTACTTCCCAGTGACGTACGGTCTGTAAGCAGAAGCCCAGTTGTAACCAGCATAACAGCATCTACACGAGGGTGCTTGTTGGCATTGGGCATCGGTCGACAACCGCACATCATCATACCTCTGCCCAACACACCAGGAAATTTAGTCTCAGTCAGCTGTCCTTAGCAGGATCATGATCCAGGCTTGTTAGTGTGCTTGAGTCTCTAGTGTGCTTATTAGCTTGTACCCATTGACAAGGTGTGCTATTGTTCTCTAACCTCAACAATGTGCTTATCATCACCCGATAACAGACAGGGCGCTCTATTGTCTCAGTCGCAGGGGTAGAAATGGGAGAAGAGACATTGGATTTAATGTCCCTGATTGAACGCGTGCCAATTTTTCAGCTTTCAGTATTTCCAGAGAGGCAGGTAACACTTGAAATTTCACAAAAAAGGGGGAAGAAAAAAAAATCAACTATATTTTTAAACAGAATTTCCCCGTCCTGATTTGCAACCTGCTGCAGCAAGACCCCTGCAAAAAATACTGCTGAAGACAGTACAGCTTGCAGAAATCAGGTGGGTTTTTAAGGCAGGAAAGACTTAGATGGCCCAGAGAAGGATGCAGTCACGTCCCTCTCTGATTTGAGTGTGAAATGGGCTGACAACTCCTCCAGCAAGTTGCTTGACCTCTTTGAGGACAATGAACCCTCTTGCCAAATGCGCGGGTGCGAAGTCGGAAAGCTCTTCCAACCCTGCAGTGAATGTTAACACGATGCTCCCCCTTTGCAATGCCCTATACTGCACATTTGTTTTTGACCCGGGACTACAGCATCAAGGTCAATGCCACTGAATGTATTAGACGTGGCCTCTTTGCTGCTCCTTCTGCCTAGCTGTACGAGGTTGGGGCACTTTGGTCTGTAAAATCAGCTCCACAGCTCATGTAAATACACAGCTATGAAACCTAAACCTGGTGTAATTCCATTGTAGCACATATCATACCACCAACTGGGAATTGTTTTGCTAACAAACTTCCCCCGCCCCCCCATCAAAAATGGCTAATTCATCACAACTGAACCTTTTAGTACAAAAGGGAAGTCTCCGTGAGTTCCCCATTTCAAAAATCACTTTTTTGGGGGAGGAAAAAATTTTTAATTGCTCAAACGGTCCTAGTGTTGCCATTTTCTAAATGAAAATTTTCAAGGGGAATTGGTTCAAAACAATGTTTCGTTTCGAAATTTAAATTAGAACCGTAAAAAACAAAAAAAAAGGGTAAGCAATCTGAGGGGAGGGTTTCAAAATGATTTGAATAAAATGTCTGAAGTGAGGCAGATATTTTTATTTTTCTGGGTTTTTTTTGTTCACGAGACTGCTGAGGGGGGTTTGACTTTTCATCTCGATTTGGGCTGGAAAAGGGTTTTGGAATCATAGAGGTTTTTCTTGGATGGGAAAGGCTTTCCTATGCAGCTCTACACCAGCTGCAAGTTGGGACCACTGTATTTCCTTCATTAGGAATTAAGACTGGGTGTAATTACAGATGGGAAATAGAGCCCCTTGGACTGCCGTCTCCCAGAGGGCAAAGCCTGTCTTTTGTGGCTCTAGGAAAAGTCTTGCATGTGCCATCACCGCTGCAAACGTCTTCTATTGCCATGTGAAAAAGAAAATTCAGACACCAAAAGGAAGACGTTCAAGAGTCATTCTTCCTTCTGCAGTGGGATAGATGGCACATTATGCTTTCTTATTATTTATCCTAGCAATGTATACTCAAATTTAAAGAACTGATAAAGAGAGAGTATTCTTTGGACTATGCAACTGGGGGAAGCAGTGGAGGTCCCTTTGCCTGAAAGAATGGAAGTGGAGAAGACAACGCTCTCGCATAGTACAATGCAAGGACCACTCTGCCTGGGCAAGGCTACTTGAGGAGGTTTTCTTCTCCAGTCCCATATGACTAAAGCTGCAAAGTACAACTGTGAGTTAAGGTCTGAGCCAACAGAGCAAAATGCAGCATCCCATAAGAACAGCCTCTGTGCATCAGTCAATTAGGCTCGGAGGAAAGCAGAGAGCAGATTCACTGCTGCATTGCAGACTGAGCGCTCTCTGCACGACTCCAGGTGGCAACAGGCGAAAGGATTCCCCTGACCATCCCCTGGACATTATAAGACAAGACATGGGAATTATCAAAAATGCTGTCGTTCAATCACCAGCCAAACCGTGCACCCGCAGGGATAGGCCTTGCCTAAAAAAGTGACTTTGCAATTTGGCAATTTGTGAGTAGATGGTTTATGCCATTTGACTGGTGGAGCATGGAGCCCCTTTCCGGTGGGTCTTTCTCTACTTTGCACTCATCTGTGTTAGAGGAACGAGTGGTTTCTCGTGTCCCCTTGGGATTGCTTTTCTACCCAGGTTGGAACGAGTATTCGAGACAGAAACATCCCAAGACCCGACCAGTCCCGGCCTGGCACACAGTGGTTGTTTCTGCAAAAGAATAACCAATAACACTAGCACCAGTAAATTAACCCTGCGCACCAGGATTTGTTTTTTTTTCTAATTGGGATGCACCAAGAAAAAGTTTGCAAGTGCGTTAAAAATGTCGCCAATCTGATGACAGCGATAATACTGTGCACTTCCATAGCACCCTTCAGCTCAAAGTGCTTTAGACAACAATTAATTATGCCTCACAACACCCCGTGAGGTAGATATTATTATACCCGGGTGGGTAAATTGAGGCACAGAGAGGTGAAGTGGCTTGTTTAAAGTCACAGAGCAAGTCAGTGGAAAAGCGGGGAGTAGAATCCGTGTGTCCCGGCTTCCAGTCCCTGGCTTTAACTCCAACACTTCCTCTTTAAAACGAAGACACGAGTCTGTGTGTATGTGCGTGTGTGTGCATGCGTGCATGCGTGTGTGCGTGTGCACGTGTGTAGGGGGAAGGCGCTGGTGAAGAACGCCTGAGTTCACACATCCATGGGAAGGTGATGCTCGCGGTCCAGCTTTTCTGGATGGACTGCAGTGTCGGCCTGGGAAGGGGCGATCATGGAGATCTGTGGCTCAGGGCCAAGGCAGAGGCAATCCAGAATGGGCACCTCCAGGATTTCCTTGATAATGGCATGAAACTATTTAAACATACAAAGACAGGCTCAAGCTCAAAGGCTCGTTTGCTGAGCCCTGGGCAACCTGCCTTGACATACATATGCAGGACAGGAGGGCCAGCTTGGAAAGGGTGCCTTCCACTGTCCTTCCAGCCACAGCCTTCTTTCTCCGCACCTCACTGCAAATGGATTGGATCATAAAATAGAGGGAAAGCCTGATGAAAAGGTAAAGACACAGCACCCGCCATGCAGGCTTGTAAAAAATAGCCCAACAGAGCATTTTTGCCCTCAAATATTCTGCAAAGGGATGACTGGCCAGGGAAGACACAGGGGAGCGTGACCCTTTGAGGATGTTTCCGAGGTAGCACCTGATGTAGGGTTTGCTACAGTAAGGTCTTTATTCTTATTGCGTAGGGAATAAAACAGTCGCAAGAAATCCTGCAGAAATCCACAGCTCTGGCCTGCGAAACCTTGCCTTCCCCTGGGGCTTTGCAGAATATTTGCAGGGTTTTCCTCTGACGGGGGAAGAAAAGAGCCCTAGCTGCCTTGAATAAGGAATCTCTCTCCCCTGGGGAAGGGATGGGAACGGGCTATGAATGCAGTGAGCCCAAATGGGACTATCTCCCTTGACACTGAACCGGTGCTAGGTTTTTAAAGAGATTTTTAAACTAAACCTGGAACTTGCTCAGGTCAGGCAGGGAGTCACGAACATCACACTGTCTCCCTGGGGGAGCAGCTGGTGCAAAACTAGCAAAATCCCAGTGATTTCAGCCCCACGAACTGAAGACCAGACCTCCTGTGTGCAGCTAAATCACCACCCTAGCATCATGGGAAGGGCAAGTGAGAAGCCTCCAACAACCCTCCGTCTGTTAGAGCCTGCGCTGGCGAAGTGTCAGCGGGAAAACTGTAGCTGATGCCGAGTGCGGTACATAAGTGGGATGCTGCAGGTTGATCTTCCAGCCAGATTTTCCAAGATATTTAGGTAGCAAAATCCTTGTGGAGTTTACAGAAGTTCCCAGTGAAAATAGACCCCACTTGAGGCCCCTTTGTATCTTTATGTACCTAAATACCTTGTAAATGCTGGTCTTAGTTGCCCAAGGGCATGGAGGCAAAGCCCAATCTTACTCTGAATGGAGTCAACGGTAAAGATTGAGTTGACTTCTGTTGGAGCACGATTGGGTCCAAAGCCAGTTAGGGTAGTATTCACTCGAGTGCAATAGCCTAGAGCAAGGGTCTTTCTAGTAAGGAAGAAGAGGAGGTCAATGATGGGCAAGGGACGTGCCCAGGACTGAGTGCCACTCCTATGAGACAGCTTCCCCAGCTGCAGGGTGGGAAGAAATGTTCTGTGGCTTAACGGTGCTACTCTTTGTCCAGTATCTCCAAAAGAGGGCCAGGTTTTCACAAGGAAAATCCTGAAGCATTAAAGACCTGTCAGGGGAAATCAGAGACAGTGTCTGAAGCGAGCTCCCAACACCCTCCTGATTAGAGGAATCTAAGACGTGTAGTCCCTGCTCCTATAGCCTTAGTAAGCAAATCTTGGCTTCAAGGGGCCAGTTGCCAGATCAAAGGCTCCAGGTTCCAGCTTTTGGCTGCAATGTGTCTCCCTGAATCAGAAGAAAAAAGCCTCTGGCGTGGCATGTGGTAAAGCATTCATGAATTCATTCTGACTCTTCTTTCTATTGCACCACGTATGCGCACCTCCATTGCCCTAAATGGAGAAACTCCCAGTTGACATTGGAAGAGGACAATGAGGTCCCCAAATGCTGTCTCAGCCATCTGGCTAGTCCCCAAGCAAATCACAGGGCTCATGGGCTTTACCATCAGCATGAAAGCCTCAAGCAAGTGGTTTCCAGCCATCCTTCTTCAGCTTTTCACCCTGAGAGTGGGTCTGTTTTCCAACCCTAGGACTCCCTCCTGACACCACATGCCAGGGGACAGACTTCAATCACCACCAAACAGCACTCCCAATAGTTGAGGTTGGTTAAACCTCCCCCCAGAAGAGTGTCAATGGCAGAAAATCGAGACAAATGACTGAATAAAGAGGCACAGCTGTGTTTCCCCTACAGCAGGGGTTCCCAAAGTTTCACCCCCTCAAGGGTCATTATATAGGGGTGGTCCTGAGTGATGGGCAGCATCAAAGGGTTGCATTTGGCCTGTGGACCACACTTTGGGAACACCTGCCCTACAGTAAATCCAGCATAGGATTATGACTCGGGGAGTCCGATCACGGTCTCTGGTCCCTTACTTGCTCTGATGCGTAAGTTAATAGAAACCAGTTTTCTTTAAGAATATAATTGCTTCCGACTGTTGGATCTTGTAGGTTATAAACATTTCTCTGTCATGTCAGAAGATCTGCACAGCAGCAGTGTTGCGCAGCGGACTTAGAAAGGCACCCGGAAGGAAAAGAAATTGAAAGGGTCCCGTTGAACTTAACTGAGCTAACCAAGGGGGAAAAGAAAAAAGAAGAGAAAAAAACCCCAAGCAATGCAAGTGGCAAGCTCAGAATTAAACGTTTAAAACCCTTTTATCAGATGTTCCCTGAAGCTTCGGCAAAATAAGCGTACACAAAACTGTTGTGTACAGTTGCTGTGTGCTGTGAGACAGCAGCTAAATTCTCTCCCAGAGGTGGCTGCATTTCAGTAGTGGAAAATATTATCGTGGTGTACAGGTCATAATGTCACTTCAAGTTTGTAAAGCCCTTTGAGATTCTCTAGGATGAAAGGCGCTATAGAAAGCAGAAGCTCTGGGATCTGACTCTTGCTGTTCCTTACTTTGGGGGAAGGTGACCAGAGGCTTTTCAGGCAAAAATAGACATATATGAGCTGTGGTGATTAGCCCAAATCTAGAAGCCCTTCCGGAGGGGAAAGTTGCACTGAAGCTAATGAGTTGTTATAATGATGAGGAGAGAAGGAGGCTGTGCAATCCCTATTTGAAGCGTGAGAACGTACCCATTCTGGAGTCTCAGCTGCAATGAAGGATGGCTGGAAACCCAAGGGGCCTTGCATGCTGGTAAAGACATACGGAAATGAGCGGTGGTCATTGCTCGTTGCCGTGGGGATCCTGCACAACTCCTGTGCATCTATTCCCAACTCCACTCCGATTGTGTCCCCAGTCCCACGGGCACGCGTCCCAGGGATTTTCATGGGTCTGTGCCCGTGGCAGCCAAGTGCAGAATATGGGGTTGGTTCACATGATTTATTTTCCAGTGCAAACAACTAGGAGAGACTGCATTCTGCTACCGACTACCCCAATGAATTCAGCCTCCATAGAGAGTTGTGACTGAAGGTGCCTTTGGCCATTGAGGCCAGAGGAAAAGCCCCTGGGGAAGCCTGGTATGATCCTGATACAACACGTGGCTGAGAGTAAACTCCCATGGCCCGTTGACCATTGCTCACATGTGGGGCTCAATGAGGCCTGCCGCATAGGAAACCGTCGGGCCAGTGCTGCTGCCAGTCATGCCAATGCTCAACCAGAGGCACCCAATCTGCGCCCATTTGTTCTACTCGTGCTCTGGCCTCTTGGGTCTCCCAGCTGATGGATGAGATTTGCAACGAGGGGGAGGCTTCAAACCTGGACGGTCACAGCAAATTAAGTGAAATGCAACTGAATCAGAACTGTGATGCAAAAACATCAAATTTTGCCAGACGAAACGCAGTTTCCACAACCTGGTTTTAAGGAACAGCATTACATAGAGAGAGATACACTATGCTAGATCTGGAGAAAGAAAAGAAATATGCTAAATAAACTAAGACGTACAGTATAGGGGATATTCTGATCAACAAACCAATCACCATTAGAATCAAAAAGTAAACCATCCTTTCACTTAGGACCTGAACAACATTTCTCAATGCACTAAGTACATTTTAAACCATGCAAGTTTACACAAACATCTTAACTAGGTTTTTGTTTTTTAACTTTTTAAAACACCAACATTATGCATTTCTTTGTTAATTATATTGGTTAAAGTTGCAGCCGTTGGCCGCCAAATATCAGATACATCATATACATATTTTTATACAGAATCTGGACAACACAACATTACACATCCTAGAGAGAGAAAAAAAGATTATTTGTTCCTTTGTTTGTAGTTTTTTTTCTTTTGTAAAAAATATGAAATGACGATAGGAAGGAGGGAGGGGGCAGGGGGATCTACTACCAAATTAAAGATTATATTGAAAGAATTCCCAAATCACGGTACAACAAGGAAAAATGGCTCAAACTCAGCTCCACATTTAAAATTCTCTTTGCTAAGAAACAAGACATTACACACGGAGTGTACTGGTATTTAAAAATAGAAAGAATTGTAACATCATGCTGTCTGATTCCAAACACAGTTTATTTTTAAAAAAAGAAAAAAAAATAGAAAAAGAAACAAAAAACCAAAATGTTTCATGAAAGCAAAAAATGATCTTGTCGGTTTGGATTGCCTACATACCCAGGATGCATTGCTGTGCGATGTGGTTGGACAACCGAAGGAGTTAACGGCACAGATGGAAGAGGAATGATTCAAGATTCGCTCACTGGTTTTGTCGGGCGTGGGCGGGAAGGGGGGTGTTTGGGGAGCGGACACTGAGCAGGATCTGAAACACCGACAGTGGTTTCAGGCCGCCGCTTTTGATTTAATTTGAGCATGTCGGGCGCGTCTTGCCAGCGAGGACCGCAGTGACCTGTTTAGAGTTCCCATGCCCATCGACATCCTGTAGCAATGCATGCGTTCGATTAGTCAGAAAGGAAGCATCAACCCAAAATGAACCATGTAGGATGCTATCACTGTTATGGTAAGTATACAAAAATGTTAAAATTTCAGATATAATCAAAGATACAAAATCAGTTCTGACAAGAGTTGCTTTTTTTTTTTTTTTTTTTTAATAGTAACCATTACAGTGCAAGGTTTTCTATTACAGTAAAAGGTATGTATCTGGTTTTACAGTAACTGTATAACTGATTTTTTTTTGTTATGTTGAGTAGGTCCCTGATGTTAAGTGTATGCACCAGTTTGAGACAAAACCCCACACAATAATGGCTATTTAGCTTTAAATACATTTTTTTTTTCTTAAACAGTTACAAAATAACACATCGATTTCACCGGTTCACAAGCACATATTTTTTTGTCTTAATAAAAAGCATGTCGTTTTGTTGAAATCTTAACACTTAAAGAAATGTAAAAATCGATATCTGAGGACATGGTCACGTGTGCTGTTTGAGTCAAGGGATTTTTGCAACCCTACTGAGCTTGTGTGGATTCGAGAGCACTGCTTTTGCAGGGTCAAACTGTGCTGCCTCTTGCTTGCTGGCCAACGCCAGGCTTCATTCAAGGCATTTGGAGGTGCTGTTCTCAGCACTCTAGGATTCAAGGTTGCACCTGCAAAATGATGATTAAAAAAAATAAAAATAAAATAATCTGTTGTTTGCACAAACATAAAGGCTGTAAAATTAATTTCTAAAGCACTCATGTAGGCCACTTGCCTTCCAAGCCACAAATTTGATTAGGAGGCTGCAGAAGCCTAAATGAGATGCAGATCCATGCATGGGCATGAGTCTAGCTGAGCACACGCAGAAGACTGCAAGACAAATGTGACGCTTAAAAAAAAAATGCAGAGGGAGAAGAAGGGAAGGCAGAAGACGTCACAGAGGTGATAATGCGGTGCTAATGAAACCCATGTAAATCCAAATGAGCTGCACCGGCTGCAATGGAGGGAACCCAGATTGAGGCTGGTGCAATGGACTTCTTTATCTTTGTGGATTTGAGCGGTTATTATTGGACAGGTAAAAGACCCAAGACAACCAGACAACCTTTTTCTCTCCTGGGCCAAGGACTCCACATCTCCCCAAATTCCACACAGACGCTCGTAGGCTATAACTCCGCAAGCTCACTTTGTCAACAAGCTAACCTTTCCCTGTCTTGTTCATGCATGGGTCCCAGAAGTCAATGCCTAAGACACCTGTAACAGCGCGGAGATGGAGAGGGAGATCCATAGTGTAAAGGGACAGGTCCTGCTGCAGGCTGCCCCTTCACACTTGCAGCTGTTCTCATCTGAACGGGATGCTAGCAGGAGCAATCTCTAATAGACACATTCACCTTAAATGTTGTCCAGTGAAAGAAGGGGTCATGTCAGAGATGAGCACAGGGGGAATCTGCATTGGCAAGGAAGAGGATAAACCCACGGAGAGAGTAGCCATTTGATCCACTCGCTCATTCATTGACTACAACTGGGGATGGGCAAAGGAACCATGCAGCCGCCAATGGCTTCCCGATCTCAATTCCTTCCCTGCTATCTCCACTGGTTGCCCCGACCTGTCTTCCAGAGCCATTGATGCCTGCTTTGTTCCTGAAGTGAGGAGATCAAGAGTCTCTGCAGCGAGGGGTTTAATCAGCAGATCTGTCCACTTGAGTCATCTCTTCTGCCATAACCTTTGTGTGCAATGTAAATCACCACCATGGCCTGCAACATCGATGCTTAAGGTCTTCCATGCAATCATCCCAGAGGACCTTGCTTCACATGACCGGCACCTTCACGCACCAGCAGCTGCTCCACGCAGGCTGCCGCGAACAGGCCCGCGCTGCCCAGCAGGAAAGGGTGCCACGCAATAAAAAAACCTGAAACGACAAATTCTCTGAGCATTGCCGAGGAGCAATCTTTAAATCCAGAGTCATTTACCAAATTTTCTGGCTTAAAAAATCCAAGTGGGGCTTGTTGCATTTGGCTCTGGAACCCCGACATCCATTTTGAGTTAAAGCATTAAAAAATAGCTGAAAATTAAGGTTCTCTCTCTATATATTTTAACCCACTAATATTCCTTAAGAACACCATTGATTTTTGTCTGGGAGAAAAGGAAAAAACCCTCAGAACACAGAAAACATTCAGCAAAAATCTGATAGGTCAGCTTATCGCCCAAAGCAAAGATTTCCGTCTGAGTTAAAATACCACCATACAGCCGAAACGCCCGCAGACTCCGAACTGTAGTGCCGAAAAGCATTTTAAGACCTGGCTCTGCAAACTTGACTCGCTCAAGTTGCCTTTCTTTAGTCAGACAATCCCGCTGACGTCTGGAGAACTCAAGAAAAGAATTAGGGCTGCTCCGATAAGGAAAGGCTAGGGACGTAATTATAAAAGATCGATAAATCAAAAAAACTTCCCAGTTTGGCAATCACATCGCCATTCCTATTCCAGGGAAGATCCCATTTAGAAGCTCGGTGAGGTCGGATCTCTATAATAGGTGCCGCTCTTCCAAAGGGGTGGAAGAAAAGTTTGAGCGGCACTCTTGTCCCCCACTCTTCTGTTCCAATTTCTTCCGTTCCCTCCCCCCCCCCCCCCACTTCATCGCCTTTCTTTCAAACACTTGTGAAAGTATTTATCATCCATGCGCGTGCAAGGACAGCACCAGCTAGCGTCAACTTTGGTTGTGTGGGAAGGGTGGCCAAAGTCTCACGCACTCTCCTAGTTTGGCCATCGTTCCTCCACCCTGATCTACAAGGCCCCTCGGATGCTGGTCAACACATCTGGGTGCATCTGAGTCCTGGTTTAAGACCTTCCTTAACGTGTTAACTCCACCAACATAGCTCAGTCATCATCTGGTAAACCACAGCTGAGGCTTCTTTGGAGACACTACCGTTAGTGTTCAATGGTGCAGAAGATCGAGTGCAGCATCTTCCCAGCAGCTTTCACTGCTGGCTACTATCCTGTCCATGGGAAAGGCTCTTTCTGAAAAGATGTCCTGCCCTCTGTTGAGCCAGCCTGAAGACCACGGCAATCAATGTACATCAAAATCTACGCTCTATGGACAGCACAGAGGCATATTCTGCCAATGCTGGCAGGACCACAGTGGTTATAAGATGTACACGACAGGTAGAAATAGGGCTGACGACTTGAAAAGAATGGCAGTCGTGGCCTTCTTGTCTTATTCTGCGTCCAATATGCCAAACTCCATCATCCGAACATGATGAATGCGCAGCAAAATTGCGCTGTAGCAGCCCTGTGGTGTTAATGGTGGCAAAGAGTAAGCTTTCAACAGAGTTCATTCTTTAAAGAACTTCCTCACGGTGATGGGCAGCAATACAAATGTCTCCAATAGAAAGGAAGCAGTGGAAACCCTAGAACTTGAATCATTATACACTGGGCTAAGCAAAGACCTGAAAAATCAGACTGTAGGACCATGGCACGTGGGCTGGTATTGGACTTCCCTGTAAATATTTTTGATCTCTGTTTTTTCCAGGATTTTTTCCTCTGTAATGGATGTGGAGCTAATGAACTTAGTATCTGTAAAGAACCAAGGCAACGGTGATTCAGTCTTATGGAGGAAATTCTGCTTCATTGAAGTACCTGCATTTCCTCTGTGTTTGTTTTTTAAAGTATAAAAAAGAAAGACAATGAATGCCTGGTTTGTTCACCCTATTGGAAACCTGGCTTCTCAGACAGACTGCTACATCAGATCTGAAACAGCTCCATCTGCTTTGACCAGCACTTCTACCTCCTTTTGGCCTCTCACCTCTCAGACCCTGGCCTGTCCCTCCTTGCATCCCAAAAGGACTGGCCATTACTCTCTTTCTGTAGCAAATCCTGGTGGCGTTCCCAACACGTGACACCACAGAAATCCCAAAAGTGATCTTCCTTGCTGGCAGCTCATCTACCTGGCTTTGGAAGTGGAACAGAGCCAGCCTGGTGGTGATACAAGGACAATCACTGAAATGGCCCGACATATCTAGACATAGACCCATAGAAGTAAACTGGATAGGTCTGTGGATTGAAGAACTGGGATCTAAGAACTGGGATCTAAGAACTGGGATAAATGGACTGGGCTCTAAGTTCATGGAGTTTGTCCCAGAATAATGTTTAGTTCTGGCAATACTAGGCTGTGGGGTCCTTAATGTCCTCAAACATCTCACTTGCCAAAGCTCAAGATGAATGGCCTGTCAGCTGAGGGGCTCAGCATGCCACAGGGATACAGCCACATTGCAAGTATCTGTGGGCACCCACCAGCAAGTATTCTTCTGGTTCAGGTCTTTATCCACATTGCATCTGTTGCAAGAAATGCTATGGGACTCTTCACATCTGGAGAGGTTTACCAATGTGATCTTAATTGTGTAGGCCTGACCTACATCGGGCTAAGATTTTACCAGGATTTGCAAGCGAGGCGGAATTGGGTCTGGTTGAGATGTGGGTGTGAAAGACCTGAAAAAAGACAGGGTCTGCAAGGGAACAATATTAGTGATTCATTGGGTGCGTCTACATGAGACGCTAACGGCTCAGGAGCCTAATTCTACTGCGCATTAGCGTGAAGGGTAAAAACCATGTTAATACGCTAATGCGCAGTGGTACTAGGCTACTGCGCAGTTAGGGTCACTAAAAAGCCGCACGCTGGCGCTACTGCGCAGTAACGCCTGTTGCTGTGCATCGATTTAGTATTTGGTTATACAAGTACTAAATTTACTGCGCAGTAACTACAGCCCATTAATGAATTGGTAGTCATGCCCACTGACTACAACTCCTCCCTGGAAGTCAGTACTGAAACAATATCCTAGACAAGCATTTTGGAGGAGCTGCCTGCTTGGAAGTGCCTTTTCTGGACTAGCCAAAGTCTCAGACGCCCCTAACCAACAACAGTGTCATCATATTTTTGCATTTAGGGTTTAAATACTTTAAAAAAGAATATCCTACCTATACCTTCAGCGCAGGAAGTTATTCTTCATGTTATATTTAAATATAAGGTGCAAGGTAAGGAACAGGATACTGCTTGGACTGGACCCGAGGTATCCTTTCAGATTTATTTTAGACACCAGGGATGTTATTTTGCAACACAGCCAATGCATGGGTCAAAGCGGAAGCACGTTTTGCCGAGAAACTATCTAGCATATTACAAAGCAGCTGGATAGTTAAAGAACGTTTGTGTGGGAGGCCAATTATGCTGGTCTATTTTCTAATTAGGATTTAAAATGTAATCAGCTTCTGCACTGAATAGCACAGAAAGAAGCAAAATTAGACTCATATTGAAGCACCCTGGCACACGTTTTTGTTCTCAAAAGGGCAGAAAAGGATAAAACAGAAAAAAACCCAGCAGAGCACATGCTGCTTATAAGAAGAGCTGCCAGACTGTGAGAAGAGGGAGTTCATGGAGAATTTACCTCCAATTTATCATGCTGTGTATGGTTGAAGTATAAAGAGGTCCCTAGACGCCATGGTGATGGGGGAGAGAAAACCAAATGTCCCTCAAATAATATCATGCCATAAAACACTGCATTTTCAGCCCATTCTGTCACAAGTCACTTAATGTGCTGCCAAAAATGAGCCCCTGGTCAACCTCAGATAGAAGACAGCAGCGGGTCTGAGCTTTAATATTTGTTTGTACGGGTAGGATCAAACGGGGACACCGTTCTGCGTGAATTATTAATTGGGGCATGCAGAAAAGGAACCAAACGTGTATCACAGCAATGCGACTGCAGCATAACAACCACTCCCAGCCAAGGGGAGGATTGAGAAAGCAGTAAAAGAGGTGGCTTGGAAGGATCAGTGCGTGGGTTTGGGGATGGGAGCACTCGAGGGACTGGGTGCTAATGGACGATCCCTAATTCCCCAGTGAGAGGAGACTCTCCAAATGGAAATTGTTTTCTTCTGTTGTTTGCATTGGGAGAAAAAAAGAAAATCAAAAGATAATCCAGGAGGAACGGGATGGCTTTGAAGGGTGTTAATGGGCTACAGAACCATTTGCTGATAGGTGAATAATTGGTAGTGATTGAAAACAAGTATCACTCTTGGATGGTCTGAGTGATGTGATAGCGTAGTTTCAGGGTAATGCCTAATGTGCAGATCCACAAAGAACAAAGACCTCAGTGGCTTGAAATCACATCTTTGCTAGAAATGTCAGTACAGCCTAGGTTATGGGAGGGATGGGCTTCCAGGTCAAGGCAGTGAAATGAGGGAGAAATGGTATTTGCTGTTATCTGGAGAAGTCTTCAGTCTTCACTGCCATCAACAATTCTTCACCAAAAAAACCAGATATCACATCTACCCAAGAACCTTGTCTGCCGATGTCCTTAGATCAACACGGCTACAACCAACAACCCTAAAACAATTCTTCACTGCATTTACTTGGATGTCCCCTGTATACGACGGTGCAGCTTTGATACTGCTTTGATGAATTTTGAGCCATTACGTGGCTTCGTTTCCACTTGCTTTCTGTATGCTGTTCAGAAAAGTAGCTCTTTTGCTACAGCTGGGTAGCATGCTTTTGGTTCAACACGTTAGCAGTGGCCTTTTGTTGCATTGGTTATTAACCACCGACTGAGAGTTGATACGGCTAATGGGAGCTACGGCTGGTTGTCTGCCACAGCAAAAGATGCGTGACTCGGTTTTGTTCCAGTCGAAAAAAAGCGAATACATGTACAGCAACTTGTAAAAGCCCATCGGTGAGATGATAACGTTCTTTGGCTCGATCTATATCGGAAGTCTCTGGCAGGCACACGAGTCTGTGCAATACTGACAGAGGATCAAACATTTCTTTTCTCAGATCCGTGAACACATATGCCAAATTACCAAGTTGTAACCAAGTCAGAGTTTGTTATCCAGAAGTCCGTTCTGCTTTAGTGACAAGGGGCATCGAGGCAATCACCGCTGGGCTGTACAGCTCTAATGTTACCTCTGCTGATTTTGGAGGGCTTGGCTGGGTTTCGGATCAGAAACTATTCTGCTGTGGACTTCCATTTTGTGACACACGGTTCAGAAATCAGCTCAGCAGCACTGTGTTAAAAGTTGCGTTGCCTTTGTGAAATAATATAACATCTTACTCCAAGATGTTAGCTCTTCCAACTCATAAATAACCACCTATTTTTCTCGACAGCCTCAGCAAATCAGGCAAAGAACTGAATCAAACCTGATCCTGTTTTTTGGGGGTGTTTTTTGTTCATCCCTATATGCTGCTTTGCTAGATATGGGAACCGAAGATATTTTTCACTGCCCGTGCTACGCTTGATATGCTGGTCCAGGCAAAGCATCCATTTTAAGCATTGCCAGCTCAGGATCTTTGGCAAGCATTATATGGACCTACCAGTTTTACCAACAAGCCCCTGGACTCTCACATTTCTTCTGTCTGCCGTGTATTTCCTGCTTTGCCGGGAGCATGCTGCTAAATAACCTGTTCAAAAGGAAAACTCCCTACTTCTAGAAGAGGTAGGGCTTGAGAATCTGGGATTTCCCTTTGCAGAAGATGACTGTATAGTGCTGACTACTTTGATTAACTAGATGTTGAGAGACCAAGCATGTCCCATGCTGAATGATATGGAAAAGCCAGTTGTGAGTGATCCAAAAATGAAGAAAGTTGACTTCGTTCATACGCAAGGTACAGTAATCTGGGGAAGAATAATATGGACTAATGGCACTGTCATCTATGTAGCAATCTCCATCATCCAGTGGTGGAACTTGAGACCTTCAGCACCAAACATACACACCTCTGCCACTGAGCTGAAGAAGCCACTGTGCTACCTGGCAGTAGCAATAGGCCGTATCTAGCCTGCAAACCTACAATTCTTGGCAAAAGCACTCTCACAGAGCTGTGCTGCTCTTGAGTCAAAGCAGTATAGCCACTCAAGAGCAATTTTGCATTGCAACCTCAGCAAGCCTGCATTGCTGAGTGCCCGTGGCAATTGGCCTGGTGCTGGGAGCTCTGCGCAGAAGCCAATACCTGGCTTCTGGCTGGGCAAGGAAGGACTGCAAATCTGCACAGCATATTTCAGGGTGCTGCTACCCAGCGTGGTAAGTTTGTGGTCTGGTGAACCAGTCACGAGGAGCTACGTCCCTCTCAACAAATGTGTTGCATACCCCTCCCATGAGGAAGACCATCTTGAGCATCTGAAGTTCTCATGATGAGCCTGAACCCTTAAGGAACCACTGGTCTGGAGCAATCCCTACCACAAGTCATGATGGAGGGCTGGAGTTGTCGATTTGCAGTACCAGAGTGAAGGAAACAATCCCATTATCGCCTACAAGTATCAGGTTCTTAGCTTCAACGTGAGCCAATGGTTGAGGGACAAAACACGTGTAACCAAGGTCCTATGTCTATAGGAGCCTGCAATGTCAAAACAGGTGCCCCTTGTACTGAGAAACATGCACTCCTTTGGGTCTGATTGAGACTAACGGGCCATAATGTGTGGGACGCCGTGTACAGCTCTCTCCCCAGTTGAAGGACCATCTCATGACACTTCACCCCACACACACAGCACAGTCCGTGGCTCTAGAGCAGGATTTCCCCTAAGGCAATGTTGTGATCCATCAGCTCCTGAGCAACACATGTGCTTTTCAGCTGCAATGCCCTCCTTCTGCTCCCTGCTTTGATGGCTGAACCGTGCCAGGAAGTGCGGACACCCGCGTCTTCCCCGATGTCTTCCTGTTGTGGAGCCCCAGGCTGCAATGTGCTCTGCACGGAAGCACCGGGCTTCCCTCCTGGATTCTTCATAGTTAATAACATATAGGTTGTAGCCACGTTGGTCTACGGACATCAGCAGGCAAGGTTTTTTGGGTAAATCCGGTATCTTTTATTAGGCCAACTCAAAGCGTTGGAAAAATTCTTCTTTGCAAGCTTTCGGGTACAATTAGCTCACTTTTCAAATAGGGGGTGGCCGTTTATCTACAGTGCTATGGGTTGGAAACATAACTAATAGAAATCCCTGGAGCTGGAGGCAAACAGCAAAGAGGCTGAGCAATGTGCCTTACCTGATGGACTGGCAATGTGAGCTTCCCTTTGCAGTCACACAGGGTCTATAGACCTGCACTGAGTGTTAACCCTTTGTCTAGCACTGATGGGAATCGCAGCATTACAGCCCAGCTCCCCGGTACTGAAGCTCTGAAGACAAAATCCCTGCCCCCAAAGTGAGCCGATCAACAAAGATGATAAAAGGCTGGGGGTTTGGGGGCAACGAATGAGTTTGAAAGAACTAATTTTTCTTAATGCAGTATGGAAGCCACTCCCCATATTTCCCTTCTCCCGTGCTTGCCTGAAATTACTCCCCCTCCTCCTTGCCTTTGGAAGTTGGATCCTGAATTTCCTTCAGAGTTTGTGAATGGCCGGATATGCGACTTTGGCTTGGCATTTCTCTCGATGCTGCAATGCACTCGCTTTGTTGCATCTGAGCATTTCCACTGTGTCTCAAGGATACATTTCCAACATGCAGGGTAGGTTTTAGCCATGAAATTTCCATTAGCGTCTAGAGTAAGAGCATAGCTATCACTCCACATATCTCTTTGAGACTCGCACCATTACATTCAGTGCTAAAACGTGATGATGTTAGTAGGCTTGATTTATGCGAACACTGCAACAGCTAATTGCTACACAATGTTTTGAGAGCCAAGATAGACTTCAGGGCAGCAGTGAAACACAAATGCCTTAAACCAAATTTGCCATCTAGCAGGGTTCCTATGGGATTAGGTTCGAAGCTCAAGGCTTGAATGAGTATAGCCAGGACATCCAAGCCTTTCAGGGTCAACTGAGACTTGAGTTTTGAGGATGCTTAAAGGGGAGTTTCTAGGGACCTTCACTAGCTGAGTTTCTGAGAGTCACTAGCTATGTTGCTGCAGAAGTGTTTTAGGAAGGACTCGGCATTTTTGCATGGATGGCAGGACTCAGCGTTTCTTTTGCCCCTTACACTTAAAACTCTGGGCATCATTGGACCCTGACACTCGATGTGCATCTCAGAGAGGTGGAAAGGGGAAGTCGTTGAAACATAAAGGACTGTCCCAAGAAACCCCTGTCAGATGAAGCTGCCAAGTTCTGCACTGCCTTGTTCACAGGAAGAGGGAGATTTTCAAACCACTGCATATTTTAAACAGCTAAAATCCATCCACCACCCTGGAGCCTCTTTATTTTTCTTTAATAAACTGATAAGGAGTTGACTTCATCACTCAAACCTTGCCATTCTTTCATATTCTCAAGTTTAAGCAAGGAAGGTGGACGTTCACTCAAAGCATTTGAAGTTCACAGGAGCACACCCCTTCAGCTCCCCTGTGAAACATGAATTTTCATTTCTACCTAGGAGACCTTTTACAATCTCTGCTCTCTCCGACGCCCGATGAAGGGCAAGTGTGCCCGAAAGCTTGCAAATAACTAAAATTTGTTTGCAAATATCTAGTCGGTCTAACAAAAGGTATCGCCTCTTCCATGAGTTTTGAATCCTTTACATAAGCCACTGTTTCGGAGCCATCCCCAAGCCCAGGCCTCACTTAGGAAGAAGCTGAGCACTCCCAGCTCCTGAAGAAGTCCCTGGCATCTGAGGACACTCTGGACTTCATTAGAAAGGTTTAGCACCTGATAGGATTTGGTCCCCTGGCTTCCACAGGTGTCCTGCATGAGAAGGGGCTACTGGACCAAAATGTGAATGCATCTGTTTGATGCATGGGAAAAAAAATGTTGGGGTCTCATATTGCAAGGAAATCCTTTGCCTGTTCCCCTTAATGGCACATCCTTAAACTCCTGACTGCAGGCAAACCGCCTGTCCACTTCTATGGGACCAGACCCTAAAAACCTAAAGAAGCAGAATGCCTGCAAACTGAAGATTTAAGACTCAAAATGGCTAGGGACACTTATCATGCTGTCCGCATCTGAAAAACAACGTCTTGAGGTGTTACGAAGCAGGACCGTGGCTCCTGATTGAGTCTAGTCTGGTAAAGACCACGCCGAGCCACTGAAGCAGACCGTTAACGTCTCATGTACTTCCCACCATGTCGGTGGCTTGCTCGCCCAGCCTGGACAACACCATTGGACACTAATTTGTGGCCAGCTTGACCTCCTGGGAGTCACACAGCAGATTAAGATCAATGGATGTGAGTGTAACCCTCTGCTGTGGGAAATCACTGAGGCCCTTTTTTGAGATTGAAAAAGAGACCGTGTATTTATATAGATATTGAGAGTCATTAAGGGACTGGACAGATGAGCCACTCTACTGCTTTAAAGCAGGGGGAAAGCATTTTGATGCTTATCAATGTGTCAGCTGTTTCCTCTTCTGCTCCCATCCACCCCAACAAGTGAAGCTACATTGAAGGGTTTTACCCTTGAATGAAACAGGTGGTTAATTATTGTGGTTTATCTCCTATTTATTGTGGGATGGAGTGGAGAAGACTAACCTATTACAGCTGAATGGTGGTAAATCCCCTCTCCCCCATCCTTTCAGGTTTGCCTGTCCATGCCCTTAATATAGCTAATAGGATATTACACTCCCTACGCAGGGCTAAGTCAATCTTTGTCTGTTAAAGACCAGGATGAAGACCAGATTATCCCACCACTCACTCCGGGGAAGTTCCTACATGTTCCTCTGATACATAGGGCCCTGGTTACTGTCAGAGACCAGATACTGATCCCAAAACTCATCCAGCCTGGACAGTCCTGTGTGTCCCTATGCTGACTCTAGGTCTGTAATACTTTAACTCTTACTTTTGCTCTATTTACTCCTCCAACAAGGATTTCCCCAAGCCTTCCCTTACAAAATAAGGGCTGTAGAGCCACCACCTGCTACCACTTAAAGTGCCACCGCCAAACTCACCCATATGCCAAAAATCTCTGCCTGATAACGGCCGGGTGGGTGATGATTTGCCATCATTGCTCCCAATGGGCGAAGAATTGCACCTGTTTTGTTATAGTTGCTCCTTTCATCTATCTTGATTTCAGCCCAATTCACTTGTCTGATCCCCCCTGCTTGCCTCACTGTATAGACTGCAAGCTACTGGGGACAGGGGCCGACTGCCATTTTCTATGCGCACAGGCAGTGTTAAGGAAGGTGAACTAAAGTCATGATGCAGATCCTCTTTCTATTAGGTCCTGCAGCCCCTGAAACATCATAGAAGTATAGAAAATGAGGTCTGGAAGGGACCTCAGGAGGTCACATCTAGTCCACCATCTGCTCAAGGCAGGATCATCCCCAACTAGATCATCCCAGCCAAGGCTTTGTGTAGCTGGCACAAGTTTGCTACTCTTGTTGGTTTTCCCATACTTGTGTCAGGCCCAAGCAAACTCATTAGCTCTTGTCCCACCATATAATCTCTAACCATGGAGTTGCAGGGAAATTGCCATCTGCATCATCCCAATTTCATGAACATGAGCCAGTCTCTTGACAGCCCAAGCACCCCTGCAGAAAGTCAGGCACTCTATTAAGTCTGGCAGGAAATAGGCTACCTCCAGTTGGGGTCAGCCCCCTTTCCCCCAATTGTGGGAAATCACAGATGGAAAATAAGTCCCTGGGGGTGCAGGTAACTGGCACAGAGTCTGCCACCGGAGAGAGTTGAGGGTACATCAAGTCCTGCCACGGCATTGAACGGCTCTGTTAGGCCTGTTCCTTTCTTGGCTCAGCACCACCCACCAGCTGGGACTCACAACCTCACGAGACCACATCGCCACCCTTTTCCAAGGTGCAAACCCCTTTTTCCTGCCTTCCTACGAAAAGCCCTCATCCCCCACACAGCGCATCCCCACCTGGAAAGCAAGCTGCATCCTCTGGGAGGTCTCTTCAGCTTTCTCCCTAGCGGCTCCTCAGTTGCTGGAGAGCCCCTCATTTGTAGGCGGTCATGCTGGTTTCTCATCACAGCCGGGAGGTTTTCTCTGCATTGGACAGCCTCTTCCAGTGGAGACAGCTGGTGTGGGTGCACCCACTCTCTTGAAAAGACTCTTTAAAAGCTGTGTAATGAAGTCCATCGGATCTTCCTTCGACCAGCCTCCCAGCTTGACCCCCAAGTCATCCATTGCATCAATCTGACCAAGGCTGTTCAGCCCTAGTGGAAAACTGTCCTTGCAGAAAAGCGGCTGGTGCTTCTCTGAGACTGCCCGAGGGGTCCAGGAAAGCAGCCGTGATGGCCTTGTAGTCACTGGTAGCCTCCTTGCTCCAATTCAAGGTGCAGCGTGAGGCCTCTTCTGTTAAAAAGGGCACCAAATGAACAGTCCAGAAGTCCTTCTACTGAGCAGAAGTGGCGACCCGTTCACATAACCCCACGGACCTTCAAGTCACCGGGCGATGGCCTACTGATAAGGTTTCTGTTGTCTCTCTGTCCTCTCTGTCTGTTGAGGACCCCTTTCTCTATTCCATCTTCTGTACCTTTCTTGCCAATGGGTTCAAAAATAAATTCTCATGGGTCCTGGCACCCTTTAATTCCAAACACAGCTAAGTTGCAGCAAGTCAAACCCTACCCTCTTTCTGGGCGTTTGTTTTAGTCCTAAATGGGAGGCAAAATGCAACAAGAAAAAACCCCGCACGAGCCTTCTCCTGAGGCCTGACTGCTCTCCCTTTCACATTTACACCTCTGTGAATGAGAGGAGAATCCTGCTACTGGAATAAATGGGCCCTGAAGGCTTTTCAAACAATGACCAACTTGACAACCTAGAAAAAAAGCAGGTACTTCAGTAATGAGTCTATAATAAATACCTGGACAGATCCCCAGTTAGCCTGACTAAATCACAGACCTGAAGGTTTACCTCGTACTCTAGGCTAGAGAAATGGTGATGTGACAGCAAAAGAGCAAACCTACTATTCTTCTGAAGATAAAAACCAGCATTAGCACCCCATTATCCATTTTGATCACAACATCTAAGCTGGGAGGAAATGAGGGAAGACAATGCTTTTGTGCTGCGGAGGAGAGAAGAGACCAAGTTCTCCTCTCCTTCGGTGCACAAGGAATCCCATTAACTTCAGCAGGACAGCTTAGCAAAAGTCAGAGGAGAAAAGGTGGACAGCAATGATATGACAAAGATCAGAACCGCACGAGATCATGCCACCCGCAAATCCTTTTGACCATCTTTTGAGGATTTCAACATTGCTTCAACCTTTCTGTCCACCTCCCATCCGTCCAGTTATGAAATTGCTGGAATTACACCAGGGATGAATTTAGCCCCACCTCATATTTCTCAACAGGACCAAATCAGTCTTGCCAGCATTGGGAAGAGCAAGTTCTCCGCATACGATGGGAATCCCTGAAGACCCAACTCTTCCCTTTCGGAGGATGGGCTACTACTATCCAGGTAAAAGTCGATTCTTCCTGGAACCCTTGTCTACTTCTCAATGGAATTGCATGAAAATATCTATGAAATGCAGAAAGGTGACCCTTTGTGATCTCTGATTCTAACAAAGAACAAAGCTGGCCATGAGATGTAGATTATAAGGGAGAAACATCTATGCCCCATCCTTTTGCCTATTGCGATGCTACGAATGTAAAAAACCGCAAAGGGTCAATATATTACAGGTAAAAAAATTGCGAACACAATGGACAGGTAAGACAAAAATGAAACAAGAGAATGCAATATCAGTATAATATTTGGAATTTAACAGTAATTGTGCTTTTTGGTATTTAAACCTCTTTAAACTTTTATTATTTCAGAGTAAATCTCTCCTAAAGCTCAGTAGAGTGGCAAAGTGCTCAAAATCAAACGCAAAATCTGGAAGCATACTTTTGTTATAGATTATTATTCTTTTCATTGTTGGATTTTTTTTTTCCCCATATCAATTCCAACCTGCAATTCCAGCCGCTATACAGTTTCATGAACACATCTGCATTTCATTCCATCTAGACAAAATACTACACCATAAAAAAATAGAAATAGCTGGGGACAGGCACAGAAGAACCAAGCCAGAATTGTACAGACACCAGATCAGAGAGAGGAAAAAAATATCTGTTTATACTGAACAACTGTACAGGTGGCAAAGAACAAGAGAGAAGGAGAAGATGCAGACCAGGTCCTGTGAAATTGAGTTCAAATGATGCGTTTTGCAGTCCTGCCATGTGTTTTAGGCAAGATCTGTAACAACATTGTCACTCTTCAAATTTACTCACATTTGAGATTCACATAATAGCTCTCTAATTTTTTCCTATATCAGTATTAGAGCTTAAGCTTAAGAAAATATCTGTTCCTTCCCTACAGATGATACATCTGCCTACTGGCTTGCTTATTCGTTATATTTCTGTAAAATTTTGGGAGAAATAATTCCTGTTTAATGGGCTGATCTAAAGCAAAAGTATCTGTATTAGCCTGATCCTGTTCCCAAGGAAGCCAATGGGTTTGACCATACAACCCCCTCCTATGTGAGCATCCTCTCATCCAATGACTGGAGCGACATAGTGTTTTATTCTGTAGCACTGATTTTATTGGTGTCATCTCCATAAATCGAATCTATGGTTGAGTAAAGGTTGTGCTGGTTGGATCCCATATTTGCCATTGACTTTACTGGTAGCGGGATCAAGTCTTACGCTTCTTCATAAAACTGTTTTAGGTCGGGCCGGGTATTTGACCAGTCAAATAAGGTTTGGTCAATTGATTAATCAAATATCAGTCAAAAATTGTACAAAATTGCCAATAGGTCCAAATAATACACAGAAAAAAGCACACATTTTCCATTAAGAAATGTGTCGAAAACAATAAAAACCCCTAGTTCTGTCAAGAAGACTACAACAAATGTAGTTTTTATTGGGAAAATGCTATAATCTTTGACCGGTCCAAAAATTGGCCAGTCAATTGACAATATTTGACCAGTCAAGTGACTGGCTTGCCAACCCCAATTTTAGGAGTTCTCACCGTCTGGCAATTCATATAGACTATCATGTCAGTGGGCGCAGGACTCAGCAGTCTGTATAAGACCTGACTCCTTCTGGCTTTCTACCTTTACTGACAAGAGTGTTTCGCCTTGCAATGCAAACACTGCAAATGGAAGCCACATGCAATTTTCAAGGAGAAGAGAAGCTTTCCCCCACTTTAGACAACTTTGAAGGGCCCAACATACTGCACAAGACAGTGCAGTAAATACAGAGAAAAATAAAAACTGCGTTGACTTGCTAGACTCACGGATGTGAAATGATGTTGGCGTGTGAAATCCTGCATTATAGTTGACCGCTAAGCGTGGTCTCTAAGTTCATACACATATTTCTTTTGAGTTAACTAGCTGAAAGGGCAAACAAAAACAACAACAACCAGTAGAAGGTAAAAACATAGGAACAGGTCCCCCCTCCTCCAAATTCAATACACTGGTATTAAAGATCTGACCGTGTTCACTGGAAAATCAGGACTGCAAATCATTTTCTTTCAATTTCACTATTTGGTTCCAGATACAAAAAAAATTCCTTTTTGCAAAGAAAAAAGCCAAAAAAGTTCTGAGAATTCTGGTGTCCATTCGACATACACAAAATAATACCCGAATACAAAAGTAGTAACCCAATGAATGATCAACACAACAATATTGACTCTAGTGTATAGGAAAATAGGATCCAGACAGGATTTTATAACCAAAAAGGGGAGAGCACAATAAAGATTATGACATTTTATGACTATTCAATGTTATAGCTTTGAGCTTTATTGCAAAGCAAAAAATATATATTTTTATATATATATATTTTTATCTACATATCACCTCTGACATTGTACACCACACTAAATCACAGGAAATCAAAGAACTCATAGTGAGGTAGATACAAAACATAGGGATGTAGAAGACACCAGTTTCTAAATTTGGCTTAACACAATTGTCGATAACACGTTTCAATTGTCAATATGCGTCTCTAATACAGCAGCGAGCTTGGATTCACAAAATACTCAATGAGTCCTACAGAAAAAAAAAATCCATTCCAGGACTGGAGTCCATTTAGACATACCATCCTTTGGGAAGGAAAAAAGAAAAAAACCCCCAGATTTCAAAGGCATTGCCGACCAACAAGCCATATGCAGAGGAACGTTTTTTTTCCTTCAATTGCTCATGATTTTTTCCCACGACGGATACAATTAATTAAAGAAATAGCCTGTGTTCTAGGGGGATCAGTACTGAAATGACAAAGGCCGAGAGGATTGAACAAAGCAAGACTGTTCGGTTGACGTTCAATGTAAGAAAACAAGATAAACCAAGAGGTTCTCCCTCCTTCGTTGTAACTCTAGGGAAACTGGAGCCATTGAAACTGGCCTAGGGAAGTAGACTTCAGTGGGAATTCAGGGCACATATTGAATCAGATTCCAGGGTAGCTCCTTTCAAGCAACCTTTACCCCTTCGTTGCCAGAAGGAAGATACCATGGAAGTGAATGCGAGGCATAATTATTATGGTCGCTTGCAGATGTAGGGCTATAGTTTCTCTCTGACTGCTGGGGAGGGATCGAGGCTGGACTCCCACCAGAAGAGGCACTAAGGCACCAGGACTATTTGGGATGCCTTCCTCAGACTTCTCCTGACAGCTGAAACAGAGGCCGCCCAAGCTGCAGCAGGATACGTGCCCCAGGCATGCATGGTTGTTGACAGAAAAACAAAAGACACAAAGGATCCTGAGAGGTTATACTCAAAGTAGTGCGATCCCCACTAACACATGAGGCTGGGACCTTTATTCACAACTCCTGACGTTCAACCTGGACATCATTTCACATGCTACTTAGCAAAGAAAGGGCATCTAAGAAAGCCAGAGCACATTGCATAAGGACCGTGAGCCAGAACAGCATCTATTCTACTGCTGATATACACAAGACCTGCCTCTCTCCCATGCCCTGCACCAGGCAGGAGAAGCAAAAGCTGCTAAGCAAGAAACCTCAACTGGGCCTAAAGCAAGAGGCTTGCTGACTACTGGATGATTTGCACAACCTGCCACTTACCCATCACTTCCGAATCTATTTGGAGCAAAAGCATTAAGCACCATGAAGGGAGGATGGCAGAGAGAGACTGAGGTAAGAGATTGCTCCAAATATCCTGAAGCTTGGGGGGCCACAAAAGGTGTCAAGAGGCCCAAAGATACATGTAGACACCCGATGAGTGCCAAAGCAACTAGCTCCCATTGAAAATGCAGCTAGGCACCCAGTGAGATCTTCAGATCTCCTTGCTCCTATAGGGCCCTTGTACACGATGTGTATTTTTAAGATACACGTCACAAAACAGCACCAAAAATCACCGTTTCGCTAGGTTGGTCGCATGTGAAGATACACATTGACTTTTTTGTATCACGGTAGGCTTCGATTGATCATGGCAAGTTAAACCACCTCCAACATGTTTTATTTTTACTGTGGCCGATTGTTCCACCAGGCTTAGTTTTATTGTGAAACTTTCGTTACGTGTACTCTCGCCCACAGCTAAAATCACCGGTTTCCCTGTTCCAACGCGATTTGTCCATCGGGTGCCCTTTAGCGTTTCTTTTTTAGTAATATCACATTGACCAATTATGAGTGTTAAATATGTTGCGTGCAAAATAGTAACGGGAATCATCGTGGTACATTGTTGGAGTGACATAAACCTAGAGATTATCTTTAGCTAGAAAAAGCCAACATCGTGTACAAGCGCCCATAGAGACCAAGCTGCTCTGAAGACCCCACAGGCTGCCTACCTGCATTTTCAACCACCTAAACAGCAAACCATTGGCTATCACCATTGTAGTCCGGGGCTGAACCTGGACTTTTCAGTCCTCAAAGCAGCATCTCCCACTAACACAGCAGAGTCATACACACTACATCTCCTACACAACCCTTAATATCAACTCGTTTGGGCTCCTTTCTTCAAGCCAGCAACTAACCAAGCCAGCCACCCTCAAGGAAATGGCCAGTTTCCAGAGGGATATAATTAATAGTGGGTAATGATTAATGTGCAGGGATACACCACAGGGAAAGGAGGACAGAGAATCTATGGCTACTGGACTGGCAAATCTTCTGTACGGGAAATCCAAGTGGTCTCCATTTCCCTGTGCCTAAATCCCTTCTCTGCACAGCCTGTCCCCTTCAGGTCTAGAAGCAAAGAAATTGGAGGAGGAAGAGGATGTCTCACTTGGGCAGCAGACTGAAGGGACAAGAAGCGTGGTGGAAGGGACCGCTCCAAACTGGCCTTGGGCAAGGGGGATTATTAGGGAGAGATGGAAAGTGGGGAAAGGAGGTCTCACTTTAGAGAATAAGGGGAGCTGTTTTGAAAGGCAACAGGGCCCTTGTGTTTTGTGTGAGCAGGGAAGTCAGGAACATTAACTCCCATGCATGCCATAAATCACCCTCGCGGCATTGATGCTGCGAGCAACAGATATGCTTGCCCAGAGGTTTAGCCTCTGCCACTGCTTTCCAAGCACACATAATAACCGCATCATGTTTTAACTGCAGTGAAAAACCCACTTCCACATAAGATGCAGATGCTGTTGGAAAAATATTGGTGTGCTATATATGTGTCGTGCGACACATACATCATTTGTACGACACACTTGTATTGCCTCGCACATGTTTTGAGAGCCTGAATATCTGAATGCACGGTGTGAAAAGATTACAATGGTCCTGTGTATTTATTTCTCTGAAGCAGAATTTATCAGCAAGTTGGGGAGAGGAAAGATCTTTGTCCCTGGCGCTGTTTAAGAGACCAAAGCGAATTAAGTTGAAAGAGCTTAACGACAGGGCTAAGGGCTCAGGGCAAACACACCGTCTAGCTTCCTTCATTCACTGAGCCGTGCCATTTAAAAACTGCCCTCAACTTTCCTTTGAAGCTTTAGTGAAAATTGCTAACTAGAGCCGAGGATGTGTCCTTTTGTCCTCTTTTCTACATGGGTACCCCAGAGTAGTGCACTGAAATCAAGTGTTGAGCCTATGGGTGTTAAAATGAACGTAGGGAAAAAATAACAACCTATAAGATTTGCATGTATGACGACCCAAAATTCAATGAGGAAATCCAAATAGGCACGACTGCTACAGCTTCTTGGAAGAGTCAGGCACAATGTGACTCCCAAATATACTTGTGTAGGTGAAAGAAGGACTAGTGGTTTTTTAAGTGCTTGATCTGAGGGTTATGGCTTAGAGATAATGAAGTTTAGAAATCAGGATTGGCATGTAAAGGGCATAAAACCAGGTTATCTGCCTCAATCATATGCATTTGAGCATCTCTATAACTGTGCAGCATACAATACAATATAGGGAGCTGAGTTATACTTTCCTCCGCAAAACCAGAGCAAACATTTTCTAAAACACTCCAAATCTGAGCTCAACCTGCCAACTAAGAACCATCTGAAAGTTGGAAAGACACACAGTTTGAAGATGTGGACTCAAACGTCCAACCTTAGTTGCTTAAATACAAATGGCTCTGTTTGCAGAGGCACTGGCCACATGCACTTTCCGTTAATGGTCGGACTGTATTACAGCAGGCTTGTCTAAACAGGACAGCAATGCCTCCACAGGCGAGGATAAGACCTGCGTTGTCCCCTACTTATGGCAAAGACACCATAGCAAAATTCCTTCCTTCTCCAGTTCCCCTTCCTCCTCCTTCTTCCCAACCCCCAAACCAAAAAGAGGGTAAAAAAGCCAGGGCCAGTTCTAGGATTCCCTTTGTCTGCCACCATAAGATTCAGTTCAGTTCTCTATCAGTCATCCAGAAATACTTCATTAATATTTGGCATCTGATAAAGCATAAAGAAGTCGAAAATGGATGATCAACTGCACTTCCAGGGGGAAATCCTAGCTCCTGTGAAGTCAAGGGAAGTTTTGCTGTCCAGGTCTGCCATTGCATTTGGTGCTGTACAAACACAGACCAAGAAGACGGTCCCAGCCTCAACGGCCTGATAATGTAGCCCACAAAACCACAAATGAACACACAGAGAGGGAGGCATAGAAAGACACAATGCAGCACAACGGGTCAGCGTCACGCAAGGGTTATCTCAGCCAATCAGCAAACTAGCTGTGGGTAAGGTCACACAGCAAAGGAGTTTTCAGAAGGCATTGGATGGAGAACAACACAGCGGCTTCCTCCCAAGGCATGAGAGGCATCCTGGGAGAAAGCAGGAAGGGGTTTGTTAGAAATGGAGGGCAATAGAGGCCAGCCTCATAGACACTGGCACAAAGGCAGATGCCAACCACTTGATGCTGAATGACACAATAAGATCTTACCCTCATGCCCTTGGAAGGCTAGAACTGCCTCCTACCGAAATCACTAGGAGCTTTCCCGGCCTTCTGCGAACGCAAAGGCTGGGTAGCAACAAATCATCTCCATCCTACAAGTGGGAAGCGGTGAAATGACTTAGTTAAGGACTTGCACTGACTCTAAGCCAGAGGAATGGCATGGATTTCCACTATAACCCCACTTCCTCAAAACCCCTTCCCCTACCCCCCTTGCTACTTGCTAATAAACTGAAAGAAAGAAAGAAAAAAGGTTTAAGGGCCAAAGTCCCCTGGGAAACAAGGCCTCTCTGCTTCCACCAAAGTAAGACAGTGCAAGGAGTGTGCAAAGACAAAAGCTGACTTTATGGGTACAGAGGAGTCATACGTTTGCCCTATAGAACCAGGCTATTTAATGCTCGATAAAGAACCAGAGCATTCAACTTTATATACGCATACGTGTGATTATATACGTGTGTGCGTGTATACAGATGTATAAACACCCACGTACCCAGACACATATGTATTATATATATATTATCTATGGCATAATATATACATTCACACACAACTAAAATCCTCAACTATGTGAAATCCTCTTATTCAAAACTCTCTTCTCTGAAATCAGATAATCTCCATTATATTTTCTATGTAGACAAATTTATACATACAAGTCGTAAAGTGCGTTAGAAAGCGTGTCATTTTTACTATGTAGAAAACTATATACATATCACACACACGCCGGTTACACCATCTGAAATTAAGCCAAATTTCACCTTTGTCTTCCCATCCCCAATACCTACAATACAAAACTAGAATTAAAAAAAAAAAAAAAAAGTTTCTGAAACCAAAAGGGAGAAATAATGAATTAAAAAAAAAAAAAAAAGGCAACCAAAGCCTGGCACACGTCGGACACAACAGTTTAGGTAAAGAACGTAAAGAGGCTCACGTTTGATTCTCTTTTTTGTAAAAATAAAACAAAAAAACCCCTTTTGTTTGTTGGTTTGTTTGTTAGCTCTTATAATTTGAGAAAAGTCACTGTAGCACTCTCACCTTGAACCAGAGTTTTGAACTTTTTGTGTTTCTTTGTACAAAAGAAAAAACCGTTTAGGATATGGAAAAGAGTTTGGAAGTTTGAGGTTGAAGAGAGAAGACAGAGAGAGAAACTGGAAGATTGCATAGTTGTGAAAAGTGGCTTCTCATCAAGGTGAAAAAGTGCATCATCTGATAAAATAGCATCTGATTTTTTTTTTTTTTTGTTCGGTTCCATATGTATTTTTTTTTCCTCCGTCAACTGTACATGTCACACATGAAAAGGTATTTACAGCACACACACACATGCTAACATTAAACGTCTGACATTAAAACAGCCATTCTTTAAATGTTCCATCATAGTTTGTTTCCATGCAAATTTGTATTCTTTTTAAATACATTTTTTGCTACATCCTAAGACCATAAACTTGTCTAAACCCATCTCATGTAATTTTGATCTTTAGCAACATAAAAAGGGGGAAAGCACCAGAAATGGTTTGATTTGACAACCAAACCTCTACTTGAACGTCTTTTTTGTGTTTTTTGTTTGTGTTTTTTTCTCGTTCTTTCATTCACTGCTGGTTATTTTTGAAATTTCATTTGAATTTGTCATTTGTGTTTTCATTTTTGAATTGTCCAGAGATGGGAAAAAACAACTGACATTGTTTAAGCATTCTTGAGGTAAGAGTTATACGCGAGTCACGCAAGGCAGACAACGAGGCTCGGAAAAGCGTTTGAGAGATGAAAAGAATAAAAGCAACTACCGTCGTCACCATTTGGCCATTTCCTGGATGGCATCATTTTAACCTCCCTTGTTCCCTTCCTTCCCCCCACATCAACACGCACAAATGGCTTGATTTTTTTACCCAAGCACATGATGCAAAGACAGCCGTCGTGTCTTAAAACAAAGACGCCTCAAAAGCTTCTCTTGCCCGATGTCTGCCTCGAGTGCATTTTAATATATATGTCTGATCATATACATTTATATAGGAAAGTCGTATTTGTTACACTTTATACAGGCTCTCTGCATTTTTGTCCTTTTTTTTTTTCCTTTACACTTTTTTTGTTTTCGTTTTTTGGATAAACAGTTGGTTATAACAATCTACAGTAAGGCGGCACAGGAAGAATTCTGTGTAGTTTTTTTTTCTCTAAGAACCGAAGTATATAAAATGAGGTTTGATTCTAGCACCTTGTATAGTATTATTGGTGTTGTTCCCTTTAGTAGAAAATAGCGTTGCTCAACATCCTTTCGCCCGAAACGGTACCGCGGTTTCGGCGATACTTTAAGGGATCAACAAGGCGGCCCTCTACCCTGCAGTCCTTACTCTCACCAAAGCCTTGCTGACATCAAGCAGAGCTACTCCACGAGTCAAATGAGCTGCGTTTGCCCCGGTGCGACGGCTGCAGGACTGGACACACGGACAGCACGGGAAAGAGGACAGGGCAACAGAAAAGCACATCAAGTTGCTGTCTCGGCACGGTGTTTCCACCAATCGTGAGCTGAAATTGCCTGCGACCTAGCATTGTGAAAAGCCTCGGGTCCTTAAACGTGTCATACGGCATCCACCAACGAGGCGGGCAAGGAGAGGACCCGTTTCAAGGGACACCGCAGAGGCTCTTCCACCACTGGGCCCAACCGTGCTCCTGTTGAAGTCAAGAGATACCCTCCTCTTGACAGCAGCACGAGCAGGACTGGGCCTTTTCAGCTCCTCTTTCATGGATGGGCATGAGGACAGGTCGCTCTTGAAAGGCTGCCAGTAGAAGAAATTGCATTGGCCTGAAACAGCAACTTTCACAGACTGCTTTTGGGGGAAAGGGGAGGGGAGCCGGGACACAAGCAAGCACCTCACACAAGGCAATCGAACCCTCTTCTCGGATATTAACCCCGTACCGGATGTTGAGCCCTGTCAGACTGCTCTTGGTTTCACTTGAGTAGTGTTTATTTCTGCAGAGGAATGGCCGATTCCCCATACAGCTGCATCAGAACCTCAATTATATATATATAATTATAACTATAGCAATATATCTATCTATATATATATTTATATATGTATACATTAAAGTCTGTTACTGCACTGGCACATAATACAGAGGAAAAGTACTGGCATTGTTGTTCACTGCAAGTGGTTGCCTTGACTGGAGTTATGTGAACGGTAACGGTAAGCACCACAAGAAAAGGCACCACGAGGTTTTGAGAAGAGACTTGTCTGTCAACACTGCCCTAACGTAGCCAGAGCGAGCAAACACAAAGGGCTTCCGGAGTCCGCGAAGATGCACAGGGCCGGGCCAAATCCTGGTCTCAGTGAAGGTGGGCAGAAATCCAGAGTGACTCCCTTGACATCAGTGGCGTCCATTTAGACACACGGGACCCTGGATGACCGTGAGAACAGAATTTGGCCTTTCAGGAGCATGCTGATTTTTTCAAGAGCTCTTCTATCTAGCACAGGGGCAGGCAATTATTTTGGGCGGAGGGCCTCTTGCTGAGTTTTGGCAAGCCATCGAGGGCTGCGTGACAGGCAGCCATGGGGCAGATATATATTAATTTTCTAAATTTTTTAGGGGCCCCGCGGGCCAGATAGAATGGCCTGGCGGGCCGCATCCAGCCCACGGGCCGCATTTTGCCCACCCTTGATCTAGCACTTTGGACATAAGATTTCACCAGGGTCAGATGTCAAGGAAAGCTTAATTTGGCTCCCACCCTCTTCCTGATCACCTCCAAACAGGGGCTCGACACCTTCTAGTCCCACTGCAGAAAACGGAAGTTGAAAGCGCTCGACCGCTTCACGCAAGGCGTGCGAAGAGACCGTTTCCTGCTCAGGCTCTGATTTTGGGTGCAGTCACTTAGGATTTCCACTGAGATCAGAATCTGCCCCTCAATCTGCCCCGAATCCTGTGGTTCTCGTACACTCCTTGCTCAGTCAAAACTTCCATGGCAGTAAACTCTCCGCTTGGCCCTTTCTCTGTTCCTTTTGCTAATACCGTCTCTCTCATACACACGTACACACGCACACCCAGACCCAAACCGCGATTCGATAAGAGGAAGAGCTAGCGGCATAAACAAAGAACATACTCAGAGCCCTCCTGTGAAAGAAAAAGTTGAATAAGCTCACTAGAAATGTGACTGATATAAAAATTTGACCTCCAGTGAGTGAAGTCATTGCTTGGTGATTTCGAAAGAAACGAGAAAGAAAAACAAAAAGAGAAGAAAAAGAAAAAAACCCACAAAACTTGCAGGCACTGTTTGCCAGGTAATAGCACCAGTTTTGCATGGGGGTTGATACAGGTACGCCCATCTCATCTGAACGACTAGAACTGAAGAAGGCTGGTTCAAAAGTGAAGACTCGAGGCCTGACTGCTCTTAGCTCAATGACACCAGATCAGGGATTGACACTATAATAAAGGAGAGGAGCATTCACCCCATCCAACAGGTTGTCTCTGTCAGCTTAACCCAACCGGGAGCTGTTGGCGTGATGTCTCAAGCACCAAGAGCTACATGTGCTACTTGGGTGGAAAGCTGGGAGAGGGAGCTGAAATGCTAGCAAGGAATGGGCAAAACCAGGGCTTGAAATATCTTTTCTTGTTTCCTCCCAGGGTCTCCAGCCGTGTTCATTTGATGTTGGTCAGAGCATGGGGAGCCAGTTTCTGCACCAGTAAGCACATGTTTCCAAGGGTTGCCTCTTAACGGATATATGGGTATGCGGGCACCTTCACTGGTAAAGTGTAATGGGCAGGAATGGGGGTGTTGGTTGTAGCCGTGTTGGTCTAAGGACATAGGCAGACAAGGTCCTTTGGGAAAATCTGATATCTTTTAGTAGACCAACTCAAATAGTTTTTGACTATTCATTCCATCCAGGAAGAGCACAGACCAACTGCAGATGCTTCCTCAGCCTGGCGAAGGGTATTTATACCCGAAAGCTTGCAAAGAAGAACTGTTCCAACTATCTGAGTTGGGCTAATAAAAGATATCGGATTTACCCAAAGAATTTTGTCTGCCTATGGGCAAGAATAGCATTGGAGGTCCAATATTAGTGCAACAAATGGTTTTCTGCATGAAGTGGAAGCAGAATGGACTAGGTCGCTGAGGCAAGATTGAAAACAACCGTATAGCAAAAGTATAAAGAACTACAAGGAGAAGTTAGACTGACTATCAGAGCAAACTTCCTTCTGGCCGGGGCTGCTAGTGATGCAAGCTTGCTCCCTGGATCGTTTAAAGCCAGCCTAGACTCCACATTGGAGAACAAAGCAGAGGGAACAATGCTGCACTAACCCTGGCCATGTATTTGCTGTCCCTAATCATTTGTTATTCATTATTGTATTCATTATTGTTAATAATGATTAACAATAATTTGTTATTCATTTCTATCATAATTCAATAATTTGTTATGCATTTCTAAATCCTGTCCATCTCCCTGTGGATTTCTCTGCCCACTTCACCCTCCTTTTGCTTTAGCTTTCTGCCTTACCATCAGAGGTCAGAGCACTTCAAGGGGAGGGACAATGCACCATGTTCAAGTCTGGGGGGATATCTGGTGTGGGCAACCACATCCTTACTCTGACAGGTTCCTGGATTTTGACTAGCCCCATCCTGTCTGACTCTGCCAAGGCAAGGGACAATAAGATGAAGCATCTCACTGACTTGCTAGCTCTCTGCACTCGAATAATACTGTGCAAATCTAGCACAGCTGTAGTCTTAAGACTTGAAAAGCACTTTGCTACCACCGATTAAGTAATGCTCACGTGAGGTTGGTATTATTTCTTTTCAGATAATAGATGGGGTAACCAAGGCAGAAAGAGCTGTCATCATCTTAAATTGAAATAAGGGGCAATTTACATTGGAATGATTTTGGATTAGGTTGCAATGGTTTAGATTAGGACACGCTTTCTCATTCCCACAGTGGTGCAGCATTGTAACCTGCTCTGTAGAGCAGTTGTGAAATCTCCGTCCTTAGATGTTTTAAAGTGTGATTATTAGACAAATCCTTGGATGATACGGTTTAGACAGGGATGCTCCTGCCTTGAGCAGGGGGATGGATTAGATGACCTCCGGAGATCCCTTCCAGCCCCGTTTTTCTATGGTTATATGACATGCTCATTTTTTAAGACTAAATTTTTGGCTATTTGAGGGCAAGGACCAGCTTTTCCTGAATGTGTCTGTACAGAGCCTAGCACAAAAGGGTCCTTGATATGACTGAGCTTCTCATCTGTTACTGTAAGACAAGTAAATAATAGGTAATGATTACAATATTTCTGTGCCAGAAGCAGAAAAAGGACCCAAGTGTCCTGGCCTTCAGTCAACTTCTCTAACATGGTTTGCCTACCCTGGAATAGCACAGAGTATTCTGTATTTGTGCTCCTTGAACTGGATTTATCTGGTGAATAAAGCACAGGAATATTTTCCTAGTTTTGACTGTTAACAAAAAGTTCTAGTGATACTTAGCTACAATTTCAATATGTATAGAAAAGAGACACTTAAAATACAGATATGAAACTGTGCTATTTGCTACAAGTGTGCCAGTTTTCTAGGGATAAAAAGGATTCGGCTATCACCAGAAATGTGCTTGGAATTTGTATTAATGGCAAAAGATACCATGAATTCATACCAGCCTAAGGCCCGAGGGTCTTAAATGGCTCTATATAGCTCTACATCCAACACCACAACCCCATGGTGAGGTAGGCAAGGACCATTAAATCCAACATATATCTGGGGAAAACACTGGCAGAGAATCTCAAATCGCATTGCAAATCAGTGGCCAAGATATAGATCTTGGTTTCCTCCTCTGCACAATAATAGGGATAATATTGAAATTTGATATTGAATAAAAGGAGGGGAAAAAACTCCCCCTATATATGGGGGGGATATGGGTAGCAAAATATCCTACCCATCTCTCTCTGCTTAACTTAAATCATTGATGCCTATAAAATACTGGACGTCGGGGCAGGGGCAGCATCCATGAAGTGTGTGCTAGAAAATGATGTGACACCCATCATCGTGCTGTGTAAATACTCAGGATCTAGTGTTGTGACTAGCCACTACGTGACCGTACGTTGCAGAACAAAGCGCTCTGCAATGACATTTGAAAATGAAAAGTATTGTTTCCCACTGAAATGCTGACGGAGAAAGAATATTTTCACTTGCGTGCTCCTAGCTGGAAATAACAAAATGTTGCGTTGAAAACAAATGATCCATGGCGGGAATTAAATTCACTCCCAGAAACCAGGGATGGAAGGAACCAGGAGAGGCCATCGTATCCCTCCTGTTCTGCAAGACAAAGCCACCTCTTCCTAAAATGTTTGTAGTGGAAGTCGCAGGGGTTTAGGTTGTAGCCGTGTTGGTCTAAGGAAGTCAGAATTTGGGGTTTTAGTGTAAATTTCCGACTCTTCATCTACATCAAGACCCCTTTACATCTATCATATGGCTTTCGAGTCCAGATCTGTTCACAGTAACTTTCAACCACTTTGTTCTCCCACTGGTTTTGCTTATGGCTGACTCAAAATTTGCAATTCTGGATAAAATGTCTCACAGCATCGCCTAAGATATTATCAGGCATGAAAGTGCCAACTCCTACACGCTATTTCTCATTTAGACTATGTCCTCTTTATGCCACTCTTGCAATTTAAAGCAGCTTTACAATGGCTTTAAATGCAATCCCGTCTCCTTTAAAACTCATTTTTATTATCAAAGGGGTTGTCAGGGGACCTTAGAGTAAATGAGAATCATTATTTATCAAGAATAACTGAACAGATATTTAGTTGCTCAGGTTGGTTAAAGCCAAATTATAGAATGTTGGGTGAAACAAAAATACAGTCGTAATTGTGGAGGGGTTTGAGCCAAACTTTGGGAATATTTGGTGCATGATCTTTCTTACAGCAGCGTAAATGCACAGCAGGTCTGCTGAAGTATGACTACAAGAACATAAAGGATGGCATACGGGGTCAGACCAGAGTAGGGCTGCCAACTCTGAATCTAGCCCACGAGGTTTCCAGAGTGCCAATGTGCCCGCGACACATGACGGGAATGTGCCCGCATGCTTGCATATATATCCATTGCGAATGATGGTGTGCAGACATATGTCAGGAAGGCATTTTACTATTGCATTTTAAAAGTCCACCGGACTACTGTATAAATCAGGTTCAATATTGAATATTTCTTAAAATGAATGCCCTATGATTTATCCCCCGGGTGACTCTCAGCTGTCTCCTGGAGATTTATATCTAATTCCTGGAGACTGCAGGGCAATCCTGGAGGGCTGGCAACCTTCGACCAGAGATCCATGTAGCCCAATCTCCTGCCCCTCTCCTGCACATCAAATAGGGCCGTCCCTCCCAATCTCGTCTCCTGTCTAGCCCAGTCCAGGAAGAAGGCAATGACTGGGGGCAACACAGGCATCTGGGGGGTGGGAGGGACGGGACTCTCTTTCTTTCACAACCTGTCTATGTCTCTGGGCAGAGTTTCACTGGGTGGTGTCCACATGTTCCTTAGAAACACTTGCAGGGCAATGGGCATGAGCTGGTGTTATCTGCTTGGCGTTCCCCCCTTGAAATCCTCCTTATTATCCTATGACCTGCACCCCACCTTCCTGTTTTTTTTCATCATTCGTCCCACGAATGTAACTGTTATACAATTAGTGTCTTCCCTTTAATCTCGGAGGGAGATTTGTAGTTTCCCAGGGCGCCAAGGCAAGGCCCACCATCCCTATACAACAAATACGCTTGCCTCTCCCAGCGGCAGTCTAAGGGACCTATCCCAGACTCAGACCAGTGTGGTGGTGAGCAGAGTCTGGCTGGAGGAAGACGATAATTCCTGGGCAGGGGTGGGCGGCAAAAAAAAGTCCATCGTGCTACTTTGTTCTGGGTCCATATTAGTTTGGAAATAATTGTGTTGGCCTCAAACATGGAAGGGGAAAGGGAGGGAAGGGGTTTTGAAGAGGTCTTGTGTTGCATTTGGAAAGAACAGCTCTGGCGGCGAAAGTGGTTTTGTGAGGAAATACGGCATTGGTATCTGGGTCCCGACAGCAGGTCTGGGACACAGCATCAGCGGGAAAACGCAGCAGCTGTTTTGAGTATACGGGAGAGGTTTAACCGCCATGTAATAACATGGGGGAGGAGGAGCTGAAATTAGATTTGGGGCTTTCATCTCAACAGCAGCAATGGGCCAAATTAGCTACTTGGACAAATAGGGCTAATTCTCTCGCAGCCAATGGTCAGCGCTGCCTGAGGCCAGTAGCATCGTTGCTTTGGGGTTCCTGATGAGAAACCATTTTCCTTTACAACTGCATCAAGGTTAACGCAGAAAAATGATGCGCCGGGCAGCCAGCGACTCTCACTCTTGGTAGCAGTAACCACGAGTATTCAGAATAAGGCCCAAGGATTGCAGTGACATGGTTCAGGTAAAGACTGTGCAAAATTCAGCTTTTCCTGCTCATAAAGACGTATCTGGTTTCATAGCCCCCAAGCTTTGCTTTGAGGGCTGGGTCTCAGCAAACGATGAGAGCTCACGATGAAGCTCCAGTGAAGAGTATGGGCTCTGCCCATTTAAAAAAGCTTAGCTGCCAATCTAGGATGTTACAGAAAGGTCTTCAGAAAAAAATCATGCCCAGACATAGTTGTCTTTTTTTTTTTCTTATTCAAGGAAGCATTGCCACACCACAGGCTTAATCTCCTTTTAACGCTCAGGGTGCAATTCTTCTTTGGGATTTTCTTAAGTGAGAAGAGAATTCTGTCTTTTGGTCTTGACACTTTGAAGGCCCGGGTTAGCTCGAGATGTCCACAAACCCTCTGAAGAGCCGAGGCAGAGCTTGACAATGGTCATGAAACCCAACGCTCAACTAAGCCTCCCATGGTTTGAAGTCCATGGTTTGGTCAGACAAATTTTGCACAGTCCAACATGAAGCCAAGGTGGAAGAAGGGTGTAAATGGATGCCGCCAGGCCAATGAATTGCAGTCGTTTGCACCAACTCTACATTTGGCCCTTTCTTTGGGCACCCATGCTCCTTTCAAGAGAAGAGTACAACGAGACAATATTTCCATAGAGGAATTTGGATGCTTGTTCTTCTTTCAACTCCATTTCCCGAGGAGTTAAAAAGCCATCCAAGAAATATTCATTTCAAGCCCTGGTGAGCGTCTCCAGTTGCTAGCACCTCAGACCCCAAACCTCTCTTTTCATCACCTCAAAAAGCTGGCTACAATTCTAAATGTAGTCATATATATTAAAACATATATATGTTTGCACCAACATCACGTGTGCATGTAGCTGATCCTATATGAATGCACATATACATATCTATACATGCATCTATATACATATGCAGATGCATATACATACATACATCTCTCTCTCTCTCTCTATATATATATATCTATCTCTATATAGCTATCTATCTATAGATAGATAGATAGATAGATAGATAGATAGATAGATACACACACCCCACCAGACAAACCAACTAGAGGCCTTACGTCTGAAGAACGACTTCCTGTCAACCTCGGATCAGAAATGGAAGCGTGTAGCGTAGAGGAAGCTCACCCTCCTGGTCTTTTGTTCTCTGCACTAAACATAATCATTGTTACTTCAACTAGACTAAACTGCTTAAACTAAACGAAAGGCAAAACACACTGATAATGAACAGGGCCACATTGCTGAATGATAAATTTTCAGGGAAAATGAAGGAAGTATTTACTTATAATATAAATTTTGGGGATTTTTTTTTAAATTTTTGTCTACACGATGCCCTCGTTTCTTTGCCTGCGATGTATCCCTTGCTTCTCCTAGGGAAGGGGTGGGGGGTTGCAGTTAATTTAAAAGCAGTTGGCATTTCATTTTTTTGATCAGAGACATGCAGCTCTTTACCCACATTCTGCACCTTGCATGCCCCACCTTGCTCAAACAAGGCTGTGTCTTTTAAAGACAGAATAGTTTAAATAAAGGGAGCAGCAGGGTAAAGGCTGTGTTTCGGGACAGGGAGGCGATGCCCAGAACTGCTGCCGCCATGCAGGTGGGTGGATGGAGCGTCTGGCACCGGCCTGAGCAGGGTGACATTGCAGCCTTCTCCAGCCTTGGTGTTATTCAGACATGAGCTTTGAAAAGAAACCGGCAGCACTCGATTAAGTGCTTGCAATAGGGAAAATAAATGGCTGGGGATAAATGCTGAGGGAAGAAATCCAAAGCTGCTTCCCAGGACAAGAAGCCTGGCTGCAATCCCAGGGCTTCGGAGTTTTTAAATGGTTGGCAGCTCCCGGAGGGAAGGCGGCAGGCTGAAAGGCAAGAGTCTGGATGCTCATGTAACCAGGAGGCTTTGAATTATTGTAGTAGAAGACTGAAACTGGGGACTGGCACTCACTTTACTCACTGGCACTCACTGGCTGCGCTCTTTCTTGATCCAACTCAAGCTCTTGGGTCAGCAAAGACGGCAGCCTTTGGGAAAACCGCATGGCTTTCCACAATGGGGCCAGAGTTTGCTGTCCTTACTCAGGGCAAAGAAGATGACAGTTTGCCCTGAGCAAAACAGCGATCAAATCTTTGTACAAAAAAAAGAGAGAGAACTCTCCTCTCCATTCCACCCTCCTTTCAGATGCAATGGTCGCATCATGCAATGCTAAGAGCCAGTCCAAAAAATGCAGGCAATAAAGGAATTGGGATGAAAAGCAGAACCACATATTTTTTTGTGGTCAAAATAGTCTTTATCTGACCACTATAAATAATGATATGGAGGACAATTAACTAGGCTCCTTCCAGTGTTATAAGGAAATCTATCCTTGGCATAGCCCCACTGACCGCAGTCGAGTTAAACCAGGAATGCATTCAACTTGACAGACAAATCTTGCAGCCCGGAGCCAAAACTCCTATTAGCATCAATGGGAGCTTGGCCTGAGGCAGGACAGCCGGGGAAGGCCTGCTGTAGTCTCAGAGGGCATCAGGTGTTTTTTCTCTGTGGACGCAAGTACCTTGAGAAGAGTTACGCGTGTAAACCGTTTGGGGCATACAGTATGTCTGTTGAGCCTAGGATTCGACTCTCACAAACTTTCTCGCTCTTTATGTAAGGAAGTACCATTATAAAAACACGATCATACAGCAAAGGAAATTGCAATTATTGTGCTGTGCTAGGCAGTCAAGGAACTGAAAGGCAACCCTCCCCGACATATTTTCCAGCAAAGACTCTTGTTTTCCAACCTCTCCGAGTCCTCAGCAAACAACAGTGTGCCAGCCTCCCCAATCAAGTCAAGGCTATTCCAAACCAGCGTGAGCAAATGTTTCACTGTATTCAGACAAAAGCTGATGACTTAAAGATTTGTGCATGTTCACCATGGCGGATGAGTACAACTTTCAAAAATTCAAGTATTCATTAGCAATCTGCTTGGCTTAGAAAGGATTTCTTTGACCTTTAGTTTCAAGTTTCTGTAGATATAAAGGAAGGGGGGGAAGGGTCGTGTGTTGTGGCAAGAAAACTCCAAACCCTGAATATTGCAAACAGTGTGAGGAAAAGCATTAATACACCTGACCAAGAAAGCAAAGCTTCCACATTTCACAGAGCCATTGTCTTTATGCGTTGCTTTTAAGGAAAGAGCAGATTTAAGGCAGCTTTCTACAAAGACATGCCGAATTCTGCTTTCCTTTAGCGAGCGGTAAAATACCTCTTTCACTTCCCATTCCCGGTAAGCAAACAAACCCAGCAATAATAATAATAATAATACTTTGCACTCATAGCACCCTTCATCTAAGGGCTTGACACACATTAACTTAAGCCTCACAACACCCCTGTGAGGTAGGTAAGTATTATTATACCCATTTACAGATGGGTAGACTGTAGGCACAGAAAGGTTAAATCACTTGCCTAGGGTTCTGCGGCGACTTGTGGCAGAGCTGGGCGTGAAACCCAGGTGTCCCGTCACCCAGCAATCTGCTACAACCTTGAGACCGTGATCTCGTTCATCTCGAGTCTTACCAGACCGTCTAACAGACCCAGCGCTCCTTACATCCAAAGAACTGGGCATATTGCTAAGTCCCCCACTTGTCCAGACTTGTTACCTTGCTGCATGTGTCCCAAAGGGATGAGAAAGGCGAGCTTTTACCGGTGGTTCCCAAATTGTCTCTGGCTGTGACCCCCTTCTCAGTCCCATCATTTCAGGTGAGCCTGTACACATAGAGTTGCGTGCCTGAAATGATCGGGGAGGGGGGACTCACTGCATCTCGGCCGGTCTGAGACCTCTTCCACTCTTACCCCGGGATGAGCGCTAAACGAGGGCAGCTTCTCATTGAACGGCCGTGTTGAGTTGCCCTGGTTTAGAGCAGACACTTAGCACAGAGCAGAGGAGGTGCAGTGAAGCTCTACCCTCTATTCATTAAGGGCACCTGGGGTTAATGCTTAAGGGCCCCTTTGAGGTTTACAATCTTGCTTATCACGGCTTTCACCCCAGAAAGGGTCACAACCCCTCATTTGGGAACAGCTGGTTATACTCTCAGATCATTTCGGACTGCTTGCCCTTGCTTAATGTACCCCAGGGCACGCACCCTTGTTTAACAAAACCAACCACATGGCTTTCACCAGCTCGATCGTTCGGGTTTTATTGCAGCTTCCAACCGGGCGGTGCACGTTCAGGTCCAGATCACCCGCCCGGCGGTCTTTTTTCACCCCCTGTATTGCCAAACTCATCGTATACAAAGATCCGATGGGAACAGATGCAGCTATTTCCTTTGCCTAGAGCTGTTTTGCTTCACCCGAGCCCAAACCGCCCATGAAGCCATGAACGCGGACTGAACACAGACAGCACTGGGCTCGGTATAGTACCTCTCCCTTTCCCACCCAACAGAAAAGAGTTCCCGTGTCGGTATTTCCAAGTGCAAACACAGCCGAACAATGAGACAATTCTGGAGGCGCTCATGAAGAAATTACAACAATCGCTAGTGGTACCCGATGGTCTGGAAATGCATTCTGTACACAGTGAAAACTTTGCCCACGTCTATTTGGGATAGCCTCTGGTCCCCTCATTCAAACTGGCTGAGAGTCTCTGCACCAGAATACACCTGAGCACCACAGGGGGAAAAAAAAATTAATAAAACACCAGCACAATCACAACCCTGGGCTATTACCATCCCCAGGAAACTCCAGGGCTGTGGATAATTGGTGAAATAAATGCTCGCAACCTGCAGGAACAGAACGGTTTGCAGGTGAATTTGTATCCTTTCTACCATGACCGAAAATATCTAAAGCCCGCTGTTCTGGCTTATCTATGATTTTGGGGATCCAATTTGACTAGAGCAGAGCCTAGTGCAACGCTCACCCGATACAAGAACAGGTATCAGTGAAAAGCCTGGCTCCACAGTTTTCCACTGACCCTGGCAGCTTCCAAATTGTCTCCTGCAAGAGCCGCACAGCAAGCAGGCACGAGAAGGTTTTGCAGATGTAACAGCAGCACGTTTCCCTTTTCAAAGCACGTCTGAGCTTCAATTACAATGCACCAGGAAAACCTCAGACCACATTTTCCAGACGGGGTGGATCATGCTGCACGAATGGAGGGGACAGCTCTTTCTTGTATGTCAGGAACCATGGATGCAGCTGTGAAGTGAATCTCATGCTTTCAAAATACCCTAACCAAAGAGCATGGGCATGCTGCTGTTGAAGTCAATGGGCAGACGCTCCTTCTCATTGTGGAAAGCATGCCTTTATGAACATGCCCTGCACAGCTCCAAAGTGAATATTTTTGTGCTATTTCACCTCATTTTTCAAAACAAAAATGTTTGCTAAGTCCTAATAGCTTCAGGAAAGGGCAGAAGAGTGGACACGGACAAGTGGCACCAATCCAGTAAATTGTAAAAAAAAAACCCTAACCCCCCCAACTGATTTACATTTAAATCAGTGTTTCCTTAACATTTTCCACTGGCAATTAGGTAAAGTAAGATCCACTTCTGTAATTTGGTTTGCCTGTATTTCAAATGAATAAAATGGAGCGTGGGTAGCAAAGCATGACAGGAACATAAGCAGATGCCTTGTAACTCCTACATTTTCATTGCTGATTTTGGTCTGCACTGACTCATTCACATCTCCAAGTTACCTGAATACACATGTATAATACTAGAGTTCTGGGTATATTAGGAAGGAAGGAAGACCCCATGGTTATTAGTATTATGTCAGAAATATCCTTAGACCTGATGACCTTAAGCACTGAATAACACGGCGTGGTAAGAGATGCTCTGTCAGCTGAACGGTGGAGGAAACCTATCTTCATTAGCGCTGATGCATTTTATCCAGTTGTAGGCTCAGGTCTTGGTCACAAGAGAATAGACCAGGGTAACTCAACATAAATCAGCTCCAAAGTGCCAACTAAGGGTACAGACACAAGTCAAATTTGTCAGGAAAGAAACCCTTTTATCACAGGGCAAACTGTGATCATTCAGAGGTTGATGTGCCTTGTCCCAGGACAAACCCTGAAAAGGTTCACAGGGTAAGAAGTCCTAACGGCATGCCCCGGGACATCACCACGTGTGTCTGAAGGGTTGTCCCAGGTTTGCATCATTGAGTCAATGGCAGAAAAGTGGCAGCGCTCGCTAAACCCGGACTGGAAGTGTCATGTGTGTACGCACCAATCCCGGGATTTTTTTGTTCCAAGACAAACAGTGGTGCAACTTGTCCTGGGACAAATGCCACATCTTTTTGTAGCCTAATTCACTGTTGATTGAACTCAACAAAGCCCTACATGTTTTAACACACTGATCTGTTATTTATTCCACTTTACAGAGGTCTAGGAAAACGATGCCATCATTTTAACCTTTTTTGGATAGGATACAATGCTTATTCTAGCCTACAAGATAAGTACCAGGGGCCAATGACTTAAGAAAACACAGAGTGGACACCAAAAGCAAAGGGTGTTTTGGGGACTTGTGGGTTGACGCAAGGATCAGTGTTCACCAGGAACTTTGCCTTCTTGTATCTCCTCTGCCAGCGGCTTGGAAAAGGGCATGGAAATGGTGATGAAACTTCCAAAAGACCCGGAAGAAAAATGTTGGCCACAACACTAGCTAGTCCCCAGCACTAAGGACCCTAATTCAGTAAGGTTTGTGATCACAGAGCTAACTTTCAGATAAGTAACCCTTGAAAATCAAACAGCCCCCAGATAAAAATGAGGCTCTTGCTGAACCGGGCCTCGAAGCAGGGTCAAATAGGAAAGACACAGAAATATGTTGTGCAGAGTTGTGCAAAATAAAGTAATGATTTGTTGGGAGAATAACTGATGCTGATGAAGCCTTTAATAATTGTAACGTGTGCTATGAATCACCTAGAGGAAAGATCTTCGGGGTGGAGAATGAAGTTAATTAACCTGCAAACCAAACGTCGGATTAACACACGAGATGGAATTAGCATTGTCTTGAAGGGCAAGCCTGTTTTGCCCCCTTTTGCTTCTGTCACCCTCAAAGATGGGTGGTGCAGACAAGGGGCGAGTCTGCAGAGGAGTCATTAAGGAGCAGGGCCCTAAAACTCGCGGTCATTTAGTGTGCGGAGCGGATCAGGAAGGGCCACAACTGAGGCTCAGCCACTGCAAATCCTCAAGCGTGGGTGAGATAGCCCATGGTGGGCTCCTTACCAGGTTGGACAGTCACGCTGACTGCAATGGGTCTGGCTCTCATGAGCAAGAATGGCAGAAACCGGCCCTCTTTATGGGAGCGTGAAGGGAAGCGGTTCCCAAAGCCATGCATTCGTTGTCAAACCTACAACCTTGTTTTTTTTCTTTTCTTTTTTTTTTTTCTCAAACATTTGAGATGCGAGGATGGTATTTCCCGGAAAATTGATCAGTGGGCAGAAGAGGTTTCGGGAAAGGAGAGATGCCCTCAGGCTGTGCGCCGGATCCCGCTGTATCACTCCAGATGTGCAAGGTGCACTGCTGGAAGCCCCCTTATCGGAGGCACTGAAACCAGATCAGGACAGAGCACCACGATTCGGCGCGGGTTCCCACGCACACCCGGCCCGGCTGAGAGCGATGACGTTCTCCCTTTGCTAAACGCTCTGCTTACCAGAAAGGTTTGAATGTTGTTGAGGGCAGGTAGATCTTTTGAAACATCTTTTCAGTGGATAGGGGAAAGATTGGAGTAATCAATAATTTGAGAAAGCAAGCCCTAGTTGTTATACTGTACGAAGAAGTGCACAGACAACTAACCAGTGGAAAATGCTTGGTGCATTGCCCGATTGGCACTAGTGATGGACGGTGTATCTGGATCTCTAAAATAATCAGTTGTTAGGAGAAGAGTGGAGCATTTCATCGAAGTACGGCTGTCAGCAGCCCTTTCAGGGATCGACCCAGCTCAGGTCAGAGGTGGGCTAGAAGCTGGGTGGCTGCTGGGACCCAGCTACCACCGGCGCTGAGCGCGGGGGCAGCTCCTGCAGCTGGTGCTTCTCCCCGCGGCGGTATAGGGAAAGCGACTGCCACTGAAGCCCCCCACTTCTAACAGCTACCGAAGCCCCACGTCCACGGGCCGGATAAGATGGCACTTGGGCCGCAAGTTGCTGACCTGTGCGGTGGTGGACCGGACACCCTTCATGAATTGCCTGGAGCTACGAACGTCCAGATCACTTGACAAATGACTTCTTGTTTTACAGGAGGGGTCATGCTGATGAGCCGGGAAGTGCGATGAAAATGAAGCAAAGCAAAGGGCTTCCCAATAATGAAGGCAAAAAACCCCCTTCTTCAGGCCAAATACATGGGTGCGCGAGAGCCAATACGGATGATGAATTAGAATGGGGCGCAATGAATGCAAAACCCTGTCCTCGGTGTGAAAATGTGACCATTGGAGAGGCTGTAATCAAAGCCCAGAAGTGCTGGATTGAAATGGAGGTTAAGTGACTGGGATTTACAGTACCAGCGGCAATTTGGCTTGGTATAAACTTTGCTGTATATCTGCAGTTTGGCATGAATGAGCCCTGTCCTCCGTATAAAGGGACTGATACCTATTTAAGTATTGTTAGTTTTCCTCTTTAAAAAAAAAATCCAACAAAAAGAACTCGATCCGCTCAGAACACTGCAAAGCATTATGGATTGAAAAAATGTTTCTATTCAGGTATATTCAGGCGAAGAAAGCATTCAGCTTCTTTAAACTGTTATATAAAATTTGCACTAGTTTCTTTAAACACCTATTATAATTTTTTTTTTTTTAAAAAAAGGAAAGGGTTCGTCAAATAAGAAAAAGCCACAATCATAATTAAAAAAAAAAATCTTTCCCTCCCCCCCCCCACTCCCAATGATGATCCTGTCTTCTGAATAGGTCAACATGGGAGGTTTGCACCCTAGATAGTTACAGTATTTCTGGAATAAAAAAATTTACAATTACACACAGAAAATACTCCAGTATTCACTGAAAATAGCTTTTGTTGTTGTTGTTGCTTTTCCCCACCAAGCTGAGGGATGGCGGGATTGAACGATGCCCTGAAACGGGGATTTTCTTTTAAAGGAGCAATACTCGCGTAAAGGAAAATGGTCTTAACATACACACGACCTGTGATTTCACTTGAAACAAGGAGATCACAACACAGCAACAGAATTAAAGAGATGCAAAATCTTCAGACACCGAGACGATTACGGGAGCACGTCTGGTCGGCCACCAAACCCCTAGCAGATCTCCTTCTAAGCCTGGCTATCAACGGAGGCGGAAGGATTTCTTTCGCGGTGAAAACGCTAAGCTAAAACCGGGGTGCTCGCACTACGCTCTTGAGTTTCCTGTGGTGTTGTTTCTTGCCGTGTACTTACAGTAGAGAGTGACACCAAAAAGCTATATCAGCAGGTCCCCGAAGGTACTGAGTCAATTCTCAGCTAAGTCACAACAATAGCATCAACAAAAATACAAAGCACCAAATCATCTTTAGAAAGGAGTCGATAGCAGGTTATTACAGTTTGAAGATTTTATCCCAAATTTTTTCAGTTTTGTTTTCCTTTAAAAAAAAACAAAACAAAATACCCCCCCCCCCAAATAAAATTAAAGAAAGAGTGCTTTACAATCACTTTAAGGCTTGTACTGAATGGAACATGACAGGCCGTACACAAGAGTACAAAGAATACAAGTATGCCTTTTTACAGCCTTAAAATGATACAGCAGGTCAAATTATTTTGCCAGTCACTGATCAAGTATTGTGCCTTTAAATTGACTTTCTTTTTGCTACTATGCTGAGTTTTATTATTACTGAAATAGTTATTCGATATGCGTAAATCTACTTTTGTACTATATTTTTGGTATGTAATTTAAAGATCACGGATTAGTTTCCAGAAATCAACATGACAGGCCTCCTTCTGGACTCACTCGCATCAGCGTGAATCAGGAGTAGGCCGACTGAAGTCCATGGAGTTACGGTGTGTAAAACTGTTGCAAGTGAGATCAGGTACAGTATCACTGGGGGAATTTGGTGCAAATTGGGCGTAGCTGGCCATCACGTGTGGTCCATTCACATTAAGAAAACCATTGTGTCGGGGGATTGCTTTCATAACAGGGTTTGATCCAGCCCGCAACGACAGGACCAAACTATGTTATGATCATGTCGCCAAATGGTGTTACGGCCCTGATCTTCTCTTTCAACCATTTAAGATTCAAACGTCTTTTGGGGTGTCTCTGCTTTGCTTTCTCATCTTTAATCGGGTTTGCTTTTTCACCAAAAGCCAATAAGAGCAGCGATTTTTTTGTTTGCGCGTTTCTTTTTTTTTGTCATCGTTGTAGGTTTGCTGTTGTTGTTTCTCTTTGCTTTTCTTTGCTTATTATTTTTTTTTTTAACGTTTTGTACATTACGGTTGTTCGTTTTTTTTTTTTCCTGGCATAAAATCACTGAAGAGTTTTGCATGAGAAAGGTGACAGTACTTAATGAAACTCAGCACCTCAGGGCATAAGGCAGTTGTAGGTTTGTTTGTTTGTTTGTTTGTTTTTATTTTTCAATCAGCACCAATCCCATAAATAATGTTAACACTTGGTATAAGGTATAAAACGGATACGGAGACGCCTCTTCTCCACCTCTGGATCCTAGGTGTGGAAGTTGAAATACTGTTTCTTGCGTGTAAAAAACAAAAGAAAAGTTTTTCTTTTTGTTTTTACTTACAAAACATAGAGAATATCTTTTTTTTTTTTCTTTTTTTTTATACATACAGCAACCAGAAAGAAAGCTTATCGGAAGGGCTGTGGTTGTTTCATGATCTGTATTTACCGTAAACAAAAATAAGGTCCCCTCTTTTACCTTTTTTTTTCTCTTTTTTAAAGGAGCTTTAAAGTGAAGATTCATATTGTAGCAACTCATATAAGAGAGGTCCGTCTCTATACCTAATACCTACGGCTGTGGGGGTGACATACTGGAGAATGTTGATAGTCCTTCTTAACCTCCTGTCTACAAAATGAGCATCCCATGCGGGGTACCTTTTTCTTGGGATGTCAATCTTAATGAGAGGACCTTCTGGGGGGTAGGGCCGCCCAGATGGAGTAGATGGCACCATTGCTCTCACCTGGAAAACTGGCAAGCAAGTGTCAGCTGTGAGTTCCTCCTGTTGCTCCGTGACCGCTCTGGTAGGCGTAGCCTGGGCCCCCCGGTACCCAGGGGTTTGAGGTGCCATGGGCTCAACATCAGGGGGCAAAGGAATGCCCCAGAGCAGCTCGGCACAACAGGAGCTGACTAAAATCTTAGCTCTTGGCCCCATGGGATGCAGCACACCATAATATAACAGCATCGAAGCTATCCCAGCAACAAAGCTAAGAAAGACACAACACAGTGCTGGCACGGCATATGAGTCAGTAGTGTTAGGATCTCTGTAAAAATACCAAAGGAGTGTCAAGGCAGCATTCTCTGTCAAGACTACAGTGTAATATGCAAACATTCGGTATCGAGTCCGCCCTTCCTTGACATTAAACCAGCAGAAAATGTACACAATCCCTACCACCATGTTGAAGAGGATCTCCTCCCACTTAGACATGCAGAAGTCTGTCCCGCCATGGATGATCCAGAAAGCCATGGCACACCAGTGGACCACTACAAAGATCCCAAAGTAGAGCTGGAAGATGGAAGCAAAGAGAGCAAAAGAAATAACTCTGGATGAGATGGTGAAGAGGCGCCAGAAGAGATGTATGAGGGCCCCTCTGTAGCTCATACTCTTCTTGTCGTCCCTAGAGTCCCGAAGAAGCTTGTGATAGGAGGCTAGCACCCAAGCCAGGGACATCAGGGACGCCACAGAGGACACACCTGCCGGAAGACACACAAATCCACAAAGTCAGACAATAGGCATTGATCAAGGACCTCGCTCGCTCTCTACACGATCGTAACGGGGCGGGTACAATACAGGAAGAACTCTCACAAAAATCTACAGGGGAAGAAAAATGCTGAAGTATAAATCACTGACCCATATGTTTTCCTTCACTCATTATTTCTAAGGAATTCTGCATCAGTGTATTTGTTATCACGAGCTTGATCCATTCTCCCAAATCAAAACACCCCCACGCTTCGAAGGGTTAGGGACCAAGGGCTTAGCATTGGAGCCTCTACTTATATTTCACATACACCCTCTGTCCTGATCATGACCCCAGCCAATCCACCCTGGGCCAAACTCTCATGCAGCTGGAAACCAGATCTGGATCTAATTTTACAATAGGGACCCATTTCTATTCTGTGCAACTGGGTCTTTTTATTTATTTGTTTTTGCTTTGTACTTGATAAGCTAACCATTTTGGGAGGGATCTGCTATACTACAGCATCTTAGAGTTATAATGTTGTTTACCACAAGGCAGGACAGTTATACCTTGTTTCTACGTAGCCTAGATTTTTCATCTAAAATATAATGGATGCAAAGATTGTAATCTTTTCTTGTGTTTGGACATGCTGTGATGCTAGAAGAGAAGCCGCTCGTTTGGATTCAACAGCAGTAAGAAGTTGTGGTGGACTAGTTTTGTCTTCACTTTGTGATTACTTGGAGAGACCAAACATGGGTGAGAGTTACGGGTTTGTTGAGGGGCTGAGTGCTCTGAGCTCCTACTGAACTCAGCAGGATTCAGAAGTGGGCTGGTATGTTTTGGCTGGTTTCAATATGGGCCCTGCGGACTTGGCATTAATACCCTGTAGGGCAATAAGGATCTGCTGTACGATGCAGGAAGCCCTCTGCACCGAGTGACTTCAGTGCAAGTTGAAGGCTTTCAAGCACATCGCAGGATTCAGCCCATTTCTGAGGGATGGCAAGCCCAGAGTCGAACTGTTCATAATGGGCTTTTGCCCGCTTTCATTATCACCCACTTACATCAATACTCGCCTGTGACAGAGCTATAACCATCACCGGTTATTGCCAGGGTCACCAGTCTTTGTCTTGAAACCATCCTTGGCAGTGTGCTCCATGTACCAAGACACAGGCAAGAGGCCTTACTACACTCTAGGGCACGGAGGATTCCCAAGGTTCACAACCCACTTCCTTTAACACCTTGTTCTTCCCATACATGCGATAACTCATGGCTCTCTGCCCTTCCAGAAGCAACCCTATGTGTTTCCTGTCCACTCCAGAGCAGATACATGCCCAGCAGATTCATCAAGCTGCTTTCTGCTAACCCATGAGTACTCAGAAGATTTGTAACGTGTAAGGTTTCCCACCCCGTCTTTTCCACTGAGAGCTATGGGACATCTCTCAAGCTCAGCTTTATGGTTCTCCACCTGCAAGAACAGGGGAGACAAAACTTGGAGTCCATCATGGGCCATCTCCTGCTCCATTAAAGTCGATACCCATTTTGTCTGATTCTTTGTATTGACAAAACAGTGTCCATGCAAACCTCTGGAAGCCCTTGGCATTCTTTGAAAAATAAAAAAGAAATGGAACCATCATCTATCCCAAGACCAAACTGAATAACCCAGTGACAACATAACTGTAACAAAGATGAAGCAAGTTTTTCATCTACAAAGACACTGCCCGAGTTCCTCACCACTGCCACCCAACCCTATCCATTGCCCATCTTTCTATGGAGGAGGAAAAAAGATGGATGCGAAACACCAACACCAGCTATTTCCCATAGCTCTCAGCCAGCTGTGGAGCGAGGGGAGTTTTGCCACTGATTCTAGTGGGAACAGGAAACAAATGAAATTAAAACCAGCAGTTATTTAACAAACAAACAAACAAACAAACAAACAAAAAACCAAAACCCTCAGGAAAAAAAAATCAAAGAAGATGTTTGTGGTTTATAAAGGAGAGGAGAAAAAGCACAATTCCTTTTTTTTTTTTCAGGTGAAATCGCCCGATTTCCTGAAGCAGAAAGAACAATTCTAATATTTGCAAAGTTCACACTTCCTTTTCCCTTCGCGTTCTAGGGAAAAGGTGATTGTTTTATGCAAATCTTGCAAAGAGTAAACTTACATCGACAAAAACATACGTTGACAATGCAAAAACTGAAATGAGGTCAGTGAAAAAATCTGTATAAACCACGTTGCGAAGCCAAGGCAAAGGCAGCACTGTAGTCCCTGGAAGTCTATGAAAAACACCGGGTCAGATGAGGACTGGGTGAAAACCAGATAATAGAAGGCACCATATGTGGAAACCACAGTATAGTTAAGAGACGGTGACAAAACATTGTGCCAATTTATGGAGGGCACATCATCTTACTTATCCCTAGAGGACATTAAACCAGCCAATGGGGTTAGGATCTCACTTGACGTTTTCCAGCCCTGCTGGCACTATTTGAAAAACTGCCCTGTGTTCTCCAGGTTTGCAGGGAAATAAAAAAGGACCCCGTGTATATGTCCCCCAAGTCTCCTGCCCTCATGTTTCTATTAGCAGGTGTCAGAAAGCAAGGTCCAAATTCTGTTTTGCCTTGAGGTGCCTAAGTGGCACTCACATAGCAGTGTAATTGTGGTTTACGGCATTTACACACGGTTAGGCTTATCTCTCCATATGCAACAAAACAGGAATATCAGAGGTGCGTGTACTTGCTGGAAGCAACATGGGTGCCTTTCAGCCCAATAACTCAGTGCTTAGTGCACTTGAAATCCACATTTAAGGTACCCTTGACCTAGAGAGGATTTGAGCCTGCATCTTCTGCTTCCCAGAAAAGTTCCTTAAGCACCAAGCCCCAGGCTCAGCATTACCCAAGAAGAAGTTAGTTAAGGTGGAAGGCTACATCGGGGCCAGGATGAGGGAGTGTGGCTCAATGAGACAGATGGTGCATTACTTTCTGGCCCTGGCCCAAACCTCCAGTGGGACAGAAATGGTTCTACTGCGGTTTGCCCCATTTTAGCTGATATCATCATTATCATTATTATTACCATTCCAAATATTAAATGCAAGGTGCAGAAAGCACATAAGGGCTAAGTGGCAAGACCAAGGACCTTCCATCTCACTGAGCCACTCCATCTCTCTTGGGAGCCTGGTCCTGGCCACCCAGGCACATCAGTGTAGAATAGGATTGAGCCATCTGAGATGGGATAAGGGGAAAGAACCAGGTAACTAATTTGCATGCTCCAGTGGACTCAGTTGGGGAGATCAAATGAAGATTCATCCTAGGAAATCAGCAGTTCTAGCTTAGCAGGTCTGTCCTTAAATGCATACTAAATGAATAGATCATAAGATTTGAAGATGATCTTTTCATCTGTCCACGCTGGCTGCATGATTTCCTAGGATGAATCCTCATTTGTTCTCCCCAAAGAATCACAAAATGATTCAAAAACTGCAGCTGATGGAGAATTGACCGCACACCTTGCTCAGTTATTTCAGCTGCTAATTAGTCTCCACAACTGTGCCTTATTTCTGGCCTAGATTTGTCTGGCTGCAACTCTCAGACATCAGATGTTATTATACCTTTGGCAGCTAACTTGAGGAGCTTGGTAGGAAAATGTTTTGCATCCGTGCTCAAGTCACCTTAGCCTTCTCTTTGCATGTCCACAAAGCTCAAGCTCCTGGAGCCTCTCCCTTCCACCTTGGCCTTCCTAATGTTCTCTATGCATGCCTACGCAATGCTCTCATGCTCTTTCCTACCACTAGGACCATGTTTCCACTTTTTACAGGATCCCTTTTCAAGTTTCAGCTCTTTGAAGAGATTACTGGTCAGGCTGGTCTCCTGTTGCACTTCCACTTTCCATCTATCCTGATGAGACAGAAGAATGGACAGTAACTTGAGTAACAGTGGGCATGTCTACACGTGCATTAATGCACCGTAGTTACTGCACATTAAGTTCAGTACCTGTAATAACAGGTACTAACTCACTGGTGCGTGCCTTTTTAGTGATGCTAATGTGTAGCAGACTAATTTTACTGCACATGGCTTTTGCCTTGATGCACTAATGCAGAGTAAAATTAGTCTACTGGCACATTTAGCGTTTTGTGTAGATGCACCCAGTGACCACAACATGACTATCAAGATCTTAAGGGGAGGAAGAAAGAAGAGCAGCAAAATAAGGACACTGCAGGTATGTCTACATGAGCTTTTACATACGCCTATACTTAATGCACATTTGCTTAATACACATTATGTTGAAAGTAAGAGGAAGACCAAAGATTTTAGGTCCCTTCTGGAATGCAGAAGGCAATCTAGTTACAGACGATGCACAGAAGACTGAAGTATTTAATGCCGTTTTTACTTCGTTTTACACAAAGAGGGGCAACTACCAGACGATGAGCAGTTGGCAGCAGAGACAAGGAAGGAGACAAAGGACACCTATACACATGCCCGATGCCTGCTCTGGCGTGTGCAATCTATAAACCTGCTCTGATGCATGCAATTAATTGAGTCCGCTGGAGCAGGCTAATTAGTGCGCTCCAGCAGCCTTGGTCTTACGTGTATTCAGCATCCCCATGTTTCAAAATGACAGTGAGGGTGTTTTAATTACAGCTCATCGAACGAGCTTTAGTTAAAGCACCACCGATAGACTGAATACATGAGACACTGCGGTAGCTTTAATAAGAGTGGCGCCCGAGAGCCACTTTAATTAAAACACCCAACTCCACCCACCACATTCCAGAGCACAGGTGAAGATGCCCAAAGAGCCAATTACTTAGAGAAGCTAGATGCTTTCAAATTGTCAGGGCTGGATGGGACACACGGAAGGGTACTGAAGGAATTAGTTGCGGTAATTTTGGAGCCATTGGCTATCCTTTTTGAGACCTCATGAAGGTTGGGTGAGGTCCCAGATGGCTGGAAAAGGGCAAATACAATGCTCATCTTTAAGAAGGGAACAGTGACATACTGAGGCAGGGGAGGGGGGGCCATGGCCCTTGGGTGCTGGCCTGGGGACAGGGGTGCTGGCCCGAGAGGCCGGGGTGCCTCCTGTGTTTTGTGTGTGGTCCACCTGCCCGCCCGGCAGCTTGTGGCGTTCTTTGGCTGTTCTGGCCAGAAATTCCAGCTGCCACCCTCCCACCGTGGCTAGTGTGCCATGCTGCTAATTCCCCTGCAGAAGTGCCATGGGGCAGGAGGCGGGGTCCCACACCCTGCTTGGGTCACCCCTGGGGGGACTGGGGAGCCCACGGTACACCACCGGAAGGGGAAGAAGGAGGATCCAAGGCACTGGAGACCAGTCAGCTTGACCTTGATGCCTGGAAGGTCATGGAACAAGTCCTCAAGGAATCTATTATGAAGCCTCGGGGGGAAACCAAGATGATCAGGAAGTGTCCGCATGGATTCACCAGAGAAAGTCATACCTGACCAACCTGATTTCTTCCTATGATAAAGTGACAGGTTCTGTGGATGGGGGCAGAGCAGTGGGTATGGTATACCTTGACTACAGCAAGGCTTTTGATACTCTTCCATGACTGCCTCATTAACAAGCTACGGATATAGACTAGATGGAAGTACTGTACGGTGGACACATGACTGGTTGGATCATTGTATTCAGTGAGTAGTCCTCAATGGCTGAATGTCTAGTTGGAAGGAGGTATCAGGTGGGGTTCCCCAGGAGCCTGTCCTTGGTCTGGTATTGTTCAACATCTTGATTAATGATTTGAATGATGGGATCAAGTGCATGCTTAACAAATTTGTAGATGACACCAAGTTAGGTGGAGTTGTGGACACTCGGGAGGATGCTCCGGAGGGCAGTTAGGATCCAGAATAGATAGACTGGAGAAATGGTCTGCAATCAGTAAAATGAAACTCAAGACAGACAAGCTCCAGTGGTGCAATGGGCTAGCATGTGGTACTTATACAGCAGTACTGGAGAAGTAATGCCAAGGTTGTGAGTTCAATCCTCACCTGGAGCACTTGACTTTTTGAGAACTACTACTATCAGGCTCTTCTGAAGAAAAAATTGAGAAGAGCACAGATGCCCAGATACATGAAGATGGACAACAGGAAGATCAACTGGGAGCCCCACCAGGGAGACGCTTGGAAGATGGTTATCTCAGGTCCCAAGGCACACAGTACCAGGGTCACTCCTCCCTTGGAACTGAGCAACAGGTATGCACATTATGCCTGTGTGAAGTGGCTAGCATCAGCTTTGGATTTGGACTCAGCCAATTTGAGGGCCAGTGATTTAATTCAATAATTTGAATCACTGTCCTGAATCGATTTGGATGAATCTGATTTGGAGATTCGGCAGTGGCCGAATCAAACAGGCCCCATCTCCTGTCCACTCTCCCAGCCCCGTCAATGGCTGCCCCACCTGACCCCACTGTCCTGGCACTTAAAAAAAAATTCCCTGAACTCACTGGTTCCTGCCAGGCAGGGGGCAATCCCTCCTGCACCCCACTGTCTTGCCCTGTACGAGGGGCTCTGCCATGAGCCCCCAGAAGCCCCGATGGCTGCTGCAGCAGCCGGTGGGTATGGGGTGGGGTTTTTTTGTTTTTGTTTTAAGCACTGGGATGCTGGAGCCGGACAGGGCAGTCATTGACAGGGCTGGGAGAGTAAGCGGGGGGTGGAGGGCACTCAGGGGGGCTGGGGGAGCTGGCAGGGGCTGGGGCCTGGTGGGGGCCCCCCTATGGTCCCCTTCCTCTAGCCCCCCTCCACGCTGTACTTACTGGCACGGAGCCTGGGTCCAGGTTCCTGCGGTGGCGAGCGGGGACTGCCCAAATCACCCGATCTCTGAATCTTTCTCCAAATCTTTTTTGAATTGATTCGAGCCTTCGAATCGATTCAAACCTTTTTATTAGTCTTCCAATTTGATTCAGATTCAGAGATTCAGCCACCAAAGCAGGCTGAATCTTCTCTGAATCGAATCAGCACCTAAAGCTTCACACATCCCTAATGCACATCTGACATCACCAGCAGAGACATCAGCAGAAACACCAGCTCTGGATGAGGGGAGGCAGCTAGCTGCCACCCCTAAGTAGAGACACAGGATGGTTGTGTTGGGTGATTCCCTCCTGAAAGGGACAGAGGGAGAAATCTGCCTCCCTGACCCTCTGGTCTATGAGATCTGCTGCCTCCCAGGGGCCCATATCCAGGACTTGGTGCAGAGGATTCCTAAACTTGTCCAGCCCTCCGACCACTACCCCATGCTCCTCATCCATGTGGGCATGAATGACACGGCTCAGAGCAATCTTGGCCGGGTCATGAGTGATTACAGGGCTTTGGGGGCTGGGCTTAATGGGTTTGGGGCACAGGTAGTTTTCTCCTCCATCCTCCTGGTTGTAGGCCATGGGCCTAGGGAAGATGGATGTACTAAAGAGGAGAACCAAAGGCTCCAGTGATGGTGCTACTGAGAGGGTTTCAGCTTCCTTGACCACAGTATTAACTTCAGAGATCTTCTGGGATGGGACGGTATGCACCTCACACCAAAGGGGAAGGCTCTTTTCTTGGCCAGGATGGTGGACAGGGCTTTGAACTAAGATCTCTTGGGAATGGGGGACAACAAGAAGAGCTAGCCCAGGGGCCAGCAAACAAACTTCCATTACAACAGGAGAAGACAGGAAGGACACTACGGCAAGAGCTGACGGAGTGGAGCTCCCTCAATGTGACAGAAAACCAAGGACGTCCAGCGGTGGGCTCAAATGCCTGTACACAAATGCCAGGAGCATGGGGAAAAAACAAGAGGAACTGGCCAGCCTGCTTTCCAGAAGGGATAGGGATCACAGAGACCTGGGGGTATTCTACCCATGACTGAACTGTAGCTATAAAGGGCTACAGCATGCATAGGAGAGATCACATTGGGCAAAAGGGTGGAGGTGTAGCTCTATATGTAAAGGACCAGTACACATTGTTGGAAGCTGAAATTGGTACTAAGGAAGGGCAACTTGAGACCCTCTGGGTCAAGATACGGTGCAGGGGGGACATGGTGAAAGGGACCTAACTATAGGAATATAATACAGACCTCCAAATCAAGATGAGGAGCTAGATCTGGAATTCTCCAGAGAACTGGAAGAGACTACGAGAGCACGGGATATGGTCGTCATGAGTGACTTTAATTACCTAGACAGCTCTTGAGAAGAACACTCAGCCCAATCTGACCGGTCACATAGATTCCTGACTTGTATCAATGAGCTCTACCTGTCTCAGGAAATATGCTCCTAGATTTAGTTTTGGCCAATGGGGCAACCTGGTGTGTGATCTGACAATAGAGGGTAACCTATGCAACAGTGATCACTGTCTGTCATAGGGCTGGGACATCTGTCTGTAAGGTACAAATTCTTGACTTTAAAAAAAAGCTGACTTCAATAAACTAAGGACTTTAGTGAGGAATGCCCTACAGGATCAAAGACCGCAGGCAAGGAGTGTGGGTGAAGAGTGGTCGCTCCTCAAGGGCACAATCCTTGGTGCACAGAAGCTGTCTATACCTGTATGCAAAAAAGGTGGCGCAGGGGTCGGGAGGCCATCTTGGCTCAATAGGGAAGTCGCAGATCTTCTGAAAAAGGAAAGCAAGGTTTACCCACAATGGAAGCTAGGAATAGGTCCCAAGGAGAACTGCATAAGATTGGCCCACACATGTAGGGGGCAGATTAGAAAAGCAAAGGTGGTGACTGAATTCAGGTTAGCAACCAAAAATCAAGAACAATAAGAAGTCCTTCTATAGGCACGTAGGTAACAGAAGGAAAACCAGTGGAAACGTGGGACCACTGCTCAATGCATCTGGACATCTGATTCATAGATTCATAGATTCATAGATGTAGGGTCGGAAGGGACCTTGCAGATCTTCTAGTCCGACCCCCTGGACAGAAAAGAACACTGGGCTCAAACGACCCCAGCCAGGTAATCGTCAAGCTTCCTCTTAAAGACCCCCAAGGTAGGAGCCAGCACTATTTCCCTTGGCAGTTGGTTCCAGATCCTAGCCGCCCTGACTGTGAAGTAGTGCCTCCTGATGTCTAGTCTGAACCTACTCTCTAACAACTTATGGCCGTTATTCCTAGTTACTCTGGGAGGTGCTCAGGGGAACAAGGTCTCTCCCATTCCCCGCTGGTCCCCCCTAGTAAGTTTATAGACGGTCACCAGGTCCCCTCTTAGCCTTCTCTTGCGAAGGCTGAACAGGTTCAGGTCCCGTAGCCTCTCTTCATAGAGTCTGCCTTGCTGCCCCAGTCATGTGAATGGCCCTCCTCTGGACCCTCTCCATGCTGTCCACATCCCTTCTGAAGTGCGGCGCCCAGAACTGGATGCAGTACTCCAACTGCGGCCTGACCAGTGTCGCATAGACGGGGAGGATCTCCTCCCTGGACCGGCTTGAGATGCATCTGTGGACGCATGACAAGGTGCAGTTAGCCTTCCTGACCGCGTCCCCACACTGCCAGCCCATGTTCATTTTGGCATCAATAATGACCCCAAGATCCTTTTCTGCCTCTGCCCTGAGGAGAAGGGAGTTCCCCAGCCTGTAGGTCTGCTGCTGGTTCTTCCTCCCCAGGTGCAGCATCTTGCACTTGTCAGTGTTGAATCCCATCCTATTCTGATTTGCCCACCTCTGTCACCTGTCCAGGGCCAGATGTATCCTGTCCCTCCCTTCTAGCATGCCCACCTCACCCCAAATCTTGGTGTTGTCCACGAATTTAAACAGGGTGCTCTTCACCCCCTTGTCCAAGTCGCTAATAAAGAAATTGAACAGCGCGGGCCCAGGGACTGAGCCCTGGGGGACTCCACTGCTCACATCCCTCCAGGTCGAATAGGACCCATCCACCACCACTCTCTGAGTGCGGCCCCTCAGCCAATTTGTGATCCATCTGACTGTGTAGGCATCAATGCCACAGTCGCCTAGCTTTTTAATGAGAATGGGGTGGGAGACAGTGTCAGTGTTGATGTTCTCCCAACAGGGCCACTGCTATCGGTGGCTTCTGTGGGTGCCCCCCCAGATTCAGGAGGCACCAGTCACTCATGTCTGCGACTTCTCTTGCGCGCCATGAATTCTCAAAGAGGTTCGCCATCAGTCCTGTGATGACTTCAGCTAGTTCATTCAGCATTCTCGGATGGATTTCATCCAGTCCTGCTGACTTATAGATATCCAGCCTCTCTAGCTGTACTTTCACCAGCTCTACATTGACTGTTGGTAGGTAATCACTGATCATCCCTACTGTGACTATTCTGCATCACATTTGCTTTCGGCAGGCTATCACTCTTAGACTGGTAGAATACAGATGCAAAGCACTTGTTCAGGACTTCATTTTTCTCCTTGGTGTTGGTGATCATGAGGACACGGGGACCAGAGGTCTGATCCAATATAGCAATTCCCACGTTCCTTACGGGTGAACCTGAAAATGTCTTACCACTTTCTGATCAAGGTGAATGTTTCTTTAGAGTCGACCTAGATTTCTGCATTGCTACCTACAATTACAATCTGCAGTCTACTATCTGCATTGATACTATCTGATTTCTGCATTGCTATCTACAATCTCGTGTAGCTATCTATTGATCCCTCCCCCTCAGACCCAAGCTACAGAGCACATCTAACACCTTCCTCTTCACACATACCTTTCCTTTTCTTTCTTTCACTATTTTCCTGTCCAGGTCTCTTCTGAATTTATAATCCTGCTGTGCTGCTGCCTGAACCAGGCCTTGCTATGTTTCCTTCCCCTATTCCTTCCAAACCATATAGTTAGAAGAGAGATTTCCAATTGTGACTAAAGAGAAAAGCCACCAACATCTCAGATAAAGTGGTGCCATAACTGCTGCCAAATGTTAGTTTCTTTATGTGATGTCCTCCATCACTTCATGCGGTTTGACTGGGGTTTTTAAGCTCCTGTAGTTTACTGAAGCAAGCTTTCTAGGGTGGGATTTTCCAAAGCTCCCAGTCACCACCTACCTTTGCTTTCACTGATGTCAATAAGCTTTGAAATTTCCACCACTCCTGGGCTGACAGTTCATGTCTGGGAGCAGAGGACAACCTCTATGAGACGTTGAGTGTCTCCCGCTCCTACTCAACACCTTTTGAAGCACTGCATGGTCAACATCTCTTAGGACAAATGCTCAAATTTTTAAAATAATTTAGCGATCTCACTTTCACTGATGGGAAATAGAAGCCTAAAGGCCTTTAAAAATCTGCCTTTCAATTCTTGCCTCTCTCTATATCCAATAGTTCTCCCAGCCCCAATCACTATAGTATCTGAGAAGCTCGCAATACTGAAGGTTTTACCTACCTACATCATGTCAGATGGAGAAATACATTATCCCCATGTTACAGATGAGGATCTGAGGCACGGTGAGATTACTGGAGTTGTCCAAGACCCTACAGAAAGCCTGTGAAAGGGTAGGGAATATAGACCATCCCAGACCTGGATATTATATCTACCATCTTGGATCAGTACTAGGAGGACTTTGAGCTGTAATTCATTTTTTCCCCCAAGAACAAGTGTATTTTAACTGCCTGAAATAGCAGTTTGCGTAGGCAGGACAAGGATTGATAATCAGTAAACCACAATTATAAGGGGTATTGGAAAACAATCAAGAGAGGGAAAAAGCAGTCAAAATACAAGGAAGAAAAAACCTTCCTTACATCAAGAGCTCATTGACTGTGGAGCTCATTGACTTCTCTGGGGAAGGGGCAGAAGCCTCACTGCTTGGCACAGTCAAAAATTAAGTGGACAAAAATACTAGAGTGTATATTGTAGGGAAAAAGCTTGTACTGGCCCAGGGAGGGAGATGGAGCAGAATCCCTTCCAGCGAAACGGATGGGCAGAAGCACTATACGCCAATAAAACCACAGTCAAATCCTCCAGGGTAGGCTGAATTTCAAGCTGAAGAGCCTAACTAGTAGCTTTTGTTCCCTCATTCTGATGTGAATGACCCAAACAATAAAAAAAAAAATAAAAAAAGATATAGCAAGAACCTAATTAAGACATCCCCCAAGACTCTTGATTTACCTCTTTCTGCACAATCGATATTTGCAGGTAAGGCTTAAACGACATGTAATTCCCTTAAAACCAGACCAAACCACAATCAACAAGAAAAACACAGTACATGAAAAGCATTTAATCATCAACTGGTCTGCGTTGTTCAGGTTAAGCATTTGCATTTAACCTTACAACGGCTCTGTTCAAAGCTATCTGGCACATCATGGATGGAAAACCACCAGCGTGCGCTCACAGTCCTAGCTCTTGGGGTTGGCCTGTTGAGGGAATCAAGCGGTTCTTTCAAAAGGATACACATGTCATTTCATAAATAATCTAACAGCTCAGTTATTTTCTGCAAGTAATTGTAATGTACTTACCGTATCATAGTCCCTAAATACTCACTGTGGTGTCTGTCCCTTTAAAACTGAAAAAGATGCCTATCAAGTTGATGTTCTATTTCCTTTTTCACATTAATTCTCCTTTCGACTGTTCTAAAAAAATGGGAAGATACAAAACATTCTCTCAGGTGAACTGGACACCACAGTAAGTATTCAGACCGTGACATGAACCCTTCCACCAACTCTAGCGTGGTGGCCTTGCCTGCTTCACGTTAAGTGCTAATTTCCAGTGACAAGAGGCACCTGCTCACCGGTGAGTCAGCTTTCGGGGCTGGGAAGCCTGTCATCATTTTTATTCCCAAGTGGTGCATTCATCTGTGGACGCCTTGAAGCTCAGTGTGAAATCTGCTTCTTCAACAGGTCTTATTCTTATCAATTTTTTTTTTTTTTTTTTAGAAAGGGACTTATTCTGATCCCATAATGGCCACACGTGAGAGCGACTCCTTTGATTTCAGAGAAATTCTTCCCAGTGCCTGTTTTACATTTGCTCCTGTAAGATTATTTTGTTGACCCTTTTTCTTTCCTTTCCTCATTCTTCCTGGCAAATGAATGATTTCTTCGTCCTCACGTTTCTAGTCATAGATTTACACGGACAAACAGAATTCAGGAGTAATAAAGAAGTAACTGGACAGATTCCCTTGCAACTCTGCCAGCCCCGTTCATCTACAGATCAAACAATGCTCCACCAGCCATAAGCATCACAACACTCCTCTAAGATAGGGAAGAAGCCTCAGGCCTACAACAGAGATGGCCCTAAGGCAGGGGCAGGCAATTATTTCAGGTGGAGGACCACTTACTGAGTTTTGGCAAGCCATCAAGGTCTGTGGGGGCAGATAAATATTAATTTTCTAAATTTTTTAGGGGCCCCACAGGCTGGATAGAATGGCTTGGTGGGCCACATTCGGCCCGCGGGCCGCATATTGCCCACCCCTGCCCTACCACAAGGTCATGAGTGCTGCCCTCATTTCTTGTGGGCAGGTACCATCTAGCATGAATGACCAACACCTTGCAAGACCAAGTGACTTGTTCACCATTACCCAGGTTGCCTCAATGCAACTTTAGAGAAATATGTGGTTTTGTCCAAGCGTCATAGAGGTGTATCAGCTCCCAGGAAACTTCATGGGAACTCCTTCCCTGTGTATTATTTTTTTCATCACATCTACTCCCTATTTATCTCCTCTCTAACCCCCAGACATAGGCATCCCCAGGCCCAGCGTCCTCTCTCTGGCTGTGGCTAGGACCTCATGGTTTTGAAGAAGGCATACATGCCTCACAGTCAGCAGGTGTGAGATAAATTGCCCTCTATATTATGTCTCCTAAAGAGAAAGAGATAATGACTTAAACTGATTTGGGAGGCTTAATGTTCCTTCCTCAACATCAGCTACCAAATAACAGTGATAGCCACTCCAAATCGAACAAGCTTCATCCAGTGCTAAAGTTGGACCGGTTTTGCTACATCTGCGTTGCTCCCGGTTTGTCCACATGTAACAGCCACTGCCCTTTTGACGAAGCTCCAAATGTATGTGCTTCCGCATCTTAAGGCCTGGTCTACACCTAAAGTTTTATATTGGACAGAAGTATGAAACCCCCCAAAATTTTTAACGGTGAGCCTTGACACACAGCATGTTTACATCGGTGTAATCAGCATCACACGTGGACTGAAAGGAAATGACACACATCTCTCACCCAGATTAATTTTGCCCAGTGTGGAATTCCTCCCGAATACTCCACCAGTATAGGTTATACTGGTCTCGGCGTTATACAATCACAGGGTTGGCGGACGTCTCAAGAGGTGCCCAACCCCATGCATGAATGCAGGAATGCGATCTCCAGACTATCCCTATCAAATGCTTAGCCCGCCTCGTCTTGGAAACCTCAGTGAAGGAGATAGCACTACTTCCCTGGGCAGCCTGTTCCCTTGCTTTACCATTCTGATGGCAAGGATATCATTTTGCCCTGATATCCAAACTAAATCTACTTTGCTGCAATTTAAAACCATTGCTTCTTTATAGAAATCCCTTCCTGTTGTCTATAACTTCCCTCTCCAGGTGTAACGGAGGGTGAAGTTACGCATTATACTTTGACCATACTAAGGGCACTTAAAATGCAAGTGCCTGCATGTTACTGTCCATTAACTTTTGCTTTGTGCCATCTGAGCATATCAGTTATGCCACTTCAGGTGAAGGTTAACTCTGGGCTGTGCTACCCAGCTCATGTTAGGGTAACTACAGTCTGCTCCATGGAGATAAAACAATCAATATGCAGGCCTCCAGCATCCCAGGATGCACCATTCCTGCCCCTCTGCCAAGCAGGGAGAGAGCCCAGAGGTCCTGGCTCCTAGCCACACCCCTGCTCACCAGTCCTCCAGTGACAAGACAGAACTGGGCAGCCAAGAAATGGTATTAACCCTTCATGTGCGACAGCTCACAGGACACTCCCACTTTAACATCACTTAATATTCCACAAATTTAGTATGGTCTACATTGCAACATGTAACGTCATCCTCATTCTTGCCTTTGCTTTCATGATTTTGTCCCTGCAAGTTCTCGCTGTTACTCGGTATGCTTCCTTACTGACTCACCCTTCCTTCCATTCCCTGAACGCTTTCCTTTTGCATTTTGAGGAATCTAAGAAACTCCTTGTGTAGCTACATCAGTCTCCTGCCACTAGTCCCCTGTCATCTGCCTGTGTCCAGCTCAGAGCAGCAGTTTGTAAGGAGCGACTGGAGCTGCTTGCTATATTCAGTTACCCTGGGATAGAAGTCCATCTGTCCCTTCCTGATCCCAGAGCAATTTAGTGTACAGAAATGCTTTAAGTCACACCAGTATAGTTGTTCATTTCGCCAAGGCCTTGTCTAATTAGGTCAGCAACATTTTACCAGTGCAGTTTATGCTGTTAGAGGAACTGGTTTCTGTTATGTTGGCCAAAGTATTTTTTTTTTTGCTGGAATAAGGAGCGTCTCCAGGGAAGGAGTTGGCAGCATCACTATAGCAGCAAGCCCTTTTAACTGTAGGTCAGTCCTGCCTCTGCTGCTAATAAAGAAGGAGGATAAATGAGAAGAAAAAATTGTGAGTGCTTTGCTCCAACTACTGAACAATTTACTTTCAGAAGAGTTGTTGATCAGTATTGGTCACCGATTGCCAAAGGGCTCATACACAGGTACCCACAACCCAGGTGGACGTGCATCGCAATGGGCTGGTACACACAGGTTGATGTACTTTGGACTTGGTTTACAGAGGAAGAACTATGAGCTTCCAACAAACCCATCCTCTAAGGTGGATGTACTAATGGGGACTCAGAGGAGGAGAAGGATGTGGCTAGTTCATCAATGTGTTTAGTGCATCTCCGTTTTGCTGCTGAATTTCCCTTGCTTGCCCTTCCTTTACTTTACTGTTCTGAGCCAACGCAACCTTAAAAATACATCTGATAACATTGATTTCTACCCAAAGAGCCCTACATTTATTACACATGAGGATGGGGAACACCCATCACTTTGATCACTTGATGAGCCACCCTTGTTTTAAAGGGGTGTCTGAAATCATTAAGGATGATGGCTATTGATTACGATTGACGACACAGGTCATCAAAGAGGGTATTTGATTAATTCCATGTGCAAATAAGTGTGTGCTTATGCATGTATGGAAGGGAACTCAACTAAAAAGCCATCACCAATATTTAATTTGGGAAGGGCCAAAAGTTAGCACGTTTCCTTGGTTACGGAGGGGTGGTTTTCTAGGGATGGAAGGATTGTTTCCTAAAAAGGGAAGTGCAAGCTTTGGTCACCTGGACAGAAATTTTCTGCAACAGGTTAGCTAGACTTGCAGATCCAAAAATTGTGTATATAATCACTGCAGAGTCAATCTAGGCTCTTACTCAGACGCTGCCCCTAATGTCCTCCTTTTTTACACATAAAACCTAGTGCTGGAATAGGCTGGCTTTAATTTTGCAGGGACCATTAGCAACTTTAGGTCCAATCTGAGGGATCACTTTTGGCCAAAACAAAGCAGGGAGAAAAACACGTCAAAAAAAGTCGAAATGCAAAACTAAAACTCGTGGTTCAGCGCTGATCCCTTTTATAAGACCAACTAAGAAATTGCAAAAAAAAAAAAAAAAAATCTTTGTAAACTTTTAGGCACGCATGCCCTTCTTCAGGCTGAGGGAAAATTAAAGATGGTAAAAATCTGGTACAAAATACACTTAATTTTGCCCAGAGGAAGCTGCAGGTGGACATCTGTTCCCCTGGGTCCATGAGAGCTCCTTTGTGTGACCTGCTCTTTGATGTGCAGATAAGGCAGGATTTCTTCCCTGATGGTGCCAGAGGGCAGAAAGGCGGGGAGGTGTAGAAATCTTTCTTTGTTGTTTAGCAATGAAGTTTATAATCCAAAATCAGCTAAAGTTCTGCATTTTCATTTTTTGTTGCAATTTCATTGTTGGTCTAATAAAAGGTATCATCTCTGAACCAAGAGTTTTAGACTTTTGCATTTCTTTTTGTCTCAGACCAACACCGCTACCAAATACATCCCTGAAAAAAGTTGAAACATTTTGTATTTAACATTTTTTTAAATACGTGTTTTATCTTTTCATTTCAAGGGGAAATCTTTGTTTTACTCCTAAGCAGAAGTAAAAAAAAAAAAAGGGGGGGGGGTGCTAAATAACCCAAGGATGAACTCAAATATTTTGTTTTGGCTCAAACAGTATGGGAGGACCCAAATGAGGTTTTTCCATATTTCACCAAGCCAAAATTTCCATTATGCTCACAGCTCTGGTTTTCAGCCCTGCTGAATGTGCAGCGGTGCTTTCACTGGGACTGGTAACCCATGCATTTGTTAGCGAGGACATCATCCGAGTGCTGATAGTCCTCCAGTCTTCCCACAATTCTCCCTGCATGCCGAGAAGGTCAGACAAACTCTCCTACAACTCACTGAGAAAGAAGCAGTGAGCAGCTCCGCTTACCGCAATACGAACCACGGGTATTCCCCCCCGAAGTCCCAGCCACACACAGAAACGGCACCGGTGAGGACACGGTAGCATAGAGCTAATCCAGGGGCTCGGACCCGCGTGCGAATCCCCTCAGCTAGCTCTGCAGTAAAGACACGCTCTGAGAGAGACAGGGGCAGAGTGAAAACCGCTGCAGCATAGGAAGGGATTCCTTTATGTGTGTACATTTTTCAAAGAGACAGTCCAAAATGTCAGGGCACGTTCATCGTTATCTACCTTTGGTGTGTTCATGGCCATAATTGCAAATACAGCAGCTGCCCGTCTTTCTCTCCCTCTGCTCGGGCTGCGTCCCCAGAACATCAACTCGATGCAGAGACGCAGGGATCCAGGGTCCTCGCCCCCAGCACAGCTGGCTGGCCGAGGCCTCTCATTACATCCACCCAGGATTGTTGCAGTGCCGTGGGATTCACTTTAACACATGCTTTAGCCATGCGTGCATAGCCCGTACAGCTTTGTTTCATCTTTTCCATCCGACCGGTGTGTCGTGGTGCAATGCGTATAACCTCCCCGGCCCACTCCCACCTCTGAGGGGCAGCAAATTCTACCCCAACGGGTTAAATGCCTCTTAGGTCTAATGTCTGTCCTATGTACGGATTGACGTTGTCTTAACAGTGACACTTGTGCTGGGCACTGCTCTCCAGGGAGTGGAGAAAGGGGAGACGAACTCATGAAAATCTGTCGGTAGCATTTTTAAAAAGCGCTGTCTCGGCCTCGCAGTGCTCCTTCGACGTCTGGAAATCTCCCCCTGCACTTGCACCTGAAGCGCTTTGCAGGCCGTACCCACATCATCGGACTTTCTTTATCTGCTTCTTTTTTCCTTTCTTTCCCCCAGGTCCTTGGTTAGGCCCCTGGCTCTGAAATCAGATTAACAGGAGCCACGTGTAACCCGCTGCAAGCCGTGCAGCTCTGCCCGGCTCGGGTCTGAGTGTAGGCTCAAGTCCTCAGCCTTCTTCCCCTGCTCCCAGAGCAATGGAAGTGAAAAAACTAATTAAAAAAGAAAAGGGGGAAATTATTGGCTGCACTTTCTGAGTCCTCATTCAGGAGAACATCTCAATAGCAGGGGGAAAACCACGTTGTAATTCCGCTTTTAAGTCACTCTTTTCCCCGTTGGTTAGTCTCTCTCACGCGTGCACACAATGCATTTACAACCTGCCTTCCTTGCTGGTGGCCGTCCAGCAGGAACTTTAAGGTCCCAATTCCTCACTCGGGTGCGTGTGTGACCCCACAGGTTTCAATGAAGCTGCTCTTGGTTTGCACAGGTCTAAGCTCAGCATCAGACCCCTGGAGACTCCACACCCAGCGGTACTTTGAAATCTGCAGAGTGGTCCCACTCGAAGAGGAGAGACAGAGACACGTCAGCATATTGGCGTGGGAAAGGCTTGGTTCAAGAAATGCTAAAGAGTGGGCTAGGAAAGCAGGGTCTCGATTTTAAATGAGGCACGTGCAGCCGAATTCCCTACAGCAATATACCCGCAGTCTTTGCTCTACGTACCTGATACCTATTGCGGCCCTTTAGCCTCGACAAAACTTTACGAGTCAGAAGCATCGCTACCTGCACAGCCCGGGAGCTCTGCGAACAGCTAAGCACAGTACTTTGAAATAAAGGAGACCACTTAAACTCCTGCACGCTAGTCTGAATCATTTCTGCAAGTCCTTGCAATGAAACCCCCAGCGCATCCGTCTTTGGCAGGCTTGACACTTCCAGAGGTCAACCCGAATCACTTGTATTCAACCTAAAAGAGCAGCTCCATTAGGTAGGAGGAGCAGGAAGGTTTTATCCTGTATGAAACCAGCCACTGCACCCGGGCATTTGCAATCAGATCAGATTTACCCTCTGCTCACGGGTAAATCCAGCATCTTAGCATAGTTGCTTTTATTTGGAAGGCAATTCCCAGCACTTTAAATAGCATATCGAGGCGTCGAAGGCTGACCCTCCTGGGTTTCTCTCTTTGGAGGGCTGGCCCAGAGGAGTGATGCCAAATGCAAAGCAACCCACTTCATTCACACGGTCCTGGCAACGCTTTTGGATCAGTTAAGAGAAATCTAGAGAGGGGGGCAAAAAAATCAACCTGGATTCACACTCACTGGGCAACGGCAGGGCACTGCGCTCGGTATAGTTAGAGGACACATGTCGGCAGCGCTCACCTTGGTCACCTTACCCTTTATAACGCTTTTTGTTTGTGTGTGTGAGCTGGTGCAATGTCTCAGTGTAAACTGCAGGTAAGGGGAGTTGTTTCCTGAAAAGAAGAAGGAAGGAGTATCTCAACTCCTCAAGAAATGCCTCAAGAAATGGGGCGCACGGAGCTGGGATTATTAAGTGACACAGGCAAAAAACACTGCTGTGAGGGTTGTGATACCGTGATATCGGTTGTGATATCGTGCGGCAAGTGTTTCTTTTGCAATCTCATGGTAGCAGGCACTAGAGAAATCAAGTACTGCAGGGACAGTAAGGATCTCGGTTATCTGGGGGGCGGTTTTCTGTGCATCAATACACTCTGCAATGGTTGAAGTGACTTATATCAGACCAAAACTCAAGTCTGCTACATCCACTGGAGCGTCGCTGTAAGCGGTTCCCTGCCTGGTCCACCCCCAGCGCTTTGGCCCTTCCTGGAAATTCATCCGTATACAGAACTGAGTTTGAGACTGGATCTTCCCTATGCTTCCCAATGAGCAGGCCGGGCTGCCTTACAGAGATCAAAACATGCATTCGTTTCCCTATTGCAACCCCCCCATTGCACCTTGGAGTAACTCATCAGCTGGCTCCTGCAGTAGGGAAATGGCCGAGGTCTGAGAAACGTTGCCACCAGTGAGTGTTCGTGTGAAAATGTGAGCATCCAGAGGGCACCAGGGATGAAAGGGTCAGTCGAGTGCCATGTTAGACAAAAATCATCTCAGGAGCCGACTTCGCTGGCTCGGTAAATTTGCTGCGCCTTAAGGATCAAAGTCATGACCACCAGCTTCTCAAAACACACTAGACGAATGAGCATATATTCAGAAACCTCTTGTTGAATATTTTTGCCGGGTTGTTTTCAAGTCAGCTTCTTGCAGCCTGGGCTCTGTGCTCCTCTGCTGCGACAGAAATAGGCAGGGTGCATGCTTTGGGCGCACCCCATTAAGGAAGATGTGATCTCGGCTCATCCAGAGGATCGTGCGTTATGGATTGGGTGCGAGGATCGAGCTGTGGATTAAACAGATTCATTTCCCTATGCTTTACCAGCCAGTGAAGGGCAGCATGGGGCAGTGAACTGCAGAGAGGGAGAGTAGCCAGGCAGGTCTGCCTTCTAGCCACGGTTCTGCCACAGCGGGTGTTTTAACGCTCGAGATGGCCCAGAGGTCTAGAGAAACCTGAGCAAGCTCTTCATGAGGACACCTGGGTACCAGAAGCATTCAGACAGCAGAAGCTTGATTTTCCCAGCCAGGGGTGCAGCTGTACTTTGCACGACCGGAGAAAGATCAGGCCTTCTGCCTCAGTTTCTCTCCTTTTTATGCTGCCCAAGGGTTTGCTGTGAGGGTTGCTTGATTCACGTTTGCACAGTGCTTTGAAGCTGGTGAGTGCTACACGTTCCTACCACCGAGAGCTCTGCTTCACACTGCGCTCACACCGTGGCACGCATCGGTTGGGTTTGCTGTCATTAAACCGTGACCACGTGTCAGGTTCTTTGCACAACCGTGTGAGACGTGACTCAAAGGGGTTTCAGCAGCGCTGCAAGAAGACTGAATCGGAGTTCAGTGAAGGGGGCTAGATTTGCCACCTTGGGGTCTGATGTCTTTTTTGGGGCTCACGAAAGGAAATGAAGACCTCAGATAAGTTCAAATCCTTTATCTATGATAAATTGGCGCAGAAGAATAGGACAGAAAGGGCCCTCAGGGGGTCATCTAGTCCAGCTATCTGCCCAAGGCAGGATCATCCATATTTAGAAGACCCAAACTGAAAAACTCAATATAGACTAAATGGGGCGATCCCGCCACTTCTCTAGGCAGCCTGTTCTCATGCTTAACCACTGTCATAATCAGAGAGTGCTTCTTAATCTCCAGCCTGAATTTCCTGTGTTGTAATTTAAGGCCCTCTCTTAATGTCCCATCTCCAATGGACATAGAGACCAATTGGCCACCCTCCTCTTTACAAACACCGTTCTTATATTTGAAGACTGAGGGGGGAATCCCCCTGTGGCTTCTCTTTTCTGGATAATAGAGACTAAATGATGCCAATTCTTCCAAACGTTCATGATTTGTTACATTTTTCTGAACCTCTAAATAATTTTCATAGATTCATAGATTGTCGAGTCAGAAGGGACCACAATGGATCATCGTGTCCGACCCCCTGCCCCTGGCGGGAAAGAGGACCGAAGTCAGAGGAAGTTAAGTAGTCACCCCAGCCAGTTAAGTTAAGTTAAGTCACCCCAGCCAGGTGACTACCTAGCCTCCTCTTGAAGACCTCCAAGCTAGGGGATAGCATCACCTCTCTTGGAAGCCTGTTCCAGATCCTGGCCACCCTTACTGTGAAAAATTTCTTCCTAATATCTAACCTAAATCCACTTTCAATTAGTTTACACCCCTTATTCCTAGTCACTCACTCCCTGGGGCACCTTAGTAAACAGTGCTCCCCCTTTTCCCCGTTGACCTCCACTAATAAATTTATAGGTGGCCACAAGATCTCCCCTCAGCTGTCTCTTGTGAAGGCTGAAGAGATTCAGCTCTCTCAACCTTCCCCTGTAGGGTCTATCACGAAGGCCACTAGTCATGCGAGTGGCCCTCCTCTGGACCCTCTCGAGATTCCCCACATACCTCTTGAAGTGCGGCGCCCAAAACTGGACACAGTACTCCAACTGCGGCCTGACCAGTGCCGCATAGAGGGGGAGCATCACCTCCTTTGATCTATTAGTCATGCACCTGCTAATGCATGACAAGGTGTGATTGGCCGTGTTACACTGCCGGCTCACGTTCATCTTGGAGTCGATTATGACTCCAAGATCCCTCTCTGCCTCCGAGCTGCTGAGAAGGACACTCCCTAACCTATAGGTGTGCTGGGAATTCCTCCTTCCCAGGTGGAGTACCTTACATTTATCTTTATTAAATTGCATCCTATTTCTCTCTGCCCATTGATCCAACCTGTCCAGGTCAGCCTGAATCTGCTCCCTGCCCTCCGGTGTACTAACTTTGCCCCATAACTTGGTATCATCAGTGAACTTGGAGAGGGTGCTCTCCACGCCCTCGTCCAAATCGCTGATGAAGATATTAAATAATATCGGTCCGAGGACCGAACCCTGCGGGACCCCACTGCCCACCTCCCTCCAGGCCGAGAAGGACCCACCCACCACTCTCTGGGTGCGGTCCCTAAGCCAGGTGGCCACCCACCTGGCTGTGTAGGCGTCCACTCCGCAGTCTGCTAGCTTCCCAATGAGGACAGGGTGCGAAACTGTGTCGAAGACCTTCCTAAAGTCCAGGAAGACGACATCAGCCTCGGCTCCTGCGTCCAGGCAGTGCGTGACCTGGTCATTGAAGGCTACAAGGTTTGTCAGGCAGGATCTACCCGTGACAAACCCGTGCTGGTTTCCCCTCAGCATTGTTTCCCCTGCTGGGCCTGCACAAATGTGTTCTTTGACTATTTTCTCCAGCATTTTCCCAGGAATAGAGGTAAGACTGACTGGTCTAAAGTTACCCGGCTCATCCCTTCTCCCTTTCTTGAAAATGGCACCACGTTGGCCCTTCTCCAGTCCTCAGGGACCTGGCCGGAGCACCACGAGTGCTCGAACAGCTGTGCCAGCGGCTCAGCTACGACACTGGCCAATTCTTTGAGCAGCCGTGGATGGAGGTCATCTGGGCCTGCTGACTTGTACCCATCCAGCTCCTCCAGGAGCTCCTTAACTATTTCAGAACTAACCGTAGGCGGACGGGTGCCCGCAATCAATGATGGAGGTGGGGGAATTGGCTTGGTCGGTACATAGAAATACTGAAGCGAAGAACTCATTGAAGAGCTCTGCTTTTTTCCCCGCGTAAACCACCAATTGTCCTGATTTGTCCTGCAGGGGCCCTATGTTGCTCTGAGCTTTCCTTTTGCCTGCTATATACCTGAAAAAGGACTTTTAATTGTCCTTGATTGTTGAAGCCAGCCTGAGCTCAAGCCCTGCCTTGGCCTGTCTAACTGATTCCCTGCAATAGCGTGCCAGGGAGATGTATTCCTCCTTGGTGGCTGCTCCCTGCTTCCATTGCCTATACATCTCTTTCTTTGCTCACTGCTGGATCCTTGTCGCTCACTGCTGGATTCTTACTTTGTCTACTTCTTTTTGGAAGCACGGTGGCCAAAACTGGATACAGTACTCCAGACTAGGCTAATGCAGGTGTGAATCATTCAGTCCAACTCAATAGGGGAGCCGTACCCACAACTTTGAAGCCCAAGTGCTCACATAAGTTCCTAACTTTGGATGCTCAGTTTTGATATGTGGACCTGATACCTGCTGTAAAAATGTTTTTCTTTCTTAAGTACAGCGAGAGCTAAGGCTTCATCCTGATTATTACAGGATAGACATAGTGGCATCTACCACACTAAATCCCATGCAGTTCAGCAGCACTTTGCATAATGAAGAATTACATTGAAAATCTCCTTTGGGTCAACAGCAGCCCTTGTCAGGGATTTGCAAGGTTGGGTTATTGTCAATGGGTATACAAGTCTCTTCACGGTGGGCACTTTGAATGCGGTAGTCTCAGACAGGCAAATACCCAGCAAAAAGACTGCACAAAGCACTTGTGACATCAGTAGGAGGACATCAGTGCTTTCTCTTAAATCCTATTAAGTCTAAAGGATCCACATGAGAAATTAAATGGAAGAAATAATCCGTTTAAGAGCAGCAAGTGTCTCTCTAGCAACGTTAACTTCCTGCGTAGCCATTCATCCCTTCAGGTGCTCCTAACAGAGGGCATCACTGTACTGGTGGATCACCAGGTCCTTCTCAAATAAGCTTCCTCCAGCCTCTTTTCAGAGCCACGTCTGCTCACTTTATTGAATACAATCAGATTTTGCTGCCTTTTCCCACTGGTAGCACTGCAGAGTTGATGCAGCTAATTAAGATGGAGTTGGGGGGTGGTCGAATCCTACTGTAATCACCAGGGGTTGTCTTTAAAGACATTGGGTGCATCTACATGTGCGCTTTACGGGGAGCTAATTAGCTCCCCAGTAAAGCGTCACTGTCTACACGTGCACCCCTACTAGGGTGCAGTAGACTACTTCCGTTGTAGCATAGTACTGCTCGACACAAGTGCTATCCTGCAGCGGAGTAGTTGCACGTGGTGAAATGCATGTGTAGGTGGTTATGGAGCTGACTGGGGCATGAGGGTGTTACAGCTGTGCAATGTAGCACTCTTGTGCCCCAGGCAGCCCTTGTTGAGCTGGGCAGGAGCAGTCCTGGGCTGGCAGACTGCCCCCCCCAACCCCAAACTGCTGCCAACTGGGGCTGAGCCACCCCAGTTCAATGTGCTGTGGTCTTGGGTGCACATGTAAATGCTGCACCTGGGAGCAATAAACTCCGGTGTGAACTGCACCAGAGTTTATTGCTACATGCTAACTGCATGTGTCGATGCGCTAGGAAGCCAGCGTGAGATGGGATTCATATGATCACTAGGTGGTGTCACAGCCACCTTCAGAGGCAGGTTGAGTGAGGCACTTTGGCAAGTTTGGAGGGAGAATTCGTCCATGTACCATGTAGAAAACTGGCTGGACTGTCATCCTCAAAGAGTAGTAATCAATGGCTCAGTGTCTAGTTGGCCACCAATATCAAATGGAGTGCTGCAGGGTCGGTCCTGGGGCCGGTTTTGTTCAATATCTTCATCAGTGATCTGGAAGATGGGAAGGAGCGCACCCTCAGCGAGTCTGCAGATGACACCAAGCTACGGAGAGTAGTAGATATGCTGGAGGATAGAGCTAGGATTCAGAGAGACCTCGACAAATTGGAGGACTGGACCAAAAGAAATCTCATGAGGTTCAATAAGGACAAGTCCTGCACTGAGGACAGAACAAGCCCATGCACCGATGCAGGTTGGGGACTGACTGGCTGGGCAGCAGCTCTGCAGAAAAGGACCTGGGGGTGACAGTGGGCAATAAGCTGACTGTGAACAAACATCGTGCCCTTGTTGCCAAGAAGGCTAACGACATCCTGGATTGCATTAGTAGGAACGCTGCCTGCAGAGTGAGGGAAGTAATTATTCCCCTCTAGTTTGCACTGGTGAGGCCAATCTATGTCCAGTTTTGCACCCCTCCCCCCATGCAAAAAGGAGGTGGACAAATTGGAGACAGTCCAGCAGGGGTGGGCAACAAAATGGTTCAATGGCTGGGGGACATGCTTCTGAGGAAGCTGAGGGAACTGAGCTTATTTAGTCTGGAGAAGAGAAGACCGAGGCAGGATTTAATATCGGCCTTCAGCTCCCTGCAGGGGGGCTGCACAGAGGATGGAGCTGGACTGTCCTCAGTGGGGGCAGATGATGAACAAGGAGCAACGGTCTCAAGTTGCAGCAAGGGAAGTTGTGGTTGGATATTAGGAAACATTTTTTCATTAGGAGGGTGGTGAAGCACTGGAATAGGCTCTCCAGAGAGGTGGTGGACTCTCCATCCTTGGAGGTTTTTAAGACCTGGGTAGACAAGCCTTGGCTGGGGTGATATAGTTGAAGATGCTCCTCCTTTGAGCAGGGGTTGCACTGGATGACCTCCTGAGATCCCTTTCAACCCTGATTTGCTATGACTATATATCAAATGAAGCACAGGTTTTGACCAAAGCTTCCTGGAGGAATTCACTAATTGGTATCCTGCTGCCATCCTAGGACAGAAGGAAGGATGACAAAAACAAGGCTCCTAAAAAGCCAGTCCCCTCCTAGATCAGCTGGCACCATTCGACAACCTTGCTGGTATGCTTGCTCAAGGCAAATTAGAATCCAACATGCCCTTCCACAGCTGTAGTACTGACCCCAGTCCAGTGTTTGTACATAGTTTAATAGTTGGACATAGGAAGGACCAGACTCTATTCTACCCATTGGGTGTCTAGGTGGATTTAGGCACCTAAATGCAAGCCTATTCCACCCTGTTCAAGTCTGGAAAATGCATGAGTGTATCTTCTTGTCTAACACGCCATCATTTCACCAATAAGCTAAGTGCAAGGACTGGGGTGCAGGCAGTCTGGAGCAGCGGTTAGGCCACTGGGGGAGGGCAAGAGCCAGATAACAGGCAAAGTCAGGGGGCAGGAATCAGAGACCGAGTTACCAGCTCCAAAGGGAAATCCAGGGGCAGAATTCAAGTCAGGGGCCGAGTCAAGATTTGGGAGTCAGAAGCTGGTGCGGAGAAGTCCAAGCTGAAGTAGGGCATAACAGGAGGCAGAGGCAGGGGCAGGACACACCAAGAATCAGAGCTGGGGTCAGGGGATGTCACGAGTCAGAGACAGAAGTCAGAAACTGCGTGACCAGATCCCAGGGGACTTTCCAAAAAGTCAAAGTCTAGGAACAGTATGGAGCAGGATCAGGAAACCAGAGTGCACCAGGCTCGGAGAGGGCTTACCGGAGCAGACCTGCAGCTTTGTTTCAAGGACTTGAGCAGGGTGGAACGGATTCGCAAGTAGGTGCCTGCTTCCACTTCTGTGCCTAAGACATGGCCAAATGTTTACAAGTCTTTAGTGTAAAAAAAAAAAAAGGAGCTGATACCTTATAGCTAGCCCTCCACCAGGTCCGCTACCTTGAATTGGGTATACAAGCACCCCAGGATAGATCAGGGCTAAGCTTTCACTGCTGTAAATTATGCAGGGAGCAGGGATTGTGTCCTCAGTTCACCCCGAAGGCAGCTCTTGCTCAAAGCAGCTAGGCTGTTACCTGCTCCTGCAGCCCAGTGGTAAGAGCCCGTAACAGCATCCTTCTTCATGCAGCTACCTTAGAAGACCTGCTGGTCGGCTCCCACTGTCATTTACCTTGATATTCAAAACCAATGCAAATCATGCTGATAAAAATGTGTCAGGGGCTCAGGCCCTACGAAATGCATTGAACAGAAATGTGTTTTCTTACCTAGTCGTTGTTGAATAGCACCTCACTTTCCTTTGATTTTTGTCTGCCTCACTATAATGATTTTGCTTGGCATTTCCTTTTCTTTTGCGTAATGATGTGCGTGAGCTGGAAAGCTGCACGTGACCGAACTGAGGTAGCCCCGGTGAATCCTTGCACCTTAGCAAGGAAGGATTAGTCCCTCCGAGGAAGCTTTGCAGCTCAGGCTGCATTAGCAGTGTTCAGCCCACTCAGCACAGCACACAGCTCAAGTGGCAGCAGGGCAACACATTCAGCATCAAAAGAACCGTCGGATGTGCACAGAGCCAGCAAAGTGAAAATGTGCATCTGGATCTCAAGAGCCCAGGCGCTGGAGTGGGCGGGAGAAGGACTCTTCAGCGCTCACACGCAGCCCGATCGCTGATGCTGGCTGGCAAGAGGTGCAGCCTGGTGGGTGATGGAGCTAAGAGGAAAAACCCATTTGCTGTGTGGCAGAGATGAGCATGGTAAAAATCCAGCCGCCTGGTCAATGAACTACACTCATGTCCCGATTTGGCGTTTCAACAGGTTAGGTTTATAGATTTTAAGGGCATGATGGGCTCCTTGCTCATCTGATCTGATGTCCTGTATTATACAGGCCCAAGAAGATCTCCTCGGTACTTGTGTTGGACTGAAGCACGCCTTGTAGAAAGGAATAATGATTGATTAGCTGATTGTTAGATAGGCAGACAGAGCCAAACCAGGCCAAGCCAAACCAGGGGTCTTAACCCTAATTCTTGGTTGGTCACTACACGGGGTCACAGAAAGCCACAGAAATAATGACATCCCAACTTCTAGCGTTCTCTTGCTGAGTATTGATTGCATGTGTCTACGTTCCCTATGGTAGAGTCACGCTGTGCTGGTATGAAGATGTTTAAGTGCTCTTTGCATGAATGCAATACTTGTAGCTCCTTCTTCCAGTGTGATGGCAGTCACATTTGCTATACTATTTACAGGCAGGGAATCCAACGTGTAGGAAGGGGAAACAAATGGTCCAGGATCACACAGTGGGTCAGGGGCCGAACTCGGGCTAGAGTGCAAGTCTCTTGTCGCTCAGCTCCATGAGCAACACCACAGACCACTGTGCTGTCACGAGAGCTGGGGGGATCCGGTTTTCCCAACTCATAGCAACTTGCAAGATCTCAACAGATCTCTTGCTTTGCATCAGGACAAAATGGAGATCTTTCAAAGCCTGTCATAGAAAAAAAGAGACACCAGCCCAATCATAAAGGCATTCACCGGGAGTGTGGATCACATGCCTACTCTGCCTCATTCAGAGAAGGCCCTTGAGCCTGAATCTACAAGTATGGAAATAGTCTATGAAAGCATCTTGGCCTCTGTGTCAGGTAAGCAGGTTGTAGCTGTATTGGTCTAGAGGAAAAAGCAATCAGGACTCATGGTAGAGGTGATATTTTTTTATGAGACCAACTAGATGTTTGCAAAAAATGTCTTTAATTGCAAGCTTTTGGGTACAAACTCCCTTCTTCAGGCATCAGAGAACAGATTGTAAGCGTTCTCCTGAACTTTCATTTCTACCCAGGAGAACATTTACAATCTGTTCTCTGATGCCTGAAGAAGGGAGTTTGTACCCAAAAGCTTGCAATTAAAGGTTTTTTTGCAAAAATCTAGTTGGTCTAATAAAAGAGATCACCTCTACCATGAGTCCTCTTGGCCACTGGGCGCCTACCTAATCTGGTACAGGCTTGTTTGGAGGGATGCATCTACACTGCTTCCCCTGAAGGGACTCCAACTTGGATAGACATATCCAAGCTTGTTTTCCATGGGTTCGCTTAGGTCTGGATAGCAGCATAGCCTCAGAAGCACACAGTGGAGTGCAGGACAAACTGGGGAAATATTTGGAGGCTGGCCTGCTTCAAGCTCCCTGCTGCTGTGGCTACGTTGCTCACTGTGCTAGAGCTTGTTAGGGTATCACTAGCTGGCATATCTACAAGAGTTGCAGGATTTGCTGTATAGAAACACCCTGCAGCTCCGCTGCTTGGGCTATTCCACTCCGTATGGGTAATTATATCTTGCCTGCTGTAGGGACTCAAGCAGGGGGTCTCCCACGGCTCAGGAGTGCTATAATCGCTGGGCTGTCCAGTGTGCATCCGCCCCATGGACATTTAATTATTGATACAAAACGGAGCAGTGCAGATAGGACACTGAGACTGGGGCTATAGCCCAGTGCTCCAGGCGTTTACCCAGGGGTGTGAAAGCTCAAGCTGGGGCTTCCACCGCCCTGATGAATGCCAGGATCCCCGGACCCCTCGGCTGGTGTCTCGCCCAGCAGAGGACTTTTCTAAGTCCTCGGATCAGGTACGAATTTCCCCTCCTTTCCCCTCTTTGCTCAACGGCGCCTACTCTTCCTCCCCACGCTCCCCACTACTCTGCTGCCTCCAATCTTCCCTCCCCACTCCCCTCCCCTCCATGCACCAGGGCATGTCCTCTCTTCCCTGCTCCCCCACCCACCCCTGCACTTGTCCCCACTGTGTCCAGCTGAACTGGGGGCACTGGGGGGTGCTCTGGAGCTGCTCCTGCCTGCTTTAGCCGTGCTGTGCTCTAGGGAGCCAGTCTCAGCCGAGGACAGCAGCAGGAGCCAGACCCCTTCTCCCGGCTGAGCCTGGCTGGAGCAGGGCAGGGTCAGCTCTGCAGCTCCTTTTGCCCCCAGTTCAGCTGGAGACAGTGGGGAGAAGTGCAGCGGTGGGTGGGGGAGAAGGGGATGGGAGTAGGGGGGGAGGACATGCCCTGGTGCATGGAGGGGAGCAGAGTGGGGAGGGAAAATTGTTCCCAAGTTGAGGGACTTAAAGAAAGTCCTGAGCTGCTGCTCCTGTGGTGGGGTCTGCCCTGAGGGGAGTGGGCAGAGGCTGGGAGTGGGGCTGCTGCCCCTCTTGCAGCCCAGTCGCTGCTCCAAACTTTCCTCTACAAAATCCTCGATTTCCCCCGATCAGATCTGCCCCGACAGCACATTAACCCTTCCCTGGACCTGCAGCCATCATTGAGTTAAGGGCTTAGCCCTGTGGATCGCCATATGAATCGGTAGCAGCTGTGAGGCTAGAGCAGGGTTAACCTGGTTACTGGCAGTGACATTTCTCCTGAAGTCCCTTCCAACCTGAACTTTCTAACTTTCTGTGATTTCCCTTACAGCAGCGTCCTGCCCCCAATCCATTCCACGCAGCCGCAACCTCGCGTCCCTGTGCCCCCATTGCAGCGCCGCGGGGTGTAAATCCTATCAGGTACAAGTCTGCTGCCCAGGATGCAAACTTGACCAGGTAAACCTCCAGCCAGAAGTTTTTTGTGGCTCTCTGTGACTCCCCGCTGACACTGTATCTAACCCTACCTGGAAGCGTATGCTGGCATCCTGATGGCTCTGGCCTGTTTGCTCAGGGAAGAGGATGGGCATCACATCTTTGACAAGGCTGAGTGAGACAAGCTCTGATCAGAGCCTCCTTTGGCACTGTCAGGACCCAGGCACGGCTCTCTTGCTTCAGCAATGGATGTAGCAGTGAGCCAGGCTATAGTCACACCTATGCCAATAGGCAGTGACACCTACGTGGAGAACGTCAGCTCCAACAAGCTGTTGCTCTGAAACATCCCCGTCGTTCCTAAAGCGCAGGTTGTGGGCTGTAGTCAGTGCATTCGTGGAGCAGGCTGGCTGGAGGAAGCTTGCAGCAGCCCGCGCTCTCCCGGCTGCAGGAGCCGGCAGGTTGGCAGGGACTACAGCCCGGCTGTGGGCAGTAAGGCCTGGTTGCAGACTGCCTTGGAGGACCGAGCCGCTGACACAGATTAGTAGCTGGCCACAGGAAGCTAAAGGCTTCTAGCAATGTGTTTCCTTGCTCATTGCAGTAATGAACTTGGCCCTGGCTCCACAAACTCCTGTTTGAGGTGGGTTTCACCATACATCTACAGCGCCTGGCACGCCAGACTGGCATTTGCCAGTGGCTGACATACAGCAGCAACTGAGGCAAGCCAGTTGCCTCCTCCTCTTGTCCTAAGAAGAGCGATGCCCCTCATCATGTCCTTCCTCATTGCCAACGATGATTTTAAGGGAGTTCGCCTGGGTTGGGGCAGACAGAGCACTGCACAAACATTGACCACATTGCCCTCACGGCAACCCTCCGAGGCCGAGAGGATGAACCGTCCCATCTACGCGGATGGGGAAACTGAGGCGCAGAAGGCTTCTGTTGACTCACCCAATGCCAAGAAGCCAATAGCAGAACCAGGAGGCAAACCAAGGAACTTCTCTTTCCCAGCCTTGTTACCGGCCCTCTAGACCTCGTTGGTAGCCCAGAGGCTAAGCTAGGAGCGTTTTCTCTAGCTGAACGAGCAGAGATTTACCAAGTGAGCGCAGCAGGGACCTGGAATGAGTTTTGTACACAGAGACATCACCTTACGCAACAGCTGAGGTAGCGTGGACCGTCGGCAAAATCATCCATCGGCCGCTGAGCAAAGGAGTGTGTGTGTGGGGTCGGGGCGGGCGCGAGGGGCACTTACATGGTAATGTTTCTGCACGGTTCTTTTGGATCATAATGCAGAGCTGTAGCACCAGTTGGGGGGCGCTCTCGAGGAAAGTCTCCAGGAGGCGCAACATGTTTACGTCTGCATATTCGTACATCATAGCCCAGTAGAAGCGCCGCTGGTGTTCCTTCTGCCGCTGGCTCTGGATCCCCAGGTACATGGTTCGGATATACCTGCAAGACAAGCCAAGAAGGGGTCAGCGGCAACGCAACAGCACAATGGCACCAGCCACCACGTTAAATGAGCCTGTGGCCCGGGCAAGGAGAGCAGCTTGAGCAAGGACAACGCGTGCTCTCTACAGGGGCTGACGGCTCTTAGATTTGCAGATGGTCGAAACCAACTCCCACCCAACTTGCAACTTGCCTTGAACCCCACCACTTTCTAACCCCAAGTGCAAGGAGCCCTGACCACCAGCACAACAACATTACATTCAAATAAGAAACAGATACCTCACCTCGTTTTCCCAACAAGGAAAAAAGGGGGAGAGAAACCCACCCAACCAACACTAGTCATGTCACTGAGTAGAGGTGATGTACAAAGAGCCTGGAGATGACAGCAGTATAAGATGTGGAAGAGAATAAATCGGAAGAGAAGATTGCGCTCTCTTCTCCAGACTCCTCTTCTCCTCTGAAGGCAGGGAAGCCTTCATTTTGCTGACTGGAAGCTTTTTCAAGAGCTTCTTCAAGACCAGACCTAATTTTCCTCAGCTGCCTGGAGCCATAGTCACTTTTAAGAAGCAAGTACACGACCTGCAAAGACTGCGGGGCAAAGCATGGCAGGGACCAGGCTGTTCAGGTCTTGGAGTTTGGGAATGAGATGAAGCATCAGATACTTCATCTCATATGCTTCACCTCTATCATAAACTGCCTCTCATATGCTTCACCTCTATTTTGTTACCACCTACACCTCCATATTACATGTGAGAGCAGCTGCGCACCCTGTGCCTGAACTGCACCGACTCTGCGAACACACGTTGGCCTAGCCCTGCCTTCCAGGGAGGTGACAGAGCAACGCTCTTCTAGGATACCTCCATGGAGAAGCTTAATAATGATTGTCAGTCCCATGCCCGAGTCTAATCTTGTCTTGATCTGGCTGTTTTACCCTGTCTGGTATTTCATGAGTCCGCACACGCCCGGCCCCACTCGCACCAGTGGGAATGACTAGGCTGCAGCAATTACAAAGGAGAGAATCCTTGCACATAAAATGTGCTAACCGCCACTGTCGCTAACAAAGCCGACACCTCCTAAGAAATTAACCTCCTTCTTTCTAATATTTGTGGCTTTAATAAAGGGTTCCCTTTCCTCCTCCTCCCTCCTGAAACGAAGTTATAATTGTACGCTATGGAACTCCAAGTCAACAGCCACGAAAACGATTTGAGGATGTTACCAATCTGGCGCGCCGACTTTTCCGTAGGTTCAGAGATGAGGCGGCAAAGGCCTCTGCTTAACCAAACACCATTTAAATGCAAACAGCTAGGATCATTAGGAAAACACGCGGCAGGTAAACGGATCTGTTTTTTAAAAGCAGAACATCGGAGCGGATGAAAGCCCGGCTTCGAGGCAGATGCTGTCAAATTAAAAGGAAATATCAAGAGGTGCAGTTCAGAAACGAGACTTTGAGGATCTTGGAGCACTGGAGCCATTAAATATTGACATCTACCATGGGGGGAGGAAGGACTTGCTATACCAGTGGTGCTGAAGATACAGCCCGTGGGCCAGATCCAGGGCCTGGAGCCATAGCTTCCAGCCCCTGAAGAAGTCAAGGATTTGGGGGCAGGTGAACAGGGAGCTGACCATCTCAGTCCAGGGTACAGAGCCCTGCTGGGGACACATTTGGACAGTGGTGGGATGAACGATGGATGCGTTAATCCCTGTGGCTCTCTGAGCTGACCCAGCAAATCAGGCACCTACAATGTTTGCCAGCACCACCCCTTGCCTTGCCTTGTGGGTCCAGATCCAGCCTGCATGGTGTAGATCTGACCTGGGGTGCCAAGTGATTTGGGCACTCCTGTTTTATACCACTCCTGCATGTCAGGTAACGGGGGCATGCCTACACGGCCCACCTGGCACTGCCTACCCAAACACTCAAAACTCCTGAATTGGGCCCTCCAAACCCATGCTTTTAGTTTAAAAACAGGACAGGAGGACATTTCCAAAATCTCTAATGACATTTCAATTTCTGATATTTTCCTTGCGGTCTCTGAAGTCATGCTTTCCAGCTTTCCTCTATGACCACCCAGAAATTTACTATAGTTTTTCCTGAATTTAAATGAAAGCAGAGAGTCTTATGAAATGCCAGGATTGCCAGAGCAGGGGTTTTAAGAAAAATATTAATTGCCTCAAGATTAATAATAAAAATGCATGGTGGTGGATTTTCTTAATTTTTTTTTCATTTCAATAAAAATAGACTAATCTGTGTCATTTTCTGTCATTAGGTTCAGCCTGTTATATCACAGAGCGATACTGCAATGTCTTGGGGAAATAGTGATGGGAAGGTGCGTATTATCTAAATGCACAGATATAAAACACCACACACACACATCACATATATCAGTACACATATCAATGCACACATATATTAGATGCACGTACACACATACATAAAACACTCCTACCCACGATTTGTTGCTAATGTTATCTTTGTTAACATTTCTATTATTAGGAGACTTCATAAAAATAATCAATGTTTAAATTCTGCCAAGGCCTCTTGAAGCAATTTTAAACAAGTGATCTCAAAGATATTTTTCCCTATTTAATATTTTTATTCCAAAATCCTGGCATGGTGAACTTAAGAAGTGCCTGTATTCCCTCTGGAAGGAATCCAAATACTAATTTAAGGATGACTTTGATGGACTTGGAGGTGCTCTGTAGTAAGTTGTGAATACACTTCGATGGTCTGACCATCAAGAAAAGCCAAGTAGGAAGGGAAGCGCTGAAAAATAAGTTGAGCCAAACACTCGAGAGCTGTTCTGCAACAATGCCTGGAAAGGGAATGATTTGGGAATTCAGAAAAGAAAAAGAACTGTGGCAGTTTCAAAAAGGGAACATTATCTCAAGGAAGGGAAGGAACAACTGTTTTGGGGACCTAGCCTAGATGTCTGAATTAGTTTAATAGATTCATAGATTCATAGATGTTAGGGTCGGAAGGGACCTCAATAGATCATCGAATCCGACCCCCTGCATAAGCAGGAAAGAGTGCTGGGTCTAGATGACCCCAGCTAGATACTCATCTAACCTCCTCTTGAAGACCCCCAGGGCAGGGGAGAGCACCACCTCCCTTGGGAGCCCGTTCCAGACCTTGGCCACTCGAACTGTGAAGAAGTTCCTCCTAATGTCCAGTCTAAATCTGCTCTCTGCTAGCTTGTGGCCATTATTTCTTGTAACCCCCAGGAGTGCCTTGGTGAGTAGAGCCTCACCAATTCCCTTCTGTGCCCCCGTGATGAACTTATAGGCAGCCACAAGGTCGCCTCTCACCCTTCTCTTGCGGAGGCTGAAAAGGTCCAGGTTCTCTATTCTCTCCTCATAGGGCTTGGCCCACAAGCCCTTAACCATACGAGTGACCCTTCTCTGGACCCTCTCTAGGTTATCCGCATCCCTCTTGAAGTGCGGCGCCCACAATTGCACGCAGTACTCCAACTGCGGTCTGACCAGCGCCCGATAGAGGGGAAGTATTACCTCCCTGGACCTATTTGTCATGCATCTGCTGATGCACGATAAAGTGCCATTAGCTTTTCTGATGGCTTCGTCACACTGCCGGCTCACGTTCATCTTGGAGTCCACTAGGACTCCAACATCCCTTTCCACTTCCGTGCCACCCAGCAGGTCATTCCCTAGGCTGTAGGTGTGCTGGACATTTTTCCTCCCTAGGTGCAGCACTTTGCATTTCTCCTTGTTGAACTGCATCCTGTTGTTTTCTGCCCACTTGTCCAACCTATCCAGGTCTGCCTGCAGCTGTTCCCTGCCCTCCGGCGTGTCCACTTCTCCCCATAGCTTTGTGTCATCTGCAAACTTGGACAGAGTACATTTCACTCCCTCGTCCAAGTCACTGATGAAGACATTGAAGAGTATCGGCCCAAGGACCGAGCCCTGCAGGACCCCACTGCCCACACCCTTCCAGGCTGATACCGACCCATACACCACGACTCTCTGGGTGTGACCCTCTAGCCAATTCGCCACCCACCGGACTGTGTAGTCATCCCAGTCACAGCCTCTTATCTTGTTTACCAGTATGGGGTGGGATACTGTATTGAAGGCCTTCCTGAAGTCTAAGTAAATGACGCCAACCCTTAGTTAGGCCTGATTAAGTTACTGCCGGGAGATGGCATCGTTTGGGAAAAAGATAGGGGGAAGTTACACGATGCACACAGACCAGGGGTGGGCAAAATGCGGCCCAGGGGCTGGATGAAGCCTGCCAGGCCATTCTATCCGGCCCGTGGGGTCCCTAAAAATTTTGAATATTTGTCTGACCCTGTCTGCCTGTCATTTGGCCCTCGATGGCTTGCCAAAACTCAGTAAGCGGCCCTCCACCCGAAATAATTGCCCACCCCGATGTAGACTGTATTAAATCGATTCCATAAGCCAGGGCACCCGGGCTATATCTCGACTCGGGGGGAGAGGGGGAGTTTGGGAGCCGTGCATTCTGGGATGCTGGAGGACTGCAAAACGCTCATTTAATCTCGGTGGAGCAAACTGAAGTTACCCTAACCCAAGCTATGTAGTGCGGCCCAGAATTAACCCTCCCCTGACCTGGCGTAACTTTGAGCACCAGCTCAGCTTTAACATGCAGACGTTCACATTTCAAGTGCCCTTAGTGTGGTCTCAGTATAACCTATAACTTCACCATGTATGTAGACTGGCTGAGATTTTAAACTCTTTCTCTGTGCTAATAGAAATGAAAATCTCGGCCAAAGGAGAATGTCTGGTCACACTATACCGCTGCTCCCTGGTTCCCAAAAGGGAACCTGCACGTATCCAGCCTCAGCCAGACCCGCTCGGTCAGCACGCAGTGTTGTCACTCAGGGCCAGGCTAAAAGGGTAATTAACACCTGCATAAAAAAAGGAGGAAAAGAGGAAGCAGAAAATGATCCAGAACAGCCGCCAGAGGGGGCTCAGCCCCAACACAACAGGCCTCAGGCAATCTGCACGGCGAGACACGGACTGCTTCTGTGCTCAAGGACACTGTTCTCCGTTCCCTTCCTTGCAATTTTCCCCATCCTTTTTGTCCTGTCTTTTTGCTACGTTTTACAAAGCCTCCAGCTGCAAGAAGCCATGGCAATGTATGAGGATCTGAGCTTAGGGGGAAAAGAAAAATGTCTATCTTTCAGGGTGACCAGGCAAAGTTTGCAAGCGGGAGCCATAAGGGCTTGGAAAGCAAAAGGCAAGTGAAAAAGAAGCGCAGGCCGGGTTGGCTGCTTTTCTTTGTCGGATAAGGTGGCAATCACCAGGTGACTGTAGGAGCTTTGAATGGTTCAAGGTGGCTGTTCTGCAGACCCTGCAGGAAAAGGGTGGTGCTAACTCCCATGGGAACCCAGGAGGAGCATCACACCTGTAAAGGTCACTCTCTGATCTCCGTTTGTACCCCCTCCATATATGCACATTGAGAGAACTCATTTATAATTGCCTGGGCCAGCCAAGAGACAAGCTTGTGCTGGGAGGCAGCTAAATCAAACCAAACCTCACCCTACCCAACTGCTGATTTCAAAGTGCCTTACGCAGAAGGTCATTCTCCCTCTGCCCCTTTTACAGATGGCATCACTGAGATGCAGAGAGGGGAAAGGACTGGCCCAAAGTCACTCAACCGACTAGTGGTGGACAAGGGAAGAGGACAGAAGCCTCCTATGTGTTAACCCAGCACCCTAATAGAACTAGAAGGGACCTCCAGACGTCATCTAGTCCCATTTTATATCAGGGCAGTGGTACTCAACTTTCTGGCCCCGTGAGCCAGATGAGTGGTGCAGGGCCAGTCCAAGGGTCAGATTCATGCAAAGTTGGCAGATAGGGTTGGTCCTGGGCATGCCACCATGACACCATGCACAGCCTGATTTCATGCACTGGATCTGGCCACTCACCCGCTCGACCCTGTATGCCGGATGTGGCCGCACACCAGCTCTACCACACACCGATGCGATCCACCAAGAAGGGCCACATCAGCCATCCTGCTGGGCCCCCCACACTTCGGAGTTTGGCAGCAGGGAAGCGGTAATTAATGCTGCCACCACTTCCCCAATGCCAAATTTTGGGAGAGCCACAGTCACGTGGCCTCGCAGGCTGCCTCTGGCCCATAGGCTGGCAGCTGATCACGCCTGCATTAGTCAGTGCTGAGCATCCACTTATGTGAGCTGTGTTGTAGGCTGTGGTTAACAAGGGTTCACTTTGTAATTAACTCAATACAGCTGATGTCATGCCCAAGTTCATTATCAAAAAGCAAAAAGCTGATGAGTTGGGGAGTAGAATTGTAGCAAAGGGGGAACCTTTGTTTAAAAAAAATGTGTTTCCAGGACTGTTATTTTTTATGCACTGTAATAACTACATTTGTTTTCACCATGAGATTAGGGAGTGACCTTTACATTCAGAAAAGTGACGGAGAGGTGACTGGAGTCTCGCAAGATGAAAAACTGAAACTTGAGAGCGTAAGCCCATGAGCAAAACTGGCACTTCCTTCACTCACCCAGGTTGGCTGATGCTCTCCCACCCCAGAGCTGGCTGCATTTCAACAATCTTGAAGATATTTGGACCTCAACCTTAATAATTTGACCCCTACTAGACAAGCCAGGAGCTCTGTGTGGGTCCAACCGCAAGGCCATGTTGTAGTTTGTGATGTTTTCTTGGATATAAACAGGGGTGGATCAGGAAGGTGGAGAAGGGGGCTTTGATTCTTGGTCCACCCAAAGTTTAAAATCAACTGCCTAGCAGCAGCAGTAGCAGCAGCATTTCTATTCAGGCAGCAGTGGGAGACTCAATTGACTTCCTGGCTCATTATAATCTACCCGATTCCTTCTAAGCAGTTCACTCCACAGGTGTTAACAACACTCTCTTCTTTTTAATGGCCTTGATGTCCCACAACTGAAGTTATCCTTTTTTTTGGCCATTCTGCTGTCGGTTAGCTGTTCCTGTAATGTAACTCTTATTTAATAGCACTGCAGACTGCTTTTAACTCTAGCTAAAAACATTCACTCAGGTGTGGAAATAACTTTCAACGAAAGCTAAATTGTGCGTTATGAATCTGAACAAGCCATGTAGATTTAAGTCTAATGACCACAGGACTAATGCAATAGCATTTTGATTATTTTTTGCCTGGTTTGTTGCATTTTTTTTATACGTGATAGCCACGTAATGCACGTTCTGATAAAGTTATATTTGCTTTTGCTTCAATTTGAAATGGAACAATATAGCCCTAAGCCCCTAGTAAATTAGCAAAGCATCTCATTTCTTTTTTACTGGAGAAAAATGTGTGTTGTGTTATACGGGACGATGCCCTACATCTTCTCCACCCCCTTTTCAAAATCCTAGATTCGCCCCTGGATATAAATACCACATGTACAAATATGATGAGTTTAGGAAGAAATAAAGTGCTTCCAAGAATCAACCCTCCAATGGCCCCACCTGTCGGCACCATTCTCCATTATATTTCCACTGCTTTCCTTCGCTTCCCTGCCCAAAATACTTCAGTCCTTTGCATCGCAGCCATTCAGCTCCCAGACACTGGAAAGGGGACAAGGCTCGCTCTTGTGAGCCTGCCAACGCTGCTCTCTCGTCAGCCAGAAGGTTTGCTCAGTCTGCTCCCACCTACAGACTGTTGTTCAGCAAAGCCAGATCTGAAACACAACCTGGGTCCCCGATGTGACGCAGCCCAGCCCAGCCCGGCCAAGTGGCCCCGAGCCGGGAGTTGACATACTGATTTTCCGTATAAAAATAAGTCTCTTCTTCCTTTGCATCCCCGCACCCCAACTCTTATTAAGGACAGAGATGTTTTCGATCGTGCTAATCCTGTTGTAACCCTGCATTTGTGACCTACCCAATTATACACCGCTGCATGCACACATATATATATCAGCTAACAAGTAGGCTTGAACACTAACATCAAGAGCGAGCAGGCAATAACAAATCCACGCATTTTGATTTCTCCCCTTGGCTTCTTATCCCTATTTTGTGTGTTTCTATTCTTTTCCTTGCTTTTTTTCCTGGGGCAAAATAGATTTAAAAAAAAAGGGGGTGGGGGGAGGTGAAAGAAGACATAAATTAAAAAAAAAATAAAAACCTGCAATACATTTTGAACCCCAAAACCAGTGATGGAAGGGGGTGTCTTTTTGTGTTCAGACAAATCAGAATTTTTTTAACAATACTATTTCCCCAAAAGGCCACTTTTTTGGACAGAAGAAATTGTGAATTAAAAATGTTGACTGGCTTTCAAAACAACTGCTTAGTGCATATAATGCTTTTTAAAATGTATTTTGAAAGCCCCCCCCAGAAGCATTTAGCAATTCAAAGCTTCATGAACATGGGTCCAAGCAATGCCATGCCCATTACATTGGTGGAAAACTCGCAGTAAGGAAAACCAGAGGGGAGGAGAAAGGTGAAATGCTGATGGTTTTCGCCTTGGCTTCTCTTGGATTTCACTTTCTGTGTCGGTGGAATTGCATTCTCATTTCAGGAATACGTTTCTGTCCATTTTCCATCTGGTTTCATCTTTTCTTGGTCGTGAAATCTCTGTATGCCTTTGTGTTAGCTGATCGGGCTTCCCAAAATTTCACTACTACGGTCCCAAATGGATTGGTGAAGGGCCACTCTACTCTTTTAAGATTCAGACCAATGTAACTAGATCAGTTGGGGTGTGATTTTTTTGCTTGGTTCTTTTGCCAGCATAGATATACTGGTACTTTAGGCTCAGTTATACTGTCACGAAGCTCCCGACTTAACACCATTTGAATAACTGATCGTTTCAGTTCAGGTTATAAAAGGAAAAGTGAACGAATTTCTGGTCTGGGTCAACTGGAACATTTCTTTTCCCTTTTGGGAGCTTTCTACCTCCGCAATTAGTTGTGGTGAACTTGAATCTCCCAATGTTGTGTTGCCGCGAGCATTCAAAAACGTTTCACTTCAAAAAACGATTGAAGGGAATTGTCATGACTTTTGCCTCCCCTTTCCCCGCCGCCCCAGCTGAAAAATTACTGAATACGGCACAAACTCCTAGATCATTTCAGTTAAAGTCAAGCTGGCCTTTTTTGGTGAATAAAGTGTTTCTCCAAGACATTTCACCTAGCACTGATAGAAAAAGCTTCTTCTCATTCTTGAAAGGACATATCCTGTGCTGGCATAAGCACTTTTACCTGCTTTCTACTAGACTTTCCCCACCACCACCATACTTCAACCACACTCCTACAATATAGGCAAGTCCTAGCAAAGGCATTAGCTAGGCAACACTACCTTAAGTTACTGTCCGAGATTTTCAGAAATTAGACCCTAAACTTAGATCCCCAAATCTATATTTAGGCACCCAGGCAAATGCTGTAATTTTCAAAAGTATGCAGCAACTTGACTTCTATAAAACCCATCCAGTGTTGTGCACTTCTGAAAATCAGATTATTTTTCCGGCAGCCTATAGCATGGATTGGGAACCTAACGTCAGGCTTCAGTATTTGAAGATCCGGGCTGGGTTTTTTTCCCACCACCCTGTAGATACCTGTCGCTATCTGGCATCATGCCCCCTGCCTAATTTGCAGCACGTTGTGAGGTTAGCGCCCACTTTCTTTCCCCGCACTCTGGGTTCCCAGAATTGCCGTTGCCATAATTATGCTCCTCCTCATCCATGACTTCAGTTTTAGTAGTGTGCAAAACGTGGGCGGGAAATCCGCAGCGCCCTGGCTCCAGCACACACGGCAAAGCAACCAGTTTTGGAAATGGAGCCAAACGGCGTTTGACCAGCTCATCGGTCCAGCTGCAGGAGTGACAGAAGGGTTTTATTTCACAGCCTGGAAGCAAATGGTATGGACTCCTGCCTAAACAGGCCCAAGCATGGTCAGTGCTTGGTCACAAGACCAGGAAGGACCGAATCCTGCTTTCCCTGATCACCTGAAATGAACGGGCTGATTTTTGTACTCTGCAGCAAATCTGGAATTGCTCCATGCACTGCAATGGGGATAGTCTGATCTACAAGTGCATAACGAAGGCAGAGTTTGGCCCCATCAGGCTACTGACGTGGGCAGAATTTGGCTTCTGGTGTAAAGGGAATTTGGCTTCTGGTGTTTTCTTGCAGAAAACGATGCTGGTGGCGCCCTCTGTGAAGGCCAACAAAAACTGAGAGTGGCCGGGCTGCTGAGACCATTCCCAATCACGCTGACCCATATGAGCTCATTGTTTCCGTGTGCTCCCCATCTGTCCCCCTGCAGCCATCTGGTGTCGCCTGTCTTGCGCTTGCACTGCGAGCTCTCTGGGCCTTTCTGTTCTGTGTTTGTACAGCCCCTAACACAGCGGGGTCTGAGTTTGAGACCAGGGATCCTGGGTGCTGAGATACTCTGCATATATCATCTGACCCCAGCGCTCTTGCCTGCCCAGGCAGGGGGTCGGAGTTGATGATCTTCCGATCGTAGCATCTATGAATATCACGCCATGACTAACCTGCTTTTGGGGGGTAAAGTGCAAAGACATGGTATAATAAAAGAGATGAGATTGAGGTCTCTGCCCATTGAGGGCACCAGTCTGTCCTGATAAGAGGCAGCACGTTAAAATGCTGCACATTTCTGCAGCAACTTTAACCGTGTGTCAACAGTTCAGAAACCCTGTTTAGCAGCAAAGAGGCACTCCGGGATCCAAACCTTGGCTGCAATATCGTCCCCCTCAGATAAATGAATCAAATTGCTTGACGTGGGTCTGAAAGCAGGGATGGGGAGTGTGCGTGTGTGTGCACGTGGGAGGATGGACTGTTCCACTGATCAGTAATTAGCACAGCGTCTCCTGGCAGTGTCTCCTTACACTTGGAAAGCGCGCTTATCCCAAATGCACTGAATAGCAAGCTCACGGGCTCCCAGTTTCACTTCAGCGGTGCCGACTGAAAGACATCTCCTTGGACCCGGAGAGCCAGGGACAGACAGAACCAGCCCAGCTGCTAGGATCCAAGCCACAGCTGCCCCAAGCTGCTCTTCCATCTAAAAGGTTTTGCATCAGGCTAGATCCTCAGCTGTGGTGAACTACAGCAGGGATGATGAAGATACAGCTTGCGCAACCATGGCCAAGTTCGCGGACGACACCAAGTTATGGGGAAGCATGGTCACGCTTGAAGACAGGCGGCAGATACAGGTGGATCTAGGCAGGCTGGCAGGTTGGGCGGATCAAAACCAGATGAAGTTCAACACTGAGAAATGTGAAGTGCTCCATCTGGGGACAAACAACCCCTACATACCTACAGGCCTGGCAACACCAATCCGACCAGCACTACGACTGAAAGGGACTTGGGGGTGATCATAGACCACAGTATGAATACGAGCCGGCAGGGGGATGCTGTAGCCGGTAGGGCAAACAATACTCTGACGTGCATCAAGTGATGCATCTCCAGCAAAGGCAAGGAGGTGATTCTTCTGCTCTACTCAGCACTGGTGAGACCACAGCTGGGGTACGGCGTCCAGTTCTGGGCTTTAATAAGGACATGGAAAAGCTTGAGAGAGTCCAAAGAAGAGCCACCCACCTGTATGATCAGAGACTTGCATGGCAAGCCATACGAGGAAAGGCTGAGGGATCTGAGACTCTTCAGTGTGAAAAAGAGAAGATGAGAGGGGACTTGGTAGCAGCTCACTGCTGCACTAGGGGAGTACATCAAGGGCTCGGTGAACAACTGTTCACCAGGGCACCCGAGGGGAAAACCAGGAGTAATGGCCACAAACGACTAGAAGATCGATTCAGGCTCAACTTTAGGAAAAACTTTTTCACAGTCAGGGTGGCCAGACTGTGGAACAAGCTCCCTCCAGAGGTGGTGCAGTCGCCACCTGGAAATCTTCAAGAGGAGACCGGATGGTCACCTCGCTGAGGTCACTGGACCCCAGTTGTCTTTCTTGCTTGGTGCAGGGGGCTGGACCCGATGATCTTCCAACGTCCCTTCTGGCCTCACAATGTATGACTCTATGAATCTATATCAATCTCTGAATCTGGCCTGTAGGACTCTCCATGGGTCTTGAAATTTGGTGATGAAGGAATGGTGTGGCAACCTTGCTGCAGTTTTCCAAGCCACAGCGACTAACGCTGCTGCCTCTCGTTCGACCACCAAATTCTGGACCTTTAGGGAGTCCCACAGGCCAGATGGCATGGCTCCATGCACCAGCTTGAGCTTGAAGACTGGCTCCATATGCCAGATCAGCCCCATGGACCACACTCATGCCAGTCATCCCACCCAAAGATTATGGGAAAGCCAAGAAGCCCTAGATATGACTAGGACCTCATCATCCTCAGTGCAGTACAAACACAGAATAAAAAGAGACGCAAGAGCCCAGTGATATGTCCATGTACATGGACAAAAAAGCGATGCCTAGTAAAACAGCCAACAAGAATCCTCTTTGCTCCACCCAGAACTCATGCGATCGCCCTACATGCAGCAACAGGATACGTATTTTAGATCATTGTGATGTTTTATATAAAAGCACATTCCTATCTGGAACCAAAATCAGGCTATGAGTCTACCATTTCTGGATCTGTTTTGAGACTCATCTCTTTTGCCTGCCATGAGGGTCAGATCACATCACTGCTATCTCAAAAGCCAATGAGGACAACCTCCGCAGCTAGAGGCAAAGCATCGGTTTCTCCTGTGTATTCATCAGGGAGCTGGTGAGGTATTTTTCAGACTAGGAAATGCTTCAGGAATTCTTCATTGCAATGATTAGCTCTTTGTGGCCACAGGGTACATCTACATGTTCATTAATGATCAGTAGTTACTGTGCATTTAGTTTAATCCTGGGGATTAAATTTAACGAAGTACTCACTAAATGCGCAGTAACTACAGTACTTGTGCAGTAGTGCCAGCACACTTTTTTGTGATGCTTACTGTGTTATCGTCGGCAGTCCCTCAAAGTCGAAGATGATGTCCGCCACGCTCGATGAGTCCTCAGGTGACTGAGGAGCCCAATTTTGGATGCATACGTTCTTCAGCAATGGGGGCATGTTGTTGCACGGGGGAGTAGGATTTGCAGCCCTGGGATGGTCTCCTCCTTTCTCCACTGCTGCCGTTCCACCTTGGTATTGAGTCGTTAGGCCTTTGGTGTCACATGCACCTTGGTGGACCAGGTGGCACCATGCCAAATGGTCAGCAGCTTGCTCCTTCCAGCCGTTCGTGTTAATGCCTTGGTGCTTGAGGGCAACCTTGAGTGTATCTTTGTACCATTCCCTTTGGCTGCCCTTTGAGCATTGGCCAATGGAGACCTGGGAGCAGAGAATCTGGCAAGGGAGGTGGTTCTCGGACATCCAGACACAGTGGCCCATCCATTGGAGTTGATTTTTCAATAGGAAGGCTTCGATGTTGGTGGATGCAGCTTCATGGAGGATGCTCACGCTGGTCCTGCAGTCCTCCCATTTGATCCCCAGGATTAAGCACTGCTGGTGAAAGCTCTCAAGGGTCTTAATGTGGCATTGGTAGATGGTCCGGGTTTCACTGCAGTAGAGGAGGGTGGTCAGCACGACAGCCTTATAGACCAGGACTTTCGTTGACTTCTGAAGGTCTCTTTTTTCGAAGACATGTTGTCGCAGCTTGAAGAAGGCAGCACTGGCGCAGTTGACCCAGTGCTGGACTTCTTCATCAATGGTAGCCCATTGAGAGAGGTGGCTGCTGGGATATGGAAAGTGCTCCACATACTCCAGAGCCTCCCTATGTATGCAGATAGCATGAGGGATGTTCAGCTGGCCTGGGGAGGGTTGGTGGAGAACCTTTGTGTTGGCGACGTTCAAGAACAGGCCAAGTCTCTTTCACCAAACTAATAACACTGTACAGTATAGTATTAGCATGGTTTTTGACTGGCATGCTACTGTGAAGTATTTTTAGGCTACTGCACATTAAACGTCTCATGTAGACATGCCCACAGAGTATTTTTCCTGTCCCCTTACTGGAGGACTGAAACTTTATCAACAAAAAAGAGGGCACGTGACCCAGTCCTGAATAGCCCACTTTCTGGTGCTAATCCATCAGGGTGAAGTTACACTTTGCATTTAAAACATAGTAATTTGGGGAATGTTAAGCCGAGCTAAAGTTAGAACGTGCTACGAGTAGTTGCACATGAAGAGTTAATATCATTTTGTTTGCTGGCATAGCCCTGATTTGCCACCAGAGGTCTGGCCAGCAGGGACATGGCTAGGGGCCAGGACACTTGGGATGTATCCCTGCTCTGGGGGAGGGATTGGGGCTAGGGACAGTACATCCTGGAATGCTGGAGAACTGCAAATTGCTCATTTTCTCAATTGCTCATGGAGCAAACTAAAGTTACCCTAACATGAGCTGGGTAGTACGGCCCAGAGTTAAACCTCGCCTGAAATGACATAACTTTGAGATACTCCGAGGGCACTCAGGACAAGTTAATGAGCTTTAATGTGCAGACACTTGCTTTTTAAATGCCCTTAGTATGGTTTAAGTGTAACATGTAACTTCAGCGTCAGACTGCTTTTAAAAACTGCCTGTTATTTAAACAGGCATACCTACAAAGAAGCTGGACTCTGTGAACTGTTGTTTGTTTGAGAGGTTTGCCCTGAATCTGTGGTTCAGCACATTAATTCTGGCTTCAGTTTTGCTGGTGGCTATTCTCAGATTGAACATCTTGCAGGACAGGTACCATTTGCAGATCCTCCATGGGAAAATCAGATTTGCTCCAAAGAATAGCTCCAGACGACGTGACATGACAGGAGATGATTTCTACCAACACCTCATTTTAATGTATAGATCATTTCACAAAGCATGGTGAAAGACGAATTTCTCAATGCCGAGGTGAATGTCAATACAGCAGATTGATATAAAAGCCCACTTTTCATTCTTAACTTATTAAGCATCTTATACTTTGCACAAAAGAGCAGTTAAGATCTGTAATTATCAGTGGGAGTTTGAGTATACATCAATGCCAAGGGTGTCTTAGAAATATGTTAGACGGTTGCTATAATACATAAGAAGTGCTGCTGTCTTCTCACCATCTTGAGCTTCCTCTTGCAACAGGGACTCTAAAAGCAGCGATGAACATATAAACCCCAGCCCCTTCCTTATTTTCTGCATCGTTATTTATTTAAAATACTCACACTCCATAAGCTCACATGATGTGCTAATGGCTTGCGGCAAAACCGTGTTTTAAATCAAAGCCATTAAAGAGCCTAAGGGAAAAAAAAAACAGGGAAATGAAGCTCCACATGGCTTGGATTTCAGTTCTGTGTGTCTTTTAATTAATACAATCTGGGTTCAGCACCCTTACGGCCTTGCAAACCAAATAGACTGTGACCTGCAAACCGTATGTACTTATGGGACTTATCTAGCGCTCCATAAAATAAATGCAAGTCTTTTTGTTGACTTCAGTGAACTTAGTGTCAAGCCTAGGGAAGTCCAAGGGCTAAAGCCTGAGAGGTGTCAAGCACCCCAGTGATGATGGTGCTGGATACTGTACTGAAGTGGCCAGTGTGGGTATATAACCATCACTGCCTTCTCCTGACTGGCGTCAGGACTGCTAAACTGCTAAATAAAGCTTACGTCAGGGGTGGCCAGCTTGCAGCATACATGCCACAAGTGGCAAAGCAGCTTGTGTATGCGGGGCATGGGGTAGTTTGGGGAGGGGACAGGGACCACAGTGGCAGATAGGACAGGGAGCAGAAAGCAGAGCAGCAGATCCGGCAGGGGGAAAGGATCGAAGTGGTGCTTGGAGAGGGTGCAGGGCTAACCTGTGGCATGCCAACCAAAAGTTTGGCCTCCACTGGGCTAGGCAGTCACTACCAATGAAAAGTCTCCTCTAGCACAAGTAGTTAGGGTCCTGTTCCTATTGCTCACTTAAGCTGCCCTCCAGTTGACTGCGTGGGCTCTTAGCCATTGGAACAATGGTTGATTCTCCGTCACATGAAGTCTTTCAGCCAGCACGGGATGCCTTCTTATATAGTTCCTATAGTTTAACCCTAAGTTATGAGTGGGATACTAGAAACAGTGGGTGAGATTTGGTAGCCTGCATTATGCAGGTCTGGTCTTAAAACCCAAGGATTCCCAGTGCCCTGGAATGCCATACGGGAAAGATAAGGAGCACAGAAGTAGCAGCCCTTCCACTCAATGCTATTCAGCCTTGCAGACCAGAGAGGTCATTTTGTCATCGCACGGACCCCCAAGGAGTCACTAAGCATCAAATGGCCTGGTGTTGTTTCAAGATTCCTGCACTGCCCCAGTGCAGAGACCCCTTGTCACCCTCCCAATGGGGGGTGGATCTGGAGTGGCCAGTCGCAGTGGATGAGCACTGTATGCTCCTCTCTGTCTGTTTTGGGGGGTCGCAGGGAGCTTGCTTTCTGCAAACATGGAGCGAACTCAAGAAAAGGCGGACTGCACAGAGAAAGAAGTACGATGCCTCTAGATAGCCACTTACCTACAAACACATGCCGCATAATAATGCACGAGTCTTGCATTCTGGTATGCTAGTTTGGCCCCCTGTGGACCTCAAGCTGGGTTCAGGCAGGAAAGCCAAGCCTGTGAGCTGAGGGAACAGCTAACTTGGGTGAATTTATAGCCAGGCCCACGCAGAAGACAAGAGGAAAGAAAGTTAAGGGGACAGAGTGAGACCAAGACCCTAAGGCTAGTGACAGACATTACCCATAAACCGGTTTAAGTGATCAGAAACTAGTTTCAACCTGTAACAGAACAGACGTTCAGTGCACATAAACCAGTTTAAAAATGGCTGAAACCAGTTGGAAATAAACCTGGTTGAATGTAGTATCAGACTTAACTGATTTGGGTCAAAACGGTTTATGTAATGTCTGTCCCAGAACCAGTAAGGCCCAGTCGAGCCACAAGGGGTTAAAGCCAAGGACTGGGTCCAAGAGTGAGCAAACAATGGGATTCTGCTGTGCGAGAGGTGTCAGCCAAACACCCCAGGGTGGGACAGGGGGTCACCTACCCCTTCTTGCTGTGACAATCTCAGCGCACACTCCTCTCCAGCATTAACGCTGCAGATGGATTGACTTTGGACTAACTTAAGTCCCACATCAGTCCGCACACACCTCATTAATGAGCTTTAACATGTGCGCATGTAGACACGAGCCTAAATCGCCTTAATTCACATAAAGCTAATGCATATTAAATTTAGGCGTGCCTAAACGCATGTGTAGACATGCCCATGGGGTAACATTTTTGATGTCAGACAGTAGGGGCTAGTGGTACTTACCTCAATTTTCTATCCAAGGGGGTGACATGGGCAACCTCCGTATGTGCCAGAGAGGCAGGGGGTGGGCATCTGCAGCTGTGATTGCTTCTCCCCTTGGACAGCGCAACCGCACAGTGTGTGCCAGGGGGAGAGGTGCTGAGACCCACAGCTGTCACAGATGGGGCCAAGGAGCCCCCAAATTTCGAGCTTCCTAAGAAAACTATTTCACTTGATTTTTTTTCTTTGAGGCTCGCAAGCGATAACATAATAATAAAGAATAAAAGAATAGCTCTGAACCAAGAGCCACGAGTCACGCGTGCTGCTGCTGTGAATGCAATCTCCTGCCTGGAAGACGGAGAGATTAGCCACAGCCCCTCTGCCTTGTGCATCCTTGTCCTCAGGCTATCCACATAGGCTCAGAGGCTTGTCCTCCCGCTGCTTTCCTTAATAGACCCCTGACTTCTAAAGGACTCTGAGTTGCTTAAAACAAATAGCCATCTCGCTCAGAGAAGAGACTCCAAACCAACAAGCAGACAGACAGCCTGGCTTCAACCCCCATCCGCACAGATAATCCCTACGTCAATGCCTAATCCCGTAATGCAATCGGCGTCATCTATGAATGGCCTAGAGTCGATAATGCAACTTAATCGTGTGGGAGACAGGGGCAGAGGGAAGCAAAGCCCTTTCTCTTCAGGGCGCTGGTTTTGAGGCTGAAGAAGTCTTTACCACTCAGATTAAAGAAGAATCTTCCTAAACTGCTAGTAGCACAGAACTGCAGCCAGGCAAATGTGTCATCGAAGCATGCTGGGGACCAAAATGAATGGTTTTGGAGAAAAAAAAAAGTTGATTTTTGTTCCAATTAAAATCTAGGGGAAGATTTTCGATGAAAAACCAAAAGCACAGGGGTTTGGGTTTTTTTTTAAATTATTAGTAGTAGTATGATTATTCCTGCTCGTTTTGTCAAAACACTTTTTAGGAACGATTTCAAATGTTCCCTGCCTTCTGAAAGAAGGAAAGCCCATATTTCAGCCAGCCGCAATAGCGGCAATGACACATTGGGCACATTTACACGTGCCAATGTAAGGTGCGTTAGGTCCATTTATGGTGCATTAAAGGCACGCGTCCACATATGAGCGCTCTTAAGGTGCCTTAAAAATGGCGATTTTAGCATATTCGCGCTGACATTTGATACTTGCAAAAGCACGTATCAAATGTAGGCGCAAATAGGTAAAGCGTATACACGCACGTGCAGACACATGAAGGCTCATTAACGCTGCATATGGATTGACTTTAGCCCCACGTCAGTCTGCACACACGGTGTTAATGTGCTTTAACACGTGCACGTGTAGACACGAGCCTAAATCGCCTTAATGTGCATAAAGCTAATGCACCTTAAATTGAAGCGTGCCTAAATGCATGTGTAGACATGCTCACGGTGTAAGATTTTTGATCTCAGACAGTAGCAGCCAGTGGTGCTTACCCCAATTTTCTATCCTAGCGGGTGACAGGGGCAGCCTCTGTATGCGGCATGCAGACCCCTGATCTGTGGCATGCAGTAGAGCAGGGAGGGAACAAGCAGGACACTAGCAAACAATTCAGGAAACAAAAAGCAGAGCAGCACGTTGGGCAAGAGAAGAGGATCATAGCGTCACTCCAGGAGTTGGTCCCCACTGCACTACACCATTGCCAAGAGGCCAAGAAGCTGCAAATCCTGAGTCTAGGACCTGCAGCTTCAGGATCTACTGGCTACTTCATCGGGAGAATGGATATTGTTGCTCTCAGGCTCAGGGAGGTTTTGCTCCTGTTTCAGAGTTAATTGGTGCTATTGTGATTGTCAAATAAGCTGGCTGCTCTGCAAATGCTTGTGGTTTACGCTAGGCTGAGTGCTAGAATAAAACCAGGGATGTTTGTGTGTTGGAGCACGCTGGCAGCACGCGTGAGCTTACATTAAAACAGGAGCAAGCGCTCTAAGCCGAGACGCGTCCCTCTCTCGGAGCCGCACGGCTAATTCTGGCTCAAGAGACATCTCTGCCTAGCTGTACAGCCTCCTTTTGAACTGGTCGGAGGGCCCTCTCTGCAGGAAAAAAGCACATTGTGCGAGGCAGAGGGAAAGGATCAGACTGTAGGAAACAGACCCCTCCTGTAGGAATCGCAGGTCCTCGCGTTCTCCATTAGAGAGCAGCACAGTCCACGGATGCACTCAGCCATCCCCATCCCTTCTCCAGGTCCCCAGCACAAGGTCCAACAGCGCTTGGGCTGGGGATGCATCTCCTTTTCATTAAGGGTCTTATCATTTTGGGCAGCCCCTGGAGCTCCTCACACTTGGACTGTCTGCATACTAACACCCTAAAGTGGCTTAAGGCACTCGTTATGCGGCTCAAAGTTACGTCGTTCCAGGGCAGGATTATCTCGGATCCGCGCAACCCAGCTCTTGTTCCAGTAAGACGTGGCCGCTCCCCACAGGTGTCTCGCTCACGATGAAGGTGCCACTACTGCAAACTCCCAGCCAGCGCTAAGGGGATCCGCATTTGTATGGCTCGCAGCATCAGGTGCGACAAGGCCCTAATGGCACTGCTACCACCGTCACCGGCATTTCCTTAGTATCACACACTGGGGAATTGCTCATTAAGCAGCATAACCCACACATCCCCCTGGTTGCCTCAGAGCAACAGGCCTAATTCATCCCTGGTGGAAGACCCCTGAAGCCAAGGGATTTCCGCCGGGGACGAATCGGTCACCTCTACAGCACCAGGTATTTGATCAACGGGAAGGCTGTGAAATCCTGGAAGTGCAGCCTCCCATCGCAGCTATTTTTAGCCTCGCCGAAGCAATGCATATATTAACGCAGGCCTGGCTCGCACTCTGGCTTTGCACAGCAGATGGCCTTCTCTGCAGCGTGGCAAGGAGGGATCGCGGAAAGACGTTATCCCCTGAAATCTTATAGAGGCAGGGAGCAGCCTCCAGGCCCCTTCGCTCCCAAAGGAGTCCCTGGAAATAGGGAAGGGGTTTGTCTCATTTAGGTACTGATTTACACTCACATTTAGAGGGACAAATCATGGGCGGAGGCCCGCTGGTACATCTCAGCTTTGCATTGAAGGCCCCTGTGCTGGCAGAAGGAGCAGGGAACATCTACTTGAGGGGGCAGGGAAGAAGGGGGCTCCCCTTGCATTACCAGGAGCTCTTACGGTGGAGAAGGCATCCTATGGGCTTTCAAGTGCACGTGTGATGTTTGTGCCAGGCTCTTCCTCCCGTGTCAGGATTTCGAGCGGGTGCAATGTTCTACATCGGCTGGCGGCGCATCTCATATGGAAGATGTCTTCGTGCACAAGGAGATGGTGCATTAGGACACCCGAGCCTTCAGCTTCTGGGCTGAGAAGGGGACAGAGAAGTAGGGCTCAAAGGACCCTCCTGTGGTCCTCTAGTCCAACCCTCTGCCTGAGGCAGGATCATCTTTACCCAAACCATCCTGCACAAATTCATTGTCATAGCAAAACCATAGTCCACCATGATACAACACAAGGCATAACACCCTAAGTTGCCACAGGTAAAGGAAGGGGCTGCAAAGGTTGTTAATACACACTTAAGAGATCCCAGAAAGAGGACGGCAAAAACTCGTGCGGTCCATGAAATCTGAAATTTCTTCCTGCCTCCAAATGTGGTGATCGGGCCGACCCTGAGCGGCGGGGCAAGACGCTCTAGCCAGGAACGGCTGGGTTTCAGTGCCAGCAGGAGCACTGGCACTGCCCGGTCACGCTCTCCAGCCCTGGCTGCAGCCAACACCCAATGCCTCTGAGGAAGGCGTAAACTCTGCACTTTTTCCATGGGTCATCTCAAACCCAGTCCCTAAAGGGAAGCAACCGAACTAAATTTGGGACACTTCTGGATCAGCTCCAGGCAGCCACAGAGTGGGGGAAGGTTGTTCCTCCCACCCTTGTGTGCCCAGCTGGTGCAGAAGGACCTTATACAGCTGCTCTCCCCATTAGTTTAGTGGCAGGCTAATTGCTGCCATATGCTGAGTCCTATCACCCAGTGATAATCCCTATGGTGTCCTGTAGGCACTCTGGCCACTGGGAAGGCTGGGCTTTTGATTGGGAATGCCCATGTCCTGCTGGTACTTAGAAAACCCAGAAGTCCCTGGTTCAAAGGTCTTGCTCTTCTGCTCAGAGTAACACAATCACCAAACTGGGGTCTTCCCCGAGGTCAGTTTGGCACGGACGGTGAGAGGTAGGGTGGGCCATGGTCCTTTTCCTACAACGTCATCAACAACTTCTCTCTCCCTGCAGTGGTGGAGCATTGGCACTGCCTTGGTCTCCCCTGCTGTTATCTCTGGCATGTTTTAAGATGTTCGTGATGCTTCAGCTCTTGTGCCTTGTCGTTGCGTATGAGGGCTTGCAGGGGTGATTTGGGGGGCTCCTCGTCCTGTGAACACATGGGACTGGACCTGATGGCTTAGGAGGCCTCTCCCAGCCCTATATTCCCATGTCCAGACTCTTCTCCGGTCCATGGCTGGAGCAAGCAGCCATCTTGAGTCCGGATATTTTAGGGGAACCCGTGCTCAGCCAACACCACCCTGTTGAATATCAGCGGGATTCTTCCTCCAGCTACCTGCATCTCAGCTGATTCAAACCATACCATGCCATGAAAGCCGTGGCTCCCTTGCACTGCCCACTCAGGAGGACCGCTCCGTTGGACTCGTTAGAATTAAAAGTTCATCTGCGCCCAGGTTCCCAGGAAGAGGAGCACAAGGCTGCAGGGTGAATCTACAAGCAAAGAGATCACTCGCCGGCTCAAATGCACGATGTATTTCAACCCGCTATTAATAGGAAATGATTGCAATGTTTTTTTCTTAGCTGCTTCCTTCCTAAACAAAAAATAAAAATGTCCCTATGAGAAGCGCCAGGTTGATCTCTGCATTTCACACCCACCGTGCATGTCAGCTCCATTACCCGTGCACTTTAACATTTCCAGGTTCTTTAATATTTATCACCTCTGCTGCTTTGTATTACTCATCAGCTATTCCTGGCCAGAGGAAATGTGCTGTAGGGCTCTGAAGCGTGTACGTACTCTGTTCTTTTAGTTGTTCGTAAGTAGAACAATAGACCTTCATGCACACACGCGCGCACGCGCACACACACACGCAAACATTGTGTTGCATCAGAGCATCAAAGCTTCCCGTGGCTTCTGAGTCATTTGGTACAAGCTAACCGTGACTGCCTGCTCAGTCCCCGAAAACATATGGCCTAATTTTCAAAGGCCAGTATTATATAAGATAGCACTAGGGCTCCAATTGGTTGGAAAGGAGGCACACCACTATAAACGGTTGCACCCTTCGTTCTGCCTATGTGTGCTATCCCTGGAGAAACCATGACTTCAAGCTGAGAAGCTTAACCGAGGCATTAGCCCCTCCCTTCCCAACACTGACATCTAATTTGCGCGAGCCCATCCCCAACTTGCGAGAGCTCGTGGGATACCAGCAGGGTGGTTGGGAAGGATCTGTTCACTTGCAATATGTTTTTAGCCCTTGGGTGGCTCTGGGCCCTGTACAGAGTCCAAACAGAGGGTGGGCCCTGGTAAACGCAGAAGACAAAGCTGGAAGTCGAGCCAGGTGGAAGCCTCTTCTTGACTGCAGTTGTAGTTACTCTATGATTCCTGACTGAGAAAGACTGTGAATTGTTATATCACGACAAACACAGACCCTTTCAAGAGTTCACAGACAACGGAAGTTGGAAAAGAGGAATTAAACTAGGTATTACAGGGTTTTGTCCCCTCCTACAGGGAAGCATCTATTTGTTTTCAGGACTAGCGCTAGCCGACAGAGGAGCTTGCTGTTGAAGAAACTACCTGACAGCATCTCTTCTCCACCATTCATTGGGCACAGGTGATTTTCTTCACTCGGACATGATAGTAACCGCTGGGAGCTTCTACACATTCATTATTGTGCCTTAGTTACTGCACATTTAGTTTAGTACTTGCCTAATGAAGTACTAACTAAATGTGCAGTAACTAGAGTTACTGCTCAGTAGTGCTGGTGCACAGTTATTTTGTGATGCTTACTGTGCATTAGTGTAATAACACCGCACAGTCGGCTGTTAGCACGGTTTTTAACCGCCATGCTACTGCCTTGTGTTATTAGGCTAATGCGCAGTAAGCATCTCATGTAGACGCGCCCAGTGTGCAGTTTATCCGAGTGACACAAAAGCAGCTCCAAGACTGTTACGTGCAGGTGAATGATGGGATGGTTGCATCCCAAAGGGCTAATGTGTACATACCGTTGGATGGAAAAACCGAAGCAGCCAGGTGAAGTGACTTCCCTGAATCCATCAAGGCAGTCGGTGTCAGAGCTGGGTTTATAACCCAAAAGCTCCACGATTCCCTGAACTTGTGATTGTCTCAGCCCCTTCTCCCTCTTCAGAAAGGTTTCGTGCAAAGAAAAACACATCTTTCCATTTCTGCATATGCATTTTTGCCCCGTGCTCCAAGAGACTTTCCCAGCTCAGTCAGAGACTCGTTGCATGTAAGCCCCATGTCTGAGAGAGGAACCGCGTGCAGCTGTCACGCCCTGAGCATAGGATGTTTCCATTAACGTGGGATATAGTAAATGCTTAGACTAGATACATCCCAGAAACAGCAATAAATCTCCACGCGCATTGATCTAGACATGACTCAGAAGCTGCTACTGAATAATCTCTGCTGGCTCATGTCCTCTAGGCACCTTTCGCTGCCGGATCCCAGGCAGAGTTTCTGCTTGGATAAGCAAAGGAGAGGAATTCTCTTACATCTTCCGCCGTAGCCGAGGAAGGCCAGTTTAAATGAAATGAGTGGGGTATTGATTTCCTGTGAGAATGAATGAGAGCCTCCCCCTCCCCTGCAGAATAATTAAACACCCCTGCCATTTACTCGGCAGATACATCTCCAAAGCGCAAACACCAGCCGTCTTCCAGGCGGCCTGGGCTTCCGCTCCCATTCTCCCTCCTCCTTCGGGCGGGCGGAGGGATAGCTTGGGCAGCGGTTCTCATCTGGCATTGCTAATGCTCCCCGTTCATCTCGGGCAAGGGAGAGCGCGGGGCGCCCTGCAGTGGAAACGAGACAGCCAACATCTGGAGCAGACCCTGCCCCTCTCAATTTAGGTGTCTCTCAGATTTAATTTACACCAAGGCTATGCATCTCGGGAGCGGCTGGGAGCTGCATGCTGCACGAGTCGCTCCTGCGTGGGCTGCTGCATGCTGTGTGGCACCAGCCTCCAGAGATGTGGGGGGAGAGTGGTGCCTGGGCGCCAAAAATTACCCCCTCGTGGACTGCATGTGGCCCTGGGGCTGCCAGTTGCACAGCCCAGATTGAGAGGCCTGGATTATTCAGAGCCAGAACCAGGCTCCAGTTCTTCCTGGCCCCAATGGGCTACATTTACAAGGACAACTTGGGTGCCAAAAGCCAAATTTCGGGTCCTCGAGGCTTTGCCCCCCTTTCCCTAGGCACCCTCGTTCTCACAAGGAAAATCCCCACAGCACTGTCGGGCCGGAGGCCTGATCTGGTGGATGCTGCTCCCACACCTGAGTCCCGACGGGATTCACAGACCAGGATTTTCACCTGCAAGGCCTGATACAGCAGGCTTGCTCTGAGCACGGTGGAGATGGATGGCTTATCTCTCCTCCTCCCATGTACCCAGCAAACCCATGCTTAGAGCGCTCACCTGGGTTCAAATCCCCTCTTTGCTTGATTCAGGGACTTGAACTTGGGGCTTTTACCTCTCCAGGGGGTTTCTAACCCTAGGCGACAGCATCTTGGGAGAGGACCCTCTTAATCCCTCTAGCAGGAGCTATTCCCCTCTGTATCAAGCACTTGAGTAATCACCGAGACGCAGAGCCAGGCGGTGGGGTGGATTTGAGGCTGGTGTTGGTGCTGCTCTCCTGGGAGACAAGACACCTGGGTACCAGTCCCTGCTCCCGGGAGCATTTAGTCCATCATACAAAGTGGAAAAGCAATCCTCAACTTCCCAGTCTCCTACTCTTTTGGAAACATGGGTTCAAATCCTCTGAGCCAAGGGAGAGGATTGAACCTGCAGATCTTGGGCATCTCTTGAGCCACTGGAAAAGAGGCCGAGACACCAGCTCCTCCTCCCACCCCTTCCTTTTGCTGTTCTTACAGAGACATTTTCCTTCGGCTCTTGGGAATGTTTCACATTGACCTAAACCATGTGTCGTAGGGTTTATTTCACTGAGGGAACAAACCAAAAAAACCCCAAACTACTAAACTTGATTCGGTCCAACCCAAAATAGACTTTCCAACTTTTGGGCTCAGCAGCTGAACCAAAAAAATGAATTAAAAAAAATCCATTATTTCTGTCTCTCAAGTTATACTTCAGGTTACGCACACAGATAATAAGGCAGCACCTGCTTGTGTGAGCAGACATGCTCTTCTGTTTGCTCAAGTGCTCTTTGTGGACATGCAGGACCCGGTGATCGTCCCCTGCAGCCGACACACCTGTGTTGCACCATGGAAGAGGTTCGGGGGTCCCAGGGATTGATGCCTGTGAAGAAAGCAATGCTGTGGGCAGGGCAAGGATCTGCAGTCTGCACCCATCCTGACCCGAAGGGAGTCTTGCCCACCAGTCAGTTCAGGCATAGACGGTGCTGTCCACTCCCGTGGTGCGTGGTGAAGAAGGAGGAGAAATGATGGGTGATGGGAGAGCACCTAGCAGGTCATCTCCATCGGGGACTGTCCGGACTGAGCCACAAGGCTTCAGGGCTGGCATCGAGACACGTGGGTGTGCAGCACCAACCCACCCTCTTCCCCCGTTGCTTCTCCCTTCTGGGGAACAAGGCCAGCTCATACCCAAAGGCCAATTTGGGGCAAACTGCAAGGACCTCCTAGTGTTTCCAGCCCCCACAAGCGGCTTTTGTGGAGGGACTAGGGTGTAAGAGGTCTGGTCTAATGGTTAAAGCACCAGGGCTTGGCTCAGAGTCCAGGAGCCAAATTCCCAACTCCAGACGGCAACCCAGGGGCAGAGTCCACAACACAGGCCAGGCTCTGGGAACTGGACGGTTGAGTTACTAAATCCAAGGGATAATCCACAGGTTAAAGGCACAAGGGAAATCCAAAACTGGAGCCAAGGAACAGAGCTGAAACCAGCTCCCTGGCAGCTTTCCCGGCATGGGGGCACGCAGGACCTGGGATCAGCTTCTTCACTTGTCTTGCTGGGAACGTGTCCATGGAGAGCATCTCTGCAAACCGTACCTATGAGGATTCGTCCTGGCCTGACTGTAAAAGCTGGAGGCGAGATTTCTGCTCCGGCATTATCCGAACCATTCACGCGCTGAGCCTCTAAGCCAGGAACGGAGAACTGGTCCTGATAACGCAGACAAGAAGCTAGCTCCCCGCTTTCCCCAGGTCTCTCTCAGCATCACCTTTGCCTTTTGTGGTGCATCTCACTCGGGCTGACCTCAGCTGCCGGCTGTAGGCATAGGCTTGAGGGATCCTGCTGCGCTCATCAGAAGACATGATGAATGGGATCCTCTGTCCTTTTGAAGCCAGACGGCTGCCAACCCCTCTTGTCCTCAGCTATTTTGACAACGCATTGTCCTGTGAGTAGTTAGGAAGAGCAGCAGGTACTGCTCTGAGAGATGCTGGAGTATGGAGGGTGGTACAGGCACCTATGGGCATCCCCCCTCTCCAACAGTCCTGCAGACGGGGTGAGCTAGGGGACAGCTATCAAAACCTCTGCTTGCAGAAGTGTAAGTGTTCCTAATGCCCTCGTGCCAAAACACGATCCCCAAATCCCATCTTTTCAACGTTTGCCTGGTTTTGTAATAAGTAAAATCCATGTATTCATGTCCGTGTATTGGTAACTCGTTCTGCAGGATATCAAATAACATTCCCATGAATTATTCACCGATGGTTCCCTCAATCGATCCTAGAATAAGTTATTCACAGACAGATTTTTTTTTTTTCATTCAACCAGTTCTAATGATTAATATTTTATAGACGGGTCCAATCTACTGAGAGGTGAAGTGGGCTTCAATTGCAAGCAGGGAGATGTAAGCTAGGTATGTCTAACTCTGAGGGTGGTTCAGGACTCGGACAGTTTGCCAAGACAGGCTGTAAAGTCTCCATCATGGGAAGATTTAATTTAAGAGTAGGTTAAGATGACTCAGGCAGGAAAGATGCTGCCTCGAGCAGGGGGTCAGGCTAGATGCAAACTTCTAAGCTCCCTTTCAGTGTTATTTTGACTTGTTCCCAGTGACATAAGATAAAGGTAGCAAAACTTAGGACTCCAGGCTTCTAGCTAGTGTTGTACAGTAATGCCTAGAGGACTTGGCTGAGATCAGGTCTGACTGCATACGGCACCGTCCTTGTCCTGCGAGCAACGTTGCTACACCTTCTTTTTTTAAAATATGCGTTGTGCATGTCTGTGCGTACGCACAACAGATCTGTGCATGTGCACAATGCACTGGATGCATCCGAACAAGATGCTAAATGTGCAGTAGACTAATTCACAGTCAAAGTGATGAGGACAGAGGAAGGGGTAGGAAAAGGAGGTATAACTAAAGATGAAGCTTTGAGGCAGCGAGAGATGGAGGGACTTGCCCGGTGCCACACAGAGAGTCTGCAACCCCGCTAGGAGCTGCCCCCAGAGTTTCTAGCCAACCTTCTTGCTCCAAACTCTATGAAACACGGCCTTCTGCCAGGGATTGTGAGAGGGCTTCTGGTTTCCAACCAAGCTGCTGCCCCGCTTGGGATTTGGGCTGCTGACAGTCATACCCAGGGGACAACCAGGTCCTAGGTGCTTACTGCTCCTAAGTCCCAGTGCTTTTCCTAGTCATCTCCCTGTGGATGTGACCTATGTGCAAATGATGTTATTTAGTCCAGCCATTCCCCTCCACAGACTTCTCCCTGTCCCATGATTCAAGGTGATTCATCCATGCTGGAGGCGGCAATGATTTATCTACCTCAAGATGGGATTAAAGAGAGCGGAGGTTCCCCGGAGTCACAGGTTTGAATCCTAGCAAGGATGACTCAGCTGAGAGAGTTGCTTGCATGCAACTCAGAGGATCAGTGCACCAAAGGAATAAGACCTTACATAATAAGGTTTTGCATAAGGCAGCACCAAAAATTTCCCTATTCTTTTGTGCTGCATGCCTGGAGCTGATGCTGCAATGGCAACTGGTGGCAATAGCCGTATAAAAACAGATGGTTATTTGAATGGGGGCTTGCTATGAAGGTGACAAACAGGGTTTCTTCTAGCTCAGATTCCCCAGACCTGGAAGACTCCCCGATTCAACTTTCAGCCTCAAAACTGTCCATGCCCTATCTCTGCTCAAAGAGAAACTTTGACAAATTTGCTCAAAATCCTCTCAAGTCCACTGGGACGTGGGAGCAAGAAGGATGTTCTTGGAGAAGAATTCAGACTGTGTTTTCTGCCCAACTGCTGGACAATACAGTAGTTGGAAAATTGGACTGGATATAATCCCATATGGGGACTGGTGCTTCTGTTCAGTTGGGGAAAAAAAAAACACCCCAAAACCTGGATTCGCATTGGAAGGATAAGGGCCACCTGGAATCCACATACCGAATATGAGCAGAGGCTCTGGTCCTTGACCCAGCATGGACTGTGAGTAGTTGGTCCATTTTCCAGGTCAAAGTCCAATTGAAAAGGCCTGTCTTGATATCCAAAGGCCTCCATAGGAACAGTCATAGCTACGTCCTCTCTAAGGAAGACTTCCCAAAACAGCCATATGCCACTGAGCGACACTGCTGACCTGCAGAGGAGGAGATACAGCTCTCCTTCACAGGAGCTGGATTTAGGCTACTCAACTCATTGCTATGGGAGGTGTGGATGAGTATCACACTAACCACTTTCTGGCTCACTTTTGCATTCCCTCTGTAATTCCCCTTCATACAGCAAACCCAGTCAATCTTGCCTGCAAACATGGACACCCGGCACTCACTTGCATACCAAGACCAGGTGAAATCTTCCCAAAGTTTTCCTTAAACTTTCTCTAACTTGTTTCCCAAGTCACTGAGCCCCTACAGCCATGATGTTAAAACCAACCACAACTCCTGTAAACCCATCCAGTTATGTCTCCCACCGATGGGGAAAGAAGAGAGAGATGGTTATTTTGACTTCTCTTAATAAAGGTTTGGAGGCACTAGGAAACAATAGAGTGTGTTGGAGGAGGCCAAGTGTGCAATGGTATATCCAATGGAGCAGAAGTGGGTCCTGGATCACTGGGATATGAACGGAAATACCAGGCCATTTTCCATGAACCTTGACATTCAAACAACTCTCTTGGTTTGGGTTTGAACCCATACTGGGCTTTTTATTTCTACCAGTAACTCAACCATTTGGTCCTTCGGGTTTCACTGGAACTTCAAAACCTGCAGAGTGAGTCGCCCAAATGGATAGGACACAGGAAAAATGGGAAGGGAAACAGAAACAGAGAAATGAAGGCTTTTGACCAAGGTCATGCAGCAGATCAGTGGACAACTCTGAAATGCAACCAATATCTCCTGAAGCCTAGTTCAGTATTGTATTCCTTATTGTATCCCTCCATCTGGTCACTGCTGTATCCTGCTAGGTACAACCAATGAGCATACCACTAAATATAACAAGGAATAAACTATTTTTTCCATGAAAAACGATCAACAATTGCTATAGTAACAGATAACTTACTGTTGTGGGTACGCTCAGTGTCATTTTGTCTCTAAAAGCTCTGCATTTAGGCTTTGCTATGAGTGTGTGCAGCCAAAGCCATGGGGAATTCAAGTGATCTGCCTCACTTCATCTTCTCCACAGAGTTTGCCTGCACAGGAACAAGTACCCCCATGAATTATTTGTGTCAAATCATACTGTCCACACATGCATGATAGACAATGCAAACAACTACACGAGTAACATGATATTTACCATGGGGCGGACACCGAACAACTCCACTGCCAGCATTGGTTTTAAGAATTGGAAAAAGTGTCTATGTACAAATGTGCGCAGGCTGATTCGGGTCTCTCCAGGACTTTAAAACAGCCAAACTCTGTTGACCGGGCAGAACTGTGATGATTTATTTCCTCTGAGGATCTGGTCTTGGATACAGTCTCACTCACTTGCAGTGCACCTGGTTCTCACTAGCTTCACACCAATTTAAATCAACTGGCTCCAGTAAAGTCCCCCCGATGCACCATATTCTTCAAATATAACATGCCTTTTATAGAAACCAAATAGATACTCAAAAAACAAAAAACAAGTCCTGCACCTTAAATGCTGGAAACCAATAAAGAGAAAGCTCTTAAATGCACTGTAGAAGTTGTATCCTTGTCAATGGGTGCATCTACATGTGCATTAATATGCTGCTGTTACTGCGCATGAAGTTTAGCACTTTTAATAACAGGTACTAACTCAATGCACAGTAAGTGGCCCTACTGCGCAGAAGCTCCCGTGCACAGTCTTTGAGTGACACTAATGCACAGTAGACTAATTCTACTGCGCATTAGCACAACTTTTACCATGATGCGCTAATGCACAGTAGAATTAGTCTATTGAGCATTTATCATCTCAGGTAGATATGCCCAGTGCATCGTGCACATGCACAGATATACACAACACATATTTTAAAAGAAGAAGGTGTAACAACATTTCTCACATCGATGGCTTGTATTCATTCAATTATGGTCGCCCTTGTCCCATTTGGAAATCTCTCTGTTGCTGAAAGCAGAAGCCAGTCTGATATACTTATCTTTACAAAGCCAGAGTTGTGCATAAGCCCCTGATTTTAGGCATTCACAACACAATTGCCCATAGAGTTCCCCAGAGGTGACTGAAGGCTAGCGGAGCAGATCCACCCTAAATTTTAGAGCCCAAAGAGATCCTTGTTACCGTCTCATCTGAATGTCTTGCCTGACATAGTCCCAGTAACCTCATGCACTAATTTGTATATCCAAACCATCACTTCTGTTTGAGTCAGAGCCCCATTGACTTCTTCACTACATATTCTCCCCCCGCTTCTGATGTAAATTGAGCTGCATCCTATGTGGAGTCTAATTTAAGAGCCAATGCTGGAACCTTTATTATATGAATCAAGGTTGATGGTCCACCCAAGACGAGCGTGTTTAAGGTACACCTTTTCCTATAGTCAACAGCCCACAGTGGAGCCAATCTGGCCAGCATCGCATCCAGTCTCTTCTGACTTTCCGGCCCAAATGAGCAGGTGCCCATTTACAGCTAGGTCAACTAGGTGGGGGAAAAAGCAAGGGGGCCTCAGCCTTCAGCATAAGTCTTGAGCTCACACCTCTAGAGCCAAAGCAAGACAGCTGAAGCACTCTTTCCCTGTACCCTACTGCTCACCTGGCTATTGCCACTGAATGAATAAGAGCTGACGGACTGATACAGTCATACTACGTGCCTTCTGTCCTGGAAAAAGAGGTGATCGCAAACCGCGTGGACAGCGTCCCTCTTCCAAAAACATCAACCCAAGCATCAGTGCCAATTTCCCTGGGAAGCAACTCTGTGTCAAGGATGGATTAGAATTACAGCAATTAAGGCATAGAGAGAACTCCCTTGGTGCTTGCTACAGCTTCTCTACAGATAAATGTCATGGTAAAAAAGACCTGAACAATAAGTCAGCCTTTCTTCAAAGACCTTACCCTGCTCACACACCAAAAATTGTTAAGCACGTGTGTAACGGTGCCTCCTGGTGACTACCACCAAGGGCTGGCCAAGCCAGAAATACTCGGATCAGCTTCTTGCTCCAGAATGGCAGACAGTGTAGCCCCTTTGGTTAATCTAGCAAGGACGTGCACAGTTTTCCCAAGCCCACCCCGGTCACTTGAAATCCAATATACTGTAGTTCTGTTATGACTTTGCTACAGGAAATTAACCCCTCAGCGAACCATGTACTTCCTGCAAAAACAAACAGCTATTTTCAATGTGGTACGATACTGCGGGGCATTTTTGATGCAAGTAGCTGGTCTAGGTATATATATATATAAATAGCAGCTCGTCGCTTCATCAGTCACACAAACGCGCACAAAGACGGCCATCTCTGGCGTGGACTGCGAGAACGGCTCAACTCTGCGGAGGAACGCTACCACGCCATTTAGGACAGGAATGGCATTTGTTGAAAGTGCAGCGAACACATTAGACAGGCTGAGAATAACAGACTGATGCACAGCCCGTCAAGCTGGTAAGTGGCCAGGTTGCCTTAACAAACACCGTTGTCAGTATTTATGATTTGTAGTGTAATCGTGCAAAGAGACGGAGCTGGGGGACTGACCTCACTTTGCTGGATGCTGGACAAACCTCTTGCACGGCTCCGGTTCTAAATACCTTACAGTCTCAGCAGACAAAACAAAAAAGGCTTGGGGCAAGGGATACGATGCACACGAGAAGACTGCAGACTGAAGCAGAGACACATTAAGTGACCCACTCAAGGTCACGCAGGAAGCCTGTGGCAGAGCAGAGAAATTGGGGGTGGACTGGATGAGGGGCCTGGCCTACATGTGACCTCCTGAGGTCCCTTCCAACCCTCATTTTCTATGATTCGATGAAATAAATCCAAATCTTCTGGGTCCCCCCATTTCACACCACCAACAAACCAGTAGTAATATAGTTGAAGTCAGCACAATACATCCATATACAATTGCTATGTGAGATCACAATCATGGATGACTTGTTCGAACTACCATATGCACTCATATACCACATACACCTTTCCCCCAAAAGTTAGCTTTCCAAAACTAAGGTGCTTGTCTTAAGAAAAGAGGCTGATTTTCTGCCCAGGATAATAGTAGTAGTGTTTCCATTCAGGAAGTGCTGAAGGAGTCAATTGATTTAAGGGATTATTATAATCTACTCGATTCCTGCTCAGGTCTTAACAACCCACTCTCTTTTTTAATGGTCTTGATGTTACGCTAACCAAGCTATCCTTCCTTCAACAGTTTTGCTGAAAAAATTTGTCATTCAGCTACTTCTGGGCTCTCCATATACTGCACAGCTTCACAAACTGTTTTTTTGCTCTTTTCATGATTCTAGACTGGCCCACCCAGTCCAGTCTTCAGCAGCAGCTACACTTTCAGCTTTTGGCTGAGCAGTCAAGAGCTGCTGACAATTCAGCTACGGAAGGGTTAAAAGTGTTGCTTTTGCCTGAGCAGGAAAGGGAAGGATGAAGAGTAGGCTCTGTCCCTGCTGTGTATGGGCATAATGCTGGAAAAATCTTTTTTTTTTCTTCATGCCACCTTCCCCAAAATAAGGTGCATGTTTATTTGGCGACAGCCATAGGTGAGAAAATATAGTCGTAGAATAATAGAAAACGAGGGTTGAAGGGAGCTCAGGAGGTCACATCTCATCCAACCCCCTGCTCAAAACAGGACCAGCCCCAACTACATCATCCCAACCAAGGCTTTGTCTAATTATAATATACGGTAACATAGTGGTAAAAGTAGGAAATGAACCCAGGAGTCAAGAGTATTAGACAGCACTCCCTGCTGGAGCTCAGAAAAATCCCAGTAACCTAGTGCATCCAAACAGTCTTTCTTGGACCAGCAAAGAGGGTTTCACTTGTAATCTTCCCCATGGTTATCTGATAAGGCAATCAGGACCCTAACGATAGTCCACATTATAACAAATTTAATAGATTTTTTAATAATAAGCCAAAAATGTATGGCATGGACATATTAGAGCTGTGCAAATACCTTTTTCCCGTGTCATAGAAAGTTATGAAAAACAATTAAAAAATGTTTTGGGTCCACTCCAAATAATTTGTCTCCCAGAATTTTTAATAAATCAAATCTATTATGCGCACACCCACACACATACGTTTGGGGTTGAATGAAACTTGTCATTTTTACTACTTTTCATGAAAGCAACGGTCATTTGACATGGAAGGGCTAATGTTGCAGGGGCACTTGGGTCATATCCAGAAAGCCAAGGAGGAGGTGATGGGGGCAAGGTCCTTAGAGTTAAGTTATTAGGTGGTTTCTCCAAAATGCATAGGTGGCTGGTAGGGGGGAGGCACAGGGGGCATGTGCCCCCCCTGACAGAGCTGTCCCCACTGCCTATGCTGCTGGCGGCGTCTGTGGGTGCTCGCCAGCCCCGTCCCCACCACCAACACTGCCGGTAGCATCTGCAAGTGCTCGCCAGCCCCGTCCCTGATGCCAACACTGGCTTCTGCAGGTGCTTGCTAGCCCGGTCTCCACCACCAACCCCACCGCCGGCTTCTGCGGGTGCCCCCTGCAACTCAGGAGGCACCAGCCGCCCATGCCAAAATGCAACAGATACAGGTTCAATTCCCATCTGTGCCTGACACTAAGCAAGGACCCAACTCCAATCTTCCTCTCTCTCAAGTGATTAAACCGTGAAGGAGAGAGAAATTGAGAATGCTTCTATAGCTCACCTAGGATCCAGCCCCTATTCAGTACGCAGCAGGGACTTCCACCCCCAAAACACCATATAACCCAATGGCTGGGGCTCCCCTTGAAGAGATGGGAGATGCAGGTTTAGTAGGTCTGACCCTGGGTGTCCCATACACCGGCTGAACCCCCTAACTAGTGCAAGGGAGAATATAAGGGTCGCTCCTCTTCCTCCTCCATTTTGTGAATGGCTCTTTATTTCCCGTACGAATCTAGCCTGAAACACCGAAACTTTTCACTCACACTAAAGCAAAGCATTTTGATCTTCCCCCTTTTCAAGTACCGGCTTTATTGATAAACAGCCTCGGCCGTGCCGAAACCGTGATTTTGAGCAAATACATTATTTGCCGGAAAGAAAATAGAGCTCCCCAGCTCCGATTCACTGCCCTTCAAATGACGGTACCATTAAAAAAAAGTTGCCCTGTTGTTCCTGAAGGCTGAATCATCCGGACCAACTTCTTTAGGTACAAAAGACCAGGCAGACTGGGCCTTGATCCACCCTCTCGATCCCGGCTGCTTTCAGCCCTGGCTGCCGGCACTCTTTTCCCACCAGCAGATGAATGAGAGGTGAAGCCATCTCCCACGATGCCCAGAGTAAAAGCATTGAGGCTTCCTCTCATTGGAGCAGCAAGTCATTAGGAACTTCTTGCTTCTCTCCCAGTTACCCGTTAATGAGCAGAGGGAAAGCCAGGAATTATTTTGCGTGCGTACAAGAGATGAAACCCAGGCATTTGTCAGCTTCAATAGGGAACGTGCTCTCCTCCCCGGCTCCTAGAGCCTTAATCAGAGCACTGTGCAAAGGCAGCTTAACCCGAATAGAAAGGATGAGAGGACGAAGAGTCCTGCTCGTGGCTAACTCACACAGAGCCCGAGTGACTGGCTCATGCAATGAAAAAGAGGAACAATAGCCGGTTCAGAAAGGAATCAGCACGCCAAAGACGCCGGGTTCTTGCAAGGCCATGTGATCGTGCTGTATTGCTCTTCATTCCCTCCGCACCACCTCCCTGCAGCCTTACAGACCTTTGCTTGGGTGTCACGTGCGAGGAAACGTGGTACAGGACGAGACGGGTCATGCTAGGACAGGCTGAGCACACGCTGGCTTAGCTCTTGCTGCTGCTGGGGAAGGAGCAAAGACCCAAAGGGAGGGCAGAGGGGGGCAAAGGAGCAAAGCCCCCATTTCGGACCTGCCATCAGAGAGCTGCACTGTCTAGACAGGAGTGTCAGACTCTTCCTTGCATTCAAGGACAAGAGAGTCCAAACCATCGTGGGCAGACCTGGACATAGGCACGGGCGAAGCGGGCAGTCACCCAGAGCCCGGACAGAAAAGAGGCCTGAAAATGGTCATTTTTTCCCATTGTCCAAATATTAAAATCATTATCTCTCGCAAAGGTGGGTGCCGATACTAAAAGTTTGCCCAGAGCCACCAGGAGTCTACGTACGGTGCTGACTGCAGGGGATACGGGAGACCTAAGCTCGCGCTCTCTCAAGATCTCAGCTCCCACCCTATACTTTAGCAAACTTCTCCCACTTCAGTTCACTGGGGAATTCATTGTATAGTTTCAATCAATCGGGTGCTCAGCTGAACAACAGCAAGGCTGGGATATTCCCAGCCGGGTCTACCCCACACCTCAAGCCCCCTCCATTTGGAGGTAAGTGAACGTGCAAAATTGTTGGAGGAAGACCAACGCTCTGCAGGTCGTAACAGATACGCCGGCTGTGCTGTGCTCCCTTGGGAGGTTTCTTGTGTGAGCTTCCCAGCACATAGCCATCCCGGGGGACGGCTGATGTAGCGTTCGCATACAGTGAAGTGGCATGGACAGACACGTGGGGAACGGAGCACAATAAACATAAAAATTCCCTGCCCTACTCTCTATCATTCCCAATCAGCGAAACACTGCAGGCGCCTGCAGCGCCGTGTCCAAACCAATCACCGCTGACACCGCCTTCAAGGGACGCTGTCACATAGTCTTAGGCTTATCGTTCGGGGAGATAAAGATTTTGCACAAGTACGTAGGAACAGAACCCTTTCTGCGATGGTTTTCAAATATACATGAGCCTGTTGTGGATTAACTCTTTTTTCCCTTGTACCTCAACTCTTCGGCTTTCTTTCCTTCCAAACCTGTTGCACTTACGGGCATGGGATTGCAAGCTTGCCCTGCAGGCCAGAAGCTGTCTCATTCAGACATCAGCTGAAATGACGCGCCACGGACGTGATGTCCGCGTGCTACCAACCCACGACGGGGGCCAAAGAAGGATAACCAAGAGGCCTCTAGTTCGTTTCTAGCTTCAGCTTTGACTCATTAGGGGCAAATCACATCAGGAGTCAGTGCCTCAGTTTCCTCCTGTGTAAAATGGGATGAATAATGCCTGCTATGCCAAGCACTGTGACACCTTCATGAATAAAGGCAACATAGGAGCCAAAATCGGATCAGAATGCAAATGGAAGTCGGAAAATATCTGCATGACCTCTCTCTCTGTTTGGATGATAGTCTAAGTCAAGGAGGTCGCATTTGCTTGGCCCTTCGGGCCAGATCCAGATTGCAGGGCACTTTATAGGCTGGATCCACACCCACGTATCCCCGGTGGGGTCAAGATGTTAGTAGGGTGGCATGCCCCCGCTTACCCCAGCTCTGAATTCCTGGCCCTCTCAGAAACCCCAGGAGCCAGACGAAGGCTTCACGGGTTGGATCCAGCCCATGGGCCGGGTCTTTGACACCCTTGCTCTAAGGTAACTGCTTCCCAGCTCCTTAGCTCACTTGTCCCTATATGTAATTGTGGTCCTGGAAAAACAAATATTTCTCCTTGGATTTATAAGCTCCAAAAGAGCACTGTGAATCCAAGTACCCTTGCACATACACACACGTGCAAAGCCTTCCTAGTAGAGCTGGTCTCAAACTCAAAATTTCAGTTTCCTAGGGAAAATGTCACCTTGCACAATTTATTTTCAGTACAAGTTAGCACAGTACTAAATGTATTCATCTTTTCCCTCTGGAACGGAATTTTTTTTTTTTTAATTGTGTTTTGGAAATTTCAGAATATTTTAGAAAACTTTAGATATTTTGGTTCAGAGCCAAGTGTTCAGTTTGGTGGATTTTTTTGTGCTATGTTTAAATATTATTTCATAGCTTCAAGAATAGCAGTGTATAATGTGACTGTCACGACATGATAGAACACAATAAAAAAGATATTCTACTTTTATCGAATAAAAGCTTTCAAGCCAGCTGTTACTTTTCTGCAGGTTGAAAGATCTGATTGTCCCAAGCCAAGTGCATTCACTTGGGGTGTACTGAAATGCTGACATGTTGTCACAGCTAATAGGTGTTCAAGGTGTGCCTATACACATGCCACGAGGCTGCTCCAACACACTGTAATTACAGCACGTTGGAGCAGGGTAATTATTGCACTCTAGCAGACTCCAGCGTCACGTGTATCAGTGTCCCTGTGCTGAAAAATGGAGGTGGGGGCGCTTTAACTAAAGTTTGTTCAACAAGCTTCAGTTAAAGTGTCCTGCCGCCATTTTTCAGCATGGGGACGCTGATAGACATGACGCTCCGGGCGCTTTAATTAGAGCAGCTCTCGGAGCTGTTTTAATTAAAGTGCTTCTCCCACCCCCCACTCCCGGAGCACATGTATAAATGCCCATCATTTCTAAAGTGACTCATGTGTAGCTTCAGCTTCCAGCCGCTGGATCGTTTTCTGTGCTAGAACAAGAAATCCTTTGTCTCAGAAATCTGTTCCCCATTAGCTTCTTGCAGACTGCAGTCGAGTCACCCCATAACCTTTTCTTCTCCAAACAGATTGAACTCCCTGAGCCTCCCACTGTAAGACACATTCTCCAAACTAATTATTTTAGCAGCTCTTCCCTGACATCCTTCTTGAATTGCAGACACCAGGCCAGATGCTATAGTCCAGCTGTGATCATACCAGCGCCAGATACAGAAGTAACATAACCTCCCTATTCCTACTTGATATTCCCCCTGTTTATACATTCAAGGACTATGGAGCCCTCTGGGAGCTAAATTCACCATGACCCTGGGTTTTTTTCAGAGTCACTGCTCCCCAGGATAGAGGCTGCTGTGCTGTATGACCCAGGAATGGGTATGGGAATGACTCTTCTGTGTGCGCGTGTGCATGTATATATGGCAGTAAAAATAGGGCTTTCCTACACAGGGATTTGAAAGGTTACTTCAGCTTTCATAAGCTTCCTATTATTTCATAGCTTTCATAGCTTTCTATTATTAACAATAGAGATAAGGGGCTATTTTTAAATAGCTGTGGCCATATCGTGACCTCACAGAATCATAAAAAAATAGGGTTGGAAAGGACCTCAGGAGTCCATCTGGTCTACCCAGCACCGCACCTAGACTGCTAGCAGCTCTGGGTGTACTTTTAATATCAGACGCCCCTTTGCCAGACATAATGATAATAATAATAATAATAATAAAAATTTCCATTTTCAGGCCCCCCTTCTGTCCAGGCCCCAGGCGGCTGCCCGGTTGACCAATGCCTGTGTCCAGCCCTAGGTCTACCCCTCTGTTTGGGGCAGGATTATACCTGTTTCACCCATTCCAGACAAATGCTTGTCCAATCTGCATTTGACTTCTAGGGATGATGGCACCTCGGTCTCTGTGGGTAGCCTGGTCTAGTGCTTTAACCACCTCCATAGCTGGAAAATCCTCTATGCTCTCCAGACTAAATCTGCCTCGTTGCAATTTCAGCTCATTATTTCTTGCCCTGTCCCCATTTAGATGCAGAGAAGAGCTGATCACACCATCCTCTTTATCAGAGGTGTTGAGTATGTGGGGGCCCGAGGGCCCTGGCCCCCCTCAGGAATAGGGCTGTCACCTGAAATGCATAAAACTTTCCATGTGTCCATCATCTTAGGTTCCCCCTGGCAAAAATAAAAATTGGCGCCTATGCTGTCCATAACCAGTCTTTTTGCATTTGTAGACTGTTGCTAACCCCTCCCTCACTCTTCTCTTTTGCAGACTACATAATCCCAGTTCTTCCAACCTTTCCTCCTACCTCGTGCTTCCCACGCCTCTAATCATCTTTGTCACTTGCCACTGCACTCTTCCCAATTTGTCCATGTATTTCAGGAAGAGCAGCGCCCAACACTAGACACAGTGGTCCAGCTGAGCCTTCTTCCCTTGGCTGCTATGCAACACTTGTTAATACAGCCTAGGATGCTCTTAAGTTTTTTTTTCTCAACAGTACTAATCCTGATTCATACTCAGTGCGCAGGCCACTGTAACCAATAGTGCAGCATTGCCAGTCACTCCCCACTTCGTAGTTGTATCTCATTCACATCTGAGTTGCACTGATTTTATTCCAAGGGCTTCAGTGCCTTTACTCCTTATTACATCTCTACTGAGCTTAATGCTGTGACTGTAGGCACGTGGCAGAGTAACTAAGATCTGACCCAGCCACGAGGTGTTAACAATATTTCCTTTAGGGGGAAAAAACCTGATCTGAGCAATGATCCCCTTGCTTTTAAATAAAAAGGCATGCCTATGCAAGAAGTGAGGGAAGCCCCGGACAAGATTGCAGTCTGAGATCCAGCCCAACTGGAAGGAATCAGCCCCTTGATATGGGGCCAAGGAAGAAACGAGTCACACAGAAAGCAGCACTCAGGGATTTGGGGGAGGGCTACGTACTCATTGGGAAGGACGGAAATCAAAGATCCCGGCCCCTGAAGTTGGCACGCTTCCCCAGAGGTGTCGTGGGAAGTTCAGGAATGGAGGCGTGTATGCACATGAGTGTGTGTGTGTGTGAATAAGCCATGCCCTAATCTTACAAACCCTCTTCTGTCACCCTGGGGCTTTCAATAGCTTTTGTGCCATTTGTTTCGCCTCTTTGTGCAGAGGAATGGGGACACGACTTGGGAATTAGCAAGGAGTTGAAAAAACGGCAATTTGCCTCTCCTGGAAAAAAATCATCCCAGTGAGCAGCAAGAATTGGCCGGCTCCTTGCAACCTGGGCCCTTTCCCCCTCGCCTGTAGCCCTGCAGAAGCTGCCTATGGAAGGGGAACAAAATCTGCTCTGACAAGCGTGAAGCTGGGAAGCAGAGCGAGGGGGGAAGGGTCATACCAGGAAGGAGGGGAGAATTCATAAATCAAATTGGCTGCTTCGAATCCAATTTGCTAACCTGTTTGCTCACAGGTATAAAGAATCCTGTCGGATGACGGGGCGGAGGGAAAGGAGAGCAGCCTCTGCTCGACACGCGAGATGGCTGGTATCACCCCGACTGCTGCAGCGCTGGCCGGGAGAGGCATCACCCGATGCTGCAGGCTCCGCTTTGACTCCTTGCATTCGGCATATAGAAATCTCCTCTCCGCCATGGAGGAAGGCAGAGGAAAGCAGGCAGCCACTGCAGCTCAGGAGAGAGCACTGGGAGGTGACAGCCCATCCAGAAAGCACCGAGAGCCTCAGTACATTCATTTCAGAGGCTGACACTACACACAGAGCTGCAGCCTAGGGGTGTGATGAGCTGCGATCTCTGGCCAACAGCCCAGTCCCTGGCACAGGAAGGCAAACCTCTGCTTTCACGTTAGCCAGCCCAGTTTTATTGCCTGGGGCCGCTGGCATAAGGTATCGCAGCAAACGTGCGGGGGACTTAGGCACCTAAATGGGATCCCGCTGCACCCTGCTGGAGTCCCATTTGAAAAATAATGATTGTGTTGACTCATGCTACAGGATGCCATTTTTGTGTTAAGACTAATCTACCCAGCAGCAGCAAGGAGGAGGAGACCCAATCCCTCCTTCTGCATTAAGAGTGTGTCCGGGACTCAAGCAGGATGGAACAGAATTGCACTTAAGTGCCCAAATCCCCTTGGTAAGGGATGTTTGGATACAGCCGGTACACCACACCAGTACAGTACACCAGTGTAGCTGGCACAGCGTGCTGGTACCATCATCCCAATATAGTATGCTGGTGCAGCCATACTAACGCAGCCACCTCGATACAGCCATCCCAACTCATTATGTTGCTATAGCCAGACGGACACTGCCTGTTTGGAGCACTGATCCAGCTGTACCAATGGAGCACTTGAAGTACAGACCAGGCCTTTAATGACAGATACTACCTGTTTAATGAGATGACATACCTCACCATCTGCATCCCCTTTTGCAAAATCTTAGATCCACCCAGGCCCCCTTCCTACCCCACATAGCTCTGTTCAGGGTGCCAAACTAGCTAGCTATGCCTCTGGGCTTAGATGTCACAAGCTAACAGGGAAGATAGCTGGGTCAGTGCATAGAGGGAAGACCAACATCAAAACTGGGGGCTTGATGCTCCACTGTCTTGCAATCGGGGTGGTTTGCAATGAGTGCCAAGGGGGTGTCAGACAGCGCCAAGCTGCGGTGGCATTTTGCGATGACTTTGAACACTGCAGAGAAGCAACACTATATAGATAAAAATGACTGGGCGGTGTCATGGTGACTCATCATCACACATAAAATAACACATTTTTGTCCAGTTAAAAATAAATGAGAAGCTTTACTAAGGTTCCAGGGGCCGAGGGCTGTATTATGTAGTTTAAGATTGAAGCAAAGACAAACATAGCTTCATGGGAATGACTGAAAAACAATCTTCAGGGCTGTGAAATAGGAGCTTCAGTACCGTGCACCGCTCACAGACAGCAGAATGGCAGAAGAAAGGCCAGCTTGACTGGTGGACCATCAAGACCATTAAAAAGGAGGGAGGGTCATTAACACTTGTGGAATGAAGAGTTTAGAAGGAATCAGGTAGATTGCAATGCACCGTGACGCCTGCAGAAATGCCGGTGCCACTGCCAGCACTCGATTTTAAATATTGGATGGAACAGGAATAAAAGGGGTTTGCAAGTATACTAGTGTGCCCCCTGCCCCCTGGATCTGCCCCTGGGAAAGGGGCAGAAGAATGGAGGAGGGGGGAGCAGGCAGGGTTTGACATGCATGGTACAGGCTTATCCAGAGGTGCACCTGGCAGGGGCAGGAGGTTCCAGCTGTGTAAAACCAAGACAGGAGTCTCCTCCTCAGCCTCACCCTATCCCCACCACCGATGCAGGGGGAAGTGGGTGGGTAACTACGGGGTTAATGCAGCAGCCGCTGCCAAATGCTGTACTAAGCGCTGCTGCAATTTTCCGTGGCAAAAGAAACAGCTGCAGGTGGGTTAAGGTCCTACAGCTGCATAGCTACAGCAACACCGTCCCTGGCAGCAGCGGCACCCAGCCCAGCCAGAGCCCCCCTGCTGCCATTCAGGAGCCCCCCTCAATCAGCCCCTGTGGCTCACGCTCCACTCACCCACCCTGAGCTCCATGCCTGACTAAGCCCCAGGAGGCCTGGCTGCACCACACACAGGTATTACAGCTCCAGTACAAAGGTGGAAATGATTACTCCACCTCCCCCAGCACCTTGCAACCTTCCTCTTCCATCTCTGGCTGCATTGCACGTGCTACCTCAACCAAACAGATTAGGCCTCTTTAGCGGAGGCTAATGTTTTTCTAGCAATTGTATCGATTGCTAATAGAAATGTGCTGATGTGTTTGAAAGAAAGGAGCAGGGGGGAAAAAGCAAACTCGGGAGAAACCTGCTAAGGTTACTCCCTTTTAGCAGTCGCCAGACGAGTAAACACTCAAATTTTCATAGGATCGTTAAAGAGCTGCACCAGTGCTAAGTAGAGCCAGGAGGTGGGCAAGATGCTTAATAAATAACAATTGCTTATTGCTGACAGGTTCATGGATGTGAATGCCAGAAGGGATCCTAATGACCCTCTCTCTTGACCTCCTCCCTAACATAGGCCAGAGAACCTCTTTAGCAGTGCCAGCAGCACGCCCATAACTTCGGCTTAAGCGAGACCAAATCTTTCAGACAGATATCCAGCCACAGCTTAAGCACTTCAAGCGGTGGCAAATGTGCCTTGCCCCAAGGGCAGATCACCCTTATGGTTCAATATTTGCGCCTTATTTCTAGTTTGGATTTGTCTCAACTTTCACTTCCAGCCAATGGATATAACCGGGTAAGCCAGTCTTATGGGACAGCTCTGAATGCTGCTAAGTTATGATACCATTTCACCACTTTATCAGGCAGGGTGGCATATTAAAGGCTAAGTACATACAGTCAAAAGGCCTGAGGCTGAGTTGATTCAATCTTTGCAGGTTAGTTTAAGCTGCATATGCTGAACCGATAAGCAAGTGAACAGACAGTCACTTTTGATTCTGGAAATGCAGCCACGTTCCTGCAGTGACCCTGGACAGAAGCCAGGGGGCGCTAGCGCACACCTGCTTGCTTGGCTGGAGCAAACAGCTTGGGCCAAGGCTAGCCCGCCCACCCTGCGAGAGGAGGTGTGTGGGGGCAGGGGGGAAGGTGCAAAGCATTCTGGGATGCTGGAGGACTGCGAGTTAACTTGAATCTTGAGGGGATCTTGGACAGATATTCAATAAACCGATTTAACCTAAATCAGCTAAGTCTGATACTACTTCCATCCAGGTTTATCTTAAACCAGTGTTGGCCACTTTGAAAGTGGTTTATGTGCACTGAACTTCTATTGTGTTACAGATTTGAACCAGTTTTTGATCACTTATACCAGTTTATGTGTAACTTTTGTCCCTAGCCAAAGACTTTAGACTAATGAGGTTAACTACCTCTGTCAGCTAATCAGAGTTTCACTCTCAAGACCACTAATGGACAGGAAAACCACCCTAACATTCACAAGAATGGCATCCCACAAGGCTCGGTACTCTCTCTGTTGCTTTTCAATGTGTACATTATTGACCTGCTTAACACCCAGTCCAAGAAGTACAGCTATGCCGATGACCTGGCTCTCACCAAATCAAGCAAGCCATGGGAAGCCACTGAATCCATTTTGACATCAGACATGAACACCTTTGCCGACTGCTTCCATAAATGACACCTCCAGGTCAGCTTTGCTAAAACAGTTGCAACGGCCTTCCACCTCAATAACAACCAAGCAAAGAAAGAAATGCAAGTCAAGATTGGTGACCAAACACTTGAAAATTGTTACACCAGCACTTACCTAGGAGTCAAGTTGGACTGGGCCCTTACTACCACTACCAGCTCCTCTGCTATTAACTTTACCCTGCATCCCTCGGAGCTCTCATCCATTGACCTGCTGGCACTACCTGGGGTACAAGTTTCCAAACACTTTGCACCTTTACTTGGTCACTTGTGTATGCTCCTGCTAAGTACTGTGCACCAGTATGGGGCTAGAGCATGCACACCAAGCTAGTGGACTCCAGCCTTAACAGCATGATGAGGACCATCACTGGATGCCTTATGCCAACCCCAGTTGACGGCTTACCAATCCTCTCAGGCGTTTCCCCCCTGACATCTAGAGATGAGCTGCCACCCTGGACCTAGGCCTCAAAGCCCAAGATCCAGACCAATCTCCGCACTCCAGCCTAGTAGCTGCAAACCAGAAAACTAGCTACCGCATGAAGTCTCAGATCCCCTTCCGCTCTCAGGCCAATAAGCTCATCAAATCTATGGATGGCGTGTCGCCCACAGCATGTCACTCCACTGATGGACCTCCCATCAGTGGAGTAGGCAATATGCTGCACAAGAACGGCAGGTAAAGACCTTCATCCTCAACACCAGCTTCTGCCCTGCAGGCTGGCAGCTGCCCCGTATGGCCTGGACTGCCCTTAAACATCTCAGCACGGGTGTTGGACAGTTTAAGGTGAGCATGCACTCTTGGGGCCTCTCCACCAACGCTGGCTGCAGCTGTGGTGCTCAGCCTCAGACAGCCGGTCACATCATCTATGAATGTCCTTGTGGCCCTCCTTTGAGCGCCCAAGGTCTTATTGACATTGCCCATTCTACCTGTTGCTGGTGTTCGGGCCCTCATGCCTCCGACATATGAGTGTGACGACACTCACTTCATCATCATCATCCTCATCATCATCATCATCAGCTAATCAAAGAGGGGTAGTTAGCCATGTTAGTCTGAAGTCAGGCAGACAGCTGGGCAGGTCTTCACCCACTCTTTTTTTTTCCGGAGAAAAGGGGGAGGGAATAAAAATATGAATATTTTGAATAAAACTTTTAAGAAAACTAAAACTTTTTAATAAACTACAAATAGAAGACAAAACATCATTTCTGAGCAAAATATCCCTTCAAAGTGTTTGGAATTTTATTTTTCCCGGTTTTTGATGGAACTACTACACAAAGAGACAGTCTCTGGTTTGCTGCTTTCATGCCTGCTCTCTTCCTCATTATGTCTGCCTCTGAACCTAAGATTACCCAGGGAACTGGCTCTATGATACAGCTGTCTGGACAATTTCAGTGAAATTAAAAAAAAAATGTTTTGTTTTTATCAATTGTTTTTTCTAGTAAAAATTCCTTTTTTTTAGGGAAAGCCAAAATACGGCGGGTTGGGAATGATGCCTCATAGGGCTCCCCACTCGGAGGCTTCATACTCCCACTGTCTGTATGGAGGTTTTTAAGACCCAAGCAGACAAAGCTGTGACTGGGATGATCTAATTGGGGCTGGTCCTGCTTTGAGCAGGGGGTTGGACTAGATGTGACCTCCTAAGGTCCCTTCAACCCTCATTTTCTAAGATTTTTTGGCAGACACACTGGCTAGGCTGTGTTTCCCATAATGGACCAGATCACGGTGCGGGGAAGGAGATTCTATCATGGGCATTATGCAGATGCAATCCAGCTTCCTTATGATGAAACTGAAACTAGCCCCCAAGAATTACCACAGTAAGATAGCCGACACTAAATATTTGGGGTTTCAGGTGGATTTTGGGGAGACAAAAAACAATTCTTTTTTGAAGAAAGCAGCCACTTCTTGCAAACAAACAAAAAACCAAGTCCCCCCATTTGATCATACACCATCGCTTTCTACTCCTAGTCATTGGTTTGAATCTAGTATGGGTCAGCGGTGACCCGGGGGTGAAGAAGCATGGTTCCCATTAAGCTGCTTTTGAGCAGCTCTTTAAAAGAAGCTGGCAGGGTGCAGTCCAGCTCCTCTCTCAGCACACATGGTTGGCAGCCTCAGAGGAAGGGAATTCAGGACCCCTGGAGACTCGTGCTCCATCTCCATCGGGGCCAGAGCGTACTGGCTTGGTGGCATGGGTGAAAGCTTGTACCGGTGCTGCTCATGCTCAACTTGTTTTGTGTATGCAGAGTTCAGTCTCTGAATCTGTCCATCAGACCCCATTCACCAGTCCTTAATGCAGGGGTGGGAAAAATACGGCCCACGGGCCAGATATGACCCACCAAGCACTTTCATCTGGCCTGCAGGGCCCCCCAACAAATTGTGCCCCATCCAACTTTTCTGCCCACCAGGATGGGAGTGAGGCACCAATCTCAAAAACGTACCCTATTGCCTGGCTCCCACCCTTGTGGGTGAAAGGGCCTAGCTGGCATTTTTAAGGTTGGCATTGCTGCTGAAACCCCTGGGACCTGTTCACTTCCCTGGTCTCCTGCCGGCTCCGGACAGTAGGAGGGGAGGAGCGGGGATGGGGCTGCAGCTGGGAGGGAGCCCAGAGCGTGGGGCTGGGGCTGGTGGCAGCATGGAGCCCATGTCAAGGGGGACGAGGCGGTGGCAGCATGGAGCTAGGGTGGGCAGCATGTGGGTGTGAGGAAGACTGGGGGGCATGGGGACCCCCCACACCACACCTATGGCGTGCAGCCCTGGCAGGTGGTGGCAGCAGCAGCAGGCGGGGCAATCAGGGTGTAGGCGCACATATACACCCCCCACATATACACAACCCCCCGACATACCCCATGCCCCTCCACACACAGCCACACCCCCTCACAAACTCCCCACATCCCCTACATCCTACCACACCCCCACACCCCACCATACACATCTACTGTACACACACACCACACCCCACTACACAACTACATACAACTACCATCTTCAGATCCTCCAGGTTATAACTGCCGACGTAAGGCATGGGTAAACCTGAATCAACTGTGATCAGGCTATGGAGCCTTCAATAAAATTAAACATAAAATGGGCCTTACAATTTCACCATCATGCCCCTGTGGCAAAGGAGATCAGACAGCCCAGCATATACTAACTGACTCTATATGGTCGTCGCCCTCTATATGATTGTCATGGCTCAATCTGAAACGGACCTCCAAACTGTTCCTAATGTGTTCTCGCAAATCTATGAGAGTATTGGCCTAACTTTAAACATCAGGAAAATGCAAGCCCTTTATCAGCCTGCTTCAAATGGAGAAACAACCCCCCACTATTCAAATTAATGGAGAACTGCTAGAGAACGTGGATTACTTGGCTTATTTTGGAAGCCATCTTTCATCAAAGGCAGACATAAATGCGGAAATACAACACCTCATGACATGTGAGAGCGGCCTTTGGACGTCTGAGTAAGAGAGTCTTTTTAAATCCTGACATCCTTGCTGGAATGAAGTCTTGGTTTACTGAGCCACTGTCATTCCAACTCTGCTGTATGGCTTGGAAACTTGAACCACATACAGAAGACATCTCAAGAGTTTGGAAAAGTACCACCAATGATGCCTTCGCAAGATCCTTCGGATTAGCTGGGAGGATAGATGCACAAACAGGAGCATCTTGGCCGAAGCAAATTCCAACAGCATTGAGGCCATGATCATCCAACACCAACTTTGCTGGACAGGTCATGGCGTTCGCATGCCCTACTCCCGCCTTGCAAAGAGAATCATTTTCTTGCAGCTGAAAGAAGGTCAGTGACATAGTGGAGGGCAAAGAAAGCACTTCAAAGTCACCCTGAAGGTGAACACGAAGAGGTGTAACATCAACATCAACACTTGGGAGACCCTTGCTCAGGACCGACTACAATGGAGGAAGGCTCTTTGGGAGGGACCTCAACACTTTGAAGCAGCTCGTCGACAGGCAGAAGAGGAAAAGAGGAACAGGCGAAAGAACATCAAACCATCCATGTCTATGAAATCTATGAAATCCAACGCAGCAACACAGTGCCCAAGGATGGAGATTGCACCACCTCTCTAGGTAACCTGTTTCAAGGCTTCCCCACCCTCCTAGTGAGAAGATTTTTCCTGATATCCAACCTAAACCTCCCTTGCTGCAGCTTGAGCCCATTGCTCCTTGCTCTGTCGTCTGCCCCCACTGAGAACAGCCCAGCTCCATCCTCTTTCGAACCCCACTTCAGGTACTTGAAGGCTGCTTTGAATCCCCCCACAGTCCCCTCTTCTGCAGACACAATAATATGTCCCCACTGGTCCATGTGACAACGCTCCACACTATAGATACCGAGACTACAGGCTGAACAGGGAGCAGAGGTGAATAGGTTTGTATGTGTGCACTAAAGTATGGGTGTGCAGCAGAAAAAAAGCAGAGAAGAGACGAAGGAAGAGGAGAGGAATCCCAGCCTGCAGCCTACTTCGCCCTGCGGAAAGACCTACAACTTCTGTAGACAGGTCTGTGGCTCATGGACTGGACTCTTAAGTCACCTCAAGACCCACCAGGGAACTGCGGTAGAGATCACCCTCCAACTGAGGGATTGACGACAAGAGGTGTGCAAATGATTATACCTAGACATACACACGCACATATGTACCTGTGTGGGCATGTGTGCATGTGGGCAACAAACTGAGGAGATTTGCATGAGCCTTACAAGCAGGTATGGCTTATTTCCTCAGTGGCCTGACCAGGCACTGTAGGGTAGACACGACCTTAGGTTATAAAGAGACGTCACATTTGTCCTTGGCATAAACTGCTTTATCCCAGGGCAAAGTGTAATTGTTCAGATGTCCGTGTCCATTGTCTTGGGATAAATCCTAAAAAGGTTCCTAGGATAAGAAGTACTAACAGTTCCCCCTGGGACATCGCAAGCTGTGTCTGAACAGTTACCTTGGGCTTTCATCATTGAATCAATGGCAGAAAAGTAGCGGCGCACTCAGCGGCTCGCTAAACCCCGATAAGAAGGGTGATGAGCGCGCACACAAATTTTTAGGATATTTCTGTTCTGGGACAAATCTAGGTACAACTTGTCCAGGGACAAATTCAGCATCTGTTCCTAGCCTTAGGGTCCTAATCCTGACTGGGTCTATGGACTCTCTGGATATTAAAATATTTCACAGCATTGAAATGCCTGTTATATTATGCATGTAGTTAAATAAAGTAGACCCAGCACAGGTGGATCTGGCCAGCTGTGCTGGGGGACAACTTCCTCCCATGCTAAGAGGGGACATTTATTCCTCACGTGCCTTTAAATATTGCCTCTTCTCTGCAAAATAAAAACTGCTTAAAAAGGAGGCGAGACTGCCATGCATCCAGTCTTGGGACTTCCCCTCAGCTCAGCTAGTTCCCTACCAGCTGCCAGGGAGAAGGAACAGGTGGGAAAGGTGGGGCATGGTTGGCCAAGAGGCCAGATGCTGCCTATAGATGAATCCAGTCCTTATGATACTACCAGGAGACTAGTTAGCCCTAAGAAAATCCAGGTTAGGTCCCAACACCTGCCAAACCTGGGATAAGTCTCTAGACAGGGTGAGGTGGATGCTCCTACAGCACAGACTTGATCAATAAAGCTCTTAGCTTCTGTGCCTTACCATGGAGTCTCACTTGCTTGAGTGAAGCTGCTGTAGACACAATAAAAGGCAGCTTGCAGTGGTCCTGTTAGGCATGTCTCCTTGCCACTATCAGCAATCGATGCCTTGAATGCTGCCGTCAGCAACGGGCCAGGGTTTTGGCCAGGCACAGACAGAATCCAGATGCTCGGCTGTGCAACGGGGAATAAGCAAAGGGGGATGGAAATCTCAGGAGAACAGGCTCTCCCCATCCCTAGCTTCTTGCCAAAATATTAATACCATGAGAACAGTCTCTCTCAAGCCGTTCCAAATGTGGAGTAAATGCCTACTCCAGAGAATAGGCAGCGAGCCAACAAAATGCTGGCCCCGTTCAATCTGAGAGCAAAGAATCCCCTAGCGAACCGCAGCACCAGGCCTCCCATTTTTAACTCCCCTCATTACCATTTTCCATGCGATGAATTTTGGACAGCGTTTCTCCTTTCCCGACACCGCGTCCACTGCCACTGAGCCCGAAGATGTGCTATTAAACTCCAGCTCGCATATCGATACTCAGGTTTCCGGGTCAGCCTTTTCCTGCAACACCCTGCCCTTGACTCAGGGAGGGTAGTTTGGGCAGGGTAATGATAGGGCAACTTTAGGGAGGTGATACCTACCCGTGCGGGGAGGGAGGGAGAGAGCTGTGAGCCACTGTGGGCAGCCCAGAAGCCCAAGACCCTGCGTCTCAAGAACCTCTGCCACTGACTTCTTTTTATATCCTTGGGCAACTTCCTTAACCTGCGTGTGCCAATGAAACGGGGATTGGTTGTGCCTGCTTGGCAGTGGCAGTGATTGATGGCTCACAATCATAACACTTTGGACTTCCAATCCACCCAGGCTGGAGGTGGCAACAGGGGTCTGGGAAGCAAGACACCTGGGTTAGCTGCCCTCCTGATCTGCGATGGCCCCAATCCTGCCGGTCTCTGGGCGGTGCGCAGTGGTTTACTGTGATGCTCCAGCTCCAGTGTAAATGGAGGCTGCCCACAGCTGGTAATAAGGTTAACCCCATGGCAAATCTCCGCACTGAGTGGCAATGAGTGGCTAAGGCAGCGGGTCTCAGCCTTTTTTAGACTCCAGGCACCCCTCGGAAAATGCCAGCTCTTGGTTTTCACACAGGTTTTGACTAGGGAAAAAATAATGGAGTAGACTTGCTGTTGCAAAGAACTCAGGAAGGCCGCGACGCGGCAGGATGCTTTTAACGTTGTGGATTCCTATTTGACATCTCTGGGTTTAACTCGTGAATCACGTGTGCCCACCGCATGGCGCCAACATTGCGTGGCACCCCATGGCACCCTTGAAAGGATCGTGGGGAACCTCAGGAGAATCGCAGGTCTGAGAAGTCAGGTGTTGGGGGTAGAGGAAAGGACGCGGATTTAATTATGGGCCTTTACTGGCTCTACCTCAGCCCTCTGCTCATGCTGCATTGAGTTCCTCTATCCCTGCTGGCTGGACATCTCATCCCCCCCATCAACCCACTTGTGGGGGGCATCTTGAAGGCTGCTAAAAGCAAAGCAGAAATAAAAAGGCAAGAGATTTGAATGAGATGGGGCTTCCCTGTTTGTAGACCGGTGCAAGAGGCCACACTTTCAGATCCTGTGAGGACACAAGAGCCATCAGACCACCTCCCTAGAGAGAAGCATTGGAAAAGCACCTCCTTGCCATTGATTCATGTACCAGCAGCTAACTGCAATGTCCAGGAGCAAAGTCCCCACCACTCAGCATCTCGCAGAGCCTGGCTGTTTGGACTAGGCCCTGCGCTGATTTGGCAATGTGCAACCACGGTAGAGGCAGGCCATTTTTCCGTCTGCTTTGTCCGACTCCAACCTCAACACTTCTAAATACACACCGCTACTGCTTGCCATGCGTCCAGTTTTGCCATCCGACTCTTAGCACACCAATGCCATTCTGGGGTCAGCAACGTTACCCCTGGGGCACCTGCATCTCTGATCCCAAATCCTCTAAGTTAAGAACATATTAATGCACACGTGGTCCAGTTAGCTATGTGATGCTAGTGGCTTTATCGCTCTAAAATGGAGATATTGCTTCCCCCCCCCACTCATGCTGGTGTGTAAAGAAAGGATAGCATGGGTTTGGACTTGCGAGATCTGAGTTTCTTTCCCAGCGCTTCCTCTCAATGGTAGAGGTGGAGTGGTGTTGTGGTTGTGGTGGTCCAGGACTTGTGAGAGGCAAGGATTTTGGTGGGGTGATATCTTTTATTGAACCAACTCCATAGCTGAGATAAAATTAGACAGGTGTTCAAATGCAAAACATTCATCTTCAGATCTTCCTGACTTCCTATATCAGCTTGGACAAATCAATTAGGTGCACATTTATACTGGTCTTAGCAATGGTAAAAGAAAAGAGCAGAGACATGATAGGCAGCTCCAAGTTACTTAAAAGAGCTGGTGTAGTAATACCCTGGGAAAAACCAAGGGTAAAACTAAACTGGTGTATGCTATAGCAGTGTAGGTGTTGTGTCTCTGGAGCTTATGCTAGTATAGCTGTTTGTTCAAGGCAAACAAGCTCTTATCCACTCCCCTGACAATTAGGCTGCAAACAGATGTCACATCCATCCTGGGATAAACCAGGACAAAGTGCAAACACAGACGTCCATGCCCGTTGTCCTGGGATAAGTACTTAAAAAGTTTCCCACCGCTGCTTTTCTGCCATTGATTCAATGATGCAATCCCAGGATAACTGTACGGATGAGCTTTGCAGTATCCGTGGATAAACTATTCCCACGTAAGAGGTAGTAATAGTTTACCCAAGGATACTGCCCAGTTCATCTGTATAGTTATCCTGGGATTGCATCATTGAATCAATGGCAGAAAAGTGGCAGTGTGTTCAACTGCTCGCTAAACCCTCATGAAGAGGGTGATGTTTATACATGCCAATGCCAGGACATTTTTCTTCCTGGATAAATACAGGCACAATTTATCCAGAGACAAATGCATTGTCTGTTGTAAGCCCTAGAGGCAAGATGGCATAGCAACATTGCCCAATTTCACCTGCTCCAGGAAAGACGCTCAGCTCTCTGCTCTGTCCCGCAGCAATTTAGAGCAGTATGCAAAACCAGTGTAAATTCCCAGTTTAAACATGTCCTGTGTCCAGCGTCTCTCAGTGTCTCAGTTCCCCATCTATAAAATGGAGATAATCCTGCCTTTCTTTCACCCTCAATCTTCCTTGTCTATAAGCCCTCTGAGATAGGAAGGAAAGGAATCTGCTGTTTTCAGACATTTAAAACCCGCAATCCAGGGAAGATTAAAATAATGAACCTTTGTCTGATTTGTCTGACCTCACGGCTTTGCTGATTAGAGACTTCCTTCTCATTTTCAGGCCAAATCTATTCGTGGTCAGTTTACACTCATCTGTGCTTACACCAATAGTTTCTTTGGGTGTAAAAGTGTTTTTTTCCTCTCTCTCTGATGTTCACCCCTCCTCTCAGTCTTCGATTTGCTAGGCTGAAAAAGCCCGTATCTTTTAGCTAGGACAGGCTTTCCATTCCCCACATCAATTCGAGTAGCCCTCCTCTGCCCCTCTTCCCATTTCATTTCATCTTTGAACACGAGTGACCAAAACTGTACGCCGTATTCGAGAGGAGGTATCCCCAGTGCTGTATACAAAGATAGTAATGATTTTTTTGTCTCTATTGGCAATACATCCTAGGATTGCATTTGCCTTTTTCACATCATCCCGTGACTGACTAAAACACCCAGAGCATTGTCTTTCTCTGTCATTTTCTGGTGGTGAGCTCCCAGCACATAGCTGCAATTCATGTTCTTAGTCCCTAAATGCATGAGCTCACACTTCGTACAGTTAAAAATTCACCATATTTATTATTACGTTCGATCCATCTAGTTCTCCCAGTATTATATCCCTGTCCTCCTCTGTATGGACTATGCCTCTTAACTTTGTGCATCAGCAAACTGCGGTGGTACAACTCCACTTTTTTCCTGCCAAGATCACTAATAAAAATATTAAATTAGATTGGTCCCAAAGCCAGTCCTTGACAAATTGCACAGGTAACCTCCGCTCCACAGTTCTCCATTCAGTACCATTATTGTTTTCTCCCTTTCCACCAGTTCCACCTTACAATTGCTCTATACTTATCTCTCCCTTTAACTAATAATTTCTCATGTGTGCACCATATCAAATGCTCCACTGACGTCCAGGTAGGTATCAACTTCCAAATTACCTTTGATTGGCAGATCAGTTGCTTTATCACATTCAGATTGCAGGTTAGTTTAGCACAGTGGTTCTCAATCTCAATCTTTTTAGACTCCAAGCACCCCTTGATAGACTTGAGGCTATCAGATGCCAGATGTTAGTGCTCACTTGTGTTTTTTTGACTACAGAAAAATAATGGCATGATTCCTCTGTTACCAAGAGCTGAGAGAGACTGCACAGGTCAGGTTTTTTAACCCTCTGGATTCCTATTCAAAATCGCTGGGTTTATCACATGTGCACACCTAACCGTGCAAATGTTGTGTGGCATCCTGCATACACTTGAAAGGATCTCAAGCTGAGAATCACTGTTGTGTGGCAATCAACTCGTGGTGAATTTATTTGTACCCACTTTCCAGTTAGTGCTTTAGCTTTTCTTTCACTCAAAGTTTCTTTTAACTCCATATATATTATTGCAGTCAGATGAATAGATCTGCTAGCTGTATCATTTCCCCCCTTAAAAACATGTGCTATGTTTCCTGTTCTCCAGTCTTAGGCCACCTGTACCCCTATAAAAACCAACACCAGCTAAGCTACAAATGGCAAGCAAACCACCCGAAAGGGGATACAGAAACACATTGGGAAGGACCTGCTTCTTCCGCAGTATCAGCAAGTTGCACAGAAACTCTCATTTTCTCCTCTACTGTCACGAACGGCTGAGTCCAGCTGCATGTCCCACTATGAAAGAGTTTCCCTGGCTACCACGCAATGAAGGCAAAAGCCCATCACTTCTAAGTGAGGGGTTTTAAATAGAGCTGATGAACCTCAGCGGTTTCACTTCCCCGGGGTTCCTACGAACACTCCCTTCCGCTTGGGTGAATAAACTCAAAATTATAGTTGAAGCAACTGGATGTCACCTGGTTTGGCACCTAAGCTATGAGAAAATCTGGATGTCGGGTGGCTTGGACACAAAGGTTCATTCTGAGCGAAGCTCAGGACACTTGCAAAACCTTCTAGTGAAAACAGTCTGCATTTCCAATGCTGTAAGTCAATGCAACCCCATGCACATTTGACATGATGCAGGTAACAGGTACTGCACATAACTCTGGTTTTAGTCCTGTGCAAACACAGGGCACGTGCTACAAGCTACAGTACAGATCCTTAGGAATCTGACCCCAGACCCATTGCAGTCTCTGGGATTATTCCAGGGACCCGGGTTTAGTACCAATCACAAAACCAAATTCCCCCGTAGCGTTGCTTCCCATGAATGGGCAAAGCAGATAACCAAAGGGCCCTATAACCAGGCTGGTCCAAGCATCCTTTGGATCCAGTAGCTCACAAGCCTGCGACGATTCATCGCAGTGGAGTGTTTCGCTGTCAGGTTACTAATGCAGCAACCACAGCTTGGCACTTGGCATGAGGTGAGTGGCGATAAATCCAGCTCCGATGAAGACATCTTAGCTGGTGACAGCTAGGGTACCTTCACCAACTTGAGGTAACCAATCAGATGTGGTTAAATGCACTTTCCTACCCTCCTTGGGCTCACGGATCCTCGCAAGAGTTGCGGGGAAGCCCAGGACCTGGCTCGGAAATGGCTGAAAGCACTGCCTGGCATCACAAAGACAAAGCACGTGGGCAGATGAACAGGTCGCCAACGTGAAAGGGGAAGGGGATTTACTGTGCATCGACTGATCTGTGGTAACGTCCTAGGGGTACACTGCTAGCTTGCAGAAGATGAAGTCTAACCCCTTGTAGTTTAGTCACAGAATCATCGAAAATGAGGGGTGAAGGGACCTCAGGAGGTCACATCTAGTCCAATGCTCTGCTCCAAGCAGGACCCGCCCCAACTGCATCATCCCAGCCAAAGCTTTGTCTAGCCGGGTCTTGAAAACCACCACAGATGCAGCTTCCACCACCTCTCTGGGTACCAGTGTCCAGTGTTTTACTACCCTCCTAGTGAGAACATTTTTCCTAATATCTAACCTCAACTTCCCTTGCTGCAATGATTGCTCCCTGCCCTGCTATCTGCCACCACTGAGACCAGTCCAGCTCCATCCTCTTTGCAGCCCCCCTGCAGGGAGTTGAAGGCTGCTATTCAATCCCCCCTCAGTCTTCTCTTCTCTAAACTAAATGGGCCCGGTTCCCTCGGCCTGTCCTCACAAGCCATGTCCTCCAGCCCCAATACCATTTTCATTGCCCTCTGCTTGGCTCTCTCCAATGTGTTCGCATCCTTTCTGTAGTGGGGGGCCCAAAACTGGACAGAGGACTCCAGATGTGGCCTCCCCAGTGCTGAATAGAGGGGGAATAATCACTTCCCTTGACCTACTGGCACCACTCCTACCAGTACAGCCCAGTATACCATTAGCCTTCTTGGCAACAAATCCTCTTTCAAAAAGCTGTTACTGTGGAGTAGCTGACCCTCAGTAAATCTGCACCTTCCTCTGCCCCTGCCTCACAGCACCTATTTCATCTGCCCACGTCTTCAATTCATTTCTTTTGCTCTCTGATGAGACAAGTGCAGCTGAAAGAGATAACGACCGAGATGTGGCGTGCTCAGACTCTTGTACGGTGTTTGATTTTGTAGCACACAACATTCCCATTAAAAGTTGGGCATTAGACCATCTCAGTAAAGCACGTGCTCAGTTTTTAAGAATGAGTTAAGTGGCAGATCTGGAAAAGCAGCAGTCAATGAGGAACGTGCCATGAATGCAGGTGTTTCATGGGGTCTCTGCTGTACTAAGCCCAACAGCACTTCATATGGCGAGCAATGCTCTGGAAGTCAGCAGAAAAGAACTGCTGATGCAGGAGGACAGGGTGCACCAGGAAGACAGGGGGCTCTGGACTTCCCTGGGAAGCAGAGGCATTTAATTTGCATGAATTTTAATACAATCAAATGCAAACCTGCACATCTAAGAACAAAGACTGCTGGCACAGTAACAGAAGAAGGAGTTGTATCTTGGAAAGCAATGACTGAGAGAGACCTACAGGTTGTAATGGATGAGCAACTTAATGTGAGGTCCCAGGGTGATGATACAGCAAAAAAAGACTAATGCTATTCTTGAGTACATAAAACAGAGGACTGGAGGTAGTGGGGTGATTTCACCCCTGCATACAGCTTCTGCAAGGCCTGAATGCTGTATCCACTTGTGGTGCCCTCAATTTTAAAAACAGATGTTAGAAAACATAGGTGAGAGTGGAGAGAAGAGGTGCCAAAATGATGTGAGGGCGCATGAAGGGAGAGACAGACAGCTCAATCTGTTCTGTGTATCAAAGAGATGGCCAGAAAGTTGCAGGTGACAGTGCCTAATTACCTTCACAGGAAGAACTGGCTGGGTACTAAAGGGTCTCTTAATCAAGCACAGGAAGGTATAACATGAGCCAATGGTTGGAAGTGGATATCAGCCATATTCAGCCTGGAAATAGGTAGACATTAACCTGGCCCATGCTACCAAGGCAAGGGGAGATTCTCTCCCTCCTGATGTCTTCAGGTGCCTTTCCAGAAGACAAGAAAGCCAAACACAAGTTATTTGGTGCTCGGTGTCTTTGTAGGTGGTGAAAGGCAATAGTCATGACAGTCAGGAGGCTGGACTAAGGGGTCCATTCTGGTCTTACACATCCTGACCCTAAGGGGGATAGGGTTAGGTTTAGGGTTAGGGTTAAGGTTAATCAGGGGTAGAGTTAAGGTTAATTGCAGGGTGGAACGCCCCTTTTCCCACGCAAACTGAAATAACCAATGTAATATTTTATACCTTACAGTATCCTGAGAGGAAGGACTCTGATGTATAAATCTCATCACATGATCACGTCACCAGCTTCATTTCTGGTAGTGTGCCCAGTTTTGGGCCCCATACTTCAAGGAAAATGTGAACAGATTAAGAAAGAGTCCAACAGAGAGCAACAAAAATGTAAGAGGCCAGGAAAGCATGAGTTACAAGGAAAGGCTGAAAAAACTAGGGTTATTTAGTTCAGAGAAGGGAAGGCTGAGCAGCAATTTGATACCAGGCTTCAAATTCCTATAGGGTGATTATAAAGAGGATAGAGCTAGACTTTTCTTTGTGGCTGCAGGGGACAGGACTAGAAAAAATGGTCTCAAATTTCAGCAGGGGAAATTTGGGTTGGAGATTCGGAGGAATTTTGTCACTATGAGAGTGGTGAAACATTGGAACAAGCTGTGGCGGGCCAGTAGCAGGTGCTCCTGTATTGAGCCACCTACCATACTGCGCCTGACCACCTTCCAGGCTCCGAGTGCCTCTCTGGGGGACCCCCTTCCTGGAGCACACCCACAAGCCTTGGGGTCATGCCACCACCACCCAGAGTCTGGACTGATCTTGGACCTGCACCCTCTGGGAAACACAGGCCTAGCAGTCCTTGACCCACTGCAAGAACTTGGGGTGCTTCCTTCAGTCTGAAGCACAAATACTGGTTTCCTTTGGTCAGCTAAACCAAGGCATAATCTAGACCCTCTCCCAGTATGTCTCCCACACTAGGTACAGAGGAAGACTTTATTGGTTACAAGGAGTGCGTTTGGAATAGGGGACAGGGTAAAGCAATATCAAAGAAATACCTTAGAGCAAACAGTGGCATGGTAGCCTTTGATTACGTATCTGTGTTACTGCAAGCTATATATCTAGTTAGATCTCAAGTAGCTTACAAGTATCACCCAGAGGCAGGTGGAGATTAGTTTCATAGTTTCTGTGAAAATCCATCAATTGTGAATTAAGTAGGTCCCTAGTTATGATGCTGTAGTCATACAAGTCTAGCAAAACTGTCACCACAACATTAATCCTGTTCGGTACCGGGGCAAAGTCGGGGCACTGAAGCTCACTTGTATCTCCACAAGCTCCACTTGTATCAGGTGGACATAACACTTACAGAAGCAGTACCTCTCCCGCCGCTTTTCAAGTAGTTCAAAGTGACGTTTGGCCATATTCCAGGTAGCCAGCTCTGCAGGGCACTTCTGAAAACGGGGTCACTTATTCTGGTGCTGAACTATGACCTAAGCTCAATTTGGTCACTACATACCCGGTCCGGTAATGAACCCACATTACTGCTTCTGATGTGCTTGGAGATCTATTTGGGCACTTGGCTTTGCAAGCAGCATCTGAGTTTACCTCACTCTTCCTCCCCCTCTGCTCTGTTTCACTCTCTTGCCGCACCTTGTCTATAGCTAAGGCTATAAGGTTTTGGGGTAGGGGCTCTTTTTTACTCCATGACTATTAGGGCCTAGCAAAATCCAGTCCCGTTGCAAGGTGGGGAAGAGAAGTACATGTGTTGCTTAGAGCCTAAAAAAGCACTTGGACTAAAACTTGAGAGTTGGAGTTCTGAGTCCTGGGTGACCTGGGAGTCGTGCCTTTTTTGCGCTCTGCCTCAGTTTCTACATCTGTAAAATGGGTTTAATGATAATACATTATTTTGGGAACCATTTGGAGATCTCTGAGTGAAAAGCCTTGTGTTACAATTGGGTATCTTTCTGGTGGGGGCTCCCAGGTGCCACCAGAACAATGATTAGCAATTAGTGGATGTCTCTGTGGTGCAGCAGCCATAGAGTTCAGGTCTCTTGCCACAGCTCCAGAAGCGTGGGATAGAGTCTGAGTCCTCCTATGAACTCGTGCCAAAGTCCACCCCCAGTTGACCCAGTTATAAGTGGGTACGGGGTGGGGGGGAGACCAGCTGGGGAGTCAATGGTCTGATGCGATACTGGCTACATTGCTGCCTTGAATGCTGTTGGCTGGAGAAGCTGGAGTGCCTTATCCATGCTAGCCTTATGGGACGAGAGACTCAGGAAGACCCTTGGAGCTGCTCCAGCTCCTGTGACGGGCCCTCTCACAAATCAGTAGCCAAACAACGTGGTGATTTTGCTCTCTGCCAAACCAAGATAGCAGTAAGTTGCAGCATATGCCAGAAGGCACCTGCCATCTGGGGCAAAGCTTAGCACAGCGTCTGTTGGCTCCACCACAGAGAGCCCACCGTTGGCTCACGCAGCAGAGCTGCTGCCTTTTGGAGGAGGCTGGACTGAGTTCAAGCTCTGGATACGAGGAAATCACTGATTTGTTGCTTCCAGTGCTGGGCTGCTACCTGCGACCTCGAGATCTGTAGTTGCCAAACTTTTTGATCCTGCAATCCTCAGTCCCCCCGACATGAAAAATCAGCTATGGGCTGAGCCTGTCTGGGGACCCTCCAGGCTGGCGCTGCCTTGGTACCGTGCATTTGGAAAGGTTTCCTGAGTGAGCCCTTCTTCTGTGTCCCCGCTCTGCAACACCCCAAACAGTTCCACATCCGGAGGAGTGTTTGAACCCGTGCAATGTGCACAACGCCTCTTTGGCTGAGGTTATGGCCTGGCTTCTTTCAGTCTTTCCACAGATAGTTTTGCAGCCCAGACCCTCCTATCATCAAGGAACCACTGGCACCTTTGGCCATAGCATGTCCTGTGCTGTAGGCAGGCCATGGGGTGCTTCCTAGCTCTGTACTCAATCGAGGCTGTCCAAATGGCAGCTCATAGGGCATTTGCAGCCCATGAGCGGTGAACTCACAGCCCTGGGACTCCCCTCATTGCTTTTGCTGCTGCAACGGTTGGAAATCCAGGCTCCTGCTCCCTCCTTCAGCCTCTACTTCCTGCCCTTGCCCTGGGGACAGGACAACGCATCCTGCTGGGAGTAGCCTGGGGCAGCCTGCACCCCCCCCCCAAGCCCGGATTGAAATGCTGCTGCCATTACAGACAGGCTACCGCCTGGCACAGTGCAGGAGCTGGATCAGGATGGCAGGGCGAATGCCCCTCTGGGGTGGCCAAAATGGTGCAATGGCACTAGCTTCTCTGGCCGCCCTCCATCCACCTGACAACCGCTCCAGCCAGCTCTCCCGTGGCTGCAAGGAAACCGATGGGGAGCAAAAGGTGATTTCATCTCTTCAGCGCTCCTGAACTCCAGCTCCCCGCTGCAAGGAGCTCGGGGCTTCTGTTCCTCGCAGGCTTGCAACACATCCAGACGGGATTTTTTTTTAACTCCTTTTTTCTCTCTCGTTGTGCACTGACCAGGCTTTGGAGAACCAGGTTGATTAAATCTCTATGCCTAGCAGCTTCCCTGGAGTCCACCTGATGTATGTAAATACGGGAGAGTCGGAAGCCAGAGGTAATCGCAGGGAAAATGGAGCATTAAGCCACCGAGAGACAGTCACATCTCTGCCATCTGCTTCTGGCCTTCAGGACCCCATGGCAGCACCCCCAGAGCCCCAGCGTGGGCACAATTAGCAAGAGGCAGGATCAGGAGATTGAAAGGACTGATTTCACATCCCCACCTCGTGCTTGGGTTTACCGCTGCCCCGCATCCAAATTGAGGAGAGATGGGTCTGCCCCATTGCCACTCTTCATACCAGGCTGATCTCTGCTCTTCATGTATAGCTATAGTAGGTCTCCTCCAGGCAGAAACAAGGCAGGGCACAGTCTAAAGCACATGTGCATAATCAGCTGTGAGAAAAATCAGGGTTGGACCAGCAAGACTCCTAGTTGGCTCTGCTATGGACTGGGAGGCTCCCAGTTCAAGTCCCAGGGGTTAAAACAGGTCCACTATAGGTTCCTGAATGGGGTTCCACTATGTATCGGGTGGATAGGGCTCTCCTTTGCTATTCGCCCAGGGCCACTAGTGATTCTGGTGCTTTTCTACCCATTGAAGGGTATGAAAAGAGCCAGATCTTCCCCCTCCTTATGTGGTGAGCTGCTGCACAGGAGTCTGTGGACAGGGGTTACTTGCAGGGGTGTGAGGTGGTGAGGAACAGGACGTAGCTCAGAGACCCTTCCAGGCAGAGGAGCTCACAACATAACCAAAGACATATTCAAGTCAAAAATTCCCATCCAGACCAGGAAGACTAATAATACCCCCATAGGTGGGTTAGACTGGTTCATTGCAGCAATAGGGGCTCGCTGTAAACTTTACATTAGATCTCGATTCACCGCTTTAACTCCCTGAAGGATGAGGCACGATCTGTCCTGGCCCAACCGCACAGGTCTGAAGGCCCCATGAGAAACTCCAGTCAGGCCTGTTGAAAGCTGGGTGATCTGGGCTGTGTTTTGACGGATCCTAGCTGGAAGGCTTGCGGAGAAGCCACGAGAAGCTGGGTGCTTTGAGTTGATAATGCACTCTTTTGGGAACCGTGTGGAGATCTCTGGGTGAAAAGCCTTGTGTTCGAGCTGGGTACCTTTCTGGTGGGGGCTCCCAGGTATCACCAGAACAATGATTAGCAATTAGTGGATGCATCTGTGGTGCAGTAGCCAAGGGGTTTTAGGCCTCTTGTCACAGCTCCAGAAGCATGGGATGGAGTCTGAGACCTCCTATGAACTCATGCCAAAGGCCACCCCCAGTTGACCCAGTTATAAATGGGTATGGTGGCAGTCCAGCTGGGGAGTCAGTGGTCAATGGGCTCGTTCAGACTTGAGCCTGGAGGATGGTAAGCTCATGAATTTCTACCTATAAGAAACCTCATGGTGTCAACCCAGCTCTAAAAAGTAGCAGGCCTATCATCTAGCTGGTGTCTGTAGCTATTCACACACATACACATGCACACACGTGTGCCAATAAGTACGTCCCTAGCCTGAGTCCTGGTGACTTGGTACCAGGGCGGAGGAAGGAGTCCGAGAACGAGAATGATAATCACTTGGCTTCAAACTCTAGGATCAATATCCAGGGTTGAAGGGCAACTGCTTTTGGAGACGATGGCAGCGGCCGCGTCCCATCCATCAGATGGACGGAGGACATAAAGGCAGGGAGGTGCATATCACTCAAGAAAGCCTTGCCCATGCGCCCGTATACAATGCTTCTTCCTTATCCATCTGTTGAGTCCGCCATATAAAATGAAGTTCTGTAGCCTGAGGAGCAATCCACCACGCTGCACACCAGCCCTTCCAAAAGCATGTTTGCTCCCCCGAAAATCATAAACTTTTTTTTTTTAAACAAAACTTGGGCATCTCTTCCATTGCCTTCCAGTTCAAGAGTGTTTAGAGAGCACTTGGGCCACTCTTCTTCACAACGCTGATGTCTTTTTTTTCCTTTAAATGGAAGCAAAGGCTCTCAGCGTCCTGGTTCTTGAGACGAACACTATCAAGAATCACAAGACGGCATCCCTGAGGTCCAGCACCCAATACGGGGATGGTTCAAGGTCTAAAACATTCACCCTTGTGTCAAGAAACAACCTTTCCTCCCTTTCCAGTGCATCCCAGATCCACCGTTCGCATTGACTCCCTAGTTCAGGCCCTCCAGATGGACAGCTCTCACGGAGGCTTCCTGCCTCCATTGGGTCAGAGAGATTTCCCACCCAGGAACATGAATGCTCCCAAAACAATCGGTGTTGACTCTTCTTTACCCCTGGAAGGGAAACAACTGATGTCTTTTATTGCCAGGAAGCTGAGACCATTGACTCTGAGCCCTGAGGAGGCTGTTGGCTCTTCAGGCCTAGCCCTAAATTGACTTGTATCCTTTGCAAACAAATAATGTTTTCAACTGCAATTCATCTACATAGCTTAAAAAAAATGCATAGATGGATTCCCACGAGAGGATTCTTGGACTTTGTGTGTACAGAATACACGCATGTACACACATACGGTTAAAAGAGCGTATTTACCTACTAGTAAAGGTGTATACTTTGTTAATTATTTCTGTATTACTTTTGCACCTACAGGCGCCAACTGAGATCAAGGCCCTAGGGTGCTAGTTGTTACACAAACATATACAGAGGACCTCTGTCCCAAAAAGCTTGCAATCTAAATAGGTAACACACGAAAAATTGGGAAGAGAAACCCAGAAACAGAAAGGTGAAGCAAACTGCCCAGTGTCACAGAGGCGGAAACAGGGTACAGGACACAGGTCCAGTGACTGTACTTGGGCCGTTTGATGAGATAGATGTGATTATAGAGATCTAGTCAAGGCAGGAGGCAGGTCTCGTACGGCAAAAGATCTCTTGACCATGTCTGATAAAGCCTTCTAAAATAAATATATCCAACCTTCACAGCTCTATCCCTAGTACCAGGAGCCACTGTATAAGTGCACAAAAAGATTAAAGTAAAATGCACTAGGATAAATGTCCCACCAGAGCTGTGCCTGTATTGGAAAGAAACCTACAGGTAACCCCCCATATTTATAATGCATAAACACTGCAAGTCAAATTTGCCTTGACAGCACCCTTGACCATTTGCAAGCCACCTCTCTCTACAGAGTACTTAGAGGCTGAAAAATATCTATAGTAGGTAATTCCTTGTAGAAACAGGGTTGAGCATCCTGCTGAGGTCAAATGAGATGTGCAGCTCGTATCACCCTTGATCAAGAGGCCAAAAAGAGGTGACAAATTGCCCGAGCTCCCCAAACCTACCGAGGAAATGTGCGCATGGTTTAAAGCTGCACATAAAAGAGTGACTGAAACAAAGTTGGGTTTAATGGGTCTTTTCCCCCACTCCATCCCATCCTGCGGACACTTCACTTGCTGTGCTATCAGGCTAAAAATGACGGCAGTCATTAGGAACAATTTATACTTAGGGAAATAATGATGATCATTAATGTTGCTGAAAGCAGAGCCGTTAGAATAGATGCGCAGAGCGCCAACGGCAAATCATGCGTGTAGCTTGATTGACATGCATGGCAATTATGACGTTCACATGATTAGGCAGGGTTACTAACTCAAGTCAAGGCCCAGGAGGGAGCCAATATGTGATATGTCTAAGGGGAGCCTTGGGGGAGGTATTAGCAAGGCCAGCAGGACCCACATGGGAAAATGACCTGGGGGTGACAGTAGATAATAACCTGGATATGAGCTAGCAGTGTTCCCTTGTTGCCAAGAAGGCTAACGGCATCCTGGGCTGCATTGGTAGAAGAGTTGCCAGTAGGTCAAGGGAAGTGATTATTCCTCTCTATTCTGCACTGGGGAGGCCACATCTGGAGTCCTGCATCCAGTTTTGGGCCCCCCACTACAGAAAGGATGTGGACAAATTAGAGACAGTCCAGTGGAGGGCAATGAAAATGGTTCGGGGATGGTAGACATGAGTCATGAAGACAGGCTGAGGGAACTGGGCTTATTTCATTTGGAGAAGAGAAGACTGAGGGGGGATTTGATAGCAGCCTTCAACTCCCTGCAGGGGGGCTGCAAAGAGGATGGAGCTGGGCTGTTCTCAGTGGGGGCAGATGGCAGAACAGGGAGCAATGGGCTCAAGCTGCAGCAAGGGAGGTTAAAGTTGGCTATTAGGAAAAACCTGCTCACTAGGAGGATGGTGAAGCCCGGGCATGGATTACCTAGAGAGGTGGTGGACGCTCCATTCTTGGAGGTTTTTAAGACCCAGCTTGACAAAGCCTTGGCCGGGATGATCTATTTGGGGCTGGCCCTGCTTTGAGTAGGAGGTTGGACTAGATGTGACCTCCTGAGGTCCCCTCAACCCTCATTTTCTATGATTCTATAATAGCAACCTTAGATTGCAGACTGGAAAAATAGACAAGGTGTGTGCCCTGTCTGTGTCTACAAGATATAGATGCTAAATCAATGGGAAAAGTTCACTGACTGTCCATCCCTATCTCTAACATGCAGCCAGGTAGTCACCTCAGCAGCACAGCATGCGTGACTCAGACGTGGAGGAGATCACTGTGCACTATTGTTACATAAGTACCTGGAAAACCAGGGGCTACCCTCTGCCAGAGTCTCTATTGCAAGAGTCACAGCAGTGTCCAGTCTAAGGATGCTCCACTGGAGAGCTGCAGAATTGAGGTGCAGACCTAGAAGACCATAAACACCCAACATTTTGTGGGTGCTCAGGACTGTGGGGATGACTGGGCCCCCTCAAAATGCATTGCCACTTGCTGCAAAATTCAGCTCAAAATCCATGTTCTCATTTTAAAATTTCTCCCAACCTCCATAGCCCCCAAACCAAAGAGAAACTGTTCCAATCTGCCCCCCTCCCTACTCATAATAAATACAAGGTTTGTTTCCCATCCCAACTTTACTGATTCAGCATCCAGCCATTGAATCCCATGGTCTTTACCTGCTAGATTTGGGAGTCTTAAAGTATTGGGTGTCTCCCCTTTTTGTAGGTATGTATAAAGCATGATTACCACCGACAGGTATGCCCATAAAAACAAGTTACTGCAGGGTAAAATAGGGCAGGGCTTTACCACAGAGCAGCTGTTCCATGGGTAATACCCATGGCCTTTGTACACACCACATTTTTTGCCCATTCTTGTGCTGCCATGGCTTGACTGTTTGCATGAACAGGTTTTCCAGATACTTTAAAAATCTTTCTGGTGCATTAAAGTAAAACCCCTTGGATGTAGTTTAGTTTGGCTCATCGCAAATTAAAGTGGCATGTCCATGGATTTGTTGCATGCAAACACAAAGGCATTCAAAGATGTGTAATGAGCCTCTTTGTCCACCAGGTGGAACTGTAATTAACTCCTTTGAATTGCTTCTGCTTTTTTTTTTTTCTTGTTCTGTTTCCTGGCTGTGTGCTTCCACAGCTGTGTGGCAGGGCATGGGCTGGGGGGCCCCAGACTGGGAAGGTAGTGCTGGACCATCCCGCTTTCCTGTGGTGCCAGCCAGGGACCAGGCTTAATTAGTTCTAAAACCTAGTGTGCAAACACTGATGCGACGCTGCAAAATAAACAAGCTTAAATTTTATAAACCTATTTAATGTAATGAGGATTAAACCCCATAGTGTGTACAGGTGCCCCATCTGTACACTTTTATTCAATGGCAGATAGAAGCCAAACCAGGGTAAATTCCCCTTCTTTCATTGAGGGCTTAGGTACCATGGCTAACAGACTATATACAAGCAGCTACTGCTGAGCAGGCACTTTTACCATGGAGTAGGTTGTTCATGTATGTATACAATCATAGAAAAGTAGGGTTGGAAAGGACCTCACAAGGTCATCTAGTCCAGTCCCCTGCTCATGCAGATTCACGTCTGATGAAACCATCCCAGCCAAGCATCTGCACAGAGAGTTCATGCCTTCTTTAGACAGCCTGTTCCAGTGCTTGACCGCCCTCATAGTCAGAAAGTTTTTCCTAATCTCCAACCTAAATTTCCCCTGCTGCAGCTTGAGCCCATTGCCCCTAGGAGCCACAGGGCCTGTACAGCCTCTATATCCATACCTTAAACTGGCCTGTGAGGGGATGTTAAAAGATAGCCAGAAAAACAAAAAAAGAAAATCTGAACAAATGGACTCTTGCAACAAAAGTTTAAGTGTAAGAAGAGAAGGTGAAGAGAGGGGTGGGGAGCAGGGTGAACATACAGCCCTGTCACACTTTACAGTAAATCCCATTTGGTAGCGCTAAGCAGAGCATGAAATGATTTAGTTGTCTGGAAGCTGAACGTGCCACATGCAGAGAAGCTACTGCCAGGGGTCCAAAAGCAGGGTGAATACCAGCAGCAGTGACTTCGGAGGGTCAGTGAAGATTTCTAGCTAGTCCTCTCCAGTTTATCAGGGAACTTCCAGTTCTCAGCCTCTTGTACAACATATGGAGACCCATTGACTACATCTGGGTTGCAGAGATGTAATTCAAGACAGCACTTGGTCTCATTATGTTCTTGGGCTCTCCTGTCCTATAAGGACAGAGTTCAAAAAGGTTGTGATATCCAAGGTAGATAAAGAAAATCATGGCAGCCCAGACCAGGACAGAGGGTGGAAAGAGGCAATTATTAGTTCTCTGTGGGACCCTGTGTTATAGGGCAGGGGCAAGCAATTATTTTGGGCGGAGGGCCACTTACCAAGTTTTGGCAAGCTGCCAAGGGCCACATTTCCCTGTCTGGTACAGGGAAACAGGAATAGCCCCATGGGCCCAAGCAGGGGCTTCTGGTTGGGGGGGCAAAGCTGGGGGTGGGCTTAGTAGTGGGTCCTGCCGCTGGCTTCCCCTGGGTCCTACTGCCCATGGCTCCTGTCATCTTTGACAGGCAGCCAGGAGCAAATAAATATTAATTTTCTAAATGTTTTAGGGGCCCCACAGGCCAGATAGAATGGCCTGATGGGCTGGATCCGGCCCCTGGGCTGGATTTTGCCCACCCCTGTTATAGGGAGATCTATGGAGCAAAGTGGATTGTCCTTAAATAAAAAGGCCTAGATTATATCTCTGAGCCAACCCCAGTGGGGGAGGTGGGAACTGAACAGGGTTGCTATCTTTGTCCCTAAAGTAGCTAGAATCATTCAATCACAGAGTTGGAAGGGAACCCAAGGATCATCTTAAGTCTGCTCCTGCATGACAGTAGAGGGTTACAGTGCTGCTGAGACCAGTCACAGCAGCAGCATCTGTGTCCGTTAACTAAAGCAGTGCAACAAATCTCCAGGTCGGCTGTAGATGAGGTCAGGACAACTGTGGTTCTTGACCCTTGGGGGGATCCTAATCCTAGTGCCTGTAGCAATCTGGATGAAACTTGGAAAGAGCAGCATCGGTTGCAGGAGAAAAGAGTTTAGAGGCGGCACTGGAAACTCATGTGCGCACATGGCTAGAATACCAGCTGCCACGGCAGCATCTCTGGAAATAGCTCTCTTAACAAAAAGCCCAGTTAGTTTTACAAGCAGGAAGGTCTTTCATGTTGTACTACATGCTGGGCAACATGAACCATGGTGGTAGCAATCAGCCTAGTAAGACCTACAGCACCGAAGAGGGTGATTAATGGGCAAACAACATAGCATCTAAAACCAGGCCAAACTGGCTGCATGGACAGCCTCAGTCTAGTGGGAATGCTGAATTTCCTAAGTAAAAGGAAAAAAAAGAGCCTTGTACAATCATAAAAACAGGGGAAGCAAGAACAACGTCTGTGTACAGAGCTCACCATGGGGGATAAAGATGAGAAAATGGAGGTAAATCTTTTTCACTATCTCATTGGGGGCAAAAAGTGAAGCGAAAGATCCTGTTGTCAATAGTAATACCCCAAACAGTGGAACAGCTCATTTTTTAAATACCAGGGGTGTGGGAAATGTTGGGTCCTAACACCTCATCTACGTGATAGGATGTGCAATGAAAGAGATGTCCAGTGAAGAGGAGATCTGCAGTGTGGCTTTAGCCAACCCAAAGACTCTTGCTATATACACGCCGCAGAAGAAAGCTACCAGTCATTCTGCTGCCGTATGTGCAGCTCTGGTATTAGATCAGTGACCAGCATCATTCCAGCTGGATTGTGAAGCCAGCTGCAATGCAACCCGAGGGGCCCTAGGAAATGGCAGCAGTCGACTGCAGAAATGTGACCAAGTGCTTCCGATGTGCCACTTGAAGGCCAGAGGGGGAATGAGGGCTGTCCAAAGGAAAGCCACAAAGCAAGAGATGAAGTGGACTGGTGTTTACTGGAGGTGAAATATAGGAGTACAGCCCACTGCTGTGCACCAGGCTTTGGAAAGCCATGCCTATAATGGGTACACTGGAACATCCTCCAGGAAGTCAGCTAGGGCCAAAGGATCCCAGCAAGATAAGTATCCAAACGTTTCTTGAATGAGTCCAGAGTAGGTGCCTGCACCGCCTCTGGGGGGAGTCTATTCTAGGTCCTGGGGACTCAGACAGTAAAGAAGCTTTTCCTTATGTCCAGCCTAAAACGGTCACGGAGGAGTTTATGACCATTGGTCCTTGTTATCCTGTGTGGCGCTCTGGTGAACAGACGTTCTCCCAGATCCTGATGCACACCCCTGACGTACTTCTAGGCAGCCACCAGGTCCCCCCTGAGCCTGCGCTTTTCCCGGCTGAAGAGTCCCATAGCTCTCAGCCTCTCATCATTAGGCCTGTTGTCTTGTCCTCTGATCATGTGTGTGGCTCTCCCCTGGACTCTCTCAAGCTTCTCCACATCCTTCTTGAATGGTGGAGTCCAGAACTGGATGCAATACTCCATCTGTGGCCTCACCAAGGCCACGTACAGCAGGAGGATGACATCCTGGGATTTGCTTGAGAAGCATCCATGGATGCAAGCCAGAGTTTTGTTTGCTTTGCCAGCTGTGACACTGCATTGGTGGCTCACGTTCATCTTGTGTCAGTCATGACCCCCAAGTCTCTTTCAGCCACGGCACTAGTGAGCGTAGCACTGCCAAGCCTATAAGCATGCTATGGGTTTTTTCCCCCCAAGGTGGAGTACCTTGCATTTTTCAATATTGAACATCATCAGGTTTATATCCACCCACTTACTAAGCTTATCCAAGTCAGCCTGGATCACTAGCCTATCTTCAGGTGCGAACGCTATGCCCCAAAGTTTAGTCTTATCGGCAAACTTGGCCAGTGCGCTTCTGACACCAATGTCCACATCGTTGATAAAGATGTTGAAGAGAACCGGTCCAAGGACAGAGCCGTGGGGGACACCACTAGTCACAGAGCACCATAATGATTCGCTACCATCGACTGCTACTCTCTGGGTCCGACCTCAGAGCCAATTACCCAGTCATCAGACTGTGGTATAACCGAGGCCGCAGTTGGCCAATTTTTCCATGAGGAGATCATGGGACACCAGATCAATTCCTGGGATCTACTTTCCATCCTTTCTTGAAGATGGGTACCACATTGACCTTCTTCCAGTCTTCAGGTACTATATAGAGCACTAGACTGACTCCCAGACCTGTGGGCACCCCCTTCCCTCAGAGTCAATGAACATTAATGCACAACAGCTTAGTCTTTAATGGAAGAGGGATAACTTTGTTACCCCCATGGTTTAGCTTCTGTTTACCACAGGGGAAGAGTATGCCCAGGCCCTGAGAAACTGAGTCAGAGTCCCCAGACAAAAGGACATGGTGGGAGTCTAGCAATGCATCGGGATGGCCAACTCATTCCAGATTGTACATACCCCATGAGAAGCTCCTTGAGAGCTGTGGTGTACGAGTGGTCACTGACACAAAATGGGCATTTGGATGATAAGTGAGCCACCTGTCCTCAAGCACGGCATCCCGGCAGCGCAGCAAGAGCTGCAGGGTGATGCCTTTGGAGTCCCAGGAATAGCACGGATCCAAAGGCAGCACCCATAGTGCTGCAAGCAGAGTGCCCAAAGACACGGAAAGGAGACGTGCTCAAGAGATCCTAGCTGTGCTGTTGGGTATGAAGTGAGTGCATCAGTTCTCCATTAGGCGTAAAGTGGACAGAGCCCCAGAAAGTAAGTTTGGAAGGAATCTCAGGAGTCCAACTCCTGGTTCAAGGCAGGGTCATCCCCAACTAAACCATCCTAGGCAAGTGTTTATCTAACATATTATTAGATGGTATCATGAAGAAGCCACTGCTCAGTGATCCCAAGTGAGTGCAATGCATACTATGGAGATCCCAGTGCTGTGGTGTGAAGATAATGTCCTGTCCAGCAAAGTCACTAATGGGGGAAGATATACTGAGCCAAGGATGCCGCCTAGTGTGCAACACAAATCACTCTCTGGTAGGGTTGGCAAGTTGGTCAACTGACCAGTCGAATAGTCTCAACTGACTGACCAGTTGACTGCATACTTTTGGCCAGTGAAAGATTATAACAATTTTACAACAAAAACCCCTACATTTTTTGCAGTTTTCTTGGCAGAAATATGATTTTTATTGAGTTTTAACACATTTCTTAATGGAAAATTTGTGCTTTTTCCATGTGTTATTTGAACCTATTGGCAACTTTTTGACTGGTCAGTTGACCAAACTTTATTTGACCGGTACCCAACCCTACTCTGTGGAATAAGAGATAGGCAGCCAACCTATCTGCAGTGCCAATGCTTCTCTGATAGGAGGCTCTAAGCAATGCAGTGCAGTGCCAGAAGATGGGGTATTGCAGGCAGTCAAACAGGCAGGACCTCAGAGTTGGCCAGATCACAAACAGCACGTTGTACGTAGGGCAGTGGGCAGAAGTGCACACAGTACCAGCATTTCTCACAAGCAACACACCCCAAAAGAAAATACATACCTTGTTTCTAAAAGGCAGAATGAAGAATAAGAGATCTCTGCTTGCAGCATGCAACGGAGTCACAGCAGCTCGTTTTTCCACTTCTTGTAGATCGCATGCAGAGTTACCTCCACTTTGGCCCAGCAGAAGCTTAAGCGGCAAAAACTGCTGGTGCCATCTTCCCTGACTTATAATGCACACCCCAAATCCGGTAGCTGATTTTGGGAGAAAGGGGTATATGTTCTATGTAAAAAAATATGGCATTTACAGATGACTTCATGAGACGGAGACGCACTCCACACAGTCAGGGAAGATAATCAAGACTGAGATAAGCCAGCATGAATGGCTGGAGAGAGCCTGAGATTGTACATGGAACATGGAGAGATGCGCCACTGACAACAAGAGACTCAAGAGCCCCGTGAAATCCCAGCCTGACCCAGTAAGGACATCAGGACAGACTGGTTCACTTCTAAATGACAGAAACCGCACGGTCTCAGTAGGTCTGGTCCAGTTTCTAAGAGTCAGGCTGTCCTGAGGATACTCAGGCAACCTTGTGATCGCAGAGCTGAAGATGCACTTTGCTGTGTATGGCACGCTTAAGACATTATGCTGAGACAATGGCCTGCAGCAGACTTCAAACCGTTCAGTACCAGATGGGAAACTGGGCATGAGCTGTTTCCCTGGGGACACTGGTAAGCAGTGGGAAGGCAGAGCTGGCAGAGACTAACAGCGCGGGCAAAGCAGACAGGCGGGATCTCTGCTACCTGTCACCACTGGGCTATGACAATCTGCTGTCCCAGGGACCAGCGAGCAGCCCGGCACAGAAACTGGGAAACCGGAGAACCAAGGCTCTGCATCCCTCAATGGGGCAGCCTGCTGCAGACAGGACACTGGTCCATGTCCAGCAAGACAGGCTGCTTGCTAGGGCAAAGACGCCATGGATCAGCGGCCACCATGTCCAGGTGAGCAGGTCTGGGTTGAGCCACTCTAGGGCTACACAAAACAAAGGCAGAAGTCAGCTTCCCGAGCTGTAGTGGGATGCAGGTTGTCTAGAGTAGCTAGAGCTCAGTACAGAAATGGAGACGAAATCATAGAAATCAGATAAATAATTGATAGGTAGGGCTGGAAGGACATCCAGAGGTCATCTAGTCCAACCCCCTGCTCAAGGCAGGACCACCCCTATCCAAACCACCCCAGCCAAGTCCTTGTCTAGCCTATTCCTAGAACTACGCAGGCAATCCTGTGGCACAACTACAAGGCATATTGCCCAAAGACACCAGAAGCACCCTAAGGGTTGTTCAAATACACTCAAGAGACCTCCCTACCCTAACGCACATGCATGTGAGCAATGCAGAAGGCCAGCAGGACAACACCAGACTGAATGAAGGCAGCAACAGGGTCGACTCAGACCCCTTGCCAACACTGCAAGTACAAAGAGGTCACGAACAGGCTCCAAGATGTGCACACCCAAAGGACCAGCGGATCAGACTGCAATGGGAGAGCAGTCGAGATGGTGTCCAGAGTGTACATTCCCTGCTGGTAACCTCTGGCCCTGGCAAGGCAGCAAATGCTGGCCTGAAAGGCAGGACAAAAACAGATAAAAGGAAAGATGTCACCACAGGGAGAGCAGGAGCTTGAGGAGCCAGAGGGAAGAGCTGAGAGCAGGTCCCCAGCGGCCAGTCTGCATGCCCATGGCAAAGCACTACCTGCAGGGCGCATCTACACATTCATTATGCACCCTAGTTACTGCGCATTAAGTTTAGTACTTAGATAACCCAAGGACTAAATCAATGTGCAGTAACTGGCACTACTGCACAGTAGCACCAGTGCATGGGTTTTTACAGATGCTAACTGCATCTGTTAAATACCTAATACTACTGCACAGCAGCATATTAGCATGGGTTTTGGCCAGCACCCGCAGTTTTGACCAGCACCCGCAGTATCTCTACAAGCAGCTGAGTTTTATAAGCACGGAGTCACCCAGCACATTGCACAGGATGCAGGGTGGGTGCTACAGCCTCAGGGCCCCCGCGCTGCTGGAAAGCCAGGGAGAAGGTGGTGCCTTTGCAGGGGCTCATCATGGGGGAGAAAGCTCTTTGCAGGGTTCCTGCACCCCGAGTCCAGCTGGGCGAGCTGTGAGACAGCTGAAGACCTCATTATTTGCACCTCATGCTCATCGTTTGGTTCCAATCGGGGGATTTTCAAGAATGACAACACTTCCCCAAGCTCCTTGTTAATTTACATGGCCTCCAGATGATGGGACAGATCCCCCCTCCTCCCCTCCCTGTGTTTCCCTGGGGCTAGGATGGATGCCAAGGCACTCTGGAGAGCGGTGATGGGAAGAAACAGCAGCTGGACAGCTGGCAAGCCCTGGCTTTGCAGCAGAAGAAAGAGGTTTGAGGGAAAAGGTCCCTCGTTGCTTTGTGGGTGTCCCAGCCCTGGCTGGATTCAGCTGTCAGGGATGCTGAGGTCAATCCAGGGAAGCTGCAGCATCCCTCTGGACCTGCACCAGGGTCAGGGACAGCAGGTTCCCACCTCTGGCCTCCTCGCGCACATGAATAGAGGGAGTAGGGGGGAAGAGATGGGTGTCGTTTTTCCCTGTCTTTAGCCTAAACTGCCTCAGCACAGTCTTTCATGCCCCCTGACTTCAGCTGTGATTCCCCTGACACGGCTCGTTCCCCTGCTACCAACTGCCCACAATCACCCTTGCTGCAGCCGCTGCTCCCCCTGCTACTGATTGCTGGCAATTCACCCCCGGGGAGCCTTTCATGCCCCCTCCACACTTTGAGAAACTCTGTCTCAGCTAACTACACAAGGGATGAGATTTTCCAAAGCCCCTGGCACTGGTCTCTGTCTGCTCCCTCCTTGATTTCAATGGGAAAACCCTTGCCGAGAGCCGCGGGAGCTGAGTGAGGCCACGGCTGAGCCGCTTCGGGGAAATCCCACCCCTGATGTACAAATATCATGAATCCAAGTGGATTTTTGAAACATTTATCAAGCTATTGTCACATGCATTATCCCAGGCTGGAGGCAGAGCTCTTGCAAAGCCAAAAGGCGCCTTCCGTCTGTCCTGGGATGCACTCATAAAGCACCATGTGTCTGCATTACTGAGCTGCAGTATATATTTCTTGGTACTTGACTTGCAGCTGTAGCTGAACGCTTGTGACGGATTTCATTTAATGTCCTTTATTTACAGCTGCAGCTCACATTCATTCACCGGCCCCAGCCCTTCGGGTTCACAGCAAATCACGGAGCAGTTGAGCTGGAAGGGACCTCCGGAGGTCCTCTAGTCCAAGCCCCTGCCTAAGACAGGATCATCCCCATCCAAACCATCCTGTACAAATCTATCATTGAACCTCTTCCTAAGACTACCGTCAGCTGACACAACAAAAGACATAACACCCTGCCAGAGGCATAACACCCTATGTGATTTGCCACGTGGTACGGGTGGACAAGGCTGCAACTTTCCTCTCCGCATGCAGTTCACAGCATAAAGCAAAAAAAGGCAACAGGATGGAAACGTTTGCAACAGTCTGCCCAGAATCAGGCACCTACACCTGGTGAATCCCAAAGCACATCCAAGCATTTTTTATCTCTAAGCATATAACTAGCTTTTGTCTGAAGCTAAGCAGGTAGTGAGAAGCATTGCTAGGTGGGGTCCTACATCCCCAGATGTCGGGCCAGCCTTTTTTCAGCCCTGAACAGACCTGTCCCTTCCCCTGAATGTTGTCCTGGCTTTCGGGGTAGAGGGGACGGGAAGCGCAAAATTTAGGTTGAGCCAAGGCTACTGTGGCTCAGCTTCTTCTTGCTGAGTGGCACACGTGTGTGCAGCCTGACAAAGAATAGCCACACAGCAAAGTGGAGGGATGGTTATAATACAGGGAGATTGATGGGAAGAGTGCACGAGGGTCCTTGGGAAATGTTGGAGGTTGACAATGTTCCCTTAGCCTTAAAGGTCTGGAAATCACTGAATGCAATATAAATACAGTATAGCTATAGATGCATAGGTGGTATATAGGCCATGAGAGCAAGCATTGCCCCCGCAGCACCTTCAGCATGGTGTCTTTAGGAGACATTCGTCGCATGCCCATCACCCTGGCTTCAGAGCGATAGTCGTGCTGCAGACCAGGACTCCTCCGTGAGAAAAGCTGGGTCCTCCCTTCAGACAGGCTGGGAAAGCTGGTGCAGCGTCTCCCGTATCACCCCCACCATCCTGATCCTCATCCTGCCCCCAAGGCAATGCATCGTGAGGAAGCTAATGTGGAGAGATGGGTCTTGCTGCTTGGCTCGTTCCCTTGTCATCCTCTTATCTGGAGGATGGAGTAACTGATGCTGACCTCCTGCACCTGAGAAGTTCACTCCAGGCTCCGGCATCCCCGAGGAATGCAGCTGTCCCGGTGGGTGACAGTGTTAAAAGACCACTCAGAGAAGCCCGCGTCTTCGCTTGGCTTTGATCGCTAATATGGATGTGTTTAAAGTGAGATGAACAGGGCAGTCCGCACCACGGAGCTACTGTCTTTACTCCACCATGGGTAGACTCATATACCAGAGGCTTTCTTCACAACTCTAACAGCTCAATATTGCCCCTGTCTGAAATAAAGGCTGAGACAATAAAAGTGGAAAGGTGTCACCTGCCCCTCCCACCCCGAGCCAAATTCATCAGTTCCAATTCATCGGTTTGTACCCAAAAGCTGGCAAAGAAGAATTTTTTCCAACCCTTTTAGTTGGTCTAATAAAAGATATCGGATTTACCCAAAGAATCTTGTCTGCCTCGGTCATTTTTAAAGCAACCGCCTCTATGCAGTCCCCCTCGATACAACCTGGATGCCTCTATGCAGGGCACTTTGCAAAGCAGCCGTCGCGTGCTCTACATCGCGCTACAAGGCAGTGACGAGCCTCCAGAAAACATTCAAAGGAGGCTGAGGAACACCCGGTGGGGACTAACGAGGCTGACAATAATCGCAACAAATGAGATATCGGTAACAAGATTAGCCACTGACTCCATGCTGGGAAGAGTCAATTAGCTGCCGCGTGTGAAGGTGGAACCAGATCAGAGTGAAAAGTGCCCATCCCAGAGCAAAACACGACCCCCAGGAGAGCAGCGATGCTGCCCCAGCCAGGGGGCATTCAAGGTGAGCTCACCGATAGCTGCGCTCTGCCCTCATTTACCCTCGTGTCATTCCTGGTGACGCTGGGGAGCTTTGCCAGGCGGCACAAAGAAAGGGAGCATCATACTCTCATGCTGCCTCCCTACAAATCCAGTGTCCGCAGAGGATATCCAGGGAGGTAAGAGTCCCAGCAGGACACAAATAACAGAAGTGACTCCGGGGACAAGGTGATGGTGCCTTTGCTGGAGCCAGAAAAAGACTGCTCTCAGTATGGCCTAGGAAGGACAGACACAGCTGGAGGTCTCCACTGGAGCTAAGGGTAGTTGGCCTGTTTCTGCTGGGAGCGAACAAGTGTGCAACCCAAGGGCTAATGGCAGCAGAGCCCTGAGTACTGGGCAGCATAGATGTGGGGGTGCTGCTGCTGTTGCTGGCCTGAAAACGTGATAGGTCCACGGTCCTAGTGACCTGTGTAAGGACAGGAATGCCACATAAGCCAGGACGCAATACTAGAGAACCAGCATGTCCACGGGGAAGAAGCAGGGAGAGCTCCCAAGGTGACAGGAGAATCTCAGCTCTGCTGCTCTTAGGCTCATTAAACGTAAGAGCATCATTTATTCCCCATACAGAGTGGAGCGTGGCCTCACAGCCAATCCGCTCCCTCCGATGATCTCTCTTGAGGTCCAATTCAGTAGGAGTAAAAAACGTGGCAAGCTGAGTTAGAATAGACACATCCCAGCCCAGGTCCTGATCCAGGCTCTGCCTCTCGATAAAACCACGAAGAAGATGGCTTCACATGGCCCACCAGCCTGACCAGAAGCAAGAAGCGCTGACAACCGCCCTATGGATGTTGTTCTCCGGGAATGCACAGACGAACCGTTTGTACTGCTGTTGTTGGCATTGTACCCGCCTAAATTAATAGCAGGACAAATAGCAGGTGCAACCACCTAACCTGGGGCCAATTTTGCACCATCCAGTGAAGAACTACTCATCAAAAAACTCCAGCAGTGCAAAGTTTTATCAGTTCAGATTTGCTCCATGGGTGTGCACACACCTACTAAGTCGACTTAAAATAAGGTGACTTAATTAAGTCAACTTAAGTTAAGCCACGTCAGACCATGCACACATGCAGCCCCTTGACTTGGTGGCAGCCATCGTGTGAGCTAAGTTGACTTAACTCATGCGATTCAAGATGATACACTGCAGAGGAATATTATTTTGCACCACTTTTAAGTCAACTCTGCTCCATGTAGATGTGTACACTCTGACAGTCAAGTGGACTTTAAAGAGTGAAGCCAGTTTAAATGTCAGAAAGTGAATATGTGTGTACACACCCTGTCTGTGTGGGGTAGCTGTTTGCCAAAGGCAAACATACCTCCATCTATATCCCCATTAATTAGACAGTGCAGTGTCTAACAAGAGGTGCTACGATCTCGTCAAGCAGGGGAGAGGAATAGAAGAGTAACAAGGAGGACAGTTCCCAGGCTATACATGGCAGATCCATGGGATCAAGCCCATGCATCCCTGGGCTAGCAGCAAGTTATGCCCCAGGTCAGCGACAAGCTATTGCAGCTGGTGTGTGAATCATGAGTTGAAACTGCAGTAAGGTCAGATGAGATGAGAATAAGGGTCCTTCTTGTCCCTCCCATGAACTTCCATTGACTTCAGTGGAGTTATACCCAGGGTAAATTGGGCCACAAACACACTGCACCTGGTTCTTCATTATTAACAAGAGAGTTACCTCTCCAGCAAGAAGCACGTAGGTTCCTGGTTGGGGAAGCAGGGAAAGGGGGCAGCGCTGTGATGTCCCTGGCAGATGCTCGATGCCACTTCCCAGGTGACCCCAAGATACCCCTGACAGCCAGGTGCTGCCAACTCTTCTCCCACCCCAACCCCCCGTGCTCGGGACACCTCTAAGCCAGGGGTGTCAAATGGCTTTGGACCACAAGGCTCCCTGCAAGCGAGATCCAGATCCACAAGCATCCTCAGTGGAGCTCCATATCCCAGATTTTGGTAGCAAGCACTACCCCCAACTTGGCCTGCCTTTCTAGGAGACCATCCTTGGGCCAAATGACACAGCTGTGCAGGCCAGATCCAGCCCCGCAGCTGTATGTTTGACACCCTTGCTGTAAGCCATCTACTTTGCCTAACCCAGAGTGATAACGAGGGGGTGGGAGGCCTGCTGTCAGCAGGGGGGGATAACCGTGGGGCTAGGACTAGGGACTGGGCTCTTCTTTCCCAGAGATGCTGCTGTCTTGTGTGATGCTGGACCAGTCTCTTTCCCTCCCCCTCTGTGTACCTTGCCTGTCTGGATGGCAGGTCCTTTGGGCAGAGGCTGTCCCTTCCCACGTGTCGGTAATGCCTCTGGTAAGCCATCAACTCAGTCAGTGCCTGCCAGCATGACGATAACAATGAGTGATTAGACTTTTTTTTTTTTAAATGTCACCTTTCCTGGTATCAATGTGATGAGTCCTATCCAGTCTCATTGACTGAGAGCTTTTCTGTCTCTGCTCTTGGCTTTCAAACCGCCCCCTAACCCTGCCCAGCTCATCACCAGCAGCAAATTCTCCACTGCCCAACAGATATCATGTGCAACATAGCCTTGCCTTGGCAAGAAATGCTCAACCACTGCTGCTACAATCAACATCTCCCATAAGGAACAATCTCTGGTTCCTATACATGCCTTTCCCAAAATGCGATATACCTGATCCAATGCACCAAGGGCTTTCATGGCATCTTCATGGGCGAAGCTAAACAACAACTATGCAAAAGGGTCACGGTGTTTTTAAGTCTTCTCAAAGGTATTGGGTGTAGGCTGCAGCCAAGGCTGGGGATTTTTGCCTGGGGTGTGCCAATGCTCCCACCGGGACCAAAGCTGGAGGCTCCTGGCTAGAAGGTTTTGTCCCTCTGCTCAGGGCCAGAGCGATCACCATATTGGGGTCAGACTAATACAGATTGTGAGGGAGTTTCCTTCCTTTAGCAGGGGCCTGGGCCCTCTATCTGGGATCTTTTGAACATATATTAACAACCTCTTATAGCAGCAGGACTTTGGCTACTGTGGTTCCCTGCTTTACCTGTGGCAGGTTAGGTGATGTCTTGTGTTGCATCACAGTTGACGGTAGTCTTACGTAGAGTTTGGATTGTATAGGATGGTTTCGATAGGGATGATCCTACATCAGGCAGGGGGTTGGACTAGGTAACCCCTGGAGGCCCTTTCTAGCCCTACTTCTCTACAATTTCTCTATGATAAGAGGACAAAATTTCACAGAAAAAAATATAAAGGATGGAGACATACACTCACCCTTAGGAGCACATTTCTTACAGAGCAACCACTACATCTCTGAGCTCACTATCCTCGTGCTCAAGGGAAATCTACCCAACACTGGGGTTTCCATACGTCTGGGTTTTCCTGGGCATGTCCTCTTTTTGGGTCCTCCCATTTCTATTGAGGAGGTTTGTAAAAATATCAACAAATGTCCAGGATTTTGCTCTGCCTCCACTCAGCATTGAACTTTTTTCCAGCACTTCCCAGCTTGCCCTGACAAGGAGCTACTTAGGGCTAGGGGAGCAGGGGAAGATGATGGGAGACGGGGACATCACCTGCTCTGCTCACGGCCCTGGCAGCTGCAGGCAGGTAAGTCTATGGGGGGTGAAGGTTGGAGGACCGGGGCTGGGGACTGTCTAGGGAGGGTGGCATGTGAGTGGGGCAGGTGCCTGCTGGCACCAGGGCTGCAGCAGGGCAAGGAGGTGGGGGCGGTGCCTGCCCCTCCAGCGGGGAAGGGGGGTGGAGGGGTTTTTGGGGGGCAGCAGGGAGCTGCATGGGGGGCAGGAGGCTGTAGGTTGGGAGTGAGGGGCAGCCGCAGGGCTGGGGGGTGGCTGTGGATTGGGAGTGAGGGGCACCAGAGGGGTGGGGAACTGTGGGTTGGGAGTGTGGGGCATAGGCAGGGCCAGGGGGCTGCGGGTCAGGGGTATCAGCAGGGACAGGGGGTTTGTGGGTTGGGAGTGAGGGGCACCTGCACGGTCTGGGGGGGGGACTGTAGCTTGGGAGTGAGGGGCAGAGGCAGGGCATGGGCTTATCACTGTCTCCTGCACAATCATAAGACCCCCTAGATGTCCTCTTGTTTGAAACTGGAAATATGGTAACCCAATGTCTTTAAAAGGCAAATTTAGGAATAAAAATTCATAAGCTGGCTGAACACTAAGAACCAAGGACCAAACACCGAATTTGTATTTATGGCCCATTATAATTTATCCAACTCCTGAATTCTTTCCACACAAGCAAGGTGAGATTGACCCTCTCCACTTCTGATAGGCTTTGATCTCCAAGTAATCAGCTGCTTTTCTTTGCTAACTGTGTACGCCTTACCCAGAGAAAATTTCTCAGCCCCTCCCTTATGACATGCTTCATTTGCTGTGCTTTGCTTCCTGTAACCAGAGAAACACCAAGAACGGGTGTTTTGCATTTGAAAGCTTGGCTAACTTTATCCCAACTATATAGTTGGTCCAATAAGAGATACCTCCCTCAGCAATCTTTGTCTCCCGCGTTATCTCTGGACCATCATGACTACAACAGCACTCTTGCAATGCTCTTCCATCTTGATGGCATCAGTGTGTCCTCATTTGGTAGGCAGGGAAGAAGCATGCCTAAAGTGGAAGAAGTGACTCTGTGGCTCTGGGTTTCCCAAGTTGCATGCCCACTTTCTGGCTGTCAGGCCGTGGGTCTTTCATAACCTCCGCAAGCCTGGGGTGACGTGGCATTGTGGTAGAATATGAATGACGAAGGAGAAGAGCAGAAGCCACTCGGGCTCCAGGATCAGAGCCTTCCCCAGGACGATTCAATCAGGAACAGTCCATGAGGAGTTATTCCAGAATAACTACTGGGGTGAACAAGCCTGGCAAGCCAGCAAAGGTTAGCCTTGCAAGCTGGGTCTTGTCTCCTGGATCTCACTGGCAGAGGGTTCCCCACTGCTGTTCTTGCCTTTATTTCATCCCAGAAGATTGCCTTGCATAAGCAACAAAGTGCTCACCCCTCTGTCCTCTTAGGGCATATCTATCCAGCTGCCCTTCCCACCTGGGCCATGACAACAATCAATCATACTCACCCCCTTCTTCTGGGGTGCACCGGCAATTAGCACTCCTCACTGCACATCCCATTCCCGGGCCGTGGGCCCAGACTCAGGAATGCCTGAGGCAGCCCAGGCAAGGTGCACCCAGGTTTACATCTGAAAGTCGCACTGTTTTAATGATCTGGTATAATTAAAAGGGTACAAGCCCCTGATAGGAACGCAGATACATTTGAATGAAGCTGCTCATAAAAGGTCTAACTTATTTCTATATGGGAAAGACGAAATGTGCCCGTGCAAGGCCTGTCTGTCCTGGTACAAGCACATCCACGCTAGTGCAAACCCCAGAAGGCCCTCTCTTTTCACCTTCCCTTCTGCCTCTTACAGCATTGCTCAGAAGAGCAGTGAAATGCAGCCACCTTTGGGGTGGAAAGCAGCCACTGCTTAACAGAAGTTTAGGACGGGAAGTGAGGAGCATCGTATCCAAATGGAAATCTAGAGGGATACTGGGTGGGCTGAATAGGGCGGCCAACAAGGGAATAAATCCCTCCAGGGCAGGGGTCTCCCATGAAGTTTTGCAGCTTGGGTCAGGCAGGACATCAGAGGGGTGGACAACACCGGTATTTTGGTGGCCTTCAGTGGGACTGCAAATCAATGGGGGTTTCCCTTTGAGTGCCGTGGGGCCAGGATAAAGCCTCTAGGCCAGGACATCAGATTTAAACTGTCCTTATGAAGCAGACGAGCGGGTTTCTGGTGCCTCAGTTTTACCTCTTGGGCAATGGGTGAAATCGAGCTGGCCTTATGGTGGGATTTTCCTTCTTTTATCTGTCCAGAGAGAGCAGTGGCATGAGAAACGAAAGGATCTTCATGAACATAACTCCCTGGCACATGCGTCTTTCCTGCACATGTACACACATATCTACCTACACACTGGTCATTTTACAAGGAGGATGCCCCTTTGAGCACCTGAAACCACAGATACCACTCCTGGCTTTGTGTGAGTTCATTTGCACCTACACCAACCCTCACACCAAGCTCAGAGACACTGCACCAAATAAGAAATTCCTGCTCAGAGAAGCATCCCGTCTACCGACTCCTCTGTGAAATACGAAACACCATAACCCGAAAGGAATAGGACAACATCCTGCTTCCCAGCAAACAACTTCGAGGTAAAGAGACTATTCCAATTTTTTTCTGCGCCTAACCTGCGTGTAAAATGAACTGTTCCAAACAGGAGATTTGCCCACCTTCAATCTCTCCTATGAAATACGAACTTTCATTTCTACCCAGGAGAACTTTTACAATCTTTCCTCTGATGCCTGATGAAGGGTGTTTGCACCCGAAAGCTTGCAATTAAAGAATTTTTATTTTTTTTTGCAAAAATCTAGTTGGTCTAATAGAAGATATCACCTCTATCATCAATCCTGATTGCTTTTTACACAATGCCTGGTTTTACACAATTGCACGGTTTCAAGGCAGGTGCATGTAAACTCCCCCCGAGTGCTTTCGCAGCTCCCTGCTGTGGCTTGAGCATCCGGGCTGTGAATGGCAGGCCGGTGAGAAAGCAGTCGCAGAAGCGACCTGCACTGCCAAGAGCATCCTGCCTTCCCTCTGGAAGAGCCTGGCTGCATGTGACAAAGCCACTGCTTGGAAAAGCTTTTCTTGCCCTCTGGGAACAGCCAGCACCTGACAGCTGATCAGCTAGAAAGGCCGGGGGGATCATTTGCACAGCTCCCCTGGCCCCAGACACATTCTGCTCTGAGTTGCTTTGCAACCAGTCTACAGGGACTGCATGGACACCCTGGGGTATCTGATAGCCCAGCAATGTCCCTCCGCCTCTGCACATAGTGCATTTCTGATTCAACCCGGAGTGTGGCTGGATTTCTCCCCAGACAGCTAAAGCTGATGTGAGGCTGGGCAGTTTTATGGTAGTCTCACCTGTTCGGGGGAAGCCTGAGCCTAGCTAGCACAACCAAACGACTGTGACTCTTTCCCTCTTGGTTGTCTATGAGGGCAGAGTAGAGGGCCCTCATAGTCATGCCTGCCCCGTAGCTCGGGGTTAGTGGCATACACGTGGGTTCACACCTCTTGGCTTGAGATAAAATCCAGCAGCCGACTGGAGTACTAGAAAAGGTGGCAATGCTTCCTGGTAGGCAGATACAGCCAGCCAAGCAGAGATCTTCCTGCACAGACCAGAAGAGCCTGACATAGTTGCAGACACAAGTGCGGGGAGTGGACTTCTGACCGGACAGAGGCATCTTAGCGCAGACTAAAACTCCTCGCGACAATGAATGGAGAGCTCGACGTCTCCTGGACAACAGAGCAGCCATCTCTGGAGGCCTCTCCTTGCTGCCCGTGAAAATGAATGGAAGCGTGGTTTTGCAGGGCAAGGTACAATGAATACCTAGAGGCTGAACCTCCCACCGAAAGCACAGGAGATACCCCACGTCTACACAGCTCTGTGCTTGGCGAAGGTAGCTTGGCAAAAGCAAAGGATAAGCCGGAGTTGTTTTAGCAGCAAATTCATTGAGCCCCTAGTGTCATGCAACCTAAACAGACGTGCCCAGAGGGTCAGAATTTGGCTATTTTCAGTTAAATGATCACATATATAATACATTCCCCCCGCTTCACAGAGTACGAAATGAAATAATGTTGTCAGAGAGAGACACCCATTCCCAAAAGCTCCTTCTTGCCAGCTTCTGAAGGGTTAAACCCTCTCTTTTAGGCTCTTCCAGGGACATCTGAGCTGGCCCAGATTTCAACAGAGCTCTGTGGTCCCTACTGCTGCTAGGACAAGGCTGCTCTCAAGGCCAGGGAAGCAGAAAGCCCAGAGAGACACCATTTTCTGGCTTGACTAAGAAAACAAGCAGCTGCCGAGGTCTGTGCAGAGCTGACATGGAAGCACGTGAGTCTGAAACGCTGCACAGGGATTTGGCTGCACCGTTTCTGGGAGCAGATGGCTCCAGGGATGTGGGTAGGACATGGGTCACGGCTCGTGCCTAGGCTGGCCGTCCTCTAAGGTGGCTATTGGGAAGCCTCCATGTAGGGTTTCAATGCAGCATCAGCACCGCAGCCTGAATGGACGCCTGCTGTTGGCTGGGGCTGCAGGAGGTCTGGGTGGATCATGGAAGTCATCTGCTCTTCCCAACAGGAGCACTATTTCCAGGACAGGGTTGAACACATCGTTGGGCAATATGACCAGGTCAGGGATTAAATACAGGACATCGTTCTCCGGGGCTGTCAGCCTGGCAGTAACCCTGACACGAGGTTTGCAAAAAGCCCCCACCACTCTACATCTCTATAGCCTCATCTACTCATAAAAACCTTGTACTGATTTGTCTCAACCTATGAAAGCCCCTTACCCTCTTCCATGCAGATGAAATCAAGCCAATACAGGGGGGCCTTGTACTGGTATAACTTACTGCCACAGTAACTGATACTGTTATATGACCCTTTGCACTAACAGAGCTGCCACCGCTCTAGGGGTTGTGCAAATGTAAGCCCTTTGCCTTGCTTCCAAGTTGCACATATAATCTTGGCTATGTCATTGAGGGTATGGACAGACAGACATGTTACCCTGGGGCAAAGGGGGATGCGGATGTATTAGGTATCAGATGCTCAATGGAAACTGCTTGTGTGCATGCCCTTACACTGCAGTGAGTGGGAGCTAAACTACTGTAGCTTAGGTCTCAATTAAAGTGAGATTAGTTATCTTGATTTAGCTTTCAGTTGTCCCCAGGTAAGATCATATACATGGGTAATTACTAAGGAGCAGCTGACACACAAGAAAGCCCTGTCCTCTTTTGCGTCACGGTAAGATGTTCCTATATCCATCCCCTTGATTTCTCTGTGCCTCAGCTCTCCGTCGGAAAATAGGGTTGGCTTAATTCATCTATTTACACAGGCAGACAAGGCTCTTTGGGTAAATCTGAGATCTTTCATTAGACCAACTCATATAGTTGGAAAAACTTTTCCAGGCAGGACTGGCCTTACTCTTTGCCTGGCACATAGGGACCTTTGCCTTGAGGTCCTGCACAGAAATGAGAATCAGGTGATTTCAAACAGCACGTTATTGCATTGCAAATAGAAATGCTTTACACGAACAGCCAGACTTCATCCCCTTCCAATTATAACGAGGGTGAAGGAGACGAAAATAAACAGCTCTGTGCGTGGCCTGGGAAGGATGCACTTAGAAGACATGCCATTTTTCCACCTCGGGGTCAAATTTGGCAAAAGCCATCTGCTCAGGGACCGTTTAACCCAAAAGAAGATGGCTTGTAACATCCTGACATTCTGTCACGCTCGCCTCGGGGAGCAGAGATCATGCCAGGAACGGCAGACAGGGGAAAAAAATCTGCGGATCGTGTTCTCCAACAGCATTTCTATACCAAATTACATGACATCAACGGGGACACAAAAATATCACGGGGACCTCAGGTGGTGGCAGGGGCTGGTTCCTTAGGCACGACGACTGCAAACGTCTCTCGCAGCTGAGACGTGGCAGGGACATTGCGTGGGGCGAGGATAGGCTGCACTATTATCCATTGGTACTAGGAGACCTGTCTTGGTGTAGTAAGTTGAAGGGACTGCTACTGCTAAATCGAGGTCCAGCCGAACCTTCTTCCAAGTGCCCAGGGTTCATATCCAGCTTTCAGCCCCGGAGGGTATGAAGGCAGAGAAAGAAGTCTTGACAGACTATCTGGGCATCATATATGCTTAAAATGTGCCGAAGGGGGTGTGCTTAAATACCATCCCCCCAACAACAGATGGGGTGGGGAACCTGAAAGTATTGTGTTCAACTTCACTCTGGGATTTGGATCCTGGCACTGGGGGGAAACAAACAGGAACTTGGAAGGGCCAAAAATGCCCAAACCAAACAGCATCCCTGGAGCTGAGGCAGGAGAGGCCAATGGGACATTGGACCAGTGGCGTCCTTAGGGGAGGGCAAACCGGGTGACTGCCACGCTTTAGGGGGCCCCAAAATGTGGCAACAAATGTCCAACTTTCTTATAGATCATCAAAATGAAGGAGCCCCAAATGACTCTCTTGCCCAGGGCCCCAACAGCCCTAAGGCCACCACTGGGTGGACCTGAAGGTCCCCTTCTTTGATGGGAGGGTAGCTAAGCCCACGGCGGGAAGATTTGTAGACCTGAGCTGGGGAAGGACAGAGGGAGAGAAGAGCACCACTGAGGAAATACAAGCCCTCTGCGGGCTTCGGAGCTTCCTCCTTCTTTGCAAAGAGTCGGGTTGGGAAGTGAAGCGCTTGCACAAATCCACGTGCAGCCAAGAGCTGCAGGGAAAGGGCATTTATGCAGGGCCGATCCAGACTGATCTGTCCCTTGTCCCTACAGCTTCCAGCCTTCAGAGGCCTAGAAATCCTCATCCGGAGGTTGCACCCCTTCCCGTTATGCTTCCTATGCACTGATAGGCCTCTCCTGCAATCCGGTGGCCGGCTTACCAGGAGATAACCTATTCCTCTTGCCAGGGAATGACATTACTCCTCAACTCAAGTGGTAGAGGTCTAGATGCCTAGGTCAAGCACAGCTGACACAGCCCTGGGGAGGAAATCGTCACACAACTCCATTCTCCCTATTAGTCACCAGGATTTGTGCAAAGCACACTGCCATGCCATGCACAGCAGGCAATGGCGCTGACTATAGAGACTGAATGTGCTGCCAGCATCCCAGCACTGGGCTCAATCCTTTTACGTGGTGGACTGACGACGGAGCCAAGAGCCTCCAGTGGTAAATGTGTGTGCAGACACAGCTTGAGCTAAAGAACGAGGCCCTGTAACTTGAGCGTCATGACATAGACCTCACCGAACCTGCCCGGAGGGGCCCAGGAACACATGCTCCACATTGGCTTACACAGAGCCTTTGATTCACCAGGGGATTTAGGTACCTCAGTGCCTCTGTAGCCTCCCAAATCCGGTGGCATTCACAAAACCCCTGATCCACGGCTGCATAGCATGTGAACTCCCACAGTTTCTACTAATAAAATCCCCTCTGCGCCTGTGTTTCTGCTTCTGGCCATGCACACAACCACCTGAGCACGGACAGCGTCAAGCAGCAAGAGGTCTGGTGTAAGGTTAAGCACCAACAGGACTTACAGACACGTGCTCCTTCACCTATCACTCCTCTGGGGCCAAGCCAGCAGGCACGCTCTGACCCGATGCTATGGGCAGGAGGATGCTGGGTGCTCCCCACCACCCACTTTTACTCAATAGACCAGCACTGTCCTGGGATATGCAAAGCTTAGGTTCAAACCCCTCTCCTGCAGAGACTTGAACCTGCATCCCCCACTTCTCAAACCTGTTTCTCCCAGCCCTTGGTTGTCTTGTCCAGTTGGATTTCTAGTTCCTTGCAGCAGAGGCTATCTCTCCCCGTGCGTCTGTACGGTCTCAGGTTATTGCGGTGATGATAAGACTATCAAAGAATAAGGGAAGTCAGTCGTTCCTGCCTTTGCATGAGTAGCTCTAATGAATAATCCCGAAAATGGTGCATACTATGAGCTGGTCCGATATTTCCCGCCCCCGACCTTTTAGCTCTGTAAAGGACCGTTGGGCCCGTCAACACCCCTGTTTTTTTAAGGTTGATAGAATTTAAAAGATTTATTACCTGATATGCATATTTAATGAGGCTGAAAGAGTTCATAAATGTAACATGAGCTTTGCCGGTATTTAAGGTTACCAATTAATTAATTATTCTTTGAAGATGTCAAACATTTGTAGATTTAAAAAGTTTATAACCTTCAATAAATTTTGCCGGGGCTTAATAAATTCCTTCAGATTTATACATCTTCTTAAATGTGCTCCATCTCAAACAAATTCAATAATGCATGCGGGTTTCAAAAAGAGAGAGAGAGAAAGAGAGAGGGAATTTATTAAGTCTTGATTTAATGGGAAATAGATGTATTAAATCACTTCAGCATTTTATTACGGTGCTTGATTGATTTTTCAACAGTTTCTTCCAAAAGAGAAAGCTTGATCCGATGAGGAAATGGGACCTGAAGTGCTGGCTATAGGGACACTGTTGACACAGCTTGTGTCATTGCCGTAAATGTGGCGTTGGCTTTCATTCCTTCAGGCCTCACCTCCGCGATTTCCTTCCTCTGGACCTTGTCCTGTTCTCCTCACTCTGAATTCACAGGGCAAGGGATGGGCATAGAGGTGGCAGAAGAAGGTGCTCTGCTCTAGCTCTCTCTCCAGGTTCATAGCTAGGAATATAGGTTGACAGAGAAGCCTTCACACAAGACTGCCAAAGACTTTGGACAAACTCAGACAACTTCAAAGGAAACAAGGATTAAGTCATTTTTGGAGCCAGTTGGGAATTTCAGGCGAGGTGGAGTCCAGCAAGGGAGCCAGTCATAGTGGGGAACAGCCATGACCTATTCAAGGTACAACTTCCATCTTTTATTGAACCAACTGTATAATTGGGAGAGATGCTAGAGACCTAATGAAGGGTACTTTGTACCCGAAAGTTCACCCAACATTTCTCCCAACTATGCAGTTGGTCCAATAAAAGATGACACCAAAAAAATGTCCCGGACCATCATGGCCATAACAACACGTAGACTCTACTGCATCGGGTACTGAGGAATTCGCGGGAACCCAGATTCATATTGCACTGGCCTGAAATAAAGCTCTGCAATCGGGTTCAATGAACCAAGCGACATTGGCTCGGGAACGTCACCATCCGAAACGCCGCAACGAAACATTTTGACATTTCTGAAGTTTTCTGAATTTTCCATTCCTCCAAAAAAGTCAGCCTCTCCCTGTTTCATTCCCTTTCGAGATGAAGAAAAACCTGAGCCATCGGAAAGTCTTGCAGGACAAACATTCCCACCTCCCCTCGGTCCTAGTCATTTTATTCATCGGGGGATGGTGTTTTCACAGCTCTCACCACTGGGTAACATCAGTACCTCTGAAGTTAATTATAATCATAAATATACTTTGATTCGTTATTTGTGTTATGTTAGTATCCGGATTCCTCCCCACCAAGTTCATGGTCTCATGGAACGAAGTACTGTAAACTCAGATAAGAAGAACCGATCCCTCTATCTTCCACATGCTAGGAACCAACTGAGAAGTAGAACGCAGTGGAAGAACTGGGCGTTATGAATCCCCATTTTACAGATGAAGGAACTGAGGCCTGAAGAAATGAGTGACGTGTCCAAGGTCAAAGAATTTCATTTCTCTCCGGTCCTCGTTCTGTGCTTGTGTCACTGAAGCTGTCACTGCTCATCCAAAAGCCAGAAGTCTCCCCTCCAGCCCCAAAAGGAATATTTTTCCATTTGGAGATGGAGTTTCACTGGAATGAAAGCGCTTCGTGGGCATATGGCAGCTTTGACAACATTTCAAAACTTTTAAGTATTTTGGACTCAAAATGGAAAATTCCCTTTTTGACTAACTCATGCCATGTAGACTACTATTGCATAAGAGATTCATAGATTGTGAGGCTGGAAGAGACCTTGGAAGATCATCAGGTCCAGGCCCCTGCACCAAATAGGAAAGACAACTGAGGGGTCCAGTGATCCCAGCGAGGTGACCGTCCAGTCTCCTCTTGAAGATTTCCAGGTGCACCACCTCTGCAGGGAGCTTCTTCCACAGTCTGGACACCCTAAGGTCTGTGTTATTATCCTAACATATTTTTCATTTATGGGATGCTATCTTGACATTAATGAAAAAGAATATGCCTCAAAAGGAAAAATTCTGCACAGCGTCATTATCCACGTTATCACCAGACACCTGCAATTTTTTTTTTTAAATGCCAACCTTTCCCCCGGATGAAAAGAAATTTCAAAACATTGGAGCTTCTTGCAAGATGGAAACACCGTTTTTCTGCCCAGCCAAAGTAGTTGTATATGCAGGTTGCTATCTGGGACTCGGGTACAAATGTGTGTGTGCATAGGATGGCAGTGGGGTAAAGGAAGGAACGTGGCATGTTCGTGAGGTTAAATCAGTGATCCATCTGTGGAAAAAAAGACTGGGCTTTGCCTTAGCTTCCATGCAGGTGTTGGAAGAATGCAAAAGAAAAGAAAAAGTGTAAAAAATAACCCTACAGAGTTAAATAAAGAGTCTTTGCATTGGCTTGTTAGGCGAGCTATTGATTCACCAGTGCATCTTGCAGCCTTCTTCATCAAGATCCCTCATCCGACTCTGAAAAAGGTCTCAGTTTTATAAATTTTACACTCAAGAGCTCTCCCGAAATCCACTAACGCTGCTCTGTGAATTGGTGGAAAGCCTGCACCAACGTGCACGTCCGCTGTTTTTGCACACCAGGAACTGGGAAGGAAATAAAGTCCCTCGCCCCACCTGCGGCCAAGGGGTCAGCACTGTCTTTTGTAAGCTGATGCAGCCTCCCAGAGCAGCCCAAATGTCAAGGAAAACAGTAGAGCGGAAAGTCTCAGCAGAAAACAATGATGCAAAAAGGGTCAGGTGCCTGAAAGCCGACTCTTTTTCTGCTGCCATTGGAAATAGCCCTCAAATGATGGGAGAAGATGGGTTTTGCAGGCAACAGTGATACTTAGCCCTGGCCCTGCATGCAGGACAAAGGACTCTATGACCAGCTAGCCAAGCACCCCACAAGGCAGGCAGGTCTTATTTGCACATCAGCTGAGGCAGAGAAGTTTATTCGCTCAGCCAAAGCCACCGAGGGAACCACCGGCAGAATTGGGACCAGGACTTAGGAGCCAGGGCTCTTGGCCTGTCGATCTGAGACCCTAAAACACATCTCATCCTTACACAGAAGGGTAGCGGGTCTCTAGAAACAATGGAAGGGTGTTGACTTCGTTGGGACCCACGTTTGATCTTAAAAAAGGAAAATATTGGCTTAAACAATATAGAGGAAGCCATGTATGGGGTGAGGAAAAAGTTGCAGCCATGGTAATAGATGGATGTGGCTTCTTCATATCAAGGGGGATTTGTCCATACCAACACAGTCTGGTGAGAAACACCCAAATCCTTCCCTAGAACATAAGGCGTCCGGGTAAGACAAGTACTGAACCCACATTTGAGTGAACACAAACCCACATTCAAGTGAGCACAGCCCCAGTAGGTGGGTAGTGGCCTGCATTAGAAAGTCATCCACATGCTTTTTGCAAGGAAGGGAGGAAGAGAGCCATAAAGGAGAGACACGCTTCTTGCCGAATGGGGAGTGCAAGTGCAAATTCAACGAGCACCTACAGCAAGGCAGTGTGCGTGTACAATAAGTCAGATTTGTGCTGGCATAGGGGGCGGCCTTGGCCCAAATCCTGAGGACCTGAGAAGGCCAGAAGTCATAGACTCATAGGAGGGACCTCCAGAGGTTATATCTAGTCCAACCCGCTGCCCGAAGCAGGATCAGCCCTATCCAAACCATCCTACACAAACGCACAGTCCAACCTCTGAGTAAAACTACTGTCAACCTTGACACAACACAAGACATAACACCCGAACCTGCCAGCAGCAAAGTAGGGGGATCACGGCAGTCAATGCTCTACTTCCGTAAAAGGTTGGTAATATATGTTCAAGAGATTCAAGGAGAAGCCCGCGCCCCCTGCAAACGTCCCCACAGTCTGTCCCAATCTGACCATGGGGTAAAATTCCTTCCTGACCCCAAAAATGGTGATCAGTCTGATTGAGCGGAGGGACAAGACCCTTAAGCCAGGAACCTCCGCAGGAGCACTGGCACAGCCCAGTCACCCTCCCTACCCTTGGCTGCCAGCCTCTCCCTTATTAAGCATTTATCCAAGGGCTGGCATGACCATGTCCCATCTCAGCTGGGGATGTGCAAGTGCCACCAGTCCTCACCCAGCAGACAGCATGCAGCATAGCCACTCATTTGGCTGATCCCTAGCAGCTGCACCTGGCCAGATTCACTGCCTACCTGCAGTGTAGGCTAGGGAGGGGGCACCCGATGCCAGAGAGCCCTGCTCTGAAACGGGTCCATTTACTATAGCCGTTCAACATAATATCTCGCTGTTATCGCTGGGAGGGACAACTCGAAATAGAGTATGGTTGGAAGGGACCTCAAGGGCCAAGGAGTCCATGCCCCTGCACGGATGCAGGGGAGGTCAGATAGTTTCCGAGCAGGCAGGTATGGGTCCTTCACCTATACAGGGAATAGCCAAGTCTCTATAAGTAGCAACATGGCAGGCGGTTGGCATGCATGAAGCTGCCTCCCCCTGCCCAGGACTGCTCAGCAGCACCTGATGTACTCTGCGAGCAGGCTGGTTTCGTAATGCAGAGGAGCTCTGCCTCTCAGCGTCAGCCGCTTCCACTGTCAGCATCCTGGGGACCTCCTGGCTCTCAGGTTTCCTTGGTAGCAGAGCAAAGAAAGGGAAGGAGAAAGAGAATCTATAATTGCAGCAAAGGCACAAACCAAGGGAAAACCTGCAGCGGGGCTTGTCCCTGAACGCCGCGCGGTAGATGCGGAAGGGAGGGAAGTAAGAGTAAAACGGGAAAGCCAGCCACGGTCACACCCCAGGCTGCAATCACGGAAAATGCCTGCAGCAAAGCGCCTTCCTTCCCCGGGGGAAATGGCACGGTGCTCTCCATTAGCTGGCCTATAATCACCCTGCACAGGATGAAGGTGGCTCTCTTGGGAGTCACCGCTCAAACAGCAGAAGAGAAGAGGCCACAGCAAAGCACAGCTGCCCAGATGTGCATGGCCTCACCCCAAAATGGCAGTGCAGGCAGGAGGAAGAAGGTTTAGACCCCTGGCCTGCCTACAGCTGCGGGGAGCTGGGGTCCTGTCCCCTTCCTGTGCGATGTAAGTGCTAGTCGCTTAACTTCTGCCCCCCAGAAATGACCTGCACCCGGCTTGCCTTTTACCTAGGGAAGTGACATAGGACTCTGACCTCCTGGCAAAGAGGCAAGACAGGGAGACGGGGACCACGGGCTAAATCCAGACAGACCGGATAGTAAAGCCGAACAGCACTTTCTCCCTGTGCTCATGCTGTTCCAGAAGCCGGTTCACTGTCTGCTGTCCCACCCACATTGCAACTGCACCACTGACGTCTGCGTTTCTCAACCACGTCTCCTCCAAACACCCCAGAGCCCATCATGAATGCAAAGGGAAAGGGAAACTGAGGCACAGACTGGTAAGGCAATTCACCCAGCAGACCAGCAATCGAGCTGAGACTGGCGGACGCAGGTGCCCCATGCCCCAGACAAGGGGACTATGGACCAGAACATCATGCCTTGAAAGATATCCCCCCGTTCTGTGCTGGGAATGACGGTACGGCCCCCCCGACACATGAAAGCAAAAATGATTATAAACCGAACTGCCTTCACTGCCCCCATGGGAACAAGCAGAGGGCCTCAATGCTGAGTCCCCTGGGGTTCTAGCTCCGTTACTGGGAGCACTGGGAGGACTAGGCACAGGACTGGGATGGTTAAGGGACAATGGGAATGGCAAACTGCTCATTTTCACGTGCCACCTGATGCTCCTGTGAAACCAGTCGGCACAGAGAGCGTGAAGGATTGCAGAAAGGAAGAGAGACCACGACGCGGGGCACTTGCCAGCCAGGAGGAGAGATGCTCATGACCCCAAAGCAGAGGTGTTGGAAATAAAGCCCCCCAAAAAGATGAAGACCCCATTTATGTTATTCTAGTAAAGAGTGGGGCCCTTTTTGGATGCTTGATGCTGCTGGTGAGCAACACTTCTTAGAGGACATGTCCTAGACCATCCCCATCATTTCCATCCTGGCCCTGGAAACAGCTGTAATCCAAAAAGGATAGAGAGGAAAATGCTGTAAAACCAAAATGTTCCCTCAGTGTTTTCCAAAGAGAAAAATGAAAATGGGTTCCACATTTTTCTTGCAAAACAGCATTTTCCTAGCAAAATGGACCTATATATCTATATCTATAGATATAGATATATAGATATGTATCTATATATCTATATATATATCCTAGTATCCCAGTAGTAATAGTACTAGGAATAATAATAATTAATTCTCGGCTCTTCTATAGTGCTTCTCATAGCTCTCAAAGAACTATAGAAAGGTGGCCAATATCACTCGTGAGAGAGAAATTAAGCCAGTTTAGACAAAATGCCCACACCACTGTTTGCTCCATTTTAACTCAAAACATATCAGATTAATCCTTCAGCTGACCCAGCACAGCGCTGCCTCAAGACAAGCTGGCAGGAAGACCCAGTGCTGGCCCAAAGTCTGTGAATAGCCTCTTTCCAGTCCATGAAGTGACCCCGTCACTTTGCTGACCTGGGTCCTAGGTAGACATGACAGCCCCAGAAAGTGTTCCTATACCCATTTTATAAGGGGGGAAAACTGAGGCCACGAGACAGTCAGGGCTGGAGTCTAGGACATGGGTGATTCTACGCTGCTCCCGTAAGGGGTGTTAAGTCAGTGGTGTCTGGTTAAAGCTGCCTCCCCTCTCCTTCAGCCATTGCAGCTCCCAAAAAGTCAGCCCTGAGCAACTTGCCGCAAAGCCTAGCTGGGTGTAGATGCACCATCTCCTGGGCCCTGGGCCTGGCTTCACAGTGGTGTGGCTGGGCTTGGCGTGGCGGAGCGGGGTGCATTCAGGACCATCCCTCCCTGGCCATATCAGGATGTCCCTCCGTACAAGGGTGGCCTGTTTCACGCTGGGGTGTTCAATGCCTCCCTGTCCCTCATGTCCAGGTTGCATCAACCCCAGGAATGACAGGAACCTGGCGTACACCTCGTCATTTTTTCTCCTTTCACCCTCTCCAAGGGTCGCCCACACTCCCTCCATCAGGTGTCCCCTACTCACTCCTGCTCCTCCAGCCACCTGCCTTTCTTCATCTCTTCCTCTTCTCAGTCCCAGCGTCAACACTTTAAGCCCTGCTGGGATGTGGGCAGAGCAGAGGTAAGAGGCATGCGAAGGGAGAAATGCCTTGATGCTGGGTATGAGGGCCTTGCAAGCTCATCATCCTCATCGCATGGATGAGGTTGGAGATGACGAGGAGGAGGAGGATGGCGATGAAGAGGTGTTCTGGCCTCTGGGGCAGTCATCTTACCAACTCCTGGCTTGGCTGGCACTGCACTAGCCTAGCTAAATAGACCGGGTTGTTTCATCCCAAACTCGCCGCTCTCCTTGTCTCCCCTGCTTTGAGGTGGGAAGCAGCTAAATCCTCTTCTTCCTGCTGTCTAAGGACGCCGTTCAGTTCAGGAATCTGCTGCCCGTGGCGCTGACACGACCCAGACGCCAACTGGCTCCAAAGCCAGGCTCTTTGCTGAGTTCCCAGCGGCCATCTGTGTGATGCCGCATTGCCTCTTGCCTTCCCAGGCAGCTCTCACCTGCCAGGAGCCAGAAGCCATCCTCCTGCCCTGGGCCACGGGGCTGCTTCTCGTTCAGATCACGGCTCGGCCTCATGCAGACTCCTGAGTTTTGGCGCCCAGGAGCAGCGGGTCCACGTTTTTTGGTGAAGCATTGGCCTCCCTCCTTCTCAGGCGTCTGCCTCCAAGTGATCTGCTGCCTTTTTTAATTCTCCAGGAGAGTCCCAGCGGTAGGAGCCAGCATCTCGGGGCTGGGGAACGACTTTGTTTTCCATCTGATGCCGGCTCCTTTTGATATCAGAAGCCTCCAGCTTCGGCTTTCGGGGGAAACCCGACAAGTCTTTGAACGGGAAACGAACTTGTGGAAGGGGAAACACCATCATGGTGTCATATGGGAGGAACAAGACCTCCCCACTCCTTGAGTTATTGCATTGGGTCCAGAAGATGGATCTAGCCCCTGGGTGAGAGGGGTCCTGCTCACACGGCCAATAGCTCTGTACTGGGCCTGTGCAAAGCGGCAAGTATTCGCTTCGGATTCGGCCGATTCAGAGGGACGGTGATTGGATTTGGTGATTCGACTCACTGTCCTGATTCGATTCGGCTGATTCAGATCCAAAGATGCAGCACCGATTTGGAGACTCGGCCAAAGACTAAACAGGCTGCAGTCCTCACCCCACTGGATGCAGCTGCCTCCAACTGGTAAGTCTGTTGTGATGGGTGGAGGGGGGAGGGAAGGGGTGTGGGGGGGCAGATGAACACCCCCACAGTGAGGGAGGGATTGGGGCTGGGGCTGGGACCAGCTGCCCAGCTGGGGCAAGGGGGTGCAGGATTCAGGGAGGGAGGCTCCTACCACTGCGCGCCGCCGGTCTGAGAGGGCATGGAAGCAGGCATGTGCCCCCGGATCTACACAGGGCGGGCTGGGCCAGGCTGCGCTCTGAATGTGACTTCCCCCCGAGCTGGGTGAGCAGCGGCAGGGCATGGGGGCAGGCGCGTGCACCCAGATTGAAGTGGGGCCAGCGACAGGGGCTGCAGCCCCCCATAGCTCCCACTCCACTGCGCTCTGGGCTGCGGCTGGGAATAGCTGCCCCGAGGGAGCCCTGGATCCGCCCGCCCTGCCCCGCGGAGCACAGCCCAGCGGTGGGCGGCTGGATCTAGCCTCCTGGAGCCCAGCCCAGCTTAGCTCAGCCCTCCCCATGCAGATTTGGAGGCACAAGCCCGCTCCCATCCCCTCCTGGACTGGCGGTGTGCAGCGGCACGCAGTGGCGGGAGCCCCCCTCCCTGAGTCCTGTGCCCCCTGCCCCAGCTGGGCAGCTTGTCCCAGCCCCAATCCCTCCCTCGGTGTGGGGGCGTTGATCTGCACCCCCCACACGCCCCTTCCCTCCCCCCTCCGCCCACCACAACAGACTTACCAGCTGGAGGCTGCTGTGTCCAGCGTGGTGAGGACTGCTGCCTGTTTAGTCTATGGCCGAATCTCTAAATTGGCGCTGAATCTTTTCCGAATTGATTCAGAGGCTTCCAATTTGATTCAGAGCTTTTAACTGGTCTCCCGATTCAATTAGGATTTGAAGATTCGGCTCCTGAATCAGGCCAAATCTCCTCCGAATAGAATCAGCTACTGAAGCTTCGCACAGCCCTACTCCGTAACCCCTGCCTCTAGCCTTGTGAAGCAGGGTAGGGGATGTTGCCCCTTCCATGTCTCCCCTTGCCTTGCCTGAGGCATGTGCACCACATCCCGCACATGCATGCAAAGCCTCCTCTGCACCTACCCAGCCCCAGAGGTGCTTCAAAGATATAGCTTTGGCCTTCAGTATCCAAACCACCCAGAGAGTGGGATGGCCACCAACTACTGCTCCTCTGAGGTTACAGGCAGGGGAGACCACACTGCCCTTATCCCTGGACTGTGCTGGTCCTAGAGATCAGACAGATACTGGCTCTCTTGATTCAGGGATGCCCAAATGGTGGCAGGGGGAAACTAGCCCTGTCCCTTCATTGTGCCTTATAGAAATCCTTTTCTGAGTGAAAGGGAATACAGCTAATGATAATAATTAAAAAAAAAATGAGGGAAAGCCCCAAAAACTAGGTGAGAGTCTACTAATACAGGCAAAGAGGAGGGGGAAATATCTATCTATCTATCTATCTATCTATCTATCTATCTATAGATATACATATGTATATAGGTACACTTATATGCATATCTATACATATATACATACATATCTATATATATATATATATACATATACACACACATGCATGCACACATACATAAAATACATTAAATAGAGAGTACATGTATATATATAAATACATTATATATAGTGTGTATATGTACAAAACACATTATATATATATATAGTGTGTGTGTGTGTGTGTGTACACACACACACACATATACATACATACTTATATAAAACCAGGAGCTTGCTATTTTAAGGATAAGCTCCAGTAGCAAAGTAATCATCTTCTGAGCTATGCTATTTTCTGGCTCCGTGCCCTCAAGTCAGGGGGAAGCTGCTGTGTTTTCTATTCCAGTCACACTGAAGGCTTCTTACCAATCTATCCATCTTAATCAGAGCCAACCAATGCTTGTAGCCCCGCCACGGCAGAGGTGGGAAGGAAGAAGGCCGTGGAGAGAAGGGGCTGTGGGCAGGGAGAAGCATGTAGGATGGGGGAAGAGAGAAGGGCCCTGTGTTAAAAGGAACAGACGTGACCCAACCCCGCTGCTCCCCTCGGCCGCAGGGATATCTCACGACGTGCTTTCCACCAGCGGAAAGGGGAGAGGGAGAACAGGAGCGAATTCATGTGCCTGCCAGGTGTGGACGCACGGTGAAGGGCAGTGGTCCATGAGCCATCGGGCCCTTGGGGACAGACATTTGCACTGAGCGAGCCATGAAGCCCTTCTGCTGATTTTCTCTGCAACCTCATGCTACCAAAATGCCCCGCCGTGTGATCGCTTTCCCAGGTAGTCTCTTTTCGTGCCACCCTGGCCGTGGCATCCCTCCCTAGCCCATGGCTCCTGGTACGGACAGGCAGAGCGGTACCGCAGGGAGGACATGGAGCCACCGCTGCCTGGTTGCAAATTCTGCCCCCTCTTCTTTGCCTGAGCGACTGAACTCCCAGAGTTAATGAAAGCCTGGTTAGGAACAGCTGAAACGTGCTGAGGAGCAGACAAATGCTCTCCGCCAAAGAGTCAGAAGGGTTATTTACTCCACGCTCCCTTGCAAATTCACCTCGCATGTCCCCTCACCTCTGCTACTGTGCAGCCCTGCACAGGCACGTGTCCTAACACTCATATGCACGTACCATTGCTCTACATCCGTGCATACCACCTTCGAATGCAGCATCACACACACTGCTTGCATGTAACACGGAGCACCGGTACGCAACCTCTATGCACACACTAGTCCCACACGGCACACACACCTGACTTGTATGCAGTGCGACATCGTGTAGGCAGCACTCACGTGCACCACAAAAAGGGGCATGTGCAACATGCATCTGTGCACCTGTAACACACAGCTACACCCTAGTCCCACATAGCGCACACGCCTGACTTGCATGCCATGCAATACTCAGGTAAACAGCACTCAAATGCATCACAAAAAGCACACGTGTTGCACGTCTCCAGGTGCTAGCTGCAGAACATGCATGTACACACTACTCCCTTTCAGCACGGAACATGTGCACATATAACACACTCACACACTAGCTATATAGTACCCTCTTACACTCAACACAACACCTGGGCTAACATTCCTCGTGTGCACCTCAAGAACCAGATACATAACACATCCATGTACTACCTGTGCATACATCACTCATGTGCAACCCGTGCACCTATACCATACCCCCACTCACTAAGCACACAACATACACACAGCATGCACACGCAACACAAAGCACATGCATGTGTAACGCATCTGCACGCTAGTCACACACAATGAGCGCACAGCACTGCACACGTGTATGTCCCCCAGCACCCAGGCAGTAATCCCAGGCTTGCTCTGCTCCCACACACAGCAATGCTTCCTTATGCACGCAGCATATACATATCACTCGCAGGCCGTCATGCTGTTCTTCTGCAGGCTCTTGGAATCCAGAACAAACCAGAACAGAGGAGTTTCAAACGCCTTTTTTGTAGCAAAGCGAGTGCCTCGCCTGCACAGTCACCCAGCTGCAACTCACGCTGCAAGGATTTTCCCTCAACCTTCCCCTTCCAAAAAGGCATGTCCCTAAAGCCCTGATACATCGGGTTTGCCGCTGTTCAGAAATAACAAGTGGTCAGGAGCCTGGTTTGCATCTTCTCCTAAAAATAATATTGCTCCAGGAGCCCAAGAGAGCAAGAGCTTCGCATGATTCAGACAAAAATGAGAAATTTGTGCAGAGAACAAGAGCTGAGCTTAGAAAAACACCAAATGTATATATATGTACACACACACGTGTGTGTGTGTGTGTCTATATGTTTACACCCATACACATATATGTGCATTTATATTTGGGCATGTGTGTATATATATGTGTGTGTGTTTATACACACACGTGTGTGTGTGTGTTTATATATGTTTTTATATACATGTGTGTATTTATATGTTTGTATGTGTATATCTGTGTGGTGTATTTGTATCTACTTATATGTGTATGTATATATGTCTGTGTTTATATATATGTTTATATGTGTAAATGTGTGTGTGGTGTGTGTGTGGGGGTGTGTGTATATATATATATATATATATATATATATATATATGTCTATATGTCTATATGTGCATGTGTGTGGTGTATTTATATATGCCTGTATGTGTACATTTCTATATTCTAATATAATAAAAGCCGTGGCACTTCCAGCTGTGTATCTGTCTGTCCATAATGCTCCAGGCCAACTGCAAATGCATCGCCTGGAGCTTTACTGATAGATAGACACACAGGCGGAGGCGGTGGGGGCCAGGGTGTGCTCCCCCAAGCTGGGGAGGGGGGGACGTGGCTTGTGGCCCTGTGGCGGGGTGTAGCATGTGGTGTGCGGGGCATGGCGCAACACCACAGGGTGCCGCACAGGGAGCTGGAGTGGAGGGCACGGACAGAGCCCGCTGGCTGTAGCATGTGGCCATGGGATGGGGTACAACCCCTGCACGCAGCACGCTGTGGCCATGCGCCACCCCCCCCCCGCCTCATGCCATGCCCCCCCATGCAGGAGGCATTGCTCTACAGCTGCAGCCTTAGGACATGGGAGACGTGGGGCCATGGCTTGTGGCTATGTGGGGAACTGTCGTGGTAGGCACAGACAGTGTCCACCAGCTTCAGCACATGGCCATGGGGCAAGGCACGTCCCCCTGCATCCACTCCCCACGTGGCACTGTGTGGTTGCAAGCCACACCCGCCATGCGGAGAGTGCCCGAAGCATGGTGCATGGGGAGCCGGCATGGGGGTACATGGGCAGCGCCCACCTCCTGCAGCATGTGGCTGCAGGGTGAAGTGTGCCCCCTGCGGCCGCACCCCCACCCCCACCCCCGTGGGGAGCAACTGCCAGCTGCAGCCACAGAGCGTGCTGGGCATGGAGGTTGGAGAGTGGCACGTAGCCGCAGGGCACTGCACAGGGAGCCGGTGCAGGGGGCATGGAAGTGCCCACCGGCTGCTGCTGCAGAGCAGGGCGTATGCAGCACCCTGAGGCCGCGTGCCACAACCCCATGTGCGTTGTGCGGGCCACACCTCATGCCTCACAGCTGGCAGATGCTCCCCATGCCATGGCCACTCCCCATGCCATGCCTCTTGGCTGCATGCCCCCTTCCCCCACGGAGCCACGTGCCACGCCCAGGACTGCTCCCCATGCCACATGGCCGCAGCCAGCAGGCAATCCCCGTGCTGTGGCCACTACCTGCGCCACGCTCTGTGGCCGTGTGCCACCCCCTGTGCGCCTGCGGGGCACACCACCCCCCTGCACCATGGCCCCCTGTGCCACCATGACACACCCTGGGGCCACTCCCCATGCTATGCAGCTACAGCAAGCAGGCATTCCCCATGCCCCCGTGCCCCGACACCGTGGCTGCTTCTTGTACCATGTCCCATAGTCACGCACCACCCCTCCCTGCCGCATGCCCTGCCTCACATCCCAGGACCACTCCCCACACCATACGGCCATAGCCGGAAGATGCTCCCCTGCCATGGATGCTCCCCACTCCATGGCACATGCCATAGCCCCTCATGTGACCTGCGCCACACTCCGGGGCTGCTCCCCATACCATGCAGCTAGCAAGTGCTCCCCGTGCCATAGCTGCTCCCCGCGCCATGCTCTACAGCCGCTCCCCCATCATTCACGACGGGCATTTTACTAGTATGTTTGTATGTCTATATACCTGTGTGTGCCTGCATTTACATATATGCTTATATGTCTGCATGTGGGGGGTGTTTATATATGTTTATAGGTACATATTTATATGCATGTGTGTGTACTATTATATGTGTATATGTCTATGTGTGTACACATCTATATACATGTTTGCATGTGTGTGGTGGGTTTATAGATGTTTATATGTGCATTTATATACATTTATATGTGCATATCTGCACATGTACACGTGTTTATATGTACAAGCAGGCGTTATGGGATGGGAAGGCCGTGTCGTGCTGCCTCAGAGCATAATAAGTCAATGTACTTGCAGGGCTAGGAGGAAAAGTTCCTTGCGGTATGGGTCTTGCATCTTCTGAAGCAGGGCTGTCCACCTGGCACCCCACTGGCTGCATCTGGCCCATGTCGGGTTAACTCGCAACCCCTGGACTTGTGGTCCAGGTGTTGCTCCCTCATTGCTCCCCTGCTGCCAGGCTCTCCCAGGCTCCCTCTCCCTCCTCCAGTTTCTGTCTCCTGCTCCTGGAGGTGGGGCAGAGCAGAGCAGAGGAGCCCGCAGGGCCCTGGGACCCCACAGCTCTGGGGACTCAGGGGGTTTGGGGCCAGGGCCCTCCCCGCGGGGCAGGAGTGCCCATGCAGCACAGCACAGTGTGGGGTGTGCTGTGTGCCACGGTGGAGGGCCACACCACGAGGCACGTGGCTTCTGGCCATTCAGAAGCTGGACCACCCAGGTCTAAAATGTCGGGATACTGGGTGCAGGCGCAGGACACTCGGCTACCGCACCTCTGGACTGCAGTGTCGATATCCCACCGCCCCCTGATACAGGACCCCATTTCTAGCCCTTCCAACAACGTGCCCCCAACAAAGCAAAAGGTCCAAACTAGGCTAGTGCCGTTCAGGCCTTGCAGCTTCCTTCACCGATGGCACGCAAGGGTGGGATGTGGCTAGTATCCCATCCGGCCACCCCCAACCCTTCAGTCTGAATGACCGGGTCCCTTACACAGCTAGGGTGACCCGGAGCAACCCATGCCGGAGTGAAGCGCTGAACTCAGGTCTACCGGCACTAGACCCACTGTACCACCGGAGGCATTAGCTTTCCACTGGCACCACGGGAACCGCATCTGCAACACCTCTGACCTCCCACAGGGATGAGGCCACTTCGAATATCTCTCTCCCCCAAAGCCCTGTTTTAATATTGTGCCATCTTCAGAGGTCTGTGGCACACAGACGCCACCTGATATTGTCTGACCTTTCCAGCTGATCACCGCCGTCTCTGTTTCAACGATGAAGCAATGCTCTCACCACCCTGCCCAGTAGAGAGGGCTGGGGATGACGCTCGCCCTCCGCCGCGTTTGATAGGTACGCTCAGGTGACATGACACCGCGTGGCTGCAATGCCTAATGAGTCGGTGCTCTCTCCGTCTCCCCTGCTCCGCTCTGCGGGGGCCAAAGGCTACTGTGGGGAAAAAAAAGTGGGGATGGAGCAAGAGGAATAGCTGCACCGCCAGGCTGAGAGGTTTCTAACCCTACCTCCTTCCTGCTTTCCATAGAAATGCAGCTATTTCTAGGGTAGCAAGATAGGTGCTGCATGCTGTGGGTTGTAGCCCAAACCACTATCTTCCCTGAATCACCCTGAATGCATGGGGTTACTTTAGCTGAATGGGGAGGATATGCTGGAGGTATCAAGGAGAGGTGCTGAACAACCGGTACGATGCGGAGGGACTGCACTGCCAACAAGGGAAGGGGCTTTGGAGAGGGGGGTCTGTTTTGGGAGGGGGTCTGTGTTGGGCAGAGACATGGCAACTGCACTCTGGCTATTCACTCAGGGGTCTCGAGGCAGAGCGGGTGGATAATTTCCAGCAGACAACCAGAGAAGCTGCTGGAGCTACAGCATGTGATGGAGAAGCCCAGAGCGGAGTCCACAAAAGATAGCCAAGCTGTGACAGATGCATTAGGTACAATGTAAGACAGTGGTGGGACTTTGCAGGGGGGCCGATGAGATCCACGAGTGCAAATATTGGGAAATTTAGCTATGGATCCAGTTTTTGAAGTGCCAGGCTGGTGTGAGCCTGGGCCCCGGGGTTTAGCTCTGTTCCTGAAGCATGTTCCCCAGTCTCTCTGCACCTCCCTATTCAGCCCCCCTTCAGCAGCCAAGGGATGCTCCAGGCTTCCCTGGGTGCCAGCCCCGGGCTGGCAGGGGGCACAGGGAGCCAGCCTGGAGCTAGCACCAGAGGGCATGGGTGGGTGGGGAGCTGTCCTGGCTCTGCAGGCAGCTCTGTCCCAGCTTGGGGGAGATCGGGCCGGCCCCGAGCAAGAGGGGGAACTGTCCCGGCTGCCAGGCAGCTGCCTCCTGGCCACGTGGAGATCACTGCTGCTGTCCTACACACCTGCGTGTGTGGTGTGGCACATTAGTTAATGCACCATTTTTCAGGTACTAAAAAGCAGTGCATTAGACTAATGCACTGTGCAGCAATTGCTGCGCACGTGTAGACGGTGATGCTTTACTGCACATTCATAGATTCATAGATGTTAGGGTCAGAAGGGACCTCAGCAGATCATTGAGTCCAACCCCTGCCTGGGCAGGAAAGAGTGCTGGTCTAATTAGGTTAGTCTAATGAGCAGGAAAGCATCTCATGTAGATGCACCCAGGGATGCATTTCAAGCAGATGAAGTGGCTGGATAGGGAACCACTCAAGGCACAAGCCACCAATTCAGATCAGGCAGCTGCAAGCTGCCCCACGGCCAATTCAAGAGGAACAGAAACTATTGCAGACAGCACGAAACTTTGGTGCGTGTAGACAGCCACTCCCAAACCAAGTCACATTCAGCGGCTCCAGTTCAGCACCGAATTCCCTGTCCGCTGGTGCATTGGCTTACTGAAAGCAAGTGGGCTGAAGCATCATTTGCTGACTAGGGCTGGACCACAGACTTGGAGCCATGGCTAACATGAGTTCCTGCTGTGTGAGCTGACTGTAGTCAATCCTTCATGGCACGGGACCACTGGTGTGTTTGTCTGGCCCCAAACCCTGGGTGGTCCCACTAGGTTCTGGGGTACTTCAGAGAGGGAAGTGTTGCTGTTGGGAAAATGCCGTGGTCTGGTGATATCTTCAAGGGGGCAGGAGACAAGGTACAGGATGAAAGCAGAGGTTGGGATTAAGGATGCCTGGTGTGTGTGCGTGCGTGCGTGCATGCGTGCATACACATGATCAAACAATTCCCATAGCAGATTCCTGCCATTCTTTTCAGGGCCATTGCATGGATGAGAATAATGTTGACCCCATCTGAAAATGCATCGACCTTTTGAGTTTTTAGGGGTCTGGCTTGAAAAAAAAAAACTATCCACATTCAAGAGAAAATCAGACATTGTTGACTGAATTGCAGCAGTTTCTACCGGCCTGGACTGAGATCAAAGTCCTATTGTGCAAGGTGCTGTCTATCCCGCCAATGAAAGACATTCCTGGTGTAGACAAGACAAGATGAGAGAGAATCTGGGAAAGGAAAGCAAGATACAGAGAAGCAAAATGATTTCCCAAGACCTCTCAGCAAGTTAGCAGCAGAACCAGGAACAGAAACCCGCTGCTTTGTTTCCCAGTCTAGTCCCCTACTCACTGGACACTTTAGTCCAGAGCAGGGCTAGAACAGGGATTGTCCATCCACAGCCCATGGACTAGATCCGTCCTGTGGAGCCATTGGGTCCACCCCACAGATGTGGGGGCTTGGTGATATTCGGTGGCTTCTCCCATGCCGCGGCAGTGGCAGCCAGGTCCCAGCACCCACGCTCCTCTGATTCGAGCTGGGTTCCCAGCCTGAAAAGGTTGATGGCTGCTGGGCTAAAAACACCGATGCAAACAAAATGCGCGTAATCCTTAATCGCTGTTCAATTCAATTTGTCAGATGCAAGGATGGCCGTGGGTGATATTTCTTATTGGACCAAGTGTATGGTTGGGATAAACTTAGACCACCTTCCAACTGCAGTGTAGTTGGCCCGATGAAAGATATCCCCCACCACAATCCCCACCTCCCTCATGCTTCCTGGACTGCCAAAGCTACAACATCACTGCAACGCTACCACATCCAGCCCCTCCTTTTGTGTGTGTGTGTGTGTGTGTGTGTGTGTGTGTGTGTGTGTGTGGTTCACAGATTTCTGGGGTTAGTTCTTGAAAACCAGAGAGGATTGACTAAAAATGTATGTGCACTAGAGTTTCGTGTTTATATTAAAAGACACCCCCCCCACACCAAACGCCAAACCTTTGCAGAAGTTAAAAACACAGCACAATTCAGCAAAAAATGCCTCCAAAAATCCTGAAGAAAATAATTGGAAGCTTTTCCCCCCCCCAGCAAAACAGTCCAAAGCATGCATTTCTGTTGCCACAACTGGATGCACAGCAGCAAGATAAACCAGCGTGCAATACAGGTAGCAGGAATACCTGACCTGAACAGGAGCCACGCTTTCAGTGGACTATGGTGCCCTTTGTTTGAATGGGTATTTCTGAGATCCTGTGGGCAGAAGAGGTGATTTGGGCACTTTGCCAGGCACAGCCCTTCCTCCTCCTGCTGTACACACACGCAAACCTCTTTCTCGACTTGCCTGGTGCTCTTCATCCAGGCTTGTAGGCTGAAACTCAAGTGAGGCTGTCATTTAGGTTGATAAGCCAACCCCTTCATAGTAAGGACACAGATTAAATCACCAAAGTGCTGCTAGTCCTCCAGCGCCTTCCCATCATCCCCTTGAGTGCCTTTTCCTGAGTGCCCAGAAAGACAGACAATTTCTGCAACTGCCTAGGGAAGATGCACAGAGGAGCTCAGTTTCCTGGGGCACGAAGCACCACATCCCAAGAAGTCCTAATGCCAACCATGGGGACAGCAGCACCAGTGAAGTGGACTTGGCTTGGCCAAGCTGAGTACTGGGTTCATCATACCGTTGCCTTAGAGTTAGATCACCAGGTCCCATCCCCTGCCAGCATGCAAGGCAGCTGGAAAGAGTAAGATGCATGCACACACCTTCAGATAGAGGCCTCAAACCTCTCCTGATATGCCCTACAGTGACCAAAAAGGTAGGCAAGGTGTAGAGAGGAGCAAGGAGTAGGGAGATCCCTGCATCCACCTACTAGGCATCCTCACTGGTGTTGGGCCAGGTGGAGCCACCGCAAGCAGTTTCCTCTCTATCAGAGCTAAGTAGGGTGAAGAACAAAGCAGGTCCCTCCACCAGTCCCATGACCTGCTTCTAGGGTGATGCCTCCATGAGCTGCCCCTGCCGCAGGGCGGACAATTTAGTTACATGCTGATCCCTGGAGAGACCGAAAATAACTTCTAAGTGCATCCAAATGTGCGCGGCGTGCTCAAAGAGTTAGTGAGCTCACAGGGAAATAAGCTGCATTCTTCCTCCTCTCCTGCAGGGGAGGTGGCCCCTCCAGACAGCAATTTAGAGGGGCCATTGGTGACCAGAGAGAAAAAAGGAGAAACTGGGCGATGAAAGTAGCTGCTGGCTGGCAAAAAAGCTTGGGCTTACTTCAAAGAAACATCCAGGGAGAGGCATCCCTGGTTATGTGCCACAGAGCCACAGCCCCGTCCTGCAGTGCTGGGGGTCCACGTGCTCTCAGTGGAGAGGCAAGAGCAGGATTTGGATCAGAGATGTAGTGCAAAGAGTGTTATCCCAGGACGCCGGGCCAACCCCAGCCTGGTACATGGCAGGTCCTGCTCTACGGACCGCCACCTGAGCACGTAGAATGGACACAGGTCCCAAGGGAAATCCTGCTGGGGTTGTTGCTCTTACAAAGCGTTGCTGCAAATGAGTATGTTGTTTTTGAAGCCCACAGGTTTAGAAGCAGAAGGAAAAGACTGGTGTGTTTGCATGCTGACTCAGAATTGGTCAGGTGTCAGACACCTCCAAAAGTCCTGGAGAATCTCCTTCGAGTCAAAAGGTAGGATCTTGTCCTTTGCGAGCGAAACATCTGCGTTTTATTCTTGCAGCAGCTTTGAAACGCCAGTGGCCACGCTACAGAGTATAGGGACGTCCACCAAACCCCAAGAGGGCAATGCATTCTCTTTTAGAGAGCAGCCACTAGGATGCCAGGTAATATTATTAACCTCTTTCAAGGCACTTTCCCATGGATTGAGTGCCCCAGAGTTAAAGCTATCGCATAAAAGGAATCTGAGTTCATGGGGCATACTCCTATTCTTTCAACAGACTAAGCACTAGAAATGGAGCTACCAAATGCTTTGGTGTCAACCATCAACAGAGAAACACAGCCATAACCCCAGGCTGGAGTTTGGCTAAAAGCAAAGTCAGGGTCTCCATCCCAACTCAGTCTGGTCATGAAATGGCTACTAGTTACAGTCTTCCACACAGCTCGAGCTCCAGCTTTTTAACTGATCCCTTTTGTTCACCAGGAACCACATCCCGTTTGGCAATAGGAAGAGTTCATATAAGCATCTAAATGGCTAAATCTTATACTCCAAGCAAGGACATCACTAGCAATCCCATGTTGCTAAAGGCCTGGGGATGGGCTGGCTCACGTACAGGTGGAAATGGTCTTCTATCAGCCCAGCACACAACACAGGCACAAGGGTCCAATCCGGTTGATTTTATTGAAAAGTCTGGTTTCTTCACAAACCGCCGGATCTAGAAACAATTCATACGCATCCAGGGGAGGGGAGTGACCTACCCACTTTCTCTCTGATGTACAGAATGAGAACAAGGTCTGCGGTGCCAAAGGAGCAGTACAGACTGGCTCGCCATGCCTCCTGGGCACAGCCTAGGGGTCGGGAAGGAGAAGACCCTGTGTGAACTGCACTGTGCTTTGAGAGACCCCTGCCTGGACCCTGGCCCTTCAGCCTGAGAGAAAGGGACCAGGGCCAGGCAAGGCAGGAGGCGGGGTGAGGATATCTCTGTGCCCCCTTCCCCATGTACACATGCAAGGAAGAAGGCACCCTCAGGCCCAGCGTTGCCATCCACATATCCCTGAGCGTCACCCACCACCCCGTCACTCTCCAAAGCAAAGCCAGCCGTCGAGCCGCTTGCTCAGGGAGGCGTATCAACCCAGGTGGCAAGCTCCCCGCTGGATGCCTCAACCACTCCCCACTTCCACTAGTGATATCAGGATTGCAGCACATTGCAGTCAGATTTCCCCCCCAACAGCACTCAAAGATACCCACTTGCAGGCCCTTCCTCTCTGAGCTGGAGGTGGGGGCACAAGGCATTGCATCCCCCCTTGCAGGCCCTTCCTTTCTAAGCTAGAGGCAAGGGCACAAGGCATTGCATCCCCCCTTGCAGGCCCTTCCTTTCTAAGCTGGAGGTGGGGGCACAAGGCATTGCATCCCCCCTTGCAGGCCCTTCCTTTCTAAGCTAGAGGCAAGGGCACAAGGCATCGCATCCCCCCTTGCAGGCCCTTCCTTTCTAAGCTAGAGGCAAGGGCACAAGGCATTGCATCCCCCCTTGCAGGCCCTTCCTTTCTAAGCTGGAGGTGGGGGTACAAGGCATTGCATCCCCTCTTGCAGGCCCTTCCTTTCTAAGCTAGAGGCAAGGGCACAAGGCGTTGCATCCCCCCTTGCAGGCCCTTCCTCTGAGCTGGAGGCAGGGCACCAGGCACTGCATCTGCTGCCATTGCAGAGCTCTCACGGACATGAACCAGGAGCATCTCTCCCTCCTCAATCTGTCCCCACCTGCATGGTTGAGCGGGGCCTGCATTTTAGATCCCCGGGTCTGGCTGTCCTTATTCGACCTGCCCTCCCGCAGTGGAAGGTTTGAGGAGAAGATGGAAAGGGCCCCAATCGATCGTGAGCCTGGCTCTTTAGCTGGGGTTGTGACTGCTCTCTCAGCAAAGCTTTTCAGCACCCCCTCTGCCTGTGAGAGGAAGAGGAGGGGGGCATGATCTGCTCTTTGCATTGGCAGCCCATGCCGAGCCTGTGGGAACCGCCTGGACCCAGCACTGAGCAGGATCCGGCCCTTCCCTGATGTTCGGATTTCCCCATGACGCCTCAGTGCCAGTAGATGATTCCCTTGGCCGCTCTCCTCGGCCTGCCCGGAGAGAAAAGGGTTACAACTATCAAGAATAAAAGGCGGTGAAGCGTGACAGGCGCGATTACGACGGTGACCCGAGAGCCCTGGCGCTGAAGCCGGCCACCCGGGGATTTGAAGGGGCCGGAGCCTGCACGCTTGCCTGCCCGTCCCTGGGAAGCTACTGAGCTGGGACCCACATGGGGGTCTCGCTACAGGCAGGTAAGAGGGTGCACATGGCAGCTGTACGGCTTCCAGCCCCTCCTGGTTTATCAAGCTGGCTTTTCCCTGCAGCTTCAGGAGGAGGAAGGGAAGGACCCGTTTCCTCACTTTCCGCCTCTTGCTCATCTCTCTCCCTCATGCAGGCAAGAGACTGGAGGCCAGGGCCCCACTGCTCATGCCCGTCCTCCTTGGGGCCTGCATCTCAGGACACGACTGACGCTGTTAATCTCACATCAGCAACTCTGCCCGCGAGGCACGGTTCCAGGACACAGGCTCAGCGTCCAGCCTGGCACCAGTTTCTGAGACAATGGGCTGATCAGGGAGGGGCAGGTGCCCATGGTACCCACTGGAGCATCCTCTCCCATGTGCACCTGACTCCCACGCTCCTAGAGGCACCTCCCTGCATCTCTACCTGCGAGATGCTGCAGCAGAGGTTGCCTTGCTCCATCACATCACACTCCTGCCCTCCTCTTTCCCCCTCCTCCCTGCTCCTGCACCCTCTGCCAGCTTCCTCCCTCCTCTTGCACTACCTCCTGCTTCTCAGGAGGGAAGGATGCATGGGCTGGTGTTCCCCAGCTGCCCCAGCCCTCGGCTCAGCCTCTCTGCTCCCGCCTCCGGACGCGCTCAGAGGCTTCACCCGGGCACTTGCTCCGCCGCGCTTGCACACTGCGATTTGCATAGCCGTGCCCCATGACAGACTGGCATAGTTTCATTTGCATGGCCGCTTCCCTAACAGCATTACATCATTCATTGCAGAGTCCCTCCCCCCCAATGCTGATCTTTAAGCAAGCTCCTTCCCACACGCCAGCTCTGTTCAGCGTGCGCTGGATCGGTTCTGCCAGTGCCTTTTCCTCTGCCGCCGACGTGTTGGGAGGTGTAGACGGCCGGATGCTGCCTTCATTTACCTCCCTGCCACAGCCACTGCTTCTAGCGAGTGGAAACGAGGGAAGAAGGTGGCACGTTAGGCCCGTCAGAAAGTGGGCTCCTTAGAAAGGGCCAAGTGTCTGCAAAGGACAATGCATACCCATTTCACAGCTTTGTAGAGACGCCCGGGACGATACCCACTGTAGCGGGAGGGTCTGTCTGTACCGTACTGGATTTGGGCCCACCCACGAAAGCCTGTCGGAGGGGTCCAGAAGGTAACACATCAGACATTAAAGAAACCCAGATTCCTCATTAGAAACAACCCCCTGCTCTGTCAAACCCACCCCCATCTCTCTAGCTGCCACCTCACTTGCAAGTACGTACAATGGAAAGGACCTACTAGACCAAAATAGGGCCTGAATTGTCATGGACAATGCCCCGCTGCTGTCCCCGGCCCCCAAGCAAGGGTTTGGGGTAGTTGATGGGGCTCCAGATGAGTGTAGCCCTGGGGGAAGTGTGTGTTCAGCCAGGGAGAGCTCCCTCCTGCCCCCAAGTTCATCATCACGGGCTTCCCCAGCCCCTCCTCGAAACTCCTGGGGGAAGGCAGTGCTTTCCCAGGGACAGCAGCGAGCAGGGGTGGCCCGGGCAGGACAGCCAAGGCAGCAGGACCCAGGGGTCCTGGAGCTTGTGCCAAGACAGAGGCCTGGGGCTCTGGGCTGACCCCGAGATCAATAGGGTTCACTGGACCGAAGCTCCAGTTTCCCACTGCTGTCGCTCCCAGGCTGTTTGTGGGCCCTGAATTGCTGTGAATCCCAAAGATCAAGCATGCATTCAAGCCCAGCAAGTCTCCTTAACCAAGGGAGCAACATGTCTAGCATCACATCGGGCCATCTCCGATTCCCCGGCCTGAACAGCTTGGTCCCCGTTTGCAGCAAAAGCAGGGGACGGCCATTCGCACAAGGCTGGAGGGAGGCCTGAACGTGCAATGCTGGAGCTGTAGTGAGATGCTTTAATGGCTCTGTCCTCGCAAACCGTGCCATGAACTGGCCTTAATCTGGGGAGAGAGGAGTGAAACACGCAGGCTGCCGAGGGCTTTGAGCCCAGGGATAAGCAGCACCTTCTGGGGTGTCTCCCCCCGCCGTGGGGAGAAGAAATGCTGGGTGAGAACGCAATAAGTGAGAGGGCAACACGTTCCCCTGGTGCTCCCGTGCTTTTCACGTGCCCTTTCATCCTCCTCACCATCACTGAGCAGTTGCCTTGGCAACTTGTCTGTCACGTGGCTCTCTCGGATACAGCGTGCCTACCTACACCTGGCACAAATGCCTGACCAGGGAGCTTGGGCAGAAGGTGAAAAGGAAACATCTGAACCCATGGAGCAAGCACCAGGGACGATTTCCCAAGTATTGACTGAACTGTCACCTCCCCAGCCAGTAGGGGATATTGGAAATCTCCTAGGATCGTATAGCGGGGGTCATAATCTCATGGCTATAGAAGTTTAATGCCAATAATTAATCCCCATTTCTCAGCTTGGAAGCAGCGACATGGGGAGATGAAGTGACATGCCCAAGGGTGAGTAGTGAGTCAGTGGAAGAGCGTCTGAGACCCCCGTGGTAGCCTGAAGCCCACCGTCCTCTAAAGCCTGGTGTAATATCGCTGTGCCTGCAATGTGTGCAAGTGCAAACAGCATGCAGAACAAAGGCAGCAGCACACACAGGAGCCTAAGTGGATCCGACAAGGCTGGCGGGGGCATGCTGAGTGGCATTGCCCGGCCTGGAGATTGCTAAAAGCAGTGACTAAAAGCTTTTAGCACGAGCTGCCAATTGCAGGGATTTTAGCAACCTCTGATCACAGGGCTGCAGGATCCCACACAGATCGAGCGCCCCCAATGCCGCAGGTCTTTTGCCGCTCTCCAGCCCTCGAACAAAGGATGCTGAAGTTCCCCCACAGACCATTTTACTGCTTGCTTGGAGGAGTTCAAGAAAAGAGGTGCTAGCAACCCAGGCTGGAAGGGCAGCAGCTGGGGGATGTGGCACTGGGACTCTGTGACTCAACATTAGACCAGGACCCCACTGTGTATAAAACACAGAGGGGGAGATGGCTGCTTTTCCAAAGAGCTTGCCTTTTGAGCGGACGGCAGGCATTCAGGGAGGGGTGAAGCAACATGCCCAAGGTGAGGCAGCAGGTCAGTGGCAGAGTTGGTCTAAGGGGCCCCACTAGACACACTGATGATATGAGGGAGAGGTTTAACTTCAGTGCGAGGAGCAACCTCATTGTGCTGGGCTCTGTCTGCCAGCTTTTCCTGGGATTTAGAGCCAGACAGGACAAAACATGATCAAAAGCGTGATCCTACCTTGTCCCTTATGGGATGCCCTCATAGGTTTATTTTCCTATCTCTGTCCTCTCCCGTTCATTCCTTCTCTCTGACCCACATTACAAAGAGACCGACGGGGGGAGGGAAGCATTTGGACACTTGGAAGAGTGTCCAAATCAGTTTAAAGGCCGGATAGTGGAGCCCTCAGCAAGACTAAAAAGAGAGACGATGCTTGATTTCCTTATTCCTTTAAACTTGGAAGAATCCAATAAAAGGTGAAATCATTTTGCCTTCCAGCGGGGACGCTGGGGGCGGACAGCGGCTAGCAGCACGTTATAAATAAGGTTGCATGTGCTGGTGTATGGGAATAAAATCAATGGAGGGAAAACAACCCTGGCGCAGCAAAGCTCCTTGCGTGTCTCCAACCAGGGGCCTGGGAACAGCCCCAGGAGTGAGAGATAAAGCAAGATAAAAGCCCACCCCAGAGCCCATCACTGCTGTTAGATTGAGCGCTCCTGGGATCTCGAGGAGGGTGCTGACAGCTTGGCAAGAAGAAAAAAAAGTATTGAGTTGACGCTGTTGGACGATGTCTGCCCAGTCTCTATACCAGTGCAGAGCTGGCTTGCCAGTCAGACTGGGAAATCCCAGCACGCTGCATGGGTCCTGCTTGCCTCTAGCCATTGCTTTATCACAGGGTAATACCCTACTCCTGCTGCTCCTACGATTGCTGCCCTTAGCTGAAGCCTGTGCTTGCAGCGGTAGAGATTCGCCCAGATTCAACGCCAGCAGGTGCTGGGCTGGGGTTGTGATCCTTACAGAGACAAAAAGCCCAGCGAAAACTGGGAGCGAGCGATGCAGCTCATCCCTGGTGGAGCCGCACCTTCGGCAGGGGAAGAAATAAGATGTACTTCCAAATTTGGCCTATTGACGTGGGTGGGAATCCTCACATGAGCAAAGCCAGCACGATCTGGCTCTGGGAGAAGAGAGCTCAGCCATCCTCAGTCACAAGTGAGAGCAGAAAGTGTCTGTATTTAATAGGACACAAATATATCTATATCTATATATCGATATCAATCTATCTATCTATCACAAAGAACTCCCTTCCACTCTCCGTCCTTTGCATTAAAGTTTCATTACAAGGAGTGTAACAGGAATAACTGTTATCAATTATATATTATATACAGACGTGCTGTCAAAAGAAGCTCTGGCGCTCTGCTGCAAGGGAGTCTCTCTCACAACGTTTGAAAGCGGCTATGGTGGAGCTCTGCCCGGGCCCCGGCCCCACGCTGTCACAGCCCAGCAATCCCAGGGCCTCCAGGGAGAACGGCTGGGACCCGCGTGGGCAGAGCGCATGGCTGGGCGGATAAGCGGGGCTGTGAGTAGGTGGGGAGATGCATCCGGGAGCAGGACAGATGAGCAGGGCCAAGGGACCTGCTGCTGGCTGGACAACCTGCCTTGGCAGGCAGGATGCACGGGCCATATGTTGCCCACCTTTGACTTAACCTCTGCTCAAGGCAGGATCATCTGTTCCCAGGGAAATATTCATCTAACCTGCTTCTAAAAACAATTCAGAAAATGTGGGGTGTTTTTCTGAATTGGAGTCACATCTCCAGACCAACTAGCTGTTCTTGCCCAACCCTGCTCTGGGCTGAGTCCAGGAGCCCCTGGGTGAACCGTGCTGTTTTGATCCCATCTGAAAGAGGCAGCAGTCAGCAGTGCTGCTTCTGAATGCCGTTTTGGGCCCAACTCCAAGGGAAGCACTGCCCAGTGACCCAACAGCATCCCTGCTTCGGCACTGAGCTCCTCCTCGTTGGAGGATGGGCAGGACCTGCTGCCTAGCAGATGAAACTGGAGGAGCCCGCAGCCCAAGGAAAAAATGCAGCTTTGGCATTTGCAAGCACAGAAGCCTCCTGAAAATGGTTTATCCCCTGTGGTTACCCACAAGAAGAGGGAGCCCTTTGCAACACCTCCTTGGCAGGTCAATGCCAGACAGGGTTTCGGAGGGCTGGCACCTAGCCTGCTCGCTCGTTTTCCATGCACCCCATGTGCCACGTTGCTGCTTTATTGCTGAACGCCCAAGGGTGAGCTTAGCCCTTCTCCCAGTGCCCATCTAATGGCAGCCACCTTATATGATTTTAGCACATAGCACATGGAGCGGGAGCAAGTACACGGGGCATGTTTCTATGGAAATGCTCCGTAGGACTGTGTGACACCATGTTGACATGGCCCTGCTATCTCCCATGGCTCTTGGATCACGTCTCATCATGCCAAGTCTCTCCATCACACACAAACACATGCTTTACCCGTTCCATACAAGACCAGAGCTCGAAAATCCACCTCCTGAGCTACTTGGAAGTAGAGACAAGGTCTCCAAAGAAGTGGGGTGGGGGGAGGAATAATATCACATTTCTTTGACCATTTATCACAACACCAGCCTGGAGAGGAAACAGCTCCTACTTCACACCTGTGCCACAAAACCACCCACTCCCACCGGCCATGCCATGCTGATTCAATACTTTTATCTCCAAAAGTGGCATTTGGTCTGTAAGGCAACCTGTCTCGTCACAGAAACGCAGCCACATCGCGGTGCAGACGTATATCCAGTCTGTGCACTATTAAGACTCCCAAGTCCTTTTCCACAGTGCTGCCGTCCAGCCAGGTGTCCCCTGTTTTTTTATTATTCCTCCTGAGGCATTGCACTTTGCATTTGTCCGCGTTGAACTTGATCCTGTTAGCTCCAACCCAGCTTTCCAATTGGGCAAGATCCTGCTGAACTGCACTCCCATCCTCCAACATGATCACAATCCTTCCCAGTTTGGCCGGCCACAACTTGCTCAAGAAGCTCTCTGTTCCAGCATCCAAATCATTACTAAACACACTGATCGGCACCGGGCCCAGGAAGACCCCTGTGGGACTCCACCCGAAACCTCCTGCCATTCTGACATGGACCTATTCATTATTACCTTTTGCTTCCAGCTATTAAGCCAGGTGTCTATCCACCTTGGAGTCGTTTTTTCCCAGCCCGCGTTCCTCCAGTTTGTTGATGAGAAAGTTATGTGGGATCTTGTCAAAAGCCTTGCTGAGGTCCAGATACACTTTATTCACTGCATTCCCTATATCCACCCAAGCACCTACTTGGTCAAAGAAGGAGATCAAGTTTGTTTGGCATTATTTCTTTTTCATACATCCACGCTGGCTGCTTGTGATCATCCTTTCCTCCTCCAGATGCTTGCAAGTGGCCTTACTTCGGATACGCTCCCATCACTTCCCAGGTATTGAGATGAGACTAACGGGCTTGTAGTTCCCTGGGTCCTCCTTTTTGCTTTTTATAAAGAGGGGCACTATGTTGGCCCTTTTCCAGCCCTCTGGTATCTGGCCCATCTCATGTGACTTTATGAAGATGGTTGCCCAGGTCTCTGAGATCTCCTCTGCCAGTTCCTTTGGTACCCTAGGATGAACTTCATCTGGCCCAAATTGATGCAGCTCTTCTGTTATCTTGCTCCCTTCCTTGTCCAGATAATCCTTATTAAGTGTCTAACTGCAGCCTAATATTTTGGTAAAGATTGGGGCAAAGGAGCTGTTGAGTAGCTCTGCCTTTCTTACATCTCCACTTCGGCGTTCCCCCTGCCTTGTTAACAAAGGATCCACAGCGATCTAGCGCGGGGAATGGGGAGGCAGCCCAGCTGGGCTGACTTCCCATCTCCAGCGCTATGGTCGAAACATTTCAACTAGCCTCATTTTGTTTCGAGGCTATTTCGACACCCTTTGTTTCGTTTCGATTTTGCTGTTTCAACCTCGAAATGAATCGAAACGTGCATTGAAACGAAACAGCCAGTGACATTTCATGCAGCCCTGCTACCCACTATCAAAGAAATCAAAGCCTTCCCACTGCCACCACTGTCTCAACCATGCACTCGCCCCCACGTGCAGGCTACTGGCATATTAATCACTTTGATTACTGCGGCACCCTGTGCCCGCTGCCCAAGCAGAGGCAACTGGCAAGAGCAAAGCTCCTCACTTCTCTTCCCCCGCTTTCTTATTTAAAAGAAACGATGGCTTCAGACTCCTTGTCTATTGGGGACAACACAGGCATTGTAAAGAGGCTTTCCGGATAAACGATTCACAGCTTCCCCTCTGCGGCCTAAAGCTCTGGTGTACAATCACCGCATCCTGATAGATGCTTTCTAATAAAAGATAATGACAGGAGTGCTAAACAGTAATGGGGTGGGTGGGAGGGGCTGCGTTACTAAAATCTTAGCGCTGCCATTCTGATATTTTAATTAAATTAGTGTCTCTGTTTATACCGGCGACTATAAAAACCCAAATGCTAATATTTAGCATCAATCTAGCTAGGCTCTGGATGGCTTCAGGAGAATTTGGGTATTTTTTTTTCCTCGATATTTCAAGGGAAGAAAAGACAAACAAACTCCATTGCAAATCCATCCTGCACGTCCCATTGTGAGGAAGGAAGGAAGTTCTTGCCCAGAGGACCTGGCAGAAGCAGAGCTTGTACCATTAAGTGGGTTTGTTGTAAGAAATGATTTCATTTATTTCTGGGGTGGGAGCGGGGCCGGAAGAGAACGGTACGAGGCAGCAGGGAAATGCAGGCACGGTTTGCGCGGGTGCTGAGAGCAGTCTTGCCTTTCCTCAAAAGGCCTTGAGAGCAAATTATTTTGGGTTATAGAGTTTTTATAGTAAATGCAGTTCCCTAAAGGGTCGCCCCGCGGCATCAGCAGACACAAAGATCTTTGAAGTAACTACCTAGGAAAAATCCCGAGAAGGAATCCCAGCGCTTGTGCTCCGGGGAACAAGCCAGCAGCTAATTGCTTGGGGGGACGAGGAAATCTTCCCACCCTCGGCTCGGCCTCCCCCAAGACGCTGCCTATGGAGGGGCTCAGAGGCACGTGTTGCTGGGGCTGGGATGTGGGAAGGCAGCTGAGCACATTCCTGCCGAGTCCGTTGGAGGGGGAGTGTGCTTGCCCCCAGCCTGAATTTGGCATAAAGTGAGCAGCAGAGTCTCCTGGGGATCACTAGTACGACCTCTCTCGAGGCACCTTATTCATCACCTGGTCCCACTGCCCCTCCAGCATCCCTCCCGTCTCCTGAGGGAGGGCAGGCCCACTGTCCCCATGTTCCCAGGGAGGAAGCAAGGCACAGAGGAGCCAAGTGCCTTCCCCATGGCTGCACCAGAAGGCTTTGGTAGAGCAGTGAATCAAACTCCTGTCTCCCAGCCCCACCGCAAACGCGCTAAGCACTGCTAACTAGGGACCTACCTAAGTCACGGTGAGCCACGGGGCTTTTCGTGGCACACTGAACCCATTTCTAACACATTTAGCCATTGCCACTGATTGGCAGAGGGGCCTCAGCAGACCCACCCTTTGCTGCTGATTGGCGGAGAGCGCCTTCACTCCATTGGTGTCACTGCTGCTTATTGCCCCACCCCTCACCACTGATTGGTGGGTGGGAGGGCATCTTCACTCGGTCTATGTCGCTCCTGCTTTTTTGTCCCATTGGTCAATCTCATGGGAGATCGCTGCCATTGCTGGATTTGTCTGCTGAAACCACTGTTTTTAAGCGGTTTCTGCCAAATCAGCGAAACCGCGATTGAGGTAGGTCCCCACCGATAACCAATGGGTACGTCTACCCCGCCCCAGTGGAGGGCGCAGGTACCCGAGGGAGGAAATAAACCATGCCCACGCTGCGTCCTGGTGCATCGACCCTGGGAATGGAGCAGGGAGGACGCAGCGGGGACACTGCAAGCTGCAGCTCTCCACCTCACCTAGGACACCTCCCGCCAGGGAGTCCTCACTCCTGTTGCCCAGGACAGATGCATACAGGGCGGGACTGGGTGGGCAGAGCCTGCTTCCACAGTGGTGCAACCTAATGTCTTATCACTGCAGCGTAGACAATGCCAAGGGGACTCGAGCAAGCACTGAACTGCTTCGGTGTATATCAGTGGGGCCAGATATACAGTTCACGGGCCAAATCCAAGCCACAAAGCCCTTCCATTTGGCCTGCCGGAAGTTGGGAGCATGCCCATTGGAGCATGCCCTGCTGCAGGATTTGGGGCCCCTGCACCTCAATAGACACGGCCAATGGCAACAGGGGGGCACACAAGGGCTGTGCAGATGTGCCTCTCGTTTGCCCTGCTGCCACCTGCCCCGGATATGTGCTACCGTCTGCTCCCCCACCCATGCAGCCCCTCAACACCTGACCCACACCACTAGCCCTGGACCCTGACCCCCGCAGCCGCTGGTGGCTTCACAGATCCAGCCCCGTGACCTGGATACAGCCCTAATCACTATTCCTGGAAAAAAAAGACAATAACCTGAAAGCTGAGCCAGCAGTGTGCCCTTGTTGCAAAGACAGCTAACGGGATCCTAGGATGCACTGGTAGGAGCATTGCCAGCAGATGGAGGGCAGTGATTTTTCCATCTGATTTGGCACTCCACATCTGGAGTGCTGTGTCCAGTTTTGGGCTCCCCACTACAGAAAGGATGAGGACACGTTGGAGAGAGTCCAGCAGAGGGCAAGGAAAATGGCTCGAGGGCTGGGAGACATGACTTGAGAGAAGATTGAGAGGGGATTTGATAGCAGCCTTCAGCTACCTGGTGGGGGGTTCAAAAGAGGATGGAGCTGGACTGTGGCAGATGACAGAACAAGGAGCAATGGGCTCCAGTTGCAGCAGGGGAAATTTAAGTTAGAGATTAGGTGAAGAACTGGAAGAGGTCACCCAGAGAGGTGGTGGCATCTCCATCCTTGGAGATTGTCAAGACCCAGGTAGACAAAACCTTGTCTGGGATGATGTAGCTGGGGATGATCCTGCTTTAGGCAGGGGGTTGGACTAGATGTGACCTCCTGAGGTCCCTTCCAATTTTCTATGATACTAAAACCATGCCGTACACACTTTGCATCTGGAAACTCTTCCTTCCCCCCAGGCACCTTCCAGCTCAGTAAAACAAGCTTAGGGAAGGGACTTTTGCACATGGGAGGGAAGAAGGGAAAAGCCAAGCAGCACAAAACCTGACATCTCTGTTGGGGGGTGCTGGATTGGAGTCCAGCACTGCCAGCCATGAATGACACTAACATCAAATAGGGAAGATGAAAGCCCACAATAGCGGATACAGCCGTCAGCTGCAGGGGGATCTGCTAGGAGAGGGGCAAGGGGATTTTTAACATGCACTCCCAAATCAGCTGGGATGCTTTTATTCCTCTGCAGTCTCAGCTTTGTCCCGTCCCGAAACGGTCCCCTCTGTCTGCGTTCAGCGAAGGGGCATGAGCCCCAGCACAGAGCACAGTCGCTCGATATAGGGGGGATCTGCGCGGAGCTAGCAGGTGAGGTAGGCAGCTATCTTTGGTGGGCCAGACACAGAGGGATCCCAATCCCCACTGGTGTCATGAAACACCGCATTCAAACTTGCACCCGGGTCTCAAAAGATCCCAGTCCTTTTCCTCAGATGGGCGGCAGCGAGATGGTTCCTCACTGCCATTCCACACAGAGATCGACAGGTTTTAAAATAATCCTCCACTGTTAGTTGTTAGGGGAAAGTTATCATAGCATTTAGTGGTTCCAACAAAATGAAAACTCAACGCGCCCGGTGCTGTACAAATGCAGGCTGGGACATAGCCGCTGCCTCCTAAAAGCTTGCTTTATCAAAGTCTCATCACATGCCCTGGGCTAGGAAAAGGGGTGGGTAACACGTGAGGATGCTTTTCCCAACAGACCAGTAGGACTTTCAGAATAAGAGATGGCACTGTGGTCCCTCTGGTCGTGGCTCACTAAAGGCATTAAAAGAAAGAACGAAGCGTGTTTTAGAAAACGGACTACAAGCCAGGCCTTTATCTCACTCCCTGGCTCAAGGCCCCACAAAAAGCAGGTAGCAGGAGCCTCGCTGCTCTGTGCCTCAGTTTTCCCATCTGCAAATGGGAATAATTGCTCTTCCTCCCTTTGCCCTGCCTATTTATATCACAAGGGCGACTGTGCCCCTACGTTAGATTGCTGAACCGGGGGCAAAACTTATTGATTGAAAAAGATCGCGGCTCGGAGTAGACAGAATCTAATTGCTTTCCCCCTTTTGAAATGCCAAACCGGAGAGTTTTGTTGCATTCAGCTGGAAAGAAACGGTTTAATTATGAGAAAAAGCAGGGATGGCTCAGAGGCACCGAGCTGCTGGCGGACAGAGAGAGAGGGGGCACGGCACTACCGTTGTCTTTCCCACAGCTCAGTGACTGCAGGTCTGCCCCAGGTCTCTGGGTTTCCCATCCCGCTAGATTCAAATGAGCTTATGTCTGTCTACGCGTGCTGTGAACAAACCAGCATGCTGTGCTGTGAACAAACCAGTTTCTCGGGTCTACCGGCATGCAAGAGCTCATCTCCCGGACGGGTCACTGCATGGGATCTACAGACAAGAGAACCTGCCATGGGATCGCTCCCCTTCCCAGACACTCAACGTGTCCTCAGGCTGCGCAGGCTTCGAAATCAGCATCCCCGAGTCTGCCAAGAAGGTAGTCTTGAACCTGGCTAGTGCGACTGAGTCAGGACAGCTGCTGGGGATGTCCTGAAAACCAGCAGGACTCTGTGTCTTCCTGCCAGATGCCTGGGTCATCGTGGAGGAGAACAGCGAGGGCTCGCCTGATCGGGTGTGAATGCAGAGGGTAGAGCTGAGTTGAACAGAAAAGCAATGAGTCGTAATAGACACCAGAAGGCAGAGAACGGGCACGTTTGATGCTGCCCTAGAAATGAAAGGGATAAACCGAGCTCAGGCTTTGCGGTCCAGGGGGACTGGAACGAGATCCTCCAAGACTGGGATACGTTATTCTTCCCGACATGGAGCTGCTGTTGGCTTTGAGAGGGGCATGACCCACAACACGCATGGTGCCTGGAGAGCTGGGCAGCCTTAGGAGTGCCTCCCGTGTGCCGAGACTCACAAAGCTGGGGTTGAGCCAATGCTAGGATGACACCATTGAGGAACTTTGGGAAGTGGCATCTCCCAAAGGGAGCTGGTTTTGGGGACAAGGAGACCCTTGCAAGTCTTTCCTCAAAAACCAGAGGGCTTCACCCCATCCAGCAACCTAACCTCAGTGATGGTGCTTAGAAAATGGCCCAACATGCCTTTCCCATGGAGCTGTGATGTGGAAGCCATAGGGATGTGGTGACCTGCGGTTACCAACCCCTTCCCTCCCTCCCCAGCTGTGTTCACTGCACCGGCCATTCAAGTCCAACTGCATTTATCTCTTTGTAACCGGAGCTAGTGCATCTTGCTGAAGCTCTCAAGCTATGAGCTCAAGCCTTGCTAGGGACTTCACGCCAAAGGCGGCACCCAGGTCTATATGGGCACCAGGATATTTAGGGAGCTGCCGCGGGCTGGGTAGACATGGTGTTAGTCACTTTGCTTCCTTGTGCAATGGGAACTACAGAAACTGCATCGTCACGGGCTGCCAGTCTGGAAAGGTGACAACCAGGGTCAAACCTACAGCTTTCAAAGCACAGACAAGGACATCCCGAGCAGGGTGCTTGCTGGCTCAATGGGTAGAGCACTCCCCTGAAGCTCATATGACTTGCTTTCAATCCTGGCTCTGCCACTGAGCTGCTGGATGACCCTGGGCAAGTCATTTCTTTCCCCTGTGCCTCAGTTTTCCCGGCTGTGAAATGGGGATGTTCATATTAACCCCTTTGCAGAATGCGTTGAGCCGTACAAATGCAGAGCCCTCCACTACTGCGGCCCAAACCTTTTTCCTCTGAAAACCCTGTAGCAGAGCACTCGAGGTATTCTGGAAGGTGGATTGTATGTGCCAAGTGTGATGTACAACAAACAGCTGCCGTTTTCTCGCTGCGGTGGGAAACACAGAGATTTTCAAACCAGATGATCAAATTACCCAAGGAAAAAAAAAAAAAAACCCCACACAAAACAACATGGAAAGCCCACACTGATCCTACCATCCATCGCGAACAGCAGGGTCTCAGAACGCCTCCGTTTCAAATGCCGGGCGAAGAAATAAAGGCAGCTCTCCATAAAACCGGGAGGAATCTGTCAGCAGCTTAGCAAAACAAACCTTCAATTCACTCCTGGAAAAGCGCAGCTTGCCCGCTGAACTGCTCCTGCTGGCAATGCGTGGTTTCCACCCCAAAATCAAATGAATGCACTTAGTGCATTCGAGAGCCGGAGAGCTAGAAGGGATCCTAAGGAGGTCAGCTAGTTCAGCGCCCTGCCCCAGGGCTCTTCTTCCAGGCGGCCTTCCTCAATGGCCATTCATCCCGAGCAGAGTTCCCCAGGCTCCCAATGCAAGATACAGACATGTACGAATCTCTTTTAAAAAACAGGGCTCCCCAATTTACATAGCACGTGATTATTTAAGAATGTACTCTCTGTTCTTCTGGCTGCCTAGTCTAAAGGTCCCACTTTAGCCTGGAATAGATGGGGAAGACAGCTCCAAAATCGGACCAGACCCTTGGGTTTCAGTCCCAGCCCTGTTTCTAACTCACTCGGTCATGCTGGACAGGTCACGTCGCTACTCTGTCTCCCCACTGGGCTCATGATACATCCCTTCATAGCCTCTGTGGCATGTACCACACATAGCACCCCCTGGCCCTGGCCTAACCCTCAAGGGTCACCTCGTCTGCCACTGCATGGAGCATGGCCGCACTGGTCCTACACGGTCCCAGACGGACGCCTGCCCACACTTCGCTGGACAGCCCCCAAGGAAGGTGTTTCTGCTCGAGCGTGGCTGTCCGCAAGCCCTCGTGTCCCCCGAGCCCCATGGTAGAAGAGGAAATGGCTTCCTTTTGGGTGGGATGGGTGACTAAGTGTGCTGGGGCTGACCACCAGCCCTCCTGCCTGTAGTCGCACCTCGCCGACCGACAGCGCAGGCAGCAAGAGATGGATTGGGTGACACTATAGAGGAGCGTTAGCCTCTGGGCCCTTCCCTGAGTGATCTCTGCCTCCAGATGACCATTGCCCACAGCACAGAGGTCTATGATCTTCTCCTCCACCTGCAAGTGCACAACATGCCTCCTTGTGGCATTATTGCCCCCATTTTACAGACACGAAAACCAAAGGTGGAGGGACTGGCCTCAAGACACCAGAGGAAATCCGCAGCAAAGCCAAGATACTCGACTCCCAGCCCTGAAATGACTGAACCGTGTTGCCTCTAAGAACGAAAGGCATGTTCAGACCGTGGGGTGAAATATCACTCTCCTCTTATTGGCACGAATGGACCGAGGCAGCTGCACCCAAGCCAAGAAACCTGGATCCACCGCGTAGGCTGGAAAGTCCTTGGCACATGAAGCACTCTAGTCACCCATGGGAAGGCCGAGGACAAGGTGATCTTGGGGCTTGTGGGGTCCCCAGCTGCAATAGGAGGGCACCCCCTACTCCAGCACTGCTGGCCCCCAAGTTTTCTGACCCTTGGTGGTCCCTTGATGCGAGAAGGAAGGAAGGCAACTAGCATCTTGTGCATCTTCCCCTCAGGTCCCACTGCCAGGATGGGGAGCTGAGCCCCGCTGGCTCTGGCCATGGACAACCTCAGGCTGGCTCAGTCCCAAAAGGGCTGATTAGGAAACTACATTAGTCCCAAGGGCATCGGGCACCGGCAGCCTCCATAGAGCTTTTTCCAGGCTGAGTCTCTGCTGACTCAGGGGCTGGCCCCTGTGCCCAAAGCAGACAAGACACCCCACTTGTTCACAGGAGGGGTAGCATGGGATGGCCCCTTTGCTACTGTGCTGCGGGCACGTGGCCGCAGCTCTTAGGGACCATCCCCGGAGAGGAAGATGGAGGTGCTTGCACGTGTGCACACGCGCATGATGCTTTGCAGGAAGAGATGGAGGCAAAAGGTGACATGACATACGGTCTTCCCCCAACCCCGACAAGACCACGCGTGTGTGCATGCACATGCACATGGGTGTGTGCGCACAAATGCCATTACTGCACAGCCTTCCCATTCTCTGGCGCAACGGTGTTAAATCCCTGCCAAGGCCCCGCGAGATGACCTCTACCGCCGGAGCGCAAGGTATTAACAAACAGTAATGGGATCTCGCTGTGACTCATCTTCGCAGAGCTGACAAACTGTTGATTCCATTGATAAAAGCCTGGAGAGCTCGGGCACATGGCCAAACCCCTCCGCTCCATTCACGGGAAGGGGGGCTGGGGAGAGGAGGCAGCTGGGCAGTGGTCCAGGGAAGAGAGGCACAAGCAGCTCTGGCTATCAGACAGAGCTCTCCATTAGCCATGGACGAGCGCCAGAGACATGGCTGGGAAAGGAAAGCCATCCGCTTTGCTGGTCAATGAGGCTTCAGCAGGAGAAAGGAGTGACGTGCGAAGTGTGGGCATGGACAAGAGAGATGCCGAAGGGCTCCCATGGGCTACTCCTTGCCCCTCTGCAGGGCACCATGGCAAGCGTCCATCTGTGCATCTGCAAGTCTCTCTGCCAGAACAACTAAAGCAAAGATTAGGAGTGAGACTGGGGGTCCTGAGCAAACCACAGCATCCGGGCTAAAGGGGAGGCATAGAGATGTGGCAAGCAGGATGCTACCTGTGCTCTGAGGTTTGCAAAAAATGCAAGAGGCAAGACCAACCTGCCACTTTGCTGGGCTTGTAGTTAGCTGTGTTAGTACGAGGTCAGTCAGAAAGCAGGGTAGAGATGCCCCTAGACCAACTAAGACATAGAGAGAACACAAGCTTACATGAACCCACGTTCACTTCCTCAGATGCTGTGAAAGGAGGCGCAGAAAGCAGAGTATAAGAAAGACAGAGAAATTACAATACAAAAGACGTGGGAAAGGGAAGAGAGAGGTAGGTAGGAGGAGAGGGGGCAGTGCTAGGAGAGCAAAGCAAGTGAGCAGTAAACCCATAGGAAAAAAGGGGAGTTTATGACAGCCTGATCAAGGAGCAGTCCATGACTGCCGGGAGATGCTGGAGACCAGAGCCTCCTGTTGGCATTCAGCATGTAAAGCCACGTCTCCTGGAGGCAGCAGCAAAGCAGATGAAATGGTTCATGGCTGGAGGAGGAGACCCGTGGGAGCAAGGGAAGTGATGAACAGCTCCAGTACCCAGTGCTGACACATCTCCTTTTCTTCCCCTGTTCTGGAGAGCTTCAGCCCTGGTGTGGCATTTATCTGCCCTGTTCACCCACATCGAGTATTTCACTCTTGGTCCCTTGTGGTGTTCAGTAATCACTCTGAGCCAAGGGATACCGCTGCTTCAGTCGCGGTCCAGAACGAGCCTCTGCTCAACTCAGCAGCTGCTCTCAACTGACTCTGGTGAGAGCCTTTCAAAGATGCAGTTCCCCACACACCCTCTGCTACTGACCACAATTACCTGGCACCGAGGTCAACATTCAATGCCAGCTTGAACTCAGCTCAAGTCTATAAAAAGCCAAAGCTTCTTTTATCAAGGGTACAAGCGTGCTAACTATTCGCGGATAGCTTTTCCCTTCCCATTGCTATATGGAAACCAAAGCTGGTTGCAGAGTTGGCATATAACAATGGCTGGTATTGTTACAGACATCCTAAGAGACACTGCCTGCTCCAGGAGATCTTCCAGTGGGAATGGGCAGGACAGAAGAAGACAGGAGGGGGACCAACGGTGCAATGACATGCCCAAGGCTACCTGCCAAGTCAGTGGCAGAGCCTGGAGTGGAAACCAAGTCTCTGGTGGCTGCAGAGACCCAATACATTTATCTCAGGGTAGATGTGGAGCAGACACAACATACCACGGTGTAGGTCACTCCACTGCAGGGCAGTTACCCCTAAGGAAATCAGGTGCAAGGAGGCACCAGTGTGGACCCATGCATGAGCCCACAGTGCATTTCCTCTGAGCGTGGCACCCGGCTCAATAAAAATTTGCTTTTAACAGCTCTCTTGCCACGCACCGGTGAGAATAGCATCTACTGCGGGCAGCTACCCAGGGGAGCAGGCCACCTGTCCACTCCAGCCACCAGGCACTTGTATTCGGATGTAAGCCAATGTGCGCATGCAGCGAGTGTCGGCTCCCCGACGCCCGCTCTAGGGGCTGGTCGTGAAACCCCGCTGCCTCCCTGAAACCCCCTGAACACGGGGGGGCTAACCCAGAGGCAGCAGCATCAAGGGCACCGGCCTCAGCAGGGCTTTCCTTACCTGCCGGCTTCCCTCCCTCCCCGCTCAGCAGCAGAAAAGCCTCTAACCTGCACAAATCACAGGCGCGGATCAATGCTGCCTTCCTGCTGCACCTTGTACTAATTAGAAAGGAACCCGGCTCTGGGGGAAAGGCACATCTTACTCGCTCCCAGACAGAGGCGGATACATGATTTATGAACCACCGGATACGCACGGCACCGGCTCCTGCAGAGGCCACGGCGTGAGTCACCGCTTCCAGGCAGAGCTGCCCCCTTCCTCCCCTCTCTGCCCAGCCCAGCCACGCCAGCCGCTCAGGAGACAACACGGCTCCCGTGCGGGGAGGCGCCACGGAGGCTAAGTGCCCACGTAGGGCCAGGCCCTCTGGGAAGGCTGGGGCGCGTAGCAGGAGTCATTGCATGTTGTTGCATGCGGGCAGCAAGACTGAGGCCCAGGAGATGGCTCCGGCTCCGTCCTGGCACAGGCTGGTGGCAGGGGTTGTCAGTCGGTGCCAGTTCCTGCGTGTTGGCCCCCCGACCAGACTCCTGCCGGGTCACTGCAGAGGGCTCCACGTGCTGAGGACTTTCCAGCCCACGGGGTTTTGTAGCTTGGGTGCATGGGACTCAGCTCAGCTCGCTGGCGCATTTTGTCTCTGCTGAAGTCCCTCCCTCGTGCACCACGGGCATCACCAGTCTATTGATGCCCGGGGCTTGCCCTGCGGCACAGAGACGGGGCAGGGTTTGGTGCCACAGGCTCTGCAAGCTGCTCCAACAGGCCGTAGCAGAGAGGATGATTTTGAGCTGACCCCTGGAATACAACCTGGAAGCCTGTCCCTGCCCCTCCTTCTAACTTGGTATAACTGGTTCACGTTAGCCGCCACGAAACAGGAAGAGACTCGGCCATTCTCTATTCATTTCCCTCCAACTTGGCCCAAGTAGAAATCACCCGTTTCTTCCTTGGGATGCTCATGTGGGACGTAACAAGATCCTGGTTGCTTTAGGCAATGCAAAGGCAGCTAGCTCTCACGGAGGTGATGCCACCCTGGAGCCGTCAAACTAGGTGATGCCCGACTAACATGCCCTGTCGCTCATCCCCCGTCACAGCCCTGAGAACGTTATGGAGGGAATTTGACCCCCAAACCCCACGATGCCCTGAGAAGAGTGGATGCAGCCCACAATGCACTGCAAAACCTCCCTCCAGGGTAGTCAATGGGGGATACTGGGATACCCGCAGTAGCGAATATCTTCTGCCACTACCACCAGTCGTGGTGAGGACACAGTGCACCCGCAACAGCGACCACATCCAGAGCCACAGCTGTTTCAGCAAAGTGAGAGTAGCCAAAGGCTGGCAGGACTTTTGCTAATACAACTCTGTAGTATGGATGAGGCCCCTTGGACCTAGGTACCACTGGGACTTAGATGCCTGCGTGATAACTCAACCTCCCTGCAACTCAGTTTTCTCCTCTGACAAACATTGCTGCAGGGGCTGCCAGGTTTATTCAGTGCCTTTGCGTCGGGTGCTTTGAGATCTGCCAGTGGATAGGCCAAGATTGCTCCCCAGCCTTGCTTTTGGGGAGGTAGCAGATGCCAGCCATGCAGGGAGAGGTGGGCTGGGGAGCACAAGAAATCCCCACTAGTAGAGATGGCCAATGCCACTGTCCCTTCACCAGATAGACAGCATTATAATTCCTACCAAGACCACTACCAAGCAGCTTCTTCAAGCTGTAACTTCGGACACAAACCACTCCGATGCAAAAGACTCCATGAAAAGAGCATGCCTAAATTGAACCTGTAGCCAAGCTTGTTAAAAAGAAAAGACTGTCACTGGCTGCTCCCAAGAGCTTTACGTGCTGCTAGAAAAGAGAGACATAACTGGTAGCGTGCGTGTCCCAGGCTGCAGATGTCTCTCTTAGGGTTTGCACCCTGCAGGGCCAGAACGGGGGCAGAGGGGTTCGAGGCTCTGGCTGGATGCTGCTGAGAGAGGACATGGCACCCCCAGCACCCAGGTTAACCTCCCTCCGGCCTTCCAACCCCCATGGATTTATACAGAATCAGAACTCATGGTAGAGGTGATCTCTTGTATTAAACCACCCTGATTTTTGCAAATTGAAAGAATTTTTTTTGCAAAGATCTAGTTGGTCTAATAAAAGAAAGTTTTGCAAAAAAGTGTCTTTACATTTGCAAAAGTCAGGTTGGTCTAATAAAAGAGATCACCTCTAGCCTGAGTTCTGATTGCTTTTGCCTTGAGACCAATACGACTACAACCTGGATACCTGACACATGGTGAGCCAGGACCCGCAGCCTTTCGTTTGGTGGCAGCTGCAGGGCCAAGGAAGAGTGAAGCTGGCTGCTAGCAGGACTAACTTCCCTTGCAGCTCTGGTATCTCCCGCAGGGAGGAGGAGCTGTTTCCATCCCAGCACCCCCTTTATGAGTGCCCCAGTCACCCACCTTGAGCCATTGCTGGACACAGGCATGGGCGAACCGGGCAGCCACCCAGGGGCCCAGACAGAAAGCGGGGCTGAAAATGGTGAAAATAATGATTATTATTATCATGATCTCTGGCAGAGGGGGGCCCAATACTAAAAGCTCACCCAAGGCGCTAGGAGTTTAGGTGCGGTGCTGCCCTGAGCTGCTCCGCTACTAGAAAACAGGAGCCGGAGTCGTCATTAGGGAGTGACTTGAATCCTTGAAGAGCTCAACATTGCAGAGAGGGGCAAGGGCTCTCTCGATCGTCTGGACCGATGCAGCTAGGGACAACAGCTTGGAAGAGAGCCCAAGGAGAGCAGTGTACTGAATATCAAAGGAAACATCCAGACAGTGAGAGCTGTGAGACTGTTTCCCCACGGGCAGCAATGTGAGGCCCTTGCAGGAGATCCCTGCAGCACACGCGGGTGGTGGGGATCACCCCCGCATCCTTCTGGAGAAGCGGGTGAACTCAGGTCTCCGGCTGTCTGCCAGCAGCACACCCACTTCTGTGAGCAGCCCAGACTTTATTCTGCAAACGGCGCCCCACGCGTTGACCGTGACTCGTGCCAATCCACGTGCTGGGCTGTGCCCACACGAGCCATCCCGGAGGGTTACTCATGTAAGCAAGCCAGTTGGTAGAGCTGGAGCACGAGTTTCCATATTGCTTTGAAGGCAGCCTTTTTATTTCGACATGGGTTTGTTTGTTTTTTCTCCCCCCTCCCTTGCAGTTCACAGAACATTTTTCACCCTCCTTTAATCACTTAAAAAAAAATTTAAAAAAATCAACATGCGCATTGCAGAGAAAGAGTGGCAAGGAAAATATAATGGTAGAAGAAGGGACTGAAAGGAAGGAAGAGAAAGGCAGCTGTATTAACCATCTGCTACCCTACGGTATAACGCCCACTTCAGTAGCTGTTTACAAATCAAGTCACCGGTGTTAGTAGAAACATAGCCACTTGCTTCAGAAGCATCAGATGATTGGCTGTCAACCTGCCATGTTTATTAAAAAAAGCAGATTGGCCCTTTCTGGAAATGTGTGGTAGGAGGAATAAAGCAGAAAGCTGTTTTTAACAAGGCACTGCTAAGAGACATATGTTAGAAAACAGATCCCAGCCACACTGAGCTTCCCAGAAGGTTGTAGCGGCAAAGGGCAGAATACCCCTCGATCTGCTGCGACAGGAGGGATCCCAGCTCTTCTCAAAATAGGAGCCGTCTCATAAAGGAAGAAACGATCGTAACAAATAAACCACGCAGCTTGAGTTCCAGCGTTGTCTCCCCCGTTTACCACATCCTGGAAAGTTAAGTAGCTGCAATGTCACCTAGTAGATGGACACCGTGGGCATCTATACACGTGCTCGGGGGCGGAGGGGGGCGCTTTAATTAGAGCCGCTCTAATTAAAGCGCCCACAGTGGCATGTGTATTCAGCGTCCTGCGCTTCAAAATAGCGGTGGCGGGGGCTTTAACTAAAGCTCGTTCAATGAGCTTTAGTTAAAGCGTCCCTGCCCCCATTTTGAAACATGGGGATGCTAAATACATGCGACACGGAGATTGCTGGAGCATGCTAATTAACATGCTGCAGCAGACTCAATTTATGCAGCAGACTCGTGCTAATTAGCAGGCATCGCAGCAGAGCTCCGTCACGTGTATAGGTGCCCCACATCGCCAATGAACAAGACTCACCACCATGCCCTCCAGGGGCACCAAGACTGTACGAACCTATTACTACCTTTTAAAAAAAATGTCGCTCTTATTCTCGTTTCTCCCTTCATTATGGGCTCCATTTCCAACTTAGCACTTCTGAGGCTTCAGCTGTCACCCAAACCGTGGCTTATTTTAAAAAGCCTCCATCCAGCATGGTTGGAACGAGGCCCAGGTTGGTAGTAACCTACAATTGTTACCATCTGAAAGCTGTTCACTGCCGTCTGCGAAACAGGTTGGCGGCCTCTGCTCAGATCCAAGTGGGTATAAAAGGGCCATTTGAAGCCCCCGGTGAAGCCATTATCTCAGCCATTATCTACAGTGCTCCAAGTAATTAATCCAATTTATGTAGTCCCTAGATCTGACCTAGCCCCCCACTACTCAACCCCAGATTTGACCCAAGCACAGCAGAGAAACTAGCTCTCCGTATGGGCGGCTTGGAGACCAAGAGGCAAATAGCTGGCTGGGTTCAGAGACCCCTCTGCCCCGAGGGGCTGCATGCCCCGTGGGTGAGTCTGAAGCACGTACGTGTTGGGATGGGGATGACTCGGGCGGCTGCTGCCTCGCCGCCCATGTCTGGTGCAGCCATCCTGCCGGCTGGGGCGATGGCATTTCACAGCCAGCAATGACAGAGGGCGAGAGAGAATTGGGGTCGGGCCTCCAGGACTCCTTTCCACCCCACCAAGGCAGCTTCTCACTCTCCCCTGGATGGCTGCAGCACTTTCCTGCACCCCGAGGAGCAGACTGCACTGAGGCAAGTGGACCTGCACCAGGTTAAGATGAGTTTACAACAGGGATGGGCAAAATAGGGCCGGCAGGCTGGATCCGGCCCATGGTGTGATTCTACCCAGGCTGTGAGAGGCAGCCTGGGCCGTGGCACATGCAGCTGGTCTTGTCACCCCCGGGTATGGAGGTGCTGCCCACCCAGTCCTCGCCCGTGGCCCTTGGATGTGCCAGGAGCTGTAGTCCATGGGGCTGAGCAGCACGGCAGGGGTTGCACGGCAGCTGGACTTGACTTTCTGGCAGCCACCGCCGCTACCTGGGAGCAGATGCATGCCCCTGACCCCGGTCCTGCTGCCTGGGCACCCTAACCCGTCCACCCTGCACCCACCACGGGGGTGCCAGATGGACTGGGGGGGTGGGGTCTGGGACTCCGGCGCACAAAGCGTGCTCAGCCAGGCAGATAAAAGGGGGCCACAAGTGGGTAGGGAGTGGCATCTGGGAGTAGGATGGGTGGGAGGGGCTGAGACCAAGATTGTGGGGTTTAGGACCCCACAGGGGGGTGACAGTGTAGGGCTGGAGCCCATTGCAGGGACAGGAGGGGAGCAGCTTGTGGCTCTGTCCTGGGTCCTGGCCCCACACTGTCACCCGTCTGCAATCCCAGCCCACTCCCAGAGGCTGCTCCCTACTCATGTGTGGCCTCATCCCATATGCCCAGCCAAATGCACCCTGCCCGCAGGGGGCCCAGGCCAGTCTTCATGGAGACCCCACCCTCCCACTCCATCCAGTGCCCCCAGCAGTGGGCATGGGGTGGATGGGCCTGGGGCCAGATATGGTCAATTGGCATCTTCCTGTCCCCCACCCCCGCCGGACAGTGTAAACAGCCCTGGCCAGGATAGCACCCCACCCTCTGCCCTTGAGAGCTCACCGGTGATCCTCCAGCCCAAATAACTGCCCTCCCATGGTCTAGAGCATAGGAGTGGCAGGTAGAAATAATGCAGCTTGGTCTGAGATGAAGCTGTGCTTCCAAGCCAGTCATCACTGCTTCTCCCTGCTGCTCCTTACCACTGCCACACAGGCAACCCACCACCGAATCCCCCCGCTGCTAAACTGCTGCTGCCATCTAGACTTGTAGGCTGGGTGCAATTGCTTGGCAGGCCAGATCCTGCCTGCTAACCCCTGCCCTAAAGTAAACCTATCATCAGGTTTTGCATTCATTAGGCCCTTCCTCATCACTCAGTCTTGCCATGGCAGACCTCCCATGGCACTTTGTGGTCTAACCCTGCCACGATCACATCAACAACGACTCAGGAGGGTAAAGAGATGAATGTCCGTGGAGTCGACTGAAAAGTCTGATCTAGTTTCCACTGAAAAATGGAGAGTGATGGAAAATGTTCATTTTCCACCTGAGAAGGTGTCTCCAGCTCTCTGCTGCTTCCCCCACATTGCATTCCCCCCCACTTTGCCTCGCTCCGACTCCAGTCCTGCGGTGGTGCAGCTGCTTCCAACCTTGGGTCTCTTTCCAGACTGCAAGAAGTAACCTGGCTCTTCTCTCCTCCCTGTCTCTCTCTGGAAGTCCCCATCTCTTCCCCCAGAAAGTCTCTCTCACTTCTAGTTCCCTTCCATGGGAGCCTTTAACTTCCTAATGGAGAGCCAGTTGTCTCTAGCAGCTGGCCCAGTCATCCTAGGCAGCCTGCAATCAGCGCCTACTGCCTGCAGCTGGGCTGTAACCTTTGCAAACCTGCAAAGTGTTACAGTCCGAGGTGTGCAGTTGGGTGCAAGCCTTTGCCAGCCAGTCTGGTATGCCCACAAAAAACAAACCCTTGTTTTTCCATCAAAAAAACATGGCAAGATCTCACCGAAGCAAGTGTTTGTTCTGGCCAGAAAGTCTCCTTTGTTCAATAGGTTTCTACAAAAAAACAGCAGCAGCAACAAGCGTGCCACTCCAGTGAGAACAGACGTGGCTCACTGAGTTCACGGGTGGACCCAGGATTTTTCTAAATGGTGCAGCACACTGCCCCTCAGACCATAGGGAGATGGGAGCACGGCGTGGCTGGTGTCCCTGTATTGGAGCCAGGCAGGGAGCAGGCACATGAGCCCATTGATAGCACTGCCATTGGCTCGGGAGCAGGCGGATGGGTGGGGGGTGGGGGGTGTCACAGACCCTCCTGCCCTGCTCCCAGCCAGAGACTGCTGGGACGCTGGGCTTGCCTAGGGACAGCAGTGGCATTGCACAGGTTTCTCCTTCTAGGGCTGGCCAGGAGCAGACACTGGAAGGAGGAAGCTGCATGCTGTCCCCTGCTGAGCCTGGCACCCTGCACAGCCACAGGCCATGCCTGCAGCTCCCCCCATGCACAGATGAGCTGGGGACAATGGCAGCAGTGGCAGAAGTGGGGTGCAACCGCACCTCCACCCTCTCCCTGGATCTGCCCCTGGCAGGGCTGTGTATTCAGCGTCCTGTGCTTCAAAATAGTGGTGGCTATAAATTATAGCACAGGATGCTATAAATAACCCCCAATATTAGTGCAGCAGTGGTCTGAAGTCAGACAGAAAGCAGGGCAGGGTGGCACCTAAAGGGACTAACCGGTTGAGAGGCATGACCTTGCATAGGCAGCAGCTTGCTTCATCAGACGCCAGCACAGAGCACCCTGCTGCCTACAAATCCCAGCATCATCACTGTCTGGTCCCAGTTCCCCCAGCCCCAGCATCCATTCTCTGCCTGCTGGTCGTCTTCCCCAGATCTGAAACCAGAGATGGGTTTGGAGCTTGCAGCTGAACACTGGGGAGAAGCCCTGCCAGCACTCTTGAATTAACAGTCGCTAATAAATATGAGAAAGGAGGGATGAGATGGCTTCAGTCCAGCCGTGGTTAGCAGAGCCATTTCAAATCAATATGCCATTTCAAGAGCAGCCAGGGCAGTACCGCACATGGAGACTGCTCTCCCTTAGCAAGGAGCCTGAAGCAACCTTGGCCTGGACTTTGGCTGCAACTCAGACAGTAAAAGAGATTGCCGGATGCTGCGGGTCCATGACCATGAGGAGCGTTCACTAGGAGTACTGGTCACCGCACCAAAGAAAGAGCGAGAGAGGTCGTTAGCTGTGGTGGTCTGCAGTCCGGCAGAAGGGTAGGGTGAGGTTGAGTTGGTCTAAGAAAAGATATCAGATTTGCCCAAAGAACCTTGTCTGCCGATGTCCTTAGACCAACACGGCTACAACCTCCACCTCTGTAAAAACTTCAGCCACTGGTTGGTTTCTGTTGACATTTAGGGTTGATAGGTGCTCGAGTAGCCTCCCCGTGGCTTGAAAAGCACCAAAATGAATTTGGATCTGAAACCGGACCTCCGGTCCTAAAAATCTACAGGCCCCATTCAAAGTCCATTGAGAGGCTTTATGTTGAGTTCAGGGGCCTTTGGATCAACTTTGCAATCCCTTCACTGTAGGGCTGAAGTAGGAGGCCATGGGATTGTTGGCTTGGACATGTCCCAAAGGCAAAAGGAGACACCCGGAGGCATTTGCTGCCGAAGCGTGAATGTTTTTTCTGTTAAGGGCATCCTCCTGCACCTGAGTCTGGGCCGCAGATGTGCAGAGAGACTCGGCCTTCGGCCGGCTCCATCAGCGATCAGAGGAGTACATGCGAGTGACACGATCTGTAGGGAACGTACTGCCTTTTGCTGAGTGGGTCCATCCATGTGAGCACCGCTGTCTCTACTGGGGGGATTAGAAGGGCTGTAACGGCTGCCGCAGCCCCTGTACTGCTGAGCTAAGGGGGAGTCTCCGTGGATGCGTTCCCAGGAGTTTGACTCTGAACGAAGTGCAGCTCCGTGAATTTCTCCCCGCTGCCGGGCACGGAGGTGGAGGAACGGGGCTCGCTGCAGGGGCTGCTTTTCCTCCACGTTGCTCCGTTGCAGCCAGGGGATCCACGCGGCTTCATATCCGTGGAAGATCTCGGCGGTTCTGCTCCTGTCGAGCCCCGTCCCCAAGCGCTTGGCCACGTGTGGCCTCCTCCAGCTGCAGGAGTTGTGCCCCCCACCCCTTCCTTGCACCTGAGCTCTTCTCTCACTGCCCTCGGCCCCGGGGAGCCCTGAGGCGACAGAGGAAATACAACCAGATGGGGTTTTAAATCTACATCGACTGAGCATTCGCCCCTCACAAAAACCCGCCTCGCCCTCCTGGACCCTTCGCCCTCCTTTTTGAAACAAAAATGCACTGAGTCCTTTTCCCCTAATTCACTGAAATCCAGCCTTCGCCGCCCTGCCTCTCGCTCCATCACTGTCTGCTTGCCCCCCGGGTGCCATCAGAGGTCTGATACCTGCTTTCCATCCTTGCCCCTCTCTAAATGCTGACGGTGTGACTGAGAGATGAACCAGGATCCTCACTGTCTCCCACCGGCCCTCATTAGGTCCTGACAGATCTGTATTATAGCGAGGCCCCAGATTTACGCAAGGGCTGGTTATTCATCTCTTTCTGACGAGACGATTCCCCGTCCCCTTTGAAAGCCGGGGCTTTGCGAGAGAGTCGGAGAAAGCAGATGCAGAATATCAGCTGCTTTTGCTGGCTCCGAAGATGAAAACATTTAACATGAAATTGGATCTTTAGGGACAGAAATAGAATAAGCAATTCCCCCCCTCCGCGCCCCCTCCTCCTTTATTGCAGTCCTGTATCTCCCAGGCCTTGATGAATTCAAGCCCTGACTGATGGCTGTTGGGTTAACTTGCCACTAGTTAATTCGAGCAGCATCTCAAGCGAGACGCATCTGGCAATGAGGTGTTTAGGAGTACTGGAAGTGGGGAAAGGATGATGTTTCCTCTGAAGAGGGGGATCCCTTCTTGGATTTATCTGGGGGGAAAGGGAAATGTGGGTGGATTCGGTCAACTCTGCTCTGGACCTTTCTCCAGGAAGGAAAAAAGCTCATCTAGGGAGGAGATGATTTTCTTAACATTGGGCCCCCCAACACCCCCATAGCATGCCCTTCAGCCCCGGGGAGAGGCCAAGAGAAGGAACCACACAGGACACATCTGAACAAGGTTGCTTAGTGCGCTTGGAGGTACGCCGAGACGGCAGCGAGCCAGTCCGAGGATGGATGTAGCAACCACAGAGGAGGTTAACATGAACACAGTGACACATGTGTAGGCATGGCGCTATCTGATGTAGGAGCCTGCTAAGCATGCTCCGTCTGGCTTGCGCTATAAGTAACTTAGTGCACAGATAATTCACCACGTGGCCGAATACTTCTGAAGGCTCCAACCCAGTTCAGAGAGGAGTGTGCAGACCCAAACCCGCTAACCTAGGGGTTAGCTCAAATCCTCCGGAGAGGATGTAAGCTAACAAGATTCTCTGCTGGAAAGTTTTTCAAGTCATTCTGCACTTTGGAAATTTTTTTCAATGAGAGCAGGAAAGAAATGAAGTGTCCTGAGAAGCTTCCCAATAGGACAGGACTGCAGGTAAGTCCATGTCCTGCTTCCAAGGTCCATTTCCCTTTCAATCCAGCTAATCAGAACCTATTGGGGTCTCTGTACTGCGTTAGACAGGGATTATCAGGAGACAACGAGTGTAGTTGGAGAATCAGACAAAAAGAGGGCTGGACGGGGGTCATCTAATCCAGCCACCTGATTGAGGTAGGATCACCCTGATCCAAACCATCCTATGCTAATCCTTGTCTAACCTATTCCTAAAATGCAATCAACCCCATCACACAACTGCAAGGTTTACCCCCCAAAGACACCAAAAGCACCCTAACCTGCCATGGGTAATGCAGGGGACAAGGACTGACAAGGGTTGCTAAAACTCATAAGAGATCCCAGACAGAGGGCCACCCACCACTACTACAGAGGAAGGCGAAACTACCCACAGTCTGTACCAATCCGACCATGTACCAATCCTTCCCGATCCCAAATGCAGCAATGGTAAAGTTGTCCCCATGAAAAGGAGACATTCGGAGGCCTGTTCTTTCTTAGACAAAATCATTCCTATTCCAGGACATGTCCAGGGCATTGTTTCAAAAGGTCAGAGATGCACTTTGGATCGACGGGTTGCAATCCCAACAGGGAGAGCGCAGCCCTTCCTCAAGGAGAAGACGGTACGTTGAATTGGGTACAATGCGCAGTGCATGAATCTTTCCAAAGAGACCTTAAGAACAACCCCTAAGATGTAGCCTCTTCTGAGCAGGCTTCGCAGGGTGCTGCACTTAAGCACGGGGGAACGGCCGGGGGGGTTCTTCGAGTCCGGTTGTGCAGGGTACAGCTAGTCCTCTGCCCTCCAGAGGTAGCTTCATTTTGATATGTTGCGTGGGTATCATTTGAAAAGCACTTGCATTGTCTCAGGATCGAAGGAGCTATACACATAAAGTAGAATATTATTTATCTTGTCAAGGCTAGAGTCACAAGAGCTGATATTTATGTATCACCTTATAAAGTTCTCTTAGCTGTGTGCACCCTTTGTGGAAAAGCTCCATTGGCATTATTTGGGCGAGGCAGATTCTCCGGGGAAGCTGTGGTAAATAGCAAGAGAGTTTGCTCTCCGCCTCAGCCCTCTGAGAGGTAATCCTTGACACAGGTAGGTGCTTCTCGTGCAGCAAGAATTGCTGAAATGTTGCAGAGAGGAACATTGCCCGCATGATGTTTGTGACCACGTCTGTTCTAGGACTGGGTACGTGCTAGAAATAAACCGGTTCCACCAAGAAAGACCCCAACTCGGTATTACTCATTTCTGTTCTGGTGGGAAATCCACCTGAACGGCTCTGTCATCTGCTGCGACCTGACAGAGGTGCAACAACAGGCTCCATTTGTTTTGCAAAGGAGGAGGTATCATTATCCCCTGTTTAAACACTGCCAGGATCAGTACCCGCATGGCGCTCTACCCAGCCTCAAGTCTAATGGGTTATCTACCACACCGACCGATTTCAGAGGAAACTCCCTTCCGGGAAGCTCTCAGCATCCCGGCCCCTGATGCAAATGTATAGCCCTAGGTAAAATGAGATTTTTTTCAGTGAACTGTAATTTTGCCACAATGATGACAATTCAGGGTGAGCAAAACTATCTGACGATTTGGTTGATCGTTTCAGCTGTTCCTTTTTCCTTGGATGAAACATTTTATTCTATTTTTTAAATTCAAATGTGAAATTTTGACTCGCTTTAAAAAAAAAAAAATTAGAAATCAACCTTAAAAAAAAAAATTAAGCAACCCAAATTGCAACAAAATATTTCACATGGGTAGAAAAATAACTTGGTTGAGAAGAGGGAACTTTATTATTGCTGTTGTTGCATTGTTGCTATTATTATTTCACCAGAAAAGTTTCTGGTCTCTCAGACCAAGGCTTTGATTTCTCAGGTTAGCTGGCACATGAAAATAACCCCCAATATTAGTGCAGCGGCAGTCCTGAACACAAACTGAAAGCCAACCCAGTAGGAGAAACAACTTCTGCTATAAAGCAAAGAGGAAATACAATAATTACTTATTGTCTCCAATGCTTTTCAGCTTCAAAACGCACGGCGTGTTCAGTAACTGCATTGGTCAGAAAACTTTTATCCAAACACATTTTTAAAGAAAAGAACAAATGTCCATGGATGTTTTCTATTGTCCAACGCCCTGTATTAAATGCAGAGGTTTCCTCGGAGCTAAGCAGCTGTTATCCCCATAGACACATGATGTCGTGCATTCGATACTTGTGTAGATGCATCCCCCACCATGTCCTAGACCAGAGGCAGGCAATTATTTTGGGTGGAGGGCCACTTACCAACTTTAGGCAAGCTGTCGAGGGCCACGTTTCCCTCTCCAGTACAGGGCAGCAGGAACAGCCCCATGGTCCCAGGCCAGAAGCCTCTGCTAGGCAGGGGCTTCTGGTTGGGGAGGCAGGGCTGGGGGGCCTTGCTGCTGGGTCCTGCTGCCGGCTTCCCCTGGGTCCTACTGCCCCTGGCTCCTGTCACCTTTGACAGGCAGCCAGGAGCAAATAAATATTAAATTTTCTAAAATTTTTAGGGGCCCTGCAGGCCAGAAAGAATGGCCTGGTGGGCTGGATCTGGCCCCCAGTCTATATTTTGCCCACCCCTGTCCCAGACAGAACCACAAAGGTGCCACAAACAGTATCCTGCTGACAGTGAATGGGTAGCCTCCTTTAGTTATTAATATAATGATACTTAGCCCTTATTGACAGCCAGTCCCAAAGCATGTGACAAAGGATTCCCATTTCACAGATTATTATTATTCCCTTTTACAGATGGGGAGACTGAGGCATGGGGGAATTAAAGTGCTTGCCCAATGTCATCCAGCCTGGCCAGTGGCAGAGCCAGCAGGAGAATACAGCTCTCCTGGGTGCCAGTACAGTGTTCTATTATTCCCATGCCTCCCCATTAAGAGGCCATGTGTTAGCACTGCTGGGAACACTGGTATCAAAACACTGGCATGTGGTTATTTGCAGATGGCTCTCCATTTGTTGCAATTAGGCCGTTTAAAAGCAGGTGCCTGACATGGCAGAGCCTATTTTTGCCTCTAGAAGGATGCCAAAGGAAATAATAAAACCAAAGTAAAGGCCTAGTTGAAACTACTGACAGCCATGCTTTCAGACGGGGGTGGCTGTTAGGACTCTAGTAGAGGGCTCAGGATTGCATGGATTCAGTTCCTACTTGTATTTCCAACTCCCTGTATGATGCTGAGTGTTGAGCAGCCATCTCTAGGCCTCAGTTCCAACATGTAAAATTGGGAGGCCATGCTACCTGGTATTTAGCTGCTTTCAAGTTCTGCGGAGTAGGGATTCAGATTATGTGTGGGCAGGCAGCACCTCGCACATGCCAGATGTAATGAGTCGGAGCCCAGCTGGAGATGCTTTCTCCCCATGCCCTAGCTAGCAGTAGGGATGAGTGTCGGCTTAGTCTTTGCATGAAATCTATGACATCTGTGCCTTTGTAAGGTCAGAGCAGATAGCAGCAAGCTGTCTGGGCAACAGACCACCTTGAAGTGGCCCTGGATTGATCTCAGCTTGTGATCCCCAGCTCCTGGGCTCCTGGCCTGTGCCATCACAACATAGAAAACCTACCCTGAGTGCCCGTGTCCCAGCCCATTACCATGGGTCTGAGCTCAGTTGGGTGCCAATGCAATTCACACGTGGGGGTGTGTACACCCCCACGTGATAGATAGATAGATAGATAGATAGATCTATCTATCTATCTATCTATCTATCTATCTATCTATCTATCTATCTATCTATCTATCACAAAATCGAATTCTAGAAAAAAGGCTAAGGAGCAGGAGAGCTGCGAGATACAAAAAAATGTGAGATTTCCTGTGGTCTGAATGACATTTTTCTTGCCAAAATTAGCAAAAGGAATGGCCAAGGCTCAGCCCTTACTCTTGAGTTGTTACGGCTAGTAGCGTATTAATGTGTTGGGCACCGGGACATGGGAACAGGGAAGAAGAATAGATTTTCCCTTTTAATAGTTATGACAGTGGGAATCTCCTTGCCCAGCCAAAGTTCTGAAAATGCAAAAATTAATTGAAAAGAGAGGCTGCCTCAGCATGATATATTGACTTCAGAAATAGGCCTCTGACAGCTCCTATTCATAAGCATGCCAGCCAGTCCCATGGGTACCTTCCAGCGTCTGAAGCCAAGCACCAGAAAGGGAAGGCCTCTTAAGGTCAGTGCTGCAAATCTCAACAGCTTCAGCCTGTGTCTACACTGCAGAGTCACCTGGAGACACCTCGACCAGAAACAGCATAGGTACATTAGCGGCATAGCCCATCAGCATAGGTACATTAGCAGCACAGCCCATCAGCAACTTTGTAAAAGTTGTTATTGGTGCCCCTATAAGTAAAGGAGAGGAACAATTTGCTAGGTCTCCTCAAACCATAGTCATCATTATTCATGCCCTTTCCCTGCCCCACACTGTCCAGCTCTAGCAGCAGCAGCAGCCAGGGTCTTTGAGTCCCCGAGGCAGCTAAGACTGACCACTCTCCTTCTCCCTCCCCTTCCCCTACCCCTTCTCTCCAGCACAAAGCATCCTCCTGCCGGGAAGTTTTACCCAGGATGCAAAACCTGTTAGTCACATCTCTGCTCTCAAACCCTTTAGCTCATTGAAGATCATGTTCAGAGACATTTGGCTGGGGCACAGCGAGATCCAATGTCAGAAAAACAGTTTTGATAGAAGGCTCTTCAAAAAGACAAAGGCAAAGTGAGATCCAAGAGCTGGAAGGTGATGCTACACCAAGTCAGACTGGAAATTAGGTGCAAACTGGCACCATGTGGGGAACTGAGCGTAGAGAGGTGGGAAATGCCTCATTGCCTGAGGGCCCTGGCCACCCTCGGGAAAAGGGCTGTCACCTGAAATGCATAAAATTTTCCATGTATCCATGTATCCATCATCTTAGGGCCTCCCCAGCAAAAATAGAAGTCGGTGCTTATGGGGTTGTGGGTAGCACTGGCATTATGTTGTGGGGTAGCAATGTCATTAGGGAGGATGAACCCTACCAGTGTGATTGCAGAGGACAATGCAACCCATTCCCCTGTCCCGTGAGATCTCCTGGACAGGACCGTCAGCGACGGGACTGACTGGCAGCGAGGATCTTTCTTTGGAAATCCGCCAAGGGAAACGAGTGACAGAGGCTCAAATGCATAAAAGAACAAGCCAAATCTCTGCAGAACAGCCTTTCCGAAGACAAGAGGGCTGCTAGCCACCTCGCGGCAGCTAATTACATTAAGCAGAACGGAGCTCCGGCTAGCCGGAGAGAAAGAGAAGCTGCAGCAGGTGCTGTAGCAGTGTTAATGAAAAGAAGTGAGTTCAAGAGGAAAAGGGACTGGGAACTGTTCGGGGGAAATTGTTCTGCGTAAACTTAACTGACAGAGGTAGCATTAAAGAGGAAAAAGCAAAAGCAGCCTGCCAGCAGGGATTAGGGAAGATGAAGGGACGGGAGCTGCCGGAGAACTCCTGAGTGCGGTGTTCCTGGCTCACTCGTCACGGGCATAATTGACGGGCCGGTCTACAGAGAGACCGACGTTGATGATGTGAAGAAGAAAGGGGGAGGGAGGGGAGAGGGAATAACATGTGAGCGGTGAAAGAACGAGCTGATGTCATCTCACCCGGCTTGCACCCGGCAGGCCTTTCAGGAGCAGGGGGCTACCAGCAAAAACCCTCCCCACCCCAGGTCGCAGAGGGCCTGTTGCAAGGTGAAAGGACCCGGCAGTGAGGTGGCAAGGCAACATCTGCACATCAAATAGATGCTGGCAGCCGAGGCGGTTGGAAGGACCGGAGGTGCATCAGGACAGCCGGATACTGCCGACATGGCGTGCCCAGCCAACACAAGCAGTCAGGTATAATAAGACGGCACTGGCAGGGGAGGAGAGGGTGATGAAGACAGCCCCAATGCTTGGTTGTTCCAAAGTTTTGGGGACCAGCCCAGGGTTCAGCTCCGCACTTTATAGCCCAATCTAAACAGCTTCAGGCAAGCTGATCAGCTTCCCAGACGCCCAAGTGTAAGAGTGGTAAAGATCGTAAGTACAGCATGTGAGGATAGCTATACCGGAGAGTGAGAAGTATCTGTGTATTATGGGAACAGGGCCTTATGGCAGTGGTTGTGACCATGGGAGGTTTAGTACCTCTGGGCGCCTATACATGAGCGCAGAGGCTGCTCCGATGCACTGTAACTACAGTGCATCAGAGCAGATTTGATTAATCAAGTCTGCTGGAGCGTGGTAATTACCGTGCTCCAGCCAGCCTTCACGTCTCATGTATCAGTGTCCCCGTGTCCCCGCACTTCAAAATGGTGGCAGGAGCGCTTTATCTAAAGTTCATCGAATGCGCTTTAGATAAAGCACCCCCACCACCATTTTGAAAGGCGGGGTTGCTGATACACAAGATGCTTCAGGCGCTTTAATTAGAGTGGCTCTTGGAGCTGCTCTAATTAAAATGCCTCCCACCCCCTCTAGAGAATGTGTATATATGCCCTCTACTATGAGGCAGTACTAAAGGCACATCAGACTGCCCTGATGCACAGTAGCAAAAGTGCACACCTTTTTAGTGACTCTTAATGTGCAGTAGCCTATTTCTACCGGATTAGCATATTAGCACTGGTTTTGATGTGACACTTTAATGCACAGTAGAATAAGCTACGGTGGATTAAAGTGCACATGTAGACATGCCCATTAACTGTCTAATTGTGTTCTGAGACTAGCTAAGTTCTTGGCCTCAGTAATAAATGAGAATGAATGGGTTTCGTGGGCAAGGTGTTGGCTGAGTGGAAAATATGCCCTTTCTTCAGCTCTGATTTTGTCAGTGCTTAGTGTCACTGAGTGCCTTTGTTTTGGGGCCATGAGGCTGAGTATCCTGAGAAACCTCCCCAGATCATTCATTCTTCTCCATATGGAATCAGAATCCTAGAGAAATAGGGCCCAAAGGGACCACAGATTTCATCTAGTCCAGTGGTTTTCAACCTGTAGTCCATGAACCCCTGGGTGTCCACGGACCATGTCTAGGGGGTCTGCAAAAGATGACTCTGATCAATCCTACGTACATGAATACACCACATTTACAATTCAAAGAGGTTAACGGCTCCATTGAAAATTTTTTAGGCACCCACAAATGAAAACAAGTTGAAAACCACTGATCCAGCCCATCCCCTGCTTGAGGCAGCATCATCCCTATCCAAACCATCCCATACAAATCTTGCTGCATAAAGGAGGACATGGACCAATGGCTTAAAGTTGCAACAGAGTAAGTTTAGACTGGATATCTTGAATGACTTCTTCATTGCTGGAACAGGGACGCAATCGAATAGACACCTAGGGAGGTTGGACATTGGAGGTGTTCAAGAAGAGATTGGACAGCCACCAGTTGGGAATGATCTAGGCATAACTTTGTCTATGGTTTATAATGGCTATTTCCCATGCTTCTGGGCTTTGCTGGTTGCCCCCAACCCCCACCCTCCCCTTTTCTCCTACATGTGTCAGGGTGTTTAAAAGCCTTCCTAGAGGCATCGGGTGTTGGCTACAGCCAAGGCTGGGGACTTTGATTGGGTTGTGCCTATGTTGCTGCCGGGACCAATGCCAGAGGTTCCTGGCTAGAGGTCTTGTCCTTTGCCATATTTGGGGTCAGGAAGAAATTTTGCCCCATGATCAGTTTAGTATAGACTATGGGGGTTTTTGCCTTCCTCTGTAGCAGGAGGCCTGGCCCTCTACCCGGGATCTCTTGAGGGTATATTGAAAAACGTTGATAGAAGCAAGACATTGGCTGCCAGAGTTCCCCTGCTTTACCTATGGCAGGTTAGGGAGTTATGTCTGTGCTGTGTCAGGGCTGACAGTTGTCTTATGTAGAGTTCAGACCATGGTTTGCATGGGATGGTTTGGATAGGGATGATCCTGACTCGTGTAGGGGGCTGCACTGGATGATCTCTGGAGGCCCCTTCCAGCCTGACTTCTCTATGATTCTGGGAAATCCATAATCTAAACTCTTAGTAAATCCACCATCAACTCTGACACAACAGAAGACATAACACCCGAACTGGCCACTGTCAAAGCAGGGGAACCACGGTAGCCAGTGCCCTGCGTCTATAATATCCCATATTGGTTGCCCCACATTAGGTCTCTTGAACTGAGGTCTTTATGTGCATGCACCTCATGTTCTTAGCATGTGGACCTCTCCTGCCCCAGCTGCTCGGGGTGTCTGGGAGGCATTAGATCCATCCAAAAGACATGTTTATTTGGTATGGCTTTTATATTTATTTTTTTTAACTTCGTTTCACTTGATTGTAAAGCGCCCAGGGATGTTCACATGAGAGCTGCTACTTAAAGCATGAGCGAGGCAGATGAACAAACATAAAATTAGCACTTAACAGAGCTTAGCAGACCAACTGCTCTACCGTCCTTATGTTGCTTGGGGAGGGAAGGCCTTGAGAACCCCTGGAAGCCCATTTTAGCCTTCGGAGCTGCGTCCCTTGCTTTGGTATCAGGAGGATGCAATGTAACCACGGGGAGAGATTTCTGCTACTGAAACCTGTGTGAGTACAATCAGATGGAGCAGGAGTTGGCTTAACGAACAGCCATCCTAGGGAAAATAAAGGCATCCCAATGGTGCACTAGCAAGGCATTAATGATCCAGCATCACAACAGTGATTTCAGTGCTCTTATTTCCACAGCAGCCAGACGCCCCACCACAGCGCTCTGGGGCACCTTCCTTTCAACGCCTCCGAGATGGAGGGGAATAACCCAGCTTCCCTGCTCTGCTATAGACCTCCTTGAGGAACTTGAACCCAGGCTCTTACATGAGCTGGCCAGAAGCTAAACCTCTTGCCCAGAAGCATGTCTTGGAGGCAGGTCATCCCTTGGGAGGCTTGCCCACCTTCTTCTAAAAGATGCAATGCCAGCTAGACACGACGGAAGAGAAACAGCTAGTCTGGCTGAATCACTGCTTTGACCCACCATGGCTATTTCCACTGGAAGTCCTCCTCTAAAGGCTTATCCATTAGAAATGAACAGCTATTCCCTTAATTTACATGGTACAGGCTGTTAGACAGACTACAGGCCCCGTGCCCCTGACATGATCTTGCTAAGACTTCATTAGGACCTTGGCTTAACGAGGCCTCAGCTTCTAGCAAGCCTCCCTCCCCTTGCACCCCTTTTCCTTTAGTTTAAAGAGGGCTCAGCTTCTAACCAAGTTTCCCCACTTCCCTCTGCCTTCCTGGAAGACAGCACCGGGCTTGGGTGAGCTGCCAAAAATATAATGAGCAGGGAGTTTCCAGGCCCTTACAGATTGCACCTGGAAAATAATGCTTCAAGTAACACAGGTAGGAAGATAGGGGGGTTCAATAAGAAGGGGACAACTCATTGGTATGCATCCCACAGGAGCAAAACAGGGTATGTCTGCATGGATCTCTATGGTATGTGGTTTTCCGATATGAACATTGGAACTGAATTGGTTCCTGTTGTTATTCAGGCTCTAACACAAGTGTAAAGGATGTAGCTGATCTATCATGCTTCAAGCCTATAACTCCTGCGCTCCCCCATCTGCTGACAGCTCTGATTGACCAGCCAAAATGGATGAAAAACTCTCTAATTGTACTCACTGGTGTATCTACACATGCTCTTTACTGTGCAGTAGACTCATTTGCTATGCAGTAAAGCATCGCTGTCTATACCTGCGCAGCAATTAGACTGGTATAGACTAATTTATTGCACTGTCAGATAGTCCCATTAGACACAAGCACAGAGCAAATTACTGTGGTTAAACGAACGTGTAGACGGTGACATCCGGATTAGTTTATTCCAGCTCCAATTGCACCAGGGTTTATTCAGTCACATTCACCACATGTGTAGATGCACCCACTCTTTTGTTTCTTTAAGTTTAATAAGTACTACATAGCATGAGCCAGGGGTGAAGCCAAATCATGCAGGGGCCTGGCTAGCCCAGCTCCTTGCAACACAGGCTTCTATGGGGGCTCTCAAGCTTTTTAAGGTGAAGGCCTTGCTGGGGGGGAGTAGAGATCATTGCGCGTGCTTGCTAAAGCCTGCTCCCCTCCCCCAGAACAGGCTTGTTAACAGCATTACGGAGAGGCTCTGGGAGCATTTTATTCATATGCCAATTCTAGGTCACTGCCTCGCTGGGGCAGAGGAAGCAGCTGGCAGGATCTCGCTGCCTCTGCTCGGGTTTTAAACCTCAGGGTGAAAACCAGACGTGGCATTTGTGTCGGTTCTGACGGATCCAAATCAAAGCCTGGGAACCACACAGCCCTTTCGATGTGCAGCTCTACCTTGGAAAGAGGGGCAGTCCACTTGAATTAGCCCTGTTTCTCCGAGAGGGGAGGAGCAGGTACTTCACAGGCACTTGAAATGGGACAATGGGCTTGTACATCGGTACGATCCCAGGATAAAAAGCTTTGTGCAGGGAGAAATCAGCCCTCTCTTTTTACCCTACTTTTGTTCTGCCAAAGGCACTTGGTGAGTAAGCACCTCTGTTTGCACAACCAGAGTCAGCCTAGCTTTTCCCCTGCTCTGTCTAGCTTCAAATCTCTTTCCTCCCTTCTGCTCATCGACCATTGGAGGGTGCCCAGGTGGTTTTGAGAGCGAGTGAGTGTTCACACACATGCACAGCAAAGTGTGCATGCATAGGCGAGGCAGAAAATAGACTTGGAAGAAAAGGGGGAGGCCACCTTTCGGTTGAGCCATACCAACAGGCCTCAAGAAATTCAAGTAGTCCAATTTTGGACTGCATATAGCACCTCAGAGAAGTTTCTTCAGTTTTCTATGTCTCAGCTCCCCCTGTATTAAACGAGAACAACCATGCTCTCTTCATCTCAACAGGAGACAAATATGGGTCATTGTGTCCCTTCAAGGCAGCAGCCATCTCTGCAGTATGTACAGCACCTAGCGCACCGCGCTCCAATGCTTGCTGTGGCCTGCAGCCAGCACCGTATGCTACGGCCGAGAGCAACGCTGTCTGCGGATGCTGCTACAGGTGTGCACATGCTGGGGGGAATGTAAGGGCCGGGAGGTGGGCGGCACTTTCCTTTTGTCATTTGGATTTACTATTGCTGCTTTGTGGTCACCGTTTTGGCTGCAATTAATTCTACAAATCTCTGGGGGACGCTTACATTGTTATTAGTACGTTGCTAACTAGGGAGGTTAATTAGTCTTCTCGGTCTCCCTCGTTGCCAGGAGGGGGACGATGATGTCTCGTGTGTCTAAAGAAACAATGTCTCTCAGCTCAAACTTGGGAGCCACAGAAAAGTGCGGACCCAAGTTGAAATTCAGCAACATTTCAAAGGTCCGCACAGGTTCTGGTGCAGTGCAGGGTCCCCAGGGCCCCGGGATAATGCCCAAGAGGTCAGTCCCTTGCATTTTGAGTCATAAGAACAGCCACTTCAGGAAGGAAGATGCACGGATGTGCACGAGCTCCCCCTTGCCATGAGCTAGCGAGGTTTCCACGAAGCCTCTTCCCAGGTCCCATGCCCCATCTGCAAGGAGACAGCAGAGCGGGGTCGGGAGGTCTCTTTACTCTGATCACGTCCCAAGGGACACGAGCACCGTGGCTGTACAATCCCCAAGCTCAAGATTGCAGCCCTGCAAGGGAGCGCCCAGGGCCCTGAGCCTTATCCTCTGCTATCACGCGACATCCCCCCTTTCAGAAAAGCACCAAGCTCCCTCTTAAAAAAACTAATCCAACTTTTGCCACCACTGCAAGGCTTTGCTGGCTGATCGGGGTCTTATGATAGTTAGGCTGGAGACCAGAAAGTCCCTCAACATATTCAGTATCAATTTAAATCCGTTCAGTCCTGGGCCAATATTGCTCTGTGGTGTCCTTCCCCAGTAGCTACTCCTCCCCTGAAGATGTTCAGGGAGAAATCCTGCCTCCATCTCCACCTGGGTTTCATTAGGATTAAAAGACCCTGAGTTTTAGGATTAAACAACTCAGGCTCTCCATTCTCCCAGTCATCCTCACTGCCCCTTTCCAAATCTACTGCCCTTTGAAATGTATCTTCCTCGAAGGGTTTTTGGATGTAGCCGTGTTGGTCTAAGGACATCGGCAAGCAAGGCTCTTTGGGTAGATGCAATATCTTTTATTAGACCAGCTGAGTGGACTAAGTAGTAGTACTCAGTAGTAGTAGTACTCAGTTGGTCTAATAAAAGATATCACATCTTCCTTGAAGGTAGCGATGGGAATTGTACAAGGGATTCAGATAAGGCCTTGTGTGGTGGCCTCAATACTTTCCTGTCTCTACTAGAAACACCTTGCCCTGTACAACTCAGGATCACGGCCACCCCTCCACAGGATCACAGTCAATAAGAAAATGACTTCTGGGCCACCAGCTAGCATAAAAGGAGGAAAAAGACCTGCACGTTTCAAATCCACGATCTCTGAGTGAATACCAAAAAGTCTTGCACGACTGCACCTTACATTTCATCTCATTTCTATAAATCCCATCCTCAAGACCAGCCAGCGCTTCCTCTGGCATATTCTGACCTTCTGTGTGTTATCTAGAGATGCTCAAACCTCAAAACCGGTCCGGGAACCAGATCTAATACTTGTATGAGCTCCTGGAAGTCATTACGTGGACGTAAGTAGGGTCCTTGCTGGTAGGAAGGAACCTCTATTCATTATGCAGTTGTCAAAATGGCATCTAATCAGACTGCTTCATCTCCAACTCCTCCTGGGGTGGAGGAAACCATGCAGTCGCTAGAGGCCTTGCTTGAAGACGCACAGCAGAGAGGTTTCTGTCTGGGAGCGGTCTCATATCCTGAGCTGAAAGCAGAGCGGAGGAGAAAGCTTGTTTTCTATTGCTAAGCTTATTCCTATGTCAACGGGCCAGATCAGGGACATGACACCCATGGCACAATTCGGGATTTTGGTTCAGATCCTGCACTGCGGTCCCTCCCCATCTAACGGCAGCCAGCCAGCTTCCCCTTGCAAAACCACAAGCAAAAACCACAGACAAATTGCAGATCCCAAATGCTGAGCGATCCCATCCTCACTCGGCATGTCCTTTCAGCAAGCAGAAAGGGACTGAACTCGTCTCCTCCAAGCCAGCCCCCTAGGTTACCAGCAACATAGCGGGGCGGTAGGGAGAAGGGAAGCAGGTGGCTTCATTACCAGTGTTAAAAGGCTAATTGCTACAGTGGTTTATTTTATTGTATTTTATTTTTTTTTGCTTTGTTTTACTGCTAAGGCTTGTTATCTCCTGCTGGCATGATTTCCTCTCCACTTCATGACATGCAGCAGTGTCCCTTCTATTTCCCCTCCATGCTTCCATCTGCATGTTGATTAGCCCTCTCTCCCGTTTCCATGGTTTGAAGCATGTGTCTCGGTCTTCGTGCTATTATTTCTTTAAAATAAAGGATCTCATGAAGGAGGAGGAGAATTGTCAGATTCATTTGGCTCTGAAAAATCACAGACCAGCAGAGCTGGAAGGGACCGCAGTGAGCCATCTAGTCCAACCCCCTGCTTGAGGCAGGATCATTCTCACGTAAACCATTCCAAATAAGCATTGAAAAACATTCATGGATGGAGACTGCAGAGCCCTCCAAACCCACTTAAAGCAAAGTGATGCAATGTGCTTTCAAGCAGGAGATCAGGTCTTACACTCCACGTCCCGGCTTCATACAGACTATCTGATCCAGGTCAAGAGTTTTTGGGCATTATCTTCAACAAGCTCAGTAGGCCGGAGTCAGGATCTTCCCAAGATTGACTAAAGCTCCAGGTGAAGACTGTGGTGGACATCCTTGCTCCTGTGGCACAGTGTGGCTTTCCACTGTAAGGTTAAATCTTTGCAGGAGACAGGACTGGCCCACTTATACAGGAAATAAAGACCAGAACAAAGCTCATTCGCGGTGCAAGGCTCATCTCTCTGCTCTTGCTGCCTTTAACAAGGACGCTGGCATGTGGACGTATATCCACCATTAAGAATCCAAGCAAAACCACTCCACCGCACGCCTTTGGGAAGAGGTAGGAGAACGGACGCGATAGACATATTGCGAATTTTCCTTTCCACCTAGGAGAAATTTTACAATCTTTGCATTCTCCGATGCCTGGGGAAGAGTGTGTGCCCGAAAGCTTGCAAATCAAGACTTTTTTTTGCAAATATCTAGTTGGTGTAACAAAAGAGATCACCTCTGCCATGAACTCTGATTCCTTTTGCCTGTAGACTAATACGGCTACAACCGTATTGACTAATGAGACATTAGTCCCATTACTTGCGGCACTGCAGACCTTTCAGCACAGGTTGTTATCAGATGAGGACAGAGAGGAAGTCCAAGCCCTACTGAAGTGAGCAAGAGTCCTGCCAAGAGAGGGATTGGGGATACGAATTGGAGATAGGCACTTGAAGACACACTCCTCTCCTTGGCATTGCTATTCGGCTAGTTTCTGTGGCTTCCTGCTCATTGCAAAGAGCCTCCGGCCTCGTTACTATTCGTTCCATCCAGGAAGAGCGCACGCGCCGACTGCAGGTGCCTGATGAAGGGTATCTGTACCCAAAAGCTTGCTAAGAAATTTTTTTTCCAGCTATTTAAGTGGATCTAATAAAAGATATCAGAGTCACACAAAGAACCATGTCTGCTCATTGTATGGGCTTTTACAACTCTCCCCATTTCATGCTACGCAAGGGGATCCTACATGCTCAAGTACAGGAGCAAACCACAGCCCCCCCAGAGCCGGGCGGAGAGGTCGCGGCTCCTTCTGCAGGGCCCGTGGCAGCAAAGGGTTTGGCTCATCCCCGTGCCCGGGAGTATCCTTACTTGTCTGCCGGCCAGAAATTCTGGCTGCGGTCAGGTGTGACTGCTGGGTTTGCTGGACCGCAGCATAAAAACTTTGGGAACCCCTGCTCTAGAGAAGTTTATAGGATCATTAACCTTATTAACTTACCGAGACCAGATACTGGGGTGAAATCTGGTCTCTTTTCTAGATAAGAGGGGTTTAGCCATTGACCAAAGTTTCCCTCTTGATGACCTGTGACCTCAGAATTGCCCCTGGCATCTCTGACCAGTCTCACACGTGGAGTCTTGCTTAAGCCAGCCAGAAAGCTTTTCATTCCAAGCCACCGTGTTGCTGCTGAGCCCTGCAGAGAGAGTCCAAGTGAATCGAGGTTTTGGGGAAGAGCATTGCTGGCAGGTCTTAGCTTCTGTCTCTCACCATGGCAGATGGTGGATGCTGCGGGAGAGGGTGAATGGGGTATCGGTTTCCACCCCATGCTTCCCTCTCACTGCCCCTTCCAGCATTGAGGCTTGCTGCCCCTCCTGCAATAATCGGTAATCCTATATGAATGGGAAGACCTTCAACTTGAGACATGGGAAGCGCCCTACCCCAGCTCGGCAGGACTCCCGCTGGGATTTCTTCTCCGTTCTCATCAGAGATGAACCTGCCGTGAAAGGTCAGCAGCGCCGCAAGTCGCCTGATTCATCTGTCGTGTGTCCGTTCTCTCCCCTCCTCCCACGCGCACTGTGAACCGGCATTGCTTGGATTTCTCCTACATGCGTACGCTCACGTATGTGCCGCTTCTGCACAGCGTCTCTGGACTTGCGAGCAGAGAGATGGGCTGGGAGTCAGTGCCCATCTACAGCTTGGGCACGACTTGCAAGTGGTTTTCCAGGCTCCCCCACAGGCCGTATCTCTGTTTCTCAAGTAGCAAATTTAGTACCAGTGTCCTGCCTCCCGACACGTGCCTGGAGATGGAGGAGTTACCTCGGGAATCCCAGGGCATCCCCTGCACTGGAGCACTGCAGCGACTGGCGTTTTGTATCCAGGCTGCCTATTCCCTTCCTGCACCGATGCGCCGCTCATTAATGGCTGGTTCCCACAGCACACGGGGAAATGCCTTCAGGGGAAGCCCAGCCATGTTCCCTCCTGTAATTACATTGACCCCATTGACGAGCACGGTGTTTTCTGTCTTGCTGCTGAAGGAATCACAATAAGCTGAAATATGCAAGTGTTCCTGCCCGGGTTAATCCTTTCCAACTCTTTCATCTCCAACAGCCTCAGACAGGGATTGCCAGCTCCAGCTTGGGGCTCTCTCGCTCTCTCTTAAATGGATTTAATCTCATCTCCTGTCAACTGCTCATTTCCCTCCCCTAAGCAAATCCCAAAGAAGCCCTCACTCTCCTTTTCAAAAGGCAGCTGCAATGCATTGAAAACAGACACCCGAGTCAGATGGTGCAGGCGTATGCAGCTGGAGCTGTTTATCCCACCTGAGGATCTGGCCCACGAACAGAAGAAACATCAGGGAGCAGGCATGAGGTCTCACGAAAAATGTGACAGAAGAGGTTGTGGTCTCACTGCTGCTGGGCACGTTTACATGTGCCTTAAAGCACTTTAATTAATGCGCATTAAATCAAGTACCTCTAGGCATTTTTACATGTGCAAGCGCCACAGCGCCGGGTGCTTTGAAAAGCGCCTGGTGTTGCAACGCTTACAATTATATAAGCTGAGAAGTGCACATCAGTGCTGAGAAAACGGCAGCAGCGCACTTTTGAACTAACACACCTTGGAGGTGCGTTAGTTCAAAAGTGCACCGCCGCCATTTTCTGCACGCCGACACACATTTCGCCACTTCTACGCCTGCACACAGCATGGCGCAGTGCGGGTCAACTCGCCTGCAGGGCAGACCCAACTAATCGAGTCTGCTCCAAAGTGGTGGATCTCCGGTGCGTCGCCAAATGAAAAAGTATGTGTATAAATGCCCTCCATTGTGAGGTATTTCAAAAATGTGCATTAGCCTTTCTTAATTCATGTTAACTAAATAGCACAATTTTAGTGATGCTTTAATGCACATTAAAACAGGCTAAGAGAAGAGAACGAGGTACCTCTATATTTAAAAACACGGTTTCCCCTTCCCCCACTTTTGGTATGGAGACTCTTTGCAAACGAATCAGCAGGGACTGAAGTGTCAGGCAAACCCTAAGTAGAGGCCATGTCAGGAGAAGCATCAGTTAAGCAAGCCCTTCTTCCAGCACACACATGAATGAGTGACTACCTTAATTATGGCCTTGTATTTGATTGCACTTGACCTTAAGAGTCTGATGCTTTATAGGAAGGGGATTAATTCAATTAACACACCCACAGGGCCTCGAGTCCTGGAACAAAATGAAGCAGTGTCATCAGACATTTCAACTGAGCTGCAGACTAGTGCTGGGGAGACCCATGTCCTCTCCCTTTTACTTGATGGGGTTTGGTTTAGCTGGCTTAGTCTGAACCACCCTGCCCTACCTTCTGCCTTCATCTAAGAGTGTCTTTTCCTCTGTGCTGGGACAGGTGTTTGATTAGATAGTATCTGTGTGACCTCAGCACGGGCCACATCATGGAAACGTTAGGTGCAGGTAAAATCCCAGCAGTCATTTCTCATCGAGGAACCCTCAAGCAACGTTCACTTAGGGAGACAAGGGGTCTCACGCCACTCCTATGGGGAGTCTTATTGAGGAAGAAAGCCACGCACATTGTCTCATAACCAGCATGAAGCAAAGCGAGGGCGTTGCAATGGGAATTTGTCCCTCAAGCGTTAGAGAGAAGGGATGGCCTAGGGTCCAGCGCTGTTGAGGTTGGTTCATGGTGGGCTAATGGCCATTGAAAGCTAAAGCAGCACTCACCTAGGCCACCAACAAGATGGAGATGGAGATGGATCTGAGTTTGTTGGAAATAGGTGTGATAAACCAGCCAGCCCCTGGCTCTCGGGACACCCAGAGCTGGAGGGCTTAGGCTTGGTCAACCCAGAGATCCTTGGAAATGCTTTACAGCCTCACAGGAATCCACGGGAGGGAAGCCCAGTATGGGCAATGAATGACTGCCCAGAGACCAGCTGGGAAGCATCCTTCTACTCTGTGAAATACCAAGGGTTAATGGTGCCAACCACTGGTACCATTCAATGGAAGGAGACGGGGGGTCTGAAAGAGCTTCCACCCCCCACACACATGCACACACATCTGCAATACGAGCAGGGGGCAGGATATTGCCCTGAGCACAGTGCTATACAGCAGTGCACCACAGGCTGCTTTACAGCCCAGGATTAGGAGCCTCCTATGAGAACATGTGAAGCGTTCCCAGCAGATAGACAGAGCCCACGGGTGCAAGCCTGAATCTGTCTGTGTTGACTGAGCCCTAACCCCTCCAACGCAGTCAGCACCAAGACTCCCAGAGTCAAAAGCTAACACCTTTCCCCCCTCCAGAAGGTACTGTGTGATTTCAGACACAAGAAGCAGCTCTGTGCTCTTACAGAAAGATGCAGGCCACCTCCCGCGACTCTGAGCAATGCCTGCTCCCCCTCGAGTCAATGGGAAATGCCATGCCAGGCCAAGCCCTGCAAAGAGGCTAGCTGGGTGTTGTGTTTGTCAGAGTATCTTGTTCCTATAGGGCATCACATGCCACAGTATGGAGGAAATGCATTAGTCTCTACAGGTGGGTCAGGGCAAAAGTACACCTGAGCATAGCAGACCACGGGACTGGCGTGGTCATGGTGGCACAAAGCTGTACTCTGCCAGCTGCTCAGACAGGCCCTGCAGCAAGCATGCACCTCCTCCGATCTTTTAGTGCTAGAGCAGCCACTGGAGGGTGAACAACCAGCATTGCTGCAGCCCAAGCGTAGCGCCCGGCCACACAGCAGTCATGATTCCTCATCCCACGCAAAAGGACACGGCTAAGGCAGGGTCACTCATCCAGCCCTGCTCCATTGACTTTCAGCCCAGGATCTAGGACCACTGAGAGAGGAGGTCTATCCCAAAGCACTCAATGCCCCTAGACAACTTCCTACCTCGCACGTCTGGCAGTCGGGGCCTCCAACCCCTACCCAATGCTCCTGCTTTCTCTTCAGTCTGTAGCCAGATCTCCTGCACCCTCTCCTCACCTCTCATGATGGGGGCCATCCAGCAGCACTGCCTCCCCTGCCATGGGAACTCTTGCTTCTCCAACCCCCCCAGCCACAACTGACTCCCCTTCCTGCTCCCTACCTTTACAGTCTTTTGAAGAGGGCAGAGAAGGAAGAAAGCAAGATGCCATGTTTTAAAGGGCTCTCCACCAGAGCTATGGCTGTGCTTCTCTAGGCACCTTCTGCATTGTGTTCCTCAAACCACTGTGGATCTGACCCTTGCAGACAGGCTCTGACTGTCTAACACACACCCATAGCATGGAGCTCAGTACAATGCACAGATGCCAGGGCCACTTTCCCTTTGAAAAGCACATGGGTGATGTGCTGGTGCCACCCCCATCACCCACCCTTTGCAGAACAGCCTGGTGGTTAAACCACTCCCCAGATCCTGAGTCTCGAGGCCTCAGGGAGTCCAACTCGCCTCTCCCATGGGAAGACCCTCACCACCGGCCTGCAATGACCCCCTCCCCATTCCTGGAGACAGCAGGAAAACAAGTCAAAGGAAGCCTCAAGCTGTGACCCAGGAACGAGGACACCGTCTATGCGTCTTGAAGTATAATCATGGGATAAAAACCCCTGAGACCAGGGACCAAAATCCAGGAGTCGAGAGCCATGACCAGCATGCTCCAGGATCAGGTCTCCTCCCCTTCTGGCCCCATGACTCTTGCATGCTTGGTGGTGAGGGCTAAGGGGATCCCTTCACTGCCAGTTCAGGCACAGATGGAAGCTCTAGGCCTGAACTCACCTGGGCTGGTCACAGGTCTCCCATATCCTCAATTTAGGCTCCACTATCATGTGCTCCTGCCAGTGAGGCACCTCCCTTCCAGAAGAGCCGCGGGGCTGTGGCTTCTAGGGGAACGGCCAGGGAACGGTCAGCCCCAGGGCAGGTGTCTAAGCCTAGCACTTCCCACCACCTACCTCCACACAGAGACATAGATTCATAGACATTTGGGGCTGGAAGGGACCTTGCAAGATCATTGGCAGGAAGTCAAATGACCCCATCAAGATAAGCACCCAAACATGTGGGCGTGGGGGGACACCTAACTGTGCCCACTGAATATACATGGAGCTGAAGTGCCTTACCCTGTATCAGCCTTGTGGGGCCTGGCACTTAATTTTTAAGTGGACTGAAGCCTAAAGAAGAGGCACTGACTTTTGCCCTCGCTCTCTCCCACTGTGAGATGAAACCAAGTCAAAGGAGTCTTTCCTGCCCAAGTGCAGGTGGGGCTGGACCCGATGATCTGTAAGGGCCCTTCCAGCTCCTAATGACGATGAAACTATGAAGTCAAAGGACACCTCAGACAAGGCAAAGGAAGGCTACTATGGATATGATACCACGAATGGGCAGAAGAGAGAACTGGGAAAGCACTGGGGACAAAGAGGGAAGAGGTGGTCAGATTGCAAGGGTAGGCAGGCGAGTTCCTAAGGGTACAGGGATGAGGGTAGGGCTAGGAAGGCCAGAAAAGGGGGAAGGTCCCATTGTATTAGAGCCAAGGAGAGCAGCTCAATAGCAAATGAGCGGCTTGGGAGAGCCCTTGTGGGGCATGGGGGGGGAAAGGGCATTTGATAACCCTGAGTCGTCTCCAGGGAAGCTTAGAACAGAGGAAAGAAATCCAACGACCTCTTTGAAATTAGAAACTTAACAATGAACACGCTCCACATACAACTGGCCTGGCTCCGTTACCATGGAGACCGCTACAAATCTGTGTCAGCTGCAATATGCTCTCGAGTCCCGAAAATTTCAAATCAAAAGGAGAGGGGGGGAAATCCTCTGCGCTGTGTGCCTTTGATGCGCCTCACGTTTAAAAGCACCAGGGATTTGAAGAGCAGGATGCCGGAGAAAGTAGCAGCCCATGCAGAGCCGGGCTGCGTTGGACATCGCTCGCTCTGTTGTAGGTGCTCAACGCTGCCTCGGGAACCACCACGCCGGAGCCCGTCACGCTCTTTGGGGAACTACTCCTCATGACACGCCTGGGAGGGAGGGGACTGCTGTCGGCCTCTTCTTCATACAGGGGGATCTGGGACCCTCAAGCAACTTGCCCAAGGTCACACAGGAAAACTGTAAGAGCAAGACATTGAACCTGGGTCTTCTGAGTCCAACACTATTCTAACCAGTGGACCATACTCCCAGCTCAGGAAGATGGAAGTGTTTGGGCACAAGAAACCACCCCACCCTCTGCAAAAAAGTATATAGCATTTTAATCTAGCATTCATTCCCTTGTTATTCTTAATTTGCTTACTTTTGGCACATGTATGACTATATATGCACATGTGCTTACAAACACAGAGACACATGCATACAAATAAACGCAGAATCATAGAAAATGAGGGTTGAAGGGACCTCAGGAGATCGCATCTAGTCCAACCCCCTGCTCAAAGCAGTACCAGCCCCAACTACATCATCCCGGCCAAGGCTGTGTCTAGCTGGGTTTTCAAAACCTCCAAGTATGGAGGCTCCACCACCTCTTCAGGTAGCCTGTTGCAATGCTTTACTATCCTCCTAGGGAGACAGTTTTTCCTAATATCCAACCTCAGCTTCCCTTGCTGCAACTTGAGCCCATTACTCCTTGTTCTGTCATCTGCCCCCACTGCGGACAGTCCAGCTCCATCCTCTTCGGCACCTCCCTGCAGCGAGTTGAAGGCTGCTATTCAATCCCACCTCAGTCTTTTACACGTGCATGCATTTATGCGTGTGTGTTACTGCATTGAGTTTGGGGAGAACATAGTTAAAAAGATAGGGACTGCAGCAAACTAATCAACAAAACGAGAGATTTCAGTCTAAGAAGATGGTGGAACTCTTGTGAGGAGAGCAAATAGCGTTCCAGGGAAACACTGTCAAAAGTTGCAGTGCTGATGCTACCACACATAAGCCTCTGAGCACCGCTCATTCGATGGTGCCCTAGCTGGGCCACGGCAAGGCAAGGTGAGCTACTGAGTCAATAACAACATTATTTGCACTATAACTTGCCAAAGGATTCTTTAGGTGAGACAGTGCCGAAGGGGGAAAGGTTTCCCTACGGTGCAACCTACCACCTACCAGAGTAATGGACCTAAAAGACAAGGCAGCCTATGCCCTGAAAACAAAACAACCCTGGGTTGGATCAATCCTGACATTTGGAGCTCCCTGATTTGGATCCTCCTCAGGTCAGGCAAAATCCAGGAACCTCCAACCTCAGTGACGTGTTGCTACTTGGAGGCCTTGGGGTACGTCCGCCACTTAGGTGACTGGCTTGAAGGTAGTGCAATGGACCACTATGAAGGATGGAAATAAGAGCTACTGGGAGTAGAGCATGACCTTCGGTCAAAGGCAGTACAACATGGCCTCTGGTCAAAGGTACCTGGGACTGCCGGGGAGCAGCACGTTTGAAAATCATGCCCTAAATGGCTGAGGTCTAGCACCCAAAGATGGAATCATCTGTGGCGGGCATGCTGGTAGCAGCCCGGCTTGGTGCCTCGATAGGGCTTTGAGCCATTGGTGGGGCATTCCCATCAATCAGGTGGCGGTGGAGGAGAGACTGCCCCACCCCTGCTCAGGGCAAGGTGAAGAGCCTGGACCTGGGTGAGAACTATACTTACCCTCACCCTGATTGGTTCTCTTGCAATCTGGGGGTGGAGCCTCTGAAGGGTATAAAAGAACAGCATGCCTGGCACACGAACACGTTGCATCAAGGGACAAAGATGAGAACGGGACTAGGAGGACCTGGAGAGAGCTGCCCAGTAGGGCACAGCAGTAGCCCTGAAGAGCCCAAAGACCTCCTTGCTGGATGGGAGCAGCGAGCAGTGTGGCCCACAGCTGTGCTGCTAAGAAGCGCGACGGCGGTGCACAGTTCAGTGCATGGAGTCAGACCCTGCGAGCTGTATGAGGCAACTCGGGTCTGCACCCCTGGCATGCAGCCAGAAGCACATTGCACAAGCAGTGCACGAGCGGCCAGAGGCACGGTGCACAAGCAGTGCATGAGCGGCCAGAGGCACGGTGCACACGCAGTGCACGAGTGGCCAGAGGCACGGTGCACATGCAGTGCATGGAGCAGGGACCCTGGGAGCTGCACAAGCCAGCTCGGGTCCACAACCCCTAGCATGAGGCCAGGGCCTCGGTGCAAGTGGCACTGCACTGCAGGTCCAAGAGGGACCAGGACCCTGGGAGCAGCACAAGGCAGCTCGGGTCCCCAACCCCTGGTAAGCAACCAGGATCTCGATGCATGGACAGTCCAAGTGGGACCAAGGGCCTGGAGCTGTATGAGGCGGCTCTGGTCTGGCACAAGGGTCCAGGACCCAGGCCACAGGAGCCACATGGGGCAGCTGGGACTACCACCCCCCTCCCCTCCCCTCCCCCTTCGCTGGAGAAGCTTCTCCCCTACCCCACCACCCCCTTTGCGGCCACAGGCACGCAGCCATGGCTCCAAAAGAGCCTGGGTCTTGGGCTTCCTAGAAGAGTTACTTATATTTAAGGGTGTTGCACCTTATATTTTGTGAGTGGGTGCCAGATATCGCATGGTTTATATTTCATGTTTTATATGTGTACATTGATAATGTCTAAAATTCTTGACTCATATTGAAATCTTCAATCTGATATTATGAGGCTAAGTATTTGATAGAGTATATCTATATTTGTAGATTTATATTTAATTTCTAAGTATATTTAAATTTTGATAGCGTGTAAGGTTATAAGACACTTGGTGAAATTTAGGTTACAATTTTATTATAATAGTTAGCTGTATCCTGAGAGAGGTACAGAACTGTGTAAATATTGCCTATAAGCCTTGTTACTGAAAATGTTTTTTGTGTGTGTGCATATATATATATATTTTCATCTTTTTCTTATTTATATTGTGATATTAATAAACTTGTATATAGTTAAGTTATAGAGTGTGTTGGTCTGGCTCTCTATAGGGGAAAGAGGAAACTGCACGCTGCCAGCAGTTTTCCCACACAGCCCACCTGCCCTGCTAGCATCTGTCTTCAATTGGAGAAGGGAGTACACAACCAGGCACACCTGGGTTGCAGATCTAAGGAAAATCAGTGGCTGGTTTTGAGAATGAGCACTTTGCCCAAGCTGTGGGAAGAGATCAAGGCTCTGTGCAATGGCATCTGTGCCTTCGGCAGGTGTGTGTCTACACACAGCACAGGGACAAGCTGGGCTCAGGTGGCCCCTTACGGCATACTCATGGAAGAGCTGGTTGCTTTCAATTTGCTGGAGCAGGTGACAGCAGCAAGGAAGGTGCAGCAACACGTGGGCTGTGCACATCCCCCTGGGACCCTGGGTATGTCCTCAGCTGCTGAAGTCAAAGCGGCTGCATGCCCATGCTTTTGGTACAACGGTTGTTGTACCAAAAGTATGGGCGTGCAACCACTGGTCACAACTGCAGCACGGACATATGCTTTGAGCCCTGCTCCACGGCTGGGCTGTCACATGGGCACAGCTGGCACGGCAGCTTCTGGACATATCCAAAAAGGCCCTGGTAGCCCTGCCTATGCTATGGCACTGAAACCACAACCATCACCCTGCTAGAAACACCGTGGGAGCTGCTGTGGTGCAGCTCCCGGCATGGCCAGGGCCTGCATGTCAAAAGAGATATTTCCTCTGCCTCTGCTGACCTGATCAGCGTGTTCTTTTTAAGCAGTGCAGCAATAAATCATCCTCCGATGCCTGGTGCGGGAGGAGAGAATAAATCAAAGCAATGATGATGGAGAAATGACGGCTGTGGACAAGCTCAGCTGCCACCCGGACTCATTTTGCCTAGCGGGTGGGTCTGGAGGGCACTCCTTGGTGCCAGGGACAGGACAAAGAAATCCACCCGTGGCAACCCGTCTTCTGCCATTTCCCCGTTTCATTCAGCCACCCCAAATTCCCATTGATGGTAATAGGTGATTTGGGTAGCAAATGAATAGGAATGTGGCTGGCTGAGAACGATGTCCAGAAGACCATCTCTTAGGTCTATGCCCTGCAGCAAGAGAAACATGCCTCACAGTGACTGTAAAAACAGAGTGACCTACAGCTCCTAATTCATTAATCATGTCTATGAAATAAGCCTGGTCCAACAGGGGTGAAATTACACAGCGAATGGCGATGCAGTAGCACATAGGTTACCCCTTGATTTAAGATTGAGACACACAGGGAGGATTTACTGAAATAGTCCCGTTCCCTGCAGCACAGTGAATCACCACCCCAGACAGTACACGTGTGTTTGCAATGCTATTTGATCCCTCTTGCAACAAAATTAAGAAAAAAAAAAGATGAGGGGGAGAAGGAACTGGACACTTTAAATCTTCAAATTGGGAAGTGAGATGCCTCAGCATACCTCTTCCTTCTAGAGCGTGCTGTGCTGGCTATGTATTCCCCTACTAAAGGACCCCCTTTGAAGGCAAGAAGTTTGCTGGATCCTGAATTTCCTTCCTCGGTGCAATGTAGCCGAAAGGGATGCTCGTAACGAGAAGAATGTAAACAAGAATCTGAGATGTCGCCTTCTAAACGAGAAGTGAGGATGCCTCACACTGACTAATTAGCAGTGCTCAGTGCTGTGTGCGCGCTGCAGTCATTTTCTAATTAATGCACTCATATTTGCAAAGCAGTTTAAAGACGTGAGGCATTAAATGCAAATGCTAAATAGTCATAACCAATAAGCACTAACATCTCCAAGCACTTTGCAACTTGGCTTCCAGCAGGCTCATGCCTTATCACAAGAGCATAGAAAATGAGGGTGGGAAGAGACCGCAGGAGGTCACATCTAGTCCAACCCCCTGCTCCAAGCAGGACCAGCCCCAGATAGATCATCCCAGACAAGGCTTTGTCTAGCCAGGTCTTTAAAACCTCCGAGGATGGAGATGCCAACACCACTCTGGGTAACCTGTCCCAGTGTTTTACTACCCACCTCGTCAGCATTCATTCCCTTATTAATTTGCTTACTTTTGGCACATGTATGACTATATATGCACACATGCTTACTAACATAGAGACACATGCACACAAATAAACACAGAATCATAGAAAATGCGGGTTGCAGGGACCTCAGGAGGTGACACCTAGTCCAACCTCCTGCTCAAAGCAGGACCAGCCCCAGCTACATCATCCCAGCCAAGGCTTTGTCTAGTCGGGTCTTCAAAACCTCCAAGGATGGAGGCTCCACCACCTCTCCAGGTAGCCTGTTGCAATGCTTTACTACCCTCCTAGTGAGACAGTTGTTCCTAATATTCAACCTCAACTTCCCTTGCTGCAACTGGAGCCCATTGCTCCTTCTGTCATCTGCCTCCACTGAGAACAGTCCAGCTCCATCCTCTTTGCAGCCCCCCTGCAGGAAGCTGAAGGCTGCTATCAAATGCCCCCTTTGTCTTCTCTTCTCCCAACTAAACAAGGTCCCGTACAGCCCCACATCTCTGATTCTAGTACTGGGCAGCATGGCGGGCAGTGGTGTTAGCACCTGCGTGACCTAACTACTATCACCTTTTTTTGTGGGCATTACAGCAACGGAGAGTTTGATAGGAGAACAGTGAGGTTGCTGTGTTGATATCTATGGGGAGCCCTTCTTTAACATGAGGGGCTACCTGCAAGAAATCATCATGGTGCTAGTTGCAAGTTTAACCAATGGGATTGTATGGCTCTGAAGGGAAGCATGACCCACAGGTGGAAATCTCTCTCAGAGGACGCTCTACCACAAATCTCTTCTCTTTAAACCCAGGACGGTCCATCTTGAGCGCCTACCTCAGTTGCATCTCTGCAGGGTGGGCAGAAAGAGGGAAGTTGTGTTGCTCAATCAGCAAGGTCCAAAGCCATTCAGGACTTTATGGATCAAATTCAGTGCCTTAAATATGCTGGGAAACCAACAGGTAGTCAGCAAAGGTCATGAGCTACTTCCTTAACGGGACAGCTGCTGCCTTCTGCTGTGGCTTACATTGCTGTATTGGCCTAAAGATCTGCCACTTATCCAGTCCATCCACCAGAGCTTCTACCATAGGCACCAACAGGAGCAGACACCTTTCTCTTGCTCGTATATACTATACGGTGACCTGATTTAATTAATCACACTTGGCAACGAGGGGACAACAATCACGAGAGGAATTGTTTTGACCCGCTCTCCTGAACCAATGCCAACACTTGACAACCTCCATTTATTAAGACAGGGTCCTCGGTCTATAGCTTGCACAGTCAATTGGCATCCTCCCTGATTTTAGCATTACATCAATTATCCCTATTTTTAGGCTTGAGGGCAAAGTACCATAATCACAGCAGATCCGTACATTTCCCTAAGAAAAGGTATTTTAACATATCTTTATATTCTCTTCTTTGTTAAACTCCACCAGGAATCCATCAAGGCTCAGCATCCGACTGATTTTCAAGGACTGGCTTTTTTCCAGTATTCCCTCTTCAGCTATGCTCCTATCCAAATGTGGGGTTTTTTTGTTCTCCAGTTATCTGCGGGAGTTCAGTTGCCTCAAAGAGCCATGCTGTATTCTACCGAGCTCCTGCTATTATTATCTTCATTGTAGAAATTCCTGAACAGAAGTTTTAAAATGCATGATGTCTCCCCTCATTTATGACTGCAACCATGCCGTTATTAGCAGCCAGGACATTCGATGGCTTATTCCAATTTTCCCTTCCATTAGGTTTATAAGTTCATCACTTCCCTGCCTCCGTCCCCCTCCCTACCCTTAGCAAAGGATGTGCCGTGGCCTCCACACCTGGTTTAATTCCCGTTTCGTTGGTGTATAGCTTTGCAGGGCATTGAGAGCTTGATGCAAGGAGCTGCAACCTGGAAGCCATTTGCATTTTTATTAGACCTCGAAACCCCGTGAACAATGCTACATCTTCTTGAGTGCTGTGCACTGACAGATTATCCAACTATCTAGCTACATGCGTACACCTATCCTTTTTGTTCAGCGCTCTTGTAACACACAATGTTTGTGGATTCGGGCAAGCTCCATTATCCTGCAATAGCTGTTTAAAAGGATATGTTAATTCTGAGAGGTGATTTGCAATCGATTTGGCTTTCCTTGAAGATACGATTCAGCCTCTTAAAAAATAGCCGTTGGTCTATGCTATCACTTGGCCGCGCTTGCTTTGCCTTCTAGGTCTCTATCGAAACTGTACTGAGTTCCCCATTTTAAATAGATTGTACTTCTAGGGTCAAGTATGGAGACAACCTCTCACACAAGGTTTATGCATCAAGTGCTTTGAAAGCTAAGGATTGATCTTATATAGCCAGCGTCTCCATGCTGGAATTAATGACAACCAAGTTCTGCGTAGTAACAGGAGGTCTTGTAAGGCACTGGCTCGGGACTCAGAAGAGCTGGTACAACCCATGTCTGCATTTTAATTAAAGCTCGAAACACCGTGAGCAATGCTACATCTTCTGTAGCATTGCTGTTGCGATATCTCTCATCACTAAAATGGGAATACCATGGTTTTGTCTGTTCACACTGTCAGTTCTGCGCCAGCGCTCTTAGCTTGTGCTCCTCCAGTGCTACAAAAATGGGGGAGATCAACTTTGGGTGGGGCTTGTGTAGTAAAAATAATGATGAGATGCACACTATGAACAGACAACTTGGGTGCTGAAGCTGTTAGATTTAAGGTACTTCTATACCTCAACAATTGCAGCTCATGTAGACATACCCAAGCTAGCTTTAAACTCAGGTACCCATAGCGGCACAACTGTTGTAGCACAGAGATCAGCATTCACGAACACCCAAGTACCGCACTTTCTCACATATGACCCCTCCAAGGGGTGCAGAAAATTGGAGGGCACGTCATATACAAGAAACGCCATTTCTGCCCCTTACCAGGCAAAAGCAATTGTGTAGTCTGCTCAGGATCCACAGGGAGCAGAACAATAGCAGCTGCTGCTACTCAGTTACTTACTACAAGGAACGATCTTCTTTCCTTCATTCTGCCTTTCAGAAACAAGGCGTGTGTCTTATTCTGGAGTGTGTCGTATGCAAGAAAATATGGTGCATGCCCAGCTTGTCAGGGAGGTTTGGAAACCCGTGCCAAGCTCTGTGCTGCTAGCAGGACTCACACGAGCAGCGGGACAGTGATCTCAGGTATGCCTACATGATCTGCAGTCCCTGCAGGGTGGAGACAGCCTTAGAGTTTGGGATTGACTGAGATCCTGGTATTACCTGAGAACATGTAAACCAAAACTTGATTCAAGATCTAGATGCTGTGGGTGATATTCTAGCTCCGCTCAGATCAGTGCCGAAATGTCCATCAACTTCAACAGAGCCAGGCTTTCACCCTGGATCTCTGTGGGCACATCTACATGTTCATTAGCAATGCACTTTTGTTAATGTGCATTAAATTTAGTACCTCTGGGCATTTATATATGTGCTCCGGGAGTGTGTGTGGGGGGGAGGGGGGGCACTTTAGTTAGAGGCTCCAAGAGCCACCCTAATTATAGTGCCCAGAGCGTCTCGTGTATCAGTGTCCCCATGCTGAAAAATGGCAGTGGGGGTGCTTTAATTAAAGTTCATTGAACGAGCTTTAGTTAAAGCACCCCTGCTGCCATTTTTAAGCATGGGGATGTTGATACATGAGACGCTGGAGTCTGCTGAAGTGCAGTAATTACCATGCTCTAGCAGCTTCGATTAATCGAGCCTGCTCTGATGCACTGTAATTATAGCACACTGGAGCAGCCTCGTCGCTTGTGTATAGGCACCCTCTAATGTGAGGTTCTAGAAAAAGGAGCATTACCCTATTTTAATGCATGTTAGTGAAAGCACACTTTTTTTTGCTGATGTTTTAATGTGCATTAAAGTAGACTAATGTGCATTAAAGTGCACGTGTAGACACACCCTGTAGCAGCAGAATTAAAACCCCAAAGCAAAATACTCTTAGATATGGGGGGTGGATTTGAATGTGAAAGCCAGCAGGGTTCAGACCTGGTCACAAAAGGGCCTGGAGATAAAACCCATGGAAGCAAAAAGCACACAGCAACTGGAATGAGTTTTGAATTGGGCCCTTTTTGAGATATTGTGTGCGGGAGAGTATCATCAAGCCATTCTTTTCAAGACAACTGGCATTTTGAACTGTCGAGCATGGAGTCTCTTGCTTAATTAAAGTCTCCTGTTAATATTATTGATTGCAAATGAGACATTTGCTACTGACTCTTGCGAGCAGAGCTGTCCTAAAAAGAAAATGCATATTGCTTTCACCACTGTGTGGTTTTTTTTAACACCACTTCCAGGTTTTTTAAATGTTTGTGGTGACATTCTTCTTCCAAACTTTTTCATTCCCCAAGTATTATTGACCTGAATGTATTGCCATGAAACGGCAGCTAGTCTAGCCCCTTGCTCAAGGCAGGATCAGCCCTAACTAACCCACCCCAGCCAAGTGTCTGTCCAACCTGCTCTTGAAAATGTCCAGGGATGGAGATTTCCCATTTTCTCTAGGCAGCCTGTCCCAATCCCTGACCACCCTCAAAGTCAGAAAGTTCCTCCTATTCTCCAACCTTAATTTCCCCTGCTGCAGTTGGAGGCCATTGCTTCTAATCCTGTTTCCTACAGCCATGGAGAAAAGTCTCTCTTTATCCTCTATATAATCACCCTTCAGGTATTGCAAGTGTGTTAGCAAACCCCCTCCTCAGTCTTATCTTGTCCAGACTAAGCAATCCCAGTTCTTTCATAAATTATAAATCATGGTCCACTGGTCTCATTCCAATCTGTTCATGTATCTCATAGATGTCATAGACATTGGGGCTGGAATGGACCTTGGAAGATCATTGAGTCCAGCCCCTGCCCCAGAAGTGTAGGGCCCAAAACTGGACACAGGACTCCAGACGAGGCCTCACCAGTGCTGAACGGAGGGGAAGAATCACTTCCGTTGATCTGCAAGTAATACTCCTGCTAACACTACTTAGGAGGACGTTGGGTTTTTTGGCAACAAGATCATACCATTGGCTCAGATTCATCTTATGGTCTACTGTAACCTCCATGTGCTTCTCTACACTACTGCAACTCAGGGCTGCAAAGGATGTATCCTGACTGCCTTAGCACCCAGAGAACCTGTGACAACAGCATTCAGTCCGCTACCAACTATAGCACCCACAGGAACTTGAACGTGGCCGGTGGTGGGGCTCATATTTGCACAGCATCCTACTAGGTGGGGCATCTTCTTCAGGAAACAGGGCACCTAGTCTGTCCCCTAGGCTGGAGTCAAGTCAAACCCACATCTCTGCCTTTCCAGAAGACGGCCCTAAAGGAAATTTCCACCCCTCCTGGGCTACAGGATAGGAAGGAACAGGGCCAGCAGAAGCCGGGAGAGAGGGAGCCTGACTGTGGCTTTATGATGATGAAGAAGAATGAGGAATCTTGGATTTTGAGGCACCTTGTGCATCTCACATTAGATAGCTGTTGCTTAAGAGGGACAAACAGCCCTGGGACCATGAACTTGACTGCAGGGTCTCCACCTCCCAGCTGAGCACCACGACCACCCAGCACAGAGCAAGTCTTATTGCAAGTCACCAGCTACAGGTCCAACAGGCCTCCAACAGGTGCCGCAGCCTTAGTCTGCATGTGAAATCACAGAATCATAGAAAATGAGGGTGGGAGGGACCTTGGGAGGTCACATCTAGTCCAACCCCCTGCTCAAAGCAGGACCAGCCCCAACTACATCATCCCAGCCAAGGCTTTGTCCAGCCGGGTCTTCAAAACCTCCAAGGATGGAGATTGCACCACCTCTCTAGGTAACCTGTCCCAGTGTTTTACTACCCTCCTCGTGAGAAAGTTCTTCCTAATACCTAACCTCAACTTCCCTTGCTGCAGCTTGTGACCATTGCTCCTCGTTCTGCCACTGGTTGAGCTGGCCGCCTTGTGGGGCAAAATAGATGTGGTCGCAGTGGGTTAAGCCAGGAAAGTGGAAGGTCAGATGACCTTTTAGGTCTGCTTCAGGCTGGTCTGGCCTCCTTGGGAACCCTATCGCATACAGGGAATGAAGAACCACCTTCACGGCTCCATCCCCATCCTCATCTTTATTTCACCAGTGCCGTTGTCAGAAGAGACCACTGGGGGTGTGGGCAAGTAAAGCAGCCCTCAATTATAAGAAGACCTAACCCCTGCCCCTTAAAGCTCACAGTTTAAATAGGTAAGATCCCATGATGTTGAGCACATAAACACCAGCCTTGCCCCACAGGACTCACTCAGGACCATAGGGTAGATCAACAGCAAATGCACTTCTCCTGAGTCCCAGTCCAGCACCTTCTCCACCATCCCCTGCTGTCCTTCCCAGTCCTATGTGACCAGTTATTGCTGCTTGTAAAAGTAACAGAGAGCAAAACCGCAGCCCTAGAAAACATCGGGTTCTGCACTGAGATGAAAACGGCCTGTCACTATTATCACAGGAAGAAGATGCCCCAGGCAAACAGCAGCTTTTAATTGGAAATTTAAAGAAAAAAAATGAAAGAAACTTATAGCAGAAACAGTTCCCAGTGCAAAATCTAAGCAGAGGTGCTACCCCAGTTTTACGTATTCTCAACTTGCGCAGCCTGCCAGAGCTTGAGTTACTAGAAACCCAGACACCCACTCAGCAGCTTAATTTGATTCTTCACATCTTCACACTTGCCAGGATCCTGTGTCGCGGCTTCGAAGACTCATTTACAGCTGCAGCAACAATGATTTCCTATGCAGAGCTAATCAGATGTGCATATTTCTTAAGGGATTTTCCTCACCTTGCACAAAAGCTGTCATGGAAGCAGCTGGCGAAGTTTCAGCAATCAGCTGAGCGAACTCTGGCCGTAGAAAGAACATGAGCGAGGGAAGGGCCGTTCTCCCCTGCAGAGGAGGAGGCTCCAGAGCTGAAATCCTGACCTTGCTGACCTCAACAGGACTTTTCCCATTGACTCCAAGGGAGCCCAAAGTTCCCTCTGACACTTCTGGTGCCCATTCCCAGATCGGATCCTGATTTACTGTCCCATTCGAAGACCCGTCACCACACCTCGTTTTCATTCATCTGTAGCAGTGTTTAGACTGAAGACATCTTTGCAATCTTTCTGTTGCAAAGAATTCAGCGGGGCAAAATATTTTCCTATTTTAATCGAGTCCTGCTTGAACTCGCTGGGTTTATCTTGTATCATGTGTAGGTGTTTGCCCATCTGACAGTGCTAATATCGAGGGGCAACCTTCAGCACCCTTAAAAGGATCTTATAGTACGCACGGTGCTGCAGCACCCTGGTTGAGAATCGCTGCTCTATAGCAACAGCACTTGCCTACCTCGGAGGGACATTGGTGGATTTAAATAACGTTTCCCCAAATTAAAGGGAAAGTCACAACTTTCAAACAAAATCAGTCCAGCCTGGAGGGTGGATGTGACCTTTGGATCTTTTCCTTGGCTTTTCCAACACCTCTGTTTTTGATCTCTTTTACCACTGAATAAGAAAGTATTTGGTTGCAGTGAAGACTAATTCTCAGATTCATAGAAAAGGGCTGGACAGATCCACAGGAGATCATCTAGTCCAACCCCCTGCTCAAAGCAGGATTATCCCTACCTACACCATCCCAGGCAAAGGTTGTCTAGCCCAGTGGTTTTCAACCCGTGATCCATGGTCCCCCGGGGTCCACAGACTATGTTTAAGAGGTCCGTGAAAGGTGACTGTGATCAATCAAGAGCATGTAATACCCACACTTACAATACAAAGGGGTCCACACCTGCACTCAACATTTTTTAGGGGTCCACAAATGAAAAAAGGTTGAAAACCACTGGTCTAGCCTATTCTTAAAACTGCACGAACAGCCTTCTCACACATCTACGAGGCACACGGCCCCAAAACTACAGGGAACAGCCTAACTTGCCACAAATAAATAACCAGCAAGGGAAATTTGTTAAAATACACTCCAGACCTCCAAGAAAGAGGCCTATGCCCGCCACGACAGAGGGATAAAACCACCTGCCATCCAGAGTGCTATAGCACGAGCCGCAAATGTCCTGAATATGCTGGATGACAGATGCTTCAGTCCCTACGAAATGAAGCAGGAGGCTTCTGTAGTTGGGCCGCCTGGGTAGAGTGAGTGTAACACCCTACGGACGCTATCTCGGCTCTACCAAGACCTACCATTGGCCTCTTTCCTTCCACTCCATGAATAAAAACAAGGTTTTGTAAAAGCAGTGGGTTCACCTTGCCTGGATGCAACATGTCACGGCTGAACCCCATTGTCGTGGAGGCAGGGGCAATGGCTGATGGGAAGGATTTTCGGGACTATCCTTTCCACTTTGTCACTTGCAGTCGGCTTTAACTGGAGAGAGATTCACTTTGCTGTTTTGTCCTTGTCTTTCTCCAGCTCCTACACCACAGGCACAGTCCCTTTCGGTCCGGGCTGCGCCGTTCCACATTGTCTATCTGTCTCTTATCGCAGCCCCGCTGTCCCGGATGTGACATTTGGGCCATTTAGACATAACATTTGAATCAATGGCATTCTCCTTCACCCGGAGTTATCATTAGCGTTTCCTCCATCAAGCAAAGAATCTGCTAGGGCCGGTCTTGCCTGTTAAAGTTTCTTGGCAGAGTTTTGGTTTGATTTGACTTGGGGTTTCTTTCTGCTTGAAATCACATTGTGCATTAGGAGCCTCCTTCGAACAGTTTTGTAACACCGACAGAAAACTCCCCGTCCCAGCCAGAGCTCTTATTTGAGATGACATGGGTGCGTCTGTGCCTGACTGCTGGAAAATTAGGAGGACATCAGGCCAATTCCTGTTTCCCCACCTTCTCCTTGTCTGTCCTACCCAATTAGACTGGAGCCTCTTTGGGGCAGCAACAAGTCTCTTACCACGTGTCCCAGTAGAGGCCGCTCGGCATTGACGCTATCCGAAATACCCAGGAACGCAACGGCTGGCTCTGCCGAGGGTGTTCGACACCTAGCCCTTCCTGTCATTCTCCTCTGAAAATCAGGGCCCCTCGCTACAGCCAGGCACCGGGGGATGTAGCTCGCTGCCAAATGTAATCACATTCTCTTTGAGATGTGAAGTCGCTGAGGTTTCTCGCACGCAGCTCGATGGGTTTTGACACGCCATCTGGAAGGCAGTCGGGGCTCCTCTTTTGGCAATGACAGGCCAGGCGGTTTTTTCACCAGTTACAAATCCAGGCATTCTCATGTCTTAATTTGCTTGATTAGAGCAGTGGGACTTGGAGTTGCAACCACTGTATGCAGCGAGGTTGGGAAGTTTTCCCAACTTTTTTCCCCTCTTTTTTAATCCTCTTAGATTTCATGAGTGTTTGGGAGCTCTGCCTGGGGAATAAGGGCTCTGAGAGCTTCCCTTTAGTTATTTTAAAGGCAGTGCATGTACAGACACTTGCCAGAGCATGTCTCACTTCAGGATCCATCCGGAGCAAGGGTGTGAAACGCACCTGACTCCCCAGGCTGGATCTGGTCTCATAAACTGGAATCAGACCCACCTCCAGTGGCAGGGCAATTAGCAGCAGCTACAAGGAAATTAGCAGAGTTGTTGCTATCCACCCCCGGCACTGCAACTCATCCCCAACACTGCTCCATACTCTGGATTTTGGTGGCAGGCCTCGCTCAAAAATTTCTGGCCTCTCCAGAAGCCCCACAGGCCAGACAAAACACCCTTGGTCTAGAGCAGTGGTTTTCAACCTCAACAGATGCAAGGCACTCCTTGGGAAACATCAGCTCTTAGTTTTCATTTGTTTTTTGGCTCCAGTGGAGCCATGCTCTCTGCTCCCAGATCTGATACTGGTTTACTAGGGCATTAGAAGACCAGTCACCCTGCCTCATTTCATTCATCTAGAGCAGTGTTTAGACTCAAGGCACCCCCTTAGAAAACGCCAGGTCCTCATCTTCACTCATGGTTTAACTAGAGAAAAATATTAGAGCAATTCTTCTGCTGCAAGGAATTCAGAATGAACACAGCAGGGCAGATTGGTCTGAATACTATAGATCCCTATTTGACATCTCTGGGAGTATCTGGTGAATCATGGCTGCACACCGAGCAGGGCTAACATTGAATGGTACTCAACTGCACCCTTGTAATGATCTCAAGGCACCTCAGGGTGCCACAGCACCCAGATGGAGAATTACTGGTCTAGAGCAGTGGTTTTCAACTGCACATTCAGCGGTTCTCCGCTCTGCAAGGGAGTAGTGCTGCGGGGGGACGGTTGATGGACCTCTGGCCCGTGGGATTCTCTACAGGCCCAAAAAATTGGCACAGGGGGAATGGTGGCAGCTAATTGCTGCACCTCTGCTGTCAAATTTTCAGACCTGGGGGTGCCCTGCAGGCTAGGTTGCCCACATTGGGCCTGTCAGGATGGTACAAGGCTGAGTGGTATGGCATGGGGTGGCAGGGAGCCAAGCAGGGCAGGGGATCATGAGCAGGTTGGTACAGGGCCCAATCCTGGTGTGGGAGGCCTGATCTAGCCTGTGGACTGGTCCCACAACACTTATCTGGATCCCCCCCATGGCAAATAATTGAGGACCACTAACATAGAGGTTTGTACCTACATAAGTCCATTGGGTTTCAAATGCTTTCTTTTCCAACTATGCCAACTCTGTGCAGATGAGGCCTCACCACTGCTCTCCTAAGAATTAGTTACAGGGGAGGATTAAGCAACTGCTCTCTTCAAAATACTTCTCAGAGGTCAGTTAATATTTGGATGCTGGCAGTGGCTTGGGTTCATGCTTGTATGACGTTGTGACTTCTGATCTTTCTCAACACTGTGACCCCCTATTAGTGTCTTGATCTCCAGGCTGAGAGTGAGCCTTTGCAATGATATGTGGGTTGTTCTGACTTCAGACTTGTATCTATGTAGATGCAGCTGCATGGTCAAAAGAAAGTTTGTCAGCTGGAAACCATTATTACACATACCACACAGTCTGATGGTGTGAAGTAATCTCCCTCTGTCTGCCCCTGCTTGGGTCAGTCCAGCTACCGCCATGGTTTCACTTTGGCTGCTTGGTTCAACCTGGTCACCTAGGTGACTGGGTTGTAAAAATTCCTGAAGGGAGAGGGAGCTCATGCTTTTCCTCCGGTGGGCTTTTTGGAAACAGCACACAAGCAGACACCTCAGGCTGCCATCTGCATGAATCAGTATGCCTGAAGACTACCTAGAAAGTTAGAACTAAGTATTTCAGTTGCAGATTCAAAGGACCACCAAGCCCATATTTATAAGAATCTATTTTTGATTGCTAACGGTGTTTTTCTACCTCTTCTATTCTACCCCCACCCCCCAACTCACCTCTTCCCCCTGAACAATAAGGGTTTTGGATTACAACTGGCCTGGCTGTGATTTCCTGAGGGGAGAGGGGAGAGACAGCCTTTTTCGATCTCTCTAGTCAGCTGGCTAAAGTGGGCTTGACTATTTGCTTTCCTCCGGTATAGGAGGCTAACCTTGGATGCTTCAGGTTGAAAGAAGCAACCCAAAATACCACTGTGGATAAAGCACCTCCAAGGCTTGCAGGGTCTGTGTACCCCGGGCTGCACAGAGCCCTAATAGAGACCAGTGCCCAGGTGGTGGCAGCGTTACCCCAGGCTTGTGAGCGTGCTGCAGGAAGGGGGATGGCTGGATGCAGGCACCCCAGGGAAAGACTCCCAAAGCATGGGTTTCAGCCTGGCACATTGAGGTGGGTGGCTCTGTGTAGTAGCACCCCATACTGGACCGCCACAGATGGTACCAGCATCTACTCTCTTCTAGCATTTGTTTTAATGTGTGAACATAGATAATGCCTAAAACATCCATAGCATGCTGCCACCCAGAGAGCCACATCACTTAGTATCTGGTACCCATGAGGGCTCACAGCAGCACCGTGCTATGGATGGATGCAGGACAATCTCTGGGATGCAATACACATAGAGCAGGTATGCTGTGCTCCATTACAGCACTCCCTAGAGTGGTCCTTTGATGGGGTAGATGTGCCCTTCAAGTCCAGAGAGGTAACTGGGGTTAGGTGACAGGGGTTAAAATAAGTCAGGAGCATCAGTTAAAACCCCCATGTTTTAAATAACCTTCCTCAGGCAGTTTTTGCAAATGTAAGGCTGCAAATGAGTGCTTCATCTGCCTCTCAGACCATTCTGAAGTTAATACATTATCGCGTAAGGTCATTTTGATCCCTTCTCTTGTGTTTCTCGCCCACCCTGCTTTTCCTCTGCGGAGAGATACTCAAAGAGAACAAAGCCCGGCTGGTACTCTGCGATCCGGAAATGTACTGCTGTAAACTGCAGATATGATTCCCCACTGGCAAGATGATGCCATAAATCAAGGCAAGGTCTTAAACAAAATGTGCAATAACCTTTAAGTAATTCTTAGTCCTTCCCTTCTCTCTTTCCTTCCATTTCTCTGCTTGGTCGTGTTTCACCGTGAGTTAGTGGAAGCAGAAGAAATGATGAGATCTGGAGCTATATTATTCACAAGAGATTATTGCAGCCATCCATGGACCCACATCTGTCTTCAAATGAGGAGCAAGCACAAAACCACCCCCATTAGTCACAGAGTAAACTACATTGTTTAATTGACCGAACCTGCGGCGAAATAAATTTGTTTTATTCGGCTTGTTACGGGGTGCCAGACAGGATGCTCTAGTTTAACAGGTACAGCACAGAATTCACAAGTAGCAAGTACCATGATGAACCTCACAAAGCTTTTCCTTCATGACAGCCCTGCCTCATAAAGCTTGCTGAAGCCTCCTCCAGTATGCTTAGCATTTCTTATGCTTCATCTCAGCCTGGTGGTGGTTTGGAATGGAGGGGAAGATGAGAAGCAAAACCAAATCGAGTTATTTTGTGTCATAAAATGTTTCTCTCCCTGCATGCACACATCACCTTCATCTGAGACAATTGAGGCCTAGGGCACCTAAGAGGATTTAGGTGGACTTTTGGTGCCAAATTTGATCAGCACTAGATCAGTGGTTGCCTAACACCACAGGTGTCCAAACCTCCCTGTTTGACCTGAAGACCCCCAGACACTTGCCATTGTGCTTCAATACTTGCCCCAAATAGTTGTGGCTTGTGGCCTTCTTATGGCCTATGCCCTTTGGGATCCACAGATGAGGCAGGGCAGTGCTTTAGCCACTGTGGAGGGTACATCCGCACTGCTCCCCTGGTTCTGCTGAGGAGCCCAGCCCTGTCCATTCACTTCTGTTCCATACACGTGCCAAGTCCAAGAAGGAGGTAACTGAAATTTCCCTGCAGGTGCCTCAAGCTTGGTCTATGGTGGACACGACCCAGGGGCGCTCCACTGCCCCACTTTTTTGAACAAGGGGTTGGACTAGGTGACCTCATGAGGTCCCTTCCAACCCTAATTTTCTATGATTCTTTGACTTCTGGGTTTGGCATGAGAAGAGAGGGAGCAGGTGGGCACAGCTATGCTTGCCATCAGACTGCTCGGATGTGCCAGGGAAGCAATGCAGGCCTTGCCTGTGGGGCCTGCTCTGGCAGTGGTTGCAGTAGGCATCACATCACCTGTGTCAGCAAAGTCAACCCGTGGGTCTGGAGTTGGTGCCATAGTGTGGGCTTTGGCTTCCTGGACCATGATCCATACTTCTGTGCAAGCAAGGGACCTCCTGGGATGCGATGGGCTTCATCTCTCCACGAAAGGTAAGAGTCTCTTTTCTTACAGGTTGGCTCACCTCCTACATTGGGCTTTAAACTAAGTATGACAGGGGACAGGGAGGCAGGAGATGGAGTCTAGAACCTACAAACTGTGAGAAATGCAGCAGTATACCCCAGGTAAGTACCAAGGGGCCCTTTTGGCATCAGAATGGGGGGTATAAAGGCAACATTTGGAGGGCTCAAGTGCCTCTATACTAATGCTAGGAACATGGGGAACAAGCAGGAAGAACTCGAACTTCTGCTTGCAGTTAATAACTTCAATTTAGTGGGGCTAATGGAAACCTGGTGGGACCCTACCCATGATTAGGCGGTACACATTGAGGGCTACAGGTTGTACAGAAGGGACACAGTAGGGAGGAAAGGGGGTGGGGTTGCTCTCTATGTAAAGGAGTAGTATACATCTACCCTAATCAAAATGGGATCAGAGGAGGAGGAAGTTGAGGCATTGTGGGTTAGGATACATGGAGGTCATGAGAAAAGGGACTTGGTGGTGGGGGTCTGCTACAGACCACCACACCAAGAGGAACAGCTAGACTTGGAGTTCTTGAGGCAGCTCTCAGAGGCCGTATGGTCTAGGGACGTGGTTGTCATAGGGGACCTAAATTACCCTGACATCTGCTGGGAGAAGCAGCCAGCCAAATCCAATTGTTCACATGGGTTCATAACTTGCATGCAGGACCTTCACCTAATGCAGGAGGTATATGGTCCCGCTAGAGGGAATGCCTTACTGAACTTGGTGTTGGCTATGGGGGAGCTGCAGATTCGTGGTCACTTTGTGGACAGTGACCACCAATCAATCAAATTCACCATATGGCATGGGGTGGGTAAGATAACTAGGAGGGTGGAAGTGCTTGACTTTAGGAAGGCTGGTGGGAGCTGGCAGGGGTCATCGCAGAGCCCTTGGCCCGGCTGTGTGAGCATTCGTGGTCATCTGGCCAGATGCCGGGGGATTGGAAACTAGCTAATGTGGTCCCTATTTTTAAGAAAGGGAGGAAGGAGGACCCAAGTAACTATAGGCCTGTTAGCCTCACCTCAGTGCTTGGGAAGATCTTGGAGAGAATCATCAAGGAGCACATCTGTGGGGGGCCTGCAGGGGAGATCATGCTCAGGGGCAATCAGCATGGGTTCATCAAAGGCAGGTCCTGCCTGACCAACTTGATTGCCTTTTACGACCAAGTAACTAAATCCTTGAATGATGGTGGCACTGTGGATGTAGTCTTTCTAGACTTTAAGAAGGCCTTTGACACTGTCTCTCACCCCATCCTCATTAATAAATTAAGTGACTGTGGCATTGATGTCTGCACAGTTGGATGGGTAAAAAATTGGCTGATGGGGCACACCCAGAGTAGTGGTGGACGGGTTGTACTCAACCTGGCGAGATGTGAGCAGTGGGGTCCCCCAGGGCTCAGTCCTTGGGCCTGTACTGTTTAACATCTTCATCAGCGACTTGGACAAGGGGGTGGAAAGCACGCTGTCCAAGTTTGCTGATGACACTAAGATGTGGGGCGAGGTAGACACACTTGAAGGGAGAGAGAGGCCCACAGCATACATACAGGCTGGGAAGTTCCCTTCTTGAAAACACAGAGGCAGAAAGGGATCTTGGAGTCATTATTGACTCCAAGATGAACATGAGCCACCAATGCCAGACCACAGCCAGCAAGGCCAGCCAAACCTTGTCATGCATCCAAAGGTGCATCTCAAGCCGGTCCAGAGAGGTGATACTCCCCCTCTATGCGACTTCGGTCAGGCCACAGTTGGAGTACTGCATCCAGTATTGGGCACCACACTTCAAAAGGGATGTGGCCAGCCTGGAGAAGGTTCAGAGGAGGGCCACCTGCTTGGGTGAGAGGGCAGCAGGACAGGCCCTATGAGGAGAGACTGAGGGACCTGAATCTGCTCAGCCTCAGCAAGAGGAGGCTGAGGGGGGACCTGGTGGCTGCCTACAAACTCATCAGGGGAGATCAACAGCAAATAAGTAGAGCGCTTTTCTCCCCAGCATCACCTGGGATGATGCGGAACAATGGTAATAAGCTGATGGAGAATAGGTTTAGGTTGGAGATCAGAAGGCAGTATTTTAGTTAGGGTGGCCAAAATCTGGAACCAACTTCCCAGGGAAGTGGTCCTCGCCCCTACCTTGGGCAAATTCAAGAGGAGGTTGGACGATCACCTGTCTGGGGTCTTGTGAACCCAGCATTCATTCCTGCCTGTGGCAGGGGGTCAGGCTAGATGATCTGTTCAGGTCCCTCCTGACCCTAGCTGCTATGAAACTATAAGGCTAACTTTAGTGTGCTCAGGAGCGTAGTCAATGATGCACTGCACGAGAAGACTATTGGTGAGATGGGAGTCCAGGAAGGGTGGTCGCTCCTCAAGGAAGTGATCTTTGGACACAAAGGGAGACTATCCCAGTAGGAGGGAAAAGGGGGAAAGGAGCCAAAAAACATTCTTGGCTAAACAGGGAAATCCTGGGGAGCCTAAGGGCAAAAAAGAAGGCATACAGGCAGTGGAAGCAGGGGGAAGCTACCAGGGAGGAGTATACCTACTTGGCCCGCACTTGCAGGGAGGCAGTTAGAAAGGCCAAAGCAACTACAGAGCTGAGGCTGGCAACACAAATTAAAGACAACAAAAAGTCTTTTTTTTAGGTATGTAGGGAGTAAAAGGAAGGTGCAGGGCAGCACAGGACTCCTTCTTCAGTGTTTCCTGTAGAGATGATGTCTGGGCACCACAGGGATTGCTTGGATCACCCTTGAGGCAGCCAGCTCTCTCCCTGCCTTGTACAAGGACCATCACTGCATAGCTCTGGGCTCTGGATACCACTTCAGAAGCTAGGGGCCTCAAAGCTAAGCCCCGTGGCACCTAAGTATATAGCTGTTAGATCATGAGCTCTTTTATGGCAGACAAAGTGTTGGACCACAACCCCCTTTCCCTGTTTCTGGGTCCACGATGGGCTTTGCTAAATTACATGACCTGAGACAGCCTCCATAGCAGCATGTCCCTGTCCTTCCATGGGGCAGCCAACTGCAACCTGTTCGCTCCCCAACCAGATCCATCCTCTGTAACAAGCGAGGCAGGGACCCTGTGGAAAAATTCACAGAATCATAGAGAATGAAGGTTGGAAGAAACCTAGTCCAACTCCCTCAACCAGATCATCCAAGCCAAGGCTTTGTCTAGCCAGGTCTTCAAAACCTCAAAGGATGGAGACTCCATCACCTCCCTGGGTCACCTGCTCCAGTGTGTTACTATCCTCTTAATGAGAAAGTTCTTCCTAATATCCAACCTCAACTTCCCTTGCTACAACTTGAGACCATTGCTTCTTGTTTTGTCATCTGCCCCCACCGAGAACAGTCCAGCTCCAACTTCAAGGTGTGACATCTCATTAGCAATCATATCCATGCCCATGCCTGCTTGTGGCCAAATTAAAGTTGCCCTACAGACACCCTCTGGATAGAGCGTACGTGCATGCACGTGCACAAGAGATTGCCTAGATTTTTATGAAAATGAATGGAGTGACCGACGAGCCGTGGGTTCCATCCTAGGTCCCGAGGGAAGGTGCGCTCTTAACTCACACCGATCCTCCTGTCTTTGCCTCAACTTTGTCACCCTGCTCCACTGACTCTTATTCTGAGCCTCTCCTTACTCCCAACCCTGTCTCCTTCTGTAGCCCCTCCACCCAAGGCTTTGCATCCCTTCCAAGTATCTTGCCTCCATTTCCTGGCCTCCCACCTCCAGATCCAGCCCCTCTCACAGCTCCTCCCTTGATCACAGTGCTCGCCTGATGCTCCTTGCACCAGCCTCCATGTTCAGCCAGACCCAGAGCTCCCTCTACCACTCCCAGTCCCTGCCCCTCATCTTCAGTTCCTTATCCAATTCTATTCCCTTTGGCATCCTCACCCCAGGTATGGCAGCTTCTTTCTCCATGCTGCTTGGATCCAACAGGAGAAATGCAGAGAGCCCAGGAGGGGTGCCACCTTGCTCTAGGCTGCTGGGAGCAGCACCAAAGTAGCCCAAGGCAAGGAGCAGCATATAATGGGAAAAGTCCTTTTCAGCCCCTGTAATCCTGGACTAGGCCCGCTCAGTGTAAAAAGGACATTCAGAGAATCAGCAGCCCAATTATCACATCTCTGTTGAACAGGCATTGACTGAGACCTTTTCCACATCCTATTAATTGGCCAGATGTGGGCGTTTTCCCCCCTGTTCCGAGGGAGGATCTACCTTGCCAAACGCCAGGTCCTTGTAGGGGACAACTGAGCGGTCTGGTGAAAAGGCACGTGCGAGTGCATGTACACATGCGGATGCACTTTCTGATGAATGTGTGTGCACATATGAGCTTTCTAATGAAAATGCGTGTGTGTGTGTGTGTGTACATGCAAGCATACACATGGGTTTTCTGATAAGGGTGAGTGTGTGCGTGCACACACACGTATGAGCTTTCTGATGAAAAGGCAGACGAGTATGCGTACATGCGCGTACACGTAAGCTTTCTGATGAAAAGGTATGTGCATGCATGTGTATGAACTTTCTGATGAATAGGCATGTGTGCACATACATGAGCTTTGTGGCGAAAAGGTGTGCGTGTACATGTGCGCATGCACATGCTAAACAGGGTAAAATATCTTCTTTTCTTAACCTCATTCTCAGAAAGATTCATAGATGTTAGGGTCGGAAGGGACCTCAATAGATCATCGAGTCTGACCCCCTGCATAAGCAGGAAAGAGTGCTGGGTCTAGATGACCCCAGCTAGATGCTCATCTAACCTCCTCTTGAAGACGCCCAGGGTAGGGGAGAGCACCACCTCCCTTGGGAGCCCGTTCCAGACCTTGGCCACTCGAACTGGGAAGAAGTTCTTCCTAATGTCCAGTCTAAATCTGCTCTCTGCTAGCTTGTGGCCATTATTTCTTGTAACCCCCGGGGGTGCCTTGGTGAATAAATACTCACCAATACCCTTCTGTGCCCCTGTGATGAACTTAAAGGCAGCCACAAGGTCGCCTCTCAACCTTCTCTTGCGGAGGCTGAAAAGGTCCAGTTTCTCTAGTCTCTCCTCGTAGGGCTTGGTCTGCAGGCCCTTAACCATACGAGTGGCCCTTCTCTGCACCCTCTCCAGGTTATCTGCATCCCTCTTGAAGTGCAGCGCCCAGAATTGCACGTACTCCAACTGCGGTCTGACCAGCACCCGATAGAGGGGAAGTATCACCTCCTTGGACCTATTCGTCATGCATCTGCTGTTGCACGATAAAGTGCCATTGGCTTTTCTGATGGCTTCGTCACGCTGCCGGCTCATGTTCATCTTGGAGTCCACTAGGACTCCAAGATCCCTTTCCACCTCCGTGCCACCCAGCAGGTCATTCCCTAGGCTGTAGGTGTGCTGGACATTTTTCCTCCCTAGGTGCAGCACTTTGCATTTCTCCTTGTTGAACTGCATCCTGTTGTTTTCTGCCCACTTGTCCAACCTATCCAGGTCTGCCTGCAGCTGTTTCCTGCCCTCCGGCGTGTCTACATCTCCCCATAGCTTTGTGTCATCCGCAAACTTGGACAGAGTACATTTGACTCCCTTGTCCAAGTCACTGATGAAGACATTAAAGAGTATCGGTCCAAGGACCGAGCCCTGCGGGACCCCACTGCCCACACCCTTCCAGTTCGAAACCGACCCATCCACCACAACTCTCTGGGTGCGACCCTCTAGCCAATTCGCCACCCACCGGACTGTGTAGTCATCCACATCACAGCCTCTTAACTTGTTCACCAGTATGGGGTGGGATACCGTATTGAAGGCCTTCCTGAAGTCTAAGTATACGACATCCACCCCTCCTCCTGTGTCCAGGCGTTTCGTAACCTGGTCATAGAAAGAGACTAGATTGGTCAGGCACGATCTGCCCGCCACAAACCCGTGCTGGTTTCCCCTCAGCATAATTTGCCCTGCCGGGCTCTCACAAATGTGAGCCTTGATAATTTTTTCAAAGACTTTGCCAAGGATGGAGGTGAGACTGACTGGCCTAGTTGCCCAGGTCCTCCTTCCTCCCCTTTTTGAAAATGGGGACCACGTTGGCCCTTTTCCAGTCCTCTGGGACTTGGCCCGTGCGCCACGAGCGTTCAAATATTCCTGCCAGTGGCTCTGCAATGATGTCGGCCAGTTCCTTCAGCACCCTCGGATGGAGCTCATCCGGGCCTGCCGATTTAAAGGCATCCAGTTCTTCCAAGTGCCTCTGCACCATCTCAGGGTCTACGCATGGCAGTCTGGCGCCTTGCTGCTGCCTCTCTACAACCCCAGTGAGAGACTTGTCGTGCCCCTCACTTAGGAACACTGAGGCAAAGAACTCGTTGAGGAGTTCAGCCTTGTCCCCTCTGTCCGTCACCAATTGTTTCTGCCCATTTAGCAGGGGTCCTATTCCTCCCTGGGCCTTCCTTTTACTCCCTATATATCTAAAAAACAATTTCTTGTTGTCCTTTACTTGGGATGCCATCCTCAGCTCCATGGTAGCTTTGGCCCATCTAACTGCCTCCCTACAAGCACGAGCAGAGGAGGTATATTCATCTTTAGTGATCTCACCCTGTTTCCACTTTTTATGTGCTCCCCTTTTGGCCCTTAGGCTGCCCTGGATTTCTCTGGTCAGCCATGGAAGCCTCCTGGCCCCTTTCCCTCTTTTGCCTCGCATTGGGATCGTCTTGCTTTGTGCCCAAAGGATCATTTCCTTAAGGCACAGCCACTCTTCTTGGGCTCCCATCTCTTCAAATCCCCTACACTGCAGTGCGTCCTTGACTAATCGCCTGAGTGCATTGAGATCAGCTTTCCTAAAGTCTAGCACTTTCACCCTACTAGTTACCTTACCCACTCGACGTCTTATGGTGAATTCTATTATTAGGTGATCACTGTCCCCCAAATGGCTACCGATCTGGAGGTCCGCTACCATGTCATCTCCCGTTGCCAATACCAGATCCAGTATGGCATTCCCCCTAGTGGGACCATACACCTCCTGTGTCAGGTGGAGGTCCTGTACACAGGTTAGAAACCTGCGTGAGCGATGGGACTTTGCTGTCTGCGTCTCCCAGCAGATGTCCGGGTAGTTTAGGTCCCCCATGACTACCGCCTCTTTAGCTTTTATGGTCTCCGAGAGTTGCCTCAGGAGTCCCGAATCTCTTTCTTCCTGAAGTTTTCCAGGCTTGAATTTATATATTGAAAGTACTAGCAAAAATGGTTCAACATTTCTGTAGAACGTGGCACATCTTCCCACTACAGCAATAGATGGTACAACGCAGCATTGATCTGGGGCTGTAGAACACGTGAAGCTTCAATCATTTGTACAAATGACTGAATTAACCAAACCTTTTTGAGGAGGTTTCTCACACAGGCTCTCAGCACCAGGTCAAACTCTTTGGGGCAGCGACGTTGTGCTGCCCTGGCTGATTTCATGAGCTCAGGGTGGGGTCGGGTGAGCCAGGGACCTGTTGTTCACCAAGTCCCAGAACACTAGAACTAGGGGGCACCTCCTGAAATTAGTAGGTACAGGTTTAAAACTAACAAGACAAAAGTACTTTTAACGCAACACGTAGTTCACCTGTGGAATTCATTGCCACAGGAAGCGGTGGAAGCAGACAGCATAGCTAGGTTCAAAAAGGAACTGGATAAATTCATGGGAAAAAAAAAAAATCGATCTATTAATGGCTGTGGAACAGAATGGTTGGAGATGCTTCTTTTCCAACCCAGTAAATGGTAAAATGCCAGGGAGGGTATTGAATAGGGGACAGATCATTCTCGAGTTATCCAGTCCGATGCTCTCCTTAGCATCCTCTCCTGCCACCATTGGAAACAGGCCTATTTGATGTGCCAAGGGGCATGGGATTCAGCCCATCACGGAAAACTATAAGCCTCCCTTTAGAAGGGAGGCCACTAGGGACACATCAACTGAATACTTGGGACAACTAAAAAGAACAAACAGGACTGGGAGTGAGCTCACAGGTTAACACCACGGGATTTGGAAGGGGACATAGAGCAGGGCACACCAGCCAGACACCAGCAGTCGCCTGAATCAGTCAAGGGAGACTTTGGAAGCCAACCAGTGAAACTCTGCCTGGAGACACGAGTGGAGGAGTGCCAGGAAGACAGCCCCACACTTGCCTGGGTTTCTCCAGCCACAGCCTCCTTCCTGGTCTCATAGGTGGCCAGCTTGGCCAGGGCCAGGAGGAGTTTGACCATCTCTGCGCTGGACATCCATGGTTCATTACAGGCCTAAGGGCTCCTCCCGGCCCGCTCATTTCTGTCATGTCGAAAGGGATAATGAGAATCTCATCTTTCTTGTGCCATTGCAACCTGCCAAGCACTGAACTTGGGGGAAATCTTTCCATGTTTGGTAGGTTTTGGAATCTCAGAGTTGGAGAATTTGCCCATCACCCCAGAGCCAATCTGGGGTAAAACCTGCCTCAACTGAAGTCAATGGGAGCTTTGGCCTTGGCTTTAGGGGAGACAGGATTTCTATATGTTAGACCCCTACGAACCCTGCCTCAATCTTTAGAAGCAGCTGTTTTTGACAGCATCACTACTTGCCCTCTCGCACGATCACAGCCGAGGCTCCCAGGAACTGATGGCACTACAGAAGGAAACTGGTGTGACTACCAATCATCCTGTTGCATCTGCAAGTGGCTGCAGACCAACTTCTGAGACAGTTGGGCAACTTGCTACTATCCCTCCCAGGGACCCTGAGACCATAACGATGACCTCTGAGTCCAAATACTGGCCCTTCCATGACAATGCAGAAACAAAATTCCCTTTGATCTCAACCCCTACTTAGTACTGGGGATAATAGTTAAATTATATCAGAGAAGCTGATGTTAAAAATAAACACCACACTATGAAGAGAAAGTTTGCCATGAAAAAAGAAGAAAAAAAAAAATCAAGCAAATTCAGCAATTTAGGGACTAATCCCAGTTCTAGAGCTGAAATAATTACAGCCAGAAGGAATAAAAGTGACTTATAAATATAGGTTAACACATCAAGGATCCAGTTTGTGAAGTTTTAGACATCCGTAGCTCAAAAGCAGATTGATATTATGAAATTATGAAAATTTTTATGAAAAGAAATTATGAAAAGATTATACAAGTAGGTAATAGCCGCATGGTCAAAAAATAAGTTTAGGACGATAACAAGTAGAAAGGGGGGGGGGGGGGGGGGAAATCCCAATACAGATCTGGTGACAGATCTGTATTGTGAAGAATCCCAGCACTATCAGAAACAAAGCGCTCATCGGGGACCCACGCACAGCATGTGGATATAGTTGGTGTCTAGAGTGGTCCCCAAGACATACAACTTTCAGCAGAGAGGAGATAAGCCCCTCCAATCAGCTCTACCAATTTCACGGTCCTTTAGTTCACTTCGGACATCTGTTGTTTAAAGAAAACACTCTTAAAATGAGAAGCACATCATCAGACCTGGAGAGTCGTATACTAGGATGGATAGCATGTTCCCTTGGAGCACTTCTCCTTTATGGGCAACAGATAACATGTTCATAGCCTCCCGCATGACAAAGACCACAGAAAGACTGATTTCCTAATTGCATGCATTCTCTCTAAGTGTGGTAGCATTTTGTATTTGAGGAATGCCGTTCAGAAAAGGAATAATATACTAGGCTGCAGAACAGAGCAGGGCAGATTCTTGCGGTGCCAGAAATGTATCCGTGCCCTTAAAATGAAGGGTCTAGATTTGCCAGATTATTACAATAAAATAAGTCCTCCTAGTATGGACGTAATCAAGTCTTTTGATGAGAGAAATATTTTAGCTACACCCACTACCCGACATTGCCGACCTTACCTGACTGACTGTCAGCCCCCCTTCCCGAGGCCAAGAGCCAGCTGCATTCTGTAGGGTTAAAGGCATGGGCAGGATGAGAGCGCCAAGGGTTCAACTTAGGTCTGCTACAGACTTCCTGATTAAATCATTCAGGGCAAGATAAATACTGGACCCAGCCATGCCGGGCGTTTTCATAACTCAGGGCCTTGTTACTCTTTCTGCTGAAACCCATATAAATGTTGATCAGCGTAGTGCTTTTTGGCTTAGGGGAGCAGTCGCACCTTATGGCGAAAATCCTTCTCCAACTGCCCTTCACCTGCACGGGGGCTTGGCGAGCAGGGGCAGGATGCTGAGAGCAGGGTTGCCGGGGCTCAAGCTCAACAACCCCACTCTCAGCGCAGAGCCGCGGTATCAGTTTCAGCAAGACCAGAGAGCCCCAGGGAAGTTGCAGCCCTGGAGCTTGCTCTATGCCTTGCTGAGCTCCTAAGGAAGCTCCTCACCATCTCCAGCGGCCACGGTGCCTCTTGCTACTGCCCAGATCGCTTTGCTGCCTGAGATCTGAGAGGCCCAACCCTTTAATCCAGAGCCTGTCCCCCACTTGTTGGCACCAGATTTATGATCCGGATACCTTGTTCCGAACAGGCCCAAACTCTGAGACTGACCACGACATCACCATTGGATAATAGGTGAATTTTATTGACACACAGTGAGAGCAGGTAAGAATAATGCAAACAATTCTATATCTACCAGTCCCAGGGTTCACAGAGTCAAGGTACGTTTGGCCAGCAGGCGAGCTTCACCCTGAGGTTTTTTCTTGAATGTCAGATGTCAGCAGCCTGGAGGTTGAAGGCCAAGGCCCACCCCCCACCCTTCAGTGAGGTGGGCGAGATGGGCTGGTGGTGTGCTCTCTGTCCATGGTGGCCTTGGGGGCCCTGCTCAGGGACACTTTGCTGTTCTGAAATCCCTTCTTTTGTATTCTTTCCTGATGACTCTTCATCTCTGGGCACCACTGATTGGTCTGCCTGTGGTCACCACACTGTTCACATTCTGTCCCATCAGGATATTCTTTTGTTTCACAAACCAACACATGCACACAACCTAATTTCGGCTTCTCCTGGTTCTCCAATTCACTCTGTTCCTCAAAACTGGAAATCCCAAGGACTCTGCACCTGGGCACTGTGACCTGGTGCCACCTAATCTCACGTTATGGAACAATATGGTACATGTCTTTAATTTCCCAGCCTGTCTGCTTGCCTGTCAGACACGGTGGGCCTTGAAGAAACTGTCACAAACAGGCTTGCTGTTGCCTTGGACCACTGCTCTAATGCATAGCTGCCTGACCTACAAACCAATTCCCAAAAACAAACCTCTAAATGCCATTTTCTAGCCATCACCACTAGCCAGGTGCCAACTGAGCTTCAAGGGACCCAATCCCCTTTTTCTCCAGAGCTCAACCTCCTATGTCATCACTGACAGGAGCAGCGAGCTGGTCCAGGTGACACCCCAGCACTTGCTCTGCCTGACATCCTCAGGGGCTATGGGGCCATACCCAGCCCAGCTGTGCCCTGGCATCCCTGCTCCCCCACCCCCCACCAATTCAGGAAAGGCCACTGCATTCTGGGATGCTGGAGGACTTCAGCTTGGGTAGAATAGCTGTCTGGAGTGGCCACACCTTAATGGAACAGAAGCAAAATTAGGCAGATTAGATATAACCTTACCCTGAAGTAGAGTAACTTTAAGCCACTTAAAAGGTGTTAATGTACAGCCAGTCCAAGGGTTAAGAGCTCCAGAAGCTGCCTAAAATTACTGTGCAACCAGGCCCTAAAAGTTAGCCAATCAGCTCCAGAGGAATTCACAAACCAAGCTGGGTGACTAAGCCCCTTGTTTAAATTGGCAGGGTTAAGACCCCAGGGCATAGATGAACAACTGTGCTATTCACTAGGGCTGTGTGAAATGGCACTGTTCTGTTTCAACAGAACAGCATTTCATTTTGAATTTTGTTTAAATTTGAAACCGCTGTTCTGTTTCACTTCGTCGAAACAATTTCACTGTTTTGACGTTTCGCTCATAGGTTAGAATGGGGAAGCTCAAAACAGCCTATAACTTGGTCATTTCTAGCCTGATTTGGATGAAGCTTGCAGGAATGGTAGCTCCTTCTGAGGGCACAAAGCCTACCAAGTTTCAGGGAGATAGGTGCAGGGGTTTTGGGGAAACTGCACCTCAAGCTGTGGACAAGCAAAACTTGTGACGGGTGACAGAGAGTGTGTGTGTGTGTGTGTGTGTGTGTGTGTGTGTGTGTGTGTGTGTGTGTGTGTGTGTGTTTTAAAGGTGCAGCAGGGTGAAAGCTGCAGGCTTGCTAGCCCCTGCTGAGGCTGCAAAGCCTGCCAGCTCTCAAGGAGATCGGTGCAAGAGGTTCTGGGTCCTGGGGCCCTGCACCTCTGGCTGCTGACACGCAAAACTCGTGACACGGGTGCTTGTGGGACTGTCTGTCTTGGAGCCCAGCGGGGTGAAAACTGCAGGCATGCTAGCCCCTGCTGCAGCCATGAAGCCTGCCAGCTGCAAGGAGATAGATGCAGGGGGAGTCTGGGGCCCTGCACCTCTAGCTGCTGACAGGCAAAATTCATGACATGGGTGGGTGACTTTGTGTGCGTGTGTTAAGGTACACCCTCACTCAACTGACGCCAAGGCAGAAAGCAGGGCACTTCAAACAATGCTGCCTTTTATGCAGTTTTTCCATCCCTCCCCCAGAGCACTGGGATTGGAAGGGACCTCGAGGAAGGATGACCATCACCGGCTAGCTACACAGTCAATACGAGAGCAATCCTCCCCTCCCCCTCCCCCAGCCCCTTACTTTAGCTTCTGTTTCCCTGCAGGCAAGTCCAGCTTAAGCTTCAAAACTCTAAACATTTTGAAAATTTCAAAACGTTTCGACTTGCCGCGTTTCGTTTCAAGGCCTCGTTTCGTTTCGAAGCTCTCCGTTTCATCTCGCTTTCGCTGTTTTGATCTTGAAACGAAACTGCCGACGAAATTTCACACAGCTCTGCTATTCACTGCTTGCAACCCATGCCAGTTGACCTTGGGGATGACTATTTGGTCTTACTCTGCAAGAAGTGAAGCTAAAGTGCAATGATATGGCTGAAATGAAATGGGGATAAATCACTGTTGTTTAGCTCCTACTGACCGTGGGGCAGGGCAGACAGACAAACCTTGCAGTGGATTTAACTGACCTGCGCTAAGTCGCACCTTTTATAGCAGCCTAATTGTTTCATCTGTTCATGTTCCAGGGCAAGGGGGAAATGACTGAGAAAAACAATAAGAGCCAATGAAAACAGGGGTGTTTCTTGCAGACTTCACTTGCACTGGAGACACTTACCTGTAGCAGTGAGTGTGATGCCTACATGAGACTGGGATTAACAGCCTGAAGCCCTTGCTTAACATTTCCTACCTAGGGGCACTTATACACATACCTTTCTCTGTTCCAAGGAACCAGAAATCCAGCGCATCAGAGCAGATTTGATTAACCAAGTCTGCGGAGCGCATGAGCCGACATGCCTGGCACTGCGTCGCATGCATTTGTATAAATGGCAAAATGCATGTTAACACATAGAAAATGGCAGCGATGCACTGTTGAATTAAAACACCTTTGATGCATTTTAGTTCAAAAAAGTGCGCCGCTGCCACTTTTCTCCATTTAAAATATACGCATCGGAGTACATGTGTACCGCAGCGCGTGCATGTGTACAAATGCCATAGATGACTCGCTCATGCCTTTTCTTTTAGGAATGTCATAGAGATGGTACAGCTAGTTCTCACTTTTGTATAACAGCCTGGTGCTTAGAGCACTCATCCAGGGGTCAAAACCTCATCTGCCCCCTCCCATGAAAGTGCTCTAACCCACACGGGAGGAGACACGGGTGGGGTGGGGCACCCCCACACCTCTCCTGTTGAAGCTGGGGTGCTGTACAGGAAGGAATACAAGATTCAGGGGGACTAGGAAAAAGAACCTGACTAAGCCCAGTGAAGAGAGAACTGCCCCATGGGGAAGGACAAGGGAGCTGGTTTCTGGTCCCTGCATTTTATCCGGCAGCTCTTGTGCATATACGACTCTTATGTGTATGCACATCAGGAAGCAGAATCCAGGACCCCTTCCCTTCTTCGGGGGAGCTAGTCTGGCTACCTCTCACCTGCACTCCCTCTGTCCCCATGAATGCTGCTTGTGGGCCAACAGTTGCCCAGCTCCTACAGGAAGGGAGCATGCCCCCCATCCCAGCCCACTCTACCACTTGGTAGTTGAGACATTCGCCTGGGAGATGCAAGATGGCTTTGAATCCCCACAGGCTCAGAGTACTAACACAGGTTGTCCCCTCCCTGGGTAGGTGCTCTACATGCCAGACTATCATAGAAAAGGCCTCTCCCAAGTCCCTTCCCTGCCAACCACATTTTTAGATGAGAGAGGCTATGAGTTTTGAAGTCCCGGGTGTTACCCAGGACTGGGAGCACCCACACCACCTGTGCTGGATGCAGCTCCTCAGAAGTCAGGTGCAGCAACACCTAATTTAAGAATCCCATCCAGACACATAAGAGCTTGAATACTGTGCTGAGACCAAACAGTGGTAGCTTTAGGTCTACACAGAGCTGAACATTAGGCACCCAAGTAGATTTTTCTCATGAATATTTAGACACATAAGAGGTTTGGGTCACTTGAGTAGTTAAGTGGGGCAGGGGTTCTGCGAACTGGCCTCAGACGGCAACATTTCAATTCTTCTCCTTAAATGTCTCTGTACCTAAATTCCCTACCTGCAAAATTGGGAGAGCAGTGCTTTTTAACTGCCTAGAGTAGTTCATCTCAACTAAGGTGCCAGGGCTAAGGAGATAAACCAGGCTCAGGCTTGTGCCTGCCTGGGTGATCCCCACCTCTCCTGCACATCCCCTGCATAAGGAGATAAGCCTTGCAATATATTTTAAAAGTAGATTTTGAAATTAGGTGCTGGTCAGTTCACAAAAGTTATGGATTCCAGCGAGGGTGCAAAAACATTGAGAACCACTGGCCTAAAACTTAGTGAGGAGAATTCACTAATGGATGCGAGAGGCTTGGGCATTACAGCGACAAGAGTCCTACGTATCCCTAGGACGGTAACAGTATTACACTGTGAGGCACTAGGCAGCCTGGCTTCAGTCTAACCAAGGGCATGCACAGGAGAACTATACACGTGTTTAACACTGAGCTGGCACTTCTGTGCTTTGCCAGATAGTGACTCCTCCCCAGACTAAGAACATGGACTGTACAGCGCCAAGCGCATGGTCAGCACTTAAATCGGATGCGAAGTACATCAAAGGATCAAAAGACAAGTATTTTAAGCCCCTGAATATAGATTTATTGGGGAGGAAGGAGTAATGGTTTTAAAAACTGAATAGGAATCAACAACAGCTTTTCATTTTAAACGTTCAGGATTGAGAGTGAAAGCACTTTGCTACGGTGCTAGCAACTGAGAGTCAATGCATTCCTCCTCCCTTTAGCTTGGGGCATTTCTAGACTCACCAGCACTTGTCATACCAAAATATATGCATCTTTCACGAGAGTCATTAGGTAACACAATTTAGCCCTATTCAAGAGCTCAATGCATGTAGAAGCTTGTGTGCATGGGCATCTGCAGCATCAGGGCTTAGATACAACTTCATTAAGTCTGCACTAAATGTGGGAACTGGGGTGACTATGATTATTACCCCTGAAAGCCACATTCAAAGACAAAGGCAAGGCATTATTTCTTCTGGTACAAGGTGAAATGGGATGTAGTCATGGAAATACAAACTGAGTCTTGATATCAAGTCAGAACTCCTACATCAGAGTAGGTTGTTGCCCATGAAAGCTCATGCCTTTTTGAACCAGTCAGCCTCTGAGGTACCACCCAGCCCTGTCTTCTGTCTTGGAGACCAGACCACAGGAAATAGAGTTGTAGAAACCCAGTACTGGATTAAAACTGAATTAAATAAAGGCTTCTAATATATACAGCATAGGATAATCTTGCACTGGCAAAAAAAGGGATAGTAGATCATTTTTATCCCCAATTTGTTTAAACTTCTGCTGAATGTTTTGAACTCTGGATATACATCTCAAACTTACCAGGATGTACCTTTGACTGCTGCTCTTTTACAAGGCTCACCAGGCTGTCTATATTTCTAAGACACAGGTGGATCAAACCTACTTATTCAGCTTCTAATGGGTTTTTAAAGGAAAGCCGTTTTTAAAGAAATATGGTTATACGGAGAAAACATCATCTTGGAGATCACACTGCCATAAATAAGTGGACAGAGGACTTGCTTCTGTACTTTCCCTTAATCTTTACTACAGAGGCCAATCCATCGTGTTACAGTCAATACAGGCACTTGCACACATGCGGGGAGTCTGCTCTGATGTGCTGAAAATCCAGCGTGTCAGAACACACGTGATTAATGAAGTCTATTTGAGCGTGTAAACTGAAGCACGCCGACAGCCTTACGCATCATGTGCATCAGTGGCGTCAGCGCTGAGAAAATGGCAGCAGTGCACTTTGAACTAAAACACGTTTATGTGCTTTAGTTCAAAGCATACAACTGGCATTTTCTCAGCACTGATGCGCACTGCACCACTGATACACCTGCTCCATACTCAGTGCTGGGTACTTTTAATTAGCCTGGCTTGCTAATTAAAAGCACCAGGCGCTGCATTAGAACCAGGTGTAAAAATGCCCTGAGATTCTCCAGGCATAAAACACCCGATTGTGGCCTGGAAACCCTAAAACAAACCTTCACCGTGTTCATTTTCCCACCGAGCTCATGTAGTTTTCACACATAACAGATAGGTATTGTCACCATCAGAAATGCACCGTCTCTGAAAAATACCATACTTACTCTGACCCCAATCCGGCAAGTGCTTAAACACACAACTAAGTGCTTTGATTAAAAGAGTGGGTCTTAAACACATGGTTAATGTTACACTTCTGTTTAAAAGCTGTGTTCATGTGACGGGGTGAAAGTGCGGCCCCGCTGAAAGCAGCGGTAAAATTCCTACCGACTTTAATGGCTCTGGGATTTTGCCTGAGGTTTCTAGCAGCTGCCTTTGCTGCCGTGAGCGAGACACGTGGCCCCTGCACGACCCGGCTCGGCCTTCTCTGCCCGTTAGCAATGGGACAGCGTCTTCGGTTTCGTTTCATTCGCAACGCGCTGGAGAGTTCTTGCTAAACCCAGAGGATCATGCTCAAGAGGCACAAGGCAGAAATGCCTTAGCTCTTCCTGCTTGCGAAGCAATTAAACCAAAACCCCTCCACTTTACTCTGCGCCCGTCTTTGGGATCATCTGCCCCATCTGCGATGGTACCTTGACAAGACCCAATTATCCTCAACTAAAGTTTCTCCCTCCCCTTACTTTCAGTTCATTGGTGCAAACAGCAGTGTTCATACATATACCTAGGTCTGAAAGCACATTGAAGTCCTCCGATGGAAGTTTATTTTTATACAGACACACAAATTTAAAAACTCTCATGCTAAATGAAAATGTAAAACCGATCCAAGTTCTGGAACATGCCACCACCAAAAAAAAACCTTTCAGACCTAAAAGAAAGAAAGAAAAAAAAAAAAAAGGATTAAAGTAAATAAAAATGGGGCTTGACAAACATTAATTCACCATAAAGGAAGAAAGAAACTCATAAAAGAAAGCTCCGCATAAGGCTTCAAGCTGCAGAAAACAACATACTGAACGGAAACTATTCTCGTGGTGAGGTGGGAAACAACTGAAATGTAGGTTTGTTGGCACAGGAACATACTAATAGGCATCGGTGCGGCTGTTCAACATATTTCCTATTCAAAATACAACTGTGCATTCTTGGCTGTCAACTGAGCTTGTCTGCAGCACCTCCAGCCAAAGCCCGGGGATGCCGCCGTGCAGCACGCCCTGCCCACTCGCTCCCGCTCCGCGGACACCAAAAGGAGGTCTAGATGCCCCGAGGCAGGACTGAGCACCCACTGCTAAACACGGCCTGAGAAAAGGAGCGGTTCCTGCCATGCAATCGGACAGCCACGTGGCCTTGTCCCAGGCTCTGGGGCACATGGAGCAGCACCGAGCGGATGGGATGGGCTCCCTCAGCTGCGCTCTCCGACTCGGAGCAGAGGCGGTGTAAGCGAGCCCTTGGAGCTCACGGCTTAAAATTAACATTTCTAGACAACGAGTTGTTGTGAGGATTGTATCTGCAGATTTTTAGATTTCTCTGCTAAATCGTAGACTCGTAAGGCTGGAAGCCACCCCGAAGGATCATCGGGTCCAGCCCCCTGCAAAAGCTCAAGTGTCAGAGCCAGATCCTCAGCTGGTATCAATTTGGCACGGCTCCATCAACATCTCTTTGGGCTTCGGCCACAGACAACTACACCGTCATTTGCAGCCCTGGTCCTGCCTTAGGATCAGCACAAACACCGCTGCCCATAAAGGCCTGGCGTCTGCAATACTGAAAGCCAGTACAGGCTCAGGAACCCGAGGGAAATCTAGCCACAGCGAAGGCAATGGGAGTTTTCTCATTTCTTTCATCAGGGCTGAGATCACCTTCTACAGAGGAAAGCTTAGAGTTATTATTTTTTTTTTAAATACTACTAGCCCTTAGCACTAAATAAAATATCATCAGAGGGAATTTCTGGGGTTTTCGAATTCCCAAATATGTTTTGCAACCAGCTGTTGGTTTCAGCCACGTGCGATTGGTGGGGGTTTGACCTAATGTCAGTAAAATCATGTGGTTAGACAGCAATATCCCTGGGCTCTTGTCAGAAATCAGAAGGGTTTCTTTTTCTTTCTTCTTTGTAGGCAGTGTAATGCCTTCCATATGGACCCCAGGCCCTCACAAGGTCCAATCTCTTCGGGGCCGTCTTTTAACTACAGCTTTTTATGAAGAGACCAGTTTTGTTCAGCAAAATAAAATTCAGCGGTAGTCACAGGGCTTCCTCAGCAACTACAGGCTGCGAGCAGATGGCTTGGATTAAAATAAATATTGATACACAACCAACTGCTAAGGTGATACTGTGCCCAACTCCAGTGCAGGGAGATGGGCTGCAGTGACACCTGCACATGAAGTCATCTGTTGCACAGTTGACACATAAATTGAGGCAGTGTCAAAAAACACACTCAACTATAAGTGTTGCTGTCAGTAGGTGACAATTGTTCTGTCTGTGCACAACAGGAGAGAGTGCCAAAAGGGAACACAGGTGAGTGTGAAGCCCAGGTCCCACTTACTATAAAAAGGGGCACAATTAACCTGTGAAAGTCTACACGTGGGAAGCGGCATATCCTCTATAGTGTGGGTGTCCGTCTGCTGGTGCAGCAGTGTTTTATAGGAGTATTTCCTTCAGGGAAATACCACTCTGTACTGGTACAGGGCATGTTACTGTGGTGTAGCTGCACCCACACTGCAGGTTGTACTGGTAAAACTGTATAGGAAAGAAAAAAAATCACAGCTCAAGCCTATAGTGTTAAACTGATGACAGTTTTATGTGTACACCAGGCTTTACAGTGCAAACTGCTATTGGGCAAAGGGACACAGAATTAAGTATAGATAAAGACTTGTATACTTCCAAACCATCAACTGGATTAAATGTTATGTATATAAATGATAATGATCTCTGGCTGCAAGTAATCAACTTCCATTAGCCATAATGTAAGTGAAGCAAACAGAGGGAAGACTATGTGCTCTGCCTGAATAGAAGAGATGTACCCGACAGATTACAGCACCACACAATACTTTAGCATGTGCAATAAACTCCTTGTAAAATATATATATATATATATATATATATATATATATATATATATATATATATATATATATATATATATATACACAGCATGGCTATCATAAATGAATTCCTATTTTACAGGAATTTTTATTATCTCTGAATTATGATCTGCCCAGTATTATGTACGACTGCTTCCAAGATAAGGACATTCTGCTTCTAGGGAGAGTGTTTCAAACAGTATAAAGTGACATAAGACTTATGCTTGCTAATCTATTTAAATAAATACTTAGTTTAGCTACTATTCAAAACGGTGTTAGAGCATCTTTCACCCCAAAGTGAGACTGCTGTTTCAAAGTTCACAAGGAAATGCTACATTTGCTAACAAGCAAAAGCAGAAAATAAATAAAATGCTTATAGTAAATCATTCTGAAAAGCAATAAAGGTTATTCTGGCTTCATTTCTACGCTCCCAATTCGGAGAAGTATTTAAGCATGTGCTAGCTATCAAGCTATATACCAGACGAACAAGGTTAACGCTTAAAAAAAACGCACGTCTTCCAACAGCATTGAACTTTAAATCTGAAATATGTTGTTCTACCTGGGAAAACGCTGCATGGCTTCCCTTCCCATCACAGAATATGGATTTATGGAAAGTAAAATGCTCTGTATGACCTGTACAATAATAGGGAACAGCTCTGGAAGGAAGACTTGTGATGCAAAATAAAAACAACAACAACAACAAAAAAAAAAAGCCTGTCTTTTTTCATTACCATTCTCTTTGAAGGTTTTCAAGGCGATGATATCTCACAGCACCTTCTAGCAGGAAATCAGATGATCTCAAAATAACCCCCATTCAGTCTTAATGCTTCATGGCTTTGGCTTAAGCTAAAAATAAAGACACATATGAATGATTATGAAATGATAAAAACAAAACACAAGAAACTGAAAATAATGCTCTCTGTTTCAAGCATCTGAACTAATGTGCATTGTATATGAAGACGCTATTGCAGAAGGATGGACAAAAATGTATACACGTTAGCTGTGCATACATTTGAACAATGAATGACATTTAACTTAAAAATATTACAATGGAAAGAATGCCTGCATGCACAGCATTTCCATTCCTATCACTAAAACACTGGAAGATAAATTAGTTATTTAAGAAAAAGCATGTTTAACATCAATGTTTAAGGGTAGCAATATTTTACCAGCGACGTAGTCCCAATCAAGATCCCAGTGATTGCAAAACAAGCTTGGAGAGAAGTGGGGGGGGGGGATCATTAGTCAGGTATTTAACACACTAAATTCACCTTTTGTGCACATAGAAAAGAGCCACCTTAAAAGATTCAACTGGAGGACCTCAAAGCAAAAGCATCTTAAATTTTCATTGTCCTTGATTTCACACAAAAGACCCAGCCAAGAACACATGCTTCCATGTCAGACTGAAGTCTGCATTTTTTAAATTTCTGCATTGAGATTACAAGAACTAATCCTATTATTTCTTTAACACTCTGAATAGGCAGCTCCCACATACTCCTTCCTATTGTAAATTTAACCCATGTGCTAATTCACTTACCCAGCTCTCAAGCTGCTTTCTCTACAAATTGGGATTTAAAGGAATACAATCTTTTCTATTCACTTGGATATTTAAGAGACATAAATCCTTCAAAAATTAAACAGAAGTTTGAAGACCTTTCAGTAATAATAAGAGAAAGAAAAAAAACAACCCATTCTCACTCCAAGGCAATAAGAAAAAAAAAATATCCGAAACCAAGTTTGGCATGGGGAATATAAACAGTGTACCAGGTTCCCAGCTTACACCTGTCTCAAACAACACCGCAGCAAACTTTCTAAAAATAAGAATCCGAGTTGCAGAAAGAAATTGTTGAAGATGACTTTAACAATGACTTGACTTGAACAAGCAGACAGCAATTGCATCCTGGAAGAAGTTTTTTTCTTATGCTTTGATAAACTGTAGTATAATCGGAGGTAGACAAGATGGAAAAATAAATAAATCAGGAAAAAACGATTGTAATGTTAAATGAAACTCTGACGTTCTTTGCCTGCAATCCTTCTGGTCCCATTGTCTTCCATGGAGGCTTAATTATTAAAACATGATCTACTGTGAAAAGTCACTAACCACACACGTACATATACCCCCAGGTTTCAGCAAAGCCGCAGTTAGCAGGCTTGTCGGAAAAGACCTCTAACACAACGTATGTCCACTTGGTGACATGCATACATATCTGACTACATTATATTAAAAAAAGCAGAACCCAACTGTGTTTACAAAGTTCTTTTTCTGACATCTTATAGGAAAGTCTCTTTTTTATTTTACTTATTCATTCCCAAAATTCAGTAAACGTTTGATTAGATCACCCAGGTATTCATCCCACTCGCCAGGTGAACCCCGTTATACCGCAGACTGTGGTGAGAGTGGTGTTGTAACCCAGGTGTGCCAACCCCTGACCCACGAGCCAAACTTGGCCCACTGAGCCATGGCAATCAGCTTGTAGATCTCTGAAAGTTTGGGGATTGGGGATTAGTGGCGGCACCATCATTTCCCTACTGCCAAATTTCCAGACCCACGGGAAGTCCTGTGGGCTGCATAGTGCAGCCCTGCATGCTAGACTGGGTGCCCAGGGTCAGACCGAGGTAGCATAGGGTCCAATCCAGGTGTGCAGGGCCAGGCTGAGGAGGCACGGAGCCAGGCCGAGCGCCAATCCCATACGGGATCTGGCCTCCAGGCATGCCCCACGCCACTCATCCAGACTGTGGGGCTGAAAAATTGAACACCGCAGTTACAGCCAGAAAATGAGATATTATATATATAAAATATATTTAAAAGACAGGCCGAATTGGCTTACATTAGTACACTGCGCAATCATATGGAACGATAATGCTAATAATATGCAAATACTGCTCTTTCCTGATTAATACCTCGCATGATATGGCACTCAAAGCTTTAATTTGTGCTGGAGGCTCACAATGCTGTAGCGAAAGAACAAAAGTGATGATGAGGCTCAACTAGTGTAGATTTTCCTAGCACCACTGTACTCACATTACAACCTGTGTGTGCACCAGCTGATGGTTTGCCCTGTTAGACCAGAGATACTACTGCCACCCAAAAGTCTTCAGAGCATTGTCGGTCAGTAGTTTTCAATCTGTGGTCTATGTCTAAGGGATCCGCAAAAGATGACTGATCAATCAAACGTACGTGAATACCCACACTTCCAATTCAAAGGGGTCCGCACCTCCATTAACCTTTTTTTTAGGGGTCCGCAAATGGAAAAAAAAGGGATCCACAAATGAAAATCACTGTCCTAAGTGATGAGGTGCCTAAGTGTTTTAGGAGCTTACATGCACTTTAAAAAAAAAAAAAAAAAGACATCTACTTAAGGCCATAGTTTTCAAGGTATTTATGTGCCTTGCCTCTTTAAAAATCTGGTCTGAAGTTGTCATCAAGGGGAATCAGGATCTCCGATGCCCAGGTCGCTTCTGGAATCGGGACTTGTTCTTCTAAACTCCTCAGGCCGTTTTCAAAGCCTCGAGGAAATGCTTTCAGAAGTGCCTCTGTTCTTTAGGAACTTCAGCTTGACAACTTTCAATGGTAAATCTGCTCTGAAATCTTCTCAGTGCTTCCAAAAATTGCAACCCTCCCCGTCAAAAGTATTTCCTCTGCTGTGGGCAAGGGTTCAGGACAAGTTCTCAACATCCTTGGGTTACTCTCCTATGTTCCTGCATTATCCTTCTTCTCTCCAGTTAGTCTCTCCCCCCGACCCCTTAATACCTTTTGGCAGTTCTGTTTTTAGAGTTGTGTACCCATTGCAGTTCCCTGCAAAGCAAAGGCTATCCAACCGCTAAAATGTTCCTTCCCGATTTATCATTTGAAAATTTCCACTTTGTTGTCTTGCTCACACATCTGCTTTCGTGCAGCCTCCTTGCATGATTCCCTGTGCCTTTCTACACCCATCTTCGGTTTAAAGTAATGCACATGTTTAAGAGCAACAACCTGTAGAAGAGAAGGAGCCTCACTACATGACTCATTCACCTTTAATCCTTAACATTTTTATGCACGGACCCTAAATCTCTCTTCAACCAGCCAGGTAATCCATCATCTGCATCTTGCACCTTAACCATTGCCCAGATATAACACCACTCATAGGCAGAGATTCAAAGTACAGTGCTCCTTAATGTCATCTTCCATTTTTCCTGAGACTTCTCAAATTCACTTTCAAATCTCAGCGCTCTCTCCCTTAAGTCACTCTCTATCCATATCCACTGTACTTTCATAGCTGGCTTTTCTTTTTTCCTGCCTTCAGTCTTAATAAAATCTAGCACACAATTGTCTGCCCTTATTTACTTACCTTCCATCTTAATAAGCCAAGTACACAAATTTCTGACCTCGTTTCCAAACCATTTCTAAACCTGCCTATGCCATAAATCATATACTTCAGAAGCTTTAACAAATCAGTACCTTCTCCTTTCTCCTTGTCTGTGCAATTTTTAGGTCGTGCACCAAGGGAAAAGTTAGTGTTTTCCTGTTAGGATTTTTTCTTTGCCTGTCTGGAATTGAACAAGCCAGGCAGGCTTATGTTAGATACTGGCCTGTATCATCTTGTTTCTGTAGCAAATGAGTAAATTAAGCCCGATTCAAAAAACCTATGAACTATACTTACAAATCCCCATTGAGCTTCCATTATTTCAGTCTCACCAACTCCATACATCCAATCGGCCCTCGGTATCGGCCTCAGAAACCTCTATCAATGCACCCCTATCGGCCCTCCAGTCTCACCAACTCCATAAATCCCTAATCCTAATTAGTCCCTTCTCAAAAGTAGATTTCCTTAAAAATGGAATTTAACACACACGTGCACACAGTTCCTTCCATCTGATCCCCCCACGCTTTCCTTGAACCTTTGAAATCATCTTTTATAGCCTTCTCCCACAACCTTAAAGGCCAGAAACTTCACTTTAAGTGACAACTGAGACAGTTAAAAGACAGCAAGTCTTTTATGAACTTTCAATCATGTTCTCTCCCCCCCTCCAACGCTTCTCTATCCAAGAAACACAGGATTCATCAGATGTTAAGCAATGATCCTATGTTTTAATGGCAGGAGAAGACGGTGTAAAAGTGGGTCTCATTTGAGAAGGATCAAAGGGGGTCTAATGCTCAATGTCTGTCCTAAGGCATATTCTGTTGAAGTCTGTGCCCTCAAGATCAGGGTTCGTTGTACCCAGGCTATGGACAGTAACACCACAGAAAATTTGTACTGAGGAATTTCTACTTCTTGGTACCCGGGCATTGCAAAAGTGACAGCTTTGCTTCTGTTGAGGGGGCATCTGGGTGCTACATAACAAAATGCCATCTCCTCCTTAATCTCTGTGTAAGGAATCGTCAAATCCAGTTTCATTAGCTCAGCCTGGTGCATTCGAGGGCACAGAAAGTTACATGCCTGCCTTAGTCTCTTGGCTTTGCCTTAGCATCTAGTACCTCGCACAATCCTTCTGTCTCTTACACGCTCCAGTCCTTAAAATAACCCAATTGCTTCACTAGGTTCCTCCTCCTGCTCTATTACTCGCACTAGACAGGTTTAATTAAAAATAACCTCCCCTCCTCGGGCAACTCTTGCCAATGAAGTGTTGAATACAACCGACGGAAGCCCTGTCTATTCCCAGAGAACGCCCGTGCCGTGCGAGATCGAAGGTACACCGACGCCTGGGATCAACAGAGAAGATATGATCGTTATTACCGCTCAGTCTCAGAGCCTCACCCGTTACATATGGAAAACTGAATGACAGATATGCATAAGTGAAATAAAACAACATATTATAATGAATAGTAAAAACTTGCCCCAAAAACACACCCCTGACAATCTGTTGCCCTTTTGAATAACCGAGAGCTTGCAACTTTATAATGACAATGTCATTTATTTATTTTTTTAAATGCAGACAGAAGGCAGGACAGGCTGGCACCTTGCAGATTAACTCATTAAGAGAAACGTGAGCTTTCAGCCCACTTTCTCAGATGCTATAAATGGACTTGCAGACAGCAGGGGTGCTAAATAGAAATGAATCATTGCATTCAAATGCAAAGGATAGGGAACAGGGGAGGAAAGGAGAGGGCACAGCTAACCAAGGGGAAGGTGGGTTGAAGAGATCAAAAGGCCATAAACAAAGCGGTTAACCCACGAGGGACATACGGATTAAAAAAAAGCTAGTAAGAGGATGGGAATGCAGAGTCTCTGCTGAGAACCTATTTAACAAACCAGTCTGTGGATGATTTCTTGTTCTACAATTTCATGTTCAAATTGATTTTTAAAGTTTCGCTGTTTAAGAACAGCTATTCTGAAAGCAGCAACGGGATGTCCGGGGAGGTGAATGCTCTCTAACATTATGTCTCCTTCTGAAATGGATGTCAGATGGTGGTGGATGGGTCCTTCTTGGCCTGGAGGGAGGTGGGCAGTGGGGTCCCGCAGGTTTCGGTCCTCGGACTGATATTATTCAATATCTTCATCAGCGATTTGGACGAGGGCGTGGAGAGCACCCTCTCCAAGTTCACTGATGATACCAAGTTATGGGGCAACGTTAGTACACCGGAGGGCAGGGAGCAGATTCAGGCTGACCTGGACAGGTTGGATCAATGGGCAGAGAAATAGGATGCAATTTAATAAAGATAAATGTGAGGTACTCCACCTGGGAAGGAGTAACCCCCAGCACACCTATAGGATAGGGAGTGTCCTTCTCAGCAGCTCGGAGGCAGAGAGGGATCTTGGAGTCATAATCGACTCCAAGATGAACATGAGCCGGCAGTGTAACAAGGCCAATCGCACCTTGTTGTGCATTAGCAGGTGCATGACTAATAGATCAAAGGAGGTGATGCTCCCCCTCTATGCGGCACTGGTCAGGCCGCGGTTGGAGTACTGTGTCCAGTTCTGGGCACCGCACTTCAAGAGGGACGCGGGGAATCTCGAGAGGGTCCAGAGGAGGCCACTCGCATGATTAGTGGCCTTCGTGATAGACCCTACGGGGAAGGTTGAGAGAGCCAAATCTCTTCAGCCTTCACAAGAGACGACTGAGGGGAGATCTTGTGGCTGCCTATAAATTTATTAGGGGAGGTCAACGGGGAATAGGGGAAGCGCTGTTTACTAAGGCACCCCAGGGAGTGACTAGGAATAAGGGGTGTAAACTAGTTGAGAGTGGATTTAGGTTAGATATTAGGAAGAAATTTTTCACAGTAAGGGTGGCCAGGATCTGGAACGGGCTTCCAAGAGAGGTGGTGCTATCACCTAGCTTGGAGGTCTTCAAGAGGAGGCTAGATAGTCACCTGGCTGGGGCCATCTGACCTCGGTCCTCTTTCCTGCCAGGGCAGGGGGTCGGACACGATGATCCATTGTGGCCCCTTCTGACTCGACAATCTATGAATCCGTGTACATTCACTCTTTCATGGAGGGATTGCCCCATCTGTCCGATGCAGACAGAAGAGGGGCACTGGAAACAGGTGATGGCATATACGACATTGGTCAAACAGCAGTGAATAAACCCTGGATGTTACAAAGCTACCTTTCCCTTTTTCAAATACAGGTCATTTTGATTTGCCTCACACAGCTAGTTTTTTTTTTTTTTAAAAGCCATTAAAGCAGCTCTTATGTGACTTTTTGTGACTGCAGTAACAGGTTTGGGGTTTTTTTTCCCGGCATTAGATGTCAGAGATGGAAACCACCTTTCAGATCACCCTAACAAGTTCCTTGCGGGATGGTTCTTTAATGCTTCTGGGTAAAGCAAAACCATGACATCTCACAAAGAGTTTTCTAGGAGTCATGCAGGCCCATTTATTCACATGCTGCCCTCAATGTGTATTCACATCAATCCTAACAAATGAATCAGTTATATGCTGCCACGGTGGCTCCAGTAATAGCCAATATACTAATGCATTCTATTGCTTCCCATAGTTAGGAAGCAAGGATACCCTATTGAATTTAATCTTTAGTTCAACTATGGCCAACAGAAGGCAAAGCCAGTTGTAGAGGTTAACAGCATTTACCTGTTAGCAACTACGGATACGCCAGTCCTGCTAGAAAAGAGTTAAGTGCCCTCACTGCTACAGGAGACATCACTGCAACCAGAAGGGAGGCCAAAGCATTGCTCTGGAGAGACGGGATCAAGGTTGTGGCCTGAATCAGTCCCGAATTAGGAACACCAGGAGCAGTCAAGACAGGAGACACCTTCAACTGATCTCTGCTGTTGTTAAACAGCCTACTAATGCAAGCCCTGGGAAAGAAGGTGAGGTTCTGACAGTGCTGAACACATGAATTGCATTTTACATGTGGGTAGAAAGCACATTTATGATCATAGGAAAGAAAAGCTGGAAGGGACCTTACAAGATGACCTAGTCCAGCCCCCTGCTCAAGGCAGGAACATTCGCAATAGGGGTGCACTGATGGAGGATTTGGGGCCGATTTTTAACGAGTCATATCAGCCGATACCCATCCAATTGCTGATATGCAGCCGGGCAGCTTGGAGAGCAGCATCCGACTGGCAAGTCTGTTGGCAAAGGAGGGGATGGGGGAGGTATGGGGAAGGCACGTAGATTGAGGCCCCCCATGGTAAGGGAGGGAGTGGGGTTGAGGCTGGGGCAGGAGCAGGTGGCTCCGGCCACTGCGCACACCCAGGGAGGGCATGGGGGGGGCGGGCATGTGCCCCCAGATCTGTGCGGGGTAAGGGCAGGCTGCCACTGTGGGCTGGGGCCAGGGCAGCACTTGGCTTTTCCTGGTGTGGGGCTGGGCCGGACAGCAGCGGCAGTGCTGGGAGGGGAGCTACGGAAGGGACTGCACTTAGCCACCCCAAAATTTGCCATAGCCCCCCACCCAACACCACAGCCACCTGCCCCGAGCACAGCTCAGCCCAGCCCCAGCCTGCAGTGACCGCCCGCCTTCACCCTGTGCGCAGATCTGGGGGCACCCCCCCCCCAATGCCTCCCCCAGGGATATGCACAGCGGCAGGAGCCACCTCTTCTCCCCATGCATGGCTCAGTCCTACGCCTGCTCCAGCTGTGCAGCAACTGTCCCAGCCCTACTCCTTCCCCTCCCTGCAGGGGCCTCATATATAGCGTCTTTCTTTCTCTCTCTCTCTCTCTCTCTCTCTCTCTCTCATGTCCAATATAAATATATAGTGTGTACGCACGTGTGTGTGCGCAGACATATCTAGAAAGATAGACACTATGTTATAGTACATAGCATGTGCATGTGAATATATTGCACAAACACTATAATGTACTTTATACTGTGTGTATGTACACACATGCACAGTATATACATATATGTATACACACAAACATTCAATAATTAAGTATATCTATACCAAGAGTTCTAGTTTTTTTGTATGTCCTTAAGTATATCTATGGCATGTAGTGTTTCTATGCAAAATATGTTTAAGATCTCAAGAAAATATAAAGTTTAGGGGCTCAAACTGAGGAACCTGAAAGAGGAATTTTTTTCAGATGGGGGGAGAGTTATCATGCACCTAGGTGAGATGGACACAGTACAAAAATATGCACAAAGACGTCTCTGGTTGGGCAGTCAAAAATAAAAGGCATCCAAAATAAGCCACTCTGGAAAATGTTGACCAGTATGAAATGAGGAAAGGTTATGCAAAATAGAAAAACTGGAGTGGATCTGGAGAAAAACCAAGATGATAAAGGTGAAATGTAAACTGTACAAGGAAAGACCGAGGGAATGAGGTGGATTTAGTTTAAGGAAGAAATGAAACTGGAGGAGGTGAGGTGGTGAAACATGGTACCAGTTTTCAAATATTTGCAAAGCTGCACTAAAGATGGAGAAAAATTGTTCTCCTTTGCCCCAGAAAACAGGACATGAAACAATGGTTTTGCTCTGCAGCAAAGTAGATAGAGAAATTCAGGAAAAACTTCCTAACACTTAGAGCAGTCAGACAACAGAACAAATTGCCGGGGAAATTGTGGCAACGTGTCTATTGGAGGCTTTCAAGCAGAAACTGGACAGGCTTTTTTCTGGGATGCATTAGGAAAGAAGAATCCTGCATCTGTGCAAGGAGTTGACCCCGATGATCCCGTTTGAGACCCAGGATCTTACGTTATTTAGAGTTTTTCGATAGGCATCATTTACTCTCTAAACTTCCTCCACCCAACTCTTTGCTTAATTGCAACAGGATACACCCAAATACCCCTATGTTAAAAAAAGGAGCCAATGAAACTCAAATTTGGAAGCAACCACTTCTTGGATGCTGAATGGCCAAGGCAATGCATAAAATGCATGTCTGGCAGGGTCTAGGACACCAGAGTAACACCTCATAAAAGTAAACCAGAATGACACACCTGAACTAGCAAGAGATGAGACATCGTTTAATAACATGGTAGCATTGCGAAAAACAATAGCGTGAGCCGTCTTTTCCAGCCTGTACAGTCGGCGCTGGAAGCGATCTGTTGACACAACAGAACATGGCTCAATTTCAAGCACTGTTGGGGCTGGGTAATTTCAAACATCTTTTAATATTTGTAGATACTCCAGTGGGAAGATAGTTGAAAAGATCTTAAAGGCAGCCACATGAAAATCTATATATAAAGACTTCAAATCATTATAAAGAGACAGTCAGACTGGAGGAAAGGAAAGCAAGAGGGAACGCAAATGGGAGGGAAGAGGGCAAAGGTGAAGACGCAGACTTTGGGCTGGGTTGCTTAAAGCATTTATTTATGTCCAATGCTTCCATTACAAGGTTACATTGTTCTTTTGGGAATAAGTACAAGGCCAATTCCATCAATCCGCACTGGTACATTGGAAAAAAACCCAGGTTTTCAATCCAAGCCATACATTTCTATCCATTCACGCCAGGGACAGTTTCTCTACTGCTTGCTTCTGTGCAACAAGAGAAATAATGCATGACCCAACAGAAGAGCACAGAAGGGCGGACCAAGGCCATTTTAAACCCAGGCCTGTTATTCCTAATGAAAATTGCAGGAAGGTTGTAGATAAAATTCAATTTAGGAAATGAAGGATGACTTGAGATGCAGAACGCCTTGCATTCGAAAGCTTCCCCAACTATCCCAATTATACAGTTGGGCCAATAAAAGATATCACCCAAAGAACTCCTTGCCTCTCAATTTATGAACCACTATGCTACAACATCATGCTTATACTACTCTCAGGCTGATTAGGTATTTAGAAACATGTCTTATAAAACTTCTGAGGTCGAGGAGCAGCCAACCAAGTCTCCCAATTCCATGTACAAATCTGCTCTATGTTAATATGATTATTGCGAACATGATGATAGCACCGAGGCCCGTTCAGCAGCTGGGCTCCAGTGTACAACACGCTGTTCATTGTCATTGAAAAGACATTGGCAAGCTGCTTCTTCTGGAGAGTTTTTAACATTATTGCTATTATCTATGATGGTTTTATTGTATTATGAATAAAATACCCAGCTCTTTGACAGTGCTTAATAGAGAAGGCGTGTCATTAGACCCAGCGTACAGACGGGACAACTGAAGCTGAGGTTGGGATAGCCCAATATCACTGCTGATCAGTGGCTTGTCTTCAAACAGGGTCTTTGAACAAGCAAAAGGAGCGACTGTCTTGATGGGCTAAAGGGCTTTCACACGCATTACTTGTCTCAGGACACCTCGCTCCATTTTCTTGGAAGATAAGCAAGATTTTCCAACTGCACTTCTACCACAGCTAACCTGACTCATGAGGTCAAGAGTTAGCAAGAGGTCAAGGCATCACCCACTGTGGGGAGTCTCAGGATAATGGGACTGTAATAACCCAGCAGTAATTAGTTCCCCCACTATCACTATGTTAGGTTCAACTGAAATAAGGAAATCTATCCTGGATATTTCTAGGGAATTATATTTGAACAGGCTGCATCTATTTCTGGATGCCCTATTAAAAGAGCCCTGCTCTACTAACTTGTCTAGGCATTGTACTAACTAAATCGCTTCTACTCCTTGGATTGTTCTACTGAACGAAGCAGAGCCGCAGATGCGGGTGCAGTTAATAGCAGCGCACACCTCCCTCGGCACCGGTATTTCATATTCTGCAGCGCCGCAGCAAATTAGCTGAAAGAAAATGCTACTTAAATCCCTACAGCATCCCTTGAGCTCTATTATACCCATAACCCAATGGATGGGTTGGGTCACTTAACCCTTTAGTTTCAAGGGTTAAAGACAGAGGATGTATCTAGAGAATTGGTTCTTAATTTTTTTTATTTTATTTTAAGACTCAATGCACACCTTGGGAAATGTCAGCTCTTAGTTTTCACTTAATTTTTTTACTACAGAAAAATACCATTCTGTTGCAATGAACTCAGAAAGACCACAATGGAGCAGACTGCTTTTAACACTATGGATCCCCGTGTGACATCTCTTGGTTTATTGTACGACTCATGTTCACACACCTAACAGTGCTAACAAGTGCGGCATCCTGCAGCGCCCCTGAAAGGATCTCGTGGCACTCTGGTTAAGAACCACTGATCTAGAGGCAAAGACAGACCTCTCTGACTCAGAAGAAGGGTACTGGGAGTAAATTGCTGCTCACCAACTATTTTTCACGTACAATACTTGGTTCTCAGTACACTTTGAACTCCCTCTCTCCTCTCACAGCTCCTCAGAGGCTTCAGGAAATATCCCCATTTCACAGACAAATACATGGAGGAATGAAAGTGAAATCCTTCCCATCTACCTAAGCCACAGAGGAGCTAGGTAAGGATCAGCTCATTAATATTAATGAAGGGTTTGAATTTCAAAAAGTTTTTACAAGTGCTCAGTGTTAATAAAAGCCACTGGAAATTAATAAGGGGGGCAGGAATTCTTCCAAGGGTATGAGGACTGTACAAGAGCAGCACCTGATTCCTAGCATCTCTCCCCATTATGGCTTCCCTAGTATTCGGTTATACCGATATCCTAAATATATACATTGGGATACTTTAACCATTCAGTGACCGACTGCATTTCAAGGTTTCAAGACAGAGGACTGATACCCAAAGGAAAGAAAGCTGGGCCTAGAGCAATCCCTCATACTAGAGACAGTACCACCTAACCCTTATACAGCACTCTTCAGCAGCAGGTTTCAGAGCCCAGTGTCATCTTCCCTGTTTTACTGACAGAGAAACGCAGGGAGGCAAAGTGACTTGCTTTAGGTCCCACAGCCAGACAGTGGCAGAGCCAGGAACACAGCCCAGGCTCAAGTCCCAGCCCAGTGCTCTATCCTCACCACTTCCTTCGCCATCTCTTCTTCACTATAACCCAAAGCAGGTTCCCTCGTATACCTAGAATGGCAGCCCTTTGGAAGGGTGTCCAAGGGGGAAAAGCATGCGGAGAGCCAGAGGGGACTAACAGGATAAGAGTCCACCTACTTACTTGACTAAAGGGAAGCCACAGAGCTCCCCACTCCTATGGTAAGTTAGTGCCGGATAAGTGCAAGCCCCCCAGGAGGGCAACGTCTCCTACTCTGCATTTGGCAATGCCACACTCCACTGGTCTGGACAAGGGAGGAGGATTCTCCAAAGACCCCCAATCACCACTTACATTGCTGAAGGCTTGTCACCAGCAGAAGTAAAACCTTAGGAGTACCTTAGCACCTCGTTAAATTGTGACAGAGGGGTCAGAAATTCCTCACCAGACCGAATGCTGAAAGCAGGCACCGCGCTCCGACACAGCCGACACAAAGCACCAACTTTACTTCTTTTGAGGCTACAAAGGAACCACTATTTTTGCATCTGAGACTTCACTAGCTCCTGCACTCTGGATTTCAGATCAAGCTCCTTATGCATTATGCACCCCCCTCAACACTTCTCCGCCCCATCCCTGCTCTTCTCAAGCCACCGCCAGGTTCCTCTTGTGCAAGAAACTTATTTTTTGCATTGCATCACAGGCAGCCGTTCCTCCCTCCCCAAGAGAAGCCAAAACTGTCCAGAAGTTTAGTGAAGGACTTGGTCTCACAGTGTAATGAAGGCACCAACAAACACGTGTGCTTAACGAGGCCCAGGATACTTCAGCGCTTTGCTGAACTGGGACCGGAGTGTTCACTACCCTGCAAGACCGAGCCCTACTTCCCACTCTGCATCAAGAACTATAATTAGTGGATGTAACAGTAATTAATTACTGTAACCCATTTCCTCTTCTTCAAATGCCTGCAGCAAATTTTGTGACAATTCCTAGCCCATCAGGCCATTAAAAGGTCACAGAGCTGACCAGTGACTGAAGGTGATGAAATGGCTTTAAAAGGAGTTCTTTGAGCAACATTTCCAGGAAACCAAAAGGCAGGTAAGGTTCCTTGGGTAGATGGGATCTCTTTTATTAGACCAACTAAATAGTTAAAAAGAAGTTCTTTGCAAGCTTTCAGGCACAAAACACCCTTCTTCAGGCACTGGGAGACGGCTGCTGCTCTGTGTTTTCCAAGGTAGAAATAAACTGAAGTACAACAAGAAGTCAGTGAAAATGCAGATAACTTCCACTCCTTGGCATTTTCAGATTTCTTGTTATACTGTACTTTAGTTTCTTTTCTACCTTAAGAAAAGTATAACAAGAAATCTGAAAATGCCAATGAGTGGAAGTTATTTGCACTTTCACAGACTTCTTGTTATACTTTAGCTTCTTGTCTACCTTGGAAAACACAGAGCAGCAGCAGAGTCTCCCTATGCCTGAAGAAGAGTGTTTGTGCCCAAAAGTTTTCAAAGAACTTTTTCCCCTCAATGATTTAGTTGGTCTAATAAAAGATACCGCATCTACCCAAAGAACCATGTCTGCCTATGTCCTTAGACCAACAACCCAGGAAACCAAAAAGAAATTTTGCAAAGTTTCACTGGTTTTAGCTTGCTGGGCTTTATCTTTATTTAAGTTTGATTCTCCACTGATTTCTGTTGACTAATAAAAAAGTCCTATACATTCATTGCAGAAAGATGACGGGGAAAATCTTCCATAGGAGAGCACCGTGCAACTCAGCACAGTTATTCAGGACAGTGCACATCCCCAACACATTGTCATGCTTAGTAAGAGGACCCACATCGCTGCAACCCTCCCTCTCAAGCTGAAGCATGTATTGCCTCTTCCAAAGACGAACACCGTGCATGAATGGTAAGTGTGTCATTTAAGGCTTTGTCTCAAACACAAAAGAAAATAAAGAGAAAACTCGCTGAGGAGCTGAAATCACCAACTCCACCCACCACGGACCTTAAAATTTAAGAGGGAAAAGAATGTAAGAGCAAGTGCCAGATCCTTCACTGATGGAAATGGGCACCGCTCCATTAGGATCTAGTTTGTTGTGCATAAGTCTAACGCTCCAACAAGATCAGGCCAATTTAAATTAGGACGAGCCCAAAAACAGAAATGTTAATTAACTCCCAAATGATTGCTTTAATAAGAAAGCTTTCAAACTGTTCTGCATTTTGTAGTGACAATGTTTACACATTTGGGAGCTGGGAATAAAGCTGAAGTCACTCGACAGTGCCTCACATTAAATACAGCAACCTGTGAAATAAGTCGGGTTCGGCGTGCCTTGAGATTAATGAATTGGTCGTTTGCTGGCTAGCGTCTACGCCTGCTTTCCTCTTCTACTCCAACCCTCTCCAGGACCCCTTCTACCTCTCCACCTCCAGAGATCTGCTATTGTGTAGTCGGCAGGCTGCAGGGAAGCTGGGAAAGTCGCCGTCACTTATGCAATCAAACTGACGCACCTCTCAGAAGTAGCAGAACCAGGCTCTCATTTCCTTCTCCCTCTCTCCCCTACACTTTTCCTCTTGGAGAGAAGCCCTTCAGGGCTGTTTGTGCAAAGCCAACGAGGCCCCCCAGTATCCATCACGACCTCCAAAAAGCTGCAATATAAATAAGGAGAAGCTGGCAGTGACACCCATCACTAAGTTTACCCAACACTTGCCATTATAAGTGGACAGTGTTGGGTACTGCTTCCAATTGCTTTCTACACGCCAGCTGCCCAGACTGAGCTTTTCCTTGCTGGGTATCAAGCTCGAGCAGAAGTTTTGAAAAGTTTAAGCTGGAATGATTGAGAGTGATTTTAAATCCTGAACGAACAGCTGTAACCACTGCTGGGCTTTGCATCAGGAACCTGAAAATTTGGCACGGCTTCTGTCCGGGCATCGGAGAGGTGACGTTTGCAGCCATCTGACTATCAGCCAGATCTCAATGCATTTTAAAGCCCTGAAAAAACTGCATTTTTCCATGCTCAAGCAGACCTCAGAGGGTCCTTAGGTGCCAATACCTATTTTACCTATCACCAAGAGCTTGAGATGAAGGCAGGTGGCATGGAGCTCCTATAGCTCCAATTCTAGCATGTGGGAGAGGTTACACACACACGCACACTGCAAAAGGGACCCCGATCCTACTTTCCTGTGATCCTATAATCTTAACAGGGAAACTTGGGATTCTTTGTAATTCAATTAATAAACAATAATAATTTAAATTATAGTGCCAGCTCCACAAAAGATGGCTATCCAAAATGAGGCAAGAAAACGAGTCCTGGATTTCCTTTTGTTGAGGGGGGATGACAGCAGAAGAATGCGATAAACCAGCAGGAAGGAGGAACAGCAGCCGCAGCAGATTGGGAAACGAGGAAATCTGCAAACAAGGTTGATTATGCTTTTAAATAGCAACCGTTACTCCAAGATGGGACTGGCTTACTGGGGCTGAAACAGCGCAGGCAGATCTAGTGAGACAAAGCTGACTAGCAAATCCTGCTCTTCAAAGATTTCTTTGGTGGTTTGATGCTTTCCAGCAGAGGTGGGCTCCGGGGATCCTTTGCACGTCCACTGCCAAGGAAACAGCGAAGAGCACAGAGTGTGTCCCACTGCTACCAGAAATACATGTTGGCTTAGGCGTGAGACTGCTGCTGAAGTGGGGCAAGCCCAATTACACTCCCTTGGCGATTCAAAGGCAAGATGCACGCTGCAGAGACATTCAGTTTAAGCAGCACTGGCTGCTCTCAAAACCAGCGTTTATCAGTTGCTCTTTGGGGAAAGCATGACTTTGCTCCGATTTCATTAGACAATATTCTCTCTCACTGTTGCTCAGTGTGCTGTATACTGAGATTCAATGTAAAGGCGACTGAGTCGTGACACTGTTTGTAGGGAACTCTGGGATACTTTAAGAAATATGCTAAAGATGTAGCCCACAATGCAGATGTATGTATTCACGTTGGCTTTCCTCTCAAATTCTGCACGAGACATCAGCATTGGCTCAAACTGCCTATTAACAATCACATTTGTCCTGAGATAAACCGTTTCATCTTGGGACAATGTTCACACATCTGTGTCTTGTTCTGGGGCACCCCCTAAAATGGTTCATAGGATAAGGACTACTAATCATTTGCCCCAGGACACCTCAAAGTGTGGCTGAACAGTTGTCCCAGCGTTGCATCGTTGAATCAGCAGGAGAAGTGTAGGCCTGCATTCAAACACTCACCAAACCCTGAGTGGAAAGGCAACGTGTGTGCAGCGTGTCTGTCCCAAGATGAGCGCAATCAAAAACTTGCATCTGACGGGACTATCTGGCAGCGCAGTTAATTAGTCTACTGTGCCCTAACTGCCATGCACGTGTAGATGGTGGCAGTTTACTGTGCAGCAAAGTAGTCTGCTGCACAGTAAAGTGCCTTGTATAGATGTGCCCACTGTTAACTATCTACAAAGCTTTAAACAGACTGGCTCTAATTTGGATCTGATGGTTTCCGATTAATTATAGAGGCCTGGGCTACGCTACAGACTTTGCCTTGAGTTACCCATGCTCACACACTACCCCTAATTCAGGTGATCACTATGACTGCTTCATATAAGCACCAAAACAAGCCATTGCTGCACAGGTTCTTCAGGGGTGGGAATCTCCCACCATTAAATACATTTCCTCTTTTAAAAAAGCCCCTAATAACTTGTATCCTTCCCCAGCCCCGGGCTTTGAACGGCCAGGGACACCCTCCGTGAGAGCCCCTTGCCCTTCCCTTCCCTTAAAAACTTCCTCACACATACCCCGGCACCAGCGAACGCGGGTTCTGCTCCTCCGTTAATGCATCTTTAGAAGTGCTGCTGTGCTGAATTGAGCCTGCCTGAGCAGGAGGGGTAAAAGGAGCACAAGGAGCACTTCAGACATAGAAGTATTCTTCTCTTTCCATGAAGAGTCCTCTTTTGCCTTCCAGCAACTGCAAGCCTTTCATTTACTAGGGGCCTGACAATAGCTTTCTCCCTCTGTAGAGTTATAAAAAGGTGCAACCTGAAATCAGTGCTTAAGACAACCGTCAGCAGTTCTGAAGGCCGTCAAGAGGCTGGCTGGCAGGAGTAGGGGAGGGGGGACGAGCCTGCCTGCCAGGCACGCTCCCGCTTGGATTCGTTTAGCCGTGGAGATGTCTACAAATGGCTCCAAGTTAGCAAAGTGAGAACTGGCGGTCCACCGTGCGGCAGAAGGCAGGATAGAGATGCACAAAGGCAGGCAGGCAGGCAGGCAACGGCACCCCTTCCACTGCACAGCTAAGCGAGAGAGAGCAAGCACAGCGGGGAAGATGCTCCGGAGCTGAGGAGCAATCAGGGAACAAATTCAACCTGTCACGGTAACGTCCAAGGGGGCCCTTAGGCTTGGGGGGGGACCATTCACCATCTCTTAACCAGCAGCGACCCCTCTAACCAGCAGATCTAGCTCTAGGTGAGCTGCCCCAAGCCTACAACCCCCTCTTTCCGTTGCCTAGTTTTACACCGAGTGGAAATCCTGACACAGCCTCACCTGTAACAGTGCTAGCGGGTGCCACAATAATTGGCTCTGATTGTTTAAATGGTTTGAAGGTAGCGTGCTCAGACAGAGAGTGCGAGAACAGCGCAAGGTAATGATGCATATCTGCAACAGAGCTGTAAAGTGTCAGCACGGTAAGGCAGTATGCAAAGAGCATATGCTGCATTCATTTTGGTTCAGCGCTAAGAGCATCTCTCCATGCTTCTCTCCCTTCCTCTTAGGTCAGGGATTTTTATTTTTTTTTAATTTAATTTGAAACTCTTACGGGAATGGGCTCAGCAAGAGTCCTACGACCTAACTACCCTAGCATACATTTCACCGGTGGCTAAGTTATACTCTTCAGCAGCACTTCGACTCTGAAAAAACACTAACTTTACCTAGGCTTTACCGGTTGTCTCAGATGAAAAACGTAGGGAATTAGAAAAATAAGCATCTGTTTTAACCCCAAAACAGCTTCCACCCAATTTTCCTTCGCTACTGTGCAAACTGCTACAATGGTAAATCGGCAAAATGTTAATGGCACGGAGGTGAGGATTTCTAAAACTCATACCGTTATGAATGTGAAAAACAGAGAAATATGCTTAACGTGAGATGTAAAAAAAAACAAAACCCTCCGATGTGTAAACGGAGTTATTCTCTCAAAATAATCTGTAAAAATTCCTGTTTTAGGGTTCTGTCTAGGTTGACTCAGTGCTGTCCAGGTTTTCAAATTTTAAATGACTACGTCTTTTTATCTAGGCATGCCTAGAGATAAAAGAGTAAGAATATTTGTTAAGTTAGAAGGAACCAAAACCCTTTTTCCTCTCCCCCCCCCCAAAAACAGCTAGCTTAACTCCTATGTTACTGAACCAATTTCCTCCTAACTTTACAGAAAAATAATTCCCCGTGTCAAAAGTAAACAGCATAAGCTCAGTGATAGTATATGTGTACTTTCATCCCTAACAAGGGAATTTAAGATCCATTTTGCCTGTGAAACCGAATGCGGCCTTAACTCTGGAGTCAGTAACGATGTCTCCACAGCATCCTCTCGGGACCAACTCAATATCACATATTTCTCCTGGGTGATGAAAGCACATTATGGGCTGATAAAAGGCAATCCAGGCTCGTTCTTACAGGCCTCCGCAGAGGACCGATTTATTAAAAAGACTTTCTCCGAAAACTAGAGAAAGGAAATGCTCTTAATCAACACGCCACGCTGTATCCACCTTCTGCTCAGCCAATTACTGTGGTTTGTTCTAGACGGTCATGCTTTGCTAATTGCCAGCCTGTACAATTTGCAAACAAAAATGGGGATGTCTCCTCCCTTGTCAGCAAAGACTCGATCCGGTTCTAGGGCACCTGGCTGAGACCATTATTTTTACAAAACCATTATTTTGTACCTGTCGTATATTTACCCAGCTCAGGCTGAGATGGGCCCCAGCCTTTCCACTGGCCTGTTAAGCGCCTGCACATGTACTGGGCTGCAGGAATAGTGCAGCATAAGCCCGACTAGAAAGTACTGTAATTAAAAACGATGGTGTAATTATCAAAGTAAAAGAACGGAGTACCTGTTGTGAAACATCAGCCTTGCTTGTTTATTCTCCGTTCGCTGCATTTGCAACAGGTCCCCCAGGCATCATGGTGAATTAGTGTAACAAGCAAAATGCTGCAGGGTTTGGTTAAAGGCTGGTACATCTCACTGTGTCATTCTTCATCAGAAGAGAAAGAAACCGCAAGAAACTTGAGGGGCCGATTCTCGTTTCTAATCAGGCCGCTTTAAGCGGCTCTGGCACAACGAGTGGGTGTTAAAGAAAGGATAAATTATACTCGCACCCACTGCCACAGCAGTGCAAGCTGGCTGCGGCACAAATGAACGCGGAGCTCGACGTCTTTACCCTGGAAAACTAAAAGGAAGCTCAGCGGGTCAGGTTTTTTTTATCGTCTTTCGTCCTGTGCAGAGCTGGGGTGAAACACAGAAAGATTTTGCATGGCACGTGCAAGCGAAGCAAGTCAGGACCCCCCCTTCACCAATTAGCAGCCCTAACACTCTCCATGCCCGAGTCCCGCTTAATAGAAAATCCTCCTTCCCCGGCCCCCTCAGTGCTTCCTGGGTCCCCCAAAATGCAAAGCCATGTTTAAGCAGTTTCTCTCCGTGCGACTGGCTGCTAAATTGTATGAAATGAATGGGCCTTTTGCACTACATACAGATCTTCCTCCCCAATCTAGGGCCCTTATGGGTGGTTGTTTTTTACTGCAACAAATCTGCATCATTCTGATCTCAGGTACATGACTTCTTTATTTTTATTTTTTTTTGGCCTTTCTATAAAAAGCCTTTGTGAGCTAAACAATAGCGGATGCATTGTGCTGACCAGTGTCGCCCCCGAGCAATTCAGCCGTCGTTAATGGGTTGCTCATAATTATCCGCCTCCCTCTGGTGAAAACCTGGAACAAGAGGTGTCCTCCTGGGGATAGGCAGCCAACTCTGGTCCTGGCAAGCAAAGATGGAGGGGAAAAATCGAGATCCAGAACAAACGCCCTCGATCTGCTAACGCGGGCATGCCGCTGACCTCAGCTGCTGCACGGGCTTGATGCTTTTTCACATGTGGCTAAAAATAGCCCAAGCAGCGAGACGTATCTGTGTAGCTCATAAATGCATCCAATCCTGACAGCAGCACTCCACGTTCAATTCCACATGTGATTTATTAACACTGGGATGTCTCCCGTCTGTCTGGGTCAGGTCACCTTCCTGTATCATCTTACTCTGGAAGTGACAGCTCGCCACATACTCTAGCATGCCCCTGCACGCTGCAAATCCTCCTTCTCTTCTCCCTTCTGCAAAAAACCCCAAAACTTCTGGAAGTTTCCAGTGTAGCAAAACCGTCCCAAAATCCAACACCTGGCAGGATTCCTTCCGACTAATAGGACCAGGGATGCTGGAGCAATGCACCTGGGGATGATATTTAACAATCCTGGAAAAATCAGATTTTGAATGAGAATTCGTAGAAAGGGAGGGTTGGAAAGGATCTCAGGAGGTCACCGAGTCCTTACTCAAAGCAGGGCCATCCCCAACTACATCATTCCAGCTCATGACAAATGGCCACATTTTTCTTAGTTTAAAATGTATTTTGTTTAAGTATGTACCGTGTCCCTAAATTAACAAACCTGATCAGAGTCCAGCCTCCAAGCAAGTCCATTCATCTCTCACAGCTAAGACTGGCATGGAAGGAGATGCCGGTCTGCTAGTGCCAATGCTCCTGCTGGGACTTTAATGCTGGAGGCTCCTGGCCAGACAGGCTTGCCCCTCCACTCTGGGTCAAACCAACATTATGTATTTGGGGTCAGGAAGAAATTTTACCGCATGGGCTATAAGGGTTTTTGCTTTCCCCTGCAGCAGGGTGGGAGAGGGGGTGGCTCTCACCTGGGATCTCTTGAGTGTATGTTAGCAAACTTTTACAGAAGCAGGATGTTGGCTGCTGCGGTCCCCCGTGCTTTACCCACGGCAGGTTAGGGTCTTGTGTCTGTGCTGTGACAGGGTCAATGGCAGTTTTACTCAGAGGTTAGATTATGGGTTGTATGGGATGGTTTAGATAAGGATAATCCAGCCTCACCTGGCTTAAGTAGCCCATGGAGGCCCTGTATGCTTTTGGCAGCAGGACGCGTGCAAGTCCAGCAGACCCACGTTCCTCTTGCTACTGGAGTTGCCTCCATGCAAACTCTCCGAGCGTTGCAGCTACGGCTGGCTCCAAGCCTGCAAATCGGGACCGTGCCATGGTTCACCTCAGCCTGCGCGAGACATATACTTCACACAGACCTGATGGTACTGTGACGTAGCTAAATTAAGCCTATTGATGAAGTTATTTACTAGAGAAGACTTTTCCAGTGAGAAGACACTGTGGCAACGCATGCAAATAGCTGTGAATGCCTTGTCAGCTTGGGACAAGAAACCCATCATGGGTCACAACCCGGCTCACAAAGCTCTAATCCTGCCTTTGCTAGGGGCCCAGATGCGATGTTTTGTAAGAAAGCCAAAGCCTGATCACCATCCCACTCAACTCCATTCTACCTCAGAGGACAAAAAGCACCCATGAACAAGTGATCAGATAAGCCCCTTTAATTGACCTGTCCCTGCCTTGGATGGACCATGGTTGGGTAGAGCCACTCAAGCTGCAGAGACTGGCTGAGCCGGCCCAGTCTGGGCACGGATGGTGCTGGCAGTGCCCAGGGTCCATAGCAGGCTCCATGGAGGATGGAGGTGGAGAAGGAGCTCACAAAGAAGCGGCATAGGGAGAAGCAGGAGCTGCAGGGTGAGGACACAGACAGGGCAGCAGATCCAGAAGGATGCCACATTGGCATGCAAGGTCAGGCTGGCAGCAGGTGCAGAGCTGGGACTTGGGGCCATGTCCTCGCTGGGGCACAAGTCTGGGCCCGCGGCCACTGGAAAACTGCTGCCAAGGCTTGTTGCTCCAGGGAAGCCCCGCACTCAGCCCACCGCCAGGTAAGGAAATCATGTTCCAGCCTCCCCCAGATGTGCTGCAAATCTTGGTCCCCGTCCTGCAGTGAGACTGTTGCATCCATGAACCACGGGGCTGTGACCCTGAAGTGTTTCCATTTTTTCTGACTCTGAGGGCCCATACCTTGTCACTTATAACACTGTCCTTACAACAGTGTTTCTGCTAGATGTCCATGTTGTTAATTAAAAAAAAAAATAAAAAATAAAAAATCTTTAAAATAATTAAAGAGAGCAATCTAATCTAAGGTAAAGGGACTTCAGAAGAAAGAAGTTTTAACGCCCATTCAGAAACATGTCACTCCTTTTATACAACACTTTGAAAGGGTGCACTGCTAACTTCAGAAAAGTTATGAAGAGGTGACTTGAGTCTAAAAAAGGTTGACCGGCTACTGTAGCCCTTTAGCATAATTCACCTATGCTATAACTTGACTGCCTCAAGTCAAGTCGGTCCAGAGGCCGCACCGACCTTTGGGGCACATTTGTGGGGGCACCTCCATTCTTCCCGGTCTTCTGCCATCCTTGTACAGTCAATTTTAATCCCATCCAGTCTTTGATGTTGGTGGTCCAGCTTGTCCTAGGTCTTCCTCCTCTTCTTCCTCCGTCCACAGCACCCTGCAGGATGGTGTTGGTAATGGTGCTGGGCCGTCCTGTTACGTGTCCAAACCACTCGTGTACGAGCAAAAGCTAGAGGTTAACTCCAGATCAAAAACTTGGGGGCAGTTTAATTCTTGGAAATAATAATATTCTTTTCCTCCTATTTACAGCAGTCACCTCTGAAAATTACGTGGTATACTTCTTAAAAGCCTAGAAAGGTTCGCTTCGTTGTTGCAGCAGTCACGACAGCACAATTACGTCAGGAAGCGCTAAGTTAGAATTAAATGACTTGCCCTCGACTCTTCCGTTACACGAGCATTCAACAAGACTTGGCAAAAAGCAGCCAAGTTAACCAAGCTACTTCTTTGCTTTAAATAAGGTCTCCAATTGAAAGCGGGGTCTGTTTTGTGAGGATGCACCTTACCACTACACCTTTCACCTGGAGCCAGTGTTCCCGCAGCAATTCAGAATTGGAGGCAAGAGCTCCAAAATCCACTGGCAGAGATCTCACAAGCTCTTCTCCCAGTTTCTTCTCCAAGGCGAAGTAGTAGATGTTTCCTTCAGAAGCATCCACCAAAGGTAAAAACGGGCACTAGGCAGCCAGCCAGTGAGCTGTGACAAGTTCAAGGACTTCTGCAGAAGACTGAGGAACGTAGCTAGGTGGGAAACGTGGAAGTTGCAACAGTCATCTGAAACGACCAGCTTATTTTGCTGCGTCCCTTCCACCACAACCGAATGATGCTTCGCAGCATTTTTGGTGCTAATCTCCTTAAATTATTCCTACACTCAACCCTCATTTATCTAAATGAGACTGCAGAATTGGACAGACAGGAAGACTTCTCCATGTAAATTGATGCATTTTCTAGGGACATTAAACTTCTTTCCCACAAATGAGTAAACACAGAGAAAAGACTAGGTTTGGACTCTGGTGTTGTTCATTAAAGGCATCTTTTTATTTTAATATTATGCTGCTCATAAACTATGAAGAATCACATGGAAGATTTTAATAGAAGTATAGAAGAGGGGAGAACAGTTCATAGATTCATAGATGTTAGGATCGAAAGGGACCTCAATAGATCATCGAGTCCGACCCCCTGCGTAGGCAGGAAAAAGTGCTGGGTTTAGATGACCCCAGCTAGATGCTTATCTAACCTCCTCTTGAAGACCCCCAGGGTAGGGGAGAGCACCACCTCCCTTGGGAGCCCGTTCCAGACCTTGGCCACTCGAACTGTGAAGAAGTTCCTCCTAATGTCCAGTCTAAATCTGCTCTCTGCTAGCTTGTGGCCATTATTTCTTGTAACCCCCGGGGGCGCCTTGGTGAATAAATACTCACCAATACCCTTCTGTGCCCCCGTGATGAACTTATAGGCAGCCACAAGGTCACCTCTCAACCTTCTCTTGCGGAGGGTGAAAAGGTCCAGTTTCTCTAGTCTCTCCTCGTAGGGCTTGGTCTGCAAGCCCTTAACCATACGAGTGGCCCTTCTCTGGACCCTCTCCAGGTTATCCACATCCCTCTTGAAGTGCGGTGCCCAGAATTGCACGCAGTACTCCAACTGTGGTCTGACCAGTGCCCGATAGAGGGGAAGTATCACCTCCTTGGATCTGTTCGTCATTCATCTGCTGATTCATGATAAAGTGCCATTGGCTTTTCTGATGGCTTCGTCACACTGCTGGCTCGTGTTCATCTTGGAGTCCACTAGGACTCCAAGATCCCTTTCCACCTCTGTGCCACCCAGCAGGTCATTCCCTAGGCTGTAGGTGTGCTGGACATTTCTCCTCCCTAGGTGCAGCACTTTGCATTTCTCCTTGTTGAACTGCATCCTGTTGTTTTCTGCCCATTTATCCAACCTATCCAGGTCTGCTTGCAGCTGTTCCCTTCCCTCCAGCGTGTCCACTTCTCCCCATAGCTTTGTGTCATCTGCAAACATGGACAGAGTACATTTGACTCCCTCGTCCAAGTCACCGATGAAGACATTGAAAAGTATCGGTCCAAGGACCGAGCCCTGCAGGACCTTCCAGGTCGATACTGACCCATCCACCACGACTCTCTGGGTGCGACCCTCTAGCCAATTTGCCACCCACCGGACTGTGTAGTCATCCAAGTCACAGCCTCTTAACTTGTTCACCAGTATGGGGTGGAATACCGTATCAAAGGCCTTCCTGAAGTCTAAGTAAACGACGTCAACCCTACCCACAGTTAAAGAAGCCTTTAATATCTGTCTCTGTCGGAGACCTCTTTTGGGCTCAAACATGGCATGTTTGATTAGTCCTTTTTTTAAATGTATATAATCTCACACTATCAAATGCCACAAAAGGGAACCAGTTTCATTCTGCCATATCAACACACACACCTGGCTCAGGTAAGATAGTACCTGGTCTTTGGCATGGACAAAAATGCCTCTGGCCAACTTTTACTACAAGTTTAGTAAAAAAAGAAATTAGAAACTGGCAATATCCAGGACAAGGAGCTGTAGGGGTTTTAAGCAATTTACTTGTATAGCATAGATGCATGCAAGCAAACAAAGGGACCTGAACCTTGGTCCAAGGTGCCCTGAATGTGTGCCGAGGACTGGGTGCTTGCCTCTCTAGATCTTTCCTGCTGAAATCTATTAAAATTTTATAGAAATGCTTCTTGTAGCAAGGACTTGAGCCTTGATCTCCCATATCCCACATGAGTGCTATAACTACTGGGCTGCTGGTTGTTTTGGGGTGCAAAGGGTGCTCTCTGCCTGCCCGCCCCCGCTAGAAAATTCCTGATCAATTCTAATCATTTCTACCATCTTCCCTCCCTTCAGGCTCATTCATTCACTGACCATGTTGTTGATCTAGGGTCGTCTGATCCCAGTGGTCTTTCCTACCCACATGCAGGAGGGCTGGACCTGATGATCTGTCAGGTCCCTTCCAGCCACTAACAACTATGAAACCATGTCTTATAATCCCAGTTTCGGGGTAGGAGCCATGCAAATCCTCAGTGTAGCTGCCCTGCATTGGGACTGCACACTACCAGATTCAGCTAATGCTACTTTATGCCTGTGTGATGTGTCTACATTAGACATCTTCACGTCAGTCCCTCTTTTCTTATTGTAAAATCTCATCTAGGCCTTCTCATATTACAATTCAAATATGCCATTGCTTCAGGGACCTGTGTCAGGAAAGGCAGGATGGGCACACAGCCCACAGTGCTGAAATACAAAAGAATCCAAAGCTAGCATGCATGGACATGTGGCAAAACGTGTCCGCCAACCTATACCCAAAGCTGCCTGCCTTTGTGGACATGATCCCCTGTCTATCTGGACACCCAGGCTGTTCTCCTGGGTCAGCCCTAGTGTAGGCAAGTCAAAGAGGCTGGGTGACCAAAACGCTGAAGCCAAGATAAAGGAAGTTTTTTCTTCGATAGTGTATTTCCACAGACCTTGCCTATCCAGAATACATTCATCCTAAAATGGGGTACCTCCATCTAAGATGAGATTTCAGATCATTTATCACCTTTTAATACATTTTCCCCTTCTCTCCTAAATAAATCATGCTTGGGACAGTCCTTAAGCTCCAACCCTATTTGGGAAAATTCAGAGTCCCTCACGAAAATGGTAAATGACCTCTAAGAAGGGCTTGGAAAGCAGGGCTAGATGCCTGCCCATGAGCTGTGCTCAGAACAACACTGAAGTGCCACGTAGAGGGAGCCAGGTTAAAGCAACATCCCAGCACATCCTTGGAACAAGAGGAAAACATCTTTAAATGTCTTTGAAATCTGTAGCCCTTCATGTCATTGAAAAGCTACAGGGGAAGAGGAGTGCTCTGAAGAATTAAGAGGGACTTGTCTTTGGAAACAGCGGGGATGAAAGTGAGTCGGGCCACAAAAAGTTCAGGTGCTGGCCCCATGGACCTTCTCCAATGAAACCTCCCATTTTTAAATCCATGAAAGTTAGGCCACATCTAACTTCTGGACAGTGCACGCACCATTTTCCCAGGAACGATGGACAAGCTGCCTCAAGAGGGTCCACGTGGCACGTATTATAGGGGCATGCTGCCCTGTCTGTAGGAGCCCCATCACCATTATCACTGGTGCAGCTGCACCTGTATAAGACCCCTGGTGTGAGAAGGACTGCAGATAAGGCCTAAATGCGAGATGATGGAAGGTCTTTTCTCATGTTAAACTCACCCAGCTACACCAGATCCACAAAGCCCCTGGCCTGCAGATCGGCTCTTGCACCAGATTCAAGCCAGAGGAACAGCAGGCTGTCCAGTGCAGGTGTCCTCTGCAGGGTGCAATCCAGTTCTCAACCCTCCTGCAACAAAGAGAATACCCTACAAGCCCCGCCACTATTCTTCAGCAGGTATTTGCTAAATAACTAAAAATCAGTGGCCATAATAATTACATGTTTCTGGAGGCAGACATTTTGTTGTAATCTGGATGGAAATTACACCTGTTAGGAAGCAATAGGTGGGATACTATTGTACCCCTGACTAGCTGACCTGAATAATAATAATACGCCTGCATCTCCCTATAGCAAAATGGGGAAAACCACAATCACGTAATAAGAATGCAATCCACCGTCTCAGAATGCAGCTCTGCCCAGATCTTAATGCTTCCTAAATTACATTTGCCTCCGCAATCAAATCTCCTTTTCATTACCTCACTGCTACCAGACTTCTGAAATAATTGACACAATCACTTGTAACTGCTAAGAGAGCTCGACTTTAAAATAGTCACTCTCTCTTTTTGAGTACCTAAATTTATCCCTTATGGAGGAACCCAAAAACTCTTCCCGTCTGAAATGGTGCACTGAAATTTCTATGCAAAAAAACTTCAACGGCCCGTTTAAAACCTCCAATTATTAATGTTCTGAAATCACAAAAATAAGTCTTAAAACAAAAAACTAGATCTGTTTGTTCAGTTGGTCAAACGCGGATATCATGGGTGCCCTGCTTCCACTCCAGATCACGCTAGCCACCCCGTGACAGCAAAGGGGCAACAAGGCCCCCATTTCAGACTGAGAGCACCCCCCTTCCTTCCCTTCCCCTGTTGCGGGATAGGATTCGGATGCTGTCTCACTTCCACGCAGGGACTTGGGCTGCACAGTACCCAGTCTATCAACAGCTCATCCTCCAGCCCAGGCTGACTTCTAGCACCTGCTGTTCTTCCCTTAAGGAGTTTAGGACCAGTGCTACACTGGGATGAAACACCTTCACAAAACCCAAATATTATTTATTGTTGCAGCAGGAACAGAGTTTTAATGCAAAGAGATTTTGAAGCAATCGCATGGCATATCACGGTCACCATCCTTCTCAAGGCAGGATCTCTTTCAATAAAAGCAGTTTTACTGTTCAGGCCTTTTTCAGACATGGTCACAATAATTTTTTGTAGGCTGACTGGAAAGAAGGTGAAATCAAAGCTAGGTCTGGCATTGTCCCCAACACAGCCTTTCAGTGCTTGCTGAAAGGCCTGCAGTTTGAGCCCTCCATTTCTTTCCTACCTGTTGCCCTTCCCTACCCTCCAAAGACCTACCTATTGAACTAAACCAATAGAGTCAGACTGAAAACTTAATACCCAGGACAGCATATAGCATTCATAAATTATTACAAAGCAGTTCCTAATTTATCACAAACACCTTAAAACAATGCATGGCATGACTTTCCTTTAGGATCCTGTTCTCCAGAGGTAATGGCATTGTCTACTCTAACAGCTAAAAAACAGCCCTGCCCTCAAGGCCTCAACATGGGCAAACCTCTTATATCACTTTTAAACAAGTGGGTTTTTCCCCCTTTTAAAAAAAATTCTGCACTTTTTTTTTTTTAAATCTGCAGCAGTTTTGCATGATTTTATGCAACTTCATGCTCTCCAATACAGCTCGATCCCTTTGAAACAAAAATACACCACATCAAACGTGCATTAATCTCTCAATGAAAAATGTCCATCAAATTCCTCTGCACCATTTCAAGACTTAATATTTAAAGAGTTATATTTGCCTGCTATTTCTTTTCATTGCCATTTATGTCGGGGTCAGCGACATTTGGCAGCTTAGCTCCGACTGTGGGCTGCTTCGAGCTTAGCCTGTGGTGCCATCGCTGTTCCCTCTTTCCCCAGTAGTACGACCGCCACCGCTGTCCATGCAGCATCTGAGCAGCAGGGAGAAAAGTTCCCCACTGTCCAAATGCTGGAAGAAGTCCCCTGGCTCCAAGGGCTTTATAAAATGGCTCCATGGGCCACCCCCTGCTTTACATTACCTCTAAATTAACACCACAATTAGCAAAGACTAGCCATACCCCCCACCTTGGTGCTAGCAGCATAATCCTGGTGCATGGTCTTTGGTTACAACAACAACACGGCCATTCACATCACAGCCTTGGTGAAGCTCTTGCTGCTGGCAATTGCAAGGCTGCTGCGTCTAGGTCCCCACTGGGCTCAGTCCAAGGGCTCTCAAGTTTCCCTTGGTCTGGGTAGGCTCCGTTGACATCCTTCACCTAATCTGGTGATCTTCAAAAGATGTCTGGACGGTCATCTGATGATCGAGAGGTCCCTAACATTTATGAATCTGTGGCCTGACAGGTTCCCTGTTCATACCCTGTTCCCCTGTCAAGGAAGTAGGGCTTCATAATCCAGCTGCCCAAGACTTTCCACAAGCAATGGAAACCTTACAGCCCACTAACTTCAGTTTGCCTTGTCCTAAAGCTCCTCCATTACCAGCTCCCTGCTCTAAATTGGCCTCCTGAGGGATTGTGATGGTCTACACCGGGGTGGGCAACCTTTTAGGAGTGGAGGGCCCAATTAACAGAGCTAGGTCTGAAGGTGGTGGACCACTGCTTCCTCCCCTCCCTGCCCTGTCCCCATATTGCTGCCAGTGTCCTGGCTTTACAAGCCAAATAAAATTGCTTGGCAGGTAGGATCTGCTGGTTTACACACAGTACAGTTGTACTACGTGTGTAAAGAAGTTTCCAATCCCAAATGCTTCCATTTAGACGGCACCAGAGATGTACACACCCAAACAAAAATAACAATCCCTACCTGCCATTCCCTCCCTAAGTTTCCTTACCGGTCTTGAATGTTCCTTGGCCAAAAGCATCTAGATCCTCCATTCCTGCATGGAGGCACTGCTCCAGATCATGAGGTCTCCTCTCGCCTGGCACCCAACAGGACCCTCTGCTGCAAGAGCAGGCTCTTTTGTTCTCTATAGTTTTAATGGCTTAAGTTTCTTTGCTTGCCCTTCCAGGGGAAATTCCACCGCTCCAAGCCTCAGCGTGCAAGCCCCTGCATAGAAGCTGAGAAAGACCGATTTCACCTAGAATGGGGCATTCCTACTGCTCCCACTGCACAAAGCTGTCCACACGGACAACTATATTGTTCATGTGCAGAGAAGAGCAACGCCAGTCCCGTCAGATAGGTCCGACTCCTCAACCGCTTAGCCATGTAACAATACAAAAACCCTATAATGTCATCCAGAATTCCTACATGGTTCCCACTTGGGATTCCCCCAGCGGTTTCTTTTCCATCAACATCCTGGACATCTACAGAAGAGTCGGGAGATAAGGCCATTTACCTCTCTTATCAAAACAACGTCCTTGAGAATGGATGGATACCTGGATACCTTTAAGGAATGCTTGCATGCCTATCTTACTGGGGTGATCTGACCCCAGCTGACTTCCTACCCCTAGGGTGGGGGGCTGGACCCAATGATCTTGCAAGATCCCTTCCAGCCTTAATGTCTATTGAGATCAACAAGATACTACAATTCTATCCTTGACTTTAATGCTACATTTCCAGATTACAACACAGTTGATTTGCCCCCCTTTTTTTTTGTTAAAAAAAAAAAAAAAAAATTGCAAAAGGTTTTCAGGTGAAAACGTGAACTCCAAGCCCAACAAGGAGCTCCATCTAAAAGCTTGTTTTTTTTTCCCCAATACAATTTCTCATTCTGGTTCCAGGACATGCAATGGCTCTTCTGAGGCAACACATGGTGACCCTAACCCAGATGCTTCCCTTATCTTCTCTACCAGGTTCGTGGGCACAAGAAAACCATACCTGCCAGCCTTGCTTCCTGCAATGTGTCCCCCCTAACTGATGGGCAACCCAATCCTCAGCGCAGATCTAGAGAAAAATACAGCAGTCCAGGATGCTGCAACCCGTGTGGGCTCTTATTATTTTCGAAGTTTAAGCACTCTGAAGTCAAATCTAATGTTTGCTAAACAAAGCTAGCAGGGTCTGGCATTGTAAGCTGCATTCCTGCCTTCTCAGGGAATCAACCTATAATAGGATTCATACTGAATCTAGGATCATGAAAATATCTTTATTAAGCATGTCAGAGAACGTAGCAAAATGCTGTGTTGAACAATTGGCTGTAGCAATGCTATTCAGTTCTGCAAACTGAATATGTATCACATCTGATGTGTTACATAAAATATATGTCAGCGTTTTTTCTAGCAATAATAATATAGCGGCTCCTGAAAACCTTAACACGCTGGTAATAAAATATGTGATTTCTTTGGAATGACAGTCACTGCAGAGTCAAGGTTTATACCTGTTTTGCCACGTACTCATATGTTTGAACAGTGGGTTGTGGGGGTTTTTTTCTTGTTTTTCCTGCTTTCTGGAGAAGTGCTGAATAAACCCACACTTTCCAAGTTTTGAATTTGGCATGGGATCTTGCGAATCCTAGGTTTTACCCTTAGGCGAACCCTGCATCCTCTCTAATTAGCTCTCTCTACATTACACTCGTGCACTGGAACGCTTGCCCTGGAAGCGATGAGAAGAAACAAGGGAAAGGGAACAGACCCAACATTTTGAATGGCAAGGAAAGAAAGGACAATAATGTGTCTTACACAGCACAAAAAAATTGCAGCGTTGGTCGAGCTATGACAGAGACTTAGGAAGACTCAAATAAGGATGGACATTGTGAGGAGCTGGGGGGTGGGCTGGAAATCAGACCACACAACTTAATGAGGATACTGGACTCAGGAGCCTAGACATGTGTTTAGACAGGTTGATGAAAGGAAAAGAAATGAAAAGAGAAAGGGAACAGAAATCGCTTTAAATGAGAGGCAGTGTTGCCTAAGGGACCGGGACCAGGACTGGGAGCCAGGAACTCGCCCATAAGGATTCACTGGAAATTTAATTTCTGGCAGAAAAATTGTGTGCAGAGCTCTGCAGCAGCCCTACGCTCCAGCAGCACATATCACATTGCTTCCTATCAGGGCCACATGCTCGGGAGCCCCAAAACCCTCTCCGTGCTGCCCAACTCCAAGCCAAAGTCAAATCCTCCGTTAAACCAAAAATTGTATTTTCTGCACTTGAAGAGCTCTGATGTGAACCAACAGCAAATTGATGCACGATGTCTCCCTGAGCCTGCATGCAGCCCAGAAGGGCTGGTGAAATGCCAGCCTCCTTGAAGTCACTGGCAACACTGCCTGTGGCTTCCACGGGGCTAGGGTTTTACCCGTTATTTCAGAAGAGGGCAAGCTGCTCCTGGCCCCCTCATCTCAAAGGCAATTCTGAACTTAACTTGAAATAGCAGTGAATTGGTTATCTGTGGTGTTAATTTTGGGGGGAATGCCCATCCCCAACCTCTCCTCCATGACTCTCTAGGTGCCAAAAGCTTCCACTGTCCAGATCTCAATCTTTCATCCTCGCTGAGCGTTTTGATGAAGCAGTTACAGGCTATCAGTATGAACACCTCTGGCATAGCAAAAGCATCAGACATGGGGACAGAATAAAAATCAAATTCAGTTTACCAGACAAAAAAAAGTCAACATGAGGGTGGCCGTACTGACAGCTCTCATGTTTAATTCGCTGGTTCATTTGAGTGACCCTGCTGCAAAACTGCCAGTTGGCCGCACTGCAATGCCACAGAGCCCGGGGGTATGTATGAGGTCCTGTCTGCAATAGCAGGTACAGAAAGATGTAATAAATTGTATCAGTAATATCAAAAGATATCAAATGAAGCTGTTACAATGAAACTTGTTTCAACTGCAGGCTTCTGCACTAATACAAGTGTAGCCATTGCAACCTTAACCTTGTATCATTCAGGGTTAAACATTGTAAGCAAGCTAAATCCATAGACAGACTTGCATAGGATACAAGATGGATACACACCCACATATCTACATATGCTATTATATAGATATAGCCACCCGTCTCAAGACAACAGAATTATGCCACGTGAAACATTAGCTTGCTGAATATCTGTATCTATACCTAACTTTAGCGCACACCTTTTAATACATACACACACTACACAACTAAAATGCCAACAAACAGGTACACGGTAATAGCTGATGCCCAGACCTGCAACTCTCCCTTGTCTTTTAATAGTGGTTAAAAAAAAAAAAAGAAGTATGTTTGCCCATGGACGGGATACGTGCATGCTCACAAAGCTGTCTCACATGGCACACTGAGCAGCATCAGCAATAAAAGCCATACAGGGTGCCTGGGGCCCTGTACAGATAAAGTGCATGTGTGGTGTCACAACGACCTTGGTGGCTGAAGATGCAGACACGTGCAAGAAGCAAACCGTTGCATTTGTGCAAATCCAGCGATCCCAAAAGCACAGTCTTGAAAAGTTTCAAGAGTCTCAGGATTAGAAATGAAATGGGAAATCTTACCTTAAAGATTCTAGGGCACAAGAGGCAAAAGATCTCACCACCAAAACTGACGGTTTCATTTTTTGAGCGTACGAGGAAAAGATCCCAAAAGAAAAAACACATTAAGAAGGAATCCGGGACCATGGAAATCCCCTGCTTGGCCATGTTATTTTGTTCGTGCTCAATACTAACAGTAGCCGCCACACTAACTTGCTTTAACCATTTCTCTCTTCTCAAAAGGGACTGCAAAAGCAGCTTGGTGGGGATCTGAGTTCAGTGTCGCTCAACAGCTTCCAGACCTCAAACATGCCAAGTTCACAGGCATGCAAAGGTAACAGTCTCACCTCCCTTTCCTTACCATCACCACAGCTCTGTTTCTTGCTTGGATAAAATCCTCTCTTGTACGGGAATTGATCCTTAATCTGAGCACAATTCATTTTAAAAAGTCCATGCTTCCAAATGCATAATTACAGCAACATCAACCCATAGTGAAAGAGTTAAATGTCAGCGTCAAGCCTTTGTCTCCACTCCCTGACAAACTCCATAAAGGTCCCAAAGTCACCAGAGATGCTCACGGTTGCTTCCCCATCGGTTTGGATTTGCTTCCTTACTAATTTATACAGTGTCTATCTCCGTGGTGGCTAAGCATTTTAATCACAGTGATTAAAACACTCAGCAAGAACACAACAAAAATAGTTAATCACAGCTATTAGCCGGGTTTGAATGTCTAAACACTACTTTTTGCACACGAAAACTGGTTAACCATTATCCCCTCCACCCCCAATTTACAGATCGTCTCCCATTTATTCCTCCCCCTGCCAAGTCTCAGGTTTGCCACAACCACATAATGGGCTTTGGCCTATTTGGCACCCGAAGAATGGAATACGCTCCCCCTGGGACGGGCAGACTGGACTTGCTACTCGCTTTGAAACCCAACCCCAGTTCGGCATTTGTTTGTTGTTCACATAATTACCTAGCACTAGGGATTTCTGGTTGCCATATGATTTCATTTGCCTGGTTTAAAAAACAAGCAAAAAACCCCAACAAAACAACTTCCCCCCCCCCACCCCAAAAGTACTATCTGACGGGAATGGGGATAGAAACAGCAATGCACTTTACTCTCTCTCACAAGGCGCTTTAGCAGATGAATTTATCCTTTCTGGAGGCACCCAAGCACGATGCAAATGTCTACAAGGAACAAGAACTCGTGGTGGAGGTGATCCCTTTTATTTTATCTAATACCAATTAGATATTTGCAAAGCAAAGTCTTTATTTGCAAACTTTTGGGCGCGCACACCCTTCCTCAGGCAAGGGACAAAGCATGATCTGATGGAGAGCACGGAAATCAGGAACTCCTCTTCTGTTTCTCAGCTCACAACCTACAGGGAGTAAGGGTAATAGCTTCCACAACTCTGAGAGGGGACTGGTTATTACTCCTTCAGGTCTCTGAAGAAAAAAATCCACACTTTATTACTAGTATGACAGGTGTGTCACAATACCCAGCCCTTGCAGTGACAGGAACACTAAATAATGTTCACCAACACACACCTTTGCAGGGACCCAAAATAAGCCTAGGGTCTCTCTTAGGGCCTCAGGCTTACAATCATTACTACTATGCATAAAGCCTAGACTGAAGTCAGAGGGCATTTTTACACCAGCAAGTGCCGCAGTGCCGGGCATTTACAGTGCCCAGCGCTGCGCTGCGTCATTGTATAAGTGGCGAAATGCACATCCGCGTTGAGAAAGTGGCGGCGGTGCACTTTTCAACTAAAATACGTAGGTGCTTTAGTTCAAAAGTGCACCGCCATTTTTTGCACACTGATGAGCATTTCGCCACTTATACACGTGCACGCGGTGCAGTGCAATTTGCATCAGCTCGTGCGTGGAGCTTAATAGAGTCTGGTCTGAAACGGCGGATCTCTGGCACGTCGCAGGACAAAAAGTGTGTGTATAAATGCCCAGAAGGACCATGGAGAGTAGCAAAGGGTACAGATGGCTCCATGTATTTACATTATTAATACAAAACACAGAAGTAATGCCTAGATGACCAATTCAGTACAAGTCCCCACTGCAATAGGCAGTGTGCACACATGCACTGGCCAGACCTTGTCCCATGGAGGGTACTAGGTAATAGCAGATGACAGACAACAGAGAGATACAACAGACAGACAAGAGGAGCAGTAGGAACGACTGCGATGACCATGGTACATGCAGTAAGCAGCTGCCCCTGCATACTGACACAGGAGCCCCACATCCACAGGGAGTAACCTCTGAAGCATGGACTGAATTTTACCTAGGGTTATACATCTGGGTACAGCTGCCCTAACCAGAAAGGATTTTAAAAAATTCAGTTATCATGTTTATTACTTTAAATCCTCTCCAGAGGTTTATGAATAAAGAAGTAAATGGCTTTATGTAAGGGTCACAGCTGTTGAAGACAAAGAGAGACTACACCTTGCTTTTCTTAGCACTGATGTTAAAAAAAAATGTAAGCAAAAGATTTTGACCACTCTTCTAGCACTGGAGTCTGCCTCCTCTTTCCCCCCCTTCCCATGGTCATTTTAATTCTTTTCTTTCTTTCTGACCTATCTAAACCATTTATTAAGCATTTTTACAGGACACAGCACAGCAGTTTCAGTAGTGACCTGTGGGCAGTGGCCTCTAATAAAAGTAAAATGTTCAGAAAAATAGTTCTAGGGAACCAGTAAAAATTGAAATGCTCATAATCCACCATGGTCACAACCCACTATGGCTCCTGTGTGTGGAGTAAAAGGTTTGCTTTTTAGGCTGCTCTTAGGCAATGCCAGGCTAAAAGCAGGTGCAGTTAGTATCACCCTAGTAAACACTTTTTAAAATTTTGGTCTGCTTAGCTCGTGCGTCTTTTCCCAGTAAATCGTGGTTTGGGGGACATACCAAGGCATCAGCCCTTCCAGCCGGCATCTTCGCTACAAGAAAGGTGCCTGCTTGTAACCGAATACCAAACTGGGGTTAAATTATTTGCAGGTAAAACCCTGGGGGAGATGAGGTATGGGGAAGCTTTTATCTTGAGTCAAGGTTAACTGTGTCAACCTGAAACTTGCACTAATTAGCTACACCGTGGTAAACTATATGGCACCTTGTCCCCACTAAAATTTTACATTAACACAGAGGCAGCTAACTGGAGATAGCTATGGAAAAGCATACTTTTTTCTGCAAAGAAGAGACCACTTCAGTAACAAAGACAAGCTGAACAAATAACCATGTGAAGCTCCATGGTATTAATTTTAAAAGGACTGCTTGCATAAACCCCCAACGTTAACGTCCCAGCTTTCCAACCATTCCATTTTATCCCCAGTAGCATTTCATTATTAATGTCTAGCTGCCTCCAGGAAGTCTTAACACATCAGGTTTCATCTGTAGTCTTACAGCTGTTAACAAATGTAATAAATGCCTAGAGGAAGAGTTATAATCAATATAACAATTGTTTCATATCTTTGCATGTTGGTCTTTAGCCTGCTATCCTATCAGATCTTAAAAGCTCAACAGGATTGAGTCTGGTTAGTGTTTGGATGGGAGACAGGAAAACAGTAAGTGCTGCAAAAAAAAAAAAAAAAAGGGGTTGGCAGGTTAACAGAGGACTATTCCCTCCAAGTTGCTGTGAAATCTGTCCTGGGATACACTCTTCTACTGGAATTGCAGTCTTTCAGACGACGCACAAAACCAGCCCGTTCTCAAGAGCAGGGATGTTAACCAAAGGATCCTGAAAGAATTCAAAGCTCAACAGCTCAGAAATAGTGCATCCAAAAACTTCCACGTACCCCAAAACTGTGCATGGAGCAAACAGGAGCAAGGTGGGCAATAATTTAGTATTTCTGCAAGCCCCACCTTTCATTTTCTGTTTAAAGGGTGGTACAGGTGTGTGAACATCTTTAGCAGTATTTCTTTGAACACAAACCAATGATGTTGGTCTAACAGGTCACTGTTGTACAAAAGGCAAGTCTCAAGATACTGCACCACCTTTTATTAGACCAACTAAAGGAGTTGGAAAAAATTGTTCTTTGCAAGCTTTTGGGTAAAAGCACCCTTCTTCAGGCATAGGGAGATTCTCCCTATGCCTGAAGAAGGGTGCTTGTGCCCAAAAGCTTGCGAACAATTTTTCCAATTATTTAGTTGGTCTAATAAAAGATATCACATGTACCCAAAGAAACTTGTCTGCTTATGTCCTTAGACCAACACTGCTACAATCAACAACCCTACAGACACTGCATTATTTCTTGCTGTTCACAGCCCATAAGAGGTACCCAAACCCCACAAATGACTCCAGTCTTTCTTCTAGGCTGCCACTTGTGTATTAAATTCCCTCCCTTGAATCCATCAGGGCATCAATCATCCTCTCTTCCCATAAGTAAATCCCTGCTCAAGACCCTCTTTTGCTATGGCAGCTACAAGAAGTCAGCCAGTAGGTTGCGTAGCTGTCAGAGCTGATTTTTAAAAGGAAGACATCAGCTGATCTGGAGCCATCAAGTCAGGCAATAAGTAACCTCAGCATCTGAATGTGGCCAAGTGATCTTATTGCTACCCGTGTCCCACAAAGATGCTGAATATTCACCTCGAGTCTTGTTTTTTTTTGTAAAAAGTTGCACTGAAAAATTTGGGGGCAGGGACCATACCTTACAGCATCAAAATCAATGGTCTCCCGGTACCAACTGCAGCCTTTGGAAGTTGCCCTAACGCAAATAAACTCATTGCACGAGCTTGACAACAACAAGGGTGTGCAGAATACAGTTTTCAGAGCTGCGTGGTGTTATAATGGCATTAATTAACTAACAGCAAATAATTTACAACCCTACTGGGATGTAACCATGTGGGAAAAATCAGAAGTGCACAGTGTAAGGCCTGCCTGCAATGAGGAAATTCTTTCCTGTAGCTATCTTTTCCAGTGCAAGCCTGGCACCAGTGTAAGCAGAGTTCACATCCACGTGGCAATCTTGCCAGCTACCTAAGTAAACTGCAGTAATGGGAACTCCAGTTGTCTTTGGCACAATGGACCTAATATTAGGGGCTTGCACCAATGTCATGAAGATAATGAATCAAAAAGGACACAGAAATTGTACTGAAAGACCTTTACACTTGAGGTCAAAGGGTCAATTTGCATTTTCACGATGGTCATTCCACATCTTTTTTCAGGATAATGAAACCTCCAAAAAAATCCTCCAAACTTTTACATCTCTAGAACAATGTCAAGTGCCTTCAGGTATGTTCATACTAGGGAAAAAGGTGTCTCCTTATCCCACGATAGCTAGTCCAGCATAGCCTAGAAGAGACAATATGGTGAACACGCAGCTTGGGAAACATTATCCTAGTTTTGTGAATATGCTCGAATTTCCTTGTCTTCACCCATTTGTACATCCTGTTAGCTGCCACATGCCAGCTTGGGCAGGATAAGAATAAAACTTTCTCCATTGTAGACAGCCTTGGCATAAGGGTGAATCAGGCCCTTGTACTTCAAATCCCGTCGCGGAGATATACTGTAGACATGCCATTATGTGCGTTTCGGAGTTACTCATTTTCAATTCATTCAGTCCTATTAAACAGTTACTTTCTTGTATGATCTCGCATACAAAATCCTCAGTAGGTAACATGCCTCAACTGCAAAGTCAATAATGCATTTCAGCTACTAATGCTCCTCAGTGAATAACCGAGTAGTTACTTATAATGAAACATGCTTTTCTGACAATAAAACAACAAAAAAAGGCAGACAAAAGCAACTGCCCGATGCTTTCCACTGCTCTACGCAACCCCCTCCTCGTTTTACTGTAGGCTCAGTGATAAATTAAGCTGCAAAGAAGACCTTTGGGAAAAGTGAAAAAAAGTCTGCAAGACTTTACCCATTTCCATACGGGCCAAATTCCCAAATGGCATAACTCCAATTCACTCAATGGAGTAACGCTCAATGAAAATTAGGCCCTACAAGTCTATGCAGGCTAAACTCAAAAGAGAGCATTAGCTACGTTCAGGGCTGTTTTTGTACAGTTCTCAAAGGCTTTTTAGATTGCGTCTCCTTTTGAAATTGTATGTAGTGTTGCATGCCCTTATGTTTCTGCTTTACGGGTACGGAATAAAGGTAACGCTGTCGCTACGACCACGCTGTAGGCTCTCCAACCACCTAAGAGCTGTTGTACAGTTCTTCACTTTCTTCTCCCTTTATATTTCTCGGTTCCATTCTTCTCTTCGCCCATTCTTTCCTCTCATGCGGCCTCTCAAAACACTGCTCTTTTCCATCCAAACTTATAAGCCTCTATAAGCGTCTGCCCACGAACGGAAAAAGCAGTCTCTGAAATGGTTTCGAATTTGCACTCCCTGTTTCACTTATGGCAAAAGATCTCCCATGCCCTTCAAGATACCCAGAGTCGCACAGATGGGGAGATTTTTCCACCGCACTCTGAATATATGAAAAAAAATGAGCTCCCTCCAAGTACGCTCTCTCTCTGTTTTCCCATGTTTCATTTCCAAGGCTTGAGAACTCAGACACCTCTTTATATATGCTGGGGGGGTGAGATATCTAAATGAAGTCAAATTTTCAAAGAGCGCACAAGCCAAAAATAAAATGGTTATCAAACTCTGAAAACTCTCAGTGGACTAAGAAACTCCCTTTCATGTTCTGACTTTGAAGCTTTCCCCCCCGCCCCCCCTTGCTTTTCTTGTTAGGGAAAAAAAAAAATCATTTTCACATGCTAGAAATATAGTGCCATCTCCGGGTATTCAACGCTTGTGCTAAAAACAACAGTAGACACAGACTTCTTCCTCTTGCAATCAGCATCTGGTAGGACAGGGGCGGACAATTATTTTGGGCGAAGGGCCGCTTACTGAGTTTTGGCAAGCCATCAAGGGCTGCATGACAGGCAGCCCAGGGCAAATAAAAATATTAATTTTCTAGATTTTTTAGGGGCCCTGCGGGCCAGATAGGATGGCCTGGTGGGCTGCATCCAGCCCGCGGGCCACATTTTGCCTACCCCTGTAGTAAGATATGCTTGAGCCTTAATCGGAGCCAGCAACAAGCATGGCGGGCAGGAATAACAAATCCCCAAGTAACAGCCTTCGTGGTGGTGGGCTGAGTCGGTGGGTCGTGCTATTCCCCTGGGAGGGATGCTGAAGCAGTGCTGGAGATCGTGCTTCTGGAGATACAGTCTCTCCCGAAAGATCCTCTAACACTGTTCCTACGAGGTGGGATAATTCATTGGGCAGTTTAACTAAATTTCAGTCCGAGTAGCGAGGCCAAACTCTACGAGGTGGAACAAGTTCACAAAAGACGACTTCAACTAAATCTCTAAATTAATGGAGAGGCCAGCAGAAATCTTTGCAGACAGGTGATGCACTTCTCTGTAGGCCTCAGAGGGCTGTGAGCAGCTTCCCAACAGGTTGCCAGGTCCTCATAATGATGAAAGGAGCTCCTTCACCGGCCCCAGATCCGAGGCATCTCAGTCTATCTCAAATGCAAAACAAAGACTAGAGTTTCTTTGCCTTCAACTTCCTTTAATGTTGTGAAGCCACAATAGATCTCTCAGATTCGTACAATAGCTCGTTATGTGCGTCATCCAGTTGCCTGACCCTTTTCAGCGCGTAGAACAACTTCTTTAACTCACCGAAGAAATGAAAGAGCTACAGTCGTACAGGATAAGAACAGCCTCCATCAAAGCCAAAGTAACCCTGCAGAATGATGAGCAACTGAGTTCAACAGGAGGAACTAGCAAACAAAGCTCATTTCGATAACCATTCAAGCTTGACCCAAGGCGATAGGGCTTTTATCGAATAACACAAATCTTGAGGAAACCAAAGCATTAGATCAGTCACTGTCAGCGTACGTTGTTTCTGACTGAATCAAAGGTTTTAGGAATCTCTCCCTTTCGTGTCTACACATCAGCAACATTAAAGTGGTTTGTGCAGTTGCGCGGATGTGTAGATATGAAGGAAAATGTCATCTACTTTAGAAGTTGGGGAAACAAATTAAAAGCGCCTCATCGTCATTCTACCTACTTCCTCCATGCCCAGAAGGAACAGGCTTTTTCTTCTGGTGGGGAAAAGACGGTCATTTAAACGTTAGCATCATGGCAAAAGCTGAATGAGCAGCGTTTTGTCTGGGCGGATCATTTTCCATGAGCACTTTGAACGGATGTTTTAAACGGGCATTTAACTATTTGATTAATATAACTAGAGCTCCCAGCCATGCAATGAAAGCATCCAAGCGACTGGAGGCTTGGGAGGGCAACAGCACCGGTCCTGGGTAAAAAGGACCGGGGGGGTCTCATGCTTCCAAAAGCGTATCGGACATGATCTCCACACCTGCAAGCACCCTTGAGAGATGAGTGCTAGGAAACAGTGATCAGCTGGTACGCAGACCCCGGGGGCCTAGAAGCAATTGGGACTCGGTGGCTGGATCTGAGCAAAACAACCTGGTGTCCATTCAAAGAGTGCAACTGGCCAGGCTATGATGAAAAGAAAATGAGCTGGCAATTTTCTCAGACAAAACCAATACTGAATTTACTGCTCTTTGGTACAAGTAAAAGCCGGTGCACTAGGCAAAATAATAGAGACGCTCACTCGTCTGGTTTTCACCACTGAGCTCCAGGAACAAATAAAACGGAAACTGAAATTTAAGAGAAAACAAATACAGCAATTTACAGAACCAGTCATTTGAAAACTCCAGGTTTGGAGGCAGAGGAAGATTCGAACAAAATGCTTTTACCCTTTAGGAAGAAAACCACGTTCCCTCCCAAGATGAGAATATCAGACTAACAGAAAGAAATAGGGAAAGAGCACAAAAACAGAAAACTGGCACTGCTAAAAGTGATACGGCTAATCCCTGGGTTCTTGATGGATGCTGCAGAATAACGCCTGCGGTGCACGCAGGAACGCAGACTTACAGTTACGGGTAATACAAATTAAGAGACTTATTGAAATGCTGCATCTTTAAAAGAAAAATGATTGGGAGGAAAATAAATTTCTTTAAAGGTGATTGCTGTTTAAATCTCGTTGGTATAATCCACAGTTTTACGACACGGAGATGACTTCTCAGAACGCGCGGTTCTATTCCGAGTGACTAACAGATGTTTCCACTAAGGATTTAGGACAGAAAGAATATAAATGCAATGATAATGGCAGTCTAATGAAGTTTAGTCTTCAATTAATTCACACAGCCAATTAATACAATACCCAAAGGAAAGTATTGCCAAGACAAGAAATCTTTTGTTGATCATGAGGGTCAGTTTTAGACAAAATATTCAACTCAAACATGTGCACTCTAATTCTATGTTAAGGGGCAGTTCGTATCCCCAAGAGAGGGTTATGCTCCCTTTACAGTGATCGTCTCCTAGCCCAGTATATGAAAGGCCTTTAGTACTGCTATCTGGAGTAGCAATTTTACCACTAGCAGTGTCCAGCTCTTCAGGGGGCTAGTTGGCCTATTCATTTTCTTGCACCGATGGGCCATTTTTGAGACTCAGTAAGTGACTGCCTGCTAAATGAATTCTCAATGCTAATTCCCAATACTGTATCTCACAGCGTACAAGTCAATGTGGTGTACAAGCTGACCCCAGTTTTCTGATCCATAAGAGTTAGGATTTTCGTAGGTAGACGTATACACTGGATCTAAGTTTTGGATCAGAAATATGGGGTTGACTTATACCAGCCCCTGCCTGCCCTCACTGTGGGCCAGGCACCCAGGGGGTGGACACATGCTGCAGCACTGCTCGCAGTGGATGGGGCTAGGCTCGGCTGGCACGGCCCCGGCAGTGCCGCTCTCAGCGGATGGGGTTGGGCTCAGTGCTTGGCTGGCACAGCCCCATCCCCTGCGAGCAGTGCTGCCTGGGCTGCACCCGCCAGGCACCGAGCCTGGCACCACTCGCTGGGTGCAATGGAGAGGCCAATTTGCTTCAGTGCCAAAACCCAGAAACTTCACAGCTAACCAGTCTCGGCAATGTCATGCTTCTGATGTCTGGGACAGCTATAAGCAGTGGCAACAGAGCAAGCCCAAAAGAGACCTGTCAGTCAAATGAGTGAAGGTTGAAGTTTGCTCACAGCATTTGCAGACGTGATGCTATGGATTCAAGAGCATCTGGGGCACAGGGTATGAATGGCTAGTGCAACTTAGGCTAAAAACAGAAGTGGGATATCTTTTGTACTGGGATCCTACAGGTATGGAAGGCCACTGTCCTGTGAAGTACCAGAATAACACGTTCCAGCCCCCAAAGCTTAGCTCCCCAGACAATCGGGGTTAATTTAATTGCCATTCAAACCATCTGTGTAAATGACTCTCTCACCCATTTTGACAAGTCAAAGCCTGGGGCAATCAAAATTGGGATATCCCACCATCCATGTTTAGCTTTATAGCTTCAAGTATTTTGCAAAAAAATGTATAACGTAAGGTAACATGAGCCAGGATTCAACAGGAAACACTACTGGTAGCTCGGAGGTTCAGCCTGATGAGATGGAGGCCTAGTAGGCTATGGTGAAGGTGAATGATGATCAGTACAGGCCCTTTAGACATAAAATGACAGTAACTGGTAACAACTGGCTAGGACAACACAATAAGGCAAAGCGAGTGCAGGACACAGGTTCCACTCAGTTTGGGAGCAAATCAGGAGAACAGAAGCTGCAGAATTTAGACAACCGTCAATCCTCTGAATCATGCTGCACACATAAGAGATCTGGTCAGATGCCCAATGGTCACAAGCAGATTCAACAAGCTCAATTTGAGACCGACACGGCTTGTTTCACAAATCCATGTATTGTCTGAGTCAGAGTCTAACAGCATTTGTAGACGTTTGCACCACTGCACAAGGCCCCAAAACGCATCAAAGGCGTTTTAGTTTGGATGTGCACTGCTGCCATTCTCTCAGTGCTGGCGCACGTTTCACCGTTTATAAAAATATATGCAGATTTGAATGAATACAGTCTCCTCGACGCACCAGATTTCTGGCACATCGGAGCAGACAAACGTAAGCATATAAATGCCCCAAGTTCACGGCAAGTTGCTTCCTTCTTTCTCCCTCTGCTTCCATCCTCTGGATCACAGCTACTTTGTGTTGAGCTGCATCCAGTGCCAGATGTTCCCTCCAGATTGGGCAGGAGTCTGCAGGCTCCTCCCAGCTTTCTACGCTGATGTTGAACGACTTCATATCCTTTTTGCGCACACCGTGGTACCGCCACAGAGGGCTACTTGGCTTTCTAGAGCAGTCTCAAATCTCATTGCACGAACTATTCTTAGGGATGCAGTCTCCTCCCATTCTCCTGACACGGATGAGCCATCACAACCTCCTCTTCTGGATAGGTTTCTAAATTGTGTTAGCCCTGCATGCTCCAGAACCACCGTGTTCGGTATTCTGCCTCCCCACTTGATTTGCAGGATCTTGCGCACAGGTCTCACGTGGAAGCTGTTCAGCCTCCCAATGTGCCTAGCATACGTAGTCCATGTTTCTGAACCATAAAGCAGGGAAAACAGCACACGTCTTGTAGATCTGCATCTTCACCGTTGTTGATGGTTTGTTGCTATTCTACGCATGTTCCTGTAATAGCCCCGAATTCCTAGCTGCTTTTCAAATTCTATTAAAGTCAGTTTGGTTTGAAGGTCAAGATTCCTGCTGATCATAGACCCAAGTAGCAAAAGCTGCTAGTGATGATGAGTGATGTCAGGCGTTAGCTCTCCCACGCCTTGGTAGAAACCAAACTTGCCAGTGACAGGCAGATGTAATAGGCAGATTTAAATATTAATGAAGTGATGCGAGCTTGTAAGATTTTAGGGGACCCTTACAAAGTAGGTTGTGAAACTATATGGACAGATCATGCATATATGCAGCTATCTCACTGGATAAAGGGTCTTGCATCCTAGCTAGAGTCTTGCTCCTCTGTTCAGACTCAGCCAAACTTTATATTTAGGATCAGGAATTAATTAAATTTTACCCCCCACCCTCCCCCAAGTCCGTACAGCCTGTAGGGATTGGCACAACCCTCTTCCTTGGATCTCTTGAGCTTATTTTATCAAACTGTTTCCCGTCCTGGCAGTGGCAAGACATTGAGCCTAGAAACAGACCCGGGCTTTCTTCCAGACAAAGCCTTCATTCTGGGATCCTAGGCAGATGAGGTTCTTTGAGTAAAAGTGGTATCTTTTATTAGACCAACTAAATAGTTGGGAAAATTGTTCTTTGCAAGCTTTTGGGTACAAAAACCCTTCTTCTGGGATCCTACACACATACAAGTTCATCCTCCCATTTTAAGCACCTGTGAAATACCGAGATAACACTTTTTCTTGGTACAACCAGGGCCATTTCAAGTTGAACTGCAATTCAAGCGGCTAGTGCCAAACTAATGTTGTCCCATGCCCACCCCCCACTTGTTTTCATGGACTCAAAACCCCAGGAAACCAGATCTGGGATAAACCCAATGTTCATTTTTGGCATGGCCGTGCCCTCATCCCCCTGCTTTACCTGTGGCAGGTTAGGGTGTTTTTGATGTTTTGGGCATTGTGCCTCATATTTTTATGACAGGTTTATGGGTTACTTGCAAAAAAAAAAATTAAGAATAACTTAGACGCTTATCTAGGACATTTTAGACAGAAATGATCCTGCCTTGTGCACCAAGTTTGATTAAGATTGTAAACAGGTGCCCCATTTGACCTGGGATTGGTTGTTCCAGGTTTTGACTGGGATCAAAACAGCTGTTTATACATGTGGCTTTCCCAAGCCACATCGCCGCCTTTCTGCCAGTAGGTGGCCAGGGCTTGTCTGGATAATTAATGCCAATTAACTTAGATGAGCAGTAATAAACTTACAGAGCACACAGGATTGTGGAGAATGGGGGAAGTGTTAGCATATCTTATTTAACCGACTGCTCAGGTACTTTTAAGCAGGAAAATAAGTCTATAGCAGTGGTTTTCAACCTCCCCCCCCCCCCCATCTGTGGACCTCTTCGGACATTTCAAATGGACTTTGAACTGTACGTGTGGGTAGTCACATACTTTCGACTGATCATAGTCATCTTTCATAGACCCTTTAGACATAGTCTGCAGATCCCCAAGGGTCTGTGGACCAGAGGCTGAGAACCATTTGTCTATACGATAGAGGGACAAAAGGCTTCCCTGTCAAGAGAAATGTAATGTAATGACTTGAGGTCCTTCCCAGCCCTACTTTGCTATGAATTTAGGCTGCCCTGTAAAGAGAGTAAAATGGAAATGATGCAAGACTTTTGCGGGGAAGTTGACGAGATACTGGAGTGCTTGCTGTCCTGACCACATACTGAAGCTGGGATCCTTCTCCGGGAAAGCATGAACACAACAGTGGAACAAGGGTTACTCATTGGATCCTGCTTCTCATTTGTCTTTCAAGTTGTAGTTGTCATTTAAACCTGGAATTTTTATTAAAAGTTTGCATACAAGTCACCTGTCCTCCCAGGACTGCTCTGATAGCCCAACATCTGAACACAAGCGTATCAAGAGTCAAAGGTACAATCCCTGTTAAATGTCTATAGTAGACTCTTCCTGAGAGTTTAAGTCACTGAACCTTCATGTCCGGCTCTTCCCCCTCCTTTCTACCAGCAGCTAAAGATGGGATTTTCTTGGGATAAAGCCTTTTTATTCCGGGATGCTACAGACCAATAAGCTACTGTCCCACTAAGTATCTGTGAATTACCAAGGCTAAAAGCATCCTTCTTCAGGTCCTGATGAAGAACGTCTTGCATTGAGAAGCTTGTTTAAGTCTTCCAACAGTGCTGTTGGTCCAATAAAAGTTATCACCCAAAGAAATCCTTGCCTCTCGCATAACTCCTGGACCATCATGGCTACAACAACACACTAACACTTTCTTTCTTCCTTGGATAACTCCTCGCAGTTGAGGATGACCATCTTCCAAGACAGTCTTATCTGTGGGTCCAGAGATGGCCAACTAGGCTGAACCAGGATTGACAGACTCTGCTGCAACCTGAACACATTTTTGTGTGGGGCTGGTGGCTATGGAGTCGGTCCACACCACATTATTTCTGCCGCTCCCGCTCTGCCATCTCCTGTTGTTGTAGTGCGGTTTCAAAAGTATCGAGAACCTCACAGCAGACTCTGCCTCCATTTGGGGCAGTCCTGGGTGATAGTCTCCCACAAGTTGATGTTGATATAGCATTTTTGCAAGTTGACCTAGAGAACGTCCTCAAAGTGAGAACACCCTCCTCTTGAGCATACACCTCAACTGAGCTGGGAAAATAAACCTTGCTTCGGGAGTCTGAAGTCAGATATCCAGATGACATGGCCAAGCCAGCGAAGTTGATGTTTGATGATCACCCCCTCAAAGTTTGTGGCATTTGCTTGAGAGGCTGCTAGTGTTGATGTGTCCATCTTCCCAATGAATTTGAAGGATCTTATGCAGTCAGTGTAGATGATACCTTTACAATGACGCGAGGCATCTCCTGTATCTTGTCCATGTCTTGGCTCTATACATTAAGGCAGGGGATCACAACTGCTTGATAAACCATGAGCTTGGATTCAGATCTGTCGTTGCAACCTTCGAACACCCATTTCCTCAGGCATCTGAAGGCTGCACTTGCACATTTGAGGTGATGCTGGATTTCTTCAAAAAGTCAGATTTCTGTGAGAGATGGCTTCTGAGGTATGGGAAATACTAAACTTTCTCCAGAGTCTCACCGTGAATCTGAATTACCGGAACTGCAGACTGCTCATTAAGAGCTTGCTAATGGAGGACTTTAAGCCTTCTGAATGTTAAGCATCAGTCCCGTTTTCTCATATGCCTCCATAAAGACGTTGACAATTGCCTGAAGGTCTGCTTCTGAATGAGCACCGGCTACAGCATTCATTAGTGTACTGGAACTCAATAACGGAGGTCAGGGTGGTCTTGGTTTTGGCTCGGAGTCAGCCGAGATTAAACAGCTTAACTAACACTAAAAACTACCGTTAATGTAATAGTCGTGTCAACTCAATCACATTATTCAAGAATCTAAACACCCTCCCCACTAACCCTAGCAGAGGAACACCAGCAAGTTATTAAAATGTGAATCTTTAAAAAGAGAGAGAGTCATTCATTTCAGGCAACGTCTGAACATGAGCAGGAACAACCAACCAGAAAAAGTAAAGGCGGCCAACTGTGCCACAAGCCATAGCCCCCGCCAAAACTCATCTTTTGTGAACGCAATGGCTAAGCCCCAAACCAGTGAAAGAGACTAAAAACACCGTTTCCATAAAAAATAATAAAGCATCAGTAGAGGTGGCATCTTGACTAACACCAAACATTATTTGAATAAATAGGAGGATTAGAAAAACAGGAGTCCCAGCGTTAAACCCAAGCATTTAACCTTATTTTTTTTGATAGTCTTAGAGTCTCTGCATACCTTCCTGAACAGTTCAACATCTGAAGCGTTAGTAACAGAGATCAAACAGCAAACCAATCCCCAGAAGATTCATATGTAAATATGGAGAGGCAGACCCTAAATTGATGTAAACCAGGATATGGAGCACAATTCATGTACAACAGCTGAGGCTATGGCCGAGAGCATTTACACTTGCTGATGCCAAGATTTTCGCACTGGGTGACTGTATCAGGTCAATCATAACTTTAGCAAAATTATAAATGACATCTTAAGTGCTGGTTGCATGCATTTGCTAAATGATAATTAAGTTGCAAACCTATGATTACTTTTAATCTCAAATAACGGATAACTTCCAACATACAATATATATGATGTGATATTACTTGGAGCCCTTCGGAAAGAATCGATAACTACTAGCCTTGGATTATATCCGCTACCATCAGGTATTAGGTGCTTTCTTAGTATTTCAAGCACTCACTCATTCTTATACGCTGTTAAAGTAGTAAAGCAAAGTGGCCTCATACTGGCACTGTGATAATATAAGAGATTAAATATAGAACAAATTTACTGCTTTTCATAATCTCCCTGAAGTCCCACTGAGCACCCTGAATTTTTTGGCATCCATATTATAGTTTACTTTAATGTTTTAGTACTAAAGATCTAAAGCGCATGATCTAAAAGTTAAAAAAAAAAAAAATACAAATCATTGGTTCAAAAGCCTAAATTTAATGATGCCAGGAATAAAGCCAATACCAAAAAGAACCTAAAAAAAAAAAATCAAGAGGAGTATGTCTTGGTGATGACATGACACAGTTGGTGGCATAAACACACTGGTGTTTTATTGCATGCAGTATAAGGCACCCATCCTTGCAAAAAGCACCAGCAGGCACGTTTCTGAAGTGTTTGCAGCCAAGAAAAAGAAATAATTTTAAAATATCTAAATTTAAGGACTCTAAGGAGTTTCTAAAGAAACAGGGGCAAAGAACCTATGCCTAAAAGCTTGTCTAGATTCATAGATGCTAGGGCCAGAAGGGACCTCAATAGATCATTGAGTCCGACCCCCTGCATAGGCAGGAAAGAGTGCTGGGTTCAGATGACCCCAGCTGGATGCCTATCTAACCTCTTCTTGAAGACCCCCAGGGTAGGGGAGAGCACCACCTCCCTTGGGAGCCCGTTCCAGACCTTGGCCACTCGAACTGGGAAGAAGTTCTTCCTAATGTCCAGTCTAAATCTGCTCTCTGCTAGCTTGTGGCCATTGTTTCTTGTAACCCCCGGGGGCGCCTTGGTGAATAAATACTCACCAATTCCCTTCTGTGCCCCCGTGATGAACTTATAGGCAGCCACAAGGTCGCCTCTCAACCTTCTCTTGCGGAGGCTGAAGAGGTCCAGGTGCCCCGTCTCTCCTCAAAGGACTTGGCCTGCAAGCCCTTAACCATACGAGCGGCCCTTCTCTGGACCCTCTCCAGGTTATCCACATCTCTCTTGAATTGCGGCACCCAAAATTGCACGCAGTACTCCAACTGCAGTCTGACCAGCGCCCGATAGAGGGGAAGCATCACCTCCTTGGATCTGTTTGTCATGCACCTGCTGATGCATGATAAAGTGCCATTAGCTTTCCTGATGGCTTCGTCACACTGCCGACTCATGTTCATCTTGGAGTCCGCTAGGACTCCAAGATCCCTTTCCACTTCCGTGCCACCCAGCAGGTCATTCCCTAGGCTGTAGGTGTGCTGGACATTTTTCCTCCCTAGGTGCAGCACTTTGCATTTCTCCTTGTTGAACTGCATCCTGTTGTTTTCTGCCCACTTGTCCAACCTGTCCAGGTCTGCTTGTAGTTTTTCCCTGCCCTCCGTCATGTCCACTTCTCCCCACAGCTTTGTGTCATCTGCAAAGTTGGACAGAGTACACTTCACTCCCTCGTCCAAGTCGCTGATGAAGACATTGAAGAGTATCAGTCCAAGGACCGAGCCCTGCGGGACCCCATTGCCCACACCCTTCCAGGTTGAAACCGACCCATCCACCACGACTCTCTGGGTGCGACCCTCTAGCCAATTCGCCACCCACCGGACTGTGCAGTCATCCAAGTCACAGCCTCTTAAGTTGTTCACCTGTATGGGGTGGAATACCGTATCGAAGGCCTTCCTGAAGCCTAAGTATATGACATGAATCCCTACTCCTGCGTCCAGGCGTTTTGTAACCTGGTCATAAAAAGACTAGATTAGTCAGGCACGATCTGCCTGCTACGAACCCGTGCTGGTTTCCCCTCAGTCTAGTCTCTCCTGCAACTACACAGCTGGTCCAATAATAGGATACCCCCCAAAATCTTTGCCAGGCATATTTCATGGCTCCACCATCACCCCAACACTACTAAATAAAAAAGGCAAGTCATTCCAAGTTAGAAAATGCAAGAAAACTGTTTGGCAGAAGTTATATTTAGCTTCTTCTGCTGAAGGAAGGACAAGCAGCCCTCCAAGATGTCACTCAATCCCTAACCCACCATGTTCTTTCAAATGAGGAGAGGGAAAGCAGGGTGTCTGGCCTCACTGCCTGCCTGGTGCCACTGCTTCTTGCTTTTGAAACAGAAGCCCGACTAAAACTTGCAAGGAAGAGACTTAGGTGCCGCATGCTGCTGTCATGACCCAAGGGTATGATTTTATGTGCGCTTCGGCACTGCAGAATTATTTCCCGCCACGAGGAGCTTTCTTTGCACGGTGCAATTCTCAGTTGCATAGAGAAAACCCCAGTGCAAAGGACTTCCCGCCATTCGCATGTAAATTTGTGTCCCACTATTGGCTGTTTCTAAATTATTCTCACGTGGCGGCTAGCGATTGGCTTGCTAGCCGTATAAGAGGCTTGAGCAGTTTCCGCCCAAGTTGGAGGACTTCACATCCATCTGAAGGAGGAAAAGGAGGACTTCACATCTTGTGAAGAACTCTTAAGCGCTGCGGAGCCTAACAAACCCAGCGTGTGCCTTAAGAAGGCTATAGGGGCCTGATCAACCTCTAGCCTCTCCCCATCGCCGCCTAATCCCTCGACGTACCCTTCCCTGCACGCTTTCGGTATCCAGAGCTCTTTCCGGGTTATTTCAAGAGGCTTGAGTTTTCTACGGGTCTTGTTCGAGTGAGTTTTGTAACTGCAACTTAAGCGAAGCTTTTTCCCTGCCTGCACCGCGACCATCTACGGTGTAAGTAAAATAATCTTTAATCAACCACTACACGTCCGTGCCTAATTCTAGTCCACCGTCCTGCATTCCCCGACCCACGTGCTAGGGCTGCTGGCCACAGCCCGCCGCGCGCCCCCGAAAGCCTCGGACCGCTCCCGGCCCGCACAGCTGCATCTCTACTTCCCGACCCCAAAAACATCTTTTGAGGAAGGGTAGCTGGCCAGCCAAACCCTACTCAACATGCTGGGGGTTTCCCTTTTACCTTGGTAAGACATCTGCGTTGCAACATAGAGCTAAGTAGTAATGTCAACAGTGGCCCACTTAGGGAGCCTGATCTCATTCGTGAGCTTGAGGAAAGTTCCTGGAAGCCATGACCTAAACTATACGGCTAATGAACATGCAGATGCAAAAAAGTGATATTCAGGTCCACCAGAAAAAATAAACCAGGTGCCTACCTGCATCTCTCCCCCCTGCACACGGTCTTCATCAGAATTTTACATCAAAGCGGTGACGTCCTGAATAAGGCCAATGTGCTCATGCAAACATGTGCCTCATCCCCTTAACTCTCATGCTACGTTCCATCCTCTCTGCACTTTCATCCTTCCCGTTCATCAGTCCTCATCTGTCTACCTGGAGAGGAGACAACCCAGCACCAAGACATCTGCACTCCTGCACAGCAGCCATCTCCCCTGAGCACGACCAGAAGAGTGCTAACATGAGGAAAAGAAAGCAAGTTAAGAGCGATGGGTTTTTCTTGCGACTTCCGACTGGCGTGAAAACCCCATGGCACGCGACTAGCTAAAAAACACCTAATCGCAGGCTAAACTTAAAATTTACACAGCTACCGGCTTACAGCTTACTCCGCGATGGGTCCAGTTTTTGATACGCAAGTCATTTTGATACTGAAACTGCAAGTAAGAAATAAATTCTGATCCACACACCCAAAAAAAAGGGATACTCTACGATGGAGAGGTATACACGTCATTTGCCAAAACGGAGCCACGGTTACTTATATAACAGGCAATAAACACACATCATTTTAAGCCTAGAGAGATGAACCCAAAGCAGGGTGGAAATGTTTTCCTTGAAAGAGTCTGGAAGTGCATCGAGCCATACCTGGTGTCACTAAAATGCATAAAGTGGGTATCTGGTGGTAGCATTTTCTTTTATCACATCATAATGGGTGTGCCCTCACCAAGGATTTGCTTGAGGGACCGTGTACTGCTCACAGAAGTGACTTGGGAGGAAGGAGTGGACTACAAGTCAGAAGTCAGTGCCATTTGTGAGAGCATTACATTTGATTTTTGGGGGCAAAGAGAAGTTGCAATCCTCCTCTTGGCACAAAGTGTAGGATGTGTTTACATTATTGCCCAACTTGAGTGACAAGAAGAGAGCAAGATAAGATTAAATTGCCTTGAAAAGCCATGCCCTTCCCAAAAAACAATGGCATGAATAGTGCACTGTGCTTCCTTTTAATGGAGATGTTACAGGTACAATACAGAATCAAAGCAAAAAAAATCCTGACCCATCCACTGATCTAATTCAGTAAATGCTGTTATAAAGTAACGAGAAATTTCTAATCTCCACCCCCAGAACTGCCTTCTGGTTGTTTTCTGAATAGTGACTGAAGGATTTCCCCACAACACGCGGTGGGAGAGGAAACGCAAGAATGATTTCTTGCCAGTGACTGAAGTGCATCTACCAGCACGACCGCATGGCAGGGACTTTACGCAGTCCCATCTTTCCCTACACGGGTACGGCTTGCAGTTGCAAGGCTCCTGTGGGAGAAGGGCAGATGAGGGTCTGTCGTCAGTGCTTTGTGAAGCTCCAAATTATTTCCATTTCTAATTAATATTCATAAATGGAACTGCAATTGTGTGCCTTCAATCAATAGTCACACACCACCCCCGCTAGATGAAAGAACAACTGTAAGAGATAAGTAGTTTATTGGATCAAGGGTCCTCTTTACACTAAGAGACAGCCACTGCACCCGTGTAAAACTGATAGGATCCAATCACTGGTGTTTGCACGAAGTAAATATCAGCAAATCTCTTTCTTTAAGCTGCAGATTCAGTACAGAGAATACACAATGCAATTATTATGTTAATTAAACTGAATTTGTCCGTCTGATTGACGCCTGGGCTGAGAGGAAGAACTTACAATTTCAGAAGCTGTCTTTTTCTACGTTCCTGAAAATACTTATTTCTCCATAATCGATGCCCAATGATATCATAATCAATTTAAACGCACTTTTCCATCCTGCTCCCTACCCTCTTCTCTCCATCATCCAAGCACTAACTTACCTAATGAGAGAAAACAGTCCAGGCCAGACCTTTAGCAAGTGCAGACTTTCATACCTCTGCTGACTTCAGCTGACTGCCAATTTATGCCAACTGAGTATCTGCCCATTTAACTCCTGCGCAGGTGCATTTGCCACCTCATTGCCGATTCCAGCAATGATTGAACTTTTACATCGAGGCCAATCTCCCTTCCACATTGGGAATTTGCAACCTATTTCTTATGCCAGCTTCTCACCTCTCCTGAGCTCTGTTCAAGCAAGATCGAGAATGAGCTCTCATCATCGTCATCCCCAAACGCTGACCACGTGGCTGAAATCCATGATCTCGTCTGCCTGGGCAGAATGTGGCTTGGGGATAAGAAAGTGGCTGCACTTGTCCAATACTAAATCCTGCATGGCCAATAAACTAATTAAAAAGATACCTGACATGTCAAACCCAAGAGCAGTGACTGAGAGCATCTAACCTGTGGCACAGCCTTCCCATCTCTACCAGGTGGTAAACTAATATATCCCAGCAATAGCCACAGCGCAGTTCAAGTGAGCAGAGATATGCTTCTTGTCCATCGCTTCTCGGAGCAGTTGCACCAGGGAAGCACTTCTCAGAAGTGAAGAAATGAAATGGTGTGTCCAATGAAAAGCATATTATTTACCCTGATAACCATGGACAGAACACACAAATATTTCTGGGGCTGTACCGGTACTCCCACAGTGGTATTTGGAGAGAGAAAAAATAAAAGCAAAATATCCAATTAGAAATAATTACTCTAATTGCAGGTTCTGTTTGATCCCTCCATTAAAGTAACCAAGTGCCTCAAAATGCTGCCGAGTTTGGATACAGAGCTTAGTGCTGCTTTCTGCTTTAATATACAGCCAGGGGGTTAATCTCACTTTGGTCCGTGTGAGGGTCTCATTTTCTTTCTTATCCACTGCTGATTTCTTAAATACTCCTGGAAATTGGATGAGAAGGTGTTGAACCTTTTCCCAGTGAACAGAGTAGTTGGGCCAGATTCAGGCATGCCCACATGTGTACAAACATTTGGCTGGGCTCTATTTATGCATGCAAATCAGGTATTTGTGAGCACAGATTTGGTGTGTGCATATTTACAACCATAATTGGGTTTAGTTAAGTCTTGACCTTTGATGTCTGCATTTTTTTTTTTTTTTTTTTTAGTTTAGCCAGTAAGGAGGAAAGAAGAAGATTAGGTCCACTTTCTGCTCCTCAAACAGATAAACTTCACTGACATCAAATTACAAGGCACTTATCCCGTGAAAAGGGACTCGCTTGTCCCAGATCAGAAACACTGTCACAGGTAAGGCAGGGGAACGATATCACAAGCATCTTACTCAGTCCCATGCTCTATGTGAGATGCCACACGTTGTTGCTGGAAGGATGCTTTCTGCATACAGCTTAATTTCTCCTGAACACAAACAGTCACACAATCCTTATTTTAGAGGTAATTCCACCCTGTTAACTTAAAAACAACAAACCTTAAATCTGTCCCTCGTCTATCTCAGACTCTCCATGATTATCTTTAAGAGACGGTAACAATCATGGTAAATCTGTCTGGAAAAAAAAAAAAAAACCACGATTTTTTTTGGAATTCACAAGTCGATACCTTTTTAGTCATACTTTAAAACACTTTTCTCCTTTTTTGGAATGCTTCCTAATACTCCTTTCGTGCCAGACTGTTTAAATAATATAAACGCCTTCTGCATACACCATCCTTTACATTTTTTACTTCAACAACATCGGCCTCTGCTGCTCTTTTTTTTTTTTTTTCCCTTTACTTAGACATAACTGGGACAAATTCCAATCCCAACTTCAAATCATCCTTGGCGCTGCAATGCTGCTTTGCAAGTCCTCTATGTCGAGCAAAGCACATTTCCAGCACCGAGGTAAAGTTCTTCATATACGAAATGGAGAACAGGCTGGAAAAGGGTTAAAATATTGCTCCGTTGTCCGGCGATGTGGCATGAACAGCCAGGGGCAAACAGCACAGCAGGTTTCCCCATACACTAGAATTGTGCTCCCAAACCTGTTTCTGCATTTGTTATTCCCTACATTTTTGAGATGCACATAAGATGCTCCCTGGTCATTTATTATCTACAGTGCAACAGGTAACGCACAGAGGGGAAGATATACGTGTGTGAATACAAGGTCCCCATCTTCTGAGAGCTCATGGGAGAGTTTTATATCACATTGCTACTATATTTGAGCAACTGAAAAAAAAAAAAAAAAAATCACACCTCAGAAATGTGCTACAATCTTTCTCGGCACCACAGATGGAGGGAAATTTCCACTTCCGACATCCACATGGCCTAGAAAAGATTGGGATCTCTCATGCTGCTGACTTGAGGGTCATATAAATGCTTTGCCTCTGAAAAGAGCTGGGAACTCCACAGTTCATTCACCCGTAAGAATGTTCTTCTTAATACTGCCAGCCCTGTTGTAAGAGGAGAAAATGACCACCAGGCAGGACCCTAATTTTGATTAGACTTGCTTCTCTGCCAGTTTAATTAAAAGGATGGTAAAGCCAGTGCCAGGTCCCAGTCTAGTCTACACTCTGGCTCATTGCTGCAAGACTGAGCTGCCGGAAACTGTATGGCAAACTTGTCAAGTCAATTCTGCATTGGCAAAAAGGCACCTGCAGGCAGACAGGAAGAAGTCTAATGCAGAGCTGTTCAACTGGTGCGGAGACGGGGGCTGCACGCCGTGGGGGGAACGCCTCTCCATCATCATACAGTTGTGCTGGCAACACACGGCCCATCACAGGAGCGGCGCAGGCAGCACGCAGACCCCTACCCTCCCCGGCCATGGCACGGCTGTACCAGTGACAGGCGAACCTCCATGCTCTCCTCTGCCCCACAAAGGAAGCAGACATCCCATCAGGGCCTGGAGGCCCCCAGCTGGACAGACACTGGTCTACTTCACAGGGCATTAAAATGGAATTAGGAAAACCTAACATTTATTAGTCCCGTCATGCATTCCCCATGCAACCTTTAGGCTAGTTTCCTAATCTGTTCTCATTGCCTCCATTTCCCTGGAAAAGGGGAACTATCACAGTAGGGTTGTGAGCGTCAAGTCCATGGGTGACTGTGAAGCACTAGGGTAGAAAGGACTGCATAAAGACCTAAACTGGCAGTGGAGCAGAAAGCAAGGCTGATCTGCAGAAAGGGTACTAGGCTAGGACTCCGGAGTTTGTTTGCCAGTTTTTGCATTAAACCTCCTACATAACTGGAGACAAGGCACTGTTGACAGCACTTTACTTCCACAGGTGAGACAACTCAGAGTGACTGCTATATGAATTGGGGGGTGGGGGGAAAAAAAAAAAAAAAATCACAATTCAGCCCTCATTCTTTTAGAAACTCAGTTCGCATTCTGTTATAAAAGGGGAAAATGGCAAGGTCTATGCTCTAGTAGAGATGCTGTGCAATGTGGAGGTGCCAGGGCTACCAAAAATGACTGCGCCACAGCAGCATGGAGTTAATCGCAGGCTAAATACCACACCGAGAAGCAGAGCAAACTTGCTTGCACCAAGCTCTGTGCTGCCCCCGTGACCCTCTTTTATCAGTATCGGAGATATAGCTCATGAAAGCCAGCACAGAAGTCTTTACACTACCCTGTAGTCTGCAGCACAGAACTACTCTAGGTGGATGTACAGAGCCCAGCACAATGGGGAATTTGATTTCAGTTTAACTACGTTAACTCCAGAGAATGTATATATTGCTACTAAAACAAGCAGGACCTCAATATGGACCAGTGATTACTAATGGGCGTGCCGTGGCATCCCAGCACTTTCCTAGTACTGCGAATCATATTTGGACACTTAACAAGATAAATCCAGAGATTTCAAATTGGAATCTATAATGTTAAAAAGATTGACATGCTGTGCGCTTTGAGTCCAATGCAAGCGAAGAACCGCTCTATGTTTCTGTAATCAAAAAAAGGAGTGAAAACCAAGAACTGGCATTTTCCAAAAGGTGCCTTGAACCTAAAGAGGTTGAGAACCACTGGTACAGATGCTTTTGCCACTCAAGCCCATGCACTGTTTAAACAGAGGCTTCAGGGTACAGCTGGAAGTTAGGCTACTGCTACAGCCAGCGTGGATTTATGCAAGATCTTCCTCCTCAAAAGCACTTCCTCCCCTCCTAGCACTCTAACCCAAAACAGGTAGCTCCTATTTGTTTGCACAAATGACAACTTTCCTGCAAGTTTAACTGAAGAGAGCAAGTGCTTGCTTTCTGGGCAACTTCTGGATCTATTTCTTTACGCATCTCCCCCCCACCAAACTGTGTCCACATCAGAAAGCTTTGCAAAGAGCAAGCAATCGGGACTCGTAGTAGAGAAATCTTTTATTAGACCAACAAGATAAAAGATATCATCTCTACTACGAGTCTTCATTGCCTTTTTCTCTAGACCAAGACAGCTACAACCTGGATAAAGAACCAGCAGGACTTTATTGAGTGGCCATTGGCCTCCCAAGGCTGCAGCCAGAAGCACTTTCTGGAGTCATGTTGGAAGCTATTGTACACTTCCCTGGCTCCATAAAAGCATAGGAAAGGAACGAAAATCTTCACGATTCATCTGCTCCAACTTCAGAGGTAACCAAAGTGTAGAATCTACTTTAACAGTGAGCAGGACAGTGCCCATATTTCCTCTCTTCCCCCAACTTTTCTTTGATTCACTGCTTGGAAAGGCCTGGTGATGCTTTAACAAACCGGGCTGGGAAAGACTTTTGAATCCGGGAAAATTGAGACCGCAAAAAAATAAATAAATCAGTATTCCCTGCATGCTCCTCCCTCTCACTTTCCCCTCTAATTCCAAAATGATTTCAGCCTTTACTATATATCCTGAACTGTGAGTTAGATTACTGCCTTATACCATCTGAAAGCTTTCAGGAGATATAAAGCACCAGTTTCTCCCTCCATCAATTCTCAATACAGTAGCTGCTAAAAATCAAGTCAGGATTCAAATGGAAATAAAGCCAGCATTTAAGAATAGGGAAATAAGTTATCTGAAGAATTCAGCATTCTCCATGGTATACCCTCCCCTCACCCCAGGTGTTTATGTTCTGGTTGCTCTTTTCTTTCCAGTGGGTTTAAGACACCAAGGGGAAAAAAGCCTTTTTTCTTTCTTTTTTTTTTTTGGAAAAGGTACCTTTTATTATATTTTGTTCTATACAAAAACCCCCACTGCATTTTTAACAAAGAGAGAGCATTGCCCTGTCTATGTTTGTACAACTGAGGTATTCACCATGCAATAGCAGGCAAGCAAAATCAAACAAAAATGCAGCCAATGCAACCAAGAGCAAGTGTAAAGCTGATCTGGGAATGGGAAAATATGGCCTTCTATCTTCATTTTTATGCTGCTTTATAATGCACAGATAAACCAAGGCTCTTATCTTCCCACTCTACCAGGGAAGTTAGTTTCTAACGTGAATGGCAAGTAGATAAAAAAGGCTGACAGAAAAAATAAAAATAATAAAGGGTGATATCACCAGTCAGGAAACTTGAGCAACCAAGAAAGGAACAGATTTTACTTGGAATGTAAAGTCCTCCTTTTATTTAAAGTGCATCCTAACAGCCAGAGTTACAAACTATTTTGTTATCAGTCCCAACTCTCTAATGCCCAGGTGTCTAATTGTGACCCTTGGATCACCAAACCATCGCCAGCTTCTAGAGCACTGCCCGGTCCGTGTGGTCCTGCTCCTACTTCTTCCCCATCTGCTGAACAGACTAAGGAGGTGCTAGAAATACATGGGATAATCTTGCCAACTATTTTCAACACCCCCCCCCCCCCCCACAGACACACACTTCAAGGAAGCCATTGATGTAGTTACCAGACCTGTGCTGCAAAAATGGAGCTCTCCCACCCGCTGGGCACACAGCACTTTGAAGGCACCCTGCTCCCTCTGAAAAGGCTGGGGAAACACTGCCCTCCTATGGCGAGAACATGCCATCTGCTTCAACAACTGGAATTTGACCCCCCTCTAGAGGGTAGCCCACAGCAAGGCACCACGCCTCGCCACCCATGAACAGTCAGTGAGGATGCTCTGGGAAGATGATGCCCTAGCATCAGAGCACCTTATGCGTGCAATCAGGATCACTGAAGGGAAAGCCTCCAAATAAGTCTTAACTCCACTTACAAAACAGCATTATCTTGCTTAAGAAAATCTGAAGCCAAGCTCCTTCGCTGTGTCAAGTGATTGGAAAGGGAAGCGACACTCAACGTTTGGTTTTATTTGGGCTCCATGCTTGTCACAATATTGTCGGTTACCTCTGCGCCGCTTCCTTCTGCCAGCTTTTCAGAGCCTGACACGCCACCGTACTATAGGCACAAGCTGTTAAAACTTGGCTAAAGAGGAAGAACTTAGGTGCCAGATGAACTAACCAGAAAAAAAGTTGCAAAACATTAAGAACATTGCCAGGAGAGATGACAAGAGTGGAGAAATTGTCTAGAAATGCGAGGCATGAAAACAAGAATCTGGCAAGGTTAGTGGATGGGTACTTCTAGCTCCCGTCATCCAACAGGCAGATGTCTTCCACTGTACAATGCCTGTACTTCTCCAGTTATGTTCAGGTCGTTTAGACATACCCCGGTGACATGTTACTAAATGATCCCAAAAGAGAACATGTGTGTAACTCAGCCCTATTCAAGTCCAGGGTAAAATGCTCTAGTAGAACTAAAAACCCTGCATCGTGCAGACGTTACCACCACTTAGTCCACTGGAACGCAACGTTGAAAGTAAAAGGTTAGCTCAAATGAGTTTGAAGATTCACACACACAATGAATATGATCCACAATTAGTGGATCAATGATCACGTCTGTCTTCGTTGCGGGGAATCACAAAATACATGTACAATATAAATGTTTAAAGTCAAGAGAAAGAGGACTACAGCGTTTTCTTACAGCCTAGCTTACTTCATGACTTAACACGTATTCAAATCAGTTGTACAAATTTAAAAAAAAATAAAAACACAAGGCATTGCATTTAAAATCCAGTACAGTAGCTTTCTTTAGCATGTAAGCGATAAGAAATTTTTACCTGAGCAGCTTTCCATTTAGCCCTGTAGGACTCTATTTACTGTTAATCCAACAAATCGTCCATGGTATATTCCTAGATCTCATCTGGTATGGTGCTACACAAGGTATCAGCGTAGAGTATAAACCTTGTATATTTTCGGGACAGCTATCATGACCCACTAACCTACTTGCAACAGTGGTTAAAAAAGGTAACATCAGATACTGAAGTGCTACTGTTAATCATTGTAAACACAGCAAGTCTAACTCTTTGAGATGCTACGATTTCCCAGTCACAAAACTTCTTTTCCTGGATTTACACAGATGAATGGACGTTGGGGGAAGCAACAACCCCGGCGGGTTTAGAAGACAAACCTGCCTCCAGTCTAGTTCAAGCCAAACCACAGCACTGCCACGCTTGTCCTCAATGAGCAGCCCCCTCCGCAGTCGTGCAGTGATGGGGCACACCCGAAAATATAACATGCCCACCTGGCAGCCTTTACTTGGACAGTCCTGCTTAAATTGTTCTAGTTTTCAAGATCACCTACAAAATTAAGATGAGAGGTAAAATTTGTATGCTGGTAAAATGAGGTGCATTTTTAGTGATCACATGTCTCAAACAACAACCAGGATAATTAAAAGCTTTTTCAGCAACAACTTTCTGTACATTGATTTGCACAGCCCCCACTTGGACACGCAGGAAAAGAAACAACTTTATCTCCCACCGATACCATCATTAACCCTTCACCACTCTTGCCCAGACACACAAACTTTATCTTTGCCGGAGACGAGACGCACAACGGAGGACAGAAAGCTCACACTTATTTGCACTGACAAACTCTAAAATGCTATGCAATTCTGAGAAAAGATATTAATGCTAAAAAAAAAAGTCTCAATATATTAATCCTTGCATCTCTGCTGTAGGAAGTTTAACTACCATTTTTTGTTTCAACTGCCAAGTCTCTCCAGTGTTTAGGGAAGGAAGCCCCCACAGGACAAGCAGCCATTTACTCCCTAAAATTATTTCAGATTCACCAAGAAAAAAAATAAACCCCCTGAGCATTTCCAAATTAGGGTTTCTATATAATTCAGTCCTTTCACCTACCGCTAATTCTCTAGGACTTCAGGTCTAGCTGCTCAGCAACAGATACAGCAGTCTCTGCACAACATGCGATACGGATTTTACTACGTCGTCGCACCGTTTATAGCCATTAACGTGCAGGAAAGCAAAACCCAATGCATCATACACTGATCATACGTTCTTGCAAGTCTTTCCCCATCATACCCCCATCTAACTTCTTACCAGGAAGAAACGATTTAGCTGCAGGCAAATACTGCTAAAACAGTGCTTTCCAGTACTAGACCCATCGCTGCATTCAAGATTAATTTCAATGACAGTCACAATAGCCATAGTGGGAATGTAAAAAGACAACCTCAAAAGATTCACAATGGTTAGCCCACAGTTTCCTCCCATCAGAGGTATTCCTGCTTTCTTGTGTCAGAGACTGAGAACCAGGCTCACTCCAAGTATGCCATTTAACATGCTTAAATTTTTTTTTTTTTTTTTTTAAGTGAAATAAAATAAAAGGATCATGACATGATTCAGACACACAGCCAAGTTAACAGGATCGCCTCCCGTTTCAGCACGATTTGGTCTGGACAGCCCTGTGTCTCAGCCCCTCTGTAAGCAGCCTCAGATCTGCACAATCCCAGCAGCAAAACCCTCCTCTGCATTATGAAGAGCCAGGACAAAATCTAGACAACTTGAGCCTCTTCTCTCTCCATACACTGAGCCATGCACAACATCCTCTCCCCCATATTCACAACCCCCTGGTATTGCTTTGTTTCTTCCCCCCCCCAGCCCCAACCCCCTGCACTGTAGTTTGTCAGGGGTTTATCTGGGCCAATACGGATTTGCACCGAGCATCAGTCTTCTCCCTGGCCTCAGGATAAGACACCAAGTTGCTAAAGGGGCATCTGCATCCAGAGCTGCTTTTGCTGATGTGCTCAGTACTTGGGGACACAAGAAAGGGGGGGGAGACAAGGTTTGTGAACCAATTCATCTTCCTTGCATACAGCCCACATGCACCTCTACACGCAACCTCACCTGGCTGCAGAAATTCCCGCAAGCAGGAGTTGAAAGGGAATTTACTTTTAAAGAGAGTACAAATGACATTGAAAAGACAGAACAAATATGTTTTCTGTTGCACTGCATGATTCTGCCAGCTTGTTTCCTAGGTAGAGATTTCATACAACCTTCCCACACGTTTCCTCCCTACCCCCACCTTCTCAAGAGGAGGGGAAAAAAAAATATCTTTGCTGTGCTGTCTCCATTTTACCTCCAGATCCTTGTCCTAGGAAGAGGTGTCAAGGCCCTCCCTTGTGCCCATCTCCAGGCTCAAATGTGCTGTCACCATCTTAACTCCGTACACTCTTTCAGAGACTTCCTTTGCAGCAAAGTTAACCCTTTCAATTATCCATACAAATCTTCTCCCCTCTACTCCCAAACTAATTTTTCTTCTATTTGCTTCCCCCCCCCAGCACCTTTCGCTAACAGAAAATGATCCTCTATAATCCATTAATTTCTGTCCTTTACCCTCTAGGATTCCTCCTGGAAATCTTAATGCGAGTCAAAATTAACCCCTTCATCTGCCTCCGGGCTTCCCTGGGCTCCTACCATATCAGAAGCCTCAGGGCTGGTTTCTCCTACATACCCAATCTCTTCTTCAGAAGATCACTTTGAAGAGGGGAAAGGAAGTGGGGGATACAAACGACCCACTTCATTTGCTTCCTCGGCCCACTTCTCCCCACCAGGCTCCCTCCTGCGCCGTTACCCCGGGATCGGAGATGGCACCCCCTCCCCGGCACCAAGCCTCGCTCCTATGCTCTCCCCTTACACGGAGGCCCTGCCAGGAACAGGCGGGGGCAAATCAGCTCCCTGCAACTGTCCTTAAAACACCCCTGTCCCCGAAAGCCCAGCTTCTTGGGAGTGTTCGTGCCTCTGGGCTCACGGTAGGGAACTCCCTCCTCCAAGATGGCTTTCTGCAGGGTTCACAGGTCTAAAAGCATCCTCTACATCTGATCCCCAGAGCGCCCTGCCTGCAAATTAATCCCTCACCTTCCTCCTACTTGTCTTTCCCATCTTCCCCTGGAAGTCTCCCCACCGTTGGCTATGGACACAAGCCTCTGACCTTCAGTCCCCCGCAGGGGAGATCTAAAAAACCACTTCCCTGCTCCCCTCCGCCTCTTCCGAAAGGGATTCACTCCTATTGCCAAAGGTCTGCCCAGGACATCTCTTTGCATTCCTCCTTCCCTCAGAACTGCTCCTGGCTTTCCGCTCTTTGGAGAGGGTGACTTATCCTGGAGCTCCCCCTCTGCCTGGTGGGGAGAAAATACCTTCCCGGTCTTAGATGCAAACCAAGAGCCTGGATCTTGCTCTGGGCATCGGCAAGGAGGTGCCCCCCGCCCTGCTCAGCCAGGCCCCACACCGCAGAGCTCTGCCAGTGTTTAGGGGGAGCCAATCCTCATTTCCCCCATGCTGCTGTCCTCAAGCTCCCAGGGCTGCTTAATGTGGGGAGAACCTGGACCACAGCCCCTCCTGGCTACAAACCCGTGCCCCTTCTCCCCCCACCTGAGCTCTAGAGACCTCCTTCCGTGGGGCTCAGCCCCAGCCTCTCCCCACTGCTGTGCCCATGTTGGGTTCAGTCTTTCCCCCACAGACCCCCCACTTCAGCCTCACCCTCTTACCCAAGGGGAAGAGGAGGGAAATCATCCCCCCCACCAAAAAACAGAACTCAGCTCACCCCCATACCCCAAACCTGGCTCCTGACTGCCTGCAGGCATGGATGACCCTCTGTGGCCTCCCAACCCCAAGCCTATGCTCTGTCTGCACCCTCAAATCACTACCTGCATGACGGCAGTAACCTCATCCTTCCTCATCTGTGTGCACGTGTGTGTGGGGGGGTTAATGTCTCCCTCTGCCCCCCAACTCCAAGCCCATCCACCCTGCAAGCATGAGGGAGGCCCACAACCCACGCTTCCCTCCTACCCCAGGCCCACGGCCCTGCCTGGAAGTGGGGGGGGGGGGGGGACACCTACCACCTCCCACAATCCTGTATCCAGCCCCCACCCCCCTAGTAACCTCTTTCGAGCCCCATAACTGTGCAGAGGCAGCCAACTTATTTTCCTACCCCAACCCCTCAAGTGAAATGTATATGGGGTTGGGGGGGGGGGGCAATAACCCTTTCTGCCTACCTCAGGCCCCATCCCCCTATGTCCCTCCATTTAAGGGGGCAGTGCCTCCCTCCCCCTAACCCCAGGCCACACCTAGAGGGGCAGCAATCTCTTCCCCCCCATGCTCATGCATGGGGGGAGGGGGGGGTGACCTTCTCTCTACCCAGGCTCCATCAACCTCATGTCCATGCATGTGGGGGGCAAGCAGTGATCCCCCCCTCCCTCCTTCCTACCCAGCTCCCACCCCTATTCAATGCAGGGGGGGTAACAGCCTTCTTTTCCACCCACATGACTCACATTTCCCCCCCGCCCAGGCCCGTGATCCCTGCCTACACACGAGAGTGCTGGCAGGGGGCAACTACCAACTGCTCTCCCTTACCTCCCCCAAATCACAACCTCATCCAATGCAGGGGGGGGTTTCACTTCTCTTCCTCCCCCAGCCCACCCAAGAGGGAAGGGGGACATAGGGACCCCCTCTTCTTACTCCAGCCTGTCCAACACAGGGGGGCAATCCCCTTCTCTCCTGCCTCTGCCCATCTAGCCCCTACTCCTACCCCATCCTGCCTGTCCAATGGACTGGAGGGGCAATTGCATTCTCTTCCTACCACAGCCCATTCAATGCAGAGAGGCAGTGACCCTCCTTCCTACCCCAGCCCTGCCTCTCCAACACAGAGGGAGGGGGAAGTAATTGCCTTCAATTCTTCCCCCTGCCTATCTAATGCAGGTGGGGCAGTGACCCCTCTTCCTACCCCCTCCAGTGCAAGGGGAGGGCAGTAAAAACACTTTCTCCTCCTTTTGCCATCCACTGCAGGGGAGCGGGGACACACTAACCCCTCTTCCTACCCTGTCCAATGCAGGCAAGATGGGGTAAAAAAAATCACCTTCTCTTCCTACCTCAGCCCCTTTCCAATGCAAAGCAGGTCATCTCCTTCTCCTCCCCAATCCAATGCAGGGGGGCACACAGTGACCCTTCTTCCTCCCCCACCCAATACAGGCATGGGGGGGGCAGTAAAGCCCTCTTCCTCCTACCCCAGCCCTGCTTCCAATGCCCACATAACCGGGGGGGGGGCAAATAACCCTTCTCCCTACCCCATCCAAACCAAAGCACAGGGTTGGGAGAACCCCTCCTCTTCCTACCCCAGCCCCTTTCCCCATCCAATGCAGGGGGTGGGCAGCAATAATCCTTCTTCCTACCCCATCCAAACTAAGCATGGCAGTGGGGGGACCCCACCTCTTACCCATTCAATGTGGGGGGCAGAAACAAACCTTATCCAAAGCAGGGAGGGGAAGGGATCTAAATCACCTTCTCCTCCCCCTCTGCCCATCCAATGCAGGGAGGACACACAGTGACCCTTTTTCCTCCCCCACCCAATACAGGCATGGGGGGGACAGTAAACCCCTCCCTTCCCAACCCAGCCCTGCTTCCTACACCCATCTAGCACAGGGGGACACGCATATTGCCCCCATATATAAACAGGGGTGTGTTGGGGGGGGGGGAGAACACACATCCCTCCCATATAAATGGGGGGGGGGGCAAGAGGGCACACCACCCCCAATGCAGACATGAGAATGGGAGGGAAGAGGGGCTGGGGGGGATATAAACAGGGGTAAGGGGAAAAGGACACGCCACCCCCCAGTGCAGACATGGGATGGGGGAGAAGAGGACACACACCACCCTCCACAATGCAGACGTGGGAGTGGGGGGGGGGGGCATACACCACCCCAATGCAGACATGGGAATGAGAAGAAGAGGGGCTGGAGGGGGGGGATATAAACAGGGGTGAGGGGAAAAAAGGACACATCTCCCCCCGTATAAGTGGGGGTGAGGGGGAAGAGGACACACACCACCCTCCACAATGCAGACATGGGAGTGGGGGGGGGGGAGAGGACACACACCACCCCAATGCAGACATGGGAAGGGGGGGGGGAGAGGACACACATGCCCCCTATATAAACAGGGGTGAGGGGGAAGAGGACACACACCACCCCACAATGTAGATATGGGGGGAGGGAAGAGAGGACACACACCACCCCGATGTAGACATGGGACAGGGGGCAAGGAAGAGGACACACATCCCCCCTATATAAACAGGGGTGAGGGGGAAGAGGACACACACCACCCCGCAATGTAGACACGGGGGGAGGGAAGAGAGGACACACATTACTCTAATGTAGACATGGGACGGGGGGAGGGGGGGGAGGGAAGAGGACACACATCCCCCCATGTAAACAGGGGTGGGGGGAAGGACACACACCGCCCCAGCGCAGACATGGGGAAGGGGGGGACAGGGGGACACAGCCACCCCCATGCAGGCGGGCAGGCAGGTGCGGGAGGGGGGCGCAGGCAGGCCAGCCGGCCGGCCGGCGGGCAGGCTCACCTCCAGACCTGGCCCATCTGCAGCAGGTGGATGACGCTCTGCCAGACCCAGACGCTGGCCCTGCAGAGGCGCTGCGCGCCGGGGCTGGCGGCGGGCGGCCCGCGGCGGCCCAGCATGGGCGGCCCGCGGCTGCTGAGGCCCTGCACGGCGCCCAGCCCGCCGCCCGTGTAGTCCTGCACGAACCAGCGGAAGCTGAGGATCTGCACCAGCACGGACGGCAGCAGCACGAAGGCCAGGGTGAGCGCGCACCACACGTAGTCCCGCCGCGCGTAGTGGTCCAGCGCCAGCCACAGGTCCGTGCCCACGTCGCCCAGCAGCACCAGCAGCGCCAGCACGATCCACAGGCAGTCCAGCCACGGCCGCTCCCCCGACGGCGGGCCCGGCCCCGGCCCCGGCCCCGGCCCCGGCGGCTCCCCGCCGCCCCCCGGCCCCGCTCCCGGCCCCGGCCCCGCTCCCGGCCCCGGCCCCGGCCCGCGGCCGCCCAGCAGGCTGCGCAGACAGGCGCTCCGGCAGCCCCAGTAGCACGACGACGTGTTGCAGCAGTGGCAGATGTGCAGCGAGCTGCTGCCGCCCGCCTCGTCCGCGCCGTCCGCCGCCGCCCCACCGCCGCCGCCGCCGCCGCCGCAGCCCGCCTCGTCCAGGTTGTGCAGCTGGGCGAACCCGCCGCCGCCGTCCGACTTGGCCGCCATCTTGTGCCGCCCCCGCCCCGCCCCGGCCCCGCCCCGGCCCGGCACCGCTCGCCCCGCCCACCCGCTTCCGGGGGCGGGGCCTCGCTGCTCCGCGCCCCGCCCATCGGCGCGCGCCCCGCCCCCGCCCCGCGCGCGCAGCTGGGGTCGCGCCAGGTCCCGTCGTCCTTCCCCTCCCCCACCCATTCTCCTCAGGGATCCCAGCACCCTCCCATGTGTCCTCCCTTCTCCCCACTAGTGCTCTCCATCACCCCTTGGTGGGCTTTTCTACCCCCCCATGAGTCTACCCCTTCCCCCCCACTGGGTGGAAGAACAGGGAGCATTTTTGCCCCATATTCAAGGGGCAAAAAATGCCCCCCAGGAAGGGAGCTGACCTTGTCTGGCATGCGAGCGACCCATGCCGGAGATGGAAAACCTTTTTTTGTTTTTTTAATTTTTGAACGGGTTATTACAAAACGTCTAGAAACGACGCCAAGACGCCTCGCAGAAGGTAACGCGACGAGGTGTTGAGGTGGGACAGAGGGAGGAGAGGGTCATTGCTATTATAGGGAGAGTTTGCCTGGGCGAATAGGCCTGTTTTTGATGGAGGGGATGAGGTTGGCTCGTTGAGTTGGCCTTCTCTTGTCTTATTTGCTTCTGCCTCAATCCCCATCTACCCATCTCTACGGGGCAAACACCTGTGGCATTTATCCGCTAGCTCACACCTCAGCGTTGTCCACGTCTCTCTCAGTCACCGTGGTGCGTATTTGTTCTCTCCTGGGTGGACGGAGATTTCCTCTCTGTCCCCGTCCTCTCTGCAAGCCTGTGTTGGCCCGTTCTTGCTGGGTTTTTTTTTTCCTCTAGAAAAACAGACTGGTGACACATACCAGGAATAATTTGCTGAAGGCACTCTGGGATTGTAGTTCTGCTGACTGTAACGCTGATTTAAGTTTAAAAAAAAAAAAAAGGGAGAAAAAAGTGCACCAACGCAGTTAAAATGCTAATGGGAAACAAGAGTCGGAAAGTTGCTTGAACTTGAGATCATTAAGTCTTAAGCAAAGTGGGCTGGGAAGCTCGTCTGTGCCCTTCTCCAGATGGGTCCACGGGGTGTGCAAATACTCCATGAAGTTATGAAAGGCGCTGGTGTTTCTGCAGCGCTCGGATCAGCTGGCCTTGGAGAGCCTGAGGACGAGAAGTAGCTGGGAAACAAAATCTTATCCGTCGGCCAGGCAAATGCCTTCTGATACCTATGACCCGTCTGAGGTCATTCGGACAATTTAAGAATCCAATAAAAAGGTCTGTAGATAAAGAACATTTTTAACCATTTTGTGACCACAGAGAACAGGTCTTTCCTGATGCTAAAATTGGACCCAAACATTTCCCCTGTCTCCTAATGTCTGAAGCCATGCCAGGCCCCCCTACTCTCCCCACCCCAAACACACGCACTCACGCACGCACGCACAACAGAGACCCCGCTCTTGCTTGACAAATACTAGTTTAAACAGGTAGCCCAGGGTGTTTTGATCATTCTTCCGCTTTGCAATTTAAAATCAGAACGATGAATCACTGTGCTAATTCCAACAATACTGAGGAGGAAGAACTCTGATGAGACATATAATACTGGTGTGAGGAGTGTCTTTGTTTTACATGTGATAAGATACAGGAAATATTGCTGCTTTCTTCTTGTGTTGCAGTTCCCCTTAGTTTAAGGTGAAAAGGCTATGCAGAGCATAACTTTATTTTGTGTTATTAATTGTTTACCTAGCATCATGGGTGTACGCTGCATTTCGTAAACGTATATGGAGTCCAATACACTTCCGACACATTTTCACTGGCACAAAACCAGTCCAGATGCTTAAGATCAGATGCAGGGGTGGGAGCAAACAGCAATGCTGGAAAGCTAAATGAGGAGTGGTTTCCCAAGAAAGTTTTGCAGTGAGAAGGTGCTTCACCTGAAGGAGAAGCAAAATATCTTCAAAGTCCACTGAGGGTAGTAGCAGTGAGCTGCTGCTTAAGGAGATGGAAGGAGAAAAAACTCACCTACTATACTTAAGTAAGCCTGGTTATCTAGGTTACATCTAATAAAATGCTTCTCTTCCCTCTAAGAAGCATGGACTGTAACACAGCGGCATGCTTTTCAGCTGATAGCAGCCAGAGAATATTTGTCTCATTGCCTAATAAGTAATCCTACCGACCGCTGCATAAAGGGTGGCAATGAACCCCCAATGTAATCAGCTGCTAGAGCAGTAAACATGACCCTAGGATCTTTTCGATGAGGTATTTATAGTAGAAATAGGGATGTGTTAATGCCACTGTGTGACATGCTGGCAAAATGCCATTGGTGTATCATGCTGGCCACCCAGGAAAGAGGAATCCAGCCTGAAGCAGGTGCAGAAAGGTGCTTCGAGGATGATCGATCCAAAGAATGGGGAATCTGTCTCAAGTAGGAAGGCTAAAAGAGCTTGGCCTGTTTAGCCAAGAAAAACAAAAGTTAGGGGACAGGGGGAAGCAATTGCTGTCTATACATGCACTCTTGGGGGCAAATATTTGGTACTCTCTTGGCACTGGAAGAATTTAATATAAACTAGCTACAGATAAATTCAGACTGGGTATTTGAAGGAGCAGAGGAGGCTGTTCAATTTGTGAAAGGGGCTGTGCTTGCCCACAGAAATTGGGGGCTGGACTCGATGACCCACAAAGTCCCTTCCAGTTATATTTCACACATCCCTGAAAGGATATGAACGTTAACAAATGATACAGCATTTTGTGGTATTCCCTGCACTGTGCAGAGCGGATGGGTTCGTAGGCCCCCCCTCCCCATGCAGTTGGCCTGGTCATCCACATTAGCCAGAAACAGGTATCTCCCCCTTTCCGTATCACTATGGGTGGCCTCTGCAAATGGGCTGCGGGGGGTTGGGAAGTTGCTTTGTTCCATTATCCTTGAGTACCCAGGGCTAGCTATAATCCATCCCTAAACAGCCTATCATATTGGTATTGCTTTATTTAAAGCTAAAAAAGCAAGGGGATGGAGTGGTCACTCATAATCGGTCTCTCTTGAAAATGTATCAGTTGGCCACTTGTGGGCCGGAACCTATGTAATCTGCAGCTACACCATTTACATGAGCTGAAAATCCAGTCCATTGCTTAGTGTATTAGCTTCATCTAACACTCAGCTAATGACAATTTAAAGGAGATTTCTCTCAAGCAACCTACCTAGAGTCAGAAAAATGACGTTCTGGCATTATTTTCCATTGGTTACTTCTGTATATTTTGCTCCATTTATAAGTCAAACAAGAACGCACTATCGGGCAGCGCTGCAAGCTAAGCTTAGGACAGTGCTAAAAATCAAACTGTATTATTTCTGCCTTGTGCATCATCGCTGGGAATCGTGGGAACGTAGCAGGTGGCTTTGTTCAAGCATGCGACAGAGGTAAATCCAGCTTGCTCTACCATGCTGATCATTTCCACAGCCCTGGAAGTTGGAAGTAATGGTAAACTAGAGATACGATGCAAATTTGACTGAGAACTCACCCAGTGGTCAATTTTCCCAGTGATTAACCTCTGTACTTTCTGTTAAACTGGCTGAACAGTGCATGCATATATCAAAAGAGAATATACCACACAGGGAACTTCTCCATCCATTAACAAGGCTCTGTTTTAGCAGTTATTTGTCTCAGTTGTTCAACAACACTTTCTTGGTGTTAATCTCTCTTTCTAGGAAAGGTAGTAGAGGCAAAACATTATATATTAAAAATTCAGTGTACAGTCAGCCAAAGCACAGAAGCCAAAGGAGTACGAAGATGTAGGAGAAAGGCTTCACATTCAGATGCTCCAGGACACATCTCATTTCCACTGGCTAGGCAATCCAATATAGAAAACCAATTGCCTGTAGGAATAGAGGACCGAAGAGGACCACCTGGGCCGTTGTGTTCAGTCCCCTGCAATTGCAGACTACTACATGATAGATCTACAGTCCAGGAAATTACACAAGGATATCTCCTTCAGTGTACCCCATGCACCACATGCCCAATGCACCCCCTTAGCACCTTATCACAAGCTTGAGACAATTCATTCAAAAGTCCAAAGCCTCTCAAACTACACATAATGAAGAAAGAAAGCAGGAGAGACTAGAAACACCACAGTGCCATGGGTCCCTGCTGTGCAAAAGAGGGCCAAAAAAAAAAAATCCCAACACAACTTGCCAACCTGACCTGAGCGAAAATCCTGTCCTGACTGCAAATTTGACACCCCCCGCCCCCAGTCAGATACCCTTGAGGTTTCTCAATACCACTAAGGACATCACTGCAGCTCAACCTGATCTCTGATCAGTCTCTAATGTTTTAGAAAAATCTGAAAAGGAGCCCCAGTACACACTGCGGAGGGGGAAAAATGCCCTCCTGACTTCAGCAGGTGAGCAGCAGAAGCCCTGACACATGGGAATAATGAATTAAATGTCACAGGAGCGGTGGACTGGATGGGACCCCCTGAAACACTGAGCTTAGTCCTTAGGTATCTGGGTTCAAGTCTCCTATGAAATATGAACTTTCATTTCTATGCCTGAAGCAGGGTGTTTGTGTCCAAAAGCTTGCGATTAATTTTTTTTTTTCACAAGTTGGTCTAATAAAAGGTATCACCTCTGCCACAAGTCCTGATTCCGTGAGCCCAGTCCTCTGCATTTGCAGGCAATCATTAACCCAAGGATGTTTCAAAACTGCCACTTCAAAGCATCAGCCGAACTATTAGGAACAATACCTGAAACACCCAGAACACCCCCTAGGCCCAAATGGAAAGAAGGGGAGACAAGGGCAGAGCCAATGCCCTGTCACTGCAATGACCTGGACATAATTAGTTAATAAGCACTTAGATGATCCTAGGAAAAGGATCATGCCCCATGCTGTAGAGGCAAAAACCCAAACGACCCTTGCCCTTTTGGCCTGCAGGGGAAGTTTCTTCCAGACTCCAAATTCAGTGATCAGTATGATGCGGAGCAAAAAAGCATGACTCTCTAGACGGGAACCTCTGGATTGCTAGTACCAGCAGGAGCTCACCTAAGTCTAGGGTGGGTGACCATAAGGAAATCTGAGACATCTGGGCCAGTGCCCCTACCCTCTCAAGTCAGTAGCGCAGCTCCAAGTAGTGGCAGAGGCCGGCGAGGGTGGGCGCAGCTCACCCTGCTGCTCTGCCTCCCCGTTGTACTGCAACCCACCCCCCTGCAATTCTGGGACTCTCCTTTTAACATTGACCAGCTGCCCGGGACCAGCCCTCAAAACCTGGGACTGTTCCAGCCAAATGAGGAGGTACGGTCACCCTACCTGAGTCAAACCCCGCCAGGCTTAGCTGTGGTCAAAGTCTCAACACCTCAAAGAAACGCAAAAAAAATAATATGGTGCAACAGACACTGAGGGCATCTTATGCTCTTGGGAGGGTGGGAATAAACAGAGGAAGGGCTACCTGGCCCAATGCTCCTTACTCCACCACCCAAGCTACGATTCCCTAAATAGGCTGTTGGCAAAGGCACGTCCAAAATTCCCACATCCACATGACGGACCCTGAGCTGGGGTGCACTGATGCTCCTAGAGCTACTAAAAACCCATGCCTTTGCAAGTGGATCTGGTTTGATTCGCTTGGGATCAACCTGATGGACAAATTTAGGATCAGAAAGGAATATTTTTCCCCAGGTCTGACTGGGATGCTTGATGGGGTTTTATTGCCTTCCTCTGTAGCATGGATCATGGTCTTTGCCACAGAGCAGAGACCCTATGAAGGATTCCCTGCCTCCTGTGAAGGTTGATGGGGGCGGCTGTCTGGATCGGCCTGGAAGGAATGACAGGGAGGAGGGTGGACTGGAGCTCCCCCAGGGAGGGACCTGCCTGTGGCTAAAGAGAGGTTGACCCTGGGGGAGTTTCACAGAAATTGTAGGAGGGCTAGAGGGAAATCTGAGAGCAGGCTAAAAACTTGGTCAGTTTTGTTTTACCACATTCCAGCATCCAAGTCTTTGATCACTTTTTCTTTCCAGGTAATAAAACCTTTTATTTTTTTCCTGTCATTGGACTGAAGCCCCTGTGGTCAATTGTGATTTCTGGACATCTTCATAACCTTGGCATACCCATGCAGCAGAGCTGGGGGCCAGTTCGCTTCCACAAACCCCAGGAGCACCTCAAAACCCCCAGGTTTTATTATAATCTTCTTCCTAGAGTCATGTGAGCATAGCTTAACCTAATTCATTTCTTGCTACAACAGTATACAAGAGAAGGACGGGAGCACTCATTGTCCCCCCCCAGCTTCCAATGGAGCTGAACTGCCTCAGACGGAGGCATGCAACACATAAGGTCATTTCTGAAAAGTTTGCCCTTTACCTTTCTCTGGCTCTAAACTTCCCCATTTGCAAAGCAGGTCGTTTCGTACAGCACAGAGAAGTTATGAAGCTTAATGAATTACGTGTAAAGGACATTCAGATCCTCAGGTGATTCACAGTAAGCACAGAGTATTGATTCTCTAGTAAATCAGAAATCTAGTTTAGTCTAATTTTTTATTTTTATTTTTTGCACAGGACAGAGGCTCTGCATTTAAAGAGTTAACAGGAACTTGAGAAACATGACTCTGTGAGTTTCCAAATTGCATAGAGTGACTCTTATTATCTCTATCTTCACTGTGGTGATATGGTTTATTTAGCTAATTTCAGTCTCCTGTTAATCTCCTGAGAGCTGCAATGCTTTTCATTCATTATGGTGCTTCAAAAGGAACCCGTGTGCTCCCAGGTGACACTGTGGAGATGCAATCAGCTAATTGTGGTGACATTAGATGTGTGATCATGGTGCCAGATTGGAGCTGGCCACTGCAGGAGAGAGGCTGCAAGAAGCCTTCTTCCCTCGTACCTTAGGGAAACCCCAAATCGGGGCCGGGACTAAGGGACTGTGGTTGGGTTAGGGAAGGGCAGAGGGTGGGTGCGCGTAGGCGTAGGGGAGCGGGTGCAGTTATTGTTATGGGTGCAAGGGTTTCTTAAGGTGGTTTTAAAAAGAAAAGGTATGATGGAAGTCTATGATAGAGGATATCTATCTATCTATCTATCTATCTATCTATCTATCTATCTATCTATCTATCTATCTATCTAGGTAAATGATAGGTAGATAGGTAGGTATATATAGGTATATATACACAACTTCCCTAATCCAATTGAGATCAGAGGATGGACAAACAGATACTCTGTGGGTTAGGATCCAAGGGAGTCAGGGGGAAAGGGACCTGGTAGTGGGGGTCTACTACAGGCCTCCACACCAGGAGGATGAGGTAGACGGGGAATTTTTCAGGCAGCTCTCAAAGGCTGTGCGGTTTAGAGGCATGGTAGTCATGGGGGACCTTGACTACCCAGACATATGCTGGGAGGAGCGGTCAGCTAGATCTAATCACTCATGCAGGTTCTTAACCTGTATTCAGGACCTCCACCTAACACAGGAGGTAAGGAGTCCCACCAGGTGTAACACCTTGCTTGACTTGGTGTTGGCCACAGGGGATGACCTGGTGGGGGACCTCCAGATTCAAGGCAGCTTAGGGAACAGCAATCACCTAATGATAAAATTCACTATCCAGAGAAAGATGGGCATTATACCCAGCAGAACACAGATGCTAAACTTTAAAAAGGGTGACTTTAATAGGCTTAGGGGACTGGTTAGCAGGGTACTAGGAATCAAGAGCCTAGATGCTCTGGGGTTCCAGGATGGGTGGTCATTCCTCAAGTAAACCATCCTTTGGGCTCAGAGTGAGACAATCCCATGGCAGAGGAAAGGGGGCAAAGTGGCCAGGAAGTCCCTTTGGCTATCCAGGGTCATCCAGGATACCTTAAGGGCAAAAAAAGAAGCATACAAGAAGTGGAAGCAGGGGGTGGCTAGCAAGGAGGACTACACTTGGCCCACGTCTGCAGGGTGTCAGTCAGGAAGGCCAAGGCAGCTCTAGGACTAGCGGCAGGGATTAAGAACAATAAAAAGTCCTTCTTTAGATACATTGGAACAAAAAGAGGGTGCAGGGCAGCATAGGACCCCTACAGGATGGATAGCAGGGACAAGGCAGAGATCTTCAATGAGTTTTTTGCCTCTGTCTTCTTAAATAGGAACCTAGATGAACTCTCAATTAGGCATCACCCGACCAACGGTCAGTGCCGACACGGTAAAAAGACACTTGGAGGGACTGGACGTGTTCAGATCACCAGGGCCGGAGGGACTCCACCCATGGGTAATGAAGGAACTAGCAAGTGTCATAGCTGAACCACTGGCAAGGATATATGAGTGCTCATGGTGCTCATGTCAGGTCCCGGAGGATTGGAAGGGGGCCAACGTCGCCCCAATCTTTAAGAAAGGGAGGAAGGAGGATCCAGGGAACTATAGACAGGTCAGCCTTACCTCTATCCCTGGGAAAATCCTAGAAAAATTTATCAAGGAACACATCTGTGGGAGCCCGCTGGCTAATATGATGTGGAAGCGCAACCAACATGGGTTTATAGCGGGCAGGTCCTGCCTGACTAACCTAGTTTCTTTTTACGACAAGGCCACCAAATGTTTAGATGCAGGGGTCAAGGTGGAAGTTAACTATCTGGACTTCAAGAAGGCCTTTCACACGGTATCCCATACCATCCTCATAAATAAACTGAGGAGATTTGCCTTGGATGATTATATGGTAGACTGGGTAGCAAACTGGCTCAAGGGTCGCACTCAGAGAGTGGTGGTGGATGGGTCGATGTCAACCTGGAAAGATGTGGGCAGTGGAGTCCCTCAGAGCTCAGTTCTGGGGCTGGTGCTGTTCAACATCTTCATCAGTGATCTGGATGAGGGGGTGGGAAGCACCCTGTCCAAATTCACGGATGACACAAAAAGATGGGGTGAAGCTAACACCCTGGAGAGGAGGAACCAGATCCAGGCTGACCTCGACAGGTTGGGGAAGTGGGCAGAGAGCAACAGGATGCAGTTCAATAAGGACAAGTGCAAGGTGCTGCATCTAGGGAGAAAGAACTGCCATCTTACCTATAGGCTGGGGGGCAACTTCAGCACCCCCCTGGAACAACAAGGAACAATGGCCATAAGCTGCTGGAGAGAAGGTTTAGACTGGACATTAGAAAAAAGTTTTTCACGGTCAGGGTTGCCAGAATCTGGAATGGGCTCCCAAGGGAGGTGGTACTCACCCTATCCTTGGGGGTCTTCAAGAGGAGACTGGACAGGCAGCTGGCTGGGTTCACATGACCCGAGGGTTGGTGACCCTTTTCTTACCTGCCAGGAGCAGGGGGTCAGACTAGATGGCCCACTGAGGTCCCTTCCAACCCTAGAATCTATTAATCTATCTATATATCTATATAGATACCTGTATCTATATATCTATGTATAGATATATATAGATATAGATATTTTTTAAAAATTAATACAGGGCCTGGCCACAGCTGCAGCCTCCTCTTAAACTGAGCAAGGGGACAGCTTTCTGACACTACCTTTTGTGGCACAAGTTACTCTGAAGAAAGAAAAAAACATAGCCTCATCACTTGCACAAATTTGGTCAGCTGTATGGTATGGCTGTGAGGAGGGTTCTTTGTGTGCATCTGGGCTTTCCAGTTTTGCGGCATAGCAGTGGGATCCCACCCTGAAAAAGCATTTGGAAAACACAGAGTCACAGAAGTTGAGGGCTTTGTTGGGTCCAGCCCCACTGCTCTGGGCAGGGAAGACTGCTGGGGTCAAATTACCCCAGCAAGGTGTGTGTCCAGTCTTCTTTTGAAGATCTCCAGGCTAGATGCCATGAGCAATTACACAGTCCTACCCTCTTCCTACATAGGATCTGTGTAAGGACAGTAGCAAACGGCGCAAGGGACCTCTCCATTCCCTCCCACATGATAGCACAAAAGACCTAGCAATACCTCGTGAGCAACAGATCCTGAGAAGGCTGCTAGCTCTAGGAGAATTAGCCCAGACACCTAAGCCATATCCATTGCTAGGAGGAGCTGACCAGCTACAGAGCATCAGTCTTGGACCAATACCCAGGTCCAAACCCAAATCAAAGAACCGATAGTGCAGGTGAGGTTGGCCAACCTCCACCAGCTCAACTACTTTAGAGGCAGGTCATTTCTAGTGAGATGGGTACTTCTCGAAGGCAGCTTCTTCAGTCCAAGGTAACAGTTTGCTGTCCTGATGAGCAGGGCTAGCACCCATAGAGCTGACATCTCACCACTGGCCAGCCATGTCCTCAAGAAGTCCTGCGAAAGAAAAGCAATCAGTGACCAGCAGTAATGTTTCTTCCCATCCATTTTGACACAGGGAAGTGATCACTTTGGCCACTATGGCAGCAATGTTTGTGAGCAGCATATGATTATATTGTCCTTCCCTAGGCGTGCCTTTGGGAGAAATTTGGGCCCCTGGATAAAAATGGAGCAAGATTTCACACCTAGACCATAACAATATAACTATGATGGGTTCGACAGTCAGCCTTATTTTCATAATAATGACTGAACTGAAAATACTGCCAAATCCATCAAGTTTGCTGCAGGAAACAGAGTAAAAATGGTTCTCATAATTAACATTTAAACTGCAGAGGTTTTCTGTTAAAGGTCATTAAATTCACAGACGAGTCCATTGATCCAGATCAAGGCAGGAGGGTGCATCAGTGTCCCAAATGGTTGGATTTCCCTTGGAAAGAACAAAGGAAGGTGGGGGTTGCTGTTCCTTAAGCTACAGCATTTTGAGGGGTGCCTGGTCTTTTCTGTTCCTGCTGGTGAACCACTGGCTCAGAAACTGGCCTCTCTTACATGGATTCTGGCATTTTCCTCCTCTCTATAGCCCTTCTCCTTCCTGTGGATCCCTCCTCCAGTCCTTTGAAAATACTGCAGTGCAAATTGTGTTCCTTATCTGCCTTATTTGACATGTCAGGCCAGTGCTTGGGTCCTTGCATCAGCTTCTTTCGTCAAGGGGCAGGGGCAGAGAGAGGTAGTTAGCCATGTTAGCCTGAAGTCAGCCAGAAAGCAGGGTAGATCTGCACCTTATAAATTAACTAAACAAGACAGAGAAAGAGCATAAGCTTTCATGAACTTGTGCTCATTTCATTAGATGCAGTGAAACAATGGCATAGAAGGATGTTAAGTGAAGGGGGTGATTTGAATACCAAGGATGGGAAAGGGGGACAGGAACAGTGCTGGGAGAGGCAAAGAACCCATAGGAACAAAGGGGTTATAACAGCTAATCGAGGTAACGGGATAAGAATCCATTGTCCATGTTTAACCCATACTTAATACAGTGCAGGGGCTCTCATCTTCTCTGCTGCCCCTCCATGCTCATTGAGCTCCATCCAGCACCCTCTGTTTGGAAGACCTTTTCCCCATGGAAAATACTTGGATTTTCCCCCATCTACCCCTTGGTTCTGAGTGCACTTAAAATGCCCCCCCTAATGCAACAACTCCTTCTGATTTGAATGGGATTTTAGTGTCTAAATACCTTTGAAAATTTGAGACCTGCAAAAGTCCCCAAGAGCTCTGAGTATGGCCTTCTGGGTTAGGGACGCAGAAAGATCCTCTTCTACTCCCTTTCCTGATCATATCATCAACATGCACACCTGTGCATGCATGCACATGTGCATGTGCACGTGCACACACGCACATACCTTATGCCTTGTTTCATGAGCTTATCCTTGAGCAAGCTACCTCGCTTCTATGCTTCAGCTGTAAAAAGGTGCTTGTCTATGCAGGGGAGCTGTCCACCAAATAACTATCCTGCCCAATTCCCGCATGCAGGCAAGCCCTAATCATTAAGTATTATTCTTATGGCTCAGTTTAGTCAGGCTTTATCTATGTATTATAATACCATGCCCATCACTCTGGCATCTGGCCACACTACATGTGCTTTGATAGCTTCGTTTAGCTGCTCCCAGACGCAATATTCCTGAAACTAGTAATTAAAGAACTGGAGTTTTCCCCCAAGGGTATCGGAGGACCTGGTTCAGGTTATTGCAGCAAAACAAATGTCTATCTTGTCCATAATTATCCTAACGTGTTCAAAAAAAGGAATATTCAGATGCTGCGTTGATTCACTTCATTACAGAGACTAACTGTTGTACCTGTTTAAATTATATCCCCCGCACATTTCTTTCAAGAGACGCTGTTTGCTAACAAAGATTCAATAAGGAACAAGACTTCAAGGTGACAACCTCCCCTTTCATTAATGCAGGCGGCAATAATATCCTCTCCTCCATCGTGGGAAAACAAACATTGACTTACCCAAGACCTGTACATCTGCATTTAGAAAACTGGATACAAAAGGCCTAAATCTTCTCTCATTTGTACTGCCATAAACCCAGGGTAATTCCATGGTCTCCAGGGCAGATGCTCTTGGGGATTAACACTGGCATAAGCTAGAACAGAGTCCAGGCGAAAAGTTTTAACATGAAATGTAAAGCTTACAGTTGCGGGTAAGAAGGAAGATTAACTTTGTCCTTCTTAGCTTATTGAAATAATTTACATTTCAAAAAAAATCCATCCTCCTCTACGGGTTTCTGCCTTCGATGTTTCTCTGGGTTGGAGTTTGTGCTTTTCCTAAAAAAGGCATCAAATCACTCAGCAGTTGTAAGTGGCTCCCACAAACTGTTGCCTTCTAGATCTGAGCTATGCCCCATGGAGCAGAAATGTGCACGCTTGCATAGTGAGAGGAGTCACATTTGAACAAGAACATTGTCTCATAGACACAACCAAAAAAAAAAAAAAAGAGATTATTAAAATTTGGTGAATAAATTTGGCCCAGAACCTGCAGAGACCCTTTCATCTGAAGACCTTTATGCACTGAAGTAGTCTTACTGGAATGACTGACTTGAGTAAGTCTTTGCAATATGAGGGCCATATTAAGTGCCAGACACGGAAAACGTGGGTGCTTTTTTTCCTGGAAAATATCAATGTATGGTAACATAAGAGCATAGTGGCTAACTCAGTTAATTGAGCTCTGTGTGTGTGTAGACATCCCCTTTAAAGAGTATAGCTGTATCCTCTCCCAGGGAGAAAAGTTTTGGAGTTATTTCACATTGGAAGGCTAAGAAAAAACATTCTTCCAAAGTATTTTTGTGACAAGCCCAGGGTTGAAAATCCTTTTCGGGCTAAGAAGAAATAACAGCTTCCCTAAAGAGGTTAGCACTAACAGAGACAAGGGAATCACTCCCATTCAGTCTCATAGCAGAACGATGCCGGCATTATACCCAGGAGCCTTGCAGTACACCAGACAGGCGCTCCTGAAGACAGCGATAGCATTTTGTTACCAAACATTAGGGTTCTCCAATAGACGAGGTCGGTGTGGGAATTGAAAGACTTCAGCACAACAAGCTGTTATGAAGGACAGCTCTACAGAAGTGGGGATTTCCTCCCTACTCACAACAGAAGTGTGTTAACAGCAGGTACATGGGATAGTGGTTTTACCCTGAATAATCTTCAGTGCCTTGCAAACTACAGGCTAGACCAGGGGTTGGCAAAGTATGGCCCATGGGCTGGATCCAGCCCACCCAGAGATTTTATCTGGTCAGCAGCAGGTCCCTCGGCCCTGCATGGCTCAGGTGCAGGGGGCAGCTGAGCCATGGTGCGTGCGGCCAGTCCCACCGCCTCCGGGAGTGCAGCAGGGCTGGGGTGGCATGGCTGCTGGACTCAGGTAATGTCACCACCGCCACCGGACCCAGCCCCGCTGCCCGCCCCCGGGCCCATCTGTCCCGCACCCACCACGGGGGGTGCAAGATGGAGTGAATGGGTGGGTGGGTTCTCCATGGAGACTAGCCCAGGACCCCACAGGCTGGGCAGGTGGGTGGGAAGTGGTGTCTGCAATCACCTACTCTGGATATCTTCCAAAAAAGTCTGGACGTGCACCTTGCTGGGGTTATCTGACCCCAGCAGTCTTTCCTGCCCAAGCGCAGGGGGGCTGGACCTGATGATCACGAGAGGTCCCTTCCAGCCCCTGACATCCATGAATCTATGAATCTATGGGGCCAGGATCATGGGGTGGGACTGTGCTGGTGGTGGATTGTGGCTCTACTATGGGCCCTGGCCCACACTGTCACCCCCCCTGCAATCCCAGGCCTGGCCCCACCTACCCATCATGCTCTCAGATTTTTTTTTCATAGATTTCATAGACATTAGGGCTGGAAGGGACCTCGGAAGATCATCAAGTCCATCCCCCTGCCCAAAGGGTAGGAAGTCAGCTGGGTTCATAGGATCCCAGCAAGATGAGCATCCAGTTTGCTCTTGAAGGTGTTCAATGTAGGCGCTTGAACCACCTCTGGTGGCAGGCTGTTCCAGACCTTGGGGGCTCGGACAGTAAAGAAATTCTTCCTTATGTCCAGCCTGAAATGGTCTTGTAGTAGTTTATGACCATTCGACCTAGTTGTCATCCCCTGGGGTGCTCTGGTGAACAAGCGTTCCCCCAGATACTGGTGGTCACCCCTGATAAACTTATAGGTGGCCATCAGATCACCCCTGAGCCTGCCCTTTTCCAGGCTAAAGAGCCCCAGGGCTCTCAGCCTGTCATCGTAGGGTCTGCTTCCCTGACCTCTGATCATGCGCGTGGCTCTTCTCTGGACTCTCTCAAGCTTCTCCACATCCTTTTTGAATTGTGGAGCCCAAAACTGGATGCAGCACTCCAGCTGTGGCCTCACTAAGGCTGAGTACAAGGGGAGAATGATGTCCCGGGATTTGCTTGAGAAGCATCTATGGATGCAAGCCAGTGTTTTGGTCGCTTTACTAGCCACTTCTTGCCCGCCCACAGCCTCATCCCATCAGCTTGGGTGAGCATGCCCTGCCCATGGGGGTCCCGGGCCAGTCTCCACAAAGATCCTGCCCTCCGGCTCCGTCTAGCACCCCTGGACTGGTCTAGTAATCTACTACTTAGGGAGTTGTGGTGAGCTGTTGCAGGCGGGAGATTTGGGGGCGGGGGGATGCTGACCAGGTCTGTTGTGGCAGTGGGGGAAGAGAGGTGCTGATCCAGCCCACAACAGCTCACCAAAACCCCCTAAGAGCCCCTCCAGCCCAAATAATTGCCCACCCCTGGGTTAGACTGTGTTGCTCTTATACTGTATACTTACATATGTGGAGTTTTCACAATGACTTTGACTCGCACATGAAGACAGACTACATAGTGTCATCCTCCAGCAGGGTTTTTTTTTCCCCTGTACCTCTTTAGAAAGAAGTTATATAGCGTGGTTGTCTGGAGACTGGACTCAAGGACACAAAAGGTCCCTCCCAGTCCTGTGCTCTAAGTAGTGCCATTGAGGTCAGAAGTGGAGCGTGTAAGCACGTGCGGGGCTCTTGTGATCTGGGAGTACTTTTAGGCCATGTAGATACCACCTCATCCCTGTACTCTGGGTCTGACATGCCCATGCTTGGACAATTAGGCAGGGTAAACCAGTCTTCTAGTGATGAGCTTGAGAGCAGAGCTGGGGCATGCTCAGGGTCACTCCTGAACTGTTTATACTGTCAGGTTGAAGTATGGTCAGATGGGACTGAATGGTCAGGACTCTTTCCTTCTTCATAGTCCTGGGCTGGAAAGGGCGGTTGTATAGACATAGCCTTAGGCACTCAGCACCAGAGCCTGAGGGACAGTTCAGTGAGAGTCAGGACCTGGGCCTCAGTAATTATTAGAATTGATTAGTCTGTATTTCATCCTAGTGTCATGAACTGTGCAAACTGCCAGTCACACCGCATGACATGCATTATAATATTGCATGGGGCCACATTTGACCACTGAGTAGCACATGACTCCAATTCTACTGAAGCACGGAAGTGGTGAAATACTGGATCCATTGAAATCACTTGGATCCATTAAACACATTCGGATTGCACTGGGGCCAGGATCCACCCCAAAACTTTACTCAGCAGAAGGGAGACAGAACTGCTCCAGAAGAATCTTCTAATGTAGGGATATATTGGCAAGGTATTTCATATGGTCTCCCACAACATCTTCACAAGCAAGCTAAAGAAGTATGGGTTGTATGAATGGGCTGTAAGGTGGACAAGAAACTGGCTGGATCATCAGCCTCAGGGGGTAGTAATCAATGGCTCTCTATGGTTGGCAGCCAGTCTCAAGTGGAGTGCCCCAGGGGTCCGTCCTGGGGCCAGTCTTGTTCAATGTCTTCATTGACGACCTGGAAGATGGCACAGTGTGCACCCTCAGCAAGTCTGCAGATGACACCAAGCTTGGGGGAAGTAGAAGATACGCTGGGGGTAGGGCTAGGATTCAGAGAGACCTTGACAAATTGGAGGATTGGGCCAAAAGAAACCTCATGCAGTTTTATAAGGATGAGTGCAAAGTCCTGCATTTAGGAAGGAACAATCCCATATACTGATACAGGCTGGGGCTGACTGGCTGGGCAGCAGCTCTGCAGAAAAAGGCCTGAGGGTGACAGGGGACAAGACTCTGAATATGAACCAGCAGTGTGCCCTTGTTGCCAAGGCTAACGGCTACATGGTAGGAGTGCTAACAGTAGGTCAAGGATGTTATTATTTCCCTCTGCTTGGCACTGTTGAGGCCCCATCTGGAGTACAGTTTTGAGCCCCCCACTACAGAAAAGATGGGGACAAATAGGACAGTCCAGTGGAGGGCAACAAAAATGGTTTGGGGGTTGGGGGACATGACTTGTGGGAAGAGGCTGAGGGAACTGGGCTTATTTAGTCTGCAGAAGAGAAGACTAAGAGCAGATTGAATAGCAGCCTTCACCTCCCTGCAGGGGGGTTGCAGAGAGGATGGAGCTGGACTGTTCTCGGTGGGGGCAGATGACAGGACAAGGAGCAATGGGCTCAAGCTGCAGCAAGGGAAGTTGAGGTTGAATATTAGGAAAATCTTTCTCACTAGGAGGGCAGTAAAGCACTGGAGCAGGTTACCCAGAGAGGTGGTGGACTCTCCATCCTTGGAAGTTTTGAAGACATGGCTGGGATGATGTAGTTGGGGCTGGTCCTGCTTTGAGCAGGGGGTTGGACTCGATGTGACCTCCTGAGGTCCCTTCAACCCTCATTTTTTAGATTCTATGATATTTCGTTCCCTGGGCTGAATCCGGGTTGTAGGGTGTCTTCTTGCAGGCTGGATCTGGACCCACCACCAGCGGCAGGTCAAGCAGCAGTGACAGTGGGATGACTGGGAGTCAGGAAGCCACAGGTGGTAACACAGCCATTACTTGCCACTGAAACATATCCCTAATGGGGCTCCAAACCCCAGGTTGGGCATCAGGTCCCACTCCCTCTTGCCCTGCCTCTAAATTCCCAGTCAATTTAGGAGCCGTAGGGGTGGACTGGGTGGCATAGCTCTGCAGGGCCATAGGTTTGACAGGTGCTCTAACGTAACCCAATGCACTGAGAACAGTGAAGCTAATGAATAATCTCAGGCGCCCAAAAGAAGATGGGGGAACAACACATTGCCTTGCTCCATTTGACTACATACAGGTCTAGAATGAGCCCTAAGCCAAGCTGCACAATCATTTCCTAAACGCTACTCAGTAATGAAACCTGTTCAGGAACGTATGGCCCCACGAAACCCAAGCACAAGGTCGTAGCACAACAGCAAGTAGTGGGGGGCCGTGCTGAAGACCTCCCTTCCCCCACCACTTTATGTCTCATGTCAGGCTCTGCTGTTGTCATCTCTGTTCTCATTTTGCTTCCTCATTTAGTTTTGGGCCAATCCCATCTCCGGGAGGCTACGTGTTTAGACGCCTTCATTCTAATTACTCACAATTACAGCCTTTTCCAGCATATTTCCTTGCCAAAATGGTAAAGGGGAAAATAAAGGGAGACTAGTGCTTGTAAAGACATATGTGTTTAGTGTTGTTGGCAGATTTGTAAACTTATTAGTGCCTCCACACACCATATAATTAAGATCTACTGGTAATTAGTCAATAGTTAAAAATAGGGTCTGGCGGGCATTGTGCAGTTGAAAACGCTAACAAAATAATGTGTTCTGCATTCAAGATGTAGTGTTTTAAGATTTTTTTTTTAATTAAAAAATGTTGCTTCCAAAAATGTATTTTAAGCAAAGACTGTTTCAGTGTGTGTGTGCGTGTGTGCATCTGTATACATGGAATGGGGATATCCGAATGGGCTGACTGCATGTTCTTCTGGGATAAAAAAACATTAAGCTATAAAAGTGCCGACTCAACATCGGCACAGAAGGGATTGTGAGCTTTTCTCATTTGCAGATTTCCATAGAAATAAACCTGCTCATCAAAGAAAATTGTTCAAAAATCCACAGGGATGGCAGATGTGCAGCACAGTGGGGCAGATGTCTGATGTTTGGAGAGTCACGCATGTATTTTCTAAATAGACAGGGATTACCACCGTCGATAAATACAATCCGTTGCTAACCTGAACCGTCAAAGACAATGCAAAAGCTTTAATGCTCTTGTAGGAAATGTTTCCCCGGATCACCTCCCCCCCAAGAATCTCTCTCTCTGTTTTACATTTTTCAGGCAGCTGCCCTATAACGTGTCACATAAACCACACAAAAGTTGGTGTGATTTTCAGCTCACTTAACCACTGTTTTCTAATATGCTCCATAGCTTATCAAGGTGGGTGACCTCCTTAAGGAAGCTTCATTCGGGGGCTATGAACAGCCTACAGTGGTGCTAGTGTGTAGGTTGGCATTTCTTTGAAGTATCCCAAGCCTAATAATTGCATAGTCAAGAATTGCATGGTCCTCTTATTGTTTGTAGACCATGCTTATAAGTAATTCCCAAGTCGTTCCTCATTCCCCATTTATGGATTTGTCTGGACACCCTAAGGTAATAATAAAGCAGGGGAAGATGAAATTCATTCCAGTGAGGAGGGTCCAAATAGAGTAATTTGTTTTCTTGATACCCCTATTTGGAGCGTCATTGATAGGTGAAATTCTGCGACTGGGGAAAAGTTAGACTTACTTTTACTCTCTTTGGAGAGGGGCCTTTCGCTGACATAAGGAATTGGGGTTCCCACTGTTTCCAGCAAAGCAGAAATCAGTCCCACAGGTGCTGGCCAGATACAGCCATGTGGGGTTAAGGAGGCTCATGAACTACCTTGAAGACATGTGCTATATAAGCATCAGGTGGTATCAGGGCTGAGCTGATCTCTAGTGATCTTCATTTGAAGTTAAAAGTGAATTTGAATTCACTTGTTTCCAGCTTGGGGATTTTCAAAGCAAAGATTTTGCCCAAACATCTCGCTACCTACTGAAAGCCAGTTTCAGACTGGATAGTCCATTGTATCACTCACCATTTGTACTGATTTCATTAACGATACTAGACCCACAAGATTTTGTTTTTCTGTTGTTTGATGACTCATAGGATGTGGAGTCATAATGCATTTTCTTCGGGGTATTTTCAAGTTCCTACGGACAAAAAGTGGAGTGGATCTATGACGTATTTACTCCAAAGGGAAATTTATTCCAGAGAAAATTACTCTGGTGTACATGTTGTCTGCCCGCTACCATTGTTAACTTAATTCAGGGGTGCAAACCACTCTCCTCTGCCACCTACTACCAATGCCCAATTCAGGCTGGCCATTTGGGAGTCCATTGCGTACCCTCCCTGTACTTCACTATTGAGACCATTCACTGCAGAGATAAATGACTTGGTGGTAAGTGCGCTGTCTGTCCTCACCCTCAAGTAACAAACCAACACCAGCAGATTTACTAATTGAGAATGTCTCTATTTTAAATAGGCAGACAAGGTTCCTTGGGTGAATTTGATATCTTTTTTTAGACCAACGCAAATGGTTGGAGAATAGTTATTAAGCAAGCTTTCGGGTTCAAAAACCCTTCGTCAGGCTAAGGAAGCTTCAGCAGTTGGTGTGTGCTCTTCCTGGATGGAAAATATGCTCACTCGGTGACTTAACAGTAATGTCATGCGAACATTACCGCACAGCCCAATTCAATTGCATATTTGATTTGTTCTCTGACCAGCCAAAACGATGTGCTGTAAAAAAATGGCAAACATTTTCTTGTGTGTGGGATAGACTCAAGAATTTCAAAGTGTTTGGAGGGCTTGGGAAGCGTAAAAGCAGAAAAACCCAAATATATTATTTGGATGAATTATTCATTCACCTGTAATTATTATGTATTGTATCTCCTCCCAAACAGACAACTGCTGTTGCTCAGGGTTATATTTATTTTTGGTGGTTAGTGTCAATTAGGAGATCACACCTTCAGAGAGAGGTATCTGTTACAGAGGGAGAACATGGAAGATTTTGGAAGGTTAAGCAAGTACAATAGCATTTATTTTAATTTGCATAGTTCAGTACTGCATTCATTTAAGTATAAGAAAGATGCTCAGAGAAGAGTGCAGCTAGGAATCTAGTGCAGCATGGATATAGGGTGATTTCCAGTAAACCCAGTCTTGGTTACATTAAATTAGAGGACCTTTCCCCTGATTTCAGTAGGAACAGGCATGGACCTTGTATCATAGAGAACTCGTCAAGTACTAATTGGCTCTAACAGTAGTAACTGGAGCAGGTGGGTGGGAATTTCAAAGCTACTCAGCACCAAGCTGATAAAACTACTGGTGATACACTGTTCTCTATGACTGCAGGGGACAGGGCAAGGAGCACTGATCTTTGCCTGGGATGATGTAGTTGGGGCTGGTCCTGCTTTGAGCAGGGGGTTGGACTAGATGTGACCTCCTGAGGTCCCCTCCAATCCTCATTTTCTGTGATTCTATGATCTCAGATAGTGACAAGGGAAATTTAGGTTGTCTATTACGAAGAGCTCTCAAACGACCTGCAGAGATTTACAACAGCAAGAGACTAGTTTTCCCATAGTTTCACCTCTGTCAGAGAGCACTGGTACATAATGAGCCATGGTGGAAGGGATCTGGGTCATCAGGTATAAGGATGTAGGTACAGGATGTAGGTCAGTGCTTGTACAGGACTGCTTTTCAATAAGCTAGTAAAAATGAATGAGGAAGGCCTTTCTCATCTCACCTTCTTCTGGGACCCTCCGTCTTGGTTCAAGTTCTTTTATTAATCAGCTTTTGTTGGGGCTGGCCATCTAGTTCATGCTTCTTGATTAGAAAAACACACTACTTGGAGGGGAAGGGGAGCTCTGCTGTCCCTGATTTCGGATGACAGCTGCTTTGGTGGCATTTCAGAGCCTGGAAGAAGATGCTGAAGATTGCCTGGTCCAAGGTGAGAAGAAACAAAAAAGATTGCACGCCTTGATGAGTCTAGGAAAAGATCAGCCTGTTGACCATGCACAGCCGTCTGAGCAGCAGCAACCTTAACCTTGCTTCACACTCAGCTGGGCTGATCCCAAGTGGCATGCTGATCCCATACCACACAACCAAAGAAGAGGCCCACCCAACTGGTAGAGCAATGCCTTGGCACCCCAGGGCCTTTGCTGCCTTGCCCCCTGGCTTACCAGAACCTGGGAGCACCATGAAAGCAGGCTTGAGAAGAGAGAGAAATCACCCTGAATCCATCCACCTTTGGCCCTCCACAGCTGATGGCTAGCTTGATACAGGACAAAGTGTGAAAGGGGGTGAGCAGAGTGGAAAATGACAGCGAATCTTAGAAAAGGTGCACGGTTTTCTGCTAGCAAGGCTGGTAGAAGGGAATGGGGAAACCCACAGCACAATGCTCAGGTTCCATCTCTGAGAGGATAATAAACTTTGTCATTTTTAGGCCAGGATCTAAAAGAAACTGAAATAGGAGGTGAACAATAGCTAACGGTCCAAATCCTACATCCTGCTGTATGTGGATAACATTCCCAAACCCCTTTGAGGGAACCTCTGCCCAGGCAAGGCCTCCAAGCAGAGCCAGGAAGCACCAAGTTTTAATCCTGGCTCTCCCAATGGTGGCTCCCTTAGCACGTCGATTGTCTGTGGGTCCCTTAACTCATTAAGAGGAAGGGATCCCTATCCCCCAGGGACACTATAGGGCTCCCTTCATAGATCTGAAGGAAACACTCTGTGATTACATGGTGGGATCTCCTGCATAGCATGGTCCCAAGAACGCCACCAAGTCATTCCTACACGGAAGGCAGCCATCCTTACCCTGACGCGTGACTGGGATCTCTTGAGCTTAGTGGCACAAGGTGGGTGTCTACAAGGTGCTTTGAGGGCACCGAATAGCTGCAGCACTAAATAACGTTCAGAGAGAAGTTGCGATCTCCACCTCCATGGCCTGAAACGTCCTTTGGGCCATTGGCTGTCCCTCACAGCTGTGAGATGGTTCTGCAAGATGGCACCTCTGTTGCATCCATGGATCCGAATAAGGTCACTTGTTTGTTGTGATAGTGAATACTAGTGGCTTGGCAGTTACATGTGCATGCACACGCATGCATACATACACGCACATGCACACGCACTCACTCCCTAACCAAATAACATAAACTGGGTAAAAGGGTCACAGTTTCACATGTGCTGTTATATACTTTCGTTCTCATTAAAGAGATGTACACCCCCTATATCCACCTGCCCCTTAGCAGATCCATTAATAAGCCTTGATTCTGCAAAGTACTTAAGCCAGTAAGTAACTTGAATCATATGCTAGAGATCATCCCTCATCAGCAAAGTAAATAAGCCTACACGTACCTCTGAGCACCTGTTCCTTGAGAGGACCTTCTAGGAATCAGTCTCACTACTACTTGTCTTTCCTTTGTCTTGGGGACAACTGCTGGAAGGGGCTCCCTGGCAGCTTAACAGGGTCCACCCTAAACAGCAGTGTTGACGGACCCCATGTGCCTTACCTCCCCCCCCCGTAAAATGAGGGTGACTGCACTATTTTTTCCTTCCAGTGGTATTATTAGGTGATTCATTGGGTCTGTGTACCTTAGAGTATTTAGCATACACACACAAAGCTGCTTTGAAATGGGGGGTATTGACAGACTATGGAAGCCAATCATAGAAAACAGGTGGGTCCTTCAGAGGTCATCCTAGCTAAGTAGGATCTCCAAGCTGGATCAGCAATCTCTTTGAAGAGGTCTTAAGGTGAACCATGAGTCTGCAGGCCTTCATCCAGGATTTCATTGCAGCAGCAATCCAGTATAGGAACGTGCCATCATTAGTTGGAAAAAATTCTTGTTTGCAAGCTTTCGGGCACAAACACCCTTTGTCAGGCTGAGGAAACACCTACAGTTGGCCTGCAGATGCTTCCTCAGCCTGATGTAGGGTATTTGTGCCTAAAAGCTTGCAAAGAAGTTTTCCAACTATTTGAGTTGGTTTAAGAAAAGATATCACCTCTACCCAAAGAACCTTGTCTGCTGATGTCCTTAGACCAACCCAGCTACAACCTACCCCCCTGAATCATCCCATCTTCACATTGCACAGACATGTCTCTGGGGTCAGGAGTTGTCCAACACAGGGAAGGAGTAGTAAACGACTTCCCTCCCGGCTTCTTGCTTAATCTTCTAATGCCAATGAGCTTCTGTTTGTTTTAACAAATATTGCAAAGGTTTTTAATTTGTTCAACCATAGTGCTAGGTGGGACAAGAAGATGTCTACATCTTACGTCAAGACCAAATGCCAGTGTTCTTGCTGGCTTTCCTGTATGTTGTATTGTCAAAACCACGTGCAATATCAAGTAATGCTCCATGAACTGAGCCTCTGAGCAAATTTGATAGTGTGACTTCAGTATATCAGTGTGCTAGCTAGTGCCACCAGTGGGAAATTGTGTGTGAAGTTTCCCCTTGCCTGATACTCTAGCTAACCGTTATTGTGACCTGTGATGACATTTCTATTTCCAGGTGCAACTACTCATTCATCTATTTGCCTTTCTGAATCGCTGTTTAAATTTAAGTGTGAGAAGTCTTCAGGACTGTGTAAAATTACTTAGTGCCACATGGGAATCCTTTCTTAGTGCTAGTTTTCAATAGTACACTTCAAATCTCTATTTGCTTAGGTATTCCACTGGTAGGTATGTGTTATAGGTCCTCCTCTGTGCTGATATACAGAGATTAGGAGTTGTTATAGCCCCAGTCACAGGGCCTCAATCCTTTAGCCCTTGTCATAGCAGCTTGTGCTTTTTAGGTCTGAAGGTCTCCACTTCTGTTGGTCGCCACACTTACTTACACCTGGTAGCGTTCACCCATTCACACTAATAGGTGATATGGCCACATGAGACTGCCTCTCCTGGATCCCAGTTAAATTCTGTGTCAGCTTCTTCCCAATACATTGCTTTTTGGTTCAGTTTTTACTGACATCCATCCTGTCTCGGGAACCTGCCTTTTGCAGCTAATGGGAGTTTCCCAGAGGTAAGACTGAATAAATGCTGACCCTCCACATCAGCTGGCAGCACAGTAATAAAAAACCCTCAATTTTCTCCCAGAATAACAGAGCCAGAAAGTCCCCCCAGGTTGCAGAAGCTGATCTCCTGCATGGTTCCTGCCGACATCTTCTGTAACTACTCTAGAGGACTTAAAATCATCAATCATAGAAAATCCCCTAGCTGTGGAAGGGACCTCAGGAGATCGCCTGGCCCAACCCCCTGCTCCAGGCAGGATCATCTGTATCTAAACAAAACAAGCAGACAAGAGTTAGTATAACCAAATGGTCTGCAACCTTTTTTAGACTCAAGGCACCCCTCCATAACTTTTTCAAATTGAGTGGCACCCCATTTCAAAGACAAATTGATTACAGTGCTCACCTCCTTGCAGAGGGGCTGGGCAGTAGGGGCAGGGGAGAGTCTAAGCCTGCCTTTATCTGCTTATCCTCTCACATGTCCTGTGGCACCCTTCAAAGGCTTGTACAGCACTCCAGGATGCCCTGGCACCCAGGTTGAGAATCACTGGTCTAACCCTGTAAGTTCTTCAAAACTTCAGGAACAACCCTCATGCACAACTACCAGGCATAATGCTTGAAACATCAAAAACACCCTTGAAACTTGCCACGGGTGAAGCAGGGGGACAAAGGCACCATCAATATCCTGCTACTGCAGAGCCAGGAAGGTGATCATGACAGTGCTGTGACCACTTCCCTTGGTAACAGAGCACCCAACTGCTCCTTCTAGGAGCACACGGAATCTGTCATTAGTATAATCAATTGAAATCAATGGTGTTGCTCTAGGCATCAATTTGAGCTGAGACCTTGGGGTTGGACTAGATGAACCTCAAGGTCTTTTCCAACGCTGTGCTTCTAGGACAGTGTTTCTCAACCTTTTAAGTAGCAAATAACCCCTAACTTCTGACAATGTTAATAAGTACCCCAACACTCAATTTCCCAGGGGATTTTATATTTACAGACTAATGTGTGCCGTATTTTGGGAGAAGGGCTGTGTGTATAAGGCCGTGCTATAACAGATGTCTGATCTGGTGTGGGTAGGGTTGCCTCCTTTTACACCAGGGATGCACAACTTGAGTATGTATCTGGGCTAGAGGGTGATGTTGGCCAAAGCTAGGAGGGCTGAACCCAGTGCCGTGCAAAGCATGGCACACCAAATTATTACTGGAGAATTTAAAGTGCCGTGCAGTGCACGGTGTACCAAATTTTGTGCCATAGTTTTGAGAGGAGGAAGGGGCAAGAGTGAGAGGAAACAAGGGTGAGAGAGAGAGAGAGTGTTGGGGTACCCGCGTACCCCCTTCCTGTGTCTCGCGTATCCCCAGGGGTACACATACCACAGGTTGAGAAACTATGTTCTAGGACAGTGGTCATTTGCAGACCCCTAAAAAAATCAAACAGAGGAGTGGACCGCTCCGGAAATTTCTAATGGAGGTGCAGACCCCTTTAAATTGTAAGTGTGGGTATTCGCATACTTTTGACTGATTATAGATATCTTTCACGGACCCCTTAGAAATAGCTTGCAGACCCCCAGAGACCCCCAGACCACAGGTTGAAAACCACTGTTCTAGGATTAGTTTTTACGCTAGTTCTTGATTGAGCAAGCCACAAACTCTGACCTCCAAGGATGTTCCAGATGCCATTGCACAAGTGCTTTCCTGTGATGCCTCCGCGTTTCCAACTATAGCTTACCTCTCAGGCTGCTTCCTGAACTGCATAGATTTCTGAAAGCAGCAGCAAAAAGGTGCACTGTAGCACATTAATTGCACACTTTCCCCTTTTGTGATTTCCCTGGTTCTTACATAGGAATTGCCATATCCAATCAAGCCACGGGCTCATCAAATCCTGCTTTCTGCCTCCAGCAGTGGCCAATCCCAAGGTTTCTGAGGAAGTCGAACATTACCTCCACAATGCACCTAGCTAACTGTACCTCTCGGCATGTGGGGTGGGTGGAAAAAATCCTCCCTGATTGCATCAGGAGGTCTGTTTGCACGCTGAAGTGTGAGATTTGATTACCTTTATTACAGGATCCAACCTTGCATAGCAACCACTGTTCATGGCCATGAAATTATGCAGCCCCAAGAGTTGACTCGGTGATCTTCTTGGGCAGGGAGTTCCATAAATTGACTCTCCTAGGCAGTGGCATTTCCTCTCTTCTGCTCTGCATCCCTACACTTGAATGCCATTGAGTGACTTCCCGCACTTGTATTACAAGAAGAATGAGAGACACCAGTCATTTGGTACTGCGCCTTTCCAAATCTTCAGTTGAGTCTATTCTAATGCAAGTCTTGGCTAAATATGCCCCGTTTTTGCATTCTCTTCTTTAGTCACACACAAATCAAGTGATCGCGTTTGCAGCTCGCCTGCTCTTCCGTGGACTCGTCCAGCTCTATGTAGGTTATCCTTCATGTTCCTGGCATAAAGTCAAGTCTCTTCTACATCATCTCCAGGTTCTTCTTTGGTCCATTAAGCAAACATCAAAGGATTATCAGCAAAAGCAATACAGCTAATTTCAGCAACCGTGGTGAATGAGGATAAGAAAGGCATAGGTAGGACCCAAATTACCAACAGAGGCATATCCCTACTTGAGCAGGTAGGAAGAAGTTTTAGGTATGTAAAATGCAATGACCCAGACTGGAACATAGTGAGAACACTAGGCCTCACTCCTTTACCCTCCCAAAAAGTGCCACAGAGCAAATAGTGCCCACACATAGCTGGAAACCCAGCTCTTTAAAGAAAATAACACCTAGCTTTACAGCAAGGATGTGTCAGGAAATGCATCTATCTTCAGAGAAAGCATTTCATCAAGAGCATGCTGCCATGCCAGCTGCAACCACAAAAGGCCAAAGCAGAGATGAGAGCAGAGACGTGGACATTGTCAAGAGCTGACTGCACAGGTCAAGGGAGGCCAGCTGGTGCATACACTCTGTACCTGGTTTGGGCCATAAATATATTAATCAGCCCTGTTGATATCCTTGCTATATGTTTTAGGAATATCTAATGCTATACGAGTGCAGCGCGAGAGAGCTGGCATAATTACTTGGTTCCAGTATTTCCTCTTCCCGGATGCCTTACTTGGCAGCACTTTCCTTGACAGCTGGCTTATTTTTCAAGTTTCCTCTCCCCATTTTATAAGCTGATCCTGTACAGAAAGTCTATTGATACAGAACCACCTCTGTATGAATCGAATCTGGGGTGTCACAGCACCCACAGGGCTGAGTTTGCACTCTGTAGCGGCAGAAACTAGTTCATCTCCCAAGAGGGCAATGTGCCCATGGAGTCACACAATTATAGAGAAGTAGGGCTGGAAGGGATCTCCAGAGGTCATCTAGCTCTGCCTGAGGCTCTGTGCATCTATCTAGGGGTGTGCGTGTGCACACGCGCACACCCAGCTCCTCTCTCTTCACAGAGGGTGGAATCCAAGACTCACTACACCCCTGGGAGATGGGTTTGGGGACTTCCCTCCCAGACTTCACTTTCTCTTTTCCTTTTTTTTTTTTGACTCTGTGTCCACCTGTTCCCCATCATAGTGCCATCTCTGCCCCTTCTCCCCATCCTGCCCCCAGCATTATCCCTTGCCCTGCTGAGTTCTCTTCCAGCACCTACCCATTTTTTGTTGCCCCATCACCAAACCAGTCTCAAGACCTTTGGCATCTTGGCCATCACAAGCTTTCCCTCTCTTTCTGACTTCTCTGCCCCTTGGCTTGCTTTCCCCTCTAATCCATCCACAAGCCAGGGATGAAAATACACCTGGCTTCTCATTTGGGTCTCCTTCCCCCTTGTCTTGCAAAAAGGTTCAAGCTCCTAAGCTCAAGGTCCCATGAAGTTTAGGGCCCTCTCATCTCTGCCCTCCCTGCCTTTTGCACGTCCTTACAGCACAAGCCTTGAGACAATGAGCCACCTGGTTCTTGCTCTTCCTGCACCATGTCCATCCTACTGCAAGGTCCATCTATCCTATGCCTGCCTGCTCAGCAATGGTGCTGTTGGATGAAAGCTCCATGGCATGCCAGTCAGTGTGCAGCATCATACTGGCTGATTAGGGATGAAAGCCCAAGCTAAGGCCCACAACCTCCCCGAGTGCCACATTGATCCTCTTCCCCTGCCTGCTCTGCTTTCTGCTCCCTGCTCTGTATTCCCCGTGCATTCGGCTCCCTGCTCTGTGCTCCCTCCATTTCCCTACAACTCCAGTCTTCACCATCTCTCATCACATCCTAGCACACAGCAAGGTCTTCAGGGACCTTTGCTTCTGTCTGAACAGTTATTGCAGCTCAGTGGTGCCTATAGCAATCGCACCAAGGTATTTCCACCCTTTCCAAACATGCTTTCTTCAATAGTCTTTGAAGAGCCACAGCTTCACCAGGCCTTAGCACCGACATCTTCTTCATGGCCTATCATTCCTTTCCAATATCCTTAATGCCGGATGGATCTAATCCACCTTAGGGCAGGAGGTGTCACTGGAGTCCTTGCCTGCTTCTCCAGGGCAAGGTTTTCCACTTTGCACCTCACCTATTAATGACTTTATCAACCCTTGGAAACTATCCAGAAGAAAGGACGTTTAGTTTTTAAAAAGGTGGCATTCATCCAAATGATCAAAAGCCACCAGGAACTGCTCCCAGTTCCTCTGCTTCTCTTTGCTGGTGTCACTATGGGATTTGGATCCGTCACAGGACTGTGAGAAATCTCATGGGTCATTCAGAGCCTGTGTCTGGGGAAGGGTGCTGAGATGAGGGGCTGCACTTCAAGAAATCCCAGTTGTCTGGATGGCAGTTCCTCTGATCACACACTCATCCAGCCAACTACTCATCAGGGTAAGGTAGTGGTAGTGCTCCGGTTGTGTGGGTGGCAGATGCTGCCAAGCAAGCTGTTTCCAGGATTTAGGAGGTTCTCAGTGCTGAGATATTACCTAAGTTATGCACATTTGTACAGCAAAGGGAGAGGCCTGGGCAAGCCTGGAAGCCACCGAGCTGCAGAAAGAGATGCAAGAGCTTCTGGAAGCAATGAATAATTCAGTTCTCAGCAGATCCTTCTTTTCTATCAATATCGTTTTTATTCACAAAACACCCAGAGGCTGTAAATGGCTCTGCGGCCATGTTGTACAAAGCACTTTGTGTACTGTCAGGAAGAGACGGGCTCAGCACCAAGTTGCTTTATAATCTAACCAGACCAGACAAAGAGTTGGGGGTGGGAAGGAGGAAGGAGGGACTTACACAAAGTCACACAGCAGCTGGGACGAAGCTGGTCAAAGAAGCCAGCTTGCTCAAATCCAAGACTAGGGCAAATCCAAGACCTCTCCAGCCTTAGTAGAGGTAGAACAAGCCATCTCTGCTCCTTTGTGAGAAGGAGAGTGAACATTTAGCACGCTGGCCACACACTCCCGGCACTGAAAAGGAGACAGATGGAGAGGAGAGGAGATTGTACAAAGAATAAGAAAACAGAATACACCGCCTAAATGGTCGAGGTTTTTTGGAGGTTGTGCCAGCAAGAAGCTATATGCTGTCAGGATGGCCACAGAGGACCTTTGTCAGTGTTTCTCTGACACATGGAAGCAGCTTAAGGTCACTAGAAGATGGTTCACTGCAGGAAAGGACCACGCTGGAGGGACAGGCACTTAGACACAGCTAGGGCCACACAGCAGCTTAGCATTGGGGAACCGGCTTTGTGAAAGAAAGGAGCAGTGAGAAAGGGACTCAAAAGGGAGGAAGAAGAAGAGGGGGAGGCACAAGCCATCTAAGAGGGGATAAAACCTAGAGAAGACAAAGCAAAACAGGCAGATTAAGTTGTGGACAGATACGCTCATACCCTAGTATAATTTGTATCTTGTCATATATTAGTGTAAGCCATCATCTGGAAAATACAGATGTGCAGCTATCCTAGAGTAGCTCGCAGCCATGGGTTTGCCTTTAGTAGCTATCCCAGGGTGGATGTGGACAGACAGGATGTGAACTGGTGTAATGTAAAATGGTGACGTTTTACTCCATATCCTTTAAAGCTAGGTGAAATTTCCTCAGTTCAGTGGTTTGCATTATCTGACACCAATTTTTTTTTTCCCATAACAATATAATATCAGCTTTACCAGCACAAATGTGTCATCTGTCCAAGCCCAAAGAAGGTTAAAGGGAGTAAATCAGGAATGGCACCTGTCAGCTTTGAACAGGTGATGGGAAAACAAAAGCAGGCCTTAATAGCAGCAGCAGTAGGGGAAAGAATGGAAAGCAGCCAAACAACAGAAAGGTAGAAGCAAAACTCAGATAGGAAAGGTTAAGGTTAGGGGGATTTCAAAAGCCCCACAACCATCTCCATCATTTGACAAGAACTAATGACACCTCGCAGAAGAGGAGAGGTGAAGAAAAATTCCTCATCCACGACAAAATGGACCTTACCGCTCCAGTGCCAAAACCTTCCCCTTGGCAGATGGACCTTGAAGCCTGCCTAGAAGTTAAAAAAGCATGGACTTTCTCAGCTGGGAGCAAGTTCCCAGGCTGATGTGAAATTCTCCCTCTCTCTCTCTCTCTTGATTTTTATTCCACCTCCATCACTACTACAGGAGTGTCTGAGCCTCTCTGCAGGTTATTGATGGGGAGTTGAGGCACACAGAAATCAGATGGCTTCCTCAGGTCACACAGGGAATCTCTGATAAGGTGGAATGAAACGCTTTCTGAGTCCTAATGCAGCGCCTTAAACATTAGCCATACTTTTCACTCTAAATTCAGGCATGTATAGGAATAGACTAGTGCTTCTTCCAAAGCAAAGGTGCTCAGCCTCCAGCCTGCAGGTCAGATATGGCCCGCAGGTCTCCCACAGGTCCGGAAATTTGACAGCGGGGGAGTGGTGGCTGCATCCGACGTGCAGGGTCGGCCTGGTGTGCATCGGACCAACCCCACATGCCAACCCCATGCCATTCATTTGGCCTGCAGATCAGCTCCGTGCCTCTCATCCAGCCTGCAGGACCAGATGGATTGAGCACCGTTGCTTTGAATAGCAGGTGCACGCTCTCGTGGTGCTTACCACTAAGCAGCCAGAATCCAGGCACATCAGTAATGCATGTATTCAAAAAACACAAACATGGACCCCACCATGGCCAGGTGACTCCTTCGTACCATGTTTGCTGTGTGAAGACCACAAGACAACACCCCCTCGCTCTGGTCCATGAGGGCATGGGCCAAGATAGCCTTAAGCTAGGTAGCCTGGACACTCCTAGCAGCGTGGCTGCAATAGTACAGCTCAGTGCACATTGCAAAGCTGCCTGAGAAGCAGCCTAAAAATACTTGGTTCCCATGACCTCTTCTTGCCCTGGATAAGGATCCAGGTTAATCATTACCGGTGAAGAGGTTGCAAACCAAAACCAAATCAACTCGGGGCTCCTGTTGTTGAAGACTTTCCTTTGTGGAAATGGTGGCAGCCACCACATCCTCCCTAGCTCCAGCTTTTCTAAGCAGACTCGGCGATTATAAAAAGCACCCAAAAGGTGGCAGCATTCTCTAAATCTTGTCGCTCGTCCTCACGCTGGGCTCAAAACGCTGGGTGATTGTTTCTGCCTGGGTGCAGAGACGACAGCACAGCTCAAAGACTACAGGAGACAGCGTGCTTTTCTGGAGCACACCTTAGCCAACTCTGCACCACCTGTGTGCTGCTCGGGGGGACAGGTGGGGACTCTAGGCTGACTGAGAGCAAATTTGCTCCTGGTCAGCATCTACACGAGCGTTACTCCGCAGTATCTACTGCACAGTTAGTTTACTACCTGTAGTAGCTAACTGCTCAGTAGACTAATTTACTGCGCAGTAAATGTGCGCACATGTACCTGGCAATGCTTTGCCGTTCAGTAGACTAATCTATTGCACAGTAAAGCATCTCATGTAGACGCACCCACTGTAACAGAAACAGCAGCAACCTAACCAGACCCTTCCTCACATGCAGATCTTGTGTTGCACCCCTCCGCCTGGATCCCGGAGGGGACAGCAAGTGTCAGCAGCCTGAGGAATATCTTTGCTTCTTAAAGGCCAGGCACGTCAGAGCATTAATGAGCTTGACCTATGGAAGCAAGGGAGAGGCAAGGTTTCACGTCCAGTTCTGCTCTGCTGAACTGACTAACGAGGGACTGCTTCTCCCACGCCTTGTGCGAGTTCCCTTTCTTTGGACATTGTGGTGACAGTGATTGGTTGCCAGCTGCGGGGGGCAAGGCCTATCTTTTTGTTCTGTGCTTGTCTGGGGCCCAGCATAGGATGGCCCTGATTCATGCCCGGAGCCCCTTGGCGCTCCCGTGACACAACCTGTGGTTAGTAAACTCACGGCCCCTCCTCTTGCACTGCTGGCTCGGCAGCTATCTCCTATCACCTGTGTTCAGCTTTTCCCTCCGGTGAGCCCCTCTCCCAGGCCAGCTGTGTGAAAGCAGGAGGCTGGGAGGGCGCACCGTCCTTGCATCTGAGCTCCACCTCAAAGATCCTCTGTCTCCAGGGAAGGAGGCAGTTCTGCTTATAGAGCAGATCTGCCTCCTTTAGCACCCAAAGGTGCCACCCCTTTCCACCTGGTTCCCCATGCTCCCAGCTCATTTTCAGGCTTTGAACTGCTTCTTCCTCCTCCCTAGCATGCAGTCTCAGTGCATCCTGCTTCTCGCTGCCTGCTGGTAGCCCCTGGCCTGGGCTCCACGACCCCAGTGTGGGCACAGAGGGTGGGATTGTCTCATGTAGGACCATTACAGGAGCCCACTTTCTAGCAGCCAGACGCCCGGATGCCTTCCTAGTGCGGTGCTTATCCATGCTGCTCCCCAGGCCCTTGGGTGCTGGGGTCCTATTGTCAAGGGCCTGCCTGAGAACAAGCTAGTTTCCAGAGGGTTAATCCATTCCTGGGGACAGTAGCTTGCTGTCCAAGGTCGTGGTGCCAGCACACCTGTTCCAGCTCCTTGTGGGAAGGATGAAGCACTCAGGACAGGCAGGTGTGCAGTGAGCAGCACAGCAGAGTAAGGTCTGGACTTCACAGAGTGCTGGTCCATAATGGGATGGGGTTATTGCAGTAATTGGAAATCAAGGGTTCAATCATAGCCTTTAGCACTGGCCCAGTGGCCTAAAGGATAAGGCATCAGTTTCCGGAGCTGGGGATTGTGGGTTCGAGTCCCACCTGGGTTATATATGACATAAATTTTTGGGGGTAGTAACCCTGTCTCCTCTTGAAAACCTTCAAAGTAGTGTCATGACCCAAAGGGTATGATATTGTATGTGCACTTTGGCACTGCAGAATTATTTCCTGCCATGAGGAGCTTTCTTTGCACGGTGCAATTCTCAGTTGCATAGAGAAAACCCTGGTGCAAAGGAGTTCCTGCCACCTGTATGTAAATTTGTTCCCCACTATTGGCTGTTTCTAAATTATTCCCACGTGGCGGCTAGTGATTGGCTTGCTAGCCGTATAAGAGGCTTGAGTGGTTTCCACCCAAGTTGGAGATCTCCAGGGAGGACCTCATTTAGGAGGACTCCACATCCATCTCGTGGAGAACTCTAAGCGCTGTGGAGCTTAACAAACCCCGCGTGTGCCTTAGAGAAGGATACAGGGGCCTGATCAACCTCTAGCCTCTCCCCGTCGCTGCCTGATCGCTCGATGTACCCTTCCCTGCGCGCTTTCGTGGAGAGTCACCTTTTGGACTCTCATCATGGTATCCAGAGCTCTGTCCGGGTTTAAGAGGCTCGAGTTTTCTACGGGTCTTGTTCGTGCGAGTTTTCTTTTCATTTGTAACTGCAACTTAAGTGAAGTTTTTCCTGCCTGCACCGCAACCATCTACAGTGTAAGTAAAATAATCTTTAATCAACCGCTACGCGTCCGTGCCTAATTCTAGTCCGCCGTGCCAAATTCCCCGACCCACATGCCAAGGCTGCTGGCCACAGCCCGCTGCGTGCCCCCGAAAGCCTCGGACCGCTCCCGGCCCGCACAGGTAGGTGAGGTGCTCTCAAAAAGAGACTGCATAATCACCTTGCTGGAGTTACCTGACCCCATTTGTAAGGGAATGGAGTTGGGGTTTTTAGGGGTGTAGGTTGTAGCTGTGTTGGTCTAAGGACATAGGCAGACAAGGTTCCTTGGGTGATTTTGATATCTTTTATTAGACCAACCCAAATAGTTGGAGAATAGTTATTAAACAAGCTTTCAGGTTCAAAAACCCTTTGTCAGGCTAAGGAAGTTTCAGCAGAATAACTATTCTCCAACTATTTGAGTTGGTCTAATAAAAGTTATCAAATTCACCCAAGGAAACTTGTCTGCCTTGGGTTTTTAGCGCACATGTTCAAATTGTGTCATCTACAGAGCTCCTTGTTTTACAGGTGGACTTAGACCGGCTCGAGAGCTGGGCAGACCAGAACCAGATGAAGTTGAACACTTCAAAGTGTAAGGTGCTCCATCTGGGGGCAAGCAACCCTCAACATACATATAGGCTCGGTGGTGACAGCTTGACTTGCACCACGGCCAAAAGGGACCTAGGGGTAATGATCAACCATCGCATGAACATGAGCCGGCAGTGCAAGGCGGTGGTCAGCAGGGCAAGCAAGACACTGGCATGCATCAACCAATGCATCTTGTGTAAAGGTAAGGAAGTGATACTCCCACTGTACTCCACACTGGTGAGACCACAGCTGGAGTACTGCATCCAGTTCTGGGTGCCGCACTTCAATAAGGATGTGGAAAAACTTGAGAGGGTTCAGAGAAGAGCCACCTGTATGATCAGGGACTTGCAAGGCAAGCCATACAAGGAGAGGTTGAGGGACCTGGGCCTCTAGCCTAAAGAAGAGAAGTTTGAGAGGGGATTTGATAGCGGTGTACCGCTATATCAGAGGAGTGCATCAGAAGCTCGGTGAACAGCTGTTCACAAGGGCACCCCTGGGGAAGACCAGGACCAATGGATATCATAGTATCATAGTAGAATATACACTCCTGGAAGGTCGCTTCAGGCTTAATTCCAGGAAAAACTCCTTCACGGTCAGGGTGTCCAGACTGTGGAATAAACTCCCTATAGAGGTAGTGCAGTCACCTACCCTGGAGGTTTTCAAGAGGAGACTGGACAGTCACCTCACTGGGGTCACCTAACCCCAGTTGTCTTCCTGCCTAGAGCAGTGGGGCTGGACCCAATGATCTGCAAGGTCCCTTTCAGCCCCTAACAATCTATGAAATCAGAGGCTGGGTCAGTGGTTCTCCACCTGGTTATACTCAAGGCTCCTCCACCTCATAAGGTCCAATGGTCATAAACTCCTCCAAGACCGTTTTAGGCTGGAAATAATAAAAAACTTCTTTACTGGAAGTTTTCCACACCAGAGCCATGCAGGAGGCTCAAATAGTGGCTCAGCACATAACCGGGCTAAGAAGACTACCTCTGGCCAGCTCTGGAAAAATCCCTCTTTAAACCACACAAAAAAATGTTTTTGCCCAACCCAGGGCTAGTTACAAAGTGGGGAGAAAGTCCTGCCCCCAGACCTCTTCTTCCTTTCAGTCTCTCCCACCTGAACAAGGGATGGCCTGTGTCTCCTTGGAGGAGGTTGGGACTCTATGGACATTTGGGATCTAGGCTAGCCCATATATCAGGGCAGCCTAGCCCATGTTTCCTGCTCCTAAGAAGAATTCCCAACCCTCTTTGCCTTATCGCAACCCTGAGCCCATGACCTCGTTCAGTTTAAATACACTAATGACCGTGAGACACGTGGGCACTATGGCAGTGGGAGCCATAAGGCACCTGAGAGAGGTCTCTGTCTCTTTGAAACCACGTCCCCAAGACCAGGACAGTGGTCTCTGATGCTTGCCCGCCTGACTTTCACATTGTGGCCTGAAGGGAGGGAGTGTGCTGGGAATCACTCCCTGATCTGGCATTTCAGTGGGACAAGCAGAGCGGGAGACACCAAAAAAAACCCCAGCCTTTTAGATCCTGGTCTTGGCAGTCTCTTCCTGTAAATCACCTGGGCAAGTTTTCAGTGAACTCAGTCCAGCCCAGTAACAAGCCTGGACTTCTGTGCCCACCCACCGGGCCTGGAAGAAAGAGGTAATAAAATGCCAGCATGGTCACCAGCGTGTACCCAAAGCTAAAGGAGATGCAGCTCATAGTATGTGGTACAACCTGGGGATCATATGTTTCATCAGACTTGGCTGAATGCCCTGAAGAAATAATGATGTAAGGTTGGTGTTGGCCGATTGTAGCTGCCATCTGCTCAGGGTTTGGTGGCTGGTACTTTAGCAAAGGAACAACCAGTATCTATGGGTTTATTAAAAGCATCGCAACACTGCATGCATTTGGGGCTGATCTCAGCAAAAGAGGTGGTGTGGGGAACTGAATTATCCTCTCACCCTAAAAGTGGCTGTCCAGGGGAGTGACAAGGACCCCATTGCACCAGCACTGTCTCTACCCTGCCAATATGCCAAGGATTTGAAGCCCACCAGCTGTCCATGCAGCCTACCTCCTTAGCACTTCCTTCCCTTTGAGAACAACCACTCCCTGCACTGAGCTGTTTACTTCCTTGCATGCTATTCTGTGGAGCGAGTAGGGGGATTGTTGGCACTTTTCCTGGGATGTCAGGGACTGGTCCAGTAGCGGGACGTGTCCCAATGCTTTACACTAGTGCTTCTCAGCCAACAGCCCAGGGAGATGTCATGGGTGGACTGCAAAGGGGGAGCTCTCAAAGGGGTTGGCCAAACTGCCCCATGTTCCTCTGGCACCATGCAACATCCTGTTGAGACCCCAGCTCAGGGAGCTGGGCTGTAGGGTTGTACGGAGGCCTGGAAGTGGGCAGAGGACTCAGGTCAAGAAGCTCTCCAGCAGACTCAAGGGGGAAGAGCAAGGCATGGAGCCCACACCCAGACCAGTTCTGCTCTTGTTTAATGACAGACGTCAATGCTATCACTGCTGCACAGTTGAGAAGCTGCTGGCAGTGTTGCTGTTGCTCCTTTGCCTTGGTAGTTGGAGACCTCAGGGCTCAATACCTTTTCTTGCAGTGGACACAGCAAACCATCCTGCAGTCATGGGTGGAAATTGTCTCCTCATCTTTCCGACACTTGCAGTCGCACCGACCTCGACACCTGCGCTTAGGGCCTGCATGGCCTGTGCAAGAGAGTCCAGAGTTAGGCTGAAGAGCAAGAGCTGCCCGGAGGAGACTGGGTCCAACAGGATGTCTCTCGCGTAGGCTGGAGTGGACCGCTAACCAGTGGGGCTGGACCTAAGGGCTTTGTCCACATGAGACAGACCCCGCTTTGTTTTCCCCACTGCATCACAACAGCTACGCCACACTCATAGTCATGTCCAATCCCATGTGATTAGACAAAACAGGCTCCTGAAAGGCAACTCCTTGCCAAAAAGGAAACAGGGAGCTCATCATCAAGTGCCTCCCTGTAAACCATCCCCCTTGAAAGCTCCTCACCAAGTCCTATTCCCTCCATGGGGACATGTGCCCCTACCAGCACCTGAGGCTCTGACCCCTCCCAGGCCCAAGACCTTCTGAGACACATCAGTATCAGGGGCAAGCTTGGGGGTGTCCATGGAAAAAAAAAATGTCCTGCCCTTCATACTGGAAGGGTCTCAGTGACTAAGGGGAGTGTAAGGAGGTCCCAGAGCAGGTGAGAAGAAGCAAAATGGAAGCAGACAAGATTGAGAAGAGGAGATGGAGAAAGAAAAGTGTTCGAGGAGTGGTGTTAAAAGGAGAGGACGAACGGAGAGGGTGCAAAAGATATTGGATTGGGGCAAATGATGGAAAAATGGAGTGAAAGAAGCTGGAATAGGGTGGGAGAGAGAAAAAAGAGGAGGGGATGTGAGAGATGGAAACAGAAGGGACTATTGTGGAGAGTTTGGGAGATGGAGGTGGTAGAGGAGTTTGGTGAAGGCAGGGGAGGTGGAGATAGGGAAGGGTGCTAGGAAGACAGAAGAAAGAAAAGAGGAAGGAACCAGTGGGAACATGGAAGATGAAGGAGGAGGAAGCAGAGAGCAGAAAGAGCTGGTTTCCCTCTGTGGCTAACGTGCATTTGAGTGCTGAGCTGTAGGCACCTGTGTGGGAGACTCTTGGTCCTAGATGTCTGAATTAGTTGTTGGAGAGAAGGAAAAACTCTGATTATCCATATGGGAAGCTTCATTAGCTCTGAATCATATACAGGACTTTCTACAGAGGAACTATGAGACTCAGGCTCTCAGGAATGTATATCTAAAAATGCAGGGACAAATGGGTTGGACACCTATGTCATGCTCATAACTGTCCTGGCACAGCCTTCCTGCAAAACACACCCCACTAATGATTACCTGTGCCTTCAGCAAAGAAAGCGCTTCTTCAGTGAGGAAGAAGACTATCTTTGAGTTCAAGAAGGGTAGGGCAGAAGTAAGAACTGCCAAGGTTGAGATTGAAGATAATCCAGGCATTATCCAAAAATTGAATGAAAATTAAAGCAATAAGGATGACAATGTTAGCTAGGGTGACAAAGGTAGGATGGAGAATGAGAATGAGAGTATGGAAATCATCAAACTGAGGTGATCATTTGATCACAGGAAAGTAGGGTTGGAAGGGACCTCACAAGGTCATCTAGTCCAGCCCTCTGCTCAAGGCAGGATCATGCCTGTCGAAATCATCCCACTCAAGTGTCTGTCCAGCCTGCTCTTGAAAACTCCCAGGGACAGAGATCCTCCACTTTTCCAGGCAGCCGGTTCCAGTGCTTGACCACCCTCGTAGTCAGGAAGTTCCTCCTAATCTCCAACTTCAAGTTCCCCTGCTGAAGCCTGAGGTCCTGACCCCTACAGTCACGGAGAAAAACCCATCTCTATCCTCTCTATAACTGCCCTTCCGGTATTTATAGAGAGGCTCCTCATCCTTTTCTTTGCTCTACTCTACATGGGAGGCTGGATAAGCTCCTTTCCAGAATTGTCAAGGTGCATGCAATCTCAGTTACCCTAGCAAGATTTTATGCAGTCCAAGGTGGCATCCTATGATCAGCGAACAGCTGCAACACCCACGTGTCAGAGAGGTATACATTGGCCATAACTAAGCTTAGGCTGCAAATAGTGGGGGGAAGGCAGAATTCTCCACCCTTTTGCACCTTAGTGGAAGTTTCTAACCATCTAAATGGGTAACACCAGCAGGCTGCAGATTAGGTGTTATGCAGCCCCCTCTCCAGTGTTGTCCCTTGCATTGAATAGTCATTGGATAAAGTGGAGGGAGGTTTCTACCCTGTTGGGAGCGCCAAGCTAGAACCCAGGGCCTATGCCATGCAGGTCAGCAGCCATTTCACAAAAGCACACACCTTCTGGCTTGTGCTTTTCCTCCTAGACCCATATATCTCCGTCTCTGAGTGGCCCAACTTCGAAGGGAGTGTCAGGAAGGGCTTTGGGTAACACCTGGCCCGTGGTGCGATGGTTAGACACTGCACTGAGATGGCAGAGGTTCAGATGCGGGGAGCGGAGCTAGAGCCTGAGTCTCTCACTTCTTGCATAAGTGCCAAAAAAGACACGCGTGGCTGGACAGCTGCTGTTTAGACACACAAAGGGAGGCAGAATTGTGCCCATGGTCCCGTGATGGTCTTTCCAAGTTGTGGGGCCACGATTCCTTGCTACACGTAAGGCAGAGCTCGTTACCCTTAGGGAAAAGTTGACAGGAGCAGACTAGCAGGAGACGACATGTGTCGCCCACAAGGCCCCTTCCACTCCTATCTGTCTACACTCCTTTTTTGTGATCCTCGTGCCCCCAACTCCTGCTGCCCCTGGTTTCTTACCCGCTCTCTTACCTGGAGTAGCCATGGAAACTATTAAGAGGACAGCAAACACAAAGTAGAGGAACCCCATGGCTAGACATTTACTAGGGTCTCAGCAAGCCTGGAGAGAAGAGGAGGAGAGCCAGAGGAATTGAGAGCTTGTTGGAGATTTATAGAGCTTGTTTTCTGGCACAGAGCAGGGTGCTGTGGGAAACACATGACTTCTCCAGGTGCCAAGGGCACATGCTGGCTCTTTGACATACGCACCTGTCGCTCCGACCTGCTGAGTCCACCGACAATGATGCATATCTGCCACGTGCTCTGGGCCCATTGTTCCCCGGCTTTCCCATGGCAAAATGTGCACGGCTCCCTCCCGCCAGGACCCGGAGCTCTCCCTGCCCAGATCCGGCTGTCTGTGGTCAGAGGGAATATAGCCTATTACACCCAAGTTCCCAGGCAAGCACAAAACCATTGAGTGTAGCATTAATGAGTGGAGAGAGTCGAAATAGTGTTGTCTGAAGTGAGCTGCTGGGTCAGGAGGACCTGATGGAGATGCATGGGTAAGAAAGACTGGGATGAGGTCAGCATTACAAGGGCACCATCCCTTTCTCCACCATCCCCTCCATCACAGAGACCCAGCTAAGCCATCTCTTCTAGGTCTGTATGAGACAGCAAACTCTGTTGGTTTGCAGGTCACCAGACACTGCAGTAGCAAAAAGACCTAACTCGAAAAAGAACAGAATATAAAGTAACTCAAGAAGAGATAATTGTACAGGCCGCCTGAAGCCATGCAATCAGTGCCATACCTAGAGTCCTGGTGGCTCCGGGCAAACTTTTAGTATCAGGCCCCCCACTTCCAGAGAAAAGGATTTTTTGTTTTTGTTGCAAAAGTCTTCATCGCATCTGTGATATCAATGTCTTTAAATAGTTCATTCTCAACTGATAACATTGCCAGTCCCATATATGTGCAATATTAAAACTTTTTTTTGTAACTGTAAATTTATTTTCTGTCTGGGCCCCGGGCAGCTGCCCAGTTCACCCATGCCCGTGTCCGGGTCTGCACATAATATTGTTTCCAGTCCCTAATGGGATGATCAATATGACTCCCGAGATATATATACTGCAATCAGATGTATGATTTCGAACTGATGACTGAAGATCATTGTTTTCTTGGCTAATAAAACGAATTTGCTCAAATGCCCTTGGTGAGCGAACCTGGGTCCTGCAGATGGTTCTACTGAACACGTGAACCTTGGTTGGGAATTTGAGCTTTCAGAGTAAACCATTTCTCTGGTTTTTCAGGTCTGCTTGTGAGTCAGCCCTGGAAAGACATACAGAATGACTTCTGGTAAAGTCCATGGATGCTGTGTAGGGCAGTAAATCATTCATGGTAAAGATGGGTCACTGTTCCAGGGTGATCGACATCAGGTGGGCACTCTGGGCACATCTAGATAACATGCATTTTAATTAAGGTTGCCCATAAAATGGAATGTCCTGACACAGGCAATTCTGAAGTTCGAACAAAGAAACAGAATTGTGCTGATGCAAATGAAAATTGGGATTTGGGAAGTTTCTGGCGGAATGGGAATTCCAAATATTTCTTTCCAGAAAAGTATTTTCTAAACATTTCCGAGGCTCCCTAAAGTGCTAAGTATATTGGCAGCTTGACAACTGGGGAACTGCAGAGCATTTGGGAGAAGGACCTCAGCTCTAAGGCAGGCCACCAGCTGTGTTGTCCTGTTGCTGGGAATCCAGGATGTCTGGGAGCTCGACCGCTTATTATCAAGGAGCCGTGCATCAGGAAGGTGGGAGCTAGGGATAGGATTGCAGGTGTATGTCTGCATTGCAGTGGTCTTGGGACAAGATGTGTCCAAGTTCACCCTACCTGCCCGCTCCCATTCCCAAAAGCCAAGTGCTGAACTGCAGGAGACAAGCTGCTCCCTTGTGGCTGCTCGTGGTCTGGGGGTGATTTCTCTGCTGTGCGTCTAGGTTTGGAAGGGGTCCAGGCAAAGCTTTGCATCCCCATCCACTATCAGATTGCTAAAGAGCTCAAACCTTCCCGGCAGGTTTCGTATGTCCAGTTCTGGTGCTCACACTGTACAGAAGAGACTACAAAGGTGGTTTGAGAAGGGACATAGGAGGCACCAGAGGTCTGGGATGCCAGCCCCAGAGTGGGAGCAGTGGAGAACGGGATCTTAGGGTTTCCCCTTTTGCGGGGAATTTCAAGATCTTTGGTTATCCAGGGTGTAACTGTATTGGTCTAGAGCAGGGGTGGGCAAAACACGGCCCAGGGGCTGGATGTGGCATGCCAGGCCATTCGATCCAGCCCATGGGGCCCTAAAAAATTTAGAAAATTAATTAATCCGCCCTGGGCTGCCTGTCACGCAGCCCTTGGTGGCTTGCCGAAACTCAGTAAGTGGAAAAGGCAATCAGGAGTCGTAGTAGAGGTGGTATCTTTTATTAGAACAAGATTTATAAAAAAATGTCTTTCATTGCAAGCTTTCAGGCACAAACACCCTTCTTCAGGCATCGGAGAAAAGATTGTAAAAGTTCTCTTGGGTAGAAATGAAAGTTCATATTTCATTGGATTTCTGGTCAAATCCTCTTTGAAATTTCTCCTTTGTGAAATCTGATGAAATATGAACTTTCATTTCTACCCAGGAGAACTTTTACAATCTTTTCTCTGGTGCCAGATAAAGGGTATTTGTGCCCCAAAGCTTGCAATTAAGAGGATTTTTTGCAAAAATCGTTTTTGGTCTAATAAAAGACACCTATACTACAAGTCCTGAAGATCTTTGGTTTTCATTCTGGAGCTGTATGAAATCGGGTTTTGCGATACCGCCGCCCGTCCCCACAAACTGAATCTCCTTCCTCTGCGCACCTCCACCAGCATCCACTCCCCCCTTAATGCCATTATGTGGACTACTTCCCTTCCCAGTCAGACCCGCTCAGCATCACTGGGTACGGTGTTGGGTACTATGGGGAAGTGTTGGCTGCAATCAGTGGGGTCAGGAAAACATTTAGTAAGGGTTAATAAATACAATTATGACATGCTCATGAAGGGTTAATAAATATTTATTGTTATAAAGGTATGTCAGACCTCACTCCTGTTTGTTGCAGATAGCTTTGACTAGGGCTAGTTTTAAAAGTTCAGTTCAAAGTGGGGTTTTTTCAAGGATAAATGAGGCTTTAGTGAAATGGATCATTCTGTTAAAAAAAAAATCTGCTTTCTGTGCAAAATTTTATTTTCACCCTGAAAAAACAAATGGCTGAAAAGGGAAGGCTCTCGGCTTTAAACCAACACCTTCCCATCAGGATATCCAGCTGTGCTGTTTCACAGGGCTTGTAATTCAGTGCTCATGTCCTCATTCTTCTCCAAAGGCCGTGCCGTCATGCCAAAACGTGTCTTCTGAAGATGCCTATTACCGGGGCTCTCGTGGTCTGAGCACATCCCTTTACCATGGGGGATGTGCCATAAGCACAGAGCCTGGCCTATGGAGAAGCATAGGAGCCCGAGGAGGCTGCCAGGCTGTCTTGCAATGCCATGGACAGAGCAGCAAACAGGAGGGACAAGGCCTTTTGTCTCTGGAGGTCGGATGGAGCCTCAGCAAGTCTCGAGGGAATGGAAATGGAAGCAGATTCAGAGTAAGAGCTATGTAACCCCCCTAAGAGGGGGTTGGACTAGATGACTTCCTAAGGTCCCTTCCAACCCTAATTTTCTATGATTCTGCTGCTTAGGCTGAGCACCCAATACTCGTGTTTTCTTGTGCTCAAGTTGTTCACATGAAGTGCACTCAGCTGGCTCCGTCCTGGCTCCCAGCTGTGCAGGGTCATCTCTCCCTTTCTCATATTATCCAGCTGCCTGGGTCAGAGGGCACTGGACACATTGCAAGTTAAGAAAAGGATCCAATAAATGAAACTGCACCCACTGAGCGGGTATAGCAGAGGGAGATGGAAGAGAGGGAGCATAATGTCGCTGTTTGTTTCCCCCCCAGCAACTTTGCATCTCAAAGCTCTCAGGAATAAAACCTTCAGCTGGAGGTGAGCCCCCCAGCTGACTTGTTTGCATTTGCTTTCTGATGCCGGACTCTCCCGTCCTCTCCGCCAGCTCACCAAAGGATCTGCATTTCTTGGCTAGATGTAGGAAAGGAGGCGTCTTAGCAAGTGGGTGTATTAGCACTGTCTGTTTAGCCCGCTTTCAGTCACCCCCCTGATCTCTCTTTGCTCCTATGACAGGCTGTGCTGTTGCTCTAATACTTTTGGATACATCATGCTCACGTTACAATAATGCTGCCTGCCTCTGTTTCCCTGACTAGCTTGTGCATGGGAAAAGAAGAGGTTAATTGTGTTTGGGGATCAGCCTAAGTGTCCTATTAGTAGGTAATGAGTCGTCAAGCAACCATGTCCTAATTTGCTTATGCTGACCTGCGCTGGCCGGAGTCCAGGTGGACTCTACCCAAGAGGCTCCCTGGTGTTTCTGGTGCCAGCAAAGCATGTGAGAGGAGGACACTGCACCTGGGAGAAGGTCCTGAAGTGGGACACAAGAGAGAGGGGCTGAGGGGCTTGAGGGTGAAAGCTGGAGCTATTTTTCTGTGAGTTAGCCAGGGCTTCGTGGGCCCGAGGGAGGATCCTGCTTGCAGCGTGCCTTGTCCAAAAGAGCTCCTTGCTGCGCTGCACGTGACTTCGAGTGCACTTCGTCCCCTTGACCAGGCCAAGCACCGCTCCAGGAGCTAGGCCAGCAGGGACCTCACGAGGGGGCCACAGATAACCAGGGGAATCAGGGACGGAAAAGCTGGATCTCAGAGTTACCTACTCCAGAAGCGAAGGCTGGGTTGGCTTCAGGGGCCGTCCCAGAGACTAGGGTCTCCAGACAAGTGCTCCTCTGGGGAACCCGTGACAGCTCCCAGGATGACCCATGCATTTTGCCATTTGTGAGCACTGAGCTCAATGCTATCAGTGTGTGCAAGGCTTTGGGTGTCTGCCAATTTTAAGCTTGTCTACCTCAGGCAGAGCACGCCTCAGGCAAGGTGGGTGCAGGCACGCTGCGCTTTGCAGTGCCTTGGGCATGCTGCAAACCTGGGGAACACCAATGTAGACACTCAGAGGCTTGACTCCGAAAAGGCTCTTGAGTCCTCTAACACACATGGGAGGGCAGTGGGGCATGCTAGAGCAGAGTGGCACTTACTGCTGAGAAGACCCTCCAGCTTCACCCTGCAAAACTGACTCCTGAGCAATGGGTCTGATGACCAGGCTGTCTGAAGGTGGTTGGGGAAGTGATGGGGACAGGGAAGAGGCCAGGACTATCCCCTCTGCTGCCTTTGCACACAGACCCAGATTGACCTTGGCAGATGAGGCCCAGGGGGTGGAGGATTCAACAGGATGAGGTTGGTCGGTATATATCAGGCACCGCTGAACTACCATGAGCGGTGTTTCTTCCCCACGTGCCAGCACAGATCAAGCTGTTTTTTGGAGCCTTCACTAGGCCACCAGAGACCAGCCCAGGGCTCAGAGAGCCTTTCCCAACGTGCTCCACAGGACGCGTACGCGGAGAGTGAACCACGCAGCACACGCCAAGGCTACATCTACTCAGATTTAATGAGAGGAGTCAGTGCCATCTTGGCTGCACCATCAAGCAGCTCCTGCCAATGCTGCCACTGCTCTTCCTCGGTGCCCGGTGACGCCGTGGTCACTGCCTTTTCTTGGGGCGGGTGCAGCAAAGAAATTTGCAGTCATAGGTGGAAGAAGCCACCTCGTCCTTGTCGCATTTCTTTACGCACCGACCCCCACAGGGCTCCTTTGGTCCCCCCAAGGCTGCACAAGAGAGGGAGAGAGAGTCTAAGAGAGCAGGCCGAGCTGGCAGGAGATCAAGAGCTGCCCTGGGCAGGCGGTGCCACCCCGACAGGACCCCCTGGGGCAGGGCTGGAGTCCACACGACACAACCTACTGGCTCTCTCCACTGTTGGCCAGACCGTCCTTGTCATGATCAGACACAGCCACTTCCCAGGGATCAGGGCAACAGGGAACCCAAAAGCAGCTCATAGACATGGAGGAGAGGGGCTAGTCACCACTGGGGCTGCTATTCCCCATTGCTAAATGCCCTCCACCCCCAGATGCTGCCCCATACAGACCCACCCCTCCCAGGCCATCATCTGCCCTGACAGGAGCCCAGGACGCCAAGCAGCATCAGGCCCGGGACCTCCCGAGAGATGCCAGGGGCAGCGACGAGGCAAGGGGCACCCAGGAGCCGAGGGTGGCATCGCTGCCAGGCCCCTTCTTCTGAAGTCTCTTGCTGGGAGCAGGGCACGGGCCAAGAAGGGGACAGGGCAGTGTGGGGAGAGGCCGCAGAGATGGGGAGAGCAAGGAGGATGGAGAGACTCCGCAGACAGCAGGAGACAGGGGCTGGGCGGGGGATGCTGGCTTGGGGCGATGGCTGGTCGAGGAGCAGGGACGGGGACGGCTGGTGGCAGAAGGGGAGAGGCAGGGTTGCATGAGGAGAGGCCTCTTGTGCCGCAGGCAGTGTGAAGGCAGCCGGGAATGGAGAGAAGAGAAGAGAGGAAAGCGGGGTGGGTGGGAAGGGGAGAGTTGCATGACACCTGGGGCGGGACCAGAGAATGAAGGCATGGAGCAAACAGGGTAGGGAGAGGAGCATGCTGCGTGCTTACCAAACCGGCCGGGGCAGCTGCTGGATCAGTATTTTTTTTTTTTGGGGGGCGGGGGGGAAGGATGCCATTTGAGGTTGACACCCCAGTCGTAGGGACTTGCCTTAAGTGACCTAGAAGGACAAATTTCCAGGGGTGCCATCAGCAACTGCACATCTCATAATTCACACAGACAGCTGGCACCCATGCTGTGCTCACCCTTGTCCTGGCACAGACCTTCCTAGCATTGCCTAGTGCCCCAGGGCAAGACCTGCCTGCCCCTGCCATGGCCCCCTTTGCCCTCCCTCCGGCCTAGCCCTGCCTGGCCGCTGTCTTACCTGGAGCGGCCAAGGAGACCAGCAAGAAAACAGCAAACACGAGGTAGAGGAACTTCATGCCTGGAGGTGCACTGGGATTGCAGAGTCTGCAGAGAAGATCAGCAGGGAGAGGTTGAATCTCACAGGTGGTGGGTCCTCTGGCCGGGGACCCTGGTACTTAAAGGGCTGGGAACTGGGGGAGAAGCACGGACTCACTGGTTGCTCCATGCCGCATGGTAATGTCACTCCGACCCAGCGAGCCCGCTCACAATGTCTCATATCTGCCGTGTGGCTGTGGCCCATTGTTCCTGGTGACACCATGGCACTTCCATTGAAACATGTCCTGTTCCCCCCATGGCACCTGGACACCTTGCAATATCCTCCCTCTTCCAGATCCGGCTGCCAGAGGTCAGAGGCTGCTGGACAGTTTACCTCTTGGTTCCCTGGTAAACATAGAGCCATTGCCTGTAGCTGTAGTGAGCTGGGAGCGTCCATGCAGAGCTGCTTGCAACAGCTGATTGCATAATCAGGTAATCAGGTAAGTGATATGAGCCTGGGTACTGCTGGGATTAGAAGGGCAGTCCATTCAACTTCAGGAGGCCTCAAATGCCTCTATACTAATGCTCGCAGCATGGGGAACTAGCAGGAGGAACTAGTTCTCCTGCTAGCCAGCTCCAACCCAGACATAGTGGGGCTCACTGAAACGTGGTGGGACCCAACGTATGACTGGGCAGTGAATAGCAAGGGCTACAGGCTCTACAGGAAAGAGGAGAGGCAGGAAGGGTGGGGGTGTGGCACTCTATGTCAAGGAGCAACACACATCCACAGTGAGTAACACTGGGTCAGAGGAGGAGCAAACAGAAGTGCTCTGGGTTAGAATACAAGGGGGTCAGAGAGAAAGGGACTTAACGGTGGGGGTCTACTACAGACCACCCAAACAAGGAGAAGATCGAGACCAGGAATTCTTACGTCAGCTCACGGAGATAGTTAGGGCCAAGGATGTGGTCATTATGGGTGACCTAAACTTGCCAGACATCTCCTGGGAGGAGCAGACAGCCAGGCCTGACCGCTCACGCAGGTTCCTAACTGACATACAGGACCTCCATCTAACCCAGGAGGTGCACAGCCCCACCAGGAGAGATGCCTTGTTGGATTTGGTCCTGGCCACGGGTGACGACCTGGTACAGGGTCTGTGGGTGCTCGACCACCTGGGTGATAGTGATCATCGTCTGCTGGAATTCACCATCCAGCGCAAGGTGGTGAAAGCCTCCAGCAAGGCAGCAGCCCTCGACTTCAGGAGGGCAGACTTTAACAAGGTGAAAAAACTAGTGGGGGAAGCACTGAGGTCCCAGAGCACGAGGGAGTTGAGTGTCCAGGAGGAGTGGTCGCTCCTTAAGAAGACGATCCTCCAAGCTCAAAGGGAAGTAATCCCCACACGAGTCAAAGGGGGCAAGAGGGCACAAAGGCCCCCATGGCTCACCAAAAGCATCTGGGAACGTCTCCAAACAAAAAAGGAGGCGTACACCCGTTGGAAGGGAGGGGCCAGCACAAGAGAGGGCTATACGTCGGTAGCTCGGGAATGTAGGGGGCGGTCAGGAAGGTGAAGGCGGAGATGGAGCTGGGACTAACGACCCAGATCAAGAACAAGAAGTCCTGTTTCAAATACATAGTGGGCAAAAGAAGGTGCCAGGTAATGTGGGGCCTCTGCAGGACACGCTAGGAAATCTGGTCATCTCACCTGACAGTAAAGCTGACATATTCAACAATTTCTTTGCCTCCACATTTCTGAGGAGGGACCCGGATATCTCCCCCACTGGTCCCCCCGAGGGCCCTGTGGGAGGCACGCCCAGGCCTAGGGTTAATGAGGATGTTGTCAGGGAACTTCTGGAGGGACTAGATGTATTTAAATCCACAGATCCTGATCTCAACCCCAGAGTGCTGAAGGAACTAGCAGGGGTCATTGCGGGACCCCTGGCGCAGCTCTACGAGCACTCATGGCACTCAGACGATGTGCTGGAGGACTGAAAAAGGGCCAATGTGGTCCCCACCTTCAAAAAAAGGAGGAAGGAGGACCCAGGAAACTATAGGCCCATGAGTCTTACCTCAGTCTTGGGGAAGCTTTTCTAAAGAATTATCCTGGCACATGTTGAGGAAGGGCCGGCAGGGGAGGTTATGTTCAGGGGCAACCAACACGGGTTCATTAGGGACAGGTCTTGTCAAACCAACCTGGTGGCCTTCTACGACCAGGTCACCAAGTCCTTGGATGCAGGTGTCACAGTGGATGTAGTCTTTCTGGACTTCAGGAAGGCCTTCGACACTGTCTCCCACCCCACTCTCAGTAAGAAACTAGGAGACAGTGGTGTTGATGCCTACGCGGTCAGATGGGTCACTGACTGGCTGGAGGGCCGCACCCAGAGGCTGGTGGTGGATGGGTCTTATTCAACCTGGAGGGATGTAGGCAGTGGGGTCCCCCAGGGCTCGGTCCTTGGGCCCGCGCTGTTCAACATCTTCATCAGCGACTTGGACGAGGGAATAGAAAGCACCCTGTTCAACTTCGCAGATGACGCTAAGATGTGGGGTGAAGTGGGCACGCTTGTAGGAAGGAACAGGCTGCAATTGGACCTGGACAGGTGACAGGGGTGGGCCAGAGAGAACAGGATGGGGTTTATCACTGACAAGTGCAGGGTAATGCACCTGGGGAGGAAGAACCAGCAGCATACCTACACGCTGGGGAACTCCCTTCTCATCAGTGGTAAGACAGAAAAGGATCTTGGAGTCATCATTGATGCCAAAATGAACATGAGCCAACAAAGTGGGGACGCAGTCAGGAAGGCCAACCGCACCTTGTCATGCATCCACAGATGCATCTCAAGCAGGTCCAAGGAGGTGATCCTCCCCCTCTACGCGACACTGGTCAGGCCTCAGGTGGAGTACTGCGTCCAGTTCTGGGCGCCGCACTTCAGGAGGGATGTGGACAGCATGGAGAGGGTCCAGAGGAGGACCACTCACATGATCGGGGTCAGCAGGGCAGGTCCTACGAGGAGAGGCTACAGGACCTGAACCTGTTCAGCCTCCAAAAGAGAAGGCTGAGGGGGGATCTAGTGGCAGTCTACAAACTAGTCAAGGGGGACCAGCAGGCATTGGGGGAGTCCCTGTTCCCCCGAGCACTCCCGGGAGTTACAAGAAACAACAGGCACAAGCTGGCAGAGGGTAGATTCAAACTAGACATCAGGAGGCGCTATTTTACTGTCAGGGCGGCTAGGATCTGGAACCAACTTCCAGAAGAAGTGGTGCTGGCTCCTACCTTGGGGGTCTTCAAAAAAAGGCTGGATGAACATCTGGCCGGGGTTCCTCTTTCCTGCCACGGCAAGGGGTCAGACTAGATGATCTCCTCAGGTCCCTTCTGACCCTATGAAACTATAAGAAGACACGGCGGAGATTTGTCAGCACGTGTCTGGTTGGGAAGAGATCAGCATCATAAAGGCAGGAGCATTTCCATAACACAGACCCAACCATCCTACAGTCTATAGGTCTGGGCTGGTACTCTCAATATGTTGTCTAGAAGCCATGAACGAAGCCCCCATCCAGCAGCCGTGTCACAGGGACGGTGTATGTGGCAGGGAATTGACTGAGGTGCTCTGATGCTGCTATGATGAGCAGGAGAGGAAACCTTTCCCTGCAATTAGTACTAACATCTATATTCCCATTTCTCCATTCTTATCCCCAGCTGTGATCCTTTCGAGTCATACAACAGTAGGGCTGGAAGGGAGGTCAGGTAGTTCAACCCCTGTTCAAGGCAGGAACATCCCTGGTCAAAGCATCCTGGACAAATGTTGGTCGAACCTGTTCCTAAACCTTTCCAAGGATGGCAATTCCACAACCGCTTTGGTAGCCTGTTGCAATGCTGGCCCACCCTCTTAGTGAGAGTGTCCTTTCAAATCTTCAACTTAAATTTCTCTTGCTGCAGTATAAAACCATTTTTCTTCAGCCTATCCCCGGCAGGCACAAAGAGTAGTCTTATCACCATTGTCTACCCTTCTGGCATTTGAAGATTGTTATCAAATCCCTTGTCCGTCTTTCCTTCTCAAGAGTAAATATGCCTGGTGCTTTTAGCCCTTCTTTGTAAGACATGTTTCCCAGGTTCCTAATCGTTCTGGTCACTCCTTGCTGAAATCTTTCTAATTTGTCTGTGTCTTTTTTAAAGCGCAGTGCTCCAAACTGGACACAGATGTGAAGGCTGGACAGTCACACAAATTCATGGCATCATTGCACACGGATTCGTGGCATCATGACAACAATCACCTGTGGTTTGGTGGCTAGAGTAGTTAGTGCCCTAGCCGATGAGCTGTTGGGAAAGAGTTATGGACATACTCAGGCATGCAAAGGACCCTTTTATGTTCCTCAGTCTAAGTCCAATTGTCATAAGATTTGGCCAACTCCATTTTCGGAAGCCTAAAGTCACTATGCGTCCACAAGGTGCGTGCATATGTGTTATGGCTGCTGCCGTGTATGCTCAGCCTGTGCTACTGAATAGTTGTGCATAGCCATCTATGCGTGCTGGGCTACGTGCCCAGAATTACTCTTCATCTGAATGCAGAAGTCCCAACAATGACCTGTAGATGTCCAAAAAATGGCCACCTAGACGGCCAGGAAAGAACAGAAAGTCAGCCTATGTACCATCCTATGTCCTACGTGTATTATGTCGCTGATGTTCACTGAGGATGTGAGCCTGTCACAGCTAGCTATTTGAAAGGCCAGATCTAGCTTAAGTAGTCTCATCTTTTTAGCTTTAGAGGCCTCTAGTTTAATCCAAGATGGTGGCCATCACAATTATAGTAGCACATATGGCCTATAAGGCATACAAATCAGTCCAGCATCTGTAATGTATCAGAAGAGAATTTCATAGATTTCATAGATTTTATAGCCATTAGGGCTGGAAGGGATCTCGGAAGATCATCGAGTCCAGCCCCCTGCCCTAGGGGCAGGAAGTCAGCTGGTGTCATAGGATCCCAGCAAGATAAGCATCCAAATTTCTCTTGAAGGTGTTCAGTGTGGGTGCTTGAACCACCTCCGATGGCAGGCTTTTATTTCCAAATAAATATTCCAAATATTCCAATATTGTTTTATTTCCAAATAAAATATTCCAAGCTGTATTTGCTTGCCTCCATACATGAGATCCGTACTGTGTTACTCAATACCTCTGCACGGAGAAGAATCTACCATCATTGCAAAGTTTATACCAACTTTATGAGCCAATGCATGTGTCATGGTTTGGCTGTGGAAATCTGGAAGTGTAGAAGCCAGCATTTTATAGATTTTAGGTTGTGCAAAGCACATTATGGTAATTTAATATCGCCGTTGGCATGATTCAGGCAAGAGAAATCCACTCAATGATTCTCACATGGAGCCCAATAACCTCTTGTTGAACTAAAGGGGGCATCTTTTAGAAAGACTTTCAATGGCCAGTAAAGACTTCAAGACATGGAGACTCTACCCCTTGACTTCAAGTTGTCCCGAAGCTGGATTACCCGCAGTGTTCAAAACTGTTTCCACAATGAATTTGTCTTTTACTTGCTATGTTGCTGTGTGCTAAGTTAAAGAACCTTCTGGTCATGAACAATTCCTTGAATCTTATGGTCAACTCTACTTCACTGTATTCTGATTTGTATACCACGCCAATCGCTGATATCTAAGTATGTGAAACGAGGAGTCAAACCGGGTCCTTAGAGTGTCAACAACCACAAAACTCTCTTGGCACCTCCATTTTGAACTGAAAAGCTCTCTTGACATCTCTAGTAGAGCTTTGCAGCACTACAAGAAACCCCTTGCTCTGGAGGGCAATTCAGTTTGACAAGGTCAAGCATCTAAAATCTCTTGTACAGTCAATGGGGTGACTTTGGAAAAGCTTACAGACAGTTCTGATTTAGGCTCCCAAGTGTGCTACATAGAGCACAGAGATTCGTAGATGCCTCCAGAGGGTGATTCAGAAAGCCGAGGTGAGGGTGCAGAGACATGGCTGGGTGCACAGAACAGAGGGCCAGTGGTGACTGGTTGCCACTGGTGTGACCATGTGGCTGCCAGCAGCAGCCATTCCCTCTCCTGCTCCACAAGTGGACACCCAGGGTTGCCATGGTTGCTCCACCCTAGTTACATCACTGTGAGGGTGTGCAACACAAGTAGATTCATTAATGGATTTTCAGGACTCGAGCAGGGTGGAGCAGAACCACACCTGGATGCCCAAGTCCGCCCGGGCTGCAAAAACAGCCTTTGTGCCACCATAGACACTTTTACGGCATCAAGAAACCCTAGCAAAAAGACACCCATGCCCCTTGTAGCACCACAAATGCCTAACATTGTGGCTGTGATAATAATTTCTGCTACTTGTTTTGTAGTAGACCTCTCTTTGCTTTCTGAGAGGAGAGTGCAGGCAGCCTGGAGCTGCCTACACTCCCCGGTGCGCTGGGCAGGTTTTCCTGGGGTTTCAGGGGTCTGGTCCTACGCACCCTAGGAGTCCTCCTGAAGGGGAGTCCCTGGGAATGTGTCCTAGGGAGCACCGCTGCAAAGGAAGCACTGGGAGCACAAGGGGCTTTACTCGGCAGAGCAACAGGCAATGTCGGTTTATGGCCTCTTAAGTCAAAGAGAATCTGACTCTAGGTTACTTATGGAGGAAGAGAGCTGGCTTTATGCTGGAGATAATACTGCTGTCTGTCTGCATTGGTTTCAGGAGACATCTTCCTGCTTGCCCATTGCCCTGAATCTCAAAACATAGCTTCCTTTCATGCTGTCAGGATTATGCTGAACAACAACATGGTAGATGTGCTTTTGCCTGTGTGAAGGCTCCCCTTTAGGAGAATAGAGAGCTACGTGTCCCCTCCAAATCTGCCCCCGGGAGGACACAAGGCTCCCTACTGAAAGAGCAAGGAAGCCATGCATCTCCACAGCTGAAGAAAGATCACCCCTCTCGCCTAGTCATATGAGTTTGGTCCAAGTGGAGGCTAAGCCAGGACTATCTTTGTGCTAACATAGGATCGGGCTTTAATGAGGTTACAAACGCATTGTCAGCCGTCCCCTGATTCGAGGATGATCTCCACCATGGTTCATTAATGGGTCTTGAGGTGATTTAAAAGTTCAATCCTTGAGCCACAGATCTGACTGCAAAAGTTGCCGGTCTTTCCACAGGGGAGAGTAGGCTGTAGCTTGGGAGTCCTCCCCTTTTCCTTCCTCCTCTCTCTCCACCGCTTTCAGGGAATGTCATTTTACCTTGACATGGGCTGCCACATGGTTGAGGTTGCAGTGCCATTGGAGTTGTTCAGCAGCCAGCTCCTCCCAGCTCTTGATGTCAGCATTCGTTTTCTTGAAGTATGCCTTCAGTGTGTCCTTGTAGCCTTTCCCTTGGCCGACATGAGATCTCAGGCCACAGCTAAGCTGGGAGGAAGGCACTTATTCTGAGCTGAGAGCCAGGCATCTGCACACAATGTCTGTCCAGCAAAGCTGATGCTTTGGGATCGCTGACTCAGTGCTGGTAGTGTTGGCTTCAGCCATGATCCTGACATCTGTGTGCCAATGTTCCCAATTGATGTCGAGGATTTTCTGGCGTCATTGGTGATGCCTCTCCAGGCTCTTGAGATGATGACAGTAGGTCACCCACATTTCACATCCATAGAGGAGAGTGGAAACGATGACTGCCTTGTAGACCTGCATGTTGGTGTCCTGGATATTAGTTACAAGCTATGGCCTTTTCAGTCACTGCCTTCCAGGCCAGTTCCCCTCTTGGTGACCAGGACCCACCTCCTTTGTCCCTTTGTAATGAGCTTACATTGAGGCCTACCAAAATGCTCTTCGTTTTGAGCCTGCCCAGAGCACTATGATTATGCAGATCCCTCTGTAGCAATGACCTTTAATTCTTTGCCATGAATTATTCACCACTCGGACAATCTGTGCATCAGCTGTACGTGTGACCAGCAGTGGATTTTATTGTTCTCTCCAGGGCTGAGTCACAACCAGAAATGGGAAGAAAGACGACAAAAATGACCTTAAAAACTTAAATTCCCAAACAAATTTCAGTCCATGTTCTTCCATGTTTGCTCACCATGAACTTGCGAGTAGTTTAGTGTAACGAGCAGAAGCACATAGGAATAACAACGTCTATGCCTGAACTAAACAATTCTCCCAGTGCAAATCTCAAGCTGTAGGTTTGATTACAAGTTTGGAAACTAGCACCCTAGTAGTTATGGGTAGTTAGCCATGTCAGTCTGCAGCCAGGCAGAAGGGAAGGGTCTAAGTAGTTCAGAAAGGCTGTTTCTGAACTAGTTAGTCTTTAAGGTGCTACCCTGTCCTGCTTTCACCCTCATAGTTAGTTCTAAAAGTTATCAACTCCGCAAGCAGAAACAATGTAGTATCCCTAAATTTGACTGAGGTAACAAACCAACCGGTCAGCCTCACACCGAGAGTTTTACTGTCTCATGCGCTTAAATGAAGACAGAGCAGTAGGAAGGTGGAAGGCAAAACGTATCGGCGCATTTGACCTAGCCAAAGTGGAGCTGCCTGGAAAAGTTGTTTTCCCTCCTGTTAATAATTTCAATTTTTGGTTAAAGAAGTTGTCTCAAATTGGGACAAAAATCTGAACTTTTGTCATGGGAGGAAACTTTGCACAGTTCTGTTTTGAAGAAACTAAAGATAAGCTTCTTCTGCTTGCTTCCCTCTCACCTTCCCAAATCCCCAGGCAGCATCTTCTGAGACTGCCAGATCCCCAGGCCCCAGCTCCTCGAAGCCTGGAAGTTCGGTAGCTCCATCTTACAGGGAGCCTTCGTTCCCTGATCGCCTCTTGTGAAGAAGGCAGGGAGCCTGGCAAAGCCCCAGGTAGGCCGGGGGCTCTGACTTCCACCATCATCTCCACGTGGACGGTCAAGGAACTGGTTGTGGTAGGGTTGTGGTACCCTGCAACACATTAAGCTGTAGAGCTGGGGAGCTGAGAAGTGCACCTGGCCAGGCACCTGGCTGGTGGACGGACTCACAGAAACCCCAGCAAGAAACCAGCCAGCCCGACTCCTTGCTCAGCACTGGAACGGACGCGGGCTTGAGGGACATGTTGGTCACCAGCCAGCCTGATCCCAGCAGGCGCGACTCTGCCGGAAATGTTCAAGTCAGCTCGTGCGAAGAAGGCTCATGCACGTGTGCTGACAAACCAGGCTAAGCTCGGGTGTTGGGGAGCATACTCCATGCCAGGGAAGCAGGGAGCTTCCCTCCCTCTTACTTCCCACCCTGCCGATGCAAAATTTAATGCATCAAAATCTACCCACGGATGAGAAATATTTAATGGAGCGGAAGGAGAAAGGCCCCTGTCTTTGCGATGGCAATCTTGCCCAGCAGAGCCATGCCAACAGATCTCCATCCTATTCTTGCACACAACACCCCACTTGAAGCAGCTCTGTAAGGACGCTCCCCACTCACTGCGGCTACAGACAATGGCTCTGTGTTTCCTGGGGAATTGAGAGGTAAACCGTCCAGCAGCCCCTGACCCCAGGCAGCCGGATCTGGAGGAGGGAGGATATTGCCAGGTGTCCAGGTGCCGTGTGGGGAACGGGGCACGGTTCAATGGAAGTGCCGCGGGGACACCAGGAACAATGGGCCTGGGCACACGGCAGGTGTGAGACATTGTGAGCAGGATCACTGGGTCGGAGCGACATGACCACATGCCATGGAGCAAACAGTGAGGCCTCCGAAATCAGAGTTCATTCTCCTCCCCCAGCTCCCAGCCCTATAAGTACCAGGGTCCCAGCCACAGGATCCATCACCTGTGAGACTCAACCTCTCCCGGCTGATCTTCTCTGCAGACTCTGCAATCCCAGTGCATCTCCAGCCATGAAGTTCCTCTACCTTGTGTTTGCTGTTTTCTTGCTGGTCTCCTTGGCCGCTCCAGGTAAGACAGCGGCCAGGCGGGGCTGGGCCGGAGAGAGGGCGGAGGGGGCCGTGGCAGGGGCAGGCAGGTCTTGCCCTGGGGCACTAGGCAATGCTAGGAAGGTGTGTGCCAGGACGAGGGTGAGCACAGCATGGATGCCGGCTGTCTGGCATGTGCACATGCTGATGGGTGGCATTACAGCAAATCCTTTTGGATTTGGGCTCAGGGAGCTTTGCATACAGACTGCCAGAATTTCCTCTTCTCCTAAAACCATCTAACTCTGACCCCAGGGGCCAACACCCTCCCTTAGGGCGTCTCGGGTGCTGCCCCTACACCCAGCTGGGGCAACAACAGGCTCAGGGCAGCCAGAAGGCTGGGTGCCTTCCTCTCACGATTAGGCCAATTTTGTGTGGGCACCATTATAGTGGGTTGATGGTCCCCAAGGGTGGGGGTGCCAGCCCCTACATCCAGAAGGGCAGAGCAGGAAAGCTCTGCCCTGCCCTCAGGGGTGTCCCAGCAGCCTCCAGTTTGAGGGATATGTCCAATTCAGAGGAAAACCTCACTGGTCCTCTCCCAGCCACCCTGTCCCAGCTTCCCCAGCAGCTACAGCCTCGGCCACCAATGCTGCAGCCATGCACTTCCAAGTGTGCACAGGGATCAGGGTCCCTCCCTAGGACCAGGAGGGACTTCCAGCTCTGGGGTGTTGTAGGTGGCTGCCAGATACAAACGGGGTGTGCTCCCTGCCCTCTCCTTCCCCAAACCCCTCCTGTCACCTCCTCCTGTCACCCGGCTCTGCCCCGCAGCCCCTGCCCTCTCCTTCTCTACTCTGCCCGGCTCTCTCTGGGCTCCTCCGTGGGAGCCTACACATCCCCCTTCCCACCCACCCCGCTTTCTTCTCTTCTCTTCTCTCCATTCCTGGCTGCCTTCACACTGACTGTGGCACAAGAAGCCTCTCCTCATGCAACCCTGCCTCTCCCCTTCTGCCACCAGCCATCCCCATCCCTGCTCCTCAACCAGCCATCGCCCCAACCCAGCATCCCCCGCCCAGCCCCTGTCTCCTGCTCTCTGCAGAGTCTCTCCATCCTCCTTGCTCTCCCCATCTCTGCAGCCTCTCCCCACACTGCCCTGTCCCCTTCTTGGCCCATGCCCTGCTCCCAGCAAGAGACTTCAGAAGAAGGGACCTGGCAGCGATGCCACCCTCGGCTCCCAGGTGCCCCTTGCCTCGTCGCTGCCCCTGGCATCTCTTGGGAGGTCCCGGGCCTGACGCTGCTTGGTGTCCTGGGCTCCTGTCAGGGCAGATGGTGGCCTGGGAGGGGTGGGTCTGTATGGGGCAGCATCTGGGGGTGGAAGGCATTTAGCAATGGTGACTAGCCCCTCTCCTCCGTGTCTATGAGCTGCTTTTGGGTTCCCTGTTGCCCTGATCCCTGGGAAGTGGCTGTGTCTGATCATGACAAGGATGGTCTGGCCAACAGTGGAGAGCCAGTAGGTTGTGTCCTGTGTGGACTCCAGCCCCAGCCCTGCCCCAGGGGGTCCTGTCGGGGTGGCACCGCCTGCCCAGGGCAGCTCTTGATCTCCTGCCGGCTCGGCCTGCTCTCTTAGACTCTCTCTCCCTCTCTTGTGCAGCCTTGGGGGGGCCAAAGGAGCCCTGTGGGGGTCGGTGTGTGAAAAAGTGCGACAAGGGCGAGGTGGCTTCTTCCACCTACGACTGCAAATTACTTTGCTGCACCCGCCCCAAGAAACGGTACTGAGCGCGGCGGCCCCGGGCACTGAGGAAGAGCAGCATCAGCATTGGCGGGAGCTGATCGACGGCGCGGCCGAGATGGCGCTGACTCCTCTCATTAAATCTGAGCAGATGTAGCCTTGGCGTGTGCTACGTGGTTCACTCTCGCCGCACGCGTGTCTGTGCAATATCAGGGAAGACTCTCTGGGCCCTGGGCTATGACACTAGTGGCTGGTCTCTGGTGGCTCAGTGAAGTCTCTAAAAAGACTCCGATCTGTGTAGTCAACATGATACATGGGGAAGGAACATAACCCATGGCAGTTTCCCTTTAGTTGCCCAGAAATGATCTGGTTTTTCCCTTTAGTTGCCCAGAAATGATGTGGTTTGGTGGCAGGTCCCGGGTGGGTGGAGGTTGAGGGAGGAAAAGCTCGTATCTCCTGGCTGTGAAGGCAACTCTCTGTAGGGATGTACTGATGAACGTCAGCCTTCTCCTCGGCCCAGCCTTTCCCGTCTCATTCTAGGATGGCCCTTCTCCTAGCCCTCCCCAACTCTCCATCATGGAGGAGTCAGAGGGCTGGTTTCCCTCCTCCTTCTTCCTACTTCCGCTGTCTCCCCCTGGGGCTGTTCACACTGGGCTCCTCAAACTCCAATTGCTCCACTTTGCTGGGTTAGTGAAACCATCTAGAGGGATCTATAGGAACACAGGAAGTGCCACACTATCCTGGTTGCCCTTCTCTGGACCTTTTCCAAGTCTGCTACATCTGTTTTTTGAGATGCAGAGACCCGACCTGCACGCAGCATTCAAGACACGGGTGCACCCTCGATTTCTATCATGGCAAGACATGGCTCTCTGCTTTCCAACTTCAGTGGTGCTCAACATTTGCATCTGGTGGGCTGGATGGGCATTGTCTGGGGTCCCTCCTTGGGCTAGATCCAGCCAGGGGACCCAATGGAGCACCTGGGCTGGGCACGGTGTGGCCCATCTGGCTGCACAGGGGAGGCGAAGACAGCCCAGCCTGATCCAGCCACGTGGGGGAAGGAAGCTGGCCTGGCCCCATGGGGAGGGGAAGGGGCATGACCTGGCATCAGTTCAACACCATGGGGGGAGTGAATGTGGCCTATCCCCAGCCTGGCTGGGTGGACGGGAAGGGACATGGGCCGGCCCCGACCTGGCCAGAGAGAGGGAAGTGGAAGTGGCTTGACCCCGTGGGGAGTATGGGGAGGAACTGGGCATGGGCTGCCCCTGAGCAAGTGCCATGGGTGTAGGGGGGTAGTACAGCCCCGAAGAGAGCAGGGGGTTAGCCTGGCTCCAACCCAGCCATGTGGAGGGAAGGGGCTGTAGCCTGGCCCTGATCTAGCCACACAGAAGGAAGGTCATGGCCCATCTCTGACCCACCGCACAGGGCTTGGGATACTGGAAACAGTGGAGGGTGGCAGGCCACCCCGTGGGATGGCTTCCCAGGCTTTGCAGGGTGGAGGTTGACGACCCTAGCTCTTCTTTACGATGCCCAAATTTCATTAACATTTTAGTCACTGCTGAGCACCGAGTGGACATTTTTAGCAAGTCATCTGCGATGACTTCAAGGTTTCCTTCTTGAGTCGTGGCGCTAATTCTGAACCCAGCACCGTGCATGTAGAGCTGAGGTTATTTCTCCCTATGAGCCTCACCTTGCACTTCTCAACATAGGAGGAAAGCATATTTTCAAAGCAACCAAAACCAGCTCTAGTCCGCTCTGGGGCCCATGTGCTTGCTGCAGCAACCGTCATCAGAGTTTGAGTCTCCCAATGATGAGTGCATCCTTGACAGAAGAGGAATGCCCAACACTGAAGGAGTTCATGGATCCTCCAGCTCCGCTCCTTTATTTACAGGCATCCACACACTTCTGCACTTCCTGCACCTTCCCATCCAGATGCTGACATCTGCATGCCCTTGGCTAGCTGGGGGCTGGGTTTAGCTTCATAGGATCACAGAAAAGTAGGTGTTGAAGGGAACCCAGGAGGTCATCTAGCCCAGCCCGCTGCTCAAAGCAGGCATATCCCTATGCAAACCTTTCCAAACAAGCGCTCGTCTAAACTATTCCAAAGCTCCACAAACTAATCGGTCACACAACTATAAGGCAGACAGCTCATGGACAGCAAAAACAGCCTATCCTGACACAGGTAATACAGGGGGAGGAGGGCATTGTCAGCATACAGCCACAGCAAGGCTATTAAATACATGAGAGAGATCCAAAGAAGAGGACCAGACCCCTGGTACCAACCACTCCCCACCCCGCTATTCTTGGTACCAATCTGACCACGGGAAAACATTCCTTCCTGATGCCAAACATGATGGTTGCCCTGATGCCAAGCAGAGGGGCAAGACCCTCTAGCAGCAACCTCTGGGTTTAGCTCCAGCCGAAGCACTGGCACACCTCAGTCACAGGTCCCTGCCCTGGTTGCAGGCAAAACCCAGCGCTTCTGGGGATGGTGAAAAAAACCCTGACGCCTGTAGCAACAGGAAGGGGAAGAATCGTGCCGGGTCACATACGGCAACGATCGAAGCCCAGAAGTGTGGGAAATACCCGGCACTCCCACACCGTTCTGCGGCTGCAGACAGCTCCCATCGCAGACTGGGTAAGAGAAGCATCACTTGCAAATCCAGGGAAGTGACTCGTCTGCTTTCACTGCTGCGGTCTTGCCTGGAGGACTGTGTCCAGTTCTGGCTCCCACCCTTCGAGAAGAATGTGGATAGTTTGGAAAAAGTCCAGTGCAGAAAAGATTAGAGACTTGGGAAGCAAGACTTATGAGTAAGGACCTACCAAAATCGCAATTTTGCGGAAATCGCAAAATCTGCGTTGCCTGCAAAATCATAGAAATATAGAAAATGAGGGTTGACCTCAGGAGGTCACATCTAGTCCAACCCCCTGCTCCAAGCAGGACCCGCCCCAACTACATCATCCCAGCCAAGGCTTTGTCTAGCCAGGTATTAAAAACCTCCAAGGATGGAGAGTCCACCACCTCTCCGGGGAGCCTGTTCCAGGGCTTTACTACCCCACTCATGAGAAAGTTTTTCCTAATATCTAACTGTAATGGGGCTCCTACCCCATTACTGAGAGTGGGGAGCAAACCCTGGGGTCAGGCACAGACTCAAGGAGGAAAAGACTTGAGAAAACACTCACCCCAGAGCCAGCAGTGACAGCAATAACGGGATCTGGGGGCTTACACTGAAACCTCCCAGGTCCAGCAGGCACAGGTCACCCTGAGGCTTCATGTAACAAGTCAAATCAGTTATTGCCTGTGAGTGCTTTGGAAAGCTGCTGACCAGCAAGGGGCATGGCCAGGAAACCGAGGCATTTTGAGGAAGTAGCAAGCCCAGAGCAGGGCAAAATGCAGGGGCCGGTGGGCCCAGAGCCTAGGGCAGGGCAGAGTATGGGGGCTAGTGGGCTCAGAGCCCAGAGTAGGGCAAACAAAGCCCATGGAGGGCCGAGTTGGTGCAGCCAGGTCTGGTGCTGTGGGCCTAGGCTATGGGCCCCCGCCAAGAGAAAAATGGGCTGAGGCTGGAAGGGCCAAGCCGGACAAGCATATTCAGACACCCCAAGATGTCTAGTCAGCCCACAAACCAGGGCTAGTTTGGGAAGCCCTGGGGCAGCCTCCCCCTGAGCTGGGGGCTGACCGGCCACCCGGGGGTTCTGCGGCAGGATGACCGCCCCGGGCACCAAAGCCAAGGGGCGCCAACAGCTGCTGCCCAGCCGGGGCGGGGTGCGCTACAGAGCCATGAGTGGATAGCTTGTGGGGACATGGGGACGGGGGGAGGGAGGCTTCTGCCACTGCGTGAACTCCGGGGCAAGCATGCCGGAGGGGGGGATGTGTGCCTCCCAGATCTATGGGTGGGGTGAGGGTAGGCTGCTGCTGGGTACTAGGCTTTGCCCCAAGTGCCCAACTTTCTTGCCATGGCACTGAGTACTCCAGATGTGGCCCCACCAGGACTGAACAGAGGGGAATAATCACTCCCTTTGAGTTGCTGGCAATGCTCCTACCAGTGCAGCCTTCTTGGCAACTAGTGCACACTGCTGGCTCATATTCAGCTTCTTGTCCACTGTCACCCCCAGGTCCTTTTCTGCAGAGCTGCTGCCCAACCAGTCAGCCCAGCCCATGCTGGTGCATGGGACTGTTCTGTTCTAAGTGCAGGACTTTGCACTTGTCCTTGTTGAACCTCATGAGATTGCTTTTGGCCCCAATCCTCCAATTTGTCACGGTCTCTCTGTATCCTAGCTTTATCCTGAGGCATGTCTACTACTTCCCCCAGCTTGGTGTCACCTGCAAACTTGCTGAGGGTGCACTCTGTGCCATCTTCCAGGTCATGGATGAAGATATTGAACAAAACTGGTCCCAGGACTGACCCCTGGGGAGCTCCACTTGGGATCAGCTGCCAACTAGACATCAAGCCATTGACTACTACCCTCTGAGCCCAACAACCCAGCCAGTTTTCTGTCTACCGTACAGTCCATACATCCCACCCAGACTTCCTCAGCTTGCTTGCAAGAACGTTGTGGGAGACCATATCTGCTCTCCCCACATCCACAGAGCCAGACATCTCATCACAGAGGGCAATCGGGTGGGTCAGGCATGACTTGCTTTTGGTGAATCCATACTGACCATTCCCAATCACCTTCTCCTCCAGTTGCTTAGAAATGGATTCCTTGAGGATCTGTTTCATAATTTTTCCAGGGATTGAAGTGAAGCTGACAGGTCTGTTGTTCCCTGGATCCTCCTTCTTTCCCTTCTTAAAGAGGGATACTATTCTTGCCCTTTTCCAATCATCCAGGGCCTCTCTGGGAGCTGATCTTGCCTACTAAGACTGAGGTGAAAAAGGGCAATGAGCGCTTCAGTCTTTTCCGTATCATCCGTCACAAGGTTGCCTCCCCCATTCAGTAAGGAACCCACACTTTCCCTGACCTTCCTCTTGTTGCTAACATCCTTGTAGAAACCCTTCTTGTTACCCTTCACATCCCTTGCTAGTTGCAACTCCAGTTGCACATTGGCTTTTCCGATTTCATCCCTTCATGCCTGAGCAATATTCTTATACTCCTCCCTAGTTGTTTGTCCAAGTTGCCACTGCTTGTAAGCTTCCTTTTTGTGGTATAACTCACTGAAGAGTTCCCTGCTAAGCCAAGCTGGTCTTCTGCTGTACTTGCTAGTCTTCGTACACATTGGGATGGTTTGTTCCTGCACGCTCAGGAAGGTTTCTTTAAAATACAACCAGCTCTCCTGGGCTCCTCTCCCCCTCAGACTGTCTTCCCAGGGATGCTGCCCATGAGTTCCCTGAGCAAGTCCAAGTCTGCTTTTCTGAAGTCCAGGGTCCTTACTCTGCTGCTCTCCATCTTTCCTTTCCTCAGGATCCTGAACTCAATCATCTCGTGGTCGCTGCTGCCTAAGTTGCCATCCACTACTGCATTCCCCACCAATTCTTCCCTGTCTGTGAGCAGCAGGTCAAGAAGAGCACGGCCCCTAGTTGGTCTCTCCAACACTTGCACCAGGAAGTTTTCCCCAGCATACTTCAAAATCTTCCGGGCTTGCCTGTGAAATCCACAAAAAACCCAACTTCCTGAAAATAAAATTCAGGGGGAGACGGGGACGGGACATGACCATTGTGGTCTCTCAGGCAATCAGAGGCATGCGGGGGCCCTGGTGCAATCAGCCTGCAAAACTGGGGGCTGGCCCCATGATCTCCTCACAAAATCAGCCAGCCACCTCCTCAGGTTGGGTAGACCCCTACTTATTAGGAAAGGCTGAAAGAAGTAAGGTTGTTCACCCTGGAAGAGAAGACTGGGGAGGGGAGGGGTGATAACAGTTTTTAAGTATGTAAAAGAAAGGATGGCGATAGGCTGTTCTCCGTGGCGGTAGGAAACAGGACTAGGACCAATGGCCTCAAGCTGCAGCAGGGGAAATTGAGGTTGAATGTTAGGAGGAACTTTCTAACTCTGAGCATGGTCCAGCACTGGAACAGGCTGCCTGGAGAAATGGTGCAATCTCCATCCTTGGATGTTTTAATGAGCAGGTTGACCAGACAATTGAGTGCAATGGTTTAGTTAGGGATGATTCTAGCTTGAGCAGGGGCTCTTCCAACCCAGCTTTCCTATGATCTTATGATCTGTCCTTTAAAATTGCACTTCCTTGGACTGGTACCTGCTGGAAAACAGTGCTGGGAGGGCTGCAGAGTGACCCATAGTTCCCCAGCTATGGTCATTAAGTATTGGCAAGGCCATAACAGAGGAGCCCCCGCAGCTCCACACTCTTAGTGCTGGCATTATGCTCCCCGTCTGCCGTGCCTGAAAGGTCAGATCGTCTCAGACAGGACTTCATCACACGTGCTCTTCCTTTGATGTTGCTGCTAGGGGGGCCTCATCCATGGCTTCTGCCCTATACTCCCATCACACCGACCCAGACCCACAGACTGTAGGATTATGGGTCTGTGCTGCAGAGGGGCAGGAGGGGAAAGGCACCTGCCTTTGTGGGGTGAGCTTTCCCCCAGCAGACTTGTGCCGACAGATCTCCATCACAGCCCTCTACACCGTTCCCCACTCGAAGCAGCTCTTCATGGGTGATGCCCAGTTACTACTGCTATGGTCAATCGTTCAGTGTTGACCGGGACCTGAGAGGTAAACTGTCCAGCAGCCCCTGACGTCAAAAAGCCAGATCTGGAGGAGGGAGGACTCTGCCAGGTGTGCAGGTGCCGTGCGGGGAACGGGGCACGGTTCAATGGAAGTGCCACGGCATGGCCGGGAACAATGGCCCCGGGCACACAGCAAGTGTGAGTCATTGTGAGCGGGCTCACTGGGTCGGAGCGACATGACCACGTGTCAAGGAGCAACCAGTGAGTCCGTGCTCCTCCCCCAGCTCCCAGCCCTATAAGTACCAGGGTCCCAGCCACAGGGTCCACCACCTGTGAGACTCAACCTCTCCCTGCTGATCTTCTCTGCAGACTCTGCAATCCCAGTGCATCTCCAGCCATGAAGTTCCTATACCTCGTGTTTGCTGTTTTCTTGCTGGTCTCCTTGGCCGCTCCAGGTAAGACAGCGGCCAGGCGGGGCTGGGCCCGAGGGAGGGCAGAGGGGCCGTGGCAGGGACAGGCAGGTCTTGCCCTGGGGCACTAGGCAATGCTAGGAAAGGTGTGTGTCAGCACGAGGGTGAGCTCAGCATGGGTGCCAGCTGTCTGCATGTGGTATTGCTACTGAGCACCCCCGAGCCTCTGGCCCCTGGGTCTCTTAGAGAGAGTCCTAAGGAATGGGGTGAGGGGGCTCCCCGGATGGGCCATCACAACTCCCCCTTCTCAAGCCACCGACTTGGGTCCCAGCGGCCAACCCCTCTGTCCTGAGAGCCTGCGGTGCAGCCCCTGCATGCAGCTGGGCACCCCCCCCCCCCTTCCCCAGCTCTCTGAGGATCAGCTGTGCCTGTCGGAGAAAGCCAGTCGGGGTCTGTCGAGCGTGGACTCCAGCCCCAGCCCTGCCCCAGGGGGTCCTGTCGGGGTGGCACCGCCTGCCCAGGGCAGCTCTTGATCTCCTGCCGGCTCGGCCTGCTCTCTTAGACTCTCTCTCCCTCTCTTGTGCAGCCTTGGGGGGGCCAAAGGAGCCCTGTGGGGGTCGGTGCGTAAAGAAATGCGACAAGGGCGAGTTGGTTTCTATCACCCATGACTGCAAATTGATTTGCTGCACCCGCCCCAAGAAACGGTACTGAGCGCGGCGGCCCTGAGCACCGAGGAAGAGCAGCAGCAGCATTGGCGGGAGCTGATCAACGGCGCGGCCGAGATGGCGCTGACTCCTCTCATTAAATCTGAGCACATGTAGCCTTGGCGTGTGCTGCGTGGTTCACTCTCCCCGCATGCATCTCGTGGAGCCCGTTGGGAAAGGTCCTCTGGGCCCCGGGCTATGTCTCCATAGCGGCTGGTGGCCCAGTCAAGGCTGCGATCAACCCTGATCTGTGCAGGCAACTTGGCACCGGGGCCACAAACACAGTCCCTGCGAGCGACCCCTTTGGTTGCCCACATATCACCTGGGCTGGTGGCAGGTGCTGGGGGACAGAGGCCGACGTGGGAAAAGCTTCTGGTCTTTCAGCTCCAAAGTGAATCCTATCAGGCCGTGGGCTGATGACTATCACACCGGCTCCCACGCCCGGCCTCCCTCCTCATGTAGTCCCACCCTTCCCCTAGCACGCCGCCAGCCCTCCTGGCAGGGGTTGCTGCACGGAGGAGTCCGAGCTCTGGTTTCCCTCCTCCTCCTGCCTCCTGAGCCCAACTCCCGCTGGGGCTCTTCACACCGGGCTCCCGAAACTCCAGTTGCTCCACTTCGCTGTGTTAGTAAAACAGTCTAAATGTCGACGTGGTGTGGGGATGCCCCACGGGGTGTCCGAACCACGAGGAGGCAGGTTATTAACAGCAGGGACTTACACAACTCTGTGCAACCCAGCAACACTCTCGTGTGAGCAGAGACAAGCACTGGTGTCTCCAGAGTGGCCCCGGAGGGCTGCATAGGTCTGGATTGGGGCAGGAGCAGATAGAAGAGGCTTGCTTGCTCTGCCACAGGGATGTAAGCACCCCTTGTAGTACCAGGTAGCAGTTCTATGAGTATATGGAGCCCATTTGTCCATCCCCAGCAATGACACCCCGGAGTGATTGTGCACCTCTCCAGTACACACGCCGCTCGTTCCTTGTAGCCTGGCCTGGCTATCACTATGTCAGCTCTGCCTCTCTGCCCTCAACATCAGAGGCACCTGTCATTGGGAACCTGGGGGAATGGGATTTCCTCTCCGCTCCTAACCGAGAGCCCAGGGAGGGAATTAGTGCATGAATGCATGGTTTATGCATGGCTGCAACCCCAGCCATGAAGGAGACATGGCAAAGGTGGGCTGGCCCCTCCACCCTTTAATGAAACTGCTCTTCTTTTAATGCACTCCTTAATGCAGGATGCTATGCATTGACCCCAGTGCTGGCTGCCGTTCCTCATGCTAGATGTATGCTCCAAGCTGCACAGAACGGGTGAATTCATCCACCTGCTTCAGGACATCCTAAACTGGTGGCTCTAGCTGCCCTGTCCTGACAATCGCAATCACCACATTAATTACATGGACGTAACGGGGCATCTCGCTGGATCCAGGGAAGTGGAGGTTCACACTTTGCTCAGTTGATGCTTGCAATAAGACCTTGCCAGAAGACCGAGAACAAAAAGCTGGGGGGTGGTGTGTAGCAATAAACACCCATGCTGCTACATCATCTCCTTGAGAGATTGAGAGGTCCCCCAGGGGAAGGGATAGATTTAAAAAAATGCGTCTTTAAATCCAACGGAGAATCAGAATGAATCTGCCAGTCGCTTCAAACTGCGTTTCCAAGACATCGTTGATGATTTAGTCTGGAGATGAGAAGACCGAGGGGGATTGAATAGCAGCCTTCACCTCCCTGCAGGGGGGCTGCAAAGAGGATGGAGCTGGGCTGTTCTCAGTGGGGGCAGATGGCAGAAGGAGCAACGGGCTCAAGTTGCAGCAGGGGAAGTTGAGGTTAGAGAGCAGGAAAAACTTTCTCACTAGGAAGGTAGTAAAGCATTGCAACAGGCTCCCAGATGGCACCTGTCACTTCAGAAGGAAAGGCTGCTGGAGAAGCAGCCTGCAGGTGATGATGGCAGGGCTATTAGGAGGCTCAGCTTGAACCAGATAAGCCCAGGGCCTGAGCTGGTTTAGCAGCATTTTAGCCCTGAGAGCCACAAGGAGAAGAGCCTTTGGTATAACATTGGAGCTGGGGAAAGCAACTCCGCAGGCCTGGGAACTGGGGGCTATTACCTGGGGTAGAGAGAGGGCTGGTCATGCAGGCAGGCAGCTTTTGTCTAGGTTAGGACCCAGAGAGGGTTCAGTGGTGTCTGCTGGAGGGCTTACTACTGAGGTTACAGTTTTAATCGGTGGGTGATTTGTGGAAGGGACTTAAGGGGAGGTCAGGAGGTCCCAGCTGGCCCCGAGAGGGAAGTGGGGAGCATTGGCTAGAGGAGTAGAGGGCTTCAGACCCAGAGGGAGAAAGCCTGAGCCCAGGAGGGGCTGGGTGGAGAGGACCTGAGACCTGGAGCCCAGCATGGGTGGAGGTGGAAAGGCCGAGAGAAGGATGAGCATGAGGAGGGGCTGCAAGGCTGGAGCCCAGGAAGGGCTGAGTAGGTCGGGACAGGAGGCCTAAGGTCAAAGCCCAGGAGGACAGGTGTCAGCAGGGCCAGGGAGCCCGAAGAAGCAGTGCCAGGGCCCAAAGATGAGCCGAAGCCTAAACAGGACCACAACCAGAGATCATGATTGGGGTAAAGGAGCCCAGAGATTGGGGCCAGGGTCCTGTAGCCTGGATGGGGCAGAGCCAGGGAAAAGAAGCCCAGGGATCAGAGCAAAGAGAGCCCAGAAGTTGGTAGGACAGGACAGGAGGTGCAGAGGGGGAATGGGCCAAGGGTGCCTGGCTCCCTTCCTATTCATAACAGGGATAAGGTCTAACACCAGGGAGGTTGTGGACTCTCCACCCGTGGAGGGTTTTAACATCTGGCTAGATACAGCCTTGTCTGGGATGCTGTCACTGGGGACGGTCCTGCCTTGAGCAGGGGGTTGGACTAGATGTGACCTCCTGAGGTCACTTCAACCCTCATTTTCTATGAGTCTTATGATTTGCTCCATAAATCATCTGCTGTGGCACCCTGGGGTGCCACGAGGTTATTTTAAGGGCGCCACGGGCTCCTGTGCAATATTAGCACTGTTAGGTGTGCAAACACCTGCACGTGAGTCGCAGGCTAAACCCAGGGATTGCAAACAGGAATCTGCGGTGTCAGAGCCGTCCTGCCCTGCTACGGTCTTTCTGAGGTCTTTGCAACAGAAAACCGGCTCTGTCGTCGAGAAAGGAGTGAAAGCTCAGAGCTGGCTTTTGCCAAGGGGCACCTTTTGAGTCTCACAAGGGGCAAAAAAGATGGAGAACCGCTGCACTAATGCATCCTCGTGTTTCCTAATGCCTGAAAGCGCAGCTGTGGGGAAAACCTGGCTGTGAACAAAGCAGCAGAGCGTGCTTAAGCACACCGCGAGTCTGCTGTGGGGCATTTTAATGTGTTGCCATCAGTCTTTAAGGCAGCCCGACACCACTTGTGCTGCAGGAAAGCCCTCCCCATGTACGGTTTTCCCAGAGGCACATAAGAACAAGCTGTGCCTTGTGTCTGCAGCCCTGCCGCAGGATGTCCAACGCCTGCAGGAGCTCAGGCAGTCCCTGGGCTAGACCCCTGCCCACGCCCCAGTGAACCCAAAGGCCGAGTGGCTTGGGGAACATGAGGGCAACTCAGCTCCACCGCAGGGATCTGGGGGCTGTCCTCTCCTCTGGTTCAGTGGAGCTGAGCGAATGCAGACGAGGTCCTAGCGGACGGGCAGCTGGGGCAGCCCAGCGTCATGCTGCAATCAGTGGTTTCTGAGCATGCAGGCGAGCTCTGGGATGCTGAGCCAGGGAAGTCCCAGCAGAGAGGAGCTGGAGGGGAAAAGGCTGCAGAGACTCAATGGAGGTCAGTCCGTACCCGAGCGGCGCGCCCCAGGCACCAGCCCTTGCAGCCTGTGTTTATTCTGCTCCATTGGCTTTTTCATTTGGCTGCTCCAACGCTCTCGGAGGAGCGCAGGGCTCCCCAGGCAGCTCTGCACTGCAGACAGCAGCTACATCTGAGGCAGCTTGCAAGCCCTGCCCGCTGTAGGGAACCAGGCTTTGGGCAATATTGCCTAGTGGCAAAACACCTGAGGCACAGGTGCAGCCCAGGTTAGTTTCCCCAAGGAGTGGGAGGGGGTCGAAGGGCTCGGGCACCAGAACCATAGCCACGGTCGGGACGTGCCAGAAGCTGAAGCCAGATCAAGGTAAGCTGGGAGCTAAGTGGGATCAGAAGCCAGAGCCAAGGTCAAACGGGGAACCAAAATCAAGGAGCACCGAGGGTCTGACCAGAGTCAGAAGCTGGAGCAAGAGCTAGGAGTCAAAACCAGAAGATCGAGATGGAAACACATGGACGGTCAGGAGACTGTCCTGCCCGGAGCAGGGGGTCGGACTCGATGACCTAATAGGTCCTTTCCGCCCCTAGAAATCTGTGAAATCTGTCTATGCAATCTATGAGAAGGGACTTACACCAAAAGGTCTATTATATCATCTGGGCCAATTGTTCTCAACCTCCTTAGACTCCAGGTGCTCCTTGGAAAATGCCAGCTCTTTGCTTGCACTCTTTTCTTGAGTTAGGAGAAACCCTAGAGCAATTCTGCTGTTGCAAAGAACCCAGAAAGACCCCAACACGTCAGAGTGGTTCAGACGCTCTGGGTTCCCATTTGAAATCCCTGGGTTGACCTTTCAGATCATTGCATAGGCGTTTGCACACCTAACAGTGCAAATATTGTGTAGCACCCTCCAAAGTCTCATGGCACCTTGGTTGAGAATCGGTGATATAGATAGGCCTAACACGGGCCGGACCGTTCAACCCAGTCCCCCAGCGCTCAGTACGGTGGGTACCCCAGAAGGGAGCGCCCCTGCCCTGGTACCCAGTAGACTGTAGCTGAATGAAGCAGATCTTCCAGAAAGGCCTCCAGTTTTAACCTGAAGATGTCAAGAAACAGAAATGCAGTCACTTTTCCATGCAGCTCAGTCCAGTGGCTAACTGCCCTCTGCTACATGTTGTACCTTATTTCTAACTTGAATTTTTCTGAGTTTTTTGTAGCAGGAGTAGAGGTATTCCTTTCCCTGCTCGATTACACAGCCCTTCAACATGCAGTATTATAGTTTCATAGTTGGTAGGATTGGAAGAGACCTAAGCAGATCATCAAGTCCCCCCTGCCATGGCAGGAAAGGATGCTGGGGTCAAACGACCCCAGCTAGGTGATTATCTAGCCTCCTTTTGAAGACCCCCAAGGTAGGAGCCAGCACCACTTCCCTTGGAAGTTGGTTGCAGCTCCTAGCCGCCCTGACTGTGAAGCAGTGCCTCCTGATCTCTAGTCTGAATCTACTCTTCATCGACTTATGGCTGTTATTCCTTGTTACTCCCAGTAGTGCTTGGGGGAACAGGGACTCTCCCACTGCCTGCTGGTCTCCCTTAGCCAGTTTATAGATGGCCACCAGGTCCCCTCTTAGCCTTCTCTTGCGGAGGCTGAACAGGTTCAGGTCCCGTAGCCTCTCCTCGTAGGGCCTGCCCTGCTGCCCCTGATCTTGTGAGTGGCCTCCTCTGGACCCTCTCCATGCTGTCCACATCCCTCCTGACGTGCGGTGCCCAGAACTGGACGCAGTACTCCAGCTGCGGTCTGACCAGTGCTGCATAGAGGGGGAGGATCACCTCCTTGGACCTGCTCGAGATGCATCTGCGGATGCATGACAAGGTGCGGTTAGCCTTCCTGACCGTGTCCCCACACTGTCGGCCCATGTTCATCTTGGCATTAATAATGACTCCAAGATCCTTTTCTGACTCTGCACTGACGAGAAGGGAGTTCCCCAGCCTGTAGGTGTGCCGCTGGTTCTTCCTCCCCAGGTGCAGCACCTTGCACTTGTCAGTGTTGAAACCCATCCTGTTCTCATCTGCCCACCCCTGTAACCTGCCCAGGTCCGATTGCAGCCTATTCCTCCCTTCTAGCATGCCCACTTCCCCCCATATCTTAGTGTCGTCTGGGAATTTGAACAAGGTGCTTTTCACCCCCTTGTCCAAGTCGTTGATGAAGATGTTGAACAGCGCAGGCCCAAGGACTGAGCCCTGGGGGACCCCACTGCCCACATCCCTCCAAGTCAAATAAGACCCATCCACCACCACTCTCTGGGTGTTACCCTCCAGCCAATTTGTGACCCATCTGACTGTGTAGGTGTCGACACCACAAGTTGCCTATTTTTTTAATGAGAACGGGGTGAGAGACAGTGTCGAACGCCTTCCTGAAGTCCAGAAAGACCACGTCCACTGCTACCCCCGCGTCTAAGGATTTTGTGACCTGGTCGTAGAAGGCCACCAGGTTGGTCTGACAGGACCTGCCTCTAATGAACCCATGTTGGTTGCCCCTAAGCATAATCTCCCCTGCTGCCCCTCGCAGACGTGCACCTGGATAATTTTCTCAAAGAGCTTCCCCAGGACCGAGGTAAGACTAACTGGCCTATAGTTCCCTGGGCCCTCCTTCCTCCCTTTTGTGAAAATGGGGGCCACATTGGCCTTTTTCCAGTCCTCCGGCACCACACCAGAGCACCACGAGTGCTCGTAAAGCCGTGCTGGGTTCCCGCCATGACCTCTGCTAATTCCCTCAGCACCCTGGGGTGGAGATCATCCGGACCTGCTGATTTGAACATGAATTTCTCTCCCGTAAAGCTATTTGCACACCAGTCAAGTCAACTCTTGCTGTTGTTTCTGTTAAGCTACCTGGATTGGGTCCCTCAGATCTCTCATGAAATCATATGAATTGTAGTGTTTAAAAAAAAATTGGTGTTTCAACTTGCAACTATGCCCATTTTAGTACAAGAGCTGGAAATGCTGAGGCTAACATCAAGAGCCATTAAAAGAAAAAAACCCTGAGTAACGTTGGTTTCATTCAGTGTCAGACTCCTTTTCTTCTGCAACTGTATCTGAAAGACGCCTGAAAGATTATTATTCCTATTTATTTATTATTATCATTATTTATTACATTACCGCCTAGGAACCCCACTAAAGTTGACGTCTCGGTGCTCATGCACAAAGGAGGGCAGCACGACTGTCTAGGAGCAATAGAGTCTGCCACAGAGATGAAGGTCCGTGATGATGAGATGACACAATAGTTGGATAAATGGGCACAGTTACGTAAATTATTACATTTAGTGGCGACAGTCTTCTTATCATGTCAAGCATTGTTCTGTCTCTCGCACACATCAACAGGCGACTGAACCTAGATCATTCCTGGAGTGAAGGGAGAAGAGGAAAAAGGTTTTACAGACAGGGAGCTAATGCCCATCCTTTATGACCAGACCCTGAGAATTTCCTTCATTTCCCAATAACACAACTTGTAAAGATTTCCACATTAGACTTTTCTACCGTGTCACCTGTGCAGCCCCTTGCAAATACCATCCAGGACACTCATTTTCCTGATTCCCGACCAGGGTGCTTCAAGATCCTTTCAGGGGTGCTGCAGAGGCCTTTGCAATGTTAGCACTGCTAGGTGCGCAAACATCATCCACGAGATAAACCCAGAGATTTCAAAGCAGAACCCAAGTTTTCCCATAGTGTTAAGACCATTCTGACCTCTGGTGATCTTTCTGACTCCTTTGCAGCAGAATTGCTCTATTATATTTTCTGTAGTCAAAAATCAAGTGCAAACTGAAAGCTGACAATTTTCAAGGGGGGGCTTGAGTGCAGCATGGGGTGCCTTGAGTCTCAAAAGGTTGAGAACTGCTGCTTTAGATGAACCACAGGCATGGCTCTTCTCTGGGGTTCAAGCTGACCCCATGAGGCAGGAACGCATTGTGCCACGATGCCCGTTATACAGAGCATCACACCCCGTCCCCCCTGCGTGTCTTAGCAGCAGGCCATGCCCACTTACCCACCCTCCACGGGGCTGAGCCACTCCTCCTTCCCTTGGCTCAGTCAGGTTGGGGCCGGGCTGCAACCGTTTCCCCTCCACCCAGCCAGGTTGTGTTTGGACCACACCAAATTCCCCCCATGGGACTGGATTTGTACTGGGTCATACCCCTTCCTCTCCCCTTGGGGCTTTCCCCACATGGCTGGATCAGGCTGGGCTGCCCCTCACCCCTCCCATGCACAGCTGGATGGGGCCCCACAGGGCTGGACTGGGGCCGCTGGCTGGATCCAGCCCGTGGAGGGACTGTGCACAGCCCATCCAGCCGACCAGACACAAAGGATGAGCACCGCTGAAGAAAGGAATTGAAAGACAAGCAGAAAGCCCCGTCTTGCCACGACAGAAGGCCATGGAGCACCCAGGTCTTGAATGCTGCGTGCAGGTCGGGTCTCTGCATCTTGAGAAAGGATGTAGCAGAATTGGAAAAGGTCCAGAGAAGGGCAACCAGGATGATCTGGGGTCTATAGCAGCTGACATACCAGGAGAAGCTAAACGGGGTATGAGAAGCAGGGATCTGATGAAGGTCTGTAAACTCAGGAAGGGGGTGAACAAACTAAATAGGGACCTGCTCTTCACCAAGCCCCAGAATACTAGCAGGATAAGTAGCAGGAGGAAGCATTACATCAAACCAGAGGAACCCGCAGGCGTAGTTGGGTTCAGTAGGAAGGAAATCAGCCCTCTGACTTCCATGAAGGAGGGTGAGGATGGCTAGGAGAAAGGCAATCCTACAATGAGAAGACAAAGGCTGGGCTTAGGAGAAGGTCTGAAGCTCATCAGCAGGTCCCTGGAGAGGGGACCTCACCCCTTCATAGCCAAAAGGCCACAAGCTTTTCCCAAATTGGCCCTTGCCCACCCAGCACCTGCCACCAGCCCAGATCGTGTGTGGGCATCTGAAGGGGATGCTTCTATGGACTGTTTCCGCCTCCTGTGCCAGGTTGTCTGCACAGATCAGGGGTTTTTTCGAGCTGTCATTGGGCCAACAGAGACCAGCCGCTAAGGAGTTGCAGCCCAGGGCTCTGAGACCGTTCCTGACACTTCACAGGAGATGCATGAAGGGAGAGTGACCACGCAGCACACGCCAAAGCTACATCTGCTCAGATTTAATGAGAGGAGTCAGCACCATCTCGGCCGCGCCGTCGAGTCACTCCTGCCAATGCTGATGCTGCTCGTCCTCGGTGCTCGGGGCCGCTGCGCTCAGTGCCCTTTCTTCAGGCGGGTGCAGCAAAGTAATTTGCAGTCATAAGTGTAAGAAAATAACTCGCCCTTGTCGCACTTCTTCACGCACCGACCCATACAGGGGAGCTTTGGCCCCCCCAAGGCTGCACAAGAGCGAGAGAGAGAGTGTAAGAGAGCAGGCTGAGCCGGGAGGAGATCAAGAGCTGCGCTGGGCAGGTGGTGCCACCCCGACAAGACCCCCTGGGGCAGGGCTGGGGCTGGAGTCCACACTCGACAGACCCCGACTGGCTTTCTCCAACATCCCCGGTGCTGCCGGGTCGTGCTCAGGCACAGCTGATCCTGACGGATCTGGGGCACTCGGGGCCCAAAGGCAGCTCATTGGCATCGAGCAAAAGCACTGGTCACCTTGGGGGAGGACTGCTATTCCTGACTGGCCACCTTCTCCCCTAGAAACCCATGGCTCCAAGCAGGGCCAGCACCGGGACCTCCTGAGAGATGGCAGGGTCAGCAAGAAGGCAGGGGCTGGGAACGTGCATGCAGCAGACGGAGGGGTTGCTGCCAGTGCCCATGTCCCAGGTCTCTCTCGTGGAGCACCACATGGGCCGAGGGGCACGGGGGGCAGCGTGAGGCAGGGGAGCCTGCAGAGCTTGACAGAGGCAAGAGAGAGGAGCGGGAGAGACCTGCACAAAACCAGTCTGCGAGGCAGAAGGAGACACGTGGCCTCCTGCGTGCTGGGAGCCTCTCGCAACCAGACCCGTGCTGCCCAGCTGCATGCAGGGGCTGCACCGCAGGCTCCCAGGACAGAGGGGTTGGCCGCTGGGATCCGAATCGGTGGCTGAGAAGGGGGAGTTGTGATGGCCCGTCCGGGGAGCCCCCTCCCCCCATCCCAAAGGACTCTCTCTAAGAGACCCGGGATCCAGAGGCTCGGGAGTGCCCAGTAGCAATAGCACACACAGACAGCTGGCACCCATGCTGTGCTCACCCTCGTGCTGGCACGCACCTTCCTAGCACTGCCTAGTGCCCCAGGGCAAGACCTGCCTGTCCTTGCCACGGCCCCTCTGCCCTCCCTCGGGCCCAGCCCCGCCTGGCCGCTGTCTTACCTGGAGCGGCCAAGGAGACCAGCAAGAAAACAGCAAACACGAGGTAGAGGAACTTCATGGCTGGAGATGCACTGGGATTGCAGAGTCTGCAGAGAAGATCAGCAGGGAGAGGTTGAGTCTCACAGGTGATGGACCCTGTGGCTGGGACCCTGGTACTTATAGGGCTGGGAGCTGCGGGAGGAGCACAGACTTGCTGGTTGCTCCATGACATGCGGTCATGTCACTGCAACCCAGTGAGCCCGCTCACAATAACCCATCACTGCCTTGTGCTCGGGTCCATTGTTCCCGGCCACCCCATGGCACTTCCATTGAACCGTGCCCCGTTCCCCGCACGGCACCTGCACACCTGGCAGAGCCCTCCCTCCTCCTGATCTGGCTTTTTGACGTCAGGGGCTGTTGGACGGTTTACCTCTCAGGTCCCGGTCAACACAGAACGATTGACCATAGCAGTAGTAACTGGGCATCATCCATGAAGAGCTGCTTCGAGTGGGGAACTGTGTAGAGGGCTGTGATGGAGATCTGTCGGCACAACTCTGCTGGGGGAAAGCTCAGCACCTGACATGAGGGCGGGGAGTGGGGGGGTGGTGTTGGGGGCTGCCCCCGCTCTCCTGGAAAACCCTGGTTGGAGTCTGGGCCCAAGGAGGAGGGTTAAACTCCCCCTTTCTGTGTTTTAACCCCCACTTCTCCTGATTACAGAGCTGCCCTGCCCAGCTAAACTTACTGAAATTTAGTGCTGGCTGCGACTGTGGATTACAAATCACAGCAGCACCTGGAACTAGGAAAAGGAAGTGATGAGCAACCCTGCAGAGTCCTGCTGTTCTGATTCTGGACTGCAAATCCCAGAGATCTCAGGGGCAGCAGGAAGAAGAAGTGAACCCAGCCCATGCTAGCTATGTGCCACAGCGCCGTGCTCTAGCACCCCTCGGCTTCGGGCCTGAGCCACTGCAGGCGTGTGGCTGCATTTCCTGAATAAAAGTAAGTATGCGTCCAGTTGTTTCTCAGTTTAATCTCTGCATCTTAGACTAACCTGTAAAACCTGAATTGATTCAGCCTCAGGCTTCTTGACTGTCTGTACCTAGCCCTAATGTTCAACATGAATTTCCTCTGCTGAAGCTTGAGGCCCCTGCTACTAGCTCAGTTTCTTACAGGCACAGAGAAAAGCCCAACTCCAGCCTCTCTGTAATCACCTTTAGGTACTTAAAGGGGGCATCTACATGTGTGCCCAACTGTGCATTGTTAGTGCACAGTCATTTAGTACTTGCTAAACTAGGAGGTAACTGCTAAATCAAGTACTATATGGCTGGGCAGTAACCTCCCGCTACTGTGCAGTCCCGGTGGCGTATGGGTAGTTTCCAAACCTACTGAGCACCAGGCACGTGCTACTCTGCAGTACCTCATTGCTACTGCACACTAGCATCGGTGTCACGGTTCGCGCCTGCCAACGCTATGTCACCAAAATGACAAGCTACATCGCCATAGCTCATTGCTACCGTGATGTAACGTGTCACGTAGACGTGTCCAAAGACTGGTATCAACTTCCCGCTCAGTCTTCTCTTCTCCAGGCTGAACAACCTTAGTTCTTTCAGCTTTACACCATAAGTACGGGTCTACACATGTTGAGGAAGTGGCTGGTCCTTATTGTGGGGAGCTTACGGGGTCAACCACTATTTTCATGGACCAATCACAGCAGGGGCCCCCACAGCCCTGATTGGCTGTGGCGCCCTAGTGGCCTCAGCCCTAGCTGCTAATTGGCTATGTGTGCTGTCTGGCAAACGGCTCCATCTCTCACCACCAGCTGGTGGAGATGGGTGGGGCCACGTGATGGGCAGTCCTCAGCCAGTCAGTAGTGATGGGCAGGGGCAGCAGCCATCTTGGACTCCCCTTCATGTTGGCAGCCCTCCTTCCCCTTTCCCCTGGCAGGCTGAGTGGCTGAGCTACAGCGCCGTAAGGATGCCTGGCCCCCCATGGGGAGCCAGAATCTTTTGTTTTGTTTTATTTCTTGCACATTTTGCAGGCATTGCCCAATTTAGCAGGCAATTCTCGATTTCATGATTTCCACGAAATCCATGAAATCATCATTTCTGTAGGTCCCTACTCATAAGTCTTGCTTCCCAAGCATTTCACCTTTTTGGTTGCTCTCCACTGGAGTCTTTCCAATCCATCCACACCCTTCCTGATGGGCGGGACCAAGAACTGGACCCTGTCCTCCAGGCAAGGCCTCAGCAGTGAGAGGGGAAGAGTCACTTCCCTTGAATTGCAAGTGAAGTTTCTGTAACAGGCATTAACATGCATGTACCTTGGGGCAGAGCGCTCCACACCAGACACGGCGTGGCTTGCAGCAGCGGAGGTTTGGCCCTTCTAAGGCATCATAGGGAGCAGCAAATTTTGTCCCTCTGAGGACTGCAGACTAAGGGCAAATGAAAACCTGCCTCAGCAGAAATATTTGGGGAGAGGGACGTCCTGGTAAGAGGTTGGCAAACAACAGTAAGCCCATGAAAAGTCCCAGGCTCCTGACTGGCTGGGAGGGATCCTTTAAGAGAGTAGACGCCCGTGTGGGGTGAGGAGAGAGGGAGCCGTTCAGACTTCAGGGACCTCATCATGGCTTTAGTCGAGTTGGAAGGATGGTGCCAGGACTTGCACCTTGATCAACACGGCTGAATCTGCTTAGATTTAGTGAGAGGAGTCAGCGCCATCTCTTCTGCACCAGTGAGTATCTCCTGCCAATGCTGCTGCTGCTCTTCCTCCGCGCTCAGTACCCTTTCTTGGGGCAGGTGCAGCAAACTGATTTGCAGTCAGAGGTGTAAGAAGACATCTCGCCCTTGTCACACGTATTCACGCACCGACCCCCATAGGGGACCTTTGGGACCCTAAGGTTGCACAAGAGAGGGAGAGAGAGTGTAAGAGAGCAGGACGAGCCAGCAGGAGATCAAGAGCTGCCCTGGGCAGGTGGTCCACCCCAACAAGACCCCATGGGGCAGCACTGGGGCTGGAGTCCTACACTCGACAGACCCCAACTGGCTTTATCCACCATCCCTGGTGCTGCGGGCCGTGCTCAGGCACAGCTGATCCTCTGGGATCTGGGGCACACGGGGGCCAAAGGCAGCTCATTGGCATTGAGCAAAAAGGCTGGTCACCATGGGGGAGGACTGCTATTCCTGACAGATAAATGGCACCTTGGGATACTGCCTCATGCAGCACCACCAGCTTTGTGCCAAGATTTGTCCTGACAGAAACCCACAGCTCCAAGCAGTGTCAGGATCGGTACATCCTGAGAGACACCAGGAGGGCTTAGGATGCCAGTCCATGCCATAGCCACACAGCTACTGGGAGCTGGTGCATGTGGATAGCCCTGGGAGCTACTGGGAGCTGGTGTATGTGGATAGCCCTGGGAGCTACTGGGAGCTGGGGCATGTGGATAATCCTGGGATATACTGGAAGCTGGTGCATGTGGATAGCCCTGGGAGCTACTGGGAGCTGGTGCATGTGGATAGCCCTGTGAGGTATGGGGAGCTGGTGCATGTGGATAGCCCTGGGAGCTACTGGGAGCTGGTGCATGTGGATAATCCTGGGAGCTACTGGGAGCTGGTGCATGTGGATAATCCTGGGAGCTACTGGGACCTGGTGCATAGGGATAGCCCTGGGAGTGACTGGGAGCTGGTGCATAAGGATAGCCGTGGGAGATCCTGGGAGCTGGTGCATGGAGATAGCCCTGGGACCTGGTGCATGTGGATAGCCCTGGAGGCTACATCCAGGGATATACATCCAGGAAGAGAATCCCTCAAGGAACGTAAGTGCCAAAAATGCCATATATACAACCAAAAAGTGGCCACTTAGGTGACCAGGAAAAACTAGCAAATCATCCCACCTGACACAGTTATACAGCATAACTTTTCTAGCCTAGGCCAGGTCTCAGCAGAGCAAGATAACTGGGTGAAAGGGACACTATCACAAGTGTATTCTCATGCAAAGGAGTGTTGTGCTGGCCTGCTGCTTTTCTTGGGATCCCATGATGGAGTTAGAGTGGATGAATAGTCCCCTAAGGAGAAATCCCCTCCTCTTTTGATGCCTCAGTTCTTGATCTGTAAAATAGGGTTAACAATCTTCTGTCAATCTAGATTGCAATCAATATGGCCAACACAATGAGGCCCTGATCTTGGGGTAGCTAGGTGCTACTGAAATCCTGCTAGGGGAGAAGAATGATGGAAACCCCTGGGATACCACGAGGCTGGACTGTCTCTCCTTTAATAGTGAAATAAAGACCCAACAGCCTGGCAACAACTTCTGTGGAGGATACACGCTCCGTGGTGGGTTCCTTCAAGACGCTCTTTGCTTTCAATCTGCAGCATTGCCAAGCACCGATTCTGTTAGTGCTGTTCATACAGGATACTACGCAGGCCCCACCAGACAGACTGCACTATTGTGTGTCCTGAGATAGTTGTTCACTTAACGAGGCTCGGTGGATCCCAGAACCCGCTTGCTCATATTGCAAGGGCCAGTATGTGCATGCATACAATGTCAGGCTTGGACAGCTCTTCCCTCTTGCAACTCCTCATTAAAAGGTGAGGGGGTGTCTCAGTCCCTGATTCTCTCAGGGCCACTACACACTCTGGGACGAGGTAAAGAAATGGCCTGGGCACCCAAAACCCTCAAAGACCTTTTCAATCTGAGGATTTTCTGATTCTGATTTATCATTGAGGTAACCCATAAACCAAGAGCCTGGGAGGCAGGTAACAGGGGCCTGAATCTCTGCTCACTTAAATCAGGAGTAACTGCACTGAATTCAGTGGTGGCAGAGCAATGTGGGCATTCATGCAACCGGGCAGTCAGGCCTACTGCTCTTGTTTGGGTGTCCTTGGGCGACATGCCTGGTCCTTGTGCAACAGGGAGGGTTTACGAACAGGTGAGAGACGCATGTTAGGATAGTTTGGGAAGGAGGGCACCTGCTTTGAGCAGAGGTTTGGAGTAGATGTGACGTCCAGAGGTCCCTTGCAGCCTTACTTTTCAATATGAGTCTATGAAATCAGTCAGTTGACTCCACCGCATCAACCCGAGTTAAAACTGGGAGGCCAAACTTTCTTCTGCGTGTCATGAGTTCATGTCAATGTGGGCTGCACTGCTGTAGCCGAAGGGGACGTTTCAACCTATCTTCCCTAGGTCCCCATCCCACGGCCGACTCACCTTCCATGAGCACAGATGGCAGGCAGGCCATGCTTTATCCCCAAAAGTCTCCGCAGGGGCGCCAAGTGATTAGCCGTTAACTCCCTGCAGGGGGATTGCAGAGTGGATGGAGCTGGACTGCTCTCAGTGGGGGCAGATAACAGGACAAGGAGCAATGGGCTCCAGTTGCAGCAAGGCAGGTTCAGGTTGGATATTAGGAAAAACTTCCTCACTAGGCGGGTGGTGAAGCACTGGAAGGGGTTGCATAGGGAGGTGGAGGGATCTCCATCCTTGGAGGCTTTTAAGGCCCGGGTAGACAAAACCCTGGCTGGTTGAGCAAAGGTTAAGTCACGCATGATCGTGGCTTGAGCAGGGGCTGGAATAGGTGACGTCCCCTCCAGCCCGACTTTCCTAGGAGCCTATGATCTGTCCTTTAACATTTTGTTTGCTGAGACTTGTTCCCTCTACCAACCGTAGCACTGGGAGGGAAGTTTCGGGAGCCCGGTGTGAAGAGCCCCAGCGGGAGTTGGGCTCAGGAGGCAGGAGGAGGAGGGAAACCAGAGCTCGGACTCCTCCGTGCAGCAACCCCTGCCAGGAGGGCTGGCGGCGTGCTAGGGGAAGGGTGGGACTACATGAGGAGGGAGGCCGGGCGTGGGAGCCGGTGTGATAGTCATCAGCCCACGGCCTGATAGGATTCACTTTGGAGCTGAAAGACCAGAAGCTTTTCCCACGTCGGCCTCTGTCCCCCAGCACCTGCCACCAGCCCAGGTGATATGTGGGCAACCGAAGGGGACACTCGCAGGGACTGTTTGTGGCCCCGGTGCCAAGTTGCCTGCACAGATCAGGGTTGATCACAGCCTTGGCTGGGCCACCAGCTGCTACGGAGACATAGCCCGGGGCCCAGAGGACGTGAGGGCAGAGTGAACCAACGGGCTCCACGAGACGCATGCGGGGAGAGTGAACCACGCAGCACGCGCCAAGGCTACATGTGCTCAGATTTAATGAGAGGAGTCAGCGCCATCTCGGCCGCGCCGTCGATCAGCTCCCACCAATGCTGCCGCTGCTCTTCCTCAGTGCCCGGGGCCGCCGCGCTCAGTACCGTTTCTTGGGGCGGGTGCAGCAAGTCAATTTGCAGTCGTAGGTGGAAGAAGCCACCTCGCCCTTGTCGCATTTCTTTACGCACCGACCCCCACAGGGCTCCTTTGGCCCCCCCAAGGCTGCACAAGAGAGGGAGAGAGAGTCTAAGAGAGCAGGCCGAGCCGGCAGGAGATCAAGAGCTGCCCTGGGCAGGCGGTGCCACCCCGACAGGACCCCCTGGGGCAGGGCTGGGGCTGGAGTCCACGCTCGACAGACCCCGACTGGCTTTCCCCACCATCCCTGGTGCTGCCAGGCTGTGCTCTGGCACAGCTGATCCTCTGGGATCTGGGGCACACGGGGGCGAAAGGCAGCACATTGGCATTAAGCAAAAAGACTGGACACCTTGGGGGAAGACTGCTATTCCCAACTGATAAATGGCACCTTGGGATACTGCCTCATGCAGCAGCACCAGCTTTGTGCCAAGATTCGTCCTGATAGAAACCCACGGCTCCAAGCAGGGCCAGCACTGGGACCTCCTGAGAGATGTCAGGGTCAGCAAGAAGGCAGGGGCTGGGACGTGCATGCAGCAGGCGGAGGGGTTGCTGCCAGTGCCCGTGTCCCAGGTCTCTCTCGAGGAGCGCCACATGGGCCGAGGGGCACGGGGGGCAGCGTGAGGCAGGGGAGCCTGCAGAGCTTGAGAGAGGCAAGAGAGAGGAGCGGGAGAGACCTGCACAAAACCAGTCTGCGAGGCAGAAGGAGACACGTGGCCTCCTGCGTGCTCGGAGCCTCTTGCAACCAGACCCGTGCTGCCCAGCTGCATGCAGGGGCTGCACCGCAGGCTGCCGGGGCAGACGGGGTTGGTCACTGGGATCAAGGCTTGAGAAGGGGGAGTTGTGATGGCCCATCCAGGGAGTCCCCTCTCCCCAACCCAAAGGACTCTCTCTAAGAGACCCAGGAGCCAGAGGCTCGGGAGTGCCCAGTAGCAATAGCACACGCAGACAGCCGGCACCCATGCTGTGCTCACCCTTGTCCTGGCATAAACCTTTGTAGCATCGCCTAGTGCCCCAGGGCAAGACCTGCCTGCCCCTGCCACGGCCCCCTCTGCCCTCCCTCGGGCCCAGCCCCGCCTGGCCTCTGTCTCACCTGGAGCGGCCAAGGAGACAAGCAAGAAAACAGCAAACACGAGGTAGAGGAACTTCATGGCTGGAGATGCACTGGGATTGCAGAGTCTGCAGAGAAGATCAGCAGGGAGAGGTTGAATCTCACAGGTGATGGACCCTGTGGCTGGGGACCCTGGTACTTATAGGGCTGGGAGCTGGGGGAGGAGCACGGACTCACTGTTTGCTCCATGCCACATGGTCATGTCACGCCGCCCCAGCAAGCCTGCTCACAATGTCTCACACGTGCCATATATCCAGGGCCCATTGTTCCTGGTGACCCCGTGGCACTTCCATTGAAATGTGACCCATTTACCTGCACAGCGCTTGGACACCTGGCAGAATCCTCCCTTCTCTAGATCCGGCTGCATGAGCTCAGCAGCTGTTGGACTGTTTACCTCTCAGGTCCCTGTTAAACTTCTTGTTCTTTGGCAATCCTTTGCAGTCAAGGAGGAATGTCTTCCATGATTGTTTTATCTGTGTATGCAAAGATGGCTGATATAACCTATCCGGCATTTTCAGACTCTACTGCAGCTTGGTCATGTGTTTCTGGGTGGTGCAGGAGGCACTGGTTTCTTGATTTGGTCCATGACACGCTGTTTCTGCCCCTCCTGCTTTTCCATCTCCTGTCATTGTTGTGAGGTCTTAAAGCACTGAAATCCCTGCAGGGGACTCTTCCTCTGCCATGAGTTGCCATCGATGTTGCATTTTGTAAGTTGGCTTTGAGGATGTTCCAGAAGTGCTTTCTCTGCCCTGCTCTTTAGTGTATGTCTTGTCTGAGCTGGGAGAATGAAATGTAGTTCGAGAGTCTGGAGTTGGCTATCCAGACGACATGGCCAGTCCCATGGGTGACTGGTGCCTCTTGAGTCGGTCCTGTTGGGAAGGGGGGTACCTGCTCCCCCTGTACCCACTTACACATCACCTATGGCCAGCCCAACAAAGTTGATACTGACTGGTCATCGCTTCAATTCTCATTATGTTTGCTTGCAGAATGATGCTATATTGGTAAATTAGTCTTCCCACTGGATTCAGAGGATCATCTGCAGACACTGTAGACCATTCTTTTCCAGCAACTTTACCTTGTCCATGTCTCAGCACCATTCAGCAAAGTAGAGGGTCGCACCCAAAGAGTCGTGGTAGATGGGTCGGTCTCGACCTGGAAGGGTGTGGGCAGTGGGGTCCTGCAGGGCTCGGTCCTTGGACCGATACTCTTTAATGTCTTCATCAGCGACTTGGACGAGGGAGTCAAATGTACTCTGTCCAAGTCTGCAGATGACACAAAGCTATGGGGAGAAGTGGACACGCCGGAGGGCAGGGAACAGCTGCAGGCAGACCTGGATAGGTTGGACAAGTGGGCAGAAAACAACAGGATGCAGTTCAACAAGGAGAAATGCAAAGTGCTGCACCTAGGGAGGAAAAATGTCCAGCACACCTACAGCCTAGGGAATGACCTGCTGGGTGGCACAGAGGTGGAAAGGGATCTTGGAGTCCTAGTGGACTCCAAGATGAACATGAGCCGGCAGTGTGACGAAGTCATCAGAAAAGCCAATGGCACTTTATCGTGCATCAGCAGATGCATGACAAATAGGTCCAGGGAGGTGATACTTCCCCTCTATCGGGCGTTGGTCAGACCGCAGTTGGAGTACTGCGTGCAATTCTGGGCGCCACACTTCAAGAGGGAAGTGGATAACCTGGAGAGGGTACAGCGAAGGGCAACTCGTATGGTCAAGGGCCTGTAGACCAAGCCCTACGAGGAGAGACTAGAGAAACTGGACCTTTTCAGCCTCCGCAAGAGAAGGTTGAGAGGCGACCTTGTGGCTGCCTATAAGTTCATCACGGGGGCACAGAAGGGAATTGGTGAGGATTTATTCACCAAGGCGCCCCCGGGGGTTACAAGAAACAATGGCCACAAGCTAGCAGAGAGCAGATTTAGACTGGACATAAGGAAGAACTTCTTCACAGTTCGAGTGGCCAAGGTCTGGAACGGGCTCCCAAGGGAGGTGGTGCTCTCCCCTACCCTGGGGGTCTTCAAGAGGAGGTTAGACGAGCATCTAGCTGGGGTCATCTAGACCCAGCACTCTTTCCTGCTTATGCAGGGGGTCGGACTTGATGATCTATTGAGGTCCCTTCCGACCCTAACATCTATGAATCTATGAATCTATAAGTTTGGATCATGATGGCTTGATAAACCATGAGCTTGTTTTCAGCTCTGATGTCGTGATCTTCAAACACCCATCTCTTCAGGAGTCCAAAGGCTAGACTTGCACATTTAAGGCCATGTGGGATTTCCTCATTGGTGTCAGCCTTCTGCAAGAGCTGGCTTCCAAGGCATGGGGAACACTCAGCAATCTCCAGAGTCCCACTGTGAACCTGGATTACCGGAGCTGGGAACTGTTCATTAGGAGCTTGTTGGTAGTAGACCTTAGTCTCCTAAGTGTTAAGCATCGGTCCCATTTCCTTGTATGCTTTGGTAATGATGTCAACAATTGCCCGAAGGTGTGCTTCCGAGTGAGCACAGACTACAGCATCATCAGTGTACTGGAGCTCAATGATTGAGGGCAGGGTGGTTTTGGTTTGGGCTTGAACTCAGGTGAGGTTAAACAGTTTACCATCCATTTGGTACTGTAGCTCTGCTTCGGCTGGAAGCTTGTTGGTGGTCAGGCATAGCATCGCGGCAAGGAATATTGAGAAGAGCATTGGAACAATGACGTGGCCTTGCATAACTCCTGTTTTAACCTCAAAAGAATCTGTGATAAATCCATTAGTGAGAACCACCGCTCACATATCATCAAGGAGCAGGCAGAGAATGGTGACACATTTGGGTAGACACGTGTACTTCAGAAGGTTACTCCACAACTATTCTCAGCTGACAGTGTCAAAAGCTTTTGTGAGGTCAAAGAAGGCCATTACATAGACTTATTTTGTTCCCAACATATTTCCTCCAGCTAGAAAGCTGGGAAAATCATGTCAGTTGTTCCTGTGGACAGCAAGGCGATCCCTTTGTAGTTTCCACAATCAGACTTGTCTCCTTCCTTGAAGATTGTCACAATAATGGCATTCCTGAGGTCATACGGGATTTTCCCATCCTTCCAGATCCTTAAGATGAGGGCATGAAGCTGTGAGGTGAGCTCCTTTCCTCCCTGTTTGAAGATTTCAGCAGGGATTCCATCCACTCCAGATGCCTTGGTGTTCCTCGTCTTCTTGATGGCTTTCCTTGCCTTGTCAAGGGTTGGAGGGATACCAAGATCATTTCAAGGTGTTGTAGGATGGAGTTGAGAGCAATCTTGCCAACAGCAGTAATTGAGAAGGTCTTCAAAATTCTCCTTCCCGCTGGCATTGATGGCTCTCCTTTCCTTGATCAGGTCTCCCCCATCTTTAGGGCTCAAGGGGGTTCACCCCTGAGTGCTTGGACCATGGATGGCTTTGGTGGTACTGAAGAAACCATACAAATCATGGATGTCAGTCAGATGTTGAATCTCCTTAGCCTTGTCTTTCCATCATTTGTTCTTCATAGCCTGGGTCCTTCTTTGGATCTCTGCCTCAGCTTGTTGGAAATTGAATAGTTTTTTCCTTGGAATTGGTGTTAGTCTGTCAATCACAAAAGGCCTTGCACTTCCAATTGATGAACTCTTTGATCTTCCAGTCGTTTTCATCAAATGAGTCTTGATGTTTCCTGGGAGAGAATTTAAGAGTCTCTTCACAGGTACTGGTGACAATGGGCTTGAGGGGACCCCACGCACTGCTGACCTTCTCCATTGCTGTTGACTGGAATTCACCAGTCTTTTGTTGAGGCACTGGTGGAAGATGTCTCACTTGCATGGGTCTCTGAATCGGCACTGCTTCTGCTGCAGCTGTGGTTTGTGAGCCAATTTGAATGAAATAACCAAGCAGATGAGTCAGTAATCTGTCCAGCAATCATCAGCTCCTAGCATAGGTCGGATGATGTGGACATCTTTGTGATTCCAGGCACAGATGATGTTTTAGTCAATTAGGTGCCAATGTTAGATCATGGGTGTTGCCATGATGTCTTGTCCTAATTTGTCTGGTGGAACAGGGTATTGGTGATGATTTCATAGATTTCATAGACATTAGGGCTGGAAGGGATCTCAGAAGATCATCAAGTCCAGCCCCTGCCCCAGGGGCAGGAAGTCAGCTAGGGTCAAAGGATTCCAGCAAGATAGACCACGTTGATAGACCACCATGATGAGTCCACGTTCTGTGGATTTGGTCAAGGGGAAGATGCCATTGCAGTTGACTTTTCTTACTTCTTCCTTGCTGATGGTTCTGTTTCAGAGGTTAGAGTCCTTTCTGACAGGGTTGCAATCACCTAGAAGAAAAAGTAGGTTTCCATCCAGAATGTCAGAAAGGACTTCATTAACTTGGCGTAAAATTTCTCCCTGGTTTCATTGGTGGCATCAAGAGTCAAGGCATACTTGCTAATGGCAGTGGCATATTGACTCCCCACCAATGTAAAATGGAGAGTCATGAAGTTACTCAGTCACAGTTACTGTAGCCAAATTGCACTCCTGTCTTATCCAAGTCCTAAGCAAGCTTCTTTTAACTGCTGCCTTCATGCCAGTTCATGATCGGGAGCTTCTAGAGCTCACAGTTTTGCTCCCATCACCATTAGCTGGTCACCAAAGGGTTCGAGGAATGTGCTGGAAAACTGTTTCATGGAAGATGCCTGTACATGATGTCTTTTATGGTGGAGCAGCTGTTGCACATCAGGTTCCACACGGCTCTTGACATAATGGGATCTTGATCGAATGGCAAGGAGACCAAGACAACTGGGGATCTCATTCCACTGCAGGCTTCATCTGCTTTTTCAGCTGTTGAGATTGTAACATCATCTTCTACCTGCTCCACCACTGAGGATTTGTAGACCCCTGGCTTGGGGCTCAGCAGGCTTATTATAGCGTTGACCTGTATTTCCCATGTCACAGCACCTTCAAAGAATATATGTGGCTTTTCAGGAAAGAAAACATTGCCACCTGCTGTCCTCACCACATCCTGGTGGTGTTGCTTATTCGTCAGAGTTACCTCTGATAATTTCAGAGTTACCCCTGATAATAGTTACCCCTGTGAAATTATCAGGGTCATTCCACTATCTAGGTCATTCTAGGTACATTGCCCAATGTACCAAGAATGACTATTCTAGGTCATTCCACTATCTGCCACCTGTGGATGTGCTGGGTAGCAGTACAGCTCTGTCCCCAGTAAACACAGAGCCTTTGACCGTAGTGGTAGTGAGTGGGGAGGATCCATTTAGAGCTACTTCAAGTGGGGAACTGTGTTGAAAAGTGTGATGGAGATCTGTCAGCACGACTCTTCTGGGAAAATGCTCAGCACCACAAAGGTGGGGCCTTTTCCCTCCTGCCCATCCATAACACAGACCCACAATCTTACAGTCTCTAGGTCTGGATGGGTACCCTGAGTGCATTGGCTAGAAGCTATGGATGAAGTCCCCTAGCAGCCACATCAAAAGAACAGCACGTGTGTTGAGGTCCTGTCTAGGAAGATTTGCCCTTTCAGGGATGGTGGACAGGGCGTATAATGTAAGCCCAAAGAGTGCGGAGCTCCAAGGGCTCTCACTGTTACGGCCTTGCCAATACATTTTGGCCTTAGCTGGGGAGCTGTGCTGCGGGTCACTCTGCCTCCCTCCCAGCACTAGGGTTTGTAGCAGGGACCAGGCCCAGAAAGCACAAGTGTAAAGGACAGATCACGAGATCATAGGAAAGTCAGGCTGGAAGGGACCTTGCCTAGTCCAACCCCCAGCTCAAGCCAGGATCATCCCTAACTAAACCATCCCACTCAAGTGTCTGTCCAAGATGCTCATTAAAATGTCCAGGGATGGAAATCCAGGCAGCCTGTTCCAGTGCTGGACCACCCGCAGAGTCAGAAAGTTCCTCCAAACATTCAACATCAGTTTCCTCTGCTGTAGCTTGAAGCCACTGCTCCAACGACCACAGAGAAAAGCCCATCTCTACCCTCTCTGTAATCACCTTCTGAGTACTTAAAGACTATTATCAACTCCCCGCTCAGTCGTCTCTTCTCCAGGATGAACAGCCATCATTCTTTCATCCTTGGTTCCTAAGTAGGAGTCTGGCCAACACGAGGAGGCAGGTGGCCAATTTTGGAGAGAGATAGTGGGGCCAGCTGCCACTTCTGTGGGTTGATCGTGGCAGGGGAGCACCCATGACCCTGATTGGCCAAAAGGCCCTGGTGACCCCAGCCCTAGCTGCTGATTGGGTGCCAGGGCTTTCCTTCATACAGCCCCACCCCTCACCAATGATTGGTTGGAAAGGCTGTCCACGATGTGGCCCCACCCCTCACCACTGACTGGTGGAGAGGCACAGGGCCACATTGCCGGCATCAATCAGCCAATCAGTGGTGAGAGATGGGAGCGGCAACCACCTTGTACTCCCCTTCATGATGGTAGCCTCCCCACACTTCTTCCCTGGTGGGCTGTGCGGCTGGGCCAATGCACCACGAGGACTGCTGGCTCGCCCTGGGCAGCCAGCATCTTATATTCAGTCATTTTTTTTTCTTTTTTTCTTTTTTTTTTTTGTGCATTTTGGAGGCATTGCCCAATGTACCAAGAAATGCCAGATTTCACAATTTCTGTGAAATCCGAGAAATCGGGATTTCAGTAGGTCCCTACTCATAAGTCTTGCTTCCTAGGCCTGATAAGGAAATCCTGGATGACCTCAGGAATGCCATGTTTGTGACAGTCTTCAAGAAAGCAGACAAGGCTGACTCTGGAAACTACAGAGGAATTGCCTTGTTGTCCACCACTGGCAAGATCATGGCAAGAACCCTCCTGAACTGTCTCCTTCCACTTGCTGACGAGCTCTTCCCAGAACCTCAGTGTGGGTTTTGGGCATCAAGAGACATACCTGACATGATCTTTCCAGCTTGCCAGCTTCAGGAAAATAGTCAGGAACAACATACGCCCCGCTACAGGGCCTTCTTTGACCTCACAAAACTTTTGACGCTGTCAGCTGAGAAGTTTTGGGGTGGATCCTTCAGAAGTCTGGATGCTCACCAAAATTGGCCACCATATTTTGCCACTGACTTCATGCTACTGATCTTTCCCCCAGCAGAATCATGCTGACAGATCTCCATCACCTCCTTTCACATAGTTCTCCATTCGAAGCAGCTCTGCATGGACTATCCTCTCTCACTATGGTCAATGGCTCTATGTTGACCGGGACCTGAGAGGTAAACCGTCCAGCAGCCCCTGACCCCAGGCAGCTGGATCTGGAGGAGGGAGGACTCTGCCGGGTGTCCAGGTGCCATGTGGGGAACGGTGCACAGATCAATGGAAGTGCCACAGAGTGGCCAGGAACAAAGGGCCCCGGACACACAGCAAGTGTGAGTCATTGTAAGTGGGTTCACTGGGTCGGAGCGACATTGCCACGTGTCACAGAGCAAACAGCGAGGCCTCCGAAAGTGGTGAGTTCATGCTCCTCCCCCAGCTCCCAGCCCTATAAGTACCAGGGTCCCAGCCACAGGGTCCATCACCTGTGAGACTCAACCTCTCCCTGCTGATCTTCTCTGCAGACTCTGCAATCCCAGTGCATCTCCAGACATGAAGTTCCTCTACCTCGTGTTTGCTGTTTTCTTGCTGGTCTCCTTGGCTGCTCCAGGTAAGACAGCGGCCAGGCGGGGCTGGGCCGGAGAGAGGGCGGAGGGGGCCGTGGCAAGGGCAGGCAGGTCTTGCCCTGGGGCATTAGGCAGTGCTAGGAAGGTGTGTGCCAGCATGAGGGTGAGCGCAGCATGGGTGCCGGCTGTCTGTATGTGCTATTGCTACTGGGCACTCCCGAGCTTCTGGCTCCTGGGTCTCTTAGAGAGAGTCCTTTAGGATGAGGAGGGGGGCTCCCCGGACGGGTCATCACAACTCCCCCTTCTCAAGCCTTGATTCGGATCCCAGCAGCCAACCCCTCTGTCCTGGGAGCCTGCGGTGCAGCCCCTGCATGCAGCTGGGCAGCACGGGTCTGGCTGCGAGGGGCTCCCAGCACGCAGGAGGCCACGTGTCTCCTTCTGCCTTGCAGGCCGGTTTTGTGCAGGTCTCTCCTGCTCCTCTCTCTTGCCTCTCTCAAGCTCTGCAGGCTCCCCTGCCTCACGCTGCCCCCCGTGCCCCTCGGCCCATGTGGTGCTCCTCGAGAGAGACCTGGGACACGGGCACTGGCAGCAACCCCTCCGCCTGCTGCGTGCACGTTCCCAGCCCCTGCCTTCTTGCTGACCCTGACATCTCTCAGGAGGTCCCGGTGCTGGCCCTGCTTGGAGCCGTGGGTTTCTAGGGGAGAAGGTGGCCAGTCAGGAATAGCAGTCCTCTCCCAAGGTGACCAGTACTTTTGCTCGATGCCAATGAGCTGCCTTTGGGCCCCGTGTGCCCCAGATCCCAGAGGATCAGCTGAGCATGGCCTGGCAGCACCAGGGATGGTGGAAAAAGCCAGTCGGGGTCTGTCGAGCATGGACACCAGCCCCAGCCCTGCCCCAGGGGGTCCTGTCGGGGTGGCACCGCCTGCCCAGGGCAGCTCTTGATCTCCTGCCGGCTCGGCCTGCTCTCTTACACTCTCTCTCCCTCTCTTGTGCAGCCTTGGGGGGGCCAAAGGAGCCCTGTGGGGGTCGGTGCGTAAAGAAATGCGACAAGGGCGAGGTGGCTTCTTCCACCTACGACTGCAAATTGACTTGCTGCACCCGCCCCAAGAAACGGTACTGAGCGCGGCGGCCCCGGGCACTGAGGAAGAGCAGCGGCAGCATTGGCAGGAGCTGATCGACGGCGCGGCCGAGATGGCACTGACTCCTCTCATTAAATCTGAGCACATGTAGCCTTGGCGTGTGCTGCATGGTTCACTCTCCCCGCACGTGTCTCGTGGAGCCCGTTGGGAAAGGTCCTCTGGGCCCTGGGCTATGTCTCCGTAGCAGCTGGTGGCCCAGCCAAGGCTGCGATCAACCCTGATCTGTGCAGGCAACTTGGCACCGGGGCCACAAACACAGTCCCTGCGAGTGTCCCCTTCGGTTGCCCACATATCACCTGGGCTGGTGGCAGGTGCTGGGGGACAGAGGCCGACGTGGGAAAAGCTTCTGGTCTTTCAGCTCCAAAGTGAATCCTATCAGGCCGTGGGCTGATGACTATCACACTGGCTCCCACGCCCGGCCTCCCTCCTCATGTAGTCCCACCCTTCCCCTAGCATGCCGCCAGCCCTCCTGGCAGGGGTTGCTGCACGGAGGAGTCCGAGCTCTGGTTTCCCTCCTCCTCCTGCCTCCTGAGCCCAACTCCCGCTGGGGCTCTGCACACCGGGCTCCCGAAACTTCCCTCCCAGCACTACGGTTGGTAGAGGGAACAAGTCCCAGCAAACAAAATGTTAAAGGACAGATCATAGGCTCCTAGGAAAGTCGGGCTGGAGGGGACGTCACCTATTCCAACCCCTGCTCGAGTCATGATCATGCGTGATTAACCTTTGCTCAACCAGCCAGGGCTTTGTCTACCCGGGCCATAAAAGCCTCCAAGGATGGAGATCCCTCCACCTCCCTATGCAACCCCTTCCTGTGCTTCACCACCTGCCTAGTGAGGAAGTATTTCCTAGTATCCAACCTGAACCTGCCTTGCTGCAACTGGAGCCCATTGCTCCTTGTCCTGTCATCTGCCCCCACTGAGAGCAGTCCAGCTCCATCCTCTCTGCAATCCCCCTGCAGGGAGTTAACGGCTAATCACTTGGCGCCCCTGCGGAGACTTTTGGGGATAAAGCATGGCCTGCCTGCCATCTGTGCTCATGGAAGGTGAATCGGCCGTGGGATGGGGACCTAGGGAAGATAGGTTGAAACGTCCCCTTCGGCTACAGCAGTGCAGCCCACATTGACATGAACTCATGACACGCAGAAAAAAAGTTTGGCCTCCCAGTTTTAACTCGGGTTGATGCGGTGGAGTCAACTGACTGATTTCATAGACTCATATTGAAAAGTAAGGCTGCAAGGGACCTCTGGATGTCACATCTACTCCAAACCTCTGCTCAAAGCAGGTGCCCTCCTACCCAAACTATCCTAACATGCGTCTCTCACCTGTTCGTAAACCCTCCCTGTTGCACAAGGACCAGGCATGTCGCCCAAGGACACCCAAGCAAAAGCAATAGGTCTGACTGCCTGCATAGCTCCCAGGGCTATCCACATGCCCCAGCTCCCAGTATCTCCCACAGCTATCCACATGCACTAGCTCCCAGTAGCTCCCACAGCTATCCACATGGACCAGCTCCCAGGAGCTCCCCAGACTATCAACATGCACCAGGTCCCACTATCTCCCACAGCTATCCACATGCACCAGCTCCCAGTAGCTCCCAGGGCTATCCACATGCACTGGCTCCCAGTAGCTCCCAAGCTATCCATATGCACCAGGTCCCAGTAGCTCCCAGGGCTATCTACGTGCACCAGCTCCCAGTCGCTCTCAGGGCTATCCACATGCACCAGGTCCCAGTCGCTCCCAGAGCTATCCACATGCACCAGGTCCCAGTAGCTCCCAGGGTTATCCACATACACCAGCTCCCAGTAGGTCCCAAGCTATCCACATGCACCAGCTCCCAGTCGCTCCCAGGGTTATCCACATACACCAGCTCCCAGTAGGTCCCAAGCTATCCACATGCACCAGGTCCCAGTATCTCCCAGGGCTATCCACATGCACTAGCTCCCAGTAGCTTCCAGGGCTATCCACATGCACCAGGTCCCAGTATATCCCAGGACTATCCATATGCACCAGCTCCCAGTATATCCCAGGACTATCCATATGCACCAGCTCCCAGTATATCCCAGGACTATCCGTAAGCACCAGCTCCCTGTAGCTCCCAGTACTATCCACATGCACCAGCTCCCAGTAGCTCCATGGCTATGGCATGGGCCTGGGTCCTAAGCCCTCCCCCCTTGTCCAAAGTGGGTTTAAACCTGGATCTCTCCTGCTTGCAGTATCATGTCTGAGCTGGAATAAGCCGTGCTGACATAACCAGTAAGGTATATGGGTGGAAAAGCTTCTGTGCAGGAACAGTTAACCTGGCAAACCTGTCCCAGCGTAGGCAAGCCCTGGGTTATTTCACACATTGCTCGTCTAGCCGAGATACATCTGACAGCCCTTTGTTATTTTGGGATCTGACTCACAACACATCTCCTCCCCTCCGCGCCAGGGAGCCGGATCTGAAGGAGGGAGAAGTCCTGCAGCACATCTGGCTGCTGGAGCCGCGCGGATGCACAGGAAGACGTAATAGTGCAGTGGACGAGCGAAGGGGAAAAAAAATAATCCGTGCTGCATATGTGGGAGGCGTCTGTGACTGCGAGCAGAGCCACCGGGCCAGGGTGACAGCAGACGATGCCGAGAAGCCTGTGACATGGCCAGGGGGTCGGGGAGCGAGTGGTCCCTGCTCCCCCCCCATGCGCTGCGCTTTCTGCAAGGCACCGTTGGATAAAGACAGGCCCTTTCAGTATGTGTCACTGAGACAATTTCATGCACAATCTGCCCCGGTGTCTCTGACATCCCCACCCCACTGCACCCGCCAAGATCTTTTCTATTCTGTTTGCCGTTCTTTTTCTGGTTTCCCTGGCAACCGCAGGTAGGACTGAAACAAGGAGGAGGCTGGAAAGGGAGGCAGGGGTAAGCAGGAGGCAGCTAAAATGATGATGTAATACAGGACTCCATCCCTGTCCCCAGGATGGGGTCAAGTAGGAAACTGGGAGCATCCGGATGCAGGCACAAGGCATGGGACCGTGGTCGCTGCATGCAGGGGATCTGCTGTTCATGCCAGGGATGACTTGGTCTGTGTGAAAGGAAGGAATATGGGAAGGAGGGGGAGATTCCTCCACTCACCCACTCTTAAGGAGCCCATCTTTCCTGCTCTGTGCGTGTGCGTGTCCATCTATAACCCCGGACGCGGCACACCGCATTGCTGGGTTTGCATCGCTGACCCTAAATGGCTGCTGCTGTCATAGAAAGTGAATGCTTCCCCATCTGTAAGGCATGATATGCTTGTAATGTAGAGGAGCACAGCACCTTATCTTCCAGCTGGGTAGCAGCAGCACAGAGACTAAGCCGCTTGCCTATGTTTCCACCGAAAGTGGGACCAGCAGGTCCAGGACCAAAGCAGTGCAGCAGGGACTTGGACCTGGGTTTCAGGAGCGCCACACTAGCACACAAACCTTTGGGCTCCCCCCATCTACATCTACTTAGAAACTCTTCTCTTTTGCAGGACACCTGAGGTTCCCACATACCCAGTCTTGCATTGAATGAGAAGGCTACTGTAGAGCAAAATGGCATGGGTGGATCTAGGATTTTGAAAAGCAGGGTGCAGAGGGTGAGGGTCGTCATCACATACAACACAATGCACATTTGTCCCTAGTTAAGAAGGAAGTAGAAGCATTACTGATAGACCCAGGGCTATATCATTCAGTTTAAGATCGGGCAAAAGAAAAAAAAAATCCTGCAATGTGCATTCATTTGGTATATCATATATGCTATATTATCCATAAAAATACAACAAATCAGGCAAAAGTAACCAAAAGTGTTTTTTCGTTAGCCCACTAGTCATTAGAATAAAACGCACATTTTTTTTTTCAGATTCATTGAACAAAATCTCGCTTTCTTGAGCAGCTTGACAGTGCTCCCAAAGCTTCACTGAAAGTTATTTCCACACCCGAGTTAATGTTTTTAGTTAGAGTTAAACACCGTCTGCAGGGCTGTGAAATAGGAGCCACGTGATCAGGAGCAGCTAGCAGATGGCAGAACTGTAGAAGAAATGATAGATGGATTAGTGATGCCATTAAAGACCATTAAAAAGGAGAAAGGGCTGTTAACACCTGGGGAATGAAGAGTTGAGAAGCTTAATTAATAGGAATTTGGGGAATTTGTTTCCCCAATTTGTCATTTGGGGAATTTGTTTCCCCAAACAGGACGAAAGGACCTTGGCATCACAGTGGAGGATCTGTATTCAGCCCACACTCCCTCTGTTAAAGTTGATGGCGTTACACCGATTTCTGTTCTGCACATGTTGGCCCCAGAAATGAGGTCCTAGGGACCCCCGCATGGGGTGCCCCAACCTGTCATGTGCGAACACGAGAGAAACCCAGGTCTTGAGCCGAATGCTGGGGGTACCCACAGGGCATCCCAACTGTCTCCCATCCAGGACTGACGTGCCTGGAGCAGGAGCAGGTGTGCGAGGCTTGTTTCCTCCGTGGCGGGCAGCACAAGTCTGGTGCTATGATGGAGATGTGCTCCTGAAACTAGCTCTGTTCAGGTTTTGGCCTAAGGGTGGGGGGGCTAAGAAGAAATTTGAAGAACAAATAGAGAAAGATGTGGGAGCAGCTGGTGGACCATGCCTTCAGCCTCGGAGAGATTGGCTGTCTGAGAAACAGCCAATAGATTTGCTATAGAATCAGAGCATGAAGGAAGCCACCGAGAGGGAGATAAGGACATAAGTGCCATCCGGTGTCAGACCATGTAGCCTAGGATCCTACCTCCAACAGTGAGTGCTTTAGGGGGAGGCTTTATGAGGTTTGTTTTAAACCTGCCTCCCGCTGCTCCCAGTGGGTGCCTTGCAGTTGTAGTCTTCTTGGCGAAGACCAGTTCCCTATTCACTTTGCTCAACACCCTTCAAGAGGTTATAGACCCCCCGCAGCTTTCTCCTTTCTAAACTAAAGGGTCCTGGCCTTTTTATTCTCTCCTGGTATGTCAGCAGCTCCAGGTCCCTGATCATTTGGGTTGCTCTTTCCTGCATCATTTCTAATTCCCCCACATCCTTTTTAAGTTGTGGAGACTTTGAACTGCACACAGTATTCAAGAGGGGGGTGCACCATACCCTCGTACAGCGGTGCGGCGATGTTCTTCGTTTCATTTGCAATTCCAGTCTTAACGATGCTCAACGTTTCATCCGCTTTCCTGTTCACTCTTCTGCTTCGAGCTGGTGCTTTTAAAGAACTAGCTACAATGCTGATTCCCAGGGCTCTTGTCTGAGTCATTGCAGCTTGCTCAGAGCCCGGCATTGTGCACCTAGAGTGGAGGTTAGTCTTCCCGCACGTTCATTACTTTTCACATCCCAGCATTGAAGTCCATCCGCCACTTTATTGCCCGCTCATTTAGTTTCTTCAATGAAGCTGTTGGGGAGATACTTCCTATGTATCTGCCTTTCACGGGTCATGAACATGTGGCACTGTCGGGGATTTTTGAAATGGCAAAATAGCCACTATTAAAATAATTGATCAATAAAAGAGCCAAGCCCAGGTTCTTGGCTTTACACTCAGGATGGCTGAGGCCATCTAAGACAGGCATAGCTGAGCTACTAATGCATTTATGCAGCACCTCGCTAAAACCCGCTGCGGTACCAGGAGTAGGAAATACTGGACCGTTTGTCAAATGAGACACTCGAAGTGATCCTAGGGTTTACTCAGCAGAGAGCGTTACTTCATTAAAAGGGAAATTGGCTGCAGCAACCCAGATGGGCCTGTAAATCATCTAGAGGATCACGTTGTGTCAGGGAGAAACACACACAATATAAGGGGAGACTGTGTCCCAGCGTGCAGACACGATGTTTAATCCCAAGTAATTTGACTTCGTGCTGAGTTAGAAGTGGACCAGACAAACAACGTACAGCCCTATGTTAGTGTAAATCACTCCATTAAAGGATAAAATCGCCCCTCTAGAGATAAGGAAGAGTGGATATTATATATAAGTAGTATATAGTATAGTATATATACACAACGGTATAAATTATATCGATTTAACAATCTTATGTCTATTCCTCCAGTCGTGTCATCCCTGGGTAGTCATTTGCTCAGTACAGGGCAACCCTGTTGCCATCAAATGAGGGTACCAGCTTGGGAGCATTGGCTGTGTCTTCACCGCCTTCCCACGGAGTACATTTGATGGGGTGTGAAACCTGGAGTCAGCTACTCTGTGATAATCCTGTTATGTGTGCACGTTCTCACTGATCCATTAGGACCTTTCAAGTGTCTAGAAAACAGCTGGGAAAAGACACGAGGCGACATCATTTATTTAGACCTTCCCAAAATCTCACACAAGAAGCCGTAGGAAGAGGAAAGTCACCGTGGTGGGAGACGAGTGCTCTTGCTAATGAGAACTAGAAAACAACCAACATAGGGATAAATGGCTGATGGGACAGCAGAAAGGTCCTGCCTGAAGATTGCTGTTGCTCTGGTGTTTTAGGACACAGTCCATACGTTCAGAGTCCTCTCAGTCGCACGCTGGGTGAGCGGTGTAGTCAATACACCCAGCGGAGCTACTTGCCCAAGGTTTCCCTTGCTTTTCCAGCACTGTGAGGTGCTGCCCCTCCACTGCTGTCATTGCTCCTCCCCACCACTTACACCATTAAAGGAGCCTCTTGACTTCCATGAAAATGCTATCTCTTGGTTCCAGGGAAGAGCAGAAAAATGTTACCCAAGTGTAGCCAAACTCCTCAAAACACAGCAAAGCAACCCAAGTTTCATTGCTTTTTCCCCCCCTTATGATGCTGTGATTGTTAGGCCAGCCTGCCAGTCTCCTGTTGCATCAGATCAGCCCTGAATGAGGACCTTTGTTCCGGTGCTGGGACTGCAAGCAACCCACAAAATCAATGATTTGCACAATCCTATTAGAGAACCCGGTGGAAACGGTTTCCGCGCGCCTGCGTCCGGTGCCTTTGCATGTTGTACTTCGCCTACGTGCGGAAAAGGATGGGCAGCAATCGCGTCGGGTTCTTGGGGGAGGGCACATTTTGCAGGCCTGGGGTGGAAATGAGCTGTATTAGCAAAAATGGGCAGAAGGTTTGTAGGGGATGAGGCAAAACGGTCTACTGGCAAAGATGGATGGAGGCCAGTCTATGGGGTCCGTACCTTGTTCTTTGTGTGGTTGGGGAAAAATCTAAGTCCCCGGGTTCGTTGGGCGGAGGCTCAGACACACCACAACAGAAGTTTAAAGACTTGATTTATTAAAGAATGCTTTCTGAACAGACAACTGCCCCGCAGGGAGATTACCTGTTGCACTTCTCGAATTACACAAAGCGCTATATGGGAAACATGACGGTATCATCACAGCAACAGCTTCACCAATGACCAAGCGCCACTTGCTGCTAATTTAAATTTCCCTTACTGAGAAACTTAGTGCTAATAAAAGCCAGTTTATTCTAGTTTTGTGTTCACCTTATTGTTAAAAGTTAAGTCCTTCACCTTCTGATGGCTTATGCAGCATACGTGATCTACACGCTTACACATAATGGCGATGAAAGTTTCTATTGTTCTCCTTCATTCCCCCCTTTGATCCTTCAAAGAAGGATCACTCAATTTCTATCTGACTAGTCAGTCTATAATTTTTTTTGTTCAGTTTTGTTTTGTTTTAATTTAATTTAATTTAATTTTTTTTAACGTAACTGTCATCTGTTTTACAGGTTCTCTCGATATTGTTGAGATAGTTTGTTCAGCTTTTCAGTGTTAAGGTTCTTTTGCAATGCGATGCATGGATCGAGGCAGACTTTTTATCAACCTTTATAGCCGTATTGGTGGTTAGTAAGACCTGATAAGGTCTATTCCATCTAGGTGGCAAGCAGTCTTTCCAATGGAATTGTTTTACAAAGACCCAATCTCCTGGGTTCAGTGAGTGACAAGGAATATCAGTGGACACAGGTAAGACTGCATTAACTTGTGGAGACGAAGCTTTAACAGTTTTCATGAGTCTCTTGCAATCATTTAACACATTTTCATGGCCTTCCAACAGGCTTACTGATTTTTGCTCATTGATAGGGTGTAGACCTACATTCATCGGTCTGCTAAACAAAATTTCGTATGGCGTCAGCCCATGTTTTCTATTTGGCATGTTTCTGAGGTGCATCAACACAATTGGGAGGATATCAGGCCAAGAGAGTCCAGTCTGCTTATAAAGTTTGGGTAATTTGGGCTTAATATCTCGGTTAACACGTTCAACTTCTCTTGAGCTTGCTGGATGATAAGGCGTATGGGATTTCCATGTAAACCCCGATGCCTTGCTTAATGCTTTCTGAATTTGCGAGATAAAATGTGGCCCTTGATCTGAGTCTACCGTAAGGGGTATGCCGAATCTTGGAATTAATTTAGTCATTAGTTTCTTTGCTACAGAAACTGCATCTGCTCTCCTGGTAGGGTAAGCTTCTATCCATCCACTGAAATGGCATACTGTCGCAGGGCACCTCGGTGCCCCTGCTCCTAGAGTGGAGAAACTGCCAGGGAGCGAGTGAGCGCGCCCTGGCCTGACATAACGAGCCCAGCTGAGGCTGCTCAGGTAATGAGCGCAGCTGCGGGTTGCCGGAGCAACCAAGCGGAGCCAGCTGCCTGTAGGGGGCAGGGCAGGGCCCTTATAAAGCTCAGGGCTGAGGCCAGGCTGGCAGTTCTCTGCCAGCAGCCGGAGAGGCAGGAGCTCTGAGAGTGAGGATGTGGCAAGTACAGCTCATGATAGCCCGGAGAGGATGGGCACTAGAGTTTAGCCATGCAGCTTGCATTTGTGTTATAGCCAGGAGGCTCTAGTTTACGTTTGGCTCTGTATATTACACCCGGAGGCTTGGGTGAGGCTGTAGGGGTTGGAGGAGGCCTCAATCACAGGGACCCCAGAGAGTGTGGGGTGCCCTAGCGCCAAGAGGGCACATTATTTTCATAGCGCCAGGGAAGGCGCAGCTCACACGCCACTGCGCGAGCAGCTGGCGGCGAGGAGCACGGCCAGTAGGTCGCGGGCGCAACCCGTAGGTTGCGGACGGGGACCGAGACCCCGGATTGCGTGTGGGGGAACATAGCCCCCCGGCCCCAGGACAGGGGCGGTATTACTGAGGAGCCCAGTGTGGGCGCGGCGAGCCCCAGAGAGGGGGAACGCCATTGTGTATTATTGAGTAGCCCAGTGTGGGTGCGGCGAGCCCCAGAGAGGGGGAACGCCATTGTGTATTATTGAGTAGCCCAGTGTGGGCGCGGCGAGCCCCAGAGAGGGGGAACGCCCTTGTACGTTATTGAGTAGCCCAGTGTGGGCGCACGGGCATAGCGAGCCCGGCCGCAGGCTAGTGCGGCAATCCCCCTCAGACCAAGGCAGGGCGCTGCGGTTGCCCCTGAGAAGACAGGGAGTAGCAGCGCGGGGAGCCAGAGTCAGGGAGGGTGTCCGTGCGGTTGGCCCATAGGACCGGAGGCCCGCTAGAGAGTCCCGAAGCACAACCACACCGGCAGGGGAGGCCCAAAGTGGGCTAGATGAGAGTCCCAGCAAGAGGCTGGGCATGAGAGAGGGAGCCCAGGGTGGGCCACATTAGAGAGACAGACCGGACAACGTCCATTACATCTGCGAGGCTTGGGACGTGGTATTAGGGGCTGGTAGGAGCCACGCATAGCCCATAAGGCTAGGGCGCTTGGGTAGCGCCCATTGTACGGGGAGACCCACAAGGGGTCCAGGAGCTGACAGGCCCGAGGAAACACAAAGCAGCCTCCCTATTACATATTCCATCAAGACGTGGCGGGCGAGAATGGAGGGTGCCCTTGGGCTGAAGTAGTGCGGTGAGAGGGCCTCAAGGAGATCACAGCCCTCCACGAGGACCCCGCCGTGACACATACTATAACCAGAGCATGCTTAAACCCTTTGCTAGGAGGGAGGTCAATGAAGTCTATCTGCAAGTTCTGAAATGGTCCATAGGACCATGGAGTGGCACTAGCTTGAACATGTGTTGGTTTACTAATCCCATGTTGTAGGCATAGAGCACAGGTTTCTGAGATTTTTTTTGCTTCTGCATGAATGATGGGTGCATGCCAGTATCTTAAAATGTTCTCAGCTACCCCCCTTTTGCACGCATGAAATGGGACATGCGTATTTTTTTTTTTTTTGCTTATAGGATCAGAGCTTCCTGTATGAGCTTTGCAGTGTACAACAGAAATCTGTTTAGGGCGCAAAATAGCATTTAATAAGGCATTAATTAATGGAGCATGAGAAATAGAGGACCCAGAAGACGTAAGGAACTTTTGATGTTTTCAAATCTGACCTGTTGAATGGCACACTTTAAAGGCATAGTGAGAATCAGTGTAGATATCGACAGACTTATTTTTAGCTAAAATACAAGCATGGGTCAAGGCTTGAGTTCAGCAGGTTGTGCACTTCGGATACCAGGGAGACTGTGTGCTTTAATGAGTGCATGTGGTGAACATACGGCGAACCCTGCCCGAAGTTGCCCAGTTGGATCTCGCTTACACGAGCCATTTACTGAAAAAAATGCAGTCAGGATTAAGAAGAGGGGTATCGGTTAAATCTGGATGAGGAGTAAACCCTATGTCAGTTTTAATTATACAGTTATGATTTAAGAAGTGAGTATCTCTATTATGAGGCAAAGGCAAAAGAGAAGCAGGGTTTAAAACATTACAGCAGACTACAGTGACATTATGTGCAGCTAAGATAGTATGCTTATAAGAAGATAACCTTTGGGAAGACAAATGTTGCAGTTTTTTGCGGTTTAACGGGGCAGATACAACATGGGGAACAGCAAGGGTAAGGGGAGATCCTAACACTACAGCTGCTGACTTGTCTAAGAGCAATGCAGCGGCAACTACAGCGCGCAGGCGGGGGGAAATCTTTGTGCAACAGGATCAAGCAAGGAAGAAAAATAAGCAATTGGTTTATGAGAGGAACCAAAAGGTTGAGTTAGGACTCCAGAAGCAACACTTTCTCTTTTGTGGCAGTATAAAGTAAAGGATTTATCGTACTTGGGACCTCTCAGTGCTGGTGCGGAGGCTAAGGCTGCTTTTAAGTTAACAAACACTTGTTCGTAGTGATCAGTCTACGGGAGAGGGTTATCAGCAGAATTATCTTTAGTAAGCTCGTTTAGGGGTTTTACCAGTAAAGAAAAGTTGGGTATCCATTGTCGACAATATGAAGCAGAGCTTAAAATCCCTCTAAGTTGTTTCTTGGTAGTGGGTCTGGGGAGAGAAAGAACAGCAGAAAGGTGGTCTGTAGTTAAATGTTTAAGCTCCTTGGAGATCTCATGCCCCAAATATAAAACTTTTGGCTGGTAAAACTGCAACTTAGCTTTGGAAGCTTTATGACCTTGTTGGGCTAAACGTTTCAGAAGGTGAATTGTATCAGGAACGCAGGTAATTTCAGTCTCTGAAGCAACCATAATATTATCGATATATTGAATGAATATCGCGTTACAAGGTAACGTGATAGTATCTAAATCTTTTTTTAACACTTGAGAAAATATGGAAGGACTTACAGTAAATCCTCGTGGTAATCGTGACTATGTAATATTGCCTTGCTTTGTAGGTAAAGGCAAAGAGAAATTGAGACTTAGGGTGAACTGGGATAGAAAAGCAGAACATAAATTAACAACAGGAAAACATGCAGCAGAGGCAGGAATCATGCTGAGGATAGTAGAGGGGTTTGGCACAAGAGGATGAGAAGGAATAATACATTGATTAATTCTTCTTAACTCTTGAACAAAGCGATAAACAGGTTTTCTGTGCTTGTCTGGTTTCCCAGGTTTTCTCACAGGTAGGATAGGAGTGTTACAAGGAGAGCGGGTTGAACTTAAAAACACCCTGTTGCAACAGCGCAGCTATGACCGGGGTGATACTTTCCTTGGCTTCCCGGGAAAGGGCATACCAATTTACTGCAGGAAAAGGTTTGCGCGTGTTATAGGTCAACTGAACTGGCTCAGTGTTTAAGAGTTTTCTCGTTTCATTGAGATGGGAAGCCCGCAAAGACTCTGGAACACCTGAAAGAGATGGAGAGTTGCAACAGTCTCCATCTATTTGAGTCTGTAGAGAACAAGAGCATCAAATTTTGGGTCTGATCAGAGGGCAAATTTAAATATACGCCCTCAGGGGAGCAGTAGATTATAGCGCCTAATTTACACAACAAATCTCTTTCTAATAGATTTACTGGAGCAGTAGGACTTAACAAAAAGGCATGTTCAGCAGACAGTGGCCCAATTTTGACCGTGGCTGGATTAGCATATTTATGCAGAATGATTTGTCCCCCTACTCCAATTGCATTGACTGTCTCATTGGTGGGTATTAGTCTTTCAGCTTCTTCATATTTTATAGTAGACATAGAGGCTCTTGTATCTACAAGGAAACTATGAGATTTGTCATTAACAGTCACAGTTACACTGGCGTCTTTAGAGGTTTTGATGAGAGAATCTCTGTCATTGGTTTTTCTTTCTATCCTAGTACTAACTGCTGTAGTTTTTCTTGTAACTTTGGCTGTAAGTTTTTTACATAAGTGGTAACTATTAACTCTCGCATATTATCTGCAGCAGGATTAATGCCAGTATGTCTTTGAATTGCAGCATAGAGTCGGTTTTGAAAATCGGCTGGATGCTCGTCAGGGTTTTGCCAACAATTTTCAACCTTTGTCCAGTCTGCATGAGTTTGAGCAACCTGGGTAATAGCATTTAACAGAGTAGCTCTTGCATTTTGCAAATTTTGCAATTCTTGTTGATCTTCATAGTTGTAATCATTTTGCGGCCAGGGAGTGCCATCTGGTATGTTTTGGGTTTCAGCAATGAGAAGCTGCTTTTGCTTTGGGTTTAAGAGACTGTTTAAGAGCCAATCGCCATCTGACACAGTAGGATTATAGATATTAAAAACTTGCTGTAGTTTATCTCTTCAATCAGAAGGACTTTTCCTTAGTTTTGGAAAGGTATTGCAAAAGGTGGTAATGTCACTAGCAGTCCAAGGGACATGAACAGTAGTTCTTTGTCTGCCTCGTATTTGAGGTGGATATTGCCGAAATGGGCAGAGAACAGTTGATTTCATAGATTTCATAGACATTAGGGCTGGAAGGGACCTCAGAAGATCATCAAGTCCAGCCCCCCGCCCAAAGGGCAGGACGTCAGCTGGGGTCATAGGATCCCAGCAAGATGAGCATCCAGTTTGCTCTGGAAGGTGTTCAATGAAGGCGCTTGAACCACCTCCGGTGGCAGGCTGTTCCAGACCTTGGGGGCTCGGACAGTAAAGAAATTCTTCCTTATGTCCAGCCTGAAACGATCTTGTAGTAGTTTGTGACCATTCGTCCTCGTCATCCCTTGGGGCGCTCTGGTGAACAAACGTTCCCCCAGATACTGGTGATCACCCCTGATAAACTTATAGGTGGCCATCAGATCACCCCTGAGCCTGCGCTTTTCCAGGCTAAAGAGCCCCAGGGCTCTCAGCCTGTCATCGTAGGGTCTGCTTCCCTGACCTCTGATCATGCGCGTGGCTCTTCTCTGGACTCTCTCAAGCTTCTCCACATCCTTTTTGAATTGTGGAGCCCAAAACTGGACGCAGTACTCCAGCTGCGGCCTCACTAAGGCCGAGTATAGGGGGAGAATGACGTCCCGGGATTTGCTTGAGAAGCATCTATGGATGCAAGCCAGCGTTTTGGTCGCTTTACTAGCCGCAGCATCGCATTGCAGGCTCATGTTCATCTTGTGGGCAATGATGACCCCCAAGTCTCTTTCTTCCATAGTGCTAACCAACATAGCACTGCCGAGCCTATAAGGATGCTGCGGGTTTTTTTTCCCAAGGTGGAGAACCTTGCATTTATCGGCATTGAACACCATCAGATTCTCATCTGCCCGCTTGCTGAGCCTGTCCAGGTCAGCCTGGATCACCCGCCTGTCTTCTGGTGTGGATGCTTTGCCCCAAAGTTTGGTGTCATCGGCGAACTTGGCCAGTCCGCTTCTGACTCCAGTGTCCACATCATTAATGAAGATGTTGAACAGTATGGGTCCAAGGACAGAGCCCTGGGGGACCCCACTGGTCACAGGACACCACGATGAGTGACTTCCATCAATTACTACCCTTTAAAATACTGAGGGTTTTCGAAGGTGGTTACAATTAATCTTCCTCCCTCTTGGGCATACAGGGTTATTACAGTCTGCCCATTTGAACCCCTTTCAATATTTTTCACCCCATACAATTGTCTTAATTCAGATTTTATTCGGTTTTTTTACCTCTTTAACAGTGGGTAAGTTAGGCAGGTTAGATTGGTCATCTTCTTTAGCATTTGAATTAACAGAGAGTGGAGGAGAAATTAAAGTTATTGGTGGTTGAGTAAGGGCTTGTCTGGCACCACTTCCAGAGGTGATGGACCCTCCTGCAGGAGCCGGAGGTTGAGGTGGAGGAGCTTGACTGGGTACCCAGGAGTTTAGCAAATTTTCTGTGTCTTCCAGAGTGGTATCGTTGGGTGCCGGAGTACTGGGGTACAATTTTTTTATAGGTAGGAGGATCGGGGGGGGAGCACTAGAGCTAGGATTTTCTTTAGGAGGTGAGACTGAATTTGCCTCTTTTAAAGTAGCCAATTGTTGTTTTAATTTTTCATTTGAATCCCTGAGACTAGCCTCAATTGATTTTTGCTTTCTTTTAGAAGCTTCATTATCCCAGAGGTACCAATATTTCATTTGTTTTGGCTTGGGTATTTCTAAGAATCCCCTCAGATAATTTAATCTGTCAGAATCAAAAGTTCCCTCAACTGGGAATTGCAATGCAGGGTTTTTATAGGTATACTCATTCCAAGCATGAGCTAGTTTCACCAACCGTTCTAATTTTTTAGGACCTAGTTGAGGACCATAAATCTTACACATCTGTCCTAAAGGAGTTTTCAGATCCGGATAAGAAGTTTCTTGCCCCATTCTCAGAACCAAGCAATTCAGTCAGGAGAGATATCGGAGACACAAGAAGAACGGGGAAGACAGGTTCGTCAGAGTGATGCCCGGTGCCAGAGACACAAAGGGGATTCACGAAGTGGAACACGAGCCCTTGCATTCAAGATTGGCTCGCAAGTGGCCAACTTGGGGCAGCTGCCCCTGAACCAGACATAAGGGAAAGACACAAGACAATCTCTCAAATATAAATCAGAGTTATCAGGACAGGGACTGTTAGCAAAGGGATAGACAGAGAAGAGTTTAGGCGTCCCCAGACAAAGTCAGAACAGTCTACCTGTCAGCTAGTTTTAGATAAAGAATGCTGTTATCAATTTCAGTCAGTCAGATAAACCTGGTTTTAAACTTTACAGATTAACATAGGGTGCGCTTACCGCCAAAAAGACATAACTCGTCCAGGCTAGGGAGCACTGAGACCTGTAAAGTGAGATTTTTTTAATTAGGATCTCTTACCTCTAAGTTTGGCGCCACGGGTGTCAGCTGTGTTCCCAAATTGTTCAAGTTGTCCGCTCGGTGTTCCGCCGCAATCCCACTGCTGACACCAGAAAACTGTGGGGGAAATATCTAAGTCCCCGGGTTCGTTGGGCGGAGACTCAGACGAACCACGGCATAAGTTTAAAGACTTGATTTATTAAAGAATGCATTCTGAACAGACAACTGCCCCGCAGGGAGATTGCCTGTTGAACGTCTCGAATTACACAAAGCATTATATGGGAAACATGACGGTATCATCACAGCAACAGCTTCACCAATCACCAAGCGCCACTTGCTGCTAATTTAAATTTCCCTTACTGAGAAACTTAGAGCTGATAAAAGCCAGTTTATTCTAGTTTTGCATTAGCCTTGTTAAAAGTGAAAAGCCCTTGTTAAAAGTTATATCCTTCACTTTCTGATAGGTTATGCAGCATACGTGATCTGCTGGCTTACACATAATGGAAATGAAAGTTTTTATTGTTCTCCTTCAGTGTGTCCTGCTCTTTCACTTAAAGAGTTCAGCACGTTCTGGACTGTGCAGCGAACCAGCCTGTCCCCATCTGGGAGATGTGTGGGGACAGAGCCTGACAATGTGGAGGTAAAAAGTCAGACAAGAGGACCTTTGCTTGGTAAACAGTCCTAGTTCCATGGATCTCGCCTCTGTAACCTTGTAATGCCGCAAAGGGCCTCCACCTTCTGAAGCTGTGGTTCTCAACCAGGGTGCCACATCCTGGTGTGCCAGGAGAGCCTTTAAAGGTTGCTGCAGGGTGCCGCACAATATTCGCACTGTTAGGTGCGAAAACACCTACACGTGAGTCACCAGGTAAACCTAGAGATTTCGAGTAGGAATCCAGTGTCAGTCCTAATCCATTTTGACTTGTTCATCATAGGATCATAGAGAAACAGGGCTAGAAGGGACCGTCTAGTTCAGCTCCCTGCTCAAGGCAGGATTGCCCTTGACTAAACCATCCCAACCAAGGATCGGTCTGCTCTGCTCTTTCCAAAGATGGAGAGTCTACAACTTCTCTAGGCCTCTTGTTCCAGTGCTTGACCACCCCCAGAGTCAGAAAAGTCCTCCAAATCTCCAACTGAAGCTTCCTCTGCTGCAGTTTGAGGACATTGCTTCTAGTCTTATCCCCTGGAGCCACGGAGAAAAGCCCATCTCCATCCTTTCTATAATTACCCTTTGGGAATCTGAAGATTATTATGAAACCCCCCCAAGTCTTCTCTTCTGTTGTGGTCTTTCGTGGTTCTCTGCCACAGAAGAACTGCTCTGTTATTTTTCAGTAGCAAAAAAATGAGTGAAAGCCAAGAGTTTGCATTTTCCGAGGGCTGCCTTGAGCCCCAAAAGTTTGAAACTAAAGCCTGCTCTTGTCTGGACAGCAACCCTCCAGTCTCAGGCCTATAAATGCCTTGGGGTTGCATATCAGGATTTGATTTACTTTGGGTTAGAAAAAGAGCTAACTTCCATGCCCCCCTTTCCTTCCAAGAGGGGAAAGCCGATCTGGGTATGCTGTGGACTAAACATACAGCCCTACTTTAATTAACCAAGCCTCAATTTTTGCACCTGCCAACCCAGTGCTCAAATGTCTGACCTCTCTTCACAGTTTGCAACCCCGCTCTCAATCATTTGCACGCAGAATGTACATAGAACCAGAGGTCACTATGTCTGAACAGCAAATAAGCAGCTTCTCGTATGTAGGTCTGGTTTGCTATGTCATTGAAATCTCTGCTCTCCGAACTTTTGTGCCTGCACAAATAACCTCATGTTCTTCCCCCGGTTCAGGATATGAGTGGCCTTGATGACTCGCGTCGCTGCAGGAGCTCTGTTGTTGAGTGGGGGCAGGCTTGCATCAGGCTTGACCTCGCTGCTGGCATTTCCAACAAGAGATGCTGCACCGTATACACATAAATGGAGCCAAAGACACCCAAAAGGAGAGGCCCAGGATCACCCAAACAAGTGTTTCTCTTGTTAAAAGAAGGCACTTTGGTCTCTACGTGTTCTCCGTGTTTTTCTTCTTTGAATCAAAATGCGAAGTTGGGAATAAAGACAGGTGTGTTTCAGCTTGGTTAGGAGGAACAGCCGTTCTTGAGCTCCTGCTCCACGGGTTGGCACCTTGCAGTCTGCAGGACAGATGCAGTCTGCCAAGTGATTTCATCCAGCCCACAAAGGGTGGATGGGAGCAGCAGCAATTCGGCAGCGGGGAAAGCGGTGGTGACCGCTGGTGGCCTGCCTTCAGACAGCACCTGCCGCTCCTAAGAGCTTGGCACCTCCTGCCCTAGTCCAACATCCTTCTTTTGACAGTAGCTGTTATATGCTGTTTCAGATGACATTACAATAAACTTCCTACACCAGGGGTGTCAAACTCACTGTTGTCCCTGAGCTGGATCTGGACCCTGGGTCTCCTTGCAGGATGGATCCAGGCAGTAAGGAGCCTTCTGGGACAGATCTGGACCTGGTAGCAACACTGGGGGCGTGACGTAGGAATTAACAGAGCCATCGCTCCCGCCGCATGCTTGCACATGCCCATCCAAGCTCCAGCATTGGGAACCTGGTGCAAGGCCCTCCCCTGATCACCCTGCCCTGAATTTCCAGCCCCAGGTGAAATGGTACCAATACCCAAATCTGGCCCACTGGCCATATTTATGATGCCCTTGCCCTACAAGATACGTATGGCCCAAAGGGAAGGTTCCTCCTTACCTTTGTCAGTTAGAAGCGAACTTCTGCACGGCTAGATGAAGGGCAATAGGTAGTAAAATGAATGCATTTTTTTCATGTCTAGGTACTGCTGAAATAATCGCTGCTTTTGCAGAAGCCTTCTTGATTCATCGCTGCAGGAGGGTTTATAGCATTTCTTCATTTTTAAAAATCTTGTCAGAGTAAATGCTGGGTTTCCTCACTCTCGCTAGAAATGTCTAATTCTCAAGTTAAATAGTGCTAAACTCAGGGTCGCAATGGTCTCTCTTGGCAAAGAGTCCCTGAGGTTAATTACACATTGTCAAAATGTATCCTTCTTCTGAATAGCTAATTCCTGCCTCTCGGCTTCCCTGAACGGCCCCTGACCCTTGTGTTAGCAGGGATTAAACAGCAGCGTCTGGTCTAGCTTTTTATACCAACTATTGGTTCACCTCTCTTGTGTCCCCTCTTCACTGCCGCCTTTCAACTGAACAGGCACAATCTTTTCAACCTGTCTTCATACAATGGGGTTTTTTCAGGCCTCTAATTATTCTCATTATTCATGTGTGCAACATCTCTCTGACAATTCCCGTTCTGAGAGGGACCAAAACTGAACCTCTCGGTCTAAACAGAAGGAAGTGTCAAGTGAGTCCATGCTCTTTTCTGTAATATTGTCCTTTCCATTCCTCCTACAGCCTTTGCAGCAACATTTAGTTTATACGTATATATGTGTACATATGTACATATATATGTACACACATATATACATATACATACACACATACACACGCAGACACACATGTGTATATATATATATATATATATATATATATATATATGTGTGTGTGTGTGTGTGCACAGATAGAGTTCTTCCACAGTTGGTTGCAGATACCTGAGAATCATAGAAAATGAGGGTTGCAGGGAGATCAGGAGGTCACATCTAGTGCAACCCCCTGCTCAAAGCAGGACCAGCCCCAACTACATCATCCCAGCCAAGGCTTTGTCTAGCTAGGTCTTCAAAACCTCCAAGGATGGAGACTCCACCACGTCTCTGGGTCCCCTGTTCCAGTGTTTTACTACCCTCTTTGTGAGACAGTTTTTCCTAATATCTAACCTCAAGTTCCCTCGCTGCAACTTGAGAACTCCAAACTCAGTCTCATGCCTTGCTATTCAGATTATAACTCCCCCTCAAATGCATTACCTTGAATTTTCAAGAGGGAGTGAGGCAGAAGGCAGGGAAGGAAGGCACCTTAGAGAATAACTGGTTCAGAAAGACATGAGTTTTTGTAGGCAGCACTCTACTTCCACAGATGCCAGCATAAAATGTCCTCCCGCCTACAAACCCCAGCATCAGGATCTGCTCCTAGCTCCCTCAGGCCCTTAAACCCACTCTCTGCCTACTGCTCTTCTTCCCCAGACCCAAAGTCTTGTATCAATACCCAGCCACAGCAGGTATCCTTAGCCTATCCCCTCCCCCTGCTCCTGGGCTAGGGATGTAACCCCTGTAACTGGGGTTAAAGCACGGGAGTGTCATCTGACTCCGATCCTTGTCGTATTTTTTCCCCTGGAACTTGCACTTAGGTATGTGCGTACACAAAGGGTGGTTATGAAGTTGCTGCAAAGTAGGGTTAAACTGGACATCAGGAAAAACTTCTTCACTGTTAGGACAGGGGGGCAGTGGAATAGACCCCTAGGGAAGGTGTGGACTCTCCATCAGTGGAGGCATTCAAGAAGAGGATGAATATGTGTTGGCCAGGGAAGATCTAGGAATAGCTATGCTATGCTATAGGTACTTCTCAGGCTTCTGGTTGCCACGTTGGATTGGGAAGGAATATTTTCCCCTCCTGTTCTTACAGGTGTCAAGGGTATTTTTTCCACTGTCCTCAGAAGTATTGGGCATTGACTGCAGCCAAAGCTGGGGATTTTGACTGGGGTGTGCCAGTGCTGCTGGGACAAACGCCCCGAGGGTCTTGCCCCCCATTCAGGGTCAGACCATCACTGTATCTGGGGTCATGAAGGAATGTTACCCCATGGCCAGGTGGGTATAGACGGTGAGATCTTTGCCTCCCTTTGTAGTGGGGGTTGCAGTCCTCTTCCTTGGATCTCTCCAGCATATTTTGACAACCCTCGCAGCGGCAAGACATTGGCCACTGCTGTCCCTCTGCTTTACCTGCGTCAAGTTAGGGTGCTATGCCTTGTGGTTGTGTTACAGGGTTGGTTGTGTTATTCTAGTAATGGGTTTGACAAGGATTTGGATAGGATGTTTGGATAGGGATGAACAGGCCACAGGCAGGGGGTTGGAATAGATGACCCTGGAGGTCCCTTCCAGCCCGACTGTTCTGTGATGCTGTAAAGAATACGGTAATAGATCATTTTCTGCAGGGGCAAGCAACAAGGCAAGGAAAAGTGGGGTTAAATTGCAACCAGGGTGGCTTAGGTTGGAGATTAAGAAGAGCTTTCTCACTATGAAGGCAGTCAAGCATTGGAGCAGATCACCTAGAGAGGATGTGGAGTTTCCATCACCAAAATGTGTTAAGTGCAGGTTAGATGAACAGTACATTGGGATGATGCTGCCTTGAGCAAGGGGTGGATTAGGTGACCTCTGGAAATCCCTTCCAGCCCTCTTTTCCTGAATCTAACAGCCCCTAGGAAAGGAGAGATATGTTGCAATTGCTTCCACCCTCAAATCCCACCTCTATGCACCTTTCCCTGCAAGGGAACTTCCTCCTCCTTTCCTCAACCCCGTCTAAAGGAAGCTCCAGGAAAAATCAGCAACTGAAGGTCTTGTGTCTTCTAGGACTGGTCACCGTCAGATGGCCTAAGGATGAATGACCTGCAGCAGGGTCCAGTAAGAGGCTAACAGAGCCATTGCTGGTGGTCTGACACAGTTTCCCTGAATCCTTGTTTTCACAGCGTCATGGGATATAAATAGAAAGCTGTGTCTGGATGCAATTCCTGTTTCTGAAACACAGTGAAACAGTGTGTTATTGGGAAATATGGAACAAAACACAGATTAGCGTCAGCTTGACCGGCTGACCTGAGCAAGGTTTCAGAGCCGCGCTGACGTACCTTCTAGCCCTGATCATGGAAAGGTTTTCACAAATGGCTAACAGGAGAGGGAGGGCGGTCAGTGGAAAACCTCCAAGGTGTTACCGTGACCTAGGGTCCGAGTAGGCAGTACATATAAGTGACTTTCAGCCAGCTCTTGAAGCGTTCCCTCCCTTAAGACAGGGATGTCAAACTCATCAGGACCAGTCCGTGACCCACGGGCAGCACTGCAGGCCTGGTGACAGGACTCTACAAGCTGGATGCAGCCCACAGACCATATCTTTCATACCCCTGCTTTAAAACACACAGAGCACAGCTTATAGCTGTCTCTCCCAAATTCAGGCTAACCTACTGGTTCTGTGTGGAAGAAAGTGTACGGCAGACCAAAAGGCCAAGTCAAAGTCATAGGTTGCCAATCACTGCACAGGGATCCTCCAGTGCTCCTTGGTCCCGGGAAGGGTAGTGGAAGTTAATGATAATGAGCAAAATTATGTCATCAGTAAGTAGTGGGGATGTTGAACAGCAGCTGTTCACACAAACACAAATCCTTGAGGCAAACAAACCAACAAATGAGCAAAGCAAAACCTTTAGCCTTTCTGCAGGAAGCAGGCAAGATGCCTTTTAGCTCTGGCCCATCCTAGATGCTAGCAGCTAGCTCCTTTAGGTTTCAGTCCGTTTCCTGAACACAAAGTGCTCCTTCCCCAGCTCAAGCTATTTCCCCTCTCTCTCTTCTTTTGGGCTTTTAACTGCCAGCTAATGACCCACAGCTGGGCTCCTACCCCAAGGCAGACTGCCCCATTCAAAGAGCCAGACCATGCAATAACAGTATTATTTCTATACACTGCATTACTGAAACCATAGCTGGAATACTGCTTCTAGTTCTGGTGTCCACACTTCAAACAGGAGGCTGAAAAATTGGAAGAGGTTCAGGAAAGAGTTATACACGTACTTGAAAGTTTTGACAAGACACCAAAAGAAACGCTATCTAGTGTGTTTATCAATGAGAAGTGTATGAACCTCTATGGAGAAGACATGTCCGATAATAGATGGCTCTTACATGAAGCAAGAAAAGCACACTGAGTTCAATAGCTTGGAGCAAAAGCTAGACCCATTAATATGTAGAAAGCAGAAGCAAATTTTTAAGAATGAAGGGAGCAAACCATTTGTAGCACCTGCTGGCCTCCATAGGAGAGTGCCTCTCACTTCAGATGTGTAAATCAAGACTGGATAAACTTAAAAGCAGTGGTGCAGCTCATGCAGGAGTTATGCAGGGGGCCAGAGTGGTTCCTGGCCTTGAAATCTATGAAACTATGATATCTGAGATCACCTCTTTATCTACATCTCAGTGGAAATAAGACACTCACCTTCATGACATTACTGCAGCTATCATCAGAAATTTATCTTGTTTGATAAGGGGAAGAGGCTTAACAATGTCATCTCAACCATCTCCTCCTCAAGAAATAATACTAGATGTCCACAGTGTGCCACTATCATTCAATGTATATGTGTGAGTCAACACAGGATATATCTCACTGAACAAGGAATCACTTTGAGCTGCATGGTCTCAAATGAGGAAGAGCCAGATTCACTGGTGTTAAATTGAATTGTATGCTGGTATCTGGATCAAGCATCAATAATTGGATCCAGTGGATAATCCTGAAACCATCCTTGATGTAACTAGGACACAGCAGGAAAGACACTTTCTTCCACAAAATAATACGTTATTTTGCTTTGGTTTACTTCTTTTCACGAGGACCTGGATTGGATTTCCCTTGTGGTAAGTGAAATGGGCCCAGAATGGCATAGTCAAATACAAGACCAACTGCCTGAAGTTGAAGGAGCTGGAGGGACCCTTTCAGGGTCAAAACAAGGAAACAATCTACCCCTGCCAAATATTATGTAAGGACACTCTCATTGGCTTCTGTGGGCTTTGAGCACTCAGCAACTCTGAAAGAAAACCCAAAAACCCAGATGGAAGAGCTCAGAAAGCTTTCAACCTGGTAACTAAATACATGCAACTCAAAAAGAGCAGCTTTGTGCAGCGAGAAAAAAATACTCAGGCCCTCAGAGGCCGTCTCCTTGTGGGCATGTCTTCAATGCACTTCTCTGAAGTTACTACACTATGAAACATGCAGACTCAGGTACCCTTCTTGCTCATTTGTGGCATGAAGGCATCTGGAAACTCATCCTGTGGTTCTCAGCAGGTCAAGGACCTGAGTGGCTTCAGGAATTGTTGCCTATTGAATTGTTGGAGAGCTTGTCTGTCCTTTTTGAGAGCATGAGGTGAGGTGGGAATGCCACTGGAGAGGCAGATGCACTAGGACACAGCTAGCCCAGGGTCACGCTACAGGGAGACTCTGTTAGCCCTCGCAGGTTAGACAGTGGGTTTATATAGACTAGTTTAGAGGGGTCCTGCCTCAGGCAGCGGGGTAGACTGGATGACCTCTGGAGGTCCCTTCCAGCCCGACTTTTCTATTCTATGACATTTTGTGCTTTCTCAATAGCATACCTGGATACCTTCTGCCATTACAAAGTTATTCCTTTTCAGGTGAGAGTTATCTCCTAACACATACTAATGATTGGCAACTATTGCAAGTGAACATGCAGAAGCCTGGGTAGATATGCACAGTATAAACTAAGTATATAAGATTTAAATGGAGCACAAGCTTTCATGAACGTGTGACAAGGCTCTTGTGCCGTGCCTTGTGTCTTGTGTTCGCTTCTCTACCTGCTGTATCTGCTCAAGGCCAATGGGCTTTTATAGGCTCCCTTGCCATCTTGTGGCAACATGCTGCAGTGATGCCTCATATAGCAGTGACCTGGGGAAAGCTGTAGGTCTGTCTACTCCTGACACAAGTATAACTCGCATCAACCTTTAAAAAAATTAAAATTAAAATTACACTTGCCTTAAGAGCACACACCAACTGCAGATGCTTCCTCAGCCTGATGAAGGGGTTTTATACCCGAAAGCTTGCAACGAAGAAATTTTCCAACTATTGGAGCTGGTCGAATAAAAAATATCATATTTACCCAAAGAACCTTGTCTGCTTGCATTAAGGTGTCATATGTCCCGCCTCTTGGGCAAGTTGGATGTAGTCCCGTTCAAACTAAACAAACATAAACCAGGGAAGTGGTGGTGAAAAAGGATCTCAAAATCCCAAGATTCTGTTTTTGGGTCTGTATTACCTTTTTGCTCAGAGCCTCCTCTCTGTTTTACCCATCTTTACACTGGTAAAACCCCAGATTTGTTCTAATGTTACCAAGAGAAAAAAAGGGGCCTTTGTGCACAGCTGTAATTCTGTCTCTGCTCATTGTTCTACCCTGATTCTCTACCTGTTGGACCGGTTTGGAAACGGATGTAAAATGCCTTGCTAGAAATCTCTCACCTGATGTAGGATTTTGTTTTGCAGCCTATATTTGCTTCCCTACATTACAACCCTTTCTAGTGAGTTGGGAGAGCATTCCTGTGCTATAAGGCTTCATAGAAATATAGAGAAATAGGGCTGGAAGGGCCTACAGAGGTCACATCTAGTCCAACCCCTTGCCTGAGGCAGGATCAGCTCTGTCCAAACCATCCCATACAAATCCATAATCTAAACTCTTAGTAAAACTACTGTCAACCCTGACACAACCACAAGATATAACACCCTAATATGGCACAGGTAAAGCAGGGGGACCACGGTAGCCAATGTCCAGCTGCTGCAAGATTGTTAAAATATGCTTGAGAGGTCCAAGGGAGAGGGCCGTGTCCCCTACTACAGAGTAAGACAAATCCCCCCACAGTCCGTACCAATCTGACCCTGGGGTAAAATTCTTTCCTGACCTCAAATCTGGCATTCAGTCTGACCCTTAACAGAGAGGCAAGACCCTCTATCCAAGAGCCTGTGGACTTAAGTCCCTACAAAAACATTAGCACACCCCAGTCAAAAGCCCCAGCCTTGGCTGCGGCCAACACCTAATGCCTTTGAGGAAGATTTAAAAAAACCCTGACACGTAATAGCAGGAAGGGAAAATAATCCCTCCCAGCTCCATGGGGCAAATCCCAGAAACCTGGGAAATACCCACAGGAATAGTGACTCTTCGATCATCTGAACCAATGCCTGTCCCACCTCTTCTTGAACCCCTCCAATGATGGAGAGTTCACAACTCCTCTAGGCAGTCTGTTCTACTGCCTCACTGTTTTTTGTCTGCAGCGATCCATATATACCTCTTTGGAGATGATTTGTAAGGTCCCTTCCAGCCCCTAACAACTATGAAAAATCTGTGCATAGTAACTAAAAAGGCCTCCTAGCCATGCCAGTCTCTGGAACTGCTTCAGACGGCCATGCCAATGCGGCACTGACTGCTTGCGCCGCCTGTGTTAGCAGCAGAGGTATTTGCCAAGGACTGAACCTGCTCCCGTTGTGTTCTTCAGTCAAGCTGCCCCCACCCAGACAGCAGCTGGGATCTGAAAGGAGTTGAGGAAGAGCTTGCCATAGAGGTTAGACACCAGCAAGCTATCTCACAGGCTCACTGAATTAGACAAACTGAGCTGTTCAGTGTAATACAGTCTTCTTACAGGGATACAGTTTGTAGCCGTGTTGGTCTAAGGACATAGGCAATAAGGTTCTTTGGTTAAATCTGATATCTTTTATTAGACCAACTCGAATAGTTGGAAAAATTCTTTTGTGCAAGCTTGGGGTATAAATACCCTTCGTCAGGGTGAGGAAGCATCTGCAGTTGCTGTGTGCTCTTCCCTGCAGATGATGTGCTCTTCCCCACACCAACTGCAGATGCTTCCTCAGCCTGACGAAGGGTATTTATACCCCAAAGCTTGCAAAAAACAATGTCCAACTATTTGAGCTGGTTTAATAAAAGATATCAGATATACCCATACAATCTTCTTTGTGCATGAGATTGCCTCCCTCTAGTGGCTGGCTTTGGGCATTATAGCATTGGAGTGTTTGCAGCTGTGACGGTCCAGGAAACATGATACGGACCCAAACTTGTGCCTGAAAGCTTCTCTACCATCTCTCCTAGCTCTACAGTTGGTTCAATAAAAGATAGCACTAAAAAGGTAAATTTTGCTCCTAGCAATTATAATAGCCTGTTGCTGAGGAACAGTTAAGTGGGCCTTTTTATTAGCTCTCCAGGTGGAAGTTTATGCTCTTGGTATGGGCTTGACCCTTACTGGTAAAACCGGTATCTTTCTGAATGCTCTAATTCAGTATCTAATTCAGTTTTTATACAAGTAGAGTTGTGCTATTAAGCATGAACTATTTTTACCACTATAGCTACACTAAGGTGCAATCCTTAATGTAAGGCACCTTTATCCTACTATGGGAAGAGGAACAGTGATGTAACTGTGCTTCACTTCTGTGCATGGAAATGAGAGAAAGGGGATTTGAATCAGGACCAGGGATGGAAGGGATGCCATCGTAGCGGGCAAAATGAGTTGTGCTAAGGTTTTTAGCAAGAGTCCAGGCCTTCCCAGAACTAAGCATTAACATTGCAAAGGGTGCCTTATAAAGCACCAGAAGTGGAGTTTTCTGCTCCCTGAGCCAAACTCTGCTCTTCATAAGGTCTTACATTGTGCTCATCCCCGCAGGATCTTGGGTTAAGATACTGAACGCATCCTGTTCATAAACAAAGCGATGATTATGTACTCGACAAGAGCCCTCACACCCCCTTGGACATGTGAACCTGTTTCTATTGGGAGGGGGATGCTTTTCGAATGAGCCAGACAAGTACCAGAACGGATAAGTGAGAAACCGGTGAGGTCGGTCGGTGGGACATCATTTTAATTTTTGCTTTGTTTGCTGAGCAAATTAAGAGCCCGGTTCTCTTCCTTGTAAAATCAATGAGGGCCTTAAATGTGATGCCATCAGACCACGTCCATGCTCCAAACTGTGCTGGGAACGACCCTGGAGGAGGTAAACATGTAGTCACATTTTAGCACTAAATCTAATACAAACTGATAAATTTACTAGAAGATGCAATTATACGAGACATTATTGTTCGAGCTCTTATTATACAACATGTAAAGTTAATTCAGCATGAGCAACCCATCTGGTGCAGTGAGTCGGCTGTTCTTGTAGCATCGTTTAGTTTTGAGCAAAAGGTAGGTAAATAGCTACTCTTCTAACTTGGGAGAGGTTTATTCCTGGTTTTCTGCGTATTTTGCTCAGATACAAATAGCTCCACAAGAAAACAAGGCAGTAATAAAACAGGTTAAACGTTTGGAGGCTGAACAGGCCAACAAGAGCTGAGCAAGAGCTCATCCCTCCAGCCCAGAAGTCCAATATTGTCCATTTAAGTTTGTGTAATGCTGGAAAGAGGAGGAAGTATGGCAATTATTTGTTTTCTAGAAGGCAATTTTGACGGGGGGGTTTATTATAGTGATGGGGCCAGTAGGATTGCGCTTGATTAAGCACAGTGCAACTGATGATCCTCTGGATCAGGGTGTACACGTAGGAGGGCTGGTCAGGCGCCTGATGAATCTGCTTGTACGAAGTCCTGAGATCATCACACCAAGACCTCTGCCACACACCTCGGCAAGGGCATGGAGGCTGCCTGAGCCCTACCCTCCACCCCTTCAGACCACTGAGACCATTGACCACCAGCCCCAAAGCTCCTCCCTTCCATGGCCCCTCCTGTCTACGCCCCTCCCCCCTCCCATGGCTCCTCCCCCTCGGCCCCCGCCGAGCCCGATCGCTTCCCAACCCGTGCTCCGCGGCCCCTTCCGGCAACGCCACTTCCGGTGAGGGCTGACGCCGCGGGAGGGCGGGCGCCGCCCTCACTCCGCCGCGCGGGGCGGGGGCAGCCGAGGATTGGTCGTGCGGCGTCACGTGCCCCGCCCCCCCCTCCGCCTCCCAACATCCGGGGGAGGTGCCGGCCGCTTCCGGCTGTTGCTGGGAGCCGGCGGCAGCGCCTGGAGACGGACCGGCCCTCCCCCCCCTCAGCCCAGGGCATTGTGACCCCCCAGTGCTGGGCCCCGCCCCCACCCCGTGGATTGTGACCCCCTCAGGGGTATTGTGACCCCCCCCAGGGGTCTCCACCAGTGCCCCCAGGGCCAGGGGAGCCACCCCCCGGGGGCCATGGAGTTTGCGGAGCTGATCAAGACGCCGCGGGCCGACAACGTGGTGCTGCACCGGCCCTTCCACCCGGCCGTGGAGGGCACCCTCTGCCTGACGGGCCACCACCTCATCCTGTCCTCGCGGCGCCACGACAACGCCGAGGAGCTGTGGCTGCTGCACTCCAACATCGACTCCATCGAGAAAAGGCACGCGCCGCCTCTGCCCCACTCCGCTCCCGGGGAGGGGGGTGCGAGCGGCATGCTGGGAAGCTGGAGGTCGGCTCCCAGATGGGGGTGGGGGTCCTTGGGAGTTGCCTGATGGGAAGTCAGAGGTTGACCCGGAGATTGGGGTGGGGGTTGGGAGCTGCGTGATGGGAAGTCGGAGGTGGGAGTTGCATGATGGGAAGCTGGGGGTCAGCTCCAAGATGGGGGTGAGGGTGGTTGGGAGTTACATGATGGGAAGTCGGAGGTGGGAGTTGCATGATGGGAAGCTGGGGGTCAGCTCCAAGATGGGGGTGAGGGTGGTTGGGAGTTGCATGATGGGAAGCTGGGGGTTGGCTCCAAGACGGGGGTGAGGGGTGGTTGGGAGTTACATGATGGGAAGTCGGAGGTTGGCTCCAAGATTGGCAGGTGGTTGGGAGTTGCATGCTGGGAAGCTGGAGGTTGTCCCCGAGATTGGGGTGGGATGGGAGTTGGGAGCTGAGTGATGGGAGGTTGGAAGTGGGAGTTGCATGATGGGAAGCTGGAGGTCGGCTCCAAGATGGTGGTGGGGGTGGTTGGGAGTTGCATGATGGGAAGTTGGAGGTTGACTTGGAGATTGGGGTAGGGTGGGGGTTGGGAGCTGTGTGATGGGACGTTGGAAGTGGGAGTTGCATGATGGGAAGCTGGGGGTCAGCTCCAAGATGGGGGTGAGGGGTGGTTGGGAGTTGCATGATGGGAAGCTGGGGGTCGGCTCCAAGATGGGGGTGAGGGTGGTTGGGAGTTGCATGATGGGAAGTCAGAGGTCAGCTCCAAGATTGGGGGGTGGTTGGGAGTTGCATGCTGGGAAGCTGGGGGTCGGCTCCAAGGTTGGGGGGAGGGCAAGGGAGGGCAGAGTATGTGGGTGCATGGATTCTTACTGGTGACGTTCACCAAATGATTTATCCTCTCGGGGCTGTGACTTGCTTGTCCGCGAGGTGGAGGCGAGGCTCATCTGCCGTGCGGGGTATCCTGATGCCCAGCACCTGCAGAGTGCTTGGCTGGAAGGAGCACGCCCTCTTAAGCTGTGCCTTTCATCTGCTTATCCTAATACACTTGCAAAGGCGTTCGGGGTCCTTATCCCTGGTTCACTGCTCTGGAAACTGAGGCACAGGTGATGCAGTCTGCCCAGGATCACCCAGTGAAACCAGTAGCTTGAGCTAGAAATACCTTGTATCCTTCGGAGCTCTGGCTCGGTGCTTTCTGCTAGGCTGCTTCGTCTCCTCATCTGTGGTTCTCAATCTTTTTAGACTCCAGCCTTCGAAGGGAACTGGAGGCCCGTTCAGAAAATGCCAGTTCTTACTTTTCACTCTTCTTTTAGCCTATAGAAAAATAACAGAGCCGTCTTTCTGTTGCAAAGAACTCGGGAAGACCGCAGCTATGGATTTCTATGGGAAATGTCTGGGTTTATCTTGTGAACTGTGTTTGTACACCTAACAGTGCTAATGCTGCGTGGCCTCCTGTGGCACCCTTGGAAGGATCTCGAGGCACCCCAGGGTGCTGTGGCAGCCTGATTGGGAATCACGGCTGTACATCCACAGCTCTCTGTGAGCTACATCCACATCTCTCTTTCTTGTGATGGCAGAACAAAGCTGAGGGACTGGCTGCTGCCCTTCGCTCTAGACTTAATACTGCCCCATTAGCTCATCTTCCTTCACCCATTTGAAGACGTGCCTTCTTGCCATTCCTATCCTCATCCTGCATCCCTTTTGCCCTCTTCCACTTCCAGGGAGCTCTTTCCTTATTGCTTTCTACTTCACCCTCATCTGTTTTTTTTGCCATTGATTCTTTTGACACCCTTTGTTCCCCCTTTTGCTTTATTTGAGCATGTGAATCTGCTTTTTCTACAAAGATTTTCCTGGCCGGCTGTTAACTGGCAGTAGGTAAAAGCACCAGCTTCCCTCCAGTGGACACAACATTGGGAGACTACCAAGCACGAGTAAAAATTTCCTGTGGTCCAGACTTCTCTTTAGTGTTTCTTAAAAACCATACTTGAGCCTTCTGCCTTTGTGGAGAGGGACTTTTTGTTCAAAGTGCAGAAAAGACAGTGGCGTGATTGCAAGCCTTGAAACAGTGCTCTTGGGAGAGATCCTGCTCCGATCAGTCCTAAGAACAGTTTGGTCTTGTCCTTGCTACTGCTTGATCCAATCTAGCTACAGCTGTGTTTTGATTCCTGTCTTTGATTGATGTCTCTGAACCTTGTTGCAGCTAATACAGACTCCCGGTCCAATGTGAGCTTGGAATATTTTATGTAACTGGTACCTGGAATGAGAGTAGGGACTTGCCATGTAGGTAGTTGAGTGGGTGGTTTATAGCTGCTTGAGGTATGTGTGTAAATTGATTTCCAATATAATTGCAATCCCAAGTGTGGAGAAAGGTCCCTTGGGGCCAGGCTTCCCTCTTCCATCCTGTAGTCTTGCAATAGCCTTTGCTGTGTACTGCGATGAACCTGAGACCAACCTGGCATTGTGGCAGGCTCTCAACATTTGCATTCCCACTTGCCTGATGGGATTTTTTCTCTGATAGGTAAGTGAAAGATTGGGTATCGTCCTGGTAAAGGTGAGGGAATAGCTTGGGCAGTGAAATGAACTTTTTTGTTAGCTTTTCAGCAGCTTTCTGAGGGCATGTTTTGTTGGCCTTGCTATAAAGTGAAGCAGTGTTCAGTGACTGTGGCAGCATCAGTATGCGCAAGGAAATGCCTAGAGGAAAAACAGCCTTGCTCCTATAAGGATTTACTGTTAGTACAGGAAATTGTGAAACAGTATTGCAAGAGGCAATACAGATGCATTGTATTTGTTGGAAGTGAGTAACCATTACCCATCAAGATGCTAGCAGTTCTTGCTTCGGATTCAGCAAAACCGAGATCAGTACAGCATGGAGAAAGAAAACCCTTTACTTTTAGCTGAAATGGTGTCATAACTGAAGTAATACTAAAACAAACGGCTGAATTTTGCCTCCTTTGGTTAGAGCTTAACTTTAATGTAATGGTATTGGACAAAAAATAAATGTTACCGAACCCACACACAGCTGTGCTCTATCCAGGCAAATGCAACTAAACAGGCTGCATGTCTTATTCTGCTCTGACATTTCATACCAATCCTGTATTGTTCTGCCAGCCTAGCTTTGTGTCATCAACAAACTGTCTGCACTAGGAAGATAAAGCACGAAAGAATGTCTGGCAAAAAATTGTGGCCTGCTTTGAAAATCTTTCTCCCAGGGATGGAGATGGAAAGGGGCTGTCAAGCTGTTGAGGCCCCTGGTATTCATAGGCAAGTACTTATCAGGAGTCCTGAAATCTTCATAGTTTCATAGTGCTTAGGGTCAGAAGGGACCTAAAGAGATCATCAGGTCTGACCCCCGATCTTTTGTGGCTCCAACCCTTCATGCATACCACAGCCCCAAGCACCTTCATAACACTAAAACTAAAATCACCCTACAGTGCGCCACAGCTAGGAAACATGAAAGGGAGCTGCCGAAGCCCTACCTCTGTGTTTTATTTCATACTTTCATAGGATCCTTCTGTGAAGACTCGTTTGTCTTGAAGCACGTATAGAGCGTCTTATCATCTCTCCCTGAAGTTAGTTCATTTTACAGGTGAGGAAACTGAGGCACAGAAGTGACATGATTTGTCCAAGTGAACATGGGGCTGCTGTTGTGCTAGGGGCAGAACCTGGAGTTGTGATTCCCAGTCTCTCACTACTACTACTACTACTACTACTACTACTACTACTACTACTACTACTACTACTACTACTACTACTAACCACTTTCTGCTTCCTTTTGCCGCCTCCTTTGCGAGCATCTGTAAGAATGTGTGTCTGCATTCCCTTACTTCCCCGCTTATTTCTGTGCTTCATGTTTAGTTGTCTTATTTTTCTACCAGCAGCATTTCTACATACATTAGTTACTAGGGAGGTACCAGACTCACTTTTTGTTCAAAATGTGTTTTCCTTTCTTGTGCATAATGAAAAGCCAAAAGTTTTTAGCGGGTACCTTACTTGGAGCTTTTCTTGCATTAGTGTGAGCACTTGCTGGAATGATCTGAGGACCCAGAGGCTTTATAGTGGTGGACTTGGCAAGAATCAAGGACATGAAAGATGGAAAGGGATCACTAGTGTTAGCTGGGCTGAAATATTATTTTTTTTTTCCTTGCCTACTTCTATCTCAAATCTCTTGGCAAAAAAGATTTTTCTTTTGTAGGATTGTACGCAGCTTCTCTTTCAGTTAATGGATCCAAGGCCTCTGGCCACATCAGGGAAAGAAATCTTGATACACCATTTATTTCTAATATTAGAAGCAAAAAAAACAACTTTTAACCTTCTCTCTCCCCTTAATGCCCTGACAGACATGCACTCTGTCCCTCGTGCTCTCTGCCCTGGCATAAATCAAAAAGACAAATTTGTCATTTTGTTTTCCCTTCCCCGGCCCCTGTAAAATGCATGCTTTCCTTTTTGCAGAGTCACACTGAGAAAAGCTTCCCATGCTAATGTGTTCACCTCGCAAAGGAACATAATCTTATCAAAAAAAAAATTGAATAGCCCATTTTAAACAAATAAAGTATGGCAGAGAGAGTACTACTTGCTGAATTGTGCTGGAGTGATGTTGTGCTGCAATGGTCCAGCAAATGAGGCAAGGATCGCTGTGGGTGATTATTCTTTATTGGACTTGAAGAAGAATGTGCTACCTATGAAAGCTTGTCTAAGTCTATCCCAACCACACAGTTGGTCCAATAAATGACATTGCCCCCCAAAATCCTTGCCCCTTGCATACTTGTTGGATTTTTATTTTGCATGTGAGTGCTGCTGGGAACCTGTTTACAGACAATGTATCTTGGAAACCCATCTTCCTATCTCCATATCCCAACACGCTGTATTTCTCATTGCAGGTTTGTGGGATCACTGGGTACCATCATCATCAAGTGCAAAGATCTGCGAATTATTCAGCTGGATATACCTGGAATGGAGGAATGTTTGAATATTGCTAGCTCTATTGAGGTAAGAACTTTTAATGTTTAGGGTGCAAACATCTAGATCTCTTGGTTCAGAGCGATCCCTTTTATTAGACCAGCTGAGAAATTGCAAAAAAAATATTTTTTTCTGCAAGCTTTCGGGCTTACATGTCCTTCATCAGGCTCAGGGAAAGTTAATGATGCTAAAAAGTCCCCATGTATAGGAGCTAACTTCATTGTTGCACAGAGGAAGCAGAAGCTGGAAATCTGTTCCTCTGGGTCCGTGGAAGTGTCTTTGGGGGTTGCTCTTTGCTGTGCAGATCAAGCAGGATTCCTTCCCTGTTGCTGTAGTGCTTAATATTCGGAGCATCTTTCAAATAGCTGTTCAAAGAGATGAAAGAGTGGACTAAAAGAGCATGGCCTTACAGCAAAATGGGGGGGACGGACAAAATCTTGGTGTTATAATTCTCTAGGCAGGATCCTGCACCTATTGAGTGTTTAAAACACTGAATGAGTGAGAATCCCTCACATCAGCTGTAACCAATCATGCAGTTGACTCCCCCTGCCCCTGATGTAGTGGGAACTTAGCAGAGCCATGTTGCCACTTACATTGTTTCCACCTGTTTCAGGAGGCAAATGAAAATTGTGAAACCAGCATTTGGTTTGGATCAATGAAAGGTTGCTTGAACACCCCCCCCCTTTTTTTTTATGTGGCTATCAAAATTACTGTATTTATTCCAATACAAGATGGCCCTGAAAGTAAGACAACCCCCCATAATTAGATTCTATGCACAGAAAATGTATACATTTATTGTAATTTTCCATGTATGGAATCTTAAGTTTTGCAGGATCTTCTTAAATTTGTCCCTCACTGTTACTGCAGGTGGTGGGGGAGAGGTGATGAGGGGGGCAGCAATGGGGTGGGCAGTAGGGGGACAGGCAGTGGGAGAGGCAGTAGGGGTGCACAAGATGGGGCAGGCAGTGGGTGGCAGTGTGGAGGTGGGGCAGGCAGAGAAGCAGTCAGTTTGCCCCTGCTCCCTGACCCCCTCCACACATTTACCCCCCATTGTGCCTGCCTCTGCTTCCCCTGTTCTCACCTCCTCCCCTCTGCTGCTTCTGTCACTTGAAGTCTGAGATTGTGTCCTCCCCACCCCCTGCCTGCCCCTTCTTGCCCACCCCCCTCTTACCTTCCACACAGGCAGGCTCTGTCCCTGCTGCAGCCTGGGGCACAGAGCATGGCTTTAGCCTGGTACCATAGGAGCAGCACAGAGCTGGCACTGTTCTTCCAGCCTGGCCCTATAGCAGCAGTGCTGGTTCCTTGCCACTGCTCCTATGGGGCCAGACTGGACCAGCAGTGCCAGCTGCGTGCCACTACTATGGGGAGGGCTGGAGCCATGCTCTGTACCCCAGGCTGCAGCAGGAATGGAGCCTGCTGGCAAAGGGTGAAGGTGAGGAGTGGAGAGAGAGGGAGAGGCAGCAGGGTGTGGGGGGAGCTGGGGGTTGCGGGGGCGGAGGGGTGTGTGGAGGTAGTGTGGGGGGAGGGGCAAGTAGCAGCTGTGGTTCCATCCCCAGCCCCATCCTCTTCCCCCTGCCCCTATTTTGTGCTCATCTGTAAGGCAGGGGATTTTTTCCTACATGGTAAGGAAGTACGGGTTGGATGAATAGACTGTAAAGTGGATAGAAAACTAGCTGGATGGTTGGGCTCAGAGGGTAGTAATCAATGGCTTGATGTCTAGTTGTCAGCCAGTATCAAGTGGAGTGCCCCAGGGTTGGTCCTGGGGCTGGTTTTTTTTCAATATCTTCATCAATGATGTGGAAGATGGCATAGAGCGCACCCTCAGCAAGTTTGCAGATGACACCAAGTTGTGGGGAGTAGTAGATACGCTGGAGGGTAGGACTAGGATTTGGAGAGACCTCGACAGGTTGGAGGATTGGGCCAAAAGGAATCTCATGAGGTTCAACAAGGACAAGTGCAGGGTCCTGCACTTAGGACAGAATAATCCCTTGTGCCAGTACCAGCTGGGGGCTGACTGCCTGGGCAGCAGCTCTGCAGCAAAGGACCTGGGGGTTACAGTGATCGATAATCTGTGGCAGCAGCATGCCCTTGTTACCAAGAAAGTTAATGGCATACTGGGCTGCATTGGTAAAAGCGTTACCAGCAGATCAAGGGAAGTGATTCTTCCCCCCTATTCAGCACTGGTGAGGCCACATCTGGAGTCCTGTGTCCAGTTTTGGGCCACCCCCTACAGAAAGGATGTGTACAAATTGGAGAGAGTCCACCAGAGGGCAATGGAAATGGTTCAGGGGTTAGGGGACATGACTTATTATGAGCATAGGTTGAGGAAACTGGGCTTATTTAGTGGAGAAGAGAAGGCTAAGGGGGATTTAATAGTAGTCTTCAACTACCTGTAGAGTGGTTCTAAAGAGGATGGAGCTAGATCAGGGGCAGGCAATTATTTGGGCCCCTGGGCCACACAGGCAGTTCTGGGGGCTACTGTGTGTCGGTCAGCAGCCCTTCTCTCTCCTCCCCTACAATAGCCCAGAGCTCATGCACCCTGCAGCTCCTCCCCGCCACTGCCAACAGTGCGCAGCCTCAGCTCTGTCCCCTTGCCTGCCCCATGCCCGCTCCGGATTCACCCCAGCTGGAGCAGACCAGCCAGAACCTGCACGCACAGCCCCAACCCTGGTCCCCCCCCCCGCATCTGCTCTGGACCGCCTACCCACACTGAGCAATAGCGGCGGCCAGGCAGAAGCTTCTGCTTGGTGCCAGGGAAAAGCAGCCCCTCCTCCTCACCGCTGCTGGGCCTTTCTTGCTGCAGCTGCCCAGAACCTGTGCCCAAGCTGCCCTGCAGCTCCTCTGCCGCTGTCACTGGGTCACCTAGCAGGGCAGTGCAGATGAGCTGCAGGGCGGCCTGGGCTCAGCAGCTTCTGCTCAGCAGGTGCCATTGATTAGCATGGGTGGGCAAGTCTGGCGTGGGGTGGACTGGGGTTGGGGCTTTGTGTGCAGGTCCCTGCCAGTATGGGGATGGGGACAGCGGTGGCAGCAGCCGGAAGGAGTCACCACTGCTGCCTGGGGCAAGACTGATGGACCGGCCGCAAGTTGGCCAGAGTCCCTTCACAGGCCAGATCTGGCCCATATTTTGGCCACCCCTGAGCTAGACTGTTTTCAGTGATGGCAGATGACAGAGCAAAGAGCAGTGATCTCAAGTGGCAGCACAGGAAGCTGAGGTTAGATATTGGGAAGAATTTTCTCACTAGGAGGGTAGTAAAGCACTGGAACAGGCTACCCAGAAAGGTGGTGGAATCTCCATCTTTGGAGGTTTTCAAGACCTGGGTGGACAAAGTCCTGGCTGGGATGATGTAGTTGGGGCGGGTCCTGCTTTGAGCAGGGGGTTGGACTAGATGTGACCTCCTGAGGTCCCTTCCCACCCTCCATTTTCTTAGATTCTACGAGTAAATACAGTAGTTCAACTTTTCAAACACTGTGGCAAGTTGCTTGATTAGGGAGAAGTCGAGCACGCCAGAACTGTGCTGGAGAATAAGAACAAAGCGGAGCTGATCAGTCTCATCTTGCTTGTCTAAACATCAAAACATAGCGAACTTCTATTTGGCCGTACAAAGCTGTAGTTTTGTATACATGGGTGAATATTATTTTGCTGGTGCTGCTTAATGAGCCTCTTGTTTCCTCACTTACACCGTAGTGTTATGCAAATGTAGTCCCTAGGAGTTGCATCACCTAGACGCACCTACAGAAAGCAACCGTGGGCGTTCTGAAGATGTCTCTTGGAGCATTTCATCTGCTTCTGTGTGCACCATTGTGTTAGTTAAATTACAATGTTGTCAAATTATACCACACTTAAATTACAGCAATTAACTTCCCATCTAGTGTGTTTTTAAGGGTAATTATATAGAAACTTAGTTTATACTCTAGCTATGTGTTGTCATCTTCTTCCAAGCGGGGCTATCTCAGCAGGGCTGCATCAAACGAAAAGCATTTGCTTTTTTTGTGTTAAAATTGCGAAGTCTCAAAAAAAAGGGTGTTTTTTTTTTTACGTGGCAACATAATACAATCAGCACCAGCAAAATGAGAATTGAGGCAGTTTGGCAAGTGACTGCAGATGATGGGTAATACAACCTGAAGCACTTCATGCCAGGGTTGCTAGTTTCAGCCCAGGTTGGTATTGGGCAAATATTGGTACCTGTGGGAGCAACTACAGGTTGACAACCCACAAAATATCCGTGTGGGCCAAGTATCCGTGTAGGCCCAAATTGACTCTACCTTTACATGGGTGAGTAGCAGTTAAGCTACTAATTTTAGCTGCATCAGTGGCATTTCAGGTTATTTACAGGGATTTTTGGATATCCTTCTCCTTCCTGGAAAGGCACTTAACTCCATATAAGTCATGAAAAATGGAGGGGTGCCTTCCCACCTTTTTAGTATGGGTCTTGGCTATGGAGACCACAGGATGCCACTTTTTCTATGGGCCGCCTTCAGGGAGCTTTGGCAATGGATGACTTCACCCACTTGGTAGAGAGAAGCCACGGCAGCAGCATTGCAGGGGGGAGCAGCAATTGTGGTGGCAGCACGGGCTGGCTTGAGGTTGCTCACACATGCAGACCCCGTCTCCTCCACACTAAAATATTACCAACCTCTGTTTTAGGCCAGTGGCCCAGTGCCGGGGAGACCGAACTTCTAAAGCCCGTCTCCCAGAGTGGATTTGTACTTATATCTCCCACTTCGCAGAAAAGCATCCTCGCCACCAGGCCACGGGTTAGCCATTGTCACGACCCCCCTTTTGTTATAACTAGACCGCATGGTAACTAAACATGGAAAATACTTGGAGCCAGAAGCAGAGCAAGCTAGAGAAAGTGTGGCTCAGTGAAGTGGATGCTACATTGGAAGGGAAGATGTCCACTGTTCTGGCCCCTGCTTCTGCTCCCAGTGATGGTTCTCTATTTTGCCTTTAATAGTTACAGGATAAAATACATAGGTAGCAATGGGATAGCGGCTCCACACTGGGAGCAGGAACAACGGCTAGAATTGTTGTCAACGCTGCCAAAAGGGGAACCTCTTACAGATGCGTTGGACATAAAATATCTCCTGAAATGAGCAAATAGAGCATTTCATCTTTTTTTTTCACAGGCCTTGTCCACGCTGGATTCAGTCACACTGATGTATCCTTTCTTTTACCGCCCCATGTTTGAAGTTGTGGAGGATGGCTGGCACTCCTTCCTGCCTGAGCGAGAGTTTGAGTTGCTCAGTTCAGTGGTAAGTTGGATATTGAGGATTTTTGTTGGCATCCAGCCCTTGTAGAGTCACAGAGTGGAAAGCTGCAGTGCATGTGGATTGAACGTAGGAGTGTATTAAATAAATGCTCAGACCTAGTGTTCATAGGCTAAAAGTAGCTTGTAGGAAGTTGTGGTTGGCTTCTTGGCCTTTATTCTTTATCACACACAAGGGGATTCTTGAGACGTATGTAAAGGTAACCTGTGAAGGTGGGTGGAGACAGGACTATGTTCCTTTTCTTATGATGTATAAAGAAGTCTGGCTGGTTGTGTTTTAAACTTGAGTTTTACTTTGTGGGCAGTGGGGGTGTGGGGACAGTGTTTTGAATTATATCTCTGAAAAGAGCCTTTCTCTCCAGCTGCTGTTTGGAAATTAGAGATAAATGGCTGGATACAGTTCTAAACTTTCTGAAGCCTCATTTATGTGGGAGGTGGAATCCTGTTCCTACGTTTATTCTGCTAGATCAGTACACCAGTATTCATAAGTACATAAGAACGGCTATTTCCTGGGACAGATCGTAAGTCCATCTTGCCCAGTATCCTGTGTCACGCAGTGGCAAAGAGTGGATGCTGAAAGGGAGAGGTGAGCAAGGTATGACCAGGGCTCATCGTCCTGCTCCTCTTCCACTTACAGCCTCCAGTATTTCAGGCCCAGGAGGTTCTCATTCAGAGGCTGTATCCCTAACTCCCAGGCTCAATAACTGCTGATTCACCTTTCCTCCAAGAATGAATCAGTCCCTTTTTGAATCTGGATAAACTGTCCGCTTCCACAACATCCAGTGGCAATGAGTTCCACGCTTTAATTCCACGCTGTGTGAAAAAAGAACTTCCTTTTGTTAGTTTTACACTTACTACCTACTAGCTTCATTTTGTGACCCCCAGTTCTTGTACTGTGAAAGACAGTAAGTAATAAATCCCTATGGACTCTCTCTTCACCACTTAGTATTTTGTGTCCCCTCTCAAGCATCTCTTTTCTAGTGTTCCCAGTATCTGTTGTGTAGAGAAGGCTTTCATGGGCAGATCTGTTTTTACCACCATGTTGATTAGATCGTTCAGCAAGTTTAATCCATGAAGCAGTAAAGGATCCAGCAACAGGAGCTTTGTCTACACTACAGCTCTCACCAGTGTCAATGCAGGTACAGCTGAATGGCTGCCAGCCCAGAATATTCCACCCTTCAGAGCTACAATATGTATGCACAGCCACCACGTTGCTTCAGACTCCATATACCACATCCATTAGTACATCATCAGAACAAAAAATAGCATTGATTTCTTTAAGCTGTAGTTGAGTCTAATGTCTGAAACATTTGCTGTTTCCCGTATATGGGCTAATAACTAACCTCTTTGCTGTTTGCCGGGGCTAGTTGATACGATCGTTTAGAAAATTAAATTTGTTTGGAAATGGAAGGCCTTTCTTCCTTTGTTCTAGGATTATAGTGATCTCACTGCCTTTGCTTCATCTTCTGCCTAAAGCCATAGCAAGCATCCTCTTTATGTAGGACCAGTATTCCTATTTTGATCTAAATTCAGTGATACAACGCATGTAACAAGAGTACTTTTCTGTTTGAGGTCAAAGCCGTAGACATCTCTTTAGCTTAGCAGAAGAGATTTTGAGGCACTTTGATAGGAATCACATGGCGAGTTGTGAAAGTGCTGTGTTGTCTGAGAAAAGGGGTATGTGAGAGCACACTGCAGTGTAGGTGGAGGTAGTGGGTGCCTTGCAAAAGCCTGGAGGAGTGAGATCAGAAAAAGATTCCACTTCAATAGATGTGGAGAGTGAAATTTCAACAGCAGTCGTTCCCTTTAGATATCAGAGACTAAACGAGTGATAAAACCAAAGACCTCCTACTATTGTCTTCACCTCTAAAGAGCCCTTCTGCTTCCAGCATGTTTCATTTTGTATTTCCCTTCAAATACAAAAAGAAGACTAGTGCTCAGATAAAAAGTGTTCAGATAACTTATCTTTTGGCTTTCTGGGCATCTAACATCTGGAAAGCTTAGTTTTACAGAACTGACTGACTTATAGTGCTAGGCTTCATTTGGAAATATTGATCCATGGCAATGGGAACATTTAAGAGATGTCAGTTGATCCCAGGCTTTTATTACAAACCTCTAGACTCCATTTCTTTTATAGGAATGGCAGTTCAAGGCTCATTTAAACAGCATAGATATACTTTCCTAGAATAGCAGTTAAATTACTGTTGCTTGGATATTTCCTGCTCATTTGATTTCATTATTTAAACAGGAGGGAGCAAGTTAATGGCTGCTTTAACAATTTTGAGGCTTGAATGAGTTTTAGATCAAATAGGAGTATGCTTCCTTCATATTTAAGTAGTCAGACTAGAATTGTTTTGCCTGCGTCCCTCATTTCCTTAATATCCGACTGTTTACCAGCACCTCGAATTCACCCACATCACAGGTCTTGGTATTGCACTAATTTTACCCTCGGCCCAATTCTGCATGGGATCCTTTGAGCTGGGCAGTGCCGAGGTGAAACAAAACGCACGCCGGTGCACTTTGCCTTTTTTATTTGTCACTTGGGTTTTGTCGAGTTCCCAGAGTGCCCGTTCTGTGCCCAACTTTCCACCTGTAAAACCGATTGACAGAATGTCTCGTTTGGCACTGGTGGTATAATTTGATAGTACATTTGAAGCAATCACATTTCAACAGTTTAGCTCAAGGCTTTTGAACATTGCGCAGTGGTGCCACATTGCTACACATTCTTGCTTTTTAATCCCTTTGGATGTTATAGAAGGACCTGTTAAGGCAAATGATTTCATTTGCTTTAGAGAAGTTGGAGGCAGTATACAAGTGTTGGTCTGCTGTCATCTGCTGATAGCATTTACTGTGTTCACTAATGATCCCTGCTCAGTAGGGATCATCTACAAGGCCTGGCAGCGGCATTCTTGTCATGAATCTCTGCCATGCGAGGCTATTGTGATAAATCTATCACATCAGCAGTTACAGCAGCTCAATTATGGAACGAAGTCAATGGAAACACAGGTTCGATGTCTTCATTCGAGCGCTCTGGGAAAGGAATAGAACTCATCCTTGAGCATCGTATTATTATTATTTGTAACACAGGATGAAAACGGTACCGAGACAGACATGCCCATATAGCATGGGATGCACGTAAGAACTCTATAAGCAAACATTAACCATCTTCTGTGTATGGAGAAATGAACAGCATGTCTAAATAATTTATTAAATATTTATAAATACTTTAGAAGTAAATAAATAATTCCTATCCTATGTTTGCTAAGGCAGAAGGCAAGACAGGAAGGCGCCTTAAAGACTAACTTGTTCGGAAAGCTGCAGGGTTTCATAGGCGACACCCTACCTCTGTCAGATGCTAAAGGGATGATTTGTATTAAAATTAAAAAAAACTTTATCCCAACCAGTGTCTCCCAACCATGCAGTTGGTCCAAAAAAAGATATTCTTGCCTGTTCCAAAAAAAAAAAATAGTCTGTATGACGTTTAACTACTTTGTACCTAGCTGGGCTACTGAGTATAACTACAATCTCCATACAAAAAATCGCATATTCTTTTAGGGTTTATATTCGAAACAGTATTTCCAGACTACAGCAACAACAACAAAAAATCCTGCAAGATGCAGTTGTTTTTCTCAAAAGTCTTCAAAATGTACAAGGCCGCTGTCACCAAGCGTTAGCGATTTAGGCAGCTCAGAGAAAAGATTAGTTTGAAAAGAAATCCAGATGTATTAAGGTAAGAAATGCGCAGTTAAGACCCTATACCGATGATGTGCAATAACAGTGTGATTCTGATTAATGCTTTTTGTAGTCCCAGATGAGATGACATTGATCTTCTGACATAGTGGATTATTTTTATTCTCCCTTTCACATTTGTCACTGCGCAGCGGAGTTAGGGTTGCCTGAGTGGTTTAACTGTGCATTTCTTAGCACAGGTCAGAGCTGGGTTTTTTTGTCTTCTCCCCCCCCCCCCCCCCCCCCAAAAAGGTCTTCTCTCAAAAATGGCTGTTTTTATGAATTGGAAATTGTGGCTGGTTGGTTTTCCAGTATCCTCTTGAACATCAGTTCTCTGTCTCCATTTTTTTCTGTAGAAAATGAAAACTATATTTAAAAAAGCAGCTTTGAAATTGTTTATAAGTTTCAGCCAGGTCTCTGCATTCACATTTCTCAAGTTGAATCTCACTTTTATTTTCTGCTCTCTTTGCAAATTGCATTCTTTCTGTTTCAGGAGAGTAGGAACTAGCAATGGCAATTTAGTGTCCTCTCTGAATTCCATCCAGTTTTATCGTTTCATTAACATACTGGCCTGGAAGATCTTAATAAGACTTCACGCAGACCCTTTCTATACTTGCCTCGTTTCTCAAACCGAGTCTGCTGCTGCACATTGTTTAACCTTGGCTTACACGCGCTGACAGCTAGTAATGATCGATTGCTGCTGCTTTGGTGTATGTTACATCCCTAAAAAAAAAAAACCAGAGAGCAAAAGACAGTGGCACTGCTGTTTGCCATCCTTTGACACTGAAGTAGTTTACTGGATCTCTCCCAGTGTTAGGTGAGCTCCAGAAGACAAATGATACTAATTGCTTCAGTCTTCTTCCTTTCAGTGCCATGACATATTATAACTCGATGGGTATGACAATACCATCTGCCTCATGTTGCATACAGTGAGGAGCAGGAAGGCAGGGGTGGAGATAAATCAAGGCAATCTGTTTCTTCTCCTTTTTACACCAGTCATTTCCTGGCAGCCTGTGCCCTGAAAAGTGCATTTGAACTTTCTCACTGGAGATGTAACTGATTTATTTGCCATGGGTGTGGGGGGATCAGCACATTAATGCTTGCTGTAACCTACCTATATCCAGTCTAAATGTGGAGTGAGCATGTAGAGTATACAGCCTTACACCACTGTAAGGTCATTCCACTCCAAGGTAAAGTTCCCCCTTGGGAAGTCAGAAGTAACTATATACTGGTGTAAGTTATCCCAGCCAACGGGTTGTGTATCCAGCTTCATCCCAGGAGAGCCATCTGCTTGGGGTAGTGAGATATGGGTGGCTCCCTGCCACATACTGGTGAGTTGAACTCAAACTTTGCACATACATCCTGGCAGCGAGATCTGTTGTGGTGTGGCACGACCTCCCATGGGGATGCTGGGGAAATACCGTTGCTGGGGACATTTGAAAACAAAATGGGCTGCTAAAACAAAAAATCAAATTCTACTGAACATCTCTGCCTTTACAAGGAAACAGCTGATGTAGCCTACTACGTCTTGATCATTTTACTTCACCCGCGCCTGGGCTTATCTGGAGCTATCGGGTCATGCCAACTGTACACCCTTGCCTGAAAAGAATGACTAAAGACGTGGCAGCACCAGTAGATGTCCATCTAGGCAGCGCGCTGAAAGGTGCTGGCAGCGTGTTCAGTTGTCAGATACAAGCAATGCAATAGCTGTGCCCAGATTTTCTGGTAATGCGTTGACATTCTAGCACAGCTCACCTTTCTTGGGAAGACGCACGTTTTTAGGCCCTATCACAGTGGTTCTCAGCTGGGGTGGACTCCCTCCATCATGGATGCCACAACACAGGTGCTGCTACCACGGCAGCAGCCAGATATAACTGCCCTGTGTGCTGGGCTACAGCATACATGTACTCTTGCTGCATTAGGGCTCCCTGGTAACCCTAAAGCAGAACAGCAGAGCTGGCTCAAGCTGTAGCCCTTCCTAGTCTGGCCCTCCCCACCTTCCTCCTGAAACCAGAGGCATGCAGGACAGTCTTACCCTCGCCCCTGTTTCCAGGAGGTATGGAGGAGCAGGACTGCATCAGGAAAGGGATACAGCCTGAACCAGCTCTCCTGTCCTGCATTAGGGTTATCAGAGAGCCATAATGCAGGGAAGAACATGTGCATGTGCGACAGCCATCCCTGGGCTGGCTGTGTAGCAGGCATATGGGGCAGTTTTACCTGGAAGCAGCAACACCTGGCTGAGAAGTACTTGGGTAAACTGAGGCAGCAACAATCGTGGTTCTCAACTGGGGGTGCTGCCCCTTTCAGAAATAGAATCATAGAAAATGAGGGTGGGAAGGGATGTCAGGAGGTCACATCTAGTCCAACCCCCTGCTCAAAGCAGGGCCAGCCCCACCTATATCATCCCAGCCAAGGCTTTGTCTAGCCGGATCTTAAAAACCACCCAGGATGGAGACTCCACCACCTCTAGATAACCTGTTCTAGTGCTTTACTCGTGCCCTGGATAAGGCCCTGACTCTGAGAAGTTTGAGAACCACTGCTCTATCGAGTAACATACCCTGTTGTTAGAAATAGGAGCTACATTTTAAGTTAGAAGGACCTTGACTGCTTCACACCAAGACTAAAGCACACACTGTGCACAGCAAAGCAGGAGCAGCAGCTAAGGAGGCCCAGGCAACTGCAGGGGCTTTCCACTTCAGGAGCTGCTTCTTGCCTGGAGCCTTTTGCATATGTGCCAGGCTGCTGCTTTTGAATGAAGGCTAGACACTGTTGTTCTAGTCCAGGCAACTGCTAGGCCAGTTTATGTGAGCTTTCGTTCATCCATCAGGGCTTGTGTCTGCATTCAGTCAGTCTTTTGGTCTTAGTCTGGTTTGGATAACGATGTACCTTCTCTAGTTCCACCACAGTGAAAATAGCTTCTTGCTCGGGGGGACTTTTTGCAGTTTCTCTCGCAGCCTTGCTAAACTTTACATAGAGCCCAGCCATGGAATTCCCACCCCCAAATGTACAACCCACAGAGCAATAATAGCTCGAGGTTTCTGGCTTTTGTAGAACTATTTTTTATTTTCACTTCCTTCTCAGGGTGAGGAGAAGGGGATCTGTTATTTAGAGATGGAAAAACAAGAACTACCTCATCAGAGAGTTCTCCTTGTCCTAGCCTCCAGTAAGAACTGATTCATCAGGCACTGAATGTAACCTTGGTCCAAAAGCAGTCATCAAACTGGTCAAGGGTCCTAGCCAGCAGGCCTGTCTTGGGCTTTTGTATGGCTGCAGTTTGAATTCTAGCTCACCTCCAGTATGGACCCCAGTGAGCGAGTGCTGTAGGCCGTGAATTGTATTTAATACTCGATTTATGGAAATCTGTCAGCTGTTGTGTCTGATCATTCCTCTCCAGTAGTTTTGGCATGGCCAGTTCTGTTGAGAACTCATAAAGTGATGCCTCGCTCCTCCTGGGCCAGCTCATTTGGGTCTCAGCGCTCAGCAGGTTCTTTCACGTATACTGGCTTCCAGGAGACATGGGATTGAGACACCGAGAGTGCCCAGGTATGGGAAGGGTTCTGGTAAATGCTGTGTGCATCATTATGCTGGCTTATGGGTTGATCGAGGCACATAGGTTACTGCTGAACATGAGAGCAGCACTAGAAATGCTAAGCAACTGCATTAACATTGGTACGTTTCAGTCTTCCAGCATTAGGTGGATCTTGGATCGCTGGTCTTGTCTTTAGTGCTCTGAGATGGGGACAAGAGTTGATCCTGTTCTTTGTGTTACTGGCATACGCAGAAGTCTAACCAGCTCCTTTCGTGTAAACCTGTCTAACACTGAGGAATAAGTTTCTGCCCCAGACGGTTCCCCTTTGGGTGGATTGAAGAAGTGTTTTCCCTCTGGAAACATACAGAATATGTTGGATAATTTGAACTTGAATCTAGAATTTCCCATTTGCTGACCTTTCCTTCAGGATCTACAGCGTTTTGTTCTCAGCAAACTGTTGTTGCCTGTCTTCACAGACTAGTGACTGGCGACTGAGCTACGTCAATAAGGAGTTCTCTGTCTGCCCCTCTTACCCGCCCATCGTCACCGTCCCAAAATCCATCGATGACGAAGCCCTTCGGAAAATCGCAACATTTCGTCATGGTGGTCGCTTCCCAGTCCTCAGCTATTACCATAAGAAGAACGGGATGGTAAGTGAAACTAGAGGGGTTTGCAGGTTGGATTAGGCAGAAGTGTAAAGATCTGTTCAGACTCCTTCTTCCCTGTTTGATGAAAAAGAGCCTGTGCTATAGGATTTTAATACAACTGTTAAGGTGTTAGCTTGCCATAATCTTCCACCTTATTTTGAAATCACCATTGAAATCATAGAAAAGTGTTTTTGGAAGGGACCTTCAGACCTCATCTAATCCAGCCCCCTGCGTGAGGCAGGAGCATTCCTATTGAAACCATCCTGTACAAATCCATTGTCTAACCTCTTAGCAAAATTAGACAGTCAGCCCTGACACGACCAAAAGACATAGCACCCTAACTTGCCACAGGTAAAGTTGGAGGGGGGCAAAGGAGGTCAGTGTCTTGCTGCTGTCAGAGTTGTTAAATGCTTGAGATCCATAGAAGAGGGCCACGCACCCCCACTAGGGGAAGACACAGCCCCCCAAAGTCCCTATGAATTTCACCATGGGGTAAAATTCCTTCCTGATCCCAAACATGGTGATCAGTCTGAACCTGAGCAGGGGGGCAAGACCCTCTAGTCGGGAATCTCCCAGCAGAAGCATTGGCACGCCCCAGTCAAAATCCCCAGCTTTGTCTGCAGCCAACACCCAGTGAAAAATCCCCCTATCTCCTCATTCTTCCCTCCCCCAATGTATGTAGCAGCAGGAAGGGACAAAAAATCCTTCCTGGCCTCATGTGGCAGCCAGCAAAGATCAGAAGCGTGAGAAATAGCCATAGTAGACCATAGGCATAATTACTCCTACATCATCATTGACGAATGCTTTTCCAACCTCTTCCTGAACACCTCTAGCGATGGAGATTCCCCCTGCCCTGAGCAGTCTGTGCCACTGCTTCACTGTCTTAAGTGTTATCCAGTCTAATCCTACTTCGCAGCAACTTCAAGCCATTGGTCTGCATCCTCTGCAGCAAGAGAGAAGTCATTTTCCTCCTTTATGGCAGCCCTTCAGATATTTGAAGACTGCTGTCATGTCCCTTCTTCAGCACCTTTTCCACAAGCTGAACATGCCTAGCTCCTTCATTCTCTCCTCGTGTGACTTGCCTTCCAAGCCCTTTATCACTTTTGTTATCTGCCTCTGGACCCTCTCTAACTTCTCCACGTCCTTTTTAAAATGTTGAGACCGAAACTGTGCGCATCACTCTAGATGAGGCCTGAGCATTGCTAAGCAGAGAGGCACTATCACCTCCCATGTCTACTTCTGTTAATGCAGGGGTATTAAACATGAGGTCCACAGGCTGGATCCAACCCAACGGGCTTAGACTGACCCTGTGTGCCGGATGTGGAACCAGACTTAGGTGTGGCCTGGACCCTGGGCCACGCATGTTGCATGCAGCCCAGGGGGTTGGTCAGGGTGTGTGCTATATGCAGCACTGTACTGTGTTCTGGGTGCTACATGCAGCCTGTATTCTGGACCCTCTGTCCCTTGTGTAGCACCCAGGGCTCTGGGTCCAGCCCGCACACCCCATCCAGCACAAGCCCTGGTGTGGGGCCAGAGTATGCTGCATGTGACATGAGGCTGGACTGGCCACATGTGCTGGCTCTGATGCATGGTCCCAGACTGACTCTCAAGCTGGCCCGGTGCCCCTCATCTGGATAAATTTGACATCTTTGTATTAATGTGTCCCCAAAGCACAGTTACTTTGTGCTGGTATATCACACTGCAGATTCATCTCAAGTCTGTGATCCATCAAGACTCCCAGATCCTTTTCCATCGGGCTGCCATCCACTTTGTATTTTTTATTCTTCTCAAGGTATAATGCCTTGCATTTGCCATTTAGGTAGTCATTTGTTTAAACCAGGGGAGGCTAGGTGAAGCTCTGGGTACTGGCAAAGGAAGCCTACACTGTAGGCTGGCAACTGAGAAGTGATTAATTGGATTTTGCTTGCTGGCTGCAGGCACTGCTTTATCCTTTGGACGTGGTCCATCTCGGTCACGACTGGGGCACTTGCAGAACACTGCTTCTGTTGTACCTGTTCTCTGAAGGAGCAGAGTGGTCTCTGCCACAAGCTTGTCCCAAATCCTAAATCCTCTCCCTCACGTGCACTTTTCCATGTTTAAGCTGTCAAAATCTACTGGATGTTGGCAACTGAACCATCCACTAACTGCCTGTTGTTAAGGAAAGTTTCCTGTAGGCAGTGTGTCACGTGAGCCCTCATTGAATGTTTCCCTGTATCCACTGCTGAAGCATCCTTTATGAGCACTGCTGGAGCCATGTGTTGGATCAGATGAACTGATAGCTTGGTCTGATGTAGCACTTTGCCCACATGTGAAATCCATCAGCAATCTCAAGGGTGGCAATAAGTAGCTCACACTGTTCACTTCTGTTTGGTGCATCCATGTTCTTGTCTGCTTGAAAATGGATTAGAGATTGCTGTTAATCCTTGGCATATACATGCTTGAAAAAAAAATAGAAGCGTATTAACATTCAAGGCAGAGTCCTTGAACTTCTGACTGTTATGTCTTCCATCACATTTGGCTAAACCTTGCCCAAATCTAGTGACATTGGATGCTCTCATGGGCACACACAGCTGCCTCTTTCATGTATTGCTTAGACTAGCTACATGTAATAGGTTTGTGATCTGTAAACTCCTATCTTCAATGAAGGCCTTAAGTCAACACAAGGAGGGAGCTGTGATTTATTAGTCTAATCACTGAAGAAAGTGATGCATGAGTTTATAACACACAGTGAACTAAAATGTTTTAAAGGTAGCATTGGGTATAGATTTAACCACTGATTCAGATTAAGCAGGGATTTGGAGCTAGAGGATGCAAAGATGGAGATTTGTGAATAAAGAAGAGGCGAGAGGAAGGCCTAATATGAGGATGTTTGTTATAAAGTAACCTCCAGGTTGGCTTTAGAAAAAAACTAGAAATAATTTAACCTAATGGTGAGGCAAAAGGGCAGTAGCAGGAAGGACAGGAATCAGAACTTCTAATCATAGGCAAGGGAGAAAAGCAGTATTTTCAGCTATAGTTGAAAGATGGCTAGAGCAATGGGAAGGCTTTTTCCAGATGCCGTGCTCTTTGGATCAGTATATTTGTCCCTTGTGCCTCCAGATTATGGGGTGGAATTTAAAGGCAAATGCTGGAAGAGGAGGTGGAAGCGGGAAATGCACTGGAGAGGGGACATCTGAGCTTGGCTGATCCAGATTCATGGAAACGTAGTATAAGAGCATGGTGCGTGGTGCAGTTTTGAGGCGTATCCATTTGAAGTTCAGGGGAAGTAGGTAGCTTCATTGCCATGATGTAAATTATAAAGGAAAACAGCATCCTCATTATTAGGAATATGTAGAATTAGCTGAGCAAAGCAGTAGTGGACTAGAGCGATTCTCCACTGGTGAACTAGATGGCTGTCCCCCTTCCCCACATGCAGTTCTCCCATTTCTGTCCTAGGTGATGATGCGGAGTAGCCAGCCTCTCACGGGCACGAATGGGCGCCGGTGTAAGGAAGATGAAAAACTTATTAATGCCACTCTGCGGGCAGGGAAGCGTGGGTACATCATCGATACCCGTTCACTGAACGTGGCTCAGCAGGCCAGAGCCAAAGGAGGTGGCTTTGAACAGGAAGTGCACTACCCCCAGTGGAGGCGAATTCACAAATCCATTGAGAGGTGAGTGAAATAAGACCGGTGTCAGGAAACCACACGGCTATGCTCAGGCTGCCTCGGTTCTTGGACTAGTGTTACTAGCAACGCAGATCCTTTAGTACACAAGCATGGTGTGTCTACATGTGTTGAAGCTTACCTGGCTTGCAACATCACGGATTAATCAGCTGCTGTAAGTAACACTAGCAGCCTTCAGTTCTAAATGAATTTCTGTATAAGCCCCTGTTCCTTCTTCAGCATGCCTCGTGTGTCAGGAGTGCATGAATGGTAGGTCAGGGTCTAAGAATGGCAGCTGGTGCAGGAACTACTTACAGCAGCTTCAGTACATCTCCCTGCTGCTGTGTACTCGGAGAGCTCTGCTTTCTGTGGCCACAGCCCACTCTCTCCTGCACAGTGCAGAGGGGTTGGGAATTTCCCTTGGGAATCTTCCTTCTGGCATTTTGTACTAACAAAGTCCCATTAGAGTAGCTACACTGAAGCAGTCCCCTTTGTCCCAGTGTAGAATTGACTGAATGGATCAATTTGCTGTGCATTGAAATCATGTCCTTGCAGCTCTTCTGATTAACTTAGCACGTAAAAAATCTACACTGATTCAAGCTCTGGTATATTCTCACACTCTGTGCTCCTCTCTAAGCAAAATTAAAAGTCTTTAAAGTTTATTTGCTCTAGTTGTTTGGAACATGCCTTTTCTTCACCACACCGTTTCCCACCTCTGCTCACCCCACCAGACACACAGATGCTCTTGCTAAATGTTAGGCCATGTGATATTTAAGTGTGGCGTGTCAGTAACCCTCTCTGCAAAAGTGCCTTAACATCACAGCAGGGAAGAGTGGCACGGAAATGACTTCCATTTAGCCCCAAGCATGCTGAATCCTGTGGCTTCCTAAAGCTTTCATTTTCAGGGTCTTACAGCTCTTATTTGCAAAGTATAATTAATGCATTTTAATGAGATTTATCTTCATACAAGCATTAACCCTGCTCTAACTTGAGAAGTGACTCTGTTAAAAAGCATGTGGGGTTTTGCACTTATTTCCACCATTTCCAGATCACCTCATCCATATTTTTTTTACTGCTATTACTGCAAACTCTTCTGAGAGTTTGAAAGTCAAGCTAGGTCCTTTTGTGACTTATACAGCATCAGTAAAAAAAGATGCTGCTTTTGAAGCTTGGTTAGGACCCCTGTTGATGCACATGACAGACAACAGTGTAGCTCTTCTTTAGCTGTATTGATTCTGTTGTGTTACCTGTAGTAAAAACTTGAGTCGGTCAAGTCAATGGATATTAAAGACCACGCACAGGAAGTGCTGTTTTAACAGGCGTGTTTCAGGGTGGAAAATCCCATTTTTAAGAGGACTGGATCCAGTTTAGGCATTCCTGTTCACACATCATGCCTTGACTAGGAGTTCTCTGTCACAGCAGATCTGCCATCATGTTGAGCACTTCATCGTTAGTGTTTAGTATCTGCATTTAATTGGCCATCTTGCACATTTGAGAGCAAGCAGGAGGCATGCAAGTAGTTACAATAATATTGTTTTAAAGACTGACAACCTTTGCTCTTTCCAAAGATATAACATCCTGCAGGAAAGTCTCATTAAACTTGTGGAAGCTTGTAATGACCAGTCGCACAACATGGATCGCTGGCTCAGCAAACTGGAGGCCTCCAACTGGCTGACTCACATCAAGGAGATACTGACTGCAGCTTGTCTGGCTGCTCAGTGCATTGACAGGTAAACGATGTCTCAAAGCCTGGTGATCCTCAGTCACTGGCTGCATTGCTGCTTGTTAAATGCCCTTATTCCTTTGAGGCAGCTGTAGTGATTCACTGCTGTCCTACTTGCATGTTTCTATTGGCACAAGAAACCATTTTATCATCACTCTTAAGGAGTACTTCCCCAGTAGGCCAGATCTCACTCTTACTAGTACAAGCCTGGGCAAATTATCATGACTTATATGGGTCACCTAGTCAAGATTTGGTCTGTACTTGTAGTGTTTCGTCCAGCTTCATTACTTGTTTCATCTCAGAGAAATGGTAGGGTACTACCACCGGTGTGACAGCATGCTGCTACATGGCTAGGCTTGAACCTCTGCAGACTGAGGACTTGCCTTTCTACTGAGCTTGCCTCCAGCGCCCAGTCTAAGTTGAAGTGTCTAGAACAGCAGGGCTTTTCTTGCTTCTTTTCGAATCTGTCCTGTGGCTTAGTACATCTCTGTCCATAGGAGCTAAGTACGTGGGGGCCTGAGGGCTCTTCCCACCCCTTGGAAGAGGGCTCTAAAATGCCTCAAACTTTCCACATGTCCATCATTTTAGGCCCCTCCCCCTGTGAAAATAAAAAGTAAGCACCTAGCAAGTCTGACACTGGCATAATTTTATGTCTTTGGAGGGTGGTTGCTGTCTTCTGAGTTTGTTATGGAGAAACATCATTGTAGGACTTTCAGTTTGTGAATGCGATGGAGCCATTTATGTTCTTAACAGCCACTAAAGGAGCTCTCGGGCAGATGTGCGGGAAGCCCGTTTGAGAAGCTAGTGGTTACTGTGGAATGGACAGGGGCGTTTTCATTGTATGGTCTCCACAGCAAGGGTGGTGGAAGATGTATTGTGCAGAGGTGCACTGATGCATCAGTCCCATATCGGATCAGCACTGATGTAAGAAAAATTGACACTATTGACAATCAGCTTTTTTTGGGCTGATGTGGCTGATAGATGCCCCGCGCATGTGTGCAGCCACAACGCAGCATGCACATAGCCAGGACCACAGCCTGGCAGAGTGGAAAGCAGCCGGGACCAGCTGGTAAGTCTGTTTTGAGGGAATGGGCATGGGCAGATTGAGATCCCCCGCTGTGAAGGAGAGAGTGGGGCTGGGGCAGGTGCCACACAGCCAGGGCTGGCACGGGATGAAGCTGCGAGTGGCTCATCCGGGAGGCATGGGGAGGGGGTGGCTGCCACCACTGCACACATCCTGGGAGGGAGGGCATTTGGGGCACGTGCCCCCAGTCTGCATGTGGGGTGAGTGCAGGCCGCTGCTGCAGACTAGAGCTGAGGCGGTGCCAGGCTGTTCCCAGAGCGGGGCTGGGCTGGCCTGCACTTAGGGTGGGCAGTGGTGGCGCTGGGAGGGGGGCTACAGCAAATTTTGGGGTTGCTGCAGCCCCACCTCTCGTAATTTTCCTCCTAGCACCGCCACTGCCTGCCTCGAGCACAGCCAGGCCCAGCGCCCCTGCCGGGAAGAGCCTAGTGCAGCCCCTCCCAGCCCGCTGTTGCCCCACATGCAGATCAGGGGCGCATGCCTTCCTGGGATGCGCGCAGTGGCGGGAGCTGCCTCTTCCCCACACCCCCGGGATCAGCGGCTCACGGCTCTGTCCCATGCCCTCCCTGGCCGTGCAGCGCCTGCCCCAGTCCCACTCACCACGGGGGGGCTCGATCTGCCCCCTTCCACGTCCCTTCCCTCGCCCATTGCCCCACAACAAACTTACCAGCTGGACGCCACTCTCCAAGCTGCCTGGCTGCATATCGGAATCGGATTGGTATCGGTAATATGGCTCGCTAAAAATTGGCCATTGGTATCAGCCCCCAAAATCTCTTATTGGTGCACACCTAGTATTGTGTATTGTCTTGCTGCCCTGTAGGAAGAAAGGTGCCAGATCAGATTAACGTTATTTTCACGTCATTCTGTGCACTCTGCAATTAGCCTCTCCATTTGCAGTGAAGCAGAAATGTTACTGCAGTGCAGGGGTGGGCAGAATGCAGCCTGCAGGCTGGATGCGGCCCGACAGGTCTTTCTATCCAGCCCGTGGTGTCTCTAGAAAACTTAGAAAATTAATATGTATCTGCCCCTGGCTGCCTGTCATGCAGCCCTCGATGGCTTGCCAAAACTCTGTAAGCGGCCCTCTGCCCGAAATAATTGCTTGCCCTTGCTGCAGTGGCTTTTGGGTTGAAACTATTAAATGCCATTTTTTTTTTTCTGTTTGCTTTACATCAGGGTTCATTTGATCCTAGATGTAATCACTTCCTTTCGGGTGTGCTGTGCTAGGTACAGCCAGAAGCATAACTATGTACGCAGGTTACATTTTTATGCTCTCTGCTTTAAAACAAGGAGTAGCAGTAGCTGCAAAGTCACTGGCACTCACTTGATGGATCATTTTTATTTCCAGATGATTTGTAACTCAGTTTGGGCCTCTGCATTGGAACAACTACAGCCTGTGATTACCTGTTTCCCCAGCTAAAAGAAGTTTGGGACAAATAAGTGTTTTCATCCAGACATGCAGGGGAGGAGAACGCATTGTTAAAGTGACTTCCCAGAACATTGAATAGGAGACTTGAGGCTGTTGAAGGGCACTTACCAGAACCGAAATATAGAACAGAGTTGGGGAAAGGGAATCGGCTGTCCTGAAAAGTGCATTTGGAGGTTGGGGGAGGAGCAGTACATGGAATCTGAGCCATGGGCCAAGAATTACTCCGCTGGTTTCAGTGTCCTTCCCTCAGCACTTCATGTCATTCTTTTGATCCATCTTTGCTGAAAACGGTATTATGAATCGTGCTCTGTTCTTGGTCAAAGCTAAGCGATTTGGCCAGAAGAATGTTTTTATGCCTTCATAAACTGAGCCAGCTCTAACTGGCTGTCCCTGTCTGATGCACAGTTCCTCTTTGGGGCATCTGGATATCCAGTACAGTCTGGAGTGGGAGCCCTGTTGTGTTGAGTGTCTGTAGACCAGGTGCATTCAGTGTGTGCAGTGTCTGTAGAGCCCCCACAGACCTGATTCTCGTTTGACCCTCGTCGGGGGAAGGTTCAGAGTGCCAGTTCATCCCAGTAAAATCCTTGATGGCCTGGCTGAGCTGCTTGACTTCCTGTTTTGTTTTCTGTTGGACTGGAGATAAGTACTTAGTGGTATAAATCCAGCGAAGTGGGTCCTGAATTGATGGGTTATCTTCTGTGTGCCTGACAAATTCTGGATTTCCTGAGCATGTGGGTAGAACACTTAATATGGTGGGATGATTTGGGGCTGGAAAAGGTATAATATATCAAATATAAAAACATAATGTATTTATTTATTCTCGTGCAATACTACTTTTTTTTTCCACCCCCGTGCCTGGGGAGAAATATGAGCGAGAAAGCAGCCATGGGCCGAGGGCTGGAAAGCTACCCACTGTTGTTTCTGCATGCAGCAGTAGGGCTGGTGATGTGCTTTGAGGCTCCACTGTCTGTATTTGGCATCTGTAAAGTTTTTGCCCTGTTGCATTTCCTCCCAGGGAAGGAGCATCTGTGTTGGTTCATGGGACTGAAGGAACCGATTCAACGCTGCAGGTAACTTCACTGGCTCAGATCATTTTGGATCCCAGGTGCAGGACCATCCATGGGTTTCAGTCTCTCGTTGAGCGGGAGTGGCTTCAGGTAAGAGATGCAGTCTAAGCGACACTGGGGAAAGTGTGTGTGTGTGTGTGTGTGTGTGTGTGTGTGTGTGTGTGTGTGTGTGAAACAAAAAGGCATGGCAGTGGGGCTGGGAGCTAAGAAGAAACACCTGGATGTGTACTGTGGTAGATTTTAAAGGGCCACAAATGTGTGAGTCTCACTGTCCCAGGTGCTGTGCAACCAAGAGCAACACCGTTATTAACACTGTCTTGCTCCTTAGGGCACTGGCTGTAGCAGCCTGCCAGTTCAGCTGGCCTTTCCCACCTGCTTTGCATGTGATTTTTTTTTTTTTTTTTTTTCCTTCTCAGTACCATCAACACACGACTTCCCCTTCTGCTATGTTGAGGACATTGCTCTAGTCAGAAATGTGATGACATGTTCTGCTGTGCATAGTTTATTGCAGCCTGTTTTTTCAACCTGGCATTTCTTTTTTGTGCAAACAGCAGTTTTGTCCTCAGCCAAATTCCCTGCAGCATGTATTCTGTAGTCTCATAGTATGGGACGCTACTTACGTGACTCCTATGCTGCTGAAAAGTATGTCAGATTTGGGCTACCAGGAGCTTGAAGCCGGATTGCTACTGTAACACTGAGTGGAGTGTGGCATGGTCTTGGGGACAGAACGTGTTGTGCAGAAATATCTTGGTTCTGCATCTCGACACTATTGCTTTTCTGACAGGATGTTCTTCCCATCCTTGCTCACAGGCAGGTCACCCATTCCAGCAGCGCTGTGCGCAGTCAGCCTACTCCAACAGCAAGCAGAAATGGGAGGCCCCTGTATTCCTGCTCTTCTTGGACTGTGTGTGGCAGATCCTCCGGCAGTTCCCTTGCTCTTTCGAGTTCAGCGAACACTTCCTCATCATGCTCTTCGAACACGCCTATGCCTCACAGTTTGGGACGTTCCTGGGCAACAATGAAAATGAAAGGTTAGTTGGGATGGTTATTTGACACTCCTCAGTCTCAGGCCACATCCATCCTAGGGAAATGTTCCAGCAGCCTGAAGGAGGGATGGGCTTGCCCTTGTCTCTTCTTAATGCTGTGGAGCCTTTTGAAATCATCTAGGATATTTCAGTCATTTTCACTTAAGACAGGTTTCTTCATTTTATTTTAAGTGTGTATCTGAGCTCAATTGCTGCAGGATCTAAACTCCCAGCAAAAGTAATGCGTTTAGCCTTCCAGCACCTCTTGTGAAGTAGGGAAGTGCTCTCGTCCTCACTTTCCAGTGGGAAACAGAAGCACAGAGAGACAAAGTGAGGAAGTCTGTGGCAGCGCTGCCTTCAGTTCCCTGCTGTATCGCATCATAGGCTGGTACTGAACTAGATCATCCTTTCCTGCCTGTATCCCTCCCCGAATCATCATGGAACATCTCCATCAGTAGCTTTAACATATAGCTTCTTGCAGGGGAACCATTCCAAAACCTTTTACACAAGTAAATAACAACAGAGGCCACATAAGAAAAGAGGCATAGGGAAAAGTTTTTTTTGTGTTCATGTGAAAGATGAGGTGAAGGCTGCTGTGCAGGACAGAAGCTGCAAAGGAGGCTTGCGCTGAAATGGTTGAGACTGTCCTCTCTGGGTTTGATCCAGGCCTTTAAGGTAATCTAGTTGTTTTAGCTGGCTGGAGATTAGGGCCTAGGGCAGGGGTGAGCAGGTATTTGGGCCTGGGGGCACATAGGGAGTTTTGATGAGTTGTTGCAGGCCAGGTCAGTACATTTTCCCCCTCTTCCCTCCCTTTCTCCTGCAACAACTCATCAGAACTCCCTATGTGGGATGGGGCTGTGGGTGCGTGTTGAGCAATGTTTCCGAAACATCCGGAGCAGGATGGGTAGGAAAGGCTGGGACCACAGGGCAGTGTGTGGGGGTGTGGGCACGTGGGGTGGGGGTGGGAGCTGCCTGGGCACTAGGTCCTGGGAGTGAGGGGAAGAAGGGGGCAGGGGTTCAGCAGAATTCACCTGGGCAGTGTGATCTGTAGATGCCCCCACAGCACTCCACATGGGGCCGAGCCCTGCCTGAGGCAGCCCGTGCCCACTAGCCTGGCTCCAGCCAGCGCGCACAGCTTACTGGTGTGGCTGCTCCCAGTGTGGCTGCAGCCACCCTAGTGCTGCTCAGTTCCCCTTGCCTCGAGCAGCAGCTTCTGCTGTGCTGCTCTGGGCTGGGAGGAAACTTCAGCCGGGCAGCACCTGCTCCAGCATGTGAGGCCCTGGCTTCAGCTTCCAGCTGCCCTCCATCCACTCCCCCAGCCCAGCACAGGCAGCCAAGTGGGTTAGAAGGCAGCCAGGAGCTTCAGCTGGGCAGCTTCTGCCCCAGCACATGGAACTGCCCAGCTGAAGCTTCCTCCTGACCTGGAGCAGCAAAGCAGGAGGAGCAGCTGCTGGAGGCAAGGGGAGCCAAGCAGGACCTGGGTGACTGCAGTCTCACCGGAACAAGCCCTGCCAGAAGCTGTGCGTGCTGGCTGGGGATGGTGGGCAGGAGCGCAGCACTGATTGCCTCGGATGGGGTTTGGCCCCATGCAAAGCGCTGCAGGGGCAGCTGCAGACCAAACCGAATCAATTGTCTGGTGTCCCCTGCGGCCCAGATCCAATCAGTTAGTAAGCCAGCTCTGGCTCACGGGCTGTATTTTCCCACCCCTGGCTGAAGCCAGTGGCTGGCGGGGAGCAGAAGAAACAGCACATTTTAAGTGAAGGAAAGATGCAGAGGATTTTAATCTGTGTGTATCTACCTGCCTCTCTCCATGAGTCTGCTGCTGAGAAATGAGTCTGCCCCAGGTCGAGTGGGTGGGCAGAGTAGATGACTGAATAGGCTTCTGAATGCCTGCTTTGATGCGGGTCTTGGGCACTCTGCCCTGGGATGCTGGGGGAAGAAGTTGGGACCCTGCAAAGCCACCCTCTACAGTTGCCAAGCCTGGATGCATGCAGTGCAGCAGTGAGTGGAGGAGGTTTGGAAATCTTTATTGGATTTTACTGGAAATCTTTGCTTGCCTTGAAGAGGGTTTGCAGTGTGTTTTGCAGGGTTTCTAGGCTAGTGTTCTGGAAAACAGAATCCAAGTTAGAGCAAAATAAAGCACATCCTGAACTGGGCTAAAACGCCTGATGAAAAGAGCACTGTAATCCTCCCTAGAACCATCGCCCGTCGGATGGCGTCCACATTCATGCTTATGTATTAGCATAGGAAACGCTTGAAGTCCAGTTAAAATGGGTTTCAGCTTTCTGGACTGTCTAAAGCAGTTGTGTGGATTGTAACCCTGCACAAAGGGCATGGTTCACTTCACTGGTAGCTATTTAGCCATGGCAAGCCAAGCAAGAGGTGCCGAGGTGTGAGATAAGGACGGCCGCCTTGTATGTCTCTCCAAAGTGGCTGTGACCCGAGACAGGGTCAGACTCTGTTTCTGTTGTTTGATCCAGTGCCTGTTTAATGAGAGCAAACTCTGAAAGCTCTTACTTGTGGAGCTGCCTTAGTTGGACAGTGTGTGATTTGCTTTCCATCACAAGAGAAAATCTGTAAAACAGGGGTGTCAAAGATGTGTCCTGTAGGCCAGATCTAGTCCTTGGAGCCTTGTTATCTAGCGCCTGGTGCCGTTTGTGGGTCTTGGAGTTGACCCACAGGCAGCATGTGTCAGGGGGTGGGCAGGAAAACACCCACGTGGTACCTGCTGCAGCTCATGTCCTGGAGCAGTAGAACTGCCACTGTGCAGCACAGCCCTGGAGCAGCCAAAGCAGGACCCCTCCACATGTGGCATCCGCTCCAGCCACTCCAGGATGCACGCTGGATGCAGCATGCAGGGCCAGTCTGTGGATTTGATCCAGCCTGTGGATCAGCCCTGTACCACTCATCCAACCTTCAGAGCCAGATGAGTTTGACATCCCTGCTATGTAACATGTCTCTTATTCACTAATGGTAATAATGGCACTTCCATTTCCCCTAGGAATTGTACTATGATCCTGTGCCTAGATTCCTTCCCACCACGTATATCTCTTTTGGTAGTAAAATGCAAATCCAGTCCCTTTCAAAAATCAAAACTGGCTGCTAGGCGAGTTCAGGGAGGTGTACTTTTCAGAAGTGGAAGGTGACCACTCTCCCCCTCTGCCTGTGTAAGACCTCTGTCATCTGCTGTTTGTAATGGTAGGAAATTATCTGTGAAGAATGGACCACATTGGTCTACAAGTATGATGTGGCAACGCCATGTCTGTCACGGACAGTCGGTCAGAGTCCCCTCAGTTCTCAGCGTGAGTGGCTTGTGAAAGTCGTGGGTTAACAGATGTGATGTTGCAGCACTATGAATAGGAAAGGTAACCAACCGGATGGTTTTGCCTATGCCAGGTGTAAGCTGAAGCTGCCGCAGAAAACCATGTCTCTGTGGTCCTGGGTGAATCGGCCTCCAGAACTGAGCCGATTTAAGAATCCTCTCTTTGAGGCCAACAGTCTCGTCATCTGGCCTTCTGTCGCACCGCAGAGCCTGCAGCTCTGGGAAGGTAAGCCGGGATTACGTTCATCTGTAGTGGGTAGTTTCAAGTTACAAACAAAACCTCCCAATTTGTTCTTTCCTAATGCCTTTTCTCTGTGCCCACAATTTCACCTCTAAGCACACATCCTGGCTTTACTGAAGAGCTAAATTACTGTAGCTTCACTTTTCATCCTTTCTGGGATGGTGCATGGGCATTGGTCTGTCTGATTTGTCTGCATGGAAAGAAGTGTTCGTTTAGATCTCTGATCGTTCACTTCATTTTACAAAGGAGAAAGTGGTGCCTGTGGGCAAAAATAACTCAAGCTATACCTGCCCTATGATGGGCTCTACATTAGGTGTTACTATGGAGGAAAGAGATCTAAGTGTCACTGGACAGTTCACTAAAAATATCAGCTCAATGCTCAGTCGCCATTAAAAAGGCAAACAACGTTAGGAATTATTAAAAGGAAATTGTAAACAAAACTGAAAGTATCATTATTCCCCTATTATAAATCCGTGGTGCATCCACACCTTGCATAGTGTGCCCAGTTGTAGTCCCCACACCTCCAAAAGCATATAGAAGAACTAGAGAAGGTCCAGAGAAGGGCAACAAGGATGACTAGTGGTTTGGAGGGGCTTCCATAGGAGGAGAGACTAAAATGGCAAGGCCTGTTCGCTTTAGAGAAGAGACGCTTAAGGGGGAACATGAGGGTTTACAAAATACCAAGGGGTGAAGAGAAAGTAAAGAGGTATTTATGTACCGTCTCTCACAATACTAGAACTACGAGTTGCAATGAAACTGGTAGGGAGTGTGTTTAAAATTAACAAAAGGAATTTATTTTTCACACGGCGTGTAATTGAAGTTTCTGAACTCATTGCCACCAGACGCTGTGGAAGCTGACAGTGTACGCAGATTAAAAAAGGGATTGGACAAATTATTGGAGGAAAGGGGCATCAGTAGCTATTGAGCCTGGGGGAATTATGGGGGACAACCCCTGAATCAGCCTAGTCCCTAAATGCTGGAGGCTGCAAGTGGGCGAGGAACAGGGAAGAACCCTGGGTCATACCCAGTTCACCTTCCCTTTCAGCATCCACCCTCTGCCACTGTGTGATACAGGAGACTGGGCAAGATGGACCTATGGTCTGACCTAGTGCATGGCAGTTCTTTTATGTTCTTCCATCCTGTAGCTTAATGTCATCCTTTTCTGTGGTAGAAACTGAGCATTGCTCTGTCTGATCGATCCAAATGGAAAGGAAGGTCTTAGCTTGGATCTCTCTGCTCACTCACCCTTTTTGAAAAAGGTGAAAGAGTTGGTCCGTTGTCTGGTTCTACACTCAAAACATTGCTTACAGCAGTGGTTCTCAACCTTTTACCTACTGGGACCCATTTGCAAAGGTTCACGGCCTGTCCCGACCCACACCTTCCGGGCCTGCTGGTCCCTGACCCACAGTCCCCTCCTCCCACCCACGCTGGTGTCCTTCACTCTTGACCCCGCAGCCCCCTGCCTCCCCCTCCCTCCCCCCCCCCCAACCCTGCTGGAGGGACCCAGAGCTGCCCCTGTCCTGCTCGGGCTGGAGCATGGTGGCTCCGGCTCCTGCAGGCAGCAGTGGAGCGAGTCCAGCCCTGGCATGGGCTGGAGAGAGGAGGAGGGAGGCATGTAGCAGCCCCAACCCTGGGCTGGGGCTCCTGCACTGTGCCCAGCAGCCTGGTCACAGCCCCTTCCACCCCCTGAACATCATCTCCCAGCTGCCGCACCCCTGCAAGCACCCGACCTGGCCTTGCAGCTCTCCCCCGCCTCTCTGCCCTGCCGCAGTCTTGGAGCTTTCCCGGGATCAGCATCTCTCAACCGATGGCTTGCGACCCTCTGAAATCTGTGTAACTATTAAGTAGTAGTTTACTCCAGGTAATGCGAGTCCATTCTGACTTCCCCGTCTCTTTGGGGCCGTAGGTGTCTTTCTCCGTTGGAACAGGTCCTCCAAGTTTCTGGATGAAGCCTACGAAGAAATGATCAACATCATTGAGTACAACAGGGAACTTCAGGCCAAAGTCAACGCCCTGAGGCGGCAGTTAGCAGAACTGGAAACGGATGACGGGATGCAGGAGAGCCCTTGATCTCGCAAGGCTTTGGACGGCAGGTCTTTATTTTCACCTCCCCCTAACACTAAAGACTAAACACGGAATGTGCATGCAGAACCTCCAGTGCAATGACCTTCAACCCTCCAGTGCTGAAACCCTCCCGTCACACCGTATACAGCCTGCCACGTGGGCGGTGGGCTTTGTGTCGTGTTGTTTACAGAAGATGTACACGGTTCAGCATGGCATCCGCTCCTGGCAGCTTTTCTGCCTCTAATAAATTGTGTACAGTTTCAGCATAAGCTGCAGCTCTTACCTCCCTTACACCTTTTGTGCAGGTGACCCATGTGGGCTGAGAGATGGTTATTTCAGGTTTAATTTGGGGACCCTTTTTTTTTTTTTGGTTTTGTTAGACCCAAAACACTCCGTTGGCCAGAATATTGGCTCCTTTCCCACTCTGAAAATGAGGTGTTTTGTCTAAAAACACCTTTTTCCATAGCAGGTGTGCTCACTCAGCAGTGCTCACTTAATTTAGCTTTGATGCAAGGGTGCCATGTGTTCCGTGTTCCTGCTATCCGGAAAGAAAGCGAGGAACAGGAAACGGTATAAGCTGCCTATTGCCTTTGCCAATTATATGTACGCAGCATTTGCATTAGGAGTTGACACGGAGAAGGGGGTTGCTTGAATATAGAGCCAGGGCTAGAAGTTTGTATGCAGTACAGTAAGCATTTTTCCTGCCAATCTCTCTGCCTGGACTTCTAGTTGGATGGCCTGTCTGGACAACTGTCTATGAAGGTATAACTATTTCATCTCCCACCTGGAAGACCAAAAGGTCGGCTTTATTTGTTGATTGTAGTGGTACCCCAAAGCTGCACTGCCGTTCTTGGATGTTTGGATTGCACTGACCTTAAAGGTTTGAACTGATTCATTGTGTTGCCAAGGTACAAAACCATTGTGGTAACTAACTTTTAAAGAGCACCTCAGCAAAACAGCTTGGTTTCCTCTCTCGTGCTCCCGCTTATGCCTTTTGCATACTTTGGCAAACAAGACAAGAAGCAGAACTTGGAGTTGAAGGTAATCTAGCACGTATTAGAAACCTGTTAGTGATTTAAACATTTTTCAAACTATAACGATGTTAATGGTTGTGTATCTTTTATGGCTGCTAAAAGGGCTTGTAGGCTTTGCAGGTATCAGCTTTTCCTACATTAATGCTTCTTTTTTGGATTCCTGCAGCTCCCCGTGCTTTTCCTCCACATTTTTCCTTTTCCAAAACCATCCATGACCAAACATTTAATGTTAGATTTATCTAGACAGTTGTTCTGCTGGGTTCAATTGGGTAGTTTTTAAAATGGCTGAGGCAAAGGTGTAGGAGACTTCAGTGAAATAAAATAGGAAGGAAGCTCCTCAACGTTGGTTTCTCTTCCTTTTTGAATTCATTGCAAACAGAATTAAGACAGCAGAGGTCACCTGAAAATCCTGTTCTGACATTTTCAACTGTGTTGAACTCGCTGAGCCACAATATTTGATTTTTCTCTTGGAATGAAGCTGCCTTTAACTAAAAAGTCACTTTCACGATATTAACACTAACTTTAAATGTAGCCTGATGCAAAAATACAAACCCTTTCAAGTAGTAAATATGTTCTTAAAATTGTGCCCAATATTCAAGAAATATTGTTTAGAGTTATTTGACAGTGCCTCCTTAATTATTACCTTTATAGCTTTTAAAAATTAGCTCCTTTTCTCTCTGGAATATTTTTGTTTTGGACTGATCTAAATTTAGTCCCAACTGTTCCTATTGCAAAATTTAACTTGGCCATTTAGGGCAATTGGTGTTTTTTGTTTTTTTGTGTTGTTTTTAATCTGTGCTTGTCTTTATCTTTCAGGCTGCCTGTTTTTAATTGAATTGGGTAGTTTCTGTTTTTTGGAAGGGGTAGAATTTGGGCATAGTCTGTAGTATCTATCACTACTTAATTTGAGGGGGAGGAAATGCCTTTGATTCTCAAACTTGGGGCATGCAAGAACAAGGTCTTCCAGAATGACTAGTCATCCTGGGCACCCAGCTTGACATGTGCAAATGGCCTGATGGTTTGTGAGTGCTGAACATTGCCCTCCAAGTTGAGCCTGCCCCCCCCCCCCCCGCACGCCCCAAACCACTAGTTATTCTGCATTCACGGGGGCATTGTCCACATCTGCCCAGCTGCAGGTCTTGGGTCTTATAAACCAGTGTTTCAGAACTCTGTTACTATGGATATGAGTGAAATGTGTAATTACCAGCCAGATTGGAATGATTCAGAGGCAAATTATTTTTTTTTCTCCCTGGACCAGACATAAAACACACTTTTAAAGACTGCGTAATTTCCTAATGTAATAATTATACACTGAGCTAAATAATACGCAGCAGCACAGCAATTTTTTTCTCTAATTGCCTGGCTGTTCCTCCTTCTCATGCAAACTACGTGCATCTGAAAAAAAAATTGGGTAACCAGCTGTGACAGCTAGCAAAAGACACATTTTCACGCTGCACTTGCATTTCACCCCAAACCTGTTTGCTGCTGAACTGATTCAACCCTCGGGTGCCACTGGGTGTCTGCCTTAACTTAGCATGTGTTTGCCACCAAAGTCTTAAAGTTATTAAAGCACTAAAGCGGTTTCAATCTCTGCTTTTTATTGTTCCCATTAATTCATCCTTTGTTCGCAGCAACACAAAAGTCAAGAGAAGGAGGAACTTCTTGCCATTGAAATAGCCAACTTCCCAATTCCTTTGCCATGCTGGATCAGAACCAATGTGTTCAGCGCTTTTTTCAACCTTCATCCATAAGAGGAGATTGTTCTTTGGGTTGTCATGGTGGCTTGCATACATATCTCCTCTAGTAGCCTTCTCTTCATGGCCAGTCTCTAGGCTTCGGGGTGTGGTGGCCATGGATAAACCAGAATGGGATCCTTCAATTCTTCCCCAACCCTTCTCTTTACCTTTTTTTTCATCGTATCAAGTCCCATATTTAAATACTTATGACCAGCACTCTTCCCCTGCTCGAGTCAAGCAGGCTAAACCCAGTTACCTGCACAGGTGTTGCCCCATGAAAGAGCTGAAGTGCTGTCTGGTGCAAGGAGTAGTTCCCTCCCCTCCATGTTCTACCTGAGCTGTAAGCCTTGCATGTTCTCATGCCCAAGCATTAGTTTTCAGCCCAGCGCTGCCCTGTGCTGTCACTGAGACAGGTGTTTCAATGCTCCTTTTGTGCATAGATCTGCTTTATCTGTGTAATAACAAGCTGCACACGGAGCCCTTGGACCTCAGCAAGGTAGAGCATCTGGTGTGGGCGCACGTGTCCATTTACCAAAACCAGAATGAACTTGCACAGTTGAGTCAAGGGAAAGGGAAATGTGTACCTTCGATATTCTGATTGTATGGATCTCACTTTTGAATGTGGCGATTTAAGTGCACTATTGTCCATGTTGCATACAATATAACTCTTAAATTGCACTGTATAGCATATCGGCGCCTAACGTATGCTTTGCTAAAGCCTTGGAAAGTGCTATCGTGTACAGGTTCCTGTACAGTGGAAAATGTCTATTGGCAATTCTGTCTTTTTTTTTTTCCTGTTACTGTGACCTTGAATAGCACTGTTTGTAATGTACTGTACTCGCTGTATCCGTTATGTGGCAAGTGCATCTCTATCCAAATACCTGGAATTGCTCATTGGAGTTGGCTGCTGCCTCAAACTCGATTTGAACTGAGTTGAGGAAAGGTGGTAGGAGTTGTACGCTATTGTTCAGTGTTTCCTCTTTGTGTACAGAGTCCCAGCCATCACTACGCAGAACATACCGCACACAACCTGATGTATCTGAGTAAACTCGACCAGTTGAAAGTCTGTTCAGCAGGTTGGAAAACAGACATGGAAGGGCTGTACATTTTGCTTCTAGACTTGTTGAACAGTGCAGATCGTCTGGATTAAAAGCGTTGCGACTTTAAAAGAAATCTGCCATTGTGGTCTTTCTTGTTGGCTTTGCCATTATAAGTCTTACTTTCACTGATGTGTGTGCATGACTTGGCCCTTAATCACGCTAGTCCAAAACTTGATCTGTAATATTTCAGCCTGCGAGTGTGTTGCTCTACAGAGTGCGAGTGTGACTGCGTACGGGCGCTTGGTATAATAGGGTCAGGGCAGTTCCACGCTGCCTGAAGGATACGAAGCTTTTGGGTACTTGCACACTTCACAACACCCCATTCAAAGCCTTGACTTCCTAACAAGGATTCGTTGCTGGGTGTTGCAGTTGTAGGCTACAGAACGGATGAAGAGTCATTCGACCAACTCATAGCTGAATGCACCTGGCTGAGCCGAGGAGAAAGATAAGCTAAGGTAGGATCTGGAAGCAACTTTCTCCAGGAGCTCTCACAAAATGGCTGGGGAAGTATGCCTTTCCCGTTCCTGGCTGGTAGATAGAGTTCTGTTGCACGTTGTTCAGTACTTTATTTAATGTAAAGGGTTGGGGGTTTTTTGGAGATGGGGGGTTTGCATCATAGTAATAAAAGCAGCCCTCAAAAAAAGGAAAGGAACTGAATGGTGGTTGAGAGCTTTATTCTACCTACTGGCCTACAGAGCAGTTGGTGTCTATCTCCATGCAGCAACATGGACAAGCCCTTTGCATAGTTTGAAGACTGCAAAATGAAACCCTGCTGGTTATCCAGAAATTTTGACATGGACGTTAGGCTAAAATCTCTGTGTCCCTGCAGTTTGTTGAATGCTCCTGTTCCAGTGAGGTTGAATCTTAACTCCGCTTTACAGTGATGTAAATGATTGCACATTGTCTGTATCAGTGGAGATTCTGGGCTGCCGTCTAACCAATTTAGCAGTCCCCCTGAATGGCCTGATGATGAGCTTAGAGGTGTTTGGGATGAAGTTGCAATGAACTAACCACCTAATCCAATGACCACAATTAGAGGCCTTTGGTCTCTACATCTGCTGTTCTCAACAGAAGACTAGGGCTGATTTGCTTTTTAAAATGTGTGTGAATGGTAAGGGTTATGTGCATTTTTTTTTTAGTTGGAAACAAAAGAACCTGTTTACAAATCTTTCTCCATTGGATGTAAAGTCAGTCGTCTGTATTTGTATTGTGGCTACACACAGTTTTCTACTTAAGATTCAGGTGTTATTCCAGCTGGGCTTAGTACGAACACACACAAAGATGGGATCTGTGCTCCAAAGCTTGAGAGATCTAATATAAAACATAGCTGAACAAATGAGCGTGACTGAATAGTAAATCAACTAAGAGTTAATTATCTCTTCACACCAGCATGCATCCAAAGAAATCCCATTACAGTTGGTAGAGATACCTCATTCCAAGAGGTGACATGCTTGCAATCCCTAGTTCCACAGCTCTGTAGAGGATATTTCCCCCCGCAAATGGGATATAAAGATTCTTGTGTCTAGCGTGCTTTTTTACATTAGTGTTTTATAAAGCTCATCCCTGCTCCGAAAGCTGATGATCTAAGCTTAGCAGATGGTTATGGGACAATCAAACACAAGAAGATGAAGAAATGTCTTCAGTGAAAAGCTTAGTAGGGTCTAATAAGAGTCATGAAAGAGGGGGAAGGTATAAATCAGTGACTTTCAACCTTTGAGATTCAACCTTTTGGAAAACGGAGGCTCTTAGTTCTCTCTGTCTCTCTCTCTCTCTCTGTCTCTCTCTCTCTCTCTTGCCTACCGAAAAATAATAGAGCAATTTTTCTCTTGCAAGTAATTTAGAAAGACTACAGCAGGGCAGAATGTGTTTGATGCTACCAATTCCTCTTTGAAATCTCTGGGTTTGTCTTGTGACTAGCTGAGAATCAATGGTATGTAGCTATCATTTGTCTTAGAGTAGTATTTTAGGGTTTGCTGGGCTAGGTATTGTGTGTATTCATGGAAACTCATAAAAATGGTAGCCCCAAGATGGAAGGGCATGGCCTAGTCAATTCTACGCAGGAAAAAGACATTTTTCAGAATTTCGTTACAAAAAGAAGTTGGTTCAGATGAGTGGTAGTAACAGTGTTTTTTGCCACTTAGACAAAAGACTCTCTAAGATTAAAAAAAAAGAAATGAATTCAGTCTGCACTCCGCGCTCATGAACCAATACTTACGGCTTCATACTTCCCAGGTTTGTAACTTTTTGGCAGGGAATATGAAGTCTTCCTTGCCCCAGAATATTTCTTAATGGCAGGAATCAGAAGACCTCTTTCAAGGAAAGGGCACGTCTGAAATGAAACAGACTGGAGGAAAAGTCCTCTTGGGAAGTGAGCCGTGTGCTGTACAAGAGCTGATGATCTACTCGTGCTCTTCTTTTAGAGGTGTTTGATATACGACAAAAAACCCCAATCTTTTATAACTAGTTACTTACTGAACCCAGCATTGATCTCATGGTGCTGAGACAACTTCAATGAACATAAGGGAGGTAGAAATGTCCTCAAAAAGCTTTTGGTCTTGCTTGAAAAGAAAAGCTGTTTCTTAGACCTGTACTCAAGACCAGGGATCCTGGTTCTCTCCGATTTAAAAATCCCCAATTTTCGGATTTAAAAACAGTAACCCCAACTCCACATTTTTCTGTGATTCAAATGAACCGCCGCTAATGTATAGATCTAATAGTTCATTTGAAGGATCCCATTCTGGTTTATCCATGGCCACCACACCCCAAAGCATGGGAAAATGTGGATTTGGGGTTACTTTTTTAATCTGAAAATTTGGGATTTTTTTAAAAATCAAAAAACCAGGATCCCTACTCAAGACTAGCTTCCTTTTGAAAAGTAGATGATACTACTACTACTACCTAAACGGGTGAAAATGCTGCCTTCTTTATATCCTATGAATAGCCTTTTATCAGTTGAAAGAGAGAGGAAGCAGCAGTTGAAGGACTGACTTTTTGGTAAGTAAAAGATTTCTGTTGATTCCAGTCCCACGTTTGATGTAGCATTTAATCAAAATGAAAAGTGTGGTTCTTGCTTCAAAGAGCTATAGTTAGGGACCTGCCTAAATCATGGCGAGAGGAAGAGATTTTTGCAGGCTGCTCATAGCATGTAGAACTGATTTGCTGTCTTTTCATAGAGCCCCACCTCCCACCACCACCACCGCTGATTGGTTGAGAGGCCCTGCTGGCTCTGCCCCTTGCAGCTGATTGGCAGAGAGGCCAATTGCTCTTCTTCAGATTGCAGCATGGCATCTGGCTACTTAAAAGATGACCTCGAAACCCTTTCGCTTTCCTGGCTGGTGCCTTTGAGTCTACACCAGTAGTTCTCGCCCCAATCGCATGCTCTCTGGCTGCAGGGATTGCCGCATGTTCTTTGTATTCTGGTAAGCTTTTATTTTCTTTGCAGGTGATTCCATGCAAAATCATGGGAAAGCACCACTTTTCACAGTGATCATGGAAACCACAAAACCCTGATTTTAAGTAGGTTCCCAGCTATAATTAAGGCCAGTGATTCCCAACCAGCGTGCTGTGGCAGCCTGGGGTAGCTGGAGATCCTTTCAAGGGTGCTGCAGAGTGCTGCCCGGTGTTAGATGTGCACGCACGATTCACAAGATAAACCCAGCGTTTTCACATAGGAATCCATAGTGTCAAAACCATTCTGACTTGTGGTCTTTGCAGCCCCTGCTACATGTTACGTATATTATGCCATGAAATGGTTCATCATGCAATAAATTTAGATCTGCCACAAGTGCAAAGTAATTATATCGCACCATAAAAATGACTATCCAGCTATTAAAAAGAGCCAACCAGCTATAAAGTTATTGCTTGAAAATGTGTATCAACTCTGCAGCTGGTTTCCTTGGGGGGTGGGGGTTGAACAAGATGACCTCCTCAGGTCCCTTCCAACCCTAATTTGCTACACATTCAAATGAAAGCTGGATAGAATCATAGAAAAGTCCTGAGAGTTGTTTGCAACAGCAAAACTGCCTTCTTTTCTGTAGTCAAAAAATGAGTGAAAACTAAGAGCTGGCATTTCCTGAGAGGTGCTTCATGTCTATTGAGGGGTGCCTTGAGTTTAAAAAATTTGGAAACTAGCACTAGTTACTGCAACTGGTTTAAATACTAATAGGAGCTCAGCTATGTTGTCGCACAAGCTCCCAGGGGAGGAGAGCCATTCCACTCACCCCCTGCTCCCCAGATACACTGGTAGGTAACTTCCCCAAGTCTAAAAAGGTTGAGAAACCAGCCTAGTTACTACTACTAGGCACTAGTTACTACAAAGCTATCTTACTCTATTTACAGGTGGTACTGCACGTGGCTCTCCCCCAAAAATCAGCCCTCCAAAATTGGACACGCACCTTAAGCAGGGAGGCTGACTTGCGTGCTAGAATGAAAGCATGGGGAGGTTGCACTAGCTGCTGGGGGCTCTGCGACTCCTGGCTATGGAGGAAGGGCAGCTGGCACTGTTTAGCATCCAGGCTACCGTTTTAACCCTTTCACAGCCACTGCTGAATTGGCAGTAGCTTCTGGTGGAGGGAGGGTGCTGAAGAGTATATTTTGCCCCTGTGGTCAGCACTCAGTCCTGATTCCTCTTCATTTTACCTTCCCAAAGCAAAGCAAGCCTTACACAGGGGAGTTAAGCGAGTGAAAAAGTGCAGTAATACAAGGGTAGAGTGTAGCGGTGGAGGGGCTATGGTATCGTGCGTCAGACCCAATGGCTTTGTGTCAGCCTGGTGCAGCAGCCCAGGCCCAAAGGTGACCTGACCTGCCACTCGCATCCCTCCCTTGTATGGCTACTGAGTCTGTTGTGCCCGAGTCAGGCCAGCACAATTGGTCACCAAAGCTCAGGACCGACCTTGGACCTCTTTTTACACAGGTGGGCCTGCCAAATTCAAGTGCACTGATTGGCGTGAGTGGACCCTGCTTGTGCGAGGAAGCATCTGAAGGATCGGGCCCCATGCTGGGAGCGAGGGGAACTCTCAACTATTGGGTTTGGAGGCTGTTCGCGTTTACTTGGGATCTGGCTTTAAACAGATCAACAGTCTGGGCTAAGATACTGGGCTGGGACTCAGGAGGTGGGGATTCAGTTCCTGGTGATGCCTCCGACTGTTTGTGTGACCCTGGCAGTAGTGCAATTAGGGGGGTGGTGAGCGGGGGGGCTGGACTTGACGATCTCACAATGTCCTTTCCAGCCCTAAACTTCTGTGAATCGGAAGGAGCCTGCACCACAGGATTGCTGCCTTTGAAGCCAATGCTGCTACCTTCGGAGATGCTGGGCAGGTAAGACTCCTCTTCCCCCATCTAAAGAGGTCCACATAGCCCCATCCCTCTGCCCCAGGCACAGAGTAAACTTGCTACACATCTGCACTAGGCAAATCCCCTATGTCTCAGTTTTTCATGAGCAAAACAAGAATCATACTTCATCCTGCTCAGGTGAGTGGATCGGTTGCAGTGAGCACTCCAATCTGGGGGAAACCTAGGCCTGGGAGTCCATCCCCTCCATGTGCCAGATGGGTGATCCCCATTGTTCTCAGGTAAACGCATGTAAATGTCCCCGTTTTCCTGCACTCTGCACCTCTGGTGTGTTTAGAGAGCAAACTATTTGGGCTGGGGAATGCGTCTCACTGTCTGTGTACAGCGCCTAGCACAAGGGTGGCCAGCCTGTGGCACCGACAGCCTGCATGTAGTGCACGGTAGATCAGAGAGGGGTCATGCAGCACAGGGGTAGCTACAACGGGGAGCAGAAAGAGCAGCAGATCAGGCAGGGGAAGGGGATTGCGGTGGCACTTGGGGAAGGTACAGGCTGTATTGCAGCCCGTTTGACAAACTGGCCTGGCAAAAAGAGTCTGATGTAGGCTGGTGCTAACGTCGGCCAACAACTCCAGTATTACTCGGAGCTGCACCACTGTAAATACTTGGATGGCTGCCCAGAAAAAACAAAAAGTATGATCTCAAGACACAAGTTGGTGCAGTTGGGAGCAATCAAAGACAGGTGTAGCATCATTAGTGATGTGTCTTCAGGATGGTCTTTGGGGAAGAAGGCAACCCCTTGATGCTCAGCTGTGGGATTGGCAACGAGAGAAGATGCCAGGTCATGAGATGGAAGAGAGCTGGGGGAGAGATCAAGAGAGGAGCTTGGGAATGGGTTGGGGTTTCAGGGGAGATGAAGCTAGAGCCGTAGGGAGGAGCAGCCCCTATGGAAAGCTTAATGCTGCAGGAGGAACGTCTTGTGTTGTATGGAAGCAGAAGTGAAGTGAAGTGCTATGGGAAGTTACTAATTCAAGCCATAACTGTGCTTAGGAGGTCAGAGATTTTGCCCAAAGGCACCAAAAGATGGTTGAAACCAGCAGGGGAGCTACTCGTCTCCCTCCCACCAGTGAAGAAAGGCACTTGCATTCTGATTTCCACACCCAGCGTGGTGCCCTGGAGCCAACAGCCTTTCGCACGTCTGTCTTTCCAGGTAATGCAAACATCCTGGAACAGGCGTTGCCGTGCTCTGTGAGACGCTCCTCTCCAGGGCTCGTGTCTGCTGGCTGCCAGGAGCAGAAATTCGACGTTGGCACTCTGTGCTGAGGACTTGCAAGTCAGCAGTCCTAAACCTTTGCTCTTCTCTCCCTTTCAATCTCAGTTTAATGGACCCATGAGCAACCCTGGACCGTCTGGGAGGGTGACATGCTGTCCAGGAGTGGTGGGTTGGGGCCTGCGGTGCCATGTCCTGCATTCCTTCCCTGCTTTTCCTTACTTTTCTTTTAGCTGATGGCAGACCCGCACACTCCATTGTCTGTCTGTGAGGAGACCAACTTCCAAACCTTGAAAATATGGCACAAGGTATGACCCAACTAAGGTATCGTTGCTGTTGCAGCCTGAGCTGGACTTTTGGTGCATGCAGCAGTGAGGCTGTACAGGCAGGACTACAAACTCCTGTACATTTTTCTTCTTCCCTCCCCCTGCCTAGTTTGGGGAAAGAAGAGGAAAGAGCTGGAGGGTACTTTGCTGGCCCGGCTTGTCTTCTGACTTACTGATGTTTATAGAGACAGGACTTTCGAAACCTGTTGCTCCCATCATGATCCCCCGAAGACGGATAGTCCAACAGATCAGTGCCTGGTGTGCTATGCTCCTGAAAGTGCAGCTGCCTGTTTAGTTGTCTAACAGGGAGCTGAGCGCTTTTGAAAATGTCTCTCTGAGAACCGAAGCCTGATTGGTTTAGTTTTATTCACTGCAAAGTTGTCTGAAGTTATTTCACTCAAATTTCAGGGCAGAGACAAGGGTCCCGATCCCAAAATGGCTTTGGAGTGGTCGTCAGTCAACTACTGCATCTACATGATGCCCCATTCAGGGCTGGACTTGATGATCCTCTGGGGTCCCTTCCAGCCCAAATGTCTATGAAATTTTCTGGGATGCTTGGGACCAGGAAAGGGAGAACCCAGCTGCTGAAATGAGCTGTTCTCCCATTGAAAATAGGCTTTATAATGTAGAAGTGGCTCCTGCTTTCATTCTGCTGCAGTACGTCGTCTGTTATGTGAACCTTGGTCTTCCAAACCCTCTATTATGCAAACAGCATCTTTCTGCTGGCATCATGAGACAACCTTTTTTTTTCTTTTTAAGCTTTATTTAGTGCAGTGATGTATCTCTTCTCCAAACAACAAACTATTCTCTCAAGTCCTGCAAAACTTAGTCTCTCTGCTGGGAAACCTGGGCTGGTTTTACATGATGCGTCATGTGTTAGCCTGCATCATTTCTCACAAATTGCAGGTTCAGTAACTTGAACAAATGCAGCCATTTGAATGGCTTTTCAGTGGTTACTTTCCAAAGGATAACAGAGGATGTGCACTGTATGACTTGAAGTATTTTAATGGGGTTGTTCGCGGTCTTCCCCACGGTAGCATCTGAGCCCTTGGAGTCATTATGTGCATTAAGTGACATAACGACTAACTGTCCGGGTGGTCGATTCTTTTCTTTCATCCTCTTCCCTGGAGGAGATTGTGCGTGTGCAGTGGGGTGTTTTGTTTTGGTAGTAAGGCTGTGTGAAAATCAGCATTTCCAACTGATGAGGAAGGACTGAGATTTTGACGTGTATATTTGTTCTGAATGGGAACGAGAGCTTGCAATGTTGACCTTTTTCAACTGGGGTGTTTTAAGTTAGCTTTCAGTGAAACAAAAAGTCCCCTCATTTTCATTAAGAAAGAAATGTTCCTTTTTTTTTTTTCAGTTTTACATTTTCCACAATAATAATCCATTCCCAAATTTCCAAATCCCCATTTCATTTTGAATTGTTGAACTGGACATACAGGTTTTCGATTCGTACAATCATAGAAAATGAGGGCTGGAAGAGACCTCAGGTCACACCTAGTCCAACCCCCTGCTCAAAGCAGGACCATCCCAACTACATCATCCCAGCCAGGGCTTTGTCAAGTTGGGCCTTAAAAGCCTCCAAGGATGGAGCTGCTAGGTTCATTAAACTGCATCGCCTTATGGAGCTGCAATGCTTTATGGGAGCTATTGTTTAGGTACTTCAGCTCTCATCTGCTCATGGTCTGGACTGCCTAGCTATAACAAATTTCCTACGCTGCACGACATGGCTTGGCCAGAAGGAGAGACAACACTGCATTATGCAAAATCTAATCCAACCAATGGTTCAGTGCATAGGAAAACATGGGGACCTCCAACTACAGTTTCCCCAGGTCAATCCAGCACTGCAGGGAGATGACTTCGTGTTAAACTGACTTGAACTGAACCAAATGGTTTCATTTTATGGGGGAAAAAAAAAAGTTAATTTGGACAGGATCTATGGAAAACAAACCTTTTGGCAAAATCATTTTTTTTCTTCCAAGGAAAACTGAGTCCCATCCCCCAGTTGCACTGTCTAATTTCAGTGGGAATTTTCCAGCTGTTTTTTGTTGGTAGGGCATTGTTTCTGTTAATGTGTGTGTCCAGGTGGTAGTTGCATCCTGATGTAAAAGAGTATTATAGAGAGGTAGCAAGCCAAGCGCCCTATTATTTCCCTCCTATGTTCTGAACAATCCTCCATTTACTGGAGAGGAGAGGTAGACATAAAACCTACTGACAAAAGTCAATTTTCAATCACACTTGCAGGGCTGGCAGCAAAATATAAAGACACTTTACAAGTAGAAAGGAGATAGCATTGGCTCAGCCCTGTACCATCCAAAATGCCTTTTAGCAAGCACAAACAGATGCTGGGAAGCTGCTTTTAAAGAGCCCGTAAATCAGTGGAATAAATGCATGACTGGAATTGGAGCGAGAACATTAAGATCGACTGTTTCATCAAGAAAACTCAAGTTTGGGAGTAAAACTGTAGCTTTTCTTGTCCAGTTATAAAAAAAAAAAAAAAAAAATTAAGCTTGTATTTGAAATGCATTTAATAAATGCTTTCATTTGCATTCCCTGGTAAAGAAGTAGTCTCATGCCCTCGAGCAAAGGCAAGGACCTCATTCAAGTTATGTCATTTCTTACTGGCACACAGTGTACCACTTGTGGTCTCCCTGTTTCGCTTTTATCTAAGCAAAGTTGAAAGCTCTGGGCCGGGGGTGTGTGTGCGCGTGTATTTTGTAACACACCCAGCCTGCTGTTAGCACTCGATAAATAAATAATAATTAAGTAGTCCTGGCAATGACAGCAACTGCCATTTTAGTTTCTATTTTTATACTCGGTGGCTGCCTTGGCTGGATACTTCCCTCAGGAGCTCCAGCTAAAGTAAAGTTTTATTTTGGGAGGAAGCTTGAGGTTAATTGAAAGAGACATTTTGGAGAGGAGAGATTTAACTAAATGTGAGCTTTCTGCAGACTTCATAAAAAGCAGAGGTACGTCTCTGGAAGGCAGATTCATGGAGAAGCAGGGTCAGATTCAAATAGACAGCAACCGAAAAGGTCTTGGGAGCTCACAACCTGCGTAGGTTCCCCAAAACCGTTGTGTCACCAGTTCCCGTTTCGTCAGGTTTCTAGGTTTTCAGTCTGTACAGGCTATGCAAGTTCAGAGCTACCAGGAAGGAGACCATGTTGCAAAAAAAGAATGTTTCCAACTATTTTAGTCGGTCTAATAAAAGATATTGGATTTACCCAAGGAGCCTTGTTGACCTAAAGAAACACCAGAACTTGCTGGTATTTAAATTCCACATTGAACGTTGAAAAAGACCTTCGTGTTCTTTATAGCTCATTGCATTTATTTTCCAAAGACTTATTTGACAAATGTGTTCAGTCAGTGTAACAGAAACTATTAAATTGTTATACTGGTATAATCTCCCTTCCATACCTTGTGTGTTTATAGAAAATGTAGCTTGAAGTGCGCCCAGTCGAGTCCTAGATGTTGGCCATAGCTAACTGCATGACCTCGCACTTGGTTTAAAAAAAAGCAAATGATGCGTAACGCATCTTAATGCCTTTATTGCCTCCGGTATTTCAAGCCTGACGAATTCAGGCCTGCCCATTTCTTGCCTAAGCAAGTGAAAGTGATGTGCCGAGATTAACAGAGTTTTTATTGGTTTTGCTGCTGCTGTTGCTTCACTGGCAGGAAACTTTCACCGGATGTTGCCATCCCATTGAACTCAGTCTTCTTCTATTCCCCCTTGAACTACCAAATGGTCGTCCTATATATTATGTAGTTCAAGGGCCTCTGGGCAGTTCCCGCTGATGGGATATAGTGCCTCTGAGCTGTGGAAATGCATAGAAGAGCTGTGTCCATTGGGAAAAATGGGTGTGCTAGAGTGACACAATCAGTGTCTCAACCTGTTGGATGAAGCACACCCTTCAAGTGACTTTACTCCCTTCACTGCAACAGAGCTAATGGAAGGACCTTTCCTCTCTGTGAGGCCAGTTTTAGCCTATTTGCTGTGAACAGCTACTGTTAAAGCTGTTGGTGACAGGCCAGTTGTCTAGAGGTAACTGGAAACCCAAGGTCACGTGTCAGGTCTCAAACGCTAGAGAGGGCACAAAAGGTGGGCAGACAGCCTGGGTATTGCTGAAAGCAAGAGACAGCTGTGGAGGCTGAGGCTAGTGACAGAAGTTACACATAAACCGGTTTAAGTGATCAGAAACTGGTTTAAACCTGTAACAGAACAGAAGCTCCCTGCACATAAACCAGTTTAAAAATGGCTGAAACTGGTTTAAGATGAATCGGGTGCAAAGTAGTATCAGACTGAACTGATTTGGATCAAACAGGTTTACGAACCTTCTGTCCCAGATCCCTTCTTGGTTCAAGTTGAATCACTTGATACGACAACATGTTTCTTAAGACTTCTGCATCTTATGGCCGAATCAACCTACACGTAACAACGAGATCCCTCCTGCAATACTATCTCAGACCTGGTATACACACCCTGAAAAGCAAGATATTCATATCCCTGCCCTCCCGCCAGTTATTTCAACGGTTTCACTGGTGGAAGATGGGAGACTGAACACAGCCCCCTTCAAGGCATGATCTTCCATCCCTTGCTGTTATGATCACCACAAACCAAAGTTGGGGTGCTCATTTACTTTTACCTGGCCACTGGAATACCTCACAGTCCAAGTCCTGGGCCTCAGGGCAGGCCCTCTGCCACCCCAACCTCAAGTGGGACCATGCCTCTGAGCATTCATACTGCCCACCCGTCTCCCCTTCTGCCTCTGTAATTCAGGACTATGTGGATTGACCAGAAGGAGCTGAAGTGACCCAAGAGCTCTAGTAGACGGAGTCTGGTTGATGATGTTGTCATCCTAGCGCAGAATATTACTACATCCTACAGCAGACCTAGCTTTTCTCTACAGTCCCAAGGCTCACCACCAGAGAGGGTGGATCTTATTAGCAAGAATGCACCGAGTTACTCCTTGGACAGCCGCTAGGGGTAAGTCACCTTCCTTGAATTGATATATTTATTTATTTATTGCTTCTAGTTAATAATATTTCTATTGTGTCTAGCCTCCATAGACCCATCTATTTTATTTTGAACTGACCTCATTTTGTGTTTTAACTTCCATGCACCTTCCCCCTGAATGCCATGGAACTTTATTTGGGAGAAACCAGGAAAGTCATCAAGATTTATTTAGTATATGCCATTTCAGAGTATTGTTTCAGCCATCTTAAGGTGATGTCATGATGACCACTGTGAAGAGCTTGAAGGCCACCAAGTAGCATAGTAAATGGACACGAGTCAGCAATGTGGGGTATGGTTTGAACTCGTCCACAACAGCTCTTGTTGTCATTGCAAAGACCTCAGCGGTATAGGTTTGAGGCATAGTGACCCTCTCCAGTTCGAAAGCAGTTGAGAAGTGCCCAAGAACAGCATGGCTTTTCAAACACAACGAGATGAAGTCTTGAGTCATTGGCGCAGTTTAACAGAGCTTCTGCCTCGCAGTCTTGAGAGTGGCGTGCCCGACTCAAATACTGCTCTTTGGTGCCTGCAAAGTTAAGCAAACAAAACTTGCAGGTGAAAGCTGATTTAGAAATGGATCCTTAGCTCTTGTTATGTTATTACACGATGACACATGCAGGAAGATGGTAAATGGAGGCCTAATTCTGCACTTGTTTCCACCCTGCAGAAATGTGTTAGATCTGAAATGGCCCCAGCTACAATCGGAATTGTATTACTAGCAAGACATCAAGTGCCCTATTTGAAAAACAAAAGAAGAATTGAGGCAAAGACAGCAATGCTAACAGGAAGAGCAACTTCTAAGTAGCACAAGACACTTTCTTTTTGAATTAAAATGGAGGATTTTAAAGTCAATACCTCCCCTGAGGACATAAGTCCACAGAGAGGTCTGTCTGATACTACATGTGCATCCTAAGGGGAAAGCAATACCTGCCGCCCCTTAAGGCAGTGCTTCCCAAACTTTTCCTCAGCATGATCCCATTTTCCCACATGGCTCCTTACTCCCAACCCACAGCCTCCCATCCCCTCAACCTCATCTGCTGATGTTGCGATGCCATTTGAGGTTGCGACCCACAGTTTGGGAACTGCTACCTTAAGGGGAAAGTAAAATGACTTGGATAGGAGAGAACTTCTCCCTGCCTGCCCACATGTCAGACTTTCTCACATCTGGCCACAGATTGTGCCCTAGTCTACACTGTAAGCACATCTGGAAGTTGATTCCTCCTTTCTGCTGCTGCAGAGTTGCTCTGCTTCTGGGAAATAAAGTAAGGCTTCTGCTGCAGTCCAGCAGCCTTCTAAACATGCATGGAGGCCACCCCTGCCCTTCTGCTCGCTGCTGTGACCCATTCAGCACCTGGTGCCTTCAGTCATAGTCATAGAGAAGTCGGGTAGGAAGGGACCTCCAGAGGTCTAGTCCAACCCTTTTCCAAGGCAGGATCAGCCCTACCCAAAGCATCATCTAAATTCTGCAGAAGACTATCTACCAGCAAACCTGACACAGCACAGACCTAACATCCTAACCTGACACTGGAAAATGGGGACCACGGTAGCCAATGTCCTGCTTCCATACAATGTTGTCAATGTATGCTCATGAGGTCCTGGGTAGAGGTCCATGCCCCTTGCTACAGAGGAAAGCAAAATACCCCACACTCCATACCAGTCTGACCATTGGATAAAACTCCTTCCTGACCCCAAATGTGGCGATCAGTATGACCTTAACAGAAGGGCAAGACCCTGTAGCCAAGAGCCTCTGGCTCTGGTCCCAGCAAGAGCACTGGCACACCCCAGGCAAAGTCCCCAGTGTCAGCTGTAGCCATCACCCAATGCCTCTAGGAAGACTTAAAAATACTGGTTGCACAATGGAGCCACCAGAAATAAGTGAAAGTATAAAAAAACAAGGGTGTTTTTTGGTGCTATGTCTTATGGGGTCATCGCAGGTACAACAGCACTCCAACCCTACATGAAAAGGTATGCATTCTTGTAGCTGGGTGGTGGGGGGTAGCAAGCAGCTGTCTGTCACTGGAAATCATGGCAGGAGACTTGGAAGAGTACAGGCAGAAGAACATCAAGACTACATCTTTTTAACAGAGCTCCCAGAAGAAAGCTGCTTTTTACCCCATATTCTGGATTGTCACCTAATTGTTTAATTGGTCTTGCTCACTGATGGCTTTCTGTGGTTACAAAACCCTGTTTAGGAACCATGGAAAACTGATATATCTAGAAATGGCTATTCATGGATCTACTGGTGAACATTGGCTACTGTAACCCATACATGAATCATAAATCTTCTCTTTCTAAATACTTTTATTCTTGTATGTAATTTGCAGCCTTCCAGTTGGTGTTGCCCAGTGCAAGATTATTTCCTGTAGCTTATCTTCTGATGTTTCATTGGGACATATAAATGAATGAGGCTTCTACCACCATTTCCTTAGGGAGATTGTTGTTTCTGTTGAAAAATGTATACAGGACTTGTGGTTTTGACTGTCCTGTCAGTTTTCCCTGACACTTAATCTGTTTTCATTTTATGAACGGCTTATTTATGCCAGAGAATAATTCCAAAGATCCGTTTACACCTGTTGCATCTATGCATACGCCTGCTGTGAGAATTGGATAGCTAGCTACCTCTGAGAGCAGATGTTAAGCTTAAATGAGCATTTACTTAAAAACCTGTTAAATAAAACTCTAGTTGTATTGCTGCTCCCTAGCTTAGCATTTACTACAACCAACTGTTAACTTCCCCAAGTCTTTTGAAGAGTGGTACTATCATTGAATTCTGTCCCCAGCAGAAACTGAGAGCTGCAAAATTTGGACCCAGCTCCAAACTTCTTTCCTCTACTCTGTACAGATATGCTGGGTTTGAATGGGGCTCAACTTGGGTGATAAAGGAATTACAATTTTAAAACAAAAAACGTAGTGTAAATATCAAGCAAACCCCCCTGTTCCAGCAAGATGGTTTACGCTGCAGATTAATCTCAAAGGAAGCAGTGAAGGTCCTGTTGCTTAGGATGTTGAAAACCTGGCTGCATAAACGAACTGGAGATAATGCTGAAGGAGACCGTGCTCCCCTTGGCTTCTAGGTAAGTGGTTCTCAACCTTCTTTGTACAGGACCCATTTGTAACTATCGAGGCACAATTTCCTGTGTTTTTCTCCTTCAAAGGAGAATCCATTTTTACAGTTTGTTCACAACCCTTTCGTATATTCTTGTAACCCACTTTTGGGTCATGACCCATGGGTTGAGAAACACTGTTCTAGATGACTTGAGGGGGTTTCCTTTCTGTGTTCCTGAGGTGCTTTAGTAAAGCATTTTTTCTGAATGAATGGGTTTCCCTTCATTTAAAATATACTGCTTTCATGAAGTTGACAAGCCTGCCCGCCATGCAGGCACATCCACAGCAGGTATAAATCATTGCCCTTAAAGGGCTCCAGGGACTAGCCCAAAGTGAATGTGTACTTGGTGTATAAAAGTAGTGCAGCAGAGATGCACAAACCAAAGAGAAAGCTGTTGACCCCTGCACATACCAAAGCATCAGAGCATAGTCTATAACTGATCTTCTATCTACCCCGTGTCCTGCTCATCCCAAGCTCTTTTCACTTGCTTTAGTCTTCATCTTTGTTGTCTTTTCCAACTTCACATTGATGTAAAGGCTCTTTCGCGTGAGCAGTTTGTAAAAGAAAGCTTATTCCCTCTGGCTGATTCAGCCCTCTCTCCTCCTCATCCGGCATTCCTTCTGTCTGCTCAGATCACTTGGTCCTGCAGATGTGTTTAACCTCTTCATAGCTGCACCGCTTCTGTCTTTGAAGTGTGATCCCACTTTGGGAACAATTTCTTCTGCATTCCCTACTTCTCCTGTATGTTCAAGGCCCTATCTGTTGGCTTCACTAATGAAGACCTCAGGCCAGCAGTATGGACTAATGGTGCATGTCCAGGTATTTTTGCATGGATCAGATCACAGGAGTGAGGCTCACTCCGTTGTCGCCTACTTTCCCACTCCTCTTAGCTCTGCAAAGCCAATTCAGCTCCCAGGTATATGCTGCAAAGCTGGCTACGAGTGTGGAAGAAAAAAGTACCACCCCCACTCAGTTTTGTGGGATTTTATGATAAAACCCCAGCCTAAGCTCCACTGTACTGATACAGCGGTGTTGTTGGCTTAGCTTGTATCAGGAAGTGGTATTGTTACAACAGCAGGAAATCCCCTCCTTTTTGCATTTACTGTATCTCTAGTAGGCACACCTAAATCAGCAGACTCTCCTAGCACAGATAAGTCTGGAGTATATGGTGAGTGAACTGGCTTCTGGTTTGCCTCACTTCCCATTGACAGAACTATTGCCCTGAATTCCAGATCAAGGATCTTTGTCTGGTGATGGATAAGCTAGACAGGATCCACGTTGAGCAGACAGCACTGGCAATTCGAGGGGGAAAAAGCTGATACAGAAATCATCAAGCTGTGATTGAAAACAAAAGAAGTGCCACTTCCATGGTCTCTCTTCAGCATAGGAATCTTTTTTTAGGCTGTTTTAAGTTAGTGCATGGCAAATTCTTACCGAAAGAAATATTAGATAAAGAGCAATGGACAGATAGTAAGGGCCTAATCAACAGCACTTGGGCTCACTTTCCCCAGGCTGTGTAATTCAATGGGCAGAATGGCAAGAGTGACACAATGAATGCTCTGAGATGAATGGATTTAAAGAGGAGTCTCTGTATACTCTCAAGCATCAAATGCTCAGATTCAAAGCCTTGCTTCTTGCTTACAAATCCCTACTCCCCCACTTCCTTCTGCTCCAGGTCTCCAAGAAGTACTAATCTCAATTACACACAACCTAGAGGTCTCCAGCTCCTGGGAAACAGACTTCATTTCAAACAGCTGCTACTGGCCCAGGTGGAGCATATTAATAGCACAGGGAGCATCCCTGGGTGCCGGGCTGTGAAATGCTCTGGGAATGTCAAGCAGCATGTTCACTGCAGCTCTCCTGCGAGGTTGGGCCAGCCACCGAGCCAGCTGCATTATCACTGAGCCTAAGTCAAGAGTGCCACATGCTTCTTCAGCCCCCTCCATAAAGAAGACACGGCATGTGATTATATTACAGAAGGTCATAGGACTCGCTTGCTTGTCTCGGATTGCATTTTTACTGCATGGTGTTACTTTCTTCCTCGGAGCTGGCTCACCAGCGTTACTGTCTTGATAGGAGCAGCTGCGGAGTCAGAACAGGGACGGCTGCACTGGCAGGGGTGGAGAGGATGGACTGGGGGCCCAGCTTGGGACCTCTGGCCAGTCAAGAACTTACTGCGGCTTTCACTGGGCTTGTTCGGTCTTGTGTCAATAAGCCGTTTGCTTTAAAGATCTCTCTCTCAGCCTCTTCAGTCCTCTTCCCCTTCCCTTTTCTTTGCATTTAGTTGATCTTGTAACTAAATTACACCCCTTTCCTCCCAAAAGCGGTGGAACCAACATGCTGTTTGATGCCATCACATTATTCCATGTGCTAGTGTGTACTGCTCCCTTCTCCACTCCCATGCCTGTTTGGTCTATTTAACCTGGATGTTTCCCCGGCATGAAGCATATGGTATCCTGTGTTGGTACAAATAGTAGCACGGTGGGTTGCCCTGTCCTCAGCTGCCCAACAGGCACTACCGTAATAAATGATGAGTAACAAAAGCTGCAAAAAATGCAGCAATACTGTAGTAGTAATTAACATTTCCCAAGGGCGAGGCTTGTATGAACTGGTAGCAGATCTTTCTCAACAGTGGTCACGCATATCCAAACTGCACTCTGTGCAGAAGAACAAGTCAGTCTGAGCCCAGGTTCCTTGAAAAGAGAGTGAGTCAGAGGCATCAGCTTGCTTGGGCTCCGCCAAATTGTTACCTCCTGGTTTGCTAGGAGATAGGGAAATCATCAAGGGAGTGCTTAAGTGCCAGTAGGCACATAAGAGATTGGAGTCTAGAGCTGTTGTTTATAAAGCTTGTTACAGCTGGACTTGTGCTTATTCCATATATGAGACAGCATCTTTCATAGATTCACAGACTGTAAGGCCGGAAGGGACCTCGGAAGATCATCGGGTCCAGCCCCCCTGCACCAAGCAGGAAAGACAACTGGGGGTTAGGTCATTGGTGATGCATAGGGGGTGCACGCGGGTGCACATGCACCCGCTGAGATCAGTCGTGCCCCCCCTGGAAGCACCAGCTGCGAAATGGGAAGTGCTGGCAGAAATGCACTTCGGGTTTCACCACTGGCTCGGTGATCCACCACTAGGGGACCTCCCCCTTCATCTCCCCGATCGGTGATCAGCTGCAGGGGGGCCCACCCACACATCGGCAATCTGGTGCCCACACCTCTCCCCCCCAGACTCGGGAGGCACCAGTTGCCTGTGGGTCAGGTGACCCCAGCAAGGTGACTGTCTAGTCTCCTCTTGATTATTTCCAGGGTATGTGATTGCACCACTTCTGGAGGGAGCTTATTCCACACTCTGAAAAAGTTGCAAGGGACCTCAAGAGTTTTCTGGTTCAACCCCTACACTGATGTCCAGCCTATGCAATCCTGTCCAGACTTGGCTGGAAAACCTCAAAGAACAAGGCTCCAGGGGGTGCACCCTGCTCCACTCGAAGTTTAAAACCAACTTCTTGGCAGTGGCAGCATCATTTCTAGTCCAGCAGTGCTGAGGGAGTCAATGGACTTCATGTCTCATTATAATTTACCTGATTTCTTCTAAACTCTTTATTCCACAGGTGTTAACCATGCTCTCTTCTTTTTCAATACTCTTGATGTTCCACCAGTCAAGCTGTCCTTCCTTCTGCAATGCTGCTGTCTGTTTTCTGCTCCTAGTAACGAAACGCCTATTTCACAGGCCTGCAGATTGCTTATAACTCATTCCAATTAAGTTATGTGCGTGTTTTGCTTCAATCTTAAACTGAATAATACAGCCCTAGGGCTTTGCATATTAGTAAAGCTTCTAGTTTCTTTAACTGGAGAATAACATGTGGTGTTTTATATGTGATGATGCACCTTTATAATTTTCCCCCCTCTTTTAAAATTTCTAGATCTGCCCATGATGAGGTCCCACAGCCTCCCTCATTCGTTCTGTTCTTACAGGGAGTTTCTCCTGAGGTTTGCTCTAAATGTGCTTTGCTGTAGTATTGTCTCGTGCCCTGCCCTCTAAGGGCTGTGTCAGCTTTAAGCTTTTTGGAAGGTTTCTCTCATGTATGTGCTGTATGCTAAAAACAACAACTGAATCCAGGAGTAAAGTTCCAAAATCGAGGGTATCTGCCAAATCTGAGCCAAGTGGGTTTATGATCCCTGGAGCCTGTTAGGGATGGCAGCCTTGTGATTTTTTTCTGTCGGTGGAGAGGTGAAGCTAGTAGCTAGGTCTCCTGCTGGAGGGGGAAAGGGTATGACCTTCCAAGACTTGAGTGGAGGCCACTGGTCAATCTGATTGCATGACGGTCTCTCTTCTTCACTGAGAGTCAGGAAGTCATTGTCTCCCCTCTTTTCCCCCATGTACAGCATTGTGGTTAGAGGAGTTGCGAGAGTAGTTTCTCTTCCTCTGATGTACGAGTCCTAGCCAAAATTTTGGAAGTGGGACACAATGACCAGATGAGATGCAGCAAGTGCTAGATGGATACAGCTGGCCCACATCCATCTGAGATGGGAGGAGAATATAAATTAAGATAAGCAATCAGCTTGTCCCCACAAGTCTGATTTCCAACAGCAGCAGGACAACTAGCTTGCTCAACTGCAGCCATTTCCATTAATTCTCTTGAGTCACAATGCTAAGGAGCATCATTATTATTATTTTTTTCCTGCTGGAAGCTGTTTTACCCTCCAGCACAAGCAGCCTGACCTCCTTATGTAATATGGAAGAACAAACAGTTGGACAAGCTCTGACTTGGCACAGATCCGTTGCTCTGGCTGTCTCCCTTCTACGAAAGGTCTCCAGCTTGCAAACTGGATGTATAACGCTTACCAGCCAACACAAAACCACCTTGGGAGCAGGCTTTTGGAGCACAGCCTGATAAGGAATACCTATCTTTCAGTAGCACATACTGATTAGAGACCTAGCAGTTCTTCATAATGAGAAAAATCTACCCATTCTTGATAAAGCTCAGTTCTACCAATGGAAAATTGAGGTCTGGAGAGGTCGTGTCATTAAATGGGATCGGTACATTTTTACGCTTGGACCTCCTTGTCTCTTTGGCTGCTCATCTAGATTTACTCCCTCCAGCTTCTTTATAGCAGATCGGCGAAGGCATTTGCGTGTGGGTGCGTGTTGAGCGTGTCAAAATCTGCTTTCAAAACGGGGAGGGGGGGCTTGAGTTGAATTTGCTTCGTGCTCTTCTTTCTGCAGATTCTTGCTTTTCGGTGCTTATATGTGATTTTGAAGGAGTGGCTGGCTATTATATCAAAAGTGTTCAGTCTGCAGTTCACATTTTAATGAGTATTTGGAAATTTCACAATCCCTTTTATACGCCTCCACGCCTTTGCGGAGCGAATTTTGCGCTGTGGCTCCCAGTGGTTTATCGTCGAATTCCTGCCGTGAACGTGCATTAAATGTACAAATTGAAAAACCAATGTACAAGACCTACTGGCCCCCTACGAGTTGCTGTTGGAAGCAGATCTCACTGGAAGACCTTGGCAGCAGACATCATTGCAGGACCTTGGAAACGTACGTCACGGGAGGACCTTGCCTGGCCGGTTCCCCCTCATCCGGTTCATGTCAGAGCTCCTTGGTCAATATTTTTCATTCTCAAAAGCTTTTTTTTTTATCGAACGTGGCAGGGGGGTGTTGTAATGTTCCTCGAGCCGTCGTCTTCGAGAAGCACTTCATTGTGATGAATTCAGCAGCCCCGTGCAGCTCTGCGAGGCCTTTCTTTTTGGAGGGGAAGGTTGTTTCTCTTTGTAAAATTGCTGCTGAACGCTCTTGTCACCCGCCGTTGCTACCGCTCTCGTCACCCGTCGCGCGTCCCGTGTCGTCGGCCTCGTTGGGTCTGTGCGGTTCTTTCGTGCGTCATTTCGAGGCTCTGAGCAGGCTGGTCCCTGCGCCTGCTACCCTGCCAGTAAGTGTCTGATGCCTTTCTCCCCACCAGCACCACTGGGGGGGGGGGGGGGGGTTCGATGACATCACACTGCTGCCACAGGAAACTAGAAGTGTCCCACAAAGTCACTGGAGTGTTTTTTTCTGCTAGTGGAAATCTCTCCCTTGACCTCACTACACCAGGGTGACGTCACATGACGGTATCACGCTCTCGTGACGTTCGATTCAGACCCCCGCACCCACCCCTGTCGGTGGCCTGAGCCACCTGCGACCGCGACTATGACTGCAGTGCTGTAGCCCCGCCTCCTGGCCAATCAGGACGCGGAGGCTGGCGGGGGGCGGGGCTAGGTGGCCGGGACAACGCGCGGGGAGCGCGCGGCGCGAGACCCGCCGTTGGCGCGAGCTGAGGAGGGGCGCGCCGGGCCGGCCGGGTGAGTGGGAATGGGCGCGCTCCACCCCCTCCGCCCCCGCCGAATGGTTTGTCCCCGCTCCGCCTCTGCGATGCTATGAATGGGGCCGGGAGAGACCACTTCCTCGGCGGGGGGGTTGGAGAAAGAGAGACCATTCACTGCCGGGGGCAGCGGGAGAGACCACTCCCTTTGCGGGGGGGGAGGGCGGGATTGTCCTCAACTTCACCCCGCCCAACGGCTTCTAACGGCCGTGACCTCCCTTCGCGGGGGCGGGGGCCACCCCTCCCCCACCCTGTGGTGCCCGCGCACCTCCCCCCCTCATGGTACACCCCCCTCCCCATGGCACATGAACACGCCTCATGGCCCCACACGCACGTGTGCACACACACCTCACGTTCACCCACACGCCTCTCTTGGCCACACACGTGCACACACTTCGTGGTCACACGCACACACCTCATGGTCACACACATGCACGCACCTGGCTGTGCACATGTATGCACACACACCTACCTCATGGCCACACCCCCCTCATGGTCACCCACACACCTCTCTTGGTCACACAAATACACTTCGTGGCCGCGCGCACACATGCATGCACACACCTCATGGTCACACACATGCACGCACCTCATAGCTGCGCACACGCATGCACACGCACCTTATGGTTGCCCCTCCCACCTCATGGCCACACCCCCCCCATGGCCACACATACACCCCCTCATGGTCTCACACACGCACGCACCTCCTGGCTGTGCGCGTGCGCGCGCACACACACACACACACATCTCATGGCCACACCCCCCTGACCCCCCCAGCCCCTCCCCCCAGCGCAGGGGAGCTGGGCTCCGCTGGGTGCAGCCCCCTCCTAGACAGGCGTGGCAGGCTGTAGGAGGGCGGGGGAGGGCACAGAGCAGGGTGGCCAGGTCGATGAGCTGGGGTGCTTATCTTGCCGGGGTGACCTGACCCCGGGTGATTTCCTGCCCCCTCGGCAGGGCTGGACCCGATGCTCTCGCCAGGTCCCTTGCAGGCCCGGTGGGCGCGTGCTCGCACAGGAGTAGCGCGCTCCCCCCGATAGAGGGGGCTGCCGGGCCTGCATCGGCCGATTCCTTGGGATGACAGCGCGATCAGCGGGACAGGAACGAGGGTCCGCGTAACACGGGGGACCGGGCGAGCTGGGCCTGCGGTCTGCCGTAGTAAATGGCAGTGCTTATGTTGTGTAACGAGCGCCTGGCGAATCGGGCAGGCAGGGCGCGAAGGCACCGCAGGGAGGAAGTGAACTGTGAAGTGCCTGTTTCTTGTAAATCATGTGTCTGTTGAGGCCTGTCATTATGACTTAAGTGATTTTTGTTTTTCCTGTTCCTTCAAAGGCAATGCAAGTTTCAAAGACAATCTTAAGTGAATTTGGGCTTGTTACCAAAACCATGACAAATGGTTGCAGCTTTCTCCCATTCTTCTGTGACTAACATTAGGCTTTTTTTTTAATTGGCTTTCAGTTTCCTCACCCCCCCCCACCCTTTTCTTCCTGCCTCCCTTGTACCCGGGTGGAAGTCGTGCAGGGCTCTGTTCATGGAAAGGGCAAATTACAGTCTACCCAACTCGTGGATCTTCCCAAAGCAGGGATAGGAGCCTCCTACATCAACCCCTGAATGGGCGGAGAACCGGGCACCTACAGAGAGAGCCGGGGCTCGGCCGGACAATCCAAGAAGGCTCCTGTGGAGCCTCCCGGTGATATTCCTCCAGGATCCCATGCTCTTAATAACTGGTAACTCCTGCATCATCTGATCTTTTTTTTGCTTTAAAATGCAGTTGCCCTGAACCTCACTCGTTTCTCTTTGGCACGGGGAGGATGTGAGCATTGCGTGCACGCCGGTCGCCTGTGGCACCCCGTAGGGGTGGGGAACGTGCTTGACGAGGCTGCTCCACCTTGCAGTAGTTGGCAACTGTCCCCTCTGGCTCGTGTGCCAGCCGCAGATACAGAGTGTGCATTGCAGCCCTGTGCAACGCCCTCGAGCCAAAACCTGCAAAGCAGGAGAAGGCAGTCTTGTCTAGCTCCCAGTAGCGGTTTTTCCACGCTACAGCAGTCTTCAAGGAGGGACTTGGGTGTTTTTTACTCTTTGTCCTGTTGTAACTATGCACATTTTTCAGTTTAGGCTGGAGAAGCTCCCGAAAATATTGCTTGTAACCCCTGTGACTATGTCGACATAATGCGATTGGCAATTTGGTGCCTAATGTTAGGTACCATTGGATCCGAGCCTGGAATATGTTCTGCTAGCTTGATCCTGCGGGTCCTGCCGTTTGATGCTAGTTTGGAGCTCTGTTTGAGTGATAACTGCTGGTCATATTGAAGTGATAACGTTGTTATCCTAGGGAACAGAACAACCCTTCAAAGCTAATTTCTGTGTCACCCAAAGTAGATATCAGGGCCAGGTTCTTGCAACCTCTTATACAGAGCTGTCTCCCTCCTCCTGCTCCAGAAACTCCAACCAGGGTAGACTTCTCAAGGGAAAAAAAAAGCATAATACTGAAACTCAAGGCTTCAAAAATACTAACCGCTGAAAAAGAGCGATCTTTTTTTTTTACTTGTCAAGAAAAATAGCAGGACATCCATTTTGCAGAATTTCAGTTTTCATTTAAAAAAACCGAAATATCTTTTCCCTTATAGCTGTAAAGATAATCTGAATGCGTGCTAGTGCTGTACACTTGTGTTCCTTTCTAGTGCCTGGCCAGCATATTAATATATTTAAATGGTAAGAGCACAAATTATGACGAGTTTCTGCCACTCCACTTCTCGCGCTGCACTTCGTATTCTTGATGAAATGAACAGTCTGAGGACTAGAGATGCTGTACAGGAGTGCAGCTGGTGTTTTTATTGGCATTAGTGTTCAGATGAAAGCTTTATCCTATTCCCTTGAAATCTTAATTTTCTGTCGAACATAAATCTAGTGCAAACACATCCAATTTAGCCTTGGGCAATTTATACCAGGGCTTTCTGGGGCCAAGCACCTGCTATGCAGGAAATAACTACAGAAGAGAATTCCTTTCCTGGTTGTTGAACTCTTTGTTATAGCTTTAATCTCTTATTTGCTACAAATCAGACTCTTAAGGCCCCTTTATCTTACCTTTTAAAGGTCTCTAACAATCTGTTACTGTTCAAACTGAGCCTGAGGAAAGCAATCTGTTCACTTGAATATATTTTTATCTTGCAAGCAAGCCACAGGTGCTCAGATTGCCCTATCAGCGCACAGTTCATGACTGGATCCACGGAAAAAGTTAGTAGCTGATATTTAATCTGATTTGTGAAGCGCCTGTTAGTTGTGGTGCTCTTACGTAACGCGATTGCTGGGAGAGAGAAATTACAGACCCCAGAATTTTTTTGCTGTCCAGTCCTGAATTTCTGCTTTCCATTTGAACACAGATGTTTGCTTTTTATTAACTCTCTGCACTGTTCTCAATTATTTTAAAACCTGCTTTTTGGGTGGGTTTTTTATTTATTTATTTTTAACTTTGGAAGTATTTATGTTGTATACACCCCTTTGGTAAGAGATCTTGTGACGGGTCTACAGAATTCTTTACCTATCATGTAGCAAAGAGATTTTAAAATAAACGCGGTGCTGTGATGTCCCTGGCTGCTGCTGATCACACACCCCCTTTGTGCTTACATCAGAGCCAACTCCTACTCCCAGCAGCATTTTGATTCGTCTAGCTGAGAGGCCGTGTCCTATAAATCCCCAACCCTCTCTCGCTGGTTTTGCTAAGTCACTAGCAGAAGCAGAGGGAGAGGTAAGTGCCGATGCGATAACATTCATAGAAGTGTTGCATCATCTTTATCTGAACGTGCTTTGCCTATGCATTTGTTAAAAACTAATGAGCATATTTGGGGAAGGAACCCTGGCTTTATTTGATTAGGAAAGTAAAGGGATTTTTATTATTATTCCTTTTATTTTCCTTTCACAAACCAAAAAAAAAAAAAAAAAAAAAAAGGTTGGATTAGAAATTGGCCAGAGAATATGGATGGTAACCAATTTTTGCTTTTCAAAACTAGAAGGGAATATTGGAGGGGCAGGGGAGAGAGTGAATAAAGATAAGACCAAAGAAAGTTGGTTATATTAGGCTAAATTTTTAGAGGTTTCGTTTATTTTAATTAGTTAAAATAATGAGAGAGACTAGAACACAGCAGAAGTTAATTGTTTTTTTCTGGCAGTACAGTCACTGCAACCCTTCCATATTAGGGTTTCATCTTGTGCTCATTTTTTTTAAGTAATGCTGCTAATTTATATAGGAGCTTTGTTATTTGTAATTTGCAGCACTTTGGTGTGGGGGTGGTATAGCATTTGATTAAAAGAGGAAGATGTGTACTTTGTAAAACAGGCTTTATTTTGCTTAGGGCCATCTATTACCTCTACCCTCTTTTGAGCTAAGGATTTTTCATGTCCCAGATCACATTTGATACAGGCTAAATCAACTTATTGTGTTAATAGCCATCAGAAAACTGCTCGTCTCTTGGTTGCAAGAGAATTAAGAAAAAAAAAATGAACAGGCAGTGACCCACTTTGTTTCAGCACAGCAATTTTAGTAGACTAGGCAACTCCAGTAACTTGAAGCAGGTGCTTCAAGCTTCGCACCAGAAACCCACAGACAGGACATTGGTCAGAGTGTGTCTTTACATTGAATCTGAAACTAGTACTTTCACAGACATAATAATGTCATTTAGCGGCGGTGGCTTTGATTTTGACTGAGCGCTCCAGGAGAGGGGTGCAAAGACTAGAGCAATGGGGTCCCTCTGTTCAGGGCAGGGTGCTGAGGGTAGACAAAACTTTAATGTCTCTAGTCCACAGTCAAGGAGCACGATCCCTCTACTGGATTTATAGCTGGCACCTACAGTAGAGCTTTTTGCCAGTTTTAGGGGAGTTGGAGACCTCTAATGTAAGTTCGTGAGTAGTGACCAGGCAAGTGGAAGGGAAAGAGTGGTGCACCTCAAAATATGCTTCTTCGTCAGTAACCCTTCCATTTTAATGATAACAGTACTCTCCTCTAGTAAATGTGCTTTAGTAACTTAACCATTGGTGAGAACAGAGCAGTTTTTGTTTAATCATAAGGCTTGTGGGTTAGCAAGAAAGGTTCATCTGCATTTAAATTGGAAATAGTAACAGATCAAAAGGTCTCTTGTTTCAGCATTGCGTGGAATGGAAAGGATCACTAGTTGTTACTTGCTTCTTGGGATCTCCCAGCTTAGTTGGTGCTAGAAACTACTTAGAGTAGTTGGTGCTATTTGAATTTCCTGCTTTTTTTTCATCTTCTGCCACGCAAGCAGCAAGAGCTTGTATTGGGGCATACTCAATAATGCCTGGGAAATCAAGTGATTACTTTATTTTTGACTCGTCATCCTGTTTGAGGGGGGAGAGTTGGGCATGTGTGGAGAGAAGGGAGAGGGCTTTAGTGACTGACCCTACACAGTCTCAGAAAAGTAATGGATGCAGGCTCATATTTCCCCTCCTCCCACTGGGACAGAAAGAAAGCCACAGGCATGCAAAAATGGCTCTGTCTTCCCATGGGCTACGTGCAGCATGTACAGTTTTCACCACAAAACAGTATTTGTTGCAAAGCAATTAGAGTAACTTTGTAGATAGGTGCTCTATAAATAAATGAATATATCTCTTTTTGTGTTTTCTTTTCTGGTTCTGTTCATCCTGTAAATACAACAGGTGTTTAGGGACAGCAGTTTTCATCACAGAGATTTCCTGCAGTACTCAGGGATTTAACTGAATTCTGTTGATGCAATGATAAGAAAAACTAGACCATGAGGAACATTTCTGACAACTTGACCTAAAATAGTTCCTCACTTCAACTCATGGACTGATGATTTCCAGTGCAGCATTTGAATTCAGATCTTAAGCCTCCACTGACACTTGAAAAGGCGATTTCTGTCGCCCCTATCCAGTGTAATTAGGGTTGAAAGTTGAAGTGACACCACGCTGTGTTTTCGCTGTCTGCTATGCTAGACTGTTTGTGGGTACTTGAGGCCACTCTTCTGAATACGTTGCTTCTATTCATGGTGTTTAATGTGCTGTGTAGCAGTTGTGGCTGTAGCTCAGAAGTCCAGACAGCACTAGGGTTGTACAAAACTTTCCTGAAACACAGACAGTTACACAGAACAGCATTTAACGTGGTGCTGAGGGATGAGGTTGGCCTGGTTGAGTAATTTGTGACTCATGTTTTCTTTCTTCTTGCAGGATATTTGAAAGAACAAGATGACAGTCATCAGGAATTTGAGCAGAGCCATCGGCCAGGTGCTGCAGAGCCCTGGTTGTGGATGTCAGACTTCCTTTGTCCCCGTTAGATGTATTGGTGTGTCACCACGCCAGGTGACTTCTGATGCCAGCTTTCATTCAGTATCTTTTTCAGAAACTGATCACCCTCGGGTGCTAATTACAGGTTAGTCTTCATATAATTACTTCATTCCCCTTTTCTACAGTTGGCTATTTTTTTTCATGGGGCCTGATCCCAAGAGAATACAGAGCACCCACAGATCTCTTTAAAATACGTGGGTAATTTCAGTGTTCAGCTCCAAGTTCATTGGTGTTGGTGCATGGATAGGATCAATGCCATATTGTGGTCACTTTGATCTGTTCATTTCAGAGAGCCAGTAGAAGTACAAATAGGGAGTTTTCCCCTTAAAATATCATATTACATTTTTTAGGTCTGTGATATGCACCCAGTTTGACTCCCTTATCAGTGGGGTACAAATGTATTCAAGTTTTGAACAAAGTTAAATATTTTGGTATTGGAAAAAAAGCAGTGACTTCGTTTTTTGTTTTTAAAGTCTCTCTTCTATTTTCAGGAGGTCTGGGGCAGCTTGGAGTGGGGCTTGCCAAACTGTTGAGGTATGTTATGATGTTGTAACTCAGTAAAAGTATTAAAAAACTCTTTTTTGGGAGTGACTAGTTATTTTGGGTGTCTTAAGATGGGCACCCAAATGGCTCAGTTCAGTGAAAACAGCCAGGTTGACCTAACTTTTGTTTGTACTTTGGCTCTGATCCTGCAGATATGCGTAATGTTATGCAAAAGTACCCCCTGAGCTCCAAAAAATGCATGTAATGAGAGAGTAGACATTAAACCTATCTTCAGGCTTCAGCTTGCAGTCAGTTTTCCTTTCTGTTTTGAATGCAGGAGCACAGTACTCCAGGGGAATGTCTAGTTTGCAAATGTTTTTTGATAGAAGTTACTTTCATGAGCTTCTTTGATATTACCCCTTCTTAAAAAATCATTTGGGGCTGGTAAACCTCCCACCAACTCCTTAAATACCTAAATGTTTGTGCTTTGCAATAATAAATGGATTCTGCTGAAAAGAATTTTAGTGACAGTAACTTAGGGTAAAGTGCTGTGGTGAACTATTATTAAGGTTATATTACAGTCCAGTTTAACAGGAATATTAAGTTTTTCGTTATCAACTGAAATGACAAAAATCCCAATGTAGTATATACAGTTTGACACAAGTCAATCGATGCAACAAGAGTAGTAAGTCTAAAAATAATTGCTGGTATTTTATTTTCCCACTGGAGGATCTTGCTTTCCATTACACTACTTCATGAGAAATCTAAAGCATTGTGATGTGTGTTTTATCCATATTGTTGCTTGTCTTGTACTGGTTCCTAGAGCATGAGTTATATGCAGACAGCTAAACTTCCCCCTAGACAAACACTTTCTTGGCAAGTGAGTGCCATGCTGATCCTACCAAATCTCATAGCAACTCTGTTAAGGTGCCATTCACTTCTGGGGATGGAGGGAGATTTTCATGTCAGCAGATAGCTGAAAGCAGCATACACCCCAGCTTTATCAAGCTTGCTTTCAACCACAACTATGTGCTAATAAACTCAGTAGGGTTAAGGCAGAGAAGCTTTCCACCTGCATGGAATATGATAGTCTCAGTGGGCTAATCTGTTGATAGAAAAGCAGATGAAGCCATAGTTACAGTTTTGAACTAAAGTTGAAGCTTGAGAGAGCTGGGTATGATGTACTTTCTGGTGTCTGCCAAATCAATAATCAGAAATTTTAAGCAGTATTGGAATATCATTGATATTATAAGCTATGAGAGGGTGGAAAGGATGATACTCATCTTTCCCATTAACGCTTTATTTCCATTCTACTCCTGTTTTGGGTAGTGTCCTGCTGCAACCTTTAACTGCAGCTAACCATACTCTTGGCTAATTTGCCGAGAAGAGAGAAACTTGGGTAGCAAATTGGGTTTTAAGAGGCCAGACCGTCTAGTACAAGCATTGATGTTCATACAATTTATACTGCTTTCATACAATTTATATGACTTAAATGACCACTTGGCAGATTTTTCTCCTGTGAAGTGTAGCAGTACAGTGACTGATGAATTGTCCTGAAGAGTACAGACTGACTGTACCATTTGGCTTTCTATGCAGGAAACGTTTTGGAAAGAACAACGTGATCCTTTCTGACATAAGAAAGCCTGCGGATAATGTTTTTTATAGTGGTAAGTGAATGGGTTAGCACATAGAAAAGTTTTCTCATTGTATCTGACATGACAGTCTGCAGCAAGGTATATCCAGTGTTTACCCTGCATAGAGTACTTACATTACACAAACAGTATTTTAGATTACTTGGAAATTCTGGGTGCTTATTGCCAATTTATTTAAAATCCTGCAGGAAATAGGTTTCTTTTCAGGATTTTTCCCTATTGAATGTGCCCATTAATGTGTCTTACTGTCTCCTTCCTTGTCAGTTTTTGCTGATCAGAATAAATCCTAGTTAAATTGGCTCTGACTCTTCCAGCTGGTGTTCAGTTGTGTGTGCTGTTGCCATAAGTGTTGCCACATCATTATTCTTTTGGGGAAAAAGTCTGGAAAGCTAAACTCGCATTATGTTTTTCTGTAGTAAAATAGCTCCCCTATTTCATGTAGTAGTAGTATTGATTTGGATTTTGGGTACTCTCTTTTCCTTCCCTTCTACAGTTAATGATATGTTAACAAGAAGAAGCCTAGAAGCATCTGAGTAATACTGCGTTAGCTAGTATCTGTCCTCCCATGAGTGACTTGATAAGAATATCTCTGAGAGAGCAGCTCTCCCGGTAATGGCCTGTCGTCTTCAGAGGAATGGCTAGTGATACGGCGTTAGTCTTTTCTGACCTTAAGATACTAAATTGCATGAAGTCTGTTCATATGCTCTCATGTATTTAAACAAGCAATGCAGTCACAACAGGGATGTTACGCGACTGCAAATGGGAGTGGAAACTGCCATGAGACAACCCTGCTAGGAAGTGGCTCACACTGAAAAAGTGGGCAGAGGCTGTGGGCTTTGTTGATCTTGCGCTGTGTGCTGCACAAACGTTGATCGGAGTTAGTGCTAGCTCGGAGCTTGGCGCAGTCGCACGCTTAGTCTAGAAACCTCCTCTGACTGTCCCCCCACCTGCACAGCTGTGACTAGCCTCTAGAGGCCTGGGGCATTTATACACGTACGTTTGTCTGCTCTGACACATCGGAGCAGACTCAATTAATTGAGTCTGCTCTGCTCACAAGATGTTGCACCCAGCAGTGCGTCGCATGCATTTCTATAAATGGCGAAATGTGCATGAGTGCTGAGAAAATGGCTGGTGTCTATCCCTGCTGTACAGGGGGGGCTGTGAGAGATCCTAGGATACTGGAGGACTTCCACTTGGGTGGCTCATCTGTCGGGACTGGCCACATTTTAATGAAACAGGAGATGGATAGTGTGGATCAGAGATAATCCTGCCCTGGAATGACATAACTTTAAGCTGCATAAGGAGCACTTAAAACCACTTTATGCTGTTAAGGTGCAGAGAGTCCAGGGATAAAGAGCTCTAGGAGTCACCCAAAATTACTGTAACAAGGCCCTGTGATAACATGCCTTAGAGAGGATGGGCCCTCTAGTGGTTGCTGCCTCTAGAAGATATGAATTGTGCTGGTAAACCTAAGTATGAAAGATAGCCCAGAATAAAGACATGGGCCTGCAATATGTTTGAACCTTCTGCTTGTTTTTTTTTTTACTTCCTCTATTTTTGTCCCAAAATGTCTTCATTTTAGCAGCCAGTTTTTTATTTGATTCCTCTCTTTTTTTAAAAATTTTTTTAGGCCCGTTTATCTACTCAGACATCTTGGACTACAAGAATCTTCGTGAGATCGTGGTGAACAATCGAATTACTTGGCTGATTCATTATAGTGCTTTGCTCAGTGCTGTTGGAGAAGCGAATGTTCCTTTGGCCAGAGCTGTAAATATCACTGGTAGGTGATTTCAGCCCTGTTTAACTCGCCTTTCAATGTAAGACCTTCTGCAAAGGCTAGAGGAGACTTGGTTTAGATTCTAATAGGTTCCCTTTTGTTGTTCCAGGTTTACATAACATTCTTGATATTGCAGCTGAGCACAGCTTACGACTCTTTGTCCCTAGCACAATTGGAGCCTTTGGGCCTACTTCACCTCGAAACCCAACTCCTGACCTCTGCATTCAGAGACCGAGGACGATCTATGGAGTCTCCAAAGTTCATGCTGAGCTCATGGGAGAAGTAAGAATCTCATTATGGAGTGTTCATTGTCAACAGTAGGCAACTTGCTGCAGTGTTCTTTCCCCTTCCTGCCTTTTATTTCTACAGAGCTTTTTTCTTTTAATGGTATGAGTCAGCTGTTAAAGCCTTATGGGAGGGAGACGCTTGTAAATTCTGTAAAAGGATTTCCTCTTAAAATCTATAGAAGGAAGGAGAACTAAATTGGATGTGGCAGACTTGGAGTTTTGAATGTAGTCTCTGACTTTCCCAGTTGCACAGAATCAGGGACAAGGTGTCTTAGGTCTCTGGACTATATTTGCACAGTATAGGGTGATTTGGAAGAGCTAGGGGCGTAAATACCTGTGAAAACTTCCTACCATGGATTTTTCTCCATAGTTCCAAGGATTGGGGTGGGCAAAATTTAAAATGAATGTTTTGAATTTAAATCAGAATTTATTTAACGTGTCTTTTACTTTTTTAAAAATTTATTTATTCCAAATTGAAAATTACTTAGTTGCTTATTTTTTACTTTTGCTAAGTTGGTTATTTGTTTTCATTTCCCAGTGGCTTGTAGACAGTCATATTTTATGCAGACATTTCATATAGTAGATAAAACTGTCATTTATGCAGAAAAGCACAAGTGCACCGACCTCATTAATGTACAAATTTTAAAAACAACAAACTCATAGTGCGGGTGATCTGCTTAACAGTCTTCTATTTGTTTGCAGTTGAAATCCCTGAATAATAGCATCTTCTGCCTATACTGAGTTTTCTTAGGAAATGAGAACTGAAGTGCTTCAACAAGGCTATAATACTGTCAGAATTTGACTTGAAGCCAATGGAATTTGTACTTTAAAAATCCCCACTTTTTGAGGCCCTAAATATGGGTTGAGTAGCTGAACTTGTTGCCACTAAGTTAATTTTGTTCCGAAATCTTAAAGATGTCATGCTACTAAGAGAAGTTTCAGTAAAAATAGAACTTTAGGTTGTGATGCTATAGTCACTTAGACATATACTTAAAGTTAAGTATATGAGTAGTCCCTTTGAAGTTGATTGGAGTACTTCTCACTTTAAATATTTAATCTCTTGGCTACAGCAGCATTGTAAAGTTTAAAATATCATATCAGTAATAGCACTTCAAAAAATAAAATTCATACTTTTACAATGTTATATTAGTCTAACAATGCCCCAAATTGATTTAAACATTTTAAAAATCAAGAAACTTTGCTATAAATCACTCCATTCCAGAGGATTCCTTGACCCTGAGTAATTGATCTGATTTAGTGTTCAAAAGCTGTTGTGTTAGACAAGTATGTGGCTAGAATATAGATCTTCTTGTTTGTAATACGTTCATTCTTGAACGCTAGACCTGTTCAGTTCCAATTGGAGGAATGCATTTGGCACCAGTGGTCAGAGTCCAGTGTATTTTGGGTGTGGTGGGGACTGGAAAACATGCAGCACTTCTGGTGTCTGGATGGCAGACCCAGCAACTCCATCCTACCTCAATAGGACATGGGACCATTTGAGGGTAGCTGTTGGCATGTGCCAGTATTGCATTCTCTGATTTTTTGGGGGGCTCAGCTTATCCTGTGTGTCCTCCCAATAGAAGTTACAATGTTTTACATCCAGGAAGACTTCTTTCCTTTCTCTTGGGGAGAAATGAGACTGGTGGGGGCAGAGGAGTACACACAGAGTGTGAGGCAGAGACAGGAATTGAAGACCATGGCATAGAAGGAAAAGTGAGAAGGAAGGACATATACAGTCATTGGCATTATGTGGTTGAAAGCACAGGGAGAATGAGAGCACACAAAGCTCTTGTAGGAAAAATGGTGAGCCCTTGAGTCAGGTGAAGGGGGAAATGGAAACACTGTGCTCTGGCATGAGGCATAGGTAACAGAGGACTTGCAGAATCCAAGGGAGAAAGAACGGATTGCAGAGTGAATGGGGAGCACAGCTCTTTAACATGCCAAGGGCTCTATCTGAGATTCTCCCAAGCTGCAGGGGAAAAATGAAACTGAATCCCTTGACATGGGGAAACTAATGCTAGGAGCAGCACACAGAGCCTATGGTGTGAATGAAGGTCCAGGAGAGAGGAAGTTCCTGAAACAGTATGGGAGAGAAGGGGTGCAGGGAGTCTCTGGTGTGTACAGTGAGCTTGTCTTACAGTAACAAGCAATATACAGCCTTTGAGCTTTTATCTAAAGCCTTGCTTCTCTGCTTCATCCACAGTACTACCATTACCGGTATGGCCTGGACTTCCGGTGTCTGAGATATCCAGGAATTATATCTGCTGATTCCCAGCCTGGTGGGGGAACCACTGGTAAGATTTGTTTCCACACCTCAGTTTTACCAGCAAGAAGCTCACTACATACTTTGAATAGTAAAGATAAGAGGGACATTAGCATGCATTTGTTCTTCTTTCCAGAAAGCATCAACTAGCTGTTCACTTCATAGAAATGAATATAGTGGCCCTGTGAGAGAGGTGCAGATGTAGGCAACAAAGGTGCCCATGTACAAGCATTATTTCAATGCCAAATTGCAGTGGTTCTATATATGCAGTGTGTCTGTCCCTATCTAGGGTAGGTCATACTTGCAAAATTTCTCCTGGAAGTGATTCACTGACACTTCTGTAGTTTGCATCTGTTTAAAGAGAACAGTCTCATGGGGAAAGAGGAACTCGGGAAACTCCAGGGTTGTGTAAACTGAAATGTTCCTTCTAGACAGCTCCTCAAATGCAGCTGAAAAGACTCAAATTCTCCTTCTGCTGAAGCTAACAAGGTCTGCTGGAACCTGGATAGCTAATGGGGATATGAATTGGAGTATGGTTCTTTTTCCTGCTTCAGAGCCAGCACATGTAATAAATAAGCAAAAGTCATTGTCTGCAGGGCTTTGGGCCTCTGATGCAAGTTGGTATCTGTCTGCCTCTAATCTCTGCTGCTATGCATCATAATATGCATCAGCTGTTTGTTGCACACCACCACAGAGATGGCTGTACCTCTGTGACTCGAAAAGACACAGTCCAGAAGCCTGGTCAGGGACCAAGGCTCTAATGTGCAAGGCACTGTACAAAAACAGACCAAAGGAGCTGGGGTGTTATAATGGGCTGCAAGTTGAATATGAATCAAGAGTGTGCCTTCTAAAACTTCTAGTATGCTAGGTTGTAATAATAGGACTGTTGCCTGCAAGTCAAGGGGAGTGATGACTCCACTTAATCAAGACTTGCTCAGGCCTCAGCTGGAGCTCTGTGTCCAGTTTTGGGTACTGCACATCAAGATAGATGTAAACAAATTGGAACAAATCCATCAGAGAGCAACAAAAATGGCTAGAGGTCTAGAAAATATGACTGTCAGGAAAAGTTGGAAGATGTGAGATTTAGTCTGGAGAAGAAGACTGAGGGAGGATTTGGCAACAGTTGTCAGATACCTGAAGGATTGTTAAGAAGACGATGATCAGCTAGTCCAGAGGCAGCCAATCTGCATCATGGGTGTCACAAATGGCATGAACAGCCTCTGTGTGTAGTGTGTGGCAGGTCAGGAAAGGCACAGGTAGCACAGCTGTAGATAGGGAAGGGTGGCACTCAGAGAGGATGCAGAGCTAATTTGTGGCATGCATCCAAAAAGTTAGTGCCTCCCAGCTTAGCCTTTGTGATCCCAGGGGACAAGACAAAATCTTAAATTATAGCCAGAGAAATTTAGTTTGGACATTAGGGCGAATTTTCTTATGGTGTGTGTAGTTAAGTATTGGAATGGTTCCATTCCAGAGAAATTGTGGAATCTCTATCCTTGGAAATTTTTAGAAGCAGGATAGACAAAATCTTGTCTAGAATGGTTTAAATGGAAAGTCCCGTCTTGAGTAGGGGAGTTGGACTATAGATGATCTCCTGAGATCCCTTTGGCCTTACGTTTCTATGGAGAAAAATGTATGCTCCCTTCCCCAAAGAGGTTACATACAATCCAGAGCTGGAGATGGAAAGCAAAGAGAGAACAAGGCAACCTTATTTTTCTTGTCTTCCAGACTACGCAGTCCAGGTTTTCCATGATGCCATAAAAACTGGCAAATTCCAGTGCAACCTGAAACCAGACACACGCCTCCCAATGATGTACATTGACGACTGCCTGAAGGCTACATTGGAGGTCATGGAAGCTCCTGCAGAGCTACTGACCATGAGGACCTACAACATCAATGCCATGAGCTTCACTCCTGAGGAGCTGGTGCAGGAGGTCCAGAAACATGTTCCTGAGTTCGAGGTGACCTACAATGTGGATCCAGTCAGACAAGCCATTGGTTAGTATCTGCTTTTTTGTTCCACTTCAGGGATGCGTGTCATACTAATCTGAGCAAAGAAAGGGGAAAGCCTTAAATTACTGAATGTGGGGAAAGAACCATATTTCCCTCCTCCTTTCCTATACGTGGTTGTCTTAGATATTTATAGATGTCTGATTGCACCTAGAAACGTTGCTGTGGGAGTATGACTCTTGCCATTTCAAACACTGTTCTGGTTACTTGTATGACCACTGATGAGGAACTCGTTTTTTTGAAGCTTACAAAAATCTTTGCATTATATCTTACGCTTCTCTCTTTTCTTTTCTTCCTTTGTAGCTGACAGTTGGCCAATGAACTTTGATGACAACAATGCCCGGAAGGACTGGGGATGGAAGCATGATTATGATCTTCCTGAATTGGTGACCACGATGTTTAATTTCCTTGGCTCTGAGTCAAGGATTGCCCAAGCTAATTGACAAACATTGGACAAACATTGATTTCCAGTCCCCAGCAAAGGACCAGGGAGAAACTGTTCAGCTGTTCAAACTTTAGTTTAGAGTTCCAAGTCTCATAGCATGTAAATTGCAAACTTTCTACAAGTAGCAATAGAACTGGGATTGACGTACTGTAGATGGATTTACTGTCTTGAGTAGAGGGTACCAGACAGACAAAACAGTACCAGGTTATTCAGGTAAACTTACAACACCGGTGAACATGAAGCGTGTGTAGGTAAGGTTCTTGGATTTTAGCATTTTAGAAACAGGGGGGAAAAAAGCATCTCCTGTAGGGCTGAGATTATCAAATCATTCCTATTGCCTGAATTTCCTTCTGAAAACAACAAGAGGCAGCACTGTAAAACCTTGTGTTTTAGGCATACACTGCAGAGTGAACAAATTGTACATTTTTCTTCATTTCCTTAGTGGAAGTGCCTAGTTAGAAATTTGTAGGAAGGTGCGTGTGTGCTTGTCCTCTCTCTTCTGCCGGTTAAGCAGCCAGAAGTGCCACTCCATATTCATACTTTGCAATGGCCATTATATTTTTTTTTTATAAAAAAAGAAAGTCTCTAATTAGCAGTTCCTTCTTTATAGACATAGTGCTATGTGTACCTGTATTTTTCTTCACACATGAGATTGAAATGTTTGTGGTATTATTCCTGTAATGCCCATAAATGTGAAGGGGAATAAGACTTGAATTCATTATGCTTTAAAAAACACAAGGTTTTCAAGACAAGCTTTTTATGTCCTTTGAAACTTGCTTCTGGCTTCAATTTTATTTTAAAGATGGATTTGGGATATTAACATCTATATTGTGTATGTGAGACTATCCTGTTTAAAGCAGTTGATGCCAGGCAACGAGATTGCCTTTAACTAGCACCACTTGTGGCCTGATACCAGTCAAATTTCCTATATCAGTGGATAGTAGCTTACTGTAGGAAGCACATTTTAAAGGTGGGCTGTTACATAGTCACTTGCACTGAAGCTGAGTTAGTCTTTAAAACACCTGTTCATTCACCTCACATTTTGTACGCTGTGTATGTGTGTATTTGTAGATTATTTATATGCAGGTACTGTTTTAATCCTCAGAGGAGGGGAATTCAGAGCTGAGACTGTACCAGCACTTATTTATTATTTCAGGGTTCAAGAAACGGAGCCAAAGCTAGCTTCTAGTTTGTTGTTTGAATCTGGCACTTCACACACAAAAAAAAAAAAAAAAGTTCCTTCAGTCACTGAATTAATGTGAAGGTTTGAATGGATGTTTAGACTTGAAAAAATAAAGTTATGACTAATGTCCAGCAACCATCTCTCTCTATGGCAGGGCAAGTTCACCAAATTTGCCACCGAATTCTAGCTGCAGTTGATAAGGGCTATCTTACTTCTTGACTCGCACACAGAGGAGATCTGGGAGTGACCAGTGAGTTTTAAGGCAGGCCCGTTTCCGAGTTTGTTACATGGGTCTTTCCTGCTGCCAAGGAGTCTCATTACTCATGCAAGGGAAATAAATGTACCTTTGAGCTTCGATTTTCCCCCTCCTTCCTTCTTAACTGAGGAAATGTTTGTGTTACCAAAGGACACTTTCCTTCTTCCTCCCCTTCCTTCCTGTTGCTTGTAATACTGAGATGACAGTCTGTGTAGAGCAGTAGTTGCAGCCATAATTCAGAGGCCATTTATTTACTGTTCCTTAAATGGGAATGCTCCACTGTTTTTACAGAAATAAGTCTAGTGCTCTTGTCTGTTAGTTTACTGGTTAAAAATCAAACTTATCTTTATTAAAGTGTACTTAACAGAAACATCCCCAAGGCTGCCATTGAGTCAGGTGGAATTTCCTGCCATGCCCATTCTTTGCCCTCCCAAGCTGGGTATTAGATCTGGTGGGTATACATGAAGTGGGGGTATGTCCTTTTGCCCCTTTCCCTAGTTCTAGGTCTTATTTTGTCTATCCATGGAAGGCAAAGAAGAGGCTCTCAGCAGGGGAAAAGTAAAACCTGCTTTACAAAAATGGCAGTCTTCCTAGATGCAAATCTGAGATATCTGCTGTTTATGGAAGTAGTGCATATAAGTGTATTTGGGGATTTCAGTTCATTTCAAATGAAAAAAATATACTTATTTTATGTTAGTGTTTCTGCTTTTAAAATCACAGGAATTTCCTTATAAGAAGCTTCAGTTATTTTTGGTCCTATTTTCAGTATAAAACATGGAGGTATCTATAGCTTTAAACCCTGTCTGGTAAAGATTTTACTGGGTAAACTTTCTGTGGACAATATTTTGTTACATTGCCGTACCCTATTCTGCAGTGTTACAGTCTTGTGTTCCCTCCAGATACGATAACTGACCAGATGGATTTTTCTTTGCAAGGGAGCTAATACTGTGAGAGGAAGATTTTTTTTTTCTCCTTAAAGTAACCTCAAATGCAGATTCTGTTATAAAACTGTTTTAAGAATTCATTGATAATTGTAGAATTTGTATGGGTTTGCATTTTGTATGTCTCTTATCCCTCCACTTAATGGCAAAAATATGCATTTCCAGGTATTTCTTTAAAATTATAATATATATATATATATATATATATAATCTAGGGATGTGTTCTTGTGCTGAAATCTTTTAAAAAGTGTTTACATTTCTGAAAAGACAGGGTTATATCTTTGGTCATTGCGCTGACTGCATTTGAACTACTTGATAACGTCTGGCCCAGTGGGTCAATAAAGTTGATCTTGGTCAAAGTACCAGTACCTTCAAAGAAAAGACTTATTATTAACATTACTGTTTTCCTCCCTGCCCAGATAAGAGGCTTCTTAGTAAAGTATCTTACCCTTTGTTTCAGAATGAATGGCTTTTTACACAATCTCAAGTGGCTTGTCCATTCCAGGTTTTCACCACCCAAACCATTCCAATGCACAGTCTTTGAAGAGCTGCTGATGCATCCAACCCCACTTCTGAGCTGCAGTTTAAGTTATAGTCTGTTCTACTCATAGAGAGAAATTCCGGTTCAGACTAAAAAACACGAATTGAAAAGAAAATGTACTCCTAGTTCAGGCAGAAGCTGTGCTTGGATGTGGAGTTATGAATGCAAGGGTAGATTATTGAATTGCAGGTGGGATTTGAGCCTGCCACATTCTGAAATACAGGTTTTATTTATTTATTTATTTTTTCCTATTGAACAACATTCTTTAACTTTGAGGTGGCCATATTCCTGCTTTTTTCTGTTTTAAATAAACTGTACTGTAGTATACAGCCATTTTAAGAAGATGGCAGCAATGACCAAGGAATACTATTGTATCCTTTCAAGAAGGTGGAAAAATGAATCTAGTTACTGTCCAAAGCCCAACGTTACACGCTAGACTGGTTATGCATACAGTTTCCCTTTCTCTGGCTCTCCACACTTTGAATGCTGTTGTTTTAATGTCCCCTGGATTAGAATTGTTTAACATAGTACAGAATTGTAATTGTTTTCTTGCCAGGAGGAAGATGAACTTTTAGGGGTAAGACTTCTGTCCTGATATTTGGATGTTGTAGCTGTTATGTTAACTGTTTGGAAAAAAGATTTTAAGAATATTTTTTCAAATGTTGCTAGGTCATGGATGATGCCTACTTTATTAAAGTCCTATGCAAGTATGTCTTGGTGTTTTTTCTTTTCGTCATAGTAGAGCTGAAGACCTTTTGGTATGTGTTTTAAAGCGACTGGGAAAAATCAGTTGAATCAGAATCCTACTGTTAGATGACCCTTGAAGTCCTTTGCAGGCCAACCCCCCCTGCACAGATGCAAGATTTTCTTTTTGTCTTTGGGATGGGTTAGATGCCTGCCCAGCCTCTTCTTGAAAACCTTCCAAGATGGAGATTCTACAACTGCGCTGGGCAGCTTGTTCCGTCGTCCCACAGTTCTTCATGTTAGGGAAATTTTCCCTGCAATCTAATCTAAATCTGCTTTGATGCACTTTTAAGCCATTGCTTTGTCATGCCTTGCGTGGCAAGGAAAAACAATTGTTCTCCCTCCTCTTTATAGCAGTCTTTAAAAGATTGCTATAAACTGATACCACAGCTCTATTCCTCCCTCCCTCCCTGCCATTTTCTCTTTCTCCAAGTGAAACGCGCCCAATTCTCTCAACCTTTCATTGCCTGTCTTGCATTCTTTTCCCTTTATCATTTTTGTCACTTGTTTTGGAACCTTGCCAGTTTCTCTACAACTTTTTTAAAATCCACAGGCCAGAACTGAAGGCATTTCTCTGGCAGAGGCCTAACTAGCACCAACCAGATTTACACTATGATCTCTCATGCCTTGTGTAAGCATTTTGCTAATGTAGCCCAGAATTGCATTTGCTTCTTTGCAACACCATTATGTTGCTGATTCATGTTGAGTTTATGATCCACCAGAACCCCTTGAAAACCTCAGTAGTGTTAGTACCAACCCAGTTACTTCCCCCCATGCTCACACTCCTTTCAGTACGTGTGGATTCATGTTTCTCTTTTCAAAGAGCAGCACCTTACTTCCGTAGGTGCTTTTTGAATTTCGTTTGGCTGGCCCTGGCCCCGTTCTCTAAACTTAGCAAGATTCTTTTCAGCTCTGGTCCTGTCCTCCAAAACATTGGCAACCTTTCCCAGCTTTATGCCATTTCCAAACATGATCTGGTCATTCTGGTATCCAAGCAATGATTAAAAATGTTGGAACCAGAGCAGACCCATGTGGATTCCTGCTTGAAACCTGCCCTTCTACCAGCTCTGTCATTGTTTGCTGAATAAATGTTGATATTCAGTTATATCCACCTACGTGAAACACTGCAAACCATCTACGTTATAGGTTGTAATATCCACCGTCTCCCGTAGACAAAAGGATGCCGAAGAAGATATCCACCTAATGATCAATTCAGCCAACAATTTATTAGCTCACTTATGAGACTAATAAAAGCCTCGCTAAAGCCCAGGTTTATAATGTCCACTGCATTCGCCTCACTTGTCAGATGACGAACTGTTGAAGAAGATCGTGTTGGTATGGTATGACTGGTTCTTAAATCCACATTGGCAGCTAGTGGCCACCCGTTCATCCTCTAGCAGGTGTTCACCAATTGAATAGCAACACAAATTGAAGTCCTCTGTCATGCTGGGAAGCACTACAGCAATGCAAGATGGATACGTGCCCGTGTCTGCGGCTAGAATTGCATGTGTATTTCATTGCTTCTGTTTATTTTTCCGGAGCAGGGTTCTAGATGAGTCTGGGTTCTTTGGGAGGGGAGGGGGTGTTAGATGTTGTTGACTGATGGATCATTGGCAAGTGGAAGAGAGAACATAATTTGTCTTCTATAGACCACTCTTGCATTACAACTTTGGACTACTGCCATCTTGCAGCAAAATCAGTTCTCTGATCAAATAGCGTTAGGTTAAAATTATCCTTTTGCTCCCCTAAACTTCTCATTCTTTTCCCTTGTAGGAGATTGAGGGCAGATTGCCTCCCCCTCCCTCCCCGGCACAGAGCCCTTTAATTAGGGATCCTTAAGATCTGAAGTAGAGACTAGTGACACTTTGATAGGGCAGCTCTAATCCACTGCTACTCAGAATTTATGAGTGTCAGCAGCTCCCTGGATGTTTCTCTGCCATCCTGTGGAGTAAAAATGTTTCCTCATCAGAAGTTTGTCTGGTTTCAGACTACAGAGAAAGGACCTTGTGTCTTCACAGGTGTTGTGTTAGCAAACCACTGTGTGCAGTGTGGATGTGCTAATGTTGCCTCCTGGCCTGGGCTGATGAAATGACCTTGGCTATCAAACAACACTGGGAGAAGAAACCACCGTGCAGGACTCTGTTCTGGGGAACGCCCTTATCACTGGGCTATGGAGCTGCAGCTCATTGCTTCATGGCAGAGGCAGGCTCCGAGGAGCTACTAGAATCCTCTCTGGCAGAAGTAGTGCATGAATCCTGGTCTCCTGTATGCTGGGGGAGTACTTGAACCAGTGGGCTGCTGGTGAAAAGGGGTCTCTTTCTTCTCAGTATTGGAAACACCTTGACATACAGCAGAAAGCCAGGGTGGCTGCAGCCAGCAAAGCCCAGAAGGAACAAGAGCTCTACAAGACTGAGCCGTGGATGCTGAAAGAGCCTACCCACCTGAACCTGCGGCCACAAAGCAAGCCCAATGCCAAGCAAAGTGACGGTGTCTTGAAGATGGCACTAGCTCAAGCTCAAACACTCAGCCTTGTTTCCAGTTTTGCCACAGACTACACGAGCCCTGATCCCTCTCTGTCTTGGCTCAAAATGGAGAAAACGCAACTTAGCTCCTCTCATCTTTGCCTGCCAGGTCTGTTTTGTGTACCAGATCTAAATCTCAGCCAGGCCCAAATGACAGATAACCAACACACTCTTTGCATATCACCTTTAAAGGAGTGTTGCCATGGGAACTTTGCTACCAAGGGCTACAGGTAACCTAACAGCGTTGCTTGTTAGGATTCCCGGCTAGCAAAGGGGCGTCCTTGGGGAGGTCGGCTGTTCATGCTCGGACCTTGACTGCTAAACAAACAAGCTGCTGTGTAGCTTGTTTCTAAAATGATCGTGGCTGTCTTGGGGTCTGTCAGAGAATTCACCTTTGGGATTGTTGGTAGAGGACATATTTGTGAGAGTCCCAGCTTCGGGCTGAATACTAATAAACTACGTTTTTGACGGGTCTTGAGCTGGGATGAGTTACGGAATAGCTAATTCCAGTCTTATGAATATATTAGGCCAGAATAATTGCAATGTGGGCCCCTAAAATTGATGTGCTTAAATACATCTGTTCATAGGATAATAGAAAAGTAGGGCTGGAAGGGACCTCGCAAGGTCATCTAGTCCAGCCCACTGCTCAAGGCAGGACCATCCCTGATTAACCCATCCCAGCCAAGTGTCTGTCCAACCTCCTCTTGAAAACTTCCAAGGATTGAGATTGCACAGCTTCTCCAGGCAGCCTCTTCCAATGCCTGAACACCCTTGTAGAAAGTTCCTCCTAATCTCCAACTTCAGTTTCCCCTGATGCATCTTGGGGTCATTGCTCATAGTCCTGTCCCATACAGCCACAGAGAAAAGCCCATCTCTATCCTCTCTGTAAATGCCCTTCAGGTTCACAGATTCATAGATGTTAGGGTCAGAAGGGACCTCAATAGATCATCGAGTCCGACCCCCTGCATAGGCAGGAAAGAGTGCTGGGTCTAGATGACCCCAGCTAGATGCTCATCTAACCTCCTCTTGAAGACCCCCAGGGTAGGGGAGAGCACCACCTCCCTTGGGAGCCCGTTCCAGACCTTGGCCACTCGAACTGTGAAGAAGTTCCTCCTAATGTCCAATCTAAATCTGCTCTCTGCTAGCTTGTGGCCATTATGTCTTGTAACCCCCAGGGGCGCCTTGGTGAATAAATACTCACCAATTCCCTTCTGTGCCCCCGTGATGAACTTAAAGGCAGCCACAAGGTCGCCTCTCAACCTTCTCTTGCGGAGGCTGAAAAGGTCCAGGTGCCCCAGGCTCTCCTCGTAGGGCTTGGCCTGCAAGCCTTTAACCATATGAGTGGCCCTTCTCTGGACTCTCTCCAGGTTATCCACATCCCTCTTGTAGTGTGGCGCCCAGAATTGCACGCAGTACTCCAACTGCGGTCTGACCAGCGCCCGATAGAGGGGCAGTATCACCTCCTTGGATCTGTTCGTCATGCATCTGCTGATGCACGATAAAGTGCCATTAGCTTTTCTGGTGGCTTCATCACACTGCCGACTCATGTTCATCCTGGAGTCCACTAGGACTCTGAGATCTCTTTCCACCTCTGTGCCACCCAGCAGGTCATTCCCTAGGCTGTAGGTGTGCTGGACATTTTTCCTCCCTAGGTGCAGCACTTTGCATTTCTCCTTGTTGAACTGCATCCTGTTGTTTTCTGCCCATTTGTCCAACCTATCCAGGTCTGCCTGCAGCTGTTCCCTGCCCTCCGGCGTGTCCACTTCTCCCCATAGCTTTGTGTCATCTGCAAACTTGGACAGAGTACACTTCACTCCCTCGTCCAAGTCGCTGATGAAGACATTAAAGAGTATCGGTCCCAGGACCGAGCCCTGCGGGACCCCACTGCCCATGTCCTTCCAGGTCGATACCGACTCATCCACCACGACTCTCTGGGTGCGACCCTCTAGCCCATTCGCCACCCATTTGAAGATTGTTATCAAATCCACCCTCAATCTTCCTCCAACCTATACAACCCTTATTTTTTCAGCCTTTCCTCATACATCTTGCTTCCCAAACCACTAATGTTTTTGTTTCTCTGTGCTGAAATCTTCACTAATTATTACCATTTTACTCTTTATAATTATGGTCATATAGAGGAGCCCAGGCATGGACCAACATTTTTGATGAGTTGAGGCCTGAATGCAGAACAAGGCAGCTGCCACATTCAGGGAGTCCAGAAGAGTCCACCAAAGAAGTGTGCACGTGCAGGGGGGTGGGGTGTATATTTTGAACATTGCAAATTAAAAAAAAAAAGAGTCCTATTCAAAACCTCTTTGTGCTACGAGAGACAAAAAAGACTCAACGTCCCCTCTTCTGCAGATGACTTTCCAAGGACACCTTTGACTGTTAAGCCCATTGAAAACAACTCCCACATTGGTATGCTCCTGTGACCTCACTTGTTGACTCATTGGATTCCAGCCAATAGGATGATAGCCTGTAAATATTCCAAGAAGAGCAGGAACTGGACACAGATGATGGGTTTGGTGACCTCCTGATGACCCTCTGCTCTCGCAATCCTGCTGGGATGGAACCAGCTTGGAGCTATTTGTAGAAGACGATAAGATAAGGATGATGGGCCAGGAGCCACCAGCTTCCTGAGACAGTAGCAGAGGGTGGAGAAAATGGAGTGAAAGTCAAAAAACGGAGAAGGACAAGATGGCAGCATGAGTGGCAGTGCCCGTGCTCGTGATGGGACAGGCTGCCAGCTTTTGTGATAGAGAAACGGTCCTTATCCTTGGGTTTATTCTCAATAGAAACGTGGGAGGACAGGAGAGAAATGGCAAAGGGTGTCACAGGTCAGGATGGAGATGAATGGGCAGATCTAGTTCTCAGTGGGTGCATCTACACATTCATTAATGTGTCTTAAATACTGCCCATTTAGTTTAGTACTTCCTTAATGAAGTACTAACAATGCACAGTAACTCGAGTTACTATGCAGTAGCGCCAGGGCATGGTTACTTAGTGATGCTTACTGCACATTGGCCGAATAATGCTGCAGTAGGTTATTAGCACACTTTCTGCCATGATACGCTACTGTGCAGAGTTACTAGGCTAATGCGCGATAAGCATCTCGTGTAGACGCACCCTGTCTAGCTGTCTAGCATTGATGTCTAGCTTATATTGGGAGCGAAACCCTGTAAGTGGGCATGCAGCCTCATACAGAGGATGGGAATCAGTTGTCCAGGAGGAGTTAGTCCAGAAGACATCAGCTTAATTTGCAACTAAGAAGATTTAGGTTAAAGACGAGAAAAAGCTCTTCTCTAGGGTGCTTGAAACAGGCTACATAACGGTGGTTGTGGAGTCTCCTTCCTTAGAGGTTTTTATAACCTAGAGATAATTTGGGAGGCTTGATCCTGCCTCAGCACAGGGGGCTGGATGAGGTGACAGCTTTGTGTTTCTGTGACTTTGAGTGGGACAGCCCAGGAGTACCTTGGGCACAGGCTTAGACTAGCAGGGCTGTGCTCTCGGTCAGGATTTCTACTGAACTGACAGAGCTGGCACATGGGGGTTCACAAAGAGTCATAGAGTAGGGCCAGAAGGGACCTTCAGAGGTCATCTTGTCTAAACCCCTGCCAGAGGCAGGATCAGCCCTATATATGTACACACACAATAGCATGGCACCAGGTTTTTCACACCCATTGCCTGCAATAGCTGAAAAATGCACTTAAAACGCACACAAATACAGATGAACTGTGGGATCTGCTTTCACAAGTGGGACTTGTAAGCCCAAGTCATTTAAGCGCTTTAGAAAACATTACCATGCAACCACAACTTTGCTGGCTTTAAAGCTTTTGAACTCCTTGGCCGTTGGTCGTTAAAAGGTGTGTGTGTGCATAAGATACGCAATGTAAGGACAAGCACTAAAGTAGCTAGTGTTGAGCTATAAATAGAGTTTAAAAATACACTGGAGTGTATTTTGTAGGTGTGACTCCAGAACTAATAAGTGTCACGGGTAGCCTGATCATTTAAAAATGTAAAAAGTCAGGTTAAGTAAGACATTGTCTAAGCTTCTAGCTGCATGACTTGAGATGTCCAGGAGAATCTCTATTAAAAGGCAATTAGGGTTACAGCCAATTATAATTTCTCCTGATGTTGATTGCTGCTGTAGGCAGAACTAATTCAAAGGGAGTCGCTTCAATGCAGCTGAATGAGTGGCTTTTTTCCCCTTTTAATTAAAATCATCTTCCCGGCAGGTTTCTTTTACCCAGAACTTACAGCTGCCAACCTCTTGTATATACTTCCACAGCCAAGGAAATGCAAAAGTGAGAACCTGCCCAACAGAACCCACATACAGATGCCATTGCTATGGCATAGCCCTGTTTCATAGTCTTTCTTTTTTTCTGGACTAGAAAGCACTTGGCAAATACTAGGGGAAAAATATCTAAGGAAGCTGCTGTCCAGAACAGTGGGTTCATTCTACAGATCCAGCAGTACAGATTACTGATTAGATTTTAAGAGGGGGTGGATACTGGCAGCACTTCTTGGTTTCAGTAGGAAATATGCACACGGCACCTCTGTGCCCTGATATAGTGTGTTTCACATACAGAGTTGTTAGCAGTCAGAAGAGTATATGCTAGCTCTTCTGAGTCTCAGTCCTAGTCCCTTGAAGGCTGACAGGCTAGTTGTATCCCAGCATGGGCACAACCAGCAATGTTCTGGCCCTTTCTTGCTTTCCTCTTTTACCTCCTAGCTCTAGAGAATAATGCTCACTGTTGAGAGGTGGAAGCGTGATAACGTAAGGTCTCTCTTTCATCCCCACAGCTGCCTCCAAAAAGAGCTTTTTAAGGAAAATGTACTCTTGGAAGCAGCAAAATTGTAACATTTTTCAGCCCACTGGGCCACTACTCCTGCAGCGATTCGCTTTCTGAAGGTGAAATTACACATTCCACTTAGACCAGACTATGGTCGTACTTAAAATGCAAGTGTCCAACTTAAAGCTTGTTAACTCATCCTGAATCCATTCTGAACATCTCAAAGTTAAGCCAGTTCAGGGGAGGGTTAACTCTAGGCTGTGCTACGCAGCTCATGTTAATGTAACTTCAGTTTGCTCCACAGAGATAAAAGGAGCAATCTGTAGTCCTCCAGCATCCCAGAATGCATCACTTCCAGTCCTCTCACACCCAGAGATGGGATAGAGTCCCCGTGTCCTTGCTTTTAGCCACACCCTCCTTGCCAGCCCCTAGTGGCAAGTCCAAGCTATAGAGGCAAGAAACAGGATTAACCCTTTATGTGTGACTGCTCACAGCATGTTCTAACTTTAACACCATGTAAAACTGGATTTAGTGTCCAAGTGCAATGTGTAACTTTGCCCGGAGACACTTTCAGACTGAAACGCATCCACTGACTCTGTGTAACAGGCAACAGGGGGAGCTTGGCCTAAATACTATTTCACTTTGTATGCCAAAACAGTGTAAATGGAGCTGGGTAGCTGCAGTGTTTGCACTTTACACACAGTTTGGGCATCAGCTCTGGGCGTACAAATGTCTATACCTCCATGAGTAGCAGGACAGCAAGGGGTGCTACCACACAGAGCTACCCACCTCACTGTGCCAGGCCCAAAACCTCGCTTTGGGAGTCTCCCCTGGGGCACATACATCCAGCCATCCCCCTTCCTGAAGCATACCTTGGGTAACGCTGCCACCACCCAGGCACTGATCTCTGTTAGGACTCTATGCAGCCCAGGGTACACAGACCCTACAAGCCTTGGGGGTGCTTTGGTATTATTTTTGGGTGCTTCTTTTAGCCTGCAGACTCCAAAGATAGCCTCCTGTACCAGAGGAAAGTAAATAGCCACAACCACCTTAGCCAGCTGAGCCAAGAAAGCGAAAAGGCCTGTCTCTCCCCTTAGGAATTCACAGCCAGGCATGCTGTATCCAGATAGCCTTTTATTGATCAGAGGGAGAGAGTGGAACAAAGGAAGTTAAGAGACATCACCTTGAGCAATACTGAATACATTGAGCCATGAACGATGTGTGTCCCTGGAGGCTAGAGGGGCACAGCGACCGCCTGCAGGTGGTGGCAGTGGTGGCGGCAGTGGGGAGCTCCCGCAGGCAGCTGCAGCAGTGTTGGCAGCAGTGGGGGGAGGGTGGCAAGCACCAACTGCAGCGGGCAATTGCAGGGGGTACACTGCCACTCTCAAGGGGTGCACGTGTACCCGCGTGCACCCCTCACGCGTCGCCAATGAGTTGAGTCTTTCCTCAAATTTGGGTTCAGGGACCCTTTTAATATGTGTCTAAAATTACTTAATCTTACTCTATTGACTAAATTTCCAAATCTATGCATAGTAAAATCTTCCAGAGAGGCTCTCTGGAGGTCCAAGCTTGTCCAACCTGGATACCTGACCCTGTACCTCCGCGGAGCACGCTCAGTAGAGCTGCACTCTGGCCAGGCAAGTTCAGAAACTATAGTTGGGCAAAAAAATAATTTAGTCCAGCATCATTGCTGACCAGCCCCATAGGAAAGACTGGTTGTGTGGCTAAGACACAGCGTGAGACAGGGGAAACCCGAGTTCATTTCCTTCCTTTGGCACAGGCTCCCTCTGTGACCCTACACTTGCCATTTCATCACTCCCTGTGCTTCAGTTTCCCGACAGTAAACTCAAAAGGTATCGCCGCTTCACATCTTGTTCACTCTCCAAGGGTGAAGACAGCCTCCTACTAGGTGTCACGAACACCATGGGGCTTCAGGGTTTGACTGCAGTCGCAACGGTGATGATGATCAAGCAGCTGTTGTTCTGGTGAGAAAGTTAGGCCCTTGCTGTGGAGGAAAAACTCCCTGGTTTGCTAAAACCTCAGTGGAAACAACCTTGTGCTGATTTTAGGGAATGAACAGTTCTGTTCATGGCTTATCAGTGCTTGCAAGGCAGGGAGCCCAAACCAGGAACCGCTGAACTTGCTGGGGACAAAGCAAGGACACAGAAGGTGGCAGAAAGACATGGGCTGCGGATGTCAAACTGTGCTCTGGGCAGGGGGCATTGGGCAGTCACGGGAGCTGACTGGGGAAGCCCCCATCGGAAGAGCAGACCCTGGACACTTTAGCACATCACATGAGCAATAGGAGTCAGCACGACCAGCTGGTTAAAATCACTGGCTTTCACTTTATTTGCAACTCTACCCAGTTGTCTTCATGGAAATATTGGACACAAAATCAAATGTCTCGACTTGGCTCCCCCTACCGGGACCCCTGCACGGCGGTTCTCTCCCCATCCGCTCTGTGAAGAGTATGTAATGAGAGAGAACAGCGTACACGGGGGACCCCGAATACCTTCCCCTGGGAGGGAAGTGGAGTTGGAATGGGAGTCCATTGCTATTCTTGCTCAGAAACGGAGTCAGCCGCTGTCCCATCTACCCCAAAGCATGAGATATTGTGAAAATAATAAATTAGGGGTTGGTTGTTCTCATTTGCCTGCAGGTGTTGGAGCCTCCAGGGTTCACATTTGTTTTTCATCTCTTGGCCTGCAAACACAGAGACTGCTAGGAAAGGTGAGAGTCTCATGGCTGAACCCCATGACTGCAGGAGCTGGGGTTTTTATGAAGAAACCCGGTCATTTCAGAAGAACTGGGTTAAAAGATCACCGGGGGAGACAATACTGTGTGCAATTAGAAATATGCAGGGAGTGGGTAAAGGAAGCCCCGCAGCTTATTATGGTTTTGACCTATTCATATCCTTAGGGGAATCTAGTGAGCTACATCCAGGGTGCGACTGTTTGTCCCGTTTCATACGGCTGGACCAAGACTGCCGAGATCAAGGCGCTGTTCTGCTTGGGACGGGACAGACAGTAGGACACTGCTCCTGTGAACGTTATAGTCATTCCATGATGAATGTTGATGTAATTTTCATTCATTCCAAGAGATGCCAAAAAAAGAAACATTTTTTTTTCATTTGATCAAAGGTTTTTTTATTCATGGTTTTTATTTTAAGAATTGTTAAGGGTTTGGGGTTTTTTTCATTCCTTTTATTCCCCTCCCTCTGGTCACGTCCTTCTCTGCCCCTTTCTCCACACTGCTGCTGAACCAAGAGTGGGAAAGAAAGGGAATAAACCATAAACCACACAAGATCCCCCCATTTTCCACTGTTGTCAACCCACCCCCCCCCACCCTTTTTGCAAAGAAGTTTAAAGCCCACCCAACTTTTTGGGATTGGAAATGTGCAATTTTGAAAAAAAACAACAAAAAGCGACTACTTTTCCACTGAAAAAGGAGAAGAAGAAGAAAAAGGGTTATTTGGCTCAATTCCCCCATATCTCTGTGTGATGCAAACAGTTGTGAATGACCTCCCAGTGCCCATGTGTCCTTTGGCAGGGGCTAACCAGCTTGCTTATTTTTGGAAATCTTTTGCCCAATCCGGAGGTGGAATGAAGCCTGCCAGATGGAAACTCCCACATGGCCTGAAGTTAAGGGGCAAGAGGAGACACCCACAGGTGGGCAGAGACGGGACTAAATTCTGGCCTGCAACAGGCTGAAGAAGTGGCTGCACTGCAAGGAAGCAAGGCATGTTGCAACACAGCCATCAGGGCGAGCACGGGAGAGCTCAGAGATGGTAAAGGTCAATGCCTATAAAGTCTCTTCAGTCACTAACCACCATTGGCTCCTTATTTAAGAAAAATCCCATTAACAGAGTTTATACTTCAGAAGTGCCCACTTGCAGAGTGAGCAGCCTGCTTGCTGTCACCCTCCTCCACACCTCTGGGTGGACCTCGCATTTTGAAAGGTGCAGATGGTGTTGTGCATCATGACATGTAACACAGTGGTCATGTCTACACGTGCATTTGCTGCACAGTAATTTGCTGCTCAGTAAATTACTGCGCAGTAAGTGGGTTTGAGACCGGCATTTACACATGTAGGTGTTACAGCACAGTAATGTGCACGCACCGATTTGGGAGTCAAGTTACTCCCAAGTCAATCCATATAAACAGGGTTACTGCGCAGTAAGGGGTTTACATGTGCCTTACTGTGCAGTAACTACTCGGGAGTAAATTCGCTACCTGCACCGTGCAGGTAAATCGCCATAGTTACTGTGCAGTACAGGCATGCATGTACAGATGTGTACCTGTACTGCGCAGTCATTTTCAGTTACCTAAGTTACTGCGCAGTAATGGTGTAGACGGGTCCAGGATCTATTTTTCTCCAACTAAAAATAAACTAGAAGCCTGACTAATATGCTAGAGGCCTAGGGCTGTTTTATTCAATGTAACATCGAAGCAAAACCAACAGACAGCAGAACTGCAGAAGAAAGGCCAGCTTGATTTCTGGAATCTCAAGACCATTAAAAAGGAGAGGGGGTTGTTAACATAGGTGGGATGAAGAATTTAGAAGGAATCAGGTAGATTTGAATGAGCCATGACTTCAATTGAGGCTCTCCGTTGAACAGAAATGCTGCTGTCACTACCAGCAGCTGGTTTTAAATGGTGAGTGGATCAGGGTTCAAAGCGGGGTGCGACTACATCAATGCACCCCCCTCAACCCACCCCTGCCCACATCTCCTGTTGGTTTATCAGGCTTATTGCTTGTGTCAGGTCTACATCCAGGCTGCAAGTTTTGGGCACCTGGGATGTGAATTGATGGTAGTGTCTGGAAGGTGCTCAGCCCACCATGGGGTGTTGTGCAGACGTGGTTGATCTCGGTCAGCCCTCTCACAGTGGGGACAGGGCAATTAATGAGTGGCATAGCTGAAGTGAAGTGCCAATCTCTGAACCCAGGTCCACCCTTCTGGGGTCCTTGCAGCCTTCTTGCCCCTATCGCAGTGTGTGGGCTTCCCCCATCAGCCCGCATCTGAACCCTATTTCAGGAACAGGACGCATCTGAACCCTATTTCTGCAGGGACAAGATGCTGGGTCGTCTCTTATTAGACAGGCTCTCCGTGCTCTTGTTGCTGCCGATTCAGTGGTGGCGCTGTCCAGAGCCTCGTCCTCTTCCACCCACCACTTCAGCCGAAGGGCATGGCTCCATTCAGGCGTGGGCTGGTAGAATAGGCCTGGCAGCAGGGTGCTAGCTCCTGCCAAGCCTGGCCCGGGAATTGCAGAAGACGGAGTAACCCAAGTAAGCAGCATATCGTGTTTCAGCGCTCGGTGCCTGGGCAGTGACCCACCGCTGCCGTGTTTGCTCGGTAATGATATCATCACCTGGCAGCACCATGCAGCATTGACATCCAAAGCAAATGAATATTTTCCACCCGGCCCTGCAGCAACCGGACTGTTTGCTTGAGATAACAGCAGAGCAACCCTGGAGCCGACCTCTCCAACAGCAGGGATCTTGGCACTGTTCCCACTGACTGAAACCTTTCCCGTGATCCCTCAAGCAGTAGGTAAGCGAAGGCAGCGAGTTAGCAGGCACATGACAGAGGACTTCCATCCTCCCTGATGCATCTCAGGGGACAGACACACCTTTGCACCAGCACTCTCATGAAAATGCCACGTTCCCTTTTCATAGTTTCATAGTTTTTAGGAACTCTACAGATCATCAGGTCTAGCCCCCCCTGCACTTGGGCAGGGAAGGTCCCTGGGGTTAGCTGACCCCAGCAAGACGGGCATCAAGATGTATTGTGTGCCACAAGCTACATTTCACACTCATGAGCATGGCTGATGTATGCAGGCACATGGGCACATTCCCGTTGTGTGTCACGGGCACCTTGGCGTTTCAGAAAACTCCCAGAATAGATTCAAACAGAGCTGGCAACCCTCATGGGCGCTCAAACATTAAAATGCATGCTATGTGCCGTTGTATTTTAGCAAAATTCATAGTTTTCACAGGAGGGGCATCTCCCGATATGAAGTGACACATGGTCAGCTATCATGGGACTGCTCCCCAGAGATATAACCAGCGGTCCTCACTGGCTCCCAGCAGTCCCAGCTCTGGCAGTACAATGGAGCCAGTTCAAGACTGGTGGGGGCTCACACTGACAAACAGCTGATGGCAGAGGGCTGAGGTTGTAGCAGCATTACTGCATGACTGCTTGGAAAACTTTCTAACTCGTAGTACTGCTTACTGAATCCAACATGTTTCAAGTGCAGCATTTAACACGGCCCAGTCTCTCTCTCTCCCTCCTTCCTGCTGAAGCAATTCTGGTTAGCTTCAATAATTAGTCACCAGGCCTGCCCTGAGAGACAGACCCTCTAGCCCGGTGGTGGGGGCACTCCTCTGGGAGGTGGGAGAGCTTGGTACAAGCCCCTGCTTCCATGACCAGGTATTGATGCAACCCTGAACAGATTTGGGAGGAGAGATGGACAAAAGTGCTCCTTGGATACCTGTGTCCCAGCGGGTCGGTGTATTGAGCTCCAGACCTGGTTGGTCTCAACCAGGGAGGCAGGACCGTTCATCTCCTGAACGTGTGCCACCTGCATTGCACCCAGATCGTGCCCTGGCACCCAGATCATTGCACCCAGATCGTGCCCTGGCCCCAGCCGGCCTGTGTGAGGCAATCGGGGCAGCCAGTCCCCTGAAGCCACAGGCAAGAGGGGATGCCAGGCCTGAAAAGTCAGCCCCAGCCCCCAGTATTAAGTCCGGGCGAAAGTCAAAGTTCATCCTCGGTGCGTTCCCTTGGTGGCTGTCTGGTTTGACCCCTAGCTCTGGTAGGACCTTTGGCATATCCCGATCCCAGTGTTTGTTCTTGATTCTGGTTTGACCTCTGGTTAATGACTTGTGGTTTCTGCTCCTTGTTTACCCCTTGGCAGACCCTTTTTCCAGCTCTGTCTCCTGACCCTGGCTTGGCTCCTGGACTGGCTTGACTTTGGCTACATCTCCCAATTTTTTTTTTACTACATCCCCAGCTCCTTGGGAACCCAACCTGGACTGCATCCAGACTACTCATGAGGCCAGAGTGCCCCAAACCTGGTTCCTAATAGTAGGGTCTTCTCCTAAGAGGCAGAAGACCTGCTTTCAAAGCCTCCATCTAATTCAGGCCAAGGAGGAGAAGGAGGGAAATTAACCCTGGGTCTCCTACATCCCGAGCCAGTCATTGAGCTAAAGGGGCTGTAGCCTTCTCCAGCTGAGCTGTGGGCAACATCGAATATAACAGGCCTGCTCTGAATCAGGTCCCATAGGGAGGATGGGAGGGATCCTGGGTTTGTGCGTTCAGCGGGGGTGCAAGCTGGGGACAGGGCAGGAACTGGCAAGAAGCCTAGCAAGACACCCCGACCTGGGGGAGGTGGGTGCCGATACAACCGAGACACCTCCTGAGCTAGGAAGCAGCACTGGTAGGGGGATCTGAAGGGTATAGGAGCTGCCACCACCTCATTGTAGACAAACCCCAAGTCCCTGTGCAGATCTAGTCCTCAAGGCCTTGCCCAAAATCCCATGTGCCAGTCTCTGGCTCAGCCCATGCACTCTCAGGAATGGTTTAGGGACAGTCAAATCTGCCTTGGGGGCAGGGGATGGACTAGCCGGCCTCCTGAGGTCCCTTCCATCCCTCAGTCCTGTGGCTGACGCCAGGTTTCTGCAGCATCCCAAACCCTGGATCATCTCTCAGACACTCAGGAGGGGATAGTTTCCCCTCAGAACAAGGATTTGTCCTGTTAAGAGCTAAACAAATCCCAAATCATGGCAGGTCCAGATCCTCAGTCAGCACCAGCGAATACAGGGCAGACTCATTAGTTTTTCCTAGTTGCACGGCAGAAGCTCCCACAGGTCCATTCGGGATGGGGTCCCGCTCTGGTCGGCACTGTGCAAAGAGGGTGATGCTCTCCAGGCTGCAAGATCTTGTTCAGCTCGGCTGTCATTACTTTTATAAGCCAGCACGGTGTCTTGGGGCCTCGCTAGCGTGAGAATCAGCTTCCCTGGGTGTAGTTACTGAAGCTGTCATCATGGCAGTAAATGATTTCTGGTACAAGCCCTTATTTTTAACTCTCCATGTGAAGTTGCCGAAATGCCAGGAGGAACGTTATGATCCTGGTGACTTGAATACAACCAGAACGTCACATCGGGGAGTCAGCTGAGCTGTTTCAGGCCCATGCAAGTGAATGGCTGGGCCTGGACTTAAACTGGGCAGAGACCCTCTTGGTTGCAAGCATGGGAGACTGGTGCCTCCCGTGTCTGGGGGGGCACCAGCATGGCACAGCCGGGAAAGGGGGTCCCCCAGTGGCCAGCTGGTGACCGGGATGGGGGCGTCCCGCACGTGGCTTGGCACAGCCAATTTCCCGGGGGGCACTCGATGTGATCTTCCCACCCTCCTTGTCTACGATTTTATGATGAAGTTTGAGCGATATCAGAAGCCTCCTGGCACAGCGCCATTCCACAAGCATTAAAAAAAAAAAATCATTCAGTGTTTTAAGAAACTCTTGATACTTAATTAGCACTGCATCCAGCTGTGCAGCCTCCTTTGGGTTTTAATTGGCACTGAAGCGCCAATGAATTATTAAAAGCGCTGGGGCCGAGGGGTCACGAATCCCTGGGATTGGCATATCCGGGCATTCGTGCTGTCATTGCTATTCACTTCAGAGGCAACGTGGTTTTGCTGCTTTCCTGCCAGGCTTCAGAGAAACAGACCCCGGAGGAAACAGAGCGCCGAGGCCCTTTCATTTCATCGCAACTCAAACTGGCGCTGGTGGCTGGACCCTCCCCACCTAGATCAGCCCAGCCTCTGCCTTTGGTGCCAGTCGGGAGCCCAAACTCCTGCTTCAGGCTTATATCGAGATCAGCCCTCACTTGTCCGAGCTTCGCTGGATCCCATCTCATTCCAGACGCGGATCGGGCACACTTCTAGCCCCATCGATCCTTTGTATGCCGCTGGCTACAAAGACTAGTCTTCCTTACCTATGGCTAATCTGATGGGCCAGGAAGGGGGTAGACTCTTTTCTCTCCTGCCTACCTGGCAAGCTCTGTGCAACCGAAACCGTGTCTCTTTTTCTCTGCCGCTTCCATCACAACTGGGTCCTGTTTTCCATTGCAGGCATGAGGTGCTCCTGTAACAGAAATCGTTTGAAGAGAAAGCAGAATGAGCTTTTAAAGGGCGTGAAGGAAAAGCTGCAGAGATTGCTAGTGGCTGCACCGCTGTCCGTTGCCATCAAATATAAAAGATAAGCTTGCAATTTCCATTCCAGCTGAGAAACGCTTTCCACCCGGTTGAGATCAGCTGCATTTTAATGCATCAAGAAGTTTTCTAAATGGCAAGGTTTTGTCCAAAAAGGCTCTTTTAAATAAATGAAGGTATTAGGGGAAATAATTAAGCAAGGTGGGTTTGTTTTTTCTCTCCCCTCTCCCCCACCTGGTTTTATGCCTTTATCAGTTTTCTTTTCCCCTAAGCTTCATATAAATATGCTAAAGACATTTTTTGTCAACTAAAAGTTACTAAACATCTGAGAAACCCTACTAAAGTGGGGGATCATTTTGGCAGGAATAAAACGGGGCCCATTTCATAGACGTTGAAACGAGAAACAAGTCTATGCTTGCCAAAAAAAAGCCCCCGACATTTCATATTTTTTACCAGCAGTCGCGCTCACCAAAACCCAGCCTCCAATTCACAGTTGTCTCTGGATGCTTTTGAGGTGCTGCCAAGCTAATTTACTTCTTGCCTGGCCAGTCTCTCCTGCCCTTTTGCATTTTTTCCTTCGGATGGTGGAAAAGATTTTGCTTAGGTTATGAGCTCTTTAAGCACAGGCCGTCTTTGCAGCAAGCATGTGTGGTGGGCCAGTCTCTCCTGCCCTTTTCATGTGCATTTATTACACCTGTGATGCCCGCGGTCACAAGGACACCCTCTGAAGACACTTTGCACATGGCTGCTTCCTGCCGGGCCACCGCAAAGGACAGTCGGTCACGTCTCAGCCACTCCTGTGACTCGCTGCAGAGGAGGCTTCAAGGTCAATCCACGCTGGGGTTACCGCTGAGGTGGAAAATATGGCATTGAAGGCCTGCCTTGCTTTCTGCCAGGCAGCCGTTCATTAATAATGGTTCCCTTCTTCTTGGATGGGGAGGATCATTAGTGGCTCTCGAGCTGCGGGTATGAAAAGCTCAGCTTCAGACAGAGTCCTTTGATGTTTTAGGAGCTATTGACTCAGGAAGAGGTGCCAGGCATGGAGGGGGGCAGGCATAGGGCAAGCAGCACTCTGCAATTAAGAGATGCAGATAGAAAGTTGTACAGCTGAAGAAAGGATGGTGCTAAGATTGAGATGTGCACCTAAGATTAAACAGTGCACTATCCAGATGTGTGGGCTGGAGTCTGTCTCTGCTACAGCTTCCCGGGGTGACCTGGGGCACTTCACTTAGTCTCTTTGCAATGCAGTGTCCTCACTGGAAGACTAAAATATCGCTACCCCTTTCTCCTGTCTACCCTATCTGGTTAGCTTGGTGTCTGTCCCCTTGGTACCTGTACTAAAATGGGACTAAAATGCATGTCCAAAACAACCGGTACCTGGGGACAGCACGGTGTCTGAGGCAGGAGAGAGTCCTCCCGCCCAAACCAGGCCTACCAGGAATGAGCGGCAAGTGCATCTTGCTGGGGTGTGACTGCAGCACGTGCACCTTTCTGAGCTGGCTTTATCCTACCTGCCCTGAACTCCACATTGCCAAGACCACACCGCTCTTGGTACCCGGACCACCTAGCTAGGGGTACAGCCAGCTCAGGTACAACTCTGCCGGCTATAGTTACACCTTTGGCTTCAGAGGGGACATGCCCATTGAGGCAGCATCCATCCTCCACTCTTACTCCTTCTCATGTGCCAGGGCTCCTTCATGCCCCTGGTGTTGGCCACCAAGCCCTGCCCCCTGTGGCAATGCCCAGTGCGTGAGCTCAGACAAGTTCCTGAACCTCCAGCCCCCCACCTCGCCTCTCTCGGATGGTGGCAGGACTCCCATAGCTCGTGTCATATTCATGGCTAATAGACACAGGCTTAGGGAATACTTGCAAAGATGCTTTGAGAATCAGGGGGTGCAGTGGTGCTGTCGCCTGATCTGCCCAAAGTTTTCAACCACTTGCTGGCAGTGACGGCAGCATTTCTGCTCCGGCAGCAGTAAGGGAATCAGTTGATTTCATGGCTCATTGTGATCTACTTGATCCCTTCTAGACTCTTCATTCTCCAGGTATGAACAACCCCCTCTCCTTTGTTTAATGGTCCTGATATTCCTCTAATCAAGCTATCCTTTCTCCTGCAATTTTGCTGCCAGCTGCTCTGAAAAACGTAGCTCCTCTTTTTAGCACTGCAGATTCTTTTTAACTCTAACTAAAAACATTAACTCGGGTGAACGTCGACCCAAGTGTGGAAATAACTTTCCTTGTAGCATTGCACTGTCGACAGTCTCAGGATAGTTGGATTTTATGAAGCTGAAGATGTCCATTTACTTCTAATGCAACAGGACTGATGAAACAACATGGTTTGAGTATTTTGCCTGGTTTGTGGTGGTTTTTTATATATATAATATGTGATGTCACAAATTAGTTCATATCCCAATAAAATTATATATTTGTTTGCTTTCATCTTTAACTGACTAATATAGCCCTAGGCCCCTACCACATTAATAAAGCTTCTAGTTTCTTTTAACCAGGAGAAAAATGTGCATGTTATCGTGTATGATGATGCATCACATCATGTGAACCCCCCCCCCCTTTCAAAGTCCTAGGGTATAAAATGACTGTATATTAGCAGAGGTATCTTCAGCAAGATCAAGCGGTAAGAGAAGTTTGCATGGCAGATTATGCAAGTGCGCATGATGCACAGGTGTGCACACACATGAATGCACACACACACAGAGTTGTTCACTAGGGCAAAGCCAGTTTGGCACCTACAATCAAACCCTGTGAAACCACAGAATCAACACAAGTTCAAGCTACAATTTTCTATGAGCTGACACCCATCCCCACCGCCTCTCTGTGAGCATATAGTGGGGGTATTTTGAGCTATTTTATCAGCAGAGCCTGCTCAAGGCAAGCGTGCTCTGGGCAGCCTTGCTTAAATGCTTTTGATTCGTGTTGCTGATTTGCTAAATGCTCTTTCTGCCTCTGGGATTGGAGAGCAATGGCTGTCCTCTAGCAATTTTGACTGGTCGAAACCTTTCAAACAATATTTTTCTAATAAAAATGGCCTCTGGAAATGTTGGAGGGAATTGTTGTGATCTCCCTTCATTCCTATAGAAAACATTACCAGCAAAATAGCTACAGATCTTCTTCCATTCCCAGTAAAAAAAATAGCATGAATGAACATCTAACAAATGAACAGGGAGCTTGCTTCAAAGCAGGATTGTTTTAGTTCATTTTTTCTTTCCATCGCCACAATTTGAGGAATGGTTGAAGAAATTAAGATTATTTAGTCTGGAGGAGAGAAGACTGAGGGGATACTTGGTAACAGTCTTCAAATCTCTGAAGGGTGATTATAGAGGGGATAGAGATGGGCTTTTCTCTGTAGCCATAGGGGACAGGACTAGGAGCAATGGCCTCACACTATATTAGAAGAAACCAAGGTTGGGGATTAGGAGGAACTTTCTGAATAGGAGGGTGGTCCGGCATTGGGACAGGCTGCCCGGAGAAGTTGTGGGATCTCCATCCTTGGAAGTTTTCCAGGGAAAGTTGGACAGACCCTGGGCTGGTATAGTTTAATCTTGCCCTAAGCAGGGGGCTGGACTAGATATGACCTCTTGGGGTCCCACCCAGTCCTACTTTCCTATGATCCTGTCATCTTTGCAACCCTACTTCAAGATTTTGAGGAGGTTGCAGATGGGGTGGTGCATCCTCACATACAACACAACATGTATTTTTTTTTCAGTTAAAAAGAAACTCAAAACTCCACTAATAAACTAGAGGCTCAGGGCTATTTTATTCAGCTTAAGATAGCAGCTAAATAAATAAATGCATACATACATTCGAATGTACATTAATTTGCTTTATCATATAGTAGGTATAAAAACACCAGGCAAAAAATAATTGAAAGCTGTTCTTTCATTAGTCCTGTAGTTATTAGAATTAAATGCTCATCTCTTTTCCAGAATCATAAAACACAACGAGCTTCTTAACATTGGAGGGGTCACCAGGGTCAGACCTGGGCTCCTGGGGATGGGTGGAGCTGTCCTGCCTCCTCGCCCTACACCCCAGTTCACAGATTGGGGTGCAGGGCTAGGAAACGGTCCCCTCCATGAGCATCTATTTCCCACCCCCATGCTTGGATCAGCAGATCAGGACATGGGGCTGGAAAAACAGCTGCTGGTTGGGGTGCAGGGCTGAGAGGCGACTGCCCAGGGAGGGGAGAGTTCCCCCATCCCCTGTGCTGACCGGGAGCAATTTGCTCCTGGTCAGCTGTTTACATGTGTGCTACTGCGCAGTGGCTAATGCACAATGTATTTACATGTAGAAGAAAGCCATGCATTTGCCTAATTTACTGCACAGCAGCTGCTGCATACAGTTACATGGTGATGCCTTACTGCATGGAGGATGAGCCTACTGCGCAGTAAAGCACCTTGTGCAGATATGCCCTGGGTGCAGCAGCTGCACCTGGATACACCCTTGAAGGTCTCCTTTATTAACCATGCGCAGTGGTTATTAGCAGTTCGCCTCTCCATCATTATTCAGGCATTGGTCGATCCCTCCCACCAGACAAACAATAAATCGGATGGCAAGCAGGCTTTGTGCATAGGCATTACAGGACCCAAAGGCAGGTGTTTTTTGAAGTAGGGATTTCCTGGGCCACAGGTTCAGCTGGTCAAAGTTATTCCAACTCAGGGGAAGCCAGCGCAGTTATCCCAGTTTGCATAACCTGAATTTGTGCTCACAAACAACACTCAGTAGAAAGTGGGTGCCTTGCTGCTGTTTGTGCTTTTGCACACAAGTCTCCCTTCCTCATTAGTAAATGGCAGGTCATTATATCAGTTGGTCTCAGTCACCAGGGACAGACTTTATGCCCTATGCCAGGACACTACTTTTTGCAGGCCCAGGCAGTCTGAAGAAGACTGACAAAACTGGAAGATTTGTGACAGCAAAACCAGCGGTGGGTGCTATCCATTCCCAGGATATTAAATACTGAACCTTGTGTCCTGCAACTTCTTGCCTGAAAAATACCCCTGCCTTGTCCAAGCACAAAGGACTAGTTAGCTGCAGCGTAGGAGCAGGGGCAAGGCACATCAGTGAAGGATGCCTTCCACCCAAAATCCAACCAATTAAGACAAATCAAAGTCACTCTGGGCGCTGCTGCTGTCCCTGACACTCCTTGTCAATGCCTGTGGCTTTACAATCGCCCTATTATTTCTCTTTCTCTCTTGCCACCTGCTTAAAAGAGATGAACAGTGCAGACAAGACAAGGAGGACAGATTATATAAGGAACAAACAGGATTTAATTTGCTCTGCCCAGGAAACTCTTCCAGTTTTCCACTGTTACTTTGAGCAGCCAGAAAGATAAATAAGTCACTCTCATAAGTCACTCTTCTGGTTGAAATCCTATCTGTCGCATTGGCCCAGCCTGCTGCTATCTTCTCCAAGGCAGCTGGAAGGTGGGTGCACATTTTGGTGCTAATAAAATGCAGGACTCTTGTCGCCACCTGCTGATGGACCCCCATCATGTCACAGCTGGAGGGACCAAAGTCTATTGGTCAGTATATTCACCAAAGTCCTTCCAGCTGTGACATGGTGGGGGTCCATCGGCAGGTGATGGTCTATTCACCAAAGTCCTTCCAGCTGTGACATGGTGGGGGTCCATCAGCAGGTGATGGTCTATTCCCTGAAGTCCCTCCAGCTCTGGGAAAGTTCCCATCGTAACAGGGGATGTTTCCTCTGGCCGTTCCCTGCTTTTAAACTAGTCAGTAGCTTCAGAGTTTCATCTGCTTCCAGGACTGCATCCCTTTCACTCTGAAACCCAAGATCCTCAGCTGGTATAACTCAACATAACCCCATCGATGTCAGGAGGTGCAGCCTCAAGGTCTTCACGGCCCTAGCCTGATCGCTCATGGTGGATTCATCTCAGCTGAGGACAACAGGAGCTTGTGTTACCAAGCCCACCAACCTTTTCTCCAGCATAGGCTGGGAAGTCCTGGGAGCGAGGACCAGATCTATACTTGGTAAATAGATTCATAGATTCATAGACGTTAGGGTCGGAAGGGACCTCAATAGATCATCGAGTCCGACCCCCTGCATAGGCAGGAAAGAGTGCTGGGTCTAGATGACCCCAGCTAGATGCATATCCAACCTCCTCTTGAAGACCCCCAGGGTAGGGGAGAGCACCACCTCCCTTGGGAGCCCGTTCCACACCTTGGCCACTCGAACTGTGAAGAAGTTCCTCCTAATGTCCAATCTAAATCTGCTCTCTGCTAGCTTGTGGCCATTATTTCTTGTAACCCCCGGGGGCGCCTTGGTGAATAAATCCTCACCAGTTCCCTTCTGTGCCCCCGTGATGAACTTATAGGCAGCCACAAGGTCGCCTCTCAACCTTCTCTTGCGGAGGCTGAAAAGGTCCAGTTTCTCTAGCCTCTCCTCGTAGGGCTTGGTCTGTAGGCCCTTAACCATACGAGTGGCCCTTCTCTGGACCCTCTCCAGGTTATCCACATGCCTCTTGAAGTGTGGCGCCCAGAATTGCACGCAGTACTCCAACTGCGGTCTGACCAGCGCCCGATAGAGGGGAAGTATCACCTCCTTGGACCTATTCGTCATGCATCTGCTGATGCACGATAAAGTGCCATTGGCTTTTCTGATGGCTTTGTCACACTGCCGGCTCATAGATTCATAGATTCATAGATGTTAGGGTCGGAAGGGACCTCAATAGATCATCAAGTCCGACCCCCTGCATAAGCAGGAAAGAGTGCTGGGTCTAAATGACCCCAGCTAGATACTCGTCTAACCTCCTTTTGAAGACCCCCAGGGTAGGGGAGAGCACCACCTCCCTTGGGAGCCCGTTCCAGACCTTGGCCACTCGAACTGTGAAGAAGTTCCTCCTAATGTCCAGTCTAAATCTGCTCTCTGCTAGCTTGTGGCCATTGTTTCTTGTAACTCCCGGGGGCGCCTTGGTGAATAAATACTCACCAATTCCCTTCTGTGCCCCGGTGATGAACTTATAGGCAGCCACAAGGTCGCCTCTCAACCTTCTCTTGCGGAGGCTGAAAAGGTCCAGTTTCTCTAGTCTCTCCTCGTAGGGCTTGGTCTGCAGGCCCTTGACCATATGAGTTGCCCTTCGCTGTACCCTCTCCAGGTTATCCGCATCCTTCTTGAAGTGTGGCGCCCAGAATTGCACGCAGTACTCCAACTGCGGTCTGACCAACGCCCTATAGAGGGGAAGTATCACCTCCCTGGACCTATTTGTCATGCATCTGCTGATGCACGATAAAGTGCCATTGGCTTTTCTGATGGCTTCGTCACACTGCCGGCTCATGTTCATCTTGGAGTCCACTAGGACTCCAAGATCCCTTTCCACCTCTGTGCCACCCAGCAGGTCATTCCCTAGGCTGTAGGTGTGCTGGACATTTTTCCTCCCTAGGTGCAGCACTTTGCATTTCTCCTTGTTGAACTGCATCCTGTTGTTTTCTGCCCACTTGTCCAACCTGTCCAGATCTGCTTGTAGCTGTTCCCTGCCCTCCGGCGTGTCCACTTCTCCCCATAGCTTTGTGTCATCTGCAAACTTCGACAGAGTACACTTCACTCCCTCGTGCAAGTCGCTGATGAAGACATTGAAGAGTATCGGTCCAAGGACCGAGCCCTGCGGGACCCCACTGCCCACACCCTTCCAGGTCAATACCGACCCATCCATCATGACTCTCTGGGTGCGACCCTCTAGCCAATTCTCCACCCACTGGACTGTGGCGAAGTCCTCCGATACTTCAGAAATACTCCTTGTAACTCAGATGGGTAAGCAGATCCCAGGCAAAACTAGACTGCCATCAGTGGGAGTTTTGACCCCTTCCTTCCAGGTTTTAACTCTACTCTGTGCATCATTCCTGGCGGTACAAGAGCTTTCTCCATTGCAGCCCAGGAGATGGTTTCTGACTCCCTCTGCCTGCCGAAGCCTCACGATCCCTTCCATTCTCCCCGCTCCAGCATTTAGCTATTTAACTCAACTGCTTCATCCTGTCCAGGCAGCGGGGCGCGATTCACCTGCTCTTTAGGACCTAAGCATGATACTATCCCATGGGCTCCACTCAGTTCTCTCTGAGACCCAAGGACCTGAACCATTGGCCATGAATGGGAGTGTGGTCAAGCAAACACTTGGCACTTGTGAAAGTTTTCCCTGACTGCTAGCAGGAAGGTGGACAGCCAGCCAGCCTGTATTCAGGGATGGGCTTGCTCAGTGTCTGATGCATGCTATCTACAGAGACAGTTGTAAGACAGGGCCGCTGTCAGAGGGTTGTGAAGAGCAGGGAGTAAGCACGCGTTAGGATGTTGGCTGACATGAGGATATCACCTCTACCGGAGGGATGCTGACTTACCGTGGCTGGGGATCCAGCTCTGAGAGCTCTGCTCAGCCCTCGACTGGCAAAGGTTGCTTCTCTTCTGCAGAGTTCGTGTTGGAGATAGCTGCGGCTGGCAGCGATAAAGAGCTGCCTCTAATTACAGCAGGTAATTGCATGTCTGCAGCCGCTGATCTATGGGGGAGGTTCGAGGTAACAAAGAGCAGCTGAGGTTTTGCGGGAAGTCTTTGCCATCAGCCACTGGTTGCATGGAAGAGTTGCATTTCTGGGCCAGGTTTATAGCCGATGCCAAGAAGTTTCTGGACCAGCTGTACCTTGTTCTAGAAGACAGCATTGCCTAGTGGCTAGAGCACTGGGTTGGGACTTTGGCTCCTTTTTCTATCTCCTGTGGGAGTCTGGATGAGATGTCTCATCCCAGTCTATTCCCTGACTTTCCTGGGGTATTTCAACAGCAAATGCTTTGGGACACGGCCTGTCCCTTGCTAAGGTTTGTACAGCCCTGAGCACTCTGGGTCCCTGGGCTCGGTTAGGGCTTTTTGCTGCTGCTGCGATGCTTGTCAGCTGTGTCCGGATTATTTCAGGGGCTCCCAGATCTGAAGTCCACAGCACCACCTCTCTCCCATTTCAGCACATGCCCCGGCAGGGGCCCGGGGGACCCCTTCTACCTCTGGAGCTCTCTGGACAGAGGCTGCAGGGACTCCACGTAGGTTGGGACCACTGCATTTAAGGGCAGGGGGTGCAACAGCTTCACTGTGGTATCTGGTGCTTTGTGCCTCAGTTTCCCTTCCTGCTGCTGCTTTGGGCTCCTGCAGCAGGGTAAGACAGATTCCCAGTGCACTTCTTCAGGGTCCAGAGGTCCCTAGATGGTGTCTCACATCTTGCTCTTCAGATCTGGATTGTTTTACCTGTGTTGGTCTCCCTGCCCTGCTTCCTTGACAGCCATGAGCTTGCTCTTGCTGACAGGCCCTTCCTGAGCTCCCCTTGGCCTCTCAGCACGGCCTGCCCACACCTGGGTCTTCTGTAGGAGACTCTGCAGGTCCCTGCCTTGTCTAGGAGATCTCAGCACCCACCCCCAGCTCTCTCTAAGGTCCAGCCCACCCTAGCACAAGAGGTGCTGACCTGCAAACCCCCGTGTGCTATATAATCATAGACCCCAGGGGCACCTGCTATAGGAACAACCTGGACCCCAAGATACAAGAGATGAGACCCTGGCCCCACCAGCGGTGATAGCCGTGACTAGGATTTCACCCAGGTTGTTGGAACATGACCTTTCCCACGGGATGGCATGTGTCGGCGATGTTTTGCACCCATCAGGATGGAGCCATGTTTGGGGATTTGTGCCGGGCTGTGTTCAGATCCAGCTCCTTGTTTAAGAAGCTCATGTGCAATGGGCCTCATTCAGACTCCCTGGACTCTAGCATCCTGCAAATCCAGACTCGGGGGCTGACGTGGCTTTGGGCATCTCTGTAGTAGTCACCAGAAATCCTGGTTTTCTCTGATTTAAAAAAAAAATCCCCAAATTTTGGTTAAAAAAAGTAACCCCAAATCCATATTTTCCTGTGAAAATATATATGTAGTGGTGATTCATTTTAATTATGGAGAAAAGCATTGAATAAGCCAGCAGAGGGCTCCCGAGTCCCAAATCAGGGGCTGAACTATCCCCAGGGGCTCTGATGGGACCGGGCATTGCATCATTGGTCCTCCTTATAACAGAGGGGTGCTTAAACAGGGGAACTAAAGGCTGCTGATGCAAAAGGGTGGGTGGGTTCGCCACCTCCCCCTTGCTGCTTTTCTGTGACTTAGGCAAAGACGATGCATGTCACCGCAGTCTCTGTGTTAATGTTTTTTCAGGGTGGACTCGGATGACACTTAGATGCTGAATAGGTGGAATAGGATCTGGCCCCGAGGTCATAAGAGGCGATACCATGGTGGGGAGGGGTACAAGATCCGCTTGGACTGAGGCGACGGCAGTGAGACTAGGAGGCGAAGCGCATGGTGGTTCTGGAAATAGGCTGGATTGGTTTTTGACTGCTGTTTTCATTGTAAATCACTGCCTTGCAAAGGGCAGGGGGGACTCCAGCTGTGAGCTCTTTTGCAGCTGTGCCGTTTGTGCCGCAAGACGCACTGGTGCTTGGGGAACAGGGCTGGAGAATAAGAAATCTCCATCCTCTCTATAATAATCACCTTTCTGGTCTTTAGACTAGACAGAAAGTTTAGAAAATAAAAGAAACTAGAAAATATTCACCTCCCTGTCCCTATGCCTAGCGTGGTACCTTCTAGAAATTAATCTCTTTTTTTTTAAGTTTTCAAAAACCACACTCAGGTTTGCATGGATGCGGCACAGACCAACCCTGGCCAGTGGTTCCTCCACTCAGAAACTCCCGTGTCTGCTGCTCCAGCAAGCGCTGTGCTCAGGGAGCTCCATCTCTCTGCTGCCTCTGTGGGTCCCGTGCACAACTCCGGTTGTCTGCTGCTGTTTTTACTGGATCAGAAGAGAGGGCTGGGCATGCCTCTTGAGTTGAATTAGGAAGAAGGCAGGGTAGCTTTAAACCTTACAGGCTACATCCAGATGAGTGCAGATGTTTTTTTTCCTGGGGACAAGTCGCAGCGACACACCTTGTGCAGCTGCTACTTTTGCCTGGGGAATGCCCGTGCCGCATGCGCTCTGGCGCACAGCAGGTTACCCCTGGTGGGGTAGGGGAGGCTGGAGCCAGCACCAGCTGCCTTACCTGGGGTTCTGGGGGCCTCCCAGGGCTGCTGCCGCAGCAGGAAGCCTAGCCGGCAGCTGGAGTGTGGCTCTAGTTTTGCAGCCGCAGCAGGAAGCCTGGCTGGTCAGGCTCCAGTTTTGGGTGGCACACGCTGCCGCTACATGTGCTGTCCCACTTTTTTTCAGCATGGGTTATTTTGACCCCAGGTCAAAACCCGCCCCACGCTGCACAGTAGCAGGGCACCCCAGCCCATGCTGAAGCGGCCCCGGGAGTAGCTGACACCAGCTGCCTGCACCAGGGCACGGTGCAGCCCAGGAGCAGAGGTGAGTGTGGACAAGTGGAGCCCAGGTGCGGGGGGGACAGGCGGAGCACGGTGCAGCCCAGCGGCTGCAGGCAACTGGCACTGGCTGCTCCCAGGGCCACCGCACCCGGGGCTTGAGTGAGTGCTGCTCGGTTCCCTCTGCTTTGCTGCCTCTGGGAGGAGCACCCCTTCCCTAGTCCCAGCCTCACTCCCTCCCTCCCTCCCTCCTTCCCTCCTCGCCGTGGGAACCTATCCCTATTTGTTACATTGTAAAGTGGGTTCACTTTATGCAAATTCGATTTATGCCCCGTTCTCCGGGAAGGCATGTGCCGCATAAATCGAGGGAAACCTGCACCCATAGTAGAACATAGGCATAGCAACTCTTAGAGTGCATCCACACGTGCGCTTTAATGGGCATTAGCCTATTTTAATACCCATTCAAGTGTCAGGTAAAAACCACGCTTTTTACTTAATGTGCATTAAAATAGGCTCATGCACATTATGCATCACTTAAAAGCATGTGCTTTAATAAGCTAGGCTAATGCGCATTTTCCTAGTATCTCACAAATGGAGGTATTAGATTTAATGTGCATTAATTCAAGTGCATGACTGCAGGTGTAGAAATGCTCCTAGATTGTTTCCAACCAGTGGCTGTCCAACCTCTTCCTGAACCCCTCCAGTGATGGAGAGTCCACATGTTCCCTAGACATCTGTTCCACTGCCTCAATATTTTCACGAGGAAGAAGTTTTTCCTAATATCCAGTCTGTGTCCTCCCGGTGCTAACTCTATCCTGGAAGAGCCTGGAGGGATGCGGGGTTGCATTAGAAGCTGACCAAGCTGACAGTGAGCTGGCCCCACATAACCACTCTGGCTCCATTTCATTTCCTTCTGAATTATTGATGCCTCTTATGCTTTATACTATTATTAGCTCACCAGGCCTTTCCCCCCTGAGTCCTGACTGAGAACGCAATCTTTGTGGCTTTTCTCCACCTTAAACTGTAAAATGGGGTGAGATGGGGGAAAGCCGGTGGAAAGCGAAGTCATTAGCGGATGAGTGGAAGGGGGCATCAGTTCACAGCAGGTAAAGAAACCTTGAGGTTTCTAAGGATGTCAGAGGCAACCCCAAGGTCAAAGCTACTGGGAAGTTCAGGATGGGTTTTGGGCATGACTGGTCCCCTGATAAAAGGGAGGTGAAGGCTGTGTTTCAAGCTTTAGGCCTGACAGAAAAAGCAGGGCAGGGTAAGGAGGAGCTGGGGAGTGGGGCATACAACTGTCCTTGCTAGGAGGCGTGCAAACAGAAAAGATCTGTGCCTCAAAGAGCCATGAATCATGGGACCAACACATGGCTCCTGTTCCTGCTTTCTGGGCCAAAATCTGGTACTCCTTACATCGGCAAGGAAGGCCCTGGGTGGAGCCAATCATGGAGTTGAAGGCCAGGAGACATCATGATGGTTGTTGGAGCTGATGCTCCACAAAATGCCGACCAGAGCACTTTGCCTAATAACGCAGTATCTGGCCCCTAGTTCCAGAGCTCGGGTATATATCTATTAGGAAGACTGTCAACCCTGGTCTAAGCATTTCATAGGATTGGTTACATCGGGGTTTTTTCCGGACTTCATTGTGCTTGTGCTGTCCCTAAAGAGCTCAAGACACGACGGGGTGGGGGGCTTCAAAAGCATCTGGAGATCCTGCCAAGTACTTGTCTACAACTGTGTGCAGCAAAATATCTTTACAAGCCCAGCCCTAAGGGACTTGCCCAGGACCACTCAGGAAGACTGTGTCAGAACAAGGGCTCTGTCCTTGGTCTTTTATGGGTTACATTGCCATACTAGCTCCTGGACCATCCTCCCCCTCCTTGTCCCTCTCAGCAGCTTCAACCCCAGTTAATTAAAAGATAAAAAAATGAAGGAGTCAGGTGTCAAGTTTGGTGCAGAGGTCATAGGCAGCTGGTGTCAATAAATAGGGTGGGATTTGAACTCGAAGGATGCCGCGCTGCAAGCGTTCCCACTCTCCCTCCACCTTTGAATGCCACATATGCCATTCAAAGGCTTTGGGCAGCTCTAAAGCATGGAGGGAGACCCACATGTTGTGTGGGACAGAGTCTGTGGCAGCTGAAGCTGAATGGCTGATCTTTTTACCTGCTGCAGCTCAAAGGTGGCTTTTTGCTTCTTGAGGGCTTCCCTCCTTGCCACTGCCATAGCTGTGCATGCAATAAACCCCATTAGGGAACCGAGCGTTGGTCTGTGAAGACCCCCCAGCTTCTGGGTCCTCCATAAGTCATGTACGTCTTGTTTCCTGGAGGTCAGCAGCATCTGTGCAAGCTGTACAAGGGTACAAAGTGTGGCTTTGTGGGGCTGTTGCCATTTCCCATGTCCAAGGATGGAAATAGTGCTAAAGCCACCACAGACATCATAGAGAAGTAGGGCTGGAAGGGATCTCCAAAGGTCACCTAACCCACCCCCTTGCCATCCCTATCCAAACCATCCTATACAAATCCATCATCTAATCTCGTTAGTAAAACTGCCAGCAACGCTGACACAACACAAGATATAACACCCTAACCCACCACAGGTAAAGCAAAGGGACCACGGCAGCCAGCGTCCTGCTTCTGTAAAAGGTTGTTAATATACGCTGAAGAGATGCCAGGAAGAGGGATCAGTCCGTACCAATCTGAGCACGGGGTAAAATTGCTTCCTGACCCCAGCTATGGTGATATGCAAGCTTGAGATTCACTTGAGGCTTGAGCTACCAAGGAATTAACTCCTTTTGTCCTGGGCTGCAGCGAGCAACGTAATGTTCGACACAAATCCCATAAGGGAGGGGTGTGTGCATGTGAGCCTGCACACCCCCGCCTTGTCGGAGGCTGAACCTGCTCTGAGAACAAAACAGCTGCCAAACTCACACATGCAGGGAAAGATGCAGCCCACAGAAAACAGAAGGTGTCTTAATGTCTTAGTATCATTTATTATTTGTATAAGAACACCACCACCCCAGGCACTCAGCAAACCCAGAGCTACAAGGCAGCCTTTGCTCCAAGAAACCCACAATCCTGGTCACTGCTTCGACCGCCAGGCTCATTCACCTTCCACTACACCGACACATCCTTACAGTCTATTTTTACTGCTGTCCAGGGCTAAGTACAGACAGTCAAAAAGCCCGAGGCTGAATTGATTCAGTCTTTGCAAGTTAATCTAAACCACACAGATTCAATTGAAACAGAAGTGGGCAGACATTTCCCTTTGATTCAGGAAATGCAGTCACAGTGGTTCGGCCAGACACCCGGGAGTGCTGGGGCATGGCTAGGGAACAGCTCTCTGGCTGTGTGTTCACTTCCTCTTCCTGCTGCCCCCGCGGTCTCTGGGATTTGCAGTCCAGAATCATAGCAGCAAGACTCTGCAGGGTTGCTCATCACTTCCTCTTCCTGTTTCACAGTTTCATAGTAGCTAGAGTCAGGAGGGACCTGGACAGATCATCTAGCCTGACCCCCTGCCACAGGCAGGAATGAATGCTGGGTTCACAAGACCCCAGACAGGTGATCATCCAACCTCCTCTTGAATTTGCCCAAGGTAGGGGCGAGGACCACTTCCCTGGGAAGTTGGTTCCAGATTCTGGCCACCCTAACTGTAAAATATTGCCTTCTGATCTCCAACCTAAACCTATTCTCTATCAGCTTATGACCATTGTTCCTCGTCACCCCAGGTGGTGCTGGGGAGAAAAGAGCTCTGCCTATTTGCTGTTGATCCCCCTTGATGAGTTTGCAGGCAGCCACCAGGTCCCCCCTCAGCCTCCTCTTGCTGAGGCTGAACAAGTTCAGGTCCTTCAGTCTCTCCTTGTAGGGCTTGTCCTGCTGCCCTCTCACCAAATGGGTGGCCTCCTCTGAACCCTCTCCAGGCTGGCCACATCCCTTCTGAAGTGCGGCGCCCAGTACTGGACGCAGTACTCCAACCGCGGCCTGACCAAAGTCGCGTAGAGGAGGAGTATCACCTCTCCGGACCGGCTTGAGATGCACCTTTGGATGCATGACAAGGTATGGCTGGCCTTGCTGGCTGCGGTCTGGCATTGGTGGCTCATGTTCATCTTGGAGTCAATAATGACTCCAAGATCCCTTTCCGCCTCTGTGCTGTCAAGAAGGGAACTCCCCAGCTTGTATGTGTGCTGTGGATTCCTTCTCCCCAGGTGCAGCACCCTGCATTTGTCTGCATTGAACCCCATCCTATTCTCATCTGCCCACTTTTGTAGTCTGTCTAAAGCTAGTTGCAGCCTCTCTCTCCCTTCAAGTGTGTCCACTTCGCCCCACATCTTAGTGTCATCAGCAAACTTGGATAGCGTGCTTTCCACCCCCTCGTCCAAGTCACCGATGAAGATGTTAAACACTGCGGGTCTGAGGACCGAGCCCTGGGGTACCCCACTGCTCACATCTCACCAGGTTGAGTACAACCCGTCCACCACTACTCTCTGGGTGCGCCCCATCACCCAATTTTTTACCCATCCAACTGTGCAGGCATCAATGCCACAGTCACTTAATTTATTGATGAGGATGGGGTGAGAGACAGTGTCAAAGGCCTTCTTAAAGTCTAGAAAGACTATGTCCACAGCGACACCATCATCCATGTATATATATATAAACAAGATAGATCGATAGATAGATAGATAGATAGATATGTCAGAGCCTGAAACAAAACTCAGGAGAGTTGACAACTATTCCTACACCCCAGGTCATCTAAACCCAGCTGGGGTCATCTAGACCCAGCACTCTTTCCTGCCTATGCAGGGGGGTCGGACTCAATGATCTATTGAGGTCCCTTCCGACCCTAACATTTATGAACCTATGAATCTATGAATATATATCCTGTTCCAGGTCAAATTAACCAAATCAGTTCCAAATTGTATCGTTCAAGCAGAACGCAATCATTGCAAACAATACTGATTGAATAGGTAGGACTCAATTGTTCTAAACACCATGTACAGCATTACAACCGGTGATTTTCCTCCATCCTAGCCTCTCAACCTTCAGATACTCCCAAATCCATGGGCAGGCATTCTACTTGCAAGCTCAAGGCCAGAGGTTTTGAGGTTCGGATGCCCCCAGGTACTGCAGGTGAGCATCCTCCATCCCTGACTCTTTAGTGTGGGACTTCAGATACTCCCTACACTTGATCTTAGCCCACAAGAGGCCCTATGCTTTATATAGGCAAGGATTTCTTTGGGTGCTATCACGGCTGCAGCACCACTCTGATGCTATGGTACGGGCAAGTCACTTCATGCCTCTGGGCCTCCCACAGCTGCATAGCTGTATGCATTTGCTGGCCTGCTGGCTCGCTCTAGCAGCTCTGTAATGATCAAGCTGCTTCCCTTGGAGCCAACTACATCCCGAAAAGTGCTGGAGTGTTTACTACCAAAGCCAAGGAGAGGGAGAAGGGCTTGCGAGATGGATCCACGAGGCACCAACTCCGCGCTATGACCTGCCCTACTGCTTTACCGCTTCCCCTTGCACCGTCAGGGCCATGTTGTATAGCCCACTGGAGCCACAGGTGTCAGGGCATGAGCGTGCTGCGTGGGGCTGGATGCAGACGGTTTGCATGGCAACCTGAGCTAGCAAATCATTCCCCTGCGAGCTGCAGCCAGATGAGAGACGGAGGTGGGGGGAGACATTCTCACTCCTGCCTTTTCTGTGCCTCCATGTGAGGCTCTGGCTTGAAATGATCAGCCTGTCGCTATTTCTGCTTGCCTGTCAGCAACATGAGATATCTCTGCCTATGTGGAGGGCATGGAAACACAGAGGCAGCTCTGCCTATCACGAGGACATGGAAATCCTCTTCCGATCACATCCGACGGAAACCTCCCTGATGCCAAAACAGTTTCTAACAGTCCTTTTCCTGCAGACCCTCATGAGAGCTGGAAAAAGCACAGTGGGTTAAATGTATCTCCTGGATAATAGGGGTTTGCACCCTTTGTCCCCATCCTATTCTCTCAGAGGGCAGAAAGCCTTTTCTGGGATTGAAACCAAAGATGGTTTCCCAAACTGGTTTAACAGCAATGAGCAGAGGCAGGGAAGACATGCAGAAGCAGTCTCGTGTGCCAGCGAGCCCCTGCCGTTCCAAGCCCTTGTAATTCAGCTGGATTGAACATGTAGCACATGTGTAATCAAACCACCTCAGGGCTAGGAAGCCTGTCTGAGTTACCCAGATCACCCCTTGGTCCCCTTCCTTGCAGGGCAGTCATTCGGGTTATCTTAGCTAATGGTCATATTCTTCCTGGGCTGGATCCTCCACTCACACTGCTCTGGTATGCGATGTAATTCAGCCAACTTCTGTAGACCTGCTCTGGATTTATGCCTTTGCACTGTGTCCCCTGGTGATACGATTACCCATCTCCCCATGTCACTCTTGTGTGATAGGGGAGGGCAATTACAACAGGGAAACTGAGGCACAGGGAGCTAGCTCCACAGAAGTACTTTGGCCTTGATGCCCCCGGTAGCAATATGATACCTGCCCCTGTCCAGCACCTCCTTTCTTTACCTCTCCTGCCATGCCTTAATGTTTCTTACAGTGTTCAGGGTCCCAAAACCTGGCTGGTCTTTCCCATGCTCAGCCAGCCTCCTGTCTTGCCCCTGGGACACTAAACTTTCCCTCTTGGCACCATCAGTGCCTCAGGGCACCAGTCGCCTTATGAGCTGTTTTAGTGGTCTCCATACTCTCTTGTATCCACACCCATGCTTCATAGACGTTGCTTCTGATCCATGCACCAGCCTGCAAAGGCTTCAGCCCTCTTGGCTTGGGCCCACTGCTTGCTCAAGCCATGGACTCCTAAGCTTAGCGCCACTTCCTCTGGTCCTCTCGAGTCTAGCCTGCCCCCTGTTTCGTTCACGCTTTTCTTCATCCCTTTGCAGGGCTTGAAACCATGAGCACCCCAGGCACCCTGGTCCTCCCCTACAGCCACAACCCAGTGCTCCAGTCACAACCTTAAATGCAACACCACTTCCAGCATCCAACTAAAAGTCCCCCACTGCTCTTTGCATGCTCTCCCCCCAGCTCTCATGGGTGGCTTGGGTGCTTGTCTCCTGCAGCTCCTCTCTCCCAGGAGCTCCTCTCCCTGTAGCATGCAGGGCCAGACTGCCTGCCTTGCTTCAGGCACTGGGTTTATATGCTCCCAAAGCACAGGTGATTCCCTAGCCCTATGCAGGGTTTTCCCCTTCTTGCTTAATGGCCAGCCTGCCTTCCCTTTCTGCAGCTTAAACCTTTACCCTCCGGCTGCCTGGGCATCTGCTCCATGCAGCAAGCTGATTGCAGCGCAGCCAGCTGTTGCTCAGCTGCTGCCTGCACAGCAAGTGGCTCCCACATACAAGAAGACCTAAGACCTTCCCAGTGGACTTGGCTACTAGGAAACACTGCTGGTGGAGATGTGCCTTAAATCTTGCCCCTTGGGTCCTTCTAACTCCCCTGGGAGGCACCCCAGTCAGATTCAGTGCCCAGAGTCTTTGCCTGGACTTCGGCACTTGAGTCTGGCCTCTCAGCAATGGCTCGAGGGCTCCCGGTCAGACACAGACCCTTCCCTGGTGCCCAGAGCTTGGTGCCTCAGTGCCTGAGGAGAGCAGGAGCGAAAGCACGACCTGGTTCTCAGTTTGGCTCATATAGGTGGTGGCAGCTATGGGTCCTATTCTGAGACACGTCACTCTCAGGATAGAGGAGCTGGAGTTTGGATTTGGGGCTGGGGATCCCACCTCTGGCACTTGTGGTACCCTATAACTTTTATGTATATATTTATATAGACATATCTTTTTACACAAAAAGAAGTCACAGCCTGAAACAGGACTGCTGTGCCACATCTCAGTGCCTCTGGCCTTGTGGTAAGTCATTCAGGAAACCCCTGGGAGAGCTGAAGTGAGCCCTTAGGCTCCATAGGTAGGAAATAAACTTCATTTCTTATTTGTTTTTATTCCCTACCTATTATTTATTTAGTTTATATCCTACCTATGGGGACTTTTTACCATCTTTAATTTCCCCTGAGCCTGAGGAAGGGTGTGTGAGCCTGAAAGCTTGCAGAAAAAGACATTTTTTTTTTTTTTGCAATTTCTTAGTTGGTCTAATAAAAAGTATCATCTCTGAACCAAGAGTTCTTGATTTTTAAATTTCTAATATTGTGTGGTACTCATGGCACCCTTCAAAGGATGTCATGGCACCCCAGGGTGCTGCGGTACCTGCTGTAGCAGAAGGAGAAGCTAGAGAAGACCCTCATGAGAGCAGCACTATAGTGGATGCAATGAACCTCTGAGCAAGGCGGTTTCTTGGGGGGCAAATATTCTTTCCCCTTCCACCCAGCTCCTGTCCAGTGCATTGCCTTGTCCAGGCTAGAGGGTGGGCACTTTTGAACCAGCTAACTAAACGCATGTGATGCCTGCTCAACTACCCAGCACACTGGTAACAGCGGGGACCTCTGTGAGCTGCCGGAGCTGAGGCTGCATCATTAGGGGTTGCATAAGTGGTCATTAGGGGTCACAACCTCAGAGACTGGCAGGGAGAGGGACCTTTGACACACACTCACCATGGGGTCACAAATGCATAAATGCTGTTCCCAGGCAGAAAACAGGCCACGGGACAGTAAACTGGAAATGCTGTAGGCTTGACACTCATTTCAGGCTGCAAGTTTCCATATGCCCTGCCAATCTGTTCCTTAGGAAAGCCCTGCTGTCTTTAATGCTCCATCTGCTTTGCTGGCTCGTTCCTGTTTGATCTATATTCTCACTTCCCCTCATCCTTGCACCGAGCCGCGAGTCCTCAGATGTTTGTGCCAGACCCCGCTGCATTCATAAGCTCCCTGAATGGAGGCGTTGCAGAGAACAGAGGCTGCATCAGTGCCCTTGAGTGCAGGGAGCTGCCCGCTTCGTGCCCAGCCTGGCTCCTTGTTAATAGGAGCACAATGAGAGGAATGCACCGTTTTCCCCAAGAGCCATGTTGCACCAGCAGGTCCCTTTACTATGGCAATCAGCGGTGCTGGGAGCAGGGCCTGGTCAAGCAGAGGGATTGGACACTGAGATTGGTCTGCTCTGGCCTGCTCCCACCATTGCACTCATTAGGGGCAGGATCAAGTCCATGATGACGGTCCTACTGGAGCAGACTTGTGACGGCAGCGGCTCCTCCCTGGGGGGTGCTCGTGCTGCTGTTTTACACCCTCCGAGCATCTAGCCCATACTAGCGTGGGTGAAACATGCCAGTTTCCATGACTACCACACAGGGCATGCATGCTGCTGGCATGACCTCCAAACACCACTGGCTTCCCAGCTTGAATGACCAGGTAATGGGACCCACCTCCGAGGGTGGCCGTGACACCCCTCTGACAGCCAAGCTGATCCTGATTTGCCTCCCAAGGCCACCACGTCTGCTTTTTGTGCCACCCATCTTTGGGAGTATTTGGGAGGCTGCCCTTGGAGGGTTAAAGTGAGCCCTGGGCACTGCTTTCAGACTGGCCTCGGTCCCTTATCCTTAATCTCCGTCTTTCTCTCTCAGTCCCATGGAAGCTAAAAGATAAGGGCAGACTTTGCTATGGGTCTACAGGTGTCCTGTCTGCCCTGGCTCCCAAGCAGCTCCCTTGCAGTCCCACAGCCCCTATCTTTCCTCTTCCCCTGGCTGCTTGCTCTCCTGCAGCGATCCCTACCTCAGCTGCCTATGCCAAATTGCAGCCTCCTAATGCTGCCACCTTATTCGCTCGGTGGCAGGGATTAAGGGACCCTGCTGTGCTGTTCGCAGCTGGGTGCACGGGAGTCGGCTTTCAGCACAAGTCTAATGCAAAGCGGAAGCTCACACCTCAGGAACCAGATGCCTTCAGTCCCCTGACCCACAGCCCTATCCAGGTCATTGCTTGCCTTCATCTTTGGAGGGACCACCCAAGACACGGGGGAAAAAGAAAGGACCTCTTGCTTTTCACTAAGGGTGAATTTCCCCGCTATGCCACGGACCGGCACCAAACAGACACCATCCCACTGCCCCCTCCCAAGCCCTATTATTGCAAAATCTCCTTGCTGACTCTCAAAGCGGGAACAGGGGAGCACCAAAGATCAGCAGACAGCTTTGGGCACGGCTGCCATACGTTGCTACGAGGCAGGCATATTCGATTTCTCAGCCTTGCAGGATTTGGCCAACAGCTGGTATGGGCATGGTTGCTCCTCTCTGAAGTTTGGGAGATGCTGTAGCAGGTGCTGGCCCCCGATGGGAAGCGTTCAGGATACCGGGTGGTGGATCTGAGCAAAGCTGAATGATCTGCGTTTCCCCCCCATGAAAAAACCACCAACAGGCTCCTGCCTTATGTTTCTGGATCAGTGGGTCACAGCTATTTCAGGCATCTGTGTCATTATAGCAGGCAATGCTCCCGCTTAGGTGAAACCTCCTGCTGAGAATTCAAGGAGTTGTTAAAAAACAAGTGGAAATAGTATTTTTTTAAAAATAACACAGCATAGACCAATTCCCTGATTTCTTGCCAGCCCTTTTATATTCTTAGACACGGTAGGGGGGGCTGACAAGGCTCACATCCAGCTGCTGCCCTGGATAGATGGATGGTCCTTCTTTAATCACAGTTTGCACCAGAAAAAAGTGCTTGGTAGGGCTCTCCAATGCAAAACATTGTTAACTCCATCTTATCAGCAAGGGAATGGATAGGCAAAGCCATTGAGTAACATGCCCAGCGGTACAAACTGAGTCAGTGGCAGAGCCGGACGTAGAGGCAAAGCCATTGAGTAACATGCCCAGTGGTACAAACTGAGTCAGTGGCAGAGCCGAACGTAGAGGCAAAGCCATTGAGTAACATGCCCAGCGGTACAAACTGAGTCAGTGGCAGAGCCGGACGTAGAGGCAAAGCCATTGAGTAACATGCCCAGCGGTACAAACTGAGTCAGTGGCAGAGCCGGACGTAGATTTGCAGAGATCTGATCCCTCACAGCCCTGTGCCCTCACCACCCACCCCCTCCTCTCTGCTACATCTTTTGCAAGGCTGTCACAATTTATTCATGAACTGCCACCATCTGAGAATGAGAAAGCACAGGACTTGGAGCAGAACTGCAGAGACTGGATCCACAAAGCTTGAGATTTTTCTCTACCCGCCAATGCACAGCGCAGATTTGTCACGAGCTTTGAAATGTTCATCCAACAAGAGGAAAATTACAAAACACCAAAAATTGCTCCCTGCTGCACGGCTGTGACAACACGTGACTTCCCCGGCTCCCTTTCTGCCCTGTATCTATGCTCTCTGGGGATGCAGATATCTTCCTCTTTGTTTGACCTTGGTCAGGGTCTCCAAGTACTTCTGTAACGTAGAGTCGCCGTGAGAAGTACGGTCTTACTGGGACGTACGCATCCTGAATCAGAGAAGGCCCCAGCAAAGCAAGCTGCGCTTGGCAGAAACTTTCCATCTTCCAAGGTTGTCTCCGCATGAGCAGCAGATTTGTTTTCATAGGTTCCCAATGCTAATTTCTTGCTCCCCTTGATTTGAATAAATGGCCAGTGCTCTGTTTGTTGTCTCTCAGTTATCCTCCCACTAACCAGGCCTGCAGCCCAGCTGTTTCAGCTTGGCAGGTGGCCTCAGACAGATGGGAGAAACACCCACGCACGCTCTGTCAGTCGTCTCTTTTGCTTATGTTGCTCCCTGCTGTACGTGGCTCTTCGCGGGGCTGAAAATAGGGTGAGGTCCCTGCCCTAAGGATCCTGAAGCTTGGCTTGTAGCAATACCACATTGACATCTCTTAAAGGATCAATATTTTCCCCAAGCCTCAGTGGTGCATGACGCCAACCAGATCATCACCCCCCATTTCTGTCCCTAACAGCATGCCAGAGAGCAATGGTGCCAGCATCGCAGGCAGCAGCTTGTGCCTTCCCACCTGAATAACCAGGTACTGTTTGCAGCTGGGAACAGCCGTGATGGGAAGCTGGACTGGAGCTTGGGTTCACAAAGCACCTGAACTGCTCAATCAGTGTGACCCTGAAATATTTCCTGGGGGAGTTTGCAAAACATGGGATGAGGGTTATTGCTCTTGACTTATTGCGTGGGGGCTCGGTGACAGCCATGCAAGTCACATGCAGTGTTAAGCACCCACCTTCTTTTCAGGAACATATTCCTTGTGCATTCAGTAAAGATCTTGGAGGCTGAGATTTCCAAGGCTGCCTGTGGGATTTGGACACCCCTTCCAAGAGGAGCTGGGTGTCCAAATCTCTCCTTCTGCTCTCAAGTATTTGGCTGATATTGGCAGGAGGAGAAGCAAGGGAGATCCTCTGAGCCTGGTTGTGAGGAAGGGTTGGAAGGACCCAACTGGGGTCACGGATGCATGTCGAATCCCTCGGCCATGTGGTGGGGTGGCTGGACCTGACATATGTCCCGGTTCTGGGTGGCATCTGTCACCTGGGGGCTTTGTGCACACCGACCACAGGGGTTGACTTGCGCTTGGGGCATTAGCTGAGAACTGGCCTGGCAGGAACCTCTGCGGTGTTTCACTACAGAGAAGCAAAGTGATATTTTTCTGTCTGTTGACGAGAGACCCCAAGATGAAAGCCCTGGTGACTGTCACACAGCCCTGGTGAGTGCAGTACAACCCTGATGACTGCAGTACAGCCCTGATGACTGTAGTACAGCCTTAATGACTGTAACACAGTCCTGGTGATGGTAATACAACCCTGGTGACTAGTACAGCTTTGATGACTGTAACACAGTCCTGGTGAGTGCAGTACAGCCTTGGTGACTGTAGTACAGCCTCGATGACTGTAACACAGCCCTGGTGAGTGCAGTACAACCTTGGTGAGTGCAGTACAGCTTTGATGACTGTAACACAGTCCTGGTGACGGTAATACAACCCTGGTGACTTTAGTACAGCTTTGATGACTGTAACACAGCCCTGGTGACGGTAATACAACCCTGGTGACTTTAGTACAACTTTGATGACTGTAACACAGCCCTGGTGATGGTAGTACAGCCCTGGTGACTGTAGTACTGCCTCGATGACTGTAACACAGCCCTGGTGAGTGCAGTACAACCCTGGTGAGTGCAGTACAGCTTTGATGACTGTAACACAGCCCTGGTGAGTGCAGTACAACCCTGATGACTGTAACACAGCCCTGGTGATTGCAGTACAACTCTGGTGACTGTAGTACAGCCGTGGTGACTGTAGTACTACTTTGATTTCTGCAGCCCAGCCCTGGAGACTGTACAGGTGCAGCACAGGAGACGTGTAACCTTACCCATAAGAGGCCTGGGCCCAAACCTTCAGAGGATGTTTCTACAGGGGACAGAGGTGTCAGGTCCTCAGGACTGTTTCCTGAGCGCAGTCCCACACAAGGGCTCTTGAGTTGCCCAGGGAGACACCATGCCCCAGACACATCCCTCGCTGTTCCCTTCTTCCTCGAGAGGGGAAGGGAGTTACCACAGTCCTGGCAAGGAGCTTATTCATGCCCAGCCGGCCATTTGGGCCAGTGAATGGGAGAGGAGCCCCCCCACCCAATCCGCTTTCTCTTTGGAGTGGGGAATGTGGGAGTAGGGGCACACGCCACCCCTCACCTGCTCCCTGGACAGTGCCAGGGCCTTGCTGCCCTGCTCCAGTGTAACAAAGACACATGTGGCTCCACGGAGGTGGCCCACGGGAGGCCACTGCTGCAGTGGTGGTGGTCAGGTTGATGCTCTAGGAAGCAGCTTGAGACCATGGCTTTGTCTGCACTGGGATCTGAGCCACCTGCATAGCCGTGCATGCCTCCACAGGGCAACCTGCATTGCACCGGGGTTTCTTGTGTCTGCAGCAGGGGCTTGTCTGCAGGGGAAACCAGCCTGCTGACGTAGCATTCACTCTTGCACACTAGCCGCCCAGGGGGGCATCCTTCTTGTGTGGCCAGAGTGCCCTTTGGGCGGGTTGCTCCACCATGGGAGCGGAGTAAACTGAGCCATGCAGGAGTCATAGCATGGGATAGGAGCGTCTTGCTTCAAATTCAAGGAGCTATCACAGGATAGCCATCTTGCTTCAAATGCAGTCCCACCTTCCTCCCCAAGCTTATTCTCCAGTTAATTTTCCCTGTGGAGGCGGCTGAAAGCAGGGGCAGCAAGCAGGGCAATTTGCAAGCAGTTCGCGGGGAGCAAGAGGAGGCAGGGGGAGAGGAAGAGGAGCCAGGCACCAGACACCCAGTCCTGCTCTGGGAAGGTAAGTGCCTGTGTGTTTGGCTCCCTGAGTGTTTGCTGAGGGGCTGCATGCTTGGGCCTGTGCTTTGAGCACTCGGGAGTGCTGCCAGCTGGGTGATGCCTGCCTGTATCTGGCAAAAGCCCTAACAAGGGGACAGAGATAGTTCAGGCCTGGAAGGGTATAAAAGGAGTCTAACTGAGCAACCAGGTTAGCAACCTGGCATGGGAAATACCACGACCACCACAATGGTGGCAGGGGAAATACCTTGACCTAGGTAATGCAATTATAATGGCAATGTGTAGCGGAGGGTTGCACCCCTGTCTGCTTGCGGACAGGGCTCCCTATGAGAGCCTCATAGTTAGCTTCCCACTGGCCAGCGTCCAGCTGGAGGATCTCAGCTACACCCCGATTTTATGGAAATAACTTGCTCCCGTGGGCATACGCCTGAAGTCAAGTGAAACTTGGGGGCAACTGAGCCCCAGGTCTCTGGGCTTGGGCTTGCACATAGGATGCCCAGCAAAGGATTTGGAAGTATCTGAAGCCCCAGGCTGGGGTGGAGGATACTTGCCGGCCACATGTGGTTCTCAGACGATTCAAACAGATTTGGACCTGATTTGGCTAATCTGACTTGGGACACAACATTTTTGTCTTAACCTACGCCCCGTCCCGGGGAGTTTGCAAGCAGTTCACAGGTCAGTTTGCCACCCCCATCTGGAACCCTGAATGTAAGCTCTTTCTTTTATTTAGGATAGCTAACCTACCTGTATTTAGTATAAGTAGCTAAAACTCAACAGTTAAACCAATACTTAAGTCCCTTATTTAACTGGAGTCTAGAGCAAGGGGGATTTTGCCGGGGAGTTTGACTGGAAACTCTCTCGCCTTCCTTCACGGTGAGCTTGATGAGAGGAAGCAAGGAAGAAGGAAGCTTTTGCGACCAAGAAGCAGTGCACCCGCCAGCTTACAGGGGAGTTTGCTAGGGACAGTAGCAAAGGTCCCTTCCACCCCTAACTTTCTGTGATTCTGGGGAAATGCATCGGGGCTCAGAAATACTTGCTTTTCCCTTTCAAAAGCTATTGTAATATATAAATAGCCCTTGCTCACTGTGGGTACAGACTCTTCCTAATGACCTCCTATGTCTTTCTTGCAGTATGGTTGGCGTGCTGTTGTAGCCATGATGGCCCAGGACATCTAAGTGGGATGATGGTTTTCTATACGATACCTTCCTGGATAGAAGAGAGTTACCTGCGTTGTACGATAAAGGATTAACTCCTACCTCCTTTTCATATGACCCACGGGAGTCCCGGTTCCTTGGATGTGGACACTTGGCACTTTAGCAGTGTCTTACATTGGTTTGTGCACTGGTGCGAGTTATACCAGTGTCCAGAGAGGACAAGCCACCAGCTCTTCCTAGCTGCCCACAGTAGGAGCTATTCCAGGACCTCACCACTAAGTGGCAGGGGACGCTGTACTAACTTTCTTGCATGAAAATTAATGAATAAGGCTCCAGATTCCAGACTTGAGCATCGGTGGAACTTATGCCCTTATGCTTCTGACTTTCCCTGGGGTAATTTTACCCTGGAGTTGAGTGACTTACATTGGTTCAAGCCATGTGTCTTCCCCACCTTTGCATGACTGTAAAGGCAGATTAGACTGATATACATGAGCTCCATCTCTCTAGCCTTTGAGACATCTCCCTGTTCAGCCTTACATGAGGTTAAGAGTCCTGCTATCAAATCCACTTTGCAGCCAGCTTTCCTAGCATAGCAGGATTCCTTCTGTGCCCCCCACCCCCAAATGGGTAATTTTGCTAATCCCATCAAAATAACAAACAGCATCTCAGAGCCTGGAAATTACCAGGCATTAGATAGTGTGCGGTTCCTTTGTATAGGGCTGTTATTCATGAATGCGTTTAATAGAGCTTTTCTGAACTCTAATTTTATGGGGGAGCTTGAAGGATGGATGATTTTCAGAGCGAGGAATTTCAGTGGATTCAGCCCAGGCAGATAACACGGAGGAAAAGGGAAGGGGGACGGGCTTTTAATATTCAGCAATGCTCTTTAAATTTTGTATCCTGGAAGAATTGATGGCCTGATCCTTCATGGTGCTGGCTGGCACCAGCTCTGTGGGGCTTCAGCAGCAGTTGCTCAGCATCACGCAGCGTTGGGCTCCAGCCTCCGAGCTCATCGTGCATGAAGTCATCAGAGTCAAAAACCGCGCCGGATTTGACCAAGGGATCGGGCACATGAGCGGTTCTCAGGAAAACCCAGATCCGTTCGAATGAATGACGGCACATTTTGCAAAGGAGAATAAACCTCAGGTCTGAAGGTTGAAGCAGGTCCCTCAGGATGAAGACCAACAGGTGCACCTCACTTAGCAGCGCTTCCTTCTCAAACATCACCATTCCCGGCGTGCCGGGCTGTGTTTGCAGGAGATGAGCTGGTCAGGTGGAGAAACCCCTGGTCAAGGAGCCTGGGTTTTACTCCTGGATGGATGATTGCCCAGTCATACAACTGGAGGCCATGCCACCTGACCCCCTCTGTACCTCTGCAGTAGCATAGAGATCAGGATGCTTCCCAAGCCATCCAAAGAGCTTTCCAAACGGCGAGCACACAGGGCTCAGTGGCAGCAGTGTAGGCTCCCACAGACTAGCATAATGATGACATCCGTAGCTTGGTTAGCTCCAAACCCTGAGCCCATGCGGTAGAGTTCCAGGACGACGGTTCACTAACTTGTGCATTTAGCATCTTCTTTTCTTTGCACACACAGTGTGCTGAGGCTCTCACCTTGCTGCAAGGGGCATAACCCAAACCTTAGTGAAATGTGAATTCTGAGCCTCTATCCATAGCAGGGGAGATGGCACGGAGGCCATCATGGCAAGTGATCCCCCAAGCCCGGCAGATGCTACACTGGTTGAGTCTGAGCTGTTTTGTGTGCAATTTACAGTCTCTGCAGAGCAGTTGTGAAAGGGGAGGACAGACACCAGACTTGAACCGCTTCAGGAAGGTCGCTGGTTGGGAACTGGATCACAATCGTCCCTGGACACAAGTGTCTGCATGTACGTTGCTGTTGCTAAGGGCTCTAAGTAGAACGGTCACCTTTTAGGGGCTGAGCTACTGCAACGGGGGCGGCAGAGTAGTCAGGCCACCACGTCTTCCAGCGGTCTGTGTCCACGAGGGAGGAAAACTGGGTTTGGCGGGACCCTAAGAAAGGCATGGCCCATGGCTGCAATTTCTGTTCTTGTTCTCAAGAAAAGAAAAGAAAAGAAAAGAAAGAAGGAGCCCACTCAATCAGGTCCCAAGCTTATTTGGGGCAGAGATGCAGCCTGTGAGGTGCTGGGAGGGCTGAGGGGATCCCTGCTTGTGGTTCCCAGGTGTCCGAGCGCTTCCAGGACCACCTCCCCTCCCAGCCCCAAGAGCTCCAAGGCTTTTCTGAGCACTGAGTTGTTGCATGTGTAGCATCCGCTTCCCTGGCTTGCCCTTCAGGACTCGAAATAGAGACCTGTAGAGCTGAAAGCCTGAGCTGCTAGGGCCCGAACAAAGGGACCAAGGTGCTCTGGCAGGCTTGGGTCCCCTGTGTTTGGTGCAGGGGGGTGGTAACACTGACTCCCACGTGGGAGACCTGCACTGGCGGGTGAGAATTAAACACAGAACAGAGCTCCTGCATTTCAGTCTGGGCTCAGGCCTGGATCTTTGCTAACTCTCCTCTCTCTGGCTCACAGACACATAGCTCAGACCATATGGGGTGGGGATTTCAGGACCCCGTGCCAGCCAGCTGTTGAATCCAAGATCGAAAGAGACCTCAAGGGTCATCCCATCCAAACCCTGCACAGATTCACTGTTTCCCAACACGTGCCATTCTGCCTCTTTTTGCAAAACTCCAGCAAAGGAAATCCTAATGCTTCCCTGGGCAGTTCATCCACATTACCACGGACAGTCAGCAACTTGGCAGCTGCACTCAAGTTCTTACGCTCTTTTAATTCCCTCTGGCATGTCATTGTAGGACGCTGATTTGGTTCCATCATTTCCTGGATTAGTTTATAGTCAAAGGGTAATCATCCAGGGACGTTTGCAGGACGTGTGCTACTGGTTTTGAGTTGCAATGGTGTCACAGGGAGGAATTTTTGCCATTGGGGGGATCCAGTCGGGTACTGGATGTGTCTGTGAGAGTGCATCCCTTTCCCTGGACTAGCACCGCTCAGAGAGAACATGGATCTTCTTCGAGGTGGCAACTACCAGAGGCTGTCTTCTTTTGTAAGGGGTAGGAGCTGATGGCTTTGGAGCTGAAGGACCAGGATACGGCTGCTGGGTCTGTGGGTGGATGTGGCTCATTAGGGAAAGGTGGTGGCCTAGTCTGTGTTCAGGAAGCCCCGGGGCTCTGCTCCGAAGCTCATTCAGACACATGCACTCCCTTTAAAATTTGGGCTAGAATCAGCCTTTGTGCTTGGTAATGCCTTTTACCTACAGCATCACTTGCAAGCCCACAACGTGAAGGGAAAAGGGAGCCTGATGTCACGGTGAGGATGACTTCCTAAGCTTATGTATAACACCTTCTGTCTGTAGCCCTCCGGCTCACGCGTGCACCTCTACACAGGCATTTATGGCATGGGCGGTACGAGGTGGTGCATGCGCTCATACAGTCATCTCCTTTCCTTTAGGCGCTTGGGTTAAGCCAATAATGTGATCGTTGAAAACAATCTTGCTATGGGACTGTGTGGGCAGACCCTGGATTTGGAAAGGGGTGTGTGGGAGCATAATCCGGGCTGCAGGAGTGAATGTGCCCTAGCTTCCAGCCCCGCTCCCACCCCAACAAGCCAGGGTGAGCAAACTGCACCATGTAGGGGCAGCAGCAGGGGAGTTTTTCAAGTCTCTCAAGCAGGTAAAACCTTCCCTCTCATCCTCCTTCCCCTTTGAGCTCAGGGGCACATTTTCTCCCCTTCCCGTCCCTCTCCTTCTTTCCCGCTGGCCACTGTCACTGTCCCTCAGCTCACAAATTGGCTGAGCTGCATGTGGAGCCAAGGACAGCCAGAGACAGAGGTGGCAGCAGGCAGGTTCCCTTCCCCTGTGCCTGCTGCAAGACTAGTAATGAACACCGGAGGGGTCCAGGCACGAGGAGAAACCCACTCGCTGCTACTGCTGTCCCTGCCTGAGCCTGGCTCCATGTGAAGCCTGGGTGGAGAGCATAGGAGCTTCCCCACTTTCCCTTGCCCCCAGGGAAACCAGAGACAGCAGCAACAGCAGAGGTGGGGAAGGAAGGGGAGAGGCGGGGAGGTGCTGCGAAGCACACAGGGGCGGGAGGGGATTCTTACTTGCTTCAGGGACTTCAAAAAAAAGTCCCTGGCTGCTTCTCCTGCAGCATGCCTGGCGAAGCGGAGGGTGCATCTGCACCACTGCACCCCTCCTGCCCCTGCCCCTGAGTGTAAGGCACCTACTAAAATCAAGAACAATGTAGGTGCTTAACTATCTTTAAGTATCTGGCCTTTTAGCTTTTCTCCCATAAAATCAAACAACCGGGAAGAGGGGAGGAAATGAATGCAATGTAGCCCTCAAAACACAAAGCCCGACGTCACGCAGAGTTTTTATCTCGGAGACCCCATGAAGTCCCCTGTGGATTCTGCCCCGGCTATTGATTTTGCCTGCAAGCTGTTCGGATGCTGCAGAGACTGGCGACGCTATAAAACCCTAAGCGGGATGCACCCACTTTTACCTGTTTTTCTTGACCAAACGTTTTCTGCGCCTGGATTTTTAAATGAACCTCAGCTCCTTTTTGTTCCTACTGGATTAAACTAGGCCCTTGAAGCCAGAATCAAATAGCCCTGAAGTCCCAGGACGTTCAGGCCTGAAGCCAGATTGCAACCTGAACCCACCTCTGTTATTTACTAGGATTATTTTCACGTGGCTGAGGCTTAGAAGAGCCCCTTTCTAAATACATGGGATTCAACACTTCTGCCTTTTCATTTTCTGCCAAGACACGATGCTGCCAGGGTAATGAGAACATGCAAGCGTCAATGAATAGCGCGCCGAGATGAACAATACCAGCCTCTCTCCGGTCATGGCTCAGCAGGCATCAATGATCAGCTCTTGAATGCTGCTGGTTCTCTTCTGCTTGTGACGTCAAAAGGATGCTGAGATCTTAGACCGGAGGAAAAGAAAATCTAACAGAAGGCCACCGATTGCCTCAAGTTTCTGTGTCTCTGGCCAACACTTGAGAGCCTTTGATACGATGGATCGTGCTGGCAAGCCATGGAGGACGGAGGGAGGTGATATAGGGGCTGAAGTGAGGTGCTGGAAACAATGCATACAACTCTGGGGTCACCTGGGTGGAAGTCCTGGTGATCCCAAGGGAGCCTAGCTCTGTAGATCTACCATCAGGACTGGGGGATACATTTAGGAATGAACCAGCCCTATCCAGAAGAGTGGAGGCTGGGAGCGACCTGCAGTGAAATCCAGCTTCAAACTGTACCATGCTTTCCCTGCAAACCTTTGACATCTCTCTAAATACTCCCATGGTGTACCCCTGCCCTGCACCCAGGGGTCAACTGCTGCACACTTGGGCTGTGCTGATGTCAACCACCTACAAATGGTCTTATTGGTTCCCCGCGACTGTAAAAACCCTTTTCCACTCACCTCCACTTTCCATGTCTTGCAGAGCCCACCTGAGTATAATGCTGCATCCCGCCCTCAATCACTCTGCTGCCTCATTTCCCGCTCTTGTTTGTCTAGATTGATTGCAAACCCTTTGAGACGCTGCCTTACTTGCTCAGGATTATTTGTATAGCACCTGGCATGGTGAGACCTCAGTCTCAGCTGGAGCTTTCCCAAGCCACTGGGGTATAAAAAATCCTCCTAACGCTCTGGGCCTGGGTGAGTCTGAAGGAGGAGTTGAAAGGCAATGGCTTTGCCGATGGTTTTATTGAGTTTGCTTCCCCATTCAGCAGAGACGATGGGCAATCTGTTTATACTGATGGAGCAAAGGCTGGGACTGAGAAACTCAACAGCCTTTGCTTCTGCCAGTGCATCCAGGGGCTGGGACAGTGCATGCTCCTATACATGACTACTGTAGGTTTGACACTGGTACAAAGAGGATCTGTTGAAATGGGAAAGCAATGCCAGTTTGGTCTGCTGAGGACATTGCACTGGTGATCTGGAGGAAGGCAGAAACTAGGGAGGCAGAGAACAAGGCCGAGTCTCTGCTCAGATGCACTGAACATGCAAATGCAGGCTGCGCCGTACCAGGGAGAACGGGAGGGCAGTAATTGATTCTGAGACCTTGGCTTCTGAACACGTCGCAATGCAGATTGGTTTCCCCTGGCTATTCAGGTATTTGTATGGTTCCCACGATGCCGCAGGAGCTTATAGCCTGAACAGGCATCATGGACAAAAGAGGGAGGGGAGAAATAAAACTGCATCATCCCCACAGGACAGGCACACAGAGAGGTCTACGCTGCACAGGGACCCCAGGCAGTTTCCAGTGGCTTACCCTGATACCTACCACCACCCTCAGAGACAAGCTGGGAAACCGGTTTGGTAGGGCTGTAATTCTGTGAGCTGCAGGTGGAGAAGGAGCTGGCACTTGTCCTCTTTGCAATTGTGGATGCAGGCTGGATTGCCTAAGCAAACAGCCCAGCCGCGCACTTGTCCCAGTCACCCCAGTCACTGACGGCCCCTGGCAGACATTGCACTTCAGTAGTAACCTGGCCCCATGTTCATGCAATTAGTAGCATGATAAAACAAGGAATAAGCTGCAAAGTGATTGCACAAGACAGTTGTTATAACTTTGTGACCGGTTCCCATTGCGCCTTAAATCAAACATGGGGCCAGCGCCAATGGAGCAGCTGATTGGCTCTCCCACCATGAGAGCCCCTGGCTTGCTCTTTACTGATTCATGATGCTGGGTTCCCCCTGCACCAGCAGTATAGTGCAATTAGGATCTGATCCATGATCCCACAATCATGTTCCTCCCACATGTGTGTGTCAGGGCAGGGGGTGCAACTGCTGGGATCATGGATCAGATCCCACAGCACTTTGAAATGAATGTCTGTCAGCCCCCAGGGATGCTCCTTGGGTGACACACCTCTGAAGGAAACCCCGAGCCTCCCAACACCAAGAACCACGCTGCGTGTCCCAGGCCCCCATGGGCAAGTGCAGAAATAGGAAGGACAGCAAGGCAGGGAGGACGCTGCTGTGGAGTCGCTCACAGCCAGGTCCAGCTAAGCTTCCCTGGGCTAGCAAGGCACATGGCAGAGGTGGAAACTGTCTCCAATCTCCTGAATCCTACACAAAGGCCTTTCCCACAAGCATCTCAATGCACAGGGCAATGCTCATGGCCTGGCTGACGGGAAAATTGGCAGCACTCAGTCCTTGGAGGGCTGCTATAGACACTATGCTGGTGAGTGGGCAGTACTGGGTCCCCCCTGCCACACACACACAGCTGCACAGCTATGGCAGGCAAGACTGCTCCTGAGCAATGGAAATACGAGCAATGGAGTTTCCTGCAGAGCAGATTTGCCTCTTCTTTTCCCATTGTGGCTGCGTGTGAAGCTAGTGCTGAGTAAACTGCCCAGGGGTTAGACACAGATCAGGCACAGCCATACAAGACCCCACCATGGGTCAGTGGCTGGGGGAGCCAGAGGGAAATTTGGAGGGGAATTGGAGTAGACCCCTGAATCCTGCTGTTATCATGTCCTGGCACCTCAAGGATGCCCAGGGGTTGCCCTATTTGTCCCCTCAGGCAGGAGGATGGGCTTGGTGACCGCCTGAGGCCCCTTCTGATCCTGTTTCAGAAAGATTCCTGTGAAGAATCCCTATTTCTGCATTTATTGCTCTTCTTTTCACAAGATCTGCCTTTGCAGGGAGGGAGGATGCATTGGATGATCTGAGAGGGGGTTTCCCACCCCCTCCTGTCTCCTATTTCAGTGCTATAAGAAAAGGACACAAATTTATTGGATTGTTTGTGAAAAAAAAAGAAATTTCGAGTTCCCAAGTCAAGCAGAGAGTTTCTATGGCACCAAGGCTGCGGCGGGCCATCAGAGCTGCTATTGTAAACACAGGCTGGCAGAAGATCATTTGCATATGCTTTGCATGTCTGACCTTATCTCTCGTTTGCAGGCAATGATGTTCTTGAAGGCAAGTAGAATCAGAGGGAACAACAGGCGGTGAGTTGGATCGGACGAAGTGGGGAAACAAGTGGGATGAAGTGGGATTTCTAGCAGAGAATCATACAGAAGTGGGGCTGGAAAAGGGGCTGTCCAGTCCAACCCTCTGGCTAAGGCAGGATCAGCCCTATCCAAACCATCCTGTCCAAATCCATTGTCAAATCTATTAGCAGAACTATGCAGTCAGCCTCGACAAAACCACACAGCACCCTAACCTGCCCCAGGTAAAGCAGAGGGACTACGGCAGCCAACATCCTGCTGCTGCCAAGGTTGCTAAAAGGCAGACAAGGGTCTATGGGTAAATCTGATATCTTTTATTAGACCAGCTCAAATAGTTGGATGTCAACCCTCCCTCCATATATCCCACCTCCAAACAGAGGGTCCTTGGTGTCTGGGCTGTGGGCTAGTCCTCTGCAGAGCGACACAAGCAGTGAGCATATGCACACGTCAGTCCCCTACCCAGAGGGGTGGCTGTGCCACTAACCCCATTGTGCTGGCGGGCTGTGGACAGATGAAATCACTATTCTGCTTTAAAGAAGGGAGAGGCAGGACCGGGAATTATGGCTCATCAGCTGCTCTGCTGCAACTGCTTTGTGAGTCTGCTACTACCCCGCAGTGTGTGAAGCTGAAACGGGACACCTGGAAGGAGACGGCTGCAGAACTGCCAGCATCCAACTTCCATGCGGTGTGGGAGAGATTGGACGCCTTAAATAATCACAACACTTTGGCTTGCTCACCGGGAAATCCCCTCCGCACAGCCCTTTCGATGGGGGTAATGGCTTTGCCATATATAGCTGAAATGACCTTCCCAAGGGCACGCGGCACATTAATAGCAGAAAGCCCAAACAACTGGACAGGCAAGGTGTAAATACAGAAGCCCTAGCTTAGCTCCAGTGGGGGCATTGCTTAAATTACTTTGGCCGTTTCAACTGGAAACAGCCATTCTTCACTTCCTGTCCCAAACCCTGTCTCTTCTTGCTGCGAACACTTCTCTCCATGCCTTTCACTTGCCCTTGCCCTCCAGGGCTGCTGGGAACCTTGCCATCTGATAGCTCTGACGCCGGGAGCCGTCCACGGACCTCCGCGGCGCCTTTGTGACCTCCACACGTGCGCTATTTGGCACAGAGAGGACACGAGAGAAGCACGGGGTAGACAGAAAGGAGGGATGCAGACTGGATGCTTTTGCACGACGGTGTAAAACCGGCACAGACGGATCCTGTTCGGTGACGAGACTCTCTCTGCCTTTGGAAGCAGAGGCCTCCAGGCCCAGCTGTGTATGAGAGAAGTTAGTGTACAGATGAAATGATTGCTACTTGAGAGACTTCTAGGAAATATGGGGGGTTAATCTGGTTATCTGGTTAACACCTAGGATGACTTGCTGCTTTCCTTTTGCCCAGCTCCGTGATGAGGAAGGGCACAGGGTATGGCGTTTTAGTCCCCATCTTTGCTAGATGTGTGGTGTTGAGCGTGTCATTCTCTGGGCCTTGGTTTTCCTGCCTGTAGAATGGGGGTAAAAAGTTAGGCCCTTTGCAGGTGTCTTGTGGGGCGAAAGGGTTTTATCTCTGTCGAGGCACACCTCACTAAGTGGTGCTTGGGACCTCGGTTTTGGTCTATTGTGGTGCATCTATCTATTGAAGTAAGGGCAGCGGGCCTTGACCTGGCACCAGGGGCCTATTGTACAAAGCCGTGCATATACCTAACACTAAAATGGCCCCTGTCTCAGGAGCTGGCAGGTAAAGGGACTGCCTATGGGATGAACCCTCCTGATCACACCTCACCCATGCACACCCAACCCAGGCAGGCTGTGGGGAAGTTGCCCAGGGAGTGTCCCTCATCGCCACTGCTGCTTGACCACCGCATCTCCACGCCTGGCATGTGTGGACCTGCCAGAGACACGCCAAGGATTCAGTGTAGACGTACCGCAACATGAGAGACAGCAGCCCACTGTGACGAGCGTGGCTGGGTGTCACAACAGTAACGGCAATGGTGGCAATGAAAACCTGAGCTAGGCTGGACCTTCCTTCGCGATGCATCCCCTCAGGTTGCAAGGTGATAGGAGAAATAGTAATAATACACTGGGGTTAGAAGGCAGCGGTGTGACATCGATGGTCCATTGCAAACCACTTGAAACGTGTAGATCTGGAGTTAGGTCTGGATTTGGCCTCCTTCTCCCCCTCTGAGTCCAGACATGTTCTGGACTGGAGTTCAGGGTCACGGCTCTCAATAGTTATTCAAACAAGTCAGTAAAATGAAGACTATAGTTATGTACACACACAGTACGCACATAAACACACGTACACACACAAATGCATACAGGCACGCTTTCTCCTCTCTCTCTCTCTCTCTCTGCAGGACCTAAATGCATTCAATTCCAGAGAAGAACAGCCTCAGATTGTCACCTCCTTCATGTCTCCAGGGCCATTTAATAGTTTTTGGCAGAATTCGTAATAAATGATAATCCCCTGACTCCAGAGCGTGGCACCCTGGGAAAGTCAAGCCCTTTGATCACTCCTTGCCTGCCTGCGTTCTCCAGGCGGGTGCTGGCGGGCACGCGGTCCCCTGCTGGCACATTCTTCAGGCCGTCATTGCCCCTGCCAATCATTTGCCATCTCCAGACAGCAAGCATCCCCCTCCGCTGCCCGCTCAGCTGGCAGCGGTCTCGGGAGAGAGAGGCAGCGCTGCTACCGTGCGTGACTGAGTCTGCCACTTGACTGGCTCCTGCCTGTTCCCCACCTCGACTCTGCCTTCCTCTTCCACCTTCAAGCAGGTTTATTAAGTCCTTCTGAGATGCTACAGGGCTGGGAATGAACCAGGGAAGCATCAGGATACTTGTCCTTATCTCCTGCCAATTTGGAGAAGAGGGACTCTTTAAGGAACCATAGGCAAGGACCTTATCCCAATCCCAGCAGCAAGCATTTCTACTGGGGTCAAAGGATTTTGGATCAGTAAGACTGCTTTGGAAAGTAAGTTCTTATACTAGGACTAGCTTCTGTTTCAATGGATAGGAAAAAGCTAGCCTAAGGTCAGTGCTGGGAATCAGACTGAAAGAATACCGTATTTTCTTGCAAACCATTCACATTTTCTACTACAAAAATCTACCTCCCAAAATTGGGGTCTGTGTATTATGTGGGGAAGCTGATTTACTGCCTGGGATAGAGGATTTGATTCCTGCTCTGCAGTGCAGCAGCTGCTGCATTACTATTTAGGCAGCTGAGGGCATCAATTGATTTAATGGCTCCTTGTTCTTCACCGCAGAGATGTTCATGATATTGGATGCTTATCTTGCTGGGATCCTATGACCCCAGCTGACTTCCTGCCCTTTGGGCAGGGGGCTGGACTTGATGATCTTCCGAGGTCCCTTCCAGCCCTAATGTCTATGAAATCTATGAAAATCTATGAAATATTTTTTCTTTTATAATGGTCTGCGTGCTCCACTAATCCAGCTAACTTTACTTAGGGCAATGTTACTGTCTGCTAGCTGCTCCTGGTTGCTCTCCTCCTATTTCACAACTGTGGGTACTCGTTAGCCCATTTCAAAATCCTAGATCTACCCGTAGAGACCAGTCTTCAGCAGCAGCTAGGGTTTCAGCTTTAGTTAAGCAGGAAAGGGAGGGTGCCTCAGCTGAAGGCTAGGCTCTGTCTCTGCAGCCATAATATGAAAAAATCTGTTTTACTTTGCACTGCCTTTGAAATACAAGTTGTGTATTATATTCTTGGGCGGAGGCATAGGGTGCTCATTGGGCACCCAGGGCCAGGTGGGGGTCACCAGGGCATGCTGGTTGCTGTAGACTGGGAGTGCAGGGATGTGGGTGAGGGGAAGGGAAAGTTTACGTCTTGGGATTACTGCTGCCACTGCCACTGATGTAGCAGCATCAGCTCTGCCTTGGCTGCAGCTCCTGTGGCCGTGCAGGGCTGTGGCTGCTGTGATGAGGACTCCTGAAGGGGGTCAATTCTGGTTGCCCCTTATAGTTGGCACCTATAGTTGGCACCCCTCTTGCCCTGGTACTAATTAAGCTACTGATTGTGGTGGTGGTGGGGTGGGGGGTATGTGAGACAATATGGTACTTACACATATTTCTGCTCAGAACAGATCCCAGCCTGCTATAGACACGGCTCTGCTGGTCCTCTCTGCGACGGACAGGCGATCCTGTGCACAGTCCACGTCCCCCTACAGCAAACGTGGGCAGCCTGATGTTTCTCTCATTCGCACGAGAAACTCCAGTGCTTCCTGGCTTGCACTGATGCGAAAGAGTGAAGCGGGCTCAGAGTTTACAGTTCATTAAGCAGCTAATGTAAAGTCCTGTGCCCTGGTCTTTGAATTGATGCGTGGAGCAGCTGCGAAGGGACGACTACAGCACAGTTAGATGTTAACAGAGCTGGGATGCCTTTGCCTAAATATCATAGGCATTTGCCTCAGAATCAGTGTTCAAATCCAGCGTCATCCTGCACAGTACAGGCCACAGACTTCCCTCCACTGACCCCGGCCTCAAACCCAGGGCTTTGTGCCTGCATGGGAGCAGCCGGTAGGGTGACATTCAGCCTAGATGGTTGAAGGTGCTTTGTGGTGCTCGTGTCCTCTCTCTCTCCTTCCTACTCAATACTACACTTGCCTTATTGCAAAGCACACATAGCAGACTCCCCTTCCCCCCCAACCAGGAGGGAAGTGAGGGAGTACTGGACTGGGAGCGTGGAGGTCCGGGATATATTTCAGGATCCTAGTAGTGACTCACTGCATGACCTTACTAGACCTGTGCCTCAGTTTCCCAGTCCGGGAAATGCAGGTAGCAACATCCAGCACACTCAGGATGTGAAGTTTAATTAACATTTGTCGAGTACAGCGAGCGTCTCAGAGGGATGAGGCTGGAGAGACTAAGGGCCAGATTCTGGTCCATCTATTAGGCACATGCACTTCGGCACTTCAATGCAATTCTGTTTCACCGTGCTCAAAAACCAGTTCATGCAAAAAAGTGGGTGGGTTCACCTCCTCCTCGCTGCTTGGCTGTGACTCCATCTGAAAGTTTCAGGCACTGCAATAGTAGATGTACCAATGGATGCTCAAGGCCTTGAGGCACGTGGAGTCAAGCTGCAAATCTTCAGACATCCAACAAAGTGGAATAAGATGTGCGCTTAGGGGGTTGCCCTGCTTCCTAATCACATGGTAGTGTTCATGGAGCAAGCACGTAGGATGCTCCCTGGCACCACAGCTGAGCTGTGTTAATGTGCCAAGGGTCCGACCCAAAGCCCCCTGAAGTCACTGGGAGTCTTTGCCTTCCCAAGCCTCAGGATGTGCCCCCCAGGGCTCAGTGTGGTGAGTGCTGCGTGCCCCTGCAGTGCACGCAGCCCGGCACCAATCAACCCCTGCTGAGCATGCGTCCCTTGGCCATACATGCTGCTGCCCCTGCACCGATACAGCCCAGAGCTGCTAGTAACGGTCTCACGCAGACGTGTTAAAGAGAGTCAAACTTTGCAGGTGTCTCCTGCAAACAGCTTCCCTGGCATCCTCCTTCCTTGTGCAGTTTGCCCTGGCTGCCTCCGGCGCCGCAGGCTGGTGCGTCCCTCCATCCCCGCAGGCTGCTGGCACCTGTGCAATTCTCCCTTTTTGTGCGGTGCTGATGTTAAAGGGAGCAGCCTTGGGTTTCCCAGAACAACCCTGTCCTGCCCGCAGGGCTGTTAAGGAGCTTAGCTATTCATGCTTTCACCTCCACTGCCCAGAATATAGGAGCAACTCTGGGTAGTAGGTACAACCGATAGCTTCCCACCCACAGCTTGCATGCCAGTGCTGCCCATCACAGCTCCTGGGGATCCTCTCCATCCTAAACCAGAGCTCCCAGGAGCTCTATCATGAAAGGCTGTGCCCCCATAGTGCCACCCACCTAATTGGTAATGTTGCCACCTTAGAGACCCGCCAAGGGGGTGTTTATCAGCCAGGATCAGGCCCGTATGGCAGCCACGTTGCCACACTTCCAGGATTTGGGGGGGTGAGTGGGGCACCGCACAGCACTGGTGTAGCCAGGCCCTAAGATGTCCTGACCCACCAGACGTCACACCACAGCCCCGGAGCTGAAAAACAAAGCTGGGACAGATTAGCCATGTAGGGAACGGTGTCTCTTTCCCTCTTGGCCATTTATATCCAATGAGCTGGAGATTTCCTTACCATTTCACCTTGTTGCCACCAATCAAAGTAATCAATACATAAAATCAATCAATAAAAGTAGCTTCTTTTCAATGCAAATTTGCAATTCATCGTTTGCGAATCGACTCCACGGCCTCTGCAAACGGGCCGTCCGCTGGACTCTTCTGCCGGAGGATCTGTGGAGGATGAACTCCCAAAGCCCCACGAAGGTGGGGAAGCAAGCCCAAATTGCACTTGTGATGAATGTCACAGGTGCATTTTTGTAGCTCTCAACCATTGCAGCCCAGGCAACCCTGCAATAACACAAGAGGGCTTATGTCCTGGTGTCCCTGGGCAAACCTCCGATATGAAACAGGTGTTCAGGTAACTCGACAAGGCAAAGGCACACACAGCGAAACACCAGCTAGCATGTGTGACCACTTGCAAACAGGCTACCCTACAATAACTAAACCAGGCAGCGTAGCCCAGGACTCAGGAACCACCCTACGACAATACACTGGGTACCATAGTGAGAAGAGCTACGAGCAACATATAGAGATGGATCCAATGTGCGCACACTACTGCTGTGAACAACTTCACCACAACAAGCAGCCCGACAACAACACATTAGTGTGCTTCCAGAGCTCACAGGCAACTCGAGACCAACCAGCCAGTGTGCTCACACCCAGCCCTGCTGTCAAATTATAGACTCACAGAGAAGCTGGGCTGCAAGGGACCTCCAGAGGTCAACCAGTCCAACCGCCTGCCTAAGGCAGGACCAGCCCTATCCAAACTATCCTGTACAAATCCATCATCTAAACCCTATAAAACTACCGTCAACCCTGACACTACACAAGCCACAACACCCAAACCTGCAATAGGTAAAGCAGGGGAACCACAGCAGCCAATGTCATGCTTCGTAGTTTCATAGTTGTTAGGGACCTTACAGATCATTGGGTCCGTCCCCCCTGCTTGCTGGCAATATATGCTCAAGACATCCCAGGTAGAGGGCCATGCCCCCCACTATAGAGGAAGGCAGAAACCCCCACAGACCGTACCAACCTGACCATGGGGTAAAATTTCTTCCTGACCCCAAATACGGCTGGCCCAAAGCCCAGCACTCTCAACTATCACTAGAACTAGAGAAACAGCAGGTGTATCCCGTGGAAGAAAACCCCAGAGGACTGGGGAAACACGCTTCAGATCCAAGGAGCTTTGGAGGGAAAATTCAAGAGGGAGAACTAGTCCAAAAACCACATCTGCAACCTTTATCATTGAACTAATTCCACAAGCAAAGCTCCAGCCCTTCCTTACAGCAACAGCATCTGAAATTGGGGAAGAAACTGTCCCTCCCCATCACTCATCCAGCACAGGGCATCTGCCCCATCTCCCCCCAGCACTCGTAAGTGCTGGCTTCAATTGCTCCCCCTCCACAAAGTGGCATGGAGCGGGTCTTGACACTCCTCACGTGCCACCTCTTGTCCCGTAGGCATCACCCCGGGAGAGCAAAGACGCCCCCCAGGAATTTTGGACGGGCTGTGTCTCTTCCCAGCTGAACCAGCCCATTCGACGGCCCCTGCTCCAAACACCCGTAAATCAACTCATCTAAATGCAGCGGCAGGGGTGCTCTGTGTTGCTCCGGTCCCTGGCTGCTCTCCTAAGCATTTATATTCAGGTTCCCTCCATGCAGCCTGGAAAAGGGGGATGGGATAGGGGGCGGGGGCAGGGGGAGGGAAGGGGGAGAGGAAGAAAGGAAAAGGCCTGGAGCTTGCATCTGATTCACACAGGGGCACCGTGCCTCCAGCCGGCAGAAGTCACTGTAAGTTCAGCTGCCAGGAGGGCCCCAACCCTGAGAGGTGAGGACCACTGGGTTTGGATAGAGATGGACCTGCCTCAGGCAGGGGGTTGGACTAGATGACCTCTGGAGGTCCTTCCAGCCCCACTTCTCTAGGATCCCATTCTTTAGAAGAAGGAGAGTCAGACACTGGCTTGGGACTTGGGAGAGTTGGTTTCAAGTCCTTCCTCTGCCGTTGAGTCCTGGCATGCCCTGGGGCAAGTCCCTTTGGGGGGAGCCGTCTCACATCCCCTGTGAGATGCTCCCAACCACCCCCTCCCATGCCAGCAAATGCAGCGATAAAACCACTCCCGAGAATCCCTCTGAAATGACTCTGGGGACCCCAGGGGTCTCTCAAGCACATATCCAGGTTTAGGGCATGGAGAAAGAGTGGGTAGGTATGGTGTACTTGGCTCATTGTTCTTCACTACAGAGATATTAATGATTATTTTTCTTCGATAATGGTTTGGGTGCTCCACTAATCCAGCTAACCTTGTGTAGGGCAATATTACTGTCTGCTAGCTGCTCCTGGTCTCTCTCCTTCTATTTCACAACGGTGAGTACTCGTTAGCTCATTTCAAAAGCCTAGATCTACCCGTGGAGACCAGTCTTCAGCAGCAGCTAGGGTTTCAGCTTTAGTTCAGCAGTAAAGGGAGGGTGCATTGTCTGAAGGCTAGGCTCTGTGAGGGCACCCTGGGAATACACCAGATGCCTCCTCTTGGCCCCTCTGGGGCTCAGTCCCCTAGGGGCAGAGCAGGGAAGACACCAAAAACCACAGGGGCTCTGGTGCCCTTGTGCAGGGAGTCGCAGGAACCTCCTAAAGTCAAGTTGCCTGTTCCTGATTAAGGTAAAAGGCAAGGGAGGACAGCTGCTCTGGGGGAAGAGGCTGCACTGCCTTGGGGGAATAAAACAAAACCCTGATATTATAGAGGAGAGGGAAATGCTTGTTTGCAGCTCAGAAAGTGCAGGCGATCAAACCCTTGCAGCAGCTCAGGAGCGAGGCAAAGAGACCCAGGAGGACGGCAGAGGGGAAGGAGAAGATGCTTCACCCAGGCAGTGATTTGAGAAGGAAAGCAAGCCGGGACTGGGAAGCTGAGCTACGATGGCAGCTCTCAGATCTTTTGGGCAACAGGGCTTCTGCTTCAGGACGACTGTGATTTGCAAGGGGTGGCAGAAGACCAAGACTGAGAGCAAAGGGGCTGGAGGACACCGGAGGTCCTCTCTTCAGCCTCACGTCAGACTGGCTGTGCACATCACTTCTCTCTACCTCAGTTTCCCCATCTGTCAAGTGGGTGAGGTGGCCACGTGGAGGAGGCTAACTTGACTGTGCCTTTCATCCCCAAGCTAATCCCAGATGCAAAACCGCACTCCTTTCACTCAGCCGCAGATTCGTAAATCAGGAAACGGTATCAGAGTGACGTCCTGGCCAAGGTGGTTCAGAAATGATGAGAGAAAGAGACTTGATGAAGAACATTTTGCATTTAAAACTTTGTCCCAACTGTGTAGTGGGTCCAGAAAAAGAGACCACCTTAAGAAATCCTTGCTTCTTGCAAACATCATGAAAGAAACTGTCCTGTGTCAGGCAACCAGGATCCAACATAAATGCAGCGTATTTGCCCCCTTTCCCCCTCCCAATTTGTGTGCACTGGTTTCAATCATAGCATCTCATAGTAGGGTGAGAAAATGGCACCGTGTTGTCAGTAGTCACCAAATTTATCCCGCAAGCTGCCCTGCTTCCCTTAGAAATCGGCACAGGGGAGGATGCTAAACTAGCCATGTTTCTTCAGAGCTGAGCTGGCTTTTCCCCTGCCTCCCAGGATGATTTCTGCATTTTGCATTAGGGGATAAAATAGATGAGTGGTCCTGACCCCAGGGCCCCATTTCTCTCAGGTGAGTGCCCGAACTGCTGAGCTGCTGCCATGCCCGCCTGCTGCCTCTTGTGCTCATCGTGTGGTCCAATTCATCTTACATTGCAGGCATTGGCGTCTTCAGGACCACCATGTTGGACATAGGTGCCTACATCTCAACTAAATCCCATTTTGGGTGCACGCATCCTTTCACCCTGCTCTAACCCCATGCTGGTCCTTCTTTCACCCCCACGGGCTGAAGCCAGAGGCTGTACTTCCTTTGGAGCTAGTTGACATCTCAGTCCCTGTAACATCACCATGCTTGAGAGATGCTTCCCTTTCTGGTACCGGCCACTGCTGGGTCCTTATTGCTGCAAGCCCCACTTGCGATAGTCGTGGTAAGTACCACTTGCGGTACCTACTTACTCACCCACCCAAGCAACACACAGGAGCAAGGAAACCCCTAGCCATTGCAAGACTTCATTGCATCCCGGCAGGCCTAATAATATAATGATGGGTGTCAATGCACCACTGCCCCAGACTGGGTAAAATCAGAGTGGTTCCTAGGCCTGACTGGGATCTACGGTGCTGCGCAGGTGGAGCATCACTGGAATGAGATGCTTTTCCTCAGTCTGTTTGATCCCTTTGTAATGAAGGTGCTTGCTGGAGCTGACGCCAAAGCTCTTTCTCCCTCCAAGAGAATCTGGTTTATTTTTGCAGGGGCAGATCAACAGGTTGCAGGCCACCCCCAGAGGCCTTGGCTGTTGTCTTGTTTGCAGTTAGTGGTTTCCCTTTCATCCCATTTCATTTCTCTGTTGCATCCCATCCATTCATCCCATTCATTTCTTAGTTTCATCCCATTTCATTTCTTAGTTTGCAGTCAGCTCTTTCCCTTTCCTCCTGGTGACATGCGGGGGCTGAATGCACGCCTTTCCAGGAGGGTAGAAAATTATTCAGAGCGACGGCGGCATCAAAGATCATTCTCTGCCCAGCAGTGTCTCGACTCTGTCCGACTGCAGTGTTGCACCGAGCTGGCGGCTGCCTTCGGGGACCAAGAAAAGCCCGTTATTTCTATCACCGTGTATTTTTCCTGCAGAACAGATCAGCCCCCAGCCGAAGTACTGTGCTCACAGACAGCACGCGGGGCTCCTGTGGAAGTCAACAGCAAATCTACAGTGTGTGTTGCTTCTTCCTTCCTTTGCAGCCCCTTCCCCCTCTGTGCAAGTGGCCCGGCCTGATAAATAATTCCTTTTCTTTCCCTGCAGCCTCATGTTTTATTATCAAGAAAACCGATGCTGCAAGAGGGACCTGGATTTGCTGTCTGAAGTAAAATAACCTTCTGGGACTATACAGAGCATATCAACAACCTACCAGGAGGCTTGATCTTGTCGGCTGCAACCCATCGCTGCCCCCTTCTCCAGGTGGCATGCAGTTCTTGTGGTCCCGATGGAAACCAGATCTTATTTAGAGATCAATGAAGAGGTTGTGCCTGATCTAAGAGCCAGTCTCACAGTTTGGTAGGGCTGAGTCTCTGTTGACAGAACAGATCGTGCTCGGGATCTGGGAGAACAAGGTGGCAGACAGATTACTGCAAGGGCCAGCCTTAAACCCTGGGCAAAGCAAGGAGAACTGGTTGTGCAGAGGAAGTCACCCAGTCCAGGTGGAGGTAGCAGAGAACGGACAGTTCCCTGATGCTGTGGACAGAAGAGAGCACCCTAAAATACTACAAGGCAAGGGAACTGGGACAGAAAGGCAAGTATTGCTCGGATGCTGGAGTCTCCCAAACCCAGCACATGGAGCAGTACCTGCTTTGGACAACGGCACAGGTCAAAGCAATGCCCAGGAGAGGGAGAAAGGTCCAACGGGTTAGATCACATTTCAACAGTGCAAGCACTCACTGAAGATGCACAGCATGGACACAGGGGATGCCAACACCATCCATCACTCAGAGAAATCCTTCATGGGAGCAGAGGACCCTGCTACAGCAGCAGCTGAATGGAGGATCAGTCTGGAAGCACATGGGACACTTACTGCTTTTTGAAGTTGGACAAAGCACTTTTGGCTAGAACCGGCGCTGATGGCACGAAACAAAGCGCCTTTGACAGCAGGAGATAAAGAAAGGAAAGTCAAGGTTATCCCTAGGAATGAATCCTATGGATAAAAACAAACTACAGCCATACTAAGTGCAGTTGTGCCTGGAAAAAACAGGACCCAAGGCGTGCGCCTGCACATTCATTAAGGAGTTGCAGTTACTGTGCATTAAATTTAGTACTTGGATAACCAAGTACTAAATCAACGCACAGTAACTTGTGCTACTGTGCAATAGTGTGGGCACATGGTTTTTTTCGGGTGTTAACTGTGCAGTAGCCTAATACTACTGTGCAGGAGCATAATAGCATGGGTTTTGCCCGACCCACTACTACATAGCATTATTATTATTCGAACTTGCTGTGTGGCTCAGACCCTTGGTTGTTGAGTTTGTCTTGAGAAGGTAGCAAGCTCAAGATTAGGGTGTATGCCTCGGCAGTCAGCTGGGAAATGGGGCCCGTGATCTTGCAAGGTCCCTTCCAGCCCTAACACCTATGAAATTAGGCTACTGCAAAGTTAGTATCTCATGTAGATGCACCCAGGATTGAATTGAAAGAGTGCATCAACCAAGGCTGCATTCAGTGGAGGGACAGCAGACCAAGACAACCGAGGAAGGTGTGGAGGCCTAAGAAAACTCATCAAAATGCAGCACCGAACTCAGCCAGCTCACGGCAACTTCCCCTGGCACCGAGGCCGAGGAAACAAGAACTGCTGTATAGACTCATTGGCTCTGGGTGTCGTAGCACGAGAAGCACCCTTACTTCTGACTGCAGAAAGAAAAAAGGGTCGGGGGTTCCCCTGAACAGAGCCCCCAGGAATTAAATGAATGCACAAAAGGGAAACCTTTGCTGCTGTCTGTAGCAAGGGTGAAGCCCCTGAGTCCTTCGAAGGATCTGGATTATGTCAGTCTGAAAACAGGCCATAGGCTGTGTCCCACTGGCCTTTTTGAAGAGGTGTCACAATCCAGTGCACCGGCATGGGTTATTATTTGGGGAGCCACATGCTTCTGGGCATTGCACGGGGGGCCTTCCAAGTGAGATCCCCTGCTCCAAGTGTGCGCGGGAGGGGACGGGGGGATGAATCCAACCTTCTGGCTTCTGCCTGCTGCTGGCACAGAGGAAACTGGATCTGCCTGAGTTTTACAATCAAAGCTGACTGTCTCCGTGTTTTGCCGGTGCTTTTTGATGATGTCTTAGTGGGTGGGCTGCCTCTGGGCATGTTGGGCAAGATGCTTTGAGAACTTGGCAGGATTGTTAGACCTGGATTTTGGCCTTGGGGGCTGACAGACATCACCCTGCACCTGGCAGAGATACTACAGGAGGTGTCTGCATGCAGCATGCAGGGCTGCCAAGGCATCCCGCTGGAGAAGGCGGCGGTGGGCTCAGTTGGGGCTGGTTGCTCTGCTAGAAAGAGAAGACAGGAGCGATAACACAGGGCTGGGCCCCATGAGGTGTTGAGTTGTGATGGAAAGGTGCCAATGGTCATGAGCCCTCCTGATGTCTAAGTGAGCTAGGAGCACTGCACACCTGCAGAAATGCAGGATCCTTCTGCGTCTCAAGCACCAGGAGCTGGGAGACCCTCAAGAAGTCATTTTTGCTGCTGTTCTTCATGCTCCAGGCCTGGGATTTGGAGCCAGTGATCTTTGCCAGACCCTAGGACTATAGGGAGCTCTGCATAGCCCTGAGCCAGACTTCTTGGGCGTTTATACATGTACTCTAGGAGGTGGGGGCCGGGGGGGAGGGCGTCTTAATTAAAGCTCTCTGAGCATCATGTGTATCAGCGTGTGTATCAGCATGTGTATCAGCATAGAAATGGGGGTGCTTTAACTGAAGCTCGTCAAACAAGCTTTAATTCAAGCACCGCCACTACCATTTTTCAGCACGGGGACACTGATACGTGTGACGTTGGAGTCTGCTGCAGTGCAATAATTACTGTGCTCATTGAGTCTGCTCTGACGTGTTGTAATTACAGCATGTCGGAGCAAATGCACATGTATAGGTGCCCCATGTTCTGTCACTGGAGCTGGCAGGAAGAGTCTTCGCTGTTCCCTCCATCTGCTTCTTTGCAGGGGAGGGAAATGAAGCAACGGCCTCTCAGCTGGGCCTGAAGCTTCAGGTTTTTGCTAGGAGGACATACAAGCACTTCAGCAGCTCTTGATTTTATTTGCTAGCTTTCAGGCACACTCGCCCTTCATCGGGCATTGGAGAGAGCAGGGACTGTAAAAGTTCTCCTAGGTAGAAATGAAAATCCATGTTTCACATGGGAGCTGAAGGGGTGGTAAAGCCTCCTGTTTGGAATAGTTCATTTTGTCCAGGTTAGGCACAGAGAAAGGTTGAAAAAGTCTTTCCAAGGTGTCTGGCAAGCTGGCTATAGAAGTACATTTCCTTCAGGTTAGGATGTTTGATATTTCACAGAAAGGTGGAAAGATGGAAAGCTCTTCTCGGCAGGCATTTCTTTTGTGGTGAGGTGTCTGTGCCCTGTGAGATGATGCAAATTTGCTCCAACAATGGCAAGATCCTGGCGTTAGCGTATCAGGTGGTAAAAATGCTTCCTCCCTGTAAAAATCATCATTTCTGGTGGTAAACCGCTTCCTTCTTGTAAAATTACGAACTTTTCATTTAAAAAAATGGCTAAAATTGGATATCTTCTATGTGTCAGGTAGAAAGAAGGTATCAAGAAGGAAGCATTTTACTACCCAAAACCTCCAAAATATTTAGGGGCCTATATCCCTTTGATCTCCATGAGTGTTAGATGCCCAGACAGGAGCTATGGGCCTAGTGACTGGTCATGTCCTATGCTTTGGTTGTGTGATGCCCAGCTTGCAGCTAAAAGAGGCCTGAGAGGCAGAGACTCGGTGCTCAGCACCTCCTGACCCTTTACGGTGTCTCAACCTGGAGTCTCCAAACTATGTCCCCTTTGGAAAATCTTGGCTCATAGCCTCAGCTCAGGAGCCATGAGTTCAGGTTCCTCGGATGCGCTCTCTACAATGGCCTTACCTTAAAAAGTAGATGGAAGTAGCCCTGAGGATGCTGCGACAGGGATTTCAACACAGCTGAGTGCCACAAAACTGCGACAGCCCTGTCATCTGGAGACAGGCCGGAGATGCCTGTGTTCTCCGTCTGCCCATGCCACTGTAGAGCCATTGAACTGCTTTGCAAGGGGATTATGGCAATCAGTTCACTGCTGGTTGTAAATCTCTGCTAAGTGTCATTTATAGCAGATCCTTGTGGGTATTTAGCAGCCTTTCTCCTGGAGCACTTCTCTGCAGTGTTTTTCCAGGTAAGAGGCTCAGACAGGAGTCTCAGTCACTTGGCAGACAAGGGTCTTTGGGTCAATCTGATCTCTTTTATTAGACCAACTCAATAGTTGGGAAAAGTTTTCAACTGTTTAGTTGGTCTAATAAAAGAGATCAGATTCACCCAAAGAACCTTGTCTGCCTATGTCCTTAGACCAACACGGCTATAACCTACACCTCAGTCCTTTGGGGCATTTCTCTAGATTTCCACTTGAAAGGAAAGGAACCACTCTTGGCCTCACTCCTCCTCCCCGAGGAGAAAGACAGCCATCTCAGGATGCAAAGCCTTTGACGTGGCTCCAGCGAGACATCATTTGTAAATTCACTGCCTGTTTGAACTGGTCTTGCAAAGCACTCAGTGCCATCAATGCATTGTACATTTTTATTTTATTTGACTTTTTTATTTTTTATTTATTTATTTTTATTTTTATTAAAAAACAAACAAACAATGCATTGTACAGTGGACCCTCTAGCCCCCACCCAGGGAGCCTCCAAAATCCCAGGAAAGCGTGCCACATTGAGCGTGCCCAGGAGAGCGTGCCACCCTAGAGAGCAGGGCACATGTTATGAGAAGTTCGGGCCACGCGGCGGTATGGATGGATCAGGCATCTGAAGCTGATGTGTGGATCCTCTTTCTGCTGTGTTGCTTTCATAGCTAGATTTCTAGCTAGGCCAGGGTCTTTGGCAGTGATGAGTATTCACAACTCCCACCAAAGTCACTGGGGATTTTGCTGCTCAGCACTTCTGATCACCAGCCCATGCGGGGTCCTCCAAGAGCTCCTGGTTCAGGGAAGGGTCTGAGTTACTGATGCAGGAGGGCATGGATGACAACCCCAGATCTCAGGAGCCTTGAGGGCTGGGGTGGTTTGCAATACAGGCCTCCTTTCCCCACAAGAATGGGCTGAAAAAAGACCCAATGGGGTCTAGCAAAGTCCTTGGAAATGCTCCCCTTGGCATCAGAGCAGGACTTCACCCCAGACATAACTGGCCTGCAATTTGAGAAGCTGAACCCACATCCCAGTTTTGCAGCCTGGAGCTTGTTCTTGCAGCTTTCAGTACAACCATGACAGCTCACAAGAGCTCAGTGGTCACGTTTTGCAAGGGCTGATGCTGCCCTGTCAGCCTTAGCAGACTCAGAACTCGGAAATCCCCGGTCTCAGTTTCCAAATGATGGTGTGGTCCCAGTAGTTGGGGCCCCAGGTGTCCATCTAGCACAAAACCCCATTGGAACAAAAGGGCGGTGACTGCATTTTCAGGCTAGATGAGACGTGCTCCACCTTCTTAGACTGAAGGCGCTCTCTTGTTAGACTCCTTGGAAATCCCCAGCTCTTAGCTGTCAGCCATTTCTCAACTACCGAAAAATAATAGAGCACTTCTCCTGTTGCAAAGAACTCAGCAAGCTCACAGTTGAGCCTGTTTTGGACATTTGAGATTCCTATTTGAAATCGCTGGGTTTATCTTGTGAATCAGGTGCATGCTAATACTAATACTGCATACCCCCCACCCTACAACACCCTTAAAAGGATCTCACAGCACCCCAGGGTGCTGCAACATCCTGTTGAGAATCAGTGGTCTAGATCTTCAAGCCACTGTCTGGGCCTTTGCACAGGATTTGGGCAGGCAGGCAGCGTGTAACTGCGCGCTTTGGGTTCGGCTCCAAATCGCCATCAGCTTTCCTAGAAATGGAGTGGCAGCAATACAGCTCCGAGAATATTGCAGGGCCCTCTTTTCTGCGTGCTGCCCCTTTACGGTCTGCAGCAGGCAGCTGCCGTTCTGCACCCAGGTGCAACGCAGCATGTTACAGAGAGGAGAGATGCAACCTCTGCTCTCCCCAGGGGATTTTACTCCGATTCTTTCTCTGTGTGTCCCCCTTATCTCATATGACATCTAATTAGTGTATAGCCCCTCTCTGTGAAGTGCAAACACAAGAGCAAAAGGGAAGCTCACACGGAGAGCCTGTTGTTCCTCAGCCAGCAGCGCATGACGTGCGGCACACCTTTATAGGAGGCTAATTGTCGATCCAGCGGGGGAGTGGCAACTTTCCATCTCCGTTGTTCAGCCTTTTCTGGTCACACGAGACTGTAATTTTTGTAATGACATCTTTATTGATTCTCACTTGGTTCAGTGGTAAGATAGAAACAAGAAGTGAAACCACAAAAATACAAATCACTCGTTGATCATGTAATAGCACTTGGTATTGCCAAAATGGTAGGGCATGAGACACTTCCCTCGGGGGACAATCACACTCTGTGGATGCTGGACTGGGTCTGCAGGTCACAACGATGGGGACTGGCTAACCCAAGGGATCTCTGTAGTGCGGCGGAGGGAGTGAGACATGCAGCTGTGCTGAGAGTTGTAATCCAGCTCCCTCGAGTAATGCCTTCTGGTCCTCTCTAGGGTGCACAGAGGACCAGGACCCTTATCCCTAATACAATCTTCCACTTTATGTTCCTAAAGACTCATTCCAGAGACCGAACCTGCTGCTACAGCCATCTTACTTTTGTCTTCATTGTGGGCTCAGCACCAAGGGGGTCCTTCTGTCAGTGCTGGTTAAACTGCTTCTGTCCCTGAGGACTTGCATGGAAGTTTGCAATGACCTTAATGCGTGTGGTTTTGCTTCCCGTAGGTTTGCTGCAGGTTTGAGAGCCCTCAAGTCTAAACTCAGCGTTTTTTCCTGGCTTTGGAGCTAGGAGAGGCTATTTGAAACCAGACGCTGCCTGGCTCAGCAAAGCCACAGATAGAGTTGGGGGGAAGTGTTCAGGCTCATTTTGGCTGAAAAATGTGATTTTGGTTTGACTAGAACTATACATTTCAGGGTCAGGATTCCTGCATAGGTGCAGGGGGTTGAACCAGATAACACCCAAGGGCCTTATTGTTACAGGAACTTGGGTAGAAAATTCACCCGGAAGAAAGGGAACAAAAATCTACAAGAAGATGAAAGCATCCTGACTTATTCCTTGGCAGAACACAGGGCTGAGGCCCAAAGTTGGCAAAATTTATTTGGAAAATATAAAAGTTCTATCAAAGAACCCCACCAAATACCTTTCCTTTTTGGTCAAGTCACATTTTTACTTGCCAAATAAATAGTATTGAGTTTTTTTTAGTTTGGCTAAAGTTGTAAAAGTTTTTTTTATTATTTGAAACACAACCTGATTTGTAATTATTAGGATTTTATCCAGGCTGTTGCCAAGCTGAAGGATCATGAGTCTAATCAGAAAGCAGGTCTAGAACGTACCCTGTATTTTGTCCGTGGGACAGGACCTGAAGTTGAGGGAGCTGGATGAGTTTTCTGGGAATTGAACCAGATGCTGCTTGATCGGCGATGGTGCAACCAGGCCCCAGAGCTCCATGCCACAAACACTTGGCAGCACTTGGCCTTGCAGCATGACTCTCTCCCCCTGTCTACTACCTTGGACCCCTTCTTCTAAGAGAGCAAAGGCACCAGTTGAGACTGGAGACATTTCCTTTGCGCCAGCTCCAAGCTGGGTAAGCTGGCATAGCACCATCTCGTTATCTCCAGTCCTTCAGCGGGCCCCATCACAGCGATGCCGAGCATCTCGCAACCTGTGATCCCCTCTGGGAGGTAGGGACGTGCAATCATCTTTATCGTACAGATGTTGGAGCTGGGGCAAAGATGCTACCAAGGCCCAGCCTAAGGACCCACGGCGAGGATAGGAACTGACCCCCCGTTCCCTCTAGGCCCGTCTTAGCGACCCAAACTCTCAGTCATTTACCCCCAGTTGAGGATTTGGCTTTTTGTCAGCTAAATCCACCCCCCGCCCCCCAACTTTAAAGTGTCTGACCCCACTTTTGATTCTGCTGGTGAGTAACAGAAACGAACAAATAAGAACAACAGCGACGTACCTTTGGGGTCATTTTCTCACATCTGCAGAAGACAATATTTCAACCCAAAGTTTTACCCTGTTTTGTCCCCTGTCCTCAAGGCCATCTGGTGGAGAGGCTGCTGGTGAGGCCTTTTGGCTGTCGTGGCAGTGAGCACGGTCACAAAAAACCCCCAAACCCTAGACAGATTAGACTAGAAATGGCGTGGATCACTCTTGTGCATCCCCGAAGTAGCGAGGGGTGGTCCACACGACGTATAGCAGCCTACTGCTGCTGCCTGCTAATGGAGAGGTGTCTCTTGCTCAAGTTGTGTAGTTCAATGCTTTGGTGTGAAAGAAAGTGTGGTCCTTGCTGCTGAAGTGCTGGGTGGCTGTTATCTTTGCAGTGAGAGGTTTGCTCGGTGGTCCGATAGGAATTGGCTGGGAAGTCCCTCGGAGTCCATCGCTGTCTTGTCTCTCCCGGGGAAGGAGCAGCTTTTGAGGCTTGCGCCATGTATGTCATGTAACGGGAGGCCGGGTGCAGTCATCAGCACTGACATCCTTCTCTACTGGAAAAAGCAGTGCCTTTTGCCTAACAGCTAGAAATCCCAACCCATCTCCTAGCCAGTAAACACAGCAGTATCTTTCTCAACCCCTGGCAATTGAAATCATGAACCACAGCTACGATGACTTCACCCTTACAGTGCTGACTTCAACTTTTTACAGCCACCAAGTGAGTCATTAACAGTACAGAAGCAAGACTCGGCTTACCCCCGTCTTAAAAATGCAGTTTTTTGGGATAAACTCGGTTTGTACTCACTTAGCCATTCACTATGGGATGGCTGCAAGCTAGCCCACTTGTTTTCCTGGAAGCTTTTTATTTTTTTTTTCCAATAAAAAAAGGCATTGAAATGATATTATTTCATGAAAAAAAAAAGCATTTAAATCAAATGAAAAAATTCTTGTTCATTGACATCTTCTGGTGTTTGCTAAAACTCTTGGTTTTCAGTAAAAAAAAACCTGTTTTGCTCCCCGCCCTGAAAATATCTCTAAAACCCAACAATTGGAGGCAGGCTGGGGTTTTTTTTACCAAAAACCCCCCAAAGATCCTAACTAAAAATAGTTTAGTTTTAATAGGAATTCTTTTTTTTTCTTTTTTAAAAGAACTTTTAAAAAAAATCCGGGAACAAAAAAGTATTTGGTATTTTTGACCCCTGGAAAACAAATGTTCGCTTTTGACTGTAGGATCCAGACTCAGCATTTCTACCTTCATCCCACCGACGTCCATGGGACCGCTTGCATGTCTAAGTGCGAGGGTTATCTGATCTGCTCCAAGTCTGAAGTCACATTGGAACAGGCTACTGGAAGGGCTACTGGGATGGGAGCCAAAGCAGCTTGGCTTCTTTAAGCCTAGCAAAACAAAGGCCAAGAGGACATTATTGCCCCCTCGAATAGATGAGGCGATAAACACCAAGGGGGAAGATCTCTAAGCTGAAGGACAGCGTTGGCACAAGGGAAAATGGGTACAAGCTGGCCATCAATGAATTTAGGTTGACCATTACACAAAGGTTTCTACACACCGGAGGAAGGAGGTCATGGAGCCGTGCAACCAAAACATCGAACCATGGAGCTTGCACAGCACCATCGCCGACAACAGCCGGGTTTGGACTTGATGTCCTAGGCCAGTGGTTCTCAACCTTTTTGGACTTGAGGCACCCCTCACTGCACTGGTGGCCCCCTCCATAATGTTGGGAGTTGAGTGGCACCCAATTTCAAAACCAAATGTATATGGTACAGGGCTTACCTCCTTACACAGGGGCTGGGCAGTAGGGGTCAGGGATTGTCCAGGCAGGGACAAGCCTGAGTCGGGCTTATTCGCTTAGCTAATCTGCTTATCATCTCATACTCTGCAAAGGATCTGGCAGCACCTTAGGGTGCCCCGGCATCCTGGTTGAGAATCACTATCCTAGGAGCTCCCTCGCAGTCCTGTATCCTCTGTTCTTCTGTTCCTATACATGCTAACGGTCCAATATCCAACAGCACCGTAGAGCAGAGCACTGCGTCACTACAGGTCACTATAGCATCACTCCTGTGGATATATCTTTCCCCACGGTGGTCCCGGAGGACGTGGTAAGAGGTCCGCCGGTTGTACTGCCTCCCCTTCCAACCCGACGTTTGATTATAAGGCTCCATGGTGGTCTGCAAGACATGTTGAGGGCTGCCCATGCTGTGTTGGTCCAAAGAAGTTGGAAATCACTGGGTTATATATTTGAATGAAGGATGAATTTGAGAATGGCCGCCAGCTCATGCGAGACCCCCCTCCTCAACCAGACAGCATGACAGGAGGGCTGCATGCGTGAGGGGTGGCTGGCTTGCTGCAAGGGGGTTTGGTTCCTTCTTGAGCCGTTTCTTCCCATTCCCACTGTTTCCTGTTACATGGTAGTAACATCTTGGATCTATTAAAGCCCTAATCATCCAGGAGCAGAAGCCCAGCCACGACCTTGTCTTTTCTTTTCTCAGTCCTAGTGGACTCTGATTGTCTTATATACAATACAGAATTTGTAATCAAAGGCACGGATGTGCTGGTGCCTCTGCCCTCTGCTATCCACCAGAAGACCTCTCTCCTAGCTGATGTGCAACAGATTGATAGGGGAAGCCGGTCTGGTAAGCAGCTGAGGACAACGCTGGTTTGGTGCAATGCTTAGGGACCGATGGGTGGCACCTGTCTGTCTAGGGAGAAGGGAGGGTGCTGACACACAGGGCCATTCAATGAGGACTAAGATGGGACAGAAATGGGGCTAGCCAACCATCTTGACATACACAACAGGCACTGCCTGGCAGTAAGCGGTCTCTCCCTGTGAGCACACGTTCACTACACATCAGAAACGACTTTGCGCTGGCTCTCCGTAGCAGCGCATCTCACCTTGTTTTTCCAGTCTTTCCTGGTTACTCGAATCACTATAGTAATCCCTGCTTCATCCTTGAGCTGGCTCCTTCTCTGGATATGCCCATACTGATGCTCCACTATCTTCTGCTGACGGTAGCTGAGGCTGTGGAGCTCTCCCCCCATCCAGCAGAATTGCACCGGGTTGGGTATTCGGACCATCACAGGAGTGAAATATGTCTCCCTTTGCCTCTTATGGTGGTCCGGGGATAATTGCCTCTTACAGCTGCAGATCAGGAACATTTTACTGCCTTGATCGTAGTGCACGGGCCATAGTTGCCCACTCCAAATGGCTGTATCAGCCTGGAGCATGCCATACGAGAAGGGAAGATGTAACAGGCTTTGCTGCAGTGCATGGAGCCACTTATGCACATAGTCTAAGCAAGCCCGACCTCTCTGCCTTTCATCTGGGGGGTCACGCATGACAGAAATCCATTATTCCTCAGGCCAGTGGGAGCCCTCTCCCACTGGAAATCAGCTTCCTAAGTAGGAGAGCAATACTAGACCCTCGACAGAGCAGCTGCATTTATTCTTAAAAGGTGGAGCTGGGTGGACAAAAAGGATCAGAAAAGGCATTTGGGCTCTGGCCTGGCTGCATTCCTCAGCTCCGCTGTGACTGATGGGTAGCTGAGATGCTGAACCATCTTTTGGTGCCCTGCAGATCACCCTGGAGATGCTGACATGGCACCGAGGCCTCGTGGGATTTTGCTTCCTACAGGGCATGCTTACTGCATGTGCTTGACTCAGATGCCCTTCCCGGTTCCAGCGTCTCTAATTCCCCAGGTAATCTGCCAGCTTCTCCATGCCCTCTCAAGACTGGGGCCTAGTTGCTTTGCCCCAAGAGCAGATGGGGGGTTCCTCTCCATTTTTTTTCCTCCCCACTGCTCCCTCTTGATGCTTTGCACCTGGCCGATGGGTGGAGAGACCCCTGTCCTGCCTCCCCCCCCGACCCTAACACAGCGAGAACCTGCGGGAATTGATGTTCATCTTGGTGACCCCGATGAGCTTCAGGGGAGTAGAGAGACTGAAGGAGGTCACGAGCGGGAAGTCGCAGAAGAGGTCGGAGAGCTCGTCCCTCTCCTCCAGCTCGTAGGTGGCATCGTTGAGCATGCGCTGGTGCAGGTGGCAGGTCTGCTCGATCTTCAGCTTGTTGATGTCGCTCCGCAGGCGCATGAGCTGCCTCGCCAGCTGCTGGTCCTGGAGACGCATTTCTGTCTGAAACACAGAGGCGGGGGGGGGCGTGGTATCAGTGCATGCACGCACACAACACATTTCCACCGACACCAGCTACTGCCGGTGTTTGGTGAAGACGCGCAGCCAGGTCTTATCATACAAGCATTGAAAATTAAGGTTTGGATGGTACCTCAGGAGGTCACATCTAGTCCAACCCCCTGCTCCAAGCAGGACCAGCCCCAACTCCATCATCCCAGCCAAGGCTTTGTCTACGCAGGTCTTAAAAACCTCCAAGGATGGAGACTCCACCACCTCTCTGGGTCACCTGTTGCAGTGCTTTTCTGCCCTCCTAGTAGAAAGCCCTCTAATATCTAACCTCAACTTCTCTTTCTGCAGCTTGAGCCCATTGCTCCTTGTTCTGTCATCTGCCACCACTGAGAACAGTCCAGCTCCATCCTCTTTGAATCCTCCCTTCAGGGAGTTGAAGGCTGCTATTAAATCCCCACTCAGTCTTCTCTACATTAAATAAGCCCATTTCCCTCCACCTCTCCTCATAAGTCATGTGCTCTAGCACCCTAACCATTTTCATTGCCCTCCACTGGAGTCTGTCCAACTTGTCCACATCCTTTCTGTAGTGGAGGGTCCCAAACTGGACACAGGACTCCAGATGTGGCCTCCCCAGTGCCTAATAGAGGGGGAAAACCATTTCCCTTGATCTGCTGGCAACACTCCTACTAATGCAGCCCAGTATGGCCCAGTCTTCTGGGGCAGCTGCCTGCAGTAGGTACTATTATAGTGCCTTGCAACTAGGTAAAAAAGAGCCAGAAACAGTCCCTGATCAACTGGTTTCTCTGGGATGACTTTATCATATTTTCTTACCTAGAACACACACTCTTCCCAAAAACCAGCTGTTGCATGCATTATCTGCAAGACATATGATAAGAGCTGGGTAAAAGTGATGGGGACTCAGGAGGAGCAAAATACTGAGCAGGCTCAGCTCCCCAGCTGCTGCTACTCCGATACTTACTACAGGGAAAAATCTTTTTTTCTTCATTCAGCCTTTTGAAAAGCAAGGCGTGCCTTTTATTCAGAGACAGGTTGTAGGTGATAAAATCTGGTAATTATAGCTACAGATACATGGTATGTCAACTGGAATCGCTTACACTGGTGAATAGCTACTCTGGATTATCTCAGGGGTACCTTTACTCCATAGCGGAGTGACTACCCCCAGCTTAGGGTCTACTCCACATTTGCACAGGCTTAAAAGCACGCCGGTACTGCTCCTTAAAGGCAGCCCTCCGAATCCCCGCAGCTTCCAGCTGTGGTTTCACGGGGCCCAGTTTAATTTATTTTTAAGTGAGCAGCAATTACGAAAGGCAGCAATTAGAGGCAGCAAAGATCCTCTAAGAGATCCCGAAGGAATTTTTCCTGACGGCGTGGGTCAGCTCCTCCGCTGCTCTCAATCAGCGTTGCTCCCAGAAGTTACATCAGTTTGCACCAGCTTCGATTTTGGCCCGCCGCCTTCTCCAGTGACTTGTCCCACCCAGTTTGAAGTGGCTTCGGTGATGGAGCTAACGCAGATTCCCACGGGAAAGACGTTCCCGCATTCCAGCACAGCTCGCTGGTCTGTAGTTTTTTTTGCCCCCCTGATGCCTGATCTTGATTCAGAAAAAATGAGAAGGAGGCGATTTTTCCCTCTGCATATCATTGAGCAGTGAACCCCATGCCGCAGGGCATCAGGGGAAATGGGCAAAAATTTTCAAAAAGGAGTCAGTCCAGGGACTGCAAATGCCAACTTACACTTTCCTTCTGCAAGGGGCCGAAGCCATTCTGCAAGGCTTGGAGACCAGGTTGAAACCTCATATAGGGACTGATCATCCCCCATGATGATCTTCTGAGGTCCCTTCCAGCCCTAATGTCTATGAATTCATGAATCTCTTTTTGTATAAGACAGCTCCCCAAACCGCATGGGTTGTAATGCTTACCTCGGCCCCCTCCTGTCTGACCCTTCATCCATCACCGAGAGGCCCAGACCAGGCACACGTATTTCGTGAAGTCTAGATATATGACGTCCACATCATCTCCTTCGTGCAGTCCTAGCCCACTACAGGTCTCTACTCCTGATGTGTCTCAAAGGGGTTTGCTGAACCAAAAATGCAAATTAGAGCAGCCACGGGGTTGCTATAACCCAACATGACCGGCTACTCTGATTTTCCAGGACTGTCCTGAATTTTGGGGCTGCTCCTGAAACTGGACTTGGATCCTGAATTTGAAGTAATTTATCTTGGATTAGCCCATTCTTACTGCCACAAATGTTGTCAGAGCGCCAGGTAGCATCCTGCTGCATCTCCTGAGAAAGCTGCCTTGTACCATCTGACCCCGGCTGGGCTATCCTTGAAATGGGAAGCAGTATCGCTGTGTTAATACAGCCCCGCACCTGCGCTAATTATTTCTCTCAGCAGCAGTAGTTAGTCAGGCTGCTGTGCGGCACCAGGACACCAGACACGAATGAGATCTGGAAGGGTTATAAACTCCTTTGCTTTTAAAGGTCTATAAAGTGTTAGAATCAGAAAATGAGGGTTGGAAGGGACCTCAGGAGGTCACATCTAGTCCAACCCCCTGCTCAAAGCTGGACTATCCCCAACTACATGATCCCAGCCAAGGCTTTGTCTACCTGGGTCTTAAAAACCTCCAAAGATGGAGGCTCCACCACCTCTCTGGGTAACCTGTTCCAGTGTTTTACTGCCCTCCTAGTGAGACAGTTTTCCTAATATCCAACCTAAACGGCCCTTGCTGCAACTTGAGCCCATTGCTCCTTGTCCTGTCATCTGCCCCCACTGAGAGCAGTCCAGCTCCATCCTTTTTGCAACCCCCTGCAGGGAGGTGAAGGCTGCTATTCAATCCCCCCAAATCTTCATTTCTCCAGACTAAATCAGCCCAGTTTCCTAGGTCTCTTCGAGCCCCAAACCATTATCATTGCCTTCCATTGGACTGTCCAATGTGTCCACCTCCTTTCTATAGCGTGGGGCCCAAAACTGAACACAGGACTCCAATGTGTCCTCCCCAGTGCCTAATAGAGGGGGAGAATCATTTCCTTTGATCTGCTGGTGGCACACCTACCAGTGCAGCCCAGGATGCCATTAGCCTTCTAGGCAACAAGGGCACACTGCTGGCTCATATTCAGCTTCTTGTCCACTGTCACCCTCAGGTCCTTCAGTCCTTTTTTGCAGAGGACTAAGGATTCTGTTCTGGATTTTGTTCCCTGAAAACTGCACCTGAACGAGGAACCAAACTAGGTCCTGAGAAGAAGAAGTGCAAGCTGCTGCCTTTCTGTCTCTGCACCACCCGAAGTTGCAGGGGAAAGACCTTGCATTTTGCACAGGGCTGGTCTCCGTGCAAGCATGCAAGGGGGCTGACGTGGGGCAAACGTCTAGGAATGGTGGCTTCCAGCCATCCTGCGTGACCTGGGACACCCCCTTGAACTCCTCTGTGCCTCTCTTCTCTCACCTGCCAGTTTCCCTGGGGCATTGCGAAGCATCAGACTGGGAGGCCAGGGGCTGACATCAGCACCATTAGTGCTAATCAGGGTGGAGACCTTTTGCATTCATGCGAGTGGTGACAGATGAAGTAAAGGAGCCTGCCCAGCCCTGCCTGCAGGCCCCGAGAAGGCCATGAGATTGCATCCCAGGCACCTGGAAAGGACTTAGCCACGTCCGGACCTCCCCACCCTCCCTGTGGAGTACTCTCCGCGGTTCTTGCCACCTCTTAAAACATCTGTCCTCAGTTTTCCCTTCTCTAGATTTAAAAAACCAACCCATTCTTTCCATCTTTCCTCATAGGTTACTGACCCTTTCTGTTGCTCTTCTCCAGACATTTGCTGGTTGGTCTACAATGCGGTGCAGTGCCCACAATTGAACACAAGAGTCCTCCCTTTCTGTGCTGATCGCGGATGAAAACCGCTTTGTGTGTGCCACGGCTCAGCCAGAACAGGAGAGAAGACACATCACAAGCCGGACAGGCAGTGACTCAGGCAGGCCAACATTTCCCAGGGAGATAAAGTTCTCTTCCAGCTTTGTTTGCTGCTGGTGGGGTGGGGTGAATGGACGGGAGGGGAGGGTGTTTCTCTTTCAGCTGATCTCTTTTAAGAAGAGCTGCCATTCTTCTTCAGAAAAAGGAAGACGGCTTTGTGATGGCTGACAAAAGGATTATCCACACAATGGGGAGACAGACACTGCCGGGGACCTGACATTACCTCCCTTCTGGAGGACTTGGGAGCTTTGGGAGCTCCTTGTAGACTCTAAGCATATTATGAGGCATGTCAGCTGCAGTACAGCAACGCCGAATGGTGCAGCTATACTGAATTCAACCCATGAGCTGGTCACTTGTCACGCCCGCGGACACAACACAACACGTCAGAAGAAGGTTAAAAGATTTTGTCCGAGTCAACCTGGAAAACTGGTGGAGAATCCCGGAATCCAAACTTTGCCGTAGATTAACACGGTCAGTGCATGGGCATCGGCTCAATTTACCATGGCGTAAAAAGGGAAGGGGATTTCACACACAGTAACTGCTCATGTGCATACTCCTACCCCAGAGTAAATGGAAGAGCACCCATGGTAACTTCCCCCTCGTTCACTCAGGACTTCACCCAGATCCTTTCCCACTTCTTAAGCAACTAAGTGGCTGTAGCTGCATACGTGAGAACCTATTTGAGTCCCTGAAAAAGAGCTGACACAACATGCGCGTGGGTCCGCCTGCTCCTCCACAGTGCATATTTGTGGCCCAGTCTTAAGGCGAAGAGGATGGTGTGTTATCCACGTAGGTATGTTGGCGCTTTTCCCGAGACCCAAGCACAATGACATGGGGTTGTTCTTAGGCACCAAAACCCACTGGTCCTGAGTGAGCGAGGTTTAGCTAACCCCCACTCAGGGTAAGCACGTATACACTGGGTGCACCTACACGAGCACTTAATGTGTCTGAATAAACTCTGGTGTAGTTTGCGCTGGAGTTTATCGTTCCTGGGCCCAGTGCTTGCACACGCTCCCGGGACTGCAGCATGTTGAGCCAGGATGGTGATGCATACTGGTTGGGGCACGAGGGTGCTCCGGTGCAGGGTTAGCCAGCAGGCAGCCCCTGGCACTGTAGCACCCTTGTGCCCCGGCCAGCCCCGGTCACCGTGTACACATGCATTGTGGCGGAGTAGACAACTCTGCCATAAGATAGTACTTGTGTTGGCCTGTACTATCCTACAGCGGAGTGAATTTGTGTACTCCAGCCCAATCACACCGCATGTGTCATGCTTTGCTGCAGAGCTAATTAGGCAACTGCTGTCAAGTGCACGTGTAGATGCCCCTGCAGACACTCACCATGGGGCACTGATGCCCAGTCAAGCCCCCACCTTCCTCTACCCCCCAGTAGTTTGTTAGTGTGTCCGCACCCTTAGAAACACATCGTCCCCGATAGACAGAAGGCCAGCTGAGTGCTTTAAACTATTGATGAGCTCCTTTAGGAAAGGACCCCGTTAGACAGGCAGAGTTTTACCGATCTTCCCAGAAGGAGATGAAAGGACCATTATCAAAATGTCAGCGGAAACAGCTGGTTCTCGTGCAAGGCCGGCAACCCAGATGCAGCGCATGGTGGCACTTCTTCTGGAGGGGACAATGCAACACAGCCTACGTGGCCCAGCCGAATTGTACCCGCCGGGCTGTGCAACATGTGAACCTCTACCAGCGTTACACAGAGGGAGTCTAAAGACTAGCTCTGTCAAAGAGCCTAAAGTGAGATGGATTTGGGCAGTCCAATCCAACCCCCTTTCAGCTGCCTCTGGCCATCCCTGGGTGCCTCAGTGGCTGGTATTAAGGTTGCACAGGAGTCTACCTGCTTCTTGGCATGCACAGAAGAGCCTTAATTTTGACGGGGCAGAGCAGCTTCATGCTGGGTTCCTACCTGTGCCTCACTGGAAAGGGACTTCAGGCTGTGATGCCATGTGGCACCTCCACATGGTGCAGTCAAATCTCTAAGTGTTGGTCAGCATCATGGGTGGCAGCACCCATCCTGAGCTCTAAACAAGCCAATCTGGGTAGCAAAAGCAGTGTCGATGCAGCAGCAAGGAGATCCTAGGTGCAGGGTAAATTGGCCCATGTCTGTCATGCTTAGTTGGTTATTTAAAGCCAGTTCAGGTGATTGCAACCATGGTGTTGCAGCACCCCAGGGTGCCATGCAACCCTTTAAAAGTGCAGTATAATAGTAGCACTGCTAGATGTGCAAACCCCTACCTATACACAGTTCACAAGACAAACTCAGAGATATCAAATGGGAACCCAGAGGGTCACAAGCGTTCTGCGCTGCAGTGGGATTTCTGAGTTCTTCGCAACATAAGGATTGCTGTTTTATTTTCTTTCTAGTCAAGAGATGAGTGGAAGCTAAGAAACAAGTGGCAGGCAGCACGGTGCTTAGGGCCATTTGGCTCAGGGCTATCGGTTCGATACGCCGGCTGGGCAGCGCAGAGAAGTCTGCATTGCTGCTCTCTGCACTGGCCCAGCGCTGGGATAGACCCCTTCATCCCCCAGGTCTACCGCTCACATCTCTATCACTGCATTCACTCTGGGAAATAAAGGGCTCTTTCGTCTTCCTCCCCAGCCATCCCGGAGTGATACAGGATGAGATACACATCAATATTGTTCTTTTCCATTCAGGTAAGTGCTCTTTTCAGCTAATTTCAGCACTAGCGGCTGGGATAATAATAGGCCCTCTGTAAACTTGTTGAGAGTAATGCAGCCCTTGATGTGGAGGATAAATTGATGTGGAGCGGAGATAGGCAGAATCACTAAGGTGGATGCGCCCTCAGTGACTGCTCTTCTAGGAGCTGATCCAGTTTTCATTGAAGTCTTATTAACTTCACCAGGACTCAGATCAAGCCCTTATAAGTACAGGCATTCAGATCCTGTATATATGCAGATAATTGTTTCCTTGACTAGCTGACCAGGCACAGCATTTTTTTTTTTTTTAATTTGCCTCCCAGAATAAAAGTCCCAGACTTCAGAGTCTCCGAAGAGACGGTATTTTCTGCAGCCAGGCTGAGCAGCGATTTTGGGTCGGGTGCTGATGACTGACAGTGAATTAATATTCTTCTTGGGCCAATGCTTCGTTATTTGTCTCCATCTATTCCTATTGCTGGAAATTCCCATGATGAGCTCCTCGGTGTTGCTCTGTATTACCCCTTTATCTCCCCCTTGGATGGTCACCAGGCCAAACGTGATAGGAATGGCTTTCCAAGAGACCCTCATCTGGCCATATCCCTGCTCAGTGATGCTCCTGAGTCTAACTGCCTACCCCGACCGCAGAAATCATTGGGGATTTCACTGCATTGACTATACTGATTTTCCACGCATCTCCCAAAGTGTGCTGGCCCTCCAAGTTGAGGCTTGGGTGTTAATAGCCAGACCCTGCAAAAAGCTGAGTTTTTGTGAAATTCTCAGAGACATTCCTAAATACTAGATAGCAATAGCTGACTCCTGTTACATCAGTGAGAGCTGAGAGGACAATGTCGGTATGTGCCGGGGACAGATGCTGGACCTCACACCTTCAGTATCCAAGGGGGAATCGGAGTTCACAACAACAGCACACAAAAAAAAGACCATAATGTCACCGTGTTATTTCCTGTAGACCTGTAGCCTTTACTCCTAGTGACTTAATTAGCAAGTTTGATGGAGTTTGGGTCCATAATGCTTCCCCTGATTTCAATAGACCGAGCTTGCCAGAACTGTTAAAAAATCAGCACAAAAAAAAAATATCCAAGGTGCGACAACATTTTCAGGCGAAGAGTGTTAGACATGAAAGGCTCTTCACACCCCAAGCAGCCTGCACCGTGCCGAGCTGTGCAATCTGTGATTGCGCCTGCACGGCGCGTCTTGGTGTGAAAACAAGAGCGGGGAATTGCACTCTAGAAGAAACCAGACTCCAACAGAAATATTGCAAGGCCAAGCTAAAGGGAATGGGAGTCTGAATGGGGAGGGCTGTCTCCTCCTGGCATATTGGGGCTAAAGTTCATGAAAAACAAATTGCCATAAGGTTTTAGATTTGCCCTGTGTTTAGACCTGTGAGCCTGAAGGGTCACACTGGGCTGCCTTTTGGGGGCTGGAGGGCTGTGAATTATGGCACGAGAAGGAATCCTAGTCTGGAAATTTGCAATAAGGGCTTGGATTTAACCCATCACTAATTAACTAATTCCCCTGGTGTAGGATGGTATCTCTGCAGGCATGTGCCTTACACCTCTCAAGGGTTAGAGGGATCCTCCATACTCTGATACCATTTCCAGGGCAAATACCCCTCAGTTGAATGCAGATGTCTCATGTTTCCTTGTGCAGAGCAGACTCCAAAACCAGGCCAGGAGGTGCATAGGAATCCAGGTGGCTGATCCAGCCACGGCGGATAAGGCACATCCACTTCCACAGCAGAAAGGGAGCAATGTGGCCAGTATGTCATCCAGCCACTTTCGACTTCCCAGCTCCAAAGGAGCAGGGATCCATGCAGACATGGGATATTCCTTTGGCATGAATCCAGCACAAAGCTCTAACTCCCATTTCTGGACCTTTAGCAAGAGGCCTCCCTTGGGACTCACCTTGCACTTTGCTCAGACAAGGAAGCCTGGCAAAGGCAAATTATATCTCTGCTGTGTGTTGTGCACTGCCTGACAGTTCACTTCTGGATGATGGGAAGAGTGCTGGTTACTCCCTGCCAAGCCCCGGATGCTCTGTGTCCAGGCTATGCCCTGCATCCTAACCGGTGGCTCTGCACCAAGATGAGTGAGTTTGGGGGGACCAACCCAAGGTGCCTTAAAGGGGAACAGCTGAGGCCCGCCCTCTGTGACGTAGCCCATGTGAAGTAGCTCGAGTCAGACACCTAAAAATGAGGCAGCCCCAATCACAGGTCACTTGGACACATATTTCTTCTTCTTACACATTGCTCAACTGATTGCAAAGGTCAGGAGAGTGGTCACAAGCAACCAAGTCATAACTTATCCGATCAGGCCATGGATACAATATCAGGCGATACCGCAAGTCCTGGGACTGCGTTCAGCTGGCACAAATAACTGAGTACGATACATAAGACTATGATGAGGCTGTAGAAGGGGTTCGAGGGTTGGGGTTTTGGGACACAAACTTCCTGTGCCATCTTGGGCAAGTCAGTAGAGGCAGAGTAGATGCCCTTGTGTTGTACCCAGGTACCATACTGGGTCAGATCAATGGTCCATCAACCTCAATATCCTGTCTCCTGTTTCCTTGTTACTCCCCCACTCACATCTCTGGGCAGAGTTTACATCCAGAGGCTCCTTTGAATTGTTCAGTGGCCACGTGTTTTACTCCGCGTCTCCTTCTGTCTCCCTTGTTATTAACCTATGACCCTCACTCCCTTCCCTGTTTCCTTTTTAGTTGTTCCCCAAATAAAAAGGAGTATGTGGTTAGCCTTCCTGATTCAGGGGGGCTTATAGCACTGGAGCAGGTGACCCAGAGAAGTGGTGGAAGCTCCCTCCTTGGGGGGTTTCAAAACCCGGCTAGACAAAGCCTTGGCTGGGATGGTCTAGCTGAGGCTGGCCCTGCTTTGAGTAGGGGGTTGGACTAGATGTGACTGCCTGAAGTCCCTTCCAAGCCTCATTTTCTCTGATTCTGTGATTCGAGTGTTTTCTTGCAGGCATAAACCCATGCTCCCAACGGTGCAGCAAATAGGCCTGAATCCAACAGTGGCAGAGGTGGAGGCTACACAGGGAGAGCATTGAACCAGGTATCTCTAGGTGACCTGTCCCCTATTCAATGCCCTTCCTGGCATCTGACATGCGAGGGTGCCCGGTGTCGGTGAATCACTGGCATGGCCCTTGCTCCGGTAGCGCCAGGAACGCAGGTGTGTCGCCTGCCGCTCCCCTCCTCACATGCCAAAGCCTGGAGATAAGGCAGCGCAGTAGCCCCGAGTGCAAAAGGACAGGGCATCCAAGAGCAGTGCTGGGAGTGCACTCAGCACCACTCAGGGGTCAATTTGGGTCAAGCTGGAGCGAGCGGGTAGGGCACACCTCTCCGCGGTGCTGCTGGGCACAGCACAGAGGCAGGACAGGTACCGTAACACCAAACTAGGGCATTTCCATTGCACCTCGGTTTCCCATCGTACTTCCCTACCCCATAGCAGTACGGCATCCTGAGATGGCAACCAGGAGAGACACAGAAACCCTTACAAGCTCCTGCGGGTGACTTTGGGGGGCTGGACCCGATGATCTGCAAGGTCCCTTCCAGCCCCTAATAGTCTATCGAACAATCTGTGAATTTTCCTCACCAGCTGACGGGTGTATTCCCCCCTTCCCCCAAGTATTAGAAATGAAGGACTGTGACTTGTTTAAATCCCTCAGGACAACAGGGCAATGAAGCTAAAATCCAGCAGAGAAGCTGTTAACCGGGGAGGGGGGCGATTCTCCCACCGCCTCTGAGCCAGCAGAGACACTGAGGATTGGGTTGACTCCTTTCATTGAAGTCTAGCATCCACCCTTCCCTGTCCCTGCACTGTCCCCTTGTCCTGCCGGAGAAATCAAAAGAAAGGCTTGTTCAGGGCTGCGACTTGCTAGCACTGCAGGCTGCATGCACTGGGTGGTTACTTATTTTCTCTTTTCTTTTCCTGAAAAGGGCATGATTTAACTCAATAGGAAACAACTTACCAGTTCCTTCCTGAGCCAGTTCAAAGCTTCATCAATGCTCCCAAAGCCGCTGAGTTTCCCAGAAGGGACAGTCACTTTCTCCGGGGAAGCACTCCCGTTGAGATGTACCTGGACCTTCCTTACAGGGGCAGCTTCCTCCGAGGGTTTTTTGGGCTCTCTCACGGCTTCCTCCGCAGACGGTTTAGGGCTCTTCCAGGCTTGCTCTTCAAGCTTTGCCTTCCACTCCAAGTAGGAAGGGCGCCGGGTCTCCAGCCTCAGTTTCTCCGTCAGAGCCTTCAGACTTCTCAGGTGGTCGTCAGCAGGGGCAGCGCTCGAGGACACGGCATCGGCGCCGTCTCCCACCTCCTCTATTTGGATTTGTGGCAAAGACATCCTCTTTTGCAGCAAAGAGTCCCAGGGGGGCAAGGGCAAAGTTCAGGACAACAGCCAAGGCCAGGGAATCCTTATGGTAGGGACAGCTTCCATCTGTGGGCTCGATGCATCGGGGCAAGCTCTCCAGAGAGGATCAATCACATCGGCATCTTCCCCGTTCAGGCATCACTTGGATTGGGGGAAACATCTACAAAATAAAAAGGATTTCTTTCAGCTGCCAGAAGCAAAAGCTGAGCGACAGCTCTTCCTCCAAGCTGGTGGAGCACAGTGCGTGCCAGGCTTGTTGTAAACCACTGTGCCGAGCCGTTCCCGGGGTTATGTTACTCCTTCGGCTTCCAGGGGGTGTTCCTGGGCAGGAACAGACAAGCTCTGACTTTTACAGCAACCTCTTTCATGAAGATCTTGCAATCTTTAGGCTTCAGACTGGGTGAAGGCTGCTAATGGGGTCAGGAAGAACTTGCCTTGGTCTCCCATTCCCCTGGGCCACAGCACTCACCAAAACTGAGCAACTGAGCAAAACCTCTGCTTTCATTGTGGCCACAAGCAACATCAGAGTAGGTCAAGGGGTTTCCCAAGGGCCAGGGATTGGGGGCCACTGGCATAACCAGGTGCCTTCTGGTGCCAATCAGGTGTTGCAGAGAAGCTGCTGATCTAGACAGACCGTGGATTTATTCCCCACCAGACATTCCCTATATCCTTCCAGCTAGGGATGGGAAAACAGATGAAAGAAGAGCCAATGCAAATGTATTCTCAGAATTGAAGCCACATTGGAGTTTGGCTACCTCTTTTTTTTTCCAGCCTAGCTTTTCAGAGCTAAGAGGTCCAGTTACATGCAATTAGATTTGCTCAGGCATCCAGGCTGGTGCTCCCAAACCACCGCATTCAGAGGTGCAACCCCCTGACATGCTTGGGGTTGGAGACTGACCAGGTCGTGATACAGGGGGCTGCTGTGACGGGATTGAAAGCTTCATGGGGTGGGACTGGGGGGTTGGTTGTGCTACACCAAGATCAAACCTGGACTGTTAAATACATATAGTTCTGCCTGACTTGCTTAGTGCCTGGCTGGTACTCACCTTGCACTGCTCCCCTTTCCCGTGGAGGTAGCGGAGTACTTTGCAGAGACCTCCCAGCTTGGGTGAAGTTCAGCAGAGGTGAATTCAAGAAGCGCAGCTCCTACTCCTAGCTCCCCGGTGAACTCTGCTTTCTTTCTCCGTGCCTCAGTGGCCCCATCCGTCAAATACTCTAGAAAGCCTTGGGAGATCTGGGAATAAACAGCCTAGGTAAGAGTTAAGCATAGCTGTGACACTGGCTTCACTGCTGGCTGATGCCAGGCACAGATATGTGACTTTTTGAAGGTCACGCGTTAGGTCTGTGGCCGCGCTAGGAATAGATCCAAGGTTCGTGTCTACGCGGATAACGCAAAACAAAAATACTTATTGCCTGCTTGGTAGCATGCCCGGAAAGAGCTGCCAGGATGGATCCAACTGTCGAGCTGAGCACATTAAACTGTTGTAATCTGAGTTATTCAGCAGTTCCTCTGCCTGCTACTTACGCCCACAAAGACTCGTGTAACTCTGAAACCAAGACCATAATTACGCCTCTCAAGTCTTTTCAGAGAAGATTCAATTTAGAATAAATACCAACAGAGAGCAAGGTTTGCCCCGCCATCGTAGACAGGCGCGTGAACTGAATGGGAAGCCGATGCTATACATACAGACGGGCTGAGGGTGGGGAATTGTTCCAGTTACAGGCTTGTTCCTGCTCCCATTTGAGGCAATGGGAGTTTTCTTGGGGACAGAGGAGAGCCTCGTTGTGCAGAAGACCTGCTGAAACAGCAGAAGTTTTGCATTGGTTGAAGCAGAAGGCTGAGCATTAATAAGAGATCTGGGCTCATCCCCTTTGGGGCTCTCCATGCGAGCTTGGGGCAGTGATGTACCGTGACGGTGACGAGTCTGGGCACCCCCTGCCCGCCTGTCTCACCTGCTGATGTGTTTCTGAGCCAGAAGCTCACCATTGAGGCTGGTCCAGGCTCTCCCCCAGCACCTGCTCCTGAGATCTCCATCTCCAGCAAGCCTGAGAGCAAGTGTGGGGACACGTCCAGCACAATCCTGCCGGAGGAGGGTCGGCTCTGGAGTCCAGCAGTGGGCTCAAGACAGCAGGACTGGCTCAGCCTCCCGGAGACTCACCATCCCTGCTCTCTCTCCCCCAAACCCTCTGAGGTCTGCAGGTGTCTAAACCCCCTTAGCATCACCTGAAGGGCCCCTCTGCATGATATGAGGTCCATAATCCTTACCGGGCAGCAACAATGCCCAGAAGACCTATTCATGGCCTCGTTGCTCTTTCACTCTGCTGCAACCTGTACCCACTCCTCAATCTGCTGGGTGGGTTTACATGCTATTCGTTCCTCCAAACAGATATAGGCCTCCCTCACATGGCTGAGGGTATCCCACCTACCTGTTTCTGCTCCATGCCCATCAGGCCTGGAAGTGATGCATATGGAGCAGGAGACAGAGAGAAGGGATTATTTTGTAGGCACATGGGAGATCCCTGAAACCACTGCCACAAGATCGGGCCTTTTACCCAAGCCGGAGACAAGCAACTTTCCCTTTGCTCGGGTCCTGCTCTGGGGGCTGTCTCTCTTTGCTGCCATCTCGCTCTTCCTGCCAGGAGATTTGCGCTGCAAAACGAACGGAGTCAGCCCAGGAGCACCTTTGCCCCAAGGGACAAGGAGCCATTTGCACTGAAACACTACTCCTCGGTAGCCTGCCCAAGACAGCATGAATTGACTGGCTTTTATGGAAATGTGCGTCCCCTCAGCTCCTTCCAAACCACAAAAGGGACTTCAGCTTTGGCTTCCCCAAAATAGCTCCTCCCTGCATCAGCGGTCGGTTGTGGAAATGGCTTGGAAAGCCATTAGCCTGCAAAAATGTGTGTGTGTGTCTGGGGGTACATAACAAGCCTGACTCTAACTCTCTACTGCGAGCGCTATCAGCCGCTTGCCGGGAAGAACAGGATGCTGCTCGAGCCCAAGGCACTACAGCAACTTCTCCCCTGGGGAGAAGGGGAGGTTAACTCTTGCCATCTTCTTTCATAGATTTCATAGACGTTAGGGCTGGAAGGGACCTTGGGAGATCATCCAGTCCAGCCCCCCGCTGCAGGGGCAGGAAGTCAGCTGGGGTCACAGGATCCCAGCAAGATAATCAAAGGATCCCAGCAAGATCATATGATGTCCCAGGGCACAGAAAGAGGAGGGATATTTGGAGCCCCCTTTATTTGCTTTGATCATCACCAATAACATCACTGGTGTGAGTGAATTATAGGCTGGTTGCTCACAACGGAAAAGGAGGTGGAGATAGTGCTAGGAAGGATTTCATCTTGAATGGTGAGATTCATGACTTTTTTACTCTTCTGCTTAATCAAGTGAGACACTTTAACATACCCCCCGCCTCCAAAATTCATCATCTCTACCTTGTCCAGCAGAGACGGCAGCTCTGTCACAGCACAGGCCTTGTCTGTAGTAAGGTGTAAGGGGTGGATCACCCTCAGCTCCCATGAATTTCCATTCAAGCTAAGGGCATTCAGCACCTTGGAAGGTCAAGGGCACTGTACCAGCAGGTTGTCTGTCTTCTTTTGTATGGATACGGGGTAGGGGGAAGAAAGTAGGGGGAAAAACTTTGGGGGGTGGGGCCCCACGTAAAATGAGATTTGGAGCAAGGGGCAAAATTAGCATTGGATCTAAAGCCAAAAATGAGCAAATGAGTCCATCACTTCCAGTATTCCTGATCGCTATAACAACATTTGGAGGAGTTTGATTGCAATGTCCTTGACTATCCTACCTATGTGTTCACTGAGAAAGGAGTCAGTTAGCAGTAAGTCATTAGGCCTCCTTTGTTTCAGGACAGCATCTTTGCAAGATCTTTCCTTAAGGGATCTCAGAGGAAAGTAGCTGGCATGCTGGATGGAGAGTGGGGTGACAGCCCTGGCTTGGACTGCTGGGTCACCTTGAATCTCTCAGTGACTCAGTGTCCCCATCTGTAAAAAGTGTAACGGTCCTGAGTTGCTTTATAAAGTATTTTGGGAGCTGTGGTTGGGAAGTGCAAATGCAGTAGAGCCTGCACGCTAAAACACAAGATGCCAATTAAAACCAAGCTATTTGGTGCAAGACACTGTGGGGCCACTCTTATTGCAGAACGAAAGGCGCTGGAGCCTCTGTAGTTACCAGCAGTATCCGAAACGAGACACCCCCATCTCAGCTCCTGGAATAAATACATGCACATACACTTCTGTATGCAAACTATCCATGCACACACACAGGCTTGTGCCAATGTTGCTCAACAGGTTTTTAAGAAAGCAAGTTAGCTGAATCACTACAAACATATGCGTCGATCTTGCTTCCAAGTCAAACCCGGGGGGAACAAGAGAAAGGCTCTTCCTTTATCATCACCTTCATTGTTATTCTTTATATATTTGTATAGTGATGGACATAAGGACCCCAGGAAGGGATAGGACCACATTGTGATACCTATGCACCAGCATAGGATGGAGATGGCACCTATCTCAAAGGCCCTACAACTCTAAGGGACCCTAAAAGGGGAAAACACTGAGGGTGGAAATCTCAGCCCACCTGAAATGGTTTCCTGGAAGCAGTCACCAGGACGAGCGGCAGAACAGCTCAGGCTCCCGCACTGCAACACAGGTTTGGGCTCAATGGATCCACGTAGTGCAGTGGCTCTCTTTTCTGGGTGGGGTCATGTACCCCTTGTTAAGCTTACTACACTGCTGTGTACCCCACTGTTTCTGTGCTATGGATAATAAACCTGTAATGCTGGGTGTTATGACAGTCATATTGCAAGCTCTCCACTGACCTAGAGATTGTGGAGTAGCCCTTCAATTTTGAATTCTTTTCCCTTTTTCTCCCCTTATGTTTCCCCTTTCCTCTCCTTTTCATTCCTACCTCCAATGAGCCCTTTTTGTGTTGGATGGACTCACAATTTAACCAGAGAGGTCACAGAGCTGGGAGGTATTGACTGCTTACCAAACAGCTCTTCGTGTTTACCCGGAAACTTCCACTCCTGGGAATAGAAAAGTTAACATCTGGCCACAATCCAGCCAGACCTCTGGGCTCGTGGGAGAGCATATGTTTCATCCAAGAAAGCACCACGCATATAAACTTCAGGACAGAGGCATCTAATAGCAATGAGCATATACAATCAATGCAGCCTCCAGAGGGATGAGTCCAAATGTTTAAGACAAGCAAGTGCCTGCTCAGTAAAACTCTCCACTTAGTGGATGCTCCTATAATGGGCCTCCATATAATGGACCTCCAGTAATGGGCCGCTGTTGCGCGGGTTGCAATGAATTAGGACAACTGAGCTTCCCAGATGGGAACATGAAACATGGGCAATAACTCTTGTTTGAAGTTTTTCACTGCCCAATGCAGGGAATGGGATCTGGGTGTTGCACCCTACCTGCTCTCATGGCTAGAGGCAAGGCATCCCCATGTAACAGAGAGGCTGCTGCTAGGAGGACTTACCTTCCCACCAGTTTCCCCATCCCTTAACCCAGTGGTGCCTAGTCTATCTGTCCTGTGTGTCAGATGAGTAGTGCTGCGTCTAGATTGGAGATCCAGAAAAAACTTCTTCACTCTTACAACATGGAGGCAGCCTAGGGAAGCTGTGGACCCTCCATCCACGGAGGTATTCAAGAAGAGGTTGGACGGCCACTGGTTCGGGATGATCTAGGTGTAGTGATGCCTATGTCCTACCACGGGTATTTCCCATGCTTCTAGGCTTTGCTGCTTGCCCTCAACCCCTTTTTTGCTAGGTGTCAGGTTGTTTTTAAGCCTTCCCCAGAGGCATTGGGGTTGACTGCAGCCAAGGCTGGGGATTTTGCTGGGCTGTGCCAATGCTCCTATTGGGACCAAAGCTAGCGAGTCCTGCCCCTCTGCTCAGGATCAGATTGATCGCTATCTTTGGGGTCAGGAAGAAATTTTACTCCATGGCCAGACTGGTACGGACTATGGGGGGTTTTGCTTTCTGTAGCGGGGGCTGTGGTCCTCTACTCGGGATTTCTTGAACCCATATTGCTGATATTTCATAGAAGCAAGGCTATAACTGCCCTCGTTCCTCTGCTTTTCCTGCGGCAGGCTAGGGTGTTGGGTCTATGCTGTGTCAGGATTGAGGGTCATCTTATTCAGAGTTTAGATTTTGGTTTATATGGGATGGTTTGGACAGGGCTGATCCTGCCCCAGGCAGGGGGTTGGACTAGATGGGACCTCTGGAGGTCCGTTCCAGCCCTGCTTCTCTATGACTCCATGATTTTATCTGCAGGCTGGATCCCACCCACAGGGATGCGTCCAGGGGTGCGACATTATATGCTGGTGCAGTCCCAAGCCCTGGATCTGGCCACAGAGGGACCTCATGCAGTGGTGTGCTCCAGCCACATCATCTGGCCCATGGGGATCCCCATGAGGCCAGAAATTTGGCAGCAAGGGAGTGGTGGCTGCATTAATTCCCATCACTCTGGGAGCCAAGATGATGACTCTTGCCACCACTCCTCCACCGCCAAACCTCCAGATGCATGGGGAGCCTCACGGGCTACGGCCACGGCTCTGTGCAGAAGGGTGTAAGCGCTTACCTCCAGACTATGGATCCCCAGTCGGGGGAAGGAACCTGCCGTCCTGAAGACACAGAGCTGAAGACCCTTCGTGACCAGTGGAGAAGAGGGATTATACAGCAAGCAATAGCAGTAGATGGGACATGACACCCCAGGCCTGTGGCACATCCTAATCCTCACCACTGCCCCGTTGTCTGACTGGAGACCCCACTCCACTAGTTGGCTGTTTGGGGTCCCAGCCGGAGTCATCTTGCTCTCCCCTGCCCCTTGCATCAGCACCAAACCCAAGGCTCAGGATTGCACTGCCGCAGCCAGGAGCCGGAGAGCTGTACGGCACCCCCTGTTTGGATCCGGCTCTCCTGGCTCGGTGTGGAGGTCTCTTACAGCGCCAAATATTGTGTGTGTTATCATGGACCGGGGCACTGCCCAAACACCCATGGAGAGAGTGTCTGCCTCAATGGCCTTACAGACAAGGCTCTTTGGGTAAATCTGATACCTTTCATTAGACCGACTCAAATAGTTGGAAAAGTTCTGCTGGATTTTTCTAACTATTTGAGTCAGTTTATTAAAAGATATCAGATTTAGCCAAAGAGCCTTGTCTGCCGATGTCCTTAGACCAACACGGCTACACTCAATGACCTTGCAGCAGAGCTATAAGGCAGGTCTCAGACTACAGTGGCCAAACTATCGGGGCAGGGACCTCCTGTCTCTGCTACATGTTCCTGTGGTCTGTCATGTCAGAGGTGTGGGCACCCTCTGCCTGACAGGTCCCTAAAGGAGGCAGTGAGCTCTCCTTTTGCATGAGCTTGCTCTCCCAGTGATGCATCCCTAGGTGAAGGAGGGCCAAGAAGCCACTTCTCCTCTCCCAGAGCTGACCGGGTAAGATGGTGGAGGAGAGGGTAAGCATCACCCTCTTCTCCGTGCCTTGGGGGGTGGTGGAGGCTGGGGCTGGTCGTGCTGCACGGTCTGTAGAGGGCTTGCTGGGGCAGGCAGTGGGGAGATGCATTGCCAAGTGTTGCTCTCCTCCCTGGGACCGGCGGGAGCTGAGCTCTCCCACTGCAGCTGGATTCAGCACGGGGGCAGAGACGCTGTCAGATGGAGCGATGGGGGACAGCAAATTATCCCAAGAAACCTGGGCCTGTGGTTCCCAGGCCAGGATCCTGATGCCTCGGTGTTGAATAACCCCTTCCTCTCCCCATGGCCGTGAACTGGGGTAAGAGTTTACTCCACTTGAGCAAGGGGTGTCGGAGCTGTGTGCCCTTGGTGCAATCACAGGGGACCGGATGGGTAGCGGCACCACATCGCTGCCAGATCATCTGTGCACCAAAACGCTCGCAGCACCGGTGAGCCAGAGAGGGAACGATGGGTCTTATTCAAGGGAGGTCAGAGAGAGAAAAGACTGGTTTGGGCTCCTGTCTGCGTTTCAAGGCCTGGTGGAGAACTGCTCCCCCCGCCTCATATCACAGCACTGGCCTGGCTGATTTATTTCTGTAGCATTTGCAATATGTCCCTGGCACACACACTATCCCTTTGCCTCGTGCCCTTCTGTTCATGCTGGAACAACCTTCTGCCTCAAGAGGGGGGAAAAAACCCACCCTCAGGGATAGTCCTTCTCAGAGCCAGCTCCAAAGTGCATGATCATCTTCAGGATCCTTTGCACTAACCTCAGGGCAGGCTGGATTGGGCTATCTCTGCCCACAATCACAGAGGCAACAGGATGGTGCAGGAAAAAGGGCTGCGAGGAGTGAGCTTCCTACAGCGGCATCATTCAGGGGCAGCAAACTCATGCATACCTAATGCAGGTCAGTGCTGATCAAACCTCTCTCTGCAGGCCCATCACTGCTAGCCGGCATGGATATTACACATGCACATGCACACACACATGTTGACTACCTTTGAACCTACATCGTTACACAGCAAATATGTTCAAGAAGCAAGTGCTTTAGGAATGCTTGGGGGAAGCCACTTTATTGGGACAGGGTTTTGCCTTCGCCCTGCAATGAATTAGCTCCCGCAGGCAGACCGTCAGCTGGTGCAACCAGCACAACTTTATATGGAGCCAGTGACAGATCTGTCCACGGGAGCCCTGCTGTGCAGAGCCAAGAGGGAACTGTAAAAGTGACCTGAAATGGCTTTCCCCAATAAATAAGTCCTGCCCTTTCACCAGAAGCCTGTGAAAGCAGGCTGCTAAATCTTCTGTCTGATTTGAATGTCGGCTCTTCTTTGCAGGACTGTCTCTTACATCCAGTTTGTACAGCACCGGGTGCAACCGGGTCCTTATTTTTAGCTTAGCCTCCTTTGATGCTAGTGCAGTTCCATTACTCTTATTAAAAAAAATCCCCCGACACATTCGCTGGATGGGAAGGCAGCAGCAAAAGAGTTAATGATGAAAGAGTTAACAATAACATATAACGATGACATTTCAATCTCCAGCTGGTTCCCACCAGTCTTTGGTCTCAACTCTAATAAAGCCTCGAAAGTGGCAACCCATGCCCCAGTGCTATTTATGGGTTGAATCCAACTCAGCTTCCCCATAAACTTATCGCTCCCAGAGCTTGTTTCCCCCCCCGCCATAGCCCTGGCATCTGAAAGACACCTGCTCCCCTCCAAAGCAGCACTGCCCTTTGCATGCCAGTGAGCAGCCACGTGAAAGCCACTGCTTCCAACAGGTCTGGGATCAGGCCCCACATGGGCTTCCCCAGTATTATGGAGCAACTGGGAAGAAGTGGGCCTTCTACAGTATTTGATCACTGCCTTCTGGCCCTGTCCTTTATTGCTTCCCTTCAGTAATAACCAGGAGGGTCCAAAGAAGGACGATGCAGGGCTAGCAGCAGATACCCTGCTCCATTGCTCTGTGGTTGGCAGGGGAAATGAAAACAGATGTCAAAAAGGGAGCCACACGGTAAAGAAAAGGGCGGCTAGGAAAAGTGTGGGGAACAGCCCTATCCCACTGGCCAAAAGCCCAGAGCCAACACGGACAGAGAAAGTCCAGCGCTGCCAGGGAGCCGCGTGTGACTGATCTGGCATGGCTTTGTGCTTCTGCTCCTCTCTATGGGAGCTCGGGGAGGCCAGGCGGGGAGGGGAGACCGTCAGTCTGGACAGATGCTGACAGCGAAGGCACCGGTGCTTTATTTTGTCACCCGGGAGGGGTGTGGATGGGCTCTCTGAGCAGACAGCAGACCCCGGGCTGTCACAGATCCAGTGGTGGGTCTGATCCTGAACGCTTGCAGCTTTAGACCAGGCTGAGGGCAGGACCCTGCATGCTGGACTGTGTCTCTGTGCTGGCTTCGGCTCTCAGCAGTCATTGTGCAAGTGCAGAGATGGGCCAAGTGTTTGCACAAAGACCTTTGTGCATCTTCCAATGCCCCTCTCTCCCTCTTCCACAGCACCCTGCACACACACATCCAAGCCTAAAGCCAAATAATGGGAGTTTTGCCTTTGGTTTCAAAGAGGCTGGCATTTCACCCAGGTCGTTTACCTCTTACTCCTAGACCAGTTTCTCCAGCCCTCAGCTCCTTCCATGCTGTGCAAGCCCCCCTCCAGCCCCTGCAGGCAGCCCGCACCTCCTTGTGTCGTACAAAACCCCCTGGGCTAGGAGCAGGCTCTGACCAGCAGACCTGTGGGAAAGGGAAATAGAGGCCTGAAGCTTCAAGGAGACTGCTTGAGGTCTTTAGCTCAAGGCTGGATGTCTCTCTAAGGACTGCGTTCCAGTTCAGGTCCACGTTCTGGGCCCCGCATGGAGTCACGGCAGGGATTCAATGGTCTGCGCTTCACAGGGCAATGGACTGAGTCTCCGAAGCCCCTGCCACACATGACATGTTTTACACAATTGTGCAATAAATGTAGACAGGTTACACGTGCAAAGCAATTATCATGCCATAAAAAAGTCCATCCACCTATAAAAAGAGCCAGTCGGCTCTGATGTTAGTGCTTGAAAATGTGTAACAACTTTAGAGCTGGTTTCCATCCAGCTTGAATTTGAATATGTGGCAGGGCCCCGAAGGCCTGGATCCACCTGGGAGTTCCCCATTGCAGAGGGCTGTGGGTCTCTCTCCGTTGCTCCTCCCTGCCCACATCAGGGTGGACAGTGCCAGGAGGAAGGAGTCCCAGTCCACTACGGCCAGATCTTTACCACAGGTCATCACGTGGAGGGAAAACCTGGTGCCCAGCAGCACGTGGGTCAGATGCATCCTGCTCTCAGTGTCAGATTGTGCCCTCCGTTGCCTCTCTGTTTGGCTGATGCCCTCCACCCCAGAAGTAGCTGCATTTTCCTGGCCTCACACATCCAGTGCATGTGGCACGTGACTGAAAGCTGCCTGGGTCAGTGTAAGAAGCCCTGCGCTCCCTTTGGAAGTGGCTGGACATGAATGAAGCAGGCTCCTCTCCCGGGAAGCGGTGAGGGAGTATGGGAGCAGCCCATTAGCTGTTCTTTTCCTTTTAAATGCCAGCAAGAGTGCAACAGGCCCAGGCTTTTATTTTGGAAGAGGCACTTGGGGCTCTGAGCACCCACCAGCCCTGCTGAAGGCGGCAGGAGAGAAGACCGCTCCTCAGCCTGCCAGAGACTCCCTGCCGCTTGCCGCACTGGGCTTTGCATCCTTTGTAAACCTAACCAAGGGCAGGGCTCAGCCCCCATTGACTCCCGTAACTACCCTGACGTGCTCCCTGTCCCATCCAATTATGTGCCTCTGTGGCCGATCCCAGCGCTAATCCTACAAGCGTCGTGGCCAATTCATTCCTTTACCAGGCAGTCCCTGGCATTGTCATGCGGTCTGCGCTGCTTGGAAGAGAAGCTGACAGCTCACAGCCCCCAAAAGAGACCCAAAGGGTGGGGGTGCTCTTACGGGACCCCTTTTCCTGGCTCTGCTTTGAGCATCCCTGATAGCCACCAGCGTCTTAGGAGCTGGGAGCCTGGGCCAAAATCAATGCGCGAGGAATCCAGTGTATTTTCCTATGGAGCCTATAGAGCTGCCATTGAAGCACACAGCCTTGCTACTGCAGGGGGATGAGACATGTAAACACTTCTCCTCGCCGCCCCGGCCCCAGATGCTTGAAGCGCTAGCTGTGAAAGCACCCAAATCCCCAGGATCTCCAGGCAGCTGGATCTCCCCGATTACCCCTGGCTGCAGGGAGATCCGCTGAACGGGGTGAACAAAGCAAACAAAGCAGGGGGAAAGGTGGCCCCCAATGCCCCGGGGTTAGCTGGTTTGGAGGGGTGCTGGTACGGCACAGGGGGTCTAGCCCATATGTGAGGCACCATCCTACGACGGCTTCAGGGCTCGGAGATGTTGACCGAGCAGCAGAGAGAGGTCCCCACCCGAGCGTGCGTGCACGAGTGTCTGGGTGGCTTGCACAGGGTGTGGACCAGCAGCGTTGTATCATGCTATGATTAGGGAAGCCCAAAGCCATGAAATAAAAGGCTTTGCAGAAGTTCTCAGCGGTTGCTTTTTCCCCACCCAGCATTAAAATCATCTCTCGGGGCCAGGTCCCCAGCTGGAGAGTCCTGGAGAAGTCAAGGGATCTGGCTCGACTCCCTCCCTCCCTCTGTGCAGGGTCTGAATCTACCAATCCTCAAACCACCATCCCCGATTTCACCCCAGGAGCTGCCACCGCCCGACTGCTGTTGCTGGGAGGGCTCACGGCAGCAGTGGGGAGATGCAGCAACAGATGACCTTCCTTACGGTGGGCCGGATCCTGCTCTCGGTGACACCTGTGGATAGCTAGTGGCCCCCCCCCCCCCAATCATGCCCCCCTGTCTGCAAATGCCATCTGTACCCCTTGCAGGCTTCACTGAGCATCTAATTCCACATTCCCCTGCTGTTTTGGGGTGAGAGCAGCTAGTTCAGACGATTTCGCCCTTACCCCCGATCCCATTCACTAGGTCACCAGTGGATGCAAAGTGCCTGTAGAGGGGAGAGGCCAGACCTTGCGCCCCAGTGTCACAGCAGAGATGCTAGGGCGTGCGTGTCGTAGGGTTGGGCATGGACAGCTCCCGCTGATCCCCATTCCTCACCCCGCTCCCAGCCACAGACACCCACCACGGCCCACGGGCCACCTCACCGGAGACAGAGCAAGAAGAGGGATGACCTGCCAGGGCACCCCGATGATCCCCTCCACCCATGCCAGGTCATCCCTGAGGGCTGGTGTCTCTCGTGGCCCCTTTTGAGCGTCGACACAAAACTACGTCTCGGTGCCACCCGTGCCCAAGAAGCAAAGGGAAGCCTCCAACTTACCAGGGGCGATGAATCTTTTGCAGATGTGGGCGCCCGCTTCACTGCCTCTGCTTCCCAACGTGCTGCTTGCAGAGCGCTTGTCAGCGATGCCTTCAGGTTACTGTCTCGCTCTCGTCTCTGTCTCGCCTTGGAAATCTGTGTGGTTTTTTCTTTTAAGGGCCTTTTTTTTTTGGTGGTTGCGTCAGGCCGGTTGCCTGGTTACAGCCGAGCTATTCCAGTTGGAGCGTTTCAGTCCAGATTTCCTGTCGCCCTTTCATTCATACCACCGGGCTCTGGAACCTACCTCCCACCAAGAACTAACCCAGAGGAGACCCGAACGGCAGCAGCTGCCAGGCCTGGGTCCTAAACACTGCCAGATTCAGCTGAGGGCATGGGGAAGGCAGGCAGGGGCAGGGTGCCGGGGGGATGCCAAAGAGGGTGGCGAGCTGGGATGGGGCTGGTGGCATTTCAGCATGAGCCAGGAGCACTTGTGTGCAAATTCCCTCCTAGGCATTAAGCCCCCGGAGGCTAAGAGACAGGGGTCAGTAGGAGAGACTTTCAGTTGCACCTGCATGCTAGAGCAGAGCTACTTGTCCTGCACCTGCATGCTAGAGCAGAGCTACTTGCCCCTCACCTGCATGCTACAGCAGAGCTACTTGTCCTGCACCTGCATGCTAGAGCAGAGCTACTTGCCCCTCACCTGCATGCTACAGCAGAGCTACTTGTCCTGCACCTGCATGCTAGAGCAGAGCTACTTGCCCCTCACCTGCATGCTACAGCAGAGGTACTTGCCCCTCACCTGCATGCTACAGCAGAGCTACTTATCCTGCACGCTACAGCAGAGCTACTTGCCCCTTACCTGCATGCTACAGCAGAGCTACTTATCCTGCACGCTACAGCAGAGCTACTTGCCCCTTACCTGCATGCTACAGCAGAGCTACTTGTCCTGCACGCTACAGCAGAGCTACTTGCCCCTTACCTGCATGCTACAGCAGAGCTACTTATCCTGCACGCTACAGCAGAGCTACTTGCCCCTTACCTGCATGCTACAGCAGAGCTACTTATCCTGCACGCTACAGCAGAGCTACTTGCCCCTTACCTGCATGCTACAGCAGTGCTACTTGCCCCTCACCTGCATGCTACAACAATGCTACTTGCCCCACACCTGCATGCTACAGCAGAGCTACTTGTCCTGCACCTGCATGCTACAGCAGCAGTACCTGCCCCTCACCTGCATGCTACAACAATGCTACTTGCCCCATACCTGCGTGCTACAGCAGAGCTACTTGCCCCTCACCTGCATGCTACAGCAGAGCTACTTGCCCCGCACCTGCGTGCTACAGAAGAGCTACTTGCCCCTCACCTGCATGCTATAGCATGCTTCCGCATAGACAAGGAAGCCTGCCTCAAGGCTTTTTCACCCTTGGAAACCTATTGAAACCCCTGCTGCCAGCCCAGGCAGGCCCTCTTCCATGCTAGTTCTTCTGTCCCTTGCCCATGTTGTCCCTCTTCCACACTAGGTGTGATGCTTTGGAAGCCCAGGGGCCTCTAGCATTTTGCACAACTTTTGGGGATTGCTTTTATCCCTGCATATTGGTCTCACAAAGGCTCGTCAAACTGTCCTGAGTGAAAACCTGTTTCCAGCCTGGCCCCTGTCTGCACTAGTTAGTGGAACAGTGTTATGGGCTCTGCTAGCAAAAAAACCCTTGCAGCCTCCCAGTCTGTCACTGTGTTTTGGTTGGGAAGGTGCTAAGGAGGCTTCCCATCTTGGAGCCTGGAGACATGACACATTTCATAGTTTCGGGGGTTGGAAGGGACCTTACACATCGTCGGGTCCAGACCCCCTATGTATAGCAGTGTAATAAGGCTTTGCACCAGTAAAGCAGACTGCAGACAGGGATCTCTAGGGTAACCCTGCCCAGTCTCGGAGAGGATCACTCCAGGGGTAAAATGGTTTCACTGCTCCAGGGGTCATCTGTCTGCATCCATCCCGGGATAGTGACACCAAGCAAACAGGCTATCACCTGCTCTCCTGCCATCTAGTGCCCAGCCTCGCAATAGCTGCCTGCTGCATGCAGCTATCCTTATTCAACGCCAGTGCAATTGGTTTGGGGACAGTGCAAATCCCATGTCAGCTGTAGCAGTGTTATCATTTCATCTGTCTGGGGTCTCAGAGACAGAGAAGCACCAAGAAGGGCTGGCAGCCACCTCCGCCCTGAGCCCACAAAGCCCCATGGCATCAGTGCACGTGGAAGGGCATTTCTGAGTCTGGATTTTAGCTCACAGCAGCAGATGCCAGGTGCCAGCTTGAATTTCATCCCTGCGTTAACCCTTGGGAACCTGTCTAGCTATCCTCCCCCTTCCTGCCTTGCTATCCAAGGGCTGTGGCCGACTTTGCAGGATCTCCAGCCCTGGGTGGGCCTGCAGCCTGGCAGATGCTGCAAAGGGGGAAATGCTGGATGTTTGAATTTCATTCCCTTCATGCTGCCAAGCTGCTTTAGAGCTTGGGAGTGGAGAGCAACACATGGTCTCCTCCAGGGATGCCTTTGCACATGGAGGAGAAAAAAATCCCTGTTTCTCCTTGCAGCCTCACATCACAGCACCTCAAGCGATGTCAGGGTGCCCCTGGCCCCATAATATGGGATCCTGTTGCCAGTACAGGAGAAGGATCTCCCTGAGCAGTACATGGCCTCTGACACATGGATGAGCCATGGTGATGCCATTCATGGGAGCACAGCAGCCCATCTTCATCCCGGTAGTGGCCAGAGCTTTGCAATACATGTCGCACGGGTGGGTATTCCCAGGGAAGTGTGGTGCTGTGGCGGGGGGCAGGGGGACAGGACAAACGGGGTGCTTGTTAGAAAACTGTAGCCCAAGGGGTGATTTCCACGAGTATCGCAAGTGATTAAGGGACTGTCAGAGGGGGTCTAAAAGAGGTCCCTTGGCCCATCAAGTCCAGTCCCCTGGGCTCACAAGCATCCATTTATCCAACAGCATCCACTCCTATTCCCTCGTGGTCTGCAGCCACAAAACAGGCTCTGTTTCAAGTAGGAACCCAGAGGGTCCAGATTATTGTGACCTGCTGTGGGCTGAGTTATTTGCACCAGAAGAAATGCCCTAGCATTTTTCCAGTCAAAAAAATGCGTGAAAGCCAAGAGCTGGCACTTCCCAAGGGGGGCCTTGAGTCTAATGAGGGGTGCTGGAGTCTAAAGAAATCAAGAATCACCGTCTTAGCCCCTGCAATGGCAGGGAGCGTGTTAGCTCTGACGATCCAAGGAAGAGGACCATGCCTCATGCCATAGATGAAGGCAAAAGGCCATGGTCCTTGCTAATCTGAGCTGGACGGTGAGTTCCTTCCCAGGCTTTTTGTCCTGTATTGTACAGCACCGAGCACGGTGAGGACCCGGTTCCTGGCTGGGGTTCATATGATAATGCCAACACAAAATACCCGCAATGACAGAGCCCAACAGCGAGCGGACAGGGCTTGTGCTCTCAAATCTTTTGAAGATTTTGAAGGTTTGAAGATCAGGCCCAGTGCGTTCAGGCTGCAAAACCATCCTTGCAACGATCGTTTCAGTTCTGGTTCACACCTGCCTTCCTCAGCCAAATGCTAATTTTTTTTTTTTAAAGCAGGCATTGTATTTTTTTTAATGGAAATCTCAATCAAGCATTCAAATACAAACCCTGAGTTGACCTAATTAGAAGTTGGGCTGGAAGGGACCTCCGTACTCATCTAGTGCAACCCCCTGCCTGCGGCAGGATCAGCCCTGTCCAAGCCATCCTATACAGATCTATAATCTAATCTTCGGGAAACTGCTGTCAACCCTGACACAACACAAGACATAACACCTGAACCCCTCACAGGTAAAGCAGGGGGACAATTTCCTGCTTCTGTAAAAGGTTGTTATTATATGCTCAAGAGATCCCAATCAGAGGGCCAAATCCCGCTGCTACAGAGGAAAGCAAAACCCTTCACAATCTGAACCAGTCTGACCACGGGGGTAAAATTCCTTCCTGACCCCCAAATATGGCGAATCTGTCTGGGGCGGAGAGGAAATCATGGATTTTTTTTTTCTTTTTACTTCTTATTATTCTCAGGAAATCTTGCAAATATCCATGCAAGTGTGCCATCACCTGATATGGGTGCACAATGATGGCATCCTCTGATTTCCCTGCCCGTTTCATGCATTCATTCATGCAGAGGGGAGACCGCCTTTTTGTTCGGCGTTTGTGCAGCACCCAGCACAATGGTAGCCTGGCCTGTTCTTGGCGTTTGCAATTCAAATACTCATGCTAATCCCATTGTCACGTGTGAGACTAAGCATACACCAGAGATCTCCCAGACACCGATGCAGCAAACAGGTCAGAAGCCACCCATGAGTGCCATGCTTTTACATAATACAGTCCTTCTTCCAAATAGGTGTGGAAAAATCCAAGTCTTTTTGTGGATCATTTGCAAAGAAAGGGCCAAACGTGAATAAGCCATTTTATAAGCTGCCTATAAGCCATCTTCCCCTGTCGAGGAGCTCCGATTCAGAGGATAGTGCTGTGGATTTTCTAAGTGACCCATTCCCTTGAGACAGAGATCATCTGCAAGGAGAGGCTCCAATTCGTGTTAAGACTTGATGCAGCTTTTAGGAGGTCACCAGAATCTCACCGAGCCAAATTATCGTGCATGAGCATAAACATGATGCTACACGTTGTTATGCATAATAGGTGATTATTATCATCCTAACTGATTGCAAGCTGTATTTCGATTATCCACTGGGCAAACCGGAATTCTGCCCTTCATCTGCCTGGGATCTAATCCACTTCCAAGTCATTCAGATTCATTTTTTCCCATGGAGACAAATCCTGAGGTAGGAGTAAGCTGGGAAGCAACAGGCCAGGGCATCTCTTCGTCCTAGTGCTCAGAATCGGTGGAGTGGCATAGGTAGAAAGGATTTTGGAGCAGGTGGGTGAAATCAAAGCTGCTGATGAATTACATGCTCACATAGGTAAAACAGTGAATAACTGCTGCATCCCTGGTCTGTACCTCAGTTTCCCCGTGGGTAAAGCAAGGCTCTTTGATAGAGCCCCTCTGTTGCATGGGGGTGCTGTGAAGCTAAGGTCACCGATGCCTGGAAGGGGCCCTAAGCTCCTATGGACCTGGGCACACGGCATTTGCACGTTGCTGCCATTTCCATCCGTGTTGTACACTGTTGTCATTGATACCATTGATTCGGGATGGATAGGCATCCGGTTCCTCCAGGACGGCTTCTCAGCATCCGTGCTATCACAGAGCCTTACCTTTAGGTGGTCGGGGAGCAGGGTTGCCTCTATGACTATCCCAGAGTAGCTCAAGTCACACACCACTTACACTGGTATAACTCTCATCTGTGTTGTTTTACCCCTTTTTTTCCCCAGGGTAGCTCTATACCACATTCAAATACGTCCCATCGCTGCAGAGCTCGTCCGCTCCTTGTGCTCACTAACATGACCATGGATTACACATATAAGCATGTGCTCAAGCCCTCTGAGCAGCTGAAAAATTCAGCCATTGCTCCTATCCCATGGGACTGTTGTCCTAGCTAATGCATTTAGGATTTGATCTTGCAATAAGAGCTACACAGGTGGCCACAGAGGAGGGCCCTAATGTCATATAAGCAAAGCACACAGACCTCTACCTATTTAAATGATCCTCCATCTGATTTGAAACATGAACGAGAGATCGTAGCAAGAGGTAGTTGAAGATTAACTTACATAGTGAATCAATACGCACACGTGCAAACACACGCAGGTACTCACAAGAGGCTGGAGAACTGTACTGCCGTAATCGTGGGTCCTGCCCTGCCCTGCCCTTCTGTTCATATTCTGTTAATCATCATCTTTCATTTATTTGCAGGATGGATTTCCATTTAATGTGTTCACAGCTGCCAAAACACACACTCCCTGGTGATTTCAAGGGGCTTCAGACCAAGCCCTAAATCAATATCTAAATTGCTTTATTACCAAAAGGGGATCGATGATGATGCCATCTTGATACTTATTTGTTAATAAGTCATTGGCTTTATGTAGCACTTGAAGAGTTGAGTGCTATGAGCTAAATTATGCCTGGTATTGGGTAGATCTGATGAGGAAGTGGGAAAATACAACTACAGACATTCCCCTTCTAGCATACAGATATGTGTAGGACAGAGAGAGATCCCCAGGCAGATCCATCACATATGATGGCAAGAAGCAAGATGGGTTAGGAACTAAATCCTGTTGTTTTAGCAACAGCACCGTGCTAATGAGCATCAGTCAGTGTTTACCTTGAACTGTGAGGCCTATTTGCTCAGCAAATAACACTGGAGATGACAACTGTGCTGTAATGGCACATGTTTAAAATACAAGCTTGCCTCCGGTTTAGTTTAATATCTTCATCACTGACCTGGAAGATGGCACAGAGCGCACCCTCAGCAAGTTTGCAGATGGCACCCAGCTGGGGGGAGTCATAGATACACTGCGGGGAAGGGCGAGGATTCAGAGTGACCTACACAAATTGGAGGATTGGGCAAAAAGAAATCTCATGAGGTTCAACTAGGACAAATGCAAAGTCCTGCATTTAAGAGGGAACAACCCCATGCACTGGTACAGGCTGGGGGTGACTGGCTGGGCAGCAGCTCTGCAGAAAAGGACCTGGGGGGACAGGGGACAATAAGCTGAATAGGTGCCAGCAGTGTGCCCTTGTTGCCAAGAAGACTAACAGCATCCTGGGCTGCATTAGGGATTGCTATAGGGACACGAAAGCATAAAGGAGTGAAACTGCTGGACAGCTAGCCTGAAGACTGAGGTCCCAAAGAGTCACTTCACCACCACGTGTCCACATAGGGCACATGGGAATGGGTGGGGTGTGTTGGGGAATGTCCTTCCCTGGAAATGCTGCCGAGCAGTGTGGGCATCCCCTGTGTGACCTTGGGCTGGTCACTTCAGCCTTCACTGCCTCAGTTTCCCACCTGCAAGACTGATCTTGCACAGGAATTTAGTGACCCCCTTGCTAGGTGTTTTGTGAAGTGCCCTGAAATTTCCAGGTACAAGGTCTTCTGCGTTATGTCCTGGGGTAGGATAACAGCAGGGCCATCCAAAGTTCAGGCTTGCTTCATCCATAAACTGCCCTTTTCTTGACTGGATGTGTGAGCTGGGATGAATATGGAACCTCTCTCTGCTTATCTGTCAGATTGGGATAATTTACTGACATGCATTGGGAAACCTTAGAAACCAAGGTGCTGTGTAAGGCCAAACTAAGATTACCCACGGCATGACTGCTTCTCCCAATGGTTTTCAGCAGAAGGTACTTGCTCAACACACCTGAGAGATGTCCTGCTGTGTGGCAACGTGCCGGGTTATTTTCTGGCCCAGGCTGCCATATAGGAGGATCTGAAATTGCCCTAAATTCATGGGGGTACAGGCAAGCCCCTTGCAAATGCAATAGCTGCTGGGGACCTCCAATGCCCCTCAGGATTGGTAGGAGCTAGGGGTATTGCAAACTTTGATCAGCACCTTGGCAGGATTAAGCCTTTCTCTGCTAGTGGCATCTGTCAGCTAGTTGCTATTCCAGACCACGCTGATTCTCCATAGGAGCCTCCTGTTTCACTAGCCCATGTGATGACCTCCTTATCTCATCATATCTGGAAATGCCCAAGAGCATTCATGCACATTTTAAAATACTCCTGTGCAACATTCAGAGCAGTGTCCAGCCAAAGGACACCAGGGAGCATTATAATCAGCAGCTGGACGGGGACACCTTAGCACAGTATTACTTGTGCAAAGGCATTTGTGCTGGGACTGGCAGGAGTTAAACCACCAACTCCTACTGGCAGTCATATTTTTGCTTCAAAAATCCCAACTCTTGCCTTCTCATATATTGGATCCCCCAGGTGGTGTTATTTGTTCCCATATTTAACTTCTGGGCATCTAGCTGTACTTTTAGCATCCAAGTTAGGCTTCTAGGCACCCTAATATAATCATAGGATCATAGAAAATGAGGCTTGGAAGGGACCTCAGGAGGTCACATCTAGACCAACCTTTGCTCAAAGCAGGATCAGCCCCACCGCCAACTATAGCAAGCCTAGGGAGACTCAGGCACTGGAAACTGGGGTGCACAGACCCCATACGAACCTAAGAACTGCCATGTACTGGGTCAGACCACGGGCCGTCTTGCCCAGTCTCCTGTGTCACACAGCAGCAGAGAGTGGATGGTGCAAGGGACAGCGAGCAAGGGATGATCCGAGGTTTTTTTCACAGTTTCTCTCCCACTTGCAGCCTCCAGCATTTCAGGCCTAGGCAGTTCTGATGTAGAGGCTGTGTCCTTAACTCCCAGGCTTAATAGCTACTGGTGCTCCTTTCCTCCAAGTATGCATCCACTCCCCTTTTGAATCTGGTTAAACCGCCAGCTTCCACAACATCTGGTGGCAATGGGGTCCACCTTTTAATGACATGCCACGCGAACAAGAACTTCCTTTTGTTAGTTTTAAACTTCCAACCCACCAGTTTCCTTTTGTCACCCCCTAGTTCTTGCATTGCGAGAGACCCAAAATAATACATCTCTATGGACTTTATCTTCACCGTTTAGCATCCTGTGTCATGTCCCCCCTCAAGCATCTCCTTTTGAAAATGAATAGGCCTGGCCTCTCTAGTCTCTCCTCATATGAAAGCCCCTCCATACCACAAATCATCCTTGTTGCCCTTCTCTGGACTGTCTCTTGTTATCCTTCTGGAGATGTGGGGACCAGAACTGGGCATAGCATTCAAGATGTGGATGCAGCATGGATTTATCAAGGGACACAGTGATACTTTCTGTTTTGTTCACTATTCCCTTCTTAATAATCTCTAACATTTTGTTTGCCTTTTTGATGGCTGCTAGAGCACTAAGCAGACAGCGGCCCAAGGGCCAGGGCTTTGTCTTGCTTACTGGCACTCTCCGGGCTGAGGGACGATTCACTGCTCGGAGGCGTATCCTTAAGGGAGGAACTAAACTCTTTATTTCAAGGGCAAAGGAGACCTAAGCTCTTTTTTTTTTTGCAAAAGAAAGCCACTGGTAGCATCCTGGAGAAGCCTCCTCCTTTTATGTAGGTCCTCAGGGTTTGGGGCATCCATAGAAGCGAGGGGTCCAACTCCCACCCCTCTCCTAAGGGGCTTTGAACTTGTGCCTGTCACAAGAAGGCCCTGACTAAAGGCTGCTCTGAGGCTGGGAGGCTGCTCTTATTCCCTCCAGCTGATGCTCTTTTGCTTTGCATGAAACAAGTAAATGTCCTGGCTCAGAAAGAAATGTCCCTTTGGTCTCCTGACACTCTTGGCAGGCAAAGGAAGTTGAATGCAGGTCTCCCACCCTCCAGGGGAGTGTTCAAACCACTGAGTTAGTGGATGAATGGTGTTCATGACTCCCTACCCATGGCTGCGCCTTCTCTGGAGCCCGCTCCAGGGTGAGGCATCCCCTGAGCCTAGGAACCGAGGAGCTAAATGTTGGCATTGGGCTCCTAAATTGGTAGCTAGGTCTAAGACCCTGTGTGTCTGGTCTTTGATGATAGTGTGCCTTGGTTTCCTTTTTGTAACGCGGGGACGACAGCACTGCTCTGCCATGCAAGGATGTTACAAGGACCCCGTGTGTCTGGTCTTTGATGATAGTGTGCCTCAGTTTCCTTTTTGTAACGCGGGGACGACAGCACTGCTCTGCCATGCAAGGATGTTACAAGGATGAATAGCAGACACAGCGGGAAGGATCATTTCTGTCTGGCAGTGAATGAAAAAGAGTGCAGCTCATAACAACAGGGCCCTGAAGCATGCTACGAGTTTGGATTTCCCCATGTGTCCCTGCCCTTCCACTTGTCGGTAATATCTCAGAGCACTCCTCTTGGGGCATGAATCTTTCCATGCTGTCTTCCAGACCCAAGGTCAACTGCTGTAAAAAGGGGAAGCAAAACCAGTCCACTTCTGAGTGGTTTCTCTGTGTGTGGAGGGGGGAAATCTCTAAAAACAAGATGAATACAGTCCAATTTTAACTGAACCTCATACCACTGGGGGAGACAGTGACTTGGCCTCTTCCCCGAGGGCCCCTTGATGCTTCTGTGTGATCCGTCACGGTCTTGGGTGCTCATGCCGAAAGGACTGGGTGCTTCATGGCCATCGATCCAGCCCCATAGCATGTAGACAGGAAGGCACTGAAGCCCAAACCCCATTTCCTTAATGAAGCAGAGAGCGGGATGTGCCCAGTGCCTCTCTGAGCTGGAGCAAAAAGGAGGCAGAGGAGGGTCGTTCAGGTGTCACATCCAGTACAGCATGGCGTGGCACCCCCCGCACAGACCTGCAGGGTCCAAGACTGGCATAGGGAATAGCGTGTCCCTGCTAGATACCATTGCTTTGAACTAGAAAATATGGCAGAGCCGCCAGTAGAGGGAAGCAAACCTCTAGCTAGCGCAGGCTGCAGCTTGTCGCTGATGCAGCAATCTGGATGCATGCCAGGACCCGTGCCGCTGCCGGCGCTCCTGGCATGAACCAGGTTACTGAGTGACGTGCTAAGGGCTTGGCCACACACGGAGGTGGGTGGAGGGTACGTCCCGCAGGAGCCCACCAGAAGCAAAGAGATTCACTCTAATTACAATTCTCCAGGGGCAAAATGCATTAGTCAGATATGCAAATGTATTCATTTCCAGGCTCTAGGCCTGATTCTGCTGTGAGGACATCAGTGGGGAGGACTTTAGCTGTTATCGGTGAGGCGGAGCCCTTCCACACAAAGGTATCAGAGCCTGGATTCAGCACAGGGTCAGGGGTTTTCACCCCCCTGCAAAGATGAGGGTTTTCAGACCAGCTGGGGGTGTATCTAGCAGAGGGGTGGGCAATTATTTGGGCTGGAGGGCCGCTTTGAAAGTTTTGGCGAGTTCATAGATTCATAGGTGCTAGGGTTGTAAGGGACCTCAACAGATCATCGAGTCCGACCCCCTGCCTGGGCAGGGAAGTGCTGGGGTCAGCTGGCCCAAGCCAGATGCCTATCCAGCCTTCTCTTGAAGACCCCCAAGGCAGGGGAGAGCACCACCTCCCTTGAAAGCCCATCCCAAATTTTGGCCACCCTTACCGTGAAGAAGTTTTTTCCTGATATCTAGCCTAAATCTGCTCTCTGTCAGTTTGTGACCATTGTTCCTTGTTACCCCGAGAGCCGCCCTGGTGAACAGCGCATCTCCGATCCCTTGCTGCGTCCCCCGATGAATCTGTAGGCGGCCACAAAATCACCCCTCATCTTTCTCTTGCAGGGGCTGAAGAGGTCCAGGTCTCTCAGTCTCTCCTCAAAGGGCTTGTCCTGTAAGCCTTTAACCATACGAGCAGCTTCCTCTGGACCCTCTCGAGTCTATCAACATCCTTCTTGAAGTGCGGTGCCCAAAACTGGACGCAGGACTCCAGCTGCGGTCTGACCAATGCCACATAGAGGGGAAGTATCACTTCTTTGGATCTATTTGTTGTGCATCTGCTGATGCACGATAAAGTGCGGTTAGCTTTGCTGATGATTTCGTCACACTGACAATTCATGTTCATCTTGGAGTCCACTATATCTCCGAGATCCCTTTCTGTGTCTGAGCTGCTGAGAGGGTCACTTCCCAGCCAGTAGATGTGCTGGATATTTTTGTGCCCTAAGTGCAGCACCCTGCACTTGTCCTTGTTGTACTGCATCCTATTGTGTACTGCCCACTTTTCTAACCTGGCCAGGTCTGCCTGCAATCGTTCCCTACCCTCCGGAGTAGGCACTTCGCCCCACAATTTAGTATCGTCCACAAACTTGGACAAAGTGCACTTCACACCCACATCCAAGTCACTGTTGAAGACATTGAAGAGTCCAGGTCCAAGGACCGAGCCCTGCAGGGCTCCACTGCCCACATCCTTTCAGTTCAATACCAACCCGTCTACTACCACGTTCTGGGTGCGACCGCTAAGCCAATTTGCCACCCACCGGACTGTGTAAACATCTGTCACAGCCTCTTAATGAATTTATGAGAATGGGATGAGATATTATATCAAACGGCTTGCTAAAGTCCAAGAAAATGACATCCACCTCCACTCCTGCATCTGAGCGTTTTGTGACCCTGTCATAAACCGAACCACACTGGTCAGGCACGATCTACCTGCTACGAATCCATGCTGGTTGCCCTGCTGCATTATTTTTCCCACTGGACTCCCACAAATATGATTCTTCATAATCTTTTCAAAGACCTTTCCAAGGATGGAGGTGAGACTGACTGGCCTCTAATTACTCCAATTCTCCTTCCTCCCCGTCTTGAAAATAGGGACCACATTGGCCCTTTTGCAGTCCTTCGGGACCTGACCCGAGTGCCACGCATGCACAAACAGCCGTGCCAGCAGTTCTGCTATGGCATCGGCCAATTCCTTCAGTCCCCTCGGGTGCAGCTCATCCGGGCCTGCCGACTTGAACACATCCTGTCCATCCAAGTGACTCTGCACCAAGTCAGTGTCCATAGTTGGTGGGCTGGTGTCTCTCTGATGCCCATCTAAGAACCCATTAGGGCTGTCACGGGTTGGGTCAGCACCCCTGCCCCCAAGCTGCTTCCCCAACCCGCAGCATCTCACCAAAATTTCCTAAGTGGCTTGGCTGGGTGAAGGGGATGAGGGGCTGGGCTGGGGTCAGATCGCTGGGTGGTGACAGCAAAGGGCCAAGGCGCCCCCGGGGGTTACAAGAAACAATGGCCACAAGCTAGCAGAGAGCAGATTTAGATTGGACATTAGGAAGAACTTCTTCACAGTTCGAGTGGCCAAGGTCTGGACCGGGCTCCCAAGGGAGGTGGTGCTCTCCCCTACCCTGGGGGTCTTCAAGAGGAGGTTAGATGAGTATCTAGCTGGGGTCATCTAGACCCAGCACTCTTTCCTGCCTATGCAGGGGGTTGGACTTGATGATCTATTGAGGTCCCTTCCGACCTTAACATCTATGAATCTATGAATCTATGAGACAGATTAAGCCTCACTCTCCCCTTTCAGTGAGCCTGTGACATTGCTTACAGATAGGCAAAGTGACTGCAAGGGGAACTTCCCTTCTTTATAGGTGGGATTTCACACCCTTCCTGCAGGGCTGTGAATGGCAGCAAGAGGGGCAAGGAGCTGCAAACTGGAAGTCAATGCGTGAGGCTCAGGAGCGATGCATTTGGTTCCTGGGAGCCAACACAGCTCGATGGTGGCAGCAGCAAGCAGGAAAACCAAGCACACCGTACTGACATCGGTACCCGGCAGGCTGGATAACTGCTTGATCTTTAAAAGGCCTGGGCATCCATCTGCAGCTGGCAGAAGGTCGTCTGAAAACAAGGGGAGCCAGACAATTATAGATGAAAAGGGCTTGTCAGGGTATGCAGAGCCCAAGCCCCCAGGCCCAACGTGGGATTGTTCCTGGCAGCATAATAGCTAATGGTTCATCTGTTTTTCAGCACATTATCAAAGCAATAGGATTCCCCTCACCTCCTTCATGCATATGCAAAAATGTGATATGGAGAAATACTCTCAGTCCTACTTGGTTATAGGATAGCGGGAAAGGAAGAGTGGGAAAAGACCTAGTGCTGAGGCATTGATTGGAAATTAAATTCAGCAAACTAAGAAAAAGGAAGGGCTGATCTCAGCCCTGATACAGCAGCAAAAGTCACGATGGAGGGAGAGTTTTCTCAAGGTTAGATGGGAGAACGCTGTGTCCCATGCTGGCCATTGCCTGTCAGCATGGACTTGGACACTATTCCTACTATTAGGCCTTGTTGTCTTCTTCTCGAGTCCTTGTCCTAAACTAAATGTTTTTTCAGACTCATGCACAATCTTTCCACCATTGCAGCGAGGTCCTCTGTTGTGCAGGTCTCAACAAGGGGTCGGCAAACGAGTGGGTGCTCCATAGTCTGCACTTCACCGCGCTCCCATGTATCCCATGTTCGTGCATGTTTATTTTTGATCTTCCAGTTTGCATGCACAAGCGATTCAGGCATCACCATGTTGGCCAGTCTACACCAGCTCCATGGGAAGCCCATCCTGGGGTCTGAGGTCCATTTCAGAGCACCTACTTGCATATAATCTTTCTTTCCATAACCTCAGTCATGTCGTGTCCAATGGTGCAATACTGGTTACAAAACTCTTTCGTGCTTTAAGCCATTTAGCTACTTCTGTGTGACCATACAGTGGAGTCTGGGGTTTTCTCTTCTGCTGTGGTCTTTCTTTTTGGCTCGCTACCGTATCAGGTGGTGCAATGCCACGCAGTAAGTACAGCCTATCTTTTGGCGTTGACTTTAGACATCCCGTTATTTCACGACACCTGTTGTTTAGGACCGGGTCTCATTTCCAACTGCTATAATGGCCATACCAGAAGCGTTCAGGCCGTGGCCCTTGTCAGACTCCCGTGAGTCTGCACGTTCTGCTAAATACCTTCTCATCAACAATCCTATTAGGTGTGGAAGTGGACTCAGGTGCCCACATGCAATTCTGTTTCATCTTACTCAAGCCCCTGAAGAACTGCTAATGCTAAAGCCAGGCAGGTCCTCCTTCTCCTCACTGTTTTCTGTGACTCAGTTTAAGAGTCAGATGACAGCTTATTACAAAGGGAATTGCATTCATGGACTTCCAGGGACTTGAACAGGGTGGAACGGAGGTAGGATCTGGCTCCTGGAGCATGTCTACACCACAGTGGCAGAGTGTTTCCAGGCTGGGATGCTCCCGAGATTACCCCAACCCCATGCTTGCACTCTCCAGGGCTAGAAGTGTGTCCATGAGGCCTCTTCTGGATCATGCCCAGCAGCTTTTATCAAGCACAAGGTCTCAAGAAAGCCAAAGAGACGCCCTGTATTGGACTTACTGATGTATCTCTGGGTGTGGAGCTTGTCAGCAGGAGGGAGTGGGAGCAGTATGCTTGGGGTGTCCCATTCAAGACAGTTCACTGTGATGTTAGCATGCCTCAGGTCCTCCAGGATGCTGCACAGGGTAAAGCAATAGGGATACGACTTTTAGACTGTAAGGGAGCTCGGAAGATCATCAGGTCCAGCCCCCCGCACCAGGCAGGAAGACATCTGGGCTCAGGTGACCCTGACCAGGGGACTGTCCAGTCTCCTCTTGAAGGTTGCCAGGGTAGGTGATTACACCACCTCTGGAGGGAGCTTATTTCACAGTCTGGACACCCTAGCTGTGAAGTCATTTTTCCCAACTCTGAGCCTGAAACAGTCTTCCAGAAAAAATGCTTCGACTCTGGTGGGACTTGAACCCACAACCTTTGAATGGCATTTTACTATAGAAGTCCAACGTGCTGTCCATTGCACCACAGAGCCACTTATGCAGGTATGCACCTGGGTATCTCAGATGACCATTTAAGATGACCACCCTCAATGGGCAATTATAGCAGTTTCTACTGAGATGATAATGCAGTCAAATGGCACAGTGATAGAGGCTAGTGTAAGGGAGGGTGCTCAAGGGAGAGGATTCTCCTTTCCTTTGCAGCTCTGGAGAGGGGCCAGTCATAACCTCCCTGGGGCCCACATGCCCTGCTGATGGTCTCTTACCTGCTACAAGGCAGCAGTGGTTGGGGGGGAGGTGTGGGGGAGCTAGCCCTCCCTCCTTCTTGCATCCCCAAGTGCATTTGAACAACCCTTGCAATGGCAGATCACTGACAGTCCTCGTGTCCCTGCTTTACCTATGGCAGGTTAGGGTGCTTTTGGTGTCTTTGGGCAATATGCCTTCCAGCTGTGCAGCAGGGTTGACTGTGTACCTTTAGGAATAGATTAGACAAGAACTTGTAGAGGATGCCTCAGGCAGGGGGTTGGACTAGATTAACCTTTTTGGTACCGGGACCCATTTGCAAACATCAATGGCCAGTCCCAACCCAGTGCCCCTCATTCCTGACCCGCTGCCCCCAGTGTGTGGGGCAGGGGGAGGGTGTGTAGGATGAGGAGTGGGGAGGGAGTGTGGGGCAGGGAAAGCCACGGTTCCCCATGGTTGTCTCCTTTAAAGGAGAAGCCGTTTTTAAAGTTGGTCAACACTTTTTGAAAGTTTGTTCGCCATGCTTTCATATATTCTGGCGACCCACTTTTGGGTTGTAATCCCTGGGTTGAGAAACACTGGACTGGGTGACCTCCCGAGGCCCCTTCCAGCCCTACTTTTCTATGAGTCTATGATTCTCCACACCAATGGGCATGGCGTGGAGCATCCCTGCGTACTGGGATGCTCCATACCCACCAGCATCCCAGTATGTAGGGATCCCTTTCAACTGATTCAAGGCCAGGCAATCATCTGGTCTGACCTGTTCACTAGAAGATGTCCCGTCTTCCCTCAGCAAGTCCAACAGCTGTAGTCTGGCCAAATTAAATCTTAATGATGGGCCCATAGTCATGACGTGATTCAGAGCCTATCACTTCCCCTTGTGATTTGTCCATCCGCCAAGCTGTTCACATTCATGCCGTATCCCTAGCTAGACAAGGTGCTTTGGGTGAATCCGATACCTTTTATTAGAGCAACTTAAATAGTTGGAAAACTGTATTTTTTTTAAAAAACAGCCTACACCCCTGTATTCGTAGTTGGAATTTGTCTGGCTTCAGCATCCAGCCATTGGCTTTTGCTTTGCCTTTCCCTGCTAGTCCTTGAAGCTGCAGGTATTTTCTCTCCCTGTTCAAATCATCTGACACTGAAAAGTGTGTGGTGACCCACAGCAGGACCCAAACCTTCCTTCCCTGCCTCTCCCCTTCCTCATCGCCTTCAATCCCATCCCTGCCATCGCACCCACCGCTGTTATTCATACAGGCTCTAGGAAGATGCCGTTTTTTCAATCTCCATCCCAGGATGCGGTGTCCCAGGAGCTGTACCAATATTACCCAAAGTGGCTCCCTCCCATTCATATAGCCCTAGCCCAGGCAGAGCTAGTAGGGGAACGGAGCTCAAAGCTATAATGGGAGCTAAGCATTATTTTTTAACTGAAACCTTTTCCGTGAAGAACGTACATTTGGAAACAAGGATTTTTTTTTTTTAATCTTGTTTTTGCATTTCGCCAAGTTGTTTGTTCCAAAAAAAATGGGAAGAATACAATACATTTTAAAAAATTCAAAGCCGAGCATTTTAATTTTCCCATTGCTTGGAAGAGATTTTTTACATTGGGAAAACCCCTTCAAATGTATGTATTTATTTTTTAAAGAGAGACAATCAAATGTTCACCATTTCATTGTTTCCCCACCTTTTGGATTTGATGGGAAAAAATGAAACATTTCCATCTTTGCTTCATAGTTTCATTGTTGTTACCTTCCTCCAAAACAACGTTTTTGGGGGGTTTTTTCTCAGAATTTGCAAGGAAGCAAATAATTTCCTTACTTGCGCTGCTCCTTTCCTGGCCATTTGCCCAGGCAGTCCCTTAACTAGCTCCCTTTCTTTCTGAATAGATGAGCTTGCTCTTTAAATACCAGCCCTCCCGTCCTCGCCAGCCAATTTTAACTTGTCAAGAAAACCAGGGAGCTAAGTACCCAATGCTTACCAGGCCCTATATATCCAACTCCAAAGAGCAGGGAGACCTCCATGAACTTCAAGGTATGGTACAAAGAAACCAGGACCTCTTCTTCATACTCATGTTGCCTCAATGGAAAGAGGCTGAGGACAGCCAGAAGCTCAGTGCATAAAAAAAGGCTGACCACGTATTTTTGGAAATCTCATTTTTCATGAATCTAATTTAAGCAATAAAACAATCTCATTTTTCATGAATCTAATTTAAGCAATAAAATAATCGGTAAAAATTTGCAAGATTAGCACCTGCCACCCGGAAAAATCAGTGCAGGAGAAATTAGCTGAACTTCCCTGGGTTTCTGTGGATTTACAAGCGATCCCAAGCAGCGCCGGGTGGTGCAATAGCTGCAAAGCAGGGGAAAATCATGTTTTTGGGTGTAAAGCAGATCCACATTACAAATTCAAAGCGCTAATAATAACCCTCGTGGAAGAAATAAAGGAGGTACAAAGAAAACATGTTGGAGGCGTTTTAAATTACCGCGATAAAAAATAAATCGAAAACGACAAGGTCAGTTGACAACATGGACACGCAGATGCTGTTTAGCTAGCTTAATGGTGATTTTTGCCGCGTGGACACAGAAGTGCAACCAGCAGAGGTGTCACGTGGACAAGCGCCCATATAGGTCTCATATAGTTTGTGCTGCTGCAAACGGACAGAAAAGCCTGGCGAATGCAAGCACAAGAGGCTCGTTAGGGCCATCACGTGGAAGCGGACGGGCTGCTGTAACCTGCATTGTCTTGGGGACCTCGAAATAGCACATTGCAATGGTCTACCACCAGAAGACAAAGAAGCGCGCAGGAAGGATGTTGTGGGACCCAAAGGACAGTTACCCCGACTGCCCGGGCTGTCTTGATGTCCGTCTCAGGCTCGCCTCCTCTTCTCAGCCCTCCTGACTCGGGATGGGAGAAAGCTTTTAGAAAATTTCCCCCCCACATGCAAAATGCTATTTTGAATCAGCTGAAAGGCGTCACAGTGAATCTAGAAACCAGCTTCAGCTACACATAAAAGGGAGCGCTTTAAAAATCAACTTGTCTCGTGTGGGAAACCAAACGCCAGGTTTTCATTTGGAAATCCTGGTTTTGGGGAGTCTGAGCTTTAAAAAAAAAAAAAGCCCAGAAAAAGGTTGTTTTTATCTTTCTCAGAGGTTTGGCTCAGGCACATTATGCTCCCTTGTTCCCTTCTTCCCCGTCTCCCCAACTGCCCCACTTTCATCCCCGTTCTTGACTCGCTGCTGAAATGCAGCCAGGTCTGGGGAGGAACAGGAAAGCTATTTCAAACTGTGCATCAGTCAAACTGTACCACAGCCTCAGATGGAAACTGAGAAAGAAATTCAGCATAACCTAGATGAATAGGGAGGGAGGTGGGGGAGGTATTGAGTTAGGCAGGATGTCTAGTTTTTTTTTACACTGGCCAGAGAGAAACCACCTCAAAAGCTAAATTTCCACTATAAATACCTCGGTCCCTCCTGCTGGCCAGAGAGCATGTACTTGCGGGATCGGGTGTAGAGTCACAAATGGGGCCGGGATGGAAAAAACAACCCCCCCAGACCTGATTGTCTTTTCATTTGCATTCTCGTCTTGCAACAGAGCACCTTTCATCTCCTGCCAGCGCTAGGCAGAGGGCAGCCGGGCACCGTCTACACGTGGGCACTTTCTTCTTTTAGCCTCTGGAGCCCATGCGGGGAACAGCTCTGCTGAGGTGGCTGCTGATCTAACATTAGCTCTAACCGAGCGGCGTGGCTCTTCTACCAGCCCCTAATTGCTATACGTGTAACAACCCCGTCCGATTTGTCATTCAGCTGTTGTCGACAGGAAACCACTAACAGCAGTCAACTGACACAGCCAAGAATTTGGGTTTCTTCTCTCTCTCTCTGTGCTTTAAGGATTAAAACATATCCAGAAGAGCTTATGTGCTTAAGTACACACCCGGCAAAGGATTTCTCAGATCTGGATGACTGCTAGAATTTAAAGGGCTATGCTATAACCCGGCCAAGGAACGGACCGAGGTAAGTGCCTCCATGGGCCCATCTTTAAACATTGCTGCTCTTGCTTAGGCTCAGGTTGTACCTGTCTGAAAAGTAGCTCTAGGACCTGCGTCGTGAACAAAACGATTAGGGCAAGCTTGTCTGCTAGTCGATTAGCCTAACTCTGTCGACTGCAGGAGAACTATGCCGAACCTCTCAAAGAGATGGTCTCTTAACATGGGTGGCCACAGGTATTTAGGTGCATCTAGTGGGATTTTTGCAAATGCCTACGTGAGTTGAGCACCTGGGTCATGCAATCGGAGGTTTCTAGAGGGGTGGCTGGTTAATGAAGGCGGATTTGGGAAATTTGCCAGGTGGCTGCTGGCAACCGGAGGGGTTTAGGATGGTGCGATTGCCACTCAAGTCAAAATGGTTTGGCAGCTTCTCTCTTGGGCTTGGATCTGTTCCTTAAAAGATGGACAGTCCCTTGGAAAGAGCCGGGCAATTCATTGCCTTCCCTCCCACCTGTGGGAAGCTAAAGGGAGGGGAAAGCTTGGATTCCTAGTACATAAGCAGTGACTGCTGCAGGGAAGGGCTGTGTGCGGTGCAGGGAAAGTGAGACCAAGCCCTTCATTGATCTGAAATGCAAGAGGCTACAAGTGAGAGAGAAAATGTGGAAAATGCCCTGTTCATACCCAGTTCACTCTCCCTTTCAGCACCCACTCCCTGCCCCTGTGCAGCAGGAGACCGGGCAAGGTGGACCCATGATCTGACCTAGGAAATGGCAACTCTTGTGTTGTTCTGTTCATTCTCCAGCGCACTGAGATGGGCAGAGGAGGAGAGGATGCTCCTGAGATGCCATTTTTCTGTCTTCACTCCTCCCTCCCCCGGGAGGTTTGCATGATTTAGGGACATTTCTCTCATTTGGAAACCTTTTGTACTAAGGCTCGTCTTCCCCATTCTTAGTCTCTCATATTTAGTCTGGTCGGGGTTAATTTTAATTGTAGACAGAGTCTTTGGCGTGCTGGTGGCTTTGGACAGGGTGGTAGGAAATGCAGGGTAATAATCACTTCCCTTTTCAGGGAACCAGGACTCTGGGAATCTCTCCCTAACTCTTTGCAGGGGTCAGCTGCGACCATGATCCACCGCCAACCCAAACTTCTCTATCACTAAAGATTAGCTGAAATGTCCTGCATTTCCCTTACACACCTGTTTGATTTTGGCAGGAGTTCAAGGCATGAAACACTGGCAGGACTCAACCTTGCAGCTGCACACCAGCCATTTATGCCATGTGTTTTGTGTCTTTGTACTGAGAAACTAAGGGCAATTTTTCCTATCCAATCTTCCTTCAGGACTTTTGGGATCCTTAAAGCCCTTCTCTGCCCCTGGGAAACCTCGGTCAAGTTGATTAATGACACTGTGCCTCACTGCTTGCCCATCTGGGAAATGGGGATATTAATGCCTGCCTTGTGGGGTTACTGTTGGCTTAATGAATTAAAAGCACAGCTTATCACAATCGAATGCCCAGCGCTTACTTCTGTGCAGCAAACCCTAGCAGCTGCTTTATAACTTGGGAAGAGGTGTCCTGAAATCAATAAGCAAGAAACATGGACAGCTACACAGAAGTAATGGCAGCTGGATTAATACTGGGTCCACATTTGCCAACACACTGCCAATACCCATCGGCATCACTGTGTCAGAGGCTATCCCTCAGCAGCAGATTTTGCAGTGATCTGCAGTCCAAAGGCTGGGCATTGTAGCATCTGCGGTATCCTAACTAAGAGCTTGACTGCGACAGTCTTGTGGTAACAACATAATCATTTCCATGCTAGCTTTTGAACTGGGTCAGTTCTAGTTTTATTCTGCAAAAACAAGGCTATTTCTGGGCATTGAGTTTGGAAGCCCAAGACCTGGTGGCTGAATTGCCTAGAAGCAAAAAAATAAAAAAAATAAAATAAAAAAGACTTTGGAGCTATTTGAGCCCAAATTCTCAAAAGGGACCTTTGGTTTTGGGTACCTTTTGTTTTTAGTTACTCTCAAACTGTGGGTCCTAGTGACTTTAACTTCTCAGCATCTCTGAAAATCAGCCTCCAGAGTGCCTTAGAGAGAGCAACCGAAAACCGAGGCAGGTCACATCTACTGCATCTTCCTGAAAATGTAGATCTGGACCCCCATTTTTATCTAGCTGAAGTGCTCTTCTTCATTTATCTACCCACTTTCAATTCCCCAGTGGCACCCTTGAAAACACTGTCACCGGAAAGGCTACACAGTCCTAAGGTATGTACAGAATAGGATCATTTAACAAAGCGGGATTTGCCCTGCAAGGAGGAGCAGCTTCCAAAAGCGATGGACCTGCTATGTAAAATCAGCACGCAGCGACCAGGACCCCGCACTTAAGTGATGAGCGAGGCAGAAATGCGTGTCCACAATAGTGCTGTGCTATTATTTAGTTCCACAAAACTCCCTTCTTCAGTCTTTCTTTCATTCTCAATGAAACGATAGCCCATTTTCCTTTTTTCCCAATTTTACATCCCATGAGACTCAGAGGATAGCTCGAGGATCATGGCACGTGCATGCACAAGGGTGAAGTGGATGTAGCTCCAGGCAGGCACTGGGGTTTACAGACAGGTCTGAATTTAAAAGATGGGAGTCTTGGAACGAATGGATTTATTCACAAATTGTAAGTCCCCCAAATAAGCCATGCATCTGATTTGGACAAGACAGATTGAAGAGCAAAAGGTTTTTCCATTAAGAATCACAGTCTTCACTTAAGAACCAGAACTCATGGTAAAAGTGATATCTTTTATTAGATCCACTAGATTTTTGCAACAAAAATTCTTTAATTTGTAATTAAAAATTTTTAATTTTCATTCTATAAAGAATTTTGTTGTTGTTGCAAAAATCAGATTGCTCTAATAAAGGATACCACCTCTCTCACGAGTCCTGATTCCTTTTGCCTCTAGACCAATACGGCCACAACCTGGATACCATGCCTCATTTAAAACCCCCACCCTAATTTTGGATTGCAGATTTTCAGGGAAGTGGCCAGTGTTGCATGTGAATAATCAAGGTAACTCCTGCTCTTATGAATGTCACTGTTAAACAGCCGTGCATTGTTACATGGGATGGAGCAGGGTGGACGTCAACCCCTTGTTTGATGTTCCCAGAGTTTCTGCTCGCTGTTTCACGTGTGCAGCCTGCAGATTGAGCAGCAAAAATTAGAAACCATTAAAGATAGATTCAATGACAGTTTAAAAGCAGGGACCTGGAAATCCCCATCAAAAGCTTGACAAAGGACTGTGGTGTCTGATTCCCTCTATGAAGTTTGGAGGACATGGCTTGGCTACCACTCCTGAGCAGGCAGCCTGAGTCTCAAATCAGCACATAAGCCTCAGTGACTTGACATGGGATATTATTATGTGGCCAGACAACAATTAGGCCTTACACCAACAGCAACAGCTACATAAACAGGAACATAAACCAAATCCTGTACATTTTGTACTATGCAGAAGTGCTCAGCTAGCTCTCAGCATCCTACTTGACGTGCTGCTTTAGTGGTACAGCAGAGCAAAGGATGGCCTTTTTCCGGTTCAGTGGCTGAAATGGGGGAAAAAAATGTCTTTGGTCTAAGTGACATGGAATTTTAATATTTCTTTTGAGAAAAAGGGAAAAAAAATCAACCAAAAGAAAATCATTATGATAAACCCACGTTTCACTTTACTTGCAACCAATTTGTTTCTGTTGAGTTGGGGTTATTTTAACCAGGTTTTCTAACTCTAAATTTAGATCTGTTTCACTGCTGCTTTGAAATGCCAAATAATAATAATAAAAAAAATTTTAAAAAATCAGATTTTTGCTCCCAACTAAAGTGTTTTGCCATTTCCAAATCAAAGCACTTTGTTTCACAAAGGGCCAAGCATTTGATGTTGACATTTTAAAGATGTTCTCTTTGCTTTCTTTCCAACCAAAACTATGCACAAATTTCAGTCTAATTGTAGTGGTTTCAGTCCAAAACGCAGGCAGAGTGGATATGCACCTTATAACCAGACGGGGATAGCGTCCGCTTTCGTTCACGTCACCAAATTTAGTCCAAAATGCTGTTTTTTTGGTGCATTTATTGTTTGTAAAATAAATGTCATCGTGAGCAAATCAGAATCCCTTCAGTAGGGTCAGAGACATGGGATCGCTGATCAAAGAACAAAAAGAACGTATTTGGAAATGAATGTTTACCCAAGTATAAGAGGAAAGAGCAAGCTGTGGGTGCTATATAGCTGGTAGCGTTGAAGTTATGCCTGGGCCGTCTAGCTAGCTAGTTGAAGAATACCATGCTTTATCTGTAAATAATATATATTTGTTAACTGATTGGGAAGATGTGTAAACCACCTGCTCAGAGCCTTCACCCAGTTGCGCCACTTTAGTTACAAACCCGTGGGAATGCCCCTCAGTGTGTGCCAGAAGCACCAACGCTTGTGCACGTAGTCCGAGCCCACTCAGCTCCCAGGAGACAACCCAGCACGTTTCATGACAGCGCCTCTCCATACAGAACGATTCACAAGTGGTGTTTAGTCAGGCTAACGGGCAAAAATCAAGGATCCCAATATACCATTTGTGCAGGGAATTCAAAATGCAGTGAGAATCCTTCTGTCAGTGCAAACCGCTCTCTCCAACCTCAGTGCAACGAGTTGGCACGTCCGATGCAAACAATATGCAACGATCAGAGTAAGTGGAGACCTGATTTGAATGGAATGGAAGTAACTTGAGGGCCAAGACGTGTGGTGTCCTGCAAAATGCTTGAGAAATCAGCCTTGAACAGTGCAAAAAGCTGAGGGAGTTGCACTGAAAAGCAGAAGAGCTATGGCCAGTGCGTGGATAAAGTACTATAAGCGTGCCGGAAGGAGAAAGTACTATAAGTGTGCTGGACACACAGAGAAGTACAAGTAGAAGAGAGCATCTTGGTTTCCATCTCATCTCTTCTGTTTTGCATATCGTGCTTTCTACTTCCAGTGACTGAGAAGCGCTGGAAGGAAAATACTGGGGGAAAGCTTCCATTGTCATTTGTGACACGATAAATTAATAATAACAAAACTGATCAGGAAGTTATTTTTGTTTCTAAGGGGGAAGAGATGGATGAAAATGGTACGGTCGATAAAAAGCATGTTTATGCTCATGGAGATTTTCCTTTTTTGAGTTTTCCATGGAGGGGAAAAAAACACAAACCTAAACATTTTCATTGTCACTCAACAAAAGCTGAAAATACTTGCTTTTCAATGAAAAGCTGCAAAAAAATGCCACAGAGATAGACATGGCCATAAACTTTTCAATTTAAATATTTCCAACAGAAGTTTATGAGCAGTTCTAAAGAATGATGACTACAAGATCAGTGATGGTTGGGATGCCCTGCATTTACAGGACAGGCTTAAGCGAGGTGGACACAGCCAGGAAACTCTGAGACTATATCATTTGAGTGTAAATCCAGGACATAATGATTTTTTTTCTGCATTGTTGCATAATTTAGCATCTCTTTTTGGCTTTTGGCTTCACTATGACATCAGAGCTTTTGCCCCTGCTGAGGACAAGACATGTCTGGGGCATACTGTTGCATTTAAGGAAAGTCCCAGGTGCTGTAGCATACCATCAGAGGGTTGAACACAACCTCCCAGGCTCTCTAGTTCAATTCCCTGCACAAATGAAGGTGTCATTACTCCTAAAGCAGCCCAGGGAAATGCCTGTCCAGGCCCCTCTGGAGAACGGCCAATAATGGAGTTTCCACCACTTCCTTGGGCACCTCGGTCCAAAGGTAGTTTGCTCATATGCTCAGGATTAAATAAATTGCAAGATCTGGGGCCAACTTAGCAAGGACCATTGCTTTCTTCTCCCTTTTCTCTGCAAAACAGAGGGCAGTCCACTTCCCAGGGTCCCTGGGGTATGTTTCGCTTCATAAATCCCCTTGGCCCTCCCATGGGATTGACAACATCCTTGGTCTCTCCTACTCTCTTCCTGGGTCACTAGAGTTTTTGGAAAGCTTGGGATCTTTTGAGTGAAAGATCCCAAGTTTGTGGTAAGATGTTGGCGGTGCTTGTGGCTTGTGGTGTGGGGGGAGGCTAGCAGATGGCTTGGTAGGCTCGGTATTTCTTGCAAGGCCACCTGCAGTAGCAGGGGACTGGAAACGATGAGCCACGTGGTCCATTCAGGCCCAGTCTTCCATTGCTCCTAATTCCTAAGTCTCCTAAGTCTCCTAAGTCTTGCTCCTAAGTCTTCCATTGCACTTCCATTGTGGAAGTGAATAGGAAATTTGCTACTGGACTCAAAAGGAACAGGATCATTTCCTAAGTGAAGATCCCACAGAAAATAGGATCTTTCTTGTGCGTGATGACACCGGATGACGCTGGCATGAGGCATGAATCGGGCTCTCTTTGCATTACCATGCTGTCAGCAAGCACATTTGAATGCAGGATTGCTCCCTAAAGTCTGTCTCCAGTCTTGCCTCCCTTGCCTTGCCACAGGCCACATTGATTTTAGACGAGTGCTGTTTGTGGATCCTGTTTTGGTCCCAGGGGCTTGCATTATTCCAACGTGATTGAATGAGACACTGCAGTCAGATAAGGAAGATTGGCAGATGGGGAGAGACTTAAACAGCTCGGAGCAAGGGAGGAAATATATCCAGGTGAGAGGTGGAAAGAGGCAGTCAGTCAATGAAATAGAGAGGGAGAGATGCATTCACTCAGGTCCTTCTACATCACTGATCATAGGGAGGAGAAACAGCTTCTTCTCAGTCCTCCGTGCTTACGTATTGCCTTACATACTCATCTTAATGTCTTCTGACTGCTGCAATGTCAGCACCTCTGCACTGCCAAGAGCCAGGGCCTCCCTCGGGGCAAACTGGTGGAGCCCTGTTAACTGGAGTGGCCCTGCGCTGGCTCACCCCGACGGAGTAGCTAGTCCTTCTTCACATTTAAACTTATCTTCAGTTTATGAGAACTAAAAGTGAACCTGGCCCCAACCCCCCAACCTGACCACCACGAATGTTTGGGGAAGTTTGGATTCTCATTTGAGCACTCGAAAGTAACACTCATCTCTAGAGGCAGTCATCTTCATTGGCCTGGCAGATAAAATTGCATAACCCCCACCAAAGCTACACGAGAAAAAGATCTCCACGCTGGCCATCACTGGAGAAGGAAAAACCCTGGGCTAGGTCCTCCTTCAGTGTCAATGGCCAGATCAGGAGAGGGTGCAAACCAGAACGGCTCCGTGGATGGATCGGGGGTTGGGACAATGACCCAAAGGTCCTTTCCAGCACTATGATAATGCTGCTTTAAACGGTCTGGAGATCCAGGAGCATTCCTTACAGTATCTCAGAAAAGGGGGGCTGTTTTTACCTCTCCTCTCATTTTTTCCTGTGATAACGGACCAGTCACTTTCCCCGCAGGAGGCTGCCTGCCTTGGCGACTGAGCAATATTTCCATATGCAATGTGAAAAGTGCCATACCCACCTTTCCATTCGCCCAGAACGCCCCGGTCCCATCAGAAATGCTGCCACAGCATTTTCATTCAAATCTGTCTTCCTTTTCCAACCTACAAGAAAAAAGGTCAATAACAAATCATAAGAATGTGCACTTAAAAAAAAAATACTTAAAATTGGCCCCTCTAGAAATGCATATCCCCAAACAGATCAGCTGTGTGACGACCCTGCTTCAGCCTTACAGGTGACACAAAGGGTGAATTATGGAGGATGCTGAATGATGGCCCCTTTGTTGAGTTGGCTGCATTCAAGCCTGTTGTACCTTCACTTAGCCAAAGGCAAAGTCACCTAGCTAGGAACGCAGGTCATCCCTCCATGTGGTTAGCTGTATCCTGGAAAGACAAGCAACATGAGCTCCCAGGCCGAAAATATGGCAAAAAGTGTTTGTGCGGTCTAAAGTTGTATGAAGAGGGGAGTTAGAGAAAGACAGTGATGTTCACTGCATATAGGACAGCAGTGAGGCTAGTTCTGTAATACATTTTATAGCTATGGCACTCACTCTTTAGGAAGAAAACTTGGAAGGAGTGTAGAGAAAAGGGTTGAAGTGCCCCCTTCCCAGCAAGGGCCTTACAAATCTCACCCCGCAGGGATCATCCATAAGAAGCCCGGGACATGTCTTGGGGAAAAGGCCCCCAGCATTAAAGGCCTCTCTGATCTAGCAGGGAAAGGACTAGCGAGGACCAATGGGTGGAAGTTGACACCAGATTAGTTTAGAGCTCAGGCAACATGCACAGTTTCGACAACGGGAGGTGGGGGCAGGCACGTTCCCAAGAGAGACAACAGGCTCCCTGACGTTTCGACTCAGGGCTGGGTGCCTTTCTGAAAAATATGCATCTGGCAAGTATATGCTATTGGGCTCAATTTAGGAGGACATGGGTGGAGTTTAAAGGGCCTGTGGTCATGGCAGATGAGTCAGTGGCCCATCTGGCCTTACACGGTATGAATCACCCGTCCACATTACACTGCCTTTGTCCTTGCTGCATGAAGATCATAGTGCATGACCTTCATGGTGAGCCACAAGGCTGCATTCATCTCCTTCTGAAGCTGGCCTGGCTCCTCAGGGTCATACCTGCTTGGGGTGGCATCCCCAAGACTTGGGGTGACCTGAACCAGAGGTAGCCAGAGATGGCCCAGGTGGTTCACCCAGCCCACATCTCACTGGTGCTTTGCGACCAGCACTAGCTCGGGGTCATCTCTGTTTGGGGTGGCATCCCCAGGAGACTGGTGAGACTTGGGATGGAGACCTCCATCTTACAGGTGACCTGAACCAGAGGTAGCCAGAGATGGCCTGCTCACTGGGCCAGGTGTCTCACCCAGCCCACATCTCACCGGGGCTTTGCGACCAGCACTCGCTGCCCGAGGGCCTTTGGGAGAAGTGTGTTGCATTGATCTTGACCCTTGACGTGCCAATGCCTTAGGACCTGCATGCAGGAGACCCCTCTCTCTCTTTGTGAGAGTTCCCCATAGCTGAGACAGAGAGAGAGGGAGATTCGGAGAGCTGAGAAGGGCATTATCTGTGTGGGCTCCTCCTTTCCAGCCCCAAGCAGCCACTGTCTATTGTAAAACTTACCTTTTGGGGGGACGGAGAGCAGGGAAGATGGTCCCCGAAGGATGGGATTTATTGTTAATGGTTGTTTTATCTGGTAGCAGCACTCATAGGTCATAATTAAGACCCTGCATTGAGTATGTGGTAACCGTTCCTCCTTTGTCGTGGCCATGGTAGTACCCTCGTTTCCCCTGATTTGCTCTCTGGTGGGTGGTATGGGCATCCCTGGTGTTTCTGGGTACAGAGCCAGGGGTTTGGACTCGGCGACGTGGGAGCCCCTTCCGGTCCCACGACCATGCGCTCCTAACAAGAGACCCAGAAGTAGGAGGAACAAGAGAAGGCAGAAAGTAGGAGTCGAGAAATGAAGTGACTGCCCCCAGGCCACACAGCACCCCAGTAGCAAAGCAGAGGTCCTGAGTACCCAACCAGGGTCCTCTTCTCCAGGCCATCCTGCATCTATTGTCTTTAAGCTCCCCGGGCGCTTGTACACATTACGTGCCCCTGTCCAGACAGCTTTCTCATAACACCGGGAACCCTGAACTCCTCCATGCTGGCTCTGAGTCAGCTGGGTTTCCCCATTGTCAGTATAGGGAGCATGTCTCAGAACAGAAGACACGAACCATGGTACATCGCCCAACCTACCAAGATGACTTGGCCGCCACCAGGCTATTTGTAACATCTAGCTATACCTAGTAATAACTCCTTCCTTCCTACCTCCACGGCAGAGCCGGCAGCCTTCTGAATAAGCAACTTCCCTTTTTGAAGGAATAGGAAGTGAGGGCGAGCAGGGGTGGGCAGAGCACAGGGCTGGAGGATGGCTCACATGATTTTTCCAGCGTTGCAGGAGAAAGTCCCTGGCACAGGATCATTTGTCTTCCACTGAAGTCTCCGGGCCTGGTTCCTCCTGGAGCTGCTCCCCTCCCCCTGGCTGGCTCCTGCAGAGTGGAACCAGTTAAATGAAAGTCGACAAGGGAGAAGTGAAGGGAGCTCAAAGTCCTCGAGACTTCCTCGTTTCGTTATCTCCTTGGCATGCAACCATGGGGCCCGATCCTTCAAGCTGCCCTGCACAAGTGAACCCCTCTTCAGCTCTTGGACATAAGGCCATGCAACCCCAGGCAGGCCTCACAAGAGGTCAGTTGTTGAAAGGGAACCACTACTTCCATCAGTGTTAGCAGGAGTGGCACACAGGCTAGTTAGGTCCCAGCTGCATTCAAACACTTGCACCCTTGCAAGTCCCATGGGAGCTGGTGGAAAGCATCCACCAGCTCAGAGCCCACCGCTGACTCGGTGCCTGACAGTCCTAGGGAGGGTGCATTGCCAGGGCATGGCTAATGAGCAGAGACTCCTGCCTTTCACGGTGTCCCATCATGCAACCGTTGAGGTCATTCAAATCAGCGAAAGGCAAATACACTGGGGAATAAAAAAGCCGAAGTAACACTTCAGTGAGTTATTGAATTAAATAATACAAATTAAGTAGCGCTTTTTGTTAGCAGATCTCAAGCAAGTAAGCGTCATTATCCCCACTTTGCAGATTGTTGGAAATGGAGGGATCTGGAAAGGGAAGTAACTTGTCTGATCAGCCAGCGGGGCACATCTCCTGAGTCCCAGCTCCGGGCTCGGTCCATCTCAGCCTCAGTGCTCCCCCAGCCTGCGTAATGGAGCTAGTGAATAGCCACTTAGACCCAGCTGGCAATTTGAGAAGGCAAGAAAGGTTATCAAAAAAGGCCTTTCTTATCTGAAAGCGCCAATTTATTGTGAAACCAAATGAGGCTGTTTGTTGTTGTTGGGTTTTTTGACATTTTATTTATTTTTCAACATATTTGCAGCGAACACTTCTGATGGAAAATGTAGCTTGTTTTTCTGTGGCCAGGTGTGGGCTTTCTCTGGGGTTTTGCATGGCTAATTTTGATTGGACAGGCTGGTCACATGACAACGTTTGTTTTTTGTTTGTTTGTTTTTAATCTAAAATTGATCATTTTCAAATAAGAAACCTAGAAACATTTCCTTTGGAGGAAAAAAATCAGGAGAGTTCTGCAACCATGTTTTGAGAGCAACTCCAATGAAATGTTTGACTGTTGTTTAGAGAAGCCCCTTCTGCTTCCGCAGTCAAGCGAACAAAACCAGCGTCCAAATTCGGGTGAATTTTCATTTCTCAGCCAGTGGTGCATGCAGCCATGTACATTAATTATCAGCCACACACATGCTTGAGGATTTGGGCCTTGATCTCACAGTCTAGCCCCAAGCCCACTTTGTTCCCACCGGGGTTAGGAGGAGATAAGTGTGCATGACCCTTTATCAGCATCTTTAGAGATCCAGCTGGGAACATGATCATCTCCAGAAGTCCACTTCAGCCATTTCATGCCCAAGATTGCAGTTTGGCTAGATGTATTCTTGCACTTCCCTTGAAAGCATCAGGTATCGGCTGCTATTGGAAACAGGACGCCTCCCTCCGGTAGAACAAACCTTATATACAGATGAAACACACTATAATTAGTCATTAGGAGCAGCCAACAGCAAGCTGTGTGGTTGAGCAAATGACAGCAAAGGAAACTCAGATATTAGCCTCCCCTCAACAAGGAGGAAGATTAAAATAGATGCAATAGGGTCAGAGTGCAACAAAATGCACAGTGACAAATCTGGAGTTTCCAACATCAGAGAGTTGAGACCGCAGCGTTTGTCTCGGGGCAGGAAAGGCCGAGGAAGGATCATTGCTTTGCCGGTGCACCCGCTATAGCTGCTCACCCTTTTCGGTGGGGACGAGGTGCAGGGTGGCATATGGAGGATCTACACATGTCCTCTCCCCCAGCCAGAATAACACCCTGCTACATGGGGGGCGGGGCAGGATATGGCCAAGATCTCTGGTCCTTAGTTAATTGGGTGCTTGTTGGATCCTAAGATTATAGATAAGTAGGACTAGAAGGGACCTCACACAGTCATCTAGTCCATTCCCTTGCTCAGACCAGGATCACCCCTGATTAAATCAACCCAGCCAAGTGTCAGTCCAACCTGCTCTTGAAAACTCTCCAGGGTGGAGACTTAGCAGCCTCTTTGGCAGCCACTTCCAATGCTTGAGCACCCTCCGAGTCAGCAAGTTCTTACTAATGTTAATTAGTCCAGCAAAACCTGGCATGAGGGATAAAGTTATACATAGCCACTGCTTGAACCAGATGACACAAACATGCACATGCATGAATGCATGCACACGCACATTACTCCATGTGTCTAGAAGACAGGGATCTGCAGCTAGGTCATTTCCCTTGAAATGCATGTCCTCCCCAGATCTGACCTAACTCCATCTCTTTCCTTAAGATCTGTGGGCAAGGGGCACAGAGCTGGCTCCATTCTAGGTCACTAAAATGGCAGGTGCCAGGGCAGATGGAGGTAGCTGTGATGCCCAGGTCTTTGGACAGTAGATGGCTTTGCCAGGCAGCAGTATTGGCCTGCCCTGATGGAAAGAGCAGTGCATTTCCAGCCCCAAGCCCGGATATAGGGCACAGCCTAGAGATGAGGTACAGTGTTTGGATGCTTTCTGTCTATGCCCTCGTGGGATAGGGGCACGGGTGTAGTGTCGGGAGGCTTCGGGGACAGGATCAAGCAGATGGATGGGTGCCTGAGCACAGCAGGGTCAGGTGCAGGCTGCATTGCTCAGAGCATTTCAAAGGGGCCTAATGCATGGGATGGAGGAACTACCTAGAGAGACCCAAACCAACAACTGCTCAGAGGCAGAATTGCATCTAACCCCACTAATCCTCCCTCAGTCTTATGTCATAGCACAAATGGGCTGAACTGTTCCCTGGCACAAAGTGGTGTCACTCCCGTGAAGGGGATTACTATCAGCTGAGGATCCGGACCCAAGCAAGACACGAAGCTTTGTCAGTGCGGACCTATGGAGCCCTTGCAAAGCCAAGAGCTTTACACTGGCTTTGGGCAAGCAGTGAATTGCACCTGCAAATTCCTGTTACACCCTGAATCACTTCCAGCCCCCCGGACAGAGCTCCCTGGGACTGCAGAATCGCCCCCTGCCTTTCTCTGTCTGGTCTGTAAGCCCTCTAGGAAGTGTCTCCCCCAGTGGGATGAGCTGTGGCTACCCCCGAGGAAAGGGGCAAGGGTGGAAGAGCTTCCCCATCCTAATGTCCCATGAACAAAGCAGCTGCAGTTCAGGCTCCCAGCTCCTGCGAGCCAGCTGAGACACCAGCCAGTACCCCATGAGAGTTTGGGGGGGGGGGGTGCAGAGCACTGCATCCCCTACCCAGGCCTGGGGTTGAAGTGCCACACTGCCCTTTCCATCAGGACAGGCCAATACTGCTGCCTGGTGATGCCCACAGGCCTTGACATCACAACTACCTCCACCCAGGATCAGATTAACCCATTAGTGGACCCTAGGCAACCAAACTTGTGGGCCCCTACTTAACACTGTCCATTTATATTACTTTTGTTTCATTCAATAATTATAACATGTAAAATAAGCACAACCCGGCCCCTTCCTCACTTAGGCATGTGCCTAGTTTGCCTATGCATCAATGCAGCCCTGCTTCCACCTGCTCCCCCATGACCCCCCAGACATCTAGAGCAGAGCAGATGCTCTTTTTGACCCTTTGTCAGAAAAGCTGGAGCAAATTCCTAGCATGAAATGCTTCAGGGGTGATTCTTAGTAATAAAATTGGTGATACAATATCCGCCTAAAACCCCCGCAAGGCCTGCACTCGGGTCCCAGAAGCTCCATATCCGGGCTGAAAGTGCTCGTTTCCGAGGCTCGTGGGGGGGCTCAGCAAAGCAGCTGGCAGGACCGAGTATGTCGGCATTGCTCTCAGTGTAATCAGCCATTTTTCCTGCAGACAGTTGTTTTGATTAGCAACCCGCCGCGTCTTCAGCAAATGGAGGTTTCCTACTTCTGCAGGGTTGGGGGGGAGAGGGAAAGACATTTTTTCTCCGATAATCCTTCAGCATCTGCTCAAACTCAAGTGCACACAGCCCTGGAACGTCTCGCACTCCCGTTCCCTTAGTGGGAGCAGAGTTTCTGCTAGGTTTGGGGATTTCTCTTCCCCCTTAGCTGCGATGGGAAAGCAAGGATCTGCCTAAGACAAGAGGTTCGGGGCAGGCTCATAAGGGAGAGAAAAAGAAGAAACCTCTTGTAACTTTATATGGGCTCAGATAGCAGTGATTCTTTTTATCTGCTTGGGAAAAAGAGACTTAAAGCAGCTGCGAGGTCCTTGGTGGCTGGAGGCCCAGCTCCAGGCGTAAATGAGAAGTGCCAAGCACTGCTCTGATTTAAGTTTCTCATGGACCCTGCAAAGTGGAGAGTAGCCACCGGCACGACGTGCTGGGATCTGGGAGCATCCTCTGGGCTCACCTTTGCTGAGTGGAGAGTCTTAGGGGCTATTTCCATTCATGTTAGGACCCATAATGTGGCCACAATAGGAAGGGGCTGTCATATCAACAGGAATAGAGGCCAATAAGAACCAGCTCCCCGCTCCCGAGATCTCCAGTGAAACCTGGGATGGATTATTCAAGGGCTGTCTGGAAAGATACCCCCCCCCCCCCCAGGCGGCTCCTCTTAGTCACCGATGTCAGGGCATGACGAAAGCAAAGCCTATGCGAGGGTATGTGAGCTGAGGATGCTTCCACCAGACCCTCAGCCACTGCATCCTGCTACAGGAAGGGGGTCTTACACGGCACATTTATCTGAGACAGGCCGTCTATCTGATCGAGGCTGTTTATAGTGCAGGATGGTTTTGTTATCTCCCATCACTCTCTTGCTCTAGCCTCCTCCCTAGCAGCTGGGTTTAGTCATTGAGAGGCTCCAAAAAAATCAGCAAAGAAATGTATGTCGGCGCAGTTGTGAGCATAGGCATATTTATGGGTTTGGTTGGGTTTTTATAAAGCAGAAGATAAAAATATGGGGCCCCAATTCCCTAGGATTCGGCAAATACTTTGCATTGCTCTAGGGATCCAGGTTGTCCTCCGTATAACTAAAGAGGTTGAGCTACATTGTGTTACTCAAACCAGTCTGGGTTTACTGAGGCATCTGGGCCATACACTTCTATGGGGGCAGCTTATTTGAAGTTAGTTGGCACGGGGTGGGGGGTGGGTGGTAAATGTTCACATAAAAATAAAAAAAAAGGCTCTGGAGTATTTCATTCTGGTGGGTGATGGTTGAAATTGGGTAAGGTTTTTCAGGCAAAATATGTCAATCCAAAAAAGGAGGATTGAGGCATGCTGGAATTCAATTAACCAGGCCAGAAAATCAGCTGCTGGTCCATTAGGAAATCCAGAGGCCCAACAGTCGTTATAGTTACTTTAAATGAACATTTTCAAATGCTATAAAAATACCAGCTCTGTGTTAGCTAGCAGTGTTACCCTACTTACTAATGGCTGTGCCCATGCAGGCTTTTTACAAGCATTTGATCAGAATACAGTACTTACAACAGGGCTAGGGTGGGCTCTGTAGGCATTCAATTCTTGCCTACTTCAACGCATTGCATTATTTGGGAAAAGAAACAAGAAGACACTTTTTTTTCATGGTTTTAACATTAAACCAACAAAAAAAATGTACTGGGGAATTGGATGCCTTTTTAAAAATTTGCAACTACATTTTCTTTAATATAATTTTTTCAAATATAAAACTTTGCAAAGGAAACTGGCACACCCAGGAATGCAATCTTTTTTGACTTTTCCATTTACCAACGTTTTCTTTTTGATTTTCCAAAAGCTGCTGGAAAAATCAGTGATTCGATTGGTCTCAATCTGATTTTCCATGGTCAAATGAAAGGGGTGGGAGGGAAATTGTAGATGAGACTTCTGCTTTTTTGCTCCATTTTGTTTAATTTTTTTCCTCCCTCCGCCCATGCACCCTCAACCATGCATGTCTGCTCCATCCACGCGTTTCGTCCTGTCTGATGCTTGGTGGATGGCTACACTGATAGTAAATCAGTGCCTAGAAATAGGGTGATTTAGCCTGTGTTGAGCTTCATGGCTAGACCCCTTCCAGCACCTGAGCTGATCATTTAAAAGTTAGTTTGGGAATCTCTAGTGCAATTCAGTTGGTCTGTACAGTGATGTAGCGGCCCAATTCTTGACTGAGTTCTTGTGCTGCACTGGAAGAGAAATAATTAGTAATAAGTGAATCACAGGCTCTGATTTTGTTCTGGTTGCTTTATGCTGTTCTGGAGACTCAAAGCAACCAGTGGGTGCATCTGCATGTAAAATTAATGTGACGCAATAAACTCCAGTGCGTAGCACGGCAGGGTTTATTGCTCCCAGGCATCCTGTCTTCACATGCACCCGGGATTGCAGCATGATGAACCAAAGTGGAGCAACCCCAGCTGGCAGGGAGTTGGGGGGTCAGCCTGCCAGTCCAGGGCTGCTTCGAGCTGCCGAGGGGCTGGCTGGGGCACAAGTGTGCTCCAGTGCAGGGCTAGCCGGCAGGCAGCCCCCATGTTGTAGCACCCACATGCCCCAAGCAGCCCCATCAATGTCTACATGTGCATTACTGTGCACTAAAAAATACCTCCATAGGATAGTACTTGTGTTTGCAAGTACTAACCTATGGCAGAGTTAATTAGTTTACTGATGCCTAACAGGGTTGCATGTTTAGATGCTAAGAGTCTACTGCGGAGCTAATTAGGCAGCTCCGTGGTAAAGGTCTCGGGTAGCCAGTGTGCACTAGTGAATTGGGTCCAAAGGAATCAGAGATGGAGAAGACCCATTAGCTCCCTCTGATACAACCTGACCTTGCTCACATTGATCTCAATAGCAATGAGGGCCATTCTCTCCGTCAGCGGGCTCGTTTTTCCCTAGTGTGCTCTCCCACCCATTTCAAAGGTGTGAGATGAAGATCATCAGCCGATCCCTTTCCACTTCCCACCTGAAGTTTCCTACCAAAACACCAGCCCCATTAAGAGTCATGCGGTGGCAAGACTCTTAAGTCCGGGAAATGAAAGGCAACTCTACACAACAAATTTGTGGCGCTCAACAGCGGCACCTATATGCTACTGCCTAGGGGCTGTCTCTTCTCTCTGTGCTGCAGGTAGGCTAATTAGCTTGGGAGCTGGTGGGCAGTCCTAATAATGAACCTCCCATGTGATGCAAGGAGGTGGGTACCACGCTTGCGTTCAAAGAGACGGCCCACACTGATGAGCGTGGGACCGTTGAGGATGATGAAAAATTTGCGGTCCAGCCATGATATAGGCCAAACCTGAAGGATGGGACTTGAACCATTGGCCTTATTTGCAAGAGCAACCCTGTGTGAACTGCACATGGTAGGGACCGAGGGAGGGTGGAGGGTACTTTCGTGTGCTTCTAATGCAGAGTTGAATCTGTCCCTCGTAAGTAGGCTTTGAGGTGGGAGAGGTGAGTAAGCTTTTTCCGTACCTAGACAGTGATGGGCTTCAAAAGCATGCAGAGACTTCAGGTGACCATGGTGGGCATCTCGAGGATGCAACGAGAGGGAGCCTACTGAAACCATAGGATCTTTGCCTGTATACAAAGTGAGCAAGGAACAAGGGAGGGATTTTCAAAAGGACCTGGCAGAGTTGGGCTCTTGGTCTTGGGGTACATGTTCAAAAACTATCACGATAAAAATAATCCTTTTGGCACAATTTCCCACGCTAAAAATATACCATGTGGGAGATGGTTTAATTTACCATGATAATTGGAAATCTACCACGATAAAACCAGGTCAACGGGTATCTTCAGGGGCGATTAAGCCATAGCGAAACGGCAATTTTTGCAGCCATTTCATGAGATGTATCTAGGTAACGTATTATGCGGGCAAGGGTCTTCAGTTCCCATTGATTTTCAATGGACACTGAGTGCCTCTGGCTCTGGTGCTTTGCAAGATCCCACCCTTGTAGATCTGGGGCCTGGGTGGTTTGAATAGGGTTGGGTATTTGACCGGTCAACTAAAACTTAGTCAATTGGCTGGTCAAAAATTGCATAAAACATTGGCAATGGGTCCACATAAGACACAGAAAAAAATACAAATTTTTCATTAAATGTGTCAAAGAACAATAAAAAAAAAATCATAACTCTGTTGAGAAAACTACAAAAACCGCAGGATTTTTTTGGGGGGGGTTGTTTTGTTTTTTTGTTTTTTGGTAAAATGGCTAGAATCTTTAACCAGTCAAAACATAGACAGTCGATTGACCAACTTGCTGCCACCCCTATGTTTGAAAGCCATAAGTTGGTATAAATGTTCTCCGTTTCCCTTCTCACCCTCACTGAGCGTGGTAGATCACACCTGGCACATGCCGGCAACGAGGGGCAGATACTCAATGTGTGGGAATCCATTGCCGTCATCAAGGTACCCGCACTTTTCAGTCCATATTGGTCAGCCACGCAGGCGCCAGCCTCCAAAGCAAGACACCATTTACCTCGGGGCGGCATGGGTTGGGACGGAGCGGATCACCCCTGGAAGCGACACAGGTTTACACCGATAGAGAGAGCCGCAGAGCACACACGCCCGGCCTGAAAGCCCATCGTGGATGAGGCAGGCTTCGGTGCACTGTGGCCTTGAATGGCTATTTAAAGCTAGCTTTTAAATAGCCTTTTGCACCTCTAAAACCGAATGTAGCCTTCTGTGCTGTGAACAATGACATTGCACTGCCTCCATTTCTGGCTGCAGCTTGCCTGGGTCAGGTGCGCTGCAAAATGGCCCTGAGGCTGCATGATGAACAACACTGTCTGCAGCAATCGCTCAGACATTTTTTGCTTCTTTGGGAGCATCGAAGGCGGTGAAACGGAAGGGCTAAAATCCCGAGCCTCCAGTGCCCTGCCCTTTGAAAGCTCTTTAAGGCAGTATCGTGTTGGTGTCGCGTCTCTTTATGACGCTGGGAAGCCTCTGCCGCATTTTGGAGGCTTTGTATCACTAATGCCCGCGTTCTCCTACCGTACAATTTGAGTCGGACCCTCTCTAAGGCCAAGGGCCTTCAACCCTTATCGCCCTCCCTGGGCAGTCCCATAAAAAAAAAAGTCAGATGAAACATTTATCCCCACAACTTTGGGGCAACAAATGTCAATTATTTTTTACAAAAGCTTTCCAAGCAAATGGAGATTCTCATTTTGTTTCAGAGTGAAGCGGTTGTTGCATTTTCTTTTTAAAATATCAAAAATAAGCATATATATTTTTTCAATTTTCCCCCTTTTGTGATTACATACTACCCCTCCCCACCTTCCCCTGGAAAAGGGGAGGAAGGGGGGAATAAGCAGAAAAGAAAAAGAATAGGGAAAGCATGTGTTGAATGTGTGTATTAAAAGGAAAATATGTAATGTTTTCTGTAGCTTTCCCCCCGCACTTTTTTATACCTTTTTAGTAGAAAAAAACCCATGTAGACAGGTTTCCCCCCATTTTTTCTTACTTTTCTTTGTACCTTTTTTGAAATTTTTTCAAGTAGGAGAAATAAATAAATGAGAGAAATAGGCAGGCACACTTCTTTGGGTAGATGCGATATCTTTTATTAGACCAACTGAGTAATTGCAAAAAAGTTATTTCCAAGCTTTCGGGCACCAGTGCCCTTCTTCAGGCATAAGGGCATCTCTGCTATTCTGAGATCTCCAAGAAATGAAAGAAGGTAAAAGTGAGAGAAAGGATTTTTCCTCTCTTTAAGGTATTTTTTAATTGGTATTCCCCCCTATTTTTTTTCATTAGAAAAAACGAGAAGGGGAAATGAAAAAAAACAAACCAGGAGAGAGATGTTCAAACTGTTTTATAATAAACCAGTTGAAAAGCATAGCCAAACTTTTATCATTCTTTTTCAAAATTGTGTTTCAGTCTTTCTAAACACGAACCGTCCAGTTATAAACAATATTTGGGGTTTATGATTTTTCTTTTTATACACACTTTCAACACATGCTTTCCCCCATTCTCTTTCTCGTTTCTATTTATTCCCCTCTCCCTTTCCCAGGGGAAGAAGGGGGGGAGTATGTAATCAGAAAAGGGGGAAAATTGAAACAAAATAGATGTGCTGATTTCTGATATTTAAAAAAAAAGAAAAGCAACAACCATTTCTCTTTCAAACAAAAGCAATTTCCCACTACCGTACATTTTTTGGACAAAATAAACTTGGGTAGAAAAAATCCTGACCAGCTCTGACGCTGAGATGGGTGACTTCCCAGCATGTGGTAGGATCTGTCTTAGGAGCGTGGGCAATACTCATCTATGTACAGGACCAACCTCGCTGCTTGTCCAGACCACAGAGCACATCCAGCATGTGTGATCTATATAGGAGCAGGTCTAATGCAGACCTGCAGCAGTCCCACGCTGATGCGTGACCTCCTTTACATCTCACAAACGAAGCAGCAGAAGTGGGCAGAGAGCGGGGGGGATTTATTTGCAAATATTTCATAAATTCCATTTCCCATTTTGGCTGCTTCGCTCCTCTACGTAGTTTCGTGAGAAACGTTTCTGTTGGCACCAGCGCTTGAGCAGGAACTGGTAGTTGTGCAAATGTACCTGCTTGCTTGCAATATTGCCAACCCTTGACTGGTGCATTTACATATAGACAGGAAGGGTAGGGTGGTATGTAGGCCAGATGCCTCGACCGTATCCTCTGTGGGTTCAAGTCCTTGTTTTGCCGTGCTAGAGATAAGTCTCTGTGCCTCAGTTTCCCTTTTGTCCAATGCACCTAATAGTTTTTCCCTACCTCCCAGGAGTGCAGTGAGAATGAGTGCTCTTAAAGACGGTGAGGTCCTTAGATGCCACAGCAATAGGGACCGTATATGAACCTTCAGTGGGTCATGTCTTCTAGAGACTGGCAGTTTGAAGGTGGAGCATGGAGAAAAAATAAATGGTTTTAAGCTAAATACAACTCATCCACCATCTATCTAAGGATCAGGAGCAATGAGCTGCAGCTTCCATGCACCTGGAACAGTAAATCCCGAATGCCACATGCTCACTTCGGTATAAGCAGCAAACAGTGGCTAAAACATATTGTCATGCTCGTATAGTAGGCAAATGCAGGGAAATCCCTATCTGTTCATGGACAAATATGCAGATGGAAAGAAGTGACAAATTCAATAAATCAGTGGTTTGTTACTAATAATCAACTGGCTCTGCTCAGCAGGGATGGATCTGGTCAGTACCTAGATGGGAGACCAGATGCCCAATTCAAAGCAAAGGGCTGCAGTAAGCGGCTGATTTAGTTTTCCCAACCAAATCAGAAGGGGCTTGGTGCTGTTGAGCAGATCATCTGGAAAGTTAAGTCCCTGCTGGAGCTCAGCCAGTTTTGGAGGGTGGCACTTTTCTCAGTGAATCAATGCAGATTTAGGAAAACCAGAACATCATCAATTCATTGCAATTCCACCAAATATTTGGGATGGGATTCTGATCAAGTTGGAACATGAGCTTCCTATTCAAAGTCACTTTTCTCTTTGAAACTGGCTGTGATTTGTAGTGTAAAAAAAGTATGCAAAATGCAAACAACATATTTCATTCCATGAGAAACGGTTCTAGAGGTTTAGGTTTTTGCCCCCAACATTTTGGGTTGCAACACTTCCGTTTGAAGGTGACTCTTCCCAAACAAGCTTTTTAAAAAAAACACACGTGTTGGGAGCTCCCTGGCAGTCTAGATAGGGGCGAGTCCGCAGAAGTCTCCTCCTGAGTACTTATGCACAGGTCAGATCCTGCACGGCTTTATTGACAAGGGCGGAGCAGCTGGCCTCATCCATTCTGCTCTTTACACTCGGCTAACCGGAAACTCCCCTTTTCACTGGAAATCCTTTACCTTTGGGTCTCGGCAGCAGCAGGATGCTGCACTGCACTGTTAAACTACAGCCAGGCAGAGGCATAACTTGCAATTTTGGTACCTTAGGCCAGTGGCTCTCAACCTTTGTAGAATTAAAGCCCCCTTGTTAGACTCAAAGCTGCCCTTAGAAAAGGCCAGCTCTTACTTTTCACTTGTTTTGTGACCACACAAAAATACTAGAGCAATTCTTCCTTGCAAAGAACTCAGAAAGCCCCTGACAGGTCAGAATAGTTTACCACTATATATTTCTATTTGAAATCACTGGATCTCGGTGTGCAAATCATGCATGCACACTCATAGTGCCTGCACTCTGTGGCATCCTTGTAACGATCTCGCAGCACCCCAGGGTGCTGCGGCACCTGGTTGAGAATCATCGCCCTAGGCAGAGATGCTGTCGAGTACTGGAAAGACGAGCAAGGGATGACAAATGCCAGAGAACAGGGGTGGAGAACACCTCTAAATCAGCATCTGGGGTTAATACCGCACTCGCCCTGCCCTAGTTATAGGACTGCAGCCAAGCATTATCCCAGAGGAGACCGCCACGTGACAAGTGATGTCTTTATGTGGAAGACAAGGCTGTGTGATTCCTGCTCCGGTGGGGGACACCGCATTTGCATTAGCCCCACCGCTGTCCATGGGTTGATCACGCTGTGATCAGCAGCATGGGCTGGAAGTGATAGGAAAGCCTCCAGCCACCTCCCCTTTGATTGGCAGCTGTTGTCTTTGCCCATTGCCTGGGGAAGAGCATCCGATGGGGCCGGTGCATGAGATGGGCAGAACACTCCCCTGCCTCAGAAACTTAAGGCCGTATCATTTTAAATGGGTGGTGTGCAATCTGTCAGAGTTTGGGAACCGCTGTCCTAGAGTCAGGGACTCACAGAGGAGTCAGGTTGGAAGGGACCTCCAGGGGTCACACCTAGTCCCAGGCCCTGCTTGAGGCAGGATCAGCCTTATCCAAGCCATCCCGTCCAAACCATAATCTAAACTCTGCATAAGATGACCATCAACCCTAACATAACACAGATCTAACACCCTAACCTGCCACAGGTAAAGCAGCGGGACCGTGGCAGTCAACCTCCTGCTTCTATGAAACATCGTCAATACATGCCCAAGAGTTCCCGGGTAGCAGGCCATGCCCCCTGCTACAGAGAAAGGCAACCCCCCCGCAGTCCATACCATGGGGTAAAATTTCCTGACCCTAAATATGGCATAGGTCTGACCCTGAGCAGAGGGGCAAGACCCTCTAGCCAAGAACCTCTGGCTTTGGTCCCAGCAGGAGTATTGGCACAACCCAGTCAAAGTCTGCAGCCTTGGCTATAACCAACATCCAATGTCTCTAGCAAGGCTTAACATGTAGCAGAAAAGCAGTGGTGACATGTAGGGGGTGCATGCAGGTGCATGCGCACCCCCTGAGATCAGCCGTGCACCCCCTGGATCTCCCCTACCCCCACATCAGCGATCTGGTGCCCCCCCCGGACTCGGGAGGCACCAGTTGCCCATGCAGAAAAGGCAGGGGAGGTGGGACCAGAAAAGCCCAGAAGCATGGGAAATACCCGTAGCAGAACACAAGCATAGCTACACCTCGATCTTCCCCAATGTGGGTCTGGGGGTACCTAGGTCTCGTGGGGATGGGGAATAGGAAGATGTGGGGCTGTAGAGAAGCAAAATGAGATTGAACTTGCAGCATGGGGTGATGTTGAAAGCTCAGAGCCATGAAGCAGCATTTCACATTGAATCTGTGATCTCTCTGGAGTCTGCCAACGAAGGCATCTGCAGGGCTAATACCCATTGCTCTTTTAATTTTGGAGGAGCTGCAGCACTGTAACGATCACAACCAGTTGCAAATGCAGCTCAAAAATCAAGAAGTGGATCTTACAGCCTGGGAATTGCCTTCTTAAAACCATCATCGCATGACTTGGGGTGAAACCCTTCAGCTCCCAGTAAGAAATGCTTGGGTGGGTGGGGTTTAAAGCAGAACTGGACAATGCAGACAATTTTAACCAGTCCAAACTTGTCCTGTGAAAATTTTCAGCCTAAGCACTAATCTCTTTCAGCACAGCTAGCTCTGGTTGAAATCTTTTCTGTGTCCACCCAAGTCCCTCTGTTGCCTCTGAAGAGGAGGAGGATTAAAGGAAAGCTGGTCCAGTGTTCAGGCCATTACTACCAGCCCCTGGGGGGTTCATCTCCAGGTCCTTGCTCTGCCTCAGTTTCCCTTGCACAACCTTGCTTGAGTCCCTGTGAGCTGATGTATGCTGCAGTCCCCAGGTGCGATTGCAGCTTGTGCAGATTTATGCAAGGTAGCTGTAAAGGCACTCGTCTGGGTACCGATAGCGGGAGAGCTGCGGTGGCAGGGGCTTCCGCTAATGCAAGCTCTCCCAGAGTCTCAGGCGGGCCTGCGCTGCCGTGGCGAAGCAGGTCGTGGTACCCGTGTGAACTGCTGCGCTCAGATGCAGCTCTCCTGAGCGCGGCACAGATACAACTCATGAGATGCAACCACACAGAAACGCCCTGAAACCCTTTGGCCCAAACTCCATTGCACCCATTGAGCTCTGCTTTCCCTGCCACTCCCTATGCTCTCATTTCTTCCCATCTGCTGGTTCTGCCCCCTTTCCTCTAGGAGTGGTGTCATGACGTGATCTTTTGCCTTTTCCCTTGCAGGATGGGTTTGCTTGGGAGCAAAAACCAGCATATGCCTAAGGAGCATTGTGACGGCATGAATAAGCAAAGGCATCATGTGTTTTCTAAGAAGAAGACTCCACCACCGCCCCCGGTAAGTGAGCAGCTCTATGTCCAAGGTTTGAGTAGCCCTACCAGCACAGTTGGGTGTGAAATGAGGGAGTGCTTGCATGTGCCCATGATACCTCGAGCCCTTTTATTTCCTTACCTTTTATTACCTAACAGGTAAAGGGTGGGAAGGATGATCTAGTGGGCAAGCAAATACCCTTCTGACTCAGGCACCGAGTTGCAGTCAGTTACCTGCCTCTCACCTCTGTCTGTAAAATGGGTGCAATGTTCTCCTACCTGCAAGAGATACTGTAAGGCTAAAATGGCATCATGGCAGTGAGCCCTTGCGGCGGCCAAAGGACAGTCTGCTGAGTCTGGCCCAATCATTTGTTAGCACCACATAGGCTGCAGAGACAATGAGGTCTGGATCTCTAAATAGAATAGAGGGCCCGAGTGAAGAACGCCTCAGGCTTGTGGTGGTTTCTGTTGTGTGACATTCAGACAGAGCTTTTCCTGCAGGGTGGCCGCATCCAGACCACTTCGGTGTGGCCATTGCCATGAGCTCGCCCCAGCCCAGCTAGCAGAATGGCACACAGGCAGTGTCAACTCAGAAACCACAGTGGAAACTTTGATGAAAGCAAAAGCAAGATTCAGAGAGAACAAGAACAAAATGCTCAAACGCAGGGGCACAAAGCTAGGCATCAAAATCAGCAGCGAGATGCAAAGTGGCCCTGTTCCCAGAACGGCTGCACACCAGTAGCTATCAGCAGCCCACTCCTGCAAAACTAACAGGCTAAAAAGCCCCAAGTGAGCCCTGGGAAAGCATCTCCAGTCTTTCAGGAAGACTGGTCTTGAGCTAAGGCTCTGGGTTGAGACTCAAGAGATCTGGGTTATGCAACCTTGGGTACATCATGCAATCTATCTCCGACTCAGTTCCTCATCTGTAAAACGTCTCCGCTCTGCTCTAGTTAGATGCTCTGCTTCTCAGCATGTGTTTGATATCCAGCACGATAAAAAGCCCAGGGATGCATGGAATAATGGAACCGCCAATGTGCTCGAGGGTCCCTTGTTGCTTTTCTGCATGGTATTGAGGGGACATATGATGGGTTTGGTTCTTTATTACCATGGGTACTACTACCGTGGATGCCTGTGCAAAGAATGTATAGTGGGGTGGCAAATCCTAGGGACTGGAGGAAGTTTATTTGTACACCCACCTTCATTGCATGGGTGTAAATGACTCCAACCCTTGAGCCTGTAAGCACTACAACCTACAAGTCATCCTGTCTGTAGGAGACGTTTCATGGAAGTCGACTTCTTCCCAGCCCTGGGGCCATGGGCAGATCTGGGATTTTGAAAAGGAGGATGCAGATGGTGTGGTGCATCCTCACATGTAACACAACCCATTTTTCTCTAGTTGAAAAGAAACTAAGAGCTTTACTAATGTGCTAGAGGCCTGGGATATATTCATCTCTTTAAGATCAAAGCCAAAGCAAATAGAACTTGGAAAGCACATCAATTTGCTGTGTTATATATTATATATAAAAACACAACAAATCAGGCAAAAAAAAAAAAAAAGATGATGTTTCATTAGTCCTGTGGTCATTAGAATTAAACGTATGGCTCCTTTTTTGGATTCATGGAAGAAGAATTAGCTTTTTTGAGCATCTTAATGATGCAGTCAATGCCCCACTGAAAGTTATTTCCACACTCAAGTTAATAGTCACCCGAGTTAACATTTCCACCCCAGAATGAACGTTTCTAATTGGAGATAAAACAGTTTGCCAGGCTATGAAATAAGAGTGACATTACCAGGAGCAGCCAACAGACAGCAGCAGGATGCCAGAAGAAAGGCGAGCTTGATTAGTAAAGCATCAAGACCATTAAGAGGGAGAGAGGGTTGTTAACGCCTGTGGGATGAAGAGTTTAGAAGGAATCCGGTAGGTTATAACGGGCACAAGTCAATTGACTCCTTCACTGCTGGTCCAGTCCCGGGCAGTCAGTTTTAAACTTCGGGTGGACCAGGAACAGAAGTTGGGGGGGCTCAACAGCATCACTGCCTTGCCCTCGGATCCACCCCTGCCTCAGGCCTTTTCCAAATGCAAAGCCAGGAAGCATGATCCCCACGGCGTGGTCTTAACCCCAAGAGTTTGTCGCAGCACATTTCTACTCGGCGTCCTTGCATTCACGAGCAAAGAACATTTATGGCAAATAGCATCCTGCTTTTTCTCCCCGGAGTAATATTGCCTTTGCAATTTCTCGGTGGGCTTGTCTGCTGTATCATGCACCGCTTAACAGGGATCAAGCAACTGGATTACATCGTACGGCAGCGTTTTGGAACCCCGTTGAGCCGGTAACTCCAGCCTCATCAAATAAACCCCTGTGCTGGTGGAGAGGGATATAGTAGCTATCTGCAAATGCAGACAAGCAAGCTAAGGGCAGATCATATGCTGAAAACAGAAAAAGACAGACAGGGATAAAGACCATTAAAGTTGCTGGAAATATTGCAATGGTTTAGAATCAGTGCAGAAAGCAGATCGTTTGCCTAGCACACCAGATTAACACATGGGCTTTATTTTTATGTTCCTGCCAAAGGTCAGACCCAGGAATTGCGCCTCACATTTCAGCCAGTCATCAGCCCAAGGTAAGACTCTCAGATTTGTTTCGCTCTTTCCTTTTCTCTCCCCTGTGTCCTTGCAGCACCAAGTGCTGTCCCTGGAGAGCCAAGAGCAGCCTCTCAAAGAAGGAGCTTGGGGCTTATTTATTTTTAATACTTTTCATGCAGAAGCTCCTGTCCGGTTACACTTCAAAGGAGTCTTTTTCACATCAGTAAATATTGGTCATGGCCAATTATAAATGCACTCAAAAATCCAGTCCAAAATAATCCGGGAAAAAAACATCCTCGGTGAATTGGCTGAGTGAAACAAGGTAGCCTGACATTCAACCCTGATACACATTCAGGGCACATCTACATGTGCACTTTAATGTGCATTAGCTTATTTTAATGTGCATTAAAGCATCACTAAAAAAAAGTGCTATTATTTAATACGTATTCAAATAGGCTAATACACACTAAGCATCACTAAAAAACTGTGCTCTTTAGTTAACGGGCATTAAGACAGCCTAGTGCACATTGTCCTAGTACCTCGTAATAGAGGGTGTATGCACACATGCATGCGACACAGTGCCAGGAATTTTTAAAGGCACCTGGTGCTGCATCATATGCATCTGTATAAATGGTGACATGCGCGTCAGCACTGAGAAAATGGCAGCAGCGCACTTTTGAACTAAAACGCATCAAAGGGGTTTTAGTTTTAAAGCACGCCGCTGCCATTTTCTTAGCACTGGCGTGCATTTCACTGTGCAATACAGCACCAGGCGCATCAGTTTGCATGCTCCATAGACTCAGTTAATTGAGTCTGCTCCAACATGCTGGATTTCGGGTGGGTTGGAGCAGACAAACGTATGTGTATAAATGCCCGGAGGTACTAGATTTAATGTGCATTAGCTAAAGCACATTAATGCACATGTACACTCTCCCTCATGAGTCTGCCTGAACTTTTGAATGCCTCATCCTACAGCCTCTCAGCAGTCCAGGAGAAACATCCCTAAGCACTAGCAGGAGGCAGAACCGTGGGGGATGCAGTGATTTTTAAAAAAACCAAAAGGACACACATGGAGGCCCTAGCTATTTTGGCCATTTGTGTAATGGTTGGAAGATCAAAGAATGGTGAATAGCATCCTATAGCCAATTAGGTATAACAATACTTTGCCATTTACCTTGACCCATCATCCCAGCAGAGTTTAACATGTTGACACCACAAAAGAGGTCCCTCCCAGGTTGGAAAAGAAGAGTAGAGAAGGGGGGACATGGGAAAGGGAGACAAGGGCATACGTGGAGCCTCTTCCCTAGGGGTAGGGGAGGAGAATGGGGGTGCTAGTATAGGGAGGGGGCAGGAAGGGTGCACAGAAACTGGTTATGGTGGAGAGGAGAGGGACTGGTGGGCATGGGAGCAAGAAACACATAGAGTCCATGCATATATGGGGATGGGGTATAGGGAACCTCTGCAATAGAGGGGGGAAGGAGGCAGTGCACAGGGAGGTTGTGCAGGGGGAGGAAACAGGTATGGAGAAAACCCCTGGAGCTTGGCCTCCAGATGCAGCAACATTAGCCACATGTGGCCATCTAACATTCAGCCTTTACAGAGGGAAAGGTTCAAGGTAGAGAGGGAATATCAAATAGTGCTGCTGTCTCTGGCAGGCCCAGTCTCTTCAGACCTTGACCTCTGAGAATAATTTGTGCACGAGAACGGGTGTGCATAAAATTACTCTCATGGCAATGTTTTTGGGAACGCCTCACCCCTTCACCCCAGTGTCTATTGAGAGGGGGACAACTATGCAAAACGGTACCAAGTTAAATGAAGGTGTGATTGTAAGCCAGAGCCGTTGATTCAGCAGGGTTAGTATTGTCAAGGGACACCCTTGGATTGATTTCAATTTGTCCGTGGTTTCGTGCTGAATCAGAGTGAGGAGTGACAAACCCTAACCATACCACCAACTGTTGCCACACATCTCGGTTTGGAAACAGTGAATTGTTCTGTTTCAAGTTGATTTGACAGGAGCGTGCGTCCTGCCTCCCTGAGTCGCTCTGGGGTCGGCGTAGGGCGGTCATTCAAGTGCCACGGGAAGATTCATAGATTCATAGATGTTAGGGTCGGAAGGGACCTCAATAGATCATCGAGTCCGACCCCCTGCATAGGCAGGAAAGAGTGCTGGGTCTAGATGACCCCAGCTAGATACTCATCTAACCTCCTCTTGAAGACCCCCAGGGCAGGGGAGAGCACCACCTCCCTTGGGAGCCCGTTCCAGACCTTGGCCACTCGAACTGTGAAGAAGTTCTTCCTAATGTCCAGTCTAAATCTGCTCTCTACTAGCTTGTGGCCATTATTTCTTGTAATCCCCAGGGGCGCCTTGGTGAATAAATCCTCACCAATTCCCTTCTGTGCCCCCGTGATGAACTTATAGGCAGCCACAAGGTCGCCTCTCAACCTTCTCTTGCGGAGGCTGAAAAGGTCCAGGTGCCCCAGGCTCTCCTCGTAGGGCTTGGCCTGCAAGCCTTTAACCATGTGAGTGGCCCTTCTCTGGACTCTCTCCAGGTTATCCACATCCCTCTTGAAGTGTGGTACCCAGAATTGCACGCAGTACTCCAACTGCGGTCTGACCAGCGCCCTATAGAGGGGAAGTATCACCTCCTTGGACCTATTCGTCATGCATCTGCTGATGCACGATAAAGTGCCATTGGCTTTTCTGATGGCTTCGTCACACTGCCGACTCATGTTCATCTTGGAGTCCACTAGGACTCCAAGATCCCTTTCCACCTCTGTGCCACCCAACAGGTCATTCCCTAGGCTGTGGGTGTGCTGGACATTTTTCCTCCCTAGGTGCAGCACTTTGCATTTCTCCTTGTTGAACTGCATCCTGTTGTTTTCTGCCCACTTGTCCAGCCTATCCAGGTCTGCCTGCAGCTGTTCCCTGCCCTCCGTCATGTCCACTTCTCCCCATAGCTTTGTGTCATCTGCAAACTTGGACAGAGCACATTTCACTCCCTCATCCAAGTCGCTGATGAAGACATTAAAGAGTATCGGTCCAAGGACCGAGCCCTGCGGGACCCCACTGCCCACACCCTTCCAGGTTGAGACCGACCCATCTACCACGACTCTTTGGGTGCGACCCTCCAGCCAATTCGCCACCCACCGGACTGTGTAGTCATCCACATCACAGCCTCTTAACTTGTTCACCAGTATGGGGTGGGATACCGTATCGAAGGCCTTCCTGAAGTCTAAGTATACGACATCCACCCCTCCTCCTGTGTCCAGGCGTTTCGTAACCTGGTCATAGAAAGAGACTAGATTGGTCAGGCATGATCTGCCCTCCACAAACCCGTGCTGGTTTCCCCTCAGCATAATTTGTCCTGTTGGGCTCTCACAAATGTGAGCCTTGATAATTTTTTCAAAGACTTTACCAAGGATGGAGGTGAGACTGACTGGCCTATAGTTGCCCGGGTCCTCCTTCCTCCCCTTTTTGAAAATGGGGACCACGTTAGCCCTTTTCCAGTCCTCCAGGACTTGGCCCGTGCGCCACGAGCATTCGAATATTCCCGCCAGTGGCTCTGCAATGATGTCGGCCAGTGCCTTCAGCACCCTCGGATGGAGCCCATCTGGGCCTGCCGACTTAAAGGCATCCAGTTCTTCCAAGTGCCTCTGCACCACCTCAGGATCTACGCATGGCAGTCTGGCGCCTTGCTGCTGCCTCTCTACAACCCCAGTGAGAGACTTGTCGTGCCCCTCGCTTAGGAACACTGAGGCAAAGAACTCGTTGAGGAGTTCAGCCTTGTCCCCTCTATCTGTCACCAATTGTTTCTGCCCATTTAGCAGGGGTCCTATTCCTCCCTGGGCCTTCCTTTTACTCCCTATATATCTAAAAAACAATTTCTTGTTGTCTTTTACTTGGGTTGCCATCCTCAGCTCCATGGTAGCTTTGGCCCGTCTAACTGCCTCCCTACAAGCACGAGCAGAGGAGGTATATTCATCTTTAGTGATCTCACCCTGTTTCCACTTTTTATGTGCTCCCCTTTTGGCCCTTAGGCTGCCCTGGATTTCTCTGGTCAGCCATGAAAGCCTCCTGGCCCCTTTCCCTCTTTTGCCTCGCTCGGGGATCGTCTTGCTTTGTGCCCGAAGGATCGTTTCCTTTAGGCACAGCCACCCTTCTTGGGCTCCCATCCCATCAAAACTCCTACTCTGCAGTGCGTCCTTGACTAATCGCCTGAGTGCATTGAGATCAACTTTCCTAAAGTCTAGCACTTTCACCCTACTAGTTACCTTACCCACTCGCCGTCTTATGTTGAATTCTATCATAAGGTGATCACTGTCTCCCAGATAGCTACCGATCTGGAGGTCCCCTATCATGTCATCTCCTGTTGCCAATACCAGATCCAGTATGGCATTCCCCCTAGTGGGACCATACACCTCCTGTGTCAGGTGGAGGTCCTGTACACAGGTTAGAAACCTGCGTGAGCGATGGATGGGACCTTGCTGTCTGCGTCTCCCAGCAGATGTCCGGGTAGTTTAGGTCCCCCATGACTACCGCCTCTTTTGCTTTTAAGCACACTTTCCAAGTAAAAGAAATAATAATGGAATATCCCCAGCCTGCTCTATGCTCAATTCTGGGGGAAATGGGGGCTGAAAAGCTTGGACACCAATTTTCACGGGAAATCCTGTTTCCAGCCTGACCCGAAACCCAGCTTTCCTCAGAGCTGGCCTTTTTACTTCTACTTCGGACCAGAAGGCAGAAGTTCAAAGCTCCTCAGTGAAATGAAAAAAGCTTTCAAATATAGATTGAGGAACCATTTCCATGCTCAAAAACAAGACTGGGAGCAGTTGCGTGTCTCTTCTAGATTTGAAGGGAGATTTAAAGTGAGCTTCCCCTTCTCCAGCCAACAGACTAGGTTTAGGGTTTTCAGCCAAAATGACTTTGGCTCCCTCTCATTTTGCTACTACGTGGGTTGACAGCTCATTTGGGAATAATGTCGGCTATTTGTTTATTCCAGTCAAACAAGAGGATGGATGTGAATTAAGCCAGGAGGCACAAAAATGCAGATGACTGAACCTTTGAAACAAGACCTGAATGATATTTATTGGCAGTGCTGCCAGTCCCAATTGTCCCAGTGTTGCCAGTCCCCAATTCATAAATATGATTTGGGCCAACAAAAATTTTTAAAATCTTGATATTTGCTATAAAATCTCATTATTTAAAAAACAAACAAGAATAAATTTGGTTTCTTGGTCTTTGCCTTCTATTTTTGCCCTTAAGGGTGACCAGTCTTCAAATTTACAAAATCTTCTCTGCTAAAACCTGCAGGTTCCTGGCTAGAGGGTCTGGCACCTTCATTTAGGGTCAGACCTATTGCCATATTTGAAGAAATGTTACCCCATGGTCAGGTTGATGTGGACTATGGGGGTTTCTTCCTTCTTCTGCAGCCTGAACGTGGCCTTCTTCCTTGGATCTCTCAAGGGCATGATAACACCCCTGCAGCAACGGGACACTGGCAGCCCTGCTTTACCTGTGGCAGACTCAGGTGCTTTGGAGCCATTTTCCTTGTAGTTATGCCACAGGGTTGATTGAATATAATTTTAGGAATAAGTTAGGCAAGGATTTGTACGGAATGGTTTAGATAGGGAAGATCCTGCCTTGAGCACGGGGTTGAACTTGATGACCTGTCTCTTTCAGCCCAACATCTGTGATTCTACCATTGAAAAAAAATATTTTTTTTTGGCCAAACTGACAAAATTGTAACCCAAAAGTAACCAAAACAAACAAACAAACTGGATACCAACTTTTGATTTTTTTGGTGAACAAAAGGAATCAAAACTTATGAAGGAAAGCCAGCAATTCCTGCAAATGATGCTCATTTGGTTCACAACAGTAGTAGTAGTAGTAGTAATAGTAGGAGGAGGAGGAGGAGTACTAGGAGGAGGAGGAGGAAGAGGAGAAGAACAGGTTTGGCACAACCTGTGTGATCAGCCTGGTTCTGGATCTTCCAAGTGACATCCAGCATTGCATTAGACTGACACATTGTCTTCCACCCTCTGGAGCAGGGGCGAGCAATTATTTCGGGCAGAGGACCGCTTACTGAGTTGTGGCAAGCCATTAAGGGCCACATGACAGGCAGCCAGGGGCAGATGTATATTAATTTTCTAATTTTTTTAGGGGCCCCACGGACCAGATACAATGGCCTGGTGGGCCGCATCTGGCCCACGGGCCGCATTTTGCCCACTACTGCTCTGGAGGGAGGGAAAGCAGTACTAAGGCATATCAGGTTGTTTATACTGCAAGAAACTAATTGAATAAATCAAAAGAATCCCTTATGTAAAAAGGGCTTGGATGATAAAGGACAGTGTTATTTAACCCTTGTAAAATCATAGAAATCATAGGAAAGTAGAGCTAGAAAGGACCACACAAAATTATCTAGTTCAGCCCCCTCCTCAAGGGTGAGCCATCCCTGCCTAACCCATCCCAGACAAGTGTCTGTCCAGCCTGCTCTTGACAGCTTCTAAGGATGGATATGCCACTTCTCCAGACAACTTGCCCCAGTGCCTGAGCACCCTCGTAGTCAGAAAGTTCCTCCTAATCTCTGATCCCCATTTCCTCTGATGAAGCTTGAGGCTTTTACTCCTATCCTGTCTTCTGTGGTCACAAAGAAAACCCATCTCCATCCTCTCTGTAATCATCCTCCAGGAATTTGAGGACTGTTGTCAAATCCCCCCTCGGTTTCCTCTTCTCCAGACTAAATAGCCCTCATTCTTTCAGCCTTTCCTCATAAGTCTTGCCTCCCAGACCCCTAATCATTTTTCTTGCTCTGCATCGGACTCCTGCCAAACTGTCCACGTCCTTCTTGAAATGTGGGGGCCTAAAACTCACCAGTGCCAAATACAATGGAAGAGTTACTTCCCTTGGTTTACAAGTGACAATCAAATTAATACAGCCCAGGATGCTGCTCACTTTTATTGCAACAAGAGCACCCTGTTGGCTCATATTCCACTTTGGGTCCACCGCAGCAGTTCCCAAACTGTGGTATGGGTACCACCAGTGGTACGCATACAACCTGTCAGTGGTACATGTTAACAAATTTATTATACTCACTTTCTATGACAAAAATTTGCTGGTGGTACTTAAGAGTGAACTGAAAACATTGCTGGTGGTACTTAAGGTCGTATCATTTTAAATTGGTGGTGCACGATCTGTCAGAGTTTGGGAACTGCTGGTCTACCATAACCCCAGGTCTTTCTCTGCAATGCTGTAGCCTCGCCAGTCATTCCCCGGTCTGTATTTGTGCATGCAATGATTCTGTCCCAAGCTCAGGACTTTGCATTTGTCCTGCTTAAATCATATTTGATTGATTCTGGATGATTTGTCCAGCCTGCCCAGGTCATCCTGGATCCTAGCCCTACCCTCTGGAGTGTCTGCAAACCCACCAACTTGATGTCAGCTGCAAATTTACTTACCACACACTCCATCCCATCATCCAAATCACTGATGAAGATATTAGTGATTTGCAACAGTGATCAGTGATAAGCAACCACTAGTGATGAGCAACAATAGTTCAGTGTGTCCAGCCTCACCCAGCCACCCCTCGCCTCACATCCATGCTACCACTGTCTAAACCAAAGCGGGGTAACCTTTTTGGCAGGCATGCCACAGATTCGCCTTACACCCTTCCTGAGTGCCACTCCAGTCTCCTTTTTCTGCCCAGTCTACTGCACTGCTTTCTGCTCCTGGTCCTGTGATCGCTGCCGCATCTGCTGTTCTGATTTCTGCTTCCTGCCCTATCGACGGCTGTGCGCCGTGCTTCCTCTGTTATCCTCCACGTGCCACACACACAGGCTGCCTGGGCCACTTGTGGCATTCGTGCCAGAAGGTGCCCACTCCTGATCTACACAGGACTCATCATTATTGCCCAGGGTGTTGCACAGTTCTCTGAAGCTGTGGATTCTGGGAGATTTGCAAAGTCTTCCAGTGCCCAATGGAGCAGGAGTTAAAAGATAAGTCCAACTATTTCGACAAGCAGACCTTTGCACCGGTGCCACTCATTATGCATAGGCTGACAGGCATCTGTCTGTCTCGCAAGACAGGAGATTTGTGCTGATTTCCTGCATCAGCTCATTAAACATCCGTGACAGAACCAAATTCTTGCATGCCAGTCAGTTCCTGACTTATCACATGGGAAATTAATATCCAGCAGTCCTGAATGTGGGGTGGGGTACCGGTTCAGAGCTGCCCAGCTTTCAGACAAATAATAGCTAGCTGATCAATGAGATAAAATAATCTCTCTTACTGGCAAAGGGAACCCGTAGCCTTTCTCTCTTCACCAAACGAATGGGACTTATAATTCACACCTGTTACCTCCTGTGTTGAATCCTCATTTGAAAGATAAAGTGAAGCTGGAGTGACCTCTCTAGGATGCAAAGGCCCTGGTAGTGGGAGACATTAGGTGCCTGCATACCAGTGCTCCCCTTTGGGCCTTGCTGGTTTAATCCAAAGGAAAGGCAGGGGCTAGTATGTATGATTCATAGATTCATAGGTTCATAGATGTAGGGTCAGGGGGGACCTGAGCAGATCATCAAGTCCAACCCCCTGCCATGGGCAGGAATGAATACTGGGCTCATATGATTCCCACTAAGTTAAGCTCATATGACCCCAGCTAGGTAGTAATCAAGCCTCCTTTTAAAGACCCCTAAGGTAGGATGCAGCACCACTTCCCTTGGAAGCTGGTTCCAGATCCTGCTTGGCTGCAGGAGCTACCAAAGTAAAGGAAATCCTGAATTTCTCTGTCTATCGGGGCTCCACTCCTAGGCTGACTGCTGACCAGAGTTACAGAGCCCAATCCACCCTGTCGTGGAGCACACTTCAGTCCCACAACCTTTTTGATGGCATTTCTTGCAGCAGGGGTAAAACTAGTACCTCCTCTGCCCGAAGCTATTCACACCCTAGAGGTTGCCAGGTTATTTAACGGCCTCCTGGCACTTGGCATGAAGAATCACAGGCAGTACCGTGTCCTGTAAATTGTGGAGCAGGGGAACCTGATCTGACACAATCCTGATTATGCATAAAGCAGGGAGAATATGTAATAATGTTATCTCAAAGACGTTAGGAGACACTTACGGCATCCACCCACAGAGTGTTTTTGAGGTCCACAGCCATGCATGATTAAGTTTCCAAGCTCTCTCTAGCCCACTCAGGCAGCCCGAATGAAGCTGAGAGTAATTTGGGTCTACCTATCGACCTCCAAGTCCCACCCCCCAGCGGACAAGCTGGAGGAAGCTGCTCTGGCCTTTGGTTTACAAAGACTTGCTTTTCCCCCCGCCTTCCTCTGCATGCACGACATCTCCAATCAATCTCAAATAGAAAGCAGCCAGGCCTTGCACATACAAAACGTGCATTGTTCCAGAGACGTATTATCTTGCAGTGAAACGGGTGAGCCTGGGTTGCTCACTGGTGGCATTATTTGAAAAGGTCAGAGAGGGAAAGAGAACGGGGCCTGATGATATGTCTTGAAAGCCTCCTAAATATAGCCCGCCTATCACTTGTGCTGCATTCATGAGGCCGCACACAGGCTAAAAACTTTGACTGATGATCCTTGTAAGGCTTGATTTGCCCAAGATGTCATGAGAGCAGCTATCCTTTCTGCTTCAATAGCTGCAACCACCCAACGCGCACATGACCGGTTACACACTCATGAGAAGGAAGCAGTGGTATAGTTGGCATGGGGCATGGAAACAAAGCAGTTAAGCAGCCCCATGTGTTTCATTGATAAAGGAGCCACCCTGCAGGGCATTATTACTATATTGAGTCCGGGGGCAGTCCCAGAGGGGGTGCAATGGTGCGGCGGCACCTTTCTTTCAGATTGGACTGTGCCGCATCTGGGGAGCCTACGAGACTTTTTTAAGTCCCCAAAACAGGTAAGAATCTCCCTTCTTCCCCTCCATGCCCAAAGACACATCCTCTTCTCTCCCCTTCCCTCCCACTCCCCCCACTGCTGCTTTCCCCATTGTCCCAGAGGCAGACAATCGTCAAAGCTGCTAGGACTGGGCTCAGCTGGAGACAGCAGTAGACATGGCAGAGGGGTCCCGCCTCCTCATACCTTCTTCCAGGGGACTGAGCAGGTTGGGAGATCCCATTCCCCACCTCTGCCTATTGTTGCAGAGGTGGGGAACGGGGTGCTGTCACCGAGCCAGCCCCCACACAACCTCGCTGAAGCGGGCTGGGGCAGCCTTGAAGCTTCCTCCACCCGTGGGGCTGCGAGGAAAGCAGCAGTGGCAGGTGGGGAAGGGGAAAAAGGGAGGGGGAGAAGGCGAGGGGATGGAGAATGTCTTTGAGCATGGAGAGGAAGGGGAGGTTTCTTATCTACTTTGGAAACTTTAAAAAAAGTCCTCGGAAACTCCCGCAGTGCAGCCTGCCTTCGCTGGTGGATTGCTTTGCCAAATCCTCCATCTGTCCCTGGTCAAGTCTCCTCTGCTAGGAACCAAATAGTGCACTAAGCTTTTCCTGTCGATCCAGCTCCTGAATACATATGAGATTGGTGGAAAATCAGGCCCACTTACCACCTCTGGCTCTTAACATGTCCGAGGGCTTCCTCTAAATCAGGGGCAGTCAGGAGGGGATTACAGCCCCAGGGCCAGGGGGTTGAGCCTCTTGAGTGGAGAAAAATGGCATTTATTCAGCTTAGAAAGGGGGAACCTGTCAAAGTCCAGGCATGAGGCAATGAAAGCCTGGAGGAGAATCTGAGTTGAGGGGACTGAAGAGAAAGGCTGGCCCCCTCAAGTGCTTTGTAGCAAGTCGCAGCAAAATGTCTATGTAGTCTCGAGAGCCAAGGGAAGATTCACTCGATGGTCTGAAATCATTGAGAGGACAGAGGGGTTGTTCACAATGGCTGTGGAAAAGGGGCAGAGAGTGTGGGGAGCACTGATTTTCACACACCTCAAGCTTCAGTCCTTGCCCCCAAGGAGGACAGTCTGGGACCCAGTGTGTCACCTTCTCTCTCTGCAGAGGACCACATTGTGATTGCCCTGTATGACTTCACCTGCACAAGCGAACGAGACTTGGAGATGGTCAAGGGAGAGAAACTTCAGGTCCTTTCATGGTGAGTCACTGCTGTCAGCAGCACCCCCTCATCCCCCCGCTAGAGGGATCTTTATGAAAACCGGGGTCATCGAAAGAACGGGTGGAGACATTAGCCTGAGACTCTTGAGATAACAAGTCCATTACCGAGCGTTGCCAGAGACCTGCATGGACATGGCCAAGTCACAAAGCCCCTTGATTTTCTCTCTAAAACCAGGATGGGGGATAACACGTCTTTGCTGCTTTGGATGAAGGGCTGTCTTTTATTATGTGCAACATCTAGTGCAAATGTCACACCAATCTGGATGCTGCTGGGTGTCGCTGAAGTGTAATCAAATGGCGGTGTGCAACAGTGCATGCTGATCTTAACCTTAAAAGGATGTGGGTTTTCTTCTGCTTGAGGACAGCACAGAATCTAGCAAGTTTCAGGTTCGGTTTCATTTACCATATTTTCTCGTGTATAGCACGCCCTTGTGTATAATGCACACTGTGTTTTGGAAAGGCAGCGTGTAGTAACTGAGTAGCAGCAGTCAGGGGGCTGAGCCTGCCCCAAGCCTGCGGCAGCTCTGCACACTGCAGACTAAACTGATGCACCGCATCTGCAGATATGCACTGGGTTCAATCTCCTGTGCCACATCCAGCTTCAGACTGACCCTGTGCATTGGCGTGATCCAGCACGTGGAGCCATGTCACCCAGTCAGGAGGGGTCCCCATAAATGCAAAACTTTGGAGGCAGGGGACCAGCAGAAGTGGCAGTTGCTGTGGCTCCCAAATGCCACCATACCCCTGCTGCCAAATTTCCAGACCCATGCAGGATCCATATTTCTTGCATGTAATGTGCTCTTCAGTTTCCACCAGTTGGTTTTTGGGGGGAAAGGTGGAGGTTATATGCAAGAAAATATAGTATTTTCTTTTAAAAGCTTTTCGAGCAGCCCTGAAACAGAAGCCAATGGCTAATCCAAATGCAGGCTGGCCTTCATGCTGCATTTATCATTAAGTCTTTACGGTTACCCCTAGCTGTGGGGGAAGGGGCTGTTCATGGATAATGTTCAGTCCTTGACCTCTCTCTATGAGACGGCTACCAAAGAGGTCAGCTATGCCTGGGGATAGGACTCATACCATTCATAGGACCATTCAAGTCATGACAAGTAGGCATCCACTGGACAGGAATAGCTTTCAGCCGCTGCTCTGGCAGTGCTGTGGTCAGCCATGGCTCTGAGCGGCCAAAGGAGAGAGTCTCTCATGTGATGAAGCAGTGGTGGGAAGGTGGAGGTAGTCCCACAGTCACCATTTGGGAGCCAGGGACTGAAGGTGGGAAGTGAAAATACCAGTGACTTGAGTTAACTAGGTTACAGTCCAGCGAAGTGCATATGATGGGGCCACTACTGCTTTCTCAGCCACCTTCAGACTGGCAGAGGCCTACAGAAATCGAAGCCTTTAGCACTAGGTATAGAATAAGGTATGTCTGAATACAGGAGTGGAGGACTGGACCTCCTTGGCCATGGGTCAAGTCTTCTGCATTTGCAGGCAACCTTTTATCCAAAGAGTCCTCGAGATTGTGCACTGTGACCCTGAACACGCCACAGCCCCAAAGCACCCTCGGGAAACAAAAGCAAAGCCACCTTGTGCTGCAGGTGAAAAAAAAAAGCAAAGCAGGGAAGAAACAGGCACTACCAGAGGCAGAGAAGGTCTTAGGTTAACACAGGGGCGGGCAATTATTTTGGGATGAGGGCCGCTTACTGAGTTGTGGCAAGTCATCAAGAGCCACATGACAGGCAGTCAGGGGCAGATATATAGTAATTTTCTAAATTTTTAGGGGCCCTGCGGGCCGTATCTTGCCCACCCCTGGGTTAACATATGCTCAGCTGATCCCTGCAATACAAATGTTCCCCGTCTTTCTGGCCAGTCTGATAACGGGAGGAGGAAAGGCCTTTCTGGCCTTAAGTCTGGTGCTTGGTCTGATGTCTAGTGTTTCAGAGGAAAAGCTCATGCCTACGAAGAGAAATGCAGTTACAAGCCCCTAATTTGCAAGGCGGATGCAACCTCAACCTCACTGAGGTTCCTTCAACCATAGTCAGGATCCTCATTAAATCTCATGGTGACTGTACTTCCTCCTCGGTTCACAGCGACGGTGACTGGTGGCTGGCAAAATCTCTCACCACGGGGAGGAAAGGTTATGTCCCCAGTAACTTCGTTGCGCAGGTGGATACCTTGGAAGTGGAAAAGTAAGTGCATAATGTTTATAACCTGTTCATGCTAATAGGAGCGTATCTGCTTAAGGTAGCCCCTTCCTTCCAGAAGGAGCCTGAAGGCCTGACCGCCAGTAGGGTCTTCTTTAGTCCTTAGCATACTGCACCTCTGGAGTAAAAGGTGACAGGTTTTGCAGCCTATGCCAACTCTGCACGCCAGTTTAGGACAGGAAGTGAAGCTCAAAAGGCAGAGTAGGTTTGAGGCAGACACAATGACATTGCTAATAAGAATTTGGCTAAAAGCCCAATGCAAAAACTACTACTGTTGCTGCACCTTCTAATGAGAGGGTTATATTCTTGGGTTTCTATAGCCTTTGCATACTCATGAGTTAGTGCAGGGGTCTAATGTGCTTCTAGTGTGGTATAAAGGGAAGGGGCAGCTTTCAGTGTTTTTCCTCACTTCAATCTGGGAGGGCTTCAGTCCCTGAACATATCTGCAACCAGTAATGGTTTAAAAGGCATGCACGTCATAACACAATGCCTTATAATACTAGAGCAGCTCTAGTCCCCAAGAACTGCAAAGGCACGTATACAAGAAGCACTTCAGCGAATTCATTCCCATTACAGAGGTATTCCTAATTCCAGGGACATTCCTTATGAATATCAAATAGGGAATACTGCTCCAAGATGACTATGTCTGGAGTGAAAATGAACTTTAAGTTGTCAGATGAAGCATTTACCCTTACAAAAATTACTTCTCTCACCGTGGAAAGCCACCCTTTCTGAGACATAGCACGGCAGCTCTTGAACAACCTACAGCTGCATAACCTAGTAAACCAGAAGCCTCTGATTAAAACTGCAATGGGCATACATATAAGGATGTCACGGGGATATTTGAACTCAAAGTGAGTAGGGCTCTGACTCTAATCTATTCAAAATACTTTGGTAAGGGGCTTTTACAAAGGATAAAGCTATTTACTCTTAAATATAACACTCAGCGTGTTAATGGCATAAAGGGTAGAGCCTGGAAAGGACTAGCCTTTCCTGGGAGAGTTTCTATAATTATTTTGCATCTTTTATTCCCCAGGTGGTTTTTTAAAACTATTAGCCGAAAGGAAGCCGAACGACTGCTTTTAGCTCCTGGTAACAAAGCCGGAGCTTTCCTTGTGAGAGAGAGTGAAACGTGCAAAGGTAAGATCCAAAAAGAAAGGGGGTCACCCCTGCTATATCGTCACTGCTGATAGACGACCCTCCAATGGCTTCAGGTTGAAAACCAGCTCCCCGTGCAAATTCCAGCTGTTTCTCCTCTGGCTCTACAACCATTTGAACTGACCAAAACAGCCCTAGACAGATGCAGTAGGATTAGGCGCATTTGCAAAACTGGGTGGGTGATTTACATGAAAAGAGATTTTTCTCGTTACAGCGCCTGCATTTCTAATTCCGGTATTTGAGCTATACTGCAGGGAGGCTGGCTACAATTAGTCTGCTTTCCCATACGTTAGAGCCAAGATGGTAAGGGTGTCTGGTGGGTGGTGTACGGAAGTGGTAGGTCAAATCTTTTCTGCCAAAACAGTGCGTTTGGTTTTGTGTGTTTTTTTGACAGCAAATGTATGAAGCTAATGCACAATGCCCATGTCGGGTAGGGTTCTCTTTCCTTGGACCACATCTTTGACTTCTTGGGAAGACTGAGCCTTCACCTTTTCAAGAAGTGGGCTGTCCACAGAGTCTGGTGGGCATTTTGTAGTCGCTGTTGTGTAGGTGTTATCAAAAGCCCACATACCACTTGCGGGACCTGACTTTTGTTTCTTCCTGTTTTGTTACCCTGCCCTCCTTCAGCTTAGTAGTTTTTTATAGCACATGTGAGACTAGGCACGCTCAGAGAGGAAGGATGGCTCAGCGGTTGGCGCGCTAGTCTAGGACTTGAGGAAACAATGGTCTTGCTCTGTGACCTTAGCTGCACTGTGCCTCCGGTCCCACTCTAAAACCAGCAGAGCCACCCTTCCCTACCTTGCTGGTGTGATGTGAGAATAAACGTCTTTAAGATCATGACCATCAGGACTTGTAGTCGAGGTGATCTCTTTTATTAGGCCGATACGATTTTTGCAAACAAGGTCTTTAATGGCAAGCTTTCAGGCACAGACATCCTTCATCGGGCATCGGAGAAAAGATGGTAAAAGTTCTCCTGGGTAGAAATGGAAGTTCATATTTCAGAGGATTTCACAGAGGAGTCAATAGATGGAAAACTCACCTCTATTTTAGACCAACTAGAATAGTTGGAACAATTCTTCTTTGCCCAAAAGCTTGCAAAGAAGAATTTTTCCAGCTATTAGAGTTGGCCTAATGAAAGACAACAGATTTACCCCCAAAAAACCTTGTCGGCCTATCTCCTTAGACCAACACGGCTACAACCAACATGAGGATCATGAGGTGTTCAGACACTGTGATAAAGGGGCTACATAAGTACCTGAAAAGTGGTAGACAAGGCTGCCTTCAGTAAAATAATTTCTGAATATCCTCTTCTGTCATAGAAGCCAACTATCAGCAGTTTCCCCCCTCACCACATCTGTCTGAAAGCTGTTTGAAATAGGGATTGCTCCCTCCTCTCTGCAGCCTGTGCTACCTCATCATACCGTAGGCCTAACCAGCAAGCAGCACTACCTCCGGTGGCAGGATCTCATCATCTCATCACACTAATGTGGCTAAAGGGCTGCACGGTTCTCAAGCAAAGATGATCTTATCTTGCCAAGCAAGGAAAGCAAGGTACCTCTTGCTGATGCTGGCAAATAGACCAGAGTGCAGATGTCTGAACCGGGGTGGAAACATTCATCTAAACTTTATCCTTTTCCCAGCCTCACTCTGCGCAGACTTCCTGAGCTTACTCTAGTTGGGAGGTTTCTTTTTATGCAGACCTGTGGCAGCCAGACCTTTGGGCTGATCTGGAACATGATCTAGGAGAGGAAAACCTGGAAAAAAAACCCAAAAAACTCTTTACCATGGTCTGGGACAGACATTGCATAAACCGGTTTAACTCAAGTCAGTTAACCAGGTTTCTCTTAAACCAGTTTCAGCCATTTTCAAACTGGTTTATGTGCACTGAACATCTGTTCTGTTACGTGTTTCATCCAGTGTTTGATGACTTAAACCAGTGTGCGTGTAATGTCTGTCCCTAGCCCATGTCACCATGCCACCTACCCATGCCCCCAGCTCCCAGTAGCCCACCAGTAGCCCAGCAGCCCAGATGGAATGGCTCCGTGGGCCAGTTTGAGCCCAGATAATTAAGTCTTTATGGCTCTTCCCATACCTTGTGCAATGGGACTCTCTTCTTGATTGGCACTTTGTGGAAAATACACAATAGTAATAGCAACAGCTCCTGGAGTGTTTCAATGCAGTGAAGCATGGCTGAACCCAAGCCAGGTCATCTTTCTTCTATCACGGCTTAAGTGCTTAGAATAAATGAAAGGAGGATCTCGTGATCAATGCATATGGCAAGGACTCAGGAGATTTCAAACACCGGTATCCCTGGACCGAAGTCAGGTCCATGTGATAAACTTGCCATCCCCAGCCAAGGCACCCTCAGGTGCTCTGCTCTGCTTCCTAAAACAGAAACAGTATTGTCCTGTCTGTGGGATGCTCGATGCAAGCTAATTAGTACGGTGTGCCGATTAGCCTGGCCCGTGCTAGTGAACCCACCCATGCAGCTATGCTTGCACTACTTCCAGTTTAGGTGGCATCCCATCTGGAGCAGCCAAGTGGACCTGGAGTAAATTCAATATAAAGACATAGCCTGAGTCAGGCCTGGAGTCTGTCCAGGCCAGGATCCTGTCTTTGACCAGGTGTTTCAGGGGAAAGCATGTGACATCCTGCACCAGGCAGAGGCAAGATAATCTCCGCCTGTGAAAGCCGCCTGTTCACTCCTAGTGGGCACAGGTTAGCTGATGCCTTGGAGCCTGAGGCTGCAAAAGCAAGTTCCTATTCTACCCTGATAAGCCTTTTATGCAAGAGATGAGTGGGTCTTCTTCCTCCTCACTGCTTTGACCTTGGTCAAAACCACCTAATCTCTCTTAACCTCAATTTCTTCCTCTGTAAAATGAAAAGAAGTCTGAGCCTAAAAGGGCGTTGTAAGGCTGAACACACTCATGTGAAGGGCAGGGAGATCCGCAGGCAAAAGTACAAGGTATTGTCCTTAAAGCTATCCATTCACGAGCGCTGTAGGCAGCGTAGTTGAATTCATGCACCTGTTTATAAGCCAGAGTCTTTTTGGGGGTCTTTGTGTCATATCTGGGGGTTTTTCCCCCCTCCCTTCACACCATGTGGGTTATCAGCAATATTAGACCATCGGACCTTCATCACAGAGCTTTACCTTTTGAGCTAAAGGACTGACTCCATCAGCGATAGTTGGTTGTTGGCTAGCAATAGTTGGTTGTTATCTGCTATGGGGTTTGCTAATAAAAGGGACTCGGTGCATTTTGCCAGCATACTATCTGATCAAACCCATCTTTACCCGTGCAAGAACGCAGATCTTTACATTTCCTGTAGCTTTATTTTGTCTGTGATTAATCTTCTGTGCTACTGTAAGCCTGGCAGTTTCCTTGAAACTGGCCTTTTGCAGAGGGTACCGGGGACTCTTTCCACAGCCTGGCAAAACGGGACATTTCCAAAGAGGAACTGGGAAGCAAGTCCGTAAGGAAATCATCTGTAGAGAATCAGTTTAGCTTAAGGCAAATGAGATATGCAAATCTAACAACAATAATAATTGTTCTGAAAGTTGAGGCAACGCTGTTCTGCAGCTGTGCGCTGCCATTAACCTCAGGCTAGCAGAAAATGTAACTACACAACAGCTCCAAAAAAGAAAGGATTTTCTCACAGATTTTACCCAGCTTTTTTTCCTTTGAGTCATCGAGGTGATGAAGGCTGGCAGGCCTAAGAAAGCATTACCCTTGCAGTTACAGATTCAAAACCCCTTGAAGCCCACGGGGTTACTTGGGGTTTTGAATTAGGTCTGGAATGAATATGGGATCGTTCTCTGCATGGGAGACACATTACGGAAGATAGAGGCTAGGGGAAGTCTCGCAGACCAGCTTTTAGCAAAATAACAGTACTTCTTGCCTCCATCCAAGGGTCCCAAAGCACTTTACAGACACAGAGGTATTAAGACCCCTGTGAGGTGCATAAAGATGAGTTTATCCATGGTACAGGTATGGAAATTGAGGTGTAATGACTTTTCAAGGTCATCCAGTGAGTTGGAGGCAGAGTGCCACTCTCCCGACTCCTGTCTTCTGCCCTCACCCTGAACCATGTATCCTTAAGGCACTGATCTTTCCCTAAAGTTGAGCAACTCGGTGCCCGGACACTGCAACAAAAGGCCGTTGTCTCAACCTGCCAAGAGTGAGGAAGTAAAAAGCCTACGAATCCGAAATTTTCAGTCTAATTTTGCCAACTTGGCTGCTGCGCCTCATGTCTGGGGGCATACAAAATGGGACCAAGTGGGCAGGGACTGCTCTCGGCCATGCTCAACACAGAGATGGTGTCAATAAACCCCAGTGGGCCACAGGATCAGTCCCTCATCCCACTTATGTGATGTTGTGCAAATCACTTAGCTTCCCTGTGGGTCCACTTGGTGCTCAGACATTACAGTACTGGAGCATTATTAGCTCTCAACAGACTAAGCAAGTACCAGGATAGGTTGGTAGTGCGCTGACTCCCATAGACTTGTGCTGGATTTGTGCCCAGGCGAGCGAGGTCCGAATTGGGCACACTAGAATAGCTCTGAAGGTATCTGCATATCCTAACAGAATTGCTAGCCCTGTCAAACAGGTCCTGGATGTCAAGGTACCTGCCTTAATTTCTTAACTTGGTCTTTCATAGTAGGGGCTGGAAGGGACCTTACAGATCCTCAGGTCCAGCCCCCTGCACTTGGGCAGGAAAGACTGCTGGTGTTGCTTATTTTTGCTAATTCTTTATGATTATATACATGGGATAGCAGCCAAGTTTTGCCACGCTAGGCACTGTACAAATATATAACCAAAAGAAAGGTCCTTGCACCAGAGAGTCTGTGATCTTACCCTAGAACGAGAGGTAGCAAGTGGATGCACTAAACGCAGTGAAGGCAAAGGGAGGGCAAAATAGCAGGGAGTGGATAGTATTTAATGGCAGAAGCCAGCCTTATTGGGAAGAGTAAAATTCACTCTTCCTTTCTGCCTGCAGTTCTCAGGCATAGGGTGATTGCTGGTTTGATAGGAGCAAGCCAGATTATGACTTCAGGGCTTCCTCTGTGGGCTGGGCAATGAGTTGTCCATGTAGGTCTGATTGCATTCAGTGGCTTCTTATCACAGGCTTCCTTAGTAGCTGCATGCACCTCACACTTTATTATTGTGAGGAACCGAGGCTCCCAGCATCAATCCTGTTTACTCTTGGTTATTGTTAAGAGAAGAGAGAATCGACAATTGGCAGCCTTGACACTTTCCCTTTCTATAGCCTCAGCTGTAAGCATCTGTTCTGTAATCAGCCAGGGCTGAATGACTTTGAAATCAAGCAGACTCTGGCTTTTTCAGATGGACAGCTCTGGAAACCATCCGTAAAAATCTTTTTTCTTCCACTCCCCTGAATAAACTGTAGCCGGGCTGGAAGGGGGAAAAGTGTGACGTGACATTAACTGCAGCAAACAGACTAAACTCCAACGCTAGCTGAAATGCAGTCTGCATAGCGCTGAATGAACTCGCCGTTCATTAGCACGAATGGCAGCATAAATATTAAGGCTAGTATGAGACAGCTGATTGATTTGCCTGTAGGACCACTGAGTTTGAGTCACCACTTATTAATGTGAGTCACTGATTTAAGCAATGCGAAGCCAGCACAAGCAAGTCTTGTGTGACAGAGAGGAGATGTTTTGCTAATCCGAACCTGGATTTTCAAAAAGTGCCTGCACGTTTTGCACGTGTCAGGCCTGATCCTATTCCAACCATTAGGTGCTTACGTGTGATCCTATGCCACCTGGCCGGAGTCCCTGACATATTGTTAACACACACTTGCTTGTAACATCTTACCCTTAAGACTAAGTCACCAAATGCAGTGAGCTGGAGTAGGACCCGCCGTCTCTTGTATTAAGCGCTCTTCAGAGACTTAAGTGGGGTGAAAGAGGGTCGCACTTAGGTAACGGGAAGCACGGGTTTCTTAATGCGGGCTTAGGACATGTGATGGAAAGCTTATGATAGAGGATTTATATACATAACTCCCTCTCTATATATAGAAATATATTTTAATTAAAAAAAAAAGTCCACTTCAGCACATAACAGGATCTGGTCCCTTGGTTTTTGTTTGCCCAATGTGAGGCACTTAGGGACTTTCAGAGGTGCTGAGGACCCACTTGCCCATTCACTGCACTGAATCTTTTGGGCTGAAAAGGCTGATCAGGCCATCTGATGAGACCTCCTGCATAACACAGGCCATAGGATTTCATCTTGGCTAGTCCATATCTTCTATGACATCCATGACATCCATGACTTCCTTTGGTCATTTGTCCCTGTCATTATGATCCATGGCTCCAGGGCTTTTCACTGAGATCAATGGTTACTCTGCCCACTCGGGTCATGTCCAAATCATCTCAGGTTAGGCTGCGAAAAGAAAAGGGCATCCTAAAATTCTTGGCAACTTTGAAAGCCATGGGGGCAGAGGTCTCCAAAGTCACAACAATCCTCCTAACTCTTGCAGGCTCACCAAATGTAGTCAAATCAAAGCGAGACTGAAAGTCACATCCAATCCAGCCAAATACCTCCGTGGGGTACTATGGTTAAGGTATACCCATTTTTGGAGCTGACAGGAAGCAAAGCGGTGTTCAGTCCAGACCTCTAGACGTTTGAGTTCACGTTCTTCTCTGACACGGCTCTGAGCTTTGACTTAGAAACAAATGGTGACAGCCTGGATCTATTGCAGACTTTGCTGAAAGGACTTTGTGGATGCCAGGGCTCTGAATTGCTAGAGCAAGGGATACTACAGGATGGTGGGAAGGAACTGGACCAGCATTTCCTTCTCAGGTTTTTAATGACATGATGGGCCTGTCTACATGTGCATTTATGCTGGCTTAAATTTACTACGCAGTAAATTAATGCACAGTAAGCAGAAATAGGCCAGCATCTATAAGTGCAGGCATTAAAGTGCATTAACTCTGTACATGGACTAGCTTGGGACTAAAGTTAGCCCCAAGTCATTCCACACACAGTGTTACTGCACAGTAAAGTGTCTACACGTGTATTACTACGCAGTAACTAATCGGGTGTAAACTTCATACCTGCATGATGCAGGTATCATATTTACACGTAAGTTGGCATAAGTTGCCAGATTTATTGTGCAGAACAGGCATCCATGTGTAGACGGGTGCCCATACTGCACAGTTATTTCGGCTACTGTGCAGTAAATACGCACATGTTGATGTGCCCAGTATTAAATAAGAGACAAGCCATTAAGGCAGCATTACGTATATTTAAACCAACCCTGTCTGTCTGGAATAATTGGATTTCAAAGCAATTTGGGCTTCACACAACTTCTGTTTATGGTTCAGCAGGACAGTGCTCTTTTTTTAAATGAATCCACTTTTTCAAACATTAGATAAAAAATATTCATAGATTCATAGATGTTTGGGTTGGAAGGGGCCTCAATAGATCATCGAGTCTGACCCCCTGCATAGGTAGGAAAGAGCACTGGTCTCAGATGAGCCCAGCCAGATGCCTATCCAGCCTTCTCTTGAAGACCCCCACAGCAGGGGAGAGCACCACCTCCTTTGGAAGCTCATCCCAAATTTTGGCCACCCTTACCATGAAGGAGTTTTTCCTGATATCTAGCCTAAATCTGCTCTCTGACCATTGTTCCTTGTTACCCCAAGAGGCGCCCTGGTGAACAGCACATCTCCAATCCCTTGCTGTGTCCCCTATTGAATTTGTAGGCGGCCACAAAATCACCCCTCATCTTTCTCTTGCGGAGGCTGAAGAGGTCCCAGTCCCTTGGTCTCTCCTCACAGGGCTTGTCCTGTAAGCCCCTAACCATACGAGTGGCCTCTTCTGGACCCTCCCAAGTCTATCAACATCCTTCTTGAAGTACGGTGCCCCAAATTGGACGCAGTACTCCAACTGCGGTCTGACTAATGCTGCATAGAGGGGAAGGATCACCTCCTTGGATCTATTCATCATGCATCTGCTATGTCCACTATGACTCTGAGATCCCTTTTGTGTGTCTGAGCTGCTGAGAGGGTCACTTCCCAGCCAATAGATGTGCTGGATATTTTTGCTCCCTAAGTGCAGCACCCTGCACTTGTCCTTGTTGTACTGCATCCTATCGTGTACTGCCCACTTTTCTAACCTGGCCAGGTCTGCCTGCAGTCATTCCCTACCCTCCAGAGTGGGCACTTCACCCCACAATTTAGTATCATCTGAAAATTTGGACAGAGTACACTTCACACCCACATCCAAGTCACTGGTGAAGATATTGAAGAGTCCAGGTCCAAGGACCGAGCCCTGCAGGACCCCACTACCCACATCCCTCCAGGTCGATACCGACCCGTCCACTACCACACTCTGGGTGCGACCACTAAGCCAATTTGCCACCCACCGGACCTTGTAAACATCTATGTTGCAACCTCTTAATTTATTTATGGGAATGGGATGAGATACTGTATCGAAGGCCTTACTAAAGTCCAAGAAAATGACATCTACCTCTACTCCTGTGTCTGAGCATTTTGTGATCCTGTCATAAACTGAAACCAGATTGGTCCGGCATGATCTACATGCTGGTTGCCTCGCTGAATTATTTTTCCCATTGGATTCCATAAATCCAAATTACACGTGAGAAGGATGCTAGTCTGGAAATAGGCTCCAAGCAAAGAAATCACCTTTCTGCACTGCGCTGCAGGGTTTTCATGGTGTGCACTTGAAACTGTCACTTCAGAAATGTCCTGGCACTCAGCAAACCACTGCTGTGCTGGACTGGCAAGGAGCTGTGCCCATGGGGAAGAGAGTGTGTTTTCCAAGCAGTGCAAAAGTCCAGGATTTGAGCAATGAGGGATGTTGCAGACTGATTGATGCACTTTTGCCAGATACTAGAATGGTGGTAACACATATCCTGGCACATTGCTTTGGCAAATGTCACGCTGCAAAGGCCATGCTGCATCTTCATTATGCCATTAGCTGTTAGCAAGGTCCCGGCCCCAAAGACCTGCAACTGAAGTAGAGGAGACAAAGAAAGGAACAAATTGGAACCAAGGCACGGAGCAAGATTAAGAGCCAAATCCTATTGCACTTTTATGTGCTGAAGGAGCTCTTAGCCATGTAAGCACAGGTTTTGCCACTTACCCAGGGTTTTAGACTCTGGTGGAATAGGATTCATAGATTCATAAATGTTAGGGGCTGGAAGGATTGCCAGGATACATACATAATTGCCCAGAGAAAAATGGAGGACTCTCCCAACTTCTAGCCCAGTAGGTTGCTGGGGGTGGGAGACTCAGCCTAATAGCCACTTTAAGGCTTCACCAAACCTGATGGGACTTGAACCTGCTTCTCAGCACGCTCTAATCTCCAAGCCATGGGCTTGGCATGGTGCAGAGCATCTACTTCTTAATGCTGGCCCACTGGGAACCTACAACGGAAAGATATGTGGGAGCAGGAAGAAAGTGAGCCTTGAGGAGTGTGGTTCAGTGAAATGGATGCTGTCGTGGAAGGTAGGGTTCCCAGTGCTGCGCATCTATTTAATGCAATCATTAAATGTAGGGTGCAGCAAAGCTACAGGGAACAGGGCCAGAAACCAGGCTCTGCTGCCCCCCAAGATAGTATCCATCTCTCTGGGAGCGTGTAACAGGGCCCCGTTGTCCAGAACCTCAGCCCTGTGGCTAAGAGGCAGGGAAATCTCTTGCTCCCTGGAATATGCTGGTGCTTTATAAGAGACGCAACAGCTTTCGATGACAGCAGCCGTTCCCACTTACTCTGAAGTGTCTGGTGCTGGTCACTGGATTGCTGGTGTCCCAGTAGGAAGACCCACTTTGGCAAAGGCTAAGTGTTTCTGCAGTTGGGCTGAAGTAGCCCAGCTACCTGGGACACAGTCCCAAATGTTCACATTCACAACTTAGCCACCCACAGGCTGCACTTCTCATAGCTGGTGTGACCATACATCCCAGTTTGGCCAGGACAGCTCCAGATTTCAGAGGCCGGTCCTGGCTGGCCAGTGAAAATTAAAACAAGTGTCCCAGGGTGGGTAGGCAGAGCTGCAGGAGCTGTGAAATAGGAAGTCCTAGCAGGCAGCCAAATTGCCCTAAAATGGGTTCACTTGATTAGTGAAATGATGGTTAAAATGGGGATTATTAACACCTGTGAAGTAAAGAATAATGGGTCATTAACAGGCCATTGACTCCCTTAGCTGCCTAAATAGTAATACCAGAGCTGCAGCATGCCACCCTGCCTCCACCTTTGCCTGCAGCAGCAGGGAGGGGTGTGCAGTGTCCCAGATTTCACATTGTCCCATATGGTCTACATAGCAGATTGAAGGTATAGATGAAGCATTGCATCTCACCAGCAAGTAGTGCCCCGACACACCAGTAATAGGGTTTTTTCTCCTCTCTATCCTCCAGGTGCCTATTCTCTGTCTGTGAGAGACAGTGATGCTGCCAGCGGTGATATCATCAAACACTACAGGATCCGCACCCTGGACGGCGGGGGATACTACATCTCCCCAAGGACCACCTTCTCCTCGCTGCATCAGCTCGTCCATTATTACTGCAGTAAGTCGCCCACCTTCCCTTATGATGAGTGTAGACTCACCGGCTGGCAGGGGGAGGCTGCAGGACATTCCTCGGGGCAGAAACGGCGTGGGTGGCCATGCCTGATAGGGGGGGCAATAGAAGCAAGAAGCGATGTATAAGGAAGGCCATAGAGGCTCGAGCCAACCGGCACTCCATGGTGTGCACGCCCTTCTCTTCGGCTCCCCCCTGCCCAAAGTCATAAGCAGGATGAACCTCCCCTTTCAGCCCTGTGTCCTTAAGGCACATCTCCACCCCCAAGTACAGGAGGGGCAAAGCCAGCCACCACCTCTGTGACCACCATCCAGGTAGGACAGCTGGAAGGGGCTGGCTTCTGGAGAGAGATATGTTGGCAGATGTGACCTCCATCCTGCACAGAAATTATTTGGGGGTATGAACAGACTGTAGCAGGGATGTAGCTGAGGATAGTCTAATGCATGGATCTCCTGGGCTGTTCCTTGGCTGTGAATCCAGACCACAATGCTCAGAGCCATGAGGCTGAGGTCATCTGGGTGGGATGGTGATGGACTTGTTCCAAGCAAAAAGATGACTTACCCTTTGCACGTGTGTCTAGCACCATGGCTTGGGCTAGATGAAGGGCTGAGGTTTTGGCTCTTCCCAGTGACCTGGAAGGTGTTTTCTCCATCTACAGCCAAGGGCGACGGTCTTTGCCAGAAGTTGACGGTTCCATGCACAACGCTGATCCCCCAGAGACCCTGGGCGCAGGACGAATGGGAGATCCCACGGGAGTCCTTGAAACTTGTGAAGAAACTTGGTGCCGGGCAGTTTGGGGAAGTGTGGATGGGTAAGTACAGTGATCTCTGCTCCCAGTGGGGTATGTCTGGGAGAGCAGCACATGGTCCAGGAGAAGGAGACACCTCATTTCCCCAGAAGCATCATGACTTCCAGCCATTGCCCATGGCTGGGTGTGTGAATGAGGTCTTTACTGTGGCTTCGTACCACAACCTGGCTTTTGGTGCAGACCCACACAGGCATGCCGGCACCTACCTCCCCATGCACACTTTCCAACGAGGACTGGAGTTTGGGCCCAGGCAACTCTGTGGCTTGGGGAATAGTCTATGCACCTCTGCTGAGGGAGGCCAGGGGTATGCATCCCCATAACTGCTTATTTCCACCTCCTCTTCCACTCCTTCATGTTTGCTTGCTACCACGAGATGCAGGGACTAAAGTGGTGGCCAGGACTGTGCAACAGATTCACCCTCCCCCTTGATTGCAAATGTCCAGCTCCTTTCAATGCGGGATGCTGATGCCACGGTGATGGACATACAGTTCAGGGCTTGCATGCTGTCAAGACGCTCATCCCGTCCTGGCCTGTAGATTTACCACCCCCTTTTCCTCTCCCTTGGAGTACAGTATCTTCATGCTGCTCACTGCTGTATTCTTCAGCAGGATACACAAGATCCAGTCCAGGTCCTTGGCAAAGAAACATTTCCTGGACTCCAGCCCTGTCTCCTCTATCCTAACATCTCCACCTTCTGGAATGGCTCCCAAACCACCTCCTAGGGGTAGCTTCTCTCTCATGGCATGGATCCCCCAATGCCCTCTGCCAAGCTAGAAAGAAGCAATACCCTACCATTCCCTTCCTCCACCACTGCCCCTCCAAAAAGTTTGTACCTACCATACCCAAATAGCCTCCCACCTCCACTCTGCCTTCAGAGAGGCCCCATCAAAGAAGATGGCCTTTCTCCACGTCCTCCCGAGGTGGCCACCGTCTTGGGTGGAACAGGGATTGCCCACCTGCTAGCTGGACTTCATTGTTAATCCCCATCCACCCCGAGACAGGCTTGCTTTCAACTCTTGACCCATCGATTGATAGGTTGGCCTATTCCACTTGTCCCTCGCTGGAGTTATGTCATTTCTCTTGGCACTTCAACTCTTCATTGGAGCCTCTGACCACCTCATCATCACTGCTGGACTTCTCCCCAGACCACCCCCCGTGACAGAAGCCAGCAGGGAAAATGAGGCAGAGAAGGATTAAATGGTTTCCCAGGCTCACATAGGAGGAAGAGATTGAATTTGGGTACTACCATCGTGGGAAAGTACTCTAATCACAGGGCCCTCCTTCTTCTCTTTTGGCAGGCTATTACAAGAGCAACATAAAGGTGGCTGTGAAGACCTTGAAGGAAGGCAGCATGTCCCCGGACGCCTTCCTGGCTGAGGCAAACCTGATGAAGAGGCTCCAACATGACAAGCTGGTCCGGTTGTATGCCGTGGTCACCAAGCAGCCGGTCTACATCGTGACAGAGTTCATGGCCAATGGTAAATAGCCTCACCCAGCCTTATTCCTTATAGACATTTTGGACCAGGTTCAGGTCTGTAAAAGAGGAGGCCGGTGCTTGGGCTTTTTGATGATCCCAGGTTGAGAGCAGGTCATGTGAAGGGCAATCATGCCTCAGGTGGGAGGCGGATGAAAAAACCCACAAAGTCTTTTCTCAAGAGGATAAGGCTTCCCAAACTCTGCTCTCGTGGGCTTCCTGCCACTGGAGAGAGGCCAAGCATCATTGGAACAGTCTCGTGCATGTGTGTGGGAGCGGGGAGATGGCAATATCGTGGGGTTTCTTGAAGCCAGCGGGTGTTTTGGGGACAGGTTCAATGACAGGCAACATCACCACAGTCTGTGTGCGTCAAAATAAGGCTGAGCTGGGGAGGCGCGATGGCTCTTTCTAGTCTCAGTTTCCTTCCTTTGTTCCCTCTCCTTCCTCTGTGACCACAGGGGACTAGACCCAATGACCTTCCCCGTTCTGCGTTTCTGTGCTGCGCAATCCCTTTGATATCATAATTCAGCTCCTACTCAAAAGCAGTCGTGACTGTGACCCCTAATGGCTATGTCTGTCTGAGATAAGAAAGCCATGACCTTTGCAAAGAGCCCTATACAAAATATGAAGGGAAATAGGAGACTTTTCTGGGGGTTGTTTCTGCCCTGCAGCTCCACAAAACAGGAGCCCTGAAGTTATTCAGATCTGAGAAGTAAGGAGGGTCTACATATTTTTGATAGACAAACAACAGAAAATGGGCAAGGAAAAACTGGGTGGCTTTCAACCAGATCCCATGACTCAGAGGACACTGGGGTTCTTCTTCTTTGCTCCTAGGATGCTTGCTGGATTATCTGAAGACCGACGAAGGAGGCCAGTTGAATCTCTCAAAACTCATTGACATGTCGGCCCAGGTCAGTGATGAATGGGCACGGTGATGTGGGGTCAAGAAGATGGGGCAGCGCTATCCAAGATGCGAGTGCAGGGGGTGTGCCTGACTTTTGGCAGCAGGAAAGAAAGCAGGTGCATTCAGCCACTCCAGAGCCGCTCTAATTAAAGCGGTCATGTCCCCGCTCCACTTCCAGAGCAGGTGTATAAATGCCCATAGGTAAGTCAGGCTGGAAGGGACCTCCAGAGATCATTTAGTCCAACCCCCTTGTCTGAAGCAGGATCATCCCTATCCAAACCACCCCAGACACATCCATTGTCTAACCTGATAGTAAAACTACACTCAACCCTGACACAACACCACACATCACACCCAAAACTGCCAAGGGTAAAGCAATGGTGGCCAATGCCCTGCTGCTATGAGGGCTGCCAGAATCAATAGGAGCTGTATTTTGCTAGGAACAGAGTGAGGCTGATGTGCATCACTTTAGCAAGTCTCACACAGAGTCTGCAATCAGCATGGAAGTGAACTGTTCACTCCCTGTTCTGGATTTCTCCTGCCTGGAAAAGAGTCTGGGGAAGCAGTGCTTAATTGCATGCAATTATACTGTGCCTAACACAACCCTCCTCTAGAGAATGCAGCTACCATTCGGCTCCGGTTTTAAATAATGAATGGATCTGGGAGCCGCTCTGCCTGAGCAAGCACCAGCTGACCCAGCAGAACCATTTGCTTCGTAGTTTGCCCTCAAACAAAATGATTGCAATACCTCTAAGCAGCAGCCCCAATAGCTATTTTTATCCTCTGCCACGGAGGCTTTTCAGGTCATTTCCTCTTTACTACTGATAACATCCAGTCTGCAGCTCTACCTTTGATACCCCTGATAAATTATGGGCAGCAGCTGCAGCTTCGCCGGCTACGAGTTATTTCTTTTTTGTAACGCGAAGGAAATCACCTGTGGTTGGACTCACATTCCTGAAGATAAAGATGTGGGACCGCGTTCACCTCGGCAAACTACCTTGAAACCAGGCCTCCACCATGGTGCAAGGGGCTCGTTTGGAAGATGGGGCTTCTATTCCTAGGAAGGGTTTTTCCTTCAAGGAGCATCCCTCATGCTTTCCAAACTATGCACCAAACTCATGCCTCAAAGGAGAAAACAGGTGTGGGTTAATTCAGAGCAGGTGGGACAAGTGCCAGGTGGGTTGGAGTCCACATCCTTGAGAAAGACGTTTGGGGCTAACTGGAAAGAAGTTGCCCCTGAGGAAAGGGAGTATCCTGTTTAAAACCACATGCAAGCAAGGGGGTGGTCAAGGGGGTGGTCTCTGAGTCAGGGGGAGGAGGAGGGAACTCAGTACGAAGAGACAGATTTGCAGGCAATTGCTCTGGTGTGATGGAGGGATGGGGCTGCCATACGCCTTTACAGAGGGGCTCCACAGAAGACCAGGAGCTCCCTTTTTAAGTGAGGTGCTTTGGCCTAAAGGGAGGGACAGTTTTACATGAACAGGCATCTTCCACGTGGTGAATGGAGAGGCAGAGCGTTCCTTTTGTGGTTGGGTGACACCATGCTCAATGAGGCCCCTCTTGTGAGCTGCACCCCACAGCCTGGCCTGCAAAAACCAGCCTGTCTGGGTGATCTTTTGCACCCACAATTAACTGCAGCTTGACAGTGAGTGCCCAGGCTGGGGTCTAGATGCCCGCAAAAACCCAGTAGCGAGGACCTGCAGAGCCTGCAGCCGACTTCACCTTCCACCCAGGGCAGTGCATGTGGCTGCAGTCTTGTTTGGAGGGCATGGAGTCACCTTTGAGCCTCCAGATGCTCCCTGGGCTATATAAGCATTTGGATGCATCCAGGATAAACAGCATAGTGGGTGGTGGGCATTGGCAATGTGTAGCGGGTGCACATGCACCCCCTGAGATCAGCTGTGAACCCCCTGGAAGCACCAGCCGCGAAACTAGAAGTGCCAGTGGACATGCACTTCCAATTTCACTGCTGGCTCGGTGATCGGCCACTGGGGAACTTGCCCCCCCAATTGTCAATCAGCCATTGGGGGACCCCCCCCCCCATCAGTGATCTGGTGCTCCCCCAGACTCAGGAGGCACCAGTTGTCTGTGGTACTGGGGCAGCTGAGCATGGCAGCCCCTCTCCTCTGCAGTGCCTTATTGGCAGGGCAGGGTGTGGGCCCCTTCTCAGGGTCACCCACATGCATATTAGCCCACAATTCCCATGCCATTGCAGTGGCAGGGCATTGGGGGTGCCCTTGTCTCTGCTGCTGTTTACATGCTCTTTACCTGTGACAGGTTGTAGGGGAGTTTATATGGTGTCTTGGGAGGAGGGGAGGGAGGGGAGGTGGAGTAAAGGTTGTTTGGGCCCTTTATGAACAAATAGTTGCCTGCAAATCATAGAAAATGAGGGTTGAAGGGACCTCAGGAGGTCACATCCTGTGCAACCCCCTGCTCAGAGCAGGACCAGCCCCAACTAGATCATCCCAGCCAAGGCTTTGTTGAGCCAGGTCTTCAAGACCTCCAAGGATGGAGATTCCAGCACCTCTGTGGGTGACCTGCTCCAGTGCTTCCCCAGCTTCCTAGTGAAGGTTTTCCTAATATCCAACCTAAACGTCCCTTGCTGCAACGTGAGCCCGTTGCTCCTTGTTCTGTCATCTGCCATCACTGAAGACAGTCAAGCTCGATGCAAAGGGATGGACCTGAAGGCCCTTTCCAGGGTGACGTCCCTAGGCCATGTAGAAGCCTTTCGTTCCAGACCATAACCCAGGCACCTATCTGTCACTACAGACCTCTCTCCAATGTCGAGTTGTTATAACATAGGGGGTTTCCAATCACCCCTTGGGTGGAGCACAGGCATAGCTGTTTTGCAATATGTTTACCAACGGTGTTTGGATTACATCACATCCCAAGGTAGTAGCACTCATACTGGGCATGCTTCACAGCCAAGAGCGTCACCCAGAGTTAAAATTAGCAAGGACTGAATCGATTGAATTCATCCTGTGGTCAGTCCCCCCTGCACGCGCAGGCTGAAAGGAAACCATGGGTCTAGTGCTATCTCATTAACATCAGGACAGGAAGTGACGTCAGTTCTTCCATTTTCCACTCAGACGAGCCGCACTCAAGCTGAAAGGGTGTTGATAGAAGGTGAAATACATAGTTGGAAAGTATGTGCGAGTATCCTGTTTAAAACCACATGCAAGCTAGGGGTTGATGAGAAACTGCATGGCATGGAAAATCCTGGTGCCCTGGCCGCAGGGCAAGTGAAAACACTGATCGTTCTTGCAGAGACCTACTTTCATCCCATCAGCCTCCTCTTCAAAGCACCCTGTTTCCCCAGACCGCCCCACTGCAGCACTGACTTGCTTCAATTTGGGGCCTGGTTAAAATAGTTCAGGTGTGGAATAATTCAGCAGTAGTCCTGCCCGCCAGGTTAGAGTAGGGACTTGCCTCAATTTGGGGCCAACTGCTCCCGATAATGCTGGCCAACACTGCCCTGAGGAGCACCATAGTTAAGGACATGCCAGTAAAGCCAAGGGGGATGAGAGCAACAACAGCCAAAAAAAAGTGGCATGCAAGGCAGCCGAGTCCATGCATGGCATTCAGGGTCTCCTGGTTTCTGTGCTGTGCAAAAGCACAAGCAAATGCCATGCAAGCCTGTGCTTTATAGAAGGGACGAACTGGGAGGATATTCATGCCCATTTCCAGGTGGGCAGGACTACTACTGAGTTACTCCACAGCTGAACTACTCTACCCAGGCCCCCAAACGCTGTTATCTTCTTTCAACTCCAATCCAAGGGCAGGGGGGCCGCTCTTGTGGCTGGGAATCAAGTGATCTGAATTCAATGACTGATTGTCCCCGGGTTTGAGGATCCTTTCTTGCTGCCACACATCATCTGTCCTGTCCAAGAGCTTTCTAGGAGCCAAGGGTTTGTCTCCTATAGCACCTAGCACAGTGCAGCCCTGATCTCAGCTGAGGAATAGTCATGCAATCTCCTACTGGGGAGGGACAAGGTGATTGCTGGCATGTTTAATGTCCAGGCAATGGGAGGGTGAGATGAATATTCCTGTGCTAACTCCCCTGGCCCCTCTTGCTCTCCTAGGTGGCCGAAGGCATGGCATACATCGAGAGAATGAACTCCATCCACCGCGACTTGAGAGCAGCGAACATCCTCGTCTCAGAGATGCTCTGCTGCAAAGTTGCTGACTTTGGCTTGGCCAGGATAATAGAAAATGAATACCTGGCACAGGAAGGTGGGTTCCACACCTGGTGCTTTACGGCAGCACCAGACCAAAGAGGTCTGGCTCTATTTCTGACTGGCCTTCTCCCTCGTGCAATCCTGCTCCCACCCAGAGCTCCCACCCAAATACAGTATTGATAGGGGATGATCACGCTATGATCTCTGGCTCTGCCGTCGGACAAATTGTTTCTACTGAAAAAATATCCTCCACTTAGTGGAGATGCAATAAAGCGATAAAAATGGCCTTGAAAACCAGCATTTGGATCTGGATCCAGATTTCAGTCACCCATTCAATTGGTCCTAGCACTTTTAGTTCGGTCAGCTGTAAAAAGAGGAGCAATGTATGAATTTTGCAGCAGAGGTTGGATTTATTGCCCTCTCCCTGACTGATTTGTAGGCATTTCTGGATCCATAGTTCTGAAGCATCTCCGGTTGCTGGTTCAGTTAATATATAATAATATATAATATGAATTGTGGAAGGGGTCCCTTGCTGTACACAGAGCTGCCAGCTCTAGTCTCTGTGACGGCAATGGGTAGGGCGAACACAAGCAAGAAGTGGCCACGAGAGGGCACATGGATACCGGTAGGTTGATTCAGTTCTGCAACTGGAAGGACAGACACAGCAAATTGCTGCCATAAGATATTTGTCATCTGCCAGGATGCCGGTTGTGCAATAGATTCACTCAGATTGTGAAGAGGCGGCGAAGTCAGAGAAGCAAAACAGCGGCTCTTCAGTACGACTGCAGAGTCTGAGTAGAGCTATTTGGGGAGAGGGTTTGAGATCTGGCACTTTGGCAGCGCTTGGAGTCGCAAAGCGATCTGAATACTTCCAGTTCTGGGGAGGGGGAGAATCCATTTGAATCCACAAAACAAAGAACAAAATGGAGAAAACCCCCAAACACTTCATTTCACCATTACTTTCTCAAGAAAGGTGCATTTGTACCATTGAGCATAATAGAAAAGTTCCAACAAAAAGCCATTTCCATATAAAAAAATTTAAAAAGAGGCACCTTCCTGAGATGGCTGTAAAGGGACACACATCCGTGCTAGTGAAGTGGGGGCTCATCCCAGCAAAATCAGCACCCTCTGCTCAGCGGTTGTGTTTTTCCCTGCAAAAGGATTGCATTAAAGTCTCTTCACTCAGATGTAGTAAGTAACTCACGTTCCTCTGTCTGCTTTGGGTGGCCTTCACTTAATACAGCTCAGCTCCCAGGCTCATCCGTCTCTCCTTCTCAAAAGCATGAAGGACAGGAACAAAAGCAGTTAGGCTGTATGAAGCCCTCCAAGGTTGAGTTTCTGTAAGGTGGGGAAAAAGCAATCAGGACTCGTGGCAGAGGTGATATTTTTTATTGGACCAACTCGATTTTTGCAAAAAACCCAATGCTTTAATAGCAAGCTTCTGGGCACAAACACCCTTCATCGAGCATCAGAGAAAAGTTTGCACAAGTTCTCCTGGGTAGAAATGAAAGTAAGGTGGGGAGGAATTTAAATGCAAGATTTTTGGGGTAAATACACTGAAATATCCCCTCCCAGCAGCAAGCAGAAGGGCTCCCTGCAAGTTCTGGGCCCAGGGAGCAGTCTCCCACCAAGGCCATCCTTTAACGTTTTCCTTCCCAACAGGTGCCAAATTCCCTATCAAATGGACAGCGCCGGAAGCAATTAACTACGGGGTTTTCACCATCAAATCCGATGTCTGGTCTTTCGGCATTCTCCTCACAGAGATTATCACCTACGGCAGGATCCCATATCCAGGTATGGGGGCACGGCGTCCCTCCTGCTTTGCTTCCAAGCACTTCCTGCTTCCCAAAGAAACCACTGATCACAACCTAGGGCATGGGATGAGTTGTGGGATATGGAGCCTTGACTCTCCCCTGGCAAAGGGGCTAAATGAACTGGCATCAGCCCAGAAGGAGGAAACCCTATAGGAAGGGTCTGGGAGTCAATGTGGTCTTTCTCCACATCCCCTGCTCATTCCTGCCGCTGGCAAATATCCTATTTCGTGACCACCCCCCTGGCAGCTGGCATTGTCCAGGGTTGTCTCCTCCACCTTCTCTCACTGACTTTGCATGTCCGTTCCTGGTTTGGTTCCCCAATGGCTGGTGTCTGGGCACTGTGACCCCTTCCTTGCCTGCAGGGGAAACCTCCTGTAGCTTGGTGAAGCCTCCTTCAGCAGTGCCCACTGTCAAGAAGACCAGACTCTGTTTCCAGCCAGGGCTGGGAGCAATTGCTGGGACTGCAAGAAGTGTACTCTGCTTGCAGAAGCAACCTGAGGGGGTGATGGGTCTCTCCACTACAGCATGCCAGGCTCTTCCCATGCTTGGCTCCACTGCTAGAATAGCTCTCAGGATCCTCTGTGCCAATGGAGCACATCAGGGAACTCCTTGGCTCGCTGCTAGTTGAAAAGGTACCAGCTGGACTGAGTCCTGCTGTGCGGCAATAGACACATCAGCATCCCAAGTGCTCCAAGGGGAAGTGTGTTGGTGTATGCATGTGCCTATGTGAGTGCACAAGTGCACACGTGTGTGTGTGTGAACTACACAGCTCCTCCACTTGCAATTTGGCAGCTGTCCTGCCATGACCCACTTACCAGGGCCAGATTGCAGGAGTCTGCTGCACAAGCCCTGCCTCAACCCCGCAGGCCCAGCAATAGGAGCGTGAAGCTTGTATGCAGCTTCAGCGGAAAAGACGGCAGGGACCGTGACTCTGCCCAGTGCTGTCGTTCAAGAGACGGTCTTCCTGGCTGCTGACTCCAGTGGCAGCTTCAATGATAGATGCAGCCAGGCCTGGCCCATGGGTGGCAATAAATGCCGAATAGGCTGCAGCTGCGCCGTCAGTGCTTTTATCGGCTTTGTGGAGCTCGGCTCATAGGAAGCACGTGATCCTGCTCCTGGTTTTCCTGAGTTGACAACACTGCTGCTATGAGCAATACCCCCATTACAGCCTTCCCCCGACAACACGGCTGCATTGCAGGGCCTGGCCGGGGCATATCCTCCAGAGAGAAATCCAGGGGGAAACATCCAAACAGCTTGGCTATGGGTCATGGGCCATATATAGCAAGGACTGAGGGGGGAATTCTCCCGTTGTGCACATGGCAGGGGTCTGAGCTCCTGGAGCTTTTAAAGGAGCCTAGGAGATCAGCCAATATCCTGGGCAGTGGGAGAGTGAAACTAAAGTCCTCAGCTGACCGAAAGGACACTACAGCGCTGGTATGGGCAGGGCAAGGGTCTCCCATGACATCCAGCCCGGGGCTAAGCAGGGAGCAGGAGGTGATTCCCAGCTGCGTTGGATGACCTCAGGCCAGGTACTTGATTTTTGCATCGGTTGAGTCAGGTAGGTACTCTCCTAGAGGCACACGCTGATGCAGGACAGTCCTGCTCTCAGGTGAGGCTAGTGGGTGCCCAATGTGAATGGGGGGACCTGCCTGGTGCAGGTTGCAGAGGGGATGGCGGAGTTGTCCTGTCCTTTCCTGAACTCACCTTGTTGGGGAGGATGCACTTCAAGGGCACGAGAACATAAGCAGTGCCATATTGGGTCAGTCTGTCTAGCCCAGCAGCCTGACCCCCCCAGCAGTGGCAGGGGCAGATGCGTTGAAGCAGATATCTCTAGAGTGATCTATCCCCTTTTCAATACCGTCCTAGGCATGACCAACCCGGAGGTGATCCGCAACGTGGAACGGGGCTACCGGATGCCCTGCCCCGACTGCTGCCCCGGCGAGCTCTACAGCATCATCCTGAAGTGCTGGCGGACCAGGCCCGAGGAGCGGCCCACCTTTGAGTACCTGCAGTCCGTGCTTGAGGACTTCTACATAGCCACGGAGAAGCAATACGAACCAGAGCCAGGGCAGTAGCACCAGGCCACTGAGCCTGCATGAGGCAGCGTGCTGGAGGAGAGGGGCCGTCTCCACGATGCTGGCTGGAGGGGACTGTCAGGCTGTTCTGATACGGCGCCCCATGGACCTCTCAGCTGGACCTGCTCCCCCCCTTTGCTTCTGTGCCTTTGGGGAGGGGGTCTGAGAGGAGTGGGCAGGACACTCAGGACACAGAGACCATGAGAAGTGCAATCAGAAGTAAACCTCCTTCCTCAGCCCCTGGCACGGAGGTCCCAGCCCAGTGCCTGACATCCAGAGCAGCCAGCACTGCTGCAACTGGGGTTTGTGGAGCCCCTGGCAGGGCAGATGGCAAGCCAAGACTGACTGAGCCATAGGGACTGAATCCCTCCAGCCCGGTCCATGCCTAGCAGGATGGTCCCTTGCCCTGTCCCTGCCAGTGCTGCAGTCTCCTCTAGGTCAGCTGAGCACTTCTTTTTCCAAGGCTGCCCATCTTGGCAGGGCCTGCCATCCACCAATAAAGACCCCCAATAGACAGACCCTCTCTCGTGATTAAACCTCTTTGGTCCCCGCAGCTGATCCTGCTGCAGGCAAAGGTTGTACTACATGATCTCTACCTCCCGGCCCTACTTCGCTGTGATTCTATGGAAAAACCGCAGCCACGTGTGCTGCTTCCAAAGCAAAACCAGTTCCCAGGCCTCCAGCAGCCATAGAGCGAAGCTAGCACTTGTAGCAGGTGTCGGTCAGCAGCTCCCAAGGTCTGCAGGCCTCAGGACAGACTTGCTATGCAGGCAAGGGCATGGGATCCCAGCGCTCCCAGACCAGCCAGCTCCCCAAAGAGCCCTACATTTCCCCAGCCCTGACCACTCATGTGGCAAGCTGGCTCTGGAGCGGTGAACCAGCCCATCCCAAGTCCTCCAGACTCCCAGCATCACGGGGTAAGCTGATAAATTGCTCAACCCACAGCTGTAGCCTTCATGTTAACTAAAGTCCTTTTGATAATTTTCCCCACAATAAGGCTCTTGGTCACGCGGTCCAGGCCAAATCCCACTGGGGCATTGCAATCTGCCTTCTTAAACATGCTCCACATTGCAATCTATGAATTTCTTCTCCTAGCCCTTGCTCCATGGCAGCATCCCCCTCCCCAGGCAAACATGCACAGGGGCTTAGCTTTCAGCACCTCTTAACTCCCTTCGCCCATCGTTTTTCTTCCCCTTCCCCACTCTTTTTATGGTAATCACTGCACCGATTTAGCATCTGGGCTTTTTGCAGTCCTGTTGCAGCACCTGATGAAATCAGCTGTTGCTTCCAAAAGCTGAACCTACACATCTCTGATTTGGCTGGTTTATAGGAAGCTATCTTGCCTGACTCCAAATGAATCTGGCTAACTACTTCTGAGCCCGGCTGGACCAAAAGATGCTATAACTCTGTGATCCCACCAGAGGTCACTCGGTCCTCACAAATCCAGGGGAGTTAGATGCACAGGCACAAGGCGTACCTGCTCTCTCTATCCCAGGGGCAAATCCAGTTGGCCCACAAAGGACAAGGATGTTCCAGCAAAGTTCACTGCTTGTTGGCTGCCTTCCCGACCCTCCTTCCTTCACAGACACCCCTGACAAATCCCTGGCTGCAAATGCTGCTACCTTCCCCCATGCAGTCTGCAAACCTGGTGGTTGTCTCTGTGCGGTATGAGCTGGTAGAGTTAGGGTAGGGGATCATTTGTCTCCCACAGCCCTGCAGGCTTCACATTTTCACCATGGCCCACCGTGGCTGGGAGTTGGATACAGAGGAAACCCGTGCTCTGAACAAAGACCCAGCCCCTGCTAGGGGAACCCATGGACACAGGATGATGAGGCTGGGAGCCAGAAGGATCCTGAGCACCGCTTTTCAGGTGTGGGCACGTCACTCCATCACCATCGTCATCATCACTGCAGCACCACCTAAGAGCCCCAGTCCTGGACCAGGAATCCACTGTGTAAGGCACTGTACAAACGTCCCTCCCAGCACCCCTGGGAAGTGCACAGAGTGAAGTCAGTGGAGCTTTGCTGCTTTACACCAGAGGAGGATCTGGATCCAAACGTCTTGCCCACTCCCACAGCCTTTGCCTGGCTTATGCTGCATTGTCTTTGGCCAGGGACTGTGTCCAGAGGTTTTAAGGCCAGCCAGGATGACGCTGGGCAGCAGGGGACCTCCTGCATAAACACAGGCTGAAGTGTCCTAGCCAGACGCATTGCTCCTAACCTCTTCCTCGCAATGGGGAGGTTCTGGCCAAGCCGGAGACAAGAAGACTTCCCCTCACACTGCACAGCTGGTGCCTCCACCTCCTCAGGGATGTTTTCTGGGCGTGGAGAGCAGGATTTAACATTGCCCCTACCTGTGCTTTCACTTGCTTTGGGCACTCATCCTGCACCTCCTTCTCCTGGGCCCTCAACCCAGAGAGGAAACCCACCTAAAAGCCCCCTAGACTGGGAGATCTGCTGACATCATCTGGGAGCTGCATGGGGCAAAGGTCCTTTTTTTGCACCATGTTGGTACCGCACCTTGCACTGCAGCTTCCAGGTCCAGGACTGGGGCTCTTAGGTGCTGCTGCAGGGATGAAGATGCTGCTGCTGATGATCGCGGTGATGCAAGCAGATGAGGTCGCAATTGGGAAGTTCTGTGGTTACGAGACCGTTCGGATGACAGCAGACCTTGGGGCTAATCCTATTTTGATTATCAGGGAGCGTGATTAAATAAAATGGCTATGTTGTAAAAATACAGAGGCTCTTCCTCACCACTTGAGTTCCAGCTCTGTCTTCCTTGTATACCAGGAATGATACATTGCCTTGAACAGGTCCTGAAACCATTTGGTCCAGCCCACAGACATGGGGCTTTGATGGCCTTTGGCATCAGGGAGTTTGCCCTAGCTTGTGGTGAAGTAGAGGGAGTTGTGACTATCCTTCAGGAGATAAACTACAAGTTCCTTCTTCTGGCAATAGCAGCCGTGTTATTCCCCCTGCACAGGTGTGCCAGCTGGGTTAGTCTTTGCTGTCTGCAACACTTGTGAAAAATGAAGGTGTCACAAGGACTCATCTGACCACACAATTGCATAAGTTTCCATCCTGTGGGGCTCAAATTAGCAGCCGGCAAAACCTCCGTTGGCTTCAGTGAAGCAGGTTTGGGCTTCAAGAAGCCTTCGGATTTAGTTATCTGCAGGGCTGCTTCTCTTCTAGTTGTTTTGCAGAGTGGGTTTTTCCTGCCAGCATATTTCCATCACCTTCCTGAAGATAGAAGTCAGCTGACAGAAGCCATCTATTAGGTTTGTCAAAGTAGCTATAGTGCCAAGGGAGCGGGACCTTTATGTCTGCAAGACTCTGCAGAGTAGAGCTGGCCTCTGCCCCCAAGAATTGAAAGGCAACCCAGGAAACCGATGCATGCAGCTTGTGTGAGTTCATCACACAAGGAAATGCTGGAGCTAGAGCTCCTGTCTTCTGATTCCCACACCAACAGCAGGGCTATGGCTAGGGGTAGGGGGACCATCTGGGACAACGTGAAATCTGGGACTGTCCTGGCACACATCGCCTGGCAAGCTCTGCTATAGACCAGGCAAGTCAGAGCAGCATACAGGACTGGGAGGGGTTGCCTGGACTCTGGAGTCCACTTCTCTGTGTCCACAGGACAAAAAGTGAGGTTATATTCACAGCTCTGCCACTGTCGGGCCAGGTAACCTTGATTCTGCCCCTTCATCTCCCCCATGCCTCACCTGAAAAGGGTGGCGTACCATGGCTTCGCCCATCTCAGGGGCTGTGTGCAGCTGAATTAACTCATTATCAGTCAACATGGGAAGGTCCTCAGATGGGGAACTCCCCGGCGTTGCTCAGAGGTCTCTCTGGATGGGTCCCTATGAACATAAAAATACCTTCTCCCTGTGGCAGCCACTTGCTGGGAAATGGCTGCAAAATGGGAAGAAAAAAGGCCAGACAATTGGAAAGGGAACGTGGGACATGTTAGTCATGGAAAAAGGAGCAGGTGCTAAAATGAGGTATGTTGGAAAGAGAGCAAGCAAGAGGATATGAGAAGAAAGGGAAGAGGAGAGAGGCATAGGGGAGGGGAGGGTGCGGGGGATATGGAGACAGGTGAGAATTATAGATGGGGCAACATTATGGAGAAAAAAAGATGATGGCACCTTTGTCTCAGTGCAAAAGAGGAAGGACGATGAGAGGGAAATGGGGGGTATCTCCTAGGACTGCCCCTTTTGGATATAACATAGCACCTACATCCCCAGGGCTCCAGTGGGAAGGAGGTAGCATTTGCCCCATTTTACAGAGTGGAAAACTGAGGCAAAGAACAGTGAGCTGACCTGCCAATGACATGATGCTGGCTCTAGGCCAGCCAGCTCATGTTTCTGGGGCTCAGTTTGAGTTATGCTCCAAGGCAAGAAGGGACAAATCCCACCCAAGGCTCTGGTCTGCTGGCAAGCTAGCCTAATGGGTAGCATGACAGAATCAGGCTTTGCTCTGCACACCCTCTCCGCTGCTCCAGGAGCTCACGGCGTCTCCCCTCAAGGTAAGGAGCTGTCTGCTGGGGAGCCGAGAGTCAGGCACTGCTCCAGTCAGCCCTGCACCCAGCGTTTGCCACACCGTCACAGCCCACGAGGCAGGTGCTGGGCCACCAGCACATCAGGCTTGCTTCACCGAAGCGCAGGCAGTGGCAAGCCTCTGAGCTTGGATTCTTCCACCACCTGCGAAGTACAAAGAAAAAGGCAGGGAATTAGGAGCAGCCCTGGCTGACCAGATCAAACCCAGGTCCTTCTGTCTGCATCAGTGCTCTGCACCTGATTTCTACAGGCATAACCCGGAGGCACCAGCCTCTTTCCAGACTGAGACCTCACTCTTGTCCACCCCAGGCCTCTCCCAGTAGTGCCTCCCCCCTGACCTGGCAGTATCTGCATAGAAAGCCATGGTGGTCCCTAGCCCTGCTGTCACTCATTCAGCTTGCCTTAGGGCAGCACACCAAGGACACTTGTTTCCACCTATTGCTCCAGCAGGGATGGGGTGGAAGGATGGCCCACTAGCTTGTAAGGCTGTTCAGGACCTTTGCCTCTGAGCGAGTGAGCTATAACAGTGAGTTCAGGCCCTGCCCAGGGCAGCAAATCACTGCTACATCCTGGTGCCCTGAGATGCCATGTCAAGGAGCCAGTAGGGGAGCATAGCAGACACTGCAGGGAGGCATGGTGATGAGAGGGACATCACAGCAAGCAGCCAATATCAAACCAAAGCTTGGTGAGCTGCTGGGCCAAGCAGACTGGCATCAGCAATGTGACTGCAACCCTGCAGATAATGGAAGGGCAGGAGAGTCTCCTCACAAGAGGTTCAAGGTACCATGGAGATGGCCCAAGCCTCACCTGAGTGTCCTGGGCCTGATTCACAAGCTTCAGTGCAGTGTGGGTCCATGATACCAGTGTGGCCAACCTTTCTCTTACTTTGAAGGGAAGCTTTTTCCTAAAGTCACCATAGCTAGGGACAGTGTTACTCAGTCACCCCTTCACCTTCTGTGCCCCCTCCCTGCCCAGTCTAGTCCCAGTTGACATAGATTCATAGATTCATAGATGTTAGGGTCGGAAGGGACCTCAATAGATCATCGAGTCCGACCCCCTGCATAAGCAGGAAAGAGTGCTGGGTCTAGATGACCCCAGCTAGATGCTCATCTAACCTCCTCTTGAAGACCCCCAGGGCAGGGGAGAGCACCACCTCCCTTGGGAGCCCGTTCCAGACCTTGGCCACTCGAACTGTGAAGAAGTTCTTCCTAATGTCCAGTCTAAATCTGCTCTCTGCTAGCTTGTGGCCATTATTTCTTGCAACCCCCGGGGGCGCCTTGGTGAATAAATACTCACCAATTCCCTTCTGTGCCCCCGTGATGAACTTATAGGCAGCCACAAGGTCGCCTCTCAACCTTCTCTTGCGGAGGCTGAAAAGGTCCAGTTTCTCTAGTCTCTCCTCGTAGGGCTTGGTCTGCAGGCCCTTAACCATACGAGCGGCCCTTCTCTGGACCCTCTCCAGGTTATCCGCATCCCTCTTGAAGTGTGGCGCCCAGAATTGCACGCAGTACTCCAACTGCGGTCTGACCAGCGCCCGATAGAGGGGAAGTATCACCTCCCTGGACCTATTCGTCATGCATCTGCTGATGCACGATAAAGTGCCATTGGCTTTTTTGATGGCTTCGTCACACTGCCGGCTCATGTTCATCTTGGAGTCCACTAGGACTCCAAGATCCCTTTCCACCTCCGTGCCACCCAGCAGGTCATTCCCTAGGCTGTAGGTGTGCTGGACATTTTTCCTCCCTAGGTGCAGCACTTTGCATTTCTCCTTGTTGAACTGCATCCTGTTGTTTTCTGCCCACTTGTCCAACCTGTCCAGGTCTGCTTGCAGCTGTTCCCTGCCCTCCGGCGTGTCCACTTCTCCCCATAGCTTTGTGTCATCTGCAAACTTGGACAGAGTACATTTCACTCCCACGTCCAAGTCACTGATGAAGACATTAAAGAGTATCGGTCCAAGGACCGATCCCTGCGGGAACCCCACTGCCCACACAGACATAAGCAGCTTACTTCTGGTTAGTACGAACTGTGGCTGGCCAATTCCCCACAATTAAGGTAGCTTCTGCACTTTGATGCAAAAAAAAAAAAAGACTTTTAAAGCATCGGGAAATCCCGCTCATGCAAACAGACATACCGTTGCAGTGCATGAAAGGCCAAAAATCGTGGTGTGTACATGAGCCCTGTTTCTCTCTCAATTTCCTATATTCTTCGTGACCTTGGCCTCACATAGTCCCTTCTGTATAGAGGCACTGGAAGAAGAAATGGGGGGTCCTCGTGGTGAATAGCAGGGGAATTCCCTCCTCTGACACTGTATGTGTGTGTGTACATGTGCATGTGTTTGTGTCTACCTTCTGCCTCTCGAAATGTGTGCAGAAGCAGATGCGGTGGTTCTCAACTTTTTTTGTACCAGGTCGCACGTGTAAACACCAATGGCCAGTCCTGACTCACTGCCCCTCACTCATGACTGGCTGTGCCCCCCAGCCCTCCAGTGTGTGAGACAAGGGGGCCCCCAGCAGCCCCTTACAAACTGGACCTCTGCCAGCCTGCAAGAGAAAGACCACCATTTCCCACATTTTTCTCCTTTAAAGGAGAATCCATCTTTAAAGTTTGCTGATCCAATTTTAAAGTTTGTTCATATATTCTTGCAACCCACTTTTGGGTCATGACCCACAGGTTGAGAAACACGCAGACGGACTCACCTGCAACCCACCCTCTCAGACAGAAGTCCATTCGGGGGAGCTGGGCAACCCAAAAGAAGGGAACTAGCCTGTCCTTTGAGTCCAGCCACCATCACCCCCCCAGCCTACCACTGTTCCTGAAGGAAAGACCTGCGGGTTGAAAACCCCAATACTATACCTTTATCTCGGTCGCATTAACAGCTGCCCTTGTCTTTTCACCCTTTCTGATCTATGTTTAGCTCTTTGTCCTTTGATCTCTCTGTCTGGTACTTTTATTTTTTCAGGAGAGCCTGAAACTATGAGGCAGCGATGTAAGGAAATGAAATCATCGATTGAGAGATAATTGGGTACGCACCAGTCTGAATTACTTGCTTCTGTGATCCTCTCCTCCAGCAGGAGCAAGGTGTTGTGTACCAGCCACCCGGGGGCTGATGGAGAATAGGCATTACTTGCAATGAAGGGACAGCTTCCACCCCAAACGTAAGGCAGGGCTCCCCGCTGGACGGCCAGTCGCTCGCCCTGACATGGACACTGCTGCCAGGTCCTTACCCTTTGGCACAATTTTCTCTGCTCATAATGTCTCACTGAAATGAGCTTCACTCAGGTGTAAGGAAAAAAAAATACTTCCTTTTCTCTAGTGGGTACCAAGGAGCTCACTTAGCAAGCCTGAACCCAAATCCTTTGGGGCTGAAAGTGAGATGACTGAGCAAAACTACCATGGCCTTAGGCTGAGAAGAAATAGTAGACTCCTCCATCGCTATATGAGACCTGGTCTCTTGGTCAAATGTTTTCTCACCAAAAAATGCTGATTTATGGAAACCCAAACTTTTGGCAGGAATAGGATGGGTCCATCAAAGTGTCAGCAGGAGAAAAATTTTCTCATGATTAAGAGAGAAATTGTGCCAAAAAAACAGTGACCTAGAGAGCCTCACTCTCACAGGGGTCTGGGGCAGACATTGTATAAACTGGTTTGACCCAAATCAGTAATGTCTGATACTACATTCAACCAGGTTTATCTTAAACCAGTTCCAGCCATTTTGAAACTGGTTTACGTGCACTGAACTTCTGTTCTGTTACAGGTTTAAACCAGTTTCTGACCACTTAAGCCAGTTTACATGTAACTTCTGTCCCTAGACTAGAGGGCCTGCCTGGGGTAAGGGAGAGTCAGGTTCAAATTCTTGAATCCATGCCTCCAATAGGAGGTGATGAGGGGGCTGCATTTCACACTAGCTGCAAATCCAGGCTGCTGACTGTGATGGAAGGAGGGGCACGCTGCTCCTTTCTGGGTCAAAGGTCTCAGATTTATCCCCATGTGCAATGAGAAACAATTCAGAAGTCTTGAAAATATTCGTAGGTTGAGAAAAAGGCTTTGTGGCCACCTGTATAGCACATACATACATACATACATATATATATTTGTCCCAATATATATAGGACAAATATATATATGTATATGTATATGTATGTGTGTGTGTGTGCTATATAGCTGGCCGCAAAGCCTTTTTCTCAACCTATGAATATTTTCAAGACTTCTGAATTGTTTCTCAGGGCACATGAGGATATATGTATATGCACATGTATATGCACATGCACATGCATATATGTGTGTGTATATATGTGTATGTCTGTTTATATATGTGGCTGTATATATGTGTCTATACACACACACACACACACACACACACACACACACACACACACATATACATATACATATACATAGTCCCGCCACTAGATAGAGTCATAGAGCCACCATGTGTCAGCCTGAACTACAGATGCTCATACTGGCTCTCTGCACGTGTTCATTCACCCACAGCACAGTTGTTCTGACTCTTCACTGACTTCATGGGGTTCATGTTCACATGAGTAAAGGCTTTGGGATTAGGCCTACACCATACAGTGCCAAAAAGTGGAAGCTTCCCTGGCTCTGTTTCCTGCAGGGCTGGAAGGCAGAGAAGAGAGATCTATGGATGAAGTTTCCATCTTGCAGGAAAGTTTCTGCAGGAAGAGTCCAGCCTCTTGCTCCTTCAGATGTAGGGTTAAATACTAGCATAGGAGGTCTCCCTCAGTGCCTACACAGGTGTGGATGCTCATCTGATCCTAAACTCAGCCCCAATCCTGCTGGGTTTGAGAACGGAGGCAGCTGAAGGTGAAAGCCGGTGAGGTCATGGGGCACTGCTTGGACTTAGCTGAGAGCATCCACCCTCCAACCCTTCCTCTCCCAGCTCCATCCCAACATATAACACATCCCTCTGATCAATTCAGCGTCCACACAAGGGTCTATGGAATTTCAGGCTTTCCTGGGAGTGAAAAACCAACTGTAACATCAGCTGGAAACCCCCCCTAGGAAGAGCCCACAGCATTAGGACATATCTACATTTGGACACTGACCCAAGCAGCTACAGAGGGCAGATTATCCTGGGCTGCCTTATCCCGGGGCTCCACCGAGATGACTATGCTGGAATCATTAGTCCAGAGTAGCTATTGGAGGAAATGTCCAAGTGCAGACAAGCACTTAGGCACTTGGCCAAGACTTGAGCTCATTTATTTTGATTTTAATAAATACGTACAAGCAAGCACCCATCCAGGTGCCTTGGCCAAAGATTAATCCCGCGATGGAGCCGACGGCGGCTGTTCTTCACCACCAGATGAAAAATAAGCAACTTGTTCTTCTCTACAGCCCCAATGTCCTGTACGTATGGGCCACAGCTAAGCACCCAGTAACTGCCCCCCACCAGCATGGATGGCATTGGCAGGCAGGTACAGAGGCATTTGGAGTAATGCCCCTAGCCCCTCTCTGCCCTGCACAGACAGGGTGGGCTGTAATGCCCCTCCTGTATCCCCTCCTTCATTACACAAGGCACAGAGTAGCAAGAGCCGATTCAAGTCTGCTGATTAGATGCATAAGTGGATTTAGGCACCCATACTGCTTGCTCCCTGAAAACCAGGGTGGGTGGGTCCTCCTCCTCCTTGCCGCTTGCTTGTGACTCAGTGCGAAGGGGCAGATGGCTGTATGCTAGGCAACTATGCATGCATGGACATCCAGCACTTGGGCAGGGTAGAATAGACGTGCACTTGGACGCCTACATCCCCTGAGATGCCCAGTGTGGGGAATAGAGTCTGACCTCTCTTAACCCCAGGTTATTTCAGGGCAGTTTAATATGTGCAGTTCACAGGACTTGTCTAAGAGGAGAGGGGGGCGGTGGCTGTACACACCCTCTGCTCCACCCCGCCAAGGGGAGCTGGGTGCCTGCCCCGTGAGCCTGCCAGCTGAGCGATTCACACAGCAGCTGCCCTGTGCCGTCGCTCAAGGAAGCTCCCTGGCTTTCAAGAGATCTCCTTGAAGTCAATGGCATGTGGGCTCACTTTCTGCAGAACTGCATTTGGTTGCAAGGTTTGCAGCCTTAGCAGATGCAACCCAACGCAGCTCCACACACTGTAATGCCTGCACCAACAAAGCACCCATGGCATTTGGCAGCTTTTCACCAGTGGCGCATCAGTAGACACGTCCCTTCCCCAGTGGAGACCTCAGTGGCTGCTCTGACCGTGGCGGCGTGTCCGGTCGGGTGCTCTCTAGGTGGTCTGGGCCCCACTGCATGGCGGCTTCCCCCTGATAACTCCAAGGTCTTCAAGGTCAGCTCCAGGTCAGCGGCTGGACATGTATCACCCAGCCTAGACATGCTCCACTCCAGGGGTAGCTGTGTTTAGTGCTAGCGACTCTCTGATCTTCAATAACCTGGCAGCGGTCTGTAAACACTGGGCCTGACATGATAACGCCTTCCATGAGTAATTTACGGCCCTGGCGCATCAGGTTCCTAAGAAGAGCTTGCAATGGGGGAGACGCGGAGAAGATTTCCAGGATTACCCATTTATCTGTTCCTGCAGCCTTAGCTCAGGTGGCCGGAAGGGGTAGGCGGGTCTATCTGAACGAGTAGAAAACATATCCTCGGAGTGTGTGTTTTCACCTACATGCTGGGAGATAGCGACAAGTAAAGCACATGTAAATACCTGAGTAAATATATCTATTTGCATATGCCTATACAGGTGGAAAATAACAACCCTCTCTTCTCTGTTGCTGTAAGGGAAAAGACGAGGAGCCATGGCCTCAAATGGCAGCAAAGGGAATTTTTGGTTGAAGATTAGGAAGAACGGCCTGGACTATGGTCAAGCATTGGACCAGACTGCCTAGAGAGGGTGTGGGATCTCCATCCCTAGGCATTTTCAAAACCAGATTAGACGGACACTTGGCTGGGATGGTTTAATCAAGGATGATCCTGGCTTGAGCAGGGAGCTAGACCAGATGATCTCATAAGACCCCTTCCAGACCAATTTCCTATGATCCCACGAGCCTGAACTACAATACTGCGGTTGCAGAAGAAAGTGCTCCAACACCAGCCGTCCATGGCATGATCACCTAGAGCTTTCCCTCGCATGACCCCATCTCAGCCAGCGTGTTGCTTGGATGATGCTCAGTGAAGAAGGCAGCTGTTCGGTATTTGCTTTGCCTCCCGGGTGTTCAACGAGTGGTGTGCTCCTTCATTCGCAGCCGTGTGTCCTCGGACCCTGCTTTGGGACCCAGTGAAATCAATAGAAAGTTTCCCGTGGCTTCCAGCAACCTTGAGTCAGGTCCCTGAACAAGACAGGTTCACCTTTGACCTCCCAGGCTCTCCTTGTTTTCCATCGGGTCCTCATTTGGCCTGGGGAGGTCTTGGTGCAGAAATGACTTGGTGTAAGCCCTCAGAGCAGGACCCACAATGTTGTCTTCAATGCTGGAGACCCAGACAAATCTGGAGGGCAATAAAACATAGCAACACAAGAATCCATCAGACTGATGTTCAGGAAACTCCCATTTCCCTATCTCAGCTTTTTGGATATGACCAAAAGGAATACAAAACACAACAGAGGAGGTCTGTTTTATATGCAAGGCACTGACCCTGGCCTCAGCCTAGTTTCTGTCCCATGCAATAACTCTGGGGCTGATTCTCAGCAGGCTGAGGAAGGGACTGGACTGTCCGCCCAGCCCACGGTGTTGATGAAGGTAAATGAGAGCAGAAATCTGGCTAGTCGATCATTTGCTTGCCTAGGAGATCTATGTTCTGGTCTCTGTAACACTGAACAAGTTGGTTAGGGCAACAGCTGACCCATCAGTCCCTGATTAGAGGTGGGGAATTTGAGTGTTACTGCAATACCCATGGTCTAGAAAGCCCTGGACAGAGGCCCGTGGTCTGACCTTTCCCTCCTCTATGCTGGTGCCATTCCTTCCTTCTGTGGACCTACTCCTTGCTCTCATCTGTGTGAGTTTAATGCCTTGCAGGCATTAAACTCCCCTATTTTGTACCTGGAAAGAGACCAGCAATTACATGTAGGAGAAATCAGAGGGATCTTTCCTTCCCCCCCAAAACCAGCAAACCTGCAAGGTGAAGGCCATGAGACACGGCCATCTGTGCACCGTGTTACCAATGCAATCTCCCATCTGATCCCTCCCCTCTCCCCAGCTCTTCCTCCTCCTCCTCCTGTTCTTGGCACCCTCCAACAAGTCTCCAACACAAAACAAGCTGACCACATCCCAAAGCACTTTCAAAAAGTTCCCGAGAGCTCAAGGTAACAGCGGAGAGCAGCTGCGCCGGGCTCCCCGCCCCTCCCTGCCGGCGAGAATGTTCTGTACCCAGCCCCGGGAATGACCGAAGGGCTGCGACCTGCGTCATACGGTGCCCACGGCAGGGCCTTGACTCCTGCATGGGAGTGGGAAGGACAGGCACGGACGCAAGTCCCAAGCCGCCATGCTCAGATGCAGCGTGCATTGGCTCCCGTGTGCCCCCCTTGAACATCAGCCTGAATCAAGCCAAGTGATGTGCCTGCAGCAAGACAGCACCAGCTGCTGCAGAGGCAGGTGCTAGGTACCCCCGGGGGCAGTTCAAGAATAAACAGCCTCTGGGCAACCTTTCTATCCTGACCGATCACTAGTCAGACATCGCCTCATGCCCTGGAGCCTAAGGATGGGTGACCTTTCCAAAGCTGTATCATATTTAATGCTGAATTGTCCTATCATCCATATACACATTCATTCTTCTATTACCATATCTGCTCACATACCTTGTGCCTTTCCCCCTAAAGATTACCCCTACAAACCTGGATTTGTCTCAGGAAGGGGTTGGGCACCCAGTCATCAGGGATGATCTGGGCGTAGCTATGCCTATGCTCTACCATGGGTATTTCCCAGGCTTATCAGCTTTGCTGGTTGCTCCCTCTTCCCCATTTCTGCTATGTGTGTCAAGGGTTTTTTAAGCCTTCCTCAAAGGCATTGGGTGTTGGCTATAGCCAAGGCTGGGGATTTTGACTGGAGTGCAAGCCAGAGGTTCCTGGCTAGGGAGTCTTGCCCCCAAACCGATGGCCACATTTGAGGTCGGGAAGAAATTTTACCCCATGGTCATATGGGTAATAACTGTGGGGGTTTCTGCCTTCCTCTATGGGTGGGGGGTGGCATGGCTTCTTCCTGTGATCTCTTGATCATATCTTGACCATCTTTTATCGAAGCCATAAATCTTGACTTCAAAAAAGCCTTCGATCTGGTTTCCCATGATCGCCTCTTGGAGAAACTGGCCAATTGTCGCCTTGGGTCCTCCACGATCCACTGGCTGGAAAATTGGCTCCGGGGTCGGACCCAGAGGGTAGTAATTGATGGAAGTCATTCATCGTGGTGTCCTGTGACCAGTGGGGTCCCCCAAGGCTCTGTCCTTGGACCCATACTGTTCAACATCTTCATTAATGATGTGGACACTGGAGTCAGAAGCGGACTGGCCAAGTTCGCCGATGACACCAAACTCTGGGGCAAAGCGTCCACACCAGAAGACAGGCGGGTGATCCAGGCTGACCTGGACAGGCTCAGCAAGTGGGCGGACAAGAATCTGATGGTGTTCAACGCCGATAAATGCAAGGCTCTCCACCTTGGGAAGAAAAACCCGCAGCATCCTTATAGGCTCGGCAGTGCTATGTTGGCTAGCACTAAGGAAGAAAGAGACTTGGGGGTCATCATTGACCACAAGATGAACATGAGCCTGCAATGTGATGCTGCGGCTAGTAAAGCAACCAAAACGCTGGCTTGCATCCATAGATGCTTCTCAAGCAAATCCCGGGACGTCATTCTCCCCTTGTACTCGGCCTCAGTGAGGCCACAGCTGGAGTACTGTGTCCAGTTTTGGGCTCCACAATTCAAAAAGGATGTGGAGAAGCTTGATAGAGTGCAGAGGAGAGCCACGCGCATGATCAGAGGTCAGAGAAGCAGACCCTACGATGACAGGCTGAGAGCCCTGGGGCTCTTTAGCCTGGAAAAGCGCAGGCTCAGGGGTGATCTGATGGCCACCTACAAGTTTATCAGGGGTGACCACCAGTATCTGGGGGAACGTTTGTTCACCAGAGCGCCCCAAGGGATGACGACTAGGTCGAACGGTCATAAACTACTACAAGACCGTTTCAGGCTGGACATAAGGAAGAATTTCTTTACTGTCCGAGCCCCCAAGGTCTGGAACAGCCTGCCACCGGAGGTGGTTCAAGCGCCTTCATTGAACACCTTCAAGAAGAAACTGGATGCTTATCTTGCTGGGATCCTATGACCCCAGCTGACGTCCTGCCCTTTGGGCGGGGGGCTGGACTCGATGATCTTCCGAGGTCCCTTCCAGCCCTAATGTCTATGAAATCTATGAAATCTATGAAGCAGGACATTGGCTACCTTGCTTTACTTGTGGCACGTTAGGGTGCTGTGCCAGGGTTGATGGTAGTCTTATGTAGAGTTTAGACTAGGGGTTGTATAGGATGGTTTAGATAGGGATGATCCTGCCTCAGGCAGGGGATTGGACGTCCCTTCCCGCCCCACTTCTCTACAGTTCTATGATAATATACTGCCTGGAATAGAAGCATGGAGATGCTGTAAAATGCAGCCACATGGAGGGAGGTGGTGGGAGTCCAGTCTTCAGCAGAAGCTACTGTTTTAACCTATTCATTACTGAATTGGAGCAATTTCCTATGATCCTATGAGCCTGAACTACAACACCGCAGTTGCAGAACAAAAGCGCTCCAGTTATTGCAGTTATTGCATGGAGGGATAGCGGCTAATCTTCACCTCGCACACCCTCCTTTTCCTGCTCAGGCAAAAGCAACCAATTCATCTATTGAAAGGCTTGAATCATAGCTTTGGACATGAGCATGACATGGGAGTGGAGATGAGTTAAAAATTAGGCTCCATCCCTGCTCCATGCAGTCATAACTCTGGAAAACTGTGGATGGGACTGGGCTGGTTGAGGCAGCCGACACACTAAATGCCAGGTTTAGGATTCAAAATGATCTTGAGAAATAGAGGAAATGGCCTGAAATAAATAGGGTGAAGTGCAGTAAAGGCAAGTGCAAAGAACTATGCTTAGAAAGGAGCAATGAAATGCACTTTGAGAAAATGGGGGTAGGCTGTAGTACTGCAGAAAAGGCCTTAAGGGGTATGGTGGACCACAAGCTGAATATGGGTCAAGAGTGCAGTGATATGGCAGGAAGAGTTAACAGAATCATAGGAAATATAAGCAAAACTTTTTTCCCCTCTTCTTCATTCTGCCTTTCCAAAACAAGGAGCCCTGGCTAAAAATGCATTGCATAAAAAGGTATTTACTTGTACTTTCTCCTTGAGGAATCCCATTGACTGCAGCTGAACTTCCCCAATGGACTATGGCAAAGCACAGCCAGCTCCAACCCAACACTCGTGCATCCATTAGCAGAACTGCAGATGGTCTAATATCCTTCCAACTGGATGGATCACGTGCCTTTTCCCTCTGCAGTCTAGGAAGGAGGGTCAATGAGTCTGCTAGAGCTGCCAGCTCGGGAGCTGAGGTGGAGCCGAGCTTTGTGATTTCAACGCTGGTTGTCCCACCTTCCGGCCCTCCCGTTGCCCCAGCTGCCTATGTTAGCAGCAATGGGGAATGCCTCAGAGGAAAAGCTAGCATTGCTGTGGTTGAGAGGGTGTGATCTATGTAGTGCTCATGTTCTGTGTTAGTGCCAGGGCATCCTCTTTCACCATCGCAATACCCTGGGAGGGAAGGCAGCACGGCCCCACTTGTAGGGATGGAGAGTGGAGGTAGAGAACCACAAAGGGACTTGCACCAGGTCACAAAGGCAGGAACTGAACATCACTGAATCCCAAATCAAGGGAGCCAGCCTTATCTTCACAGTACCCATGGAGACACTCTTGGCAGAGAAGTCAAGAATAGATGGGCATGGACACACATCCCTAGGAACATTGGACCACAAGGTACCTCGGGGGTCAAGTCTAGCTATCACCATGTTGTGGTTCTCAGTGAGCTAGAAATGTTGCCCCCTCCACTCCTATTCAGAGGCTACCCTGAGGATTAGAAACTCCTAGTTCCCAGCCTCCATTTATCCATGGCCAGTTCAGACCCTTTTGTTCATCTCTGGTTTCTCCTGACACAAACCTTGAGTTCTGAGATAGAAAAAAAATATTAAAGGTGCCCCCAGCACAGCCCAGATTTGGACAAAACCGAGGAGATCTGAGATTTCCTGGCACAGACAGTGAGGGCTACATCCTGTCGCACCTTTACATGCCCAAGGGGCCTCGCCTCCAAAGGCTGCTGCACTTTGCCTACATCAGGAACAGGCAGAAGCATGGGCAACCGGTGCCTTCTGAATCTGGGGGGCACGAGTGTGGTACAACCGGGGAGGGGGTACCCCAGCAGCCAGCTGCTGTCCTACCGGCAGAACCAATTTCAGAGGGGGCACGAGCGCTTTCCGTGCCCTTCTACCAGCCACGGTGCTCTCTCTCAGGGCGGGCACCAGCACTCTTGGGGGGGGGGGGGGCACATACCCCCGCTATGAGTCATCTATGAGCAGAAGAGTGCTATTGAGGCACGCACATAAGGCCAGGTAAGTCTGGACATTACAGTCAAGGAAAAAGCATCACTAGTGGATGTTGAATGAAGAAGGAGCAGGGCCTTTCTGCCTTTTAGTCCCACAGTCACCAGGCTATGGCACCTCCTCAGCAAGAAGGAAACCCAGGTTACAAGTCCCCATGCCCAGAGAGACTTATAACTTGCATCTGGACCAGTGCTTTTCGACATCTTCATCAATTAGTTGGATGTGGGGGTGAAAAGTGGTGCAGGAACCTACCCTGGAGGTCTTCAAAAAGAGAGCGGACACACCTTGCAGGGGTTATTTGACCCCAGCAGTCTTTTCTGCCCAGAACAGGGGGGCTGGACCCGATGATCTCATGGGATCCCATCCAGCCCTAAACTTCCGTGAAGCTGTTTGTGTGAATCTCCCCCTTTCCAGCAAAGTGCTGTAATCACTACACTGACGTTTCTCAACCTTGCTAAACTCAAAGCATCCCTCATTACACTCAAGTCTTCCCTTAATACACACCAGCTCTTAGCTTTCATTTGGTTTTTTTGACTATGGAAAAATAACGGAGCAATTCTTCCATTGCAAAGAACCTGGAAAGATCACAGGTCATAATGTTTTTGCCTCCTATTGGAAATCTTGAGGTTCAAGTTGTGAATCGTGTGTGGGGGCTTGCACATCTAAGGATGCTAACATTGCCCAGCAACCCACAGCACTCTTCAAAGGATCTCACAGCACCCCCGGGTGCCCCTGCACCCTGGTTGAGAATCATTACACCAAACCACAGGCCAGGTACTGCCTAGAGCACTTTCTAGCCCTGCTTTTGAAGCTGGTTCACTAGGCAGCCAAGAAAAAAAGCCATGAGAGGCCAGGAAGAGGCAAGCAAGCTAGAGGAAGGGTGGCCTAGGGAAATGGTCATTGCCTTCTGTAGGAGGGACCCTGAGTTGCAGCTGTGTTGTCCCTGCAGTGAGACAGAAACTCTCTTACTGCTGTACATCCAACGAATATTAAATGCAAGAAGCAGAAACGCTGCCGGCAAGCTGCGTGATCCTATGCCGGTGCCCAAAACTGCAGCGACGGAGTTATGCAAGTGGCACTCAGGCATGTATGGTGAAACAGGACTTAGCCCTAGGTGTTAAGCCTCTGGGCTATTTAAAAGGGATGACTTAACTGAGTTATTTTTGCTGCTGCTGTCCAAGCCGTAAGTCCTCCAGTTGGCTGAAATTACCCCGGAGCCTTTTATCATCAGGATCATGGGGCTGCAGGACACGGCAGAGCAATGCAGAGGAGAAAAATGAAGGTTTAAAAAGGGCAGATGGAAGCCGTCCCAAACAACAATGTAGCATGTTCGACATGGAGGCACCATGGTCCCAAAAGAACGATATTTCTTGCAAAGAGGATGTGTAGCTGCCAGTGTCTTTACTGCACCTGCTTTCAGTTATGATTGGGACAATAACAGCTCTAATAAAAGAGAAAAAATCATGTCCCGGAGTTATTCAGCCCCTCTTGCCCAGCCATTTCCTGGGTCCCTTTCTCTGCCCCACCCCAGAAGATCAGGTCTCAATTTGCCCAGGAAAAGGAGAAGCCAGCAGGTCTTTGCTTCCCTACATCCTGATCCTCCTAACTGAGGTACGTCATAAAGGTTTCCCCTTGCCACCTCTTTGGGGGGGGGAAATTTCGTGTCTCAGATCAGCCAAATCAGTTGTGAATTCTACCGACGGAGCAAATCTCAATCATTCAAGTCTGTGCGGCGCTACCACCGGCAAGCATCCTACTCCCAGGCTCTTCAGCCTGGGGCTTCAGGTACTCCCAACCCCCTGGCAGGCATCCCACATGCAAGCCCCAAGCCTGGAGGACTTAGAGTTCAGATGCCCCTTAGTCTCGCTTGGCCTCAGCCAAAAGGCTGAAGAAGCAAGCTAGAGGGAAAGCCCGAGAGAAATCCCCCATCACCATATATTATGTAGGTGAGATCCTCCTGTTGGAGGCATTATAGCCTCTCGCAGGGGTCAGCCTGCCGGCAGTGCAAGGGACAGGCCTTCACGCCCTAACTGCACTGAGTCATTCAAGGCCGAGGAGAAGGGGATCTCCCCTGCCCCGTAGGTCAAACCACCTGGGCTGAAAACCACGTGGTATTTTCCCTGCTCAGAAGCCAGGCGTTTATGGGGTGAATTCATCTCACCGACGTTCCCTGTTGCCTCCTGAACAACACCTTGAGGTTGCATGAAAATAGACTGGCGATAGTGCTACAGCCTGGATAACAGTATGATCATCAGACTAAAAAAGAGCATGGGTTTTTACAGGGTTGGCACAGAGGTGCCACGTGGGAGGTATAGGTTACATCACAGAATACGTGTCCCCTGGGTCCTAAATAAGATTAAGGACTCTTCTGAGTCTCAGATGCAAGCTCTGTCATACGGGACTGTGCAATGCTGGGCTGTCATTGTGGGCCTGGGAAGGGATAGACCGCAGCATACTTATGAAGCAGAGGCAGAAAGCATCTGCTTTGTTAGATGGCTTTCCATCTCTGGCAGAGGCAAAGAGAGTGTCCTTAGGTCCTAGCATGAAGCTCCTTCTCCGACAGACAGAAACAGAGGCCTGGAAGGGACCCTGCAAGTCATCGATACAGCAGGCAGCCCTGTTGTATGGCCCCAAGAATAAACTTATCAAATTCCATTTCAAACCAGGGATTTTGCCCTCATCAGGCCTCCTGGGAGGCTGCTCCAGAGTCTTGCACCTTTAGGTGGTGAGAAATCTCCTTCTAACTCCCAACCTCAGTTCATTCATGGCCAGTGTAAACCCACCGATCAACCCACTTTGCCCCATGCCGGTGTTATGCCACTGGTGTCCTCATAGAGAACAGTCAAGTCTCTTTGCAGCCTAAACAACCCAAGCTCTTTTTGTCTCCTCTTGTAGAACAGACCCTCTATTTCCCTGCTCATCCTTGCATCCCACCTTTGCATCGGTTCCAGTTGGGATGAATCTTTTTTGACCCCAGGTGACACAGGCATGCAGGAGTCCATAGGAGGCCTCACAAGCACCGTGTGCAAAGGCATTAACACTCCCCTGCTGCAGGCAGGAGTCTGGAAGCAGCAGAGTGAAACGTCCTGAGAGCTGGCACCAACGTGCTGGGATGCAGGATCCTTGACAGCATCCCTCTGTTACAAAACGGTCCAGAGACAGGAACGAGGAGAAGCACAGCTAGAGACAGGCCGGAAGACGTCAGCCGTGTATCCCACCTAATATCTGGGATTTGCTTATGGATCCCAGCCGGCTCCGTTAGCCCCTGGTCAGTATGGTGCGGACTCTGGGGGCTTTGCTTTTCCTCTGCGTGGCCCTCTCCCTGGGATCGCTTGAGCATATATTAACCACTTTTCATAGAAGCAAGACATTGGCTGCCGTGGTCCCCCTGCTTTACCTGTGGCGGGTTAGGGTGTTATGTCTTGTGTTGTGGCGTTAGTTTTATAAAGAGTTAGATTATGGATTTGTATAGATAGGGACAGAGATATGGATTGGACTAGCTGACCCCCTTCCAGCCCTACTTCTTTATGAGTCCATGACTATGATCCTACCATCTGCTCCTTCACCTCTTCATTACATCCTTGTCTTTGCTCTCAGCCTACAGTTCGACGGCATGTTCTTCTTGACATAGGCTTGTACAGCACCTACCATGTTGAGGTTGGAGCTTCTAGGTGGTAAAACAAAATAATAGAGACAGGTGGAGGCTGTCTGAAGAAACAAAGGCTCTTATGAAGTTTGCCAACAGAACCCTGACTGCTGTTTCTCCAAAATGATTTTTCATCTTTGCAAGTGGCTGGGCTGAGTTCAGGACCGAAAGGAGAGGAAGCTGAGACACCCAAGGATGCTCCCCAGGACACTTTATCCCATAAAAGTCCCAGAAACTACTGGACATCTCTGCAGAAAGCCCGTATGTCTTGAGCCACTACATCAGGAGTTTGGTAACGGACTGTAGAGCTGTTCACCATTAGATGGTTGGAGAGCAGCAAGCCTAGATCAGTGCTCACCGAAAGCTGTTGCCATGCTTTGGCTATTTGGTAGCCAACATGAGGGTTTGTTAGCTTGAATCCACTTTGCACTAGTCCACTGACCACAGCACAGACAACACTTTACTAATTAGCAATGCTTTCTCAATAGAGGGAGTATCAAGGATAGCTGGAGGCTACCCTTCAGCTCCGTTAATCTAAAGTGCCTTTAATAGAGGCATTTCTGGGGCACAGCTTTCAGGTGAATAAGTCTCCAGAAAGGCTAATGCTACTCTGGTCTCCCGTTATATTCTTGCAGAATAATTTATGTTGCAATCAACCTTCGGTCATGGGAAGATGCGGGAAGAGCACTGAACGCTGGAGGAAAAGGGCAGAAACATGATGTTAAAAATGCAGAGGAGATGCCAAGAAATGGTTTGGGGATCTTGGAGTTAGTGACAGAAGGAGCAAGAAGATGAAAGCAAGCCTGGAGTTAAGGAGGGCTGTGAAGTGGGGAGACATTACCCTCATCTGGGTGTCCCCTATGGACCTTTGGCCATTTTTAAATCTGGGAGCTTTTTTTAGGCTCTTGGATATTTACAATTGTTTTATATTTAGTCCAAACACCAAAAGGAAAAGGATCCTGGGGAAACAATAGCCCTGCCAAGAACTGGAGGGGAATGACATTTTAATAACAACATTTGATGCGTATGAGCTTCCCATCAATCACCCCCATGGACCCCGCAGGAAATAGCAGAGCATGGCCACAGCCAACAGGAACAGTCAGTGTCTTGCTCAAGGCTTGAGCGTTGGTGTCAGCACTGGGATCCTGGGTCCCAGTCCTGTGCTCAGTCCACTGTGTCTATACTTCCTCTATAGGCATCCCCAAACCACAGATGAACAACCCTCACCCACTCACAGAAAGATGCCATGTGGCCACTTCTTGTAGCATGCCCAGGATTGCTTTACAGATTGTACCAAGCAGGAGACGTATGATCAAACCTTTTTCTGGGTGAGGGGGGCAAAGACCCCAGGTCTGCTGCCTAGGCAGGTGCCCTAATAATTAGCTATCGAGCTACAGAGTTGGAGGACTGCCCCCACCCCCTTCCTTACTTCCGGCAGTTACACAGACCAGGCTTTTTATTTCACCATCGGGAAAACTGGAATCTCAGACTGTGCCTGAGTGCCTCAAGCTGCAGTAGCACCCCTGAGTGCCTAAAGAGAAATACATTTGCATGTTAGTGGTTTCAGGCACCTTGCAAATTCACTATAGGTAACTGCTAGAACCAGGCACGCACCCAATTTTTCATTGCATGGAGACAGACGCATGATGGACAAAGACGCACGTTCCAAATGTCTGTGTCCCAAAGAATGAAAGCAAATTTCCCTGGAATAAAAATGAATAGCAAAAAAAAAAAAAAGAGAAAAAAAAAAAAGACTGCGTTGATCAGTTAAAATCATAACGTTTCATTCTGACTTGACTTCAGAATAACTTGCGACAAAACGTTGCTTCTAAAAGGAAATCACGACTTCTTTCCAGGTTTATTGCACAGCGGATTTTTCTCGGAATCAACACGTTTACGAGACATGCTTCGCTGGCAGGGATCTGGCCTTTACCGCTGGAAAAATGGCTCAGTTGGATCAATGCCTGGGCCTTTCTCCCTCCTTCATTCTCCAGTCATACCCCTGCTCGTTTACATGGCGCACAGGACTGCAGCATGTGGGGCCAAAACGAACCTTCAGGCAATCTGTGGCCTGATTTGCTCGCTCACTATCGCACCAATAACGCTCACAACTGGAAGGGGGGCTCAGCTGGATGAAAAATGAAGCTCTTCTTTTTGCTCAATTTTCTCATTTCTGCACCAACCCCATTCCTCTTGTCGCAATGCATGCCGTCCCTATGGTGCTGTTCCTCTTGTCACAGCCCATGCCATCCCTATGGTGCTGTTCCTCTTGTCACAGCCCATGCCGTCCCTATGGTGCTGCTGTCTGATGAAGCTGATGGTTTCACGCGCCTCATCAATGCAAGCCCCAGTCCCTTTTGAGATTTCACAGGTAGCAACAGGAAGCAAAGGATGTTTCTCTCCGCTTGGAAGCAGTAGCAATCCACCACCCTGCATACTTGCCATGCACAGACACATGAGGAGGTCTCACCCCTGGGTGCCTGCTAGCTCCAGGATCCCATCAAAGCAGCTCCGTTTACAAGCAGAGCTTCAAGCACTGATGTTGCAAGCAAAAACTCTTTCCTACCCCGCTGTGTAAATGCTGATAATGTCATTGTATCTTTTCTTGCAGTATATTATCCAGGCACGAGATGTCCTGCAATGTTTGTATACATAGTTTTAGCCCATGGTAAACGACGGAGAAAAAGCCGGAGCTCAAGCTGTGTAGAAACCTATTGGCTTGTGTCTGTATAGTGTAACTGGTTTCTTTTCCACACACACTTCCCACTGAAAGACTGCCGTGACAGGGTGTTAGAAGAAAACTTCTGGGAACCTGGTTGTCCCTGGCTGCAAAGGAAAAGCCCCAACATTTCCATGACAGCCATTAGGAAAATTGATTTTTTTTTCCATGGGACAGATTGTTTTCAACAAAACTTTTTATGGAAAATGTTGACGTTGGGGCCAATAAATAAATAAATAAATAAATGAACGATTTCAGCTGAAAACAGGAATCATTTCATTAGAAAATGCTGCTGCAGTGCCTTAGCAAGGAGCATGGGATGGGAAGGGAATTCAGGAGTCACCGAATCCAGCTCCCTTTCCCACCAGGTGCCCAACTCACTGGTCAGACAACATATCCCATGATGCACCACCACTGCTCTTCTTGATGATGGGATGCAATGCTTCACAGCAATCCCAAGCCATGGTGTATAACTGGAGCTGCAGGAGGCATGAGGAGCATACCCCGTAGCGGATAGCACGTGGGAAATACTTGAATATGTTGTTGCTGAGCCTGCTCGTGGCAACCGATTCCTAGCGTACTTTACCTTCATAATATAGTTTGTGCTGGCCACCATGGCAGTATTTTTTCCACACCTGTGGCTTGAGTCCTCTTCTTCCTAATCAGCTTGGGCAAATCCAGCAGCATGCATGGGTGGCGTTCTAGCTATGGCTCCCATGAGCTCCCTGCCCCACAGCAGCAATCATCGAAAATGAGGGTTGAAGGGACCCCAGGAGGGCACATCTAGTCCGACCCCCTGCTCAAAGCAGGACCATCTCCAACTACGTTATCCCAGCCAAGGTTTTGTCAAGCCAGGCCTTGTTCAGAACTGCAATATTTCAGTCTTCAGCCTGAATTTGTCAGGTTTTAGCCAAAACCTGAAATCTTCTCATTTTTCAGTTGGGGTGACAAAAATGATATTCCTGCAAACAGCAGTCTTTTTCTTTTTTTTTTTTTTCTGGAGGAGTCGTGGTGTAATTCAATTTAGCTGAACCCCCAAATTTCTCATCTTGCAACAGTTTGCATGGAACCGTTTCTACCTGCTCTGACTTCTACCGTCCCAGCCCCACTAAAGGCCTGGAGCGAGGGGAGCAACTATTTAGCAAAGCCGCGGCTGAGACGTCCAAACTCCAGACACGCAATGCCATAACGTGCACTCAAAGCCCGTTCCTGGGAGCCGCATCGTGGCTAGTTCCCTCTGATCTGCCCCCAGCTCCCTGGCCGCTCTCCGCCGTGCCCTGAGCTGCAATTCATTTGAAAGAGCCTCGCTGATTTGGGGGGGCAGGGAGCCAGATATCAGTGCTGGCTCATAAATCTGGACAACATGTATATCACGTTAATTGATGTCAAACGTCCAGCCTGACATGCTTTATAAACCCCAGGGGGCTTTGATCTCCTTGTCTTTGCCTATAAATGCAAGGATTACACAAACATTCGGAAAACGGCACCAAAAAATGTCTTTCACCGAGGTACTTTGCTGGAGCAGATAAGGGTAATAAGCGCAGAAACCCCGGGTATTAAGAAACAAGGCTTTGTGGTAACTTGCTCCAGGATGAAGTGGCTAAAGGATATTGGGTTTTAATGCTCCCGCTGTCATTATTTCACGATATTGTTTATATCCCAGAGATGTGGATAAAGGTAGCTGTCACTTCTGGCACCACTCTACCCCCCAGGAGATTACAGCAAACTGTGGCTGACATTGGCCAAGTTTGCATTGACTGACAGCACGCCGCGGCATGGTTACTGTCAGGCGCTCTCGGGGCGGGGGCACGGGGGTGAAGATAGGCCGGGGGCAGGCGGGTATTTTTAGTTGCTGAGGTAGCCACTCAACCCTCCTTCCCACCCCCTTTAGCAGGAAGGCAGCTCAGCTCAGGGCTCAGGAATAGGTAGGCAAGCTCTTAAGGAAGACTTTGCAGGGAGGTTGGGGAGTCTGGAGACTTGGGGTCCATTCCTGCCTCTGCCACAGACTTTCCTATGTAACCTCAGGCAAGTCATTTGTCTGCATTTCGCCTTGATCCACTGAGGAGTCCGGTCTTTTCCCACCGCAGAGGGGTACCAGGATGGTTTTCATAGATGTTAGGGGCCCTTGCAGATCATCTGGTCCAGCCCCCCTGCTCTAGGCAGGAAGACAACTAGGGTCGAGACCATGAGGTGCTCAGGTTTTCTGGTAATGGAAGACATGGCAGTGCCCCACGTAGATTGATTGTGAAGTGCAAAATTAGCTTGATGCCCTGGCGACCTCATGGTATGAGGAAATCGAAGAGCTGGAGCTGGTGGGACCGGGGGTCTTGTGCCCATGGGGAAGCTTTGAAAAGAGAAATTCATAGATTCATAGCTGTAGGGTCGGAGGGGACCTGAGCAGATCATCAAGTCCGACCCCCTGCCCTGGGCAGGAATGAATACTGGGCTCGTATGACCCCCACTATGTTAAGCTCATACGACCCCAGTTAGGTAGTTATCGAGCCTCCTTTGAGCAGGGATGAGGAAGCTATGGAGGGGATTTGGACTCCCAGCTGGGCATCCAAATCTTTGAGGCATCTTGGAAAGCTTCAGCCAGGATGTGTTCTTTGAAGCCATCTCTGGAGGGTGGTATTGTGGCTGCATGTATATTTGGCAGCACTTTACTTCTACCTAGAAGTCTCCAGCTGAGAGTCTCAGCAGTCTTGCAACCCCCCCCCTCCCCCCCCACAAGGAGCAGACACAGCTCCTTATTTCCATTTTGCACAGCAGAGAATAGAAGGCCCAAATAAAATTAAGTGACTTGCCCAAGGTCTCTCAGGAAGTTTGTGACACAGCGGGGAATTGAATCCAGGTCTCCTGATTCCTAGGCTGGTGCTTAGTCATAGCCCAACTTTGCCCCTGATGCTAAAGAAAAGTTTCAAGCACTGAAGTAACCTGAGTCAAGGCCAAAGGCCTCATCCAAAGCCCAGTCCATCAGCTTCAGCGGGCTTTGGGTTGGGCCCATTACGGACAAGCTAAGCTATAACATCCCTGCATTCGTGAGGGTTTTCTGGGGCCTGTTTGCTTTCTGGTTCGGTAGCTTCTACCTCCAATGTGTAGTCCAAAAAGACTGTCAGATGCTCCCCAGCACCGGACCTCTACGCTGTATGAGAGCTGCATGCTCCAGAGTGGAGAAACCCACCTACATCGCATGCTCCATAAGATCCCACAGAGAAACAGGATCCCTAAAGGGGACAGCCACTGACAAAGAATATCCAGGGTTAGCATAATTGCTGATACAAGCATCCTGGATACCGAGCCTCAGGCTCCAGGGTTTAAACCCGTCTCTAGCTATTAGATGTCTAATGCAGAGGGAAGGTTAGCCATATCTGACCATGGCAGGGTCCTTAAACTTTCCTCTGCAGCATGTGATGCTGGCCATAGGTTACTGGATGAAGCAGACTGGTGTCTGATCTGGTTGGGCAGCATCTATAGTCCTAGCTGTGACCTTCTAAAATGCCTGAAAGTGGAGTGCTTCTTTACTGTTTGGACAGGAAAAATGCTGTGCATCCCAGAACGGAGCATGGAAATAGCTCTGAAATATTCATCCAGCCTCCAGCAGTAGGACTTAGACACCTAAATGCTTAAGTCTCTCTTGGCAATGCAGCACGGGGCTTAGATATGACCCCTTTATACTCACTCAATCAAGACCTTTATATGCTCTCAGTCAGCCTTCATGCCAGTGTAAACTAGGAGCAGGCAGATGTTGCAAACCCCTACACCCATGTAGCTTACTCTCCAGTGTAGAATAACCTCAGGAGTAATGGGGGTAAAATTGCACCTGCATAATTTTATACCAGTTTAAGCGTCATGTGTCCACTTCCGGTCCGGAGTAATCATTTGCTCATGGAAAATAACTTAATGCCTCCTCCTCTGCCACCTAGTGTAAGACTCTGTCCTAGCATCTATTGGGAGCAGCTGTCACGGAAGAGCTGATCAGTTCAGTCCTGCTCTTGAGGCAATTTACTGTGTATAGAAAACCAAAATAAATGATACCAGTGTAAACACGGCATATGTCTAGGCCCTTCAGCTCCTAAAGCAGCTAGGCACTGCAACACTGCACAGAACCACTCCTAAACACTTTTAAAAATAGGGATGTAAGTGAGTGGCCAAAAAACACCCGAGAGATTTGCAGCAGAGCACAGAAATGAACCCAGATCTCGGGCAGTCAATAATGCCCTTACCGCTAACCTAGCCCCACTTTGCAAATGGCATCTGTGCATGATCTGAAGATAGGAAACAGCTCCAGGAGCTCTTCTGTCCTTGTGCTAGTGCCAGCTTGCTGCTTCACCGTTAAGTGTGAAGAGAAGGTCTCTGCCCTGAGGCAGGTAAAGCACCATCCATATGTATATGGGCAGAGCTAAGCACAACCCACAGTTTTCTCTCAAAGTCCTCATAGCAGAGATGCTGGAAGGCTGCAAAGGGAGGGGTGTGGAGGGTGGAGGGAGATCCTTCACTGCCCCTTACATCTCTGGGTGGTCGCATAGGTGTGCTGGCCCATAGAAATGAATGGGGCATGCATCACCTTTACAGTAGTGTAATCAGCTTTTAGGTCAGTGTAGGGGAGCAGACGCATGCTGTTGGCGAAACAGGGTATCAGTGGGCATACCTACACGAGACACTAACTGCACAGGAGCCTAATAACACTGCACAGTAGTGTGTCAGGCAAAACCCACGCTAAAAGGCTGCTGCACAGTAAGCGTCACTAAAAACCCTTGCACTGGCACTACTGCGCAGCAAGTACTGCATGTTGATTTAGGACTTGGTTATCCAAGTACTAAACTTAATGTGCAGTAATGACAGCGCATTAATGATCATGTAGACGTGCCCAGAGAGCAGGAATCAAGTTGGCTGCATTTCGATTATGGATTTGTATAGGATGGCTTGGATGGGGATGATCCTAGCTCAGGCAAGGGGTTGCACTAGGTCAGCGTTTCTCAACCCGTGGGCCATGACCCAAAAGTGGGTTGCAAGAATAAGTGAAAGGGTTGCAGGCAGACTTTAAAAACAGGTCAATGCATTTTAAAAAGATATTCTAAAGGAGAAAAACGTGGGAAACGGTGGCTTTTCCCTTGCAGGCTGGCACAGTTCCCCCATCCTCCCCCCATCCCACATACTGGGGCCAGGGGTGCAAGGGGCAGCGGTTTGGGAGTGAGGAGCACTAGGTTGGGACTGGCCATCGATGTTTACAAATGGGTCCTGGCACAAAAAAGGTTGAGACCACTGGATTAGATGACCTCTGGAGGTCCCTTCCAGCCCCGCTGCCCTATGAGTCTATGAATCAGGCCTCGGCAAAGGGAGGCTCAGGGATTAAATGCCATACCCTGGCCCACTTCAATAGCAAGACAGAGTCATCTAACCACTCAGGCAGCCCAGGGTGCAAAGAGCCCAGCCTCTGGTGCCTTCTCCACTGGGGGAGCTCCTTTCCACCACCTGGCTTTAACAGAAATCCCAGCAGACCCAGTGCTGCCTCCATCCTCCTCCCAAGAAACAGCGTGAATCTTAACAGGCCATGGCGGAGAGGTTTGCTTTTCAGAAGCCTCCGTCGCTGCTCTGGAGCTTGGCCGCGGGCCAGCACAAAGCCAAGGATAACAAACCAGCTTTCGTTCAAGTATTCTGAGCCAATTAAAAAAGACAAATTAGTGAGGTCTTATCTTTTCCTCCACCTCCCCCTTCCCACCCGAGAGACAAGAGAGGCTTCGTGCAGGAATGTTTCTCCTCTCGGCTTGCTCTGCCTCGCTGAACTCTTCAAGGTCTGTGATGGATGGAGGCTCTCTCGCACTCTTCCATTACGCTTCCAGCAGACCCCGAGCCTGAGTGGGGCCGGGAGGGTGGGGGTGGACCGGCGAGGGGGAAGGATTTATAGGGAAAAATCAAGGCAATACGGCAATTTAGTTCCGCCTCCCCACTTGGGTCTGGGTAACCTAGCACATGGGTCTGGGTAACCTTGAGAGTGCAAAAGCATCAAAGCAAGCTGACTCCTAAATATTTTCCATTTTCTTAAATGCATTTTTATTTTATTTTAACATGCAGGAGACACTCAAACAGGAGCGCTGTCATGAAGCAGATGGGTTGGGAGGGGAAGTAACAGATGGTAGGGCACGGCTAGCAGAGAAGGGCTGGAAATAACCAGGTGCCTTTCATGAAGCATTGGCATGTGATTGTTTGACCCTGATTTAAACAGGGGGCATGGGCACTGCTGCAGGCAGCTCTCTGGACAAGGCAGTCATGGGAGCTTCTGCAGCAAAATTCAGAGCTGGTTTGTATCCCACACAAGACGAGTTTGGGTGCTTGGCTCCAGTTCAGCACTTTGAATAGTTTCCAGTGTTTAAGTGATGTGCCCAAGGCACAGAGGAAGCTGCGGTGGCAGAGGGCTCTAGGTGCCTTGATGTGACTCAAGAGGCTGGAGTTCAGGCCCAGAGCTGGGCTCGTGCCAAGTGCTGCCCACTGCTGCTCCCAGGTCACTTGGGGTTGGGAGTCAGAGGCAGGCTGCCCTTGTGTGCTGTAAGCTGATGAGCCCCAATGGGCTGTTAATGGAAGCTGAGCCTTTGAGAAGCCAGCAACCCCGCGGATGAGGTTGGGGTCCACTGCACCTTGTGTCCTGACAGTGCACTACCCCAGCTGCAGCTCTGGGAGCTCTCCAGGCCAGATTTGCAGGGGCTGTAAATCATGTCCTGCAACTTCAAATGGGCCAGGTAAGTTCAGGGTCACACTCTTCTTCTCTAATTTCCTCTCCTGATGCTCAAGAATGCAGGCGAGTTGGAAAACCAGCCAACCTGCAAGGCTACCGTGCTCATTAAACCCGGCACCGGGCCAAGCCTCAGCAGAATGACAGACGCAGCAGCCACCGGCTGCCTCCCTCCGACATTCCTCTGTCCTCCAAGGGACTTTGCTTCAAGGGGGATGTTTTACCGGCAGGCACGAGTGAATGACAAATTGCTGCTTATTAGATGAGCATTGCAGTGATGGGCACAGAGCAGGGAGGATCCAGCACTGCGAGGGCTTGGCCCATCTGGTCACTTGGAGCAAAGTGAGGCCACCGCATCAGACTGGTTGTGTCTGGGCCCCATTTGTACAAGCAGCAATGCCCTGACAAATGGACAAAGGGGTGTCTTAGCGCCATGCCTAGGACCATGCCTTTGACCAGTGAACCTCTGCTGGAGGGATGCCAAGGATCCCAGGACCTGGGCACAAAGCCCAATGGGTATGCAGTGTGCCCCAAGGGCTAGGTAATGCCAGCACCCACATCCCCTCTTCCTACTGTTTATTAATAATAATAATACCTAGATCCTTTCATCCACTGGCCCAAAGCACTTCACAAGTCGCTGCATGATCTTCATTTCACCCAGAAGAGCCATACCCCATTGGAGGATGCATCCCGCAGAGCCCTCCCAGCCCGTTTGTGACCGCATGTGGTGGCCATGTGACAAGTAATATCAGGAAAGTACTTCAGGTGTTTGAGCTGTCTTTATTGCCCAATAATAACTGGGCAAAATCAAGCTGTCTTTATTGTCCTATAATAACTGGGCAAAGAAGGAGAAGCCTTGTGACTGGTGGTAGACCCGGGATGTGATGGCTGGTAGAGCACTCAGCAGGCAGCTGGCTGATGACCCATGATTTGGGCCTCACAGCTGGGTTTGGCTTGGCTTTTCCCTGTTTAAAGAGTATTTCTCTGAGGGCAGGGCTTTTATTGACTGGCCTCCTGGGGAAAAGTGGAGTCAAAATTCAGGGCGGTTCATTAGCATGGCCTTCAGGCTAGGGCTCAATGTCTCTGCACATGGCAAGCCTCTCCTGAGCTGTCCCCAGCACTGATCCTCCTCCCTGGCCATGAGTAGGGGTGTCCTCCACACCACGAAAAGCTCTTCCCCCTTAGCATTGTCCAGTTTGCCAGCCCTGTAGGTACCAACTTCAGGGCCCATATCTATAATATTGGCCCTTGCCCACTAAAGCCAAAACTAGGGACATCGGCTCCCTTCCCTGGAGCCTCTGAGCAATGGTAACAGCATCCTGCTATCCTGGATCAAGGCTGGAAGCCAGTCAGCAACCAAGTGGTCCTGTAACCCAGTCTCCCCCATTCTCCATCCTTCATGACAGGACCTAGAGGCAGGCCCTGAATCAGGGCTTACTTGGGGACAGAGACGGGACACTTTGCAGCATACCCACCCCGAGCAGAGCTGCAAATATACCTAATGGGATTCTCCAGATAGCTGGATTGTCCTCTCTCATGGTGAGGTCAATGCTTAACACCGGTGCCAGGCCTGGAGGATGTAGTGAGGCATCCTCTCGGTGCCCACAACGTCCCGCAGGGAGGGAATGTACTGTAATTGCAACAGTTCTGCATGAATCAACAGGGACACAAACCAGAGCCTTCCAGTCCCATGGTGGAGAACAACAACAGCCAAAAATGTCCCGTGCCCTTGAGAAGGCAGCGTGCGAGTAAAAGTTTAGTCTGAAATTCCTGTCCCTCCTCTGCAAGTTTAGGAACGGCCTTGGAAATGGGGAGCGCATGGGGGCCGGTCCAGGCAAAAGCACCAGTGGGAGAGAGGAGAAGGGAAGGCAGAAAGGAAGGCGGGGAGGGGTTGGGGGAGAAGGAAAGATGAGGGATAAACATATCCCAGCTGATAAGTCATCGGGCAGGAGGCGCTGGGAATGTGTGCTGAGATGGACTGACTGAGGAAGCTCTCTGCTTTAAACCCCTTCTTTAAAGACTGTTAATATAATGTGTGCATTGTATTATGCCAGGTTCTGCACGTGCACAAAGAGAGAGCCCCAAAGGGTTCACAGTCGAACAAGACAGGAGAGCCAAAGGCAGTGCCGTGTTTCCCCATTTCAGTGCAGAGAGATGAATGACACGGTCTCCAAAAGGTCTAGGCGAGCTCAGCTTCCACGTCTGTCGATGCACGCTCAGTCTTTCTGCAAAACGGCCCAGAAGGGACTTGCCCATAAACCCGGCAGATGTGCGTGGAACGGCGTCCAGCTGATCTGAGTCCCTGTTCAGAGCCTCAAAGTCAGCTTTCACCTCCTGGGGACCGCATCCTCCCTCCAAAGGGGGTTTATAAAGATGAACTGAGCTTCCGTGAAGGAGGAGAGTATTACATCCCGTGCATTAGTGCTGAAAACACAGACCCAGCCTTCTGCATAGGGCTCACATAGCATCTCTTCAAATAATCTGTTGAGCTTTCTAGTGGGTGACAACCGGGCGCAGCAGTCGCGTGGCTGTAGCTAGGCTTCGCCAGCTGTGTATAATCAGTAAACCCGAGCGTTGGGATCCTGTTCCTGGGGCTATTCATATGATGCCTGTGGTGTGAACAGAAGGATGAAGTGATTTACTCCTATTTATCTGCATGAGTCTAGTAGAGTGAAGGAAGGAGCTACCAGCCCTGCTTGCCCAGCCTCTGGCTTAACCACTAAGGCGTTGATCCCTCCATGACCGAAGTTGACAGCAAAACTTCCATGGATTGTCATGATACGGGATGAAGATGAAGTGAGCTTCATCGAGCCACCATGAAAAAGGAGAGTATTACATCCAGCGTATTAGTACTGAAAACACAGACCCAGCATTCAAAGCCACCGGCACCAAAGGCTGCCACAGACCCTCCAGCAAGAGCTCGGTTTGCCCCAGGCTCGTTCAGCACCTCTAGGAGTTATCCCAGTACGCTAGGAGTTATTCCTAGGTCCAGTGTGGGAAGTGGGACTGCAGCAAAAGAGCCAGATTTCAGAAGAAGCCTGGCTGTTTGCAATGCCAGAGGGGCTCCAGTGCATGGGCCACCGGCCACATTGCCATCACACACCCACAGGCCCCTCGGTTTAGCTCTGGTCTCGAAGCTGTTCAATGAACAATGCTTGTCACATCACTTCTTGCTATAGGAGCCTGGAGGATGGGGCCCCATCTTGCTCCAGCCTTTAAAACACTAGCGATTTGAGGATCAAAGAAATTAAAAAAGAAAGGGGAAGCTGCAGCGATGAGGCAGTGATGCCACACCACAGTCCCTATCTGTGAGGTTGTAAAAGCAGCTGGTAAGACCAATGCCATCATCATTGGGCTTCCAGTATCAGCCTGATCTGTGCCATGTAAGGAGGTAAAAATCACCTCCCTGCTCAGGCAGTGTCTTTCCTAGTTGCACTAGAGGTTACAAAGCCTGCTCCCGTTGGCAGGGTCTGCAGAGACCAGGTGCCCGTCCCAACACTCCCTGCGCTCCCACAGCACAGTGGTCGAATGGGTTGTGGTACCAGAAGAATTTTCCATGCAAAATGTCTAAAGCAATCTTTTTCAGTATTTTTTTTAAACTTTCCATGAAACCCCCAAAAGCAGGGTTTAGTTTGGTCTTCGGTGGGTTTCGAAACCGGTGCCGCTTGTCATTTCTTCTGCAGAAAGAACAGAAAACAATGCAGAGAAAGGAGGATTTTTTTTCTTCTGAAAGAACAAAGAAGGGCCAGTTTTCACCAAAATGTTTCCAAATGAAAAACATTAACCAGACTTGAAGCACATGTTACAGTGAGAGCAGTGCCCAAGTTGCTGTCTCTGGGTGCTGAATTTCAAAGGTGGCCCTGTTGCAGGCTGAATGATGGCTTTAATTTAGCTTTTCCAGGGGAATATTTCCATTGAAGATAAGAGGACCTGAAGTAGGCTCTGAAATCCTGGGTCCAAACAGACTTGAGCTGCATCAGGCTCCAAATCTGGACCTCCCAGGCTCAGCTCTACCTGCTCCTGACCTCCCAGTGAGCATGTTACCATCTCTTCCCCAACCCAGTCCCATCCCAGTGGCCAGACACTATTTTGGTTTACGGCTGAAGCCATTTCTCTCTGTCCTGTTCATCCCATCAAGATAAGCTATTTGTCCTCTGGTGAGGCAGATAACTGGGTTTTGCCAGATCACAATGAATCCTGATCTTCTCCAGCGCAATCAAGCACTTTCATCAGGGAGAAGGCAAGGGATCTACATTTGCTTTGTTCCAAAAAATTACCCAGAAGGAAACGCTATGATGAGTTGTCACATTTCCCATTTATCTGCAACTAAGATATAGCTGGTAGCACTATTATATAACACTATTATATAGCACTAATCCACAGCAGTATTATCACTAAGGAAAGATAGTTAACCCTTCCACGGCTGCGGTCGGCTTTTGCTTCCGCACTGCAATCTGGTGCTGGAATTCAAACTCGTGGCCAGATAAACCTGTACGTGTATTTTACCCTAATTACCAGGAACTGTAGGGTGCATCTCAATGATTTACAGCACACCAATGACCCTTTTTTCATTGGATCCGTCATTACCCCAAGAATCAGCAAACTTTCAGATAAGCCTTGTTATACTTTCCAAAGAGAGGCAAGTCTCCTGCCATCTAGGATTCATAATTAGCACAGTTCTGCTTTCCATCCAAGAACTAAGGCTTTGCACCACAAAATGCTGGGTTTGAGCCTCCGCATTGATGCCAAGGGGGCCAGATCTTTGGTTGGGGTAAGATAGCATGACCCCAGCGAAGGCCATGGTAGGCTGGTGTCTCTCAGCAGAAACCCTAGCCCAAATTCAAGCCTATTGCTGAGTCCAGCAGATGCAGGATAGAGCCCAATGAATGCTGAATGAAGGAGAAGGTTCTTTGGACAGAAAAACAAGGAGGAAGAGAGAGAATTGGTCCAAAATAAAAAATGAGAGGAGGAAATGGGAGGCAAAGGGAAAAGGGAAACATCCAATTTGTTAAGCACTTGTTTTGCTTCTGGCTACTGGGGGAGGAAGAGGATGGAGAGCCGCCGAAGACAGAGACAGCAGTATGCTTCCTGGCCTGACCCGGGAAAGGATCAGCTGGAGTGCAGATAACAGTGGAAACGATGACGGAGATGGAGCCTCAGCCATGAGCATAGCAGACAGAACAGCAGGGCCAGACAAGAGGCGACCAGGAGTTTCAAAGGAAGGGATGAGTTGGCTGGAGCCCCGATGGAGGGAGCTGCCGCACACGTAGAGACTGGTGTAGGTACAGCCCTTGGAGACCTGGGCGCTGCGCCTGGCTCTGCCATCCTTGCCTGGCTGCCCATGGGCACATCACTTTACCTCTATGCCCCTGGGTCCCTGTGGCCATTCAGACAGTAGGACACAGCTTCTTATGTTGTCTATGCAATGCCTCACATGGTGGGGATTTAACCTTGGATGCAGTCCCTGGGCTTTAGAAGAGTAGGGTTATGGGGCTGGAAGGCATCTCACGAGCCTTCAGCCCCAGGGTCTAAATCTACCTGGGAAAAGCTAGGGGATTACCAGACATCCTATTGTGCTAATATATCCACTAAATAATAAAATCCAGTGGCAAATTAGGTAAGAATCTGCCCCAACCCTTACCGCTTCGTTATCTTCACTTGTTTCCTATCATCTCGGTAGATGTCAGGCTCTCTCGGGCAGAGATTGTTCAGATGCCTGGCTTAGTCCCCGGGCATTGCCACAGCACAAATAAATAACTTCTATTAATGGGCAGAGACTTTCTAGGGCTGGGTCAGCTTTAGCTCTGTGTTGGCTCCTATGCAGGAGACTCCATGGACTCTCTTGCAGGGCGACCAGCCTCCTCACATGCCTTGGGTAGTCCAGTGTTGCCAACTCTCATGATTTTTGGCGTCGTTCTTAAAGTCTACACTTCAGGCATGTGAAAACCTTAGCTCTTTTATATATATAAATATATATATATATATATATATATATATATATATATATATATATATGACTTTAAGAACAATGCCAAAAATCATGAGAGTTGGCCATACTTGTATTCCCGTGCTTCCTTTGCTGAGATAGTCATTGCTGCAGTGGTTCTGGTGGTCAGTGAGCTGAGGGTGACCTTCCCCAGTAGTAGAGGCCCAAAGCCAGGGTTGGGCTTTCGGTCTACTGATTCTAGGCTCGGGCTCTGACATGATGCCAGTGAGTTTTGTATGCAGCCCTCTGGAGTTCCCCAGGACCTTTCACCGAACCTCAAAGTGAAGCACTGGGCATGAAATATGAATCTGGGGCAACTGCTTTGCAAGCAGCCCTTTGTGCTTGCTTTTAAATATATATATATATTACTAACCAATCTAACTTATCAAATGACAAAAAATCCTATTTAAAAAGGCACCCAATCCTCTACACTATACATAAAGACAGATACTTATCTTCCGTCAACTGTGTTCCCCTTAACCCAACTTGGACCCAAGGATCTTGCAAGGTCCCTTCCAGCCCGAATGTCTCGCTCAATGTCACAAGTCTCATGTTTTTTTCTGCTCTTCCTTTTCAGTTTCTGACAGGTCCTTTATGTTCCAGTCACTGTTAAACTTTTGTGTTTCTTCACCTCTATATCATCATCATCATCATCATCACCACCATCATCATCATGACTATAATTATAATAATAATTATAATATGATATACTATAATGTAATAATGGTAATAATCATAAACATAATAATCATAATAATGATTATGACTATGATGATGATGATTTTTCACCTCCTCTTTCCCCCCAGAACTCTGCATTATACCAATTTAGCTATCTTCTACTCATCCCTGCTATTAGATTTCAAATTTATTTCAAATTTGTTCTTGATTGGTAGCTCACGGAACTTGCACTTTCCTTCAATATTCAAAAAAGTTGCTCAGACTTCCTGGTTTGGAGCCAGGAGAAGATTCTTTTTTAGCAAATTCCAAGAATTTCCATAACATTTCCAAATAACATAAGAATTTCCATGCATTTCTAAGCAAGCATCCCTTTTTTCCTTCTCCCCGGTAGAACATTGACTTGATAGGACAACCTTTTCATGGCTAAATCTAGACCAACACTTTGAAACCAGCCGGTGATTTAGGGCTATAGCTTCTCTCCCAGGTTTTTGCAAGCTGTAATCCTCGCAGCGACTGGAAGATGAGCGATCGATTCCTTCTATGTCCTAAAGGAGGTTCGGGAAGAACACTAAGGGGTTATTATCTGACAGCTGACGTCCTTGCCATGTCTCCAACTTTCTTCCAGAACAGTTTGATTCTGGATACATCCACCATACATGGTTGAGCTTGCCCAGTGGACCACACTCCCTCCAAAACTATTTGGGTTTTCTAACAGAGTGTGTGAGAGAGAGCCAGTCTTATTGGACAGGTCTCTCAACTTAAAGAAGCCTTATGAGCAGATCCTATAGCTGCTAAACTACCATAGCAATGGCTGAGGGGCACGTGGATATGCATGACATTGCCCTGATCACATGTAGCTGCAGCTAGAATCCAAAGCCACGGTTTTTATTAACTGAACTAGGAAAGTCAGTCCTCTTAGCCAAAGCAGGCATGCTCTCGTCAATCTTATACATGGCCCAGCAACCACTAGAGGGAAACAATGTGCCACCTGGTGTGCATGTGACTTGTATATGGCTCTCAGTATTCCCACTTCCTTATTTTATATCACCCAGAAGTAGCCGTGGGCCCAGCAGACCTTACAAAGACATTTGCTGGCTTCAGCTTCGTCATCAGCATCCTCAGCTTGAGTCGCCCAGAACAAGAAGTGCAACCTTTTGAGAGCAGAGCACCTTGTGAACCGAAACGCACAGAAAAATGTCCATTGCAACCTCCAAAAACCCAAACCAACACTTTTTGAGAGCGGACACGAACGAGCATCTGTATGTGGATATCCTTACAGTCCCCACAACGATTCCACCTACAGGACCCGGGTGCAAGCATTTTGCTGACACGGCCCTCATCCAATCAAGGAGCATAACCTGCATCACGTGACTCAAGCTCTCAATCACGTTTTGTGACTTCTGAATAGAAAACAATCCAAGCCAGTCCACCGTTCTTGCAAATGGGCAAGTGACCCTTAAACTGAATACAGCCACCTCAGTCCTTCACTGGGCCATTCTGATGCAGCCAGGGCCGGATAATGATCCGTCTACCCAGCTTTGCAAGCCAGCATGGGTAACAATATCACCAGAGAGGCAGTGGCATGGGCTAGTAACCAGAGTGGACTTGGACACCTTGTATTTGGAGTTCCTGACCTGTGCGAAAGCTAGGGCCACCGGATCTTCACTGGGTTTATTATCACTGCTACCTAGATTAAACCCGGCAGGAATATGCCTCCCTGCACTTTAATCTCCCTTTCCAATTGCTGCATAGATGCGCTTTCAGTGCGACTTCCCTAGTTGCAGCTGAACGCACAAAGTGGACCGACGAGTCTGCTATTGCTTTGCGGTCCAGCCGTAATGAAATGCGCTTTTTCTGCATCGATCCAAAGGTCCCGGCCTCAATCCCCCCAGAAGAGAGATGCTGAAATGCAAGCACACAGGTTACAAATACCCACACCGTGCAAGGGCAATCCCGCGCAGAAATGGGTTGCCTGTGCTGCTGCCTGCACAGAGCTCACTCAAGTCTCCCAGCGCCCGAGAAGAATTCATACCTCCTGCGAAGCCTGATAAACCTTCCCTGCCGGCTTCTCCCCTTCCCCCACCAAATAAAAGTGAGCTGTCCTAGTGCTAGGATGCAGAAACCTCTTCCAAGCCAGGCATTACATCAACATTTCAGCTGATAAGGGGATGCACAATGGAGTGTTAGACTAATAGAAAAACACAGCTCGGATAAGGCCGGCTCCTGATAGCCTGGGTTGATGTAAAATGCCATTGTCTCTCCTCCTGTCAGCTGAGTCACTAAGTGATAGGGAATTCCAGCAGCCGCAGGCAATGCAGGGGTCAAAACCCAGGAGGTGGGTCCAGCCCTGGACACAGCGAGAGGGAGAGCACCCCGCAGAGGGGGGAACAGCTGGGCAGGAAAGAAGCCATTGAACGGCACAGGGGTGGGTGTAGGGGGAGGGCTGGCTTCTCCCTGGCTGCAGGTATGGAAGGAAGCTGAAATCCTCTTTGTGAAATGCCAGAAGGACCCTTCCCGATTGTCTGTTTTGCTCTCCTGCATAACACCAGGCATTTCTAGCTTTCTGTACCAAGCTGGAGCTTTGTAAGACTGGAACATGCTGAGTTCAGGGACCCTATCTAATTTTAACAGAGAAGTATGCCCTCCCCCCCAACACATGTGCACACACACACACACACACACACACACACATGCACGCATGCACATGTGCACACGCACACACAGACACATACATACACCCTCTGCCCTTTTCTATGCATCCGCTGGTTTCTCTGCCTATTTTAGGAGCCAGTTCAAAACCCATTCCTTTGCTTTACAATTCGCTCTGCTGCATAATGGCGGTTGTCTCTTTTATTCTCCTTTCTCTCACTTCCTCCGTTTGTCTCCCACCATCCTCCTCTCCACCTATTTGCACTGTGGATGCGGGTGCCAGACGCTTCCCGCCACCCCTGCACTTGCCGTGTCTCTGTCCAGATCTCCTCTGGGAAAAGCAACCTGCGTTTATAGCTGGTCCAATAAAACATATCGCCAAACAAGCTCCTGGACCATCACAGCTACAACATGACAATGCTACTCCAGATCTCACAGGCAGACTTCTCCTTCCTCCCTTCCCTGTACCTTCAGATCCCTCCCCTGTCTAGCACTGGGACAGCTTTGAGGATTGAGTCTGCATGAAGGATACCACCTTATGTGTATTGATCCAAATTCCTGTAGACTCCAGTGGCTAAATACAAGCTCAGATTTTAAGGCTCAAATACCAAGTACCCTTTTCACCACGGACAAGGAGACCTTGCACCTCACTTTTAAGTGGGGCTGCCCTCCGTACCATCCCTACCAACACCACCACCTCTAGTTCCTCCCAGCCAAAACTTCAGCTTCATCCAGTCCCCAGCGCAAGACATACAACCAAACGCAGAGATAGGTATCTAAATGGCTCAGATTTTCTCAAAGGCCTTGCCCTCAGCTCTGTTCCTCTCCGTTCTCTCCTGCTATTGGTAAATTCAACTGAGGGCAGATTTGAAGTAGAGGAGAAGGGCTGCTCTGTGGATTAGGCAGAGATCTCATTGGCAAACAGAGGAAGCCTTTGTGGGTTTTGGTGAACCAGTCTCTCAGCGCCTCGGTTCCACCGCTGGTAAAATGAGAATGGTGATAGCTCCAGCTTGTCGAACTGGATGATACTTTGGGGTGAAAAATGACTTTTACGCTGAGCTCACACAACACCGAGCAATGCAGCAGCCACAGCCAGCCCTCCTGTCGATGGCCCTTTGGGGCAGATGATGCTATGGGGGAAGCATGTCAGAAGGGAGCTCTACAGGCTCATGCCCTGGCGAGTAGGAAGAGCTGAGACTATTCATCCCATCTCTTGGGAACAGACAGCCCTGAGCTCCACCCAGGGCCCTGCCTGCTCCCCAGGAGGAAAAGCCACGGGCGGTAGCCAGCACTTTTCCAGCTGGTTCCCAGGGTCCTCCTTGGCTAGAGCTCCTTTTTCCCACCCTACCTTTTGATCTGCTGTCATCTGGTCCCAGCCGACAAGGCTGGTCCACAGGAAGGGGACACCAGAGATTACGTGGACCCATGATGTCAGTTTTCCATAGCAGTCACAGTGTTCAATGCTGTTTTTTTAATGCAATTGTTCCAACACTTTGGCTGGGCTCGGTGGAGGGAAGGCTGGTACCTGCCCAGATCCCATGGAAGCTACTTGTTTTTATTCAGCCCGATTCACTGCAGCTGCTTTCCTGGAAGGTTTGTTCCTATATATCAGAGGCGGGCAATTATTTTGGGCGGAAGGTCACTTGCCGAGTTTTGGCAGGCTGTTGAGGGCTGCATTTTCCGCTCTGGTGCAGGGAAGCAGCCCATGGCCCCAGGCCAGAAGTATCTGCTAGGCAGGGGTTTCTGGTTGGGGGGGCAGGGTTGGGCAGACCTTGCTGCTGGGTCCTGCCACCAGCTTCCTCTTGGTCCTACTGCCCCTGGCTCCTGTCATCTTTGACAGGCAGCTAGGAGCAAATAAATATTAATTTTCTAAAATTTTTAGGGGCCTCACGGGCCAGATAGAATGGCCTGGTGGGCCGGATCTGGCTCCGGGCCGTATTTTGCCCACCCCTGCCATATATCCTTCCCATCCACTGGCCAGACCAGGCAGGGTCTTCTCTCCTCTCCTCCACCCTACCTGATGGATGAGCCCTGGACCCATTTCATCCTTGCTCCCCAAAGCGACTTCCTCCATCTGCCCCTTCCCCTGCCCTCAGCTCCAGTACCCCAAGCTCTATAGAAAGGGAATCCAGTGTGGGATGGGAGGGGATGGGATGGGATGAGACCCATGGGCTAAGTCACTGAGATGAACATCAAAGTATGGCAGATGGGGTGGTGACCATCAAGCAGAGGGAAGAGCAGCAAGTAAACATCAGGGGCCCAAACCTGGCGTTTCCAATGGTTGAGAACTAAACACAGTCAAAAATGTTCAGGTACTATTTTGGGGGGTGGAAAAATAGAGCTTTCCCCAAACTAATATGCCTCACTGAAAACAAATATGTTCAACATCCCCCCCCCCCCCCCCACACACACACTTTACAACAACTTTCAATTCAAAAGACTTTTGTGGGAGGAAACTTGGTTTGTTGTTACATTTTGAAATAATGGAGGGTTTTTTCCCCTTCACTTTCAGATGCTTTGGAAATGCCTCCAGACTCTGCAAGTTATAAAACAGTGTGCAGAGGGAGAAAAGTAGATTGTCTGAACTTTCTGACCATTTCTGAAATTCTGCCAGGCAGCATGTCGAAATAACATGTACAGAACGGAAGGAAAACCTTTTTTCTAGATTTTAAACCTTTCCTATTGAAGTGTGGAAAGTGCGGGCTTCCCTATTTTCCCATGCTTTCTGTTTCTCAATGTTTGCCAATAAAGAACTTGTAAAAAGACACCAATTTAGGGTTCTTTTCCTTATTTTCTTATATGTCTTTACCTTTTGCCCTTCCCTCCCTCCCCCCAATAAAAAGGAGGGGAAGGAAATGAAGGAACTCGACGTAAGAGTCAATCTTTACCCCAAAGTACCGTCCAGTTCAACAAGTTGGAGCTATCACCATTCTCATTTTACCAGTGGTGGTAAATAGACTAAGGTAAATAGTGATAAGGATCACCAGAAACGTTCATAAATGACATTTTTTGGTTTTAGAAACTGACCTCAGAAACAGAAGCAATGGCTAAGTTGTTTTTTTTCTTTTGCTCAATTTTGAGATGTTGCTTTGAGCCAATGCAATGCATTTGCTTTTCTATTTAGGAATTTACCATGGGAAATTCAATCTTTTTCCACCGACATTTTTCTACAGTGACAGTCCTTCATCCCCTCTTCCCCCCACCTTGCAAAAAAAAAAAAAGTTCCTTAGAAGAAAATCCCATTTTTCAACCAACTCTTCAGAGAGCTGGCTGGTCTAGTACCCTGTTATGGAAATGCTGCAGGCCGTTGCATTGCTCACTAGCCACCTGGCTGTAGCTCTGCTGAAATCAGCTCCAGGATCAAGCATCCTTGAGGTTGACCTTGGATTGTATCTGCCTACTAGTGTGGCTCCATATACATTTCCTTTTCATCCTGAAGGCTTCATACTGTTTCTCTGCATGGCTCACTCTCTCTAGAGAGCTGCAAGCACTTGGAGGATGCCAGGAACTGGTTTCCTGCTGGCAGTGAGAAATACCATGGACAACTAAGGGGACTCCCAAGTAGAGGCTGAAGGGCCTGGACTTTGCAAATGACCTCTGCCCTGTGCCCCATACTTGCGGGACACAGCAAATGATCTATGGGACGCACTGACACTGAATGCAAGACCAAAAAAATATAACGGAGAGGCTCAATAGGCAGCAAGAAGCAGCAGTAAGTCTTTCTAAGACTGACCTAAAAGAGGTTTAGCACTTGTCAGCATCTGAAGAAACGCAGGTGGAACAAAGGAGGACATTATAGCTAGAAGAGTAGAAACCAGACATGCCTTTGCAACTACTCATCTGGAGAAACAGAAACCTTGACCTGACGACTGAACTCCGCATATGTAACACCAAAATCAAGGCTGCTTTCCTGCACAGTGCTGCAATCTGGAGGCTTGTCAAGACTCTGCTATCTATGCTCTATGTCTTCCTAAATAGCGGTCTTAGACCAATTCTTACAGCTGATGGCTAGGGGGGAAAAATCATAAATGAAGCACTCCAAAGAAACAGAAGCCCAAAAGTAATGGAAGGAGAATGGGAACAACAGGGGTGCACCCAAGGAAAATACCTGATCAGCATAATAAGGTGGGGGTTAGACTGCAGTCCACAAAGCCAAAGGTGTCATGGAAAACCAAAGACATGATGGGGATGCGCAACAAAGAAGAGATCAAGACTTCCATTGAGCAAGAAATGTACCTAGAAAGACGTGGGCCATACCCCACTTCCTAACATACAGTTCCCACGAGTCAGTGTAGGGTATGGCACGTAATCAGCTGCCAAGTGAAATGGGGGTAGAGAAGGCAAAGTGTGCGGATAATTAATTACCTCTGTTGGAAGGCAGCCAGGACACCGGGGCTAACACACCTGCAGGGAAGTGTGATGGGGGCTTTAATGACTACAGGTGTTGCTGGGTCCCTACAGGAAATTTTCCATGAAAGGGGATTGTTCCACACGATTAAAACTGCAGCCCTTCTGGCAACACGTGGCCTGTGCTACAGCCGCTCTTTTCCAGACAACACCGCGTAACCTTTGATTCAAAGCTGTCAGATGCAAAGGGACTTGCTGTGGTTGAATCATAGCCTAGAGCCAGAGGTGGTTCGCTGTGCTGGGCTGAAGTCAGGCACATAGACGGAGCGAGGCCGTTGATTCCCCAGGTAGGGGTGGCATTAGGGAGGAAGGGGAAGGGGCAAATGGGGGAGATGGGGAAGGATGGGAAGAGAAGGATGGGGCAGAGGGAAAGGGGGGATTGGAGCTCTTGGGTGGAAACAATGCAGGAAGATGGGTTGCACAGGGGGATGTGGCAAGGGATTAGCAAAGGTGTTGGCGGCCTTGAGGGAATAGAAATGAATCAGTGTTGGAGGTGGGGAAATGGGCTGAAGGGACTCAACTGGGGGGCTTGAAAACTCCTAATGCATTTTGAACTTTCTCATTTGTCCTCCCTCCCTTACAACGGGCTTTCCAAGGCCAGATCTGCACGGAGTAGCTGCCGATCTTGGGCAGGGAGACAGGAGCCCCTGTTGCAGCAAAAGGGAGATGTCTACATGTTTGGAGGGTGAACTAATCCCTATATTGAGTCCTTCCACGTCATAGATGCGTTCCTCCACAATGGTTGGGTAAGCCAGAGTTGGTCGCCATCTGCCATCTGCCTGTCTAGATGAAAGAGAATTCTTCCCCGTGCCTTTCTCGTAGCTAACGTGAGAAATCAGGAAAGGTCCAAATTCCCATAGGCTGGGAAGTTTCCAAGCTTTCTCCTTAGAAAAGGGTTATTTGCTGAACTGCAATGTTTGGATGGATATGCACTGGCTCAGGTACTCCTCTGTGGAGAACAAGTTCATCCAGGCAAGGATGGATTTTCTGGTCAGCAAGAGAGCAGGACTCCTTCTCTTGGGACACTCAGGTTCAAGACCCCGACTCTGTCTACCTTTGCCCAGGAGCTTGTTTGAGTCTCAGTCACCTTTGCTGGAGGTCCTCCCTAGCCAGCCATGAGGTCGTCCTGGAGTGGGTTCTTCTTGTTATCTTCTGCTGGAGCTGCTCCACTTTGTGTAAATGGTCAAATGCAAGTTGCCTTTGAGACTTGAAAACTGCGTCGTGTTCCCGGCGAGGACCACAGGCGTCGTGCTGTGAAGTCAGGCTCCATTGCCCAGTGCTTATACAGCTGATTAGAATAAGTGGATGAGATCCAGAAGGGAAAATTATTAAATCAAAAGTCCTGGGATGTGGGAGAGCCGGGTTCAGATCCGGGTCTTGGATTCTGGAGACTTGCTCGCTCTCCCATTTTTGGCAAGATTTCAGGTTCGTTCCAGAACAGGACGAATATCAGAAATCTCAGATATGTTCTCAGGACAGGAAATCTCTTTGCTGCTCAGCTCCAGTTCATATCCTGAAAACCCTCATTTGTGTGCATCGGCCTTGCTCTGCATGGGTAACCCTATTAAAGCCAGGATCCAAGAGGCTGTGGGTAATTCATGTGTATGGAGCAGCGATTCCCAACCAGGGAGTCACGCCACTGTGGGGTGCCACAGCTCCTTTTAAAGGGGCCACTGGGTGCTGTGTAATATTAGCACTGTTCGCTGTACAGACATCTACATGGGAGTCACAAGATAAACCCAGGAATTTCAAACAGCAATCAAGAATGTCAGAATCATTTTGCCCTACTGTGGTCCTTCTGAGGTCTTGCAACAGAAGAATTGCAATCTTATTTTTTTCCGGCAATCAAAAACCAAGTAAAAACTAAGACCTGGCACTTCCAAGGGGTGCCTTGAATCTAACAAGGGGGACCTTGAATCTAAAAAGGTTGAGAGCCACTAGTGTAGCCTCTGCTAGTAGGGAAGGAGGGCTGGTGGGCCATGCCAATCCACCCCAAACCAGTGTCTTTCCAGAGCCAATCTAAGCCTTCATCCTGAAAGGATCAATCCATCTCCTGCTTTGGAAGCCCATGCAAATTTCCCATTGATTCCTTAATAAGAACAATTTTTAATAGCATTTTTATAACTGACCCTTTGAGTTGATACCCTTTTCTGACCTCTGAGCGTGTGTGCACGACATCCGTTCCCATGCTCGGTCATGATAAGGGAATCTCACATCATTTATTCAGATCTTCCAGGATTGTTTCTATTATGATGTGAAAGGAAGAAGAAAACCAGGTAATATTTTCAAAGGCGACTAAAAATGTTGGATGTCGCTGGCTTGGGCTGATCAGTATGGAAGATCTTCAAGAGGCCTGAGTTTCAGGAGGTACCGAGCATCTACCGTGGAAGGTACCTCAAGCTGGAGCTACAAAATCTTAGCTATTGCACAGAATTGAAAGCGTAAAGGAAAATTATAGCTTGTGTATTAACCTCACTACTGTCTCAAGAGCAGCCAAGGAAAGAGGTGATACCTGCCACAATCTACACATTCATTTTCATTCCTTTCATTCAGATCCATCCCCAAAGTCTCCGCTTGAGTTAATTCATCAAGGGTCAAAATTGTCCACACAGGAAGTTTTACCACTGAAAACTACAGTTTGGTTTAAAATCCCTTTTTTTTTCCCTCTCAGAAAAAAAAAAAAATGGCACTTCAGGAGGAAAAAACCGAAAAGTCAAGTTGTTCGTGCGGGAAGAATGAAGGCACTGATCTCACTTTGCATTGAAACCAAGCAACAGTTATGGCCAAATGTCTATCAGAAACCACTTTTTTTTCCCCTGCTCAAGTCTGTTGGAGATGTCCCCTGGGAAAACTGACATTTTCCAGACAAAGAAAATTGGAAATGGAAAATGTTCATTTGCAACGGATGCTGGGGAAAAGGTTGGTTTTCAGACCAGTGGGACTCAAGACTACTGGAAAATGGCCGGGTGGATATAAGTGTGTGTGCTCCAGCCTACTGTTTTCTTCCCTTTCTTCACCAATGTGATAAGCCAAAGTTGCTCAGCTTGGCTCAGGATGCTGGGCTGGACATCACTCATGCTCTTATGAGGACCGCAACCCCCTGGAGGGCCTGTGAATCCCTCTGTCATGGCATTGGGCATGTTTCCATTGACTTTACTGGGCACCGGACCCCTTTGCCCTTCCTAAACAGGAGGGGAGCCTGGTTAGATAGATACCACAAGGCCAGTAGCGTGCCCCAACCTCCCAAGCAGGCCCACCATGCCACCCACTCTTCTTGCTCACGTGCACCAATGCGCGGGTGAAGTTGCTCGAGGGGTACTCCTCTGTGATCATCATTCATGAGATGTGGGTCTTCAGCCTGTTTGCAACCAATCTGTTTCTTTGTACTTGAGGCAAAGTGGAAAAGGGTGTTCGAGGGGCACGGGGGGGAGGGATTCCCCACGGGGACATGGGGAAGGAGCCGGACTCTGAAGTCACAGGCGAAAGAGGTGAGCTGGCAGCGACACACCCTGTCTTCTTGGGAGCAATGGGAGTTTGGGGCCATATCGATTGGCGTGTGAAAGGCCTTTCGGCAGGCTGGTTGCTGAGAGACAGCCCTGAGAGACACAGGGCTGGAATTAATAACCGCTCCATCGGGGCCCTGTTTGTTCTCCGGGCCCGGAGCAAGAGGACTTTGGTCTCCGCTTATCAGGGAGCCAGCACTGAAAGCCGCAGGAATGCAGCACCAGGCAAATGCGCAGGTTCACACGACGAAGTCGATTAATCAAACAGCTCCCGCACCCCTTAACCCTTTGTGAGTTCAAAAGGGGCGAGGAGGTGAGCGTGACACAGCTTCTTCCAGCTCCAGCCTGGCCGTCCTCCATCCATCTCTTTAGGGGAGGCCGACCTGTCTGCTGAGCTCCTCATGCACGTGGGCCAAGCCACTCGGGGTTGTCTAAAAGACGAGGTTCTTTGGGTAAATCTGATATTTTTTATTAGCCCAACTCAAATAGTTGAGAAAATTCTTCATTTTTGCCTAGGGGACTTAGGCACCCACATCCCAGCAAATGTTAGTGACAACCATTGGCGATGCTTAGGGGGTGCACGTGGGTGCATATGCACCCACAGAGATCTGCCGTGCACCCCTTGGAACCAGAGGGTCTCCCATCCATTATTTTTCCTAGCCTTCCCTACTTCAAGAGACAATATGAGACCTTCTTTAACCATTAAGATTGACACCCATGTTTCTCAGTTACAGCACAAAGAGTCTGACTTGTGCCATTTAGCCCATGGCTTGAAGGGTAGATTACAGGTTCATGGAGCAAGTATCTTTGGAAAAGACTATGAGAGACAAGGAGGCATTGCATGTTGCCGTGTGGGGCTCAGTATTGAAGGAGACCAGTGGAGGCAAGGACATGCCCAAGTGCAGGGGGGCAGACCCGATGATCTGGAAGGTCCCTTCCAGCCCCAAACAACTATGAAACTATGAGACGGTCAGTCATACACCTGGGCTGAGTCACTTTGGGGAAAGACAGTTCTTGAACACCTTGCATCAAGACTAGACGTCTCTGTCTAAAAGATGTGCTTTAGGCCAAACAGAAGTCAGAGACTCGATTCAGGAAGCAGTGGACGAGGCTCCCTGGCCTGTGCATGATCAGCATGATGCCTTTTAGCCTTAAAAATCTATGAATATGTCTGAAAGGAAAGTTTAGCCTCTAATAGTTCTTAGGTTTGAAAGGCGGCCGGTTGCTGCAGCCAGCTCTAGCTTTGCTTTGCTCCCATATACAATTTCCCTGCCTTACACTGTGCCATTGATCCCCACCACAGCACTCCCTGCTCTCTCCCTCTCCCTGTCCCCTCCCTCTGGCATAGGCAACCAGCTCCCTCCTCCTCCTCTTCCCTGTCTTCCCTACCGGAGAGGAGTGGTGACCCATGGTGCAGCCCACCGCTCGAAAAGATTGAGCACCACTGCCCCGGCAGGGTTTTCTATCCTTCCCAATGCATCACTCCAGCTGTGCTGAAACTCTGGTGGGCCACATCGTGCACCTGCATGGTTTGCAAATGTGCCATCATGGGCTGACATCTCATTACAGCCCACACACCCAGTCTCCCTATGAAACCAGATGGGAGACCTCCACAGAGAAGCCAGGTGCTGTAGGAAGAGGTCTAAGCGGCTCAGCAGAGTGCAGTCATCTCCCTGAGTCCTGAGGACCTCTCAAGTAAGTGCCTGGAGCTTTGGGAAGAAGTGGTAGCCTTGCTGAAGCCGCCCAGTAGGCTGGAGGACACCATGTCTGCCATGTAGACATGGCCACGAAGTGCTGCCTCTTCTGTCTTTCTGATATATAGAAGTGGTGGCAGCAAGGAAAGCTACCTAGCTGTAAGCCAGATAGGATAAATTTATGAAGGGGATTACATGGGGAGGTTGGCTATGACAGCCGAGATGTGATATCCCAAGAGGTCCCTTCCACTCCTGAGTCCTTGTGTATCTACAATACTTCCATCCTAGCTGACATCAGAGAAGGGATGTAGCTTTAACAAGGAAGAATGCAGGCTGAGGCACGAGAAGGGGATTTGCGTGAAATTGCTTTAAGACTCGTGCTCAGAGTCCGACATGGAAGCTCAGTCTTCACGTGGACACTTCCAGGGGCTCCACGGTGCACAGAGGTCCTGGGAGAGCAGGGCTGGGCATCTGCCCACGGCACCTTATTTATTGCTCGGTCAGTGGCGCTGGGTGAAGCTTCAAATATTGACAATAAAGAGTGTTTTTGTCTCGTATACAATTTCCATGGATGCATGTAAGGCTTTTGTATTTTCAGAAACACAAAGAACCTGCCAGCAGGGCATACGCACATCACCACGGATCCTGGTTCTCTCTGATAAAGAAAATCCCCAATTTTCAGTTTTAAAAAAGGAACTCCAAATCCTCATTTTTCCATAATTAAAATGAAACACTGCTTATATATCTATATCTATATCTAAATCTAGATTGATATAGATATTTGTATATATCTGTATCTCTATCGATCTATATTTTTATAAATATATATAGATAGAGATAGAGATATTATTATATAATAAATTATATAATGTATTATATAATAATATATTGTATTATATTATATTATATTTATATAATAATATATTAATAATCTCACCTCTATTATATATAGAGATAGAGATATAAGTGGTGTTTCATTTTAATCATGGAAAAATGTGGAGATATACACACACACACACACATATACATACATATAGATATTCATATATGTATGTATGTGTATATATATTTATGTGTGTGTGTTATATATATAATATATATATGTATATGTATGTATGTATGTATGTATATATATATGTATGAAATATATATAATAGAGCCATTATATATATATATATATATATATATATATATATATATATATTAGTGGTGTTTCATTTTAATCATGGAAAAGTGTGGATTTGGGATTATCTTTTTTAAACCAAAAATCAGGGTATTTTATTTTTTTTAAATCAGAGAAAACCAGGATACCTGCACATCGCTCAGGGTCACCCACATCAACATGTTTCCTTTTAGGCTTGGATGGCTCCCAGCAGCTCTGATGTCTGCACAAGAAAGATCCTAGGGCTGAGGCACTGGAATAAGGCTCAAGAAGGCAGCAGCTAGCTTTCAGCTCTGCCACAGCCTTTTGCCTAGGGACTTGGGGAAGTCACTTAACTTCTCTGCTCCTGATTCAGGGGACCACTTCGGTGTACCCTGAAGTCCCTTCCTGAAGCTGGCCCTCTGACCCTCAGTTCCCAGTCCCAAATGGCCGTAACAACATGCGTTTTCTCCCACCCTTAGACTGCCTGCTCTGCGTAGATTTGTAAATGTGACTTCTGCCATCTCAGCCGGTGCACGACAGATTGAACTATGGGCTTCCAAAACTAAAAGTGCAAGCCTGACCCAAGCTTTCTAACTCGAGCTGCAACATGCCGACATCCTCTGCAGGCCAGCCCAGAGGCAGACGTGCAACACACTCAGACCAATGGGTCTCACAAACCTGAACACACATGGCCTGTCTGTATTATGCATCTTTACAGCGCCTAGGACCATTTTGCCTGGAGATGGATCTGAGCAACTGCAATGGAAATAAGACTAGCAAAGCAGGGGCTAAAAAAGCACTGCGATATTCAGTAGGCCCAGTTCCTTACTCGTGACATGCCAGGGTGGACAGAGAGCAAGCAAATACATTACTAATGCACTAATTCAGCTGCCACCCAGCAAAGCAACCCTAGAAAGAAGAAACCTCAGGACAAGTTTACACTTGGGCCTGTAAATAATTATTAATCACTACTCCAAAGATAACAGCAGCTGTACAACGCTGAGCAGGCCAGATAACAAACCACCAGAGGAGAAAAATCTCTCTCTCGCCTTATTTATTATCGACAGCAGCGTTGTTCTCAAAGGGTTAACAGCGCACGCTGCCCACAATTAGCTGGAAATAATGAGGTGCGATTGGTGCCGTCCGGGAGCTGGGATTGATTTGCAGGCCCGCGGCTTGAGAAGCTGTCACGCTGCGTCCCACCCTTAATTCCCAGTAACTCGCGACCAGCAGGGTCAATAGAGCAGAAATCCTTCTAAAGGGCCAATCTGTATTTGAATTATTTAAACAATGTCATACAGCCAAGTTAAATGGGGCTTATCAAACATTACACCTCTTAAAGTGCAGTTGGAGGCGGCAGGATATTAACTGCGCAGCCATCCCGGGCTGGCTGGAGAGCGTGGAGCAGACGCGGGGAAGGAAGAAATCGTGCAAGAAGAATGGCCTGGCGTGGGCTCATTTGTACAGAGGGGAGGAGATGGTGTCCGGAGGGGGGGTTTCCACTTAACACACAATAATGTTGTCACGGCAGGTGTTGGGGACCAGGGTAGTCCGGGGATTTATCTGTGCGAGGGTGCCATTTTCTTTGTCTCATGGGAAGCAAGGGATTTAAGGACCTAAGCAGAGGATGAGGAGTCAGAAACTTTAATCTCTGAGTTTTAATCTCACTTCCAACTCCCTGTGTGGTCTTTCTCTATGGAAAGACACCCCAGCCTTTCCCCGACTGGGGACTCCTGTCTCATCTAGCTGGCTCGGAGTAAAATGATTACGGGCTAGTTTACAGGCTCCTGGTACTTGCTCAAACCTATGCTGGTGGCCATACACCTCCACCCAGCGGAGAATATTTCTGCTCAGATGCCTGACCCATGTTTGAGCACCTCCAAGCAGTGCAATAAATGAAACGCCAATTATTTGTGACATATGGCTCTTCCTGGGGAGAGTTTTTGGAGGGAAGGGGTTTTTTTTTACTCATGCTGTGCTGTACGGTTATGCATAGATTCATAGACTGGAAGGGGCTGGAAGGGACCTCGGAAGATCATCGGGGATAACAGGATAAGAGTCGATGCTGCTTGCCGAGTACAAGAGGAGATCTGCAAGTATCCAAGTGAACAGGGAGGCCGTTCGTCGTTATCCAAGAGGCAGCTTAGTTACAGCCGGCCAGTGGTAAAATGACTACCGGAAAGGCTCTGAATCCTGAAATCTTTTTTGCACATTCAGACCAACGAGTATCTACCTGACAACTCCTCCTGAACGTGCGGCAACCATTATTCTCAGCAGTCCGTTTCACCGATCCCGTCGCAGAGCCACAGTAATGCCCCGTCGTTTAGGTGGCCGATCACCTCCTAGTAATTAAGAATACTCTTTGGTACGTAACGGACGTGAAGAGCTCACGAGCAGCTGACAGAACGACACATTTCACATAAGCTCTTAGGCCAGCGCAGATAACGAATTCGTTTGCAGCGGTCAAGTCCTGTTTGCGAACAAATTGTGAATGGAGGCCTATCTAGGACTTCACGTTAGGAGAGCACAGTGCATGAGCCAGGATCAGACTAACCTCAGTCACCTAAATTCACTTATGTGCCTCGTAGGTGGAATAGTATCTGGCCCTGCCAGCATCTCTATTGAACTGTTCATCATGCCTTTTTTAAATATCTTTTCCTGGCTACTTCCATGCCAACCCCACCACTGTGCACGACTGCCCAGCCTGTTTCCCCTACTCTGTAGTACCTTGCTTCACTCCACTGAAATTATAATTGCCACCTGCAATTTTGAATGGACCTTTCTGTTGTTCCTCACCATTTTTCATGAAGCCAAATGAGACGTGTCAGGTCAAGATTTTACTCTCTACTCGACAAAATCTTGCTCCAGATTGCTCACCGCGATGCTGAACAACACTGGGCCCAAAGCTTGGAAGCCAAAACTGGACCATCAAGTTTTTGCTCTTGTAAAAATAGAGGCATTATCCAAAACTGAATTAAGAATATTTGGATTACAGTAGCCAAGATCAGAGCCCTGCTGTACCACGCGCTGTGCATACCCACAACAAGAGACAGTTCATGCCCTGAAGTTTATGCCCAATACTCAGCAAGAAATGTAGTGCAGCCACTTTCCATTGCACAATGCTGTGCCATTGAAACAGAAGTGCTACAAAATCATATTGATTTTTGCCAGCTTCCACCTTTCTTTCTTTCTTGTTCTTGAGGCCCAGACCTTCAGGCCAGCCTGTATATGGTCTTTATTGCCCCCCCCATTCATCACCCTCCCCGGAATAAACATTTCATAGTTTCATTTCTTAAAAGTCAAAAGTCTTTCTTTCTTTCTTCCTTGGAAACAAAACAGGGGAAGGGAATTTCAACAATGTTGAACGGTCCCATACTGAAATTTTTAGGAAAATACATGCCAGTTTTTAGAATGAAATTCCTCATTCATTTCATTTTGTAAAAATTTAATATGACACTATCAAATAAAGAAGTCTACATAAAAAAAAAAAAAGGTTTTGATTTCATCCAAACAACTGGGTTTTCTAAATTAAAAAAAAAAAGCAACTCTCAGAATTGCCTTTGGCAGAGATGAGCGGTGAGTTGAGTTTTCATCTCAATTCCAAACAAAGCCAAATTGCAAAATATGAAAAAATCCTAGAATCATAGAGAATTAAGGCTGGAAGGGACCTCCATAGATCATTTAGTCCAGAGGCAGGATCGCCCCTATCCAAACCATCCCTTACAAGTCCTCATCTAACCTGTTACTAAAACTATAGTCAACCTTGTCACACGGCTACAAGGCATATGGCTCAAAGACCCCAAACTCCCAGGGCTTAACCCAACAGTATCCAAGCTGAATTTCTTAGGGTCCACTCAGCAAATCATCATGGGTGACATAAGGCCACATACCCTTTGCCTATTATTTCCCCATGTGCGCTGAAGGACGTGGGGCTAAGTGTTCTCCCTCTGGATGCCTGATCTTCACGGACACTTCCACCTTGAAAACGGCATGTCCCGCTACAGCGAGGAGAGGTCAGCGGCACCAGCAGCCTATGTTCTTACACACTGGTTCCCACACAGGGGCCCGGATGGCTGCCAAAGGGGACAGGACTATCACAATACCGAGCCAACTCAACCAAAGCAATGGGGAGGGTTTGCAAACCGCCGGCTGCAAGGTTACCCATTATCTGAGCTTGCAAAGGGCTTGCGAAGCTCTGGCCCCACTCCAAGCATGTTTGGGAGTTGCATCCTAACCTGGACTCCCACATTTGACATTTCCAAGTTCTGCAAACCACCGGGCAGCCATCAGGAGCAACGCGTGCTTATTACGACGACTTCAATTGTCACAGAAGCTACTTCAGGCCCTCCAAGAGCCCAAGCAAGTGTAAATGCCCAGACATCTGGCTGCCTTTCCTCCAGGAGCCGGCGTTTCATGCATCTCGTTAGGGCTGGGAGGAGTGTGGGTGCAGCATGGGGGATGGCTCCGGTCTCACAGCCATTCATCATGAGTTATAACTCTGGAAGGAGTGAAGGAAAGCATCTCTCCTTGCTCTGCAAACTGGATTGCAATGCAACCAAGAAACGCCAAAAGATTTGGGCGTCGTGGGTGAAAGACAAGCCCCACAATTAGGAGCTGTCTGTCCACGCCTGTGTTACTTCATTGCTTGACTTCCAGCAAGTGGCTTCACCTATGTGGCCCCGCACTCACTGCCTTTATCCTCACAAAGCTCCCCGGAGGGAAGACAGTGCTATTACCTCCATTTTATGGGTAGGAAATAGAGGCACAGAAAAGCTAAGTGACTTGTGCAGGGTCACAGAGGAGTCTGTGGCAGAGGCGAGACTTGCACCTATCTCCCCCAAGTCAGTGCCATAACCAGTAGGCCTCCATCTCTGTGCCTTTGTCTGGCACTTGGTAAAAGGCACGGACAAAATGCTTAGCTGCATTCATTAGCAGCACCAGCAACTTCCAGAAACTTTTCTGTGAAAAAGAATTCAAATGAAATGAACCATTTTTGCTTTCTTTGACTCCCACCCCCGCTCCCCTGGCTTCTTTCCAGTTATTGGGGAGAAAGGGGAGAGAAAGATTCAATTTTCAGAAAGAGAAAAAAATCCAATCGGTTTTGTTTTAAGGGGGAGTGAAAGCGAAGGGAAACGAAGAGCAGAAGGAAAGAAAAAACAAAAAAAAAATGCAATTTTTCCTTTTTGGGGGGGTGAGGGGAAGGTTTGGAAAAAAAAAAAGCCCAGAAGTTTTCATTACAGTCAGAAAGTTGCTGTTGAAAAAAAATATTTATGCTGGGAAAAAAAAAAAGTCATGTCTAAGGAGAGGCAGGGAGCACGTGAAATGGAGCTCATGCTAGAGGCGCCGTGTTGCTGCCAGCAGGATGTGTTTATAACCTCAGAGGAATATTACTTCCCATCCAGGCCGTCCATACAACTGCATGTGTGCCTGCACCTCAGTGAAACATGGGCTTAATCATTCGGCACAACGGCCTCTGGCCCAAGTCCAGGTTTTGTTGCACTTTGGATTCAAAGGAGAGGGGAAAAAAAATTAAGGGATTCTATAAATATCATTTTTCTGGCTTCGGTTCGAAACCTTGGGGTCATAGGAGAGCTCTGGTTTCAAACAACTGAATTTAGCCTGATCCTGTTTATCCCAAACGTCTGCGGAGGCTTTGACTATGTGCTATTAATATTAAATAAATAATTTTCGCACAAGCTATTTTGGCTTCTTTTGCCAAGAAAATAAAACGAGGCCAGCACAGAAGCTCCACGTGCACAGGGTGGAGAACCAGAGGCTATTGCCGGTTATTTTTTTCATTATTATTGAAGAATGAGACATAGAGCCCAGCTGGCAAACAGCACAGAGACAGTCCAGCCTGCCTATCAAAGCAGTGACTGATGCTTTATTTAATGCTAACAAATGCAAGATGGGAAGACACTCCAAGACACAAGACACTCCTTGTTCACATTGATGCCTGAGTAGCACGAAGCTTTATCCCAGGTAAAGCAGCTTTAGTGTGTGAAGGTGCATGGTCTGCATAAAGTTGGCACAGGCAGCATGGGATCAGGGCATGGCTATGACTAAGGCTGGGTCTACAGGTCAGACCTCTTGCTGGCATAGTTATGCCTGGCTGATGTGTGAGATGGTGAGGGCCCTGCATCTGAAATGTATCCCAATGCCCTTTCAGGATCCAGCCTTACCTTTGTCTCCTAGTTTGATGTCTCAGGATCCAGCCCTTCCTTCTAAGCAGGAGAAAGAGAGCCCATCGGTTTAAGGTATCGTCCCCTGTCCTGACCCAAGACATTAGTCTATATGCAGAGTCCGCTGGGTTGTGTCTCTTGGGAGGTATTTCTCTGTGCAGTCCTGCTTGGACAAAGAGTTCATATAGCCGCATCTCCCCGAACACAGAAGGAACCAAACCATAAGAGTAGCTTTGCTCGCAGTTTCCCACCTTTTTTTCTTTGACATCACTTTGCCCAAAAACTCTCTTTATCTCTTACTCTTGGTTAAGTCACAATTGCTTATCCGGCTGGTCATCAGGCTTCCTTGGCATCTTCTCCATGTGCTTCTGCGGTGTTTTCCTTCCTCTTTCTCACTCAGCTACATCAAACAATCCCCAACATTTCATACACAATCCAGAGAAAACCCTTTAGACTTTGCATATAGCGAGTGTATTGGGTGGGGATCCTATTGTTTCAGCCGTCTGTTCCCTTGAGGAAGCTTAGGGTGTTTGGAGGTTTTTTTTACATGTATCCTAAACAAAGGGTCCCTGCTGTGATGCCCACCTTCAGAAAGGTTTCACCCAATCCCCCAGCATGACAGCAAGTCTCAAATGAGATTGAATGTTGGACCAAACATCTTTGGTTAGATGCTCTCTTGAGGTCCCTTCCAGCTGGACGTGGCTATGATCCGCACAGCTGGAATACCTGGCGCCCAGCTCTTCGCAGAAGAGCCAAAGGTCAAGAGATAAACAGAGAGGATGCTTGTTCGCTGTGCTCCTAAGAGAGGCCACTGAAGTCCTTGAGCTTTCCACTGTATTTACACACCTGCAGAGCAACACCACACACACCAATGTTTTGCGATTTCCTAGTTGGTCTCATAAAAGGGATCATTTGGGAGCCACGAGTTCTAGATGTTTGCACACACATGCCAGCCTTTGACCTTGTTGCATTTTCAGCAGACTCCTTCATTATTCCCTTTGCAAATTCAAAACTTTTCAGAAACACCTGGATGCTTATCTTGCTGGGGTGATCTGCCCCAGCTGACTTCCTGCCCCTGGGGCGGGGGGCTGGACCCGATGATCTCCCAAGGTCCCTGCCAGCCCCAATGTCTATGAAATCTATGAGATTTCAGTCGCCTGTCTCTGTTCTTGTTGTTAGTTCATAATTACATCATCATCATTTTCTTTTTATTTCCAGGTCCCTTTCACACTTTGGTCAGCAGTGGAAACCACAGAGGTGACATCTGCGAAACCTAACCTGGCCGGTTGTTCCGGGTAGCCCACCACAGTGCTGCAATAACAGCCGTGTTGAGAGCCGAAGTGCACTGGCAGGAACTGTAGTGGGAGAAAATATAGTTTGTGCTAAAGGATCTGCACTGGGTTGTGTTTGTGCTGCGTGCAGCAACAGGATTTGGGGGATAGGGACCTGATTTACCCGACTTGTGTTGTAGAGGAGGACCGGAGAAGGCGAGACACAGTTGCACTAAAAAGCCATGTAGACAAGACTGGACACTTGTGTATGTGCATGGTTTAAGCTACACCTGAAGTTAAGAATGTAATGCTCTGTTTGGTGTGTGCATTATAGATACTGCTACTGTGAGCTCCATGTGTGCTGCAAAGGCTTCTGCAGGTGTGTCTACACATGCAATTAATGCGGCTGAATACATTCTGGTGCAGCTTGCAGTGGAGTTTATTGCTTCTGGGCACCTCGTTTGCACGTGTGTCCAGGACCACAGCACGTTGAGTTGGGGTGGAGCAGCCCTGGCTAGCAGGAGGCCCCAGGGGTCAGCTTGCCAGCCTGGGGTTGCTCCAACCCAGCTCAACATGCTACTGAGGGGCTGGCTGGGGCATGCAGGTGCTTCAGTGCAAGGCTAGCGAGCAGGCAGCCCCCGCGCCGTAACACCCTCATGCCCCAGCCAGCCCATCAGCATCTACATGTACTTTGTGGTGGAGTAAATAACTCTGCCGTAGGATAGCACTTGTGTCTGGCAAGACTATCCTATGGTGGAGTTCATTAGTTGACTCCGTTCTAATAGCACTGCATGTGTAGATGGTGACGTTTTACTGCAGAGCTAACTAGTCAGCTCCGCAAAAAATGTCTCGTGTAGATGCACCCAGTATTATTCTTTATGATGGTCTTGAAATAGTGCTGTTCCTTCCACATTTGCTCTTCCCTTCTTTATCTAGACTCGCTTCCCAGAATGCAGTGGAGTTTTGAGCCACTGGAAGTCATCCATCCATGCGTTCATCCTCCCGAAGTGACATTTGCTTTTGTTTTCATTCCCACCCTCCAGTGATGACAAAATGTTCCTAAATGGATGATGCATGGAAACCAGGGAGCCTTGAGCCATTACCACTGCTCACAGTTTCTGACCTCCTTCCTCAAGTTAATCGTTGAGGGTTGGTTTTTTAAGAAAATATCTTCACTTGGAAATATGGTGGGAATGACTCCGTTTCCATACACCTGGGTTTAAATTTAGATAGGAGTAAAATTTCAGATTGGACCCCTGAATCAAAACCCAAGTTATGAATGCTGCAGAGACTAAAAGACCAGCTCAGGACAACCCTTGCTTTGGAGTGGGTGTGTTTTATTAATTATACAACTATAATTCCCAGTATAATTTCACGGTATAAATGAACAGAGGTCTGCATTGACATTTAGAGCCATTGTCATGCGTTTTTTCTTGAAGTGTATTTGTAGGGCAGTGGCAAAGAATAGTTTTGAACAGGAGGACTCCCTTTTTTGAAGCAGATGCACCCCTTTGTTCGCCAGATTGTGGTGACGTGCTGATCCAACCACTGCTTCCTTGGCTGATCCACCGGAAACCTGCAGACCTCACACCTGCTCCCACTTTGACCTTATGCCCCATAGCTCAGTTTGTGACAACACTTGTTCTCTGTGGATTGGCTATGAGAAGGACCCACACAGTGTGCTCCCCAGAGGGTTACATTTGCTTTTGTTTTTTCTCCCACCCTCCAAATGCTGATGAAATGTCCCTGCACGGCAGCCCTAGAAAATGGCAACCCTCCATATCCACAGAAGGAGGTCCAACATGGACACCCATCCAACCATGCACCCAACCCTGTACTGATGATGAGTCACGTTCAGGATTAAGAGTGTCATGCAGCCTCCAGCAGCCTAAATCAATCAATCAATCAATCAATCAATCAATCAATCTACCTATTTATCTTACCTACCTCTACCTATCTATCTAGCAGCTTTATCTAGACTGGGAGTTCTTTGGGGCAGGGACAGTCTCCTACAACATGTATGCACAGCACTGAGTACAATGGGCCTCGATCTCACTCTAGATGCTCCCATAATAGAAATAATGAATAATGACAAGCGCTGTATTTTGCCAGTCTCTGTTGATCCCGTTCAAGGTCTTCCCAGTCATGCAGAAAGCTGGGATAAACCAAGTTTAAAAGGAAACCTCCAATCAAGGTAATTTTCTAAACCAAATCTCCAAACCAGTTGAAATGTGCCCCATCCTAGTTGGAACGGCCTTTCCTGCCAGGACTGTAGGCAGTGGCCATGCATGGGTATGAAAGGGTTGGGCAGTAGGGTCCAGCAGGTCTCTTCTAGCTTAAGATGGTTGAAAACTGAGCTGTTCTACCCTCCCTAAGTGGTTCTCAGCCTGATTTTATTTTATTAGCACATCCCCCAGTGAGCATGATAAGAAAGTCTTATTAGCTCATGTGGTGAAGATCCGATGCAGAATTAGTCTCTGACGCTGCTGTCTAGAGATAACTTCCAGCACAGGCTTTTCATGTCAGGAATCCGGCCCCACGAGAGCCTAATGAAGACTGGGTCTTCCCCATGTCGTTCAGTTTTATGAAGGCTTCAGAATTAAGACCATTTTAGTAGCACTTATTTCTTCCCCAGGCCCAGTCTAAACAGGCGTCTCAAGCAGGAGACTTTTTATTGCCGAGACAACGCATGATAAGGAAAGATCCTCTGCAAAAAAATTGCTCCGCTTAGGTTCGAAGAGTGGTCCCGGGGGTCTGATCCTAACACAGACTTGGCCCTTAATGAACATTAAGGCATTACAGCGGGCTGATAAGGCACTTTCCTTCAGAGTTTTCATTTCATGGCAATAGTCACAACTCCCAGATAAGGAGCACATACATTTTATTTAAGTGTGCTCACGCTTCTTGCTGGGAAGCTGGAACCAAACTGGCATCCATCAAACCCTTTTGTGATTTACACGAATACCTGATCACTCTGATAAGGGAAAGTGTAAGTCAACACCGGTCTGTTGTAATTGGGTGTTACCGGTGTAGATACTGAGCTGCTATCTCGGCCCTGCTGGACTTTACCTTCCCTCCGGAAGTACACAAAAAATGTCTCTAGGTTCTGATTTGGCCCCAAACAGTTGCAATGAGCTGTATACAATTTTGGAAGGGGTCTTGCCTTCAGAGCTGGTGAAGGAGACTCGGCACAGCTAGTTCAATAGATCTAACCCACCTAGCCAGGGTCATTTGACCCCAGCACTCTTTCCTGCCCATGGCAGGGGGTCGGACTTGATGATCTGCTCAGGTCCCTTCCGACCCGACCAACTATGAAACTATAAAACCCTGCCCAAACTATCTGTGACGTGGGGATTGGTTATGCTACCTCGGGCAGCCTGTATCCGTCTAACGCTTGGGTCTGGGACAGAAGTTTCATAAACCAGTTTGACCTAAATCAGTTCAGTCTGATACTACATTCAACCAGGTTTATCTTAAACCAGTTTCAGCCATTTTGAAACTGGTTTATGTGTGCTGGACTTCTATTCTGTTACAGGTCTGATCACTTAAAATGTGTGACTTCTGTCCTTAGGCTCGGGGTATGTATGATATACACAACGGCAGCACCCAGAAACTTTGTTAGGGCCTCCAGCTAGAGACACCTCCTGGCCTGAAGAGCTGACAGGCTCAATAGAGGAGCCAAGAGCAGCACAGAGAGATGAAGTGAAGACACTCCTATAGCTGGGAATAGAGCCAGTACTGCCTTCACTGCAGTCACAGGCAGCCCGTTCTCCTAGTACAGTGGTTCTCAACCTTTAGAAAATCAAGACCCACCCCGTTCGACTCCAGGCCCACCTTGGGAAATACCAGCTCCGAGTTTTCGCTCAGTTGTTGACCACAGAAAAATAGGAGAGCAGTTGTTCTGTTGCAAAAAACTCAGAGAGACCATAGCATGGCAGAATGGTTTTAGCACCCTGGATTTCTGTTTAAAATCTCTGAGTTAAACTTGTGAATCATGTGTGCGCATCTAATAGTGCTAATATCGCATTAAAATAGTGCATAATATTGCATAAAAAGATTGCATAATATTGCATAAAAAAGATGTATTTATTTTTTGTTGCAAAAATCTCGCTGGTCTAATAAAAGATGTCACCTCTCCCATGAGTCCCGATTCCAATATTGCATAGCACTCACTGACAGCCTTGAAAGGATCTCACGGCAGGCACCCTGGCTGAGAATCACTGTCTTTGTGAATCTGGCAGAAGACCCCCTCCGACTCCTCTCATACATCCCCAAGCCTGCCCCGTGGGACATACTGCCTCCTTAGAGTCCTACTCTCACAGCTGAGGGTCAGACCACACCCCAATTTGGGAAAATACCAGCATTGTCTCTAGACACCAGATCAACCAGAACAGTCTTTAAAAGGAGAGTCAGGGATGTATCCTGTGGTGTCTCTAAACCAGCGATGGGGAGACCAGGGAGGGTATCGAAAGCATCCACTCCTGCCGCTGTCGGACACCGTCGGACCCTGGGCTAGGTGGGCCATTGGTCAGGGGCAGACTCCAGGGCCTGAGCAGTGCAAGATCGGGCTGTAACTTGCTGATCCCAAATGATTATCCTGCATCAGATAATTGAGCACGCTGCCAGCGCCTGCTTTGTCTCTCTGCATGTTATTACTGAGGAGCTGAGCTCAGAAACAGTCGGGAAAGAGCTCCGGGACAGTGTGGAAGCACATGTGATGTCTGGTCGCTTATCTTTCCCAGGGTGGATCTTATTTGCAGCCTCTATGTTTTTATTTCCCCCCACCCCCATGTGACTGCGGGGAGGCGGCATCTCACAAGGGCACCGCATCCCGCTTTCCGCTCCGTACACCTCTATTGACCTTAAAGGTTTTCTGGTCATAGGAGCCCATGGATATTTTCCTGCGGGATGTGACCAGTATGCACTATAGGCCCTGGACCTCAGTGGCTGAAAAGGCAGTGCCGGGTTCGCTTGGCTTGGCAAATTTGAAACCCTCTCTTATATATGTATGTAGGATCTGGAGATGTATACATTAAGTCTATGCGGGCTGAGGTTTATGAGGATATTTCGTGGCTTAGTCTAAGTCCCTTGCAAGACATTTTCTTCCATGCGAAGCAAACTCCTGACGAAATTAATGAGCCACTTTCCTTCTTATCTCTCTTCCCTGTTATCTAAGTCCAAGGGAAAGGCTGGGAGCTGTGAGAGAGCCAGGACATTCTGCTTTCCAGGTCCTGCCCACAGATCTGCCCGAGTGTGGACAAAACCCCCACGGAGGTTTGTTGGAAATGGGGCTGCGAACTTTCCGGCTTTTGAGGCTGCTTTTCCGGGGAGACCAGCGAAGGAGAAGCGTCAACGGCAGAGCTGGCCATGCTCCTCGTGGGTCGCTGCTTTTACTGGAGCCTGCTCCCAAACTCCTTGCACGCGCAGTCTTTGCACTGACTCGAGGGGGAGCACAAGGACGGCAAAATGGGCCTTTTGTTAATCAAAGGCCCCCTTCTCTAACATACCGAGGACCCTCAACTTCCTTTAACCTCAGGCCTGATCCTATTGGATCAAGGCCCAGACTTTTAGAGACCCTAACTCCCATCCATTTTGAAGGGAGCTGGGATCCCAATACCTTTCAAAACTTCAGTGAAAGCTGGGGCTTCACAAGTGGCATTTGGAGACTTCGCAGGGCCAAGCCTTTACTGTTTGTCTAGCGGTTTGGAAATATAAAGCCCAAAAGTGCCGTTATGTTTAATGCTCATTCAGCCAGGTGATGGGTTTTTGAATAGGGGAGCACCCTTCTCCTCCAGCTTGGGCCAAATGTCTCCCTTTTGTGGGAGAAACAGCTATTTATTTTTTGGGGGGGGGGGGTTAAAGGCAGCTGAGACAACAGTAGAGAGAGAGACGTTTGTGCCAAGATGGAGAAGGGACTCATTATACACACAGGGTTTCTTTTTGGGCGTCTGCTGCAGCTTTGCAGGCTGGCGGAGGGCAGGGGACGCCAGGTCTGTTCCAGTAATCAAACCCACAGAAAGCTTTTCCTCCTTTCAATCGCCCCGGGGCCATGTTCCCAGGTGATGCCTGATTCTGAGCTGCTTTGATTTGGAGTGACACCCCAGGGTAGCAGGACCCTGCCGGTGTGACTCAGGGCCAGATCCACAGGGTGGTGTGACAGCCTTGCTCCACTGCAGATGTGGATTGATGCCAGCTGAAGATCGGGCCACCAGTTGCACGGAGGGGTTTAGCCGACATTCCTCTGCTTGCCGAGAGCCGAGCTACCCCCAGCAGCTTGTGGGATGCTTTCGGAAGACATCACAGCTAGACCTGTGGTTGTCTCTCAGAGAAAGCGGCCATCAAGCTCTTAATGGGACATTAAGATTGGGGACATGGGATTGAAAGGGCATAACCCTCTGAGCTTTGCCAGCGTTATCCTTCCACCTAAAAACCCCGTCTCCTTCCCTAATATTCATGCCATGAATGTACTTCCAAAGAGTGTTCATATCCCCTCTAAAAGAGCATTAATGCAGAAATCATTGGTCTTTACTTCTTCTTATTAAGCCAGCCTGGTCTAAAAGGTCAGAGCGCTTCCTGGCTCTGCCACTGTCTTTGGGCAAACAGCTTTACCTTCTCTGTGCCTCATTTTCCCTGTATTCCCTTTTCCCCCACTTGTCTACTCAGTCTGCAATCCCTTTGTGGAAGGAATGGTCCTGCGTGGGGTGTCTATACATCACATCACCTTGCACAATCCCAGAAGGAGCTTCTCAGCACAACTCATAAAACTAATCATTTGTGGTAACAGGCACTGCCATGTCAGAACTTCCCGGGGCTTTCCACTCACTCTGCAGAGCACCAGCCTCTCATTCCTGATACGTCTTCAGTCCAATTTATGTCCTCAGTTCACTCCATCCATCAGTCCTTTTCATGGCACATAAGCCTCCGGGTATTCATTCCCCAGCTTGTGATTAGGTGCTGTGCCCAGAATTGTGTAGGTGTGATCTCACACCCAGGCTGGGTGTGTTTGTTTGGGATTTATATTATCTGCTGTTCTTATTGTATTGCCTCTTAGTTTCCCAAATTGAAGTGTGCTTTTCTTAAGCAAATACATGCCATAGCACCTACCATCCGCATTCCTCATTCCTCGCTGGACTCTTTCGCTTTGTGCTCTGTCCACTTAGTAACCTCAAGGACTTATCTTGCTGGCTGCAAAGTTCTGCACGGGGCTTTTCTACTCTAAAAAAAAAAGGTTTCAGCTATTCCACTGTGATTAAAGCAGCAGTTATGCCCATATGAAGATCATTATATTGTTACAGCTTATTCTGACTACTGGTTCAAGGCACCTTCGTTCCAGTCTAAGTGGTTCCTCAGTAGGGTTTATGCCACTATCACAGTATGTGTATTGGTACACAACCACCTCCTCGCTAACACATGTATAGCTTGCAAACCTGGATCACGAAAAGGAAAATAATGGTCCAGGAAAAAACAAAAAAAGCATGCCCATGTGCTAGTTCAGATGTCCAGTACAAATCAGCACACTTTTATAGACGTGGAGCATTAGGATGATGCTCAAGTTGGGACCAGAATCTGCTGCAGTTCATGCCAGTGGTTAACTTACTGTTCAATGGGCCAGGTCTCAGCGCTGTGTTTTTAAACCCGGATCCTATGTTACTACTCATTGTTTTTGAATCAAAGAAGATTGCATTGAAATGTTTTACTGAAGGTGAGCTAGGGACTTGTTCCATGAAGAGGTCATTAAAAAACAGCAAATGCCTGTGTGTGAATGATACCGAGTGCACATCTGCGCTGAGTCCTAAACCCCCCAGATTACAACCTGAGCACTCACTAGATAATATCCATGTTCTTCCTTTCCTGCAGGAGTCAGTCCTTGACTTTAGGCATACAAGTACTGCCATTAGGAACAGGGAGGGTCTTTTCATTGTCTGCAGGGCCCTTGAGTCAGGCCCAGAGTCTCTTCATTACACATCGGTTGCAACACCTCTGCTTGCCCTGGGCAATGCTCCCCTTCTCTCTAGACTTGCACTTCTCACTTTCTTGTCATGCTGTGTGGAGCCCCTGGCTTGAACTAGAAGTGAATCTGGCCTAGACAGAGAGAGCTCCTCAGTTCTTTCCAATGGGTCATTTCTTTTTACTGGTTATTTGCATGCTTTTTCTGATCTAATCACAGTGGCTCCTGCTGATCCAATTACAGTGAAGTTTGTGGGCGCCTTGCTGTGAACATTTGCATGTGTGAAGGTTGCAGGAGAGAAGTTCAAAGGCTTGGGATAGTTGGAGCACTTTGAATTTAGCATAGAATGGCCTGAGCTCGTGGGTCTGATTCTGCCATGTTGAGCCACTATAAAGCAGGAGTAACTCTGTTGACATGAAAGGAAGTACATTGGTAGAAAATGGGCATATGTCTGTCAGGGTGAGGAATGGAAGAGCTTGTTTACAGAAAAACAGTGACTGTAAATATATAGCCTTTATTTATATAGATAGATATCTATATCTATATCTATATAGATATGGATATCTAGATAGATATATCTATCCATATCTATATAAATATTTATATAGATATATCTATATAGATATCTATAGATAGATAGATATAGATATATCTATATAAATATATCGATATAGATATTGATATAGATATATCTATCAATATCTATATATAGATATATCTATATCTATATCTATCTAGCTATATCTATATATCTATATCTATATATCTATTTATTGATAGATATATAGATATAGATATATAGCTAGATACATAGATAGATATAAATATATCTATAGATAGATAGATAAAACATATAGTTTTACAAAATAAAGACTGTAAGTAATGCCTATTAATATTATGACTATTACTATTACTGTTACTATTACTGGTATGTTATGCACTGGGCTCTCAGATCACTGCATTTTGTAACATTATGCATCTTTCAGAAAGAAGGCGGCAGGGTAGATTTCCACCTTATAGACTGACTAAATCAGAGATGCGTAGCATAATTTTTTGTAAAGCAGTGGCTTGCTTTATCAGAGGCTGACGACTACCTCTCTTCTTCAGAAGGCAACACTGATGGGCACCTCTGAAATACTGACGGAGATGATATTGTTGTCAAATCACTGGTGTTTTGGTCTGTTAGTTACTGTGTTCCTCTCAGGAGGCTGGGGAGGATGGAGGGAGAAGCAAAGAGAAAATACCTATACAGCTCTTTTCTAGCAAATGTCATTGGTAGATCTCAAAAAGTGCAATTAAAAGGCCAATAGCATCATCCCCATTTTACAGAGGGGGAAACTGAGGCACAGTGGAGTGAGGTGACTTGTCCTGCAGTCACCCCGCAAACTAGAAAGGCAGCTTCAGAAATAGAAACCAAGCCTTCCACGGCCCTGTCCTGCAACTGAATTGGACTGGTTTGAAGTCACCCCTGCCACTATTTTGCTACAATCGCACTTGTTTTGGATTAAAAATCCCCTCTCCCTCCTTTGTCAGTCATTGCTCTTCCCCACTTGGAGCCTTTGCTCTAGGAAGGGATTGAAGTTGCTGGATGGTAAAGGAGCAGAGAGATGCTCCCTGTTCCTGTGTAGCTACTGCTGAGCTCCCACCATGCACGGCTGGCGCTGGGAGCACCCAAAGCCATTGCTTTGCAGTTTGGAGACGGAGGAAGAAGGCTGCCAAAGGACGGGGTGGCCGGCTACACAGATGCCCTTGGGAAGCTGGACTCCCCGCCCAACCAGGGATCATAAAACAGGGCTGATCATGCACTGGGATGGGCTCCCTTTATTTTCGATTCAGGGTCACTGATTTAATTATCTTCCCTCCCCTTCAGAGGAAAGATCCTGCTAATGGAAACATTTTGGTTTTTTATGCCGGGGCCTTTCCCCATCTCATGCCAATCGAATCTGATAGGAATTAAGCATCTGAAATGACTAGTCATAAACCATCATGCAGCTTACAACCATTAAAAATGGGTTTGTTAGTTAGCTTTCCCAATGGAAACAGTATTAGATTGGTCGTGCACACACGCGCGCGTGCAAACACTTCCGTACACAAACAGCTCCCTGCTGTATTGGCAACCCACACATACTTTTGCTGTGCTCATTCAAGAAAAGCTGCCAAAGCAGATGACCAGACACTGGCTATAAACAAAAGCAAGACAGGATCTGTTGCCAGTGTCTAAGCTGGAGAACTGTTAACTAGGTCATAAGCAAGCCAAATTCATAGAAGGGCTGAGCAGAAAGCAGGTTTTCTATGTGTGGGGAAATGCCATGCTTTCCATCAGCTTTCTGTACCAAAAAAAGAAGGAAAAGGGAAAAAAAAAAAAAAAAAGATACAAACATGATTAAAAAAAAAAAAGGAAAAAAAAGCTCATTTTAAATTGAGGCTAATTGATCAAGTAAAATTTGGGGGATTGCTTTCCAGTTTCTTGACCTAGGCTATTAACAAATTGGAATGAAAAGCCATTTTCGAAAGCAAATCAAGAGATTCTGTTCTGAAATAAAATTGGAATAGTTTGACCTTGCTAGACTGCCCCTTTCCATTTCTTCAAAATGAATCGTCTCAAAACCAACATATTTCCATTAAACATTTCACTTTTGATAAATCCTCATTTCCTGATGGAAAATGTTCCATTGGAAAATGTCCAGCGGGTTCTAATCAATCATGCACAGAGTTAAGATCAAAAGGACAGAACAAAGTGATAGAACGGACAAAAGAATTAAAAATGGCATCAATAATGCAGCATATGCGCGTTTCTGAGGAGTTTTCCATAATCTAAGTCAACACACAGTGTTGCCGGTGCTCACAATTTGATCCTAAGTCTTGCAATATTTGGTATTTTACTGAAAGTCCCAACCTTTGGATTCAGTGAAGTGCTTGAGAATCTCCACTTCCCTTTGAGGAGATCAAACTTGCCGGCCCTTGTGGTCGCAGAGACAAGCGTGAAACTATGAACTGGAAGCTTAATGTTATGCCAGGGACAGTCCAGATCGTCCCCTATGTGATTCACGCAAGAATGTGGGCCCTGGTTTTTACCCTCAAATAGTCCGTTCAAAACTTCTGTGTTTATCTAGACTTGGGCCCAGCGTAAAAGGTTAGGATCTGTATCAAGATCTGCACTGTCCCATTGAAGGGGCTCTGGAATAGGCTTGAGGAAAGGTGTGCGGACACCTGGGCAGACACTGGAAAGGCGCCGAGTGAGCCACGTTTCATCCCTAACTGCTGAGTGCCCTCCGACTTGTCTCACGGGCGCCTCTGTTTCCCCTCCCAGACTTTGCTCGCATACACTTCATGCAGTTGCCTTCCCTTACAAAGTGTGTGTACAGCACCGTGCACAGCAAGGCCCTGATTTCAAGGGGCAGCATAATACAAACACTAACTAAGGGATAGGGCAGGATCTGGCCTGCAGTCTACACACCAGTGGGGGTCGATTCACATCTAGGTTTTCTCTTTAGACCTGTTCTAGTCCTCAGAAAACTGCTAGGAAATCTGTGACCCTCAAATAGACCCTCAGATACACCACGGTATAAACCTGCACCGCTAGTGCGTTGCGTGTGCTCTGGCCCAGACCTGGACTGAGCACAAGGACCTGAAGGGGTCTAGGAAATATGCCTTGCAGAGGACTCAGGGAGGCTGCAGTTGTTTTCCAGCTGACGGTGACTTCCTAGCAGTGCTACCCCCGGGACTCCTGGGAGGAGTAGCCTATTTTACCTCCTGCAGCTGGAGGAGGGAGAGACTAGGAAACTGGGGACTTAGCATTGCACGAGACAGACTTCGACCCCCACCGACAATGCTTTAGCTTGGTTACCTGGGAGGAGGAGACGGCTCCCGGCGTCTGCCTGGCATTGTCACGGCTATGATAGCATCCCTGCTCACTCACAAAGCCCACATTGTCATGGCGCGGCTGCAATTTCAGCCGCGTCCCAGGGTTGTCCCCAACCCTGATAACCGCCCTCGTCGAGGTTACTATCTAATCTGCACAACAGCGCTAACAATTCATTAGGCCTCAGCCTCTCGCAGGGAGGGCACTGGGCACTCAGCCCTGATAGACGTATCTATAAGCTCTATTTATGATGGGTGGGGTTTATTTTGATCCATTGTTTAATCTGCATTTGGACTGTCTGAAATGCTAACATCCCTCGCCCCTGCGAATGGTCCGGCCAACAAATGCAGCTGGGCTTGAGGAGAGTTTTGCAACTCTGCAGTATTACACCGTGTAAGTTTGCAGGCCCATAGAGGAGGCGAGGAGGAGGCAGGAGCCCTAGATAGAAATTCTGGCCCTATTTGAAATCAGCAGCGACATCCCCGCTGATTGCACAGCGGTCCCTGCTTTGTCACTGATTTGCACAAGGGCAAAAGTCTCTTTCTTCGGTGCCTCCCTCTAACTAATTGGGAATGACAATATTCACCCAGCTAAGAACAGGGTTGTGAGGCTCCGGTCAGGCTTAAAACTCTTTGGATGAAAGGTGCAATCGCAGGTCTCATGGAAACTAGGACAGAGCCAGCCGAGCCTTGAAGTGAAAGCACCACAGCTCTTCTCCTACATACACCCACCCATCCCACCCTCACCTGGCAGGTACCAGGAGGTGGTTTTCCATTTCCACCCTACTGGTTTTACTTACCTGGCAAGGGAGGTCCCCTTCTTCTCGGCCTTGAATGACTTGGTGTAGTTAGAGGGTGAAGTCCTGTCCCTTGCCATGCAGAAAGGTTGATCCCTGCAAGAGTCTACAAATGCCTCCAAATGCAGGGATCTCTGCTACTCCATTGATGGCAACGGGGGATTGCTCTCGGGGTTTCCCTCTTAGCTTCTTCCTTCAGCCTTTTGGTAAGGGCAAACAAGGATAAGGGGCATCTGAACTCCAAGGCCGCCGGGCTTGGGGCTTGCATGTGGATTTGGAAGTATCTGAAGAGCCTGGGAGGTAGGATGCTTGCTGGTGGCAGCGGCACACAGACTGGAGCAACTGAGCTCTGCTCCATTGATAGGATTTGGGACTGATTTGACTGATTTGTCCCGAGACACAAAACTTCAACAAAAAAACCCAACACTTCCAAACCAGACACTGCCAGTGTGGAGCCATATGGGAAGCCAATACAGAATAGATCTTGCAAACTTTTTCCCTCTGTAGACATGCCCCACTTATACCATTGCTAACACATTCCCCATTAGGATAGTGCCCCTCCATCTTCAATAGGTTTATCCGGGCACCAGCCCTATGGACAGACAGGAGCTTGATGGAAGGAAGGCTCAACCACAGCTCGTGACCAAGCAGAGGATTGAATGGGGGGATAGCAGGTCTGAGAGCAGAATCGGGCCCTTATTTTTGCAATCCTTGGGAGGTATTTGCACAACAGAGGAAAGGGGAGGCGAGCTGGCTCTGCGGCGCTATAAATAACCTCAGGATTTTGCCCGTAGCCTTGAATGCTTCAGAAACAAAATAATAGCAGTTTGGTTTCTTGTAGCCTTTTCACTCCTTTCCCAGCTCCCAGAACTAGGGGGTGGAAAGATGCTGGGACTGTGCAGGGTCAGGGCCTAGCGTCATGCTTGGAGAAGTCAAGGTTGATTTACCTCCGCTGAGGATCCTGGCCACTATAAACCCCTCCAAATATCAACCTCCCTTCTGGCAGTGGAAATCCAGAGTGGCCCGACCAAGATCAGATGGCTCGGACTGAGATCACAATCTGGGCAAAGCGGCCAAAGAGAACAATACAGCACGATCAGCCCCTAGTGCTCAGGCTTAAGGAATCCTTTTCTTGGAACGGTTCAAGATACTGCAAGGAAAGAGTCTGATTTATTATAGCACTCTCTGAAGCCAAGCTTGTACATAGTGTATTATAACGTGCAAAACACACAGGACAGGGAACAAAGCCCCTGCCCCAAAGCGTTTACTGTCTAAGGGTTGAAGTCAGGTCCTCGGTGAGTGTAATTCAACGGCGATGGAGTTCAGACAATTCACGCCAGTCCAAAATAAGTCAAGACGTGTATTTGGATGAGTTGGGGGGTGGGTTTCAAGGTCTTTGGACAAAGGGTCGAAAAGGGATTTAATTTCCCTTGCAAGCCTGTAAAACAAAAGCAGGGAAACCATTTGCAAAAAAGCAGCCCTGCATGCTAGATAAGGCGGTTGTTGATCTGTTTGATTTTAATAGCATTTTCTCAGATGCTGAAAATCTGGGAAAAAAACAAAGAAATTCAGCAAGGGCACTATTCCTTTCCTGCCCCCAGCAATATAAAATATATCAACTCCTACCTATTCCTGTATTCTTTCTATAGCCCCCTGCCAAAAACCCTCAGCTCTATGAACTCTGACACACACACAAGAAGACGTGTAAGAAGCTGTTTATCTCCCCGGAAAACCCTAAAAAGGGAGCGATCTCTTTAAAAAGGCTCTCTCCTTTTAACTAGAGCCAGGCAACGTTTTGCAGCAAAAATGAAGATTCAGCAATAGCCAAACATTGCACCAATTTGTGTGGGCTTCGCCCAGTTGTTCTTTTCAGAAAAAAATAAAAAAAAAAACAGAACAAGGGGGAGGGAGGGAAACCTTGAAAAAGACATGCTGAAAAAAATAAAAATTTGTATTTTGGCATCTTCAAAACCAACCTGTCACTTTTCCAATTGGAAATGACCTTAAATTCTATGTGTACAAGGAAATGATAACAAATACCTGAATTTGAAACAAATTGTTTCGCAACTCCAAAGAATTTTGTTCTGTCTGAAACCTATATATAGGATCAAAATATATGTGATAAAAAGTTTGTGATAAAAAATGTCGAGCAAATTTGTTACAGCTCAATTAAACACATACCCCCCCCCCCCACCACACACACACCATTTTCATGGCTTGTTAATGAACTGAAAAATCCATGATTTTTTTTCACCCCTGTTCAGACATCTGGGTTCCTCTTGCATGTGTGTCAGAGTTAAGGGCATATGGCAGTTTATACAAGAAGATGTTAAAAATGTTTCTCTTCACTTCAAAAGGAGCTGTATTTGAAAAGAAGGACATACTTGAAGCATGAGTCCTTCTTGTTATGTATGTTGGGGTTAAGGCTACATGGTAGTTTATGAATTCTTGGGTGTTAACTATTGGACTACATTGGGATTGCTCTGACGTCCACCAGTCTTATACTACTGGCTTTGGGCTGAGATTTTACAGCTGTTATACAGAGAGAGCTAGTCTGGTGGTTCGGATGCATGCTAAGTGCTGTGAGATAGGGATTCCCTTCCTGGCTGTGCTGTAGACTCTCACTATAACTTTGTGCAGAACAACTCTAAGCCTCAGTTTCCTAGTGAATACGGTAATAAGGACCTACCCTCCCCAGCAGTGCTGTGTGGCTTCACTCAGTGATTGCCATCAAGTCCTGTAAAATAAAATGAAACTGGGTTTCTGTGGACTGGAAGGGCCAGATTTCTATTCTACCTCGGTGGGAGTAGACTTAGCCACCTAGCTGCGATTCTGCCCTGCTCTAGTCCCTGAACTCCATTATTGCATCTACTCTTGTAAGACGTCATCGCTGACCCATAAGCTTAAGTCATAACAAAGCAGCCAGGAGGAAGAGGGACCCACACGCCTTTAGCATTAGCTGTCTCTCACGCTCTCAAGCAGGCTGGACTAGAACCGTACTTCAGCACCTAAACTTCCTGAGATGCCTACGAGGTGGCCTGAAATGGCTACTCCACACCGAACTACTCGTTACTGCTCTCAAATTAAAGCACATGGTAGAAGGTTAGACCAAGGGCATTTCAAGTTGGGCCTCACTGTGCAACTGGGAGGCAGGAGCTGGATGGAGACTTGGAAGAACTTCCTGATGAGGAGGGCAGCCAAGGACTGGAAGAGGCTGCCTGGAGAAACTGTGGCATCTTCATCCTTGAAAGTTATGTTGGACAGACACTTGGCTGGACCGGTTTAGTGAAGGGTGATCCTGCCTTGAGCAGGGGGTTGGACTAGATGACCTGGTGAGATCCCTTCTAGCCCTGCTTTCCTATGATCCTTTGGATCTCCCAAGATTCGATCCCATTTGTGACATCAGCTTCCTCTGTGAGCATGGAGGTAGATGTGGAGCTCCTCCACTCCCAACTTGCTCCCTATGAAAGATGATCTTGCTAAGGATTTTTCCAAATATTTGAGTTGGTCTAATAAAAGATATCAGATTTACCTCGTCCGCCAATGTCCTTAGACCCATACAGCTACAACCTACATCCCTATGAAGTGGAGTTTCAAGACCTGCCCTGTCTCACCAAGGATTCATTAGCAAAGGCTTGAGGGAAGGAAGTGCTAAGTGTTGTTACTGCATTCGCCTCCTCTTAACAATAATTAATTGTGCTCCCTGCTCCCGGGGCACTTGCCATGCCATGGTTTTAAAGCACTTTGCAAGCCTCATTAGTTTTCACCACTGCCTTGCAAAGTAGGTAAGTACGGCTGTCTGCATTTGACAGACACGGGAGCTGAAGCATGGAGCAATGACAGGACCTGCCCAAGGACTCACGGGAAGAGTCAGGACTACATCTGTAAGCTCCCAGCTCCCGGTTGGTGCTTGCCTCACAAAACCAGCCTCTCCTCTCTGAAAACTGGAGGAAGGCAAGCTCCAAGAAGCATGCTGCTCAGAGAAATCTATCCAGAGCCTGATTCAATCCTGTCCAAGTCAATGGAAAGAGTCTCCTTGACTTCAATAGGCTGTGGATCAGACACCCACGGGTTCATCAGTGAGTTGGAAACCACTTTGTGGTGTGGTAAGAGCCACTGTTCGGTGTACCAAGTAGCACTAAGGAGATGAGGCTGTTGTTCTTGTCTCACCTACCACAAAACAGCTGGGGCCCCCAGGGGTAGGGGACAGCCAGTTGTGCAGGGTCTCTGTGCATCCTTTCTCCCTGGTACCCTCCCAGTGCATCTCCATACACGACAGGGCCCACCGTGACACAGGGATACTCACAACTCGTGGTCCAGGTTTCACATTGATCATCCCCGTGGGTCAAAACTTAATTATAATCCCCTTTAATTAACCTCCCCCCACCCTTTTAGAACTGCATGAGAGCACTCTAGAAAAGGGCATATGATGGTCCTCCAACACACTGTATCCAGATCTTTGTCTGACTGACCTTTCTACTCCAGTATCCTGTATCCTGATGAAATGTGACAGTTATAATAGTCTTTTGTGTTCAGCATCAAGCACATATAAATAGTGTGTACATTTATGTAAGTGCATATTAAGGGAAACATGTAAAATCTTTCACTTAATGATGCATAAAGGCATCGTCCTTGGCAATTCCTTTCAGCGGAGGGTGATGGTCTGCTATGATTGCTTTGTCTGTAAGTCTGAAGATGGCTGATGAGACTGATCCAGGATGGACAGACTCTGTTATAACTCGGGCATGTGTTTCCATGCGGGGTGGGTGGCTCTGAGTGGGTTTGATTCGCGACACCTATTTCTGCTGCTCTGCTTTTCCATCCCGTTGTCATCATCAAGTTTCCAAGTACTGAGATCTTTGCAGCAGACTCTTCCTCCATTTGGGGTGGTCTATATATAGCAAGTTAGAGTCATAGTAATGTATAATACACAAAATATAGAATATGTATATACCATATAGTTATACTATTATATGCATATATATGTATCTATATGTATAGGTATAGGGATTAACATTAAGTTCTAGCTGACTCCTCAAAATGCAGGAAATTCAAAGCAAAGACTTGATTATCTTTTTAAAGGTCAACGTTAAGATGTATGAATTAAGATTTGACTTTCCACTGCAGTGTTCGGCACTGGTAACTCTGTTGTCTTGAGTCAGGTTATTCTGGATCGACATCATTATACATGAGGAGAGGGTTGGGTGAAATCAGTTGTCCTAGCTGAGGCACTCTGAGCTGTCAGGCATTTTTTCCCCCCTCGTGTTTCCTGGTGCTTTTCCATGGGGAGCTCTGTTAAAAACAAATGTCAGTCCTCTGACATTATGACAATGTAAGTGAGGCACAAGTGTGTGTATATCTGGAGCATTGCACAACAGAAGAGATGCAGCTGGATTCATTTCCATGATGCGGCAACTAAATGCTCTTTGAATTTGCAGTTCCATCTGGATGTGAAAAACAGTTAGACGAATGCAGTCTTCAGCAGCACGATATATCACCCAAGTGCCAGCCCTGTGCTCAGAGCTAGAAAACACAGACAGAGCTCTCCTTAGCTTGAAGAGCAGAAAGCTTTGAAGCACCATTGCTTTGAGGCTTTTAGCAATTCCAGGATTTTACTCCATATCTTTCCCTGACTTTTCTTGCCAGCCTCATCCTGTCTTAGAGGCTGCTTCCCTAAGAGTTTATAGTCTATCTAACACCCCCTGGTTTATTTGGGGGTGCAGATTTTACTCTGTAGTAGAAGCGGAGTGGACACGTTAAAATACACCAGTGTAAGTAGCTCAGTTTCAGAGTAATTACTGCTCAGATCAGGAGTAACTTTATCCCAGTGTAAATTAACACCGGTGTACTAGTCTGTCTGCTCCCACAACTGATGCACACCAGATCTCCCACCTAGTGGCCAGGCCTGTAACAGCACTGACGTCAGCATGCTCTGGATAGCCAGTTGTGTGTCCACAGGGTAAATCTGCTATGGAGTAAAATGTGAAGTCAATTATTTCATGATAACTTTGTCATATGGCCACACCTTGCACCTAACATTGCTATGTTGGAACACAGGCAGCAAAAGTGCCTTGAAAATAGCATAAGCAATCTAGACCTGTGGCAGAGGTGCTATCTTTTATTAGACCAACTAGATTTCTGCCCCCAAAATTGCAAAATATTGTATTTTTTGCAAAAATCGAGTTGGTCTAATAAAAGATAGCACCTCTACCATGAGTCCTGATTGCTTTTGCCTCTAGACCAATATAGCTACAACCAGGATACCTTGAAAATAGCACATCTCACACACAGAGCATGCCAAAGACATAGTCTGCATCTATATCCGATGAGGAGTAGTCTGCTCTGCTGCTGTTGGCTTATGTTAATACCTCGTAATCATAACGACAAAGATGTATGAGTTTACACTGAGTTTACATTGGATTTCCATGAATCCAAACCAGGGAATCAGAACAGCCACCTGCCCTTAACAACTCCAGATCTTAAATGGAGGGTTGAGTCTTGTATAGCTCCAGGAATCTCTGCAGCATATTCTGAATTCCTGCAGAGATGAGCTCATCCGAAGAATTTCGCTGCACTACTTGGCCATGTCTTCAGAGCACCAGCGTTTGGCGTTGCAAGGCTTTACTGAGCTGGCATGCACAGTCACCTCGCAGTGTGGACAGGTCCTCTTTATTGTGCAGTGAGAGAGCAAAAAAAAAATAGCCGTGCCATTACCTGCTCCCTGGAAACCCTTGCGCAGGTGATACACAAAGGAGGCAGAGTCCAAAGGAGCGCAGAGGGTCAGCCAAGTAACAATTATTAGAGTTATTATTCCTGTCTATGCAGACCATGATCTTATGTGACCTGATTACTGGAATTGGGAATGTTAGAGCACTTCCCAGTCATTTGCGGCTCGCTATCCCACCCAGGTAAAAGGTAGAGTGACCTGTCTGAGCTGGCAGCTGAGTCCCCATCAGCTGAGTGCTAATTCAGCACCCTGTGTCTTTAATCACCCTTCCTACCCACACCCTGGTTTTATTGTGTCTGCCTTTGAGGCTGTAAGCTCTTCAGGGCAGACACCACCTCATTACATGCATAGGTCAACACAGTCCAAGGTACTTCATAAATATGTAAGCCCTCCCTTTTGAGTGAAAATGGGCCCTTCCCTTTCAAACCCAGCCAGAACGTAGTAGGACACCCTAGCCTCTCTGCCCCTGAGGTACTGAGCTGCTGCAAAGGGTGATGATCGCTTTGTGCACTTCTCTGAAGTCCAGGCCATTTGCAGCAAGTAGAGACCGTGCATGGTAGAGGAGGAAGGCAGCTCTCCTGCAGCTCCCTGCGCTAGTGGATCCAAGGCAGGAGGAACGGCCCAGTCCGCTTACATGGGAGACCAGGCTGGGGGACCTGCTGTTGTCTACAGCCCTTAGCATCTTAAAGATCTGAAGCCCAAATCCTGCCCTCAGCCACCGTCTGCTTAGTACCCAGCACCGGGGGCACCCTGGGAAACCTAGGAAGTCCCCAGGATCTCTGGGGGAGAGCAAGGTGCCAGGCAGCGGTCCTCTGAGGCCGCTGGCACAGAGCAGGGCCAGCAGCTCCCAGCCCTACCATGGCTGGACAAGGGAGGAGATCAGGCTGAGGGGGGAGGATGGGCTGGATCCTTCCTGCCCTCTTGCCTTCCCCTCCCCCTCTCCATCTCCAGCCTCAGCTCCTTGCAAGCCTGGGCTCTGACCCCAGCGCCTAGGAGTCTGAGCCCGGGCAGTGAGCGGAGACGCAGCGGCGGCCCAGCCGCCTCCACCCGCTGCCCTACCGGCCTCTACTGCCTCGCTGCTGTCAGCGCACACCTCATTAATCTGGGCTGGCAGGCCGCAGGGCCCCGATCGCCCCTGCGGATCCTGCTCCAGAGAGGACACACGCACACGCATGACTGGGAGCTCCCGTGGGATGTGCCCCGCTGCATCCAGCGCCTGGGGCCTGGACTAGGTGCGGCCCAATCCAGGGGCTCAAGCAGAATGAGCCTGGCACTACTGGCAGCCAGACCCTGGGATGCAGCAGAATGCCCGTGCAATTACACACGTGTGCACTCATGTTGCAGGGCACGGCTTGCCAGGAGGATTTTAGGCTCATCATATAGTTTAGGCTAATCCAGCATGTTTTGCAGTTGACGTGGCTTCTTCTAAGTCATGGAGATACCATGATTTAAGGCTAGGACCTCCAACCTTGATATGCCAGAGGCAAGGGTTTCTTAGGGTGATCTCTTTTGTAGGGCCAGCTGCATAGCTGGGATAGAGTCGATCCCATAAAAGAGATCTTCACCCTGAGAAATCCTTGCCTCTTGCATGATTTCCGGACCGTCATGTCTACAACATCACTTTTACACTACCATAATCATGTATGCATGTGTACATACGTGCACGCATATACACATACATACAGGCACACTCATACATATGTGGACATTTGTGTGTGTACACATCTACATATGTGTGTATGAAATATTGTCGCTAAATCCCCTTTCTCTTCTTTAAAGTCTGGCTTAGACAAAGTGCGTGTCTGATATCTCAGTATATACCCCCAGCACAGTGCATCTAAACACCGGACGACCCTGGCTGATGGCTTCTCTAGTAATAAGCGGCATTTTTTTTTTGCAAGCATATCTCAGTGTCAACAAATATTTGCAGCTATTACAAAATCTACCCCCCCTCCCCCCTCGGGCGCAACATTTGGAAAATCCACTTGATCAAACGCCTTCCTGGTTGCAAAAGAACTGCAGTTTGGACAAAACCAGGCTGCTTTCAGTTGCCTTTGTTACTTGGAAAACCATTGCATGCCTTGTAAGGCATCATTTGCCTGGAATGGATTTGTGCACCAGAAGGTCCCCAGATCTGTCAATGCAGAGCCGTGGCAGCTCTTTCTAAGTCCAAGGGCTGTTGTATCTCCCCACATGCTGAGACATATACAGCTACAATGGGGAGTGTGTGTCTTCTCCTGGGGGGGGGGGGGGGTGGGCAGAGGTAGATGCACCTTATAGACTAAGATGCATAGAGAGCATGGATTTTCCTGAACTCGAGTTCACACCATCAGATGTATGAGTGACCATGGGAGGCTTTTCTTTTCTCTCCACTTTGCCTCTTGAATGTTTTTTGGAGGTGTCTGGATGTAAAACTGTTTCCAAGGCCAAACTCGAGGTCACCATTGACTTTCTTAGGTGTTTCTGGGGCAGTGTCCGAGGCCTGGGGGTACAGTTCGTTGTGCTACAAGTGCAGTTTGTCCTTCTAATTCCCTTGCCCTTTACATGGCAACCACTGGGCGAGCCTTTTGCAGTTAGTATTCAGGGCGATTCCTCTTCGCAGGGGAAAGCCAAGGATCAGAATGAGAAAGCGCAGCACAGGGTGCCCTCTATCAGCAAGCAGTAATTTACTGGATCCCCCATAGCAGGAATGGGGGTATTAAAGGCACCCGCCTGCCTCTTCTTCAACCAAAATCCTTTGAGATCGCTGTGTGCGCACCAACTCCCAAACCTGCTCTCTCTTTTTCTGGCTGTCCTTAGACATGTGCACATGTGTATGTAGGTGTATGCATATACACCTACATACAACCAAACATCACACTGCATATGTACATCATATCACTTTCAAAGATAAAACCCAAGGATCAGAAACAGTCTTCCAGGAACTCTTTTGTCCATTAGGCATGTGCACAAAAACACAAAGTTATTCACATACACAAAGCTTGCTTCTCTTTCTTGCTTGCTTGCTTGCTTTCTCCCTTCCTTTCTCTTTTTATTTCTTTCTTTCCCTTTGCTTATCTTTGTTTCTTTTCCCCCTCCCTTCCCTTCCCTTCCTTTCCCTTCCCTTTTCTTTCTTTCTTTCTCCCCCTTTCTTTTTTCTTTCCCTCCCTTCCTTTCTCTTTTTCTTTCTTTTCTCCCCATTTGTCTGTTTCTTTCTTTTACTCTTCTCTTCTTTTCTCTTCTCCCTCCCCCTCTCCCTCCTTGGAAAACCCGGAAGATCCCAGTGCACAGACAGTCCCTGGACTCCTGTTTTCTTGTCCTGGTCTCTCCAGCTTGATTCTGCTCCTGGGGCTTCCCCGCCCCCCCGCGACTCTTCCACGTGCGGCTGCACCCGCCCACCCGCAGCCCGTGTGTGTGCACGCGTGTCCCGCCGGTTCCCCCGGGCGATCGCAGCCTATTGCACACACGATACAGGCACAGCACGCATCTGATACGGCCCGAATCGTTTATGCATTGAAGAGGCGTTGGATACATACGGGAGAGCTCGTGCATCATGTAGGGACAACAGCCTGCGTGTGACACACATCGAATAGTTCATGCATTGCACAGATGTAGCACGGGTTTGATGTATATGAAATAGTTTATTACATAGGTATAGAAACGTTTGATAATACATCAAACACCTGGTGCATTACCTAGGGATAGCATGCATTTGATACAGAGAGCTCGTGCATTGTATAAGCGTACCTCATATTTGATAGAGATGAAATAGTTCTTGCCTTACATAGATATAGCACGGATTTGATACATATCAAAAAGTCCATTCATTGCGCAGACAGAGCATGCGTTTGGTAATTATCAAATAGCTCGTGCATTATATAGGCATAGCGTGAGTTTGATGATATATCAAATAGCTCGTGTATCGTACAGAAACAGCATGCATTTGACTTATAGCAGATAGCTAGTGCATTAGATAGATACCGCACGCATTTAATACACACCAAATAGTTCGTGCATCCTATAGGCATAGCATACATATATCAAATAGCTCGGGCAGCATATAGATACCACACGCATCTGATACCCATCACATAGTTCGTGCATTATATAGGCATAGCATACACTGGATAATATATCAACCAGCTCGTGGATTATATAGGTATAAGCATGCATTTGATACTTATAAAATAGTTCATTCGTTACACAGCTATATCATGCGTTGGATGGATACCAACTAGTTCACGCATTATATAGGCACGGCATGCTTTCGATATATAGCAAGTAGTTCGTGTATTATAGGTGTGTGACATGCATTGACTATACATCAAATATTGCGCACATAAAGATGTGCGCTAGACTCGATATAACATAGGCGCGCTATCCGCCTGTGCAACGTGGATACAGCAGAGGAACAACTGTATATCAACGATACTGAATGTCGGTAATTTATCGCCTTTAACACACGCGTGTGCTCACTACCCTGCACATACGCGAAACACGTGAGCGCCTGACACGCGCGGGCGGGTAGGACACGCACTATTGGGACGGGCTTGTCTGCACACACGAGCCGAGGTGTGGACACAGGCCAGGCGTGCACCGCCCACGTGAGATCACCCGCCCAGAATTTGGAGGGGGCTTTATTGCCCCTCGGGGCTTTGGTGCTCTCAGGGAAAGGCTTCCCCCCAGTGCCGGGCGTGTGCCACGTCCCCGGGCGCGGGGCTTGCTCGCTAGCTGGACTTCTTGCCTTGGGCTCCACGATCCCGCACTCAGGGCTCGTCCAGGCATTTCTCCCAGTTGTAAGGATGCATGCCTTCCAGATCATCAAACCCCTTCCCACCCCCAAAAAAACAACCACCCCACCCCACTCGGTATAAGCCTCTTATCTGCCCGCGGCTCTCAGCCGGCTCCGGGCTGGGGAGCGGACGCTGCGCCCCGGCCCTGAGCCGTGTGCCCGCGAGCGGAGCCGGCCGCACTGCCCCGGAGCCGGCAGCCGCCGGGGTGAGGGAGCCCCGGGACCATGGAGATAAAAAGGCTCCTGTGTTTGGAAGAGCCAGAAGACAAAGACAGGGAGAAGGAGCGAGCAGGGTCGGGCTGGCAGCGGCTGCGGTGCGGGGCGGCACAGCTGGACACGCAGCCGGACACACAGCTGCTCCGCGCGACATGTCTCGCAGGAGCTCACTCGTGTGTTTTGCGTGTGTGTCGTATGGCGTGTCTGTATCGTGTGTGGGGGTGTAGCTGTACGCCTGGGGCCATATATGCACAGTGTGTAAGTGTGCATACTTGCAGGAATCAGAACTGGTGGGAGAGGTGATGGCTTTTATGAGACCAGCTCGATTTTTGCAAAAAACAAAACAAAACAAAACAAAAAACCACCAAAAAAACCTTCTTTAGTTGCATAGGCAGACAAGGTTCTTTAGTTACAAGCTTTCGGGCACAAGCACCCTTCTTCAGGCATAGGAGAAAATATTTCCTTGCAAAAATCGAGTTGGTTTCATAAAAGCCATCGCCTCTATCACCAGTTCTGATTCTTTTTGCCTCTAGACTCATACGGCTACAACCTGGATACCTGCATATAACATGGATGTCTGTGTGTGCAAGCGTGTGTATAGATACATATTTCTCATATATACTCAAATATTTCATATATGCATGTATTCTATGTTTGTGCGTGTATACAGACATATTTCTCAAATATCCTCACAAATATTTTCTATATATGCATGTATTCTGTGTTTGCACGTGTATACATACATATTTCTCATATAGCCTCACAAATATATATAAAAATATATATGTATGTATATGTGTCTTCGTGTGTATATATACAAATTTCTCATACATATACTCACAAATATTTCCTATACAGTATATGCATGTATGTGTGTGCGCATGTGTATTCATATATATACTCACACATATTTCATCTCTACATATATGTATTATATGTGTGCGCATGTGCATACATATTTCTCATATATACTCACAGCTATTTCATCTGTTTATATGTATGTATGTGTGTGTGCATGTGTATATATATATATATTATATACTTACAAATATTTCATATATATAGTCATGTAGGTGTGTGTGTATATATTTCTCATATATATATTCACACATATTTAACTTATATATACGAGCAAGTATATATACATATTTGCAAAGTGTGTGCATCCCCGCAACGCATATGCATTTCTGTGTCTCTAGGAACTTGATATAAATTTGTGTGCATGTTTATATGCAGCATATGTGTGTATACCCATCGACCAGCCATGACAGAAATCATCCTCTAATCGCGGGACTGCCGACCACGGTGTGTGTACGCTTGCTATAAACACACATATACTATACACATATGTATTTAGTACAATGCAAGTATATATTTGTATAAAATATAGAATACGAGGAACAACTTACCATACAAAGTCGGCAAGGGTATTTTTGAACACTGCATATAAGTGCATATAAGTACAACATATATTTTATTGTGAGTACACACACTGCATAAATATGCATATCAAATGTGCAGAAATACCCGAAGACATAAATATGTATATGTATATATGCTGCATTTATAAATACATCCACACACACACATACATACACCCACACTGCATAAATATATGCACGAATATGCACATTAAGCGTGTAAACACCCAAAGATACATATTTGTATAGTATATATACATTATATATATTATATACTTAAAATATTTTATATATATAGTCATGTACATGTATATACTATGTATATAGTATATATAGCTACATTCATAAACACACACACATATAGACATACACACACACTGCATATAGTATATGTCTATATATAGACACAGTACGGACACCATTTGCCATTTCAAATTCTTGTCTATGTATTATGTGCACATATTAAAATATGTCCATAGATGGGCATATATAAAAGACGTATACACACGCATATAGACACTGCATACATTATGCGTCTGTATATAAACACGTAGTTAGTTGCCACTGCAAATTCGTGCCTATTCATGACCCGTCTGCATGCACCTCTCTGCAGCGCGTGTGCACGCGGGTAGATCACTGTAAGGCTATTGCAGCGCAGATCCAGCGGACGGGCAGCACACTCCGTAGGTCTCGGGAGCTCACCCTGTCTGTTTGCCAGGCCCAGGGTGCAGGAGCGTGTGCGTGGGCCGGTGCTTGTCCCCGCAGACATCCCGGTCGCCCGGTCCCAAGAGGGTGCCGGGACCCCCGCACGCACGTCCAGCCCCGGGGCAAGCCTGGAGGGCGCACAATGAGGCCTGGTGGTCTCTCCCGCCCCTGCGGAGCCGAGTCCCCTCCTCGTGCCCTCGGCCCCCGGGCCCGGCCGGCTCCTTCCCCGCTCAGACGCGGTGCCCGGAGGATCCGCGCTGCTCCCGCACTGCCCGGCGCTGGGGACCCGCCTGCGGCAGCTCTGCCCTGCCTTCTTGCCGCCGCTGCAGCACTGCTGTCCTCAGCATCTCCTTCTTCTTCTTCTTCTTCTTCTTCACCATTTCCTCTGTTATTTTCATCACCTTGATCGCTACTACATGATTCACGTTCTCAGTACCATTAAAACAAGTATCATCATCTTCGTGGTCTCTACACTTATGATCTCAGATTCACCCATTATCATGATCACCATCACCTTCGTCACCATCACTATTATTATGATCGCCTTCACCTTCACTATTAACAGTTATTCGCCCTTCCCTCAACGCTATTACTCTTCTCGTCTTCTTCACTATTCTCGTTTTTGCTATCACCATCACCATCACTTGGATCGGTATCTTGACTGCTACTATTATCATTATTCTCATTTTACTAGAACAATCAGAATATCGTTGTGATTATCATCCGCTTCTTCACCATCACTATCATTATCATTACTATAACTATTATTACTCTCATCTTCTTCATCACTATTATCGTTATCATTACCACCTTTTCCCTCATTTTCACTACCATCATCGTTATTATTATCATTTTCATCGTCACTATTATCATTATTGTTATATATTATAGCATATTAATTATCTGATCATCTACGATCATTATCCTTGTCACCTGGTATCACTAGCATCGTGATTTATAATGTATTATCATTATTATCACCTTTTGGTCATCTTCACTACTGTCATGGTCACTGTAATCACCCTCTTCTTCACTATTATCCTTATTAATATCCTCATAATCATATTCATCAGCGCTATTATTATCATTAGATTGTTCTCTTCGCTATTATCATAATCTTCGGCACCATCACTATTATCACGGCCATCACTATTATTATTTTCACCTCCACTATTGTCACTCTTATTACTTGCACCTTCTACACCTCTATTATAATTATTATCAGCAGCATCATTCGCATCATCTTCATCCCGGGGGCGCTGCCGCTGCGTCCCCCCCGCGTCTCCCCGGCGCCCCGCGCTCCTCTCCCCGCCGCGCCGCTGCCGTCGGGGCTTCTCGCCCCTCTCCTTCCTGCAAACCCACCGGCGGGCTAAGCAAAGCCCCGTCCAGGGCGGCCCCCAAATGACCAAGCGCGTCGTTAAAAGACAAAAAATGAGAAATAGAGAGAGGGGCAGAAAGCCCCCCGGCCGCCGCGCCCACCCCGCGGGGCAGGAGCGCGGCGCGGGGCTTTGCTCCTTCCCCCTTGCTGGGGCCGGGGCGGTGCAGGCTTGCTGGGGCCCCAGGCTGCCCTGGCCGGATCACAGGGGCAGGCGGCCCCTATCCTCCCCCCACTCCCCCCAGCAGCCGCCTTTGCCCCTGGGAGCGGCTGTCCCGTGCACCCCCGGGGGCAGAGGGCATCGCTAGCTGCCTGGCATCAGGGGGTGCCCCCCGGGGTGGGAGAAGGGGGCCCCCAGCCCCGCTCCCCGCCTGGCACAGGAGTGCCGTCGAGCAGAGGCCCCGCCCGCAGCTGCCCCGGGGGCGGTGGGTGGAGGGGTAGGTGTGGGGGGGGGAGCCGGGAGCCCCCTCCCCGGTGCTTAGCGCGGCTGGACTTTGCCTGGGTTTTGGGAGCAGGAATGAAGGCTGGCGCCGGGCGATGGTGCAACAGATACCGCCCCCCCGGCTCCCCTCCCCGCTGCTGCACGTGATGCGGGGAAACCAGTCACGGCGGGCAGCGCGGCGGGGAGGAGAGGGCAGCCCCGGGCTGCGGGGAGCGCCGCGCCTGCTGCGCCCGGCCAAGGTGGGTCCGCGCTCCGCTCCGCGCCGCGCCGCGCCCGGCTCCCCCTGCCCGGACGGGGCAAGGGCTGGGCTGGGCCATGGGGGTGGCGGGGAGCTCATCGCAGTGGGGAGCAGTGCCAGCGGGGGGAGCAGGGACAGCCCCCGGCTCGGCTCCGCGCAAACCCCGCACCAGCTGCGCTGCCCCGACGGCCCCGCGCGGAGCAGGAGGGACAGCGCCCGCCACGGAGAACCGTGGGAGCCACGAGAGCGCTGGCCAGAGCTGTGCTATAACACTAGACGTGATGATAATAGTCGCTATAACCATCAGAGAGACGGGGTGCGAGCTCCATCCCGGGCGGGTTTGAAGCCTTGCCTGGCATGATCTCGTTGGGGACGGTCTTGCTTGGAGCAGGGGGTCGGACTAGATGTGGCCCCTTTCGACCCTCCTTTGCGAAGAGTCGGTGGTAATAATAATTAATAATAACCATCATCATGACAGCATCGGTAGGAAGAAAGATAGACTCGTGGAGACGCGGGGCTGGAAGAGACCTCCAGAGGTTCAGTCTAGCTCAACCTCCTGCCTGAGGTTATAATATAATATAATATAATATAATATAATATAATATAATATAATTCAGTGTAATACAATGTAATACATTGGTTTCTCTTCAGATCGCACAAATCTTTCGCCTGTTAATATAACGGAATAGATAGGATGAATATAATGAATAGCATTGGTAGAACATAATATAATTAAATGAAATGAATATGATATGATAATATATGATATGATAATAAAATGAATATGATATACTATCTCACTAATATAATTCGTATAATATAACCTCAGACAACGAATATAATCAAATGTCTATTACTAATAATGCAGAATCCTAGAAAAGTGGGATTGGAAAGGACCTCCAGGTCATCTAGTTCAACCCCCTGCCTGAGGCAGGATTAATATAATATAATATAATATAATATAATATAATATAATATAGATATGTAATGGACTATGATGCAGAATAATGTAATGAATGCAGTGAACGCCGTGCAGTGCGAGCCGAGGAGAAGGGGCTGGCAGGGCCCCCGAGGCCGCCGGCGCGGATCGGCCTGCCCCGAGCGCGGCTCCGCTGCCCGCGGCTCCTTCCTCCGCCCGGGCCCGGGACGGGTCTGGCTCCGCTGCCGGACGGCGCTTGGCTTCCCGGGGCAGAGCCGCCCTCGGCTTCGGAACTGTGAAATCGATCAAACGAGCAGGCTGCAAATCGCAGCGGGTTTCCCCCAAATCCTTTTGAACGGGGGAAGCTTGTGCAGAGACACCCGGCGGAGCTGGGGCACGCGGAGCCTCTTGGCCGGGATCGGGCCCTTCTTTTTTCCTTGGCCTCGGGCTACTTTTTAATTTTTTTTTTTTTTGGTAAAGCTCCCTGTTTCCTCCTGGGAACCGCGATGGACCTAGGGTCCGGGCTAACCCCTGTCTGGACCTCGTGTGTGTCCGTGCATGCAAGGGACAGGAGTGTGTATGTGTGTGGGCATGTGCTTGTGCGTGTTCATGTGTGTATATCTGCGCGCAAGCACGTGTACATGAGCGTGTGCATATGTGTGTGTCTGTGCGTGTGCACCTGTATGTGAGTGTGTGCATGTGTGTGTGTGTGCAAACATGTGTACATGAGTGTGCATATCTGTGTGTATCTGTGCATGCTTATGTATATGTGTGTGCATGTGTATGTGAGTGTGTGCATATGTGTGTATCTGTGTGCAAGCATGTGTATGTGAGTGTGCGCATATGTGTGTGTGTATTTGCATGTATGTGTGTGAGTGTGTGCACACAGGGAAATAAAAGGATCTGAATGTGGTGGTGCGGGGGTGGGACTGTGTTCTTGTGTGCAAGGGGGTGGGTGTGAATCCATGTGCATGGGGGGGTGCCTGTCTGCACGCAAGGCTGCATCTGTATAAATGTGGGGATGTGTGTTCTGGTCTGGCTGGGGGGAGGCATGTGTGTGAATTGAAGTGTGCTCTGTGTGTGTGCATGTGTGCCCTGGGGATGTGTGTGTCCATGCACTAGTGTGTGCATGCAGTCATGTCTGTCTGTGTGTGTGTGGTTGTGTGCATGGGGATCTGCAAGGTTGTGTGAATAAGTGTATATCGGTGCAGGAGGGTGCATGGATGTGAATGCATGTACGTGGAGGGGGATATGTGTGTGTATGCGTGTGTACCTGGGGATGTGTGTGCAAGCAAATGTGTGTGTGCATGCAGATGTATATGCAGACAGGGATGTGTGCACATGTATGGAGAGGGAGTGTATATGCGTGTGCATGCATGAAGACGTGTGTGTGTGGAAATGCATGGGTGTGTATGCCTGGGCCCAGGGATGTGCACGCATCTGTGTGTGCATACATCGGGGTGTGTTTATGTATTTGTGTGTGTGTATGGGGATATGTGTGCCTATGTGTGCACGCACATCTCCTGCCCCTTTCCATTGTGGGCTCAATCGCAGTTCTCCCCCCTTTGCCCGGGCCTGACCCACTTTCCTCTCCCGCAGGTGGGTGCGGACGGACAGACGGACGGACGGACTGACAGGACAGGACTGGACAGGCCTCTTGGCCACATGGGGCCACACTGCAGCCGCTGAGCCACGAGGAGAGCCACAGGGAGCCACAGCCATGTACCAGAGCCTGGCCATGGCGGCCAACCACGGCCCCACGGGGGCTTACGACGGGGCGGCTGGCTTCATGCACAGCGCTGCCGCCGCCTCGCCCGTCTACGTGCCCAGCCCGCGGGTGCCGCCTGTGTTGCCCGCCCTGCCCTACCTGCAGGGCAGCAGTTCCTCGCAGCCGGGCAGCCCGGGCTCTGGCCCCTCTCTCTGGACTCAACCTGCGCCCGACGGCACTGCCTACAACCCCGGCTCATCGCACCCGCCGCCCACCTCTTCCCGCTTCCCTTTCTCCAGCAGCGCCCCGCTGGCCTCCTCTGCCTCTGCTGCTGCTTACAGCAGCCCGCTGAGCCTCTCGGCCGGCGCCAGGGAGCAGTACAGCCGGGGCTTTGGCGGCTCCTACGCTGGCCCTTACCCGGCCTACGTGAGCCCCGAGATGGGCAGCACATGGACAACGACGCCCTTCGACAGCTCCGGGCTACACAGTCTCCAGAGTCGTGCTGCGCCAGGGGCCACAAGGCACGCCAACATAGGTAAGCCCCATCCTGGCTTCTCCCTACCAGGGGCATCTGTCCCCTCCTTGACTGCAAGGGCTCAGTCTCCTTCCTGCCATCAGGGGCATCAGTTGCCTCCTGGGCACTTGGGCATCCAAGGTATCCAAGCTAGCCGGGGCAGGCAGAGCTGCATGGAGGAGTCCATAAGACTGGCTATGGACCGGGTCAGACCGTAGGTGTCTTGCCTGGTCTCCTGTGTCACACAGTCCGCGGTGCCCACCAGGTCCCCAGGACCTCCTGGTCAGCCTCCTCCTGGCCCTAGCCAAGCTTGCCATTTATCTGACCAGGAAGGAGGGTCTGGCCACGGCGACTCCCAGGGACCATTGGATCACTTTTATGTTCCTAGTCCACTCACATGTCTGGGCCGAGTTTCACTGACCAGTGTCCACTGGCTCCTGGGACTCATTCAAGGGCCAGTGGGCACTGGCCAGTGTGGTCTGTTCCATGTCCACCCTTTGGTGCACTTATTTTGAACCTTGGACCTTCACCCATCCTGTTTTCTCTTCTGTTGACCCCCAGACTCAGCAGATGCATACCCAATATCCCGCTCAAATAACCAGGGCGGCTAATAGTTGCTTTGTGGGTGTAAAGCCTGTGTTTCTGATATGCATCCAATAGGCCTGTGTCGCACAGCAGCAGAGAGCAAAGGCTGAAAGGGAGAGTGAGCAGGGTATGAGCAGGATCAAAATTCCCTGTTCCTCTCTCAATTGCAGCCTTCAGCATTTGAGGTCTAGGAAGTTCTGGTTCAGAAGTTGTCCCTTTAACTCCTGCACTCAATAGCCACTGATGCCTCTTTCCTCCAAGAATTTGTCCGTTCCCTTTTTTTTTTGAGGGATCGGAGGTCATTGGAGCGCCGAGGTCCTTGAGCGTTGAGGTCCTTGGAGCGCTGCAGTGGGGTCTGGAACATTTTCTTTATGGCGGGGGTTGTTCTTGGGAACTAGAAGAACTAGATCTCACTAGGCAGGGGGCTGCCTAGCGAAAAACAGAGCCCTGGGCTTGCAACCATGTTTGCACCGGTGTGCCGTTGTTTCAGATAAGAGCCGTCGGGCATTGATGGCAAGGCCGAGATGCACCAGGGTGCTCATGCCAGTGATTCTTCACCAGGAAGCCGCGGGTGCCTCGAGATCCTTTCAGGGGTGCCATGCAATTTTGCACACCAAGGCGTGCACACATGCTTCACAAGAGGAAACCAATGATTTCCAATTAGTGCAGAGGATAAAAAAAAAAGTGTAAAAAGAAAAAAAAACCCTCTGCCCGGTTAGGATTTTTTGAATTCTTTGCAACAGAAAAATTGCCGTGTTATTTTTCCATAGTCAGAAATGGAGTGAAAACTTAAGAGCTGGTGTTTTCTGAGGGGTGTCTTAAGTCTAAGGAGGGGGAGCTTGAGTCTAACAAGGGGGCCCTTGTGCCTAAAAAAGTTGAGATGCATTGATTTAGGTGCTTGCCGTCTCTGGAAAAAGCTAAACGGAGCAAGGCGTGTAAATGCTGTTGTGGCTGTACAAACAGCCCGGCTGGTTTGGCAGGAGCCTTTATTGGACCGACTGGGTAGTTGGAAAAGGTATTTTCGGGCCCAAAATGCTCTTCCTTAGGTCTGGGGAAGAAGCAGGTTCAGCCTTGGTTTAAAACCACAGCTGCGGTCTCTGTATGTAGGGTGAAGTGCTTTGGGAGCAAATCCAGGACAGGGCTCCGCTGGGTGAAATAGTGAACATGCTCAGTCCCTGAAGCCCCTCGAATTGCCACGAGGGTCCAGGCACGTAGTTTGCGAGCCGGGTGAAATGCATGCATTTCGTTTCCATAGCTGATAATGGAGGGACATTGTGGTTATTAGTAGGACCAAGTTTGACCAGAGAGAAAAGTGAAGGGAGGGACAGAAAAGGACCTCTAAAGTCATGTCATTCTTTTAAATCAGTGCCCTAACTTTTCCAAGGCGTTGGGCTAGCCAGCTCGCTTTCATTGAGCTGCCAGACCGAAAGGCTTTCAAAAAAATCAGGTCATTTATTTCAGAAATGTATTTGAAAGGATTAAAAAAAAAAAGGCCCAAGAGGCTAAAAAAAAGTTGCACTTTTCTCTTGAGGCAAGATGGTGGAGAGGAAAGCCGTCCTGTGGGAAAGGAAAAGAAGTGAGTCCCGTATGTAATCCCCAGGTTATAATCTCTTGAATCCTGTTTGTTCTCCATGTTCCCTCTCTGGTGGTATTTATTTAGCCTCAGAGGTGTAGTTAAAAATAAAATGCAGTGCAAAGAAAAATGACTCAAATTTGTCCATAACGTGTTTGAAGATAAGAGTGTTTAACCTCCACCAGGAGCACAATTTTTCCCCCTGTGCCCAGTCGGATTTTCTGCAACTTTTTTCTTCTCCTTGAAAAGTTGCACAAATAAAAAGCTGGTTCTGCGGGGGAGATCCTGGCTTTCCAGCTCTTTCAGGCTTTTTTTGTGGTCGACACAGAGTCGTTTAATAAAATACCGGGCATTATTTTAAGGACAAAATTTGCCCCTGCCTTGTGTTACCAGCAGGATGGTCAAGACAGGCGGTGTAACAAGCCCCAGAGCTGTTAAATATTCCTCTGTGCATGAAAAGAGGATTATTTTGTAGACCTTACCTTAAAAAAAACACAACCCTTTGCAGTGACCATAACTAGGGGGTTCTTAATAATTTTAAATGTAAAAACAAAATCGAAGTCTGTGATTTCCCCAACACCCTACTCAGTTCTTCCTTCCTCTTCATTTCCCACCCAACGGCCTTTTGTGTCTTTTCGGGCCTGATCCTTTCTCTGACTTAATACAGAGCAGAGTTTTTGCTATCAGGATTTTAATGACTCCAGCATTCGCCCCCGAAACGGTGTTTGAAAGTCCCTGGCTGTGATTTGAAGCTTGCAGAGCAGAGGTTGTGTTCCCGGTTGTGTTGTGTGCAATGCCAGGCATATTATTAAGCCAACCGGGCAAATCGAAATAATAAATCGTTGGCATGCGGCAGTGGAGAGAAGAGCAGAGGTGGAGCGACTGGGTCTGAGATTTAGTTCTAGGTTTGAGATCAAACCCCTTAGGCCGCGATGCAGGGCCTCCCCACGTATTTTGGAGTCAGTCTGTTTGGATCTGCTTGCAGAGTCTGGGGTCTCCGGTTTTTAAAATGCAGGGGAAAATAATGAAGTCGCAGACATTGAAACTGTGCCTAGGAGCTGGGTGTGACAACTGTAAATGCGGTATTAAAGCCCAGGGATCCTTTTAAGTGCAACTGCGTGAGATCAGGTTATTTTGGGTGCAAATCTTCCTCTTTGCTCGTCATGCCCATTGTATTCCAAGGGAATTTTGCCTGCAGGACCTGCCCATCAGTATTTAAATGGGAACAAAGATTACTTCCAGCCAGGGGCTTTTCTAACCTAAGGGGATACTTTGTAGTGACTGTACTTTTCCAAGTGTTGGTATGAACCACGCAAAAGTTGTAGGACAGCAGTTAACAAGCAAAGAAGCAGGGTCTTTGCTGGCTGGCTTCCTGGGGAGGAAGCCTGGATGAAAAAATTGAATTATTTCAGGAAAGAAGGTGGGGTGGGGGAAGGCAAGAAATTACGCGCCGTGTTGTGTGAAATGGGATTAAATTGTTCCCCTGGAAAGAGTCATTTACTGTTTGACGGAGAGCCTCACACGCTTTGGTTAAAATATATTTCAGTGGAAAGATCAGCGTCTGCTCTAGGCACGGAGCAGTTTGTAGCGCAGTGGTGGCTTCAGATCTGGTATGACTTGAATACAAATTATTATTGGTAGTAGTAGTATCATCCTTATTATTGTTATCCTTATTATCATTATTATTAACTGCTACAGGCTTCCCTGAGCCACAGAACTCATGCAGGCACCAGGAGCTCTGTCCTGCCGTTCTTACTTGCTTGTTATTTCCACTGAAGTCTATTTTCTGGAGCGATTGGCTCGGTAGGACTGTTGTTATGTTATGTTTGTGCGTTAGGTTTAAAAAGAAATGCAAAACTCTAGACCTCTTGGCTCGGAGATGATACCTTTTATTAGACTAAAGAATTGCAAAAAAATGATCTTTTTTTTAGGTTTATACAGCGTGTTGCTCCTACGCTGGCTTAAGCACTAGGGAGTCCGGGGCAAAGAGCAATGGACAGATTTTTCCAAAGTGCTGTTAGTGGTTTAGGATCCCAGTTGGATCGAGGCTCATCATTCACTTGGACCCGCCTGCGAATTTTCCCCAGCATAATCCCGAAGTGCCTTGTTCACCCTCTCTTGGGATACAAATCTCTGAGCATTATTATCATACCCTGAATGGGAGGTTTGGGGCTGTCTGGGCATGAACTTGATCCAAGCATTTGTTTTGATGATGTTTTAATGAATTCCTGCCTTAACGATGCGTGAAAAGAACTGGCTTTAAAGTCTGCCTTTCATGGTCACCGTCTGCTTTCCTCGCCTGCCACAGTCAAAAGCCATCTCCTCTTCTTGAGCATCTTGAAAGCTCCTCCAAAATTAGCAGAGCCATGTAACCCGCCAGGCCAGGTGAATCCACATCCCCTAAGAGGGAGGGAGAAATGAAGTCTAGCCCCCAGGATGCAGGCTGAGGAAGGGAGAGGCTTGCTCAGTCCATGCACCATAAAGACAGTGGGTTAGATCTAATCTTATTTTACCTCCCATGCAACCCCCTTGAGCTACTCATTCTCCTTTCACGGATGCCGGTTCAGTTCCTTGCAGCTGCTTATAGTAACCTAGAGGAGAATTGGGCTCCTTGATTTTGCTGGGGGCTTATCATGGAAGGCTTTGTCGGCCATTCATGGGATTATTTTTCCCCCACCGCAAACCGCAGAAGAAGGCAAGGCAGGAGGTTGTCTGCACGGCAGCTTTGCAGCACAGCAGCCGTATCTGGAAAGATCAAAGCCTGGAGCAGAAACCATCCGCTTTGTAGGAAACCATCTCCTCTGTTGCTGCTCAGAGATGTTGGGGCAGATCAGAAGCTTTCCAAGCAGGGGTACGGGCAGATATTTGCCCTGTAGCATCCCCTGGTTGACGTCCATGTGACTCTGCAGTCTTTGTGCTGCTGCAAGAAGCACCGAGGTTTCCCGCACGTCCAGAGAGGTGACCTCTGTGTGTGAACGGCTTGTGAAAACAAGAACGAACATTACCTTTAATTATATGGACAAGGCAGAAAAGTATATTGAAAAAAAGATTTCCTGGAGTGTATCAAATGCCTCCATGCGCATGGACTTTCAAGGGTATACACCTCTTTCTTTCTCGTCACACGTTACATATGTGCGGTGCCCACCTTAAAAGTCAGCCCTGCAATATTTAACTCGCATCCCGGGGCATAGAGGTGGCTCATTTTCTGAGTCAAGTCCAGTCCTCAGTTATCGCAGGCAAACAGGCTGTGCCAGGCCCTTCGGAAGTGCATTTGACTCTATTTTAGAGCCATCCAGGCCCCCAAACCTCTGCTGGTTAGTGACCTCTTTCTAATTCCCAGCCTAAATTGTCTTCACATCCTAGGCCTCACCAAAAAAAAAAAAGCTGCGAGACAGCCCCCGCTGAGATGGTTTATCTGAGTGGGAATTGCTAGCTTCAGGGGGCCACCCCTGGCCTGGCAGACACCGAAGAGGGCACTCTTGTTGAAACGAGCCATGGTGCCAGCCTTGTGCCAGTGTGACTCCGCTGCCATCGGTGCAGTGACATCATGGTAAAACTGGCTCAACAGACACCTGAAACAAGACTCAGGACTCCCAGCAAAAGCAGTCTGTGGCTCAGACACACGAGCTTTTGTTTCCCCCCCCACCAAAATCCTCAAAGCTGGGGCATCTCGCTGGCTTTAAATGAGCTGACATTTTAAGCAAATGAAGGAAAACAATGACATGCAGAAATGCTGCTAATACCTTGTCAGCTAAAATACTGCCACTGCACCGCTGCAATTAGTACATTCTCACTGCATTTCTTGAATTGCTTAGAGAAAACATTGCAATCTTAAGAAAAGGGGTCTGTCTCTAATACCGTAAAATTCATCTAATGCCTTAAAATTCTCTCTCCCCATCCACAGGCTTACTAATATAATAATAGTGAAAGACTTTAAAAAGCGTTGATCTCTGTGAAGTGACTACGGGTTTGGATGTTTGCCACCTTTGTGGAGCAAAGAGGATAAAGTTCTCTGAACACGTTACGGTTAATCGGGGGTTATTTACCCGAGGGGATGTTCCCAATTCACTCCTGGAGGCTGGGTAAATCCTGGTTTGGTTGAAGACAGAGGGGATTTTCTCATTCACGGCACTGGGGCCAGGGTTTTATTCCAAGCAAACAGGATGCCACCCCCCCCCCCCCGCCGCGCGCGCGCACACACACACACACACACACACACACACACACACACAGCTGGCAGGATGATAGCCTGCATTTGGGAGCCTGCAGGCGACCCAAAGATAATGTCTGCAAAATTGGCATAATGGGGGGCACAGGCCTTCTTGTAGACTTGACACGAACGCTTGAGCCGGATGTATTTCTAAGCCCTTGGACACGTCTTCACTAGGATGAAAAGTGCATGTGCTCGTGTTGGTGAATTCAGGGCTGGCCCGTGGGTGAGCATTTAACGATGCAAATGCAACTCCGGAGGGTAAAGAGCGATGGCAAGGAAAGCTTTCGTACTTTGTCCCTTGAAAGAGGGAATACTCCGTTCTCAATGGGCAAAATATCTGGGGGTTTGATCATTGCAAAAGCAGGAGCCTTTTTAAATCGGCAGTGTTCAGCTGAAAATGCACCGATTAAAAAAAGAACCACTCTAAAAAGAAGAACTGCAAGACTGCAGTAGTGTCCACAGACTCCAGTGGGGCCTGTTGCATTAGAAACGGGACTTATTAAAAATGAAGAGACCAATAAAAAATTAAAAAATCAGACTGGCCAGCACGGAGCTGGCCGCCTCGGCCGGCTCTGATGGCAGACTCAGGCCCCCCCTTGCAATTGCATCCTGCCGTCTGCATGCAAGGAGAATTCCAGTGGCCGTGAGAGCAGCTCGGGCTGGACAAGAACGTGAAACTACAGCTCTCAAAGGCTCCTCGTTTCACTGGGAGGCCTTTGCTTTAGCCCTGGAGTTCCCTGCATTCCACCTCGGTCTGGTATCGCTGCAGTTTCATGGCTGGGAGTGAGTCATGTCAGCAAGGCAGAGGTGTTGCTGGGGGGTCCAAGCGGGGTAGCTGGGCCGGGGGAAGGAATCCCATTGCATTAGGAATCTCCCGCGGGAATGCTTTGGTTGCACCCCTTATTTTGGGTTTCCCTTCGTATGTACAGGCACTGGGAGGCTGAGAGGTCGCTGTGGAGCGGGGCGGTTAGCATCTGGCGCTTAGGCTGTTAGAAAATGAATTAGGGGTATAGCCGTCTTCTGCCCCCGATGTCGTCGGTGCGCTTGGCAAGAGAGCCGGGTCCTCGAAGCTGACAGATATGGGCTTTAGATTTGCTTGCACTGTTCGCCAGGTTGAGGTCTGTACGGCAGATTTCTGTCGGTGCTGCTGTTTGGCCAGGATCTCGAAGAGGGGTGCTCCTTGACCGACAGGGCTGTGCCTGCACCAGGCTCCGACTGGCCAGATGGGGCTTTTGCTGCTTTCCCTTGTGGGGCTGGGGTGGAAGATAGCAGCAGGCGTGCAACTTAGCTGGGAGATGCTGTGTCCCTGCCAAGGAAGCTTTGCTAGGACGTACACCAGTATAGCTATATAGGCAGTGGTGGCCTTAGGGTTGCTGGGGCCCTGGGCAAGACAGTCATTTGGGGCCCCTTAGAAGCTTAATTTTGATGACCTGTAAGCACGTTGGACATTTTCGAGCTCAATTTCACTTTGCCCTCTCCATGAAACTGCAGTGAAAATATTTTAATACAATGTTGAGAATACAAAGAGGTTTTTTTTTTTTTTTAAATTGAGCTATATTCTAGTTTCATTCTAGGTTCAAAATTTTGGGGCCCTTAAAGTGTGGCGCCCTGGGTGGGCCCCCAGTTTGCTCTCCCCTAAGGCCACTACGGATATAGGCAAAGGTCTCAAAGCAGACCCAGTCGGAGTCAATTCACCCTCCGATTCCCCTGGAGGAAGGCCTCTGTACTTCTCTGTGCGGTTGCTGGATCTCGCTTAAATACCAAAGGAAAAAAAGTTTGGACCAAAGTGATTTAAAAAAAAAAAAAGCATTCACAGAGTTCCTTCTCCATTTTTAAATATTAAAAAATGACAAGTAATCTGTCAGGGAAGGTTGTGTCTGGGCTTTTTTATGCGCAACGCGTCTGGTTGGAACCAAGCGACCTGGCAGCGATCGGGTTGGGAGTCAGCGTTTTCTTCCAGGCAAAATTAAATCGATGCTGCGCTTTCTATGAATAGATCCTTATTGTGCGATAAGTCGGGTTGGCCATTTGTAACTGTACGTTCGTCCGGCCGCAAGCGGCCCATTAAAAATATTTATCTGTGTGTGGATTTGACAAGGGCCTGTGATTAAAAAATAAAAAAATAAAGAAGTTTGCTGCAGAGGTGCAGGCGGTGCACTCGCGTCTCAGAAATAGCAGCAATTAATGTGAAGCATTGTCCGCCCCCCCTTGAAATTCCTCCCACTGCTGCGATTAGCACTCGCCCTGCGACCTCCACTCGGTGGGGAGACGTTTCGGACATTTTTGAGGGCCCTGCTCAGTGTAACCGCCGTGCATTGACATTTGCATGTAGGAGAACAGCATTGCAGGGACTCTGTCACCCCAGCAAAGCCAGTGGGAATGACTTGTCTCCTTTCCTAGGAGGATTAGCCCCTTGGATTATAAATGACCACCGCAGAACAGACTTGCTGCAGTGCTGACATTTCCGTCGTGCCGTGTTTTCTGAAACAGTCGGTTCCTTCCGTTATTATTATTTCGTTCTGTTCGGCCTGGCCACGTGGGCTTGCCGTGTGCAGAAAACACCTGGCTCAGGCTGGGTCCCGGAAGCATTAATATGCCTTCCAGTCAAGGAGATCTGGGTTTGAGATTTGCAACGCTGATCCCCCCCCGCAGTCCCACAGCCGGCTTGGAACATGCGAACCTTATGATTTTTTTCCAACTCTGTAAGTTGGTCTAATAAAAAATATCCTATTCGCCCAAAGAACTTTGTCAACCTTATGATTTGAATGCTTTGATCTTAAAGCAGGGTTTGCAGCAGTGGCGTCTCTCAGTTGTGAAACCAACCAACCATCCAGACGTTGAAGGCATTCATTTAGTTGAATTCTGTGTTAAGTCACTTATGGAGTCAAGCATTCGTCTCTGCTGCCGTCTCCCTTGCACCGAACGGCACGGGCCCCGTACTGCCGCGGTAATGTTAATACGCTGGGAGCAGGAACGGGCGCTGGGACCGACGTGAAAAGGCGAGGCTCTGCTTTCAAAAGATGGTGCCGTGATTTCTGAGAGCCGGACTTCAAAGGGCTCCTCCATGTTTTCCAGGAAGTCCTGAGCAGCCCTCTCCACTGAAAACTGGGTCCCTGTTGGGGACTGCTATCAGGCCCTGGAACGGCTGGTTATTTTTGTATTGTCAAAGCTTTGATAGTCCAGGAAATGTAGGAGAGGCAAGGATTTTTTTGCGATGTATTTTACTGGACCAGCCTTATAGTTGGGAGAGCTGTTGGTCAAGCTAAGCATGGAGGGCCCTTCTTCAGGCCGTATACATGTAGGCTGAGGTTCGTTAACTATAAGGACAGCTAAAATGCTTGTCCTTTATAAGCAAGAGCGTAAGAGTGTAGGAACACAGTTTAGGTCTTTGTTATAAAGTGCGGTGCATTGAGCGTGGGCTCAAGGTGTGTCACCTGATGGCTAGACTAGGAATTGCCACACCTGGGTTCAAGTCTCACCTCCGTTGCTAGAAACTAATTTACCTTTCTGCGCCCCGGTTTCTTCACCTATAAAACAAGGGCTGGACAATCCTTATTTGCCTTTGTTAAGTGCCTGGTGCAAAGCAGCATATCAGACCCAGGGGCCAGCAGTGAAGAGGGATGATAATTCGTGCAGCGATGCCATGCAAAACTGGGTTCCTCTTACCGAGAGATACTCACCCTGCTCTTTTGCCTGGGTGAGGAGCTCCGGATGGGGCCCGCAGTAAACCATTTCGGTCTGGGCAGATCGTGTTCTGCTGAAATCCAAGTGAGATCTGCTGTGGGCCAGAGGCGCAACAAGACTAGGCCCATTAGCAAGGATGAGAGGGGAAAAAAGGTGAGATGCAGGGGAACACCCCCCACTCCTCTCCACCCTGCAAAATGAACAGATTCCCTGACGCAGCTGAATTGCAGCATGTGAAGCCCAAGGCTAACGCCAGTGGGACTTTTCTTGCTTTCTGGCAAGGGGCCCCCAAATTTATCAGCTTCAGCATAAAGGGATCTGGGTTTTTTTTTCTTCAGTGTGTAGGGTCACACAATCAATATTTGATCAGGATGTTCCACCCTGTTATAGGCATGCTGTGCATCTGGGCGGCTTCCACCCAGCACTTGGCAGGGTGGGGGAACGGGCCTGCGTTTGGCAAAAGTCTTTCTGCAAAGGGAAAATGAAGGCTCTTCGGGTGCATCCCCACACATGGGAACGTGCGTTTCCCTGGGGACAAACAGCAGCGGTGCTGCCACTTGTCCCCGAGCATGCCCCTGCATGTGTGCTCTGGCATGTGGCATTACCTGGGGTCTTGGGGGCCTCCCGGGGCTGCTGGGGCAGTGATACCCGGAGCCTGGCTGACAGCCGGATCACGGCTCTGCTCAGCCAGGCTCCAGTTTCTGGTGGCACGCACTGCAGCCACGTGTGCCACGCCACCTTTTATTTTTTTTTCTTGCGATTTTTTTAAAACACTGGGATTTCTCGGTACCTAATTTTGCTTGCAGTGCAGTGAACACAGCCACAGGCGCTGAGCGTTTTGCAGCATGTCAGAAGGCGTTGAAGTGCCGGACGCTGCATGTTCCCGCTCATGCGGACGCCTTGTCCAAAGGAGGATTGGAGCAGCCGGAGGAGGAGTCTCCACATGTTTCAGAGGCTGGCACAGCAGAATAATTTACCTGCAGGGAACACTTGCTCTTAATCCTGAAGGATTAGAGATTAGAGTATACCCTGAAGTGCAGCAGCAGAAATCATGACCTAAAATGCTGTGGTGTGCTCTTTGACTTTGTGTCTCTTTTTTTCCTCCCTGCCCTCCCTTTTCCAGCATACCCCTTCTTCACAGTCCCTTGGCACAATCTATTAGTAGTAATGGTCCTGTTTATTTAATGGCCAGGAGCGCCAGCTGTGAGCCAGAAGCCCATGGTGCTTGGAGCTGTACAGCCACAGATCGGAGATGGGCTTTGCTTGCAAGGGCTAACAGTCTACGTAGAAGCCAAGAGACAGTGTATGGCTGCAACCAGGCAGAGCCCAGAACAAAAATCAGGCCGGATCCCTTCCCTATCGGTATCTCATCACTCCCGGCCTGAGAGCCTGCTCCTCCTGCCATCCCAGCCAGCCTCTCTGTGTCTCATCCAGCTCCCCGTACGTTTCCACGTATCCTTTGAAACCCATCTCCCCCTGGCCTCTGAACTCTCCTTCCACAATGCCATTTGGTAAAACAGTCTTTTCCGCAATGGGAAAATTAAGGCTCGCTGGGAGTTGATACACATGCTCTAAAGCTCTAATGAGCTTTAGTTAAAGCACCCCCACTACTCTTTGTCAGGGTGGGGACCCTGATACATGTGACACGGGAGTCCGCTGTAATTGCCACGCTTCAGCAGACTCGATTAATCGAGTCTGCTCTGATGAGTTGGTATTACAGTGCGTCGGAGCAGCGTCGCTGCACGAGTATAGGCGCCCTCCATGTCTAAAAGCAGATTGGAGCAGGGGTTTGCACTAGAGGCCAGTGCTTCGTGGCCAGGACCACATTTCTTTGCCCAAAAAATTCCAGCTCCTTTGCAGTGGGAGGATCTCTGCTTTCCCCAGGAAAGGAACAGCAAGTGTTTAGCCCTTAAAGCTTGTGGAATAAAGCTGGAAAATATGATCCCTAAATGTACAAAACCTAGAAGGGAAGTAAAGAGGACCTGATATGATGAGGAATCGGTCAGTCGGTCCATCCCCTGACTGAATTTGGGGAGCTGGACTCGTGACTTCTGAAGGTTTAGGGCTGTAAATGCATGACTGTGCTTGTATCAAGAACACGTGCTTGGGTCTGGGGAGGGTCCTGGACATTGGAGATTGTCGGTGGCGGGCATGTGCGGCTCTGTATGTCGAGTTTTGATCACACTGAGAGAGGAGCGTGGGAGGGCACGCTACACCCAGCAGTTTGCTGTTCTCCGTCTAGGAGGGAGTGCCGTGCATGTCTTGGGGTGCATAAAGCATAAAGGTGTCATAACCAGATATGGGTGCCACCGCTCTCAATGCCCCACAGCAGCTCTCCAGGCTGATTTGGGCTGAGATTTTCCTCTCTAACCCAGAAACCCCTGGCCCAGCACAAAGCCTTCGTCTGCAGGCCTGGCCGGTGCATCCAGCACTCAGCCCTCGCCTTGCCTTGCATTGGACAAGATATGGAGAGCCTCCCCCATTTAGAGAGACCCCCGTTTATGCCAGTTCAGGATCCCAGCAGGCTACAAAGAGTTATCCCGACAGAGGATGCAGCCGTACACTTTTCTGTGCTTCCCTGTACATTCATGTGAAATTCCTCTACATCATTGACCAGGCAAAAGCCAGGGCAGGGTGGCACCTTGAAGACTAACATTTAACAGAGTGGGCTCTGTCTTTCCTCTGCCACCTCCCACCGTCGTACTCCCGTCAGTGGGAATTTTTCCTGAGCAAGAACTCTCCAGAAATCTCTTCACTCTCCTTCCTCCCCATCCGTTTAGGTTTCTGAAACACGCCGTCAAACTTTGTCACATCCATTCAGGCGAAATCAATAGTGACCGGTGAGCAGGTTAATTATAATCGCAGAATAAACGCTCAAGTCTCAAAGTTCACTCAACTTTAGCAGCGTTTCAAACCCGGGGAGGACAATGCCAAAAAAAACTTTCATTGATCCATCTAGGGCAGGTGTGGGAGTTTGAACCTGTCCATAATCTGATCTGATTCAAGACTACTCAATTCTGTTCCTTATCTCGAGCTTTTTCCTATCTTATAATGCCTGTTATTTTAGATAAAAGTCCAATCAATTGAGTTAGAAAAACTGCAAGTTATATTTTCCCCTGATAAGTTTGGTACCTGTGGTTTTATTGGCTTGGGCTGCGCTCTGTGTGCTTGTCAAATTCTGAATTGACCTTTTCAAATACATTATCAGTCACTGTGGAAATCTCTGTCTGTCTCTTCCTCTCATCCCCGTGAATTGAAGTGATCGAGCGTTCAGAATAATGAATAAGGCAGGAAAGAGGCTTAATATCCCTATTCCGGGGTACCAAGACAGGGGAGCACAAACCTGGCCTATTTGACATGATGAATAGCATTAGACCAAGTGGTATATTTTGGCTAGCGTTTGATTAAAATATCCAGACGTGTATGCTCTGGATTCATCAAGAGAGCTTCCCCAGTGCAACCCAGATCAGGATCCGGCTCTGTAAGTGCACTGCTAGGTGGGATCGTGCAGTCATTACTCCTGTCAAAGTCGACAGGACTTTTCACTTGAGCAAAGAGCAGCTGTTTGACTAAAGGGTTGCGGAACGGGACCCTCAGTGCAGAAGTTGGAGCCTCAGCAGCGTGTGTCACGGAGCAATAAGGACGGCATTCATAGGTATATTTGTAAGCATTTTGCATAAGGCTTCCTTGTGAAATGTGTGCAGCCCAAGCCACCAGCCTGAGCTCCAGCCAGGTGAAACCACCTGAGAGAAAGGCCAGGCTCATGCCATTATCTAAGGTGAGCGGGACCCAAGTAAGGAAACACACTGTGCAAACAGTGGAAAGGCAAATCAGGACCCGTTTTAGTCTCAACCGTGGAAGGGGTGGTCAGAAACGGGGACATCGCTTTACGTGCGAGGCCAGTACAATCTGCATCATGCCAGTGTCGCTGTGATAACAGGTGAAGACTAGCATCCTGGGTGTGCAAAAAATAATGTATACATCTATATGTACAAAGATCAATCTCGCTGCTTATGACACCTGCCATGCAAGGATCTCGGGGGCTGTTTGGCATATCGAGATCCCATTTTGACAAAGATTTACCCACATCCTTAATGTTAGGCACTATCCCGTTGAAGTTAGCAGCTGGGTGACACCGTGCCCCTAAAAATGAGTGGAAAAACTCCCTCTGACTTCAGTGGGGCTGGGATCTCGCTACTGGGGCTAGTCACTGAGCGCGTTGCTAAGCGCGTGCCTTTGTCTTTGAAGGGCTGAGCCATCGCTGGAAAGCCATTTCATACAGTTGGGTATAAACGGTGCTTTGACTGCTTCAGTCCCAGGAACAGTCCTGGGGAAATCCTAGTAAGGATAATGGGCTTCAGGGGATGGGTGTGCAGTCACAGCTTTCCCTGAGAGATCCCAGGGACACTGGGAGGAGCTTTGGAGACCCAGGAGCCGGTATGGAAAGGGGGTAAAAGGGTGAATCGCGTGGCACTCAGTTTATGATGCCAAAGGATCCGTGTATGACCTGAGCTGGGTTCCAAAGGTGAGCATGGGAGGAATAAAAGTCATAGCAGGAACCGCGTGTCCTGGGAAATGACACCCTTGGCTCAAATCTCCATTATACCAGGGTCACTTTATGCCGCTGGCAGTGTCAAGCAGTGTTAAATAGGCAGAGGCAGGCCCCTGAGAATATCCCCCCTGCACAGAAAGGCTCTCCTGCTGCTGCAGAGCTGGCATCCAGGCTGCGTGCCAGCTCTGATCCCAACCCCCTGTGCATGGGGCGAGGCGAGGGAAATAGCCCAAATGGGAGGCAGCTCTAACTCCTGGCAGGGACAGGCAGTATAAGGACTATATGTGCCTAAGAGTATTGGGAACTGCTTCCTCCACCCCTCCCTGCCTGCTCAACTGGAGGAACAGGGTAATTGAGACTGGGCCCCAAGGGACTTCAAACACCCAGCTATCAGCATGAATGGAGCCAACAATAATATTCTGGGAGGTTATTTTGGGCGTTTCCTACCCATCTCTTCCATCTCCTCCCTCCTTCCCTTCTTGTATTTACTCTCATCCTTTCTGAGCCCCACATGGGTGGCAGAGAGTTAGCAGATCTTCCTGCTCCAGCCCGCCCTGCAGAGGAGCAGGAACAGGTCCCACCTTAGTGCATCTAATCTAATCATAGGGTGATAATGTCCCTTGACATTATATCAGGATGCCTTCTGTGGGGGCTGAGAAGCTATGGGGGGAGGGAGGCAGCCCACTGGTGGCTCTTCGTGTCCTTTCTGTTCCTCCCCAGCCCACCCCGACAAGGCCTGACCTGTTCAAAGGTCTTTCTCTTCTTTTCTTCTGATTCTTTCCCCACTTTTTCCCCTGTCGTGGTGCTGTGGACTGTGTCCTGTTCAGAATACCCAGGGTCTCCTGGTGAACACAGGGCCTGCCATACACCCGCCAGGCGTGGAGACAGGCAGTGCTCAGCTGGCAGGGGTTTCGTGGTGGTCGAGGCACAGCAGTGGGTCTCAGAGGGTCCAAGACGCTTTTCTGGCTCTGCTGCAGGTTCTCTGTGTGACCTTGAGCAAGTCCCTTAACCTCTCTGTCCCTCCATTCCCAGTCGGTAAGGGTCAGTTGCACTGGGATGGTCCTGCCAGGCTGTTGGCAACTGCAGGCCTGGCTTGAGAGTCAAGTCAAGTCAGTCCCGAGGGCGCTGCGACCATCGGGGCCCCTTAGATGCTGTAATACTGTAGATGCCCGATGGTCCCAGAGAGCTGTAAATCCCTTGCCTTGCATGCACACAGACTCCGGGACTTAAGGCACGGTACAACTCAGGCAGCTAGTTTGGGTGCGTGCCGGTGTAGAGGCCTCATTCTCTACCGGGCAGGTATATGCAGGGCTTGCAACCTGCATGGAGCAGCTTTGAAGGAGCAGGGCTTATGCTTGATTTTTTTTTTAGTGGGTGGGGCTATGCTAATGAATCCTGATTTTTCTGTTTTCTATGAATGTACTCAGCTCTTCTTCACAACTTTCCAGGGCCCTTTTATTTATTTTTTTTGAAATTCAGTGTCTTGGGCCAAATCAGCAGAGCTCAATCATTCAAGTCTGTCGCTGGCAAGTATCCTACCTCCCAGACTCATCCACCTGGGGCTTCAGATACAACCCAGATCCATGGCAGGCATCTCATGTGCAAGCCTCAAGCCTGAAAGACTGATGCCCCTTAGTCTCACTTACCTCTCACCAAAAAAATGAAAGGGGCAAGCTAGAGGGAAAGCCCAAGAGCAATCCTCCATCACCATAAATGGTGTAGCCGAGATCCTCGTGTTGGAGGCATTATAGACTCTGGCAGGGGTCAGCCTGCCCGCAGTGCAAGGGACAGGTCAACATCAAGTCATTCAAGGCTGAGAAGAAGGGGATCTCCCCTGCCAGGTAAGTAAAACCACCTGGGCCAAAACCATCCATTGGGGATTGCCCTGCTTTGAGCAGAGGGCTGGACTAGATGTGACCTCCTGAGCTCCCTTCCAACCCTCAGTTTCTATGATTCATCGTGGTATCTGCCAGGCCAAGGTGTAGGCACCATGCGCAGTCCTACCTACCTATGCCTTCCGAATAGGGCGTTGGTCATGTAGCGTAGACTTCATTCCTGGCACCTCTTAGTTTCTCTGGAAAGGAAAAAACAAGGCAGGGATGTTTCCCCTTCCACACCCACTGCTTCCAAAGTGTGTAGAAGGTGAGCTCAGGAAACTGCATCAGGTACAAACCACCTACAGCCCTTTACCCTTGGTACCAGAAGCTACTGTACTATAGGGGAACTGCCTAAATTTCCCTACAAGTCGTGACCGGCTCAGCCATCCTGAATGGTTCTGGTGGGGAAAATCTTGCTGGGTAGAGGTGCCAAGGCACATTAGCTGATGCTGCTTAAGACACAGCAGGGCCTGTCTGACCCTGGGCTAGTGTAGAAGGGGCAGGATGCTCCCTAATATCATACATGGCACCCAAATCAGAGTACCTTAGTATCCCACAGATATTAGCTCATCCTCACCACGTTGCTGCAGGGAATTGAGGCCCAGGCGGATTAAAAGATCTGGACTTTGGGCAGCCTTGTCTAGTGGGAGTAGTCTGAAGCACAGAACTGCTCTCTCTTCCTTTGCTCTCTTTATATGCAGGTTGTGGTGACCCCTGCCCATCACTGGAGCGCTTCACCCTCTGCCCCGGGGATGTATGTGGTAGCCGTGTTGGTCCGAGACAAAGAAATGCAAAACTCTACAGCTCTTGTTTCAGAGATGATCCCTTTTATTTGACCAACTAAGAATTTGCAAAACAACCCCTGTCTTTTTCTGCAAGCTTTCAGGTCCATCCGTGCTTCATCCAGCTCAGGGAAAATTAAAGCTGGTAAAAAAAAATCCCCATACGTAGGAAATAAAGTTCATTTTTGCACAGAGGGAGTTGAAAATGGAAGTCTGTCCCTCTGGGGGTTGCTCTTTCTTGCGCAGATCAGGCAGGGTTACTTCCCTGTTCGTGTCCGATGGCATGCAGGGAAGTTTTTGAACTCTTTCTTGTCGTTCAGCAACGAAGACAAAGTCAGCAATGAAGTTTAAGATCCCAAATCGGCTGAAATTCGGCACCTTGCCATGTCTCATCCTCTGCCTTGCACTGGCAGTTAAAAAGAACAGATGGTCATGGGTGTTCATCATTGCCTCCTCCTGGGCCTGGACTATTGGTGGTGGGAAGGCTCAAGCGGAGAGGCGGTATGCAGCAGGGAGCTCTGCATTTGGACGTGTCCTAAAGCATAAGGGCTTCAGGTAGTTGCTGCTTTGCTGTAGCATTTTTGGGGCTTGGAATAGTAAGGAGGACAGTGATTTACAGACATGCCTGTAGAGTGATTTAATGTTTCACATCAGATCACGGAGCAACTGTTTTATAAGCAAGAAGGTTGGACCCTTTCCTCCTAGCAGACCAAATAAACCGCTTGCCAGAGTCTGGATTTGACATATTTCCAGTGCACATGTGTCAAACAAGAGGGGAAAAATAATCAGAGCAGGCTTCAAACAGATTTTATAACATTTTCCTAACAAAGCCTCTACCTGAGCGCTTGTTCCCAGAGATCAGGAGGGACTTTAACACTCTCGGAGGCTGAAAACTCACCAACAATGACTCCCGTCCATTAGCTTAGAGACAGTTGCAGAACCGAGGACAATGTTCATATGGGCAATAAATGCACATGATGTAACTTCCTACAGGGTCATATTTCCCTCCCCGCACAAGGGAGAGGACCAGAACAAAGGTCTGTGCACCGTAATAGGTTGCTTGCTACCACGATGCAGGAGTGGTGCCATGGGGTGAATTCCATCCCCCAAAGCACAAAGCCAGCACACGGAAGCAGGAGAGAAATCACTGACTTGCTTTCATTTCTAACCTGAAGTGTGGTCTGCTCGGGAGAGGCAATCAGGACTCGTAGTAGACATGATATCTTTTTTTAGACCAACAAGATTTTTGCAAAAAAAAAAAAAAAATCTTTCATTGCAAGCTTTCGGGCACAAGCACCCTTCATCGGACATAGGAAAAAAACATTGTAAAAGTTCTCCTGGGACATTTGCAGGCCTAAGGGGGGATTTCAAGGTTGTGGAAAAGCCTGAGAAAAAAAATTCTTTTGGCGGCTGGTCTTTAGCAATCTCCATACTGGGTTGGAGCTTACTGGACGATAAATCCCTTCAAATGTTAAAGGGACTGCTGTCTGAATGAAAGAGAGAAGTGGGGTCTCATCAGGCTTGTTCCGCCATGCTTGTTCCTATGGGATGGGAGATGCCTAGCCTGGTGTTATGGTTTGCAGCTCAGAGCCATCCTGCAGCATGAAGTGCTGTGCTTTGCTGTCTAAATCTGGTCCTTTCATAGCACCTGATGAAGTGAGCTTCTATCTATCTATCTAGCTATCTAGCTATCTAGCTATCTAGCTATCTAGCTATCTCTACTGTGGTCATTCTATAAGGTGCAAATCTACCCTGCCTTCTACTTGTCTTCATACTAACCCACCTAACTATGTCTCTCTAAATTTAGTCCGCTCAGGCACAATTCAAGCTTTCCCATCTCCCCTAGGCCACGACCCACCACTACAAGGTTCCCTGCCCCTTCAGGTCCCCCCAACTTTGCTCCCCACCTCCTCCCTGCCTTGTATCATTATAGGAATGACCCAGGCTTCCAACCTCTCCTGATTTTCTTGTGACTCTTTATGGGATTTGGGGCTGCCCCTGTGCTCTGCTCTCCAAATTATATCTCCTTATGGAAACAGCTTCCTAGCTCACGTCTTATTCCCCCCTCTCCGAACACGCTGGATCCATATTGAAAAGCCAGCCTGCACTTTTGCCATCTGAGAATCCCCCCCGAGTCCATTTGGGACTGGTATGTACACAAGAATATGGCACTCACCTCTTATCATAATAAATTGTTTTAGGAAACGGTTTCTCTGCAGGAAAAATGGCTCTCAAACTCTGTTTAAAGCCTGTAAGTGCCTGGCTGCATTTGAACGACAGCTTCTCCTTTGTGAAGGGGCTTCACTGAACTGACAAGACACTTTGGCATGGGGAAATGTTGATATTAAATTTCCCTCCATCTGTAAACAGCGTTCCAGTGCTGTATTAATGGAAATCCATTTTCGCTGGGCAAATAAAAGATGGGGGCAGAGATGAAAAGGGGCCCAAAGCCAGACGGGAGGAGAAGGGTTTGTCATAAACTAATGCACAGCATCATCTGCGGGGAGCTCGAGCTAATGCAGGGAGGCTCTTGGTCACCTTCTAGTGGTTGGCGCATGGATACAGGCTTCAGCCTCTGAGACTATGGGCTTGGTCTCTCGGAGGTCTACTTAGTGGAAGAGCAGAGCTGGTTCACATGTAACGTGCTTCATATTTCACCTTTTTTTCAAAATTAAGTGCTTTTGTAGTGCTTCAGAAGTGTGCAGACAGACATACAGGTGCCTTCTGGCTAAAACGTGAAAAGCTGCAGGATCTTTTTTTGATCTGGTCTAAGCCAACTTGTAGTGCCACAGCACTGTGCATTATCTGCTCACTCAGGGTTTTTTTTTAGCACTTTAGGGCATATAAGTGTTGCATCTGCCTGTGCCCTTATATTTTTGCACTGCTGGAGCACCCTGTGGTCTGTACTATATTCACCCTCATGACGTTGAAGAGGACTGTTATTCAAGAGGCTAAATCCCATTGGCCTCAAGACACAGGGTAAGGGTGCAGCAGTGCAGGGATGGGAGCCCAAGCCCTAGGCAAGTCTATTAGCAGTGCTCCATTCTTCCTCCGTCTCCCTCTTTTCTTTCTCTTCTGGCTGTGAATGGCATGCTTTTAGACCCAAGTATCTCCAGTTACTCCGAGGCTCAAATGACAGGCTTCTTGAAGAAGAAAAAAGGACTGATTGAGGAATGGTTGCAACCCTGGGAAGGAATACCAAGGCTTCTTAGGACATAGGGATAGAACGAGGAAGACATCTCCAGAGTTGAGCTGGAGTTTGGCTCCAGTTCGATGCCATTCAGCACCCTAGGTCAGCCCATCTGTGAATGGGTCCCTGGTCTTGCAGCCTGGGGAGGCTGGAAGCAGCTGGGCACGGCAACCCATCCACCTTGCCCCTTTTTGCCGGCTTTTGGTAACAGAGGCAAGCATGCTGCTCCAAGGGTTGGGGTGGACTTTGACCTCGATACAGGCCTCCTGCATAAGGACAAAGACTCTCTTTTATTGAACAAAGGCCCTTCTTCACACTGATTTGTAATCCCAGGGTAACACATACACGTGTGTTGTGCCAGCACTTGTGTGCATCACCGAGCCTTCACATGTGGGTTCCCAGGGCTTTGTGTTTCCCTTTTGCCTTATTGAGTAAATCCATTACCCTCTGCTTGATTTCAGTGGAGCTATTTGTGGTATATAATAGCTAACCAGGGCCCTTAAATATGTCTCTCCAAATGCCCTTTCCCTTCTTGGACCTGGTTGCTCAATAAGCAGGTTGTATCTGGATCTCTTGGGGCCATTTATCCTGTTCCCAAGACACATCTGATATTACCCAGAAGCTGTAACCAAGAAAGACCGGGACCTGCTGTGTCCTGCATGGGGGGAGAGACATTGCCTGCCCTGAGGAGCCTATTTAAACAACAGGCAGGATGGGAAGGTCTCTATCCAGAGTCCCCCAGCATTGGCAGAAGCAGTATTGCCAACTCACATGATTTCTGCTGTTGTTCTGAAAGTCCATGCCTCGGGAATGTGAAAAACTTAGGCTTTTATATATATATATATATTTATATTTATATTTATATGCATACATATAAGAAAGAGTTAAGGGTTTTCACATTCCTGAAGCAAAGACTTTCAGAACAACGCCAAAAATCATGAGAGTTGACAATAGGGCGGCCATCATAGAGGACCTTCCGGTTTTCTGCTCCTCTGTCCTCTATCGATATGAAACCCGACGCCTTTATGTCCTCTGTTTTTCTCTTTGCCCCCATATTATATTTGCCCAGCAAAAATGGATTTCCATTAATACAGCACTGGAACGATGTTTACAGATGGAGGGAAATTTAATATCAATCCGACTGTCCCCTGTGATGGCCACCCTAGTTGGCAATACTGCCAAAGCTGGGTCATCCAGGTCATAGTCCACTTCCTTCAGCACCAGATCATGGCGCTGTCATAGATTTGTAGATTCACAGATTGCTAGGGGCTGGAAGGGACCTTGTAGATCATGGGGTCCAGCCCCCCTGCACATGTAAAAACAATCTTCAGTCCCCCTTGTGACCATCACAGAGTCTCTTGGGAGGTGCTGCTGGTAGACCGGGATGGGCGTCAGTGGTGCTTAGCACCATCAGACACAATATATGGAGCTGGGGGAAGGGACACAGGTGCAACAGTAGGGTCCTGAGACGTCGGTCGTACCCAATCCAAGTGCCAGAGATGGATGCACTGGGGGAAGAGGAGTGTTTTGCACGCCTTGCAGCCCATGCGGTCAGGGAGGCCCTTCCAGTCTTTGGTGCACATAACCGGTTGCCTAAACCCTGCGCTGGCAAATGTATCCCTTCCCAACCCCCCCTGCCCCCACGCTCCCCATTGCCTGGCTTCAGGAGCGTGCATAAATCTCCCCAGAAATCCCTCCCTGGCACGAAGGCTTACGGCAAGGTCACATTATGGGTCCATAAATCGTAGCTATCGAGCGGCAGTTCCCACTCTGCAAAACGGAAATTGCTGCCCTGAGTGTGACAGGGGGAAGCCTTTCCCTCTGCTCCCATTGTTCTGGCTCCCTCGGGGAGTTGTTCAGGCAATTTGCTGCCTGAATAAATGTTTCCTTTCCAGGCTGCTACTACAAGGTGAGGGAAAGAGTAAGTGTCAGGAGGGCTCATAGTGCCTGGATTTAAAGCTCTGAAAACACTTATTTAGGCGCCTTCTACAGGGAGTCTCCGGAGTCTGACGTGACTCAATCCCCATTATTAGCCAAAAAGGCAAAGTCAGACTAGCAGAGCGTAGGAAAAAGCCAAAGAAAGCAGGCAAAACAACTCTGCGCGTTCATGCCCTGAGCGATCACTGCTTGCAGCTACGACTGGCCAGTTGTTCGGACTAATAATTGGTTTTTGTGGTGGGCTCTTCACATGGTTATCTGAACAGGGCTCTCCCACCACCTGTAGATCTCTCCTCGCAAGCTCTTGTGTGCCGAAAAGCAGTGTTATCCCCATTATACAGGTTGGAAGACTGAGGTAGACCAAGATCAAGGCCCAGACCTTCCAGAGAGGTGTCTCACATTGAGTGCTTCAGGTTTCATGGATTGTTAAGTCCATGGGGTGTGCAACACGACCTCCTGAATAACATGGGCTGGAGAACTCCACCACGTAATTTCTGCTTTCAGCCCGAAAAGCTTTGGGTGCCCGATTCGTGATACCGATGTGGAGCATTCAGCACTTCAAGACACTTTTGTGCATTTGACACACGGTGCCACAGAAGCAGGAGGCTTTCTCGAGCCTGCATCCAGAGCAAGAGGGGCACTGGGAGGACATGGGACCAGCGGTGGGGTGAGCACACAGTTACTGCATGTAGGAGCCTGGAATAAGCGTGGGTCAAAGTAGGAAAAGACACGTAGCCCGTGAAGAGTTCCAAGGAGGGAAAGGGTGACCGGCAGGAGCAGTTAAGAAGCTGCTTTCTCATTTTTGCTGATGCTGAGATTTTGAAGGCTGCGGGCTATTGTGATCACGCAGCCTGACCTCAGCAGAACACAGTCCAGAGCCTCCAGCTCTCCTTTCCTACATCCGGCTCAGAAGCATGTAGCTGAGTGAGAGCATCTTTTTGAGAAACCCGTCTAGCTTCAGCCATCTACCCTCTCATTCACTGCTAGGAGAAATGGACATGTCCAAACACTAAACTCCATATATTAAACCGTCTCTTCTCGCCCCATTTAATCTGTGCTGTGTAAAGACAGTGCGTGCATCTACATGAGACACTTAATGCGCAGTAGACTAATGCTGCTGCACATTAGCATGCATGGCAAAAGCCGTGCTAACATGCTAATGTGCAGTAGTAGTAGTCCACTGTGCATTAAGCATCACACCAAAAGCTTGCAACCATGCTCATGCGCAGTATGGCAGCCTACTGCACATTTGCTTAGTATTTGGTTTTACAAGTGCTAAATTTAATGTACAGTAGGCTCTGCGCATTAATGAACATGTAGACATGCCCAGTTGTCCTTAAAAGGATTTCAGCACCGTAAAGCCTGCCCCGGAGGGGAAAGACACATCTCTCCTGCAGTTGTGATCTCTTCCTGGTGACAGATCTGAAGTCACGTACTGTATTGCTACCAGGTGAGAACTTTGTAGGCTTCGTCTTCAGCATCTGGCTCAGCATTTGCTGCTTGGACAGTGCAATGATGTAGTCCTCCCATTAGGAGGTCTACATCTCCTTCTTCTGCTAGAGTTACTTCTGCTAGAGATAGCATTTTAGCAACCTACTTCCAGGAGCATCAGCACAGCGATGGACTATGAATGGTCTGATTTTCAGACCCTGAAGGCTCTTTGAAGTTACTAGGAATTGTGGGAAATCAGCATGATTGAAAAAAGTAGGCTATAGAATCAGAGGGATGGATGTATTTCAGTGCCTCCATATGCAGAGCTAAACGGGAACTGATTTCCCTAAGATACATTTGAACAAAAATGAAAAAAAAAATCTCATTTCTGCCAACACATTCTGTATAAAATTTTGACTATGGGTCAAACAATTACAAACCTGGAGAATGAAAATAATCCATTGAAGACTGAAGAAATGTTTAATTCATTTTCATTAATGATGTGGACACTGGAGTCAGAAGCGGACTTCACAAGTTCGCAGATGACACCAAACTTTGGGGCAAAGTATCCACACCAGAAGACAGGCAGATGATCCAGGCTGACCTGGACAAGCTCAGCAAGTGAGCGGACGAGAATCTGATGGTGTTCAACGCCGATAAATGCAAGGTTCTCCACCTTGGGAAAAAAACCCGCAGCATCCTTATAGGCTCGGCAGTGCTATGTTGGCTAGCACTATGGAAGAAAGAGACTTGGGGGTCATCATTGACCACAAGATGAACATGAGCCTGCAATGCGATGCTGCGGCTAGTAAAGCGACCAAAACGCTGGCTTGCATCCATAGATGCTTCTCAAGCAAATCCCGGGACGTCATTCTCCCCCTGTACTCGGCCTTAGTGAGGCCGCAGCTGGAGCACCGCGTCCAGTTTTGGGCTCCACAATTCAAAAAGGATGTGGAGAAGCTTGAGAGAGTCCAGAGAAGAGCCACGCGCATGATCAGAGGTCAGGGAAGCAGACCCTATGATGACAGGCTGAGAGCCCTGGGGCTCTTTAGCCTGGAAAAGCGCAGGCTCAGGGGTGATCTGATGGTCACCTACAAGTTTATCAGGGGTGATCACCAGTATCTGGGGGAACGTTTGTTCACCAGAGCGCCCCAAGGGATGACGAGGACGAATGGTCACAAACTACTACAAGACCGTTTCAGGCTGGACATAAGGAAGAATTTCTTTACTGTCCGAGCCCCCAAGGTCTGGAACAGCTTGCCACCGGCAGAAACTTTTTGGATCTAGGGCAGGGGTAGGCAATGTTTTTTGGCTGGAGTGCCGACAAACCTACAATGCCTACCTTGGAGGATGCTGGAGTGCCAGCATGCCAGAAAAAACAGGTTTGTGGTAGCTGCTGACGGCTGCAGAGCCCGGGTTGCTTGCAGCAGGGTTTCCATCCTCCCAGCTGGCTGCAGGGAGCAGCCCAGGCTCGGTGGCTATCAGCAGCTACCACGAACCTGGGCCTGCTGCAGCTGGGAGGCTGCAAAGAACTACTGCCATGGCTGTCTCCCAGCCCCGGGCTCTGGGAAGACAGCAGGTGCCGGCACTGTTGCCCCAACCACTGCTCCCCGGCAGTCACGTGCTGCCCAATCTGGGCATGCCCCTTCCCGCCTCTTGGGGCAGGAAGCAGCCGCGTGCCAGTAAAAAGCATGCCGCGTCTCATGTTGGGCACGCATGCCATCGGTTGCCAACCCCTGTGTTAGAGGATGGTTTCCGGTTGGATGTACAGAAGAGCTTCTTTACGGTAAGGGTGACCATGATCTGGACTAGATGGCCCACAGAGATAGTGCAGTGTCCAACCTTGGAAGTCTTCAAGAGGAGACCAGACAGACACCTTGCCGGGATCATTTGATCTCAGCAGGATTCCTGCCCGGAGCAGGGGGTTGGACTCAATGATCTTTTTAAGTCCCTTCCAGCCCTTCATTTCTATGATTCTATGATCAGATTCTCTCCTTTTGCACGTCTGGGCCAAATTTGTCCCTGGCAGCTATCTCTATGCAATGGATGCATTTGCCTCGCTTCCACTGATCAGTTAGCGTAAGCGAGTAGTTAGCATCTGCACTGAGTTCACCTCTGCACCTGATTCACAAGCGACACCGGTCTGTAGCACCTCCAAGTTTTATCCTCTACAGCAGCGGTCTCAACCGGCGGCCTGCGGGATGCATGCAACCCAGTCCTCACGCTGCGGTGGCCCACATGGCATCTCGTTCAAACATTTTGCAAATGGACACGCAGGAAGTAAGTTGTGCGGGTGTGGACGACATAACACACCAAGAGCTTCAAGTGTGGCCCTCTGTGGCAAATAGGTTGAGAAGGCTGATCTTTTATTAGACCAACTGAGTAGATCAGAAGCTTGCAGGGAACTTTTTCCAATGATTCATTTTGGTCTAATAAAAGATACCACATCTACCCAAACAACCTTGCCTGCCCATGTCCTTAGATCAATACTGCTACAACCAAAAACCAAGGCAGAATAGATTCGCTTTTGGGGCTCTTTTAGGGCCATGCTGCCGAAGTCTCTCTTTAGCATCTCTCTGTTTGTAAGACCATGTTTTGTAAGCTGACATCTCTGGCCAAACTTGCACACATGGACACTTGATGCTGGACAGGCTAGCAAATGCCCACATACGGTACACGGCCCAATCTATAACAGTGATTCTCAATCAGGGTGTCATGGCAATGTTAGTCATGTTATGCATACAACCATGATTCACAAGATAAGCCCAGAGATTTCAATTCATAGTGTGATCCAAATGTTAAAACCATTCTGCCCTGCAGTGCTGTTTCTGAGGTCTTTGCAAGAGAAGAATTGCTCTAGGATTTTTCTGTAGTCAAATAACATGAAGAGCTGGCATTTTCTCGGGGGGGGCGGGGAGGAGCAGGAGTTTGACTCTCAAAAGTTTGGGAACTGCTGATCTACGGGGTTGCACCTCCCTCTAGCGGCTCAGGGGGACTCTAGCACCCTGGTACGCGCTGATGTTTTCAGCCGCAGAGGCCCTCCCTGCATGTGATGAAAGCCACCTGTTGAAACACACGCGGGTGAATCGTGTCAGCAAACACGTACTTTGTTATGTGCAGAAAGCTGGATGCTGCCCGTGTCTTCCCGACTGGTGTGTGCAAATGGGAATTTTGCACGTTCAGTAGGCACACGTGCGGGTTTTTTTTAAATGACTGTTTGGCTATTCGCATTAATCTTTAACTTGACTTCAGCGGGGGACGGATTGAGTCCTGTCTCAGCAGGGTGGGTTTGATCAGGAAAGAGAGCCTGAGCGTCTACTCCTTGAGACAGTGTCGTGGCTCGTGTTATCACTGTAGCGTCTGAACCCCATGGACCCTTACTGGGGTGGGGAGGTTTTATCCTGGTTTTATGGAGCAGATTAAGTAGCTTGTCCGAGGTCACACAGAAAACATGTGGCGGAGCTGGGCCCAGAATCCAAGTCTCCTGAATCCCAGCCCATCAGTCCTCTTGTTCCCGCTCGGGACGAAGTGCTGTTTCTATGGAAAACCCCTGCGAGTGAGCTCACGGTTCTCCTAGTGTGCAAATACTCAGGGACCAGGGCGGGATGCTTCAAAAAGAAAAAAAAAATAATTTAACTAATTCTTCCCTCCCCCCCCCTTCTCTTTCCCTGTCCCGGCAGCAGAGTTTTTTGATGATTACTCTGAGGGCCGCGAATGTGTTAACTGCGGAGCCATGTCCACCCCGCTCTGGAGGAGAGACGGCACGGGCCACTACCTCTGCAACGCGTGCGGGCTCTACCACAAGATGAATGGCATCAACCGGCCCCTGATCAAACCCCAGCGGAGGCTGGTAAGGAAAGGCTCTTGCTGCTCCCCAGCAGCCTGTCCAGATGCACAACAGACTGCAGAGCAGGAAACCGGTGCATGTGGAGCTGGCCAGAGGTGCCATGCTGCCCTGTGAAACAAGGCTGAGAGTCCTGGGGAAGCTGGGCATTTCCCTTCTTACCCCTTCCCTTTACTCTTTTTCACTCAGCCCGATGCACCCATCTGGGCCTTGGTCTCTGCTGCTAGCATGCAGTCATTTCTTCAATGCAATGGTCTGTAACCGGTGCATCCCAGGGCCCTTTGGATTGCCTACAAAGGAGCCGTAACATTTCTTGCAAAGGACTGTGGGATCCCTACAGATGCCCAGGTGCCTACCTGCTGCACACAGCTCTGGGACAGGCCAGGCCGTGGTTTTGTAGATCCGTGCCTGGACAAGCACCTGGCTGGGGGCATCTGACCCCAGCGCCCTTTCCTGCCCAGGGCGGGGGGTCGGACTCAATGACCTACTGAGGTCCCTTCCAACCCAAACAGCTCTGAATCAAATTTTGACCTTGTTATACGTTCATAAATTGTAGCATGTGAATACCTACAAAGCCGTTATCACCTCCGATGTGGTTGGTCCTTCTCACCCTTCCCTTAGTACACATGATGTCCACCCCTTGCTATGTACTGCTCACCAGTGGCCTCCTTCAGTTTAGGGCAACCCCGACTCCCAGATACTCCAGCGGCTCCATGACTTCCAGTGACCCTCTATGCCTGGAAGCCAGGAGGCAGGACAGAGGCACAGGGGGTGGGGAAAAGGCAGTGGCATAATTTGGTGTCTCCCTGGGGCTTTAGGGGCTGGGCAAGACATACATGTATGGGGACTGGAGAAGGGGCTGTGGCTGGCAGGCTCGGTGCCTCTATCTGTGAGCGTGTCCATGCCATACCCATCCACGTGGTATCCATGCACCTGCCCTGTCCTTGGTAGAGCGCTCCTGGAAAGGTGCCCTGCAGCATCACAATCACACAGGCTGTAGCCCCGCTTTGTGCCGTGGGGGAGGTGATCGTGACTTGTCTCCAGGGAAGAGCGATTTATGCTGGGGTGAGGCCATAGGCTTTTTTGCTCCATGTCCTCTCAAAGCCACAGCTGAGGCAGTGGCTTTGCAGTCCTCTGGAGGCCCAAGGCTTTGCCACAAGGAGCTGGTGAACAGCCTCTCTTTATATGACTTCAGGTGTCTTTGCAGGGAGGAGGAGACATTTCCCATGTGAGACCTCCAGCCCTATCTCCTGCCTCTGCAAATGCCACATCTCTCTTAGCTTCACCCTTCCAGTCATTCTTCAGCATCTTCCATCATTTCTTCCGGGAGCTGCTTTGGCTTTATCTTGCCCTGCGTACGATGCCTCCCAGCTGGCTGTAATCTCCTGATGCCCTCTGGCGGCCAAAGTCTATCCCATTCACGCCTCCTATCCAGACTTGTCCTTCCAAAGTCGCCCGCTGCTGCTCAGCATTTTGCTAGGTTTCAGGCACTCGGTAACGAGAAGACTTTCAATGCTGAGGTCTGAGACTGGGGGGAAAACTTGATTTAGTCATAAACGCTTTGCTGCAAAAGGGTTCCCTATCCATAGATCGTACCACTGCTGCAGCTCAGACACCTGCAATGATGTACGTCACTGATTACAGGGCAGCAAGTGACTCCCCCCCACCCTGGCTCCAAAACAGCCTGAATTTGCTGACTTTGGGGACGTGCAGCAAAACTGAGTGGTGGCTGGGGAGTATTGGCAGGGAGTGTCGGCTCCTTAGGGAAATTTGAGTGTGAAGATTGCTTTTTGGTTAGGTTTGGAAACTACTTTGCCCCCCAAGTGCCCATGTGCTGCCTTAGCTCTGCAATGTGTTTGAGCTGGGGGTAAAGGAAGCCCGGAGCCTGGGCCAGGTGCCCCTCTGTGCCTGCTGACATGGTCCCTCTGCGTGGGTCACGGAGGATATGTGCCCGCTATAGCTTTTAGCTCCAAGGTGTGGGGCTTCAGCTCAAGGCCTGGGCTTTTAGCACTGCCGAGCTCTAGATTCAGCCTTCACTTGGTGCTTAAGGTGATGGCTGGCCTGCCTACTTCACGTCAAATAAGTGAGTTCAGAAGAGCAACGGTCAGCATTAAAAGTCCAGAGATGCCCCAAGCCCATTCCAGTGCCCCAGCCGGGGGTGTGCCAGACAACGCCGTGGAGTGAGGGCCCGTATCCTCATGGTCGCTGTGATGCTGGATTTAGGGAATGGGTGGACAAGTGCCATGGTCCTTGCCTCTGTTGCTTATCTTCTCTGTGGCTCTCATTACACATAGAAATGCTAGCAAAGGAAGCCAGGGGTCCTAGCATGTCAGGGAGGCAGAAGAACGACTATGCTCACCTTCATGATGGGGACCTTGGCTTTTGCAAGCTTAAGGAGGTAGTGAATTAAGACCCACATCGCCTTTCTGGGATAGCTAGTCCTGCCCCCACCCCATAGGGAATGCAATGTTTCTGCTAAAATTTGGAGTAAGGAAACAAAAAAAACCTCCATCCTTACAGATGTTTATTCCCAAACCTTGAACTCCCCTCTGAGGGCTGGAGGAAAGGCCAAGCTGGCTTTTGTTTTACTTGCAGAGCATAATTCATTGCTATATGAGTTGGTCCTGAAAAACACTAAAGCACTTATATCCATGCCCAGCTTGCCAGCAGGTCGCTCATCTTCACACAGACTCTGGGAGGTTGAAAGCAATTCAGGTCCCTTTTTTCCAAGGCATGTTCGTCGCAGTTTCCACGCTTGTCCGTTCTCGGATGGGCGCTCCTTCCTCTCTCTTGCTCTCTCTCTTCTGGATCAAGGTTACCATTTTATACAGTTACACATCGATTGCATTTGTAAGCCTTTGTGCTGGGTCACACCAGTCTATTGCCTTTTTCTGCAGGGTTGAAACTCTATAAAAGTCTTGATCCCTGCACTGTTTCATTGCTGGGCGTTTGCATCAATGACTTCCTTTTGCCTTTCCCTGCCTGCAGGAACCATCCTTTGTCTTACCCATTTAGCCAGGGTGACAATCCTTCAGACCCTGGAGGGGGCATATCACCTGTATCACATTTTTAGGGTGGTCTTGAGCCGTCCATATTGCTTGGATGGCTTTTAACTAATGTTTCCAAGGAAAACACAGCTGGAAAAAACTGCCTGGTTGGCTCCAGGCAATAGGCAGAGAAGGCCAGGAAGGAAAATGACAGCTAAAGGCAGAGCAAAGTGGGGCATGCAAGGCTTTATGGGCTTTGGGAAGGAAAAACTAAGGATGAGGGAGAAGCTGGAGTGGCTTCCCAGCTTCCCATAACTCTGCCAGTTGCCGCTGTGATGATGCCTGGCATCTTGTCTGACCCACCAGGGTTCAACCTGGGATCTGCGGGTCTTCAACAACGCACAAATGGCTACACCTTGAGCTAAAGCACCTTTGCCAGGTCTTCAGCAGACTTACATGCTCTGCACAACAGGCCCAAAGGGGGACCAGCGGGTTACATGAGTTTGCTAAAGTTTCCTGGATTTTAACTAATGTTTCCAAGGGAAGCACAACTGCATGGAAACATCTGCTTCGATGGTGTTCATCATGTATTGCTTATACAATGCCAAAAGTGGGCTGAGACCATAAGGTGAGGTCCCAGATCAGAACAGCTTCCAGCAAACACTGTTGTCATCAAAGAGTTTAGCCATTGGCTTCTGTGCCAGTGGGATTGTGCTATTAGCTCCTGGTAGTTCCTGCTCTATTTCCAAAATGAACAGAGAAAACTCTGGTCAATCCAACTGCCCACCTCTGAAACACTCCCTGATTCATGGAGAAAGGTTTGGGAGCCAGATCTTTATTTGGTAGCCAAGTTCCCAGGGCTGAAATGAGGCCGATCTGGATCAGAGCCCCTGCAGGTTGTGGCACTCATAATCAACCCAAATGCAACCGGCTGGGCCAAGTTGCGGGCTCGGTGAGTGTAGTTTGATTCTCACTTTAAGTAGAAAGCAAACTGTTGCCTTTTGACCTCTACAGATCTACCTTCACCATATCCCAGTGGTTCCCAAAATAGGGATTGCAAAGTCCAGCATGGCCACAGTAATTATGAGTAGGGTTGTGAGCCCCAGAGGACTTCAATTATAGCTCTTGGGTTTGTGCTAGAAGTTGGGCCATGAGCCTGGATGCGGGGTTTTCCTCACAAAGAAAAAGAGACTTATGGTTTTATTGAGATGGCCTGAATTGGGGTAGTGGGGGGATAGCCCCTGACTCAGGAGCCCATGGGTCTCCATCCAGCAGTGCCAAGAACCGCTGCTTGGCCATTGCAAGCCAGCTGGGGCATGGGGTGGGGAGGTGCTCCTGGAGACAAGGAAGCAGGGTCAGCCCATCTCTGCTGGCTGGTTTCTCTCTCCCATGTTCCAGTCCTGCCTGCCTGCTCCATGCTTACTGCCCCTTCCCACAGGTAGGACCTAGCCAGATGTGTGTAGCCTATGTAAAAGCACAAGAAGGGACATCACATCCCTGCATGGGAGCACCACTGGGCTCACAACCACTATCAAGGTAGCTTTAGCAAGTCACATTACCCCACACGGCCTCTGCTTGCGAGTCTGTCAAATGGGTACAAACCCACTTACATGTACACCCCATTTTTACATGACAAAAGAACACCTACAAACCCACAGGTTAGCTGCTAGGCTACATGAGTGCTCATCGGGATTTGAAATGCTCATAGCCAGTGTCAAGACCAGGGAATTGTTCACGCTGCTCTTGCCTTTGCATTGCAGTCAGCCTCACGCCGCGTCGGCCTCTCTTGTGCCAACTGCCACACGACGACCACCACGCTATGGCGCAGAAACGCGGAGGGCGAACCCGTGTGTAACGCCTGCGGGCTATACATGAAGCTCCATGGGGTAAGGATGGATCAACGCTGTGGTTTGGTGCCTGGTCTTTATACTAGGAAGTCCTTGCGGACACCAGGCGGTCGGGAGGCAGGTTCTTGTACGATATAAACTTTGCCTCGACTGCAGTCCCGTCATGGCAGCAGGAGGTGGCTTTGTTGTGTAAAGGGCTAAACCAAAGAGGCATATGACAAACCAGTGGCTGGAAGTTAAACCAGACTCACCCCTATTCGGTGCATGTTTCTAATGATGAATAGGTAGGCTTCACAGTAAAACTGAATGCCCTTTTTGGCTGATATACGTAAACCTGGGTCTGGCCTGCATAAGACAGGAGGTGACACTAGATGATCTGATGGTGCCTTTTAGCCATACACATCTGGGCGCCAAAGCCTTGAGTGCCAACATCTTTCAGTCCCCAAAAATTCAAATCCAGGCTGAAGCCAAATCTAAGAGCTTTAGCTGGTCTCCCATCTTGATCCATACGAAAGCAGTCAGTGAGTTTGGCCTCTGTGGCCTTTTAGTTCAATCTACTGGGCCTGTGAGGCAGAGATGGGATCTCAGTATAACCCATGGCTTTAAACACATCCTGAAAATACCTCTGCATCTGTGTTCCTAGGTCCCCAGGCCGTTAGCAATGAGAAAAGAGGGGATTCAAACAAGGAAGCGCAAGCCCAAGAACCTTAACAAATCCAAGGCACCAGCAGGTGAGTGTCAGGCGAGAAAGTCCTGTGTGCATGTGCGTGTGCACGCGCGCGTGCAGGATCAGGCCTAGCCAAACCATTTCATGTTCCCCTAGGTCCATCCAGCAATGAGAGTCTTACCCCCACCACCAGCTCCACCCCCAGCAGCAGCACCACCACCACCACCGAGGAAATGCGCCCCATCAAGACGGAACCGGGTCTTTCATCTCATTATGGGCACCCAAGCCCAATTTCTCAGGTAAGAGGCTTCAAAGGCAAACTGGCATCTGCTTTCCTCAGTGGGAAAGAAAGTTCCCCAAATGTTCGGTGCAGGGAAACAGTGGCCATTTTATCTCCATCCAAGGCTATGGAGATTCCTATTGGGGGGAGATATACTTTGCAGAGTATTACCCCATGGCTAAGAAAGGGCAAAGAGTTTGTGCTACTTGCCTTGGGCAAAGGGGTGAACATCTTTCCTGAGTAGGAAGGTTTGCCAGCACGAATGAACAGTGAATGATCTCCCCTCCCACGCCAACTACACGTGATGGCTCTGAGCCTAGACATGAAGGCAGCAATCTTGCTGAAAACTGAAATAGTACAAGTATGGCACCGTGCTGAGATACCTGAGCCGGGTCTGGAATCAGAAACAAAATAGCCGCATGGCACTGTGACCTGGCTAGCTAGATCTGCTGAGAAGTAAAGCTTATTAGTCTGCAGCCTAACCCTAATCCTAGCTAATATAGCCCTACTGCTTCCTGTTCTGGAGCTAGTCTGTCCAGAGCTAGCTGGCGCATCTCTGCATGATACTACCATGACCTTCATAAGGTATGTCTACACGTGCCGATTTAAGGTGCGTTAGCCATTTTTAAGGTGCGGTATGCATCTTAAAATTGGCAATTTTAGGCTATTCACACCTAAACTTGGTATCTGCAAAAGTAGGTATCACATGTAGGCACGAATAGCTAAAGCATCTTAACAAACATATAGATGCGCTAAGGCGCATTAACGCTGTGTATGTCAACTGATTTGCGACTAACTTTTGTCCCAGGTCGGCCTGCACACTGTGTTAATGCGCCTTAGTGCATGCATGTGTAGATGCGTGCCTAAATCGCCTTAATGCGCATTAGGCAAATGCGCGCTAAGTTTAGGCGCGCGTAAAAGCATGTGTAGATGCGCCCATAGACTCTGACATATATCGTGTTTTCACGGACAGCTCAGCAGAGTGAGATCTGCTTTATGTAGCGCAGCGGTTCTCCGCTTTGTTAGACTCATGGTACCCCTGGGAAAATGCCAGCTCTTGTTTTCACTCATTTTTTGACTATGAAAAAATAACATGCTAGATTTTCTGTTGCGAAGAACTCAGAAAGACCATGGCAGGACAGATTTTTTTTAACACTACGGATTCCTGGCTGAAAAGTCTTGGTTTACCTTGCAAACCATGGTTGCTCACCTAATAGTGCTAACATTGCGTGACACCCTGCAGCACCCTTGCAAGGGTCTCAAGGCACCCCAGGGTGACACAGCACCCTGTTTGAGAACCGCTGATGTACTGTAAATGCACTGTTAAGTTTCTGGCAACCCCGGCATTGTGACAGGGCAGCCACGTGGGCCACTTGGTGAGGAAGCAGCTAGTATGTAAAGCCAGAGTACCTGGTACCAATGCTACAGGTCTTGGTGAGGGATGTGGTGGCTCTTAGTCTGATCTATGCAAATTGCTGCTCCATGCCTGGAAATGTATGAGTGTGAGATAAGCAAAACCAGAAAAAAGACTTGTATTTTCAGAATCAGCATGTCCACACAGAGCCTTACACTGAAGTAGATATTCAGAATAATTATTCCAGCAGTTTCAGTACATTTCCAAGTGTAGACAAACTGGTTTTGACCAGAAATAGGGCAGCATTTGACATTTTTGACTTTGCTTTTGGGCTCAGAGAGTGCAAACCCATGTACACCAAAGCTAAAAAAGAATTGCTGGGAGTTAGACCATCCGCAAATCAAAACTAAATGCTTGCACTATGTAAGAGACTTGTAACAGGTGGCTTATTTGTAATACATTATTCAGCCACTAGATAGCCCTGCAAGCTCTCTGCAGCTGGATGCTCTGGGTGATAAGACAGACAGATCAGCAGTATAGAAGTCTGTGTGTTTCTGTCCGTTGAGTCCTTTACTAGAAGTCTCTTGCCTAAGGAGATATGCCATATATGTCATAGCAAGGTTATATCGCAGCAAGACAAACGTTCAGGTCAGTTAAGTTCCTCCGAAGAACTCTTGATGTTTAAACAAAGCGTTCAGTGTAATATTTGCGGATTATGGCATCAAATCAATATTAAATAGTCACTCAAATAATAAATGATACAAATCCCCACAATTAAGTGTGTCTCTGGACTGATTTCAGTGTGTAATTCTACAGCGGGATGTAATACCGAGTACTCTGGTATGGTGGCAGGCTAAGATGGTCAAAAGGTAATTGGTAACGAGGCCATCGGCCGCGGAAGGGGTGGGGAGGCCACCCAGGCCATGGTTCGACCAACTTTTAGCGCATTAATTTAGCACATTAATTTAGCTAGCTATGCAGTTCAAAAAATAGCTATACGGTTTTAACTGGAATGACAAACGCGCATTTGCGGGTTATAGAAATGAATGCGCTAAAAGTTGGTCGGGCCATGGCCCGGGTGGCTCTCCCCGCTCCGCGGCCTGTGAACAAAGCTAACGAAAGCTTGTGCCTGAGGATATAAAATGATCACTTGTGGAGGTCGGGAAATAATTATGCATCCATCTACAGTATTAAAAATGGGGTAGGACAGGGTTTCTGAAGCATCACGCGTTCGCTTTTGCCTGCAGCAGAATGTCAGATGAAATGCACTGATGATCACGTGCGGTATTGCAGACCCCGTGTTCCCACATTGCACGTCCCCCTTATATTGTGATAACAACATTAGTCCGACATACAGGGAAATGCTGAGCCCTTGCTCACCTGAAGCTGTTTCCTAAAATAACCTTCCTTTTCACTTTTTGCATTTTTTTGTAGGCGTTCTCAGTCACTGCTATGTCTGGCCACGGATCTTCGATTCACTCTGCTATCTCCGCCCTGAAGCTTTCCCCCCAGGGTTACCAATCAGCCATCAGCCAGTCTCCCCAGTCCACCTCCAAACAGGACTCCTGGAACAGCCTGGTCTTAGCCGAAAGCCACGGAGACATCATAACCGCATAACCTGTTCCTCTTCCCATGGACTTCCCAACCGCTTGAAATACAAAGAAGACGCCCTGCAATAATAAAGCAATATTGTGGTTTCCCTTTTCTCCCCCCTGCTGTCTCCAGGAGGGTCATCTGTTATGATTGTGGAAGAACAATTCCTAATAAAATTGTAAAGGGAACTTTTCCGAGGTGTGGGAGAGCGAAATACCCAATGAACAGAGAAGACTCGGTCTCAGAACAGCAGTGACCTTTTTCCTTGAAACAAACCTTCATGTATTAGATAGTAGCTATTGCCTCTGGACTGGCTAGAAGCAAAGACAGGACTCAGGTTTTTATAAAACATCAGGCTTTGATGTCTTGGAAGTGATGGCACAGAGACACTTTCTTCTTCTCACCGCCCATTCGTATCCTGACCAGGTCCATCTGGAAGGAAATGCCATCCTCTTGTTATCACCCAAAGGCACAGACTCAAAGACCTTCCTTGAAATGGAGCCGGCTCCGGGACTTGTTGCACGGACTTCATTAGACACGCGTTCAGTGCTTGAGTGGCTTTTCTCCGACGGTCCAGTTGAAAAACGAAAAACTCGGCTCACCCATCAAGCGACGCATCCAAAACTTTGGGGGTTTTTTGTGTTACCGAAAGGGTCCGAGAACCTTGCGATTGTGCTTATTTAACGGTGCCTGTTTTTATTGTGTTTGTGTCTAAATCGTGGGATCTCCTTTCCAAAAGGCTCTTGCTGAAGCGTGGAGAAGGCCTGTATGAAATTAAAACCAGATAACGGTGCGGCGGGAGTTTTCCGATGGGGAGATCGAGAGCCGCGGAGTTTCTGAGACACCCAGAAGGACTTGCTGGACTCTGCCCTCGGAGGCAGCTCTGAGCCTGGCTTGATGCCTCTCTCGAGCTCAGAAGTGCTGTGATGATATCCATAACTCTGACGCTGTACTGCGATTGCGTACGACCCTGTGACCTGTCACAGTTAATTTAATTTCTTTGGACCATGTTTTCTGTCGCTGTCGACAAACCCAATTTTCTTTCTGCCAAGCTGCAGCCAGGACCTGCCTCGTGCCCCAAAAGCAGACCCCCTGGCTGCCCTGCCAGGCCCAGCCTTATAAAAGCCCTTATTCTTGCAGACAACAAATTGTCATCTTCTGTGTCCCCAGCAGCTCTTTAAGGGGTACAGACAGGCACACTCCTGCAAGCATTTGAATGCAGCTGTGATGTCCCCAGGACAAAGTTAATTCTGTTTTCTTTTTAAAATACTAAACAAGAGGCTGGTGTTTCCCTTGCCCTGCAGAGCTGAATGCTGCCCGCTCCAATGCTTCCCTATTAAAGGCCCATCTTCTGCAGCTCGGCAGGGGGGTTTCAGGGAGCCTGTCAGTCAGCGAAGCAAATTCCTCAGTCCCTTTTCCTCCCCATCCGTTCCTAGGTTCCCATCTCTTATCTTGTCTGCCCAGCTCTGCTACCTCTCCAGCACATTTAAAATTCACCTCCCTAAAACATTTAAATATATGGGGGGAAAGGGGTTGTGTCACTCAGACCCTTGTGCAGAGGGGTCCAAAGTATATAGCTTCCTTCTTGCACCCAGGGGCTCACCCCTAGCTCCCTATAACACCCCAAAAGGCCCCCTATAAGTCGAAGGTGGGTTGAAGGGGGCACGGACAGGGGCCAGGTCAAAGCCCTCTTTGCTAAAGCTTCCTTGTGGGATGGGGAGATCGTAATGGAGCTGCACTGACAGGCGCTGGCGAGAGGTGTAGCAGCCATGGATCCTTCTTGATCCCCTGGGATCTGGGCAGATCCTTAAGGATCCACAGGGCTTCAGGATGGGGCCACTCCACGGACAAGTGATGATAGTACCCTTGCTGGTCCGAGCGTGGCAGGAGATACTGTGATGTACTTCTTAGGAGGACTTCTTGTGGGAGGGGATGTGATTCTGGCAAAGGCAAGGAGCAATCCTTCCTGGGCCCATGGGGATGGAGAGCTTCCATGACCCGGTCGATGTTTCCATCGCTAGCATCTGAGATTCCCACAGACTCTTCATCTCCATTACCGCCCCGGTTCTGTCTTGCAAAGTTCAGTGCAACGTCCTCATCAAGGGTTAGAGCGAGGGACAGCAAATGGGACATTGAAAAGCTTTGCAGATGGTTCAGAATTGGTGGTTGTGAGCCAGAGTGGGGCTGGAAAGGGACATCACACCGAGGAATCCAGAAGTTGGGAGATCTTGGGGCGCTGCCCGAGATACAAAACCGGGGGACTAAACTACAGGAGCCTTTCCTTCAGTCCGTTAGCAGAATGCCACCCCTTCCTCCCATTCAGGGCGCTCAAGCAATGCTCAGAAAGACAAGATGAGGATTTATTATTTGCATTGCTCAATTGGGGCCCTCTTACGTTAAGTCCTGCACAGAGACAGGGTAAAAACCATTCCCCCCTAACGAGCATAATCCTGCAACCTCTCCTGTATAAATTGACTCCTGTGAGTACCCCCGAAAAGCAAAGGGGGTTACTCCCATGTGCAGTTTCGAGATCAGGTCCCAATAAAATCAGACCTCTGTTGTGGGCTGTACAGGGGCACGGGGGGAAGTCTGGCTGAGAATGGGGGGCTAGAAAGGTCATTAACCAATTCTGATTGTTTTTCCTCTTTGTGACAGTGCAATATCTTTAATCGCCGCTACATTTGTTTTCCTGGTGATCAGAAAAGATCTGTATTTAGACAGCAATCTCACTGGCTGATTCGAAACTCTGATCAGGAGGAGTTAAAGGCATTTTGATGGGCGCTTTAATGCTGATCAACAATCCTTAATAGAGCCCTGAAGCTGTGACTGCGTTGTGGGGTTTTTGTTCTGTTTTGCTTTTTATTTTTTTTGTCCTTCTATAAAGTTTGCAGCTTCCCAAACTCATTGGGAAGGTCCCATGGAAAGAGAGGTGCATTTGTTGCGGGGGGGGAAAAAAACCCAAACTGAACAAGCTGTAATTATTTAAAGATGTAAAAAAAACTATATTATAATATGATGTAGTATGGCTACCAATCCACATAACTTCTACACCTTTAGGACTAATGGAAATACAACAATGGTAATAAAAATAATCAAGTTTCCTTCTTTCTTATTTTTTCTTGCACTGAAATAAGTATGTGGTGGATCTGCAGTGATTCTGGTTCATGCGTGGTGCGCTGCCCAGCGTGGCCTGTGGAGGGTTGAGTGGGCCTTCGTGTCACGGACTCGGCATCAGAGGAAGTCAGAAGACCAGGCTGGGGTGAAGGATGCTTGCTGGTAGCAGGGCCGTATATGCTCTTGAATGACTCACATGGATTTGGAATTGATTTGGCTCATTTGACGTGGGACACAAAACATTTTCCTTAAATAAAAATGATCAGACCAAGAAGGAGGCTCTGGCCAGGAGGAACCAGGGTGACTGGGGGCATGGGTGGGTCCTAGGATCACTTCTTCACCCATGTCTCCTAGCAGAGTTTCACTGGGCGGCATCCGCTGGTTCCTTGGACTCGTTCAAGGGGCAGCGGTCGCTGGGCAGTGTGATCTGCTCGGTACCCCACTTTGAGTCAAGTCAAGTCAGTCCTGAGGCTGCTGCAACTGCTGGGACACCTTCGATGCTGTAACAACCCTCCTAGGTTAGTTGAGTTGCTTTTCATCATTGGTGATTCTTCGGGCAGAGCGACCTGGTGGCATCCACCTCTCCAGGGTTGGATGGCTGTTGGCTCGCAGGGAGCTCCTCTGCCCTTTGACAGGTCTTGCTTTTAGCCCTGATGGATGTCCGCCCACCCTCCTCACCTAGGCTAGTCTAGGTGGGGATGCCGGTTTAGTCGCTGACAACCAGACCATTGAACAGGCTGTGCTGGTTTACATGGTACCAGATACCCATCTTTCAACCCTTGTTTTTATCCTTCCAGCCCTGTTTGCTCTGATCTTTTGCTGTTCCCAGAATCTCTTGTTCTGTGTCTGGTGGCCTCCCTAACTCAGGTAGGCATATAGTTTTCTCGGTGGGTCTAGGCCCACCAAACCTAATGTGACGGATAGACGTGTCCCTCACTGTGGCATGGAGCAGATGCTTAGGGGAACTGTATTTACCTAGGGCCTGTCCAGACTGATCTGGATCAGCCCCCTTCATCTCCCAGCATTCGGAGGCCTAGGAAGGCCTCGTTTGGAGGGTTCACCCTAACTAAGGTGTTTTATACCCACGGATGAAGCGTACCCTGGTTGCTTGTTTGTTTGCCTCTCGCACACTGCCCTCCCTCCCCCTTCTCCCTCTCCCCGTCCCTTGCTTTTTATATTCAAATTTCTCTGGATACACTGCTTTTTGCACCTTGCACCTACATGAGAATGTAAGACCTGCCATTTACCGGGTCAGATCATAGATCCGTCTTCCTCAGTCTCCAGTGCCACACAGCGGAAGAGAGAGGAGGGTGAAAGGGAGAGTGAATGGGGTACGACCAGGGTTTTTCCCCCTATTCTTCTCTCACCTGTAGCCTCCAGCATTTAAGGTCTGGGAAGGTCTGACACAGAGGCTGTCCCCTAACTGCTGTGCTCCCATCTGATGAAGAGAGCTTCAGCCCACAAAAGTTTGTGCCATATATATATGTGTGTGTGTGTGTGTATTTACACATACATATGTATATATGTGTATATATATACATGTATATATGTCTATATATGTGTGTGTGTGTGTATTTACACATACATGTGTATATATATACATGTATATATATATATATATATGTGTGTGTGTGTGTGTGTGTGTGTGTATGTATGTATGTATGTATGTATGGACACACACACCAACCAAAGTAGCGAGATATATATATTGCTACTTGGGTTAGTCTACAAGGTTCAAAACCACCTTGCCTTCTAAAGTATTAGCCACCCTGTCCTGTGGCAGTGAATTCCACCAATAATTGCAAGTAAAATGCAAATCAAATTAATTAAATACACAAATCAAATAAGAGCCACCTGCGCGACTGGGATTCTGACGTGCCCTGACTTTGGATGGCTAGACTTTGCACCCTTCACTGTTTTCTTGGCATGCTTTTCCTTAGCATGCTGTTGTTTGAGCTTTGGCTGATTAATGTGAGATAAGTCTCTCTCGAACCAAATAAGAGTATCCACAGGTGGGTTGATGTGCATGCAATGAGTCCCTGGTGCTGGGGTGAGTAGAGGAGGCTGCCTGTGCCCAGGGGTTGCCCTAGAGAAATCCGTGTACTACTGCCAGGCCCAGAGCTCAACCCCTGGCCAAATCTCTGCAGGACGGCGGCTTTCAGGAATGGTAAGGGCAGCAGATGTGCTGCAACTTCAGATCCTGGCTGCCAGCCTCCCTCTCCACCTACCTGTGCCCAGTATGAGGCTGAAGTTGGTTCCTTATTCCCAGTTCCCTATTCCTTATTCCCAGTTCCTTATTCCCAGTTCCCTATTCCTAATCTGACCTTCATTTAGGGCTCTGTACTTGATGTGGAATATTATTTTGCATATTAATTAGTACATATGCAAAGCTAATGAAATTCTCTTTCTTTAGGGTGTGGAATTCATTAATAACAAGTTTTTATTGGGTCTAGATTAGCTTTGAAAAAGGAACCAGGAACGGGGAATAAGGAATAGGGAACTGGGAATGAGGAAATGGGAACAAGGAGCCAACTTCAGCCTCATTGCCCAGTTCAGTCTCCAGGACTGGGGGAACTGGTGGGGTGGGTGTGCCCAGTTTTGGAAGCCCCGCCCCTTGCCCACCTGCTAGCCAATTAGGTTGAGACCCAGCTTTTCCTGGGAAGGAGGCCAAGCTGGGGAAGCAGGTGGAGGGGGCAGCGGTGAGTAGGGGCAGCCTGGAGTGCAGGTTAGGGAGAGAGGGGAGGGCTGGGGGGTAAAGGACTGGCTGGGGTGGGGGGCAGATTGGGGGAAGGGGCTTAGCTGAGTGGGGTAGCAGGGCTGGGAAGGGGAGCAGAGGGCTGGGGAGTCAGAGGCTGGGCTGGGGGGGGAATTGGGCATGCAAGGAGGGGCAGGTGCCCTGGGGATTTGGGGGTCTCTGTCCGTTTTGCATATGCAAATACCCCTCTCCCCTCCTCCCCCAGGGTGCAGCGCCCTGCGCCCTGCTGCAGCTGCACCCACTTCCCAGGGCCGATCGGTTGCTCGACGCTCGATTGCTCCGGGGAGCGGCCGCTCGGTGTTGGACTGAGCAGGCCTGGCCAGGGGGTGCTGCCTGCCAGCTGCAGGGCAGAGGTGCAGGGGTGCAGCAGGGATGCTCCCAGGCCTGGGGGTGCAGGCAGCAGCTACCTCCAGACCCGCTCTCCCCAGGACATGTTGCATTCTCCTGACTCAACACTTCTTGTTTCAAAGGCAGATGATTAGTGTAGAGCAGCATTGTGCTGGGCAGGTTACAGGCAGCCAAGAAGCCAAGGGCTCCAATCCTTGGCCTCGCCGAGCATGAAGGGGATTTAAAAATGGTCCCCAACCTTTCTCTCCCCTGCTTCCCCAGCTCGCACGCAGTGAGGGGCTGGACGTCAGGCCTGCCCAGTCTATGCCCACTCTGCAGACACCTCTAATGTTGAGTGCTGTTGCAATACCACGGTTCGGGGGGTTTCTGTAATGGTGCCTAGTGAGCGGCAGCAATTATTATTGTGATTTAAATGAATGAAAGTCTCCTGGCACCCAGACCCAGCCTGCAAACCTTGATGGGGTTGTCTAAATGAGTGTTCAGAATGACTTAAACACTTGGGAACCTGACTCTCCTTTGGTTTTCAGTCAGATTTAGGCTCCTAAGTCACTTAGGCTCTGTGGAAAGTGCATCCTTCTGCTCCTCCTGAGCGTGGCTAGTTACAGAGCGGTGACCCAGGAGTTAAGGTTTGTGTCCCCTTACTCATTGGAGACAGGCAACCTGTCCAGTTAGCTTCTGGCCCGCCAGAGCTCCAGTGTATCAGGGCTCGGACTAAAGTGTGTTCTTGGAGCCCGGAGATTTCAACCGCCCAGCATGGGATCGCTGATGCACGGTGGGATTTGCATTTTGTTCAAGATCAGTAGAAGCCCCTAGGAGTCAGAGCAGGAAACCAGGCAGCTCGGAGGCCTCTTGCTCACCCACCTCCTCTGTGACTTGGAGCTGCCTGTGGGCATGTCTGGTCCCCAAATTTGCACTGTTTAATGCCAGTGGTTTGAAACTGGTGGAACTAATGTAGTGCAGCCTCCCAAGTGTAGCAGTCATTGCCAGGAACGAGCATCTCTACCCTGATATAACTGCGATCTGTTCTCATGCTGCTGCAGCTGAGTGGCTCTGGCATCATGAAGCAGTTTGATCTGAAACAGGGGCATTGGTACAGTCTGCTGCAGCCAACAGACTGAGCACATGATTTAGGGGGTGCACAGAGATGGGGAGAATCACTGTCTATGTTCCTCAGCAGTAGGGTGACCTGGCTCAAGGCATCTCAGCGGTATCCCTGCTGCTCCCTTGACGGCATCCGAGATGCCGGAAGGCCCGTCCGTGAGGAAGTTCCAGTTGCTGACCTCACCTTTCGTGGGGCAGGTGGTGGCCAAGGCAGGAGGAAGCAGCCGACAGATTAGCCTGAATGAGCTGCAAGGACTGGAGCTCCGGGACTCCCAGGTGAGTCGTGCTGAAAGGCAGCCTTGTCTGTGCATGTCGGCTCCTTGCTCACGCTAGAGTGCTGGCCTGGCCAACACAGAGAGGGTTACCATAAGGCACGGCAGCGAGAGATTAACTTGGCTACAGACAGGCTGAAGGGCTACCTACCCTGGCTACAAGGAAAAATAGAAATGCACCTCTGAGTAGTGACCCCTGGGCACTCGCAGGTGGCTCTCTGTCTGGCTCCACCTGTACTTGTAAAACTGAGCTCCTGAAAAGGTTCAGGTGGAGCAAGACTGTGCATGTGCAATTACCCAGAATGCTTTTGCTTTCCAAATGGTTGGCACTCTGGACAAGTTTAACTCCCCAGTGAAAGTTGAGCCTTTGGCCCATCATCTTCCAAGGCCAAAGCATCCTCAGAGGCTCTTGCAGAGACAAGCAAAATACGAGCTGTGCTGGAAGCTGTTGGCACAGCAGTGATGTGCTTGAGGTCTCTCCCCACCTGACTGCTCAGGAAGAAGGGGCGTCCTCTCCTCCTCACCTCCTTGCTACTGCACAAAAGGGAGGGGAAGTCCTACTGGCTTCGGCATAGTACCTTTATGTCTGCCCTCTTGCCCAGAAGGCAGAAGTTGGGATTAGATTCACCTTTCCTCCCTGCCCTTGCTCAGGGCTGTTTCATATAGGGGCAGCAGGCACCTGCTGCTGTTCTCTGCCCTGCCTGAACTGGAGACGAAGCAGCCGTCCTGCAGAAGCAGTGCCCGGGGCCTGCTGGGGAACATTTCCCTGCATGTGCCACATAGGGCTGGAAGCGGCCCTCTGAGCCCCAGCATCCCTTCCCCCAGCTCTTCCTTGGGATTTCCCAAGGCAGAATGAGAACCAGATGCTGCTGGCCAAAATCACTCAGTAGCCCCCTTTCCAGGATCTGTCTGCAAATGGTGATGCTCGTTCCAACAGTCTTCTGCCAAGCGCAGTGGTTATCAACAGGTGGGTGAGCCCGGGTTGGCTTGGATACAAGCTCCTTCCATCCACTGATGCTGCTGCTTTTCCAGGACCAGCAAGACTGGCTTTGATGAACAACTGCTGCAGCTCCCTCAGCGAGCAATGCACCGGCACTCCCACCTGGTTCTCAAGGATGGGTGATTTCAGAGCCATGTCTGCCCAGAAAGTTGAAGCACCTGGACTGCATTCCCCCGTCCCCAGGCCGTCCTGGTTTATTGTCTTCCTGACTGATCCAGATACTCCCCATCTGAGGAGGTCATTCTCCCTGCTCATCATTTGCAGGCCATGTACTCTCATGGATCCCTCTCCAGCAAGAACACAGACCTACTTTCCACATGACCAAAACCTTCAGCTTGCCACAGACCTCATAGCTGATGGTTCATCTCCGTATTTCTCCTTTCCCTTGTTTATGGGGATTGGAAACCTCTCCAAGAAGATTGTTGACTCGCCTCTTCGGCTCCTTCCAGAGATCCCGGACGTCTTCAGAGACTTGATGAAGAGCTTTCGAAGCCCAAGAGCTTGTTTCTCATTTCTGTCAACTGTATCTGTTGGTTCAGAAAAAGGTTTTGCCTCTCTTCATAACCCTCTGATACCAGTATCTCTGATTTGAACGTACAATTGAGGAACATGCAAGCCTTCAGATATTCTGAGGTTCCTCTGGTTATCTTCATAAATGACTGTAACCTCAGGATTTGACCTACAGGAAGTCACTAGTTTAAAATTTATGCTGCCAGGATCGTAGGTCTCATTTTGTGATGAACAGGCCCATCACGCCCAGCCTGCCATGAGCAGGGAGGAGAAGGCACCGAGCTCGCGTGCAGCACACAGCCCTCGTGCTCGGAGGCCACGTGCAATCACAGCTGAGAAGAAGAGAAGGTTTCTCTTCTTCTAAAAGGTGCTCAATCCTGCCCAGGCCATGTAGTAACCAAAAATAACTTCCATTTGAGAGCTGTTTGGTGGCTTGTGCCCATAACACTGTAAGTGAAGGTGAGGCGAATAAGGGAAGACCCTTTTCTTACAGCCAGAAGAGAGATGACTGGCTGAAGAGCCATAAAGTCATAATCTGAGATGCACAATTTCTTTGCTTCTTGTTGTCGGTGCCGGCAGGGTGAGCAGCTGTGATTGCACATGGTCTCCAAGCACGAGGGCTGTGTGCTGCATGCAGGCTCGGTGCCTTTTGGGCTTGCATGGCATGAGGGTGTGCTCTTGCCTATCCTAATTCCCCACCTTTTGGCCTGGCAAGCCAAGGTACACTTGATGGGATGGCTGCAATGCATGTAGTTTCTGTCTCTTGTTCCCACTGTTAACTACCTTCCCTACCTCCAGGGAGTTGTGTTTACTCCGGGCATCCTTGATTTGTCCCCCCCTTTTTTTAGGCCCATGGAAAGAACTTGTTCCTGGCATTTGGCACTGCTGTGGAAGCACAGGTCCTGCCTGGAGGGCCGTCTCCGGCACCTGTGGACGAAGAGGCAGCTGTCCCGGCAGAGGCTGGCAGTGGGACACATGCCCAGGAGGGACAGGCGTGGGTGGCTTCTGACCCACAGAGAAGTGCGGAGGAGCAGCATTTGCAAAGGGAGCAGGGGCCTGAGCACTCGACGCCTGAGGACCAGGATGCGGCCGTCGGCTCTGGGAGTTGGCTGCGCTTCCATTTCGGCATGTTCGGCAGTGTCCGGGCTAACGAGTTCTCGAGAGCTAATAAGGCAAACAAGCGAGGGGACTGGAAGGACCCTGTGCCCAGGTACTGGCTGCTCCCTCTGTTGGGGAAAACTCAGATGCTGTTTTCCTGCCCCAGGCTGTTTCTATAAAGAGGTGGAAGCCAATAGGGCTTCCCTTCTGGTGGATGTGTTGCCACTGTTCCCCGGGGTACAGCTATCATGGGAGGCCGGCAGCTCTGCCGTGGAGCCCCTGAAGGGAGCTGCACTGCTGCACTTCAGAAACAAGAACGGTGTACCAAGTGGGGCTGTCGTGGGGTGCTTGCTTGGGACCACTGCAGCCTTGCCCGGTCTTTGAGAGTGCCCCAAAACTCACCCAGGTGTGGCTTGTAGAGCGGGGACGGGATCCGTGGCTCCTTACCACTCTGAGACCTGGGTCTTTTGGTCTCACCCTCCCTGTTTCTCCGTGGACCTCACTCCAGGAGCCGGCATCCACTTATGTGACTTTACACTGGGGAGCAGAAGCACAACCCAAACTTTCAAGGAGCAGGCATGCAGCTCCGCTTCAATAAAACCACCCCTGCGCTGACATGGGGAGCTATTCCTCTGTCCCTAATCCAGCCCACGCAGCCCAGAGCCCCCCCCAAACCCCGCTCTGCTGTTCTCTTTCCAGGCTGCCTAGTTCCTGAGCCCCAGGGCTCTCGAGTCCCCAAAGCTGCTCTGCTGCTCTCTGTCTCCTTCAGACACCCCCCTGCTTGTCCATGCAGTCTCTCCCCTGGGGGTCCCCTAGGTATTATCTGCAACTCCCCGCTTTTGTTGAAGTGTCAGTAAAGCTGTTCAGTTCTCTGCAGAGGCACGTGTCTTCTGTCCCGTAGGCCAGAAACTCTGCTTTCGCTGTCTCTCTACCCCTTCTTTCCCCGTGCACCAGCTCCAGCATTATTGCAACAGGAACACAATTAACACAGAAATAATTGGGGCAGGGGAGTAGCGCAACCCAGAGGTCATTTTGCTGCTTGCCTGTGCTCAGCAGGAGGATGCCGCAGTACAGCACCTCCTGTCTGCGCTGGCACTGTTCCTGTTGCAGTCAGTGGGGCCGAGCTGGGATTTTTCCTTGCCTAATAGTGAAGAAACTCTGCCGGCACATTCTGCATCTCTCAGGAGAACTCTGCTGACTCTTAGGCTACCGTTATTTCTGTTGTTCATTTTTCTCCCTTGATTCCCCCTTTCTAATTCCTTCCCATCTGTGTTTCCTTCCACCTTTATTTCCCACCTCTAGCAGTTCTCACCTCCCAGATCTCTTCTCCATTTTATCTCCCAACCCAATCAGCAATGTCCTAATTGGTTGCATAGAGCCGAGGCCCAGTGAGCTGGATGTGGGTGGGGGGTTCCCTCTGTTCAGCCTGTTGGTAGCCTCTGTTGCTGGCCACGCTGGAAACTTTTGCTCCCCACCCTGAGAACTAAATAGGGATCTGAATAGGACAGCAGAGATCCTGTAACTGCCCAAGCATGCTGGGTACATCGTGTGAGCTGAGTGCTCGGGCAGCCTGGCCCAGCTGCACCCTAACACCATCCCGCAAGGCAGCGTCTTTCACTCTTGCCTGGAAAAACATTGGCTCGTGCTCTGCAAAATCTTCCTTCTCATCATCCCCCAATGGGCCCTAAAAAGCCCACTGTACCTTCTGGCATCTCCCTCTTTGCACAGCTAGTCCAAACCTTTCCAGATCTTCCCTACATCATTTCCAGAGTCTCTGTCCCTCTTTCTTCAGCCAGCCAAAATTTTCTCCCTGGCCATCATCCATTGCCATGTTGAGCACTGCAGCCATCTCCTCTCTGGCTTTCCCCACACACATTGCTTCCTCCCTCCCCTCCATCTTTTTGGCTTTCCGTTGGTTCTCCAGTTTCACTGGACAAAATTCAAGCTTCTTGCGCCAATCTTTGAGGCTCTTCCTGCCTCTGCTGCCCTCCCCCTTATTGGCCTTTGCATCCTTGCCCTGCAACTCAGCTTCTTTGCTCTGCTACCAAAGGCTCACTCACAAATGCCTCCCTTTCTAGACGTAATGTCCTCTCCCTGAAGTAAGCCATACGGGGGCTGCACGCTGCTGGTTTGTCTCTCCGGCTCAGGAAGGAATAAATCCAATGACCATAGATTTCATAGACATTAGGGCTGGAAGGGACCTCGCAAGATCATCGAGTCCAGCCCCCTGCCCAAGGGGCAGGAAGTCAGCTGGGGTCATAGGATCCCAGCAAGATAAGCATCCAAATTTCTCTTGAAGGTGTTCGATGTAGGTGCATGAACCTCCTCCGGTGGCAGGCTATTCCAGAGCTTGGGGCTCGGACAGTGAAGAAATTCTTCCTTATGTCCAGCCTGAAACGGTCTTGCTGGAGTTTATAACCGGTTGAACTTGTCATCCCTTGGGGCGCTCTGGTGAACAATCGTCCCCCAGATCCTGGTGAGCACCCCTGATAAACTTATAGGTGGCCACCAGATCACACCCTGTGCTTTTCCAGGCTGAAGAGCCCCATGGCTCTCAGCCTGTCATCGTAAGGTCTGTTTTCCTGACCTCTGATCATGTGCATGGCTCTCCCCTGCACCCTCTCAAGCTTCTCCACATCCTTTTTGAATTGTGGGTCCCAAAACTGGACTCAGTGCTCCAGCTGTGGCCTCGCCAAGGCCGAGTACAAGGGGAGAATGATGTCCCGGGATTTGCTTGAGAAGCATCTATGGATGCAAACCAGCGTTTTGCTCGCTTTACTGGCCGCAGCATTGCACTGACCAGTGGCAATTCAGTCCAAATCTAATAGCTACTTTCCCCCCTGCTATAGAGGCTTCCTTGCCAGAGCTGCTCTGCTCTTGCCACCTCTCTGCTTGATGGTCTTCCTCCTGGCCCCAGGGATACCCTACTTCTTTTAATTGCACTGAGCTCTTGTATAAGAATCAGGCTGTCAGTGGACCATTCCCAGCTGGGTGTGTGTAATGGGGCCTGTCCCCCATTACGAGAAGGTGAGGATGGTTGAAGTAGCCCTTTAGTCTCCCCGGGATAATCCTTCCCCCTTCCCTGCCTTCTGTTTTCCCCTTCTGCCTTCCCTCAAAAGCCTCATTTGCTTTTTGGGATTTACATTTGGACTTCAGTAAGAATGGTCCATGGACAAGGCTGACCCATGGTAGGGAGAGTTTGTGTTAGTAGTTGGGTTGCCCAGCTTGACGTGGGGGTCCTTGACTTTGTAGACTGGGACATGGCTGAAGGGGTGGAGGAGGCCATGAAAAGCAGGGGCAAGGGCAGCACCCCAAAACCCTAACACTTGCAAGGAGCAGTACATAGAGATGGAGGTTTATGCCCAGTGCAGTGGATGAGAAACCAGCCTTGTCCAACGGGAGTGAGGGTGATGGGAGACCGACAGCAGGCCAGACCCTGAAGGGCAGTAGAGGTGTAAAGGGAATGACTTGACTCCAGGTCACCAATTCTGCTTTGCGAGCACATCCAGCTGTGAAGGGAGATTGTGGTCCTGAACACCAGGCTCCAGGTGAACCGGTGCAGCTAGAGCAAACTTGGGTGGGGTGGAGGTGACCCTGACCATACACAGACCCAGTGCTCGACAACCTGGGAGGCCTAAAAAGTGGAGCTCATGTCAGTTTAGCTGCTCAAGGCATGATGGGCAAGTCACTAACAGGCAGCTCAGGAAAGAAAGGTAGCCTGGAGAAGCTCTGGGGAACAAGTACACCCGACCCTCTTCTGGAGTGGCACAGCATGATAATTTCATAAATCGTAGAAAAGCAGGCTGCAAGGAAACCTCAAAGGCCATCTAGTGCAATGCCCCGTCAGAGACGGCATCATTGCTTTCCAAAACGACCTATACAAATCCATTGTTTAACGTATTACTGAGACTACACCGTCACCCCAACACAATCACAAGACATAACACCTAACCTGGCACAGGTAAAGCAGGGGAAGCACGGTGGCCAACCTCCTGCTACAGCTCAGGTTGTTAAACTACTTTAGAAAGATCCAAGGAAGCAGGCCAGAGCTACTACCACAGAGAAAGGCAAAACCCCCACAGCCTGTACCAGTCTGACTATGGGGTAAAATTCCTTACTCATCACAAATGTGGTGGTCGGTCTGTCCTTGCCTGGAGGCGTAAGACCCCCAAGCCAGGAACCCCCCCAGCTTAAGTCCCAGCAGGAACACTGGCACACCCCAGTCATAATCCCCAGCCTTGGTTGCAGCCAACACTGGAAGTGATTGAGAAAAGTTTAAAAACATCCTGGCACGTAGCAGCGGGAGGGGAAAAAGTTCCCTCCTGGCTCCATGCAGCCATCGACAATGCCTGGAATCGTAGGCATTGATCACTGATCATCCTTGACCAGTGCTTGTGGGATCTCTTCTTGCACGCCACCAGTGATGGAGATGAGTCCACACCTTCCCTAGCAGGCTGCTCCACTGCCTGATTGTACTAACAGTCAAGAAGCGTCTCCCGATGGCCAGTCGAAACCTACTTTGCTGTAGCTTCAGGTCACTGCTCTGTGTTCGGCTCTCTGCAGCGAGAGAAAAGGTGCTTTCCCTCTTCTTTACGGCACTCCTTCAGATCTTTGCAAGCTGCTGTTGTGTCCCCTCTTAAGCCCCTTTTCTGCAAGCTGAACATGCCTATTTCCTTCAACCGCTCTTCGTATGACTTGCCTCCCAAGCCTTTTATCACCTGATTTTTGTTATCCATATGCCCACTACCAGGACTGTCTTTCTTCTAAAAGGAGCTCTCCCCTACAAAAGCTCTGCTTGCAGAGACCTATGTAGAGGCCAGAGTGTGTGCCCATCTCTTCCTACAAATCCCTTCCCCAGACCCAGTTCTACTGTGAGACCTACGGGCCAAATAGTTTTATAGTTTCTAAGGTCAGAAGGGACCTTGAACAGATCATCAAGTCCGACCCCTTGCCCTGGGCAGGAGCGAGTGCTGGGATCATAAGACCCCAGCCAGATAGGTTGCATGGCTGGAGAGATATATGATTCTGGGGGGAGGAGGGGGCTGGGAAACCCCAATCTGTCAGATCATGGGGAGCCCCTGGATGCCATCAAGCTTTGTCATAGCTAGTCCTGTACGAGGGATCTGATTTTGTTTGCTTCATGTGCCTTACTCCATTCCCCCTTGTTTCTAGGACATGGCTTTTCCAACTCCCTTCCCTTCCTCCTCTTTGCATGTCCAGTCAAGCCACGGTGGGATGCGATAGCTCCTGTGCCATGTTTTGCCCAAATAGACACATTCAGGGTATTCTCCCTCTAATTTCCATTCTGTTCCCTTTAAGGCTGGTCCTGCACTTTGCGAACGGGGGCTTCCTCGTCTTCTACAACTGCCGAATACACTGGAGCTCCTCTCCGACGGCCAAACCCACCATTGACATCTTGTCTGCTGACTTCCATCGGGGGCAGGCTTTGGAAGCCCTTCGCCGGCCGATGCCCGTCTGCTACACCCTTCTGGACCAGAGATATTTCTCGGGTCTGGGTATGTTTCATCAGGGAGGGGGAATGGCTTCCGAAGGGGGAGACATTGGGGCTCAATCTGACCTGGATCTCAGATCTATCATCAGGGGCTGACCCTGTGTGTTAGCTGTCCCATCTGAGACATAAAGCTAGTCGTAGTCTTGCTTGTTCCTACAACACCGTCCATGCATGGATGGGCCCATGCTGTACAAACAGGAATGAAACAGGGCCTGGTGCAAACATGCCCACTTGAGCAGGTGCTACAAATGCTCAGGTGCTCTGAAAACCGGGCTGGGAAGCTTTCTATCCCGGTGGGATATATATGGGTATAGTCATCATTGTGCAGAGAGAGCAACTGGGGCATGGTGAGATTACATGAGTTCACTAATAGCAGGGTGACCTTCCATCCTGTTTTCCCCGGGACAGTCCCAGATTTTGGGCACCGGTTTCAGCCAGGTTAAAATGAGCATCCCAGGTGCGGGGTGCAGTGTGGCAGGGATGGGAAGCGGTGCGGTGCCCCAGGAAGGCGACTGGGGAAGAACTGCGGCTGCTCTGCCTGCCCGTTGTGGATGCCACTCTGCCTCCACCTCTCCCTGCAAAGTGCCACTGACCTGGGAGGGAGGGAGGGAGGGGAGAGGAAGGGGGGTGTCCTGGATGTTTTGTATTTCCCACCGGATGGATGGTCTCCCTAACCAATGGCCACTGTGGGACTTGGTGTCGAAGCCATGTTTGACATCAGCAATCCCTTGTTCTTAATGTGTTTAGATGAAACTCTGCTGTGGGACACCTGCCAGGTACATTTTGCAGTGGTGGGCCATCATTAGTAGAAAACATTATGCTTCTGTAACATCCTCCCAGCCCTATCAGGATCATAGGCTGTCCCCTCAAAATCAGAGGAGCAGGAGAGTCTCTCTGCCCTGCAGCCATAGCCCCTCCATGCCTGCCATGGTCCTCTCTCCTCTTGCGGTTCCTGCCATGGGGGGAGCTTCCTCCCAGAGCCCCACAACCACTGGTCGCGTGTGGGCCAACTGGTCTGCCCCTATGACTTGCAGGAGTCAGTGCTATTGGTGCTATAACAGCTCCCATGCCCACGTGTGTGTGGATCCAGATTAGGAGTGCTGTGTGGCTGCCCCCTGCATTACTGTGGGGAGAAGGGGCTATCACTTGTGCACCCCTGGCTTAGTTTGCCGGCCTGTGACTCACTGATGTGAACAGTTCTTGCTGTTGCATCTCCATTTCTGAACTTGTGCTTTCCCCTCTGCTCCAGGGAACATCATTAAAAATGAGATCTTGTACTTGGCGAAGATCCACCCGTTATCACAAGGGTCCCTCTTGGCTCCCTCCGATCTCGACGCCTTGCTTGATCATGCCGTTCAGTTCAGCACCCACTGGCTGCATAAGAAATTGCATGGAGAAAGATTACACCCTCAGATCTACCAGAAGGAGAAATGTCCTTTTGGGCACATGGTGATGAAGGGAACTCTCGGTCCCCCACATGGGCTTCAGAGACTTACCTGGTGGTGCCCTCAGTGCCAGCCTCGTGTGCCAGCAGAAAGTAAAGGTCATCCTCCTGTGTATACCCCTATATCTTCCAGCCTTTAAAGGGATTAAGAACATGCTGTCCTTTCTTTGAGAACATTGCATGAGGCTGAGGATGGCTTGCAACAAGCTCTCAGTTGCACTGAGCAGAAATCGCTTATCTGCAAAGACAGAAAATCAGAGAAAATTCAGTTTGTTAAAAAGAGATGAAAGGGTTTCTATGTCCATGTTGCATTGCAGGGATCAGTGCAGCAAGCAAAGGGAGTTCTCTGCAACAGTTGAAAATACTCAGTACCGATTTGTGGATAAGGGGTTTAATATGTAGCAATTGAAAAGAAGTTAATTGTTAATATGTTAAATGTTAATTGTTAATATGTTAAATATGTCATGACCATAAAGCAGCATCAGTAGCATCAGCGTAATAGCTGTTCTCCTGATCACCTTGTTTTTATGTTGATGTTCTCCTGCTCATCTTATCTATTTTGTCTTTATTAGGGATAGGAAATCAGGTCTTGTCATCATTACGGAGTTAAACGAGGTCGTCTTAAGCACCTCCTTGGAAGAACCTATAACCAACACCTGAACATCTGTGTTTGCTAGGCCTCTGTGTCTATGCACAACAATTAGTCAGGTTTTATTTATGACTCCCTGTAAATAACAGACTTGCAGTCGATGTTTCGCTCTTTCTGTGTAGCCAACTTCAAGCAAAAGCTTAAGTTCTGTCAAAATGAGCCGGTTTCATTCTTTAAGGAGATTCCACCTCAATTTGGGCTGGGGAATGGTAACCGTAGATGTAATATATCTGCTAAGATGCTTATGATGGGCTTATTTAGCAACCAGGAAAAATTGGCCAGCAGGCTGCGGGACTGCTGCCACAGGGAACAGTGTGCTAACTGCCCCTGTTGGGACTCCGAATGACAAGGTGACTGGTCTTAATCGGGGACTAACAGGGAGGTACCCCTGAGTTGCACAGTGTTCCTGGCTGCAATAGTAATCAGGCTTATTTCATTTGAAGCAGTCCCTTTGTTACAGACATTATTTGGTGTGTGCAAGATCTGAATGGTGTCCCGCATAACCAGTCTATAAAGTGCAGGTGAAATGGGTCACGAGCTGTCTAACCAGCCAGGTTCAAAAAGTAGTGGACCCCGGGGAATCCTTTCCAAGTGGAGTGTATCTAAACATGATGCGCAGGGGGCCATACCAGGCCTATCAAGGTTTTCACCAGTGATCTGAAAGCAAACATAAAACCACTGCTGCTTCATGTGCTGGAAGCAGGGGCTGGCAGAGCCGAGGGCTGTGCAGTCATGCAGAGACCTGCAGCCCTGGCTGCCCTGGAAGGGATGTGTGTTTTGAGGCAGCCAAATGAAAAGTGGGACATGCAGGAACAGACACTTGCCCAGGATAAGGGTTCCCCCGAGATAGATCTGAGCGGGCCGCGAGCAAGCAGGTCATTGTGAACTCCCTGTGCAGGGCTGGGCCAAGGAGAACTACTAGGTCTGCAGGGTGTTGCACCAGGACCTGAGCACAGCAAGAGTGAGACTCAGACTGAACCGGCCTCTCATTTTCCTGTCCCTGGTCTAAGAATGATGTTGACAAATTGGAGGGTGCAGGAAAAGCTGTGAAAAAATACTTTGGGGCTGAAGGAAATGCCTTCAGAGGTGTCCATGGCACCCCTGGATGTGCTGCGTGGCCAGAGGTTTGGGCTTTGACTGGGGGAGAGGAGTTGGTGCAAGTAGTGGGATCTCCAGAGAGTCGGTGCAGGCCATGAGTCAAGAGGGCAGTGCACTGTGGGCAGGGACAGGTCCACCACAGCTGGGCCGTCAGGCTTTTGGTGTGTGACCCTGGGTGTGGGGCTGTGCAGAGAGGTAGAAGAGGACCTTGGATAAGCAGGGCACCTCGGGCATGAGGTGGGGGTGTCTGTGTTGGGGTGGGGGCATAAGGGGTACCCCTGGGAGAGAGGTATGGGTGGGGGGGATGGGGACTCTGGGCTCATTGACTCCCTCAGGAGTCCCGCCTGGGCCCTTTACAAAACCCAGCATTGCATCTCCCTGTGAAGATCTGCACTTCAGGGGACAGACAGAAGCACTCACTTTCTGTGTGACATTGAGAGGCCAAGTCCAGGGGGGTGTCCCACTAGTGTGGTTACAAGGGATGCAAGTAGTGTTGCCCTGTGGGGTTGGGCCAACTCTCAGGATCTCAATATTGTGCTGTTAGACAGGAGGGTGTGACACAATTGCACATATACAAACACACAAATCAATTAGGTGCATATACACACACATTACCAACTCAGGCACATACACATCCAAACCAGCCTAGGCACATGCATACCTATCACCAATTAAAGCACATATGCTGTACACCCCAAAAGTTAGACAAAAATCAATTGTCCATACCAGCACACTCAGTACACATACACAAATCATTAATTCATATATCATATACACAATGACTTATATATATAAACACACACACACACACACACAAAATCCACCTACACATACATGCAGGTGAGTTCCTAACTTGGATGGTACAGTGTGTATGTGTGTGCTTGCGGTACCTAGGATACTTGGAGGAAGGTTAAAGTGAGAGAGAGAGAGTTAAAGTTGCCAGAACCAGGATTAGAACTGTTGGACTACAGAGAAGCTGGCTGAGGAGCTGAGGCTTGGGGTTACTCAAGATCAAGTGGCCCCAGGGCTACTTGAGGTCACTGGTGCAAAGGGGAAAAAAAAAAGCCTGGTAGCAAGCAGGAGACAGCCAGGAAAAAGAGAGACACAAAAACCTGGGAACTTGGGGCTGGAAACTGAGGCAGACAGCTGAGATATTGGGGGGGGGGGGGGGTGAGGGGCAGGCAGATAAGTGGTGGCAAGGAGGAGACAGCCAGGAAAGAAACTGAGGCAGAAACCTGGTTGCTCAGGGGAAAAGGCAGTGGGGATAAGACAGTGGCAAAGAAACAGGGGGTTGGAGGCAAAGAGGAGCTCAGGACAGGTGTTGGAGGTGGCGGTGAGCCAGAAGCAGGAGGGGGAGAAATGAGACAGATGTTAGAGGGGTGAGGAGCAGAGATTGGAGCAGGGCAAAACCATAGTAAAGCAAAACCCAACTTAGGGGTCCAAATAACAAGTTTATTAAACAGACAACATGCTACACAGCCCCATGAAGTTATTGGTTCACACACACACACACACACACACAATGTCAGCAGGAGAAAGAGACTCAGTGGAAGGGTTGGAGTCCAGGTAGGGAAGAGAAGCCGAGTCCAAGTCCTTGGTTGAAGAGGGAGTGGGGAGTGCCAGCTACCTACCCAGGCTGGAAAGGGGTCCTTGTCCGGTAGGTGTTTTCTAGAGTGGAGTCGCCGGCAGGGCCTCTGGGTGGATAGGTGGTGTGGCATGGTGCTGGTCCAGATGGAGAGGGCGTCCCAAGGAGTCAGTCTTCATTACCCCTTTTATGGGGTAAACTACCTCTGATCTCCTATGGGGAGGGCCTGTCCAGGCAAGGTCAGTCCTGTCCCAGAGGGCTCCAGGTGTTCTTACTGAGCATGTGGGTTAGGCTACATGGGGGGCAAGGAGAAAGGGATTTGGTGGTAGGGGTCTGTTACAGACCCCCACACCAAGGGGAAGAAATAGATGCGGGGCTCCTGAGGCAACTCTCGGAGACCATAAAAGCTAAAGAGGCGGTAGTCATGGGGGACCTAAACTACCCGGACATCTGCTGGGAGACGCAGACAGCAAGGTCCCATCGCTCACGCAGGTTTCTAACTTGTGTACAGGACCTCCACCTGACACAGGAGGTGCATGGTCCCACTAGGGGGAATGCCATACTGGATCTGGTATTGGCAACGGGAGATGACATGATAGGGGACCTCCAAATCGGTAGCTATCTGGGAGACAGTGATCACCTTATGATAGAATTCAACATAAGACGGCGAGTGGGTAAGGTAACTAGTAGGGTGAAAGTGCTAGACTTTAGGAAAGCTGATCTCATTGCACTCAGGCGATTAGTCAAGGACGCACTGCAGAGTAGGAGTTTTGATGGGATGGGAGCCCAAGAAGGGTGGCTGTGCCTAAAGGAAACGATCCTTTGGGCACAAAGCAAGACGATCCCCGAGCGAGGCAAAAGAGGGAAAGGGGCCAGGAGGCTTCCATGGCTGACCAGAGAAATCCAGGGCAGCCTAAGGGCCAAAAGGGGAGCACATAAAAAGTAGAAACAGGGTGAGATCACTAAAGATGAATATACCTCCTCTGCTCGTGCTTGTAGGGAGGCAGTTAGGCGGGCCAAATCTACCATAGAGCTGAGGATGGCAACCCAAGTAAAGGACAACAAGAAATTGTTTTTTAGATACATAGGGAGTAAAAGGAAGGCCCAGGGTGGAATAGGACCCCTGCTAAATGGGCAGAAGCAATTGGTGACAGATAGAGGGGACAAGGCTGAACTCCTCAACGAGTTCTTTGCCTCAGTGCTCCTAAGCGAGGGGCACGACAAGTCTCTCACTGGGGTTGTAGAGAGGCAGCAGCAAGGCGCCAGACTGCCATGCGTAGACCCTGAGGTGGTGCAGAGTCATTTGGAAGAACTGGATGCCTTTAAGTCGGCAGGCCCGGATGGGCTCCATCCGAGGGTGCTGAAGGCACTGGCCGACGTCATTGCAGAGCCACTGGCGGGAATATTCGAATGCTCGTGGCGCACGGGCCAAGTCCCGGAGGACTGGAAAAGGGCTAACGTGGTCCCCATTTTCAAAAAGGGGAGGAAGGAGGACCCGGGCAACTATAGGCCGGTCAGTCTCACCTCCATCCTTGGTAAAGTATTTGAAAAAATTATCAAGGCTCACATTTGTGAGAGCCCGGCAGGACAAATTATGCTGAGGGGAAACCAGCATGGGTTTGTGGCGGGCAGATCGTGCCTGACCAACCTAGTCTCTTTCTATGACCAGGTTACGAAACGCCTGGACACAGGAGGAGGGGTGGATGTCATATACCTGGACTTCAGGAAGGCCTTCGATACGGTATCCCACCCCATACTGGTGAACAAGTTAAGAGGCTGTGATGTGGATGACTACACAGTCCGGTGGGTGGCGAATTGGCTAGAGGGTCGCACCCAGAGAGTCATGGTAGATGGGTCGGTATCGACCTGGAAGGGTGTGGGCAGTGGGGTCCCGCAGGGTTCGGTCCTTGGACCGATACTCTTTAATGTCTTCATCAGCGACTTGGACGAGGGAGTGAAATGTACTCTGTCCAAGTTTGCAGATGACACAAAGCTATGGGGAGAAGTGGACACGCCGGAGGGCAGGGAACAGCTGCAAGCAGACCTGGACAGGTTGGACAAGTGGGCAGAAAACAACAGGATGCAGTTCAACAAGGAGAAATGCAAAGTGCTGCACCTAGGGAGGAAAAATGTCCAGCACACCTACAGCCTAGGGAATGACCTGCTGGGTGGCACGGAGGTGGAAAGGGATCTTGGAGTCCTAGTGGACTCCAAGTTGAACATGAGCCGGCAGTGTGACGAAGCCATCAGAAAAGCCAATGGCACTTTATCGTGCATCAGCAGATGCATGACAAATAGGTCCAGGGAGGTGATACTTCCCCTCTATAGGGTGTTGGTCAGACCGCAGTTGGAGTACTGCGTGCAATTCTGGGCGCCACACTTCAAGAAGGATGTGGATAACCTGGAGAGGGTACAGAGAAGGGCAACTCGTATGGTCAAGGGCCTGCAGACCAAGCCCTACGAGGAGAGACTAGAGAAACTGGACCTTTTCAGCCTCTGCAAGAGAAGGTTGAGAGGCGACCTTGTGGCTGCCTATAAGTTCATCACGGGGGCACAGAAGGGAATTGGTGAGGATTTATTCACCAAGGCGCCCCCGGGGGTTACAAGAAACAATGGCCACAAGCTAGCAGAGAGCAGATTTAGATTGGACATTAGGAAGAACTTCTTCACAGTTCGAGTGGCCAAGGTCTGGAACGGGCTCCCAAGGGAGGTGGTGCTCTCCCCTACCCTGGGGGTCTTCAAGAGGAGGTTAGACGAGTATCTAGCTGGGGTCATTTAGACCCAGCACTCTTTCCTGCTTATGCAGGGGGTCGGACTTGATGATCTATTGAGGTCCCTTCCGACCCTAACATCTATGAATCTATGAATCTATAAGTTCGCCGATGACACCAAACTTTGGGGCAAAGCATCCATGCCAGAAGACAGGCGGGTGATCCAGGCTGACCTGGACAGGCTCAGCAAGTGGGCGGATGAAAATCTGATGGTGTTCAATGCCGATAAATGCAAGGTTCTCCACCTTGGGAAGAAAAACCCGCAGCATCCTTATAGGCTCGGCAGTGCTATGTTGGTTAGCACTATGGAAGAAAGAGACTTGGGGGTCATCATTGACCACAAGATGAACATGAGCCTGCAATGCGATGCTGTGGCTAGTAAAGCGACCAAAACGCTGGCTTGCATCCATAGATGCTTCTCAAGCAAATCCCGGGACGTCATTCTCCCCCTGTACTCGGCCTTAGTGAGGCCGCAGCTGGAGTACTGCGTCCAGTTTTGGGCTCCACAATTCAAGAAGGATGTGGAGAAGCTTGAGAGAGTCCAGAGAAGAGCCACGCGCATGATCAGGGGTCAGGGAAGCAGACCCTACGATGACAGGCTGAGAGCCCTGGGGCTCTTTAGCCTGGAAAAGCGCAGGCTCAGGGGTGATCTGATGGACACCTACAAGTTTATCAGGGGTGATCACCAGTATCTGGGGGAATGTTTGTTCACCAGAGCGCCCCAAGGGATGACGAGGACGAAAGGTCACAAACTACTACAAGATCGTTTCAGGCTGGACATAAGGAAGAATTTCTTTACTGTCCGAGCCCCCAAGGTCTGGAACAGCCTGCCGCCGGAGGTTGTTCAAGCGCCTTCATTGAACACCTTCAAGAGCAAACTGGATGCTTATCTTGCTGGGATCCTATGACCCCAGCTGACGTCCTGCCCTTTGGGCGGGGGGCTGGACTCGATGATCTTCCGAGGTCCCTTCCAGCCCTAATGTCTATGAAATCTATGAAATCACACAAATCTCACTGTGCGTGCATGTGCAGAGCCAGAGATGTTTCACCAGCAGCACCCATGAGACGCTGTATACCAGAAGCTGTACACCAGCCCAGACAGTGGGGCTAGATCTGGCAGTGGTGACACTGGCAGCAGCTGCCAGACACAGTGAGCCACCATGGTGGGGGCTGCCGGGAAGCCAAGTCCAGCTGCCATGCTATGCCTGCCCCGCTGTGGCCCAGTGCAGCAGTTTTGGCTGCACATGACACAGCCTGAGGTGCCCCCCACCCCGGGACAGCCAAGACCACGGTACCCACTGCAGGCTGGAGAGAATCCCTTGCCCACCCCTGCCATACACACACCGAACATGCCCTCGCCCTCCCCTCCACACCTGAGGGCATTAAAGGGCTAAGCAACCCCAAGTAATGCTCTGCCCCTTCCTCAATACCTAAACCCACTCCAAGGGCTCCACAGTCGTGGGAAGGAAGATCATGGATCCATGTGGACAAGGTCCCGTCAAAGAGTACCAGGTGTCATGAGACACGTAACCTGCTTTGCGTGAGTACTTATCTGCATGGTTCCCACCACAATAGGCTCTTTAGCCATTAACCACATGAACAGGCTTTCTCTGGAGAGCATAACTCTGCATCCTGAATTTGTCTTCCTGTAACCCCCCAGGCCTCCTTTAATGCATCCATCACAAGTGATCCTAACTGTGAAGGCTTTGATAGTACAGTAGTGGGTCATAGGATCGCAGAGAAGCACGGCTGGAGGGTACCATATTAAGGAAAAAGGTACACTCCAAGATTTTATTATTTTAAGATGCTGTCTAGCAGCGTCTGTTTGCTAGATTGCATTCTTCAACATCAAGTGACACAGAACAGCTACTAAATGGCTAGAAAAGGTCTTAATTGGAGTCACCAAACTAAGCCCTCAGTGTATCACTGGGGACTGGAAAAAAAGTGTCTACATCTAAAAGAGTATGTATCTACCAGAGCAAGGCACCCAACTGACCTCTTCCAAATGCTGGGACATTATAGCTTTGACAGCCTGCATGTTGGTGGCATCCCTCATCAGAGTGACAGCTTGTTCCTTCTGCATCTTCACTATGCCCCTAAACATGTCTTTGTTGTTGTAGCAAGCAGCCAGCGTGGCTATGGCTATCACCTAATGAGAAACGATAAACAGTGACAAATGCAAAACCTTAGCAGCATGCAAACAGGAGAGCCACTGCACCAGAAGAACACCTGGTTTCTCTACCTGAGGCAAGAATTCATACTCATCATATCATCATGCCTGATCTCTCTCAGTTGGAAATGAAAGAGGACTAATATGAAAACTATGCGTAGCACATAGACATCCCCTCTCCCGTCAGTGTCCCTCTCCATAAATGAGGTTGTGGAACCAGTGATGATGAAGCCTTCTGGAAACATGAACCTACCTGTAGACTAGCCCAGTAGTTGAAGACACCTTTGTTTTTGAGTATGGACAAGTACTTGAGGACATCGGGGGCATGCTGGAGAGCATCTGTGATCATCTCATTCAGACACCGGATGGCCATAGCGGCATTCTCTGGTTTGGCAAGATCCGAGAGCTTCTCAGCATACCTGCTCCAAACCTGGGGATATCAATAGCATACAGCAATGCCACCACTCATGTGCTTGCCATTGCATGCATGTCTGTGTATAGCTACAGGTTTTGGCATTGTGCTTTGCTGGACCGAGGCTAGAGCAGCCACCTCCCCATGATATGAAAAAACTCCAAAAAGTCACCAGGATGGGGAATTAAGCATGCTTACAACAAAATTAAGGTTAACCTGGTTTGCCTCAGGTACAAACAGAAGCCTTATTTGTCAAGCAGTGGAAGCGCATGCTTCATGAATGTGCAAAATGTGTCCAGTGCACATATACAAATGTGAGATGTATGGAGAATAATCCAGATGAGCTGGAAGCTGCAGCCTGTGAAAAGAGCTATGATCCAACTGAAATCACAGAGACCTGGTGGGACAGCGCTCGCGACTGGCATGTCAACACTGAGGGTTAGACTCGTTTGGAAGGACGAGGTTGGGAGAAAAAGTGCGGGAGTTGCTTTTCAGTGTCAAACACACCCTTGTTTCCTGGATCAAGGCAGTAAAGAAGACCTTATTTGGGTGAAGATGTTTGGCCTCATCCACCTCCTCTTCCTGATTTGGAGGCCTGTAATAAATCCCCTGCGTTATATCGGTGCTTATCGTTATACCAACGAGAGACTTCTATTTTCTGGACATCTGCGGGAAGAGCAGCGCAACCACACCTAAAATGTCAAGCCAGTTCCTAACTTGTGTGAAGGACAGCTTTCTGGTCCAGAAAGTGGAGGATACAACTAGGGGATCCTCCATCTCGGACCTTGTCCTGACTACCAGGGAAGATCTGGTGGAGGATGGGAAGGTGATGGGTAACTGGGGAGGAAGCGATCACAAGAAAGGCAAAAAGGAGGATCCAGGGAACTACAAACCAGTTAGCCTCACCTCAATATGCAGGAAGTTCCTGGGGGATATCCTAGCCAAGGCCATTTGCAAGCATCCGGAGGAGGAAAGGTCGATCAGAAGCAGCCAGCATGGATTTACTAACAACAAATCAAGGAAGTATGGGTTGCATGAATGGAGTGTAAGATGGATAGCAACCTGGTGGGATCATCAAGCTCAGACAGTAGCAGTTAATGGCTCGATGTCTAATTGGCAGTTGGTATCAAGCAGAGTGCCCCAGATGTCAGTCCTTGGCCTGGTTTTGTTCAATAGCTTCCTTAGCGACCTGGCAGATGGGATGGAGTACACCCTTTGCAAGTCTGCAGATGACACCAAACTGGAGGAGGGTGGGGGGAGAATAGTAAATATGTGGGAGGATAGAGCTAGTATTCAGACAGACGTCAACAAATGGATGACTGGACCATAAAAAGAAAAAAGAAACTCTCACAAGGTTCAATAAGGACAAGTGCCAAGTCCTGAACATAGGGCGCAACAATCCTATGTACTCGTACAGGTTGGGGACCGACTGGTCAAGCAGCAGCTTTGCAGGAGTGGACCCGGGGGTTACAGTGCAGAGCAAGCTGAATACGAGCCAACAGTGCCTCCTTGTTTCGAAGAAGGCTAATGGCATCTTGCGCTGTGTTAGTAGGAGCATTGTCAGCAGATCGAGGGAAGTGATTCTTCCCCTCTATGCAGTACTGGTGAGGTCACATCTGGAGTACTGTGTTCAGTTTTGGGCCCCCCCACTACAGAAAGGATGTGGGCACATTGGAGATAGTCTAGTGGAGGGCAAGAAAAATGGTGAAGGGGCTGGGGCCATGACTTCTGAGGAGAGGCTGAGGGAACTGGGCTTATTTAGACTGGAGAAGAGAAGACAGAGGGGGGATTTAATAGCAGCCTTCAACTACCTGAAGGGTGGATCTGAAGAGGATGGAGCTGAACTGTTCTCAGTGCTGGCAGGTGACAGAACAAGGAGCAATGGGCTCAAGTTGCAGCAAGGGAAATTTAGTTTAGATATTAGGAAAAACTCTTTCACTAGGAGGGTAGTAAAACACTGGAATAGGTGACCCAGAGAGGTGGTGGACTCTCCACCCTAGGAGGTTTTTAAGACCCAGCTAGACAAAGCCTGGGCTGGGATGATGTAGTTGGGGCTGGTTGTGCTTTAAGCAAGAGGTTGGACTAGATGACTTCCCGAGGTCCCTTCAACCCTCAATTTCTCTGATTCTATGAAATGGTTTCAAATCTGATCTCCTGCTTTGACAAAGTAATTCTGTAGGTGGATGAAGAGACTGCTGTGGATATAGTGCATCTGGACTTCAGCAAGGCTTTTGACAATGTCTTGCATGACCGTCTCGTGAACAAATTGGACTTACTAAAAGATGGATAGACAACTGGCTCAATAGGCACAAGAAAAGGGCAATGCGTGTCAGAACGGGAAGAGATTTTACATGGAGTCCTACAGGGGTCTGTCCTGGGCCTGGTGCTATTCAATGAGTTTATTAATTATTTGGATGCTGGCATAGATGGCTTCTTGAGCAAGTTGGCAGGTGGCATGAAACTGGGGAGGAATGCGAACATGCTGGAGGATGAGAGTGCTATTCAGAAAGATCAACATACTGGAAAATTGGGCTAGAGATAACAGGATGAAGTTCAGTGCAAGCAAATGCAAACTGGTACACCTATGGAAGAATAATCCAAAATACAAATACAAAATGGGTGACACCTGCCTGAATTGCAGCACTATGGAGAAGGATCTGGGAGTTTTGTAGATTCAATACGAGTCTGCAATGTGATCCAGCAGCACAAAAGGCCAATGTGGCTTTGGGATGCATTAAATAGAAGTATTAGGTACAAGACACGGAAAGTGATAGTGCCTCTCCTCTGCATGCATTTCTAGGCTCCACGTGTTAAAAAGGACATGGATAAATTAGAGTCCAGAGGTAGGCAATCAGATGATAAGGGCTTGGAAAGGAAGACATATGAAGAGAGGTTGAAGGAGCTTGGCATGTCCAGCTTGCTAAAAGGTGCTTAAGAAGGGACAGGTATCTTCAAATACTTGAAGGGCTGCCATAAAGGACAGGGAAAGCACCTTTGCTCTCTTGCTGCAGACAGAATGCAGACCAATGGCTTCAAGATGCAGCAAAGTATGTTTAGACTGGATATCCAGGAAAAAACAAACCAAACAACTTCTTCACTTCAATAGTGAGGCAGTGGAATAGATGTCTAGAGGAGCTGTGCACTCTCCATCAATGGAGGTGTTCAAGAAGAGGTTGGACAGTCACTGGTTCAATCTCTGGCTGGACTGTCAGGCTCATAGGGTTGTAATCAATGGCTCAATGCATAGTTGGCGGTCAATATTACATAGAGTGTCCAGTTCTGTTCCATATCATCCCATCTTCCAGGTCACTGAGGAAGGAGTGGACGCTCAGAAAGTTTGCAGATGACACTGAATGGGGGGGAGTAGAAGATATTAGAGGGTAGGACTAGGATACAGAGAGACCTCAACAAATTGGAGGATTGGACCAAAAGTAATCTCATGAGTTTCAATAAGGACAAGTGCAAACTCCTGCCCTTAGGACAGAATAATCCCACGTACCGGTACAGGCTGGGGCCTGACTGGCCAAGCAGCGGCTCTGCAGAAAGGCCTGGGGGTGACAGTAGAAACAAAGCTGAATATGAGCCACCAGTGCACCCTTATTGTCAAGAAGGCTAATGGCATCCTGGACTGCATTGGTAGGGATGTTGCCAGCATATCGAAGGAAGTGATTATCCCCCTCCATTCAGCACTAGTGAGGCCAAATCAAGAGTGTGTGTCCAGTTTTGGGCCCCCCGCTACAGAAAGGATGTGGACAAACTAGAGACAGTCCAAAGGAAGACAATGAAGTGGTTCAGAGGTTGGGGCACATGACTTCTGAGGAGAGGTTGAGGGAACTGGGCTTAGTTAGTCTGGAGAAGAGAAGATAGAGAGGATTTACTAGCAGCAGGGCGGCTGCAAAGAGGATGGAGCTAGACTGTTCTCAGTGGTGGCAGATGACAGAACTAGGAACAACGGGCTCAAGTTGCAACACGGGAAGTTTAGCTTAGATATTAAGAAAAAAACATCTCATGAGGAGGTTAGTAAAGCACTGGAACAGGCTACCCAGTCGGTGCATCTATACATGGAGCGTCCTGCGCTGTTGTTACTGCAGAGTAATTTCGTACTTGCTTAAGAAGAAAATGACTGCACAATAACCAGCTTAACTGCATAGTCCTGGTGCTGCACTCCCTCCTCCCCCCCAATACTGCACAGCAACAACAAGCTACTGAGCAGTAGCTTCGGCATCATGATTTGTGCCCACCAAAGCTATGTCACCGGAGCAACAATCGACGGAGATGTAACTCATCACTACAGCAACGTAGCATCTTGTGTAGACGTGCCTAGAGAGGTGGTGGAATCTCCATCTGTGGACATTATGAAGACCTGGCTAGACAAAGCTTTGGCTGGGATGATCTGGTATGAGATGTTCTTGCTTTGAGAAGGGGGTTGGACTAGATGTGACCTCCTGAGGTCCCTTCCAACACTCATTTTCTATGGTTCTATTATTGGGGATGGTCTAGGCGTAGCTGTGCCTCTGTTCTGCTATGGGTATGTATTTCCCATGCTTCTGGGCTTTGCTGGTTGCTCCCTCCACTTTTCTACGATGTGTCAGGATGTTTTTGAGCATCCCTCAGAGATGCCGGACGTCAAAGTCTGTCGACTTCGACTTGGCTGTGCCAGTGCTCTTTCTGGGACCAAAGCCAGAGGCTCCTGAATAGAGGGTCTTGCCCCTCTGCTCAGGGTTATTCCAGTTAGCAGGTCCCCATGGTCAGACTGGTATGGAACTGGCCGGGGGCGTGCCCTCCTCTCTAGCAGGGGGCTTGGCCCTCTACCTAGGATCTCTTGACTACCTTATATAGAAGCAGGACGTTGGCTGCTGTGGATCCCCTGTTTTACCTATGGTAGGTTAGCATGTTAGGTCTGTGTCCTGTCAAGGTTGACCACAGTCTTACATAGAGTTTAGATTACAGTTTGTATGGGGTGGTTGGGTATGGAGGGGGGTGGATTGGATGAGCGCTGGAGGTCCCTGCCAGCCCTAATTCTCTAGGATGCTATGATCACAAATTGTCTTCTCCTGTTGTCCCATTGACCATGCCACGAAGGACACTTCCAATGAGCCCCTCTCACTCTCCCGTATCTGCTCAGAGAACTACGGTTAGAGAATGAAACCAAATCACTGGGACCATGTGATCTCCTACCTACCTTACCAACACCCCTGCTTCTGTAGTAGGCTGCTGTTTCTTCTGACGTTTCCCCACATTGCGTTACACAGGGCAGACCAACATCTTGGTCAGACTGTCCTGTTCAGATGAGCTGCCTCATCACATCAATACACAACACTACATCTACAAAGTGGTGGTTTCCTTTACCTCTCTGGGCCAGAATTCCCTTCCCTCCAGCTGGTCCTCCAGGTAATCATGAATGATGTTGGTTTTCTGCATGAAAAGAGTCATGGAGCTTGCAAGCTCTGTGTCCTGTCCTACGATCGGGTCTTCAAGCTCTGATGCAGAGTAGAGACGGGAAAAACCAATCCCCCCGAGTCCAGCAACACAGCGGCAATACTGCAAGACGTAGGGAGGAAAAAAAAAAAAAAGAGGTCCGAGAACTGTATCTTCCAGAGTCCCTGAGGTTTCAAGTTAGAGTTGGAGTAGGCATCTCACTCCAGGTGAGAGATCTGGCTGAAGGGGAAGGAGATAATGCCCTCCATCCTGGAGTTGACAGATGACTGCCTGCAAGAGGTGAGGCACGTTAGCCTGGGCTGGTTCCTTTGCTGCTCATGTGTCCTTACCTTCTCCAAATCCTGCAGGGAGTCGACCCTCTTTTCCAAGAACTGGGCCATTCCCACTCCCATCTTGTGACAAGTATCAGTGATCACATCCTGATACACCTTGGCCAGGTTCCTGAACTCCAAGGAGATCTACAACAGAAGCCACAAGGAGATACGCACAGTGTGCCAGATGCAAAGCAGGGTCTGGCATTCATGAATGGACTAGGAATGAGTAACACAGGGACCGTTTACTAGACTCTTTTCCTGCTCTTGCTGGAGATGTTGGCCAAACTCCCACTGGTTGAGGGGAGTGCAGGACCACGGCCTTGTGCGCAGTGAGCGCATGCTCAAAGGCCCCCCTGGCCTTTGGGCACAGCGCAGAAGCCGCTCATATCTTCCTGATGGTGCACAGCCTGGGCCAGTATCACTTGGGAGTCCACAAACACAGCAGTTACAAAACACAGCCTGGGAATCCAAGTGTGGACTCAGACTGTGGCCAGCCTGCTTCAAGCAGGTAGTCAAAATGATAATAGGTAGGGGCTTCGTTCTTTCAAGCACAGCCCGGCACATCAAAGCTGAGGAACACCTGGGACTATTCAGAGCAGGGGTACACACAGACCCACAATCCACTATGCATGCACCCACCTTCCACCCACTCGACCACCTGCCAGTGGCTGTTGATCATGCTGGGTGGGCAGAGTGGGTGGAAGGGGGCTGGGAACTGAAGTCCTGTGCACCGGGGCAGAAAACAGCAAGCTACAGCTACCTCCCCACCGCCCTCCACTCGCCTCCGCTTCCCCTCACTCGACGAGGAGCCTTATGTGGTTGGCTGTGGCCAGCTGGCCAACCTGGCTCATCACTCCTTCCCCCATGGTGCAGACCAAGGGGCTCAGACACCTCCTGCCCTCTCTGCCCATTGCCCCTGGCACCCCATGCAATGCAGCCCTCAACATGGGAGTGGGGCTGGCTCCAACTCATGGCCCCTCCTGGCACGCATGGCCTGCACCAGCCTGAGGTCCCCAAACAGCATCCAGATCCTCACGGCTCTCAGATGAGTCCTGGGAGCTGCACATGGCAGCAGAGAGTAAAGCTGAGCTGGCCTGGCTCCATCGTGCGTAGCTCTTGGACAAGTCCCAGGAGCTGCATATGGCAACTGGGATTTGGCCAGGAATCATGAGGACCCCATGTGCAAACAGAGATATTTTCTGCATCCCTCACCCATATTTTGTGCAAACAGCAAAGCCACCATCACTTAAGAAAGGACTCAGCAGTCACCCTACAACCTATGAATACCCATCGTACCGAGGGCTCCATGCTCTCATTCAGGCCAAAGCCACTTCTAGTGCTCATCAAGCCAAGACAAAAAAAAGTGACAGTACAGCTCACTAGGGACAGACAGCCCGCCTGCTGTGAGGGACTCAGGACTATGTGGGGCTGGATCTGATCAAGATGCAAGAAGGCTTCAAGAGGGTACCTGTAAGAGTTAGCTCACAGGCTACTGAGGGGAGAGGGGCAGTGAGACATAAGGGCTTACTGTGGGAAGTCCTCCAGCACTTGCTTGTCCTTGGCTTTGCTCTCCATGTACCTCCACTCTGGTTGATGCAGGTAGGTGTGGAACTCACGCAACATTGGGATCTTCGTTTCCAAACTGATGGACATGTCGTCTTCTATGGTGTCCAGGGCTCGGAGAACCAGGAAGTAGATGCAAGCGGCGTGGCTACAGGGGGAGAAAAATGGTGACCCACGATTGGGTGTTCCCAAATGGGCATTATCACATGTGTCGCCCAGGTGTACTCGGGTATATACACTCCTTCTCCAATTGAAGGGGATTGTCAGCTGGCAGGTGTGCTGTGGGGGAACTGCAGACTGCTCCGTTTCCCTCCGTCCCTATAGCTCCAGGCCAGGACAGTCAGGGGACTTCAGGGGAAATCTGCCCTTAATACTCACACATGCAGGCCTGTGCTGCATGCCCCCCTTTCCCCCCCCCCCCAAATGCTGTGAACTCCTAACAAATAAAAAAAGAGGACTGGTTAAAAAGAGAAGTGACTGCCTGAGAAGTCCTGGCAACTCTTCAGAGCTTTCAATGCAACTGCCCCTGTTTACATGGGCAGAGGTGCATCAAATACAAAGGTAATACCAGTGCCCGAATCCTAAGGGTGGAGGAGGCAGAGCCCTTCCAGGGCACGACAAGAGCTACACCTCCCCCTCCACTGGGAAATGATTATCCCACTGCTGACACAATCCTGCCCCTTGCAGGGTCTGTTAACTCAGGGGTAGGCAAAATATGGCTCATCAAGTGAGTCTATCCAAGCCACGGTGGGTCCCTTGGCCCCACTTGGCCCAGGTGCAGTGGGCAGACTGGGCTATGGCATATGCAGCCAGTCCTACCACCCGCAGGTGCAGAGGAGCCCTTTGGCATGGAGAATGGTCTACCCTATCCTCAAGCGCAGCTCTTGTGCACACCAGTGGGGATGGGCAGCATGGCAGCCAGCTTCAGCTGCTTGGCATCCCCCTCCGCAGCAGTTCACTCTGCCCTCACACTTTCAGCTGCTGCTGCCAGATCTACATCCCCACTGTCATACCTGGGCCTGCTGCCCAGGCACCCAAGCCAATCTGCCCCACACCCACTGCCAGAGGCACTAGATGGAGTGGGTGGGGTGTCCATGGAGGATGGCCCGGGACCCCCTGTGGGTAGGGTGTGCTCAGCTGAGCGGATGGGATAGAGCTGCACGTAGGCTGCAGAACCGGAGCCCGTTGCAGGGATGAGTGGGGAGCGGATTCATAGATTGAATGAATCTGCAACTGCCCCAGATCCCAGCCAGAGATTGTGACTCTGCCCCAGATCCCAGCCCCAAGCCATCACCACCCCACGATCCCGGCCTCAGCTGCCCAGCCCACTCCAATGCTGCTCCCTGCCTGCCTGTCTGTGGGGTGCAGGGTGGATGGGCCCAAGGTTGGATAGGATCATTTGGCATCTCTATGGGCTCCCTGCCATGCCAGGCAGTGTGAACAGCTATGATGGGGCTGGGGGCAGGGCTGAGGCTGAATCAGCCCCACTGCTCCCCCCACTAGCTCAGCAGAACTCCTTAAGTGTCTCTCCACTCCAATTAATTGCCTACACCTGTATTCACCCCAGCTCAGCTCCACACACACCAACCCTTCCCCGACTGCCAGCCCAACTAACCCTTGATCTCTGCATGCTGCATTGCTGTGATGGCCCCCTCCTTCTCCGACTCCTATTGCCCTGCAGGGACATGACAGCACTCTTCAAATGCTTGAAGGGGTGCCTTAAAAAGGAGGGAAAGCCCCTTTTCTCTTTTGCTACAGGAGTAGGACAAGGACCAATGGCCTGAAGTTGCAGCAAGGCAGGTCAGGATCCACTTCTTCATCGTTGAGAACAGGGAGGATGTGAAACAGATGCCTAGGGAAGATGTGCACCCTCCATCACTGGAGGTGTTCAAGAAGAGGTTGGATAGCCACCAGTCTGGGAGGTTTGGGTCAAAGTCCGCCCATTGACCGAAGAAGAGAAGTCAAGGTCTTAGACATGCGCTCCTAGAAAAAAGACATGTAAATGAATACAACGTGTAGGCAATTCCAGGCTAATGAAGCAAACAGTAAAGAGAAGCGGCGCTTGAGATGGGAGGAGAAATGGGTGGAACAAGAGGAGGGACAGCGGTGCAATGAATTTAATGAGTATAAAGAAAAGTGTATAGACGCGGAAAAAAACTATTAACTGCAGCGATGAATATATATGTTCTCCTGGGCTGAACTGACCTAATTTTGGGTTGGAAAAGGAATTTGTGGCATTTTCATTCATGTATTGTCTCCTGACTGTGGTAAGGGAGGCAGTGGGTAGATGTGGGGAGCCCAACCCTCCCCTAGAGATTTTGCTGCCTGTCTATATAGGGGAGGGGGATACCTCAGTACAGCACCTTCTGTTTGCTGTGTCAGTGTTCCTGTTGACATCAATGGGGCCAAGTTGGGATTTGTCTTTGTGTAATGAAATGTCAGCCATGTCCTAATTGGCTGCACAGAGCTGAGGCACGGGTAGCTGGTGGTTGCGGTGGGTTCCCACTGTTCAGCCTGCTGGTAGCCTCTGTTCCTGGCCACGCTGGGTACTTTTACACCCCACCCTGAGGGCTACATAGGAAAATGAATAGGATAGCAGAGATCCTGTAACTGCCCAAGCACGCTGGGCACATCATGTGAGCTGAGTGCTCAGGCAGCCTGGCCCAGCTGCACTCTAACACAATCCTGAAAGGCAGAAACTTTAACTCTTGACTAGAAAAAAATTAGCTCACGCTCTACAAGATCATCCTCATCGCCTCCAAAGCCTGCTGTACGCTCTGACATCTCCCTCTTTGCACGGCCAGTCCAAACCTTTCCAGATCTTCCCGAGGTCATCTCCAGAGTCTCTGCCCCCTGTTCATCAGCCAGCTAATGTTCCCTTGCCACCCATCCTCCATTGCCACTTGACCGCTGCAGCCATCTGTGCTTTGGCTTTCCCAACAAACATTGCTCCCTCCCTCCCCTCCATCTTTATGGCTCTCCATTGGTTCTCCTTCACCACTACATCAATTCTAGCTTCTCATGACAATGTTGGATGTCTTTCCTGCCTCCGCTGCTCTCCCCCAATCGGCTTTTTCCTCCTTGCCCTGCAACTCAGCTTCTTTGCTTTGCTGCCAAAGGCTCTCTCCCAAATGCCTCTGTGTTTTGGACATAATGTTTTCAACCTGAGGTAAGCTATCCAGAGGCTGCACACTGCTGGTTTGTCTCTCCAGCTCAGGAAGGAATAAATACAATGACCAGTGGCAATTCAGCCCATTTCCAATAGCTACTTTCCCCGCTGCTATGGAGGCTTCCCTGCCAGAGCTGCTCTGCTCTTGCCACTTTTTGGTCTGTACCAGCCTGATGGTGGGGTAAAAATCCCTTTGGCACCCCAAAAGTGGCAATCAGTCTGTCCTTGACTGGAGACACGGCTTCTAGCCAGAAACCTCCAGAATTAAGTCCCATCAGGAGCATTGGCACACCGCAGGCATAATCCCGAGCGTTTGTTGCAGCCAACACCAGGTGCTGCTGAGGAAGGTGAAAAAAGCCCCTGGCACGTGTAGTAGCAGGAGGGGAAAAAATTCCCTTCTGGCCTCATGAGGCAACCAGCAAAGCCCAGAGGCACGGGCACAGTTATTGTTAGACCCCGACTCCATGAGGTGCCCAACGACTCGGGAGATGACAATCCAGTTGCTCGTGGATCCTGGTACTCATTAGCCAGAGCAGACAGGCAGCAAACGCTACTTGCACACACTGCTCACGACAGCTTTATTCAGAACGGAGACAGCTTCGGGCAAGGGTCCCTCACACACACCCGGCCCGTGAACCAGGGGACTTGCAATGACAAATGTTTTTTTTCCACGTTTATACACTTTTCTTTATGCTCATTAACATTCATTGCACCACTGTCCCTCCTCTTGTCCCACCTATTTCTCCTCCCATCTCAAGCGCCGCCTCTCTTTACTGTTTGCTTCATTAGCATGGAATTGCCTACGCGTTATACTCATTTACATGTCTTTTTGCTAGGAGCGCATGTCTAAGACCTTGACTTCTCTTCTTCGGTCAATGGGCAGACTTTGACCCAAACCTGGAAGCTTCTGGAGGCTTCTTCGCTAATCACCATTCCCCTTTTCCATATGTTCATCTCGGAGTCTGTTACTAATTACGTGTTGTTTTTCACTTTCCCATCTGTTTTTCTGTTCTAGGTCAGACCATCTTCCACGTTCCTGAAACGTCACCTCATTCACAGCCCACAGACTCACACGGATTCAGTCACTTGCTGCTTTTTCCTCAGAAACCGGTTGGCACGGTTCAGTTGGTTACTGAGCATGAGCAAATGGATGGCTTGGGTGTCATTCTGCCTTGTGGTCAGCAGCTTTTGCTAGGCCAGAGGTAAAAGCCTTGTCCCTGCTGCAGATTCATTGCTCCCCGAAAATCCACCTAGTGTTACCCTAGCAGTTATTCCTAGATCATCCTGACCAATGCTTGTGGGACCTCTTCTTGAACACCTCCACTGCCTCAATTCCCTGTAGGGGACGTGGCTTTGTCACGTAGGCCAGAAGCTGTGGCTTCCGTGTCATGCTGCCCCTTCTTGCCCCACGCAGCAGCTTTATGGGCAAACTGAGACCTGCAACATTATCACAACATGAACACAATGAACACAGCAATATTTGGATGCTTCTCTTGTTGGGGTGATCTGGCCCCAGCTGACTTCCTGCCCCTTGGGCAGAGGGCTAGACCCAATGGACTTGTGACATCCCTACCAGCCCTGATAATGATACAATCTATGAAATCCAGGACCAGGAAGTCCATGATCTGTTGCACGGCATTACCCACAGTGCTGCATGTTCATGGTCTCCAGGGCTGAACTGACCTAATTGTGGGCTGGAAAAGAAATTTCTGGAATTTCATTCATGTTTAGTCTACTGACTGTGGCCTGGGAGGCAGGGGGGGGGGAGACCCAGGCCAAGGGGAGCCTAACCCTCCCCTGGGCATTTTGCTGCCTGCCCATGTAGGGGAGGAGTACAGTACAGTACAGTACAGTACAGTACAGTACAATACAGCAGCTCCCGTCTGCCGTGTCAGTGTTGGTGTTGACATCAGTGGGGACAAGCTGCGATCTGTCTTTGCGTAATGAAATGTCAGCCATGTCCTAATGGGTTGCATAGAGCTGAGGCACGGGTAGCTGGTGGGTGGGGTAGGTCTGTACAGTTCAATTGGTAGCCTCTGTTTCTGGCCACGCTGGGAACTTTTCCTTCGCACCCTGAGGGCTAAGTAGGAAAATGAATAGGATAGCAGAGATCCCGTAAATGCCCAAGCACGCTGGGTGCATCGTGTGAGCCGAGCGTTCGAGCAGCATGCCCGAGCTGCACCCTCACACAGCCATGAAAGGCAGAAACTTTAGCTCGTGACTGAAAAAAAATTAGCTCATGCTCTACAAGATTATCCTTCACTTTGTCCCCCAAAGCCAGGTACATTGTGATATGTCCCACTTTTCAAGGAGAGGCCAAACCTTTCCAGATCTTTCCTACATCATCTCCAAAGTCTCTGTCCCCTTTTCATCAGCCAAATAACACAGATCCCTGCTCGCAAATGCCAAGCTGGGTGGCACCAAGACCTTCCTGCCATAGCCAGCCCCTCTCTTCTGAGCTCAAAGGGCCTTTGTACACGCCACAAAATTGTTCTTTAAAACAGCTTAAATGCCTTTTTGCACTGTTTTAATGGCTTTGCTGATGTTGGCAGCACATTGCAAGTCAAATGAGTTAGGGACATAGAAAAATAAAAGATGCCCAAGGTGTTTGAGTTTGCTACCTTAGTAACGGCGGAGGGAAGCACCGGGCCCCGTGCAGCTCAGGGGCTGGGCAGGCAGCCCGTGCAGGCAGCCCAGCGGTAGCCCATGCAGGCAGGCTCCACTGAGGGAAAAAAAAAGTGGTGAGCCTGATCTCTGATCTTTTTTTTTTTCTCCCTGGAGCCTCTCTGCCTGCCTGAGCTGCACGGGGGCTGGTGCTTCCCTCTTCAGCGGTGGTGCCCCCGGGGACCACCTGGGCTGGGTGCCAGCAGGCAGGTGCCACCTGGGGGCCATGGCCATCACCGCAAAGGCAAGCACTACCCTCCACCCCACCTCAGCAGCTCATAGACTGCTCGGTGCGCCAGCAGCTCGCCCTTGCCCTCCCCACCGCCAGAGAGGCAGGGAAGGATCAGACCCAGCCCTTGTGTACATGCCACGGGGGTAGACTTCACTTTAAATTGAAGTGAGGTTTTCAAAACCCAAGGTTTGTGAAATATCATTTCTCTTTCTGTATTCCAGCAACCTTTTCCTCAGCTTTATTTGCTTTTTTTTTTTGCTTTTTTTTTGCAAAGTGCTTCTCAGAAGAAGATGCATTCTTGTTCTCAAATGCCAATCATGGTATTCTTTAACACTACCACACTTCCTTTGAAAATTAAGCAGACAGCTTTTCCACCCACATCGGTAAAAAAAATATTCAGGAGTCCATTCTTTGTTGAGCATTTGGCATTCAGTGTCTACTTTGCTATTCTTTGACCTGCTCATTTCTGAATTTTCATTCTCCTGTGCAGTGGTAATATTAGAGATAGCAAATATCATTAAAAATATCCATTTATAATTTCCTAATTATGTGGTTCAAGCATAACATCAGATCCTGTTCTCTCTCTTTGTCAGCCTCCCGTCCCTGCTACTTGAGGCCACAGGAGCCTTGGCAGGAGGGAAGTGGCGTCTGAGCCAGTCTCATGCTCTGAAGACACTGGGGAACTCGGGTTCCCAGCAGGGCTGACAATGTCCGTGAAGGAGAGGGGAATCCCTGGTCTGGAGCCTGGGCATGGGGGGCAAGCAAAGCTGCCTGGCCCTTTGATGCTTGCTTCCCTGTCCATCTGCAGCTGTCAAGTCCATTCATAGCCATGTACAATCTGACCCCCGGGCTGGCAGTGACCAGGGGCAAATGGTAAAGCATCCACACCTGAGGATAGGCTGGTGATCCAGGCCGAACTCGACAGGCTCAGGAAATGAGCGGACGAGAACCAGATGGTGTTTAACACCGATCAATGCAAGGTTCTCCACCTTGGGAGGAAACACCTGCAGCATCCTTATAAGCTGGTGGTGCTACGCTGGCTAGCACTACGGACAAAAGGGACTTGGGGGTCAAGATTGACCACAAGATGAACATGAGCCTTCAGCGTGATGCTGCTGCTAGTAAAGCAAGCAAAAAGCGTGCTTGCATCCACAGATGCTTCTCAGGCAAATCCCGGGATGTCATTCTCCCATTGTACTCACCCTTGGTGAGGCTGCAGCTGGAGTACTGCGTCCAGGTTTGGGATCCACAATTCAAAAAGGATGTGGAGAAGCCTGAGAGGGTGCAGAGAAGAGCCACGCATATGATCAGATCTCAGATCAGGTTCACCAGATTACCGCAAGGGATGACAAGGTTGAAGGGTCACAAACTCCTCCATGACTGTTTCAGGCTGGACATAAGAAAGAAGGTCTTTACTGTCCGAGCCCCCAAGGTTTGCAATAGCCTGCCGCCGGAGGTGGTTTAAGGACCTACTCTGAACGCCTTCAGAAGACATCTGGATGTTTATCTTGCTGGGATCCTATGACCCCTGCTGACTTCCTGCCCCTGGGGAAAGGGGCTGGACTCGATTATCTTTCAAGGTCCCTTCCAGCTCCAACATCTATGAAATCTATGAAATGGAGACCCCTCCTCTGGAGTTACTCCATGCTGCCCAGCAACCCTACACAGAGCCCTCCACCCCAGGATGCTGCTGCCTTTGTGGCCTGGAGCCCAGGGCTGGTACACATGGTTGCTGCAAAAGACACTCGGTTGCCTGCCCAGGAGCCAAGGATTTGCTTCTCTTCCAACGTGGTAACTGCTCAGGAGCTTCTTGCTTTCCTGCCCTGGGGCCACCAGCACAGCCAGGGTCAAAATGCACAGGGCTCTCAGCACATGTCAGAGCACCCTTGCCCTGCCCCCTGTCCTTACCAGTCACATAGATGTCCTTACTGTAACTTCCACCCAATTATTTGGGGAACTTGGCCAGGTAAACAGGTGTAGCGTGTGATCATGCCAGTCATAGCGGGCAGCCTGGAAGTCATGGGCAGGGCACCACCAAGGGTAGAACTGGTGCACAAAGGCCAGCCACACCTGGCCAGTAACTGTGGCAGGAGCACTGGCCTTGTGTAGGGACACAGCAAGGCTGCTGCCCACGTAGCTACCAGGGCCCAGACTAGCCCACAGCTCCTGGCCCAAGTCCCAGGGCCAGGGCTGGGTCATCAAGACAGCTGCACATGGAGGGGCAGACAGCCACACATGGCAGAGAGCAGGGCCAGGCTGGCTCAACCCCATCACTCACAGCTCCCTGCTGCTCCCACCCAAGTCCTGGGAGCCCCAAAAGGCAGCAGAGTGAAGGCCAAACGGGCCCAAGCCCACCGCTCCAGCTCCCACCCAAGTCCTGGGAGCCAGCCTGGCCTGACGGCTTGCGGCTCCTGCAGCTGCCCAATGGAGGGTCAGGAGCTGCACATGACAGCATGGAGTTGTGCCACCTTTCTCACAAGAGGAGTCCCCGGGACCCTTCTTACCTGAATTTCCACTCTTGCATGGAGGGAGGGCTGGGGAACAGCCACAGCGTCTCCAGGCAGAAGCCTTTGCTGGGCAGAAGTTTCCTGTCTCCAAGGCCCCCTATCTTGGGGGTGAGGGTGAGGCTAGGCTGTGGTTGGGGTCAGTTGCTAAATGACTGGTTCCCAAGTTTGGATTGCAGCCAGCACCTCCTGCTGCCAGCGCCTCTGACAGCCCATGCCCATACCTCCCACTGACTTTTAGATGGGCAGTTTTGGGCCAGTAATAATTATCTTTTGGAGAGACCCCATGGGCCAAACAGAATGGCCTGGCAGTTCAAATCCAGCCCGCAGGCCGTATGTTGCCTGCCCCTAATGAGCACTTAGACCGGTGCTCTTGATTGAATGTGAGTTTGCTCAGGGCTGCCTCCTTTTTCACAAGAATAGTTACATCAAGGCTTGGCAGGTGAGCAGAAGGACAGGAGAGAAAGGGGTTGACAGGCCACCAGGGAGCATCGCAACCACACCTGGGGCAGGCTCCTGTCACAGCCTGGTTTCAAATACATCGATCTCAGCAGTTGCTACGAATGCTCACTTCGTCTGGAAATGGGGTTGTGAAGCTTTATATCTAGGTGAGAGAGACAGGGATACTCATCATTGTGCAGAATGAGAAACTGAGGCACGGTGAGGTTACATGACTTCCCCAACAGCCTCTGAGAGACTTGGTGTCAGACCATGTTGGAAATCAGTAATCCCTTGCTCTAACTGTGCTTACATGAAACTCAGTTGAGTTACATTTTCCAGTGGGGGGCTGCTGTTAGCAGGAAACACAACACTTCTGTAAGGTCCTCTCAACTATATCAGGATATCTTGGGGTGGACCCCACTGATCTCTCAAAGTCAGACAGAGGAACAGGAGAGTCTTTATGCCCTACAGCCATAGACCCTCCCTGCCTGCCATGGTCCTCTCTCCTCTTGGTTTCCTGCAATGGGGAGAGCTCCCTCCCAGAGCCCCACAACTACTGGTGGCATGTGGTCCAACTGGCCCACCCCTATGACTTGCTGGAGTTGGTGTAGTGGTGCTGTCACAGCTCCCATGCCCATGTATGTGTGGATCTAGACCAGGCGTGCTGTGTGGCTGCCTCACTGAAGCTCCAGGCCATTGGCATTACTGTGGAGAGAAGGGGTTATCACTTCTTGAGCACCCCTGGCTTAGTGTGCCGGCCTGTGACTCACTGATGTCAACGGTTCTTGCTGTTGCATCTTCATTTCTGAACTTGTGCTTTCCCCTCTGCTCCAGGGAGCATCATAATGAATGAGATCTTGTACTTGGTGAAGATCCACCCATTATCACAAGGGTCCCTCTTTGCTCCCTCTGATCTCGACTCCTTGCTTCATCATGCCATTTAGTTCAGCACCCACTGGCTGCATAAGAAACTGCAAGGGAAAGGATTACACCCTCTGATCTACCAGAAGGAGCAATGTCCTCTTGGGCACGTGGTGATGAAGGGAACTCCTGGTCCCCTACATTGCCTTCAGAGACTTACCTGGTGGTGCCCTCAGTGCCAGCCTCATGTGTCAACAGAAACCAAAGGCTAGCCTTCTATGCATACCACTACATCTTCCAGTTTTCTAAGGGATTAAGGACATGCTGTCCTTTCTTGGAGAACATTGCATGAGGCAGAGGATGGCTTGCAACAAGCTGTCAGCTACACTGAGCAGAAATTGCTTTTCCACGAAGACACAAAAGCAGAGAAAAATTCAGCATATTAACAAAACATGGGGGGATGTCCATGCTGCATTGTAGGGAAGTACCTGAAAATACCTGTTACAGATCTGTGGATGAGCAGACTTAAATGCAGTAGCTGAAAAGATATTAAAAGGTAACATGTTAAACTTGTGTTGACCACAAAAAAATATTAACAGTGTGAGTGTGATAGCTGCTTTCCTGAACATCTTATATGCTTTGATATTCAGTACTTCTCCTAGCAAACTCCTTCCTGCTTAGCGAAGGAGATCAGGATCTTGACATCATTGTAGAGTGAAATGAGTGAAACGAGTCATTTTGATCGCACCGAGCATCGGGGTTTGCTCAGCCTCTGTGCTTATTCACAAGAATTAACTCGAATGTATTTACCGCCCTCCCCAAACGTGCTGTCTGTGTTATGCTCTGCCCCAGTAGCCCACCTCAGTCACAGGCTTGAGTAAGTTTTGTCCAAACGAACCGGTTTCATTCCTTGAGGAGATTCCAGTTCAAGTCAGGTCAGGGAAAGGTAACTGGAGATGTAATACATCTGCTAGGCTGCTTATGGTGGGTTTATTAACAACCAGGAAAAATTGGCCAACAGGCCACGGTTCTGTGGCCACGGGGAACGTTGTGTGCCAAGGCCCTGGAGGTAAACCTTTGAGTGTCTCCTTGTTCAAACTTTTTTTGTGGAAGCAGGACCTCTTGCTATAGACTCAGCAATACCCCATAGGTAGAAGAGGGTCAGCTTCCTGCGAACAGAGGCTGGATTAAGGTGGATGAAGAGCCAAAGAGTTTAGCAGCTGCCTGGGCGATTCATTAACCGCTCCTGCCTTGGACTCCAAATGGCAAGGTAACTGGTCTTAATTGAGTGCTAACTGGGAGGTGGCTCTGGTTGCGTGGTGTTCCTGGTTGCAAAGCAGGCTTATTTCATTTTAAGCAATGCCTTAGCTATAGGCATTGTTTCCTGGGTGGAAGATCAAAATGACTTCCCACATTACCAGGAAGTTTTAAATGATTTATGCAGGCTTTCATCTGCATGGGATGAGGTGTGAGTGCACTGTTGGATCCCTTTCCAAACAACATTTCAAATGGTTTTGCTTCAAGGTAACTCCAACCCTGGATGATTTTGCTGTGCTTGAATTGATCTCAGCTCAGTTCACACACAACAATTAGAAGCGGCAGCTGCTGCTCTTCTGAGAGTTCTCCTTTTGAAAAGGTGCTGGTCTTCCCGTGTCCATCCTCACAGCAGCCGCGTTGAAAGCGTTACGTGCAAGCAAACCACAGAGTCACCGCAGGAGTATGAAGGGTTACGTCCAGCAGCCTGCAGAGATGCGCTGCCAAACCCCAGCGGCTGCTGATGCAACACCGTGAGGAGAGCCTGTCCCAGCTCCGGCAGTGAAACGCTCCTGCCCACTGCCTCGGTGCTGCCACCACGGCGGTGCAGACACCACCTCGGACTCTGACCTGGTCTGACCAGGGTGGGGCATGCTCTGGGTTCACTACCACCCTCCATGAGTCCTGCATGGGCCCTTCATGAGACCCGGAATCGTGCCCTGTTCCCAACCTGCCACCGTCCCCCAATCCGTGTGGTCTGAGTGGCCATGCCACTAGCCCATTGGTTGATGTCTGTCCCCGCAGGGTGGGGCCCTCAGGCAGCTTTCCTAACATCTGAGAAGCCTTCACAATCCCTATTACTGAAGGAAACTGTTGGACTAACTCCCTCAGGAGATGCCAAATCCAGGATTTATTTAATTTAAGGATAGAAGTAGAGCACTTGTACATGTCACGATTTTTGTCCTTTCTTGCACTCCAACCGTGTTACCGTTTGCACGTGCGGGTTTTCCTGATGCTTTAAAAGTCTTCCTGGTGCACTAAAGTAAAACTCATCTTGATGTAGCTTAGTTTGGGTTGCCACAAATTAAAACGTCACATCCATGGATTTGTCACAGGCAAGCAGGAGTGCACTCAAGTGCCTCTTTGTCGACCAGATGGCACTGCAACTTTTGTGTAGTTCCCCCCTTTGTCCGCCAGATGTTGCGGAGGGGATGAGGTTAGCTGCCCTGTTTCAATAACCGGGTGTAATGTGTTTTTTTGTACTCCAGGTGTTGCACGTTAGATGTTGCAGTCCCCCCAGCCAACGTGAAGCGATGTTCATTCTCAAGTACAGACACCTGCGCTCCCTCCCCCCTCCACCCCTGCCACTCACAGCGATGCCCTGGCCAGGGTGACAATGAGACTGTCACCCCATAATCTGCCTCTGCCTCTCAATGGCCAGCCCTTAATGAGAATGGGACGGTTACCACTTAATCTGCCCCTGGTTCAATCCAGGAATGAAAAACCTCTTGAGTGCCTAAAGCTGGTGCCACAAACTGCTTTCATTTGCCTTTCAGTCAGACAGAGCAAATAGCAGCTGCCTTCTCATAGCAGGCTGAGTGCAGGTAGCCTGTAGCTGCCATGCTCCAAAGCAGCTGGATCCGAAGCCAGATCGAATACATGCCTACTCACACAAGCCTACTGCTCATCTCATCAGTAGTGAGGCAGCTCGCCTACCAGGTGCTGAGGGGCAGGGAGGGAGTGAGGATCATAGCCCCCTCCCACTGATCTCCTACAGCAAGGTTTGGGTGTCTCAAATTATTCCAGATTGTGACAAACTAAACCGCATGCTGATGTAGTAGAGTTTGACACACAATGAATTGCACCATTGCAGCCCAAAATCTGTCATGTATGCATGGTCATTCACTGAACTGCATGTACTGAGTCCCTTTGGCCACCAGGTGTTGCTACAATTTTCAGGTACGTGCAGGTAATTTCCAGTGTCATTTGCAGGTATCTGCATGTAACGCATGTTTTAGCACACCAGGTGTAGCTGCCCGGCCCAACATGGATCAATTTCCTGCTCATCTCTTTTGCTTAGTTCATTAAATAAGTCTTTCAAACAAGGTGTTTTGCATTAGTTATCTCCAATTTTAACTGTACTGACAGTAAGTGTGTGCTGGGGGGTTGAAGATTGGGGTGGTTGAACTATGCTAGACATCCAGGAGCACAGGAGCATTCAGTAAAATAGCATTACCATTTTCTCCAAGTCTACAAACCTCCCCGTTTTACATGAGATGTCCCCAGCAGTAAAACAATGTGGGCACTCAACAGAACACTTAAACACCTGAGCCCCAAATTCAGGGTTGGATAGCTACTGCAGGTATCAGGTCCCCTCCCTCCCCTTGTCTTAATAGGTCCCACTATCACAGCCACAGCTAGGCGCCCCAAGAGCAAAATCCCACTCCCAGTTTTGCTATGTTTCCCAGCACCACCTTTTTATATCTGTTGCCCTCAGTGGTATACAATGGTAGGAACTCAGCAGAACGCTTACACACCCAAACCATGAATTCAGGGTCGGTGGCTACTGCAAGTGTCAGGTTCCCACCCCCATGTCTTCATAGGTCGCATTATCACAGCCACTGAGAGAGGGGTTGCTATGCCAGATGCTTTCTGACCATGGATGGGAGTATGGGACCTTTTCATAAAACAATGTCTTGACTTGTAAGTTATGCATGCCTATACAGGTGTGAGCTGTTCCTTAGCACCGACACTCACACCATCTGCCCAAGTGACCTTTCCCTACACAACACCACTGAAATCCATAGTCTGACCCAAATTATCCCCCAGATGCACCCGTTGTACAAAATGATAGGTGATAATGGCTCACTGCTGCTAACACCTGGAACTCCCTGCACGCAATGTAGCTTGATCGGCCACAAGTGTCGCTGATCTGCACATATCAGCGGTCTGTGAGCTATAGGAGCCCTCTGCTATTATCTAGCAGTAAGAGGTCAGTGGAGTGGATTGTTATGCAGCGTCCCCTTCAGTATTTAACTTTGAATAGCGCATGGAGCAATTTATAATATTTTTGAGCAGTTTTGAGTTCTGAGTAATAATTAAAGCCCACTCTGTCAATTTAGGGGACATAAGATGATACATGGAGAAATAAACCCCCGTCACGTGTACAAGTGCCCTTAGTCTGAAGTCAGGCAGAAGGCAGGGCAGTACCTTAAGAACTAAGTGGTTCAGAATGGCATAAACTTCTGCAGGTAACACCATTTAGCCATGAAGCATGAAGTAGCTGCTCCCACACTCAAAGGCAGCATGTGAGATGCACTGCTTGCGAGGTGGTCGCCTTGGGTGTAGTAGGGCTAAAGCATTGAAAGGGCACCCCATGCCTGAAAGCTTGTCCAACAGCTCTGCCAGCTGTACAGCTGGCCCAATAAGAGATGTGCCTTGGGGGACATTTGCATTTTGAGGGGGCAGGGAGGGACTTTCCCCATAGGCTACAACAGCCGAGGCTGCTCTAGAGTAGTTTGCTGCAGTCTGTCTAACCACTGAAGAAGCTGGTGAAGGACATGGTTGAGGCAGAACGGCATCCTCTTCCCTCCTCACCCCTGACCCAGTCTGCTCACTGGTGCCCACCAGCATGCCCACTTCACCTTGCAGAAGGCTGCTTGCACTGGGAGGCACAGGTGTGTCAGAAGGCGCCCAGTAGCCAGATGCTGAAGGATGCCTTTTGCTCCACCCAGCCTGAGTGGAAAGGATAGTCCAAGTGTTGGGCCCTGACATGTGGGAGCAGAGGTGGGGTCAATTCCTGCCTGCACCCAGGGCGCTGGTTGCTATCAGAGCTACTTGCTACTCCAGCCTGGGCATGTGGGATCACCTGCACACTGCCACGGCCAGGTGCCTTTTCCTGAGTGGGCAGAGGAGGACGGTCTGAAGCAAGGTATCCCTAGAAGCAAATAGAGCAGGAAGTGATTTCCAACAGCCAGGCTTGATGTACGGACACAGGAGTGGGGGAAGATGCAAGCCAATGGGCTAGTGGCACAGCCGCTCAGCCCACATGGATAGGCTGGCAGCGGCATGGGCAGGAACAGGTCTCAATCCTGGATTTCATAAAGGGCTTGCATGGGACTCGTGTGAGGGTGTCCGTGACCCCAGAGCCCCTCTGGCCCCTGCCCTACATGGACACTCCTGCATCCCAGGTGCCCCTCCCAGCCTGGCACACACATGGACCCCTCTCACGCCCTGCCCGGCCCCAAGCCTGGGGTCACTATGCAGAGCCTGGCGGCCCCACCCTACCCCATAGCATTACCAAGGGCACATTGCCTTGGACTGAGCCCAAAACCTTGTGCAGGGCCAGGATCTCAGTCTAACTCCTTCCAATAGGTAGCAAAAGTGCATTTGACTCTGTGCTTTAAGATGTTTCTGGGGAAGGTGAGCCACCAACGAGACAGCCTTTGGATAAGCCCATTGCCACACGACTGGCTCTGAACTGTAGCGTGAAAGCTTCGAGGTCCCACCTCCAACAGACATCTCCTATTGCCAAAGTGCTAAGTTTCATCAGGTGAATAGGAACAGCTGTGTGTGCTACTGAGGAACAGGTCTGTGGAGGGAAGTGTCCATCCCAGGTGTTTCTCCTGTCCCTGGCTGAACACACTTCCATAGAGACTGAGACCGGGGAAGCCTGTCACCTGCTGCCAGTGCCAGGCGAACGGGCTTGCTCCAACATGGCTTTGTTCAGACCAGCCTTGCTGGAGGGGGCGGGCGGATGCATTCACTACTGAACAACCGGGTTCCCTCCCTCCTTGAACAGAGGCCAGGGGGAAAAAATGTCAGCTCTGTCTGTACAAGCTGCTCTGCTGACATCTGCTGCCACTTGGGGCCTTTCAAAAAGACAAAAAAAATCCAAAAAAAGCAGGAGTGTTTTAACAGGAGTTTAAGAGAACAGGAGTGTCACTGCACTTTAAACATAAAGCTCTTTATAGTAAAAGCTCTAATAGTGAAGGCTAACATCTCTGCCCAATCCTTTCCTACAAGGGTGGGATGTACAGCATACTCTCGCCCACTCATCTCAGTGTTTTAGGCTCACCACCAATATTAGGGAAACAGTCAGAAGTCATCCTGAGCTTTGCATTGTGTCCTTAAGATTTCATCTGTCGTAGGTGGTTTCGGCTTCCTGTCACTACCAGGAAACACTGCGATCTTCTCCAACTGATGAGCAACAGGGAATAACAACACACACACAGGGCAGAAGAGGAGTCGGAAGAACGCAGGTCCCACGTCACACAGCTTTTATGGGAACAGGGAGTCCAACTTCCAAGCAAAACAAAGGCAACTTGATCGTTCATATAAAAATCACCAAGGCAGGGAAACTGTCACTGATGAAGAAAAGGTCCAACACAGACCGTCCTATGCAGCTTGTTTGTCTCACTGGGACCCGGGGGGGGGGGGGGGGAACAAAGCCCCCCTCCCCTCATAGGCCTGACCCAGCTCCCCACAAGACCACAGCAGGGTAGCTGGGCTGGGCCCATGCAACTGGGGGGCACTCTCCATTCCTCCCCCTACCCAAGGCTCTTGAAAATAATATCCTTGTGGCTGCCTCCCCTGCAGGGGAAGTTGTCTAGGGGGCAGGGTTCATGTGGTAAGGGGGCTCTGTCTACCCCATTCTCCCTTGCCACTGCTGGCAGTTGCTGTTGACTGGGGCTGGGGAGTAGAGTGGTTCAGCAGCCTCCTCGGAGACTTCGGGATTACCCCCCATGCTGGCCTGAGCCCACGTAGGCAGGCTCCAAGCCGCCTTCACCCATCAGGGGAACACCTGTTGGGTTCAATGGTGCTCTAACTCATGGCGCTTTGTGTAAAGCACATAGTTATAGTGCCTCCCTGACAGGCTGCCTGAACTCCTGTACACATCCTGCATGAAAGGCTACTGGGCAGAATGAACTCTGGTTTGACGCAGTAAATGGCTGTTCTTATGTTCAGTATTCCTGGGCCAAGTGACATCTCCAGACTTCCCAACCTATTCACAGCATCACTCTCAGAGGTCATGGTCACATGCTGGCCAGGAAGCCTGCTGCACAGCACTCCAACAGGAAAGAGACAAAAGCACATAACCCACAACATTGCCCAACCGCCAACCTGCGCTGTCCCCCATGCCAGCCTTCACTTGTCTCTGGATTGGATGCACACCTCCAATACCTGCAATATTGCACTCAGATACTGCCAGCTCCCTTCCCCAGCCTGATCACAGCCCTGGATCTCTCCTGTCTTCCACCACCTCGCTGCCGGCTTAGAAACTAGAGACATTTCAAAACTTTTGAAATGTTTCGACTGCCCTTGTTTAATTTTCAGGCTGTTTCAAAGCCCTTTGTTTCATTTTGATTTCACTGTTACGAGCTCGAAATGAGTTGAAACAGTGTCAAAACATTACACCCGGTGAAATTTCACACAGTCCCACTGAAGCCCACTGGAACAAAAGCTCGTCCTTCAGCATCTGCTTATTGGACACCTTCTGACAAGCCCATGCCTCCCAGTGCAAGCAGCCTTCTCCAAAGTGAAGTGGGCATGCTGGTGGGCACCAAGGTCAGGGATGAGGAGGGAAGAGGATGCTGTTATGCCCAGACCATCTTCTTCACCAGCCTCTTCAGTGGTTGGACACTGCAGGAAACTAATCTAGAGCAGCCTCAGCTGTTAGTCGATGGAAAAAGTCCCTATCTGCACCCTCAAAGTGCAAATGCTCCCCAAGGCAGATCTCTTATTGGACTAACTGGACGGCTGGGAGAGCTGTTGGCCAAGCTTTCAAGCACCACTTTCTCTTCCAGCACTCTAACTCTACTACACTGAAGATGACTACTGTGTAAGTATTGCACCTCACAGATTGCCTCAGCATTTTTAAAGATTGGAAGCAGCTTTTTATGGCTGGTGACTGAATTAAGCTGTTTACAGAAGCTTATACCCCTCTAAACTAGTTGGTGTCTAAGGTGCCACCCTGCCCTGCCTTCTGCCTGATTCTAGCCTAACATGGCTAGCTACCCCTGTATATCCCAAATGAATACAACAGTGCTTCTTTTGCAAAGAAATCAGTTTATTCTTGGCAAGACAGGAGGATGTACAGAGTTAGAGAGTGTTTGTTTTAACCACAGCTTACTTCAAAGTACATACATACCTGGCCATCCTTGCTAGGTTCCCAGGGCATTTCAGTGCTGTAGGGAGTTTTATAAAGGCAACAGACCTCAAATGTTCACAGACAAGGGATATTGTGCATAACGGTCATGTCATGGCCTGCTAAAGACAGGCATCAGGGCCCTTGCTCTTGCTACCACAGTAGACGCTCACTTTTCCTGGCTCTAAAAAGCAGTCAAAATTTACTTTAGCACATCAGAACAGATGTAAAAAGAGAGAATGAGCTGTTTGTGGTTGGGTAGCAGGCGCCTTTTCCAACAGCAGTTAATGGAAACAAGATGTAGCTCAGTCCAGGTCCTAACAGTAGGTGGTGGCGGTCAGAGCGCATGATTCTGGGCTTTAAGATGCTGCTGGTGCCACCAATGGTTCAGCCTTTGGATAAGTGACGGTCCCCAAGATCAGCCTGTTAGGAACAGCTCTGTGTGCAACTGAGCAGCCAGACTAGAGGAAAGTGTCCATCCCAGGTGTCTCTCCTGTTCCTGGGTGAACACGATCCCATATAGATGCAGGCTGGTGACTCCTGTCACCTTCTGGCAGTGCCAGGCAAGTGGTCTTGGGCCATCATGGCTTTGTTCAGACCAGGTTTGGCAGGAGAAGGCAGGTGGAAGCACTACTGAACCAACCGGGTTCCCCTCACCACTCCCCTCACAGCAGTCCGGGCGGTGGGGGGAAATAATCAGCATTGCAAATGATGTCTGTACACGTTACTGTGATCTGCTGGCATTCAGGCCATTCAAAAACAAAACAGGAGCACTTAAAAATATCACTGCATCTTAGAACTGAAGTAATTCATGATAAAAGCTCTAACAGTTCAGGCTAACATCTCTGTACAGTCCTTGACTACAAGGGTGGGAGCCAGAGACCTTGCCCACTCATCTCAGTGTGTTAGGCCCACCACCAATATTAGGTAAGCAGCCAGCCAGAGCTTTGCCCTGTGTCCTTAACATTTCATCTGTCATAGGACGTGTCAGCTTCCTGTCGCTAGCTGGAAACACTGCTATCTTCTCAGCTGCTGAGCAACGGGGAATAAGATCATACACACAGGGCAGAAGTGGAGTTGGGAGAACACAATACTGCATCACACAGCTTGTCATGTGAAAGAGGATTCAAAATCCCAGGAAATGTAAAGGCAACTAGAGCTGCCATGTAAAAAGTATCCTAGCCAGGAGGCAGGGAATCCATCACCAATGACGCAAAGGTCAGAGTCAAACCATTTTATAGAACGTGTTTGTACCAATGACACTGGCATTGCTGACATGGGTAGGGCAGCCACGGCATAGTTGCCAGTGTGCAACACAAGAACGGGGCTAGACGAATTCTTGGAGGAAAGGGGCATCAGTAGCTACCGAGCACGGGAGTAAGGGGGACAGCCTCTGAAACAGAACTTCCTTGACCTGAAATGCTGGAGGCTGCAAGTGAAAGAGGATCAGTGGATAAAAGCCTTGTTATCTCCAGTTCACTCCCCCTTTCAGCATCCGTTTTCTGCCACTATGGGGGTGTAAGGAGTTACATTTTATGTGGGGCGAGTTCCCCAAAAGTCCTCTGTAACTGTAACCCAGCAAATATTCATGGACGCAAAGCGTTTTTAAAATGGCCAATAACATGAAAATTTAACTTGCTGGAGTGGGAGAGAAACAGGGACATCCCAATCCCTCTTTCAGGTCTGGCCCAGCTCCCCGCACCACAAGGCCACAGCAGGGAGAGCTGGGCAGGCCTCACAAGGTAGGGGACTCCGTTCCTTCCCCCACCCAACGGTCTTGAAAACAGTAGTCTTGTGACTGCTGTGCCTCAAGCTGTGGGTGGGGGGGAAGAAGCGGGTGGGGGAACCCCATAAGTCCCATAAGTCAAGCCCAGCTACCGCTGCTGGGGTGCTGGGGTGCTGGGGGGAGCTGGGTGAGGCATGGCAGTGTGGGGTTCCCCTCCCCCCCACCCCATGAGCATCACTATGGCAGCAGTCAGTACCCCCTAAGAAACCGCAGCAGGAGTAGTTGGGCTGGGGCATGAAAGTGGGGCTCCAACTGAAGAAGATGGGCTCCATCCCCCTTGTCCTTCTCAGCCAATTCTGACAGTCATGGGCTGGTGGGGGGAGAGGGCAGGGCTGGGAAAGGAGTGGTCCAGCAGCCCCCTTTAAGCCCTCCTGCTAGCCTGGGACACTAGAGGCAAGCTCTGAGCCCCCCTCACCCAAGAGGGGAACACCTGTTGGATTCAATGGTGGTCTAACTCATGGCGCTTTGTCTAAAGCACCATAGTTATAGCACCTCCCTAAAAGATTTCCAGAACTCCTGTATGCACCCCATTAGACAAGGTACTGGCCAGGATGAACCTATGGTCTGACCCAGTAAATGGCCATTCTTATGTTCAGTATTTCTGGGCCAAGTGACACCTCCAGACATTGCGATCCATTCACAGCATCAGTCTCAGAGGTCACATGGTGGCCAGGAAGTCTGCAGCACAGCACCCCAAAAAGAAAGAGACAAAGTACACAACCCAAAACATTGCCCAGCCACTGGCCTGTGCAATCCCCCATGGCCACCCTCAGTTCTCTCAGGCCTGGGTGCATTCCTTTGACACCTTTGACATTGCACTCAGATACTGCCAGCCCAGCACTGCCAACAGCATGGCACCTGACAGGTAGATGGCAGAGTAACCATTACAGGACACCATTGTGCCATGGGGCAAAATCATTTTCTGAAGAGAGGTAATGATCTCCTTGGTCTTGTTAGAAGAAGGGTCTGTGCTTGGGATTTTCTGATAAATCTGAAAAGGAAGAGCACGCCTATGAGTAAGGGAACAGGAATGCTCCACCCCATGGGATAGCCCCTCCACTGTGAAATGGTGTCTCCTTCACAAGGACCACGTCACCAGTGGGATGCTGAGTCTACTCAAACAGGACACTATTAGGCATTAATAGCCATATGGCCAATTTGACACATTTGCATCGTGGCCACCACATTAGCAGGGTTCTGGTTCCACATTTCCCCTTCAACAATGAAGACAGCATTTTTCTCCCACACCTTAAGCATTGGGTTGTGGATACTATTTAAAGCTTGGTCTATGATGAAGTTCAAGCCACTTGCAAACCAAAAACCTGGCAGAGTTACATAGTTTTGGGCAAAAGTTTATGCTTTAGGGTAATGTCAGCCTTGCACAGAAGACTATTTAAATGAAGCATAATAGCAGCAATAGATCAGCTGTCCAATAAGACTACAGAATCAGAGGTCCAATAAAACCACAGAAGACTATTTAAATGAAATGTATAAGCAGCAATAGATCAGATGTCCAATAAAACAGTTCTTAGTTCCCTGTTAACACCATTTCAGATCCCTTTACATTACAGCACATGCACTCACCATACTGTAGCCCATCATAAGCCTTGGCACTGTGAGGGCAGGACAGCCAGGCACTAGTGAGAATCAGTGAAACCACTGAGTGATAACAGGTGGACTCAGATTTGGAACAGGCTCCTAAGCAAGGTGCAAAAGCCCAACCAGTGAGTTCCTGGGTTACTGCGGCAGTTGGGTGGGTTACTGCAGCAACGGGGTAGTTTGGCAGGTCTCTATCCACACAAATCCCACTGGGCGTGCATGTTCCCATTGTGTGCAAAGCCAGGAAAGTTTCACCAGCAGCACCCATCACAGGCTGTACACACACCCAACATGCCCTCACCCTCCCATCTGCACCCAAGGGCATAAAGGACTAAGCTGCCCCAACCAACACCCAGCCTCTTCCTGAATACCAAGATCCACTGCACAGATTCCACATCAATGGAGAGGAAGCTCATGGCTGTCCTGTCATAGTGTCCCAGGTACCATGCAGTAAGTAATCTGCTTTTTCTGAGCATTTATCTGCATGCTTCCCACTATTACTGGCTCATTAGTGGTTAGCCATATGAACAAGGTTTCACTGTGCTCCCATCACCCTTTGAATGCCTCCTTTTCAACTGTTCCTAACTGAGAAGACTTTGATAGTACAATACGGGGTCATAGGATCATAGGAAAGCAGGGCTGGAGGGGACCATGTGAAGTTATCTAGTCCAACCCCCTGCGCAAGGCAGGATCATCCCATACCAAACCATCTCAGCCAAGGGCCTGTCTAAGCTGCTCTTGAAACCAGGCATAGATGGAGACTCCACAGCCTCTGGCCAACCTCTTCCAGTGCCTGACCACCCTCATAGTGAGGAAGTTATTTATTATCAGCCTAGGGTTTGCTGGCTGCAACTTTAGACCACTGCTCCTGGTCCTGCCCCCCAGGGCTCAGGTGTCCGTCTGGTGAGGAGGTAATTCTAGAGGCAACTCTAGCACATCGGACCAGGTGATGTGCAGATCTCAGCCAGCTCTGAAGGGGCTTGGGGTGCAGGCTTGCATAAGCGATCAGACAAGTGCACACTGCTGTGGGATCCTGCACAGCACTGACCGTCTGTCTTCAGGTCACGGAGTCGGTTGTATGGGCTAGAGTTGGTTTGAACGGTCACCAAGTTATATATATATATAACTTCAGCCCTTCGGCTCTGGAGCAGCTGCCAGCCCAATTGTCAACGGTGGGACTTACAATGGAAAACTCTACCACGAGACAGGTGTTTAAGAACAGGCCAGCCAGACCAAGCTTGTCAGCCTACTGCTGGGGTAACTCATTTCCAGTAAGGACACCTACCCATTAGTAAGACATGAACTATGGAAAGTCCTGCATTTAGGACAGAACAATCCCATGCACCGGTACAGGCTGGGACTGACTGGCTAAGCAACAGCTCTGCAGAAAGGGACCTAGGGGTTATAAAGGACAATAAGCTGAATATCAGCCAACAATGTGACCTTATTGTGAAAAAGATAAGAGCATATTACGCTGATTTATTAGGACCACTGCCCAGAAATCAAGGGAAGTGACTATTCCCCTTTATTCAGAACTGGTGAGGCCACATCAGGAGTCCTGTGTTCAGTCCCCACCCTTTCGCCCCCAACTACAGAAAGGATGCAGAAAAATTGGACAGAGCTGAACAGAGGACCAAAAAAATGCTTAGGGGGCTGGGGTACATGATTTGAGGAGAGGCTGAGGGAGCTCTGGGCTGCTTGTACACGCCACGGGGGTTTATTTCGGTTTAGTTTTCCCTATGGTTTTAAAAAAAATGCTTCAATTTATGGAGAATTAAACCAAAGTAAACCTCCATGGTGTGTACACAAGGGTCAGACCTGATCTTTACCTGCCTCTTTGGCAGTGGGCGGTTGGGGGAGGCGGGAAGGCGAGCTGCCAGCGGGCCGAACAGTCCCTGAGCTGCGGCGGGGGGGTGGTGCTTCCCTCTGCAGCGGCACCCAGACGGCACCCACCCGCAGGCACCCAGCCCAGGTGGTCCTGGGAGGCAACACAGTCATGGAGGGAAGCACTTCCCCCTAGCCCGGAGGGAAGCACTGGGCCCTGTGCATCTCAGGCAGGCTCTGGGGAGGGGGGAAAAGAAAAAAAAAAAGATCATGCTCTGTGCTTTTTTTTTTTTTCCTTCAGTGGAGCCTGCCTGCATGGGCTGCTGCCAGGCTGCCTGCATGGGCTTTCTGCACCGCCCCTGAGCCGCATGGGGCCCAGTGCTTCCCTTCACAGCTGTTGCACTTTGATAGGTTGCAAACTAAAACACCTCCGAGGGGTTTTATTTTGCAACGTTCGAAATCATTTAGTGGGAAATACGCCTCCAACTGTGTAGATAGCCATGACATTAAAGTGCAATACACTGCCGACAATGTAGACAGCCACAACATTAAAGCAGTGGAAAAGGACATGTAAACCACTTTAAAGGCCACCTTTGTTCCATGTAAAAGCCCTAGTCTGGAGAAGAGAAAACTTAAGGGGAGATTTAATAACCTGTAAGGTGATTCAGAAAAGACTGGAGTTAGACTGTTCTCAGCAGGGGCAGATGACAGAACAAGGAGCAATGGGCTCAAGTTGCAGCAAGGGAAGTTGAGGTTGGATACAGGAAAATCTTTCTCACTAGGAGGGTGGTGAAGCAATGGAAGGGGTTACCCAGAGATGTGGTGGAAGCTCCATCCTTGGAGGTTTTTAAAACCTGGCTAGACAAAGCCGTGACCGGGATGATCTAACTGGGGCTGTTCCCGCTTTGAGCAGGGGGTTGGACTAGATGTGACCCCCTGAGGTCCCTTTCAACTCTTATTTTCTAGGCTTCTATGAACTTATCATCACCCATCTGAGACATACTCTATTAAGTAAAACACCACGTTCTCATGCAAACCAATACATGGTTGTTAAATTGAAGGGAGTTGCAAATTGGTTAAGACATTTTACTACATCTCTCATATGTGCCATAGGAGGAGGAGCAGGGCAGGGGGAGCAGACAGCCGTTAGAAGGGCACCTCAGCTGTATCTTTCACTTGTACAACAGACACAACTAAGTCCCTTCAAAACAGAGGAGCAGTTTCTGCATGAGGAAGTGCTGATGCTTCAGTGGAACAGACACTGGACAATGAGAAGATGACTGTATTAAGGAAAAAGTTGCATTCCAGGACGTTATTTTTAGTTGCTGTCTGGTGGTGTCCTCTCCTTTGTAGCGAGATTGCATTCAGCTATATTAGCGAACAGGGACAGTTACTAAATGTCTAGAAGGGGTCTAAAGTGGATCACCAACTTAGCACTAAGTGCATCACTAGGGGCTGAAAAAAGTGTCTACATCTGGAAGACTATCAGTCAGAACAAGCTGCCCAACTTACCTCTTCCAAATACTGGGACATTATAGCTCTGACAGCCTGCATGTTGGTGGCATCCCTCATCAGAGTGACAGCTTGTTCCTTCCGAATCTTCACTATACCCCTAAATACTTCTTTGTTGTTGTAACAAGCAGCCAGCGTGGCTATGGCCATCACCTAATGAGAAATGATAAACAACAGCAAGTGCATGCAGGGCAAAACCTTGGTCCGACCGAAATCAATGGCAAACTTCCATTGGCTTCAAAGAGAACAGGAAAATGTCCAACGTAAACACATGCCTGCTTAGAGGTGGAGTCACGGGACACAGTCTTTCACTTCTTTTTCAAACGATGTAGAATGCTCTTGGTTTTAACAGAAAAAGGAAAAAAAAAAACCCTTAAGGGACAAGATTACCCACATCAACCCAGGAGCACAGCACCGCTCCTGCTCAAGTTGGCTGGAGTAGCATGCATACAGAAGGAGAGCCGTTCCATCAGAGGAACACCTGGTCTCAAGACAAGGCAAAAATTCATATTAATCCATAATCATCATGCCACACACTAAATAAGCCCAGTCCCCTCAGCCTCTCCTCATAAGTCGTGTCCCCCAGCCCCTCACCACTTTTGTGCTCTCTGCTGGACTCTTTCCAATTGGGTCACATCCCTTCTGTAGCGGGGGGCCCAAAATGGACACAGTCCTCCAGATGTGGCTGTACCAGTGCTGAATACAGGGGAACAATCACTTCCCTTGAGCTACTGGAAACACAGCTACCAATGCAGCCCAATATGCCCTTAGCCTTCTTTGCAACAAGGTCACACTGTTGGCTCATATTCAGCTTATTACCCACAGTAACCCCCAGGTCCTTTTCTGCAGAGCTGCTGCCCAGCCTGTCAGCCCCTAGCCTGCCCAAGTGCATGGGATTGCTCTGTCCTAGGTGCAGCACTTGGCACTTGTCATTGCTGAACCTCATGAGATTCCCTTTGACCCAATCCTTCAATGTGTCTAGGTCACTCTGAATCCTAGCCCTACCCTCCAGCGTATCTCCTACTCCCCCAAGTTGTTGAAGTAGAAATGATGAAACCATGTGAAAGCATGAACCTACCTGTGGAATAGCACAGTAGTTGAAGACACTTTGGGTTTTGAGTCTGGACAAGTACTTGAGGACATCAGGGATGTGTTGGAGAGCGTTTGTAATCATTTCATTCATACACTGAACAGCCAGGTCAGCATTCTCTGGTTTGGCAAAATCCGAGACCTTCTTGACATACCTGCTCCAGACCTGGGGATATTAATGATATGAATGCCACCACTCATGTGCTTACCATTGCACACATATCCTGGTATAGCTATGGGTTTTGGCAACATGCTTTGCTGGATTGAGGCTATGGCAGCCACCTCCCCATGGTATGAAAAAAAGCCATTGGGATGGGGAATCCCTCTGTGAACAATTCTCATTAGGTTACAGTCAGTGTAATAGCCTGTGAAAAATCATGGGGCATTGAAGAGAGCAAGACAACCTCTCTGGAAAACAAAGAGGATGCTTGTCTGCACAACCTCCAGTGTCCTTGGAGATAGTTTCATAGTTGTTCATAGTTGGTAGGGTGGGAAGGGACCTGAGCAGATCATCAAGTCTGACCCCCTTCCATGGAAGGAAAGAGTACTGGGGTCAAGCGACCCCGGCAAGGTGTTCATCCAGCCTCCTCTTAAAGACCCCCAGGGTAGGAGCCAGCACCACTTTGTTTGGAAGTTGGTTCCAGATCCTAGCTGCCCTGACAGTGAAGTAGAGCCTCCTGATGTCTAGTCTGAATCTACCCTCTGCCAGCTTGTGACTGTTATTTCTAGTCACTCCTGGTAGTGCTCGGGGGAACAGGGACCCCCCAATGCCTGCTGGTCCCCCCTGACTAGTTTGTAACAGGCCACTAGGTCCCCCTCAGCCTTCTCTTATGGAGGCTGAACAGGTTCAGGTCCTGTAGCCTCTCCTTGTAGGGCCTGCCCTGCTGCCCCCTGATCATGTGGGAGGCCTCCTCTGGACCCTCTCAATGCTGTCCACATCCCTCCTGAAGTGTGGTGCCCAGAACTGGACGCAGTACTCCAGCTGTAGCCTGACCAGTGTCGCATGGGGGGGAGGATCACCTCCTTGGACTTGCTCGAGATGCATCCATTAATGCATGACAAGGTGCGGTTGGCCTTCCTGACCGCGTACCCACACTGGGGACATGTGCCAGGATAATTCTCTCAAAAAGCTTACCCAGGATTGAGGTAAGACTGACTGGCCTATAGTTCCCTGGGTCCTCCTTCCTCCTTTTTTTGAAAATGGGAACCACATTGGCCCTTTTCCAGTCCTCTGGCACAACACCAGTGCACCACGAGTGCTTGTAGAGCCATGCCAGGGGTCCTGCAATGACCTCTGCTAATTCCCTCAGCACCCTGAGGTGGAGGTCAATTGGACCAGCTGATTTGAATACATCCAGTCCCTCCAGAAGTTCCCTCACTAGATCCTCACTGACCCTACTCCTGGGTCTGCCTCCCCTGGGACCTATGGGGGCCCCGGTGTGGGGGGTGACCCGGGCCCTGCTCAGAAAAATGGAGGCAAAGAAATTGTTAAATAGGTTAGCTTTGTCATCTAGTGAGATGACCAGATTTCCTAGCGTGTTTTGCAGAGTCCCCATGTTACCTGATGTATAACCCATGCACATACGCCTGGTGGGTGGGGGCACATCCAGTGTGTAAGAGCCAGGTTCGCATCAGCAGTGATCAATGGACCACCACGTGTGTCCTCTGCATCCTTGTGCACCCAACCCAAGTTTGAAGGATGGAGCTATGCCAACACCATCTCTGTTTCCTCATTGTATGACTCACAACATGAGGACTTGAAAGCAGGGAACACAGAGACTGAATCATGGGGCATCTAGGCAGATGGTTTGATTTGAAAGAGCAGCTTTCACTGTACATGCAAGCGCTCTCAACTCCTATGCAATAGCTTTCACTCATTGCACAATATTTATTATGGCCTTCACAGTTCGAAGTGAAGTGCTTGCCAGGATAAAAAGCCATCTTCACGGAAGAAGATGAAAGTGGCATGTAGCCACAGGTTGGAATGGGACTCCATACAGCTGGACAGAGTCAGATCTAAATCCCACAACAGGACCAGGTACCCACTAGGACTTTAGAGATGCCTTGCAAGCATCTTAAACCATGGGTTAACAAGCATCTCAAAGCTCCTCTAACCGGCAGATACATAGCCAAAATGGCAATTAAATGTTCTCACAACAAATGTAAACTTAACATGCTTAAGATACAATCAGTACCCTTAGATGGAGATCAGTGGAAGAGCTTGTTTCACCACACGTTATCTGCTCCAGTTTCCAGCCTTCACCTTGCTGGCGCCAGGAAGGGGAATTCCATGATTTATCATTTTTCACAGATTTCCCACCATGAGAGAGCCCATCTCGCTCTCCCATGTCTGTTCAGAGAACAACAAAGGCAGCATCACCAGGGCCACGCAACCTCCCGCCTACCTTATGAATACCCCTGCCTCTGTAGTCAGCTACTCTATCTGGTAACACTTATGCACATTGCTTTACACAAAGCAGATGGCAATCTCCGAATTGTGAGGGGGCAACTGATCTAAGAAGGACAGCCGGGCAACAGCACCGCATTGGAGATTCACATCTACAAAGCGATGGTTTCCTTCACCTCTGTGGGCCAGAATTCCCTTCCCTCCAGCTGGTCCTCCAGGTAATCACGAATGATGTTGGTTTTCTCCAGGAAAAGCCCCATGGAAGTTGCAAGCTCTGTGTCCTGTCCTATGATTGGGTCTTCAAGCTCCGATGCAGAGAAGAGACGGGAATAACCAATCACAGAGAGTCCAATGGCATACTGGCAATACTGCAAGATTTAGGGAGGAGAAAAAAAAAACACTTGAGACTTGCATCATCTAGAGTTCATGAGGTATCAAGAAAATTAGCACTTGGAGTTTACTCAACTGGCTGATTATGTGCAGCTGTGTGGCCCGTCCTTGAATCATCTCCCTCCTTCCACATCAAACTTGTTTGCACAAGTGCTTTTGATGTCTAGGCACCATCCTAAAACCTAAGTCACCAGGCAACAAGTGCTCCATGGCACATCTGCCTTTGCTGAACAGACAGCAAATGCCCACCAGGAATGTGCCTCTGCAGTCTACCTCCATCCTTGACGCTCTGCTGAGAAGAGGCGCTAACCAGCCCAGTCTAGGGGTAGGAGAACTCCAAAAGAGCACGCCAGTTTTACAGAGGGATGAGCATTTCAGTGAATGGCCCAGCAGCTAAAGGAAGGTCCTGGGAGGGCACCAATTCTTAGATCTCTCTTACACACATAGAGGAATATTAGGAAGACAGCTCACTTGCAAACACTTGCTACAGCTGCCTTACTTAGCAGTAATCCACTCAATAATCCTCGTCCATAGGATGAAGCAACAGGAGAGTGTAAATCTCACCTCCCTCCAAAATCTCACCTCCCTCCTTCTGGCAGTCCTGAGAGGTCAAAGTCCCAACTTCATGCTGGGCAGAGCAGGGATGTGAACCCAAGACCCCATCCACTGGGCTACTGCATACTCAGGGGACACAGCCTCTTTGTTTTGGAAGTAAGGGACTGATTTGGGGTAGACATCCCACCCCAGGTCAGGGATCTGGCCGTGAGTGCAAGGAGATACCTCCCTCCAGCTGGACACCTGACTGCATGCGAGTATGAGAGGTGAGGAAGTAAGTGCCAGTCTCTTAGAAAATCCTACTGACCATAAGTGTCGTCCCATATTGGTGAACCCCATTGATTATGTGGTGAGCCTGAGCAGGGCCTGCGAGCTCCAACCAGTGGCAGGGCACCATGGGATGAGAAATGGGACCTCTTGAGTTGAGCCGTGTAGAAGGCCAGGCCTCCAGTTGGGGCTGTGAACATTACCCTACTCCAGTTCCTTCACTGCTCACATGCCCTTACCTTGTTCCAGTCCTGCAGGGAATCGACCCTCTTTTCCAAGAACTCCGCCATCCCCAGTCCCATCTTGTGGCAAGTATCAGCGATCACATCCTGATACACCTTGGCCAGGTTCCTGAACTCCAAGGAGATCTACAGCAGAAGTCACAAGGAGATACGCACAGTGTGCCAAGAGCAAAGCAGGGTCCAGCATTTATGAATGACTAGGAATGAGTAACACAGTGACTATTCAAATGCTCTTGTATTGCTGGAGTTGCTGGCTAAACTCTCACTGGCTGAAGAGGGTGCACAATCAAGGCCTTGTGTGCAGTGAACATGTGCTCAAAGGCTCCGCTGGCCTTTGGCCACAATGCAGAAGCCACTTATGTCTCCCTGGTGGCGCACAATCTGGACTGGTATCACGTGGGTCTCCACAACACAGTGGCTACAAAAAGAAGCCTGGGGGGCAGATGTAACTTGTGGGAAGTCCTGTCAGGTGAACAGCTGGCAAAGCAGCAAGACCAGATGTTGAACTGGAGCCATCTAGTGCTCTTTAAAGTCCCTGCTCTCTCCAGACTTTAGTATGTGCCAAGTGCAATGTAGCACCTTTTCTCTCCACGAAGCAACCACCAACCTCCTGGGCAAACACTACATGTGGTGACCTCCACTTTGAGCGCACCAATCTTTTGTCTGCCCAAGGTGAGAACCCTTCAGCACTGGCTCTTTTCTCCAAGCAGCAGAAATGAGACTGAGCAAGTTGCATTTTAACCTTCCCTTTGGTCAGATACGTCATATGAGAGATTACCAGGACTCAGGAGACTGCATTTCTATTTCCAGCTCTACCAACAGCTTGCTGGGTGACACCAGGCAAGTCACTGCTGCCATTCTGTGCCACAGTTTCCTCTTATGTAAACTAGAGACAGTGGACGTGTCTACACATGCTATTAACTCAGTGTAGGCTTACTGCGCTGTAAAAATACTGTGCAGTAAGCCTACTGGGGACCACGTCTACATGTACTCCCTCTTGGGAACAGATTTGCTCCCACCCTGCCCTGCCTCCATGCAGCAGCTAGGGAGAGCTCCAGACTCCTCCTGGGTGCCAGCCCAGCAGCTGGCAGGGAGCATAGGGCCAGGAGACATCACCCCGGGAGGGGTCCCCATGTGCACAGGGTGGAAGAGCTGCTGTTGCTGCAGAGGTCTCCCACCCTGTGCACACGGGGGCAAGCTCTGTGCCCCGCAGGGTTTCCTTGCACCTGGCCAGGACCTGTCCCCATCTGGGGAAGGTCCCAGCCAGCTCCAACCTGTGCCCCTCCCCTGCAGTTGTCTCCCAGCCCTGTGCCCTGATTGCCTGATTGGAGCAGGAGGCTGGGAAGAGTCCCCTCCCCGCAGCTGTTTCCCAGGCCAGTGTCCTGATTTGGTGATTGAGACACAGGGGTGGGAACGGGGGAGTGGCTCTTTCCAAGTCCAATGTCTTGGGGTACCCAATCAGGAAATTGGGTTGGGAAAGAGCTGTGGAGCTAGGACCTGACCCAGACTGGGACACTTCCCAGTCAGCCTGGGGCTGCACAGGGAAGTCTGCACATGCAGCCTGGCACTGGCTGGAACCTGCCCTGAGGTGGGCGAGGTCCCATCTGTCTGTACTTAGTAATTAAAAGTGCCTCGACACAGCAGAATTCTTAGCACGATGCGAGTACTCGGTGCAAGGGATTCCTCGCTACGGCGGGAAAAACCTTGGTGCAGTGATCAGCTCCCGCCAAAACTAGCAGTTGCACTGTTTGGATGCATGCTACCGATTGGCTCATTGTAAATTATTCATACCCGGCAGCTAGCAATTGGCTCACTAGCCGTATAAAAGTTTGGGTAGTTTCCGCCCAAGCCAGAGAACTCCATGTGTACGTTGGGAATGAGTTCCTCGTGTACCTTGGAGCAAAATTGGAGGCCTGATCAACCACCAACCACTCCCCGTCATCGACCGTCCTGATGTATCCCGTACCCTGCATGGTCGGAAAACATTGGTGTGACACCTGGTTTCTTTCTGTTGTTTGTAACCTGTACGGAGCGTGCCTACACTGTGTGCATCAACGCAAGTCCCTGTACGATAGTTTGTAAGTAAAGTTCTTTTCAAATTAACCAGTACACGTTTGTGCCTAATTCCACTCCATCAGCGTGGCCCCATTCTGGCTATACTCGGCACCCACACCATCCACCTCCTGGCCTCATGTGCAGACTTCTCTACACTGCCCAGGACTGGCTAGGAACTGTCCCAGTCTGGAGCAGGTTCTAGCCATCCCCAGGCTGGGCAAGGAACCGCCCCATGCAGGGTATTTCCTGCCCCAGGTCTGTGATCAGAGCAGGGACTGCGAGACTGCTTCCTGCACTGGGACACTGCCCAGCCGGGATGACAATCCCCTGCCCCTGCATCTGGCAGCTCCTGTCCCCGACTCAGCAATCAGAGCAGGGCCTGAGAGATTGCCTGCTGCCAGGGCAGGGGAACATTGTCCTGGCCGGGCTCTGAGCTCTGAGCCTGCCCCGCAGCAGGAAGCTCCCAGGGACAGGGAGCAATTTCCCGCTCCATGTTGCCTGGCTGACTGGGAGCAAATTTGTTCAGCAAAATTTCAGGTAGCAAATTAACCGCAGAGTAGACCAATTGAATGCATTGTAAGCATCTGCACTGGTAGATGGTGATGTTTATTGTGCAGTAAATTGGTCTACTGTGCAGTAAAGCATCTCGTGTAGATGCTCCCAGTATAAGTACTTCCTTTGTACAGTGCTCTGAAATCTAATCACCACTGTGTGTGGATGACTGACACTTCTATCCCAAAACAAGTCCTCTTTTTTCAACTCAGCCATGATAAGAGGACCCATGAAGCACAGAGGAAGCACTACAAGGACACCCTGAAAGCATACCTTAAGAAGGGTGGCATCAACTTGACAAACAGGGAAGTGCTGGCTGGTAACAGGGCTCAGTGGCACTGCACCATAGATCAAGCTACAGCTCACTTCAAAGAGAACCATCTTGCTCAGGAAGCCGAGAACCAGCAGAGGAGGAAGGAAAGCGCACAACAGCCTGGCCAACAGCTGTGACCCTCCCCCACCCCCCGCAATGCACCGCCTGTCATATCTGTAGAAAAACTTGCAGAGCATGATCTGGACTCCAGCCATTTTAAACCTCACCACTAATACACTCCCCCCTGGCAGAAATCATCGTCATATTGAGGGATAGCCAAAAAAGAAGAATCAATGAAGTGTAGCATAAGTAGATACTATTGTTTGACAGTTTCTGCTATTTAAAACTGTGATCAAAATTGCATTTTAATGAGATTTTGATCATGTAGTGGAGTCACTTAAAGAGCTGGAGGGTGTAAGTAGCCAGAAGATTGCTCCATAGAATAATGGCATCCCCTTCAAGACCTTTTCAAAGGATAGGCCCTCTAAACTAACAGGATGCTTCTGCCTCAGGCCCATTTCTATTGTAGTGACATTCCTGAACCAGAATGACATGACGACTTCCTGAAAGAAAGGCCATTAACAAGTGTTCTCACTAGGTCATTCAGGGCCACCATTGGATATTTGGGAGATGACTTCCTAAGCAGCACAGCAGCAGCAAGGGATCTCGGAGTCATAGTTGACTCCAAGATGAACATGAGTCCTCAGTTCGATGAAGTGATCAGTAAAGCGCACTGTTTAATGCATGAGAAGGTGTATCATGAACAGGTCTAGGGAGGTGATACTTCCCCTCTATGCAGCATTGGTAAGGTGGTAGCTGGAGTATTGCATTCAGTTTTGGGTGCCACTCTTCAAGAGGGATGTGGAAAATGTTGAGAGGGTCCAGAGGAGCGCTACTCGTATGGTTAGGGGCCTGAAGGCAAAGCCCTGCAAGGAGAGATTGAGGGACCTGGATCTCTTCAGTTACTGCAAGAGAAGGCTGAGAGTGGATCTAGTGGCCACGTACAAATTCATCGGGGTGGGGGACAGCAAGAACTAGGAGATGCTGTGTTTACCAGGGTGCCCCTTGGGGTTACTAGAAACAAGGGCCACAACCTGACAGAGAGCAGATTTAGATTAGAAATTAGGAAGCACTTCTTTATGGTAAGGGTTACCAGACTCTGGAATGGACATCCAAGGGAGGTGGTGCTCTCCCCTTCCTTGGAGGGCTTTAAGAGGAGACTGGACAAGCACCTGGCTGGGGTCACCTGACCCCAGCGCTCTTTCTTGCCCGGGGCAGGAGGTTAGACTCGATGATTTATTCAGTTCCCTCCTGACCCGAAACATCTAGGAAATTGTTGAAATCTATGAATATTGTTTTGCCCTGATTTCAGGGAGGCCTGTGCAACCCAAATTCCACTGACTAGCACGTTACTTTGAAAATCCCAACCTCCACATGAGGTTACCATAGGCCGAGCAACAGAAATGCTCCCACACGCCCTTATAAAATACCACCCTCAGCCCCACCATGACTTCAGCGGAAGTCAACGCAAGGCCTTGACGTGATCAGTTAAATTCCCCATGTACACTCCCAGCTGCTTCTTACATTGAAAATATCAGGGATGGGACTTGGAGCTAATTTTAAGAAATATTAACTATTATGGAGCCTGTCATTAACTCATCACCCTCAGCAATCCCTCGATTAGCAGATGATCTCTACCATGGCTCATTCATGGGTCTGGAGGTGACTCAGGAGTCGAATCCTTGAGCCACAGCCCTGTCCACAGAAGTTGCAGGTCCTTTCACAGGGGAGAGTAGGCTACAGGCTGCAATTGCTCTCCTTTTCCTCTCTTTTTTCTTCCTTCATGCTCTCTTCTCTACTTCAAGGTAAAGACACTTTACTTCGAAGTGGGCTGTCGACTGGTTGAGGTTGTAGTGCCATCAGTTGGCAGCCAGCTGCTCCCTGCTCTTGAAGTCAGCTATTTTCTTGAAGTACGCTTTCAAAATGTCCAGGTAATGTGTAGCAGAAAGCCCCTTTTCCTCTTGCCTGCAGTTGCTCTCCCCTCCTTGGATATGTTTTTCCTCATCTACCTTTTCGTCCTTCCTCTTTCTTTCACTTTAAGATAAGGAATTGTGTTTTGAAATTTGTGTGTGTGCATTTTATATCTCCCCTTGTATTTTGGTATTTTTATCCATTTGTGTGCCATGGCATTACTTTTGTAGCTTATATTTTATACTCCTCACCTTTAAACTTTCAACTAAATGTGTTTAGTTTCATAAGTAAGTTATACATTGTAACAATATTAACAAGGGCAGGAATCAAACTACTCTTCCCTGTATCAGGCTGGCCCCTGAAAGAGCGAGTGAATCAGTGATTGAATGTGTAACACGGTAGCAGGCAGCGATTAACACCTAAGAAAAACCGCAGATCAACCAACGTAAGAACTCAATAGAAGACAATGTAACAACCGGGAAATCTCTAAACTTCACTGATCAAGGGCTAGAAGCCCTGGCCTGAGTTAATCAACGCCAGGGACCAACTTTTGGGCTCAATATCTCCAGATCAAGTGCTCCCAGAGCCCTATTCAAAATTCATCAATGGACTCCCAAACCTGCACGTACATGAGAACGACCCCTGGGGCTGACAGATGCCACCTAGTAGCCACCAAGGGGGGGAAGTCCCATGAGGGTCAACAACCCCTGGATTGGGCAAACCTGAAAACTGGGGAGTCACCAAAGTCTGCCAAGGACAGAAAAAAAACAGTGAAAAGTGACCCTCAGCGGCGCCCTCTTGATCTCCAACTTGACCATCACCCGACCTGTCCAGCCAGAAGGACCAGCCGGCGACCCCCTTCTGGAAGATAACACCACGCTGAAAGAAGCCTCAATGGCATACTCCAGTGCCTGTGGGATAGGTATACTTGATTCTTGTAGCTTGCTACTGTGTGTGTGCATGTGCATGTGTGTGCATGTGTGTGTGTGGGGGGGGACGGGACCAGCCACAAGGTTTATGATTTAACTTCATTACAGTGCTTCAATCCGCCTAATAAACCAGACTTTTAAGGATCCCGAGTTGGACATTTGTAGCCAACAAATCTTTTCTGTGGCCACCGTGAGATTTCAGGCCATTACAAAGCTGGAAGCAGAGCATTTATTTTGGGAGTTGAGAGTCAGACATCTGTATACAATGTCCAGTCCAGTGAAGTTGGTGCTTGAGGATGACATACTCAATGGTAGTAACACTGGCTTCAGCAAGAAAGCTGGCATTCATGCAGTCATCTTCCCATTTTCTGGAGGCCTTGTTGATGATATATCTCCAGGCTTGAGATAATGATGGTAGGTTAGCTATGTTTCATGTCCATAGAGGATGGTGGGGATGATGTAGACCTGGATCTTGGTGTCTTGCTAGAGATTGCAATGAATAAAGTCTGACTGTTGCAGTTTCCTAAAGGAGTCACTTCTACACTGGATCCTGTGCTGGATCTCCTCAATGTTCACATGCTGAGAGAGGTGGCTACCAAGTTAGGGGAAGTGCTCGACTACCTCCAGAGTCCATCTCACGATGGTAATTTGGGAAGGGGTGGGGGGAAGGAAGGTCTCATTCGTGGCTTAGGGCAGGCTGATAGGGCACTTTAGTCTTCTTGATGTTAAGAGAGAGGCCCAAAGATCAGCAGGCTTCCCTGAAATGATCCAGCACTGTCTGAGGGATTTCTGTTAGTGTGCACAAGGATGGTGGAGTCATCAGTGGATTTCAATTCAAGGTTGATTACTTTGGTCTTACAGCAAAAATGTCCCAGATTGAAGAACCCTCCATCCTTTTGGTATTCAATGTCAGCTCCAGAAGGAAGACAGTCCTTAATGTAAACCAGGTTGACTGTCAAACAAATGGAGAACAAAGTTGGAGATTGCGCCCTTTCTTGACCCCAGTTTGGATGGGAAACAATTCTGTCTCTGACCACTTCATAGAATGGTTGCAGTCATCCGGCTGAGGAGAAACCTCTTCTTCTTTGGCAATCCCTCTCAGTAGGGGATGATTGTGTCCCATGATTGTCTTATCTGTGGGTCTCAAGATGGCTGACAAGGCCTATCTGAGATCGAGAGACTGTCTTGCAACTCGGGGATGTGTTTCCATGTGGAATGGGTGGCTCTGGATTCTTGATCTGGTCCACAACATGCTGTTTCTGCCACTCTAGCTTTTCTTTCTCCTGCTGTTGTCATACGGTTTCAAAGTACTGAGATCCTTGCAGCAAACTCTTCCTCTATGTGGGGTGGTCCTGGGTGATAGTCTCCCACAAGTGGATGTAGATGTCGCATTTTTTCAAGTTGGCCTTGAGTATGTCCTTGAAGTACTTTCCCTGCCCTCCTCTTGACTGAGATGGGAGAATAAACCTTGCATCTGGAGTCTGGAGTTGGACATCTGTGTGATGTGACCACATTTCAAGAATACATTTGTGGAGTCTCAGCACCAGTACTCACTGCCAGCCTTGTAGATGCCAGCAGCTATGCCTTCTGATCCAGAAGCTTTGTTGTTATTGGGGGTTTTTATGGCACGCCAGACTTCTTCCAGGGTAGGAAGGTTGGTAAGAGACCCTTTTTCAGGGTGTTGGCGGATGGCGTCAATGGTGGTATCTGCAACAGTGAACTCCCCGCTCAGGAGTGCCTCAAAGTGCTCTTTGCATCTAGCTAGAATAGATTCATTGTCTTTGAGGAGTGTCAAGCCATCTTGTGATAGTAGGAAAATAGGACCATGGGAAGTTGGCCCATAGATGGCTTTTCCTGCCTGGAAGAAGCTACGCATGTCATGTTTGTCAGCATAGAGCTGGATCTCCTTAGTTTTATCTTGCCACCACTGAATCTTGATTTCCTGGATCCACCTTTGAGCTTCGGCTTTGAGAAGATGACACGTCTCCTCCTCCTTAAATGAGGTGTCATCTTGCCAACAGAATGAGCCCTTCTCTTCCAGTTGTGGACGTCATTGATTTCATGAAACCAGTCTTGGTATTGACACGTGTTATCGCTAATGGATTCAGCACACGTCATATGGACAGTGTTTTTAGATGAGCTAATACTTCTTCTTTGGCAATCCCTCTCAGTAGGGGATGATTGTGTCCCATGATTGTCTTATCTGTGGGTCTCAAGATGGCTGACAAGGCCTATCTGAGATCGAGAGACTGTCTTGCAACTCAGGGATGTGTTTCCATGTGGAATGGGTGGCTCTGGATTCTTGATCTGGTCCACAACATGCTGTTTCTGCCACTCTAGCTTTTCTTTCTCCTGCTGTTGTCATACGGTTTCAAAGTACTGAGATCCTTGCAGCAAACTCTTCCTCTATGTGGGGTGGTCCTGGGTGATAGTCTCCCACAAGTGGATGTAGATGTCGCATTTTTTCAAGTTGGCCTTGAGTATGTCCTTGAAGTACTTTCCCTGCCCTCCTCTTGACTGAGATGGGAGAATAAACCTTGCATCTGGAGTCTGGAGTTGGACATCTGTGTGATGTGACCACATTTCAAGAATACATTTGTGGAGTCTCAGCACCAGTACTCACTGCCAGCCTTGTAGATGCCAGCAGCTATGCCTTCTGATCCAGAAGCTTTGTTGTTATTGGGGGTTTTTATGGCACGCCAGACTTCTTCCAGGGTAGGAAGGTTGGTAAGAGACCCTTTTTCAGGGTGTTGGCGGATGGCGTCAATGGTGGTATCTGCAACAGTGAACTCCCCGCTCAGGAGTGCCTCAAAGTGCTCTTTGCATCTAGCTAGAATAGATTCATTGTCTTTGAGGAGTGTCAAGCCATCTTGTGATAGTAGGAAAATAGGACCATGGGAAGTTGGCCCATAGATGGCTTTTCCTGCCTGGAAGAAGCTACGCATGTCATGTTTGTCAGCATAGAGCTGGATCTCCTTAGTTTTATCTTGCCACCACTGAATCTTGATTTCCTGGATCCACCTTTGAGCTTCGGCTTTGAGAAGATGACACGTCTCCTCCTCCTTAAATGAGGTGTCATCTTGCCAACAGAATGAGCCCTTCTCTTCCAGTTGTGGACGTCATTGATTTCATGAAACCAGTCTTGGTATTGACACGTGTTATCGCTAATGGATTCAGCACACGTCATATGGACAGTGTTTTTAGATGAGCTAATACTTGACGGTGAAGCTGACGCTATGAATGCAGCTATCCTGAATTGGTTTCCCCTTCCAGAAGAAGGTGTAGCTGCCAACCTCTTCCCTCAGATGACCCTCATCTAGTAGTCTCATCTCACTCAGAGCAATGTCAATGTAGTGTCTCTCACTAATTCCTTGGAGATGATGGCAGCCCTGCTTTCTGGTTGTATGTTGTCTTGGTTATCCATCAAGTTGTGAATGGTCCATATTGCGAAATCATTGTCTTATGATGTTTTTGACCGCAGAGATAGTGATCCCACTGGATGTGGCTATCCAGGCAGAATCGAATAAGACAGCCTAGGATTACGGCTCCTTTTCTAGCCCCTTCCCCATGGAGGGTGAGCAGAGGGGGTCCTGAATAGGACTGCTCAATCATGGTATCAGCTGCCAGTTGTCACCCCTGTCTCAACCCAGGTGTGAGACAACCATCAGGCTACTACCGTCTGCATGCAGATTCATGGCTGAAGCCTGTTGGATTCACTAGTCCTGTCTCTATCACCACTGGTCCATTGCCTGAGGGCCCTTGGTCCAAGAGAACTTGTTTCCAGTGGTGGAAGCCACTATGTGACTATTTTATATGAGGAAGCTGGTGCCTGGAAACAACAACCACATGACCTGGACGGTATGGCGATCTCAGTTCAGTGGCAAGGGAAAACCCTAGACAATTGGAGAGCTTCATCTTGCTGCAGCCTATTTCCATCCTTACAGCTGTTGAGATCCAGACATCTTTTTTCTGCCCGATCCTCGCTTGGACCATAAGGCTTTAACTGGACTCCAAAGGTTTAGTAACTGATCACATAGACCATTCCATTAATTCATAGGCAGAGGGAGAAAATATTATTTGGGGGGCTGAGTGCATGACTCAGCACAAGAACGGCAACTCGCATTGTGCTCTGTGTGATGTGACACATGCATGGTTAGCCTCTTCTTCCTCAGTTACACGGAGCTGAGAAAGCATGGGGTGTTGGCCTGGCTGCATGCCTAGCAGTGCTGTGGTGCTGCTGCTGTCTCTGGCCACCACAAAATTAGTTTTGGGGGAATAAGCCCCTCCAAGCTAAGGCCTTCCACAGTTTATGCATTAATTTACATACGTAATAATACAGTGATGCACCAGGTATTTTGTGCAGCTCTTAGGGCTATAATTCAGGAAATGTGTGCTACTGCTGTATCTGGTTTTACGCACTCCCCCTATGCAGTATCTTAGGGACTCAGCACAATGGCTTCTGGGTACAAGGCAATGCACATTTTGTGCAAACACCAGATCCAGCAACACTTAATCAGGAACTGTCAATGACAACCTTCTCATCAGTCAACATATCACCTATGAACACCCATCCCACCAGAGGCTCTATGCTCTGGTTCAGGACAAAGCCATTTCCAGTACTTATCAAATCAGCACAAAAAACAATGACTTTGGCTCCAGATGGACAGACCATCTGCCCAATGTGGGGGTCTCAAGACTAGATTGGGTTGGGTCTGATCCTGTTGGATCAAGATGCAAGAAGTCTTGAAGAGGGTACCTGTAATAGTTAACACACAGGCTGTTGTGTTGTAGGTGGAAATGAGACACAATGGCTTACCGTTGGGAAGTCCTCCAACACTTGCTTGTGCTTGTCTTTGCTCTCCATGTACCTCCACTCTGGCTGATACAGGTATGAGTGGAACTCACACAACATTGGGATCTTGGTTTCCAAACTGATGGACATGTCATCTTCTATGGTGTCCAGGGCTCGGAGAACCAGGTAGAATATGCAAGCAGCATGACTACAGTGGGACAAGAAAATGGTGACCTATGATTCAATATGACCTACTAGACAGGCAGACAGCTAAAGATCATCACATAGTTTTGGCAAGAAAGAAGAGACTACCAGCTCTGAACATCACTTCCACATTGTAGGCTGCTTTCTCTTTTCAACATTGAGGTTGGTACACTTGGTGGTGAAGCTATTGTATCATTAACAAAGCGGCAAGCAATGCTGATGTAGAGCTCTGATGGCAGTCTAAAGTCCTGCTGTACTGACACAGCCACATTTCTGGTAATCTTGGGACACTCGGCCAGGATAGACATAAGACTGAAATCACCCAAAACGGGCAGCACTAGAGCCCAGGGGCCATAACCACTGCAAAGCTTGCTGCCAGGTTGAAGCTGATGCTGCATGTGAAGGAAGGTGGGAACTTACAGTGCCATCACACAGGAGCTGCTGTGTGGACACTAGGGCTGTGTGAAGTTTTACTGACTGATTCATTTTGATGCTGTTTCGACTCGTTTCAAGCTTGAAACAGCGAAATTGAACAAAAACAAAGGGCTTCAAAACAGCCTCAAAATGAAACGGATGCACTTTAAATGTTTTGAAAGTTTTGAACTGTTTTGAGTTTCAAACCTGAAGCTGGGCTTGGTTGCAGGGAAACAGAAAGTAAGGAGAGGGAGAGGGAAGAGGCAAGAAACAGGGGGAAGGACTACTCTCATATTGAGCTGGCCAGTGACTGTCATCCTTCTCTGAGGTCCCTTCCAATTCCAGTGCTCTGTGGGAGAGATGGGAAAACAGTATAAAAGGCAGCATTGTTTGAACTGGCCTGCCTTCTGCCTTGGGGTCAGTTACTGAGCTGTTTTCCAGCAGCTCAGCAGCATCACACAACAAAGGCCACCATTCATTTCCTACTTGCAAGAGGGATTTCAAAAGATCTTTTTCTTTCTTCCACACGCTTTTATTTTATTATTATATTCATTGATTTATTCTTTTCAATTTTATAACTATATCAGATCAGATATTGCTATAGAGTTTAATTTATATAGGATGGAAAATGAATTTATATTTTATTTCTATACATTTAAAGCTTGCAGCATACATACATTATTGAATTTATATAGGAGGAAAAATATATTCTTCATTAATTCATATTTCTTTTTATACATGTCTACTTTGCGCAACACTCACTCCCGTTATTGAATTTATATAGGAACGTGAATATATTTATATATTTGTATAAAAGCAAGACATTATGAAACACACCATAAAATGTGGTGGAAAGACAGGTGGTGGCAAACCTCCAGAGAGGAGTGGAAGAGGAGGCTGAGGGAGAGGTGTAAGTTCCCCCCTGCTCCTCCAAACTGGCACGCAACTTCTTTCCTCCAGCTAGAAAGGATGAGGTTTCCACAGGCAGCGAGGAGACAGGAGTAGTGCCACTGCCACTGCCTGTGCCTGAGACTGCATCCCCTCCACGAGCACCAGCCATAACCCCTCCGCCCCACCACTACCACCTCAACAACAAGCAGCAACACCAGCATCAGCTTGACTGTCTCCTCTGTTAGGGTGACAACACTTGGGATTATTGAGGAGCATTGAATCTGCAGCTGAATACAAAGGCTTTTTCTTGTGTCTCAGCAGAGCTGCTGGTCACGAGGCAAAATGATGTATAAAATAACCTTGCAAATGCTTAGGCAAGTAGTTTCTTTAACAATGGAATAGTGTGCAGGATACGTGCTTCCTTGTGTAAGAAGAACAAGATGCAGCCCACCAGCTATGGCAGGAGATAAAGCAGAAGCAAGACCTTGGAGATGGTGCTGGAATCAGCAAAGAGCAAGAAAGATCCAGCAAGTGACCGAGTGTGCCTGAGTTCACGGCCTTACTCATGTGCTCTTAGCAAAAAGGCAGGTAAATGAATTAAATGCATAGGCAAGTCCATGTTAATGAAGTAAACGGTAAACCGAGGCGGAGCTTGAGATGGGAGGGGAAATGTGTAGAACAAGGGGAGGGACATGGGTCGAGTGAATGTTAATACGTGTGAACCAAGGTGTATAAAATGTGGAAAGAACTAGTGTTCAGGGCAGCTCCCCGGTTTGTTGGTTTTTTGGGAGCTAGTCCGAAGCTGTCTCCATTCTGAATAAAGCTGTTGCGAGCAGTGTGTGCAAGTAGCGTTTGCTCCCTGTCTGCTCTGGCTAATGAGTACCAGGATCCATAAGCGATTGGATCGTCGTCTCCCTAGTCGTTGGGTGCCTCATGGAGTCAGGGTCTAGCATCCTTCACCCCCATTTCACTTCCCATGCTGAGCCTTCCTGTGGCAGAGGAAGACCTGGTGCTGGATCTGGATCTCAGTGCCCTAGCAAGGGAAATTCTGGGGAAGGAAGGGCAATCATCTGAGTTTGTGCTCCACACCCCTCAAGTTTCCCCTAGAGCCAGGTCTCCTTCCCCAGAAGGCACTTTGGAGGAGGTTGACATAGAGGTGGAGGCAAGTGGCTCATCTGAGTCCGCTCCTTCTGTTGCTGTGCCTCTGCCTGCCGAGGAGCGGGAAAGTGCAGCATTTTACTACAAGATCATTTCAGGCCTTCAAGATGAAACTGGATGCTTATCTTGCTGGGATCCTATGACCCCAGCTGACTTCCTGCCCTTTGGGCTGGGGGCTGGACTCGATGATCTTCCAAGGTCCCTTCCAGCCCTAATGTCTATGAAATCTATGAAATCTATGAAATCATCCACACATGTACCCACACCCCAGAAGTGAGCGGGTAGTGTGGTCTCAGATCACTTTGAGCTGACAGATGACCCTTCATATGCTATCTTCCTGCACTGCTGACCCCAACCCAGCTGAGGCAAAGGAACAACACACATAAGCAATACAGAGATGCTGATGCATCCCCTCAGGCACCACCCCCTTGACCTTGCTCCTTCTTAGCCTGGCATCAGTGAGAGCATGCCCAAAGGGAAGTTCCCCCTCACTTCAAAGCCCCCGTTTCCCCAAAGCAGATGCAGGCCACCCTGGAACATTGGGGGAGAGGTGGACAGAAAGTGGGGTGAATTGCAAGAGCGAGCGAGACCAGAGCACTGGGGAGATTCTTGTTGTCCATGGCCAGCCCTTCTCCTTAACTGAGCAGCCAGGGTTCAGGTGGCTCATGGCAGTCATGGTCCATCCTACCAAGTGTCCACACACGCCACCTTCAGCAGGCCAGTTGTGCCCTCCGTGTATGAGGCATGCAGGGAGTACTTGAAGGAGGAGGTGTGCAAGGCAGATCTGTAGGCAGCCTTACACTGCACCTCAGACATCTGGAGCAGCTGGGGTGGAGATCATACCTATCTCTCCCTCACAGGGCACTGGTACAACCAGTCAGGCCATCAGCGGGCTCTCCTTCAAGCTGAAGGCGAACTCCTTCAAGTTGAAAGGGAACAGTGCCATTTCACTCAGCCCTAGTGGACACCCTTCCAGGTCCCCTCTGACACCGCCTTGCAGGTCATCTGCAAGGGACGCTAAATACAGAACTACAAAAGAGGCATTTAGTGAGGAGTAAGAGCATCTCCAAGGGGGGCTCCTGTGCTTTCACACCCCAGTTCACTTCTGCAAGAACTTCCCCAGGACAAAACACCCGCCTGGAAGGAGAGAAGATGAAGCTGTAATGCTTTCCTCTGCTGGACTCTTCAGCAGCTCCTGCCACTCTGGAAGCACCAAGAGAGACCAAGACAAGACCAGGACTTGGGGGACCAGAGCCAGGACAAGGAATGCTGGAGCTCTTCCCTTAACACTCGCACTTTCAGGTGTGTGTTGAACCCCCCCAAATGCTGCTAAAAACAGAAAGGAAAAACCAAACACCAGAGGGTGATGGAGGGGGGGGGGGGGGGGGAGGCAGCAGCAATGCCACTTGTGCAAATCCTCTGTTCTGAATTCTTTGTTATTTATGAATTGCATTCCTTGAAACAGGGCTGCTCAGGAGCTATCACACCCTGAAGGAACATTTGCTTCCCAGGTCCTCCCTATCAGGATCCTGAGTACCAGGCAGTTCTGCTTCTCTGCACATCCCAGGAGAAGGTGCTCCTCCTTTCCACCCTGAACTGTGACCTGGTGCTTCTGTGCCATGGGACCTGCTCTGCTTGCTGGCTACATTCCCTGGGAGGAAAAGAAAATCCATGCACCTATCCCCTACACAGGCACCTTCTCAAGGGACTCGTTACACTGGTGGTCAGAAGTCCAGAGGAAAAGGTCCAGCTGTGCTGAGCACCAAACACATGCACACAGTGACCTAAACAGCCTGCAATGTGCACAGGATGAGGTGCAGCAGGTGGGTGCAGACAGCCAAGTGGGAACCAGAGTGGAAAGCAGCAGCAATGGGATTATGAGGCAACAGCTCCAACCGGCACATTTCAAGGTATCCCGATTTCTATTTTTTAAGCTGGCACCCCTCCTCCCCAGTGCCTGGCCCAGGCGTTACTCACCGCAGCTCGCCCTCCAGCCCCTGGGTGACAGTGGCAAAACTCCGGCCCGTCTTCTCCAGGTGCTGGTAGCAGGTGCGGAGGCTGTCTCTGATCTTGTCCTGTGGGCAGAGCAGAGGTGGCTGCTGGCAGCGGAGTGAGGCTGAGCAGGCGCTGAGGGCTGCGCTGCAGGACAGCAGTCACCCTTGCCCTGCTAACCCCAGTGGCCCAGAGTGATGGGGCTCTCCACCTGGGCCAATTAACCCTGTGCAGCCAGGACAAGCTGCAGAGTCCCATTGCATCCTGCCCTCCCTTCTCTCCTCTCCCTCACCACATTTACCCATTGGCCCAGAGCAATTGGGACCTTCCCTAGCCAGTTAACTCTTTATGGCCCAGGGTGGCTGGAACTCCCCCTGCCCTGTGAGAGCTTGTGACAAGGCTGCACTGACTCACAGCATCAATGGCAATTAATTTGGATTAGCCGTGATTGTCCTGGGACAGAGGGCTGTCCCATTGCTTCACAGCACTGTCAGGAGATGACAGGTGTGTCTGCCTGCAGGATCCCAGGCTTTGTTCCAGGGAAAGTGGCTGGTTATAGCTGCAGGCACCTTCAGCCTCTTGTGCCCATCACAGGACACCCTGTGGCTACCTGAAGGGGACACCCTGAACCCACCTGTCCTGGAGGTGTGGGCAGAGAATAAGAGGAGGGGTAAGGATCCCCGAACAACATGCTTCCTCTCTGTCAATCCCCGGGCATCCCTGGGTCCCTACAGATGTGTCTAAACACTGATTTAATCCAGGGCTGATGGGTCTCATCTTTATGTCCTCGCACTGATTTGTTTTGTGAAATAGCCCGTTCCCTATCTCACCCCGTCCAATGCAGCTATAGCAGACTGTGATTTAGACAGGGTAGAAAACACTGTAAAGATGTTTCCACTCCTGCACCACCAAGGGGAATGACTGGCCTCATCCTCAAATCCCAGAAGAAGTCCTATAAAAGCAAGGCAGCTGTTTTATCAAGGCTGGCACTTCATACCCTGCCATTCAGGCCTGACCTCACACGCTTCCAGAGCAAGAATATGCAAGGGCTCCTTTCTTCCAGCTCATCGGTCTGCCTGTGGGCTCACTTGAATCAGGGGTCCTGAGTGCTTGGCCCAGACCACTCCCACCGGCTGGGATCAGCTCTCAGGACAGGCTCCTGCCCAAGCCATCACTTCATGCATGCAGCAGCCACCAGGACCCAGACCCTAGACTCATGGGGAAAGGCCTTATCTCATCTCATATATTTTTATCCAGAGCAAACACTTCAGTGCAGTAACTGGAAATTTAGGGGCCAGGCAACAACATCCTCCTGCACATGGCCCCAGGAGAGAAAAGCTGTCACAAAGCTGTCATGTGGGAACAGATCGTCTTTCTCTACAATGATCACTGAACACACACACCAGACCACAGTGTTGCCTCGAAGGTTTGGAGGCTTTAAAGTGCTGGTTAGACAAACATTTGGCCAGGACAGTTCAGCAAGAAGTTCCCTGGCACAAACAAGGAGACAGGTGAGTGACCTCCAGGTCCTTCCCAGAGCACTTCTGCAAGGCGCTGCAGGGACGGGCTGTTCCCGCTGCTTCTGAGGAGTCCTGAACAGGACTGAGGGGATCAGCGCCCATGAGCCACAGCATCTACTGCAGGGTCTCGGCTGTGTCTAACTCCATGCCCCCACCTGCGCTGCCGCCTGCTCGCTCTGGTCAGTCTTGGGTGTCTCGGGGGCAGCGCTGGACTGATCCTGCTCTGGCCGAGTCCCAGAGTGGCTGCAGCAGGGCAGAGCGTCCCTGGCCCTCCAGGCTCCTCTCTGAGCTCCCAGGTTTCTCCTGCGAGCCCCAAGCAAGTGCTTGCACTCTGCGCAGTGTTAACAGTGCACGGTGCCCTTCAAAGGTTGTCCCTGCATGGGGCTCTGCTGCCTTGCTCTCATCCTTCCTGTCTACCCCTGTCTGCAGCCCTGAAGGGGAAACCCTGAAGCATGGAGGCAGAGACAGAAGCTGCAGGGCAACAGATTGAGTCCCCAGCAGGGAATCGCACCTGCTGCCCCCGTGCAGAAAGAGCCTAGAAGCCACATCCCTCCACTTCATCCCCTCCATGAGCACCAGCCTTAACCCCCCTATTCCTCACACCACCACCACCACCACCACCAGGATAACAAAAACACACACTGGCACCAGTTTGACACCCCCATTTCACTTCCCGTGCTCTGCATCCCCCCATCCCCCTCCACCCCATCCTACCCCATCCCACTCACTGGGCCTGGCCGTGGTAGCCCCACACACAAGCCTCTCATCCGGAATCGCAACTGGCTGCACAGCTCTGCAAGGCGAATCAGCCAGTCCAGCACATGCTCCATGGCCTCAGGCCCCTGTGCTAGTGCACTCCTGGACAGTAGATGAGGCGATGCTCCTGGCCCAGGATATCTTGCCCTCCCTCAGGGCACTGGCTTAAGCAGGGTTTGCCCCGCCCATCACACTGGCCCCAGCCTATCCAGCTGCCTGCTGCAGGGCTCCATCCCCAGCTGTGGAAGATGCCAGCCAATGGGCTAGTAACACAGCCATCTGGGCTGTGCAGATTGGTTGGCAGTGGGAAGGAACCAGTGGTGCACATGCTCACCAAAGACCAATATATATTCCACCTTGATGCCACTGGGGACCTCAGCTGGTGGCTCCTCCATGGAGCCATTGCTATGGGTGTGTATTGGGAGCAGTCTGCAGATACCCCCAACACTTACCCTTTTGGTGAGCAGGGGGAGACCCTGGCACATGCCTACCTGGAGGACACCAGGCTGCAATGCCTCACCACCTCCAGGACGTCCTGCTGAGGCTGTGGCTGCACTGCTCCCCTCACCTTTTCATTTATGCACTCCCCATCCAGAGCCCCAGCATGTCCCAAGACCTCCTGGTCAACACCCTTCTAGCCCCGGTCCCTTTCCTGTCCCTTGTCCCTTCACATCTCTGGGCAGAGTTTCACTGGGCAATGTCCACTGGCTCCTTGGGCTTGTTTGAGGGCCTGTGATCACTGCTCAGTGCTCTCTGCTCATTGTCCCCCTTGGTGCACTCGTTATGAACCTGTGGCCCTCACTCCTGTCCCAATTATGTTTTCATTTGTCCCAGGTAGTCAGTGCCATGCCTTTAGTGGCCCCCACCACCAAGGAGAGCTTATAGCTGTACTTGGTGGGCTTTGGCCCCCCATCCTAATGGCATATCAAAAGGCCTGTTTCACATGGCAGCTGGGGGTGGATGCTGAAAGGCAGCGGGAATTGGGTATCACCATGGGTTTTCCCCTGTTCCTCTCCCACTTGCAGCCTCCAGCATTGAAGGTCTAAGAAGTTCCTGTGGAAACACGGACATCTCTGTGGCCCTGAACTGAGCACAAGACTTCATGTGGGGCCAAAACAGATCTTGGAGAAAGACCTTCAGTCCAGCCCCGAAGACAGCAGGGGTGGGGAATCCACCTCTTCCTGTGGGACCTTGTTCGATTGAGGAGTCTCCTTCATGCTCTACGATCCCCATTTCCTATTCCACTGTCTCTGGCTTCATTCCTTGTGCCTTGCCTGGTTGTGCCCTCACCACTGGCCACGGCTTTAGCACCTTGCATTTTCTCCCTTGGGCAGTTGCCTTTGCCAGACCCTCAGTTCGAGGACATTGTCTACTGGGGCTCATTCCTGGGTCCTGAGATGACTCAAGAGGCCAGTCCTTGAGCCACAGCCCAGTCAGGAGAGGTTGCAGGTCTTTCCACAGGGCAGAGCAGGCTGTAGGCTGGGATTCCTCTTCTTTCTCTTCCTCTGCTCTCTTCTCTGCTCTTACGCCTGGGATCTGCTGCACCAGGGACTTAAGTTTCTTCACTTAGACAAATGAAACAGACTGAGCTCAAGTCCTTCATTCAGGTATTTTCTTCAGCCCAGAAACATTTTTTCCTGGCTCTTCCTGCACCCTCCAGTTTGTCAACCTCATTCTTACACCGGGGACAGGAAAATGAGAGGCCGGTTCAGTCTGAGCCTCGCTCCTGCTGTGCTCAGGGTCCTGCTCCGACTCCCTGCAGCCTTGCTTACACCCCACAGACCTCCTAGCTCTCCTTGCCCAGCCCCGTGAAGGGAGCTCATGCTGATCTGCTTGTTCGCTTCTCGTCGTGGGCCAGTGTCTGTTCCTGCACGTCTCGCTTCACATTCATTTGCCTTAAAACACATGTCGTTTCCCCAGGCCCCGGGTAGCCGATGCTGCAGGTCTCTGCACGACTGCCCTGCCCTTCACTCTGCCAGCCCCTGCTCCCACCACATGAACCAGCAGTGGTTTTCTTGTTTTCAGGTCACTGGTGATAACTTGACATGCCTGGTCCTTGACAGGCCTCTGTGCCACATGACTTGATGCACTCCCCTTGGTAAGGATTCCCTGGGGACCACTAGTTTTGGAGACTGGATAGACAACTCGAGATCATTTTCCCCTGCACTTTATAGACACGGCAGAGCAGGGATGTTTCAATCACACCATCATCCCATTGCAGACCTCTTTGACATCTAAGGCTCTGTCTGCACCAAAGGGGCTCTTGCGGCTTTATCAAAGGCAGCATCAGGCAGCTGGGCCCCTCCTGTAGGCACCGCTCTGCCCACTCGAGTTTTCCCACTCGAGCAAGAGCTGTGACAGTCCGGCCAGACAGGGGAGGAGCCGTGGCACCAGCCCCCGGGGTTTGCCAGCACACTTCTGTGGGCTACGGGATGCCAAATTTCCATACTTCTACGGTAGCTCTGTAGCGCTGGTGCCTGCTTGCGCATAACCCTTTCAATACGGCAATGTCCACTGCTCTGAGGATGGACACATGAAGGCCGGGAACCACTTTAAAAGGGGAACTCTCAGAAGAGCAGCGACTGCTGTTTTTCATTGTTACGTGTGAACTGAGCTGAGAACAATTCAAGTGCAGTAAAGTCATGTAGAGTTGGAGTGACATTGAAGTAGAACAATTTGCAATGTTCTCTGGCAAGGGCTCCAAGGCTGTGTCCACACCTCACCCTATGCAGATGAACGCCAAGGACATTATAAAAATGTGCAAAAAGGAAGTTTATTTCCTACCTATAGGGACTTTTTACCATCTTGTACCATCTACCCTTGTCCCAGAGCCTGACGAAGGGTCTTTGATCCCGAAAGCTTGCAGAAAAGGACAATTTTCCTGCCACTTTCCAGTTGGTCTAATAAAAGGTATCATTTTGGAACCAAGTTCTGGTTTTTCATAAGAACATTGTAAATCATTTAAATCGTCTTCGCAATGTGGGAAGTCATTTCTATCTTTCACACAGGAAATAATGTCTGTAGCCAATGCACTGCTTATAATGAAATAACCCTGCTTACTATTGCAACACTGTGCAACACACAGCCACCTCCCTGTTAGCATCTAATTAAGACTTGTTACCTTGTTATTCAGAGCCCTGGGTAATAAACTGTGAGTGGCCCTCCTCTGGACCCTCTCCATGCTAGCCACATCCTTCTTGAAGTGCAGCACCCAGAACTGGATGCAATACTCTAACTCCAGCCTGACCAATGCCACATAGAGGGGAAGGATCACCTCCCTGGACCCGCTTTTGATGCATCTGTAGATGCACGACAAGGCGCGGTTAGCTTTACTGACTGCTTCCTTGCATTGGCAGTCCATGTTCATCCTGGAGTCCATAATGACTCCAAGATCCCTTTCTGCCACCGTGTTGACAAGAAAGGAGTTCCCCAGCCTATAGATGTGTTGATGGTTCCTTCCTCCTAGATGCACTTGTCTGTGTTGAACTCCATCCTATTTTCATCCTCCCACCTCTGCAACCTGTCTAGATCTACCTGGATTCTGTCCCTCCCCTGCCGTGTGCCCACTTTGCCCCACATCTTGGTGTCATCAGTGAATATGGACAGCGTGCTTTCTACACCCACATCCAGATCTCTAATAAAGATGTTGAACAGTACAGGTCCCAGGACTAAGCCATGGGGGACTCCACTGCCCACATCCCTCCAAGTCGAAAATGACCCGTCCATCACCACTCTCTGGGTGTGGCCATTTTGCCAATATGCCACCCGTCTGACTGTGTAGGCATCATTGCCACAGTCACCTAGTTTTTTTAAGAGAATGTGGTGGGAAACCGCATCAGAGGCCTTCTTTAAGTCCAGGGGTGTACTTGGTAGCCGTGTTGGTCTGAGACAAAAAGACGTACAAAAAAATAGAACTGTTGGTTCCAAAATGATACTTTTTATTAGACCAACTGGAAAATGGACAGTTTTCTTGCCATTGTCCAGTTGGTCTAATAAAAGGTATCATTTTGGAACCAAGAGTTCTAGTTTCTAAAAATCCAGGAAGACAACATCCACCGTGACACCCTTGTCCAGGGACTTTGTGACCTGTTCATAAAAGGAAACCAGGTTAGTCAGGCAGGACCTGCCCCCAGTGAACACATGTTGGCTGCCCCTGAGCATTACCTCCCCTGCTGGGCCCTTGCAGATGAGCTCCTTGATGATTTTCTCAAAGGTCTTCCCAAGGACCAAGGTAAGGCTCACTGGCCCATAGATGCTGGGCTCCTCCTTTCTCCTCCTCTTGTAAATGGGGACCACATGGGCTCTTTCCCAATCCGCTGGTACCTGGCCAGAGCCCCACAAGCGCTCATACACCTATGCCAGGGGCCCCACTATGACCCCCCCAATTCCGGCAGCACCCTCGGGTGACAGCTGTTCCTCCTGTCCAGGAATATGGAGGCAACAAATTTGTTAAAGAGGTCAGCCTTTTCATTTGCTATAATCACCAGATTGCCAAGTCTGTCCTGTAGGGGCCTCACATTAACCGGGGCCTTCTTCTTACTCCCTATGCATTTGAAAAAGTACTTTTGTTATCCCTAATTCTGGTTGCTAGCTCTAGCTCCATCTCTGCTGTGGCCTTCCTAACAGCCTCCCTGCAGTCAGGAGCAATGGAGGTGAAACCCTCCTCAGTGATAGCTCCTTGCTTCGACTGTTTGTACGCCTCCTTTTTTGCCGTCAGGCATCCCTGGATGCCTTTCTTGAGCCATGGGGTTTTTTTGGCACTCCTGCCCGCCTTGGTGTGCTTTGGGACTGACTCCCTTTGAGCTCAGAGGATCAACTCCTTGAGGAACAATGACCCGTCTTGAACTCCCATCTCATTGAGGCTCCAAGACCCCAATGCCTCTCCTACTAATCTTCTTAGTTCATTAAAGCTGGACCTCCTGAAGTCAAGGACTTTTGCCTTCCTGCTTGTATTTGCCACCCTGTGCTGGATAGTAAATTCCAGCAGGCGATGATCACTGTCACCCGGGTGGTTGAGTACCCACACACCCCTTACCAGGTCGTCGCCTGTGGCAAGGACCAAATCCAGCAAGGCATTTCCCCTGGTGGGACTGTGCACCTTCTGGGTTAGGTGGAGGTCCTGGATCTGGGCTAGGAACCTACGAGAGTCATCAGACCTGGCTGACTGCTCCTCCCAGCAGATGTCTGGGTATTTTAGGTCACCCACGACAACCACATCCCTTGTCTTTACAGCCTCTGTGAGCTGATCTGAGAATTCCCGGTCCAGCTCATCCAGCCTGTCTGCCATTCTTACCCAGAGTGCCTCAGTTTGCCCCTCCTCTGACCCCATCCTCAAAATTGAGGACATGTATTGGTCTTTGACATGGAGCGCTACACCACCCCCCCACCCCCTTTTTTACCTGCTCTGTCTTGCTTGTACAGCATGTAGCCCTCGATGTCCACTGCCCAGTCATGGGTAGAATCCCACCAGGTTTCCATGAGCCCCACAAGGTCTGGGTTTTTGCGAGCTAGCAGAAAAGCAAGTCCCTCCTGCATTTCTGTAGAGGCATTAGAGGCCTCCTGTAGGTGCATGTGCCACTCCCCTGTTCTTAAGCCTGCCCTGGCCCCTGTCACTTACCTGGGTACCACCTATGTGCATCGCCTGGCTTGATGGCAAAGTGTCCTTGTGTTCCTCTGTGTCCCCGTCCCCTGGTGAACCTAGTTTAAAGCTCGCCATATGAGATAAGTCAGCCTGGAAGAAAAACACACTTACCTTTCGGGAGAGATGAAGCCCGTCCCACCTGAGCATGTCCCCTGTGCCTCAAAATCGAGGCTTTGTATTGGTCTTTGATGTAGAGCGCTACACCCCACCACCCCCTTTTTTCCCTGCTCTGTCTCGCTTGTACAGCCTGTAGCACTCGATGTCCACTGCCCAGTCATGGGTAGAATCCCACCAGGTTTCCATGAGCCCCACAAGGTCTGGGTTTTTGCTAGCTAGCAGGAAGGCAAGTCCCTCCTGCTTATTCCCCAGGCTTTGAGCATTTCTGTAGAGGCATTAGAGGCCTCCTGTAGAGGCATGTGCTCTCCTTTGTTCTTAAGCCTGCCCTGGCCCTTGTCACTTACCTGGGTACCACCTGTGTGCATTGCCAGGCTTGACAGCAAAGTGTCCTCGTGTTCCTCTGCGTCCCCGTCCCCCTGTGAACCTAGTTTAAAGCTCGCCGTATAAGTTCAGCCAGCCTGGAATAAAAACCCACTTACCTTTTGGGGAGAGATGAAGCCCATCCCACCTGAGCATGTCCTCTGTGCAGAAGTGTCGGTCATGGTGCAAGAACCCAAGGCCCGCCTGGTAACACCAGCTCTGAAGCTGCTGGTTGACCACACCTATGCATGCCTCATGGTACTCTCTGTGTCTGCTGACTGGAAGAATAGAGGAGGAAACCACCTGTGCCCCCCTCTCCTTCAGCTTGGCCCCTAGAGCCTTGTAGTCTCTCATGACACGGTCCGGGTTGTCCCTAGCCACGCCATTCATTCCCATGTGGATGAGGACGATGGGGTATTGAGCAGAGGGTTGGATGAGGTCCGGGATCATCTCCGTGATGTCCTAAATCCAAAAAGGACAGGTGAGGGAACCCCTGCTCCATACCCCCTACCATGCAACAGAGGCTGGACCAGGCATCCGCCACAGAGAGCGGGGGACGGTGGCCCTAGCCCCACTGCAGGCTCCGTCTGGGTGGAGGGATCAGAGGAGCCCCAGGCAGGCATCACCACCAAGTGAGGGGCCCTGGCAGCCCACCGTGCACTCACCATTATTGTAGCACCAAGTGTCTTCCTCTCTGTCCTGTCAAAACCTCTGACCTGGCTCCTCCTGCTTGCACAGCTTGCACAAATGCCGGTGAGCCATTGCAGAGTGCACCTGTTTGTGAGCTCTGTTCACTCACGGCTCGGGAGTGTGACTCCCCACTCTTCCAGCTAAATGGGATCCAGGGGCTTTCCCTCCGGATCCGCTGCAGCTTCACCCACCACTCCGCCCTGCTTAACATTCAGCTCCTGTCACCAGCACTGTTGGTCCCGGGTGTGTGTGAGTGTGTCGAGGGCACACATGCACTTGGTGCACAATTGCACCTACTCCTGCGCCTGCTCTTAGTCCTGACTTCCCAGGCTGGGGCTAGTTCAAATTTCCCGTGCTAACGGCGGCAGCCAATCAGCCTGTTCCAGGCTTCCCTGGAAGAGCCCGTTGGTCGCTCGTGCCCCTGGGTATGGCCATGGCCATGGCCATGGCCATGGGCTTTCAGAGGCGCTGGCTGCAGGAGTTGCTGGCTGCAGTCCAATCTCGGGAACCAGTCAGTTAGCAACCGACCCAAACCACAGCCTAGCCTCACCGACGTGCCCTCACCCCCAAGATAGTGGGCCTTGGAGACAGGAAACTTCTGCCAAGCAAAGGCTTCTGCCTGGTGACCCTGTGGCTATCCCCAGCACTCCCTCCATGAAGAGTGGAAATTCAGGTAAGAAGGGTCCTGGGGACTCCTGTTGTAAGAAAGTTAGCGGAAAGTGGGGGGAACCATGGCCAACTGCACTACTCTGTGCCACAAGTGCAGCTCCTGGGACTAAGGCCCGCTGGTCCCCAGTGGGTGCCACCATGTGCAGCTCCTGGGACACTGGCCAGAAGCCACAGGGTGCTGCATGCCATTGGGCCAGGCCAGACCTGTGCCTCCATGTGCAGCTCCCAGCACTGCAACTGAGATCGCTGGGAGCTGCACACCACTAGGCTGCATCAGGCTGGCTCTGTGCTGCCTTGTGCAGCTTCCTGCTGGAGTACCAGCAGCCCCATGCAGAGGCACAGAGCTGCCCCATCCCGATGGTGCAAGACTCCCAATGCATCCCAGCACTGCAGCTGGGGGTTGCACACCATCTGTCTGGGCTGGACTGGCTCCTTCCCAACACATGCAGCTCCCGCCACTGCAGCTGGGAGCCACAGGAGCTGAGTGCCATCAGACTGGCCTCCATTGGGCTGGCACAGCTCCATGCTGCCATGTGCAGCTCCTGACCCTCCTTTGGGCAGCTGCAGGAGAAGCAAGCCGTCAGGCCAGGCTGGCTCCCAGGACTTGGGTGGGAGCTGGAGCGGTGGGCTTGGGCTCGTTTAGCCTGCACTCTGCTGCCTTTTGGGGCTCTCAGGACTTGGGTGGGAGCAGCAGGGATCTGTGAGTGATGGGGTTGAGCCAGCCTGGCCCTGCTCTCTGCCATGTGTGGCTGTGTGCATGGTGGGGATGGGGCCAGGAGCTGCATGCAGCCCCGCCATGTGCAGCTGTCTCGATGACCCAGCCCTGCCCCTGCAACTTGGGCCAGGAGCTGTGGGTGAGGCTGGGCCCTGGTAGCTACGTGAGCAGCAGCCTTGCTGTGTCCCTACACAAGGCCAGTGCTCCTGCCACAGTTACTGGCCCAGTGTGCCTGGCCTTTGTGCACCAGTTGGTGGTGCCCTGCCCATGACTTCCAGGCTGCCCGCTGTGACTGGCATGATCACATGCTACACCTGTTTACCTGGCCAAGTTCCCCAAATAATTGGGTGGAAGTTACAGTAAGGACATCTATGTGACTGGTAAGGACAGGGGGCAGGGCAAGGGTGCTCTGACATGTGCTGAGAGCCCTGTGCATTTTGACCCTGGCTGGGGCGGTGGCCCCAGGGCAGGGAAGCAAGAAGCTCCTGAGCAGTTACCATGTTGGGAGAGAAGCAAATCCTTGGCTCCTGGGCAGGCAACCGAGTGTCTTTTGCAGCAACCATGCATACCAGCCCTGGGCTCCAGGCCACAAAGGCAGCAGCATCCTGGGTGTGGAGGGCTCTGTGTGGGGTTGCTGGGCAGCAAGGAGTAACTCCAGAGGAGGGGTCTCCATTTCATAGATTTCATAGACATTGGGGCTGGATGGGACCTTGGAAGATCATCGAGTCCAGCCCCTTTCCCCAGGGGCAGGAAGTCAGCAGGGGTCATAGGATCCCAGCAAACTAAACATCCAGATGTCTTCTGAAGGCGTTCAGAGTAGGTCCTTAAACCACCTCCGGCGGCAGGCTATTGCAAACCTTGGGGCTCGGACAGTAAAGAAGTTCTTCCTTATGTGCAGCCTGAAACGGTCACGGAGGAGTTTGTGACCATTCAACCTTGTCATCCCTTGGGGTGCTCTGCTGAACAGCCATTCCCCCAGATCCTGGAGAGCACCCCTGATAACCTGATAGGTGGCCAGCAGTTCACCCCTGAGCCTGCGCTTTTCCAGGCTGAAGAGTCCCATGGCTCTCAGCCTCTCCTCATAAGGTCTGCTTTCCTGACCTCTGATCATACGCGTGGCTCTTCTCTGCACCCTCTCAAGCTTCTCCACATCCTTTTTTGAATTGTGGAGCCCAAACCTGGACGCAGTACTTCAGCTGCAGCCTCACCAAGGCCGCATACAAAGGGAGAATGGTGTCTCGGGATTTGCTTGAGAAGCATCTGTGGATGCAAGCAAGCTTTTTGCTTGCTTTACTATCAGCAGTATCACACTGAAGACTCATGTTCATTTTCTGGTCAGTCCTGATCCCCAAGTCCCTTTTGTCTGTAGTGCTAGCCAGCATAGCACCACCAGCTTATAAGGATGCTGCAGGTGTTTCCTTCCAAGGTGGAGAACCTTGCATTGATCGGTATTAAACACCATCAGGTTTTCATCCACTCATTTCTGAGCCTGTCGAGGTCGGCCTGGATCACCAGCCTATCCTCAGGTGTGGATGCTTTACCATTTGCCCCTGGTCACTGCAAGCCTGGGGGTCAGATTGTACATGGCTATGAATGGACTTGACAGCTGCAGTTGGACAGGAAAGCAAGCATCAAAGGACCAGGCAGCTTTGCTTGCCCCCCATGCCCAGGCTCCAGACCAGGGATTCCCCTCTCCTCCACGGACATTGTCAGCCCTGCTGGGAACCCAAGTTCCCCAGTGTCTTCAGAGCATGAGACTGGCTCAGACACCACATCCCTCCTGCCAAGGCTCCTGTGGCCTCAAGTAGCAGGGAGTGGAGGCTGACAAAGAGAGAACAGGATCTGATGTTATGGTTAAACCACGTTATTTGGAAATTATAAATGGATATTTTTAATGATATTTCCTATCTCTAATATTACCACTGCACAGGAGAATGAAAATTCAGAAATGAGCAGGTCAAAGAATAGCAAAGTAGACACTGAATGCCAAATGCTCAACAAAGAATGGACTCCTGAATATTTTTTTACCGATGTGGGTGGAAAAGCTGTCTGCTTAATTTTCAAAGAAAGTGTGGTAGTGTTCAAGAATACCATTTGATTGGCATTTGAGACCAAGAATGCACCTCTTTCTGAGAAACTGTCTGCCAAAAAAAAAAAAAAAAATCAAATAAAGCTGAGGAAATGTTTGCTGGAATACAGAAAGAGAAACGGTTTTTTACAAACGTACCGGCGGCACAGGATGCAAGGATGAGAACGAGTGACATGATTGCACACAGAATGGCCTAGAAGAGCAAACCATTCTGTGATGGAAAGTTTCCAAAGGAACGTATGGATGATTCGGCTGCAATTTTGTGTCCAGACAAGAAAAAGCAGTTCATTTGTCAAGGCAGACTATTACGACGTGTGTCGAGGATATCTCTGGAGAACCTGGACCAGCAGTTGAAAAGTACGGTAAACGATTTCTCATATTTTGCATTGGCACACGGTGAGAGTCGTGATGTCAAAGACAGCCCAGTTGTTGATTTTCAGTGGAAGAATCACTGAAAACGTTGAGCTCCCAGAAGAATTGCCATCCATGCAGTCATTGAAAGATACAACTGAAAAAGATTTACTGGAGGCAGTAAATCAATGCATGTCCAGATTCACAGTGGAATGGGAAAAAATCTAGGAGCACAACCACAGATGGAAGCCCAAACCTAACAGACAAACATGTTGGATTGCTAAAAAGAAATCTCATGAGGTTCAACTCGGGCAAATGCAAAGTCCTGCTCTCAGGATGGCAGAAACCCATGCACTGGTACAGGCTGGGGCTGACTAGCCAAGCGGCAGCTCTGCAGAAAAGGCCCTGGGGGAGACAGGGGATAACAAGCTGAACAGGAGCCAGCCGTGTGCCCTTGTCACCAAGAAGGCTAACGGCATCCTGGGCTGCGTTAGAGAGACTGGCAGCATCACACTAAGGACGCAGACAAGTTCCAAGGCTTTTTGGTTTCATTTTTGGTCGGGACTTGAAGGAAGCTGCTCAGGGTGAGGTATACCTCCAGCAGGGCATTTCCATTCGACGCCTAGGACAGTGGGTGAGCCACGACCTTGTGGGCCGGGCTGTGGTAGAGGAGAGGGAGAGACCACAAGAGAGAGGGAGAACAGCAATTGAGAGGGGGACTGTGAATGTGGCGGGGAGTGGCCTGCTGATGCTGGAATAAGCCTGAGGCATTGACATTGGCTGCTTGTACACACCACGGGTGTTTGCTTTGGTTTAAGTCTCCCTAAATTAAAACATTGGGTTTTAAAAACCTCGCTTCAATTTAAAGTGAAGTCTACCCCCGTGGCATGTACACAAGGGCAGGGTCTGATCCTTACCTGCCTCTCTGGCAGTGGGGAGGGCAAGGGCGAGCTGCTGGCGCACCGAGCGGTCCATGAGCTGCTGGAGCAGGGTGGAGGGTAGTGCTTGCCTTTGTGGTGATGGCCATGGCCCCCACATGGCACCTGCCTGCTGGCACCCAGCCCAGGTGGTCCCCGGGGGCACCACAGCTGATGAGGGAAGCACCAGCCCCCGCGCAGCTCAGGCAGGCAGAGAGACTCCAGAGAGGTGTGCGGGCTGGGCCCCGATCCCGCCACCATGTGCAGGCCGGGGGCAAGCCAGGCCCGTCTTCGCACACGCGGGTTGTGGCCAGCAGCCCGGGCACACGGGGTTGGAGAGAACCGGTGGCGCAGTTTGGCACGCGCGAGCTAGAATTAGTTACGGAGGCGTAATGGTTGATTGAAAAGATTGTTTACTTACACCCAAAGATGGTATTGGTGTAGGCTGGACAGGTTTCCAGGCACAGCTCCCGCTTAGATCCTCGGTAGAGGAACACAACAAATTCAATTGCTCCCACGGTATTGTTCAGACTCCGCAGGTCCAGTTCGAGGTTCGAAAGGTTCCCTGGGGTTGCTTAGGCTCTGCGGGTCTGAAGTTACAGGAAAGGGATACATCTGGGATTGCACTCGGCGACGGGGAGAGGCTAGAGGCGAAAGCTCCGTAGGTTCAGTCCTATTGCCTCTCTTGCCTGCTTAGGGGAGGCGCGTTGGGTCCACGAGGGTCTGCAGTGCTTGGAGATCTTCACACAGAATCTCTCTTTTCCTCCCTCCTCCAGCTTGGGCAGAAACTACCCAAGCCTTTGTATGGCTAGCAAGCCAATCGCTAGCTGCCACGTGTGCCTATATTAGGAATTGGCCAATAATATGGCGTGAATCTGAATACAAATGGCGGGAACTCCTTTGCAGCGTGTATCACTCGTATGCAAAAGAAATGCACCCTGCAAAGAAGCTGTAATTTGGTGGGAAATCCCCCATTGCACCAGAGCTCTCTCTCGCAGCAGAGAACTCTACCGTGCATAGAAAGTGACAAATAGTGGGAAAATAATTTAGCGGTGCCGAAGCACACACACAAACAAAACCCACAACTTTGGGTTGTGACATCCCCCCTTGCTGAGAGCATAGCTAAATTATGCCATACTCTTCCGAGCAATCTAGAAGTTTGTCGTGGTCATCAAATGAGTCAACAAGCCAACAAACAAATACACAAACATAAAATTCGCTGTCCTGGGATCAAGTTACATAACAATCAAGAAATAATAATCAACATAAACACATAATCTGATTCATAACAAAATTGCACGATCAGGGCTTCAGTGGGCGTCGTGGCAAAGTCGTACATCAGGCCCTCACTTCTTCCGGTGGTGTCATCCCTCTTAGGGCTCCTCCTCGCCACGCGCTCTGAATTCCGGATCTGTAAACAAAAACTCTCAAAACAGATCAATGACCTTATTCAACAAACTTAAACAATTTTAAACGATTTTCATGGCTTAATTAGACAAAATCGTTGAAGATTCATCATCTGGTTCTTCCAATAACAGAAACCTAACTCATAAGCTAACTGCCATTGGCCTGCGTCCCCTAAAATCCGAAGCTGCCGCTTGTTAAGTCCAGAACGCTGTAGGAGAAATCCAAACATGTATCGCTCCTCTAGGGTTCTCGGTGGCAGTGGTGGGAGATCGGATCCACGTCGTCTAGTGTCTTGGGGCCTGGTCAGGTGTTGACAGTCCCGATCAAAAGACAATCTTGGCTCCATCAGGATACGCAGTCTTGGCAATCGACAAAGAAAATTACTCACGGGTTGGTTCACCATTGGACTGAGCAGAATTCAAAGAACAACAATGTTCTTTTGTCCGTAGATCTCGAGGCAACTGTCTAGGCTGTGAGAGGTTAGTGGAACGGTTCCAGGATCTCGCAAATGACGGTGAGGCCATGGTCTTATTCGCTGGAGTGATGTCAGTCCCAGCGCGCATGCTCTCGGGTTCCAAGCACAATACGAGACGCCAATCATTGCCAGCATAAGGTGATCTGTGCCAGTATATTCTGGCCGTCCTGCATGCCACACGTGGGCCTTTTGACTAATCAGTCCTGCAACAAGCGCTGGCAGTGGAATAGGCCAGTGAGTATTACATGTTATCATGTCGATGTCAGTGACATGTCCTCTACTCCACGAAGCTTGTCTGACTAAGAAGCTTGCTTCTTCTTGGTTCAGCAGGTCGGATCCAAGTTCAATGACTAAATGACCTAACCATACAGCTAGAGTCTCTTCAGGTTGAATCTTTGATGCTCTACATAGATCCTGAAACTCAGTTCTGGTGCGAGCATAATAAGTAGTAACAACTCGGTTAGTTGTTGTTATAGAACAAGCTGCTCTTTCGGGAGATGATGCTGTCATAGGCTGAACTGCTGCCGTGGGGGTTACTGCTGCTGTTGCTGCTTCAGGCAGGAGGGGCGGATGCACTCCTCCGCTTGACTCTCTCCTTCGTCGGCAGGAAGGCGTGGTCGGCAGGGATGCTGCTGCATCGCTAGGCGGGGTTGCCGGCGACGATGCTGCGTCGATGGGTGGAGTCGCTGACCGAACTCTCGCGGGTTCATTAGAAGCTCCACCCTTCTTTTCCGGTTCTTCCATGCGGTCTCCCTCTTGCTCGGCGCCATCTTGGACTGGCGTTTCAGGCTTCTTTTTCTCAGCCGCTTCTTTGACCGATCGAATCGCCATCTGCAGCTGGGTTTTCAAACTTAAGTTTTTCTGCATTAGATTCATTATAGTACGAATAATTGCACTACCTTCTCCACCCTTGTCGTACCGCAAGGCCACTCTTTCATCCGCGGGGCGTTCCTCCATCCCCAGATATTCGCGGAGCTCGGATGGAAGCTCGCGACCCCGTAATCTAGACATTATCATTCCCGGGGGGGAACGGGCCGATGGGCTCCAGTTCTTCACTCTCCCGAGCATATCGTAGGCATCGGGCACACTCCCGGGTGAAAGTCAGATTCGTTTCGCCCGCCGGGTTGGGTTCGGCGAGGGACACAGTATCGAGGGGCCTAAACAGGACCCACTCATCTCTCATTATACACCCGAACGCTGCAGGGAGCAAGTACACTTCCCTTTCTCTCGGGGCTCCGTCTTCGGAGATTCCCTCTTCTCCCTTTAGCGACAGACAGCCGCTTACAAATCTTTCACCCGTTCCACCCACCTGGTGGTAAGCGATATGTATCTCTAATTCTTCAAAGCTATTCACTTGGCGTTGGTTATCGCGCCAAGGGCAGTTCCTAACCAATTCTAACTCTAGCGGATTCTCTCCTGATCCCATCCTCGTCGCCATGTGCAGGCCGGGCCCCAATCCCGCCGCCATGTGCGGGCCGGGGGCGAGCCGGGCCCATCTTCGCGCACACGGGCTGTGACCAGCAGCCCAGGCACGCAGGGTTGGAGAGAACCGGCGGCGCGGTTTGCTACGCACGAGCTAGAATTAGTTACGGAGGCGTAATGGTTGATTGAAAAGATTGTTTACTTACACCCAAAGATGGTATTGGTGTAGGCTGGACAGTTTTCCAGGCACAGGTCCCGCTTAGATCCTAGCTAGAGGAACACGACAAATTTGATTGCTCCCACGGAGTTGTTCAGACTCAACGGGTCCGGTTCGAGGTTCGAAAGATTCCCCGGAGTTGCTTAGGCTCCACGGGTCCAAAGTTACAGGAAAGGGATACGTCTGGGATTGTGATCGGCGACGGGGAGAGGCTAGAGGTGAAAGCTCTGTAGGTTCAGTTCTATTGCCTTTATTGCCTGCTTAGGGGAGGTGCGTTGGGTCCGCAAGGGTCCGCAGCACTTGGAGATCTTCACACAGAATCTCTCTCTTTTCCTCCCTCCTCCGGCTTGGACGGAAACTTTTGTACAGTTAGCAAGCCAATCGCTAGCCACCACGTGTGCCTATATTGGGAATTGGCCAATAATATGGCGCGAATCCGAATACAAATGGCGGGAACTCCTTTGCAGCGTGTATCACTCGTATGCAAAAGAAATGCACCCTGCAAAGAAGCTGTAATTTGGCGGGAAATCCCGTGTTCCACCAGAGTTTTCTCTCGCAGCAGAGAACTCTACCGTGCAAAGAAAGCGACAAATAGCGGGAAAATAATTTAGCGGTGACAAAGCACACACACAAAAAAACCCCACAACTTTGGGTTGTGACAAGAGAAAAAAAAAAAAAGATCAGAAATCAGGCTTGCCACTTTTCTTTTTTCCTTAGTGGAGCCTGCCTGCATGGGCTACCGCTGGGCTGCCTGCACGGGCTGTCTGCACAGCCCCTGAGCTGCACGGGGCCCGGTGCTTCCCTCCGCCGTTACTAAGGCAGCAAACTCAAGCACCTTGGGCACCTTTTATTTTGCATTAGTTGGCTGATGAGAAGGGGACAGAGACTTTGGAGATTATATTAGAAAGAACTGGAAAGGTTTGGCCTCTCTGTGAAAAGTGGGACATATCACAATGTACCTGGGTTTGGGGGACAAAATGAAGGATAATCTTGTAGAGCATAAGCTAATTTTTTTCAGTCAAGAGCTAAAGTTTCTGACTTTCATGGCTGTGTGAGGGTGCAGCTCGGGCATGCTGCTCGAACGCTCGGCTCACACGATGCACCCAGCGTGCTTGGGCATTTACAGGATCTCTGCTATCCTATTCATTTTCCTACTTAGCCCTCAGGGTGGGAAGGAAAAGTTCCCAGCGTGGCCAGAAACAGAGGCTACCAACTGAACTGTACGGACCTACCCCACCCACCAGCTACCCGTGCCTCAGCTCTATGCAACCCATTAGGACATGGCTGACATTTCATTACGCAAAGACAGATCCCAGCTTGTCCCCACTGATGTCAACACCAACACTGACATGACAGACAGGAAGTGCTGTACTGAGATACCCTCCTAACCTACATGGGCAGACAGCAAAATGCCCAGGGGAGGTTTAGGCTCCCCTTGCCCTGGGTCTCCACCCCCCTGCCTCCCTGGCCACAGTCAGTAGACTAAACATGAATGAAATTCCAGAAATTTCTTTTCCAGCCCACAATTAGGTCAGTTCAGCCCTGGAGACCATGAACATGCAGCACTGTGGGTAATGCCGTGCAACAGATCATGGACTTCATGGTCCTGGATTTCATAGATTGTATCATTATCAGGCCTGGTAGGGATGTCACAAGTCCATTGGGTCTAGCCCTCTGCCCAAGGGGCAGGAAGTCAGCTGGGGCCAGATCACCCCAGCAAGAGAAGCATCCAAATATTGCTGTGTTAATGGTGTTCATGCTGTAATAAGGTTGCAGGTCTCAGTTTGCCCATAAAGCTGGTGCTGTACTGAGGTATCCCCCGCCCCTACATAGGCAGGCAGCAAAATCTCTAGGGGAGGGTTGGACTCCCCACATCTACCCTCTGCCTCCCTTGCCACAGTCAGGAGACAATACATGAATGAAAGTGCCACAAATTCCTTTTCCAGCCCCAAATTAGGTCAGTTTAGCCCTGGAGAACATGTATATTCATCGCTACAGTTAATGCAGTGAAACAAGTCAGGAGCTTCATGGTCATATTGCTGTGTTAATTGTGTTCCTGTTGAAATGTTGCATTCCTCAGTTTACCGATAGTAAACTGCTTCCTTGCTAGAGCTGCTCTGCCAAAATCCCTTTGGCACCCCAAAAGTGGCAATCAGTCTGTTCCTGACTGGAGACACGTCTTCTAGCCAGAAACCTCCAGGATTAAGTCCCATCAGGAGCGTATAGTTATCGTTAGACCCCAACTCCATGAGGTGCCCAACGACTCGGGAGATGACGATCCAATCGCTCAAGGGTCCTGGTACTCATTAGCCAGAGCAGACAGGGAGCAAACGCTACTGTTCGTGACAGCTTTATTCAGAACGGAGACAGCTTCGGACCAGGGTCCCTCACAGACACGCGGCCCGTGAACGAGGGGACCTGCAACGACAAATAGTTTTTTCCATGTTTATACACTTTTCTTTACACTCATTAACATTCATTGCACCGCTGTCCCTCCTTCTGTTCCACCCATTTCTTCTCCCATCTCAAGCTCTGCCTCTCTTTACTGTTTGCTTTATTAGCATGGAATTGCCTACGCGTTGTACTCATTTACATGTCTTTTTGCTAGGAGCGCATGTCTAAGACCTTGACTTCTCTTCTTCGGTCAATGGGCGAACTTTGACCGAAACCTGGAAGCTTCTGGAGGCTTCTTCACTAATCACCATTCCCCTTTTGCATACGTTCATCTCGGAGTCTGTTACTAATTACGTGTTTTTTTTCACTTTCCCATCTGTTTCTCTGTTCTATGTCGAATCATCTTCCACATTTCTAAAACGTCCTAAAACCTCACCAATTCCCTTCTGTTCCCCCGTGATGAACTTACAGGCAGCCACAAGGTCGCCTCTCAACCTTCTCTTGCGGAGGCTGAAGAGGTCCCGGTTCTCTAGTCTCTCCTCATAGGGCTTGGCCTGCAAGCCCTTAACCATACGTGTGACCCTTCTCTGGACCCTCTCCAGGTTATCCGCATCCCTCTTGAAATACTCCAACTGCGGTCTGACCAGTGCCCGAGAGAGGGGAAGTATCACCTCCTTGGATCTATTTGTCATGCATCTGCTGATGCACGATAAAGTGCCATTAGCTTTTCTGATAACTTCGTCACACTGCCGACTCATATTCAACTTATAGTCCACTAGGACTCCAAGATCCCTTTCCACTTCCGTGCCACCCAGCAGGTCATTCCCTAGGCTGTAGGTGTGCTGGACATTTTTCCTCCCTAGGTGCAGCACTTTGCATTTCTCCTTGTTGAATTGCATTCTGTTGTTTTCTGCCCACTTGTCCAACCTGTCCAGGACTGCCTGCAGCTGTTCCCTGCCCTCCGGTGTGTCCACTTCTCCCCACAATTCGCAAAATTGGACAGAGTACACTTCACTCCCTCTTCCAAGTCGCTGATGAAGACATTGAAGAGTATCGGTCCAAGGACCGAGCCCTGTGGGACCCCACTGCCCACACCCTTCCAGGTCAATACCGACCCATTCACTACAACTCTCTGGGTGCGACCCTCTAGCCAATTCACCACCCACCAGACTATGCAGTCATCCAAGTCACAGCCTCTTAACTTGTTCACCAGTATGGGGTGGGATACCATATCGTAGGCCTTCCTGAAGTCTAAGTATACGACATCCACCCCTCCTCCTGTGTCCAGGCATTTCATAACCTGGTCATAAAAAGAGACTAGATTAGTCGGGCATGATCTACCTGCTACGAAACTGTGCTGGTTTCCCCTCAGTGTAATTTGTCCTGCCGGGCTCTCACAAATGTGTGTCTGTTGCTGTTGACATCATTGGGGACAAGCTGGGATTTGTCTTTGCGTAATGAAAAGTCAGATATGTCCTAATTCGTTGCATACAGCTGAGGCACTGGTAGCTGGTGGGTGGGGTAGGCTCGTACAGTTCAGTTGGCAGCCTCTGTTCCTGGCTACACTGGGAACTTTTCCTTCCCACCCTGAGGGCTAAGTAGGAAAATGAATAGGATTGTGGAGATCCCGTAAATGCCCAAGTACGCTGGGTGCATCGTGTGAACTGAACTTTCAAGCAGCATTCCTGAGTTACACCCTAACACAGCCACGAAAGGCAGAAATTTTAGCTCTCAGATGAAAGAAATTAGCTCATGCTCTACAAGATTATCCTTCACTTTGTCCCCCAAAGCCAGGTACATTGTGATATGTCTCAGTTTTCACAGAGAGGCCAAACCTTTCCAGTTCTTTCTAATATAATCTCCAAAGTCTCTGTTCCCTTCTCATCAGCCAACTAATGCAGATCCCTGCTCGCAAATGCCAAGCAGGGTGGCACCAAGACCTTCCTGCCATAGCCAGCCCTTCTCTTCTGAGCCAAAGGGCCTTTGTACATGCCACAAAATTGTTCTATAAAGCAGCTCTAAATGCCCTTTTGCACCGCTTTAATGGCTTTGCTGATGTTGGCAACACATTGCATGTCAAATGACTTTGGGACGTAGCAAAATAAAAGATGCCCGAGGTTCATAGATTCATAGATTCATAGATGTTAGGGTCGGAAGGGACCTCAATAGATCATCGAGTCCAACCCCCTGCATAGACAGGAAAGAGTGCTGGGTCTAGATGACCTCAGCTAGATGGTTATCTAACCTCCTCTTGAAGACCCCCAGGGTAGGGGAGAGCACCACCTCCCTTGGGAGCCCGTTCCAGACCTTGGCCACTCGAACTGGGAAGAAGTTCTTCCTAATGTCCAGTCTGAATCTGCTCTCTTCTACCTGGTGGCCATTATTTCTTGTAACCCTCGGGGGCGCCTTGGTGAATAAATTCTCACCAATTCCCTTCTGTGCCCCCGTGATGAACTTATAGGCGGCCACAAGGTCGCCTCTCAACCTTCTCTTGCGGAGGCTGAAAAGGTCCAGTTTCTCTAGTCTCTCCTCGCAGGGCTTGGTCTGCAGGCCCTTGACCATACAAGTGGCCCTTCTCTGGACCCTCTCCAGGTTATCCACTTCCCTCTTGAAGTGCGACGCCCAGAATTGCATGCAGTACTCCAACTGCGGTCTGACCAGCGCCCGATAGAGGGGAAGTATCACCTCCTTGGACCTATTCGTCATGCATCTGCTGATGCACGATAAAGTGCCATTGGCTTTTTTGATGGCTTCGTCACACTGCCGACTCATGATCATCTTAGAGTCCACTAGGACTCCAAGATCCCTTTCCACCTCTGTGCCACCCAGCAGGTCATTCCCTAGGCTGTAGGTGTGCTGGACATTTTTCCTCCCTAGCTGCAGCACTTTGCATTTCTCCTTGTTGAACTGCATTCTGTTGTTTTCTGCCCACTTGTCCAACCTGTCCAGGTCTGCTTGTAGCTGTTCCCTGCCCTCCGGTGTGTCCACATCTCCCCATAGCTTTGTGTCATCTGCAAACTTGGACAGAGTACATTTGACTCCCTCGTCCAAGTTGTTGATGAAGACATTAAAGAGTATCGGTCCAAGGACCGAGCCCTGTGGGACCCCACTGCCCACACCCTTCCAGGTTGAAACCGACCCATCCACTACGACTCTCTGGGTGCGACCCTCCAGCCAATTCCCCACCCACCGGACTGTGTAATCATCCAAGTCACAGCCTCTTAACTTGTTCACCAGTATGGGGTGGGATACCGTATTGAAGGCCTTCCTGAAGTCTAAGTATACGACATCCACCCCTCCTCCTGTGTCCAGGCATTTCGTAACCTGGTCATAAAAAGACACTAGATTGGTCAGGCACGATCTGCCTGCCACGAACCCGTGCTGGTTTCCCCTCAACATAATTTGTCCTGCCAGGCTCTCGCATATGTGAGCCTTGATAATTTTTTCAAAGACTTTGCCAAGGATGGAGGTGAGACTGACTGGCCTATAGTTGCCTGGGTCCTCCTTCCTCCCCTTCTTGAAAATGGGGACCACATTGGCCCTTTTCCAGTCCTCCGGGACTTGGCCAGTGCTCCATGAGCGTTCAAATATTCCTGCCAGTGGCTCTGCAATGATGTTTGCCAGTGCCTTCAGCACCCTCGGATGGAGCTCATCCGGGCCTGCCGACTTAAACGCATCCAGTTCTTCCAAGGTGGAAGAACTGGATGTGTTGGAAGAGGTGTTTGAATTTGCTACCTAAGTAATGGTGGAGGGAAGCACCGGGCCCCGTGCAGCTCAGGGGCTGGGCAGGCAGCCCGTGCAGGCAGCCCAGCGGTAGCCCATGCAGGCAGGCTCCACTGAAGAAAAAAGAAAAGTGGAGAGCCTGATTTCTGATCTTTTTTTTTTTTCCTCCCTGGAGCCTCTCTGCCTGACTGAGCTGTGCGGGGGCCGGTGCTTTCCTCTTCAGCTGTGGTACCCCTGGGGACCACCTGGGCTGGGGGGTGCCAGCAGGCAGGTGCCACTTGGGGGCCATGGTCATTACCACAAAGGCAAGCACTACCCTCCACCCCACTCCAGCAGCTCATGGACCACTCGGTGCGCCAGCAGCTCGCCCTTGCCCTCCCCACTGCCAGAGAGGCAGGTAATTATCAGACCCTGCCCTTGTGTACATGCCACGGGGGTAGACTTCACTTTAAATTAAAGCGAGGTTTTTAAAAACCCAGCATTTTAATTTAGGGAGACTTAAACCAAAGCAAACACCCGTGGCGTGTACAAGCAGCCAATGTCAATGCCTCAGGCTTATTCCAGTGTCAGCAGGCCACTCCCTGCCACATTCACAGTACTCCTCTCCATTGCTGTTCTCCCTCTCTCTTGTGGTCTCTCCCTCTCCTCTGCCACAGCCCGGCCCACAAGGTCGTGGCTCACCCACTCTCCTGGGCGTCGAATGGAAATGCCCTGCTGGAGGTATACCTCACCCTAAGCAGCTTCCTTCAAGTCCCGACCAAAAATGAAACCAAAAAGCCTTGGAACTTGTCTGCTTCCTTAGTGTGACGCTGCCAGTCTCTCTAACGCAGCCCAGGATGCCGTTAGCCTTCTTGGTGACAAGGGCACACGGCTGGCTCCTGTTCAGCTTGTTGTCCCCTGTCTCCCCCAGGGCCTTTTCTGCAGAGCTGCTGCTTGGCTAGTCAGCCCCAGCCTGTACCAGTGCATGGGTTTCTGCCGTCCTGAGAGCAGGACTTTGCATTTGCCCGAGTTGAACCTCATGAGATTTCTTTTTAGCAATCCAACATGTTTGTCTGTTAGGTTTGGGCTTCCATCTGTGGTTGTGCTCCTAGATTTTTTCCCATTCCACTGTGAATCTGGACATGCATTGATTTACTGCCTCCAGTAAATCTTTTTCAGTTGTATCTTTCAATGACTGCATGGATGGCAATTCTTCTGTGAGCTCAACGTTTTCAGTGATTCTTCCACTGAAAATCAACAACGGGCTGTCTTTGACATCACGACTCTCACCGTGTGCCAATGCAAAATATGAGAAATCGTTTACCGTACTTTTCAACTGCTGGTCCAGGTTCTCCAGAGATATCCTCGACACACGTCGTAATAGTCTGCCTTGACAAATGAACTGCTTTTTCTTGTCTGGACACAAAATTGCAGCCGAATCATCCATACGTTCCTTTGGAAACTTTCCATCACAGAATGGTTTGCTCTTCTAGGCCATTCTGTGTGCAATCATGTCACTCGTTCTCATCCTTGCATCCTGTGCCGCCGGTACGTTTGTAAAAAACTGTTTCTCTTTCTGTATTCCAGCAAACATTTCCTCAGCTTTATTTGATTTTTTTTTTTTTTTTGGCAGACAGTTTCTCAGAAAGAGGTGCATTCTTGGTCTCAAATGCCAATCAAATGGTATTCTTGAACACTACCACACTTTCTTTGAAAATTAAGCAGACAGCTTTTCCACCCACATCGGTAAAAAAATATTCAGGAGTCCATTCTTTGTTGAGCATTTGGCATTCAGTGTCTACTTTGCTATTCTTTGACCTGCTCATTTCTGAATTTTCATTCTCCTGTGCAGTGGTAATATTAGAGATAGGAAATATCATTAAAAATATCCAGTTATAATTTCCAAATAACGTGGTTTAACCATAACATCAGATCCTGTTCTCTCTTTGTCAGCCTCCACTCCCTGCTACTTGAGGCCACAGGAGCCTTGGCAGGAGGGAGGTGACGTCTGAGCCAGTCTCATGCTCTGAAGACACTGGGGAACTTGGGTTCCCAGCAGGGCTGTCACAGCCTGGTTTCAAATACATCAATCTCAGCAGATGCTACGAATGCTTACTTCATCTGGAAATGGGGGTGTGAAGCTTTATATCTAGGCGAGAGAGACAGGGATCCTCAACATTGTGCAGAATGAGAAACTGAGGCACGGTGAGGTTACATGACTTCCCCAACAGCCTCTGAGAGACTTGGTGTCAGACCATGTTGGAAATCAGTAATCCCTTGCTCTAACTGTGCTTACATGACACTCAGTTGAGTTACATTTTCCAGTGGGGGGCTGCTGTTAGCAGGAAACACAACACTTCTGTAAGGTCCTCTCAACTATATCAGGATATCTTGGGGTGGACCCCACTGATCTCTCAAAGTCAGACAGAGGAGCAGGAGAGTCTCTCTGCCCTGCAGCCATAGACCCTCCCTGCCTGCCATGGTCCTCTCTCCTCTTGGCTTCCTGCCATGGGGAGAGCTCCCTCCCAGAGCCCCACAACCACTGGTAGCATGTGGTCCAACTGGCCCGCCCCTATTGTTCAGGCCGGGGGAGACCCGGGCCCGTATTTGCGCACGCGGGCTGTGCCCAGCAGCCCGGGCATGTGGGGCCGGAGAGAACCGTGCGGTGGCAAGGCACGCACGGGCTAGAATAAGTCACAGAGGCATAATGGTTGATTGAAAGATTATTTACTTATACCCAAGATGGTCGCGGTGTAGGCTGGACAGTTTTCCAGGTGCAGCTCCACTTAAATCCTCGTTGGAGGACTACGACAAATTCAGTTCTTTGGCCCCAGAGTTGTTAAGGCTCCACGGGTTCGGCAATTCTTTGCCACGGAGTTGTTGAAGCTCCGTGGGATGTATTCGGTTCTCAGGCCCCGGAGTTGTTAAGGCTTCGTGGGTTCAAAAATTGAGTAGATAGGAAAGGGATACGTCTAGGATTGCGCTCAGTGATGGGGAGAGGCTAGAGGCTGATCAGACCTCTGTTGCCTGCTTAAGAAATGCGTTGGGTCCGTGAGGATCCACAGCGCTTAGAGATCCTCACACTCTTTAGGTGATTTCTCTCCAAGTGATTTCTCTCCAACTTGGGCGGAAGTCACCCAAGCCCTTTATATGGCTAGCAAGCCAATCGCTAGCCATTACGTGTGCATATATTGGAGTTGGCCAATAATGTGGCACAAACTCTTATACAAATGGCGGGAACTCCTTTGCACCGTGCATCTCTGAGATGCAAAAGAAATGCACCATGCAAAGAAGCTACAAATTTGGCTGGAAATTCCCTGTTGCACCGGAGTTCTCTTCTGCAGCAGAGAACTCCACCGTGCAAGGAAGCTGCAATTTTAGTGGGAACATAATTTAGCGTTGCCGAAGCACACACAAACAAAAACACAACTTTGGGTTGTGACACCTATGACTTGCTGGAGTTGGTGTAGTGGTGCTGTCACAGCTCCAATGCCCACATGTGTGTGGATCCAGACCAGGCGTGCTGTGTGGCTGCCTCACTGAAGCTCCAGACCATTGGCATTGCTGTGGAGAGAAGGACTTATCACTTCTTGAGCATCCCTAGCTTAGTTTGCCGGCCTGTGACTCACTGATGTGAACGGTTCTTGTTGTTGCATCTCCTTTTCTGAACTCCTGCTTTCCCCTCTGCTCCAGGGAGCATCATGACGAATGAGATCTTGTACTTTGCGAAGATCCACCCGTTGTCACAACGGTCCCTCCTGGCTCCCTCTGATCTCAATGCCTTGCTTCATCATGCCATTCAGTTCAGCACCCACTGGTAGCATAAGAAACTTCACAGTAAAGGATTACACCCTCCAATATACCAGAAGGAGCAATGTCCTCTTGGGCACATGGTGATAAAGGGAACTCTTGGTCCCCGACATTACCTTCAGAGACTTACCTGGTGGTGCCCTCAGTGCTAGCCTCATGTGCCAACAGAAACCAAAGGCTATCTTTCTATGCATACCATAGAAATATGGTATGCATAGAATATGGTGGGAATATTTGAACGCTCGTGGCGCATGGGCCAAGTCCCAGAGGACTGGAAAAAGGCCAATGTGGTCCCCATTTTCAAGAAGGGGAGGAAGGAGGACCCAGGCAACTATAGGCCAGTCAGTCTCACCTCCATACTTGGCAAAGTCTTTGAAAAAATTATCAAGGCTCACATATGTGGGAGCCCAGAAGGAAAAATTATGTTGAGGGGAAACCAGCACGGGTTCACAGCTGGCAGATCGTGCCTGACTAATCTAGTCTCTTTTTATGACCAGGTTACGAAACGCCTGGACACAGGAGGAGGGGTGGATGTCGTATACTTAGACTTCAGGAAGGCCTTCAATATGGTATCCCACCCCATACTGGTGAACAAGTTAAGAGGCTGTGACTTGGATGACTACACAGTCCATTGGGTGGCAAATTGGCTAGAGGGTCACACCCAGAGAGTCATGGTGGATGGGTCGGTTTCGACCTGGAAGGGTGTGCGCAGTGGGGTCCCGCAGGGCTTGGTCCTTGGACCGGTACTCTTTAATGTCTTCATCAGTGACTTGGACGAGGGAGTGAAGTGTAGTCTGTCCAAGTTTCCGGATGACAAAAAACTATGGGGAGAAGTGGACACGCCAGAGGGCAGGGAACAGCTGCAAGCAGACCTGGACAGGTTGGACAAGTGGGCAGAAAACAACAGGAGGCAGTTCAACAAGGAGAAATGCAAAGTGCTGCACCTAGGGAGGAAAAATGTCCAGCACACCTACAGCCTAGGGAATGACCTGCTGGGTGGCACAGAAGTGGAAAGGGATCTTGGAGTCCTAGTGGACTCCAAGATGAACATGAGTCGTCAGTGTGGTGAAGCTATCAGAAAAGCCAATGGCACTTTATCATGCATCAGCAGATGCATGACGAATATATCCAAGGAGGTGATACTTTCCCTCTATTGGGCGCTGGTCAGACCGCAGTTGGAGTACTGCATGCAATTCTGGGGGCCACACTTCAAGAGGGATGCGCATAAACTGGAGAGGGTCCAGAGAAGGGCCACTCGTATGATTAAGGACTTGCAGGCCAAACCCTATGTCGCAGGGAACCTCGGTGCTCTGCTCTTAGAAAGGAGAAACTGGCAGGGAGAGAGCCCTGGCAGAGCCAATTGAGCACAGCTGCGGGTTGACGGAGCAACTAAGCGGAGTCAGCTGCCTGTAGGAGGCAGGGCCTGGCCCTTACAAAGCCCAGGGCTGAAGCCAGGCTGGCAGTTCGCTGCCAGCAGCCAGAAAGGCAGGAGCTCCCTCAGCCAAGATATGGGGCGTAGCCCGACGGGCAAGTACAGCTCATGATAGCCCTGACAGGATTGGGCACTATGGTTTAGCCAGGGGGCTATATGTTTGTCTTACAGCCAGGAGGCTTGAGCTTGTATGGCTCTGTTATTACACCCGGAGGCTTGGGTGAGGCTGTAGGGGTTGGAGGAGGCCTCAATCATAGGTACCTCATAGGTGCCTAATAGGGACCCCATAGGGGTGGGGTGCCCTAGCGCCAGAGAGGGCGCAGGTTAGCGCCAAGAGGGCGCATTATTTTCACAGCGCCAGTGAAGGAGCAGCTTGCACGCCAGTGCAGGAGCAACTGGCGGCGAAAAGCGTGGCCAGTGGGTTGCGGGCGCAACCAGTATGTTGCAGACGGGGGACGTAGAACCTGGATCACGTGCAGGGTACATAGGCCCCAGCCCCAGAGCGAGGGGTGATGTTATTGAGAAGCCCAGGGTGGGCACGGCGAGCCCAAAAGAGGGGGAGTGCCACATTGTATTATTGAGAAGCCCCGTGGGGGCACGGCGAGCCCTGGAGAGGCAGAGCGCCATATTAGGGAGCCCAGGACGGGAACAGCTGATGCCGGCAAGGGCGACACTTGTGGGGTGCATAGACAGCAGCCCAGGGAGGGGCCATACTGAGGAGCCCTAGAGAGGGGTGATTACCGAAGAGCCCTAGAGCGGGGCAATACTGAGGAGCCGGAGAGGGGCCATATTGAGGAGCCCGAGACAGGCATAGCATAGCATAGTTAGGGCAGGAAGAAAGGCCTAGACTGAAGGGAAGGGGCCAAAGCCCCAAGGAACTTAAGGGGGGAGGAGAGGGAGGTGACAAACTCCACCTTAAGGACAAGACGTCTAGGCTTGCGCAACAGCGGAGAGCAGACCGAGTGCAGGCCACAGGCCCTGCTAAGGAGGCTAGTAGGCCTTTAACAACAAGGGTAACTCGATCAGAGAGAGAGCAAAAGGAGAGAAGGAGGCCCTATGTATATGTTAACAATCTCCCAGGGCGAATTAAATGGAGGACCCTGAGGAGACTAGGCGAGACTAGAGTTGGAGGAGTAGCGTTCGTGAAGGTGTCTACAGGACCGGATGGGAGATCCACTGGTCAAGGAAAGAGAGAGTTCTGGGAAGAGAAAAATGTCCAGCGAGCACTTAAAATGCAGTGGGAGCTTTGGGGAAAGCTCAGAGACTGGCAGGAGACCAAGAGGACCTCGGAAAGGAGAGGTGATTATAGGGAACACAGAGGAGGAGCCTTCAGACCGAGAGGGAGAAGAGGAGACCAGATACCCCGAACAAGAGAAAACTGCTCCACCAGGAAGAGTGTGGAGGCGGCAAAGGCGGAGAGGACAGAGGCCTAGTTTGCACCCTACCAGGGAGAAGCCAGTGTGGGGAGACTACCTTTGGCAGGGTAAATCCCGGGAAATCCCACGCGGTGCACCCTGGGGAAAAGGCGAGTGGGGGGCGCCTTACAACCTCTGCCACTTGTGTAGAAAACGCCGGGTGCGTGAAGAGAGGCCGAGAAGAGCCGCCGAGTCAACTTGAATGTAACAAGAATGAAGATCTTCCTCGGTGAGTTCAAGCTTAAGGGGGGAGGTGTGTCGCAGGGCACCTCGGAGCTCTGCTCCTAGAAAGGAGAGAGCCCTGGAAGAGCCAATTGAGCGCAGCTGCGAGTTGCTGGAGCAACTAAGCGGAGCCAGCTGCCTGTAGGGGGCAGGGCCTGGCCCTTATAAAGCCCAGGGCTGAAGCCAGGCTGGCAGTTCCCTGCCAGCAGCCGGAGAGGCAGGAGCTCCCCCAGCCGAGATATGGGGAGAAGCCCGACTTGCAAGTGCAGCTCGTGATAGCCCTGAGAGGATTGGGCACTGTGGTTTAGCCAGGGGGCTTTATGTTTGCGTTACAGCCAGGAGGCTTGAGCTTGTTTGGCTCTGTTATTACACCCGGAGGCTTGGGTGAGGCTGTAGGGGTTGGAGGAGGCCTCAATCACAGCTACCTCATAGGTGCCTCATAGGGACCCCACAGGGGTGCGGTGCCCTAGCGCCAGAGAGGGCGCAGGTTAGCGCCAAGAGGGCGCATTATTTTCACAGCGCCAGTGAAGGCGCAGCTTGCACACCAGTGCAGGAGCAACTGGGGGCGAGGAGCGCGGCCAGTGGGTTGCGGGCGCAACCAGTAGGTTGCAGACGGGGGACATAGACCCCGGATCGCGTGCGGGGGACATAGACCCCAGCCCCAGAGCGAGGGGCGATTTCATTGAGAAGCCCAGGGTGGGCACGGCGAGCCCCAAAGAGGGGGAGCGCCACATTGTATTATTGAGAAGCCCCGTGGGGGCACAGCGTGCCCCGGAGAGGGGGAGCGCCATATTAGGGAGCCCAGGACGGGCACAGCTGATGCCGGCAAGGGCGTCACTTGCGGGGTGCATAGACCCCAGCCCCTGGGAGGGGCCATATTGAGGAGCCCTAGAGCGGGGCGATACTGAGGAGCCCGAGAGGGGCCATATTGAGGAGCCCGAGACGGGCATAGCGAGCCTGGCCGCAGGCTAGTGCGGTAACACCCTCAGACAGAGGCAAGGTGCTGCGGTTGCCCCCCAGAAGACGGGGAGTAGCAGTGCGGTGAGCCGGGGTCGGAGAGGGTATCCGTGCGGTTGGCCAAGGAAGGGCCGGGGCCCGCTAGAGAGTTCCTGAGCGGGACCACACCGTCAGGGAAGGCCCAGAGTGGGCTGGACGAGAGTCCCAGTGAGAGGCTGGGCACTAGAGAGAGCCCAGAGTGGGCTAGACTATAGAGGAGGCCCGGGAAGCGGGCGTGCAGACATACCAACGTCTATTACATCTGCGAGGCTTGGGGCGTGGTATCAGGGGAGGTAGGAGCCACGCATAGCCCATAAGGCTAGGGTGTGCGAGGAACACCCACCGTATCGGGAGACCCCCAGGGGTCCCGGAACACACGGGGACAGAGGTCCCGAGTAGCCGTGCCCAGGGAGTCATAGGCAGTCTCCCTATTACATTTTCCAACCAGACGTGGCGGGTCAGAATTAGAGGGTGCCTTGGGCCGGCCTGACACGGAGCGTGGGACCTTAAGGAGATCACGGCCCTCCGAGAGGACCCCGCCGTGACACCCTACGAGGAGAGACTTGGGAAACTGTACCTTTTCAGCCTCCGCAAGAGAAGGTTGAGAGGCGACCTTGTGGCTGCCTATAAGTTCATCACGGGGGCACAGAAGGGAATTGGTGAGTATTTATTCACCAAGGCACCCCCGGGGGTTACAAGAAACAATGGCCACAAGCTAGCAGAGAGCAGATTTAGACTGGACATTAGGAAGAACTTCTTCACAGTTCGAGTGGCCAAGGTCTGGAACGGGCTCCCAAGGGAGGTGGTGCTCTCCCCTGCCCTTGGGGTCTTCAAGAGGAGGTTGGATAACCATCTAGCTGGGGTCATCTAGACCCAGCACTCTTTCCTGCTTATGCAGGGGGTCGGACTCGATGATCTATTGAGGTCCCTTCTGACCCTAGCATCTATGAATCTATGAACCACTACATTTTCCAGCTTTTTAAGGGATTAAGGACATGTTTTCCTTTCTTGGAGAACATTACATGAGGCTGAGGATGGCTTGTAACAAGCTGTTAGCTACACTGAGCAGAAATCGCTTTTCCATGAAGACCAAACAAGCAGAGAGAAATTCAGTGCATTTACAAAACATGGGGGGATGTCCATGCTGCATTGTAGGGAAGTACCTGAAAATACCTGTTACAGATCTGTGGATGGGAGGACTTAAATGCAGTAGCTGAAAAGATGTTAAAAGGTAATATGTTAAATTTGTGTTGACCACAAAAAAAATATTAACAGTGTAAGTGTGATAGCTGTTTTCCTGAACATCTTATATGCTTTGATATTCAGTACTCCTCTTGGCAAACTCCATCCTGCTTAGTGAAGGAGATCAGTATCTTGACATCATTGTAGAGTGAAATGAGTTAAATGAGTCATTTTGAGCGCACTGAGCATCGGGGTTTGCTCAGCCTCTGTGCTTATATGCAAGAATTAACCCGGATGTATTTACTGCCCTCCCCAAACGTGCTGTCTGTGTTATGCTCTGCCCCAGTAGCCCACCTCGGGTAAAGGCTTGAGTAAGTTTTGTCCAAACGAACTGGTTTCATTCCTTGAGGAGATTCCAGTGCAAGTCAGGTCAGGGAAAGGTAACTGGAGATGTAATACATCTGCTAGGCTGCTTATGGTGGGTTTATTAATAACCAGGAAAAATTGGCCAACAGGCCACGGTTCTGCGGCCACGGGGAACGTTGTGTGCCAAGGCCCTGGAGGTAAACCTTTGAGTGTCTCCTTGTTCAAACTTTTTTTGTGGAAGCAGGACCTCCTGTTATAGACTCAGCAATACCCCATAGGTAGAAGAGGGTCAGCTTCCTGCGAACAGAGGCTGGATTAAGGTGGATGAAGAGCCAAAGAGTCAAGCAGCTGCCTGGGTGATTCATTAACCAGTCCTGCTGGGATTCCAAATGACAAGGTAACTGGTCTTAATTGGGTGCTAACTGGGAGGTGGCTCTGGTTGCGTGGTGTTCCTGGTTGCAAAGCAGGCTTATTTCATTTTAAGCAGTGCCTTAGCTATAGGCATTGTTTCCTGGGTGGAAGATCAAAATGACTTCCCACATTACCAGGAAGTTTTAAATGATTTATGCAGGCTTCCATCTGCATGTGATGAGGTGTGGATGCACCGCTGGATCCCTTTCCAAACAACATTTCAAACGGTTTTGCTTCAAGGTAACTCCAACCCTGGATGACTTTGCTGCGCTTGAATTGATCTCAGCTCAGTTCACACACAACAATTAGAAGTGGCAGCCGCTGCTCTTCTGAGAGTTCCCCTTTTGAAAAGGTGCTCGTCTTCCCATGTCCATCCTCAGAGCAGCCGCGTTGAAAGCATTACGTGCAAGCAAACCACAGAGTCACCGCAGGAGTATGAAGGGTTACATCCAGCAGCCTGCAGAGATACGCTGCCAAACCCCAGGGGCTTCTGGTGCAACACTGTGAGCAGAGCCTGTCTCAGCTCCTGCAGTGAAACGCTCCTGCCCACTTCCTCGGTGCTGCCGCCACGGCTGTGCAGACACCACCTCGGACTCTGACCTGGCTTGACCGGGGTGGGGCATGCTCTGGGTTCACTACCACCCTCCATGAGTCCTGCATGGGCCATTCATGAGACCTGGCATCGTGCCCTGTTCCCACCCTGCCATCATCCCCCAATCCGAGCGGTCTGAGTGGCTGTGCCACTAGCCCATTGGCTGATGTCTATCCTTGCGGGGTGGGTCCAGTGACTGGGTGGTGGGGCGAGTGCTCTTTAAGACCATCACGACACAGGGGAGCATGCATTGCACTGGGACACGGCCAGGATTGGGGCCGGGTTCATGAACATGGAGTACATGTGCGGCTGGTTGGGTTGCCCTGCTGAGCACTGCAGGAGGAAGGTGCAGGTGCATGTTGGGCTGCCAGGGCCAGGCACGGTGAGTAGGGCAGGCGGGGATGGTCCTGGTGTCCCCAGGCAGTCCCGAGCCTGCAGGGGCAGGGAGTCTTGGCTGGATGAATTAGAGAGAAAATGTCCCCAGGCTGTAAGAGGTTAATGGGGTGGAGGCTGGGACCTGAGGGGTTAATGTGGGGGAAGGGGCAGTGTGACCAGTGTTAACCAGCTTGATCCCCTGAGACCACAGGGTGTTAATAAGGGGTATGTCCAATGGCTCTGGGCTACTTGGGGTTTAATCGGGGGCATGCCCAATGGCTCTGGGCCCCGGGGGTTAACAGCTGGTCTTGCCCCCAGACCCCCATTGCCCCCAGTCTGGCAGCCCCTTGGCAGCCAGTACAAAGGCAGACTCTTGGGGCAGGGGTGGGGGCAGCTGTTGCCCTGTAGCATGGTCCCCAGCACCAGCTCAGCCTTGCCCTGCTGCAGCCAACCTGCGCTACCTCTGCTCTGCCCGCAGGACTCGCTCAGCAACGGCCTCCGCACCTGCTACAGGTACCTGGAGCAGACAGGTTGGAGCTTCGGTGCTGCTATGCAGGCAATGGACAGCGAGCTGTGGTGAGTGACACCCTGGCTGGGCCCAAGGGAGAGTCCTAGAGAAGCTGGGCAGAAAGGGAACTGAGGCAGGAGAGTCCCTATCCAAACCGTGTGGTACAAAGAGGTTAGATGATAGAGTTGTAAAACTACCGTCAACCCTGATACAATACAAGACATGACACCCAAGCCTGCCACAGATGAAGCAATGGGAAGCGCAGCAAGCAAGACCCTGCTTCTGTAAAAGGTTGCTAGTACACATTCAAGAGATATGGGGGGTAATTCCTTCCTGACCCCAGATGTGGCAATCGCCCTGCCCCTGAGCGGAAGGGCAAGACCCTCTAGCCAGGAACCTCCTGCTTTGTCCCGGCAGGAGCATTGCCAACGGCTAGTCATCATCCCCAACCTTGGCTGCACCCAGTGCCTCTGAGGCTTAAAAATGCCCCAACACATGTAGCAGCAAAGAGGGAAGGGGGAAGACAACCTCCCAGACTGGTGGCTATCCAACCTCTTCTTGAACACCTCCAGTGATGGAGGGTGCACATCTTCCCTAGGCATCTGTTTCACATCCTCCCTGTTCTCAACGATGAAGTGGTTCCTGACCTGCCTTGCTGCAACTTCAGGCCATAGGTCCTCGTCCTACTCCTGTGGCAAGAGAGAAAAGGGGCTTTCCCTCCTTTTTAAGGCACCCCTTCAAGCATTTGAAGAGTGCTGTCATGTCCCTGCAGGGCAATAGGAGTCGGAGAAGGAGGGGGCCATCACAGCAATGCAGCATGCAGAGATCAAGTGTTAGTTGGGCTGGCGGTCAGGGAAGGGTTGGTTGAGCCGTGTGGAGCTGAGCTGGGGTGAATACAGGTGTAGGCAATTAATTGGAGTGGAGAGACACTTAAGGAGTTCTGCTGAGCTAGTGGGGGGAGCAGTGGGGCTGATTCAGCCTCAGCCCTGCCCCCAGCCCCATCATAGCTGTTCACACTGCCTGGCATGGCAGGGAGCCCATAGAGATGCCAAATGATCCTATCCAACCTTGGGCCCATCCACCCTGCACCCCACAGACAGGCAGGCAGGGAGCAGCATTGGAGTGGGCTGGGCAGCTGAGGCCGGGATCGTGGGGTGGTGATGGCTTGGGGCTGGGATCTGGGGCAGAGTCACGATCTCTGGCTGGGATCTGGGCCAGTTGCAGATTCATTCAATCTATGAATCCGCTCCCCACTCATCCCTGCAACGGGCTCTGTGTCAGCAGTGGGATAATCATTCCCCCAGTGAAGGGGAAGGTGTAGCTCTTGTCGTGCCCTGGAAGGGCTCTGCCTCCTCCACCCTTAGGATTCGGGCACTGGCATTACCTTTGTATTCGATGCACCTCTGCCCATGTAAACAGGGGCAGTTGCACTGAAAGCTCTGAAGAGTTGCCAGGACTTCTCAGGCAGTCACTTCTCTTTTTAACCAGTCCTCTTTTTCTTATTTGTTAGGAGTTCACAGCATTTGGGGGGCATGCAGCACAGACCTGCATGTGCGAGTATTAAGGGCAGATTTCCCCTGAAGTCCCCTGACTGTCCTGGCCTGGAGCTATAGGGACGGAGGGAAACGGAGCAGTCTGCAGTTCCCCCACAGCACACCTGCCAGCTGACAATCCCCTTCAATTGGAGAAGGAGTGTATATACCCGAGTACACCTGGGCGACACATGTGATAATGCCCATTTGGGAACACCCAATCATGGGTCACCATTTTTCTCCCCCTGTAGCCACGCCGCTTGCATCTACTTCCTGGTTCTCCGAGCCCTGGACACCATAGAAGACGACATGTCCATCAGTTTGGAAACGAAGATCCCAATGTTGCGTGAGTTCCACACCTACCTGCATCAACCAGAGTGGAGGTACATGGAGAGCAAAGCCAAGGACAAGCAAGTGCTGGAGGACTTCCCACAGTAAGCCCTTATGTCTCACTGCCCCTCTCCCCTCAGTAGCCTGTGAGCTAACTCTTACAGGTACCCTCTTGAAGCCTTCTTGCATCTTGATCAGATCCAGCCCCACATAGTCCTGAGTCCCTCACAGCAGGCGGGCTGTCTGTCCCTAGTGAGCTGTACTGTCACTTTTTTTTGTCTTGGCTTGATGAGCACTAGAAGTGGCTTTGGCCTGAATGAGAGCATGGAGCCCTCGGTATGATGGGTATTCATAGGTTGTAGGGTGACTGCTGAGTCCTTTCTTAAGTGATGGCGGGTTTGCTGTTTGCACAAAATATGGGTGAGGGATGCAGAAAATATCCCTGTTTGCATATGGGGTCCTCATGATTCCTGGCCAAATCCCAGTTGCCATATGCAGCTCCCGGGACTTGTCCAAGAGCTACGCACGATGGAGCCAGGCCAGCTCAGCTTTACTCTCTGCTGGGACTCATCTGGGAGCTGTGAGGATCTGGATGCTGTTTGGGGACCTCAGGCTGGTGCAGGCCATGCGTGCCGGGAGGGGCCATGAGTTGGAGCCAGCCCCACTCCCATGTTGAGGGCTGCATTGCATGGGGTGCCAGGGGCAATGGGCAGAGAGGGCAGGAGATGTCTGAGCCCCTTGGTCTGCACCATGGGGGAAGGAGTGATGAGCCAGGTTGGCCAGCTGGCCACAGCCAACCACATAAGGCTCCTCGTCGAGTGAGGGGAAGCGGAGGCGAGTGGAGGGCGGTGGGGAGGTAGCTGTAGCTTGCTGTTTTCTGCCCCGGTGCACAGGACTTCAGTTCCCAGCCCCCTTCCACCCACTCTGCCCACCCAGCATGATCAACAGCCACTGGCAGGTGGTCGAGTGGGTGGAAGGTGGGTGCATGCAGAGTGGATTGTGGGTCTGTGTGTACCCCTGCTCTGAATAGTCCCAGGTGCTCCTCAGCTTTGATGTGCCGGGCTGTGCTTGAAAGAACGAAGCCCCTACCTATTATCATTTGGACTACCTGCTTGAAGCAGGCTGGCCACAGTCTGAGTCCACACTTGGATTCCCAGGCTGTGTTTTGTAACTGCTGTGTTTGTGGACTCCCAAGTGATACTGGCCCACGCTGTGCACCATCAGGAAGATATGAGCGGCTTCTGCGCTGTGCCCAAAGGCCAGGGGGGCCTTTGAGCATGCGCTCACTGCGCACAAGGCCGTGGTCCTGCACTCCCCTCAACCAGTGGGAGTTTGGCCAACATCTCCAGCAAGAGCAGGATAAGAGTCTAGTAAACGGTCCCTGTGTTACTCATTCCTAGTCCATTCATGAATGCCAGACCCTGCTTTGCATCTGGCACACTGTGCGTATCTCCTTGTGGCTTCTGTTGTAGATCTCCTTGGAGTTCAGGAACCTGGCCAAGGTGTATCAGGATGTGATCACTGATACTTGTCACAAGATGGGAGTGGGAATGGGCCAGTTCTTGGAAAAGAGGGTCGACTCCCTGCAGGATTTGGAGAAGGTAAGGACACATGAGCAGCAAAGGAACCAGCCCAGGCTAACGTGCCTCACCTCTTGCAGGCAGTCATCTGTCAACTCCAAGATGGAGGGCATTATCTCCTTCCCCTTGCAGCCAGATCTCTCACCTAACTTGAAACCTCAGGGACTCTGGAAGATACAGTTCTCGGACCTCTTTTTTCCTCCCTACGTCTTGCAGTATTGCCGCTGTGTTGCTGGACTCGGGGGGGATTGGTTTTTCCCGTCTCTACTCTGCATCAGAGCTTGAAGACCCGATCGTAGGACAGGACACAGAGCTTGCAAGCTCCATGACTCTTTTCATGCAGAAAACCAACATCATTCATGATTACCTGGAGGACCAGCTGGAGGGAAGGGAATTCTGGCCCAGAGAGGTAAAGGAAACCACCACTTTGTAGATGTAGTGTTGTGTATTGTTGTGATGAGGCAGCTCATCTGAACAGGACAGTCTGACCAAGATGTTGGTCTGCCCTGTGTAACGCAATGTGGGGAAACGTCAGAAGAAACAGCAGCCTACTACAGAAGCAGGGGTGTTGGTAAGGTAGGTAGGAGATCACATGGTCCCAGTGATTTGGTTTCATTCTCTAACCGTAGTTCTCTGAGCAGATACGGGAGAGTGAGAGGGGCTCATTGGAAGTGTCCTTCGTGGCATGGTCAATGGGACAACAGGAGAAGACAATTTGTGATCATAGCATCCTAGAGAATTAGGGCTGGCAGGGACCTCCAGCGCTCATCCAATCCACCCCCCTCCATACCCAACCACCCCATACAAACTGTAATCTAAACTCTATGTAAGACTGTGGTCAACCTTGACAGGACACAGACCTAACATGCTAACCTACCATAGGTAAAACAGGGGATCCACAGCAGCCAACGTCCTGCTTCTATATAAGGTAGTCAAGAGATCCTAGGTAGAGGGCCAAGCCCCCTGCTAGAGAGGAGGGCATGCCCCCGGCCAGTTCCATACCAGTCTGACCATGGGGACCTGCTAACTGGAATAACCCTGAGCAGAGGGGCAAGACCCTCTATTCAGGAGCCTCTGGCTTTGGTCCCAGAAAGAGCACTGGCACAGCCAAGTCGAAGTCGACAGACTTTGACGTCCGGCATCTCTGAGGGATGCTCAAAAACATCCTGACACATCGTAGAAAAGTGGAGGGAGCAACCAGCAAAGCCCAGAAGCATGGGAAATACATACCCATAGCAGAACAGAGGCACAGCTACGCCTAGACCATCCCCAATAATAGAACCATAGAAAATGAGTGTTGGAAGGGACCTCAGGAGGTCGCATCTAGTCCAACCCCCTTCTCAAAGCAAGAACATCTCATACCAGATCATCCCAGCCAAAGCTTTGTCTAGCCAGGTCTTCATAATGTCCACAGATGGAGATTCCACCACCTCTCTAGGCACGTCTACACAAGATGCTACGTTGCTGTAGTGATGAGTTACATCTCCGTCGATTGTTGCTCCGGTGACATAGCTTTGGTGGGCACAAATCATGATGCCGAAGCTACTGCTCAGTAGCTTGTTGTTGCTGTGCAGTATTGGGGGGGAGGAGGGAGTGCAGCACCAGGACTATGCAGTTAAGCTGGTTATTGTGCAGTCATTTTCTTCTTAAGCAAGTACGAAATTACTCTGCAGTAACAACAGCGCAGGCCGCTCCATGTATAGATGCACCGACTGGGTAGCCTGTTCCAGTGCTTTACTAACCTCCTCATGAGATGTTTTTTTCTTAATATCTAAGCTAAACTTCCCGTGTTGCAACTTGAGCCCGTTGTTCCTAGTTCTGTCATCTGCCACCACTGAGAACAGTCTAGCTCCATCCTCTTTGCAGCCGCCCTGCTGCTAGTAAATCCTCTCTATCTTCTCTTCTCCAGACTAACTAAGCCCAGTTCCCTCAACCTCTCCTCAGAAGTCATGTGCCCCAACTTCTGAACCACTTCATTGTCTTCCTTTGGACTGTCTCTAGTTTGTCCACATCCTTTCTGTAGTGGGGGGCCCAAAACTGGACACACACTCTAGATTTGGCCTCACTAGTGCTGAATGGAGGGGGATAATCACTTCCTTCGATCTGCTGGCAACATCCCTACCAATGCAGTCCAGGATGCCATTAGCCTTCTTGACAATAAGGGTGCACTGGTGGCTCATATTCGGCTTTGTTTCTACTGTCACCCCCAGGTCTTTCTGCAGAGCCGCTGCTTGGCCAGTCAGGCCCCAGCCTGTACCGGTACGTGGGATTATTCTGTCCTAAGGGCAGGACTTTGCACTTGTCCTTATTGAAACTCATGAGATTTCTTTTGGTCCAATCCTCCAATTAGTTGAGGTCTCTCTGTATCCTAGTCCTACCCTCTAATATCTTCTACTCCCCCCCATTCAGTGTCATCTGCAAACTTTCTGAGCGTCCACTCCTTCCTCAGTGACCTGGAAGATGGGATGATATGGAACAGAACTGGACACTCTATGTAATATTGACCGCCAACTATGCATTGAGCCATTGATTACAACCCTATGAGCCTGACAGTCCAGCCAGAGATTGAACCAGTGACTGTCCAACCTCTTCTTGAACACCTCCATTGATGGAGAGTGCACAGCTCCTCTAGACATCTATTCCACTGCCTCACTATTGAAGTGAAGAAGTTGTTTGGTTTGTTTTTTCCTGGATATCCAGTCTAAACATACTTTGCTGCATCTTGAAGCCATTGGTCTGCATTCTGTCTGCAGCAAGAGAGCAAAGGTGCTTTCCCTGTCCTTTATGGCAGCCCTTCAAGTATTTGAAGATACCTGTCCCTTCTTAAGCACCTTTTAGCAAGCTGGACATGCCAAGCTCCTTCAACCTCTCTTCATATGTCTTCCTTTCCAAGCCCTTATCATCTGATTGCCTACCTCTGGACTCTCTCTAATTTATCCATGTCCTTTTTAACACGTGGAGCCTAGAAATGCATGCAGAGGAGAGGCACTATCACTTTCCATGTCTTGTACCTAATACTTCTATTTAATGCATCCCAAAGCCACATTGGCCTTTTGTGCTGCTGGATCACATTGCAGACTCGTATTGAATCTACAAAACTCCCAGATCCTTCTCCATAGTGCTGCAATTCAGGCAGGTGTCACCCATTTTGTATTTGTATTTTGGATTATTCTTCCATAGGTGTACCAGTTTGCATTTGCTGGCACTGAACTTCATCCTGTTATCTCTAGCCCAATTTTCCAGTATGTTGATCTTTCTGAATAGCACTCTCATCCTCCAGCATGTTCGCATTCCTCCCCAGTTTCATGCCACCTGCCAACTTGCTCAAGAAGCCATCTATGCCAGCATCCAAATAATTAATAAACTCATTGAATAGCACCAGGCCCAGGACAGATCCCTGTAGGACTCCACGTAAAATCTCTTCCCGTTCTGACACGCATTGCCCTTTTCTTGTGCCTATTGAGCCAGTTGTCTATCCACCTTTTAGTAAGTCCAATTTGTTCATGAGACGGTCATGCAAGATATTGTCAAAAGCCTTGCTGAAGTCCAGATGCACTATATCCACAGCAGTCTCTTCATCCACCTACAGAATTACTTTGTCAAAGCAGGAGATCAGATTTGAAACCATTTCATAGAATCAGAGAAATTGAGGGTTGAAGGGACCTCAGGAAGTCATCTAGTCCAACCTCTTGCTTAAAGCACAACCAGCCCCAACTACATCATCCCAGCCCAGGCTTTGTCTAGCTGGGTCTTAAAAACCTCCTAGGGTGGAGAGTCCACCACCTCTCTGGGTCACCTATTCCAGTGTTTTACTACCCTCCTAGTGAAAGAGTTTTTCCTAATATCTAAACTAAATTTCCCTTGCTGCAACTTGAGCCCATTGCTCCTTGTTCTGTCACCTGCCAGCACTGAGAACAGTTCAGCTCCATCCTCTTCAGATCCACCCTTCAGGTAGTTGAAGGCTGCTATTAAATCCCCCCTCTGTCTTCTCTTCTCCAGTCTAAATAAGCCCAGTTCCCTCAGCTTCTCCTCAGAAGTCATGGCCCCAGCCCCTTCACCATTTTTCTTGCCCTCCACTAGACTATCTCCAATGTGCCCACATCCTTTCTGTAGTGGGGGGGCCCAAAACTGAACACAGTACTCCAGATGTGACCTCACCAGTACTGCATAGAGGGGAAGAATCACTTCCCTCGATCTGCTGACAATGCTCCTACTAACACAGCGCAAGATGCCATTAGCCTTCTTCGAAACAAGGAGGCACTGTTGGCTCGTATTCAGCTTGCTCTGCACTGTAACCCCCGGGTCCACTCCTGCAAAGCTGCTGCTTGACCAGTCGGTCCCCAACCTGTACGAGTACATAGGATTGTTGCGCCCTATGTTCAGGACTTGGCACTTGTCCTTATTGAACCTTGTGAGAGTTTCTTTTTTCTTTTTATGGTCCAGTCATCCATTTGTTGACGTCTGTCTGAATACTAGCTCTATCCTCCCACATATTTACTATTCTCCCCCCACCCTCCTCCAGTTTGGTGTCATCTGCAGACTTGCAAAGGGTGTACTCCATCCCATCTGCCAGGTCTCTAAGGAAGCTATTGAACAAAACCAGGCCAAGGACTGACATCTGGGGCACTCTGCTTGATACCAACTGCCGATTAGACATCGAGCCATTAACTGCTACTGTCTGAGCTTGATGATCCCACCAGGTTGCTATCCATCTTACACTCCATTCATGCAACCCATACTTCCTTGATTTGTTGTTAGTAAATCCATGCTGGCTGCTTCTGATCGACCTTTCCTCCTCTGGATGCTTGCAAATGGCCTTGGCTAGGATATCCCCCAGGAACTTCCTGCATATTGAGGTGAGGCTAACTGGTTTGTAGTTCCCTGGGTCCTCCTTTTTGCCTTTCTTGTGATCGCTTCCTCCCCAGTTACCCATCACCTTCCCATCCTCCACCAGATCTTCCCTGGTAGTCAGGACAAGGTCCGAGATGGAGGATCCCCTAGTTGTATCCTCCACTTTCTGGACCAGAAAGCTGTCCTTCACACAAGTTAGGAACTGGCTTGACATTTTAGGTGTGGTTGCGCTGCTCTTCCCGCAGATGTCCAGAAAATAGAAGTCTCTCGTTGGTATAACGATAAGCACCGATATAACGCAGGGGATTTATTACAGGCCTCCAAATCAGGAAGAGGAGGTGGATGAGGCCAAACATCTTCACCCAAATAAGGTCTTCTTTACTGCCTTGATCCAGGAAACAAGGGTGTGTTTGACACTGAAAAGCAACTCCCGCACTTTTTCTCCCAACCTCGTCCTTCCAAACGAGTCTAACCCTCAGTGTTGACACGCCAGTCGCGAGCGCTGTCCCACCAGGTCTCTGTGATGCCAGTTGGATCATAGCTCTTTTCACAGGCTGCAGCTTCCAGCTCATCTGGATTATTCTCCATACATCTCACATTTGTATATGTGCACGGGACACATTTTGCACGTTCCTGAAGCATGCGCTTCCACTGCTTGACAAATAAGGCTTCTGTTTGTACCTGAGGCAAACCAGGTTAACCTTAATTTTGTTGTAAGTATGCTTAATTCCCCATCCTGGTGGCTTTTTGGAGTTTTTTCATATCATGGGGAGGTGGCTGTTCTAGCCTCGGTCCAGCAAAGCACAATGCCAAAACCTGTAGCTATACACAGACATGCATGCAATGGCAAGCACATGAGTGGTGGCATTGCTGTATGCTATTGATATCCCCAGGTTTGGAGCAGGTATGCTGAGAAGCTCTCGGATCTTGCCAAACCAGAGAATGCCGCTATGGCTGTCGGGTGTCTGAATGAGATGATCACAGATGCTCTCCAGCATGTCCCCGATGTCCTCAAGTACTTGTCCAGACTCAAAAACAAAGGTGTCTTCAACTACTGGGCTAGTCTACAGGTAGGTTCATGTTTCCAGAAGGCTTCATCATCACTGGTTCCACAACCTCATTTATGGAGAGGGACACTGACGGGAGAGGGGATGTCTATGTGCTACGCATAGTTTTCATATTAGTCCTCTTTCATTTCCAACTGAGAGAGATCAGGCATGATGATATGATGAGTATGAATTCTTGCCTCAGGTAGAGAAACCAGGTGTTCTTCTGGTGCAGTGGCTCTCCTGTTTGCATGCTGCTAAGGTTTTGCATTTGTCACTGTTTATCGTTTCTCATTAGGTGATAGCCATAGCCACGCTGGCTGCTTGCTACAACAACAAAGACATGTTTAGGGGCATAGTGAAGATGCAGAAGGAACAAGCTGTCACTCTGAGGGATGCCACCAACATGCAGGCTGTCAAAGCTATAATGTCCCAGCATTTGGAAGAGGTCAGTTGAGTGCCTTGCTCTGGTAGATACATACTCTTTTAGATGTAGACACTTTTTTTCTAGCCCCCAGTGATACACTGAGGGCTTAGTTTGGTGACTCCAATTAAGACCTTTTCTAGCCATTTAGTAGCTGTTCTGTGTCACTTGATGTTGAAGAATGCAATCTAGCAAACAGACGCTGCTAGACAGCATCTTAAAATAATAAAATCTTGGAGTGTACCTTTTTCCTTAATATGGTACCCTCCAGCCGTGCTTCTCTGCGATCCTATGACCCACTACTGTACTATCAAAGCCTTCACAGTTAGGACCACTTGTGATGGATGCATTAAAGGAGGGCAGGGGGGGTTACAGGAAGACAAATTCAGGATGCAGAGTTATGCTCTCCAGAGAAAGCCTGTTCATGTGGTTAATGGCTAAAGAGCCTATTGTGGTGGGAACCATGCAGATAAGTACTCGCACAAAGCAGGTTACGTGTCTCATGACACCTGGTACTCTTTGACGGGACCTTGTCCACATGGATCCATGATCTTCCTTCCCACGACTGTGGAGCCCTTGGAGTGGGTTTAGGTATTGAGGAAGGGGCAGAGCATTACTTGGGGTTGCTTAGCCCTTTAATGCCCTCAGGTGTGGAGGGGAGGGCGAGGGCATGTTCGGTGTGTGTATGGCAGGGGTGGGCAAGGGATTCTCTCCAGCCTGCAATGGGTACCGTGGTCTTGGCTGTCCCGGGGTGGGGGGCACCTCAGGCTGTGTCATGTGCAGCCAAAACTGCTGCACTGGGCCACGGCGGGGCAGGCATAGCATGGCAGCTGGACTTGGCTTCCCGGCAGCCCCCACCATGGTGGCTCACTGTGTCTGGCAGCTGCTGCCAGTGTCACCACTGCCAGATCTAGCCCCACTGTCTGGGCTGGTGTACAGCTTCTGGTATACAGCGTCTCATGGGTGCTGCTGGTGAAACATCTCTGGCTCTGCATACGCACGCACAGTGAGATTCATGTGGGCAGAGACCTGCCAAGGAACCCCAGTTGCTGCCAGGGAAGTAACCCACCTGCCTGGCTGTTGCACCCTGCTTAGGGGCCTGTTGCAAATCTGAGTCCACCAGTTATTTCCTCGTGGTTTCACTGAGTCTCACTAGTGCCAGGCTGTCCTGACCTCACAGTGCCAAGGCTTATGATGGTGTGGCAGGGCACTGTGTGTGCCTGCCACTTTAAGGGCCTGGAGCTGGCAGCCACCAGGTGCCTGACGAGGGCAGCCATTTTGGAGGCAAGGGCTGCCTATATAAACAGGGCAGTTTGGTTGCTGGAGGTCAAACAGCAATATTACCTGGTTGGAGAGCTGCTGAGAACTATCTGAAGGTAAGGGAGGAGCTGTAGGGGATGGTAAGGAGGCTCCTGGTCCTGGGCATGACCTAAAACTGCACCCTGCTGGGAGTGGGTGGCCTGGTGGGGTTCTGGGTGGTGAGGGAGCCCCCAGGAAATGCCAGGCCAGTTACCACCCTGGTGAAGGGCGGTTGGGGTGCCTTAACCCCTTGCCCCCACCACCGGGTGGGTAACCCTGTTTGTTTGAGGGTCCCAGAGGGTGGACCCTGGGAAAGAATGAGGGGCTAGAGACCCGACCTGATGAGAGAGTACCCTTGACTGGCCCATGCTGGGGCCAGGACCAGGAGGGTCAAAAGGGCCAGGGTCCCACCACGAGGGATGCCCAAGAGCCAGGGGCTTGGGGTCCTGACTGGCCTGGAGGTGGGCCAGAGCTAGTAGCCGGAGGTCCCGGGGGGACCACACCTGAAAGGGGAAAACGGCTTTGGGGGGGTAGGTAGCCCGGATGAAGGCGGAGAGGCTGTCTGATCGGAGGGATCATGGAGGGGTCCAGTTTGGATGGTTCTGGGGCCCAGTGTGGGGGCCGGTGAGGATTTGAACAGCAAGATGCCATTTGTGAGGCTTGGGCTGCAGTATTGGGGAGGATAGGAGCCGCAGAGAGCACCCCCTGGCATCGGGGCACTAAAATGGGCAACGTCCCACTTAATTGACAACAGTTGGTGAATCAATTAACATCAAGGCGTGGCAAGTGAGAGGACGGGCAGTTCCACCAAGGACAGGTGGGCAGGCCACGGAGATCGGCCCCGAGGAGGTCCCCTGTCACAGATGGGCTACAGCATGTTGAAGGCATGGCTGGAAAGGGTAAAGTGGAGTTAATAGGGAAGTCAGAACCATTTTACTGGACATCTGGGCTGTTGTTGCTGATACATTACACTTAAATAGCCTTCTGTGCAAGGCTGACACTGCTGTGGAGCAAAAACATTTGGCCATAGCCGTGGTCTTTGTAACGCTGCCAGGATTTTGGTGTGTAAGCATCTCAAACTTTGTCATTGACCAAGCTCTAAAGGGAGGGTCACTTATAACCCAATTCTAAGGAGGGACAAGTGCCCCCTCTTCTTTATTATAGGGGAAATGTGGGACCAGAGCTGCACGAATACAGTGGTCATGACTCAAATGTGTTGAGCGGGCCATATGGCTATTCGTGCCTAGTAGTGTCCTGTTTGAGTAGACTCAGCTTCCCACTGGTGACGTGGTCCTTGTGAAGGAGATGCCATTTCACAGTGGAGGGGCTATCCCATGGGCTGGAGTATCCCTGTTCCCTTACTCACAGGTGGTTTCTTCCTTTTTCAGATCTACCAGAAAATCCCACGCACAGACCCTTCTTCTAACAAGACCAAAGAGATCATCGCCTGTCTCCGGCCAATGATTTTGTCCTGAGGCACCATGGTGTCCCATAGCCATTACTCCCCCATCTACCTCTTGTGTGCCATGGTTTTGGTAGTAATGAGCTGGCAGTGTGTGAGCACAATGTCAAAGGCTTTGGGAGTGCGTTCAGGCTGATGAAAACCAAGAACTGGCACGAGGGAGAGTGTAGGTTGGCAGTTGAGCAATGTTGGGGACTTTATCTTGTTGTCTTTTTCCTCTTGCAGTGTGGTGCTGCAGGCTTTCTGGCAAGCAGAGACTGATGCCTTTAACGTAGGGTTGAGAAAAATATGGCCTGCAGGATCTGCCCCACCAAGGGATTTTGTCTGGCCTGTGGTGGGTCCTTCACTCCTGCAAAACCCAGGTGCAGGGGGCAGCCGAAGCTGTGGTGTGTATGGCTGGTCTGCCTGTCCTTGGTCATGCAGCTGGGGTGACATGAAGGCTGGACATGCTTCCCCCCAGTGGCAGCTCCTTCTGGCTGCTGCTGTCACTGGACATGGCTCTGATGCCCAGGCACCCTGGTATTGTGGCTGTTCCCCAGATCCTGGCCCTGTAGTCACCACCCCATGATCCCGGGGTGTCCATAGAGAGTGGCCTGGACCTACATGGGCAGGGCTCATGGCTGGGAAGATGGGATGGGGCCAAGGGCTGGTGGGGACCAGTGTCCAGGAGCAGGATGGGCAGGCAGGGCCAGGATCTTGGGGCGGTGACAGCGTGGGGCTGGGGCCACAATCTGCTTCCCGCTCATCCCTGCAACTAGTGACAGTCTCACGGACAGGGGCATGAGGGGTGTGGATCGTGGCCCCAACCCCACACTGTCACTTTCCTAAGATCCTGGTGCTGGGCACCCTCCCATCCCACTCCCAGACTCAGCTCCCTCCCTGCCCGTGGCACCATCCCATCCGCCTGGTTGCACAGGTCCTGGCGAGTCTCTGTGGAGACCCTGAGATCTCAAGGCCATGACGGCACAGGGCCAGGGCCCCAACCAGAGCCACAAGCTGCTGCCCGCAAGCCCCCGCCCATGGAGCCAGCACCTGCTGCAGAGACATGCAGGCACCATATTGCCGTTGTGCCCTGGGGCCTAGCTCCACACTGTTTCCACCCCATGATCCCAGTCCTGCCTGTCCATCCCACTCCTGGATACTGTTCCCAGCCTGCCCACAGCCCCATCCCAGGCATCTGGCTGAGCATACACGAGAGACACTTAGGGAGTTTTGGTGAGCTGTTGCAGGTGGATGGGGCATGCTGACCTGACCTGCGACAGCTCACCAAAACTCCCTAAGTGGCCCTCCAGCCCAAATAATTGCCCATCCCTGCTCTAACGGATCAGGACAGGTGGAGATGTCCCTTGGCCTTGAACTTTTGTACATAACAACTGCCATTTACTGGGTCAGGGCATAGGTCCGTCTTGCCCCGGGAGAGTAAACTGGGTATGACCAGTCCTAGCCACGCTTGCAGCCTGCAGCATTTCAGGTCTAGGAAGTTTCAACTCGGAGGCCGAGCTCCTATCTCCCATGCTCAGTAACTGCCAATACCCCTTTCCTCCATGTTAGCTGTAACCATTTCATTTTAAGGGGAGGTGATTGAAATACTCCTGGCTTTGTTTTTGTTTGTGTTTGCCCAAAAATGCCAATAGAGACCAGCGATGCGTACTATCAGCAAACTGAGACAACAGAACCATCATCGTCAAACCCATAGCCCTACCGCGGGTGGACTTGGGTCACCCCTTAGCCCTTGTATGGCTGTTGCCCATGTATGACACCTCCCTCGGAAGCATTGTTCTTCTTCCCTGTAAAATCTAGCATATTGGGCAACAAAAAGGATGTCCATTTTGTATAGGACCTGGAAACATTGTACAGGGAAGATGAGCTTGTCCAGTGACCTCAGCGGGAGTGTCTACATGTGCAATTAATGCGCATGAATAAACTCTGGGGCTATTGCTCTGGAGTTTATTCATGTGCAGCCCATGGAGCCTGGCTGGAGCAGCCCAGCCTGGCAGGGGATCCAGGGCATGAGCCTGCCAGCCCGGGGCTGCTCCAACCAGGCTCCATGTGCTCTGGAGGGGCTGGCTGAGGCATGAGGGTGCTTTCTGGCAACCCTGCACTATTATCCTGCAGTAGTTCCCAGCAAGAGCAGCCAGCAGGGATTGGGCTTCTCTTGTCTCGGTCTACATGGGAGTACATTCACTCAGGAATGGGAGAGACACCTTAGATGGAGACTTTCCTTCACAGCCCTGCTCCTGGGTAGCACACACAGCTGTCCCTACTTCAAGGATGGAGCTCAGCCCTTTGGCAAAGGAGTTGTCTATTGTAACTGGTTCCTCTAAGCTTGCACCAAGCAGTTGAGAGCTAATCCCGTGCCAACGGGCATATCTGTGTCTTTTGCTCCACCGCAAGGGTTTCGTATTGGAGGCGCACCTTCCCCAGCAGCATCTTAAAGCCCAAAACCATGGACTCTCACTAGCATCACCTCCTGTTAGCACCTGGACTGAGATACAGCTTGCTTTCCATGAAAGGGTGCTGGAAAACACTTCTGCTACCAGAAACAGCGTGTTCTCTTTTTTTTTTATGCCTGTTCTGATCTGCTAAAGTGAATCTTGACTGCTATTTAGAGCCAGCAAAAGCAAGCATCTGCTGTGGTAGCAAGAGCAAGTGTACTGAAGCCTGGCTTTCAGCGGCTGTGACAAAACTGTTACATTCAAGATTGTTTAACTGTGAATAGCTGAGGTCTGTTGGCTTTGTAAAACACTACAGCACTGAGACATCCCAGGCACCCAGCAATAATGTCTAGCAGCGTACACACTTTGAACTAAGCTATGGCTAAAGCAAACATCCTCTAAGTCTGTACAGCCTCCTGTTCTGCCAAGAATAAACTGATTTCTTTGCAGAGAAAGTGCTGTCTTATTCATTCGGGGTGTAGAGAGGTAGCTAGCCACATTAGTCTGAAGTCAGGCAGAAGGCAGGGCAGGATGGTACCTTAGACACCAACTAGTTCAGAAAGGCATAAGCTCCTGTAGGCAACATAATTTAGTCATAGGTGTCTATCATCTGTTCAGGCTTCAAGAGGCAGACAGAAGTACTCCTAATTTATGGGGCATTGAGTGGACAAGTCCAGTAGGGTGCCCCACTACTATGGTTTCAAGAGATCTAAGTAAAGCCTACAGCAGGAGCAGGCAATTATTTTGGGCAGAGGGCTGCTTAACAAGTTTTGGTGAGGTGTTGGGGGCCACATAGGCAGCTCGGCCCCTTGACAGTTGCCCCACCCCCTGGTTGCCACATTGGGACCAGAAGTTCTGCCCCCTAACCCCTGATCTTTGCCCCCAAAAGTCCCTTGCTGCCCCTCTCCTCCACAATACTCTTTTGGGAGGGGGGTTGCCATAGATTTCATTGATTTCATAGACATTAGGGCTGGAAGGGACCTCAAAGATCATCAGATGACTCTAGCAAGATAACCATCCAAACATTTCTTGAACCAGAAAAATCATCTTAGAACCAGAAAAAACAAAAACAAATCATACACTAGAAGTCAAACATCTACTATATTTTAATTTTACTACAAAAAAATATTTGTCATGACTTGTGATTGTGTACTGTATATAGAAGGGATTTCAGAATAACTAAAAAATAGTGTCAATCTTTTATATTGTGTGTGTATGGTGGAGTGTGACTATGTGTGTTTGTATGGTGGGGTGTGTGGGGGGATTGTGAGAGGGTGTAGTTGTGTACAGGGGCATAGGGTATGTTCGGGTGTGTATGTCGATGAGGGTTGTGGGGGCTGGGTGTGGTGTGTGGGGTGTGTGGAAGAGTGCAGGCGGTGTAGGGACATCCCACACACTCCCTCCATGGTGCACACCCCCGCTGCCAGCAGCAGGAGGTGAGGCTCCCTCCACCCTTGGCAAAGTGCTGGGACTTGTGCGACTGGGGACGGGGAAGGAGGTGGGCTCCAGTGTGGACCTTCTCTTGCTGCAAGTGTGGGAGCTCCAGGCACACGGCATAGAGCCCCAGTGATAGAGGCAGCCAGGCAGGCTTTGCTCTCTGTCCCACGCACAGCACTGGCTGGAGCCGCACCACACTGGGTGGCTGCGCTGGGCACAAGTGTCCTGACCTCTTCACCTGCTGCTGGTGCCAGCAGCGGGGGCTGCATACCATGGGAGCAGTGTGCGGGGGGTCCCTACACCCCGCACCCTCACACCCACACCCTTTCCAGCTGAAGCCCATGCTCCTGCTGCTCCCCTGGGAGCAGGCTCCACGCTGCACTTTGCACTTCTGCCCAACTACAACTCCACCTCCCCCCACCAGCTCTGCCACTTCCCTACCTGCTGCCCTGAGCAGGTTGGACTTCCAGGAAGCCAAGCAGATTCCTATGGAGTGGCTGCAGCAGGAGGCCTACCTGGAAGCTGTTGCTGGCTGGCCAGGGTCGTTCTGCCCAAGAGGGTGAGAGCAAGGTATAATAGGGTATGTTGGTGGGGTTGTACATGTGGGTGCCTCGCTGGGTGGGACACAATTCATTTCAGGGTGCTGCAAGCTGGAAGAAAGTGCCTGGCAGGCTGGGTGTGGCCCACAGGCTGTATTTTGCCCACCCATAGCTGACAGGGAGTACAGACTCTGCTGTAGCTTGTGCAGCTATCACTCCCACATTTCTAGGAGGCACCATCTGTCATTCAGGGAGAAACAAGCCTGGGCACTGCAGAAGTTTTCCCCTCCCTCAGTCTTCACTCAATGGGCAGGCAACCACCCACAAGGCCTGCTCCACAAAGAAGAACAGAGACTCTGGAAATAATCCCTGACCAATGCGTGTGGGACCTCTTCTTGAACACCTTCACTGCCTCAATTCCCTGTAGGGGACGTGGCTTCTTTCACGTAGGCCTGAAGCTCTGGCTTCAGTGTCACGCTGCCCCTTCTTGCCTCATGCACCAGCTTTATGGGCAAACTGAGGCCTACAACATTATTACAGCATGAACACCATTAACACAGCAATATTTGGATGCTTCTCTTGCTGGGGTGATCTGGCCATGGCTGACTTCCTGCCCCTTGTGCAGAGGGCTAGACCCAAGGGTCTTGTGACATCCCTACCAGCCCTGATAATGATAAAATCTATGAAATCCAGGACCATGAAGTCCATGATCTGTTGCACGGCATTATCCACAGTGCTGCATGTTCATGGTCTCCAGGGCTGAACTGACCTATTTGTGGGCTGGAAAAGAAATTTCTGGAATTTCATTCATGTTTAGTCTACTGACTGTGGCCAGGGAGGCAGGGGGGTGGAGACCCAGGGCAAGGGGAGCCTAACCCTCCCCTGGGCATTTTGCTGCCTGCCCATGTAGGTTAGGAGGGTATCTCAGTACAGCAGCTCCCGTCTGCCGAGTCAGTGTTGGTGTTGACATCAGTGGGGACAAGCTGGGATCTGTCTTTGTGTAATGAAATGTCAGCCATGTCCTAATGGGTTGCATAGAGCTGAGGCACGGGTAGCTGGTGGGTGGGGTAGGTCCGTACAGTTCAGTTGGCAGCCTCTGTTCCTGGCCACGCTGGGAACTTTTACTTCCCATCCTGAGGGCTAAGTAGGAAAATGAATAGGATAGCAGAGATCCCGTAAATGCCCAAGCACGCTGGGTGCATCGTGTGAGCCGAGCGTTCGAGCAGCATGCCCGAGCTGCACCCTAACACAGCCATGAAAGGCAGAAATTTTAGCTCTTGACTGAAAAAAATTAGCTCATGCTCTACAAGATTATCCTTCACTTTGTCCCCCAAAGCCAGGTACATTGTGATATGTCTCACTTTTCACGGAGAGGCCAAACCTTTCCAGATTTTTCCTACATCATCTCCAAAGTCTCTGTCCCCTTTTAATCAGCCAACTAACGCAGATCCCTGCTCACAAATGCCAAGCTGGGTGGCACCAAGACCTTCCTGCCATAGCTAGCCCCTCTCTTCTCAGCTCAAAGGGCCTTTGTACATGCCACAAAATTGTTCTTTAAAGCAGCTTAAATGCCTTTTTGCACTGCTTTAATGGCTTTGCTGATGTTGGCAGCACACTAAATGTTAAATGACTTTGGGACATAGCAAAATAAAAGATGCCCAAGGTGTTTGAGTTTGCTACCTTAGTAACGGTGGAGGGAAGCACCGGGCCCCATGCAGCTCAGGGGCTGGGCAGACAGCCCGTGCAGGCAGCCCAGCGGTAGCCCATGCAGGCAGGCTCCACTGAGGGAAAAAGAAAAGTGGCGAGCCTGATTTCTGATCTTTTTTTTTTTTTCTCCCTGGAGCCTCTCTGCCTGCCTGAGCTGCACGGGGGCTGGTGCTTCCCTCTTCAGCTGTGGTGCCCTTTGTGATCACCTGGGCTGGGTGCCAGCAGGCTGGTGCAACTTGGGGGCCATGGCCATCACTGCAAAGGCAAGCATTTTTCCCATTCCACTGCAAATCTGATCAGAGGTCAGAAAAGAGCCCTTATGAAGAGAGGCTGAGAGCCACGGGATTCTTCAGCCTGGAAAAGCGCAGGCTCAGGGGTGAACTGCTGGCCACCTATCAGGTTATCAGGGGTGCTCTCCAGGATCTGGGGGAATGGCTGTTCAGCAGAGCGCCCCAAGGGATGACAAGGTTGAATGGTCACAAACTCCTCCGTGACCGTTTCAGGCTGCACATAAGGAAGAACTTCTTTACTGTCTGAGCCCCAAGGTTTGCAATAGCCTGCTGCCGGAGGTGGTTTAAGGACCTACTCTGAACGCCTTCAGAAGACATCTGGATGTTTAACTTGCTGGGATCCTATGACCCCTGCTGACTTCCTGCCGCTGGGGAAAGGGGCTGGACTCAATGATCTTCCAAGGTCCCATCCAGCCCCAATGTCTATGAAATCTATGAAATGGAGACCCCTCCTCTGGAGTTACTCCTTGCTGCTCAGCAACCCCACACAGAGCCCTCCACCCCAGGATGCTGCTGCCTTTGTGTCCTGGAGCCCAGGGCTGGTATGCATGGTTGCTGCAAAAGACACTCTGCTGCCTGCCCAGGAGCCAAGGATTTGCGTCTCTCCCAACATGGTAACTGCTCAGGAGCTTCTAGCTTCCCTGCCCTGGGGCCACCAGCACAGCCAGGGTCAAAATGCACAGGGCTCTCAGCACATCTCAGGGCACCCTTGCCCTGCCCCCTGTCCTTACCAGTCACATAGATGTCCTTACTGTAATTTTCACCCAATTATTTGGGGAACTTGGCTAGGTAAACGGGTGTAGCATGTGATCATTCCAGTCATAGCGGGCAGCGTGGAAGTAATGGGCAGGGCACCACCAAGGGTAGAACTGGTGCACAAAGGCCAGGCACACTGGGCCAGTAACTATGGCAGCAGCACTGGCCTTGTGCAGGGACACAGCAAGGCTGCTGCCCACGTAGCTACCAGGGCCTAGCCCAGCCCATAGCTCCTGGCCCAAGTCGCAGGGGCAGGGCTAGGTCATCAAAACAGCTGCACATGGCGGGGCTGCATACAGCTCCTGGCCCCATCCCCACCATGCAGACAGCCACACACGGCAGAGAGCAGGGCCAGGCTGGCTCAACCCCATCACTCACAGCTCCCTGCTGCTCCCACCCAAGTCCTGAGACCCCCAAAAGGCAGCAGAGTGCAGGCCAAACGAGCCCAAGCCCACCGCTCCAGCTCCCACCCAAGTCCTGGGAGCCAGCCTGGCCTGACGGCTTGTGGCTCCTGCAGCTGCCCAATGGAGGGTCAGGAGCTGCACATGGCAGCATGGAGCTGTGCCAGCCCAATGGAGGCCAGTCTGATGGCACTCAGCTCCTGTGGCTCCCAGCTGCAGTGGTGGGAGCTGCACGTGTTGGCAAGGAGCCAGTCCAGCCCAGACAGATGGTGCGCAACCCCCAGCTGCGGTGCTGGGATGCATTGGGAGTCTTGCACCATCAGGATGGGCCAGCTCTATGCCTCCACGTGGGGCTCCTGGTACTCCAGCAGGAAGCTACACAAGGCAGCACAGCACCAGCCTGACACACCCTAGTGTTGTGCAGCTCCCAGCGATCTCAGTTGCAGTGCTGGGAGCTGCACATGGAGGCACAGGTCTGGCCTGGCCCAATGGCATGCAGCACCCTGTGGCTTCTGGCCAGTGTCCCAGGAGCTGCACATGGTGGCACCCACTGGGGACCAGCAGGCCTGAGTCCCAGGAGCTGCACTTGTGGCACAGAGCAGTGCAGTTGGCCATGGTTCCCCCCACTTTCCCCCAACTTTCTTACAACAGGAGTCCCCAGGACCCTTCTTACCTGAATTTCCACTCTTCATGGAGGGAGGGCTGGGGAACAGCCACAGGGCTGCCAGGCAGAAGCCTTTGCTCGGCAGAAGTTTCCTGTCTCCAAGGCCCACTATCTTGGGGGTGAGGGCACGTCGGTGAGACTAGGCTGTGGTTGGGGTCGGTTGCTAAGATACTGGTTTCCGAGTTGGGACTGCAGCCAGTGCCTCTGACAGCCCATGCCTGTGCCCATGCCCATGGGCATGAGCGACCAACAAGCTCTTCTGGGGAAGCCTGGAACAGGCTGATTGGGTGCCGCGGTTAGCACAGGAAATTTGAACTAGCCCCAGCCTGGGAAGTCAGGACTGAGAGCAGGACCAGGAGTAGGCGTAATTGTGCACCAAGTGCACGTGTGCCCTCGACACACTCACACACACCCAGGACCAACAGTGCTGGTGACAGCAGCTGAAAGGTAAGCAGGGCAGAGTGGTGGGTGCGGCTGCAGCGGATCTGGAGGGAAAGCCCCTGGATCCCTTTTAGCTGGAAGAGCAGGGAGCCACACTCCCGAGCCGTGAGTGAACAGAGCGCACAAACAGGTGCACTCTGTAAGGGTGTGTGAGCATTTGTGCAAGCTGTGCAAGAAGGAGGAGCCAGATTGGAGGTTTTGACAGGACAGAGAGGAAGACACTTGGTGCTACAATAATGGTGAGTGCACGGTGGCCTGCCAGGGCCCCTCACCCGGTGGTGTTGCCTGCCCGGGGCTCCTCTGATGCCTCCACCCAGATGGAGCCCATAGTGGGGCTAGGGCCACCGTCCTCCGCTGTCTGTGGCGGATGCCTGGTCCAGCCTCTGCCGCATGATGGGCGTGGGGAGTGGGAGTTCCCTTGCCTGTCCCACTTGGATTTAGGACATCACGGAGATGATCCCGGACCTCATCTAACCCTCTGCTCAATACCCCATGGTCCTCATCCACATGGGAACGAATGGTGTGGCTAGGGGCAACCCGGACCACATCATGAGAGTCTACAAGGCTCTAGGGGCCAAGCTGAAGGAGAGGGGGGCACAGGTGGTTTCCTCCTCTATTCTTCCAGTCAGCAGACACAGACAGCACCATGAGGCATGCATAGTTGAGGTCAACTGGCAGCTTCAGAACTGGTGTTACCAGGCGAGCCTTGGATTCTTGCACCACGACCCATATTTCTGCACAGGGGACACGCTCAGGTGGGACAGGCTTCATCTCTCCCCGAAAGGTAAGTGTGTTTTTCTTCCAGGCTGACTTATCTCATATGGCGAGCTTTAAACTAGGTTCACTGGGGGACGGGGACGCAGAGGAACACAAGGACACTTTGCCATCAAGCCAGGCGATGCACACAGGTGGTACCCAGGTAAGTGACAGGGGCCAGGGCAGGCTTAAGAACAAGGGAGCGGCACATGCACCTACAAGAGGCCTCTAATGCCTCTACAGAAATGCAGGAGGGACTTGCTTTTCTGCTAGCTTGCAAAAACCCAGACCTTGTGGGGCTCATGGAAACCTGGTGGGATTCTACCCATGACTGGGCAGTGGACATCGAGGGCTACAGGCTGTGCAAGCGAGACAGAGCAGGTAAAAAAGGGGGTGGGGGGGTGGTGTAGTGCTCCACGTCAAAGACCAATACATGTCCTCAATTTTGAGGATGGGGTCAGAGGAGGGGCAAACTGAGGCACTCTGGGTAAGAATGGCAGACAGGCTGGATGAGCTGGACCGGGAATTCTCAGATCAGCTCACAGAGGCTGTAAAGACAAGGGATGTGGTTGTCGTGGGTGACCTAAAATACCCAGACATCTGCTGGGAGGAGCAGTCAGCCAGGTCTGATGACTCTCGTAGGTTCCTAGCTGGGATCCAGGACCTCCACCTAACCCAGGAGGTGCACAGTCCCACCAGGGGAAATGCCTTGCTGGATCTGGTCCTTGCCACAGGCGACGACCTGGTGAGGGGTGTGAGGGTACTCGACCACTTGGGTGACAGTGATCATCGCCTGCTGGAATTTACTATCCAGCGCAGGGTGATTACAAGCAGAAAGGCAAAAGTCCTTGACTTCAGGAGGTCCAGCTTTAATGAACTAAGAAGATTAGTAGGAGAGGCATTGGGGTCTTGGAGCCTCAATGAGATGGGAGTCCAAGACGGGTCATTGTTCCTTAAGGAGTTGATCCTCTGAGCTCAAAGGGAGTCAGTCCCAAAGCACACCAAGGCGGGAAAGAGTGCCAAAAGAACTCCATGGCTCGACAAAGGCATCCAGGGATGCCTGAGGGCAAAAAAGGAGGCGTACAAACAGTCGAAGCAAGGAGCTATCACTGAGGAGGGTTTCACCTCCATTGCTCATGACTGCAGGGAAGCTGTTAGGAAGGCCACAGGCAGAGATGGAGCTAGGACTAGCGACCAGAATTAGGGATAACAAAAGTACTTTTTTCAAATATATAGGGAGTAAGAAGAAGGCCCCGGGTAACGTGGGGCCCCTACGGGACAGACTTGGCAATCTGGTGATTGCAGCAAATGAAAAGGCTTACCTCTTTAACAAATTCTTTGCCTCCATATTCCTGGACAGGGACTGTGACATTTCCCCAACTAGGATTATGCAAGGACACAGGGGAAGCACCGCCATGCCTAGGGTCAGGGATGATCTTGTTAGGGAGCATCCCAAAGGGGCTGGACATGTTTAAATGATTAGGTCCCAATGCTCTTCACCCAAGAGTGCTGAAGGAATTGGGGGGGTCACAGCGGGGCCCCTGGCATAGCTGTATGAGCACTTGTGGGGCTCTGGCCAGGTACCAGAGGATTGGGAAAGAGCCAATGTGGTCCCCATTTACAAGAGGAGGAGAAAGGAGGAGCCCGGCATCTATGGGCCAGTGAGCCTTACCTTGGTCCTTGGGAAGACCTTGGAGAAAATCATCAAGGAGCTCATCTGCAAGGGCCCAGCAGGGGAGGTAATGCTCAGGGGCAGCCAACATGGGTTCACTGGGGGCAGGTCCTGCCTGACTAACCTGGTTTCCTTTTATGAACAGGTCACAAAGTCCCTGGACGAGGGTGTCGGGGTGGATGTCGTTTTCCTGGATTTTAAGAAACTAGAAATCTTGGTTCCAAAATGATACCTTTTATTAGACCAACTGGACAATGGCAAGAAAACTGTCCTTTTTCCAGTTGATCTAATAAAAGGTATCATTTTGGAACCAAGAGTTCTCGTTTTTTAATTATCTTTTTGTCTCAGACCAACACGGCTACCAAGTACACCCCTGGACTTTAAGAAGGCCTTTGACATGGTTTCCCACCACATTCTCTTAAAAACACTAGGTGATTGTGGCAATGATTCCTACACAGTCAGATGGGTGGCATATTGGCTAGATGGCCACACCCAGAGAGTGGTGGTGGATGTGTTGTTTTCGACTGAGAGGGATGTGGGCAGTGGAGTCCCCCAGGGCTTAGTCCTGGGACCTGTACTGTTCAACATCTTTATCAGCGATCTGGATGTGGGTGTAGAAAGCACGCTGTCCATATTCACTGATGACACCAAGATGTGGGGCAAAGTGGCACACAGCAGGGGAGGGACAGAATCCAGGTAGATCTAGACAGGTTGCAGAGGTGGGTGAATGAAAATAGGATGGAGTTCAACACAGACAAGTGCATCTAGGAGGAAGGAACCATCAACACACCTATAGGCTGGGGAACTCCCTTCTTGTCAACATGGTGGCAGAAAGGGATCTTGGAGGCATTATGGACTCCTGGATGAACATGGGCCGACAATGCAAGGAAGCAGTCAGTAAGGCTAACCGTGCATCTACAGATGCATCAAAAGCAGGTCCAGGGAGGTGATCCTTCCCCTCTATGCAGTGCTGGCCAGGCTGGAGTTGGAGTACTGCGTCCAGTTCTGGGCACCGCACTTCAAGAGGGATGTGGCTAGCATTGAGAGGGTCCAGAGGAGGCCCACTCGCAGTTAATCACCCAGGACTCTGAATAACAAGGTAACAAGTCTTAATTAGCTGCTAACAAGGAGGTGGCTCTGTGTTGCACAGTGTTGCAAGAGTAAGCAGGTGAAGGGGAACAGAACGGAGTCAATCACCATTATGTGTAAGCGAGCAGGTCACGTACACAGCTTAAGCTGTGAGGAAGTCAAAGGGCATGACCCCAAACTGCTAGGCTAAGCAGAAACTGGACCAATTCTAGTTTAGGAAAAACAGGATACTAATATACAAAATGCGTGGCTCTTAAATAGATTGATGTATCTGTTACTATGCATATGATGTCATACTTCCTATATCATACTTGCTATATAATCAAGCTGCGCGCGAAGTAGAACAACAGACAGTTATCTCTCGGGGCAGTTGTCTGTTCAGAATGCATTCTTTAATAAATCAAGTCTTTAAACTTATGTTGTTGTTCGTCTGAGCCTCCGCCTAACGAACCTGGGGACAAGTTTTCCCCAACAGTTTTCTGGTGTTAGTGGTGGGATACAGTGGAACACCAAGCAGACAACTTGAACAGTCTGGGGACACAGCTGACACCCGTGGCGCCAAACACAGAGGTAAGAGATCCTAATTGAAAAATCTCACTTAACGGGTCTCGGTGCTCCCTAGCCTGGACGAGTTACGTCTCTCGGCGGTAAGTGCTCCCTACGTTATTAATGTAGAGTTTAAGACTTGCTTTATCTGACTGACTGAAATTTATAACAGAATACTTTATCTGAAACTGAATATATGGGATCCCTGACTGGTAGACTGCTCTGACTTGGTCTGGGGACACCCGGACTCTTCTCTGCCTATCCCTTTGCCTACTGGCTTTAGCAGTCCCTGTCCTGAGGCTAAAATTTGATTTGACAAACTTGTTAACTTTCTACAAGTGTAGTGGGGAACTGGGTTTATATTAGATTACTATAGACTAAGGAATATTGAAACCTTGAAAGTACTATGAACATTATCCATACCCTCGCTGACCAAGGCTGGGACTAAAGAAAATTTTCTTGAACCCCGTGCCTCAGTGCTATCTTTTAAAATAATAATGAGCTGCTGACCAGATCTGAGACTAAGGCTGAGTCTAGCCACCCCAAGGCTGCCTGCAAAGCAGACTTGAAAGCAAGGGGGTTCAGCTCAAACCTCGTGATCCAGCGGACAGGTTCTCCTCCCTTTCCTTTCTCCTCATTCATGAACGGGCTGTCTGACTAATCAGTGGGTAAATGTAAAATGCTGCTTTGTGTACTACCCTTGGTTACAATTATTATATTTAAGTTCCCGTTCTCTTCCTTAACTGAAGACAAAAGAAATGGGTCAGGGATCCTCTTGCCTGGACCCAAAAACACCCTTCGGTTATATGTGTAAGACTTATGGAACTCAATTGGGTTCCAAGAAGCAAAAGCGCTTAGTTAAATTGGCACATGCTTGGAATGGGTATACCTATGAAAACCCCGAGTTACAGTTCCCTGATGAAGGAACCTTTGACTCTGACAAATTAAATTACCTGAGGGGATTCCTAGAAATAATATGATGTTAAAAATATCGAAAGGGGTCCAAATGGGCAGACTGTAATAACCCTATTACAGTCCAAGAGGGAGGAAGATTGATTGTAACCACTTTCGGAGACCCTCAGTATTTTAAAGCAACTGTTCTCTGTCCCCTGAGACAATATGCGCCTCAAATGCATGGTGGCCAAAGGACTATTGTTCATATTCCTTGGACTGCTAGTGACATCACCACCTTTTGCAATACCTTTCCAAAACTGAGAGAGAGTCCCTCAGACTTTAGAGAAAAGTTGTAACAAGTTTTTAATATCTATAATACCACTGTGTCAGATGTCGATTGGCTCTTAAACAGTCTTTTAAACCCAGAGCAAAAGCAACTTCTTATTGCTGAAACCCAAAACATACAGAACGGCACTCCATGGCCACAAAATGATTACAACTATAAAAACAATCAGGGATTGCAAGATTTGCAAAATGCAAGGACCACTCTGTTAAACGCCATTACCAGAGTAGCTCAGAATCATGTAGATTGGACAAAGGTAGAAAATTGCAAACAAAATCCTGACGAGCATTCAGCCGATTTTCAAAATCGACTTTGTGCAGCAGTTCAAAGACATACTGGCATTGATCCTGGTGCAGAAAATATGCAAGGGTTAATAGTTACCGCTTATGTAACGAATTTACAGCCAAAACTACAAGATAAACTACAGCAATTAGTTCTGGGCTGGAAGGGTAAAACCATGGCCGAGATTGTTCAGGCTTGTATAGATTTATGGGAACACCAGCAGGCAGAAAAGGAAAAAAGAAAAGAACTTAAAACTAGCCTTATGGCTTTACAAATCCAAGACTTAGAACAAAAACAGTGTACTGGTCCTCGCCCATACGTCCAACCTCACAAAAACTTTTATCCTGGGGCCCCAGCGTCTGATCAAAACCCTCATTCACAAGTTAACTCAAGACCAAATGTACCTCCTTTTCAGCTGCGGTTCGCGTCCTGAAGATGAAGTCTAATTACTGTAAACAAAAGGGACACTGGAAAACTAATTGCCCAAACTGGCCCCAGCAAAATGGCCCACTTGTTTCCTGTCCCTCAAGCCCTACTCAATGACGGTTTAGCACGGCCTCTGTGTCTCTGCAATGTGCTGCGCTGCATTCTCTCATCAAAACCTCTAAAGACGCCAGTGTAACTGTGACTGTTAATGACAAATCTCATAGTTTCCTTGTAGATACAAAAGCCTCTATGTCTACTATAAAATATGAAGACGCTGAAAGACTAATACCCACCAATGAGACAGTCACTGCAATTGGAGTAGGGGGACAAATCATTCTGCATAAATATGCTAGTCCAGCTACAGTCAAAATTGGGCCGTTGTCTGCTGACCATGCTTTCTTGTTAAGTCCTACTGCTCCAGTAAATCTATTAGGAAGAGATTCGTTGTGTAAATTGGGCGCCACAATCTACTGTTCCCCTGAGGGTGTGTATTTAGATCTGCCCTCTGATCAGACCCAAAATGTAATGCTCTTGTTCTCTACAGACCCTGAGAATCACCAAATGATGGTGACTCTTCCAACTCTCCATCTCTTTCGGATGTTCCAGAGTCCTTGTGGGCTTCCCACCTCAATGAAACAGGGAAACTCTTGAACATTGAGCCAGTTCAATTGACTTATAATACACACAAACCTTTTCCTGCTGTAGATCAGTATTCCCTTTCCCGAGAAGCTGAGGAAGGTATTGCCCCGGTTATAGATGTACTGTTGCAACAGGGTGATTTAATTCCAATTCGCTCTCACTGTAACACCCCTGTCCTATCTGTAAAGAAACCTGGGAAATTAGACAAGCATGGAAAACCTGTTTATCGCTTTGTACAAGATTTAAGAAAAGTTAATCAATTTGTTATTCCTTCTCATCCTGTTGTGCCAAACCCTTCTACTATCCTCAGCATGATTCCTGCCTCTGCTGCTTTCTTTTCTGTTGTTGATTTATGTTCTGCTTTTTTCTCTATCCCAGTTCACCCTAACTCCCAATTTCTGTTTGCGTTCGCTTACAAAGGCAGGCAACATACATGGACACGATTGCCTCAAGGGTTTACTGAAAGTCCTTCCATATTTTCTCAAGTGCTAAAGAAAGATTTAAATACTATCACATTACCTTGTAACTCAGTACCCATTCAGTATATTGATGATCTTATGATTGCTGCAGAAACTGAAATCGCCTGTGTTACAGATACAATCCACCTTCTAAAATGTTTAGCCCAACAAGGTCATAAAGCTTCCAAAGCTAAGTTGCAGTTTTGCCAGCCAAAAGTTATATATTTGGGGCACGAAATCTCCAAGGGGCATAGACATTTAACTACAAATTGCATTTCTGCTGTTCTTTCTCTTCCCAAACCTACTACCAAGAAACAACTCAGAGGGTTTTTAGGCTCTGCTTCATATTGTCGACAATGGATACCCAATTTTTCCTTACTGGCAAAACCCTTAAACGAGCTTACTAGAGACGATTCCGCTGATAACCCTCTCCCGTGGACCGAACACCACGAACAGGCGTTTGTTGATTTAAAAGCAGCCCTAGCCTCTGCACCAGCATTGGGATGCCCTGACTACGATAAGCCCTTTACTTTGTACTGTCATGAAAGAGAAGGTGTTGCTTTTGGAGTTCTCACTCAACCTTTTGGTTCTTTTCACAAACCAATTGCTTATTTTTCTTCCTTGCTTGATCCTGTTGCACAAGGATTTCCACCCTGCCTGCGTGCTGTAGCTGCCACTGCATTGTTTTTGGACAAGTCAGCAGCTATAGTGTTAGGATCTCCCCTTACCCTTGCTGTTCCCCATGCTGTATCTGCCTTGTTAAACCGTGGAAAAACTCAACACTTGTCCTCTCAAAAGTTATCTTCTTATGAGTGTGCTATTTTAGCTGCTGATAATGTTACTATTGTTCATTGTAATGTTTTAAATCCTGCTTCTCTTTTACCTTTACCGCACGATGGAGATACTCACTTGTTAGATCATGACTACAGTACTCAGACATATCAGGTATTTACCCCACCTCCAGATCTCACAGATACACCTCTAGTTAACCCAGATTGTATTTTTTTCGTAGATGGCTCATGCAAAAGCCATGACTGGGCAACTTTGTGCGGGATTCGCTGAATGTTCACCACATGCAGTTATTGAAGCTCACAGTCTCCCTGGTGTCCATAGTGCGCAACCTGTTGAACTAATAGCCTTAACCCGTGCTTGTATTCTAGCTAAAAATAAGTCTGCTAATATTTACACTGATTCTCACTATGCCTTTACAGTGTGCCATTCCACAGGTCAGATTTGGAAGCATCACGGATTCCTTACCTCTGCAGGGTCCTCAATTTCTCATGCTCCATTCATTAATGCCTTGTTAGATGCTATTTTACTCCCTAAACAGATTTCTGTTATACACTGCAAAGCTCATACAGGAGGCTCTGATCCGATAAGCCAAGGAAATGCTTGTGTGAATCAGCACGCGCAGCGTGCTGCCCTCGAAGGCACCCCACTTGTTACCTCCTTATGTGCACCTCTTCATCTTTCACTATTTAATATCTCTCTCCTCCAAGATGCAGCTCCAGAATCCGAAAAGCGTGCGTGGCTTGCAGCAGGCTGTACGTTACATTCTGATACCCTATGGAAGTCTCCAGATGGGCGCATTATTGCCCCAAAAACCCTTGTCCCTCAGCTTGCCCACGCATCCCATGAATTGGGACATGCGTGCAAAGGGGGGTAGCTGAGAACATTTTGAGGTACTGGTACGCACCCACCATTCATGCAGAAGCGAAAAAGGTATCGGAAACCTGTGCTATATGCCTACAACATGGAATTAGTAAGCCAACACATGTCCAGGCCAGTGCTACTCCATGGTCCTACGGACCATTTCAGAACTTGCAGATAGACTTCATTGATCTCCCACCTAGCAAAGGGTTTAAGCATGTTCTGGTTGTAATATGCCATTTCAGTGGATGGATAGAAGCCTACCCTACCAGAAGGGCAGACGCAATCTCTGTAGCAAAGAAATTAATGACTGAATTAATTCCAAGATTCGGCATACCCCTCACGGCAGACTCAGATCAAGGGCCACATTTTATCTCGCAAATTCAGAAAGTACTAAGTAAGGCATTGGGGTTTACATGGAAATTCCATGCGCCTTATCACCCAGCAAGCTCAGGAAAGGTTGAACGTCTTAACAGAGATATTAAATCCAAATTACCCAAACTTTGTAAGCAAACTGGACTTTCTTGGCCTGACATTCTTCCAATTACACTGATGCACCTCAGGAACATGCCAAATAGAAAACATGGGTTGACGCCATACGAAATTTTGTTTGGTAGACTGATGAATGTAGGCCTACACCCTATCAATGAACAAAAAGCAGCAAGCCTGTTGGAAGGCCATGAGAATGTGTTAAATTATTGCAGAGGACTCATGAAAACTGCTAAAGCTTTGTTCCCACAGGTCAGTGCAGTCTTACCCGTGCCTACTGATGTTCCTCGCCATTCTCTAAGCCCTGGAGACTGGATCCTTGTAAAAGAATTTCACCGGAAAAACTGTCTGCAGCCTAGATGGAATGGACCTTATCAAGTCTTACTAACCACCAATACGGCTGTAAAGGTTGATGAAAAGTCTGCCTGGATCCATGCATCTCATTGCAAAAGAACCTTAACACCAAAAGAAGTAGAACAAATCAACCCAGAACCAACCCAGCTGGATTTAAATCCCACTCCAACAGGAACTGGATTTGATGAGGAAGAAGGTCTCCCCGATGTAAGCGCTGAAGCAGCTCACCAGGTTGAGCCCCCTCATACCTACAACCTGCGTCCGAAGAAAAAATAAACCTAATACAACGATTTCAGTAAAAGAAATCTTCAATACGGTGAAGCAAGTGACAACGTAATCCAGAAGAATTGCCTGCAGAGGCAAGCCAAACAATACCTGCCAACAGAATTCAACGTAACGAAGCTGTTGATGTTAATGTTAGTGGTACTAGCTATGGCAAATGCAAATGTGTATTTACAGTTCCTGAAAAGGGTTGCTTTGGCCTTAAATGTTTCTGATTGTTGGGTCTGTGGACTTATCCCCAGAACTAATGACAAAGGATTTCTAATGATAATGCAACCTTTAACCCTTCTAAATTTAACTGTGCGATGGGCAGACCCAAACAATGCCACCTGGAGTGATGCCAAGTACCTTAAGGTGCCACCTCAACAGGGAGAAATGTGTTGGGTACGCAACTACTCCCAACAGCGAACTTATTCAGTGGGGCATAGTAACTGTAACCACTATGATATGGGTAATGGAGTTTGGATGAATAATCACACCAAAGACAGAACATGGTGCAAAAGTTTCAAAAGTTGGTATAACCCATATGATCAATCAACCACTGACAGCTCAATAACCTGTAAATCAATACATCTGCCAAATACTGTGTGAGATTGTTCTCTAATAGGAGGACGTTGTCATAAAACTGGCACACCCATACCAACAATAAATGTTTGGGGTAGACCTAGTCCTGTGGGGGGCTGGGGTCATCACGTCTGACTTCCTTTACAACAACCAGTATAACGAAAATAAAAAAACCTTACCCAGCTGGATGGCCTTAAAGGGAACCTATTGGGTATGTGGTACAAAAGTTTACCACCAGCTACAACCTGGCTGGTTTGGGTCTTGCTATTTAGCTTGGTTAACTCTGGCAGTAAGAATAACCAAGTCCTTACCCCAAGGTCACTTCAGAAATTGGAGGGAAAGCCCTAACTGGTCAAGTCAAGAACAAGCTGCTTGAACTACTTTAGAGACATATAAGAATCCCTTAACAGTAGGAAAGCTGATCGGATGTTCAGTAGTGGGAATAATTCCACTTATAACCGGCCCCGCCATTTCCTGTGTGGGAAGATACATCCTGCGACTACAAGCGGTGGTTGAAGTATTAGCCCTAGAAACCGAAACTGCCGTAACCAGTTTAGGAAATGCCATAAAAACTGTAGCACAAAACCAGGACAATCTACAATAGATGGTTATACAAAACGGATTGGCTATTGATTACATATTAGCGTCTGAAGGGGGTGCCTGTGCTGTAATAGGGCAGGAATGTTGTACCTATGTAAATAGTACTTTTAAGTTAGTAGAAGAGCAAGTGCCTTAGCACACGCTGCCAAGGCTGCTGAAGTAGCCTTTGTTCCTAAAGATTCTTCGGCAGATTGGTTTGCTTGGTTAGATCCTAGAGGATTGTTTAAAGGGCTGCTGGGGAAGATAATGTCTGCATTATGCATGATTTTAATTTTAGGCTTAAGTTTATATGTAATAGCACAACTAATTTTGTGCTGCGTAAAATTGTGTGTAAAGAAGGCTGAACAAACTAGCTCAACAATATCAAAAGAAACAGTAAAACAAATGATGGTAGAATTTCAGGAAAATGAGATAGAACAGGAGAAACTATGGATAGACCTGTGCCAGATAGAAATAGAGTGATCCTTCTTTTGAAGGATCAAAGGGGGGAATGAAGGGGAACAGAACGGAGTCAATCGCCATTATGTGTAAGCGAGCAGGTCACGTACACAGCTTAAGCTGTGAGGAAGTCAAAGGGCATGACCCCAAACTGCTAGGCTAAGCAGAAACTGGACCAATTCTAGTTTAGGAAAAACAGGATACTAGTATAGAAAGTGTGTGGCTATTAAATAGATTGATGAATCTGTTACTATGCATATGATGTCATACTTCCTATATCATACTTGCTATATAATCAAGCTGCGCGCGAAGTAGAACAACAGACAGTTATCTCTCGGGGCAGTTGTTTGTTCAGAATGCATTCTTTAATAAATCAAGTCTTTAAACTTATGTTGTTGTTCATCTGAGCCTCCAACTAACGACCCTAGGGACAAGTTTTCCCCAACACGGTCATTTCATTTTAAGCAGTGCTTTGGCTACAGACATTATTTCCTGTGTCAAAGATCGAAATGACTTCCCACATTGCAAAGACAATTTAAGTGATTTACAATGTTCTTACGAAAAACCAGAACTTGGTTCCAAAATGATACCTTTTATTAGACCAACTGGAAAGTGGCAGGAAAATTGTCCTTTTCTGCAAGCTTTCAGGATCAAAGACCCTTCGTCAGGCTCTGGGACAAGGGTAGATGGTACAAGATGGTAAAAAGTCCCCATAGGTAGGAAATAAACTTCCTTTTTGCACATTTTTACAATGTCCTTGGCGTTCATCTGCATAGGGTGAGGTGTGGCACAGCCTTGGAGCCCTTGCCAGAGAACATTGCAAATTGTTCTACTTCAATGTAACTCCAACCCTAGATGATTTTGCTGCACTCAAATTGTTCTCAGCTCAGTTCACACGTAACAATGAAAAACAGCAGTCGCTGCTCTTCTGAGAGTTCCCCTTTTAAAGTGGTTCCCGGCCTTCGTGTGTCCATCCTCAGAGCAGTGGACATTGCCGTATTGAAAGAGTTATGCGCAAGCAGGCACCAGCGCTACAGAGCTACCGTAGGAGTATGGAAGTTTGGCATCCCGTAGCCCACAGAAGTGTGCTGGCAAACCCCGGGGGCTGGTGCCACGGCTCCTCCCCTGTCTGGCCAGACTGTCACAGCTCTTGCTCGAGTGGGAAAACTCGAGTGGGCAGAGCGGTGCCTACAGGAGGGGCCCAGCTGCCTGATGCTGCCTTTGATAAAGCCGCAAGAGCCCCTTTGGTGCAAACAGAGCCTTAGATGTCAAAGAGGTCTGCAATGGGATGATGGTGTGATTGAAACATCCCTGCTCTGCCGTGTCTATAAAGTGCAGGGGAAAATGATCTCGAGTTGTCTATCCAGTCTCCAAAACTAGTGGTCCCCAGGGAATCCTTACCAAGGGGAGTGCATCAAGGCATGTGGCACAGAGGCCTGTCAAGGACCAGGCATGTCAAGTTATCACCAGTGACCTGAAAACAAGAAAACCACTGCTGGTTCATGTGGTGGGAGCAGGGGCTGGCAGAGTGAAGGGCAGGGCAGTCGTACAGAGACCTGCAGCATCGGCTACCCGGGGCCTGGGGAAACGACGTGTGTTTTAAGGCAAATGAATGTGAAGCGAGACATGCAGGAACAGACACTGGCCCACGACGAGAAGCGAACAAGCAGATCAGCATGAGCTCCCTTCACGGGGCTGGGCAAGGAGAGCTAGGAGGTCTGTGGGGTGTAAGCAAGGCTGCAGGGAGTCGGAGCAGGACCCTGAGCACAGCAGGAGCGAGGCTCAGACTGAACCGGCCTCTCATTTTCCTGTCCCCGGTGTAAGAATGAGGTTGACAAACTGGAGGGTGCAGGAAGAGCCAGGAAAAAATGTTTCTGGGCTGAAGAAAATACCTGAATGAAGGACTTGAGCTCAGTCTGTTTCATTTGTCTAAGTGAAGAAACTTAAGTCCCTGGTGCAGCAGATCCCAAGTGTAAGAGCAGAGAAGAGAGCAGAGGAAGGGAAAGAAGAGAAATCCCAGTCTACAGCCTGCTCCGCCCTGTGGAAAGACCTGCAACCTCTCCTGACCGGGCTGTGGCTCAAGGACTGGCCTCTTGAGTCATCTCAGGACCCAGGAATGAGCCCCGGTAGACAATGTCTTCGAACTGAGGGTCTGGCAAAGGCAACTGCCCAAGGGAGAAAATGCAAGGTGCTAAAGCCATGACCAGTGGTGAGGGCACAACCAGGCAAGGCACAAGGAATGAAGCCAGAGACAGTGGAATAGGAAATGGGGATCGTAGAGCATGAAGGAGACTCCTCAATCAAACAAGGTCCCACAGGAAGAGGTGGATTCCACACCCCTGCTGTCTTCGGGGCTGCACTGGAGGTCTTTGTCCAAGATCTGTTTTGGCCCCACATGAAGTCTTGTGCTCAGTTCAGGGCCACAGAGATGTCCATGTTTCCAAACCAGGCCAAGCTGCAATCCTTGTGGTGCCTCCTGCCAGGGGTCACTGGCACTACCCCGGGCAGCACGCTGGAGGAGGAAGACACAAGCACCATGACAAGAGCACTGGAGGTGCTGGTCTAAGAGCCAGGAGCCTGGGAAACATCTCCAGAGTGAGGCAAGGCTGCAGGGGGTAAACAATGTCCTACGATCTGTGTCCAGGACCCAGGGTGTGTCACCAAACCTGAGCAGGACAGCTCAAGTTTTGGCAATGGCCAGTTTTGGCAGGATGGGAGTGTATTGGTGCTGCTCACGGCAGTGTGGGCCCAGGTAAGGCCACAGAGGAGCGAGGCCAAAGGAAATGCAGTCCAGAGGTGTCCACTGTGCTGCCAGATGTGCTCTGTGGCTGGAGGTTTGGGCTTTGGATGAGGGAGAGAAGTTGGTGCTCGCCTGGATAGGGCACGGTGGCTGTGGGGAGGCGGGTGGCACCAGCAGAGCCCAGAGGGAAGTGGGAAATTTTAATTGGGACTGAGGGGCACCGCCATGGGCAGGAGCAGGGCACTGGTATGTCACTCAGGGCTGCCTGGTATTACAAAGCAGCGCCGGGGTGGGGGGGGCACAACTGGACCCACATGCTGTTGAGCAAAATAAGCAGGGGAACTCTGATTTATTGGTAAAAAGTAAAAACTATAGGTATTTAGAATCTATATTATTTCAATGATTGAGGCACTTGTAGGCTTCTAAATTGCTTTAAAATTATAAATAAATCAATAAAACATGGTTAAATTGAGAACTGTATATGTATCGCTATATATCTATATAGATACAAACTTATATTATATATATCTATTATATTTATCTATATAGCCATTCCGATTTAAAAATACAGGTCCAATTTGCAACAATATAATACCCCTATGTTCATGGCTACCTGATGAGCAATTGCCAATTGCTGAGAAAGATGCAGTCTACAATGAAGTATGTATGGGCATTCTACAGAAGGGACACAAGGGAGGACCGACAGCATGTAAAAAATGTGCATTTTAAATTTCTTTACATTTATTTTTATTTCTCAATAAATTTCTGATGCAATAACACTTGTTATTTCCTGTCATGGGTGACTAATGCCTCCTGAGTTGGTGGGAGGGGGCACCAGATTGCCAGCGGGGCAGAGGGTCCCCCAATTGCCAAGCCCAGAACCACCAGCGCCAAAACCAGAAGTGCGCTTCCTACGGCACTTCTGGTTTCAGAGCTGGTGCTTCCAGGGGGTGCACAACCACCTCAGAGGGTGCACGCAGGTCTTCCTAGACCTTCAATGCTGGAGGCTGCAAGTGGGAGAGGAACAGGGGAAAACCCGTGGTGATACCTCATTCCCGCTGCCTTTCAGCATCCACCCCCAGCTGCCATGTGAAACGGGCCTTTTGATATGCTGTTGGGATGGGGGGGCAAAGCTCACCAAGTAGAGCTATAAGCCCCCATTGGTGGTGGGGACCACTAAAGGCATGGCACTGACTGCCTGGGACAAATGAAAACATAATTGGGACAGGAGTGAGGGCCACAGGTTCATAACGAGTGCACCGATGGGGGACACTGAGCAGAGAGCACTGGGCAGTGTTCCCAGGCCCTCGAACAAGCCCAAGGAGCCAGTGGCCATTGCCCAGTGAAACTCTGCCCAGAGATGTGAAGGGACAAGGGACAGGAAAGGGACCAGGGCTAGGAGGGTGTTGACCAGGAGGTCCTGGGACATGCTGGGGCTCTGGATGGGGAGTGCATAAATGAAAAGGTGAGGGGAGCAGTGCAGCCACAGCCTCAGCAGGACGTCCTGGAGGTGGTGAGGCATTGCAGCCTGGTGCCCTCCAGGTAGGCATGTGCCAGGGTCTCCCCCTGCTCACCAAAAGGGTAAGTGTTGGGGGTATCTGCAGACTGCTCCAAATACACACCCATAGCAATGGCTCCATGGAGGAGCCACCAGCTGAGGTCCCCAGTGGCATCAAGGTGGAATATATATTGGTCTTTGGTGAGCATGTGCACCACTGGTTCCCTCCCACCGCCAACCAATCTGCACAGCCCAAATGGCTGTGTCAGTAGCCCATTGGCTGGCATCTTCCACAACTGGGGATGGAGCCCTGCAGCAGGCAGCTGGATAGGCTGGGGCCAGTGAGGTGGTCGGCGCAAACACTTTAAGCCAGTGCCCTGTGGGAGGGCAAGATATCCTGGGCCAGGAGCATCGCTGCATCTACTGTCCGGGTGTCCACTGGCACAGGGGCCCGAGGCCATGGAGCACATACTGGATTGGCTGAGCTGCCCGGCAGAGCTGTGCAGCCAGTTGCGATTCCGGATGAGAGGCTTGTGTGTGGGGCTACCACGGCCAGGCCCAGTGAGTGGAATGGGGTAGGATGGGGTGGAGTGGGATGGGGGGATGCAGAGCACGGGAAGTGAAATGGGGGTGTCAAGCTGGTGCTGGTGTGTGTTGTTGTCATCCTGGTGGTGGTGGTGGTGGTGGTTTAGGGAGTAGGGGGGTTATGGCTGGTGCTCATGGAGGGGATGAAGTGGAGGGATGTGGCTTCTAGGCTCTTTCTGCACGGGGGCAGCAGGTGCGATTCCCTGCTGGGGACTCAATCTGTTGCCCTGCAGCTTCTGCCTCTGCCTCCATGCTTCAGGGTTTCCCCTTCAGGGCTGCAGACAGGGGTAGACAGGAAGGATGAGAGCAAGGCAGCAGAGCCCCATGCAGGGACAACCTTTGAAGGGCACCGTGCACTGTTAACACTGTGCAGAGTGCAAGCACTTGCTTGGGGCTCGCAGGAGAAACCTGGGAGCTCAGAGAGGAGCCTGGAGGGCCAGGGACGCTCTGCCCTGCTGCAGCCACTCTGGGACTCGGCCAGAGCAGGATCAGTCCAGCGCTGCCCCCGAGACACCCAAGACTGACCAGAGCGAGCAGGCGGCAGCGCAGGTGGGGGCATGGAGTTAGACACAGCCGAGACCCTGCAGTAGATGCTGTGGCTCATGGGCGCTGATCCCCTCAGTCCTGTTCAGGACTCCTCAGAAGCAGCGGGAACAGCCCGTCCCTGCAGCGCCTTGCAGAAGTGCTCTGGGAAGGACCTGGAGGTCACTCACCTGTCTCCTTGTTTGTGCCAGGGAACTTCTTGCTGAACTGTCCTGGCCAAATGTTTGTCTAACCAGCACTTTAAAGCCTCCAAACCTTCGAGGCAACACTGTGGTCTGGTGTGTGTGTTCAGTGATCATTGTAGAGAAAGACGATCTGTTCCCACATGACAGCTTTGTGACAGCTTTTCTCTCCTGGGGCCATGTGCAGGAGGATGTTGTTGCCTGGCCCCTAAATTTCCAGTTACTGCACTGAAGTGTTTGCTCTGGATAAAAATATATGAGATGAAATAAGGCCTTTCCCCATGAGTCTAGGGTCTGGGTCCTGGTGGCTGCTGCATGCATGAAGTGATGGCTTGGGCAGGAGCCTGTCCTGAGAGCTGATCCCAGCCGGTGGGAGTGGTCTGGGCCAAGCACTCAGGACCCCTGATTCAAGTGAGCCCACAGGCAGACCGATGAGCTGGAAGAAAGGAGCCCTTGCATATTCTTGCTCTGGAAGCGTGTGAGGTCAGGCCTGAATGGCAGGGTATGAAGTGCCAGCCTTGATAAAACAGCTGCCTTGCTTTTATAGCACTTCTTCTGGGATTTGAGGATGAGGCCAGTCATTCCCCTTGGTGGTGCAGGAGTGGAAACATCTTTACAGTGTTTTCTACCCTGTCTAAATCACAGTCTGCTATAGCTGCATTGGACGGGGTGAGATAGGGAACGGGCTATTTCACAAAACAAATCAGTGCGAGGACATAAAGATGAGACCCATCAGCCCTGGATTAAATCAGTGTTTAGACACATCTGTAGGGACCCAGGGATGCCCGGGGATTGACAGAGAGGAAGCATGTTGTTCGGGGATCCTTACCCCTCCTCTAATTCTCTGCCCACACCTCCATGACAGGTGGGTTCAGGGTGTCCCCTTCAGGTAGCCACAGGGTGTCCTGTGATGGGCACAAGAGGCTAAAGGTGCCTGCAGCTATAACCAGCCACTTTCCCTGGAACAAAGCCTGGGATCCTGCAGGCAGACACACCTGTCATCTCCTGACAGTGCTGTGAAGCAATGGGACAGCCCTCTGTCCCAGGACAATCACGGCTAATCCAAATTAATTGCCATTGATGCTGTGAGTCAGTGCAGCCTTATCACAAGCTCCCGCAGGGCAGGGGGAGTTCCAGCCACCCTGGGCCATAAAGAGTTAACTGGCTAGGGAAGGTCCCAATTGCTCTGGGCCAATGGGTAAATGTGGTGAGGGAGAGGAGAGAAGGGAGGGCAGGATGCAATGGGGCTCTGCAGCTTGTCTTGGCTGCACAGGGTTAATTGGCCCAGGTGGAGAGCCCCATCACTCTGGGCCACTGGGGTTAGCAGGGCAAGGGTGACTGCTGTCCTGCAGCGCAGCCCTCAGCGCCTGCTCAGCCTCACTCCGCTGCCAGCAGCCACCTCTGCTCTGCCCACAGGACAAGATCAGAGACAGCCTCCGCACCTGCTACCAGCACCTGGAGAAGACGGGCCGGAGTTTTGCCACTGTCACCCAGGGGCTGGAGGGCGAGCTGCGGTGAGTAACGCCTGGGCCAGGCACTGGGGAGGAGGGGTGCCAGCTTAAAAAATAGAAATCGGGATACCTTGAAATGTGCCGGTTGGAGCTGTTGCCTCGTGATCCCATTGCTGCTGCTTTTCCCTCTGGTTCTCACTTGACTGTCCACACCCACCTGCTGCACCTCATCCTGTGCACATTGCAGGCTGTTTAGGTCACTGTGTGCATGTGTTTGGTGCTCAGCACAGCTGGACCTTTTCCTCTGGACTTCTGACCATCAATGTAACAAATCCCTTGAGAAGGTGTCTGTGTAGGGGATAGGTGCATGGCATGGATTTGCTTTTCCTACCAGGGAATGTAGCCAGCAAGCAGAGCAGGTCCCATGGCATAGAAGCACCAGGTCACAGCTCAGGGTGGAAAGGAGGAGCACCTTCTCCTGGGACGTGCAGAGAAGTAGGACTGCCTGGTACTCAGGATCCTGATAGGGAGGACCTGGGAAGCAGAGGTGCCTTTGTTGGCTACAAATGTCCAACTCGGGATCCTTAAAATTCTAGTTTATTAGGTGGATTGAAACACTGTAATGAGTTAAATCATAAACCTTGGGGCTGGTCCCCACACACACACACACATGCACACACATACACACACACACAGTAGCAAACTGCAGAGTCAGGTATACCTATGCTACAAGCGCTGGAGTCTGTCATCAATGGCCAGTCAAGGCTTCTTTCAGCGTTGTGTTATCCTTCAGAAGGAGGTCGCCAGCTGGTCCTTCTGGCTGGACAGGTCTGGTCGAGTTGGAGATCAAGAAGGCGCCACTGAGGGTCACTTTTCACTGCCTTTTATCAGTCTTTGGCAGACTTTGGTGACTCCCCAGTTTTCAGGTTTGCCCAATCCAGGGGTCATTGACCCTCGTGGGACTTCCCCCTTCTCGGTGGCTACTGGATGGCATCTGTCAGCCCCAGGGGTCGTCCGCATGTATGTGCAGGTTTGGGAGTCCATTGATGAATTTAGAATAGGACTCTGGGAGTGGTCGATCTAGAGATATTCAGCCCAAAATTTGGTCCCTGGCGTTGATTTACTCAGGCCAGGGCTTCAAACCCTTGATCAGTGACGTTTAGAGATTTCCTGGTTGTTACATTGTCTTCTATTGAGTTCTTCCCTTGGTTGATCTTCAGTTTCCAGGTGATAATTGCTGTCTGCTACTATGTTACACATTCAATCACGTTATACATTCAATCACTGATTCACTCACTCTTTCAGGGGCCAGCCTGATACAGGGAAGGGCAGTTTGATTCCTGTCCTTGTTAACATTGTTACAATGTATAATTTACTTATGAAACTAAACACATTCAGTTGAAAGTTGAAAGGTGAGGAGTATAAAATATAAGCTACCAATGCCATGGCACACAAATAGATAAAAATACCAAAATACAAGGGAAGATACAAAATGCACACATGCAGATTTTAAAACACAATTCCTCATCTTAAAGTGAAAGAGAGAGGAAGGAAGAAAAGGTAGAAAAAGAGAAAAATATCCAAAGAGGGGAGAGCAAATGCAGGCAAGAGGAAAAGGGGGCTTTCTGCTACACCTTAAGGGTGTGATAGCTCCTGAGCAGCCCTGTTTCAAGGCATGCAATTAATAAATAACAAAGAATTCAGAATGGAGGATTTGCACAAGTGGCATTGCTGCTGCCTCCCCCAACTCCCCCCATCACCCCCTGGTGTTTGGTTTTTTCTTTCTGTTTTGATCAGGAGTTGAGGGAGAGCATTTGGGGGGTTCAACACACACCTGAAAGTGTGAGTGTTAAGGGCAGAGCTCCAGCATTCCTTGTCCTGGCTCTGGCCCCTCAGTCCTGGTCTTGTCTTGGTCTCTCTTGGTGCTTCCAGAGTGGCAGGAGCTGCTGCAGAGTCCAGCAGAGGAAGGCATCACAGCTTTCCCTTCCCTCCTTCCAGGCGGGTGTTTTCTCCTGGGGAAGTCCTTGCAGAAGTGAACTGGGGTGTGAAAGCACAGGACCCCCTTGGAGATGCTCTTAATCCTTGCTAAATGCCTCTTTTGTAGTTCTATATTTAGCGTCCCTTGCAGATGACCTGCAAGGCGGTGTCAGAGGGGACTTGGAGGGGTTTCCACTAGGGCTGAGTGAAATGTCACCGTTCCCTTTCAACGTTTTGATGGAACAGTGTTTCATTTCAAGTTTGGTTTAGTTTTGCAACCGCTGTTCCGTTTTGTTTCATCAAGGCAGTTTTGCTGTTTCGACGTTTTGCCCATAAGCTATAATGGGGAAGCACAAAACCGCTTATAACTTTGTCATTTCGTGCCTGATTTGAGTGGAATTTGCAAGGATGGTATCCCCTTCTGAGGCCATGAAGCCTACCACGTTTCAGGGAGATAGATGCAAGGGTTTCTAGGAAACAGCACCAGAAGCTGCTGACAAGCAAAACTTGTGACATGGGTGTCATTTTGTGTGTGTTAAGGCACAGCAGGGTGAAAACTGCAGGCGTGCTAGCCCCTGCTCTGGCCTGAAGCCTACTAGTTTTCAAGGAGAAAGGTGGAGAGGGTTCTGGGAAACTGCACCTCAGGCTGCTGACAAGCAAAACTCGTAACATGGGTGACGGTGTGTGCGTTAAGGTGCACCCTCACTTGCTCTGGGGCATCTACACGACACGGTAATGTGCCCCAGTGTGGCCTCTTCCTCCCCTACAGCCTCATCCCGGTCCACCACTTCGCATGACAGCCAATATAAAATAACTTTGTGAGCAGCAGCACGGTAGCAAGAGCAGCACCTCAGGCAGCCAAACTGGCACAGAGCCTTTCTTCTTATAAAAGAATTGAATGGAAGAACTAGAGATGTTGTTTTGGATATATAAATGATGTGTTACTTGTGGTGTGTCATGGGTTATGTTGTGCTTTTAAGTTGTGCAGGGGGAGGGGGATGTAACAGCACAGGTAAAAGTGCAGAGGTATCTGGGGAGTCTGGTGTCCGGCAGGTTGTAGTGTGTCAGAATTGCTCTGTCTATATTGTGTCCATGAGTTTCTGTACCTAGGAGGCTGATGAAGTGAAATTCATAGGCCTGGCTCTGAAAAGTGGTTTGTAAATTTAATTCAAACAAGCACCGATCCTTGCTAGCCTAACCTCATCACCAGAAGCCAACTTCCTACAGCTCAAACTCAAACCTGCCAACAATCCTGAGAGGGAATTTAGAAACCACTTTTTACAGCTGGGCCTATGAACTTCACTTCTTCAGCCTCCTAGATTTATAGATGTTAGGGATTCATAGATTCATAGATGTTAGGGTCGGAAGGGACCTCAATAGATCATCGAGTACGACCCCCTGGGGAGATTCTTGTTGGGTGTGGGTGCATGTGTGGATGATGCTGCACTTTCTCCCTCCTCAGCAGGCAGAGGCACAGCAACAGAACATCTGCTGGGAGTCACAGACAGCAAAGTCCCACCGCTCACGCAGGTTTCTAACCTGTGTACAGGACCTCCACCTGACACAGGAGGTGCATGGTCCCACTAGGGGGAATGCCATACTGGATCTGGTATTGGCAACGGGGGATGACATGATAGGGGACCTCCAGATCGGTAGCCATTTGGGGGACAGTGATCACCTAATAATAGAATTCAACATAAGACGTCGAGTGGGTAAGGTAACTAGTAGGGTGAAAGTGCTAGACTTTAGGAAAGCTGATCTCAATGAACTCAGGCGATTAGTCAAGGACGCACTGCAGAGTAGGAGATTTGAAGAAATGGAAGCCCAAGAAGGGTGGCTGTGCCTTAAGGAAACGATCCTTCGGGCACAAAGCAAGATGATCCCCGAGCGAGGCAAAAGAGGGAAAGGGGCCAGGAGTCTTCCATGGCTGACCAGAGAAATCCAGGGCAGCCTAAGGGCCAAAAGGGGAGCACATAAAAAGTGGAAACAGGGAGAGATCACCAAAGATGAATATACCTCCCCTGCTCGTGCTTGTAGGGAGGCAGCTAGACGGGCCAAAGCTACCGTGGAGCTGAGGATGGCAACCCAAGTAAAAGACAACAAGAAATTGTTTTTTAGATATATAGGGAGTAAAAGGAAGGCCCAGGGAGGAATAGCACCCCTGCTAAATGGGCAGAAACAATTGGTGACAGACAGGGGGGACAAGGCTGAACTCTTCAACGAGTTCTTTGCCTCAGTGTTCCTAAGTGAGGGACACGACAAGTCTCTCACTGGGGTTGTAGAGAGGCAGCAGCAAGGCGCCAGACTTCCATACGTAGACCCTGAGATGGTGCAGAGTCACTTGGAAGAACTGGATGCCTTTAAGTCGGCAGGCCCGGATGAGCTCCATCCGAGGGTGCTGAAGGCACTGGCCGACATCTTTGCAGAGCCACTGGTGGGAATATTCGAACGCTCGTGGCGCACGGGCCAAGTCCCGGAGGACTGGAAAAGGGCTAACGTGGTCCCCATTTTCAAAAAGGGGAGGAAGGAGGACCCGGGCAACTATGGGCCAGTCAGTCTCACCTCCATCCTTGGTAAAGTCTTTGAAAAAATTATCAAGGCTCACATTTGTGAGAGCCCGGCAGGAGAAATTATGCTGAGGGGAAACCAGCAAGGGTTTGTGGCGGGCAGATCGTGCCTGACCAATCTAGTCTCTTTCTATGACCAGGTTACGAAACGCCTGGACACAGGAGGAGAGGTGGATGTTGTATACTTACACTTCAGGAAGGCCTTCGATACGGTATCCCACCCCATACTGGTGAACAAGTTAAGAGGCTGTGACGTGGATGACTACACAGTCCGGTGGGTGGCAAATTGGCTACAGGGTCGCACCCAGAGAGTCATGGTGGATGGGTCGGTCTCGACATGGAAGGGTGTGGGCAGTGGGGTCCCGCAGGGCTCGGTCCTTGGACCGATACTCTTTAATGTCTTCATCAGTGACTTGGACGAGGGAGTGAAATGTACTCTGTCCAAGTTTGCAGATGACACAAAGCTATGGGGAGAAGTGGACATGCCGGAGGGCAGGGAACAGCTGCAGGCAGACCTGGACAGGTTGGACAAGTGGGCAGAAAACAACAGAATGCAGTTCAACAAGGAGAAATGCAAAGTGCTGCACCTAGGGAGGAAAAATGTCCAGCACACCTACAGCCTAGGGAATGACCTGCTGGGTGGCACAGAGGTGGAAAGGGATCTTGGAGTCCTAGTGGACTCCAAGATGAACATGAGTCAGCAGTGTGATGAAGCCATCAGAAAAGCCAATGGCACTTTATCGTGCATCAGCAGATGCATGACGAACAGGTCCAGGGAGGTGATACTTCCCCTCTATCGGGCGCTGGTCAGACCGCAGTTGGAGTACTGCGTGCAATTCTGGACGCCACACTTCAAGAAGGATGCGGATAACCTGGAGAGGGTCCAGAGAAGGGCCACTCGTATGGTCAAGGGCCTGCAGACCAAGCCCTATGAGGAGAGACTAGAGAAACTGGACTTTTTCAGCCTCCGCAAGAGAAGGTTGAGAGGCGACCTTGTGTCTGCCTATAAGTTCATCACGGGGGCATAGAAGGGAATTGGTGAGTATTTATTCACCAAGGCGCCCCCGGGGGTTACAAGAAACAATGGCCACAAGCTAGCAGAGAGCAGATTTAGATTGGACATTCGGAAGAACTTCTTCCCAGTTCGAGTGGCCAAGGTCTGGAACGGGCTCCCAAGGGAGGTGGTGCTCTCCCCTACCCTGGGGGTCTTCAAGAGGAGGTTAGATAACCATCTAGCTGGGGTCATCTAGACCCAGCACTCTTTCCTGCTTATGCAGGGGGTCGGACTCGATAATCTATTGAGGTCCCTTCCGACCCTAACATCTATGAATCTATGAATCTAAGAAGGAGCGGACTCAGATGAGCCGCTTGCCTCCACCTCTATGTCAACCTCCTCCAAAGTGCCTTCTGGGGAAGGAGACCTGGCTCTAGGGGAAACTTGAGGGGTGTGGAGCACAAACTCAGATGATTGCCCTTCCTTCCCCAGAATTTCCCTTGCTAGGGCACTGAGATCCAGATCCAGCACCAGGTCTTCCTCTGCCACAGGAAGGCTCAGCATGGGAAGTGAAATGGGGGTGAAGGATGCTAGACCCTGACTCCATGAGGCACCCAACGACTAGGGAGACGACGATCCAATCGCTTATGGATCCTGGTACTCATTAGCCAGAGCAGACAGGGAGCAAACGCTACTTGCACACACTGCTCGCAACAGCTTTATTCAGAATGGAGACAGCTTCGGACTAGCTCCCAAAAAACCAACAAACTGGGGAGCTGCCCTGAACACTAGTTCTTTCCACATTTTATACACCTTGGTTCACACGTATTAACATTCACTCGACCCATGTCCCGCCCTTTGTTCCACCCATTTCCCCTCCCATCTCAAGCTCCGCCTCGGTTTACTGTGTACTTCATTAAGATGGACTTGCCTATGCATTTAATTCATTTACCTGCCTCTCTGCTAAGAGCACATGAGTAAGGCCGTGAACTTGGGCACACTCAGTCACTTGCTGGATCTTTCTTGTTCTTTGCTGATTCCAGCACCATCTCCAAGGTCTTGCTTCTGCTTTATCTCCTGCCATAGCTGGTGGGCTGCATCTTGTTCTTTTTACACCAGGAATCACGTATCCTGCACACTATTCCATTGCTCAAGAAACTACTTGCCGAAGCATTTGCAAGGTTATTTTAATACATCATTTTGCCTCATGACCAGCAGCTCTGCTGAGACACAAGAAAAAGCCTTTAAATTCAACTGCAGATTCAATGCTCCTCAATAATCCCAAGTGTTGTCACCCTAACAGAGGAGACAGTCAAGCTGATGCTGGTGTTGCTGCTTGTTGTTGAGGTGGCAGTGGTAGGGCGGAGGGGTTATGCCTGGTGCTCGTGGAGGGGATGCAGTCTCAGGCACAGGCAGCGGCAGTGGTACTACTACTCTCTCCTTGCTGAGGAAGAAGAGGCTAACCATGCATGTGTAACATCACACAGAGCACAATGTGAGTTGCTGTTCTTGTGCTGAGTCATGCACTCGGCCCCCCAAATAATATTTTCTCCCTCTGCCTATGAATTAATGGAATGGTCTATGTGATCAGTTACTAAACCTTTGGAGTCCAGTTAAAGCCTTATGGTCCAAGCGACGATCGGGCAGAAAAAAGATGTCTGGATCTCAACAGCTGTAAGGATGGAAATAGGCTGCAGCAAGATGAAGCTCTCCAATTGTCTAGGGTTTTCCCTTGCCACTGAACTGAGATCTCCATACTGTCAAGATCATGTGGTTGTTGTTTCCATGCACCAGGTTCCTCATATAAAATAGTCACATAGTGGCTTCTACGACAGGAAACAAGTTCTCTTGAACCAAGAGCCCTGAGGCAATGGAATAGTGGGATAGACACAGGACTAGTGAATCCAACAGGCTTCAGCCATGAATCTTCAGACAGTGGTAGCCTGATGGTTGTCTTGCACCTGGGTTGAGACAGGAGTGCCAACTGGCAGCTGCTACCATGACTGAGCAGTCCTATTCAGAACCCCCTCTGCTCACCCATGGGGAAGGGGCTAGAAAAGGAGCCCTAAACCTAGGCTGTCTTATTCGATTCTGGCTGGCAGAAAGCAGGGCTGCCATCATCTCCAAGGAATTAGTGAGAGACACTACATTGACATTACAGGTCTGAGTGAGATGCGACTGCTAGATGAGGGTCATCTGAGGGAAGAGGTTGGCAGCTACGCCTTCTTCTGGAAGGGGAAACCAATTCAGGATAGCTGCATTCGTAGCGTCAGCTTCACTGTCAAGTATTAGCTCATCTAAAAACACTGTCCATATGACACGTGCTGAATCCATTAGCGATAACATGTGTCAATACCAAGACTATGACTATACTATATTTCATGAGAGCAATGACCTCCACAACTGGAAGAGAAGGGCTCATTCTGTTGGCAAGATGACACCTCATTTAAGCAGGAGGAGACGTTTCATCTTTTCAAAGCCAAATCTTGAAGATGGATCCAGGAAATCAAGATTCAGTGGTGGCAAGATAAAACTAAGGAGATTCAGCTTTATACTGACAAACAGGGCATACGTAGCTTTTTCCAGGCAGCAAAAGCCATCTATGGGCCAACTTCCCATGGTCCTATTTTCCTACTATCACAGGATGGCTTCACACTCCTCAAAGACAATGAATCTATCCAAGCTAGATGCAAAGAGCACTTTGAGGCACTCCTGAGTGGGGAGTTCAGTGGCAGATACCACCATCGAGGCCATCCGCCAAGACCTTGAAAAGGGATCCCTCACCAACCTTCCTACCCTGGAAGAAGTCTGGTGTGCCATAAGAAAACCCAACAAAACCAATGACAACAAAGCTTCTGGATCAGAAGGCATAGCTGCTGGCATCTAGAAGGCTGGCAGTGAGTACTGGTGCTGAGACTCCACAAATTTATTCTTGAAATGTGGTCACATCACACAGATGCCCAACTCCAGACTCCTGATGCAAGGTTTATTCTCCCATCTCAGTCAAGAGGAGGGCAGGGAAAGTACTTCAAGGACATACTCAAGGCCAACTTGAAAAAATGCGACATCTACATCCACTTGTGGGAGACTATCACCCAGGACCAGCCCAGATAGAGGAAGAGTTTGCTGCAAGAATCTCAGTACTTTGAAACCGTATGACAACAGCAGGAGAAAGAAAAGCTAGAGTGGCAGAAACAGCATGTTGTGGACCAGATCAAGAATCCAGAGCCACCCATTCCACATGGAAACACATCCCCGAGTTGCAAGACAGTCTCTCGATCTCAGATAGGCCTTGTCAGCCATCTTGAGAACCACAGATAAGACAATCATGGGACACAATCATCCCCTACTGAGAGGGATTGCCAAATAAGAAGAGGTTTCTCCTCAGCCGGATGACTGCAACCATTCTATGAAGTGGTCAGAGACAGAATTGTTTCCCATCCAAACTGGGGTCAAGAAAGGGCGCAATCTCCAACTTTGTTCTCCATTTGTTTGACAGTCAACCTGGTTTACATTAAGGACTGTCTTCCTTCTGGAGCTGACATTGAATACCAAAAGGATGGAGGGTTCTTCAATCTGGGACATTTTTGCTGTAAGACCAAAGTAATCAACCTTGAATTGAAATCCACTGATGACTCCACCATCCTTGTGCACACTAACAGAAATCCCTCAGACAGTGCTGGATCATTTCAGGGAAGCCTGCTGATCTTTGGGCCTCTCTCTTAACATCAAGAAGACTAAAGTGCCCTATCAGCCTGCCCTAAGCCACGAATGAGACCTTCCTTCCCCCCACCCCTTCCCAAATTACCATCGTGAGATGGACTCTGGAGGTAGTCAAGAACTTCCCCTAACTTGGTAGCCACCTCTCTCAGCATGTGAACATTGAGGAGATCCAGAACAGGATCCAGTGTAGAAGTGACTCCTTTAGGAAACTGCATCAGTCAGACTTTATTCATTGCAATCTCTAGCAAGACACCAAGATCCAGGTCTACATCATCCCCACTATCCTCTATGGATGTGAAACGTAGGTAACCTACCATCATTATCTCAAGCCTGGAGATATATCATCAACAAGGCCTCCAGAAAATGGGAAGATGACTGCATGAATGCCAGCTTTCTTGCTGAAGCCAGTGTTACTACCATTGAGTATGTGATCCTCGAGCACCAGCTTTGCTGGACTGGACATTGTATACAGATGTCTGACTCTCAACTCCCAAAATAAATGCTCTGCTCCCAGCTTTGTAATAGCCTGAAATCTCACGGTGACTAGGGAAAACAACAGGACATTTTGAAAGCGTACTTCAAGAAAACAGCTGACATCAAGAGCAGGGAGCAGCTGGCTGTCAACTGATGGCACTACAACCTCAACCAGTCGACAGCCCACTTTGAGGTAAAGCATCTTTACCTTGAAGTAGAGAAGAGAGCATGAAGGAAGAAAAAGGAGAGGAAAAGGAGAGCAATTGCAGCCTGTAGCCTACTCTCCCCTGTGAAAGGACCTGCAACTTCTGTGGACAGGGCTGTGGCTCAAGGATTCGACTCCTGAGTCACCTCCAGACCCATGAATGAGCCATGGTAGAGATCATCTGCTAATCGAGGGATTGCTGAGGGTGATGAGTTAATGACAAGCTCCATAATAGTTACTATTTCTTAAAATTAGCTCCAACTCCTACCCCTGATATTTTCAAAGTAAGAAGCAGCTGGGAGTGTACATGGGGAATTTAACTGATCACGTCAAGGCCTTGAGTTGACTTCCACTAAAGTCATGGTGGGGCTGAGGGTGGTGTGGGAGCATTTCTGTTGCTCGGCCTATGGTAACCTCATGTGGGGGTTGGGATTTTCAAAGTAACGTGCTAGTCAGTGGAATTTGGGTTGCACAGGCTTCCCTGAAATCAGGGCAAAACAATATTCACAGATTTCAACAATTTCCTAGATGTTTCGGGTCAGGAGGGAACTGAATAAATCATTGAGTCCAACCTCCTGCCCCAGGCAAGAAAGAGCGCTGGGGTCAGGTGACCCCAGCCAGGTGCTTGTCCAGTCTCCTCTTAAAGCCCTCCAAGGTAGGGGAGAGCACCACCTCCCTTGGACGTCCATTCCAGAGACTGGTAACCCTTACCATAAAGAAGTTCTTCCTAATTTCTAATCTAAATCTGGTCTGTGTCAGGTTGTGGCCCTTGTTTCTAGTAACCCCAAGGGGCACCCTGGTAAACAGAGCATCTCCTAGTCCTGGCTGCCCCCCATCTCCCACCCCAATGAATTTGTACATGACCACTGGATCCACTCTCAGCCTTCTCTTGCAGAAGGTGAAGAGATCCAGGTCCCTCAATCTTTCCTTGCAGGGCTTTGCCTTCAGGCCCGTAACCATATGAGTAGCCCTCCTCTGGACCCTCTCAACATTTTCCACATCCCTCTTGAAGTGTGGCACCCAAAACTGAATGCAATAATCCAGCTACCGCCTTGCCAATGCTGCCTAGAGGGGAAGTACCACTTCCCTAGACCTGTTCATGATACACCTTCTCATGCATGAAACAGTGCACTTTACTGATTACTTCATCGAATTGAGGACTTGTGTTCATCTTGGAGTCGACTATGACTCCAAGATCCCTTGCTGCTGCTGTGCTGCTCAGGAAGTCATCTCCCAAATATCCAATGGTGGAGCAGCTAGCAGCGAGCCTCCAGCAGGGCAGTGATTCCCCTAGCTCACGGCTAGCTGCTCCAAAGGTGGATCAGGGCTAGAGGCCGCGATCTGCTCCCCCCCCACCCGCCCCGCGCTGTTTTCCAGCCCCGTTCCCCAATCGGATGATCAAGGCAGAGTGCCAGGAAGAGTCCCCTTCCCTGGAGCTCTTTCCCTCCCTTTGGCAACATGTAGGGGTATACACAGGTGCATGTGCACCCCCTGAGCTTGGCAGTGCACCTCCTGAAAGAAGTGTCAATTATACCCCCCCCCCTTGCCACCAATACCACTGGAGAGGTCTGTGGGCAATCACCAACCGCTGGTTGGTGCTTGACACTCCCTGCCCCCCCCCCACACTGACACCGCTGTTGCTGCCTGTGGGGGCTCCCCGCTCACCACAGCCACTCCCCAGTTCCCACCCCTGTGTCTCTGCAGCAACAGCAGCTCTTCCACCCTGTGCACATGGGGACCCCTCCCGGGGTGATGTCTCCTGGCCCTATGCTCCCTGCCAGCTGGTAGGCTGGCACCCAGGAGGAGTCTGGAGCTCTCCCTAGCTGCTGCATGGGGGCAGGGCAGGGCAGGAGCAAATCTGTTGCCAAGAGTGAGCACATGTAGACGTGGTCCCCAGTAGGCTTACTGCACAGTATTTTTAAAGTGCAGTAAGCCTACTTTGAGTGAATAGCATGTGTAGACATGTCCACTGCCTCTAGTTTACATAAGAGGAAACTGTGGCACAGAATGGCAGCAGTGACTTTCCCAGTGTCACCCAGCAAGCTGTGGGTAGAGCTAGAAATAGAAATGCAGTCTTCTGAGTCCTGGTAATCTCTCATTTGAGGTATCAGACCAAAGGGATGGTTAAAATGCAACTTTCTCCGTCTCATTTCTGCTGTTTGGGGAAAAGAGCCAGTGCTGAAGGGTTCTCACCTTGGGCAGACAAAAGATTGGGGGCTCAAAGTTGAGGTCACCACATGTACTGTTTACCCAGGAGGTTGGTGGCTGCTTCTTGGAGAGAAAAGGCACTACATTGCACTTGGCACATACTAAAGTCTGGAGAGAGCAGGGACTTTAAAGAGCTCTAGACAGTACGGCTCCAGTTCAACATCTGGTCTTGCTGCTTTGCCAGCTGTTCACTTGACAGGACTTCCCACAAGTTACATCTGCCCCCCAGGCATCTTTTTGTAGCCACTGTGTTGTGGACACCCAAGTGATACCAGTCCAGATTGTGTGCCACCAGGAAGACGTAAGTGCTTCTGCATTGTGGCCAAAGGCCAGGGGAGCCTTTGAGCACATATTCACTGCACACAAGGCCTTGATTGTGCACCCTCTTCAGCCAGTGAGAGTTTAGCCAGCAACTCCAGGAATATAAGAGCATTTTAACAGTCACTGAGTTACTCATTCCTAGTCATTCATAAATGCCAGACCCTCCTTTGCTTTCGGCGCACTGTGCGTATCTCCTTGTGACTTCTGCTGCAGATCTCCTTGGAGTTCAGGAACCTGGCCAAGGTGTATCAGGATGTGATCGCTGATACTTGCCACAAGATGGGACTGGGGATGGCGGAGTTCTTGGAAAAGAGGGTCAATTCCTTGCAGGACTGGAACAAGGTAAGGGCATGTGAGCAGTGAAGGAACTGGAGTAGGGTAATGTTCACAGCCCCAACTGGAGGCCTGGCCTTCTACACGGCTCAACTCAAGAGGTCCCATTTCTCATCCCATGGTGCCCTGCCACTGGTTGGAGCCCTCAGGCTCTGCTCAGGCTCACCACATAATCAATGGGGTTCACCAATATGGGACAACACTTATGGTCTGTAGGAATTTCTAAGAGGCTGGCACTTACTGCCTCACCTCTCATATTCACATGCAGTCAGGTGTCCAGCTGGAGGCAGGTATCTCCTTGCACTCTTGGCCAGATCCCTGACCTGGGGTGGGATGTCTACCCCAAATCAGTCCCTTACTTCCAAATCAAAGAGGCTGTGTCCCCTGAGTATGCAGTAGCCCAGTGGTTGGGGTCTTGGGTTCACATCCCTGCTCTGCCCAACATGAAGTCGGGACTTTGACCTCTCAGGAACTGCTGGAACGAGGGAGGTGAGATTTTGATACACTCTCCTGTTACTTGATCCTACGGATGAGGATTATTGGGTGGATTACTGCTAAGTAAAGCAGCTGTAGCAGGAGTTTGCAAGTGAACTGTCTTCCTAATATTCCTCTATGCTTGGAACAGAGAACTAAGAATTGGTGCCCTCCCAGGACCCTCCTTTAGCTGCTGGGCCATTCACTGAAATGCTCATCCCTCTGTAAACCTGGTGTGCTCTTTTGGAGTTCTCCTATCCCTAGACTGGGCTGGTTAGCGCCTCTTCGCAGCAGAGCATTCTGGATGGAGACAAACTGCAGAGACACATTCCTGGTGGGCATTTGCTGTCTGTTCAGCAAAGGCAGATGTGCCATGGAGCACTTGTTGCCTGATGACTTAGGTTTTAGGATGGTGCCTAGACATCAAAAGCACTTGTGCAAACAAGTTTGATGTGGAAGGAGGGAGATGATTCCAGGAAAGGCCCACACAGCTGCACATAATCAGCCAGTTGAGTAAACTCCAAGTGCTAATTTTCTTGATACCTCATGAACTCTAGATGATGCAAGTCTCAAGTGTTTTTTTTTTCTCCTCCCCAAATCTTGCAGTATTGCCAGTATGCCATTGGACTCTTTGTGATTGGTTATTCCCGTCTCTTCTCTGCATCGAAGCTTGAAGACCCAATCGTAGGACAGGACACAGAGCTTGCAAATTCCATCGGGTTCTTCCTGGAGAAAACCAACATCATTCGTGATTACCTGGAGGACCAGCTGGAGGGAAGGGAATTCTGGCCCACAGAGGTGAAGGAAACTATCACTTTGTAGATGTGACTCTCCAATGCGGTGCTGTTGCCCAGCTGCCCTGTTTAAATCAGTTGCCCACTCACAATTCAGAGATTGCCATCTGCTTTGTGTAAAGCAATGTGCATAAGTGTTACCAGATAGAGTAGCTGACTACAGAGGCAGAGGTATTTATAAGGTAGGCAGGAGGTTTCATGGTCCTGGTGATGCTGCCTTTGTTGTTCTCTGAACAGACATGGGAGAGCGAGATGGGCTCACTCATGGTGGGAAATCTGTGAAAAATGATAAATCATGGGATTCCCCTTCCTGGCGCCAGCAAGGTGAAGGCTGGAAACTGGAGCAGATAACGTGTGGTGAAACAAGCTCTTCCACTGATCTCCATCTAAGGGTACTGATTGTATCTTAAGCAGGTTAAGTTTACATATGTTGTAAGAATGATTTATTTGCCATTTCGGCCATGTATCTGCCAATTAGGGAAACTGAATGTCTTATTATCCCATGGTTTAAGATGCTTGCAAGGCATCTCCAAAGTCCTAGTGGGAACCTAATCCTTTCGTGGGATTTAGATCTGACTCTGTCCAGCTGTATGGAGCCCTGTTCCAACCTGTGGCTACATGCCACTTTCATCTTCTTCCATGAAGATGGCTTTTTATGCAGGCAAGCACTTCACTTTGAACTGTGAGAGGCCACTGTAAAGATGCAGTGTGTGAAAGCTATTGCATAGAGGTTGAGATCACTTACATGTACAATGAATGCTGCTCTTTCAAATCAAACCATCTCCCTACATGCCCCATGATTCAGTCTCTGTGCTCCCTGCTTTCAAGTCCTTGTGTTGTGAGTCATACAATGAGGAAACGGAGATGGTGTTGGCATAGCTCCATCCTTCAAACTTGGGCTGGATGCACAAGGATGCAGAGGACATGGGCGGTGGTCCATTGATCACTGCTGATGAGAACTTTGCTCTTACACACTGGGTATGCCCCCACCCACCAGGCGTATGTGCATGGGTTACACATCTCCAAGGACACTGGATCTTGTGCAGACAAGCATCCTCTTTGTTTTCCAGAGAGGTTGTCTTGCTCTGTTCAATGCCCCATGATTGTTCACAGGCTATTACACTGACCATAACCTAATGAGAATTGTTCACGGAGGGATTCCCCATCCTGATGACTTTTTTTCATACCATGGGGAGGTGGCTGCCATAGCCTCAATCCAGCAAAGCATGTTGCCAAAACCCATAGCTATACCAGGATATGTGTGCAATGGTAAGCACATGATGGTGGCATTAATATCATTAATATCCCCAGGTCTGGAGCAGGTATGTCAAGAAGGTCTCGGATTTTGCCAAACCAGAGAATGCTGACCTGGCTGTTCAGTGTATGAATGAGTTGATCATAAACGCTCTCCAACACATCCCTGATGCCCTCAAGTACTTGTCCAGACTCAAATCCCAAAGTGTCTTCAACTACTGTGCTATTCCACAAGTAGGTTCACGCTTCCACATGGTTTCATCATCTCTATTTCGACAACTGTGGGGAGTAGTAGATATGGTGGAAGGTAGAGCTAGGATTCAGAGTGATCTAGACAAATTTGAGGATTGGGCCAGAAGGAATCTCATGAGGTTCAACAAGCACAAGTGCCAAGTGCCGAACCTAGGACAGAACAAGCCCATGCCCCAGTACAGGTTGGGGGCTGATGGGCTGGGCAGCAGCTCTGCAGAAAAGGACCTGGGGGTTACCGTGGATAATAAGCTGAATATGAGCCAACAGTGTGACCTTGTTGCAAAGAAGACTAAGGGCATATTGGGGTGTTTCCACTAGCTCAAGAGAAGTGATTGTTCCCCTCTATTCAGCACTGATACGGCCACATCTGGAGTCCTCTGTTCAGTTTTGGTCCGCCTGCTACAGAAGGGATGTGACCCAATTGAAAAGAGTCCAGCAGAGGGCACAAAAATAGTGAGGGGCTGCGGGACATGACTTATGAGGAAAGACTGAGGGAACCGGACTTATTTAATCTAGAGAAGAGGAAACTGAAAGGGGATTTAATATCAGCCTTCAACTACCAGTAGAGGGGTTCAAAAGATTTAATAGATGTCATAGACATTAATGCTGGAAGGGACATTGGAAGATCATTGAGTCCAGCCCCCTGCTTCAGGGGCAGGAAGTCAGTTAGGGTCAAAGGATCCCAGCAAAATAAATGTCCAAACATTTCTTAAAAGAGTCCAGAGTCGGTGCTTGCACCACCTCTGGGAGGAATCTATTCCAGGCCTTGGGGACTTGGACAGTAAAGACATTTTTCCTTATTCCCAGCCTCAAATAGTTCTGGAGGAGTTTATGACCATTTGACCTTGTCATGACTTGGGGTGCTCTGGTGACCAGACACTCCCCCAGATCCTGATGCACACCCCTTATATACTTAGAGGCTACCACCAGGTCACCCCTGAGCCAGGCTGAAGAGTCCCATGGCTCTCAGCTTCTCTTGATAAGGCCTGCTCTCTTGCCCTCTGATAATGTGCATGGCTCTCATCTGGACTCTCAAGCTTCTCCGCATCCTTTTTGAATTGTGGAACCCAGAATTGGATGCTCCAGCTGCGCCCAGAATTGGACGCAGTACTCCAGCTGCGGCCTCACCAAAGCCAAGTACAGAGGGAGGATGACATCCTGGGATTTGCTTGAGAAGCGTCTATGGATTCAATTCAGAATTTTGTTCACTTTACCAGCTGGGATATTTCATTGCTGGCTCACGTTCATCTTGTGGTCAATCATAACCCACAAGTTTCTTTCAGCCATGGTACTAGTGAGCGTAGCACTGCCAAGCCTATAAGAGTGATGTGGTATTTTTTTCCCCTGATTTGGAGTACCTTGCATTTTTCCATATTAAATGTCATCAGGTTTTTATCTGCCCACTTTCTAAGCCTATCAAAGTCAGCTTGGATCACCAGCCTATCCTTGGGTGTGGATGCTGTACCCCAAAGTTTGGTGTCATCAGCAAACCTGGCCAGTTCGCTTCTGACACCAATGTCCACATTGTTAATAAATACGTTAAAGAGTACAGGTTCAAGGACGGATTCCTGGAGGACACCACTGGTCATGGAGTACCATGTTGATTCACTTCCATCGACTACCACTCTCTGGGTCCAAGCTCAAAGTCAATTCCCCAGCTATTGGACTGTGGCATAGTCGAGGCCACAGTTGGTCAATTGGAGATCATGGGACACCGGATCAAAGGCTTTTTTAATGTCCAGATATATGACATCAATCTCTTCTCCCTTGATATGTTCCCTGGTCATAGAAAGAAATGAGATTGGTCAGGCAAGACCTACAGGCAAGAAACCCAGGCTGGCTGTCCCTCAGGATGTTGCCATCAGCCAGCTTGTCAAGAATGGTCTCTTTAATTTTTTTCCCCCAAAATCTTTCCATAGATTGAGCTCAAACTGATTGACCTGTAGTTTCCCAGATCTACTTTCCTCCCTTTCTGGAAGATAGGCACCACATTGGACCTCTTCCAATCTTTGGGTATTTCACCTGAGCACCATGAGTTCTCGAGCATCCTTGCCAGTGGCTGAGCCATGATGCCTGCCAGCTCCTTAAGTACTCTGGGGTGCAAGCTGTCAGGACCAACTGACTGGAAGGTTTCCAGCCTCTCAAGGTGTTCTTTTACAAGGTCTACACTGATGCTGGATATAAATCACCCTCACTCTGTCTATCCCATATCATGTTAACCAGGCTAGTCCTTTTTGGCTGGTGAAAAACCGATGCAAAGTACCCATTAAGCAGGTTGGCTTTTTCTTGGGTGTTGGCCATCACTTGTCCCATTTGGTTTAGCAGCGGTCCAATGTTACCCTTGCTGTTCTTCTGACTCTTCACATATCTGAAAAAGGACTTTTTATTGTCCTTGATATGTGTATCCAGCTGGAGTTCAGTTGCAGCCTTATCCTTCCTGGTTCACTCCCTACAGATATGAACCAGGGCAGAGTACTCCTCCTTAGTGGTGATACCTGTCTTTCGTTCTTTGTAATCCTTTCTTTTTAGACTCAGGAGGTCCACAAGTTCCCTGCTGAACCAAGGGGGTTGTTGTGCCCTTTTGCTACCTTTTCTCTGAGATGCTTTCAGGATCTCTCCTTTAAGGAGCAACCAATCACCCTGAACTCCCCTTCCTGTCAAGTCATGGTCCCTTAGGACCTCAACAACAAGCCTCCTGAGCTTATCAAATCAGCTTTCCTAAAGTTGAGAACTTCTGCATTGCTGACTGACTTGCCAGCTTTGTGATGGATAGTAAAAGTGATCGGATCATGGTCACTGTCTCCCAGCTTTCCTTCAATTCTTAGGTTGCTGACTAGATCATCCACTTTTGCCAGTACCAGGTCCAGCAGCGCTTTACCTCCTGTCAGTCTATAGGTTTTGAAGACCCAGCTAGACAAACCTTTGGCTGGGATGATCTAGTTGGGGTTTGGCACTGCCTTGAGCAGGGGGCGGGACTAGATGTGACCTCCTGAGGTCCCTTCCAGCCCTAACTTTCGAAAAGTCTAACCTCACTTATGTTGGTGTGGGGTAGGGGTCTTTGCCCTATGCATAGTGTTCATAGTGTTCATATGTTCTTTCATTTTCAACTGAGAAAAATGTGGCATGTTGATTATGGATTAATGTGATGACGGATGTCTCAAGTCCAGTATCACCCATCGTTTAGGTAGCCCCTCCCCTCATCCCGCCTGCCACGACTTTGCTGTTATGTATGATTCGTGAGAGGGATTCAGTGGAGTTCTTTATCAGAGGGGTTCCCCGACGCGGGTGTACTCACAGTTGTCGCCTCTGTTGTTCCACGGGGCTCCACCACCCCTACACCCAGTCCACTAGCCAACTGATCACACGCTGGTAGTATGGTGGCCTGTGGTCCTCTGCAAGCTTGCTTGTCGTTGGTTTCCTCCAACTGTAGGGACCCAGGCGTAGCGGTATCACTTGGCCAGCCTGTCTTCTAATCTCACCGGCTCCTCGGCTAGCTCTGGCTGTCCTTCTTCCCTCTCCTTTCTAGAAATAATATTCCGCCTGGGCGGGGAGACTTCCCGGACTGACGTCTTGGACCCAGCGGCCACTAGGGACTTCTCCACCTGTCCCTGCCTCTGTTTCCCTTAGGGGCCGTGCTAATCCACACAGGGTGCCTCGTTGCTCCCCCTGCTTCCCTCCTCCCGAGAGGGACACTGGCTCTTCTCCGCTCCCTACCTGAAGTAGGACAGGGAGCTTCCTGCTACCTGCCTCTGGTAGAGGCTCCAAGCCTCCTCCTGCCTCTGCCAGAGGCTTCAAAACTTGTTCTAGCTTCTGCGTGGGTACAGCGCAGCCTAGCTGGTGCCTTTCCCAAGGGGGAGCAGCAGCACGCCAGACGTGCTGCCCGCCTTCTATCTCTCTCTCTTGCTCCCCCTCCCCACGGGTGCTGTCGGGGCATTTAAATTCTCCCACGGCGGCCGTGTCAGCTGCTGTGATTGGCTCAGCTGTTTCCCTCACCGGGAACAGCTGCTTAAATAACCAGCGTAATGCCGGCTCGTGCGGCTGTAATTGTGACTGCAGCTGCTGCCGCGGCCTCAGCTCTGACGACGCCGTCTCTCCCGGAGGTAAGTAACCCGCCTGGGGTTCTGTCTCGGGGTTGCGTCTGCCCCACAACCCTTCCTGGCCTCACCCTGTGCCTGTGATGGAGGCATGCCACCCTCACAATTGATATAAATGTTTGCCTTGTCTTGAGAAACCAGGTGTTCCTCTGATGGAACGGCTCTCCTTCTGTACGCATGTTGCTCCAGCCAACTTGAGCAGGAGCAGTGCTGTCTTATGGGTTGATGTGGGGAATCTTGTCCCTTAAGGGTTTTTTTCCTTTTTCTGTTAAAACCAAGAGCATTCTACATCGTTTGAAAAAGAAGTGAAAGACTGTGTCCCGTGACTCCGCCTCTAAGCAGGCATGTGTTTACGTTGGACATTTTCCTGTTCTCTTTGAAGCCAATGGAAGTTTGCCATTGATTTCGGTTGGACCAAGGTTTTGCCCTGCATGCACTTGCTGTTGTTTATCATTTCTCATTAGGTGATGGCCATAGCCACGCTGGCTGCTTGTTACAACAACAAAGAAGTATTTAGGGGTATAGTGAAGATTCGGAAGGAACAAGCTGTCACTCTGATGAGGGATGCCACCAACATGCAGGCTGTCAGAGCTATAATGTCCCAGTATTTGGAAGAGGTAAGTTGGGCAGCTTGCTCCAAATGATAGTCTTTCAGATGTAGATACTTTTTTTCAGCCCCTAGTGATGCATTTAGGGCTAAGTTGTTGACTCCACTTTAGACCTCTTCTAGACATTTAGTAACTGTCCTGGGTTCACTAATATAGCTGAAAACAATCTTGCTACAAAGGAGAGGACACCACCAGACAGCAACTAAAAATAACATCCTGGAATGCAACTTTTTCCTTAATACAGTCATCTTCTCATTGTCCAGTGTCTGTTCCACTGAAGCATCAGCACTTCCTCACACAGAAACTGCTCCTGTGTTTTGAAGGGACTTAGTTGTATCTGTTGTACAAGTGAAAGACACAGCTCCTTCACAATTGGGACAAAAATTAAATATTCAATAACCTCTCATGCACTGGTTTTAGGGACCTTGAGACAAACCCTACTTTCCTTGTGGGCAATAGCAAATGCTGCCCCTGAAGGTTGGAGCCACAGGCGTGAGGCTGCCTGTGCACCTTGCAGGCCTTTTCTCTCCCCCACCCCTGTAATGCCGTCGCTGGAGCCCAACTGCAAGCAGGCAGGGCAGGCTCGCACCGTAGTAACTGCTTGGCTCAAAGAGGCATGAACATCTGTAGGCAACAACCTCCTTCATTACATGTCAGTAGACATAGGCACCATGTGACATTGTAGATAGTTGCCTACGAAAGCTTCTGCCTCTCTGATCCAGTTAGTTTCCAAGGTACCATCCTGCCTTGGCTTGTGCCTGACTTCCAACTCATGTGGCTAACTACCTCTAAGGCCCAAGTGCTTTGCAATCCTCAACATTCAACATTTGCTCTCCCCACACCCTCTTCCCCCCACCCCTCAGCTGGCAATAAGGCCACCCATAGGAAACTCCATCAGTTCATGGGCAGCAGCTGTTTCTATCGGTTGAGTGTCCCATAGTTTTCCGTGTCTTGCTTGTTAAAACATAAAACAAGTCTGTGTGTTGGGCCTTATTTGGTGACCTATTTTTTCTTTGGGGGCAGCTTGTGGTTTTGTGTTGTTTTTGTATGTCTTTTCCCTCATTGCCTGAAAGAGCATCATCCCTGTGTCAGCCCAGGCCTCAGAATTACTCGAGAAAAATCCAGCCTTCTTTTCTGAACAAAGAGCAGATTTTTCTAGGCAAGGCCACATCCTTTGCCTTGTCGGGTGTGTGGGCTAGAGTTGGTGTGAACGGTCACCAAAATCTTTCCAGGTTTTGGTGACCGTTCACACCAACTCTAGCCCACACCTCCAGGTCAGGGACCTGGAGACAGACAGTCAGTGCTGTGCAGGGTGCCCCAGCAGTGTGCACTTGCCTGATCCCTTATGCAAGCCTGCACCTCCAGCCCCTTTGGAGCTGGCTGAGATCTGTGCATCACCTGGTCCGATGTGCTGGGGTTGCCTCTAGAATTACCTCCTCACCAGACGGACACCTGAGCCCTGGGGGGCAGGACCAGGAGCAGTGGTCTAAAGTTGCAGCCAGCAAACCCTAGGTTGATAATAAATAACTTCCTCACTATGAGGGTGGTCAGGCACTGGAAGAGGTTGGCCAGAGGCTGTGGAGGCTCCATCTTTGCATGGTTTCAAGAGCAGCTTAGACAGGCCCTTGGCTGAGATGGTTTGGTATGGGATGATCCTGTCTTGCGCAGGGGGCTGGACTAGATGACCTCACATGGTCCCCTCCAGCCCTTCTTTCCTATGATCCTATGACCCCATATTGTACTATCAAAGCCTTCTCAGTTAGGAACAGTTGAAAAGGAGGCATTCAAAGGGTGATGGGGGACAAGTGAAACCTTGTTCATATGGCTAACTACTAAATAAGCCAATAATAGTGGGAAGCATGCAGATAAATGCTCAGACAAAGCAGATTACTTACTGTGTGGTATCTGGGACACTATGATGGGACATCCATGAGCTTCCTCTCCATTGATGTGGAATCTGTGCAGTGGATCTTGGTATTCAGGAAGAGGCTGTGTTGGTTGGGGCAGCTTAGTCCTTTATGCCCTTGGATGCAGATGGGAGGGTGAGGGCATGTTGGGTGTGCGTACAGCCTGTGATGGGTGCTGCTGGTGAAACATTTCTGGCTTTGCACACAATGGGAGCATGCACGCCCAGTGGGATTTTTGTGGATAGAGACCTGCCAAGGTACCCCGTTGCTGCAGTAACCCACCCAACTGCCGCAGTAACCCAGGAACTCACCTCTTGGGCTTTTGCACCTTGCTTAGGAGCCTGTTCCAAATCTGAGCCCATCTGTTATCACCCACTGGTTTCACTGATTTTCACTAGTGCCTGGCTGTCCTGCTCTCACAGTGCCAAGGCTTATGATGGGATACAGCATGGTGAATGTACATGCTGTAATGTAAAGGGATTTGAAATGGTGTTAACAGGGAACTAAGAACTGTTTTATTGGACATCTGATCTATTGCTGCTTATACATTTCATTTAAATAGTCTTCTGTGGTTTTATTGGACCTCTGATTCTGTAGTCTTATTGGACATCTGATCTATTGCTGCTATTATGCTTCATTTAAATAGTCTTCTGTGCAAGGCTGACATTACCCTAAAGCATAAACTTTTGCCCAAAACTATGTAACTCTGCCAGGTTTTTGGTGTGCAAGTGTCTTGAACTTCATCATAGACCAAGCTTTAAATAGTATCCACAACCCAATGCTTAAGGTGTGGGAGAAAAATGCTGTCTTCATTGTTGAAGGGGAAATGTGCAACCAGAAGCCTGCTAATGTGGTGGCCACGATGTAAATGTGTCAAATTGGCCATATGGCTATTAATGCCTAATAGTGTCCTGTTTGAGTAGACTCAGCATCCCACTGGTGACGTGGTCCTTGTGAAGGAGACACCATTTCACAGTGGAGGGGCTATCCCATGGGGTGGAGCATTCCTGTTCCCTTACTCACAGGTGTGCTCTTCCTTTTTCAGATTTATCAGAAAATCCCAAGCATGGACCCTTCTTCTAACAAGACCAAGGAGATCATTACCTCTCTTCAGAAAATGATTCTGCGCCATGGCACAATGGTGTCCCATAATGGTTACTCTAGCATCTTCCTGAAAGGTGCCGTGCTGTTGGCAGTGCTGGGCTGGCAGTATCTGAGTGCGATGTCAAAGGTGTCAAAGGAATGCACCCAGGCCCGAGAGAACTGAGGGCGGCCATGGGGGAGATCACAGGTCGGTGGCTGGGCAATGTTTTGGGTTGTGTACTTTGTCTCTTTCTTTTTGGGGTGCTGTGCTGCAGGCTTCCTGGCCACCATGTGACCTCTGAGACTGATGCTGTGAATGGTGTCTGGAGGTGTCACTTGGCCCAGAAATACTGAACATAAGAATGGCCATTTACTGGGTCAGACCATAGGTTCATCCTGGCCAGTACCTTGTCTAATGGGGTGCATACAGGAGTTCTGGAAATCTTTTAGGGAGGTGCTATAACTATGGTGCTTTAGACAAAGCGCCATGAGTTAGACCACCATTGAATCCAACAGGTGTTCCCCTCTTGGGTGAGGGGGGCTCAGAGCTTGCCTCTAGTGTCCCAGGTTAGCAGGAGGGCTTAAATGGGGCTGCTGGACCACTCCTTTCCCAGCCCTGCCCCCCCATATCAGCCCATGACTGTCAGAAATGGCTGAGAAGGACAAGGGGGATGGAGCCCATCTTCTTCAGTTGGTGCCCCACTTCCATGCCCCTACCCAACTACTCCTGCTGCTGTTTCTTAATGGGTACTGACTGCTGCCATGGTAATGCTTATGGGGCGGGTGGCAGGGACCCCACACTGCCATGCCTCACCCAGCTCCCCCCAACACCCCAGCAGGGGTAGCTGGGCTCGACTTATGGGACTTATGGGGGGGCTCCTTCCCCCCCCCACCCGCAGCTTGAGGCAAAGCAGCCACAAGACTACTGTTTTCAAGACCCGTGGGTGGGGGAAGGAACGGAGTCCCCTACCTTGTGAAACCTGCCCAGCTATCCCTGCTGTTGCCTTGTGGTGCAGGGAGCTGGGCCAGGCCTGAAAGAGGGAGAGGGGTGACTCTGTTTCTTCCCCACCCCAGCAAGTTAAGTTTTCATGTTATTGGCCATTTTAAAAATGCTTTGCATCCATGAATATTTGCTGGGTTACAGTTACAGAGGACTTTTGGGGACCTCACCCCACATAAAATGTACCTCCTTACACCCCCACAGTGGCAGAAAATGGATGCTGAAGCGGAGAGTAAACTGGAGATATCAAAGGTTTTATCCACTGATCCTCTATCACTTCCAGCCTGCAGCATTTCAGGTTGAGGAAGTTCTGTTTCAGAGGCTGTCCCCCTGACTCCCGTGCTCCGTAGCTACTGATGCCCCTTTCCTCCAGGAATTCATCTAGCCCCGTTCTTGTGTTGCACACTGGCTACTAAGCCATGGCTGCCCTCCCCATGTCAGCAATGCCAGTGTCATTGAGATGAACAAGTTCTATAAAATGGTTTGACTCTGAACTTTGCATCATTGGTGATGGATTGCCTGCCTCCTGGCTAGGATACTTTTTACATGGCAGCTCTAGTTGCCTTTACATTTCCTGGGATTTTGAATCCTCTTTCACATGACAAGCTGTGTGATGCAGTATTGTGTTCTCCCAACTCCACTTCTGCCCTGTGTGTATGATCTTATTCCCCGTTGCTCAGCAGCTGAGAAGATAGCAGTGTTTCCAGCTAGCGACAGGAAGCTGACACGTCCTATGACAGATGAAATCTTAAGGACACAGGGCAAAGCTCTGGCTGGCTGCTTACCTAATATTGGTGGTGGACCTAACACACTGAGATGAGTGGGCAAGGTCTCTGGCTCCCACCCTTGTAGTCAAGGACTGTACAGAGATGTTAGCCTGAACTGTTAGAGCTTTTATCATGAATTGCTTCAGTTCTAAGATGCAGTGATATTTTTAAGTGCTCCTGTTTTGTTTTTGAATGGCCTGAATGCCAGCAGATCACAGTAAAGTGTACAGACATCATTTGCAATGCTGATTATTTCCCCCCACCGCCTGGACTGCTGTGAGGGGAGTGGTGAGGGGAACCCGGTTGGTTCAGTAGTGCTTCCACCTGCCTTCTCCTGCCAAACCTGGTCTGAACAAAGCCATGATGGACCAAGACCACTTGCCTGGCACTGCCAGCAGGTGACGGGCGTCACCAGCCTGCATCTATATGGGAGCGTGTTCACCCAGGAACAGGAGAGACACCTGGGATGGACACTTTCCTCTAGTCTGGCTGCTCATTTGCACACAGAGCTGTTCCTAACAGGCTGATCTTGGGGACCGTCACTTATCCAAAGGCTGAACCATTGGTGGCACCAGCAGCATCTTAAAGCCCAGAATCATGGGCTCTCACTGCCACCACCTGCTGTTAGGGCCTGGACTGAGCTACATCTTGTTTCCATTAACTGCTGTTGGAAAAGGCGCCTGCTACCCAACCACAAACAGCTCATTCTCTCTTTTTACATCTGTTCTGATGTGCTAAAGTAAATCTTGACTGCTCTTTAGAGCCAGGAAAATTAAGCATCTGCTGTGGTAGCAAGAGCAAGGGCCCTGATGCCTGGCTTTAGCAGGCCATGACATGACTGCTATGCACAATATCCCTTGTCTGTGAACATTTGAGGTCTGTTGCCTTTATAAAACTCCCTACAGCACTGAAATGCCCTGGGAACCTAGCAAGGATGGCCAGGTATGTATGTACTTTGAAGTAAGCTGTGGTTAAAACAAACACTCTCTAACTCTGTACATCCTCCTGTCTTGCCAAGAATAAACTGATTTCTTTGCAAAAGAAGCACTGTTGTATTCATTTGGGATATACAGGGGTAGCTAGCCATGTTAGGCTGGAATCAGGCAGAAGGCAGGGCAGGGTGGCACCTTAGACACCAACTAGTTTAGAGGGGTATAAGCTTCTGTAAACAGCTTAATTCAGTCACCAGCCATAAAAAGCTGCTTCCAATCTTTAAAAATGCTGAGGCAATCTGTGAGGTGCAATACTTACACAGTAGTCATCTTCGGTGTAGTAGAGTTAGAGTGCTGGAAGAGAAAGTGGTGCTTGAAAGCTTGGCCAACAGCTCTCCCAGCCGTCCAGTTAGTCCAATAAGAGATCTGCCTTGGGGAGCATTTGCACTTTGAGGGTGCAGGCAGGGACTTTTTCCATCGACTAACAGCTGAGGCTGCTCTAGATTAGTTTCCTGCAGTGTCCAACCACTGAAGAGGCTGGTGAAGAAGATGGTCTGGGCATAACAGCATCCTCTTCCCTCCTCATCCCTGACCTTGGTGCCCACCAGCATGCCCACTTCACTTTGGAGAAGGCTGCTTGCACTGGGAGGCACGGGCTTGTCAGAAGGTGTCCAATAAGCAGATGCTGAAGGACGAGCTTTTGCTCCAGTGGGCTTCAGTGGGACTGTGTGAAATTTCACCGGGTATAATGTTTTGACACTGTTTCAACTCATTTCGAGCTCGTAACAGTGAAATCAAAATGAAACAAAGGGCTTTGAAACAGCCTGAAAATTAAACAAGGGCAGTCGAAACATTTCAAAAGTTTTGAAATGTCTCTAGTTTCTAAGCCGGCAGCGAGGTGGTGGAAGACAGGAGAGATCCAGGGCTGTGATCAGGCTGGGGAAGGGAGCTGGCAGTATCTGAGTGCAATATTGCAGGTATTGGAGGTGTGCATCCAATCCAGAGACAAGTGAAGGCTGGCATGGGGGACAGCGCAGGTTGGCGGTTGGGCAATGTTGTGGGTTATGTGCTTTTGTCTCTTTCCTGTTGGAGTGCTGTGCAGCAGGCTTCCTGGCCAGCATGTGACCGTGACCTCTGAGAGTGATGCTGTGAATAGGTTGGGAAGTCTGGAGATGTCACTTGGCCCAGGAATACTGAACATAAGAACAGCCATTTACTGCATCAGACCAGAGTTTCGTTCTGCCCAGTAGCCTTTCATGCAGGATGTGTACAGGAGTTCAGGCAGCCTGTCAGGGAGGCACTATAACTATGTGCTTTACACAAAGCGCCATGAGTTAGAGCACCATTAAACCCAACAGGTGTTCCCCTGATGGGTGAAGGCGGCTTGGAGCCTGCCTACGTGGGCTCAGGCCAGCATGGGGGGTAATCCCGAAGTCTCCGAGGAGGCTGCTGAACCACTCTACTCCCCAGCCCCAGTCAACAGCAAATGCCAGCAGTGGCTAGGGAGGATGGGGTAGACAGAGCCCTCATACCGCGTGAACCCTGCCCTCCCCCCCCCCCCCCACAACTTCCCCTGCAGGGGAGGCAGCCACAAGGATTTTATTTTCAAGAGCCTTGGGTAGGGGGAGGAATGGAGAGTGCCCCCCATTTGCATGGGCCCAGCCCAGCTACCCTGCTGCAGTCTTGTGGGGAGCTGGGTCAGGCCTATGAGGGGAGGGGGGCTTTGTCCCCCCTCCCCCCCCGCCCCCCGGTCCCAGTGAGACAAACAAGCTGCATAGGACTGTCTGTGTTGGACCTTTTCTTCATCGGTTACAGTTTCCCTGCCTTCTGCCCCAGAGATTTTTATATCAATGATCAAGTTGCCTTTGTGTTGCTTGGAAGTTGGACTCCCTGTTCCCATAAAAGCTGTGTGACGTGGGCCCTGCATTCTTCCGACTCCTCTTCTGCCCTGTGTGTGTGTTGTTATTCCCCGTTGCTCATCAGTTGGAGAAGATCGCAGTGTTTCCAGCTAGCGACAGGAAGCCGAAACCACCTACGACAGATGAAATCTTAAGGACACAATGCAAAGCTTAGGATGACTTCTGACTGTTTCCCTAATATTGGTGGTGAGCCTAAAACACTGAGATGAGTGGGCGAGAGTATGCTGTACATCCCACCCTTGTAGGAAAGGATTGGGCAGAGATGTTAGCCTTCACTATTAGAGCTTTTACTATAAGGAGCTTTATGTTTAAAGTGCAGTGACACTCCTGTTCTCTTAAACTCCTGTTAAAACACTCCTGCTTTTTTTGGATTTTTTTTTGTCTTTTTGAAAGGCCCCAAGTGGCAGCAGATGTCAGCAGAGCAGCTTGTACAGACAGAGCTGACATTTTTTCCCCCTGGCCGCTGTTCAAGGAGGGAGGGAACCCGGTTGTTCAGTAGTGAATGCATCCGCCCGCCCCCTCCAGCAAGGCTGGTCTGAACAAAGCCATGTTGGAGCAAGCCCGTTCGCCTGGCACTGGCAGCAGGTGACAGGCTTCCCCGGTCTCAGTCTCTATGGAAGTGTGTTCAGCCAGGGACAGGAGAAACACCTGGGATGGACACTTCCCTCCACAGACCTGTTCCTCAGTAGCACACACAGCTGTTCCTATTCACCTGATGAAACTTAGCACTTTGGCAATAGGAGATGTCTGTTGGAGGTGGGACCTCGAAGCTTTCACGCTACAGTTCAGAGCCAGTCGTGTGGCAATGGGCTTATCTAATCCAAAGGCTGTCTCGTTGGTGGCTCACCTTCCCCAGAAACATCTTAAAGCACAGAGTCACGTGCACTTTTGCTACCTATTAGAAGGAGTTAGACTGAGATCCTGGCCCTGGACAAGGTCTTGGGCTCAGTCCAGGGCAATGCAGCCCTTGGCAATGCTATGGGGCAGGATGGGGCCACCAAGCTCTGCATAGTGACCCCGGGCTTGGGGCCGGGCAGGGCGTGAGAGGGGTCCTTGTGTCTGTGCCAGGCTGGGAGGGGCACCTGGGATGCAGGAGTGTCCATGTAGGGCAGGGGCCAAAGGGGCTCTGGGGTCACAGACACCCTCACACGAGTCCCATGCAAGCCCTTTATGAAATCCAGGATTGAGACCTGTTCCTGCCCATGCCGCTGCCAGCCTATCCATGTGGGCTGAGCGGCTGTGCCACTAGCCCATTGGCTTGCATCTTCCCCCACTCCTGTGTCCATACATCAAGCCTGGCTGTTGGAAATCACTTCCTGCTCTATTTGCTTCTAGGGATACCTTGCTTCAGACCGTCCCCCTCTGCCCGCTCAGGAAAAGGCACCTGGCCGTGGCAGTGTGCAGGTGATCCCACATGCCCAGGCTGGAGTAGCAAGTAGCTCTGATAGCAACCAGCGCCCTGGGTGCAGGCAGGAATTGATCCCACCTCTGCTCCCACGTGTCAGGGCCCAACACTTGGACTATCCTTTCCACTCAGGCTGGGTGGAGCAAAAGGCATCCTTCAGCATCTGGCTACTGGGCGCCTTCTGACACACCTGTGCCTCCCAGTGCAAGCAGCCTTCTGCAAGGTGAAGTGGGCATGCTGGTGGGCACCAGTGAGCAGACTGGGTCAGGGGTGAGGAGGGAAGAGGATGCCGTTCTGCCTCAACCATGTCCTTCACCAGCTTCTTCAGTGGTTAGACAGACTGCAGCAAACTACTCTAGAGCAGCCTCGGCTGTTGTAGCCTATGGGGAAAGTCCCTCCCTGCCCCCTCAAAATGCAAATGTCCCCCAAGGCACATCTCTTATTGGGCCAGCTGTACAGCTGGCAGAGCTGTTGGACAAGCTTTCCGGCATGGGGTGCCCTTTCAATGCTTTAGCCCTACTACACCCAAGGAGACCACCTCGCAAGCAGTGCATCTCACATGCTGCCTTTGAGTGTGGGAGCAGCTACTTCATGCTTCATGGCTAAATGATGTTACCTGCAAAAGTTTATGCCTTTCTGAACCACCTAGTCCTTAAGGTACTACCCTGCCTTCTGCCTGACTTCAGACTAAGGGCACTTGTACACGTGACGGGGGTTTATTTCTCCATCTTATGTCCCCTAAATTGACAGAGTGGGCTTTAATTATTACTCAGAACTCAAAACTGCTCAAAAATATTATAAATTGCTCCATGCGCTATTCAAAGTTAAATACTGAAGGGGACGCTGCATAACAATCCACTCCACTGACCTCTTACTACTAGATCATAGCAGAGGGCTCCTATAGCTCACAGACCGCTGATATGTGCAGATCAGCGACACTTGTGGCCGATCAAGCTACATTGCGTGCAGGGAGTTCCAGGTGTTAGCAGCAGTGAGCCATTATCACCTATCATTTTGTACAACGGGTGCATCTGGGGGATAATTTGGGTCAGACTATGGATTTCAGTGGTGTTGTGTAGGGAAAGGTCACTTGGGCAGATGGTGTGAGTGTCGGTGCTAAGGAACAGCTCACACCTGTATAGGCATGCATAACTTACAAGTCAAGATGTTGTTGCATGAAAAGGTCCCATGCTCTCATCTGTGGTCAGAAAGCATCTGGCATAGCAACCCCTCTCTCAGTGGCTGTGATAATGCGACCTATGAAGACATGAGGTGTGAGAACCTGACTCTTGCACTAACCACTCCACCCTGAATTCAGGGTTCGGGTGTGTAAGTGTTCTGCTGAGTGCCCACCATTGTATACCACTGAGGGCAACAGATATAAAAAGGTGGCGCATGATCAGAGGTCAGGGAAGCAGACCCTACAATGACAGGCTGAGAGCCCTGGGGCTCTTTAGCGTGGAAAAGCGCAGGCTCAGGGGTGATCTGATGGCCACCTACAAGTTTATCAGGGGTGATCACCAGTATCTGGGGGAACGTTTGTTCACCAGAGCGCCCCAAGGGATGACGAGGACGAATGGTCACAAACTACTACAAGATCGTTTCAGGCTGGACATAAGGAAGAATTTCTTTACTGTCTGAGCCCCCAAGGTCTGGAACAGCCTGCCGCCGGAGGTTGTTCAAGCGCCTTCATTGAACACCTTCAAGATGAAACTGGATGCTTATCTTGCTGGGATCCTATGACCCCAGCTGACTTCCTGCCCTTTGGGCGGGGGGCTGGACTCGATGATCTTCCGAGGTCCCTTCCAGCCCTAATGTCTATGAAATCTATGAAATCTATGAAACCAGGGAGATGCCTCAAGCCCAGCTCCTTCTCAAGGCCTGGCAGGGATGCTGCAGACTGAGCCATTGCAGTAGGCTGTTTTGCCCATTGCTGTGGAAGAACTTGTCACTGCAGCAAACCAGGCTCCAAAACTCCTGCTGCTACTTGTCTCCACGGGGCGGGGGAACAACCAGACGGGCTCAGGGCTCAGTCTTGTTCTGGCCAAACTCGCCCTTGCTCTCAGCTCATCCACCCATGGAAAAAAAGCACTATAAGTAAGGTTGTATATAAAAATAAAAAAACATCCTTTTATTGTGATGCTAACAACACTTCTTGCCAATCCCTCCTTTGCCCAGTACTCAAGTGGGGCCACAAAGCTGCCCTCACTTGCTAAACCTGGGCTTGAGCAACAGAAAGCCCTAGCTCCTTCCCCTATATACATGTTAATTAATACAGTTCTAATTGCCTAATTTGGGCTGCCCTAGTCTGCTTTAAATTTAATCCTCATTCGTGGTTAATTCAGACTGGAGCCAATTTTAATTTGGACTGCAGACATCTACGTGTATAGAGTAATGGCTGTAGTCCAGATTAAACCTAGAAAGACATACTGTCTATAAACGGTGCGGATGGACACACCTGCTTTCCTGACCTGCCCCACCTCACCCAGCACCATGGTTTTATTCCTGTGTCACTGTAAAGGGACGGCAACCAGGCTCCAATAATTTGGTTCCTCAATGCTTAACTGTTGCTTCCACCTTTACTAAGCCCCTGCCCTGCTGGGGCTTTTCCCTGTAACCACCCAAAGTCTCTGCAGGGAGATGTGCAGAATAGCCTGCACGCTGCCCAATCCCACAGCGCCCCAGGGGCAGGACTGCTGGGCTCTTGAGGACGATGAAAAACTAGGTGGGGAGGTGGCTTCAGTGTGTACAAGCAAAAGAGTTGTGCCAATAAAGGATTCTCCCGTCTCTTGGGCTCCTGTCCAGTGGAGGGGAAGGTAGGTCACTGCTGGTGGTCATTGTAGAGCAGGCCTCATGCGTGTTTGCCTGCTCATTGAGGAAGTGGGGAATTTCTGCAGTTCCCAGGCTTGCTTCTCTCTGAACCGCACATGATGCCTCCTGGAAAGGGGGGAGCTGTACCTGCACAACCTGCAGAGCATGTACACCCTGTGGGCTCTACTTGGATCCCTTGTAACCGCACTAGTGGTGCACACTACTGCCCTGCTCGCTCAGGACCCCCAGAGAAAGCGCGGGGGAGCAAAGTCTCTGCAGGGGTATGTGCAAACCTGCCCAAATGCTGCCGGAGCACCAGGAGCCCCCTGGGGCCAGATGCTCCAAGTAAGTGGCAGCCTGCCTGCCCTGCCAGTGGGCCTGGATCCTTTCAGATGGCTCAAGGACAACCGATAGGTGCTGTTCAAATGCTCTGATCCAGGCATTTCCTTGAGGGGAAGCCCAGGGTCAAATCTTTGCCCTGGATCATGGCTGTAATCCTTTACTGCAGGGAACTGCCTTGACTTGGCTATTCGGTAATCTGGAACAGGACACCGCTGGACTCTTAGGGATGATCATAATCTAGGTTTAGGCACTTCACTAAGTATGGAGGTGCCTTCCTGGCTTGTATATATGGGGTCAGGCCAGCTCCTTTGCTGCTTCTAGCCACTGCTCCTGTCTCTGTACATCAAGCCTAGCTGTAAGAAATGATTTTCTGCTCAGTTTGCTTCTGGGGATACCTTCCTTCAGACCCTCCTTCTCTGCCTACCTCAGTAAAGGGCACCTGGGCATGGAAGTGTGACTCCACACTCCTAAGGTGGAGCAACAAATGCCTCTGACAACAGCCAGTGCCCTGGGGTGCAGGAAGGAATTGGCCCTATCTCTGCTCCCAAGTGTCAGTGCCCAAACACTTGGACCATCCTACCCACTGAAGCTGTGCAGAGCAAAACTCATCCTTCAGCATCTGGCTACTGGGCACCTTCTGACACACCTGTGCCTCCCAGTGCAAGCAGCCTTCTGCAAGGTGAAGTGGGCATGCTGGTGGGCACCAGTGAGCAGACTGGGTCAGGGGTGAGGAGGGAAGAGGATGCCGCTCTGCCCAGACCATGTTCTTCCAGAGTCTCTTCAGTGGTTAGGGGACACTGCAGCCAACTAATCTGGAGCAGCCTCAGCTGTTGTTAGTCCCCACCCTCACAATGCAAATGCTCCCCACAGCAGATCTCTTACTGGACCAACTGTACAGCTGGGAAAGCTGTTGGACAGTCTGTCAGATACTGAGTGTCCTGCCACCTACTAAACCAAAGATGACCAGTTTGTAAATATTGCACTTCACGGGCTGTCTCAGCATTTCCAAGGGGTGGGAACAGCTTCTTACTGGCTCAGTAATGTTCAAGCATAAGCTTCATGTTGCCTACAGAAGCTTATGCCTTTCTGCACTAGTTGGTATCTAAGGTGCCACCCTGTCCTGCCTTCTGCTTCACTTCAGACTAATAATAAAACAGCACTTTTGTTGCAAAGAAATCCGTTTATTCTTGACAAGACAGGAGGCTGTACAGAGTTAGAGGATGTTTGCTTTACCCATAGCTTAGTTCACAGGACATACGCTCCTAGACATCCTTGCTGGGTTCACAGGACGTCTCAGTGCTGTGGGGAGTTTTAGAAAGCCAACAGACCTCAAATGTTCACAGAGGAGGGATGTTGTGCATACCAGTCTTGCCATGACCCGTGAAAGCCAGGCTTCAGTGCCCTTGCTCTTGCTATCACAGTGGATGCTTACTTGTGCTGGCTCTAAACAGATTCACTTTAGCACATCAGAACAGACATAAAAAGAGAGAACAGGCTGCTCCTGGTAGCAGAAGCTTTTCATGGAAAGCAAGATGTAGCTCAGTCTAGATCCTAACAGTAGGCAATGGCAGTCAGAGCCCATGATTCTGGGCTTTAAGACGCTGCTGGTGCCACCAGTGCAAAGGCCTGTGGATGAGTGGACACCAGGATTAGCCTGTTAGGAATAGCTGTGCATGCAACTGAGAAGCAGGACTACAGGACAGTGTCTGTGCACCCAGCAAGCAGTCCTGGTCCAACATGGCTTTGCTCAGACCAGACGGGGCAGGGCAAGGTGGGTAGGATCACTACCGAACCGACCGGGTTCTCCTTACTCCCTGAACAGCAATGCTGGGGTGGAGGGGTAGGGGGGAAATCCGCATTGCAAATGCTGTCTGAGATCTGCTGGCATTTCAGACCTTTCAAAAACAAACAAACAAAAAAAAAACAGGAGCCTTTTAAGAAAATCATTGCACCTTAAAACATGTGATTCATGATAAAAGCTCGTATGGTTAAGGCTGACATCTCTGCACAGTCTTTTAGTACAAGAGTGGGCTGTCGAGATCTTTTCCACTCATCTCAGTGTTTTAGGACAACCACCAATACTAGGCAGAGTCAGAAGTCAGCCAGAGCTTTGCCCTCTGTCCTTAAGACTTCATCTGTCATAGGAGGTGTTACCTTCCTGTCGCTAGCTGGAAACACTGCTATCTCCTCCAATTCCCAAGCAAGAGGGAATAAGAACATGCACACAGAGAAGAAACGGAGTTGGGAGAACACAAGTCCCACGTCACGCAGCTTTTTATGGAAATAGGGCATCAAAATCTCAAGCAAAGTAAAGGCAACTTCAGTTTCCATGTAAAAAAAAATATCCTAGCCAGAAGGCAGGGAAACCATCATTAAGGAAGACAAGGTCAGACTTATAAACAGTTCTCTGGAAACTGTACATCCCACTGACACCAGCATTGTTGACATTGGGAGTGAAGCCATGGCTTAGCAGTCAGCGTGCCACACAAAAAGAGGGTTTGGATGAAATCTTGAAGGAAAAGGACAGCGGTAGCTATTGAGCACAGGAGTCAGGGAGATAGCCCCTGAATGAGAACTTCCTAGATCTTAAATGCTGGAGGCTGCAAGTGAGAGAGAAACAGTGGATAAAACCCTGGACGTACCCGGTTCACACTGCCTTTCAGCATCCATTTTCTGCCACTGTGGGGGTGGTACAGGAGTTCCTTTTTTCATGGGACACCTGTCAGAGGCTGTACACACACATCTAACATGCCACCCTCCTCCCACCCGCATCCAAGGGCATTAGGGGCTAAGCAGCCCTGACCAACACTCAGCCCCTTCCTCAATACCAAAACCCACTCCAAGGACTCCACATCCATGGGAAGGAGCATCATGAATCCACATGGACAAGTTCCTGTCAGAGTTCAAGGTAGCATGGTAAAAGTAACCCGCTTTGTGTGAGTATTTATCTGCATGGTTCACACTACTAGGGGCTCACTAGCCATTAATCATGTGAACATGATTCCTCTGGAGACCATAGGTCTAAATCTGTCTTGCCACACCCTCCAACCCTCCTTGAAGGCTTCCATCACAAGTACTTTGATAGTACAGTAGTGCATCATAGGATCACAGAAAAGCATGGCTGGAAGGGACCACATTAAGGAAAAAGTTACATTCCCAGACTTTACTATTTTAAGCTGCTGGTGGGTGGTGTCCTGTCCTTGGCTGCTAGACTGCATTCAGCAATATTAGCTGACACAGGACACCTACTAAATGGCTGGAAGAGCTCTAAGGTGGATTCACCAACTTAGCCCTACCAGTGTATCACTATGGGCAGAAAAATGAATGGTTACATTTGAAGAAAAACAAAAATCAGTCAGAACAACCACCCAACTTACCTCTTCCAAATACTGGTACATAATAGCCTTGAAGGCCTGCATGTTGGTGGCATCTCACATCAGAGTGACAGCTTGTCCCTTCCAAATTTTCACGACACCCCTAACCACACCTTTGTTGTTGAACTGAGCAAGACAATCTCTCTAGAAAATAAAAAGGATGCTTGTTTGCACAAGAGCCTGTGTCCTTGCAGAGACCTAGCCGCTGTACATATCCCCTTGTGAGTGGGGGCACACCCAGTGTGTAAGAGTGAGGGTCTCATTAGCAGTGATCAATGGGACACCACCGGTGTCCTCCACATACTTGTGCCTCCAGCCCGGGTCTGAAGGATGGATGGAGCTGCCCCAACAATATCCCTGTTTCCTCACTACACTACTCACCATGCAAGGACTTCAAAGTAGGAAGAATGGAGAGTGAATCATGGGGGATGTAGGGAGATGGTCCGTGTGGAAAGAACAGCAATTACTGTACACATAAGGAATCTCATCCTCCATGCAATAGCTTGCACATGTTGTGGAGCCTTTAGGGTATCCTCTCACAGTGCTGGTGAAGTAATTTGCAGGATAAAAAACAAGCCATGTTCACAAAGGAAGATGGAAGTGGCATGTAGCCACAGGTTGGGATGAGACATCTTCACAGTTGGACAAAGACACATTTAAATCCTCCAAAGGGATCACGTCGGTAGCTGGGCTTTGGAGATGCCTTGCAAAAATCGTAGCCACTGGATAATGAGGATCTCAGAGATCCCCAGATTGGCAGCTGCATGGCTGAAATGGCAATTAAGTGTGCTCACAACAAGTTCACAGTTAACCTGGTTTGCTAAAGATACAAACAGAAGCTTTATTTGTCAATCAGTGGAAGGGCATGCTCCAACAATATTCAAGCTATGGCCAGTGCACATATACAAATGGGAGAAATATGGGGAATAATCAAGATGAGCTGAAAGCTGCAGCCTGTGGAAATAACTATGATCCGACTGGCATCACACAGACAGCTCTCATGATGGAAATGTTGACATGGAGGGTTACGCTGTTTTGGAAGGACAGGGTTGGGCGAAAAAGTGGCAAACATGCATACACTTGTTCCCTGGTTGAGTTGGAAGAAGATGGCAAGGCAGAATGCATCTGGGTGAAGATCAGGACTCATGGTAGAGGTGATGTCTTTTATTAGACCAACTAGATTTTTGCAAATATATATATATATATATATATTTATTCGGCCGCAAACACCCTTCTTCAGGCATTGGAGAAAAGATCACAAAAATTCTCTTGGGTAGAAATGAAAGTTCATATTTCATAGGAGAGTTGAAGGTGGTAAAACCTTCTGTTTGGTAGAGTTTGTTTTATGCAGAGCATGCTCAGAGAAAAGTTGGAATAGTCTGTTTACCTCAAAGTTGTTTGGGGGCAAGCAGGATGTAGTCATATTTGTCTCTGGTTATGGCGTTTCCTATTTCGCAGAAGAGGAAAAAGATGAAAAGCTCTTCTGGGCTGGGATTCCTTATGTGGTGAGGCATCTCTAGGCTCTGTGATAAGCAAATGACCTTGAACAAAGGCAGGAGCAGGGTCTCGGGTTTCAGGTGGTAAAACGTGTTTCCTCCTTGTAAAATTATGAAGATTTCATTAAAAAAAATTACGAAGATTTCATTTCAGGGTGTAGATGAGAGGTGAAAGATGCAGCACTGCTATAAAGGTGAGGATTTATTATAGGCCACCAAATTAAGAAGAGGACGTGGAGGAGGCACGCTTCAAGCAGGTGACAAATCTATCCAAAAGCTATGAGACGGCACTGACAGGAGACTTCAATTTTCTGGACATCTGGTGCAAGAACAGCATAGACAAGCATAAAATGGCAAGCCAGTTCCTAACACATGGAGGACAACTTTCAGTTCCAGAAAGCGAAGGATACAAGGAGGGGTGCATCTGTCTTGGATCTTGTCCTGACCACCAGGGAAGACCTGGTGGAGAACGTGAAGGTGATGTGTAACTAGGGAGGAAGAGATCAGAATATCCTTGAATTCCAGGTCCTGGCGCAGGGAAAGCATGAGGTTAGCACAATTATTCTGCTGAATTTCAAACAGGCAAATTTCATTTGACTCAAAGAGCGACTAGACATGGTGTCCTGGCAGGGATAGACTGAAGGATAAAGGCACCCAGGAGGGCTGGGAGTTTCTAAGGGGCACAGTATTGGAAGCCCAACAAGAAACTGTCCCAGCACGATGGAAACACAAAAAGAAGGGACCATTGTGGCTGCAAAAGAGACAGTAAGAGACCTTTTGTTTGGCCTGAATGAATTCAAGTCAGCAGGGCAAGATGAACTTCACCCTGGGTACTGAAGGAACTAGCAGAGAAGATCTCTGAGCCCTTGGCAAAGGTTTCATGAAGTTGTGGGAGACTGGCCAGGTACCAGAGGACTTGAAAAGAGCTGATGTAGTGCCTCTCTTTAAAACCAGACAAAAAGGAAGATCCAGGGAACTACAACCAGTTTGCCTCACTCCAATAGCCAGGAAGTTACTAGAGCACATCCTAGGAAAGGCCATTTGCAAGCTTCTGGAGAAGGAAAGGCTGATGACAAAGAGCCAGCATGGATTTACTAACAACAAATCACGTCACACTTCATCTTCTCGTTTGACAAAATTGCTACTTGGGTGGATGAAGAGACTGCTGTGGATATCTGGACTTCAGCAAGGCTTTAGACAAGGTCCAGCTTGACCTTCTCAAACAAGCTGGATAACTGTGGGCTGGGCAAAACCACTATAAGGTGGATAGATAGTTGGCTCAATAGCTGCAAGAAAAGGGCAATCTGTGTCAAAATGGCAAGAGACTGAGTAGAGTCCAGCAGCCCAGTCCTCAGCCCAGTGCTGTTCAATACATTAATTAATAATTTGGATGCTAGCATAGAAAGCTTCTTGTTCAAGTTTTCAGATCACACAAAACTGTGAAGGATTGTGAATTCCCTGGAGGATGTGAGAGCTATTCAGAAGGATCTCAACAGACTGGAAATTTGGGTTGGAGCTGACAGGATGACGTTCAGTGCAGACAAGTGCACGGATCTGCGGCTCAGAAGGAATAATTCAAAATACAAATATAATAAAAGTCTTATCACTTCTGGCTGTGTCTCTCTCTGTCTGTAACACCGCAGGCCAACTGCACATGCACCGCCCAGAGCCTTAAAGAAGCAGCCAGTGAGCAAAATATTTCAATAGTTAATCACTCCCCATCTTCCAAACAACCATCTTATTTTCAAGTCCATATTTTGGTGACCTCCACTTCCAACCATGCAACCTTGTTTTGCTGTTGTCTGCCCAAGGAAAGAGCCCTCCAGCACTGGCTCTCATCTCCAAGCACGGGAAATAAGACTAAGCAAAATGCATTTTAACCTTCCCTTTGGTCAGATGCCGAATAAGAGAGATTACCAGGGCCCAGGAGACTGTGGCTCCACTGCCAATTCTACCCACATCTGGCTGAGTGACACTGTCCAAGTCACTACCGCTCCGTGCCACAGTTTCCTCTTATGTAAACTAGAGACAGTGATAACTGTATGGTGCTTTGAAGCCTACTGATGAAGTATGCTGTGTGTAGATACTGTTGTCTGGCAGTTTCTGGTGGATACTACTCTTTCACAGTTTCCAGGAGATCTGTAGCAAAACTGCATTGTAATGAAGTTTGGGACATGTACTGGAGTCCCTAAAAGAGTAACTCGTAACTCTGGGGTATGATGTTACCCGAACCCTCACCTGAATATTGGGATCTTGGGGTGCCCAGTAGGTGGTGGCCCTGCCTAGCTCCCTGGGTAACTGCAGCAGGTTCCCTGAGAGGAGAGCCTCCCTTGACAAACAAACAAGCTTGCAGACTGTTATAAAACTATTTACAGTATTTAATTATTTCCAGGCTAAAATATAGCTGATACAATAAAACAAATAATGCTAGACAACATAAACCCGGCGATGGTGGCTTAAAGATGAATGGCTTCTCTGACACATCTTATACCAGGGGAAGGCATGCAAATTACCCCCACTAAATAATGAACCAATAAATAAATAGATTGATGCATCACTAATTATACCGGCAGCAAATTTATGCCCAATTAGTTACTATGCAGTAATGCTTGTGTAGATGTGTTACTGCGCAGTGTGGACTGACTAGGGACTAACTTTAAGTGTTACTGTGCTTTAATGCATGCACGTGTAGACACCAGCCTACTTATTGTGCAGTAAATACATGTGTAGATACATCCAGTAACTAGTATTGAGCCTGGTATTAACTGGACCTCCAAGGTTTAGTGACTGATCACATAGATCCTGCCGTTTCTTTACATACCTAATACTTTACAGCGATGCGCCAGTTATTCTGTACAGATCTGGGGAGCTATGAGTCAAGAAACTCAGGCTATTGCTCTATCTGGTTTTATGCGCTCCTCCCTTGCAGCATCTCAGTGCCTCAGCACATGGGCTTGTGGGTACCAGGCAATGCAAGTGTGGACTTGGGCTGTGGCAAGCCTGCTTAAAGCAGGGTGTCAGCATAGTGACAGGTGGGGGCTTCTGTTGTTTCAGCTGCAGCCTGGGACGTGAGTGCTGAGAAGCACCTGGGACGATCCAGAGATATGCAAACAGCACTGTTTTCTGCCTCCCTCACCTCTATTTTGTGCAAACTCAGCAACACCCAAGCAGGGACTCCCAATGACACTGCCCTCAGCAGTGTCCTGTGAACACCCATCACACCAGGCGATCTATGCTTGGTTCAGGCCAAAACCATTTTTTTTCTGTGCTGACTTTTTGAGCACTGGAACAGTGACAGTACAGCTCAGGAGGGACAGACCACCTACCCGCTGTGTGGGACTCTGGACTAGATCAGGCTGGGTCTGATCCTGTTGGATGAAGATGCAAGAAGGCTTGAAGAAGGTAACTGTAAGAGTAAATGCACAGGCTGTTGTATTGTGGGTGGAAGTAAGCGCTACCGGCTTACCGTGGAGAAATCCTCCAGCATTTGCTTGTCCTTTGCCTTGCTCTCCATGTACCTCCACTCTGGCTGATACTGGTAGTTGTGGAACACAGGCAACATTGGGATTTTTGTTTCCAAACTGATGGACATGTCATCTTCTGTGGTGTCCAGGGCTCGGAGAACCAGGTAGAATATGCAGGCAGCGTGACTACAGTGGGAGAAAAAGGCAACCTGTGATTCAGTGTTACTTGCTAGGCAGGCAGGCAGCTCTAGAGTATCACAAGGTTTTGGCAAGAAGTAAGAGACTGTCAGCTCTGCACATCATTTCCACACTTTCAGGGGAGACAAACACATGAAGACACACAGGCTTAAACCACGAGATTCAGACCTTCGAGAATAATCAGATGCCAATCTTTCTTTCAGATCCATCCATGGAAGAAGAGGATCCACAAATCAATAACGGGGACCAAATGTAATCACTCATCTTTCTTGAACCATGCATCCTCCCAGCGGTAACCATTATGATACTCATGTCTCATGTGATAATGCTGTGGCAATCACTAAAAGTATAGTTCATACAGAAGGGGCTTGTCTACAAGAGACACTTAATGCACAGAAGAATAATTCTACTGTGCATTAGCATGGCCGGCAAAACGTAATTATGGTGCATTAATGAAAGTATAGACGTGCCCAGAGAGACCTGCAATGTGCCAGTTCCAGCATGCGTTGTAGGCTGCTGCCTCTTTTCAATACAGAGGTTTTAATACACTTTCTAGTGAAGCTACTGTATCAGTAACAAAATGACATACAATGCTGATGCAGAGGTCTGATGGCAGCCCAAAATACTGCTGTACTGATGCAGCCGCACTTCTACCAATCTCAGGATATTTAGCCAGGGTAGCGATACGATTTAAACCCCCCAGCTCCAGCAGCATGATGACCCAGGAGCCAGAACCACTGCAAAAGTTTGCTGATAGGGAAAGCTGCTGCTGTAAGTTAAAGGGAAAATGCCATCACATGGGAGCTGCCATGCGGACTCCCCTTCAGTTGCCCTTTGACACTGCCTTGAGGTCATCCCCAAGGTGCTCTAATGAGGCATTTAGTGAGGAATAAAAGTGTCTCCAAGGAGGAGCTCCTGTGCTTTTAGTTCATGCCCCGGTTCCTTTCTGCAAGAGCTTCCTCAGGACAAAACACCTGCCTGGAGGGAGGGAAGGGGAAGATGTGATGCTTCCCTCTGCCACAGCTCCTGCCACTGCAAGTACCAAGAGGGATCAAGACCAGACCAGGACTGGGGGGCCCGGGGCCAGGAACTCTGCCCTTAACACACGCATATGCAGGTCTGTGCTGCACCCCCCAAAATGCTGTCCCTCAACTCCTGCTTAAAACAAGCGAAAAAAGAAGACTGATTGATATGCTGGGGAGAGGGGAGCAGAGTGGGAAGCATCACCCGTGCAAATCCTTTGTTCTGAATTTTGAGGCATTCATGAACTGTGTGCCTTGACACAGGGCTGCTCAGGGGATGACAAGCCCTGAAGGTGCCTCAGCTCCCCAGGCCCTCCCTGCTAAGGTGCTGCAGACCAGGCAGTCCTGCTTCTCTGCATGCCCCAGGGGAAGGCTCTCCTCCTTTCCACCCTGAACTGTGACCCAGTGCTTCTGTGCCATGGGACCTGCTCTGCTTCCTAGCTGCCTTCCCTGGTAGGAAAAGCAAATCTGAGTGTCTCATCCCTACACAGACACCTTCTCAAAGGATTCAGTACAGTGGTGGTCAGAAGCCCAAAGGGAAAGGGCCAGCTGTGCTGAGCACTGAACACATGCACACAGCGACTCAAGCAGCCTGCGATGTGCGTAGGACGAGGTGCGGAGAACCAAGTAGGAGCCAGAGTGGAAAGCAGCAGCAATGGGAGCCCAAAGCAGCAACCAGTGGCTGCTCAAACAAGCACATTTCAAGGTGCCCTGCTTTTTGATTTTTTAAGCTGGCATCCACTCCCCCCTACCCCTCTGCCACCATGCCCAGCCAAGGCATTACTCACCGCAGCTCAACGTCTAGTGCCCGGGTGGCGGCAGCGAAACTCCGGCTTGTCTGGTCCAGGTGCTGGTAGCAGGTGCTGAGGCTGTCACTGATCTTGCCCTGTGGGCAGAGCAGAGGTGGCCACTGGGAGCCTGGCAAAGCTGGGCAAGCACTGAGGGCCATGCTCAGGGCAGCAGCTACCCTTGCCCCACTGCTGCTGTTAGGCTTGTCATCTTTTATGCTTTAAAGTTGCACCTGTTTGTAGAGTGATGAATTCCAGTATTGTTTAAAGTTTTCTTTTATATTCTTTAATCATTGCTTAAGTTCTGTATAGCCTCAGTGTTATCTGAACTTTTCATTTTGCTGGTGTTTGCAGCATCAGCTGGCCTTGCCTCTTGCAAGCAGCCTATGGCCTTGAGTTTGCTCACATGATGTTTCTTTCTTTTTCAAACACTGTGAGAAGTTTTTTTTTTTCTAGCACAACGTAGTAATAGTTTTGTTATCAGTTCAAATCAAGTAAACTTGGCACTAACCAGCTGAATCAGAGGGATGAAACAATTGGAGATGTTCATGAAAGGTGAGAAAGGAGACCAAGGGACAGTGCCCAAAGTGAGACACTGGAAGACAACCAAATTAAGAGGTGTGCTCCTGATGGATCTGTTGAACAAAGGAATATGCTGACAGGATAAAATATGGACAGTATGCTGGCAGCAGAGAGACCACTCTGAAAGCAAAGAGTCACCAAAGGAGTGACATTAAAAAAAGTATAAAATGGGTATTTCCCCTGGTGGGACTGTGCACCTCCTGGGTTAGGTGGAGGTCCTGGAACCCAGCTAGGAACCTATGAATAGTTGGACCTGGCTGACTGCTCCTCCCAGCAGATGTCTGGGTATTTTAGGTCACTCATGACAACCACATCCCTTGACTTTACACCCTCTGTGAGCTGACTTGAGACTTCCCGGTCCAGCTCATCCCCCTGGTGAGGCGGTCTGTAGTAGACACCCCCTGTCGAGTCCCTTTCCCCCCGACCCCCTTGCATTCTTACCCACAGCGCCTCAGTTTGCCCCTCCTCTCACCCCATCCTCATCATCGAGGACGTGTATTGGTCTTTGACGTAGAGCGCTGCACCGCCCGCCCCCTTTCTTCCCTGCTCTGTCTAAGAACAGGTCTTTGTGAGAGCTCCGTATCATGAAGCCCCACAACTAAATGGTCCCTAATTAGCTCCTCTTAACCTCTCCGTATTGGTAATATTTAGCCAATGTGTACAAAAATGTGATGAATCTGTCCACAGGTTCTGAAGCCTGCTGCTTATGGAGATTGCATCGGCCTCGTTCATAAATCACATCTTTTGCCCAGAAAATGATCGGTTAATGCTTCTATCACTGCAGCATATTGCTTTTTCTCTGCATTTGTGATGTCCCAGAGAGTAGATAAGACTACTCATGTGATAAGCTTCCATCTGTTTGTCCAGACCCAACACTTCCCTGAAGCGATTAAAATGCTTTATCTATTGAGAGGGCTGCAAATCAGACTGTTGTGGTGGTTCAACATTGAGCGCCTGCATGGTCTCCTTAGCCAGCCTCAGCGCTGCACTGGGCTCTGCTGCAGGTAGGGGCTCCGGGCTCTGCTCTGCGCTGGATTCAGCAGGTGCAAGAGTCTGATCCATTGGTTGCGAATCACCTGTTCGACTTCGTGTCGGTGGCAGGATTCACCACTCCTGACACCATGTCCCATTCTGGAGTAGGGTTACTGTATTTCCAATTCCAAAAAAGAAGACCCCCTTTGTGCGGAGGGAGAGAAGGTATATGATTGTGGGGTGGGGCAGTGATATGGTGGTGCCTTTACCTGTATCCAGCTGCTGGGCTGCTCCCACCTCCTACCTGGCTACATGCACACACGTGTGTGTGTGTGTCCTGCCTCCAATTGCCCTGACCCCAGGCCCAAGCAGCTTTTTGCTAGGGCAAGCCGGGAAGTGCCAGAAAATACTTTGAAGCTGAGCTGACCAAAATCCCAAACATTTGGTCATATTTTTATAAAAGCACCCGAACTGAGATCAGAGGATCTAAAAAGACGACATGCCTGGGAAAATCCAGATGTATGGTAACCCTATCTTAGGAAGAGGCAGGGAGACGCTTTCCTCTCATTAAGCCTTTATTGTAACGCAACTAACCCCTAACTCAAAATGGTCAACCCAGGACTTCCTGTGGATGACATCACTCTTTAATAAGGGAGTTAAGCCAAATTACTATACTGTCCATGGAAGGTGCTATAGCAACAAGCAGGTCTACTACAAGCCTCGTGTCTCAGGGGGACATACAACACATGGGGTCTACAGCTAATGATAAATCTGAGCTCTGTCTCAGACTGAGCCATAGTGTCTCCATCCTTGGAGGCCATTCCTCCTCCTTGATGGAGCGTACCCAGCCCCAAGAAATATCTCCGGTCCAGAAGGGTGCAGCAGACGGGCATCCACCTGCGAAGGGCTTCCAGAGCCTGTCCCCGAAGGATCTCAGCGGGCAGGATGTCAATGGTGGTCTGAGCAGAGGGAGAGGAGCTCCAATGTATCCAGTAGTTGTAGAAGACAAGGAAGCACCCGTTCCCAAAGTTCAGAACCAGCCTTCAAAGCAACATAATGGAAATTAGGGGGAGAATACCCTGACTTTGACTATTCAGGCAAAACATAGCACAGGAGTGATCACAGCCCACTGCAGCTAGACTGACCATGCAGAGGAGGGAAAGGATGGGAATCAGAAAAACTGTCCTAGAAACAATGGGGAATGGAGTAAGCAGAAATGGGTCTGGAGGAGGGATTTGTAGGAAGAGTTGGACACAGTCCCTGGAAACAGGTGGCTGGCCTCTACATAGGTCCCTGCAGCTTGTGAGCAGAGCTTTAGTAGGGGAGAGCTCCTTTTAGAAGAAATACAGACCTGGTAGAAAGAAAAATGCTGATAAAGGGCTTGGGAGGCAAGTTATACGAGGAGAGGTTGAAGGAAATAGGCATGTTCAGTTTGCAGAAAAGGTGCTTAAGAGAGGACATGCCAGCAGTTTGTAAAGACCTGACAAAACTGTTGTACAGAAGAGGGAAGGCACCTTTTCTCTCTTGCTGCAGAGAGCCAAACACAGAGCAGTGACCTGAAGATGCAGAAAAGCAGGTTTCGACTGGCCATCAGGAGACACTTCTTGACTGTCAGGACAGTGAGGCAGAGGAGGTGTTCAAGAAGAGGTCTCACAAGCATTGGTCAGGGATAATCTAGGAGTAACTATGCCCATGCTTCTGGGCTTTGCTGGTTGCTGCATGAGGCCAGGAGAGTATTTTTTTCCCCTCCTGCTGCTACACGTGCCAGGGGCTTTTTGCGCCTTCCTCAGCACCACCTAATTTTGGCTGCAAAGAAGGCTAGGGATTATGCCTGGGGTGTGCCAGTGTTCCTGATGGGACTTAATCCTGGAGGTTCCTGGCTAGAAGATGTGTCTCCAGTCAGGGACAGACTGCTAGCCACATATGGGGTGCCAAAGGGATTTTTACCCCAGCATCAGACTGGTACAGACCAAAAAGTGGCAAGAGCAGAGCAGCTCTGGCAAGGAAACCTCCATAGCAGCGGGGAAAGTAGCTATTGGAAATGGGCTGAATTGCCACTGGTTGTTGTATTTATTCCTTCCTGAGCTGGAGAGACAAACCAGCAGTGTGCAGCCTCTGGATAGCTTACCTCAGGTTGAAAACATTATGTCCAAAACACAGAGGCATTTGGGAGAGAGCCTTTGGCAGCAGAGCAAAGAAGCTGAGTTGCAGGGCAAGGAGGAAAAAGCCGATTAGGGGGAGAGCAGCAGAGGCAGGAAAGACATCCAACATTGTCATGAGAAGCTAGAATTGATGTAGTGGTGAAGGAGAACCAATGGAGAGCCATAAAGATGGAGGGGAGGGAGGGAGCAATGTTTGTTGGGAAAGCCAAAGCACAGATGGCTGCAGCGGTCAAATGGCAATGGAGGATGGGTGGCAAGGGAACATTAGCTGGCTGATGAACAGGGGGCAGAGACTCTGGAGATGACCTCGGGAAGATCTGGTCATGCAAAGAGGGAGATGTCAGAGTGTACAGCAGGCTTTGGGGGTGATGAGGATGATCTTGTAGAGCGTGAGCTAAATTTTTTCTAGTCAAGAGTTAAAGATGCTGCCTTGCGGGACGGTGTTAGGGTGCAGCTGGGCCAGGCTGCCTGAGCACTCAGCTCACATGATGTGCCCAGCGTGCTTGGGCAGTTACAGGATCTCTGCTATCCTATTCATTTTCCTATGTAGCCCTCAGGGTGGGGTGTAAAAGTACCCAGCGTGGCCAGGAACAGAGGCTACCAGCAGGCTGAACAGTGGGAACCCACCGCACCCACCAGCTACCCGTGCCTCAGCTCTGTGCAGCCAATTAGGACATGGCTGACATTTCATTACGCAAAGACAAATCCCAACTTGGCCCCATTGATGTCAACACCAACACTGACACGGCAGACAGGAGGTGCTGTACTGAGGTATCCCCCACCCCTACATGGGCAGGCAGCAAAATGCCCAGGGGAGGGTTAGGCTCCCTGCATCCAACCCCTGCCTCCCCTGCCACAGTCAGGAGACAATACATGAATGAAAGTGCCACAAATTCCTTTTCCAGCCCAAAATTAGGTCAGTTCTGCCCTGGAGAACATGAACATGAATTGCCGTGGGCGATGCTGTGAAACACATCATGCCATTGATTTCATAGATTTCATAGACGTTAGGACTGGAAGGAACCTCATGAGATCATTGGGTCCAGCCCTCTGCCCAAAAGGCAGGAAGTCAGCTGGAGTCAGATCACCCCAGAAAGTAAAGCATCCAAATATGGCTGTGTTAACTGTGTTCCTGTTGTAATAATGTTGCAGGCCTCAGTTTGCCCATAAGGCTAGTGCGTGGGGCAAGAAGGTGCAGCGTGACACTGAAGCCAGAGTTTCTGGCCTACATGACAGAAGCCACGTCCCCTACAGGGAATTGAACAGGGTCACTGACACTTCAACAGTCGCAGATCATACCCGGGGGACACGCAGGGGCAGAGAGCCCACGGACAAGCCCGGGGTGACCGAAGGAATCGTGCTGGGGGCAGAGGGCAGCAGAGCAGCTTCGGGGATCATAAGCCTGGAAAGCGGAGAGCAGAGCAACATCTGGGGCAGCTCTGGACTGGGGACAGAGGACATTGCTGTGGGCAGGGGGAATAGGATTTGGGAGCGCCTGGCTGGGTGGCCTTTCCCCGAGAAATGGAGCGGAGCTGCGTGTCTGCTGCTGGGAGGTCTGGGTTGCACTTGTTCTCCCCAGCAAGAAGTCAAATCCCGCTCCCAGGACGGGGACTGGATGCCAGCTCGTGGAGTGGGGGCCATTGAAAACTGGAGAGCAGCAAGGACAGCTCCTCACCACGGCTCCCCTCCCTGCTCTACAAGACACACCGGAGCTGGCTTCATGCGCTCTCGGAGACCAGACCGATCTGCAGTTATCCTGAGGAAGCACCCCATGGGGGAGTCCTGGACACCCCCAGCCCCATTCCCTATGCCATTCACTCCTGTTTCTGAACTGTAGGGACATGGCTTCCCCCAGGCCTCTGGGGCAGACCTGCCAGCCCCGTGTGAGAGCTCTGCATGGACAGCAACATCCACACCTGCGTCAGAAAAGAGACCACACTGGTTTCCACCTCTTTATAGCAACTCAGCTTGGGGCAGGAAAAGAGAACGTGAGTTTTGGAGGCTCTGCCAGCACGTGGCACAGGTAGTCCACCAGCACTTGGCACTCCCAATCCCCTCTCTTGTACTGGAACCAGTCAAAGCCCCCTAACAACACTCAAATGCACATTATTTTCAGTTCCCACAGGCCTGGTCAGGATTTTCCACCTTTTGGCTGAGCAAAATCCCTCTCCTCTCCCTTCATCATCGGCTGGGAGTGCGGGTGCCTGTTCATCATGCAACGGGGTCTGCGCTCCTAGCAGCGTGAGCTTAAATGAGTGACTTCCCGTAGGTCAAGTCCTGAGGTTGGAGCCACCGATAATCATACCCAGAGGACTCTTGAAACATGAGACGACTTGTGTGTTGCTGCATCGTTTGCAAGAGCGATGCCGGCGTGATCAACTGAAGGGTGTCGGGACGAGATGGCCTCATGGGTTTCTTCCATCTCTGATGAAAGAGCATCAGTGACAGGGGCTTTGCCTGGGAACCCGTGTCTCCAGCATGCTCTGCGTGCTGCAACTCTTTAGAGGCCTGGATTCCCAAATGGGTATTGGCAAATCCTGACCTGTATGTGCATGTCTGCCGCACACTGCACAGAAACTTCCACAACCTTGTGCCTGGGTTTTACCAGCTAATCTTGCTTCCTGGGAGAAGGGACACGCAGTGACACAGTACTTTCTGAGGTGGGCCAGCTCTGTAAAGAGATGGAAAAGGCCCCTCCTAGCTGTAAAACTGCTCACAGCTTTTAGTCCATTGCTTGCTCTGTTTCTAACTTCTCCTAAAGCATTTGTTGCTGTAGCTGGAGGATTTCGACTCTAGAGGTGTGGGGGGTGGCCGTGAGATGGCCAGTTTAAGGTGGTGCATGGAGCCCAAACTCCAGCTCATGGAGCTGCAGGTGATGAGCATCTCTGGCTTGTCAACAAATAGCCCAGGACAGCTGCCACCGCCCACCTCCAGTCCTCCTCCCACCAAGATGCTTATTAAGCAGTCCCCGTCTCTTCCTGACATGGCTCCAGGGCACACTTCCCGCAGGCTGTGGAGCCTCGTATCCCTCCTGTAAGATGACAACGCTTCACATTTGGCATTGGTTGTGGAGAGGGGAAAGAGGGTTCAGTGTGTCTATGGCAGTGGCTGCAGGAGCAGGTTGCGGTGATCTGGCTGCTTTGCACACAACTCGGGTCTCTTTAGCGTAGGAGATCTGTTAAAACCTCCTAGTCTTGTTGCTAGAAATGTGTTCGCGGAGGAGCGGGGTGTGGGCAGAACCGTATGAGAACAAGGACGATGACTTTAAACCACAAAGTCCCATCCTTTAGCTGGGACACCATAGTCCTGGCATGAGTTGACAGACAATCCTAGTATGCATCATAAACTGCTCTGGTATTTTGTGTTGTTTTGAAATCCAGCCTCCTCCTCATCTGTGCTTTTTTAATCGCTTTAACCACTAGCGAGAGGTGCCTTCATTACCTACAGATGGAAAAGTGCTGCCAGTAATGGTTGCTCCAGTCCCTTGGGCTGTGGCCTTGTGCAGGGAAGGGAGGGGGTGCCCTGCTGCTATTCATTGTAGAGCAGGCCTCGTGGGTGGTTGCCTGCCCATTGGGTGAAGACTGAGGGAGGGGGCAACTTCTGCAGATCCCCAGCTTGCTTCTCTGAACCAGGGGTTGACCATCTACAGGCCAGATCCAGCCTGTGAATCCTAGGATGGCTGTGGCATTGGAAAGCCAGCAGCATCAATCGGTGCCAGCAGCCTGCCTTGGACCAGGCTCTGTTCATTTAACTCCTCGCTGCTTTACAGGCGCTGCTGCTGCCTGCTCTAAGCCACTGCTCAGCTGGAGCTTTTCCCTGTAACCTGCCAAAGTGTCTGCAGGGGTACGTGCAAAGCTGCCTGTGCCCTGCCACATCCCGCAGCTCCCGAGGGGCTCTGAGCACCGGGAGGCCCTGGGCGGGATTCTTAAAACAGGGAGCAGCCCACCTAGTTGGCCTGGACCTTTCCAGGTCACGCAGGGACAACAGCCTGGCTCTTTGAAATGATTTCCTGCTCAGTTTGATTCTGGAGATACCTTCCATAAGACCCTCCTCCTCTGCCTAGCTCAGTAAAGGCACCTGGCCATGGAAGTGTGCCAGTGATTGCACACTCCTGGGCTGGAGTAGCAAATACGTTTGTCATGAGCCAGTGCCATAAGTCAGAGCCCTGCAATGCAGGAAGGAATTGACCCCACCTCTGCTCCCACGTGTCAGGGCCCCAACAATTGGACCATCCTTTCCACTCAGGCTGGGTGAAGCAAAAGCGCATCCTTCAGCATCTGGCTACTGGGCGCCTTCTGACACACCTGTGCCTCCCAGTGCAAGCAGCCTTCTGCAAGGTGAAGTGGGCATGCTGGTGGGCACCAGTGAGCAGACTGGGTCAGGGGTGAGGAGGGAAGAGGATGCTGCTCTGTCTCAACCATGTCCTTCACCAGCTTCTCCAGTGGTTAGACAGACTGCAGCAAACTACTCTAGAGCAGCTCAGCTGTTGTAGCCTATGGGGAAAGTCCCTCCCTGCCCCCTCAAAATGCAAATGCTCACAAGGCACATCTCTTATTGGACCAGCTGTACAGCTGGCAGAGCTGTTGGACAAGCTTTCAGGCATGGGGTGCCCTTTCAATGCTTTAGCCCTACTACACCCAAGGAGACCACCTCGCAAGTAGTGCATCTCAAAATGCTGCCTTTTAGCATTTCCGAAGTGTGGGAGCAACTTCTTCATGTTTTCATGACTAAATGATGTTACCTGCAGAAGTTTATGCCTTTCCGAACCACTTAGTCCTTCCTTAAGGTACTGCCCTGCCTTCTGCCTGACTTCAGACTAAGGACGCTTGTACACGTGACGGGGGTTTATTCCTCCGTGTATCATCCTATGTCCCCTAAATTGACACAGTGAGCTTTAATTGTTTCTGTCACTGTGTACATGTGCCTGCTAAAAATATTATAAATTGTTCCATGCGCTATTCAAAGTTAAATATTGAAGGGGACGCTGCATAACAATCCACTCCACTGACTTCTTAGTATTAAATAATAGCAGAGGGCTCCTATAGCTCACAGACCGCTGATATGTGCAGATCAGCGACACTTGTGGTCGATCAAGCTACATTGCAGACAGTGAGTTTCTAGTGTTACTGGCAGTGAGCCATTATCATTTAACATTTTGTACAATAGGTCAATCTGGGGGACAATTTGGGTCAGACTATGGATTTCAGCGGTGTTGTGTTAAGAATACTCTCTTGGGCAGATGGTGTGAGTGTCGGTGCTAAGGAACAGCTCACACCTGTATAGGCATGCATAACTTACAAGTCAAGACATTTTTGCACGAAAAAGTCCCATACTCCCATCCATGGTCAGAAAGCATCTGGCATAGCAACCCCTTTCTCAGTGGCTGTGGTAATACGACCTATGAAGACATGGGGGTGGGAGCCTGACACGCACAGTAGGCACCCCACCCTGAATTCAGGTTCAGGCATGTAAGTGTTGAGTGCCCACAACTTTTTACTGCTGAGGGAAACTCATATAAAAAGGGAGTGGTGGAAAACCGACAAAACTGGGAGTGGGATTTTACTCTTGCGTTCTTGCACCCAGATGCAGTAATGATAATGGGACCTATGGAGACATGGGGAGCAGAGACCTGACAGCTGCAGTAGCCACCTGACCCTAAATTTGGGGATCAGGTGTCTAAGCGTTTTGTTGAGCACCCACGCTGTTATACTGCTGGTGGTGTCTCATGTAAAAAGAGGGGGCTTGTAGATAGACTTGGAGACATTAATAATGTTATTGTACCCAATGCCACTGTGCTCCTGTGCTCCTGGATGCCTAGCATAGTTCAACCACCCTGATCTTCACCCCCCACAACACACCCTTGCCATCAGTACAGTGAAATCGGTGACAACTAATACAAAACACTTTGTTTGAAATATTTCTTTAATGAACTAAGAAAAAGAGGTCAGCAGAAGATTGATCCATGTTGGGCCCTGCTGCTACACCTGGTGTGCTAAAACATTCATTACCTACAAATACCTGCAAATTAGCTGCAACTATGTAAAAATTGTAGCAACACCCAGTGGACAAAGGGTCTCAATACACATAATTCAGTGAATTACTATGTATGCATGCCAGCTTATTGGCTGCAATGGTGCAACTGTTGTGTGTCAAACTAAAGTACACCAGGATGTGGTTTAGTTTGTCATGATGTGGAACAATTTGAGACACCCAAACCTCACTGTAGGAGAGAAGTGGAAGTGCGGGGAGGAAATCTCTCCTTGCCCCCTTTCCCTTAGAGTCTGGGAGGTGAGCTGCCTTGATAGCGATGGGATGAGCACCAGAAGCAGCTGGCATTGGGCAGCTGGAGAGCCGGTCCCAATACAGCTTATCCAGGAAGCCCCAAGGTAGGTCTGCGAGCATGAAGGGGATAAGCCCCTTAGCTCAGGAGTTCCCCCAGGCTGAGGTGCGAGCAGCCCAAAAGTGAAGGGGCAGGTGGCAGGGACACTTGGGGCAGTTCAGTGGCCAGCACAGCTACGGTCCAGCTCCTTAAAGAGTCCCCTTGTGAAACAGAGTTCCCCGGAGGGAAAATCCCTATTCAGGACCACTAAAGCTGGGTCAGGACATCCTGAGCAGTTTATGTTCTCAGGGGAAGAAACACCTGATTCCAGCTCATCCCAGGTGCTTTGCCTTAATACAGGACAGACAAGCTGCAGCTGGAAACCAGAAGCCAATGCTGATAGGCTGGGAGTATTTGGAGGAGAACCTAAAAGGATGCAGGAAGTGGCAAAAGGGGGAATTCTACTCCAGAGATCAGCGGTGGCAGGGGTGAGGGGCACATCTGCCCATATTTCTTTATTTTTGTGACTGACAGACTGCGGTGAATTCCTGGAAGTCAACCAGGAAGGTACTGTGTTTAGCACCTGTCTGTGAAGCCTTAACAGCAGTCCTTAATCGACCTGGAGGACTGTGGTGGAGGTGTAGGGGCTGGAGGAGCCCCCGTTATAGGTCTGTGAGACTTCACTCAGAGCCATAGCTGATTATTTTGGACTAATAGGAAGAGAGCCATGATGGCAGATCCTGTTTTCTTCTCTGGGATTGAATTTTACATTAATACCATTAAGTCATTGTGGGTGAGCATCCTGAGAATGCAGCCTACTCCCTAAGAGGGAACGTGGCACTGATCGTGCTGTAAAAAAGGGGCCCAACCACACTCGCATACCTGTAAAGTATGATACCATTAAGCTACACAAAGGGGGATTTTCCTCATGTGTATATGGCATCATCGTTACATGTACACATGCCCTAACATGGCTAAGTACCTCTCTACAGCCCAAATGAATACAATGGCACCTTCTTTGCAAGTAAATCAATTAATTTTGGTAAGATAGGAGGCTGTACAGAGTTAGAGAATGTCTGCTTTACTGATAGCTTAGTTGGAAATAAATATACTCCTAGACATCATTGCTGGGGCTACAGGGCATCTCTTGTGTTGTAGTAGGTTTTACAAAGTCAGCAGCCTTCAACTATTCACTGTTTAATGATCGTGAACATAATTGTCTTGCCATAGCCTGTAAAAGCTAGTCTTCAGTGCCCTTGCTCTTGCTACCACAGCAGATGATCATTTTTGCTGGCTCAAAGCACCAGTCAACATTCACTCTAGTGAATCAGAACAGGCATAAAAAGAAGGAATATGCTGTTTGTGGTAGCAGCAATATTTTTCAATAGGCTTTAAAGGAAAGCAAGATGTAGCTCAGTTTAGGCCCTAATAGAAGAGCTAGGGACATATATGACACATAATCTGGTATAAGTTATTGGAAACTGGTTCAGATCTGTAATGCAATTGAATTTCAGTGCATATAAACCACTTTCAAGATGGCCAAAACCACTTTAAAATAAATCTGTATGGTTGTACTGTCAGACTTAATTGATTTAGGTTAAATCAGTTTATTGAACTTCTGTCCAAGATCCCCTCCAGATACAAGTTAACACACAGTCCTCCAGCATCCCAGGATGCTTTGCATATCTCCTGCAAGCCCCTCTTGCAGGGTGGGCAGGCTAGCCTTAGCCCAAGCTATCTGCTACCGCAGAGTAGGGAGGCATGTTCTAGCACCCGCTGGCTTCTGGCCTCAGCCACTGAAGGGATGTGGCTCAAAAGTGAATGTCTGTGCACTTGCTTATTGGTTCAATCACCGCAGTTTAGATTAACCTGTGAAGATTGAATTGATTCATCCTCAGGGTTTTTTCCTGTCTGTACTTAGCCCAGATGGCAATATTTAGAGCACATGGTTCTCTGCTTTAAGATGCTGCTGAGGAAAGTGAGCCACCAATGTAAAAGCCTTATGGTGGAGTGAAGGGCACTAGGGGCACTAACACAAGGGATTAAAGGGAACTTCTGATTGCACTTTACAGAAAGCACTTAAAGGTACAGCATGATCAAAATTAAAAGACAGTCGGCGTTTGGTGGTGTCAGCTGGGACAAGCCTGTTGCCACACGAGCAGCTCTGAAATGTAGGGTGCAAGCTCAGAAAACCTGGATTGAATGAGCATATCCTACAGCCAAAGGTTTGAGCTCCATCAGTGAAACGGGAACAGCTGTGTGCTCTGCAGAGCAGCATGGCTGTGGGGGAAAGGTCCATCCCAGGTGTCTCCTGTTCCTGTGAAGGGGCTCCCCATGAGACTGAGGTTGGTGAAGGCTACCACCTGCTGGCAGTGACAGGTAAGTGGTCTTGTTCCAACATGGCTATGTTCAGACTAGACATGGGATGGGGCCAGAAATCACTACTGAACCTACCTGGTTCCCCTCACTCCCCGAACAAGAGTGGGTGGGGAAAAAGTCAACACTGCAAGTGCTGTCTGTGCGCACTGCTGACACCTCCTGCCATTGTGGCCCTTTCAAAAACAGAATGACAAGGCAAGACAGGAACATTTTAAGATCACTGCACTTTAAAAATTAAACCCAAGCTATTTATGCTAAAATCTGGAAGGGTTAAGGCTAACATCTCTGCACAGTCCTTTAGGAGAAAGGTGGGCTGTACATATCCACTCATCTCAGTGTATTAGGCAAACCGTCAGGAGTCAGCCAGAGCTTGTGTCTCTTAGATTTCACCTGCCCTAGGAGGTGCGGAGTTCCTGTAGCTAGTTGGAAAGACCCCTGCACTCTCCAGCTGTTGAGCAAGAGGGAATAAGAACATGCATACAGGGCAAAAGAGGAGATGGGAGAACACAAGTCCCATGTCATGCAGTTTTTTTATGGGAACGGGGAGTCACAATCTCAAGCAACATAATGGCAACTTGAGTTTCCATGTAAAAATCTGCTGGCCAATGGAGTCAAGCACAAAGCGTGTAAAGTTACAGAGTCATCAAAATTAACAGACACTGGTCATTTGATGGTGAGGGCTAGGAGCCTGGCCATGCACTGGCTAAAGGCAGGGGGCAGGGGGTGCTGTCACCTGCACTGGAAACCATCCAGGGTGCCCCCACCCCAGGGATCATGTTTTTGCCAGCTGATTGCTGGCTGTGCCTGGTGGGTCCCCTGCCTTCTCCCCTTAGGGAGCATTGTCTCTCCTGAGGATTCCCCTGGGACAAATTGTTGCTACACAAGTTGCTCTGAAGTGCAAGGCATAAGCTCCGAGGACCTGGATTGAATAGGCATCTCTTACAGCCAAAGGTCTGAGCTCCATCGGTGAAGTAGGAACAGCCGTATGCACTACAGAGCAGCAGGGCTGTGGAGGAAAGAAGAAAAAAAGAGGCAGACTCCAGCTGTGGTATGAAACTTGTTGGTCCCTATGATGCTGGCATGCTGGCATGGGGAGGGCAGCCACAGCCTAGCAGCCAGCGTGTCACACAAGAAGGGACTGGACAGATTCTTGGAGGAAAGGGGCATCAGCATGGTGGTTAGAGGGACAGCCTCTGAATCAGAGTTTCCTAGACCTTAAATGCTAGAATCTGCTTGAATCTGCAAGTGAGAAACTTGAAAACCTCTGGTCATACCCAGTTTACACTCCCTTTCACAATCTACTTTCAGCCACTGTGTGTCACAGGCCTATTTGATGTGCTGTCTGGTCATGGGCCCGTCACAAAATAACTACAAGCTTCCCTTAATAAGGGAGGCCACTGAGGACACACCAAATGATTCCTTGGGACAAGTAAAAGAAAACAGGAATGGAAGTGATGACATAGGTGAATAACAAGGCACCAGTCACCCGTGGACAAGAGGGCTAATGACAGGGACTAATGGTAGGAAGCTGTTGCAGGAAGATCAAGAGTAGTAGGGAAGAATAGCTTCTCTCTAATCTTTACCTTCACTTCCATGCATACGTAGTGGGCCATGTTGTCAAGGGAGCTGTGCCAGTACACAGCAGCTGAGGACCTGGCAGTGTGCACATGAATGTATATATATATACATACATGTACATGTGCATGTGTGTGTTGGGATGGTGACTAGAAAGTGTTCCTAAGCACCCGCTCTGTGCAGTGCTGATTAAATTAAGCAATGTGGAGGTTCAGGCTGGGCCGGCAGAGCTCCAGTGTACCAGGTTTGGGACACAAGTGTGTTCTCAGTGCCCTGAGATTTCAGCCTTCCTAGCACTGGATCCATAATAAACAGTGGACTTGGCATTTTTTCCAAGATCCCTAGAAGTCCCTAGGAGTCAGACCAGAAATCCAGGCAGCTTGGAGGACTCTTGCCCACCTCCTCTGCGACTTGGAGCTGCCTGTGGGCATGTCTGCTCCCCAAGTTTGCACTGTTTAAACTCCTCTGGTTTGAAACTGGTGGAACTAAAGCAGTGCAACTTCCCAAGTGTAGCAATCATTGCCAGGAATGAGCACCTCTGCCCCAATATAATTGCTATCCATTCAGGCACTGGGGACATGGAGGGCCCAAGGGCCCTGGCCCCTTTTGGGTGGGACTGTCCCGAAACAGGAACATCAAGTCCTGCTCCTGGGCTGCATGACTCTGGGACAGCATTTGTCCTGAATTCCCAGTATTGTACAGGGATCTGGGTTTCTGTTCACCCTGGAAATACATGGGAAACGAATGGCCAGGAATACAGCCCTAGGCAGCAGTGGAGAGCAGCTCCCCTGACTGCCTGCAGGTAAGTCTAAAGGGAGCAGATTGAGGCGAGGGAGGGAGGCAGGGGCTGGGCCTGGGTCCGGGGGAGCTGCCCAGTCAGGGTGTTGCTTGAGGCCCAGGGTAGAGAGTGGGACAGAGCCAATGGTGGATCATCCAGGGACCGGCTCCATGCTGCTGCGTGGACTCCCAGGAAGAGAGGCATGGGGGGGCATGTGCCCCTACATTTGTGCATAGGACGGGGATGGATGTGGGCTGTCTCCTGTGGGCTTGGATCTCTGTGCCCTGCTGCCGTTCCCCCAGGAGCCCTGCATTAGCTGCACTGCCATGGTGAGGTAGGTGCCCCCTACCCACCTGGCAGCAGCAGGGGCACTGGTGCTGTGTTGTGCCCTCACTGCTGCCAGGCAGGCAGGCAGGAGGTACCTTGCCATGGTGGCATGGCCAGCATGGGGCTCCCAGGGGAGGGCAGCAGGGTGGGGACCCCCGAGTCCACAGCAGACAGCCTACATCTACCCCCACCCCTCCACAGGCTTCACTCAGCTCTGCCGCCGGAGGTGATGGGAGCATCATCTTAGATCCCCCCGACAAAAATAAAAGTCGGCACCTATGGTTCAGATGATCCAGCTGAGATGTTGGCATAAATGAAAGCAGTCTGATCCAAAACAGGCAAGCCAGTGCACAGTCTGTGTGGGTGGCTGTAACCAGCAGACTGTGCATGTGGGGTTCAAATTATGCAGGAGCTCCGGGGGGGGCTGAGCCTCCCGCCCTCATAAAAGATGGGAACCCCTCTGTCAGATTTGAAAATCATAAATTGGGGAGTCTCCAATTTTATTAGGGTATTGTGATGGGCAGCCGTTTCATTTTTTTATTTTTTTGCAGACCTCTCCATGAGTCCAAGTGTAATTTGAATCCTGTGTGCACATGATTTAGGGGGTGCGTGGAGATGGGGAGCATCGCCTTCTGTATGTCCTTCTGTAGGCGAGTGACTGACTCAAGACATCTCAGCGGTGCCCCTGCTGCTCCCTTGACAGCACCCAAGATGCCAGAAGGCCCGTCCCGTCCGTGAGGAAGTTCCAGTTCCTGACCTTGCCTTTCGTGGGGCAGGTGCTGGCCCAGGCAGGAGGAAGCAGCCGACCGATTAGCCTGAATGAGCTGCAAGGACTGGAGCTCCAGGACTCCCAGGTGAGATGTGCTGAAAGGCAGCCTTGTCTGTGCTTGTCAGCTCAGCCACAGACCCTGCTCCTCGCTCATGCTGGAGCGCTGGCCTGGCCAGTACGGAGAGTGTTACCATAAGGCACAGCAGCAAAAGATTAACTTGGCTATAGACAGGCTGAAGGGCCACCTACCCTGGCTACAAGGAAAAACAGAAATGCACCTCTGAGTGGTGACCCCTGGGTACTCGCAGGTGGCTCTCTGTCTGACTCCATCTGTACTTGTAAAACTGAGCTCCTGAAAAGGTTCAGGTGGAGCAAGACTGTCCATGTGCTTTGCTTTCCAAATGGTTGGCACTCTGAACAAATTTAACTCCCTCCTGGAAGTTGAGCCTCTAAAGATAGGCTCAACTTCCAAGGCCAAATCATCCTTAGCAGCTCTTACAGAGAGCCGCCAACATGCACGGTGACAAATCAGCTCTAAGCAGTGTGCTGGAAGCTGTTGGCACAGCAGTGAAGTGTGTGATGTCTCTCCCCACCTGACTGCTGAGAAGAAGGGGTGTCCTCTCCTCCTCACCTCCTTGCTACTGCACAAAAGGGAGGGGAAGCCCCTTGGAGGCTGGAGCTATGACAGCCTGCAAGGGGAAAGCCACAGGTTCCCATGTTTTTCTCCTTTAAAGAAGAATCCATTTTTAAAGTTTGCTCACAACCCTTTCATATATTCTTGCAACCCAGCTTTGGGTCACAATCTATGGGTTGAGAAATGCTGGTCTACTGACCTCGGCAAAAGTGGGGCAGGGTGGGTCTCTGCCTTAATAATGAATGACCCTTACCTGGGTGTCTATGTTAGCATCAGGTGAATGTAGCAAGCCTGCTTTATTACATGGCAGGACATGTTGAGCAGGATCTGACTTGTAAACAGCTGTATTTTTTTTTGTAGGGCTTGATTCATGTTCTCCAGGGCTGAACTGATGAAATTTGCGGCTGGGAAAAAAACCCAACTGTGGGCGCTTTCATTCACATATTGTCTACTAACCTTGGGGTGGGAGGGGGTGAGGGGTAGGGCAGGAAGAGAGGTGTATCCCGAAGCAGAGGGCATTTTGCTGCCTGCTTGTTTTCAGGGGGGCACCTCAGCATAGCACTGACTGTCTGAAACTTGCTGTTTCTGTCAATGTTAATGCAGTCAATTTGCGACTTGTCCTTGAGTAAAGAAAGAGAATCAGCAATGTCTTAATTGGCTGCATAGAGCTGAGGCCCAGCGAGCTGGATGTGGGTGGGAGGTTCCCCCCGTTCAGTCTGTTAGTAGCCTGTATTCCTGGCTACACTGGAAATGTTTCCTCCCCACCCTGAGGGCTACACAGAAAACTAAATAGGATAGAAAAGCTCATGCTGAGTGTTCAGGCAGCCTGGCCCAGCTGCACCCTAACACCATCCTGCAAGGCAGCGTCTTTGCCTGGAAGACCATCGGCTCATGCTATACAAGATCATCCTTCTCATCTCCCCCTGCGGCTTGTTGCACATTCTGGCATCTCCCTCTTTGCATGGCCAGTCCAAACCTTGCCAGATCTTCCCCATGTCATCTCCAGAGTCTGTTTGTCTTTGCCGTGCCTTCCCTGAATAGGCAAAGTCAGGGTATTTTCTCTAATTTCCATTCTGCTCCTTTTAAGGCTGGTTCTGCACTTTGAGAAGGGGGCTTCCTCATCTTCTACAACTGCCGAATACACTGGCGCCCCTCACCGACTGCCAAATCCACCATTGACATCCTATCTGCTGAGATCCATCAGGCACAGGCTTTGCAAACCTGTTGCAGGCTCGTGCCTGTCTGCTACACCCTTCTGGACTGGAGATATTTCTGGGGTCTGGGTATACTGTATGCTCCACCGGGGAGGGGAAATGGGCTCCAAAGAGAGAAACACTATGACTCAGTCTGAGATGGATCTCAGATATATCATTAGTGTAGACCCTGTGTGTTAAATATCCCCTCTGAGACATGAGGCTTGCAGTTGACCGGTAGTAGCCATGTAGTAGTCATGTGTATATAGCACCTTCCATGGACAGATGTGCCTACCCTATACCAAAAGGAATGAGATTGGGCTGATGTAGCAGGGAGCTTGGTGCTCTTGCTACTTTAAGGGAAGGCAGGCGGCAGGAGCAGCTGGCTGCAGGTGAGGCAGAGGGCAATCAAGGGGGCCACATGAGCCCAAAGGGATTGGACTTGCAGGATATAAGCCCAGGGCTCCAGCTGGGCAGGCAATCCAGCCCTGGGGCCACGGAGGCAAGAGCTCCTGACCACTCTGCAGGGGGAATCTCTGCTAAAGCAGCCAAACTGCTGGGGGTAAGGACCGGTGGTTTAGGACTGTGTGAGTGGTGGAGGTTTCAACTGGCCCAGGAGTGGGGCCAAGGTGCAAGGGATAGGGACCAAGGCTGAGGAGCAGGGCCACAGCTAAAAAGTGATGACAGCATGCAGGGCCAGGGCCAGGGACCGGTAGCCCGAGCAGGGCGAGAAGCAGGGTCAGGGACCCATAGACCAGTAGGGTTGCAGCAGATCAGACGTGAGCTGGGAGAGAGCCAGACTGGGTTTGGGGCAGTCAGCTGAAGAGACAGAGGCCGGAGCCCAGGAGAGGCTGGGATGGTTAAAGGCACAGGGTTGGAGGCCCCAAAAGTAGCAGACTTCTCCAGGTTCAGAGGCCGCATTGACTAGAGTTGACCCTGGGGCAGAAGGACTAATGGGGTGGACCCCGCTGATCCCTCAAAGTCAGACAGAGGAGCAGGAGAGTCTCTCTGCCCTGCAGCCATAGACCCTCCCTGCCTGCCATGGTCCTCTCTCCTCTTGAGTTCCTGCCATGGGGAAAGCTTCCTCCCAGAGCTCCACAACCACTGGTGGCGTGTGGTCCAACTAGCCCACCTCTATGACTTGCAGGAATAAGTGCTGTTGGTGCTGTCACAGCTCCCATGCCCACATGTGTGTGGATCCAGGCCAGGCGTGCTGTGTGGCTGCCTCACTGAAGCTCCAGGCCATTGGCATTGCTGTAGGGAGAAGGGGTTATCACTTCTAAGCACCCCTGGCTTAGTTTGCCGGCCTGTGACTCACTGATGTGAACGGTTCTTGCTGTTGCATCTTCATTTCTGAACTTCTGCTTTCCCCTCTGCTCCAGGGAGCATCATGACGAATGAGATCTTGTACTTGGCAAAGATCCACCCATTATCACAAGGGTCCCTCTTGGCTCCCTCCGATTTCAACGCCTTGCTTCATCATGCCATTCAGTTCAGCACCCACTGGCTGCATAAGAAACTGCACAGGAAAGGATTACACCCTCTGATCTACCAGAAGGAGCAATATCCTCTTGGGGACATGGTGATGAAGGGAACTTCTGGTCCCCTACATTACCTTCAGAGACTTACCTGGTGGTGCCCTCAGTGCCAGCCTCATATGCCAGCAGAAAGCAAAGGTCATCCTCCTATGCATACCACTACATCTTCCATCCTTTAAAGGGATTAAGGACATGCTGTCCTTTCTTGGAGAATATTGCATGAGGATGAGGATGGCTTGCAACACGCTGTAGGATGCACTGAGCAGAAATCGCTTTTCCATGAAGACCAAAAAAGCAGAGAAAAATTCAGTGTGTTTAAAAAGATGGGGGAATGGTTTCTATGTCCATGCTGCATTGTAGGGATCAGTACAGCAAGTCCAGGAAGTTCTACCTAATAGCTGAAAATACCTGTGTAACTCAGGAGGTGGAGCTACCCGCCAGCTGCAGCCAGGTCTCTGTCTTGGAGCCCTCCTTCCTACAGTGTGGAGAGTCTCCCTACAGAAGGACACCTGGAGCCTTGAAACCATCACTCAGACACAACTCAGTACTTAACTATATACAATTTATTTACATAGGGAGAAAAGGGGAGGTAGAAAAAAACATAAAAATCAATAGGTATACCCAAAAAGAGACTAATAGCTATTATATACTAATAACTATTATACTTGCGCTATAGCAGTATGAAACCCCAAACCGCCTCTACTTCTGGAAGTTTGGGAGCAGTCTCTGGGGAGGGGTGGGGGGTCAGTGAGAGCACCTTACACTCAACTCTCAGGTCGGTTCCTAGATGTGTTTCACCCTACATTGCTTGTAGTGACATTGCACAATTCCCAGCGATGAATGTCACACCGGTCCTGGATGCAAATAACAACCCCGTCTTTTACACACTCTCCACCCTGCACAGGAGAGGCAGCAAGCCCAGTTATGTTGGCCATAAAGCAGTATAAATCGTAGAAGTGTGATAGCTGTTCATCTGCTCATCTTATTTGTTCTGAAACTCAGCGAGTCTCCTAGCTAGGGAAGGAAATCAGGATCTTTTCACAATTAGGGACTTAAATGAGGTCATTTTGAACACCCTTTAGTCTAAAGAATCTATAACCAGCTCCTAAGCATTTATATTTATTCAACATAAATTTAACATATTGCCAATTAACATCTTTTCACCTACTACATGTTAACCTCCTCATCCAAAAATCTGGAACAAGTGGAACAGAGTTAGATCAGGGTCTCTTGCTAAGACTCTGCACCTATTCACAAGAAGTAATCCAGATTTAGTCATGGCCCTTCCCAAACATGCAGTCTGTAGACAGGCAGGACAATTTTTGCCTCATCTAGCCACAGTAAACAATGTCTAACCATGACCGAACACAAGTGCATGGCTGCAGACTGCTTAAAAAATGGCCAGTGATGTGAAAATCTGACCCCCTGCTACAGACTCAGCAAAACCCTGCAGGTAGAGTACTTTCAACTTCCTGAAAACAGAGGCTGGCTTAAGGTGGATGAAGAGTCAAAGAGTCAAATAGCAGCCTGGGTCATTAATTTCCCCTGCTGGGACTCCGAATGACAAGGTAACTGGTCTTACTGGGTGCTAACTGGGAGGTGGCTCTGAATTGCACAGCATTCCTAGTTGCAATAGTAAGCAGGGCTATTTCATTTTAAGCAACTCCTTTGTTACAGACATGATTTGATGTGCGCAGGATCTAAACCAGTCGTTTGTGACCTTTTCGTATATTCTTCCTACCCACTGTTGGGTCGTGATCCATGGGTGGAAAAGCACTGATCTAAATGACTTCCCCATCATCAAAAGCTTGAAGAGGTTTGCCATGTCATCTGCGTAGGATGAGGTGTGGGTGCACCCTTGGGGCATTTCCCAAAGAAGAACATTGCAAATGGTTCTACTTTAATGTAACTCCAATCCTGGATGCTTTTGCTGCACTTGAATTGCTCCCAGCTCAGTTCACACATAACAATTAAAAGCAGCAGCCACTGCCGGGCTGAGAGTTCCCCTTCGAGGAAGTTCCCAGCCTTCCCGTGTCCATCTCCAGAGCGGCCGTGTTGCAAGGGTAACGTGCAAGTAGCCCACAGAGCTACAGTATGAAGGGTTACATCCAGCATCCCACAGAAATGCGCTGGCAAAGCCCAGGGGCTGGTGCGACACTGGGGGCAGAGCCCATCCCAGAGCTGGCGGTGGAAAAACTCCTGTGTCTGCAGGAATGCCCCACTGCCTCAACGGTGCCTTTACTATTAGAGCAGCAAGAGCCCCTGTGGTGCGGACAGGGACACGGTCTGGCACAGTGTGACACCGTGACTGAACGGTCAGGGCTTCGCGCTCTCTATAAAATGCAGGTGACCAGCCTCCAAAACGAGCGGTCCCCGGGGAAGCCGCACCGAGGGGAGAGGGTCCAGACACGGTGCACGGTGCTCGGTACCGGGCGTCGCACCATTTTTATCAGTGACCTGGAAATATCTCACACCACGGCTGCTTCGTGTGCGGTGGCAGCAGGGCCTGGCAGAGCAGAGCCCAGCACAGGGCAGTCATGGGGGGACACGTGTCAATGTGTCCATGTGGGCGGCCACTAGGGGGTGTCTGTGAGGGGGGCATGGGGGTGCCTATGGGGGGGCACTGGGGGGTCTGTGTGATGGGGCAATGGGAGGTCCTTTTGGAGTGGGACACTGTGGGGTGTCTGTGTGGGGGGCACTGGGGTGTCCATGGGGAGACACTGGGGGGTCTGTGTGACGGGGCACTGGGAGGTCCCTTTGGAGTGGGGCACTGGGGGGGGTCTGTGTGTGGGAGGGGCACTGGGGGGTCTGGTGGGGGGCACTGAGGTGTCCATGTGGAGGCACTGGGGGGTCTGTGTGACGGGGCACTGGGAGGTCCTTTTGGAGTGGGGTGCTGGGGTGTCTGTGTGGAGGGGCACTGGGGGTGTTTGTGGAGGACCACTGGGTGGTCTGTGTGGGGGTGTCCATGCAGGGGGCGACACTGGGGGGTCCTTGCAGAGGGGGGCACTGGGGAGTCTGTGGGGGGCACTGGGGGGTGTTTGTGCAGGGGAGCACTGGGGGGGGTGTGGGGGGCACTGGGGTTGTCTGTGGGGAGGGCATGGGGGGTCCGTGTGGGGGGGCCTGAGGGGTGTCCATGGGGGGTGTCTGTGCATGGGGGGTCTGTGTAGGGGAGGACTGGGGGGGGAGATCGGGGGGTGTCCAGGACTGGACGCAGTACTCCACCTGCGGCCTGACCAGTGGGGCATAGAGGGGAGGATCACCTCCTTGGCCCTGCTCGAGATGCATCTGAGGACGCACGACAAGGTGCGGTTGTCCTTCCTGACCGCGTCCCCGCACTGCCGGCCCACGTTCATTGTGGCATCAGTAATGACTCCAAGGTCTCTTTCCGCCTCTGCGCTGCCGAGCAGAGAGCCCCCCGCGTGCGGGTGTGCTGCTGGTTCTTCCCCCGCAGCTGCAGCACCGTGCACTTGCCCGTGCTGAACCCATCCTGTTCCCCCCCGCCCCCTGTGCAGGTCCAGGTGTATCCGGTCCCTCCCTTCTAGCGTGCCCGCCTCCCCCCACTTCTTCCTCCCTTCTGTGAAAACGGGGACCCCACGGGCCCTTTTCCAGTCCTGCGGCACCCCGCCAGAGCACCGCGAGCGCTCGTAGAGCCGTGCCAGGGTCCCGCCATGACCTCTGCCCATTCCCTGGGGGGTGTCGTGGGGGGCACTGCGGGGCACTGGGTTGTGGGGGGGGGGCACTGCGGGTGCCCATGCGTGTGTGTGTGTGTGGGGGGGGGGTGTCTGTGCAGAGGGCACTGGCGTGTCCTTGCAGAAGGCAGCACTGCCAGGTGCGTGTGCTCATCACTGCGGGGGTGTGCCCTTCCCCCCCCGCGCGGTCCCTTTAAGAAACCCGGCGTCTCTCCCTCCCCGCCCCCCATCCCTCCGCACCAATCACCGTGGTCCCCAACGGCCGTCAGGCCAGCTCGGCCGCTCGCCCATTGGCCGGCGTCTTCCTGGTGCGAGAAGCCGCCGACCAACCGGCGCGCCGGCCGGCCCGCGAGCCCTGCAGCGGGGCCGCCCATAGGCTGAGGCGGAGGCGCGGGGGCGGGGCCAGGCGGCTCTAGGCTGCGGTGCGGTGCTGCGCGGCGCTGCGCGGCGCTGGGGTCATGGAGCGTGTGTGGCGCTGGCTGGGCCGCCCCGCCGAGCTCTGCAACCTGCTGCGCTTCCGCCTGGCCCCCGCTGGCACCGCCGTGGGCAAGGTGTGCGGGGCGAGGGGGCAGGGATTTACCCGGGGGTGGGGGGTGCATGAGTGCCCCTTGCCTCAGGTGTGAGCATGCGCGGGGGGGATGCTGCCCCCCCCCCATGTCAGCAGCCGCGGGGGGGTCTGGGTAGGTAGGGGGGGTGCAGGGTCCGGCGGCGCGAGGGTTAACACAGGGGCTTGGGGCACGGCGGGCAGCACGGGGTTGAAAGGGGGCGGGGCCCGCGGGGGCGCCCGCCCCGCCCCCATGGCGGCCAGCACGAAGGCGGCCTGGCTGCTGAAGCGCGGCCTGGCGCTGTCCCCGCCGCGGGCGCCCGGGCCCTGCTCCCCGGCACGGCTGCTGGGGGGGCGTCCGCGGCCCCGCTGCTGCTGCTGCCCGGCGGCCCCCGGCGCCTGCCCGTCGCGGCCCCGCGCCCAGCAGTCCCCTCTGCTCTGCCCGCAGGACCCGCCGCGCGCCAGCCTGCGCGCCTGCTACCAGCACCTCAACCAGACCAGCCGGAGCTTCGCCGCCGTCATCCAGGCGCTGGACGGCGAGCTGCGGTGAGAGCCGAGCCCCCCACGGGGAGCTGGATGCCGGGGAAGGGGTCGGCAGCCCCCCGGGTTGGGGCTGCCTGTTTGCTTGCTTGGAGCTGCGCGGCCTCTGCCGCCCGCCGTGTAAGGCCTGGCCCTGTATTTGGATGCGCCTCCTCCCGTGTAAGCGGGTCCCCTCCCTGGGTCTGGAGACGCCACCCCCGGCAGCGCCCAGCTGCGTGGTGTTGTCCCACCCGCCGATCTGATTTTGGGGCCTTCGTAAGCTTTTGCACTCCCAATCCCAGGATCTGCTGCTTCTGCGTCTCCCGGCCCTGCCGCGCGCACGGCGGCTGAGGAAAGCCACGAAAACCGAGAAACAACCCCGATTTCCCGCCCCGAGCAAACGTCGTATCCCGTACGCCACCCTCCTGGCCTCCCTCGTGTGCTTCGTGGACCTGGATCTCCGCTTTCTTCGCTGATCTCTCCCACGTGGCTTAAAAAAAGGCTCCTTGAAACGTGCCAGGGTTGAGCTCCAGTTGGTGGCTCGACCTCGTGCTCCCGTTGCCGTCGCTTTCTGCTCTCGTTCCCGCTTTGTCGCCTGCAAACCCACCTGTTGCAGCTCATCGTGTGCTAGGGGTGTTTTGGGTCGCTGCGTGCAAGTGTTCGGTGCAACCGGGCCTTTTCCCTTTTGGGCTTGAATCCCTTGAAAAGGTGTTTGTTGGGGGTGGGGGATGCTCACGGATTTGCAGAGTAGCAGGGCTGCAAGGCATAGAAACACCGTGTCACAGTTCAGGGTGGAAAGCAGGAGTTGCTTGGGACGTGCAGAGAAGCAGGACTGCCTGATGCTCTATCTGAACAGATAAGGGAGGGCCTGGGGAGCTGAGGCACCTTCAGGGTTTGATAGCCACTGAACAGCCCTGGGTCAGCAGAAAGGCAGAGAAGTCGGGCTGGAAGGGACTAGTCCGGCCCCCTGCCTGTGGCAGGATCATCCCTGTCGGAGCACGTGAGTCACAAATACCCAAATTTCAGAATTAAGGATTTGGGCAGGTGATACTTCTGCATCCCTTTTTTCTTAGCAGTAGTTTAGGGCCGGCATTTTCTGCAGTGCTGCACAGGCTTACACACATGCATGTTAAGGGCAGAGTTCAGCTGATGCCCCATGTATAATTCTAGCTCTACAACCTCCCCCCCCCCCCCCCCCAATAAAAACAACCAGAGGTTTAAATTTTAGCAGTGAAAAGCTATGATCCAGCCACTTCCCTATGATTTTATAATACTTAATTGCTTATTATGATCTCAGCTGACTCATGCTCTGTCTTCATTTAATGCTTAATTCCTAATGTGAGACACAAGGTATAGCTAATTAATTCTTGCAGCCTCCCTTTGTAGCGGGCATTATCCTTATTATATCATACTTGGCGGATTATATTTATAATCTCAGGGCTGGAACCAGTATCTCTTGCTTTCCCAATTAGCTGTTGTTGTTTCTGGGATTTTGAGGTTTTGGTGTAGAGGGAAGGCAGGCCTGGCCTGGGCTCAGAGAGCTGGTGATATGCCTGAAACCCCACATCGGGGCGGCGTAGAGGCAGGATTCAGAATCTGCAGACAACTTACCATTTCTTTTGAAACGGGATTCTGAGTTTTAGGGCAGTGACTGGAAGCGGGTGGATCAGCGAATGCCTGGATCTGAGCAGCAGGACCCCAGCTCATGGTCCTCATCCCTGCTCTGGGCCCCCCCAGTCCTGTTCTTGTCTTGGTCCCTTTTGTTGCTTACAGAATGGCAGGAGCTGCTGCAGAGGGAGGCATCGCAGCTTCCCCTCCCTTCCCTCCAGGCGGGTGTTTTGTCCTAGGGAAGCTCTTGCAGAAGTGAATTGGGCTGTGAATTTAAAGCACAGGAGCTTCCCCTTGGAGGCGCTCTTAATCTCACTAAATGCCTCTTCTTTCTGGTTTTAGTTTTAGTGCCCCTTGGAAATGAGCTGCAAGGCAGTGTCAAAGGGGAACTGGAGGGGTGTCCACACAGCAGTTCCTGTTTTTCCCACTTTCCTTTATCTGCAGCAGCTTCTCCCTGCCATCAAGCTTTTACAATGGTTACAGCCCCTGGGTCCTAATGCTGCTGAGTTTGGGTGATTTCAGTTTTATTGCCACCCTGCCTGAGTCTCCCCAGATTTGGTAGCAGCGTGGCTATGTCAATACAGCAGGACTTTGGGCTGCCATCAGAGGTCTGCATCTGCATTGCATGTCATTGTGTTAATGATACAGTAGTTTTACTGGTAAATGTATTAAAACCTGTGTTGAAAAGAGGCAGTGGCCAACAATGCACACTGGAACTTGAACATTGCAAGTGTCCCTGGCATCTGCCCATTGGAGCTAAGATTTCAAGTGCAAGCTTATAAGTCACTTCTTGACATAAAGGTTAAAGGCACTTGAAGTTGTTATTAGCGTTTGACAAACCTGGAGTGGATTTGTCAGCCCTAAAAAGGGAAATGCTTGCAGAATGTCATAAGGAATTCGGAAGTCATGGAAGAGGTGGTCTCTTCTATTAAGCCAACTAGATATTTGTAAACAAATTATTTTATTATTTGCAAGCTCTTGTGCACGCACACCCTTTATCAGGCATAGGAGAGAGCAGAGATTGTAAAAGTTCTAGTTACATGCAGAATGTCGTAATTTGTCTGGACATAAGTATTTGATCTGGGCTGCAGCAATAACACTAAGACTTCAGTAAAGCATTTGATATGGTGCCAGATTGGAAATGATCAGTATAACTGGAAAAGCTGGGGATTAGAGCAAGGCTGGTAGATGTATGCAAAAGATGACAGCAGGTTGTGTTGGGAAGGGTAGAAGGAGATTGCATTAGTAACGTACCAGGCTCCTGTGTAATACTTTCTTTAATGACCTGGGGCAAAATACAGGGGGATGCTAAGAAAAGTTACCAGTAGCACAAGCTAGGATGAGCACGTCCTGCAGAAGGAACTGAATAACTTCAAATATTGGAGCAGCAGATGCTGTATGGAATTTGGTAGTACAAAATTGCATCTTGTCCTACATGGTAAAGATGTGCCCCAAGGAAGCCGTCTACTTGTACTCCACTGAACTGCCTAATAATTGGGGAAACTGATGGGCACCTCTCCACTTCCAAGCAAGAGCTGCAAAATTACTGGTGCACAGACAAGGATTTGAGTAGCTAGCTAGCTGCTAATAGACAGCTGTTTGATTGAATACATTGAATCTTCCTGTCATGAAGGGCAAGGTAGTTGCTCTGTACTAGGGCATAACCAGGTGTACATAGCTGAGTACATGCAATGTCTGTTGATGTTAAATTTGAACTCCAGGTTAAGTATGTAGCCCTCTTTTTTTTTTTTTACCCTTGAGTCTTATGTAGAGTATGCTGTACTTCCATGCATATGTCCTTAAATGTCTATAATGACTGCCACGGCATTATCTCAAGAGATACCAGTATTGTAAGGGTTACCAGTAGGTAGATGTATATTTAAAGACAGATGGGTGATTGCAAGTGATTACATTTGGCCTCAGAATTTAATTTGTGGATCCCCTTCTGCTATGGAGGGATCTGAAAGAAAGTTTTTTGCATGTGATCATTCCCAAAGACTCAACGTGTTAGAAATAAAGGTCTGAATGTTATGATTTGAGCCTGTCTTTCTTCATGCATTCTTTTCCCGAAAGCGTGGAAATGATGTGCAGAGCTGACAGTCTCTTATTTGTTGCCATAGCCACAGGATGATCTTTAGCTGCTTGCCTGTCTAATAGGGAACATTTGAGTCATGTGTTACACTTCTCCTTCCCCTGCAGTCATGCCGTTTGCATATTCTATTTGGTTCTCCGAGCCCTGGACACCATAGAAGATGACATGACCATCAGTTTAGAAACTAAAGTCCCAATGCTGCACGAGTTCCACTCCTACCTGTATCAGCCAGAGTGGAGGTACACCGAAAGCAAGGAGAAGGACAAGCAAGTACTGGAGGACTTCCCCACGGTAAGCCCTCAGCCCTCACTTCCACCCTCACCACAGTAGCTTGTGAGTTAACTCTTATAGGTACCCTTATCAGGCCTTCTTGCATCTTGATCCAACAGGATCAGACCCAGCCTGATCTAGTCCTGAGTCCCACTATGGGTAAATGGTCTGCCCCTCCTGAGCTATATGGTCACTGTTTGTGCACACTTGATGAGCACTAAAAATGGTTTTGGCCTGAGCCAGAGCATAGCACCCCTGGTGTGATGGTTACATGTCAACTGCTGAGGACTTCGTCATTGGCAGTCCCTGCTTAAGTGTTACTGGGTTTGCTGTTTGAACAAAATATGGGTGAGAGATGCAGAAGACAGCTCTGTTTGCGTATTTCTGAATTGTCCCAGGTGCTTCCCAGCTTAGACGTGCCAGGCTGTACTTGAAAGAACAGAAGCCCGCACCTCTCACCATTCTGACACCCTGCTTTAAGCAGGCTTGCCACAACCCAAGTCCACACTTGCATTGCCTGGTACCCAGAAGCTGTTCTGCTGAGGCACTAAGATGTTGGTTGGGAGGGAGTGCATAAAACCACATGGAGCAGTAGCACAAGTTTCCTGAATTACAACTCTCCAGATCTGCACAGAATTCCTCCGGCATAATTGTGAATTAGATATACAAGGGAATGGAAGGATCTGTGTGATCAGTCAATAAACCTTGGGGCAGGCTCCATAATAGCTACTGTCCCTTAAAATTAGCCCCCACCTCCTTCCCAGTATTTGCAACTGATGAAGCAGCTGAGAATGCGCATGGAAATTTTCTTCATACAGTTCAAGGCTTGCACATGACTTCCACTGCAGTCTTGGGCTTGGTATTTTTATAAGGGAGCGTGGGATCATTTCTGTTGCCCAGCCCATGGTAACTTGATATTGAGGCCGGGATTTTCAAAGTATCCTGATAGTCCATGGAATTTGGGTTCCTCAGGCCTCTCTGAAATTCCAGATATTCATTGGTAGCCATGAACCACCTACCAAGAATAGGTGTTGATGTCCTTGCTTTCAAGAAAAGTTCTTGGCATTCAGATTCAGGAATGTCACTACAATAGAGGTGGGCAAACATGTTAATAATTTAGTAGGTCTAGTCTTTGAAAAAGGTACTGAAGGGGATGCTATTCTCTGAAATATTCTGGCTAGTTACACCCTCTGGCTCTTTAGGGACTCCAGTACATGTTCAAAACCTCATTGCAATTTTGATACAGATGCCATTTTGCAATGCAGATGCTATGTTCAAAACTTTATTGCAAAATACAATGCCATTTTGATACAGATCTTCTAGAAACAGAGATGGATTCATATATACTGGGGCCCTGGGCAAGCACAAAATTGGAGGCCCCCCTCTCCTGGCGGGAGCTGGGCTTCAGGAGTGGGGACAGAGGCCCCTTTTTCCCTCCTAGTGCTGGCAGGGGAGGCTGGGTGGATCCCACTAGGCTGGGGGGCACATGCCCACCTCTTCTCTCTGCTCCCTGCCCCAGCTACAGTCCAACGTGCACGTACACTCTGCTTTCACTCTACACATGGACACACAGAGGCAGATAGACACATGCGCATGTAAGGGATGGACAGGCATGCACTTTCCCTTCACAAGACCTCCCCCTCCATCACTGGATTACACGGAGGCAGCCCCCCAGTCACCCACAGCTCCCTGCCTGGCCCCTGTTACACTTACCTACAGGGAGCTGCTGCCTGGCCGTCCCGTGCAGCCTTGCAGATGCAGAGGGGCAGCTGGGCTGGGCCAGGAGTGCTGCGCCACATCTCTTCAGGCAGGTGGTGGCACTGGGAGTGGTGGCTGTGGGGGGCTAAGATGAATTTGGGGGGGCTGTAGCCCCCAAGGCCCTCCCAGCACTGCCGCCTACAAAGGCACAGCACAGCTCTGTAGCTGGACCCCAGCCTGTTCCGAGTCCACCTTATTGGTGGAGGAGCCCCGCTTCCAGCTCCCAGGGAAGCCAAGGTGAAAGCCGCAGTTCTAAACTTGGTGCCAAAAATGGGTGCCGAGTTTAATTAAAACTGGCTTTCACTTCCCCGCTGATGAGGATCTTGGGGCCGGGGCCCCTGGGCTCATGGCCAGCTTGCCCATTCACTAATTCGCCTATGCCTAGAAACTCTTAAAGAGTAATATCTACCAGAAACTGTCAAACAACAGTATCTACGTACGGCATATTTCATCAGTAGATTTTTTTCCTCTTAAAAAAAAAAAAAAAAAATGGGGTGTGTACAAAGAAAGTAGTTATCGCTGTCACTAGCTCATATAAGAAGAAACTGTAGCACAGAGTGGCAGTGACTTGCCTGGTGTCACCCAGCCAGCTGGGTAGAGCTGAGAATAGAGCTGCAGTCTCCTGGGTCCTGGTGCAGTGACTGCTGCTTTTCATGAAGAAAAGGCCCACTGCAACTGGCACATACTAAAGTCTGGAGAGAGCATGATCTTGAGAAAGTGCTAGATGGTAGGGAGTCAAACACTGGGAGTCTGTTCTTGCTGCTTCACCAAGCAGTCCTCTGACAGGGCTTTCCCATAAGTTGCATGTGGTGCCCTACAATTTTATTTTGTACCTTCCTTATTTTGTGGACTCCCAAGTGAAACAGGCCCAAGTCACATGCCATCAGGAAGATACGCGCAGCATCTGAGCGATGGTCAAAGGAGCTGTTGAGCATGTGTTCACTGCACACAAGGCCTTGGTCCTGCACCATCTTCAGTCAATTGGAGTTTAGTCAACAGCGAGAGCAGGAGAAGAACCTACTAAACAGTCCCTGTGTTGCTTGTTCCTAGTCTGTTTATGAATGCCAGACCCAGCTTTGCTTTGGCACTGTGCATATCTCCTTGTGGTTTCTGCTGTAGATCTCCTTGGAGTTCAGGAACCTGGCTGAGGTGTATCAGGATGTGATCACTGATGTTTGTCGTAAGATGGGAGTGGGAATGGCGGAGTACTTGGAAAAGAAGATCAACTCCGTGCAGGACTGGGACAAGGTAGGGATGTCTGAGCGGTGAAGAAACCAGCTCGGGGCAATGTGCACAGCCCCAGCTAGAGGCCTTGCCTGGCCTCCTGCACAAGCACATTCATGATGGGAGGTTGTTTTCTGTTCAGCAAAGGCAGCTGTGCCAGGGTGTACTTGTTGCCTGGTGCTCTGGGGTCAGGAATGGTACCTAAGTGTCAGTGGCATTGGTCCAGCCAGGTTTGATGGGCAAACAGGGGAATTATTCTGGGGAAAGTCCCACAGAGCTGCCCAGAATAAGCCGGTTGAGTAACTGCTAATTTTCTTGAAACCTCAGGAACTCTTGAAGATACATTTCTCAGAACTCTTTTTTTTTTTTGTTTTCCTCCCCAAATGTTGCAGTATTGCCACTATGTTGCCGGACTGGTAGGGATTGGTCTTTCCCGTCTCTTCTCTGCTTCGGAGCTTGAAGACCCTATCGTAGGACAGGACGTGGAGCTTGCAAATTCCATGGGGCTTTTCCTGCAGAAAACCAACATCATTCGTGATTATTTGCAGGACCAGCTGGAGGGAAGGGAATTCTGGCCCAGAGAGGTAAAGGAAACCACCACTTCATAGATGGGCATTTCCAGTGTATTGTTGCGATGAGGCAACTCATCTGAAAAGGAGAGTCTGACCAGTTCAGAGACTGTGGTCTGCTCTGCATAAAGCAGTGTGGGTAAATATTAGAAGAAACAGTAGCCTGCTACAGGAGCAGGGGTGTTCATAAGGTAGGTAGGATGTTTCCTGGTCCCAGTAATGTCGGCTTTGTTGTCTAACCTTAGTTTTCTTAAGAGATGTGGGAGAGTGAGACGGGCTCGCTCGTGGTAGGAAATCTGTGAAACTCCATGATAAATCATGAAATTCCTTTTCCTGGCACACACACAGTGTTATGGCTGGGATCTGGAGCAGATGCATTGTGGTTGAGCATGCTCTTCTGTTGATCTTCAAATAAGGCTACTGGCTGTATCTTAAGCAGACCAGGTTAGCCGTAAATTTGTTGCAATCATGCTTAACTGCAATGTCAGCCGCGCACCTGCCAATTGGGATTGCCGAGATCCTTGTTACCCAGTGGTTAAGATTTTTGCAAGTCATCTCCAAGGCCCAAGTCAGGACTTGATCTTTCTGTGGGATTAAGCTGTGTTGTGGTCCAAATGTATGGATGCTCCTTTGCATCCTGTGGCTACGTGCCACTTTTATCTTCCACCACAATAATGGCTTTTTCTTTTTCAAGCAATTTCTTATCCATATTACAGGTGATCTTGCAGGCTGGCTACTGATAAGAGGCAGAAACAGGTCTACAGCCCAACCTTTTATTTGCTTGCACTTCAGAACACAAAAACAGACCTTTATCCCAAAGTCTGGCTGCCTGTGACAGCACAACATGGATTCTCACTTAAGCCAGCTGGAGATTTAAGAGGTGGGCGGAGGGTGGCATTCAGGTTGGGAAGCAGGTCTTGAATTTGCTGAGTTCTCTAAATTTCCCTCCAGCCTGTATCCCAGGACCCCTCCAGCCACATAGATGGCTGAGTCTAACGTTCAAATGAATGGCTTCTTACTGTTTTTTATTATCATTTGTTTTGCTGAAACTTTTGGAACTGGACTGAATCAGTTTTCCTGTGGACATGAAAGAGATCAGTCAGTTTGGATTTATGTTTCTGTCAAAATCGCACATTTGGAGAGAAGGATTCTTACCTCCTTCCTTCAGCATTATGGAATACTGCTTGCCCTCCTGATTTTTCTCTTCCACAAAATTTATGGTTGTTCATAAACAAGACTGCTATTTTAAAAATTAAAAAAAAAAAATTTTTTTACAACTTCCAAAAACTTAACACAAATTGTATCTATTATAGCAAAACAGCACCTAATAAATTTGGTTACATCAGTTATTGTAAGTGAAAGCTATGATATACTGTATTTGGATTATTTAGTGTATGGCCTTCCATTATTGTTCTCTGTTCAGGCTTTGTGCTCTGTTTTTAATTTCATCTTATTCAGTTAGACATGTTGATAGCTTCCTTTTACATAGACTAAGCTAATTGTCGCATCCGCAAAGGGTCATTCTATGATTCCTCAGAAATAGGCTTTGGGACTTCAGCAGCTTGATCCAGGCCTCTTGAAAATGGCCAAGGCTTGCAATAAAGTACTTCATCTAGAACTGTGAGAGGACACAGCACTACTATGCAATGTACACAAGCCATTTATTATAGCAAGCGGTCTGATCCTTTGTGCATGTGCAGTGAGATTAAATGCTATTCTTCCATTCTCCTTGCCTTCAAGTCCTTGTGTGGTGGGTGGCGTAGGGAGGAAACAGGGATGTTGTTGGGGCAGCTCCATCCCTCATCCTGGGCTAAATGCAGAGGACACGGGTGGTGTTCCGTTGATCACTGCTGATGAGAACCTCGCTCTTACACACTGGGTGTGCCCCCAATCACCAGGGGTATGTGCATGAGTTGCACATCTCCAAGGACGCTGGATGTTGTGCAGAAAAGCATCCTCTTTGTTCTCCACAGAGATTGTCTTGCTCCGTTCAGTGCCCCAAGATTGTTCACAGGTTATTAGTGTCTGTAACCTAATGAGAATCATTCAAAGGGGAAATCCCCATCCCAATAGCTTTATTCATACCATGGGGAGATGGCTGCTATAGCCTCAGTCCAACAAAGCACGTTGTTAAAACCCATAGGGACACCTGTGCAATGGCAAGCACGTGAGTGGTGGCATTGCTGTATGTTTGATATCCCCAGGTTTGGAGCAGGTATGCCAAGAAGCTCTCGGATCTTGCCAAACCAGAGAACGCTGACGTGGCCGTCCAGTGTCTGAACGAGCTGATCACAAACGCTCTCCACCATGTCCCCGATGTCCTCAAGTACTTGTCCAGACTCAAAAACCAAAGTGTCTTCAACTTCTGTGCTATTCCACAGGTAGGTTCATGCTTCCACATGGTTTCCCCCTGTCTACTCCCACAACCTCACTTACAGACATAGGGGTCTGTGCCCTATGCCCTGTGCCTTCTTTCATTTCCAACTGAGAGAGAGTTTGGTGTGGTGATCATGGGTGAATTTGAATTATTGTCTTGAGAAACGAGGTATTCTTCTGATGAATGGCTCTTCTGTAGCATGCTACTCCAACCAACTTTAGCAGGAGCTATGCAAAGCTCATGGGTTGAAGTGGGTACACTTGTTCCTTGAGGGTTTTTTTTTTTTTTCTGTCAAACCAAGAACATTGTGCATACTTCAAGGACAAGGCTAACTGTTGCATCTCTTCTCTGTAATACCCTTGTCCTGCTTCACGCATCTGCTGTGAGGACTGATCCTTCAAAAATCATTTCCCCGATTCCTCCTTTTAAGCAGGCGTGTGTTTACACTGTACAAATCACTGTTCCCTTTGAAGCCAATTGTAGTTTTGCCATTGATTTTGATGAGACCAAGGTTTTGCCCTGCATACCTTTTATTACAAAATGTGAGTTTATTATTTCTCGACAGGCGATGGCCATTGCCACGCTGGCTGCTTGTTACAACAACAAACAAGTGTTTAGGGGTGTCGTGAAGATTCGGAAGGGACAAGCTGTTACCATGATGATGGATGCCACGAATGTGCAGGCCGTCAAAGCTATAATATACCAATATGTGGAAGAGGTAAGTGGGATGGCTTGCTCGGAATGCGTTGTTTTCAGATGTAGACCTTTTCTGTTTTCAGCCCATTTTGATACCCCATTAGGGCTAAGTTGGCAATTCCAATTTCAACCTCTTCCAGCCATTTAGTAGTTGTCCTGCGTCTGCCAATATTGCTCAATTCAAGCCATCACCGAAGTACAGGACACCACCAGCCAGCAACTTAAAACAGTAGTCCTGGAATGCTACTTTTTCCTTAAGACAGTCATCTTCTCTTCATCTGCTGTCTGTTCAGCAGAAACATCCGCACTTCCTGATGCGAAAACCGCTTTTCTATTTTAAAGGGACTTAAGTGTGGCTCCTGTAGAAGTGAAAGCTATAGCTGAGGGGTCCTTCTAAATGCTGTCTGATCACCCTGCTCTCTCCTCTCTCTCACTTGCAATAGGAGAATTGTGAGAGTGCTATTCTGAAGTCAACAACATGTGAGGGATTGATGGGTCAGCATCACATCCAGCTGCCCTAGACTTCCAGCCCAAATGCCTGTACAGTTGAGTCAAGCAGGGGCAGTCTTTGGTACAAGTTTTAGAGCAGGGCTTGCCTCCAGATGCAAAGCAAAGATGTCCTAACTGATCTTCTACCCAACCCCCCCACAGTTTAACAGCCATGGGTTTGTTGGCATGGGTACAGTGTTGTTTTATTTAATAAGCTTAATAAGGGATTTCTCTGTTGGGTTAAGTTAGCTGGTAAGTTCATGTCTTCCTAAAAGGTAGGTGTCCGTGGTGGACACAGGCTACCCCAGTAATAGGCTTACAAGCTTTGTCTTGGCTGGCCTGTTCTGAAACACCCTTCTCACAGTAGAGTTCTGCAACATGGGCCCTGCTGCACTAACCGGAGCAGCCCCAGGTGTGTGCTGGGTACTGCACAGAAACAAAACCCTCATCTGAAGTACTCGGAGGTGGTACAGAGCACCTGGAGCCAGTGTGACATGCCTCACCACTGACAATCAGACTGGCAGCCAAGGTTCCTTCTAAGCTGCGCGCGTGTGTGACTGCGTACAAGTAAAAATCTTGCCTCAGACCAACTTTTTAAGGCTGCGCACCCGCCCAGAGAGGAGTTGGGCGTGGAGTGCAGCAGAGGCACCGGAGCTAGAATGGGACACTTGCCAAAAGGCACTCCTTATACAGGGCAGGTAGCAGCTCCTACCCAAGGTGGGGACAAGGGCTGGGGCTGGCACGGGCTCCATGGCCTCCGGGGAACTGCTCTGCACCCCAGCATCGCCTCGGGGAGCGAGGAGGCACATGGCATCGGGGCTGGAGAGTGGAGCAGTTCCCCAGAGCTGGCGAAGCCTGCACCAGGCCTCAGCCCCGACCCCCATCCCTGCCTTGCCTCACCTCAGGGGGGAGCTGCTGCCTGCCCCATGTGAGGAGTAAGCTTACCTTTGGTAAGCGTCCCACGCTGGCCCCGATGCCGCCCTTTTGGTTCTATCAATTGATTGTGTCCGGCCCGTGGCTGGGCCACAGCATCAATTTTACCTTACTGTGGGACACTTACTGGTGGACTGCGCCAAAAGGGGAGACGGGACTGAAGCAGCGCACTCGCAGGCCAAAGCAACGCGCTCACAGACCGCTACTCTTTAGAGGGAATATTGTTGGCAGCCCCTCCAGAGCTGAAGAAGTTCGATATGATAAAAGAAAGAGCAGTGGACAAAAGGAGGTGATTGAGGTTACAAAAGTAGGCAGGCAGTTTAGTTGTTCAACCCTAGTTGCTGCCAGGGAACTAACCCACATGTCTGGCTTTTGCACTTTGCTTAGGAACCTGTTTCAAATCTGAGTCCACCTGTTATGTCCTAGTAGCTTCACTGATTCTCACTAGTGCCAGGCTGTCCTGACCTCCCAGTACCAAGGCTGGTGATGGGCTACAGCATGTTGAGGGCATACCTGCAAAGGGAATTGAAAGGATGTTAGCAGGGAAGTAAGAACCATTTTACTGGACATCTGGTCTATTGCTGCTGATATGTCACATTTAAAACCTTCTGTGCAAGGCCCTAGAGTATAAACATTTGTCCCAAACAATGGTCTTTGTAATGGTGCCAGGATTTTGATGCGCAAGTGTGCCTCAGACTTGGCCGCAGACCAGGCTCTAAAGTGAATATCGTATATCACACGGTTCTCAGGGGAAAAGTGCTCCCTCTCCTTTGCAGGAGAAACGCAGGACCAGAAACCTGCAAATGTGGTGGCCGTGAACCAAATGCAGTTGTTGAACCAGCCATATTGCAATTAATGCTTAGTAGTGTCCTGTTTGAGTAGACTCAGCTTCCCACTGGTGACGTGGTCCTTGTGAAGATTTCACGGTTGAGGGGCTATGCCACCGTGTGGAACATTCCTGTTCCCTTACTCACTGGTGGGTTCTTTCTTTTTCAGATCTACCAGAAAATCCCAAGCACAGACCCTTCTTCTAACAAGACCCAGCAGATCATCGCCTCTGTCCGGACAATGAGTTTGCCCAGCAGCACCATCGTGTCCCGTAACCATTATTCCCCCATCTACCTATCCTGCGCCATGCTTTTGGCAGCGCTGAGCTGGCAGTATCTTAGCGCGATGTCGAAGGCGTCGGAGGAGTACATTCAGGCTGGCGAGAACTGAGGGCTGGGGGAGACCGCAGGTTGGCAGTTGGGCAGTGTTGGGGACTGTGTCCTGGGTGTCTTCCCGGTGGGCTGTTATGCTGCAGACTTTCCAGCTAGCATGTGCCCTTGGAGACTGATGCTGTGAATGAATCGGGATGTCTGGAGGTGCCATTTAGCCCCAAAATGTTGTGAGGTAAGCTGGCTTGCTAGACCGTGGTTACCCTTCCCATGCCAGCAACCTGGTGTCATTGAGGTGAACAAGTTAGATAGAAGTTTTGTGTTTGACCTTTTCTTCATGGGAGACTGTTTCCCTGCTTTCTGGCTGGGATTTTTTTTTTACATAAAGCTGCTGCTTGGAATTTGGACTCACTGTTCCTGTAAAAACTGAGACATGGGACTTGTTCTACCAACTCTTCCTCTGCCCTGTGTGCATGTGTGTGCGCGTTCTTATCTCCTGTTCCACAGCAGCTTCAGAATATTAATGTTTCCATCCAGCAACAGAAACCTAGCACGTCCTATGACAGACGAAATCTTAAGGACACAAAGAAACTCTGGCTGACTTCTGACTGTTAGCCTAAGAGTGGTGATGGTTTTAAAACACTAAGATGCATGGGGAAGATCTGTACAACCCCCCCTTGTACTAAAAGACTGGGCAGAGATGTTGGCCTTGTAACTTGTCACGAATAGTTTGGACTCAATTTGTATGATGCAGTAATTTTTAAAACACTCCTGTGTGCTGCTTGTTTTGTTTTGTCTTTTTACAGGCCCAAAATACCAGTAAATGGCAGCTTTATAATGACAACACGTGCAAAGTTTCCCCTCTTCTTTCTTAGCTATTCAGGGAGTGCAAAGGGAACCTCATTAATTCAGTAGTGATTTCTTTCCCTTCCCACCTGCCCAAACAAAAAAGAAGTCTGGTTTGAATATTATCATATTGGAACAAGGCCATCACCTATTGTGTAGTGTAGCTCAAGAGATGCCCCTGGATCTTTTTACCCCTGCCCAGAGTGCTAGGACTAGTGTCCCTTCCCACAATCTCAGTAAATGCCTGTTCAAACTGGGCCTTTTGAGGTTTCATCCTACAGTTCAAAGCAGACTCTTATGGCAACCAGCTTATTTTAGTGTCCTTTACTCCACCATCAGGTGCTCACATTAGTGACACCTGAATGCACACAACCATAGGCCCCCAATTACCACCACCTGCTGTTGGGGCCTAGACTGAGCCATATCGTGCTTTCATAGTAGCTAGGGTCAGAAGGGACCTGAACAGATCATCTAGCCTGACCCCCTGCCACAGGCAGGAATGAATGCTGGGTTCACAAGACCCCAGACAAGTGATGGTCCAACCTCCTTGAATTTGCCCAAAGTAGAGGTGAGGACCACTTCCCTGGGAAGTTGGTTCCAGGTTTTGGCCACCCTAACTGTAAAATATTGCCTTCTGATCTCCAACCTAAACCTATTCTCCATCAGCTTATGACCATTGTTCCTCATCACCCCAGGTGGTGCTGGGGAGAAAAGGGCTCTGCCTATTTGCTGTTGATCTCCCCCGATGAGCTTGTCGGCAGCCACCAGGCGCCCCCTCAGCCTCCTCTTGCTGAGGCTGAACAGGTTCAGGTCCCTCAGTCTCTGCTCATAGGGCCTGTCCTGCTGCCCTCACCAAGTGGGTGGCCTTCCTCTGAACCCTCTCCAGGCTGGCCATGTCCCTTTTGAAGTGTGGTGCCTAGTACTGGATGCAGTACTCCAATTGTGGCCTGACCAAAGTTGCATAGAGGGGGAGTATCACTTCTCTGGACTGGCTTGAGATACACCTTTGGATGCATGACAAGGTATGGGTGGCCTTGCTGGCTGCGGTCTGGCATTGGCGGCTCATGTTCATCTTGGAGTCAGTAATGACTCCAAGATCCCTTCCCACCTCTGCTTTCAAGAAGGGAACTCCCCAGCCTGTACATATGCTGTGGATTCCTTCTCCCAAGGTGCAGCACCCTGCATTGGTCTGCATTGAACCCCATCCTATTTTCATCAGCCCACTTTTGTAGTCTGTCTAAATCTAGTTGCAGCCTCTCTCTCCCTTCAAGTGTGTCCACCTTGCCCTACATCTTAGTGTCATCAGCAAACTTGGGGTACCCCACTGCTCACATCTTGCCAGGTTGAGTACAGCCCATCCACCACTATTCTCTGGATGCACCCCATCAGTCAATTTTTTACCCATCCAACTGTGCAAGCATCAGTGCTGCAGTTACTTAATTTATTCATCAGGATGGGGTGAGAGACGGTGTCAAAGGCCTTAAAGTCTAGAAAGGCTACATCCACAGCGACACCATCATCCAAGGATTTAATTATTAAATCCTTGGGTGATGCGCTTTCCATTAAAGGCTGTTGGAAAAAGCTCCTAATGCTACAAGCAGCATGTCTTCCCTCTTTATGCCTGGTCTGCTCTGTTCAAGTGACTGTTGACTGGTGCTTTGAGCCAGCAAGTGTCTGCTGTGGTAGCAAGGGCACTGAAGACTGGCTTTCATAGGCCGTGACAAAACATGTTCAAGATTACTTGTAAGTGAACAGTTAAGGCCTTTTGGCTTTGTAAAACCCACTTACAGCACAGAGACATCCCATGACCTTGCAAGGAGGTCAAGGAGTGTACATACTTGAACTAAGCTATGGTTAAAGCAAGCATTCTCTAACTCTGTAGTCTCCTGTCTTGTCAAGAATAAACTAATTAATTGGCAGAGATTTGTTTTATTCAATTGGAGGAGGTAGTTACCCATGCTAGTCTGAAGGCAGAAAGCAAGGCAGGGAGTTACCTTAGGCAGTAACTAGTTCAGAGAGGCATAAGCCTCTGTGGGCATTGTTCATGAAGTGCTGCTACTCCTTGGACATGCCAAGAGGCAGCTGGTAAGCTGCAATCCTCTCTCACTGGTCTGAGGTGGAGTAGAGCTGAAAGCTTGTCCTACAACTCTCCTACCTGTTCAGCTGGTCTAAAAAAAGCTCTTCCCTGGTGCATATTTGCACTGTGAGGGTGCAGGCAGGGACATTTCCCATGCACCAACACCATTTGAGGCTGCTCTAGGTTCATCTGCTGTGGTCTTCCATCACTGAAGAGGCTGGTGAAGAACATGGTCTGGGCAGAGGGGCATCCTCTTCCCTCCTCACCTCTGATCCAATTGGCCCACTGGTGCCAACCAGCATGCCCACTTCACCTTGCAGAAGGCTGCTCTCAGTAGCCAGCTGTTGGGGTGAGCTTTTGCTCCACATATCTGCAGCGCGCAGGATGAGCACTGGCCAGTGTCAAAGGCATTTACTACCCCAGCCCTGAAGTGGCCTGAGACTTAACGGACACATTTGACTGCATCCCTGGGCTGCAGCAGCAGCCCCAGGAGCAAATTGAGCAGAAAGTCATTTCAAATAGCCAGGCTTGATCTACAGGAGGCTGCATCCATGTTCAGTCAGGAGGGCATCTCCATGCTAAGTGAGGCACCGAAACCTGCCTTACCATCATCCCTAAGACTCCAGTAGTGGCCTCCTCCAGGTTACTGAACAGCTAAATTGTTACAACTGGTCCCCAAGATGAAGAATCACACCCCTTATCCAGGGCAGAGATTTGAACCTGGGATTCCCCTCAAGAAAATGCTTTGATCAGAACACATTAGCTGCACCAGTCTTGCCCCCAAGTTACCTTTTGAGAATCCCAGCCCAAGGCACCCAGACCTCTTGCAGGTTGTGGGATTCAGTAGCATTTGGGCAATTTTGCATATACCCCCTGCAGAAGCTTTTGGAGGTTACAAGGACAAGCAGCAATGGTACTCTACCTCTTGGCCCTGCCATTCAGCTGGACAGCAGAGCCAGGTCACAGGCTGCAACAAGTCCTGGAGCATGCAGCCTAGTTCAGGCACCTGATCCAGCACCCAGGCTGGTTGACATGGCACTACGCCATGTCACATACCCCTGCTTTAAAAACATGGGTCAGCAACTGTTAAACAATTATGAGTTAACAGAGCTCGGTCTAAGGTGGGCTGCTGTTTGTAGCACATGCTGCTGCTATACTAGATTTGTGCACTGCATCCTGCCTGCACTTTGTCAACTGCTTCCTACAGAAGGAGCTATAGAGGCAGAGTGGTACCCATCTCTTGGGAGACCTGGGCTTTTAGAGATAGACAGAAAGCAAGTCCAGAAAGAGCCAAGTAGAGTGTACAGATGCTACTGTAGCCCATGTGCGTACAGCTCCCCCTTTTCCAGAAGCCACCATTTGCAAAACAGAGCAAGCTTAGGAACTGCAGAAGTCCCAGAGTTACCTTCCCCTTCCACCACATAGGAGCCCAAGAGACAGGAGAAACCTTTATTGACACTGAAGTCACCCTCACTAGTGGTTAAAGCAATTACAAAAAAAACAGGCATTAAAGGAGACAATTTAAAGAGCAACACCAAATACCAGAACAGTCTAAGACAGGTGCTGGGATTGCCCATCAAATTTATACCAGGACTGCAACACCTCAGTTAAGCAACATGACTTTTACTTTAAAAATCATCTTCCTTGTTCTCATATGGTTCTGCCCACGCACCTACCCCAAACCCCTCCTCTGGGAAACAAGTTCCTAGGAACAAAAAAATGGAAGTCTTCAGCAAGTCTCCTGCACTACGGGAAAGTGGTGCAAAGCAGCTAGCCGACCGCAAGCTTCTCCTGTGGCCACTGCCATGGACAATGCTAAGCCCTCTTTCCCATGGCTGTTGGGGAATCAAGTAAAAGTACTGGGATCTTATGAGCAATATAAGGATTTCCATGTTCTGCACTGGGGACACACAAGGAAGGGATGTGGGGTTGCTTAATAAGTATCCGGGGAGGAGATCTGGGGCTGGGTGGTGGCAGCTACACAGGGCTCTTTTTGTCAAGAAGCCAGACATGCTTGTTATCTGGAGCTCACACCAACTCCCCACCACCCCCTGCATCCCAGAGTAGAAACCCCCAAACTGTAGCAGCCAGTGCTTTGGCAGAAGCTAAAAACAGCAAGCTATTTAACTAAAGGCTTTTCAGTTACTTTATAAGTAGGGACCCTTTTTCCCCTCAACTCTGCAGAGCCAGTCCACCTCCAGTGGCCAGTATTGGGTTGTCACTGGTCTCTTCCCTCAAGAAGAAGAGTCAGTAAAACCAAGGCACAACATTTTCAGAAGCTTACGGGCACTATCCAGAGCTGTGTACTTACAGGTCAAGATTGCACATACCCACTTGGGGAACCTAGGCTCCTGTAGAGGACTCGCAGTCTGCAGAGCATGCCAGGGACACAGGTTACCAGGCAATGCTTCTCTGGCACGGTAAGTGTTCTTACATCAGGGATCAAAGAAACCCATTCGGTCATCCTGTCCCGATGCCCTGCAGCTTATGGGGTCAGTGTTTCCAGAAGAAAATTAATTGCTCTATCCTCCCCACTCTCAGGCTTGGCCAATGAGGCTCAAGTTTCTCCAGGTACCTCACTGCTGCAGCAAGACACCAGCAGCCCCTCTCCTGCATCAGTCCTTAGGGTAGGGAAGCACTATTTGGAGGTGGCCACCATGCAAACTCCGCTCTAGGGCAGCTGCCTATGGCAGAGAGAGGCATGCAGTGCATTTGTGCACAGCCTGCCTCTTCCCTCACCCAGTACAATTAAAAACAAAAAGATAAAAGGCTTTATTAAAAAGTGGCTTTGACTGTATAGTCTCTTCAGAGCATGGGCTAGCTCTGCCCCTAATCTGCTACCAGGTAAGAGCATCCAAGTCAGACTTCTTTGCGGTTCAGTAGCTTTGGCCGCAGTTGGGATACTAAAAATTAGATCCTCCTCCAGTACTGTTCTGTCCTGGGCACGCCAGCCACGATCTCCGACTCTATGCCGCAGTGGTCCTGCCCTCTGAGGATCTTAAAGAAGCCTGGAGGGGAGAGAATTGTTAAAATCTCACATGGGGGCAGAGAGGTGGGAATGGGGACCCATCTCACTTCCCAGACAGGCAGATATGGGACCAGCCTACATATGGACTCCAGCTGAGTCCCTCTTATTCCTATCGTGACAGCTGACTTGCTGTGTGATTGTAGGACTCCCATCATGCCCAAATCACATGTGTATCCACATCTCAGTCAGCTCATCCCTTCTGCAAAAATACATCCCATACCCATTTGCCCCAAGGACATTCACCCTTCTCAGTGCACAACCTTCACTGGCTTGCTAACACTAGGGTGAATACCTCTGTCCCCTCACTGCCCCAGGGATTAAGGAGATGCCCTGTAGGACCTAGGCCCAGCTATTCTACCCTGTTTTGTCTCCCCATCTGCTAAAGAGCATCTAGCCGAGTCCAGATGTCTCAAGCTTTGAGCCAGTGCTGTATTCTTCCTTCTCAGTCTGGACTCTGCCACCAGGTGTCCTCCCACCTTCAGCATCTCTGAACCAGGTCCAGGACATGTGCCTTCCCTGCTGCAGCCTGTGGGACTGGCCTGGCCTGGCCACCTGGAGCAGAGGTGAAAAACCCAAGCCCTGGGGTACTGTTAATACAGCAGTACCTTGTACAAGATGCTAAATCTGCCTCTGCAAACCTGCCTGGGGTAGGGGAATTTCTTCCCTGCTTCAAAAAGCACCATGTACATTAAATGGCCTCTTTCTAGGCTGCTCCAAGCTGCTTCAGCAAAGGTCACAAACCAAGCTCTGTGGCCTGGTGACTCGTGGAGAAGTAGGGCTTAAAGAGACCTCCAGAGGCATCTAGTCCAAACCCTTGCCCAAGGCAGGATCATCCCTATTCAAACCATCCTATAAATCTAAACTCTACAGAAGACTATCCTCAACCCTGACAACACCTTAACCTGCCACCAGTAAAGCAGAGGAACCACAGCCACCCATGTCCTGCTTCTATAAAGAGATGCCAAATAGAGGGCCAGGACCCACCATTACAGAAGGGGGCAACTGCCCACCCCCAGCCAATCCATACCAATCTGACCATGGGGCAAATGCCTTCCTGACCCCACGTGCGAATACCAGTCTGACAAGTCTGTATTCCCTTAAACCCCGCGACGCCGGAAAGGCTTTCACACTGGCAGGATGCGAAATGCCCAAGCCCGAGTCGAGCTACTACCCACCCCCACCAGGCCCTGCTCCCTGGGGTAGTACTGAGCCGACCAAGGTTTAGCCTTTTCCACCCAGCTAGAAGGAAAAAAAAAAAAGCAGCATATATTGTCTTTAAAATCTGAATAGGAACAGCAGGCATCTATAAAGAGGCAGGAGATTAAAACAAATTTGAAAGAGCCTTTCAAAGAGGAAGCACATCCGCCCCTGCCCGGCCGCTTACCGTTGTCACCCCAGTCCGTGTTCCAGGAGTTGGCAGCCAGCCAGTAAGGGGTGTCGTTTTCCACACCCCAGCCAAGGATCCTGATAGCGTGGCCTCCAACCTGCTCCCCAGTCTCATGCTTGTACACGCCTGCAGGAAAAGCAAGCAAGAGAGGTGGTGGGTGGGGTGTTGCATCTGCCTGATCACTGCCCTTAGATCTTCCTAGTGTAAAAAGTTTGATACCATTTTGCTCTTCAGTTCCTTTGCTGGTGCTCTGATATGTCCTAAGGATGCATCGCATCTTTCACAGACAACATTCAAACCATCAATTAACATTACAATAAAAGTTTTTGGAAAAGAATGAAATGCCAACCCTCACACACCCCTAGCAGGGGGTGAAAGCTCACAGCTTGGTAACGCCAGAACAAGAGTCTTTTAATGCCCTGGCAGATGAGTTCAACAGGGTGCCTGCTGCATAATGGGAACTCATGTGCAATGGTGATGGGGAAGAAATGCCGTAGATGCAGCAATGCGAGAATGGACCAGAAGCTGGGCATTCGCATCAGGTTCCAGTTCAGACACCAATTCACAGCATGGCCTTAGAGGCACTCAGGCCAGTTTAACAAGCAATTGTTAGTTTGGGATGTTCAATTTGGGGGCCCTCTTCACATCCATGCCTCACACATAGCAGACACTATAGAGGCTGACTTCTGTGGTTGGAAGCCTCATAGCCAGGCCCAAGTGGTCCATCAGTAGCGTGACCATATATCCAGGATCGGCTGGGACAGCCTATGAAGTCTGGGACTGTTCTCAGCATTCTGGCCATTGGAGAAATTTGAAGCACCAAGTCCAGGATTGGCAGGAACTCACCTATACATGCCCAACTGCTTGCTGCCACCTGGAGCCCAGTTTAGAACAGGGGTTCCTGGGGGCAGAGGTGGCTTGGTCCTGCCACATGCATGTCCCCAAATTATGGCCACCCTATCTATTGGACACCAAAGAGCCCAGTCTAGTTATGAATCTGACACCATTAGCTCCCCCAACGTACAAACTCAGTGCAGTGGCAAAGGGTGCCTGCCATCACACCACAGCCAATGGCACTCTGCCCAACCGGCTGGAGCATCCATGTTCCCCAGTCACTTTTTAGCTTGTACTCGGTGCCAGCCCAGGAACTCCCAGCCGTGTCTGCCCCACGCACCGAGACGCGTGCACCGCTTACCATTCTTGTACATCAGGAAGTCTTCATACACAATGAAGGCTCCCTCCACCGGGCCATTCTTGTAGATCTCAGCCATAATCTCCTTCTCACTGCGAGGAACGCTGTATGATGTAACGCCTGCAAGACCAGAGCAAAACCCCAGGCCTCAGTGCAAGCTAGGGTCTGATGCCAACCTGCCCAGAGGCAGTGCTGACTGGCAGAAGCCTACTCATCCATCTTCACCCTGTGCCAGGGCCTGCCTCCAAGAGGGAAACCCACCCCCCCGCCCCCAAAAAACAAAGCCACACAATAAAATCCTCAGTCCCACCTGCTTTGCATCTTCCCCACACTTGCCAGTGGCAAGGCAAGAGCTTTGCGGGAAGGTTTAGTTCCCTGGAGCAGATTTAATAAGTGCTTTGGGACTTTTACACATTCAAAAGACTGCTTTTGTCCTGGGAGCATCCTCTGGTGTTAGGATTCTTGCTTGCAACGATCTCCTGCGGGGCTAACACGAGGACCCGAGGCTCACATCCCTTCACTTCAGTGCTGTTCCAGAAAGGGGGCTCACCCAGCAGGACTAAGACTGAACTCGAGCATGATTTTCATCATGTTCCCCAACAGAGAAACACCCATGGGTGTAGGCTTCTGCATGGGCATGGGATGTGCCAACTTGTGGGCCATGAAGAATTGATGGCACATGCTGTTGGCTCTGCACATCTGCTACAGCAGCATGAGAGCTGGACAGCCTACATGAAGAGGGATGGTGCAAGGGCAGCAAGCCTCACCTCTCAGCAAGGCACTGCACCAGACGAGATCTTGCAGGGCCCTTCTAAGGCCATGAAGCTAGAAAGGCAAATGCCCCACTGCTGCAGTGGGGAAGCCTCCCTTACCATAGTGTTTGTCGTCCTGGTACGAAGGGCTGTAGCCCTCTTCGCAGCGCTTGCTGCACTTGGGAGTGTCTCCACCCTCTCCGGTGCATGGTGGCCGTGACCCGTTGATATGGTGCTCACATGGAGGGATGGAGTATGGCCTGCAGCCTGTTGAGCAAGACAGGTCAGGAAGCTGCCCACACCAGCCCTCACCTTAGTGCCAGCCAGTGTAATGTAGCTTGGACGGCTGCATTACAGCAAGAGACAGGACACGGCTGTGTTCAGTCTAGAAGAGGAATGACGAATAGGTCCCCTGCTACAAAGGACTTGAAGATGCTCTACCATAGTGTGGAGATACTATAGCTCCCTATTACCTAACTGGGGTAAGGGTGTCCATTTGTGCACATACCAGGTTAATTCAAAGAACTGGAGAGTTGGGCAACGCACCTAGGAAGGATCAGGGAGCAGATAGCAAAATCCTGAAGATGTAGCACAAGACTGAGAGCCATCTGCTGTTGTGTCCCACCACAGACACCTTGCCGAGCTAGCTCTAGGCAGCAGGTGCAAGTGCAGACTGGACTGAAGAGGCAGCAGTTGCCTTGGATGTGGAAAGGCAAGGTGAATCTGGGGGGATTAATAAGGTGCAGATCTGCAGAGATGCCCAGGCAGGCATGGGAGAAAGAAACAGCTGACAAACTCCTGGTGGTTAAGGAGACAATTTACATGGATTCTTTGCCCCTTTTATTAGAGGAACAATGCTTTTAAAGCCATTTAAAAAGGAGTCACAATCATCACACCCCCCAAGACAGACCAACTTCAGCCAGGGCTTCTGGGAAAGCAAGGTGGGCACCTCCTGCTCCCAGGCCTGCTCTGAGTGCATGGGAGAAATGCTCCTGGAGAGGCAAAGGTAGGAGGCCTCAAGGCTATGGGAGATGCCCTCCAAGAAGGGGTCAGGGGTGTAGTTGGGCCCATAACTGTGTCCCCACCAGCACCAACCCCCTCCGAACACCATGCCACTCAGGACCCACAGTGTGCACCATCCCAACTTACCCACGTGGGAGTCATAGAGCCCGCCAGACACCAGGCCTTTCTCGGTCCAGTACTGCCACGCTCCAGTGGGGTAGCCACCATTGCACCTGCAAGAACCACCAGTAGCAGAGTCAGCCACCAATCCTAGCTCAATCTGAGGCATGGCCTTAGCTTCTACTTAGGCTTTTGGGTAGAGACACACTTGAAAGAGAGACTCCAGACCCAACACTGCAGTTCCCAGGCCCTGCATACCTCTTTAGTTTCTCCACCACATCTCTGCAGTTCCCCCACAATGCGCTGCATTGCAAAAAGTACTTCCCCCAAGGCCAGGGCTGCCATACTGCAAGTTGCATGTAAATTTTCTCTTGAACCGAAGGGAGCATTTACCACCTTGCAGCTGGAGCCCATAACCTGCTGCAGCTCTTTAGGTAAGAGCCCTAAGCCAGTCTAGACTGAGCTTAGTACACTGGGTAGAAGATGGATAGACTAGCAACCTTCAAGGAACACACGTGCTGCAGGATGGCATAGTGGATCCATGACAAGACTTCTTCTAAAAGAAGAGAAGTGGTTGCAGGAATGGTCAAACCCAGCTGGTTATTACCCAGCACTAGGTCTCCAAGGATCAAGGGGATGATATTCTTCCACATAGGGAAGTTGTGGCAGAGGTCAAGAGACTTGCCCAAGGTTATTCAACAGGTCAGTGGCAGAGTCAAGCATCCCAGCTCAGTGGTCTATCAATTAAGACATCACCTCTTTATCCAGTGCCTCAAACTCCATCTCCAAGGGGTATGACAGCTGTTTTAATGAGAGCATATACAGAACAGGGTTTGCCCACACAGTAACAACAGCAGCAGACAACCCAGGAGTCCTGGCTCCCAGCCTCCTGCTCCAGCAGCCAGGGATGACGCTGCACTCCTCCCTGGCAGCCAGGAGGCAAATACTGAAAGGACCCAAACACTTTACTGCAAGCCTGTACATGCACCTTAAAATGCATATGCGGGCCTAGTAGAGTGAATGGGGTCACACGGTTCAAGTGAGCAAGAGTGGTGCAAGACTGCAGTCTGCAATGCAATCTTCTCGCACGGGGTCTTCCATCAACTGATTAAAAGGTACCCTGGACTTATGGACATGTATTTAAAATATCCCCTACTGAATGTGGCAGCACTTGAAGCAGATTTACCCAGTTCCAAGACAAAGAGGGGAGTTATTCAGTTCATTTAGAAAGCTTGAGTTTAGGGAGGTAAGCTGAAAAGCCGCACAGATCCGATCCCATGGAGACCCGTGCCAAAATGAATCGGAGCTACCCTAGAATGGATTGAAGTCCACCTCTGCACAAGTCAGTGCAGCACTGGGGGAAGCATAACAAAGGCCAAGTCCCCGTGTTAAGGCACTGGAACTACTCGGTGGGCAAAGTCTAGACTCCATTTCCCAGAAGCCCTTGCCCACATTCTTCTGGCCAGTTTCCATGGAGACCCCAGGAGCATCAGGGCCATGGTCTCCATGGAAATGGTCCAAAAACAGCCAGGATGCTGGGAAATTAAGTCCACTGCAGGCCAAACTCTGCCTGCCTCCAGTTCAGAGCTTTCAAAAGCCAGAACGAAGGGAAGGTGGTTTCCAAGCTGGTGCCCAGGGCCTGAATTAACAAGGACTCTGTTGTTTCTGCCACTTGTGCCCAGCAGATGCTTAAAGAGCATTATTCCTGGCAGCTCTGAGCATGAAGAAAGCACCCAGGAAAGCTGACCAAAGTGCTACGAGGTGGGAGATACCGGACGAGTTCCCCTTCCTCTGGGAAGGGTCACAGGCAGGAAAGAGGCAAGGGAAGTGGGTTCAAGTAGCACCATGCAAGGACTGGTCCGCTCGCCTACTGGGCTGGTAACTGGGAACAGGGCCCAGTCATGTCTATTGGTGAAGCAGAGGACTTGGCTGCAAGCTCACCCCATGCCGCACTCGAAGCCGCAACAAGACAGCAAGTCTTCTGCCGAGACTTCCACGTTCACCTTGCTGTTGGTGTGGACACAGATTCTGTCCGAGATGGCTTCAACTGCTCCAAATGCCTGCAAAAGAGTCCAGCCGAGGACTGTTACTCATCCTCCGAGGGATGGAGGATCTGAGGTCTACAAAACAGACATTGGGGACCAAACAGCAAGGCAGCTGGCAAAAGCCACATTTCTCTTCTGAGATCCAATTGCCACACTGCACGTCACACAAGGCAGGCAGGAGTCTGGGGAAGGACATGGGCCTTGCTCTGCAGCAGGCCATGTCTAGAGAGATGCTTAGATGTCAGCAGGACTCCTGCCTTCTCTATATACTGTTTAATGGGGTAGCCGTTAGCATCCTTTAAATGTATTACTAGGTCACGGCAGCAAGAGCTCACCCATCGGCATTCGAGTCACCGGCCACCATGCGAGGCAATTCTACGATGGAGCCGGGTTGAACTGCAGAGGTGCTCTGGGGACCAAGGAAGGCTCGGGGAGCCTGTCCCACCAAAACCAAGTGCTCAAGAGTATCAGTTGAATATCAAAATACAAACAGCACATTAAAAATCAGCTCTGTTGCACAGCTACAAGACCCAGCACAAGCAACGCAGCAGCACAACGCTGGGCAGGAAGTGCAGGTAACGAACAAACCAAGTAACAAGATGTCGCTTAACAGGATTTTGACACTTGAAATGATCTCAAAATCTGCCTAGTCTTAAAAGCCTCCAATGGGCAGATTATTAGGGAAAAGGGCTCCTTCCCTACGCTGAAGATTTTTTTTTTCCTCCTTTTTTAAAAGAAGAGAAGACATGCTGATCTGGCTTCACTGCAGAAGGACCATTCAGCAAGTGTCAGTCGAGGCTGACGAGTCAAGACTGAGGTACACACTACAGCATAAAGATCCATTACCCGGCTCACCTTCAAAAGCCCATTAAATAAGGCTAGGATACACAGACGTGCACCCAACAGGTTATTAAAAAAAAACCCGCCTGATATTGTTAAACATAACTTGTTTGTTGTCAAGCACAAAATGCCTACTTGTAAAAAGGTCACGCAGATAAGCCATCTGCCCCAAGCCAGATCTAGCTGGTATAAAACCACTAAATGACTTGAAGTGACTGAGCCAGCTTCCTTTAACCCATCCCTCCCTCACTCTCCGAATTCTTCTTGCCTATGATATTTTTTACTTGCTTATTTCCTTGGTCTCTTCTCCTACCTGGTATTCTGGACAAGCAGCTTCAAGCTAACACTGTCAAGTCACCATTAAGCAGGTTACAGCCTCCTGCAGTCTACAGCTGGTAGCAGCACAGGTTTTGGTCAGAGCGGGAAGACGGGGCTGCCACTGCAGCCAGGAGATGCAGGAAGCCTCCCAAATCACAGGCTACAGAGGCCAAGCACCCCAATTCCTTGCACGCAGGGTCTCACCCCAGCCATCATGCTGCATGTCGAGGCAAGTCTCTTCCCCGTTGGTTAGGGAAGAACCTCAAAGACTCTCTGCAAAGCTCTCATGCAGAGCCAATGGCAGCCTTACCCAGCTGCTAGCTCATCCTAGCCAGACAATTTGCTTACCCAGCAAGAGCCACAAGAGCCCTGGTCTCTGATCTCATTAATGGTTGGACAGTTTGGCCACTGCTCCCGGGAGTCGAAGTTGTCCGGCAAGTCCAGGTATCCTGCGAATGCAACCCTTCAAAAATTGAAAGAGAGCTAGGTTAAAATCGAGTATCAACATCATCTCCCCCCCTGCCCTCCCCCAAAACCAGTAGTCACCCTCTTTAGAGGGCACACAAGGCAAGCGTCAACCTTGGATGGTTATAGAAATGCACAGCGAGAAGTGGGTCCAGGAAGCCCAGGACACTTTCATCCGAGTTTCCAGCAGAATGGACGTGTACTGCAGCAGCTCCAAAGCCAAAAGAAACCTCTGTGATTATCTAGTCCAGCTTCTTGAGGAAGACTGGACCCAAGTCTTACCCTGCGGGGCCTGCACTCAACCCCGACTCAACTGAGTTTACTGGGGTGGTGGCCCAAGATGGAGGGGGAACGAGACCTACAGAATGACCAGCAGCTAGTGGTTAGGACTCTTTCTACCGCACGAGGTGTCCAAGTCACCGCCTGACCCAATCTGGAACAGGGACCCGAGCTTGCCCCTCTCATCTTGGGGAATGAAGTCACCAGGAAGTTCTGGGGTGGGATCTATTTATTTAATCCCTACCCTCAAGTTTGTTTAAAAAGAGGTCCCATTTTTGACGCATGCCCAAAAGGGCGCAGATTTTTGAAACCTGGGAATCGCTTGCCAAATCGTTTCCCTTCACACCACAGGGCTTTGGGGGAAGGAGCTCTGGAAACAGGGTTTGACAGCTGATGGGAAGAGGACAAGGATGGAATAATTAAAGGAAGCCTTGGACCCTATGAAAGGGGCATCCAAGGGGTTCATGCATGTTGGAGTTTCACAACCACCTCCTCCCAAATAGATGAAGAAGTCAATTCAGGCATAAAGCACAGGCTCAAAGTCATGAGGGTCATTAGAAGAGTTCAGGAGGAAGCTGCACTCACCAAATGCTCGGCACTACAGAACGTGTGCTAGTATAGCAAGGGGATAGAAAATGCTGCAGTCCAACGTGGCAATGCCACAGGCAGCTTGTGATGTATAGGGAAGAGAGGGGATCAGAGTGGCACTTGAGGAGAGTGCAGGACTCGTGCGGCATGCCTATTAAAGAGGTTGGCCTCCACTGCTTTTAACCCAGGAGCAACCTCAGAGTCCCCTGTAGCATCACGCACCTCTCTGGCAGCCGGGGCCCATGCAGGAAGGTACCGCACAGTTTCTTCACATAACTCATGTCTGCATGGCGAAAATTGTGCCCAGCCTGGAAGAAACAAGCCATTGATCACCAAGATGCCCGAGCAAGTTCCTAATGTCAGTCTGAAAGTAGGAGAGAAGTAGGGCTGGAAGACGCCTTCAGGTCATCTAGTCCAACCCCTCCCTTTAAAGAAGGGATCGTTTTTATCTAAATCCATAATCTAAAACTGCCATCAACCCTGACAACACCCTAAGCCATAGGTAAAGCAGGGGGAACCACAGCAGCCAGTATCCTGCTTCTGTAAAACATTATTATATGCTCAAGAGATCCCAGGTAGAGGGCCATGCCCCCTGCTACCAAGGCAGGCAATCCCCCTGGCCCGAGGAGTCTGTGCCAAATCTGACCATGGGGTAAAATTCCTTCCTGACCCCAGCTATGACAATCAGTCTGGTCCCGAGCAGAGAGGCAAGTCCCTGTAGCCAGCAACCTTGGCTTTGGTCCCAATAGGAGCACCGGCACAGCCCAGTCAAAATCCCCAGCCTTGGCTAAAGCCAACACATAGCATCTCCGAGCAAGGTGAAAGAGTTCATTCTGAGCAAGTGCAGGGATGTACTAGCGCGTTTCCCTTGGGTTTTGCAGTCAGTTTTCCCACTTTCCAGAAAGCCTCTCCCCAGTCTGACCAGATGGGAAGCCCATGCCCCACTTGCAGGAAAGAGCCTTCTGAACACATGTGGGAAGCGAATGCACTGCAGACAGGAGAGCAGAGAAGCAGTTTTCTCCAAGCCAGTGTTTCTTAACCCATGGGTTGCAAGAATATATGAAAGTCATGAACAAAAAAGCTTTGAAAAAGAGAAAAAGGTGGGAAGCCGTGGCTTTTCCCTTGCAGGCTGGCAGAGTTCAAGCCTGCAAGGGGCTCCTTGGGCTCCCCTGCTCCACACACAGGGGGCTGGGACCTAAGGGCAGCAGGCTGGCCTGGCCATCAATGTTTACAGATGGGTCCTTGAGAGCCACTGCTCCAAGATGTCTTTCTGGCCTCAGATATCCCAGTGTCCAAGCATCTTGTAGCATCAGATTATGCCCAACAGCTTTGTAGAGCAGGGAGTACCCCAAGCTGCCTTTCACAGATAGGAAGTGAAGGCTCAGATCCTTGCAAATACCAAGGTGCTGAACTCCCATGGGTACAAGGGAGCTTTATAACTCCGAGCACCTGGGTCCAAGTCTATGGTAAAAGAGGCACTGGAGCCCATGCCTCCCCAACTAATACCGTAAAACCCTCAACAACCCTTGCCTCTTCTCAACAGCACCCCGCAAGCCACATCTGGTCACCCAAGCAGACAGATTTCAGACAAGGCTTTGAGGCAGTGCTTTCAGGTCCTGCTTTTGCATTGATCCTTCCTGGAAGGGGATCCCAGGACACCAGGTTTCCCTTCTGCCAGATGCACCCAGTTTTTAATCTGTGGTGGCCCCACTTCAGGTCAGATCCCAACCACTCAACTGAATTTCAGTAGGGGTCACAGACCCCGTCTAGTAGGGAGAGCCCCGCACAAGGTTGTGCCTCCCTCGTTTGCAAACCGCTGCCCTCCACCCTGGGCTCAGGCAGAAGGATCAATTAAAGCAGTAGTTTTCAACCTTTTTTTTTTTTTTTATTTAAAAAAAAATTCTGAATGGAGATACAGACCCCTTTGAATTGTAAATGTGGGTATTCACACACTTTTGACTGGTCTGTCATCTTTTGCAGACTCCTTAGACAGCTTGCAGACCCCCGGGAGTCCACAGGTTGAAAACCACTGAATTATAGCTTCTATCGTTGCCACAGGCCTCTCCCTTGTGCAAGCCACTTATCTATCACCGTGCTCTGGTGAGATGACACTAGTGCATGTTCTCTTAACAGCCTTTCCTTTGGAGTTGATTGCTGTCACAAGCGCCTGTATGACAAGACTGTAGGTGCAAGCCCTTGGTTTGGTCACTGGGGACTGTGTGTCCACCGCTGACAGCGAAGACAATCTTCTCGTTCCCTTCCTACACGATCTTCAGACACCAAGACCTCATGGAGGCCAGCAGCAGTTTAGCTTGCCACGTGCTGAACAGCAGACAGGCCAGAGGACACAGCACAGGCTTCCTTGCATTGCTTACAAAATGATTTGAGACCTGAGGCAAAGAAGGGATGCTACATCGATACTTCCAAGGTGGGAAAGATCCAGTCTGCGGAGCAATTTTGCCTGGCCTGCCACCCCCATCCTGTGCCAGCACACAGCTTGCCAGGGGATGCCCAAGTGGTGGTGGCAGCCCTGCCAGCTTGGTACGAGGCTGAGCAGTGAGAAGGGGCAGTGGCGAGAGCCCTAGTAAAAGGCACTGCATCCAGGGCTGGGGGATGTTCTCCATGAAGATCGCATGTGGCCAAGCAGGGAGCTGTATCCAGGGCCAGGTACCCATCTCCATGGAAAGCGGCACCAGCCCTAGAAGCAGTGCCCTCACCAGGGCTCCCGCCACTGCTGTCCCTGCACCGCTCTGTGCCGCTCCACTCCACACCGAGATGGGAGGCCCAGGGGCAGCTGCTGCATGGGCATCCCAAGGTGGGCTGTGGGCTAGTATGGGACAAGGGTGACCCAGTGCTGGCCACCTCCCCCAACCCCAGCAAGTGGCAAGGCATGGAGTCACTGCAGCCTCCTCTGCAGGGCTTGCAGCCCACCTCCCCCAGCCCCCCCGTGCCTCTTGGCGACTGCTGCAGCCCCCAGTACCAGCTTTGCCCTGACCCCATACTGTCACTGCCCCAAGATCCTGGCCCTGGGGCCAGACAGCTCCAGGGAGCCATGTGGGCCACATGCACGTGTGGACAGGGAGCTGCATCCAAAAGAAAAGATCGTGGGGTGGTGACAGCACAGGGCTGAGGCCCAAGGCAAAGCTGCAATCTGCTCTCTGCATCTGCCGCAAGGGTGTGCAAGCAACAGACGGTGGCTCTGACCCGGCCCTGCAACCCCACCTTGTGATCCCACATCCACCTGTCTCCCACTCCTGGGCCCCATCCCATAGGAGGAGTTTTGGCGAGCTGTTGCATGCAGAGGTGGGTGTTCGGGGGCAACCTCCAACAGCTCACCAAAAACAGCCCATGTGGCCCTCAGGCTCAAATAATTGCCCATCCTTGGCCAACAGCTATTCAGTAGGCATGCAAATGCAGAGCTCTGCTAGCCAGAGGATTGCCATTTCCCCTATACTCTTGCGATAGTCCCTCAAGCTGGCTGATCCTGCTGGCACGACAAGTCCCACTTCCATCCAGAAGCAGGACCAGAGCAGAGGGCTATCACACTTCAGCCAAGAGCCCCAAAAACCCTGGGAGGAAGAGGGCTGCTACTCACCTGCCACGTCGTGTTGAGCTTGTTGATATAGTTGACCATGTCATGCGAGAGGGGAGCAAAGTAGGGGACACTGCGCGCACCCGTCAGAGCCAGCAGGACGCACAGGACAGGCACGGACTGCCACATCTTGGACACGGAGCGATTTGCTTCCCCTGGAAAGAGATTCACACATCAGGCCACGCTGAGTCACTGCACCTGTCCGATGGCTAAACCCAAATTGCTGTCTAACTCAAGAGCCTGCCCGCCTCCCATCAAAAAAGAAACAGCTGCCTGCCAAAAATGGTTAGGAGCAGGTGCCAGGCACAGAGGCAAAGCCCAGCAGCACGCCACGCGCTGCGAGTCTGCAGGGGAGGATACCGCGCGGCAGGGCTCGGTGCTGCTCCAAGCCTCACGGCACCTCCCTCCTTGCTAGAGCAGCTCTGGCAGCACAGGCATGCTGCCGGAGCTCAGCTCCTCCTGGTCAGCAACTTCAATTTAAAAACAACAATTTTCAGGATCACTTATTCTGTCCTAGACACACTGAGATTTTAGCAGAGGCAATTTTCCTCTTGCTTTTCTTTTAAATGCACATTACATCCCCCCCCCCCCCCCCAATGCTATTTTCTGTCCCATGTCCCCACACAAACCAATCAAAATGACGACCAGCAGTGACCCGGTAAGTGGAAGGAAGCCTTCACTGAAAGCAAGGCCCTAGCAGGCACGCTGCACTGCAGCAGATGCCCTTGGGACCTCATCAGCAGAGCCCCACATGCCTCTGGCAGGGAGGTGGCGAGGTCCCTCCACTCCCACACCCCAACCTCCTCTTCCCAGCAAGCGGGGGTGCAGCCCCTTGTACACTGCACGAATTCTAGGAAGGCCACGTACCCGCCTAGGGCACTCCCACGGCTCCCGGGTCTTTGCTCAGCAGCTTGACAAGGGCTAGGCCTGGAGCTGGTAAAGCCAGTCTGGACATGCAGTACCACTCACACCCCCAGCTGCTTCCTGTAAGGCAGGAAGTCGCTCATCTCCTTACTGGAAAGGAGCAAGAGAACGGGCACGTGCCATATCTATGCCCTTTGCATATGGAGTGGTGCTGGCTCCCTGCCCAGCCACATGCCCTCCCTGCCCAGCTACTGTCCACTACCTTAGTAGGTCCTATTACTAAGCAAGCTTCGAGCCCTGGTAGCTGTGCACAACTGGGCAGGAGGGTCAAAGCCCAGATCCTCTGGATTAAGCATGCTGGAAGCAGAGATCAAGAGGGGGCAGGTGCCCTGGGAGCTAGCAGCACCTCCATGCTGGTGCCAGTTGTGGCCTGGGCAGGCCCTGGAGTGGCACAGACATGCCAAGCATATCATTGAAGTCTCCCATGGCCAGTCTCTAGTGCCAGGAGAGCCTAGAGACAGGTTTAGACGAAGAGCACAGGCAGGCAGATGCAAGCCATGCCAAGCTTGAGTTCCCAGGCACCCGGTTGCACGCACCTCCCTTCCTGCTCACAGCAGGGGAGTCAGCACCCAGCCTACCTCCGAGAACAAGTCACAGCAGCAGCTTATAGGGTTAAGAGGGCGGTTTCCTTTGCAGGGAAACCGCAAAATGCTTTCCTGGAAGGAAGTTTCCAACTGCATCAGCAGGATTTAAGCCTCGCCCTTCGGACAGCCATGCACCAATAGGGGCCACGCTGCTGCAAGACCCAGCTCTCTCCACGTTTCATTCCCCTGACGTGCAAAGCCCTTCCCACAGACAGGCTGTGCAGTGGGTAAGACTGAAGCCAAGCAAAACCCATCACAGATGCTCTCACAGCTGTTAGAGAGGATGCATCTTCCTCCCCAGCAGCCCCCAGCACTCCCAGGGCAGCAGATAGGAGGGGCTGGAGGAACCATGCAGACTATGGGGGAAAAAAAAAAAGGACCCTGTCCCTTTAGCAACACAGCAATTGAGCAGCTCCTCCATAGAGGTGCTGACCAGAGCCAGCCTGGCTTTTCAGCACGTTCTTGGGGAGGAAAAATTAAAAATGCAGCAGCTCCTAGGAGCTAGGTGGGAACTGCACAAGGCATTACTTTCCCCAGCTACAGCCTCCTCCCAAGAGTTAAGGTATTAAATAGTTAACAGGACTGTGGCCTATACAAAGAGCTCTGCATAGTCTCCCTTGCACAGAAGAGGCTCCCCCCAGATTAGATGCAGTCACCAAGGTGCACAGGCCACCATGCAGAAGGCAAGCAGCATCAGTCCCTTCGTGCCCCAACTGTGCTGCATTTCATGGATGCTCTTGGGTCTCATTGGCCTCTCCCTTTCCATCACCCAGCCCCCAGGCAACCTTATGAAGAAGGCTGGGCTACTTCGACTGTTGCCTTCAGCTTCGCTCACTAGCCAGTGACGAGAGGCTCATTTCTTCCTGGCTCCATGTGCCCTGGAGCCAAGCTCAGATGGTACCAAAGAACCTAGGTTTGCTTCCTCCACCCCCCTCCAAGAACGGATCCATGCTCTATTGTGTCCTTTTAGCAGACGAACACAGGGTAAAAAATCATAGAAAATGAGGGTTGGAAGGGATCTCACAATGTCATCTAGTCCAACCCTCTGCTCAGAGCAGGACCAGACCCAAATGCACCATCCCAAACAAAGCTTTGTCAAGCTGAGCCTTAGCCCCCCAAGGATGGAGATTTCCCCACCTCTGGGTAACCTGCTCTGGTGCTTCACCACCTTCCTAGTGAGAAAGTGCTTCCCAATATGCAATCTAAACTTCCCTTGCTGCAACTTGAGCCCATTGCACCTTCTGTCCTCACCGAGAACAGTTCAACTCCATCCTCTTTCAAACCCCCACTTTAGGTGGTTGAAGGCTGTTATTAAATTCCCCCCACCTCGGTCTTCTCCTCTGCAGACTAAATAAGCCCAGCTCCCTCAGCCTCTCCTAAATTTGCATGCCTGCCCCAGCCTCCACAACTATTTTTATTGCTTCCTGCTGGACTCTCTCCAGCTAGTCCACATCCTTTCTGTAGCGGGGGACCCAAAACTGGACATAGTACTCTAGGAAGTACCAAGATAAGGCTTCAGATGCAACTCCTCTTAATGCAACTGCTGCACTTGGCCTAAAGGCCCGGGGGGGGGGGGGGGGGGGAGGGGGGCAGCAATGTTTTTTGGCAGGAGTGCCAAATTAAGCCCCATGCCCTCCCTATGGGCCCCGCTCCGATCCCCTTCCCCTGCCTGAACCACCACTTTGCTTTCTGCTCCCTGGTGTGCAGAGCCGAACATACCCTGCAAGATGCACCCAGAAGGCCACACTGACTCAGGGGCCAGGTACTTAACCATCTCCTAGACATGAGTGGAGACTTCAGGTGAAGGTCAGCAGCGATTTCTAGCATTTGTGAATGCAGTACAGCCCATGTCATAGTGGGGGATGTACCGCATTTGAGAAGGTCCCGCTCCCACCGTCAGCTCCTATGTGAAGTTTAAGGAAAACTGTGCATCCCAAGTCAAATCAATTCCAAATTCACAGGTCATTCAAGAACCATACATGTGGTCCTGCTACCAGCAAGCATCCTCCACCCCCACCCTGAGGCTTGAGATGCTGCCAAATCCTTTGCTGGGCATCCTATACACAGGCCCAAGCCCAGAGGCTTGGGGTTCAGATGCCCCCCTTAGGTTTTGCTTGCCCTCTGCCATATGGCAGGAGCAGGCTAGGGAGGAGTCTCCCATTTCCAAAGAGTCAGCGTACAGGCAAGACCTTCCCACTAGAAGTGAAAGTGGGAAGCTAACTCTGCATTATCTTGGTCACGATTACTACCCCTTGCCAAGATTACTTTTCCCCTGCCCTGGGAAAACCGCCTTGCGGGTAACGGTCATGATACTTCCCCTGCACTGGACTGGGTAGAGCGCAATACACACCAGCCCCGGGAACACGACTGAGTTTTTGCTTTGGGTCCCGTTACCCAAGAAACTCAAGTGAGTCAGACAGATACTCATGCTTTCACAGAAGTGATAGCCAAGTGTCACCAACACCCTAGCAAGCCAAGTCTTTGCACAAACATGGTTTCTACACCTTGCCCTCTGTGAACTCTCCTGGCTTGGGGCGGGGGGGAAAAAAAACAAGCCAAAAAACCCAGCTCTGCCAAGGTTCCCATTTAAGCAGACATTGTTTGTGCAAGAGTCTGGAGGCAGACAAGCTCGAGAGAGCACGCATCCTCAGGTTACACAACCTGAGCTCCTGAGTGCACTTTGAACACCAGTCAACCAGAGACTAAACTGAACACAGACACTTCTCTGCAAAGCCCTTTTCCGCACAGCAGATAAGTGTCAACTAGAAAGAGCCTGGTCCCTCCGCTCTCTTCCTTTAGTAAGGAAATTTGGACTTCAGCTCAGCAGTTTCTCTCGTTTACCACCCCCCCCAAAATGAGCAAGCAAAACCCAGCAGGAAGAGGCTGCCGAAAGCCCCACCTGAACCTCGCCTCCAGGCGGGGAATGAGGGTTGGCAATGGGCTACCTCCTACAGACTGAGGCTTTGGACTGAAAGTTTGCTTCCTCCCGAGTTTGGATAGCACCAGGCACAAGCCATACCCAACCTTGGTTTCGTGCTCTTGTTGCTGCTGTAGTACGCTCACGCTGGGGAGCGGAAAAAAAAATGCCCATTTAAAGCATCCCAAGGACCCATCTCATTTGAAGGTCACCGTTTAAGTACCCACAGATGGGAGAGGAGTGTCAAATTCAGACCCACATCAGCTAGGACAGGTGCAAATCATAGGAGACCTAACAATGAGAGATGCATGGATATATCGGTTGCACATCAGATTGGTGCCGCTAAAAAGGAAGATTAACATTAATCGGATTTTTTGGCTGTTGTAGCTGATAATCTTATGCCAGGGCTCCTAGATGCCTAGGGTCCCCTCTTGCGCACAGGGCTGGGACCCCCCCAAACACCTGGGTTCCCTCCCGTGAGCCAGGATGAGCTCAGATGCACTCCCATCTGCCCACCAGCAGGCCAGGCCGCGCTGGGCTCAGGGTGTCCGGGCACTGATGCAGCATGGCGCAGGCTGGGGCCAACGCCGGTGCTGTAAAGGCACCGAAAGCCACTGACATGACTGGGGCAGGGAGGGGTGGGCAGAGCTGAGCTGCCCAGCCCAACGTGACTTAACCCACAGTACCTGGGGGTCTGCACCCCAGGGGTAGAGCCTGGCAAGGGCCAGGGCAGCCACTCCCAATGGAAACTTCAATGGAAGACCTCCCTTGACTGCAAGCTTTGACGCCGAGCCTTGCCATCCGACTGCAAAAGCCCTTTTTGGCTGATGCAGCAGCCTTCGCAGCTCAGAAGGGCTCTATCACATGCTACCAGTTGCTGCTTAAGGCTGGAACTGGGGGAACAAATCGCTTTTTTAAAAGCAAATTGCTGAGATCTTAAGTATGCTGCTAATGAGGCCCAAATTGACTCTGACCCAAGTAGTCTTCACCTCTGCAAGAGCAGGCACAGAGCATGAAGCTGCAACTGGTTCTGCACCCACGTGGGGTTCAGGTGGCCCAGGACAAGAAGAGGCTGCTCAAAGGCTTCAAATCCACTTGTGGGCTATAGTTTATTTCAGTTCCTTTTCTGCTTCACACCCCTTCCTGCATGCACCAACCAGCTGGATGTGGTGCTATTGCATAAGAGTAACTAGCCACACTCATCACCGCCTCCTCTGCCCAATGTGTGGGGTTGGCCGAGGTTCACCATTGCCCATCCTGTAACCTTAGAAGTGGGCAGGTCCCAGCCCCAAAAGGTGCCTTAGATGCAGCATTGAAGGTGGCCCATAGAGCTGGCTCATGCACTTCCATGCAGTGCTGCGGGTCAGCAAGCCCCGTTATCACAGCCCCACTTACACAAGGACGGACTTTGTTCCAACTTGTAACCGCTGCTTTATTTAGTGCCGCACTGCATCTCGAGTTTGATACGGCACCTTCTCACCGTTGGTACCGGTTTAACAAAAGGCTCTCTCAAGTTTTATCATATTTACTCAACCTTAACAGTAGAGGTAGATGTTTCTGCACACACGAGCAGGCAAAGTGAAACTGCAGCACAGGAATTCATCTGTGAGCTAAGATCAGGATGGCTTTTCCTGTGGGTGATTTCTTGGGTTCCCCCCTCCCCCCCCAAAAAAAAAACAACAAAAAACCACAAACAGGAAGGGAACCTAATACACAACAGGCTGAAGACACCTGCTCAAGCAGCAGCTGGGATTCAAGACAAACAAGGTAAAAATTACAATAGACAGTCCTCTGCACTGCATAAAGAGCATGCATGCAAACCCCCACCCCAAGGGCAAGTGAGTCCTATAACAGGCCTCAGCCATCCTAAAAAACAAAAATCAAGCCGAGATCGTACTTTGCCCATGCAAACAGACTCCAGTCATCTATTTGCTAGCATAAAGTGGATGTGGGGACCCACTTAGCTGCCTTCGCATGCGAAACCAAAAGTGCAGAAGGTTACGGAGTTCCTATAGACTCAAACAGAGAAGGGGATGTTCAGCTAATAACAGGTTTTGGTACAGCTGTGCCTGCCTCTGCTGGACCACAACACCACCACGTGTGGGTGGGGAAAAGACATTCCTGTAAAGTGCACAGAAGTCACACACTGGTGCGACACTGGGGAAACCTTGAAGGGCTGGACAAGACAAGGCATCCTGAACACAGGCTGGGGCCCAGGCAAGGGAAACAGAGGAACTAACCCTTTTGAGATGCTGCTTTGTTTCTTTTGGTGCCTGGTTACAAGTCAAAATCCAAAACAGCCACAAGTCTCCAAGATGCAGTTTTACTTCTAGGAAGGAGCAGAAAGCATCTACTTTGAGCCCAGCCTGACATGACATAGCTGCACTTGGCAAGAGGGGGTGGCCCGATCTAGCTCAGATCTGCTTCTCCAACAGCTGAAGCAGTTACTTCCCCATAACTCTGCCTCCCCCTCCCTAATGCTTGGGGAGGGCATTTGCATCCTCCCATGCTTTACAGAAGAGGGTAGAGGGCAAAGAAGTGGTGGTTGTACTGCTTTCATGGATATCTATACCCATCCTCTTTAACAAAGCGATGGGCAGGACAGATCCCAGGCGCGCACCTGCTTGGAGAGCTTCAGGACTGCAGCAACACGGGGCAATGGTGTGAAGACACTGCTGCCCCGATACCAAATGCAGAGGGTATGCTCCCATTCATAAACCAGCAGCTAGGAAGCTTTTACTCATCATGGATTGGGACTGGCTAGAGCAGAAGAATAATACAGAGCACCTGGGCTCTATTGAGGCCTCCACCACTGACCGTAGGGAAAGTCATGTCAGTGCCTCAGTTTACTTATCAGGAAGTGGGTACAATACTTGTCTACCTCTCCAGAGGCTTAACATTCACAGGCTCCCAAGAACGCACAAGGGAGACAGAAAATACAAATCATGCATCTGTCCAGGCTATAAAACAGAACCCCAGAAGTGCCCCTCCAGGGTCGCTGCACCTACATCTTGCAACTATCACACCCATTCTACGGAGAAAAATCCCCAAACTCCCCATCCTTCACAGCGATGGCTGTCACTTTGGTTTGTCACCGTTGTGCGTGTAACACTAAGCTGCAACGAAGCCAACGTGTGCACAAAGCAACTGCATTTTGCTACAAATTGCAAGCTTAGCTTGTCGCACAAGTGCCAGGCTCAAAACTCAGGGTAGACAGAGGCCTGCATCATCACCAAAAGGTCAGTTTTCAGAGGGTGACTGCACCCAAAAGCGTGCAAAAAAGCCATTTTTCCCCACCCCCAACTAATAAAAGATATCACAGATACTCAGGAACCTTAAACCAACACAGCTACAAACCAAAACCCAGAAGCACCCGTTTGCATCCTTGAAGGGTAATGAGCAGACATTGCCATCCCTTACACAGGCTGCAAAATTAGCATGTGCTCTAGGCTTGCAAGACACAGCATCCCTCCCCACACAGTATTAGCACATTGAAAAAAGGCTGCTCTAAGGAATTAAGTTTCATTTCACTCAGGAGACATCTGGATAAACTAAAATCAGGTTTCGTGCAAGCATCTGGAACTTGATTCCCCCAGCACAAGGCCCCCCCCCCTTAAGCTTCCTAGTTTAATCAGGAATTGAAACACCCACAATACAGACTGGGGCCCTCTCAGGAAGCCCTATGCTGCAGAGTTAAGATATTGGGATCCAGTTTCCTGCTGCAGCATTTAGACAAATGTTTAAACACTTCTTGGTCAAAACCAGCTCTAGGGGTCTATTCAGGGATGCAGAGGGCTGGCAGGTTGGGAAGTTTCCTCCAAAACCCCTCAGCAGTAGCAGGGCCAGTCAAAGCCGATGCATGAACCAGGCTCCGGTGGCCTGAGCTGTGCTTCAGGACAAGCCTGGTCCCCCCGCCTGTTTTTAAGAATTAGAGATTTCAGGGATGCCCTTTTAGGGTGAGCAGCCCCAAGCTGGGCAGCGATGCCCCATGCACCACCCTACCATGCCGAAGCATTTGGGATGGCACAAGGCAAAGGAAGCAGCCCCTATCCCCAGGATCTCTTCTAGCAGTGACTGCAGAGGCACTGCAGATGCCATTTTAATCCCATATTACACATCCCACAATCCCAATGAGCTCTTTCCTCTGCAGCGAGCTCTGGCATAGGCATCGGTGGTGACCGAGAGCAGGCAAGCCGCACTGGGGTAACCCGCATGGCAGGCACATCTATGCCCATTCAGGAGTTGCTCCCAAAGGACTCTCCCAGGGACCAGCACCTTGTCCCAAACCCTGGGCAGGCCTCGCCTCTATCTTCCCTGCTCCGCCACCAGGCACGCACACCCTGCCACACATCTCGCATCTCCTTCCACCGAGCACCCAGGAGCGACCTGGGCATACAGTGCAACCTCAGCCTGTGCTGCAAACCGGGAGCAACTCTGCAGGGAGGGAGGCAACTTCGCACAGTAAAGAGCCAAACATCCACGCCCAGGAGTTATGTTTTCCCAGAAATCTTTACAGACCAGGCCCCACGTTTCAGATCAGCGCAGGGCCAAGACCCAGGGTACAACCAAACAGCTAAGGAGCTGCCTGCACCTCCCAAAGCAGCCCGAGCACCTATGCAATGCCCAAGCTGCAGCGTACTCCCACCCATGCAAGCCCCAAGTCACTTGCTCACCCCCCAGGAGGGAAGGCACCGACTGCTGCAACCTGGGGGGAGACGACCCACAGCAGGACCTTAAGCAATGCACATAAAAAAAAGACACGAAGGCAGCTCTGGATTTGGCACATCTGCCAAATCCAGAGCAAGGACTTTGCACCCTTTGCCTGGGACCCCTGGCCTAGTGCGAGAGCAACAGGGCCAAGAAAGCAAGGTCACCTTGTCTCACCCTGCGGGTCAGCGCCTAGCAAGGGGGTGCAACAACACAGCAAAGGATCCGGAGCAAGGTTAGGAAACGGATTAAACTAAAATAAAAATAATCATAATTTAAAAAAAAAAAATTGCCTTTAAAAAGGAGAGAAATGGGGGAGGGAAAAAATTAGCTTTTCCCTTGCAGGGGCACGCATAGATCCTGCTCCAAAATAGGCAAACCAAACCAAACCCCTGTGCCCAGCCCGACTTACCCGCAGCAACAGCAGCAGCGCCCGCAGCCTCCCGGCCCTTATCCCGGCGCAGCTCACGTGCCTCCCGGCCGCTCACATGATCCGCATCACCCGCCCCCGCCCCGCGTGAGCCCGGGCGGGGCCTGGCTGCAAGCGCTGCAGGAGCCGGGGCCATCCCCACCCCTGCGAGGTCTGCCTGCCTGCCTGCAGGCAAAGCCCCTGCTGGAGGGTCTGCAAGCAAAGCCCTGGCCGGGACAGTGCACTTGGCCCCCATATTGCACCCCCCGCAGTCCCTACACCGTGCTGGAAAGAGGTGTGCATGGCACATCCCCTGGTGTGGCACAGCATAGCTTGACCTCCAGCTCAGCCCCAGCTGGAAGCTTTGCTAGAGAGGCAGTGCAAGGTCAAACCCAAAATGCAGACAGCTGGGTGCTGATTTAGCAAGCGTTTGGCCAGACCAGTGGATTGCAAGAATATATGAAAGGGTTGCAAACAAGTGTTAAAAATGGATTTGCTTTTAAAGGAGGAAAGCACAGGAAACTAGCATGGCTCCAGCCTGCAAGGGGCTGCTTGGGGCCCCCGCAAGCCCACCCCTTGCCCTGCATGCTGGGGGCAGCAGGTTGGGAGTGAGGGGTGCTGGGTCAGGCCTGGCGTTCGAGGTTTACAAATGGGTGCTGGTACGAAAAGGGTTGAGACCACTGATCTGTATGGGGCTCAGGGACAAGGAGCCGTGGCCTCCAGTTGCAGCAAGGGAAGTTGAGGTTAGATATTAGGAAAAGCTTTCTCACTTGGCGTCAGATACCGTCCACAGCTCAGAAAGTCTGGAGTCCTTCATGTTTGCAAACCACTCGGGTACTGGGGGGGGCATGACGGCAACAAGTGCCAGCGGAAAAATTGGCTAAATATTAAATACTGCTTAGTAGAGCAGGAATGATCATTAGCTGGAGTGCATCCATCATAGAAACACATAGAAACCAGCTGAGCGTTAAGATTGCAAGGCTCTCAAAAGTTGGGATGTGCCAGGCTTACCCTTGCCTGCACCTTGTTCACTACCTGCCTTTCAGGAGCAGCAGCAAACACCAGCTCCTCCCAGCACAGATCCATCCTGTGCCCCGAATATGGCTGTGTCCGGTCAAAAAAGGGCAGCATTTTGTAGCCATTGAGGGCTTGACTTTGCATGCTTAATCCTGTTTTCTGCATGTAGGTGGGGATTTTATTTTGGTTGCGGGAGGAGGCAGTGTCATTTCCTTGCCTTTTTAAAAACAAAAAATCAAAATGAAAAAGGAAGACATTCGGTCATATGGCACGATCTTGATGCCGATGCTCTTTGCAACAGAGGAGTTGCTCTGTTATTTTGCTATAGTCAAGAAACGAGTGAGAACGGACATTTTCCAAGGAGCGCCTTGAGTGTTTGAGGGGTGCCTCAAATCTATCGAGGGGTGCCGCTGGTCTAGAAAGGTTGAGAACTGCTGCTTTGGACCCGCCTGGCAGGCCTCAGCCGCTTGAGCCCATGGAGTCATTGGCAGCGGTAGTGGGTGGTTATCCCCTGCGGGGACCAGCAGAAGAGGGTTGCCAGCGAGTGCCCTAGATGTTGGCTGACTGCAAGTGGTGAGGCTCACCCGTTCTCCCAATTTTGAAGAGGAGCATGCCCCAGTGGGCATAAACTCCCCCCCAGCACCATCCCTTCTGCTCCATTCCCTCCAGGCCATCATGTCTTTCCTCCACCCCTGTGCTGCAGTTGGATTGACCCGACCACACCAGTAATCAACCTAAAATTCCTTTATGAAACCCAAAGGCTTAGTCATGACTTTAGGCAAATGCTCTAAAATACTTTTCCAGGAACAGATCAGAGCCAGTCCACCATTTCCAAATGTTCTCATCAACTTCCTCAAACACAAAGCCTCCTTCGGCAGGCTTTGCTTACTCTTAGTCCCTTCTTGATGCAGTATTGCCACCCCCATCGTGTCAAAAATCATGAGACAAACTCTTAAAAATCAAGAGATTTGGAATGTAAATCATGAGATGCTATTTTTGAAGTGTGCATGGGGGGAGGGTTATTTGTGAAGGGGTGTGGGGGGGGGGAGGTTTGCAGCCCTGGCAGGATGCAGGGTACTGTGGGTGAGGGGCAGCAGCAGGGCTGGGGGCTGTGGCTTGGGAGTGAGGGGCAGACACAGGCATGTGGACAGACAGCCACCCACGGCTATGTTGCATGACTCGCCCCTGCCCCAGGGTCCCCATTCACCCCAGCTGCTGCCCCACTCCCTCCCCTCGATCTTCCCCCTGCCCCGTCCCCTCCACAGACTTACCAGCTTGGTGCTCTCTACACGCACCGGAAGAAGAAAATCCTGAGATGTGATCTCTCTATCAGAAGATCATGAGTCAGAGTTAATTTGGCTTGGAAATCAGGAGTGTCTTGATTTTTTTCATGAGAGTTGGCATTACTGTTGATGCTAGTGAATGATGTAGCCAAGGATTATGCAAGAGGCAAGGGGTTTGGGGTTTTTTTTGGAGGGGAAGGGTGATATCTTTTACCCGACCTGAAATAAAGCTACACCTGCTTTGTGTTCATCAAGTCTGAGCAGAAATGCAACCAACCAGTCAAGACTTGAACTGTGAAGATGGAGGGGAAGAGGCAAATTCCCAGGGGTAGCAGAGAAACAATTAGCAGAAGAAAGGAAGCTTATTCCTGGCAGATCAAGACCCATCCAAAGGGAGGGAAGGGGGTCATTAAGAGGGGGGGGAGTCATTGCTTCCCCCCTCAGACCTGATGAAGACAGTCTTGCATTTCAGAGCTTGTCTGACTTTATTCCAACCAGGTAGGTGGGGCAATAAAAGATTAAATCCCTCCCTTCTTGATGGGCTTTCCTGGACACACTGGAGCCAAGAGGTTGGCACACCCAGCTCCTTGCTATTGTCTACTGCCTTTTTAAGCCTTTTTAAGTTAGCTTATCGCTAGCAGCTCCTTTCCTTTGTCTAGGGCTTAGCACCTTAAGGCAGGCCATCCAACATCTTGACAGATGAAAGAAGACAAAATCAGTGGGTCAGTGGTGCTTGGCAGTGATACCCAAGCTGCAAACCGCCCACAATGGCTACAGGTCCACTGGCCAGACGGAGGTTAAAGCACTTTACCACCCTAACAACAGCACTGTACATGCCTGTCCTTTTTTTTTTTCTCTTTGGATGCTTGGAGGTTTGATCCATGCTTGTATATAGGAATAAGCTTGACCATGCTATCACTTACTGCATATGGTATTTCTTTAACATACTAGGAGCTGCTTCAGTGCAGGGTGCTGGGCCGGACAGCATGCTGAGAATAGGAGGATCGGGTCCATTGGCTTGCCTGGGGTTGAGACAGACAGGTTCAGCTCCCTGCTTCGCCCCCAGCTTCCCTGCTGTGTGATCTCAGGCATGTCTGCCTGCTTTCATCAGTAGGTTGGGGAAGATGTTGCCTGGAGTTCCCAGGGGTGTTTCCGGCTGTGTGGGGTCCGATGTTATGCCTACGCTGTATTTGGCAGGCAAGTCAGGATCTAGCAACCCTCTGTCTAACTCTTGCAAAACTTTCTCACGTACAGCTCCCAGCACGGGCCAAACTTGGCCTGCCCTAATTCTATGTGTTTTGCTAACGATAATAACTTAATTGCTGACCCAAATAAATTACTTGCCCAGAGCTACTGGTAAGTAGAGTTTTATAAAGCGGTTAACCTCCCTGCAGATCCATCCCTGCAAAAACTAGATGCAGTTACGTGTTGCATTGAAATCCTCTTCTGACGGCGTCCTGGTTTTGGAAAACAAAACACGATGGGGAGTAATGTTGGACCCTGTGGCTTTAAGAAACTAGATCATGATGTCATATCTTGCCCGGATCACAGCTAAGACCTCAGTATTTAGGTTTGCCCAGGAACAGCATGTGCCTAACCCTTGCTGCCCGGTCAGAAAATCAGCTTGCCTGTACCTATGGAGCAACAGGTCACAACTGGGGTCCCAAGAGGCAGCCCCGGGGGGGGGGCTGTGTTGCAACACGGAGCAGGGACACAGGGGTTCAGAGAGGCTTCCTGTAGAAGGGGAGGCGTGGGAAGAAGGTCCTTTGGGATTGCATGGGAAAGCATTGGGCATTTTAGCTCTGCATAACGTGCCCCCTCATCTTGCTGTGACCCGGGAGCTTCAATCCTTTAACAAGCAGGAGAGAGACACGACTGCAGCTGTTCTTTCCTTCCTGCGGCAAGAGCTGCCTCACCCACGGCAGTTTCCCGAAGGTGCTCAGGGTGATGCGTGGTGGTTTCCTGCTCAACAGAAAGCCGGGGCGGAGGACCACGCTGTGCCCCGTGCAGGGCTGTGTTGCAGAACGCCTCACCTCTTGGCCTATCCAGCAGCATGAAGCAGCTGCAGAGCAATCCCTCGCCATTCCCCCCATGGGCTGCGGTGGCAAGGGAGCACCCCGTGGCTCCAGGTGTGGCTGCCTTGTGAGCACTGCCCATGCACAGTGTGGATCCTGCCAGCAGGCCTGGACCATTCACCCCTGAGAGCAAGATAACCCATGCATCCCTGTTCTGCGATGGGGGTAGGACGGGGAATCGGCAGTGAGTGGAGACCCATCAGACATGACTGAATGAAGGGATCCTGGGTGAGGGATGGAGGCAAGGGCATAGGCCGGGGGGGGTCAAGCTCAGGCGGGTTGGAGAGCCGCGCTCCCTCCTTTTCAGGTGCCTGCCAGCCACATGCTGGGTCCCACACTGGCAGCGCCATGGGCAGAAGCTCTAGCACCAGGCGTGAGACTTCCCCTGATGGCAGGGAGCACCCCAGCCCCGCACGGACAAAACGTGTGGTTCAAACTCTGCCACCAATGCCACAGCCCACTGTGCTGGGTCCTTTGGCTGAGCTCTGGCTGGAGGGAAGAGGCTTGTGCTCCTGTTGCTGCTCCGTGCTGCTGCCAGGGCACTGGCTGCCATCTCAGTGCTGAGCAAAAGTCTACAGGTTGGATGACCTGGGTCAAGGGGCCAAATTCAGGCCTTATATTTGATACCCTTGGCCTAGGCCAGTGGTTAGACCCAAAGCACCCTTAGTTAGATGCAGGGTACTGTTCCACAGCTTTTGTGAATGGAGAGCATCCTATTTCAAAAATGAATTTATTAATTACAAGGCTTATCTCCTTGCAGAGAGGCCAGGCAGCAGGGCAGGGGAGCAGCCACATAGGGAGAGAGCCCTTATCACACGTCCTATGGCACCCTTCAAAGGATGTCAGGGCACCCTAATTGAGAATCACTGGCCTAGGCAAATGTAATGTACCCCTGTGGTGTTTCAGATGTGTCCGGGTTATGGGCTTCTCTCCCACTATGAATGGGGAACCAGATCAGCTGCTTTGGTCCTTCTATGCCCTCCGCAAGCACCTGATTTACTGCTAGCAGGGAGCCAGGGTTGAGAAATTCTGCGGTCTCACAGGATGCTGCTGAGCTCATGCATGATTTAGGGAAGCTAGCAACTCCATCCAGAGACAAATAAAGTATTGGTGACATCAGCAAAAGTCCCTTCCCACAGCCACTGCCAGTCCCGAGCAATGCAGAGCTGGATGAGCGAGGGCAAAGCTCCATAGGCCAAAACCCCTGTTGGAAACATGCAAAGATACACGATGATCCCAGTACCATCATGAGTTCCCAGGCCATTTCCTTCCCTCCATTTATCTTAATGCAGGCCCTCAGTATGCAGAAAGCAAGAGAGGGACAACAGGACTAACACTCAGGGCTTCGATAGCCTCTTCATTTCAGCCGCTACTCGACCGGCTGGTCCCCTAGCATCTTTCTGACAGCTGTACCCTTGCTGGACCCTTCTCCTGGAGCCCAGGGGTGCACAGCCTGATCCAGGGGCTTTCCTGTAAACTGTCTCTAAGGCCAACACCCCCTGGTTCCTGGTTGCACAGTAGGCCTGATCTGACCCATAGGAAGCAAGCCCCATAGGGTGTTATCCCACAGGGCTGGGAGCTGCACAAAGTTCCCCTTTGCTCTTCAGCTGGAGGAAAGCACTTGCCCTGGGCAGGAAAAAGCAAGGATCTAGCCCACAAACCCTCAGGATCCCCCCAAGTATCTCAAGTGGTGCATGGCTGGAAGGGAGAGGACCCCAGCTTCTAGGCTGCTCCCCTGTTCCCAAGAGGCCAGAAACTTTCCTAGTACCTTTTATCCAATAAATATAAAATATGAGGAGCTGAGAAGGGACTGGGCAGTGCGTAGTACTTAAAACACTTTGCTAGGAGGCAGGATTCACAGGCCTGGGGGAGGAGTACAATTCAGATCTTTTGTGCCCTGGGCAAGGGCTCTAAACACGAGGGCACTTCCAGGCCCCTGGCCCTACACGGGCAAGTATATGAAATCTCAAACTGTCCATAAGTACCCCCTGCTGCAGATACATGGCTATGTGCACACCCCTTAGGTACATAAAGCCAGATTAAGTCTCTCCCTTTCATGGCCTGCTCTGGAGATGGGTTGTTCTGCCAGGGCTGGTTGGTTATAGTCATCAGAAACAGGCATGAATCAGCCTGAGAGCAGCTGCTCAGCACATGGGGGGACAATAAAGCACGGCTGCTGATCAGGCAAATTCTTTGTCTGAGCAGCTTTCCAGGTCATGATCCTGCGTGGACAGACCCTTGCACCTGGGTGGAGCAACACAGAGGATCTGCGCTTGCTACAGTCCAGGGCTCCTTCTGATCCACGATAATCTCTTTCACCTTTTCAGCCCAGACTCTTCGCAGTACCTTTGCACCATATGGGGGTTGGTTTGGACCCTCTGGCCTAATCCTCCTCCCTGGCTTTATTCCCTTCTCTGACTTAGAGCAAAACCGATCAGCTCTTGCATGCCTGAGCTGTGCCAAAGTCCAGGAGTCCATTTTTATTCTGGTGTCACCTTATTGTTCCTGCCCGTGTTGCAGCAGTGAGGCCAAGAGCAACATTTGTCCACACCTGGCCTGAAACATGGCATCCAAGTCCAAACATTATTCCCTTCCCAGTCACCAAAACCACCTGCTTCTGCTTTGCCCCAGCTGGACTGCCGAGAACTATTTCCACGGTGACGTTCAAAGCAGATCGGTAGCCACAGATGCAACCTTTCTTGGGATCAGATGCCCAAGTAGTAAACTGAAGCCAGAGGGTGCTAGCCTTGTGGAGCGTGGCTTCTTCACCTGCTGAATCATTTGCACTGATTGCACTGAAAAGATAGCAGCCTTCAGCTCTCCAAAGGGCTCTTCAAATTTTAAAAAGGACGTGGAGAAGTTAGAGGTGGGCAACAAAGATGATCAAAGGCTTGGAAGGCAATCATACCAGGAGAGGCTGAATGAGCTAGGCCTGTTCAGCTTGCAAAAAAAAGTGCTTTAAAGGGGACGTATCAGCCTACGCATACTTGAAAGGCTGCCATAAAGAAGAAGAAAAGCTCCTTTTCTCTCTAGCTGCACATGGACCAAAGGCTTGCAGCAAAGTAGGTTTAGGTTGGATATCAGGAAACACTTCTTTGTGAGAACAGCGAGGCAGTGGAATAGAGGCCATGGGAAGATGCGGACTCTCCATCACTGGAGATGTTCAGGAAGAGCAGTGGATAAGCATCGGTCAGGAATGATCTAGCAGTAGCTATGCCTGTGTTGTACCATGGGTATTTCCTATGCTTTTCAGGTTTGCTAGTTGCCACGTGGGGCCGGGAAATAACTTTTCTCCCTCCTTCTGCTGCATGTGCTAGGATTTGGGGTGGGGGGCTCTCCACCTTCCTTGGAAGCATTGGGTGTTGGCTGCAGCCGAGGCTGGGGATTTTGACTGGGCTGTGCCAGTGCTCCTGCTGGGACTTAAACACAGAGATTCCCACTCGGAGGGTCTTGCCCCTCTGCTTAGGATCAGACCGATCAGCATAATTGGGGGCAGGGAGGAATTTTTCCCCATGGGCAGATCAGTACAGACTGGGGGGGGGTTCACTTTCCTCGGGGGCATAGCCCTCTTCTTTGGATCTCTCAAGGGTATTTTAACAAACTTTGCAGCAGCATGGAGTTGGCCATTGTGGTCCCCTCGCTTTACCTGTGGCAGGTTGGAGTGCTTTACCTTGTCATCGTGGTACGGGGTTGATTGTGCAGTTTTAGTAATCGGTCAGATAAGAGTTTGAATAGGATGGTTTGGACAGGGCTAATCCAGCCTCGAGCAGGCAGGTGGACTAGATGAGCTCTGGAGGTCCCCTCCAGCTCTACTTCTCTATAGTTTCTCTGATTTCTAACTGAAGGTTATTCACTGGAATATTTGCAGTGAAGAGTGGGTTTTATTTTATTTTATTTTATTTTATTTTTTACTGTTTCCCTACCAGCAACCACATCCCAGCTCTTTCCTCCCTTGTCACCAGGACTCTCCCTTCTCTTTAAAGGCACAACAGGCAGAGTGACTGCAAACATTTGGTACAGGTCATGCCATCTCAGGTGGGCTGACCTGAGACAGGGGCTTCATCCTTAGAAGATCCCCACTGCCAGTATGAAAACCCACCCACCGCTTTATGGGCACGATGCTCACAGGACGGCTACACACTGATACGGCCATCATACTGCTGCTTTGTCACGGCACTGTGACATACCCAAGAGGGACAGCTCATCGGTTAGCGTCCCAGTGTCACTCGAGGATGGCTCTATTTCAGGATGATCCCGTGGAGCTGTTGTGACATGTTGCCCGGCGGTACCGCCGTCCATGGAGGCGTGCTGAAGGCTCCCTGCTCTCCTGGTAATGCCCTTGCAATACACCCGGTACATGTTGCACGCTGTCACATGGGATGAATGTCCTGGCGCTAATATGTGAAGGGCTGGAAGCCACCTGCTCACCTTCCCCCATTGCTCCCCATCAGCCAGAGCCCCAGCTCAGAGGGCAGTCTGTGTTTGCACGGTTTTCTCAGTTTCTGCATTAAATTTCAATCTGCCCAGAGCAGACACTTGGAGCTTGATCCTGGTTTTGCCTGCCTCTTCTGCACCCAATAGGTTACACCAATCTAAAATGGGCTGTATAACTCCCTGAAGAAGAGCAGTAACAATCTCCCGAGTATGATCTGGGGTTCAACCCAGTGTCCGCTTTCCCTCCTCTCTGGCTCCCTGCCCCACCATTTGCTGAGCTTGGTCTTTCAAACTGTGTGTTCATCGGCATGGCCTGAAATCTCCGTCTTTCTGTGGTTAAAAGCTCTGAGCTGGCTTCCTCTCCTCTTGCCCCATCTCAGTCAGTCCCTGGTCAGATGACAGCTTGCGTAACAACAGCGGATCCTTAACCTGGGGGGAGGAATGAGTAAAGGGGCCGGTGCAGAGAAAAAAAAAATGAGTTGTAGCATTTTGAAATGAAATCTCAGGCCACAACCCAGGGAGGAAATCCTGGAGCAGGAGGGAGTGAGAAAGTCTGGTGCTATTGCACACAGGTGCTCTGGGGGAAAATGGTCTTCACCTGGTGCTCAAAATTCAGTGGGAGATAAATCTGAATAACCTCCGAGCCTTGATCAAGAACAGACAAATACCTGTCTAAGGGGTTTTGGACAGGGATGGTCCTGCCCTGTGCAGGGTTTGCTAGAGGACCTCCTGAGGTGGCTTCTAGCCCTCCTTTCCTATGATCTCGGACACCACACAAAAGTGGGCAGGTATTGCAGCAGTTGGGGACTTTCGGGAATTTTGCCGTACTAAGTGGTGCATTCCCTTCCTTTCCCATTCCCCCCCTCTCCTATTCCCCTCCTCTCCTGCCCATTGCCCCTGGCTCACCTGGAGCAGTGGGATCTCCCAAGCAGTGGGAACTCCTGCCCTGCTCTAGCCTAGCTGTGTGGGAGCGAGAGTGCAGCCAACCTTGCAGCTCCAGTCACTGCTCCAGCACCCGGCTTTCCAAAATCCTGCATCCGCCTATGCCAGCAACAGAGTCAGGCTCATGTGCTGAACTGCGTAATGGGTTTTTAGTGTGCTTTGATTTGCCAAGTGAACCACAGGGGCCGCTTGGCAAAGTGTTGGAGGTGAAGTTATATATATATATATATATATGTATGTATATATATATATATTTATATACACACACATAGATTTATATATATATATACACATATATGTGTGTGTATATATATATTTATATACACACATACACACATATATATACATACACACACATATATATACACACATACACATACAGTATATATATATATATACACACACACATACACTATATGTGTGTGTATACATATGTGTATATGTGTATATATATATGTGTACATATATGTGTATATATGTGTGTATGTGTATATATATAAAAATAAAAAAATATAATAATTATATAATCTATATATATTATATATTTATATATATAATTTTTGGGGAGGGGGTCATGCTGCCTCCTGTGTGCCACAAGCCTGCACTGGCTAAGCTGGACACGCTTTGCCTTCTCCGTCACAGACAAAGGGCCCATCACAGCTACTTTCCTGCCCTTTTGCTGCCATCTCATTAATTCTCCAGGGAAAAGGGTATCCCAGAATGCACCACGCCAGGTGTTTAAGGCCACACGAGGGGGTGGGAACTCGGTCTGATACCAGTGTGACCAGTCCAGGTCTGGCAGTCTTGTTTCAGGGGTCCTCTTGTACTCACTGCAATTCCCTGCTGTGCAGGTATGGGAGGACTTCCTTAAAGGGACACTCTCAAAGTACAGAAGTCCTCTTTCCTGCCCAGAGCAGGGGGTCGGACTTGATGACCTACTGAGGTCCCTTCTGACCTGAACATCTATTAATCTTCTGTCTGCATTTTTTGGCCCTCTCTTACAAATGACACCCAAAGTATAGTTCTTATATTTGCCCTGAGTTCAGGCACAGTCTAGAGTTTGACTTGGTTTCCTTTATTATAGCCAGGAGTTCATTCTCTCCCTTTTGTGTGGGGTGAGAGAGGGAAGCACCTGCTCTGGACACTTTTAAGAAACATTTGGATGCTTATCTTGCTGGGATCCTTTGACCCCAGCTGACTTCTTCCCCTTGGGCAGGGGGCTGGACCCGATGATCTCCCGAGGTCCCTTGCAGCCCTAATGTCTATGAAAACTATTATACAACAGAAATGAAAGAAGAACCACGTGACTGTAAGGACATGAGCATGGAGACAGGGAATCCAGAGCAAAGGGCCGAGCCTTGTAAAGTGTAAAGGAGTGGTAGATTTTTTTTCTGTTGGAGGCATGGCCAACAGAGGCTGGGTGCTCCCGATATCCTACTGCTGCTCTTAAAAAGACACAAGTTCAAATCTTACCCTCAGCTGTTGCTGAAAGCTTTCCTCAGTTGTCAGCAGGTGCCTGGTCATTTGTGTTGCACTGTCGAGGGGGGCTGTGACCATTGAGGAGTGGCAGTCACATGCCTCCGCTGTTGTGGCCCAGGGAGATATCTGAGCTCAGGGGAATCCTTGACCCACCTTTGTTTGATGTCTGGGCTGCAATCTGCAGTGTAACCAGAGCCTATGTAAACACGTCTAAGCTTTTTTAACTGGTCTCACCAGGGCACCTACCAGGGAAGCAGTATGGCTGTCAGCTGCTGAGTTAGTACCCAGGGTCATGGGCAGGCTTGTGCTTTCATGGCGATTGGTACCCTCCCTGCACTGGAGCCCAGCTCTGCTTACAGGCTGCTGGACTGCCGTGCAATGCCCACTTTTGCATTGCCTGGTGCCTGTCCCTTTAAAATGTGCTGTTGGTGGTCAGGACCCCCAATTGACAGAATACCCGTGGTTCTCAACCTTTTTTGTACCAGGACCCATTTATAAATATTGGCCAGTCCCGACCCAGTACCCCTCACTCCCGACCCGCTGCCCCCAGGTCCCAGGCCCCCAGTGTGTGGGGCAGGGGGTGGGTGTGTGGGGGGGAAGGTGCTTCTGGGAAGGGTTTAAAACACCTTGCCACACACAGCAGAAAAGCGGAGGGAGGCAAAGGCAACCAGCAATGCCCACAAGCATGGTAAATACCCACGGTAGAAAACAGGCATAACTACACCAAGATCATCCCTAACCAGTGCCTGTCCAACCTCTTCTTGAATACCTGCAGCGATGGAGAGGCCACAACTTCCCTAGGCACCTAGTCCACTGCCTCCCTGCTCTCACAGTGAAGAAGCTTTTCCAGATATCCAATCTAAACCTACTTTGCTGCAACTTCAAGCCATTGGTCTGCATCCTCCTCTCTGCAGCCAGAGAGAAAAGGTGCTTTCCCTCTTCTTTCCAGCAGCCCTTCAAGTATTTGAAGACTGCTAGCATGTCCCCTCTTAAGCACCTTTTCTACAAGCTGAACAGGCCTAGCTCTTTCAGCTTCCCCTCATATGACTTGCTTTCCAAGCCCTTTATCATTTTTGTCACCCACCTCTGGACCCTCCCTAACTTAACTTCTCCACATCCTTTTTAAAACGGGGAGCCCAGAACTGCCCACAGTGGGCTGGTAAGAGTTCCTGGTCAGCAAAGTCATTTAAAGCGTGATACGCTGCCGAGCATGCAAACAGCAATGTCATTAAAGCGGAATACACTTTAATTTTAAAAGGGCATTTAAGCCTCTTTAAAAGCCAATTTTGTGGCATATACAAAGGCCCCAGGGCTCTGATAACTACATTTCCCAATCCAGGAAAATTGCTTGTGCTGTCTGGGGTTGAGGAAAGGCTGTACTCCCCCAGGTGCCAAGGGGCAATGCAGAAAGACCACATCTCTGAGGGTCTGTTCAGCTCTAGGCATCGCTGTTGGATCTGCCAGGCATGCTGTAGAGCAGTGGTTCCCTTCCCAGCCTTTTCACACTTAGGAAACCCCACGACAGACTCAAGCCCCCCTTGGAAAATGCCAGCTTTTAGTTTTCACTCAATTTTTTATCTGCAGAAACATAACAGAGCCATTCTTCGGTTGCAAAGAAAGCCCACAACTGGTCAGAATGGTTTTAACACTGGCTTCCCATTTGAAATCTCTGGCTTTCTCTTGTGAGTCATGTTTGCCCTCCTAACTGTGCTAGCGTTTTGTGGCACCCTTGGCATCCCAGAGTGCCACAGCGCCCTGGTTGAAAATCCCTGCTGCAGGGCATAATCAAAGGGTTCATTTTTTAAAGGGCCATTTTGATGGAGGAGGAAACAGAGACATTTGCTGCAAGCAGAAAGCAAAACCCACCAGGCCAGTGTCTGCACTGCCATGTGCGCCATGCTCTCGCCAGACAGCATGGAGGGGGTGGAAGGGGAGGCAGAGTCTGCCTAGGGGCTTTTCCTGGGAGCTGATTCCCAGGCTGCCAAACAGAACAGGAGATGGGTAACTGCCCTGGCTCGCATTAGGGCTTGACTCCACCTCGTGGGAAGCCTGTGGTTTGCACCACTTTTATGGGAGTCCTTCTGTCCAGGTGGGAAGAGGTTAAAAGAAATCATGGGAGCCATGTGGCAAACCCCCTTCTCCTCCCATTCGCCCTAGTTTTGCACTAGTGCAGCACCACTGATTCCCGTGGGGTTGCTCCCGATTTACACTCACGTACGTGAAAGCTGAACCCAGCATTGCTGGAGCTGTGGCTTGGTGTCAAATGGTGATTTGCATTTTGCTGGCTGGGAGTTAAGCCTTTGAGCATGCCAGAGAGGCCGGACTTTTTCTTCCTGCCTGCAAAATGGGACAAGGGCATAGCCCTGCAATTTTATTCAAGAGCATGTAGCGCTCAGACGCTATGGCTCTAGTGTATAAAGCTGGCTTTGAGATGCCATCTTCCCTACATGCCCGAAAAGGGGAGCACATGTGCAGTGTAGTTTCTAGACAGCGTGGGGTGACATCCTGGACCTGCACTGAAATGAAGAGAAAGATGAAAAGAGAAGGCTGTGCAATGTTACAGGGTCATGTCAGTATTGCAACCTATATGGGAGTTATGCTCCTACATATCTTGGAGAACTTGGATCTGATTGAATAGAAACTAGATGTGCACTGTAACCATTGGACCTTCCTGCATCTCTAGAGGACAGCCTGCTCTTCCAGTCTGATGCCAAAGTTAGCATATCCAATTAAGCTCCTGCATGCTGCATGTATGGCTGGGAATAGTACGGGTTCCCGGAAGGGTGAGTGTGGAAGAACAAATTGCTTGCTAAGTCAGCTTGCTTTCTGCTGTTATGGACAAGACTCCTTTAAAAGGTAAATGCTCGGCCCAAAGTTTTCTGATGAGAAAAAGTCTTTCTGGAGGTAATAAGGGCATACCTACAGAGAGCAACAGACAAAGAATTGTAAGAGTTCGGCTTGCCTCCTTCCCTAGTAGGAGAAGAAATGTAGAGAATTCATTAGACTTTCAGTGTCACCGATATCCAGGATATATAACCAGAGAAAAGTAGGGCTGGAAGTGACCTCTAGTTCTTGTCTAGTTCATACCCCCTGCCTGAGGGGGGTATGAACTATCCCTATCCAAACCATCTCAGACAAATTCTTATCTAGCCTATCCCTAAAACTACACCGTCAGCCCTGTCATACAACCACGAGGCATAGCACCCTAACCTGCCCCAGGTAAAGTAGGGGAGGATGTATTAAGAGTGCAGGAAATGAACCTGTGCATCCACCTTCTAGTTGTGACACGTGGGACAAGCAGATGCTCTTGCACTGGACAATAAAAAATAGCACCGGCTCACCAGGGCTACATGGCTTCAGTATTAAGGTAGCTGCAGGCTGGGTAGTGGGGCAGTCACACACCTAAAAGGATGGCGCAGGGCAGTAGAGGACCCCTACTGAACAAGGAGGAGCAATTAGTGACAGAGGCGGGGACAAGGCTGAGCTATTCAATGAGTTTCTTGCCTTGGTTTTCCTGAACAGGGGCCAAGATAAGTCTCTTAATGGGTTCTTAGATGGGCATCAGAGAGACACCAGCCCACCAACTGTGGACACTGACTTGGTGCAGAGTCACTTGGATGGACAGGATGTGTCCCAAGGGGACTGAAGGAATTGGCTGGTGTCATAGCAGAACCGCTGGCATGGCTGTTTGAGCGCTCGTGGCACTCGGGTCAGGTCCCGAAGGACTGCAAAAGGGCCAATGTGGTCCCTATTTTCAAGATGGGGAGGAAGAAGAATTCAAGTAATTAGAGGCCAGTCAGTCTCACCTCCATCTTTGGAAAGGTCTTTGAAAAGATTATGAAGGATCATATTTGTGGGGGTCCAGTGGGAAAAATAATGCAGCAGGGCAACCAGCATGGATTCGTAGCAGGTAGATCGTGCCTAACCAGTGTGGTTTTGGTTTATGACAAGGTCACAAAACGCTCAGATGCAGGAGTGGAGGTGGATGTCGTTTTCTTGGACTTCAGCAAGGTCTTCAATATGGTAGCTCATCCCATTCTCATAAATTAATTAAGAGCCTGTGACACAGATGTTTACACAGTCTGGTGGGTGGCAAATTGGCTTAGTGGTCGCACCCAGAGCGTGGTAGTGGATGGGTTGGTGTCGACCTGGAAGGGTGTGGGCAGTGGGGTCCCGCAGGGCTCGGTCCTTGGACCTGGACTCTTCAATGTCTTCATCAGTGACTTGGATGTGGGTGTGAAGTGTACTCTGTCCAAGTTTGTGGACGATACTAAATTGTGGGGCGAAGTGCCCACTCCAGAAGGTAGGGAATGATTGCAGGCAGACCTGGCCAGGTTAGAAAAGTGGGCAGTACACAATAGGATGCAGTACAACAAGGACAAGTGCAGAGTGCTGCACTTAGGGCACAAAAATATCCAGCACATCTACTGGCTGGGAAGTGACCCTCTCAGCAGCTCAGACACAGAAAGGGATCTTGGAGACATAGTGGACTCCAAGATGAACATGAGTCAGCAGTGTGACGAAATCATCAGCAAAGCTAACCGCACTTTATCATGCATCAGCAGATGCACGACAAATACATTCAAAGAAGTGATACTTCCCCTCTATGCGGCATTGGTCAGACCGCAGCTGGAGTCCTGCATCCAGTTTTAAGTGCCGTACTTCAAGAAGGATGTTGATAGACTTGGGAGGGTCTAGAAGAGACCACTCGTATGGTTAGGGGCTTGCAGGACAAGCCCTTTGAGGAGAGATCAAGGGACCAGGACCTCTTCAGCCTCTGCAAGAGAAGGCTGAGAGGTGATCCTGTGGCCACCTACAAATTCATCAGGGGGACGCAGCAAGGGATTGAAGATGCGCTGTTCACCAGGGCGGCTCTCGGGGTAACAAGGAAAAATGGTCACAAATGGACAGAGGGCAGATTTAGGCTAGATATCAGGAAAAAACTTCTTCACGGTAAGGGTGGCCAAAATTTGGGATGGGCTTCCAAGGGAGGTGGTGCTCTCCCCTGCTGTGGGGGTCTTCAAGAGAAGGCTGGATAGGCATCTGGCCTGGGCCAGCTGACGCCAGCACTTTCCTGCCCAGGCAGGGGGTTGGACTCGATGATCTGTTGAGGGCCCTTACAACCCTAACATCTATGAATCTATGAATCTATGAGACATACATATTGCCAGTCCTGCAACACCTTCCATGGTGCCAAAGATTGAAAGATGATTCACAGAGTATGAATAGTTGATTTAGGGCCTTGTTACATGGTAACTCTAGGCAGCTCCTAGAGCTCTTAATACCTGGATTGTCCGCACCATAACACCTTAAAGTAGTTTTAAGCACTCATTATGCAGCTCAGAGTTATGCCTCTCCAGGGCAGGATTATGTCTGAGCCGTGTGACTCAGCTCATATTGCATTAAGGTGTGGCTGCTCCCCGCAGATGAGCTGCCCAAGTTGCAGTCCTCCAGTATCCCAGGATGCAGTGCCCCTTCCCACCTCCAGTTCCTTGTGGACAAATGTTCCACCTCCTGACTTCTACTGTCCAGAGGGTGGTGACCTGCCCACTCCCAGGGCTGCAACACCATGCAAACAGCCTGCAGAGCCCATGCCAACTAGCAAACACAAACTTTTTGTCAATCGACCTTCAGCTCACTCAGTCAGCATGAGTCAAAAGTGCTGGACCTCCTCGTGATATGGGGAGAAGAGAGGACCATTGCAACAACAGCGATGGGAAATAAAGGGAACCATCAAAATCGGGCTGGAATGAGCCGATTGCAATGCAGGTGGTGGCACGGAGGTATCAGCGGGACTGGCTCCAGGTCAGGACTGTGACAAAGTCCCTGAAATCCCTCTACATATGGGGCAAGGATGCCAACAGGCTGTCTGGGGCAGCCGGGACCCTGATCTCCTTCTTGCAGAGATCCTCAAGAGGGATCACGCTGTGTCTCCTCGCCACAGAGTCCGATGCGCAGCCTCGGGGCTGGTCCCTCTGACCAGCAAGTGGGAGCAGCAGCTGGCCTCCAAGACAGCTCTGAGGATCTGGTATCCCCTGTGACCCTTTTCCTGAGCCCCAGCACTGAACTCGGGAGACCCAGGAGGTGGACCTGGGATGGGATGGAGGCAGCTCGGATGACACAGACAGTGAGAACCCTGCAAGAAACCTCTCCAGTAAATTGAGGTTTGAGTGGGAGGAAGAGGAAGAGCTGCTGGTGTCTGACTGGTGTGGTGTTTGGGAACTTTGAAGGTGATAGATAAGGCATTTTTAGCTTGGCCACTGCTCTCCCCTGCTCCCTGGGACTCAGGGCTTTTCTCTCCCAGCCACCTGGTCCGGGAACCACAGGAAGAGCCACCTTTCCCTGAGCTTGTCCCCCTGACCCCCAGGGAGCAGGGGAAAGCAGTGTCTAGCCCCAAACAGCCCCCTCCTTGCTCGGGCTCAGGCCAAGCCCTGCGCTCTACGCTGGCAGGCAGCTTCCTTAATTTCAATGCACCACAGTCACCGGTGGTTATGTGAAATTTCCCTGCAGCCGCTCTAGGCAGCCTGGAAGCTGGCCGGCCAGGTCTCAGGGCATGGCCTGGTCTGGGAGGGGTCAGAAACAAGGCTGGGGGCTGGATCTGGCTCTCCCACCCCCGGCTGCTCAGTGCAGCAGCCTAGGGATTGCAGCTGTAGCTTTTCTGTTTGCCCTGCCCCAGCCCCCTGGTCCAGGCACGGTGGGCCAGGGCACTTTTCCGTGCCAGTGCTGAGCCCCTCCAGGTGGGTGGTCACTGCCAAGCCCTAGGGAGCAGGGGAGAGCGTGACTGGTCCTAGACCTGGCTGGACTCTGGCCAGCCCCGCACTCAAGGTTGGGGGTCAAATCGAGTCCTTATGAACTTGGGCTTCCTTCTCAAGGCAGGGACAGGGCCAGTAGCTTCCCCAGAAATGCCTTCCCTCTCTGCTCCCAGCTGGAAGCATGGCCACCACCCCCCACGCCCAATTCATTAAAACATGAGAAATTTGTTAACTTCCTTTTTTATTTCTTTTTCAGTTCTTTTGCTTTCTATTTTGAATTGTACCCTTTAGTGGCTGACTTCCTTCCTTGCACCCTTCCTCCACCCTACAGTGCCCATTGGTCCTGTTTTATACCCGGCCATCCTGTTTTGAAACCCTTTGTCCCCCTCCCTTTCTAAAGGAGGAATGGCCTGCGGAAAAGTTCCGTTTTTCAGTTCATTGGTGGAAATACGTGCCAGTCATTTGTCCTTGTGATTCAATTGGCTGTGCCTACAGGGAGGGCCAAGCACAGCCAGGAGGAGAGGGGTTCAGAGCCAGCCAGGGAGGGAGGGAGGTGGTAGCCCCACCCCTGGCTGCTGATTGGATGAGAAGACAGATTGGGCCCACCCATCACTGCTGATTGGCTGAGGTGGTGGCCCACCTCTTACCACTGATTGGCTGTCCAGTATTTTGGGGATGTGTTAGTGGCCACTCTACTCCACCCCATTTGCTTTCCACCTCATTTCATTACCCATCCCATTAACTCTTCACCTCCCAGCTTCATGTGTGCCCCCCAACCCAGCTCTCACACCCGGGTCAGGAGACCAGGGATAGAAATCTGTCCTGGATCACCAGTCCTCTAGCGCCGCATTTCTCAACCCAGGGGTTGTGACCCAAAAGTGGGTTGCGAGGATATATGAAAGGCACACAAACACATTTAAAAAATGGATTCTCCTTTAAAGGAGAAAAAGATGGGAAACCCCCCCACCAATGTGTTGTTGTTTGCAATATCCATATTTGATCACCAGAGGGGGTTCAATTCTGATTGTTCTCACTGGTCCTATTTTCTGCACTGGTTTCTGTGCTTGCTGAATCCCTAAATACTCCCCAGCTTGATACCTCTGCTAGTAGCATTCAAGTATAACTGGGGGGGGAAAGAAATGAGGAGGGCAAAGAGCCGAGCAGAATGGTATTCAGCTGAGATGCGAAAAGAATGGGGAAGCAAGCTTTAATCCTACAAATTGCTTAAATAGGTGTAATATTCAGAGCTGGGTACATAGAAAGAAAGATTCATAGTTAGATTTAACTGCATCTTTTTTAATTACAAGGCATTTTGAACAGATTTTACAGAGGGGGAAACTGAGGCAGAGGGCATTATTTGAGCTGGACCAGGCTTCATGCATAATCCTCTGGTGTCGCCCTTGTAATCACTTAGCCATGCCTCCCCCTGAGAAAAGCCCTGGGGAGTGTTTGATCTACACCAGCTGCTGTCAACCTTTTCAGCCACGAGGCACCCCTCGTTAGACTCAAGGCACCCCTTGGAAAATGCCAGCTTTTAGTCCCCCCCCCCCCTTTTTTTTTTTGATTGCAGAAAAATAATAGAGCAATTCTTCTGCAGCAAAGCAGCCCTCAAAGGGTCAGGATGTTTTTAACGCTATGATGGATTCCTATTTGAAATCTCCGGGTTTATCTTGTGACTCATTCGGCTTCCCAGCATAGCCCCAACATTGCCTCCCTGTGCTTTAGGCCAGAGGCAGCCCTCCCCAATAATGTCAAGAAGGAAAGGGGAAGCAGGACCAAGTGTGCACAGTGGTTCAAGCAGGGGATGAGGATGCTGCTACTGGCTTGCAGCCTGACATTGGTCAAGTGACATAAATCAGTGCTTTATTGCTAATTTTCTCACCCGTGCAATGCACCTTGCCTACGTCGGAGCCCAGGTCCCCTGACCATCCCTCAGAGCAATACCTCACCCTAGGAAAGGTATAATAGGCAGCTCTGTTTGTGGGAGGCCTACCCCATCCTAACCCTTGTTTGCAAAAATCCTCCTTGGTGAGGGTCATTTCTGCTTCGTGCCACTGCAGCGTCCGGGACAGCGAGGTCCCGGGCCACGACTGGAGCCCCTGGGCGCTCCCTGAATTAGAAACGACAAACAAAAAAAGAATGGGGAGCTTCCGATGGAAATGCCTTCGTCTTGCTAATCTCGCACTTGTGGCCTTTCGCGCCTCTGCCCCGCTCTGCTCTGCTGAGCCGCACGTCCAGAGGTGATCGCAGGCTGCAAAACAATTGCAGGGGCTGCGCCGAAGACGCTGCGACAGGCTGGGAAAGAAAGGGCAGATGCTGATGCCAGGAGAGGAAGAAACTGCTGACATGAACAGCCCTGACCTCCCCTAAGTGGTAGGGTTTGTGCTTATCGCCAGAGGGATTTAGGCCCCGTGTATCCCTCTTTGCAGAGATATTCTGGGCTCCAGAAGCCTTTGACCTTCCCTGTCTTGGTTTCCTAGCGAGGCCGGTCGCCGCCACAGCCTTCTTCCTACAGGGCCCAGTTGGTTGCCAAAGCCACCCCTGAATGCCTGCCTTGCGACTCCCTGTCTGTGGCTATATCGGGGAAATCATTAGTTGATGGAGGAAGCCCCTCGACATTAGCCAATGGCAGAGCTGCCTCGGAGACCGGGGAGCGCTCGGTGGGGGAAGAAAACAGGAAAATAGCAGGAGATAAGGAAAAGCGCCTGGAAGAGAATGTATAAGAACAAAGGGGAAGAGGGGCGCATGGAAATCCTGGCTTCTTGCATGGCAGACACGGTGCCGTGGGAGGAAGCGGCCAAGACAAAGACGACTCAAAAAAGTCGCCTTCCTTGTCCGGTCAGCAAAACAACCCCCCAAAGAGCAGCTCTGGTCTCTGCTCCCATGCCAGGGAAGGGATCTGTGGGCACTCCTATCTGCTCCTGCAGCATCGATTCAAGCAGGGGACCTCAGAGAAGAGGCTTAGAGGAAGACTTAGAGCAATGTGTCACCACCACGGCAAACACCAAGCTGGCAGGCCTTCCTGGGATGAAGAGCTTGCTGGCATCAGTCCCTCCTCCCATCCTCATTCTCTTTGGGGAACGCTGGGGCCCAGCCCAGACAGTGCCGGATTGAGATTTATTGTAGCCCCGGGCTCCAGCGGTGGGAGGAACCCCTTTTTATCCCGGTGCTGCCCCCACAGCTGCTGGCACAGGGCTCCCGGGGCAAAGGCAGCAGAGTGGAGAGCCCTGAGCTCACAGCAAGTAGCCTGTATCTGCCCCGTGCACAAATCAGGGGGCACATGCCCCCCCATCCCTCCCCTGGCGGGTGCACACAGCAGCAGGAAGCTGCTCCCCCACATCCCCTGGATGAGCTACCCCTGGATGAGTCCCCTGCACTGCCCTGGCTGGGCAGCACCCCCTGCCCCTGTCCTTGCCCTGCTCCCTCCCTCACCATGGGGGCCTTGATCTGCTCCCTTCCTCACTTACCTGCAGGGAGCTGCTCTCCACACCGCCTAGCTCTTTTTCAGGCTGCGCACATGCACCCGATGCTCCCTGCGTCTCGCTCCCCACAGCCCAAGCAGGATCCCTTGCAGGCTGGGAAGCTGCCGGCCTGCACAGGGAAACCCACCATTTCCTAAGGGAACCCAAGCATCCGGGAGGGCCCGTTCATTGATCCACCTATGCCCGGACACCAACTTGGCCACCTGCAAGAAGGAAGAAAGACCTGGCTAGCCTTCAGGCCGCACAAAACCAGCAGGCCTCCCAGAGCAGGTGCTGCCCTGGGTGCTACTGAAGGGCACTGCTTAAGGGTGTCCGAGGCGGCATGGAGAGTCTTTCTCTTTCTTTGACATTTTTGTTAAGCATCATTTTAAATTTGTTATTGGGTTTGCTAGAAGGAAGAAGAGGAGGAGTTCAGTGTGATTTTGGGGGCAAAGGGGATGCAACAGCAACAACCCCTCTGTAGGAGAGGGGGTGCAGGCTTGGAGGGGATGTTGGGGGAGAATGGATGGGTCTCCTCTGAGGTCGAGGTTGGGTGGAGGGGGTGAATGCATAGGCAATGGTGACTGTTGGGAAAAGGTTTTTTGTAATCTAGCTGTAGTTGGCGGATGGCAGATGTGGCTGGGATTGGTGGGAGGGTTTGCTGGTGCAGGGGGTTGGTTGGGCAGGGAGAAGGGGAAGAGGGTAGCTGGAGTGCTCAGGTTTGGGGGAATCCTGCAGGTGGGCTGTTCGTTTGCTGTGAGCTGCTCTGAGCCTTTTTGAATGGGTGGGATATAAACCCAATAAATAACTAAATAATACATATATATCGGCTCAATCACAGAAGGAGCGGGCTGTTTCTTGGGTTCTTCAGCTGGCAAGGACTGACGGTGGGTGCGGATCGTGCCATGCGCGAGGATGTGGTAGATTGATCGTACTGAATTGAACAGGGCAACTCTTTCTGCAGAAATAAAGGAATGAGGAGATATACTGACAGCCATCATGGGCAGGAAGAGACCGCACCAGGCCAAAACCCCACTGAGATGTAGGCATGTCATACCAGTGTGGGGAGAATGGTTGCAATCAGAATGAAAGACCTCGAGGCCCCATTTCTGGCCATGCTGCAGTAGGAAGGCAGTACCAAAATGGAGAAAATCAATTTAGAAATCAACCGTGCAAAGCTACTAACATGGACTCTTTTTACAGTTCCTTTTAGGACCGTTTAGGAGATTTAGGCACTTAACAGGGGAAGTAAGAATAGGCCGGGGTGAACCAAAGAAAAAAGATTTACATATTTTAGGATCGTGACAAATGTCCCACACTTCTCCAAGCAGAGTGCTGTGGCCAAGGTCATTTCCCTACCTTAGCCTTTTGACCACGTCTTTTCTTTGCACCCTTATCCTGGCTCCCCTGCCTATCCCATCAAACCCTTCTGCCATAGGCCACAAAATGGACCGTGCTCAATAAACTGCAGGGCGCTTCTTAAACGAGCTTCAAACCTTACATCACACCAGAGCCATCAGCGCAGAGAAATTCATGTCTGTAGTCAATTTAATCCACATCTGGGTGCAGACACACATCTTGCACCCCTGAGCTAGTTGCCTGCAGTAAGAGCTATTATAGGCTATAGATGGTGGAGAGCTGGTTTGCACTGAGCAAGGGGCTGTTCTCTGGGTCCAATTACAATCTTGTGGATCTCTTGCAGAGCCCTGGTGGTAACAGCAAGTCTCAGGCTGGACAAAAGAGCAGTCCAACCCACCGGGTACCGTCTCCTCCTGCACCCCTGTCTCTTCGTGGTTAGACTGAGTCATGGCAGATGGGTCCCACCCCCGGTTTTGCAGTGCCCTTGTGGGGTTCCCCCCAGCTGTTCCTGTACACTGTGAGTCGAGAGGGGCGTGGACGGGACATGGAGCTTCCACTGCATTTTGCATTTCGAAGTTTATTGTGCCTTGATTATAAAATCGGTGGGTGCAATGATAGCAACACGCCAGGCCTAGCATGGGAACAGCCAGGCCAGATGAGTCCAGACTGTGACAGGCCCATCACTGCCGAAGACGACAGCCTTCTAGGGAAAGTGCAAGATGTGAGCTCTGATAACTTTTCCCCAGCTAAAAAGCCTGCCTCTTCCCTCCGTGCTCAGAGGTCCTCTTATGCTGCAAAGCAAGCAGGGTCGATACCCTCTTCTGAGGCATCAGGTGGTGTCTAAGCCCTCTGCAATGGGTTCAATGTTGCTCAGAAGCAGAAGGCAGGAACAACTGAGGCATGGGATAAAGGGAGGAAGCTGCTGCAGGGAGCTGCTTGCTCTCCTTGAGCAGCTTGGAGGAGCTTCATGGCTGGGACAGGGGAATGGGAGTCAGTATTTTGCTTCCTGCCTCTGCCACTGAGTGACCTAGCATGGAGGAAATCACTGTCCCTTAGCTTCCTTCTCTGTCCTAGAGGATGAGGGTCCCTCCTGATGTGGTGTGGCAGGGTCAGGGCCATGATGAGTAAGAGCGGCTGCATGGGCTCGACCCTGCCTGTGTGGAGCCAAGGTGGGTTTTGCCCCGGGCTTTAGCATCATGCACATCCTTCTTCAGGAGCCGGGTGGACAGTGCGATGAGATGAATCAGCGGCTGCGGGGCACGGGGCGGGGAAGCGATGGCTGCTTTCTGAATGGGAATTCATCAGCATGGGCCTGTCTGGGGCAGTTATCTATGTTGCTATTTCGGTCCGTAAGCGTGGAGCCTTCCCCGGGTCCGTGCCAGACACCGGAGAGGAGTTGGGGGCTGGAGGGGGCAAAAGGAAGGGGGGCTGTCTGTCGTCAGAAAACCGGAGCCCTTGCCAAGGTTTCGGCAGGTCACGGAGATAGCGCCGAGTCTCTGGAGACGGGCCTGACCTTGGGGTCGCCTCTTGGTCATCGAGCTAAGTGGGATCAGTGACAAGCTGCACATTAGGGATGATAAGGCTGGGATAACGGTAGCCAAACTCCCACGGCCTCTTCAGGCTTTGCTCGGGCACACTCGAGACGAGGGGGAGAGCTCGGCACCCCGTCTGCGGCGCTATCACGGGAGAGCCCAGCCTGTACCAGCCTTGGCTTGTTTTCTACTCTGCTAATGACTGGCCTGGTGGCTCCCCACCCATTTATCTTCCTCAGGGCTGGTGTGGGGGGCTAGCGGGGAGAGAAGCAGAGGGAGAGACCTCCCGGCTGGAGCCGCTTGGAGAACGAATGCTTTTACCACTTGGAAATGCAGACTTCTTGCAAAATGGAAAGCTCAGCAGTTTTCCTTTGCTTTCATAAATGAGAAGAAAAAAAAATAGCCCATTCTGTTTTAGCGCTGCTATGAGAAAAATAAGAGGAAAGCTGTCATTGTCCCCCAAACCTCAATTTTCCATCAGAGAAAAATGCTGGCAGAAAGATTTGTACCCTTCCCCTTTGCTACTCCTACAGCCTGTGGCAGCCTGGAGTTTTAATACTAAAAAACCCCACAACACTTGATAATTGGGTTATGCCTTGCCTTGGCTTTTATCCAGGCTTGCATGAGTTTGGCCTCTGGGGTGGGGGAGCTTACAGGTGGGTAAACTGAGGCACAAAGTAGTTTAGTGACACACAGCTGAAGAGTGGCAAAGCCTGGACTACAATGCAGATATTTTTTTGCTCCCTGCCCCATGCTTGGAGAACATCTTTATTGCCCCTGATCTGGCAGCTAGCACTGAGCAGATGCTGGATGTTATATATATATATATAAAAGAGCCTTGTCTGTTTTATCAGGTACCACTGTTATCTCCCAGCTGGCATGGATTAGCCCATTGAATTCTCCTTATCAGCAGTCTCAAGTGGGTAGATAAAAATCAGCTGAGCTTTTCTGTGTCAGTCCCCGCCTGGGATGTGCACTCTGCCTGGGGAGGTTGCTGAGAAACTGCATAAAAATCACCCAGTGTGTTTCCAGAACCGAAAGCCCCATGCAAAGCATGCATTTCAGTGGGGTGACATGAGGGGAAGGTTGCTCTGTGTTTAAAGCCTGGGGTTTATGAGATCTGGGTTATAGTCTTAGCTAGGATGCTATGTGATCCTGAGACCCCTCTCAAACCTGGGACTGTCACCAACAAAATAACGGTCCCACACTGGGTCAGGACAGAGCGATGCCAAGAGGGTGCTCCAAGCTGCTGAGGGCTGCTTCTCCTCTAATTGCTGCTTCTGGCCCACCCAAATGGGAGCAAGCGGGCCAAGGATATTTTGTCAGAGGCTTTCTAAGGCCCAGGAAGGAGATTATTAAGGCATGGACAACCCCCCTTTCTGTTCCTCAGTTTCCCCTGCCTTGTACAATAGGGATAATCATACCTCTTTTCTCCTATGGTTTGTCTGTCCTGTCTCTTTTGGGTTATTGTAAGGGGCAGGAAAGGCCTGTGTACTTATATAACATCTCACATAATGACGTCACCATCTCATTTGGGCCTTTTGGGTGCTATTGGAATGATTCTCCATGGGCTTGCAGGACAACTTGGCTCTGCCTTGGAGTCTCTGAACCTGCCGTCTTCGCGTCTAAACAGCACAAGAACATGATACACCATCTCTAGTGTGTCGAATCAGCTCTAGAAAAAAGTCTGAGTTCCCCTTTGGCCTCAGAAGGACACAGATCTCTCCGTAATAGATGCAAAATCCAACTCCCAGCACTTCTTCTTTGAACGCAGAATGATTTTTTTCTGGAAATCTCCAAATAAATGGACTGGTTTGTTTATGAGCTTAGTTTCCCAACTCATCCTCTAAAAACATTTAGCATTTCTGCCAGTTATTTCTTTGTCTGGAATGATCTTAGCAATGGGCTCTTCAGATATTGTGCACAGCTAAAATTAACCGAGACTTCACGAGTAGGCTGTGCTTGAAGAAATACAGTTGTAATGAAGTTAATGATCGCTGTACCTAAGAGCAGTTATACAAGCATCGGGTCAGATCGAGGGCTCAGAACTTGGATGTCATCTCAGAGGGGATTTTGACCAATCTCTATCTCGCTGCCCCATAAATCAGTGGGGTGCGGGAGAACGGTCATGCATCTGTTAGTCTAAGGGCGCGTCTACACGTTCATTAATGCACCTTAGTTACTGCGCATTTAGTTTAGTGCCTCTAATAAGAGGTACTAACTGAATGCACAGTAACTAGAGTTACTGCACAGTAGTGCTGGCGCATGGTTTTTTAGTGACACTTACTGCACATTAACCTAATAACACTGCTCAGTAGGCTGTTAGCATGGTTAGTAACTGCTACGCTACTACACAGTGTTACTAGGCTAATGCCCAGTATGCATCTCGTGTAGACGCGCTCTAGGACCACGCACTGAAAGGCTGTAATCCGCATCGCATAGGCACTGCTTGGCATCACTGAGGTGCAGAGCAAAAATTGCTTGGATCCTGAACTCTGCATTTCCATCTCTTAACATGCCTGTGTTTCTTAAGTGATCTTAACTCTGAAGCACTGGGTTTATAGAGCTCGGTCAGGGGATCGTTACAACTCCCCTGTAATGTTTTGTACCTTTCTTTACTGATGTACACTCTCACCTCAACTCCGTCTTGCCATGGCTGTCATATTATAATGGGTGAGGATAGCGAAGCAGTGGAGCAGACCATCTAGGTCAGGTGTGGACTCTCCATCGTTTGGAGGTGTTCAAAAATAGGCTGGATAAGCACTGGTTATGGAGGATCTAGGAGCAGCTGTGCCTATGCTGTGCTATAAGTACTTTCCTTGCTTCTGGGCTTTGCTGGCTGCTACATAGAGCTGGGAAAGACTTTTTCCCCTGCTGTTGCTACATGTGCTAGGGTTTTTCCTTTGCCTTCCTCAGCAGCATTGGGTGTTGGCTGCAGCTGAAGCTGGGGATTTTGACTAGGGGATTCAGCATGCTGATTCTCCTTCCGAAACTTAAACCCACAGGGTCCTGGCTAGAGGGTCTCACTTCTCTGCTTAGGATCAAACTGATGGTCACATTTGGGGTCAGGAAGGAATTTTCCCCCATGGTCAGATTGGTAGCGACTGGAGGGCTTTTTGCCTTTCTCGGTAACAGGGAGGGTTTCACCTCTTCCTTGCATCTCTCGAGTGTATATTTTGACAACCCTTGCAGGAGCAGGACACTGACTTCTTTTGTCCCCTTGCTTTACCTGTGGCAGGCGGGGGTGCTGTTGTAGTTGTGGGTGCTATTGCAGGTGCCTTGTAGTTCTTGTTGATTGTGTAGCTTTAGGAATAGGATGGGTACAAATTTGTATGAGCTGGTTTGGATAGGGATGATCCTGCATTAGGAAGGGGGTATGGACTAAGTGACCTCCGGAGGTCTCTTCCACACTTACTTTTCTATGATTCAGCCTTTTGGGGCACTCCATGGGGTCCCCTACTGTATCCTTCTAGTGCATTTATTCCAGTTGAGATGTGGTGGTTTAGCAGATCCTAGTCTGAGCCCACAAGGCTGCAGCACTGGCTGCTACCTCTTGAGTCGGTAAAGAAACAATTTTATTAGCAGGAGGCAGTAGTGAGCTGTTATCTTTAAGGGCACGAGCCATTGAAGCGGGATGCAACACATGCTTAGCCAGCGACCGCATATCATCTAGTGCATTTTGCAAGGACATCAAAGATGAGGAGATGAGGTCCTCAGCTGCACTATCTTCCTAACACAGATACCAATTTTGATATATCACATATCCTCTAAAATCTGGCTGAGTAGATCTCTGGAATCTATAATAACCTTTTCCTCCTCTCGGGGCTACTTCCTGTCAGCAATCTCATGCTTTGTAATGCGAATGATTTGGAGTTGCAGAGTTAAAGCCTTTAATCTGAAGGTGGTAAACTCTAGAGCTCATGTCTGGCTTGTTGATCCTGTCCCCAGCTAGCTGTAAGTGGGGAGTCCCCCCTCACCGATAACATTGCCTGGAAACCTGGTGCATACTAACCACGGTATAATTTCCATATGGGTGGTCTTACCTACAAGCCACTTCTTACCCTCCCTCTCAAAGGCGCTGGGCATCCACACAGACGTGCTGTGCTGCAGCCGCGTGCACACATACAGTCACACGCATGGGTGCATCCATAGTCCATGTCTCAACGTGTGTTACATGGTAGGTCTACGCCTGTCTTGGTCCTGAGCTTTTTCTCATCTTGGGCCTCCTTGTTCACTTTGTTGTAGAGGATCTCTGCTTTAGCAATGGGGGTGGCTGTTGTGTCTCCATCTTCAGATAGGCCCATATTGGCTGACCTTCCTAAGGGTGAAGTGAGGCTTTTCTTTAAGGCATGTCCTGAGATCAATCATTACTTCAAAGCTGTGGTTAACTTAGGGTTGCCAACTCAGACTGAAGCTATTTCGGGATTTTTTTTCCCCCCAACATGATGAAATGTCATTAATTGTACTGTTCAACCCGTTCACAATATCAGTCTCCCGGATTGCTTTCGATACTCACCGGGAGCTCATTGCCGATTCTGGTAGACTCCCAGCCAATCCAGGAAGGCTAGCAACTAGCTTAACCTCAGGGCAGTCTATACCCCACAGGTAACCTTGTTAATAGATGGCATCTGAAGCCTGCCTACACCCAGCAGACAGCTGCTTCCCTGCAGGCAGGGCCCAAGGGCTCATCTCCAGCTCTGCATCATGCTGAGCGGAGAGGACATCACCCATCAGTCCCCAAATCACAGCCATGACCATCACCCATCAGTCCCCAAATCATAGCCATGACCATCACCCATCAGTCCCCAAATCACAGCCATGACTCCCTGCACTAGCTCCTGTATGTATGCACTTTAGTCTACCAGCCGTCAGCGCACAGCCATTTCCCCTCCCGTGCGCTCTGCAGGATGAGAGGCCTGGTGCTCCATGTCAGATGCCTTGGGACTGTGGATAATATTTTAATTAGTGCAAGAGTGATGTTGTAAGTGTGAAGGTCCAGAAATTATGCGAGAGACAGGATTTCTTAGGGTGGTATCTTATACTGGACCGAGTTTATATAGGGTTGCCAACCCTCCAGTTTGCCTCGGAGTCCCCAGGAATTGGATATAACTCTCCAGGAGGCTGCTGAGAGTCGCCCGGGAGATGAAATAAAAATTAAATGTTGAATCCAATTGATACAGTTGTCCAGTGGGTTTTTAAAAGGTCTTCGCCTTCCTGATGTAAAGTCTACGTGCCGTAACACATAACAGATCTACGCAAGCACGCGGGCACGTTCATGTTGTGTGTCGTGGGCACGCTGGCATCCTGGAAACCCCCTGGGATAGATTCAAATGGAGTTGGCAACCCATAGCATGTATTAGGATAGAGTTAGACAAGCTTTCAAATGCAAAGCATCCTTTGGCAGATAATAGTTTTAAAAATCCCCCCCATCACAAGGGCCTGCCTGCATCCCCAGCCATGCCCCCATCCTTACAGTGTCTATAACAAATGCATGGACCTAGCCCCTTCCTAGAGGGGCATATCTCCTGGGGGAGATAAACCTATTCACATTCCAGCAGGGAGGGTTTCACCTCTGCTTTCTAAGCCCTTATTTATTTCAGCAAGTACCTCACAAACTGCCCTTAGATAGTGCAGCGCCTCCCACCCCCTTGCTTTAAAGCAAACCAAATGGAGGTTTCCTCTCTATCTTTCCTTGCAAGGAGCAGCAGACAGGGCTGGGATGTGTATTCTGGTTGCTCCAAGAGGCCAACAGCCCTCCTTGGGCTTGTCCTCGAGCCTGATCTGCAGAGGTCATTGCCATTTTGCGGGAGAAGGGTCTGACATCTAATGTCTGACCATGCCCCATGCACTCAGGACATGGCTGCAAGCTTGGCGGCATGCAAGACCCTCCTGTCTTCCTAGGGAAGGCCCCACAGCCCAGTCAACTGTGCTTTGGCTGAGGCAGGAGATGTGAGTCTGTCCCGGCTTTCCAGTGCCTATCTCCAGTGCCATGGCTTTGTTTCCTGTGTCTGCAGGGGCTGTATTCATTTATACAGCTCTTGTCACACTGGGGTCCTATTAATGCTGCACGGTGCAGCATTAATAATAACCACCACTTCTGGGCATCCTCTGGCCAGGACCTCTTATGAAATGGGGTCCTTTAGAACCAGTTCAGGAGGAAATGCTCTCCATTTCAGCATCCAAAACACAAACTTTCCTGCTCTTGATACGCCTGTCTTCTGTGCCCTTGCCTGAAGAGGCACCCCTATTGCTGAGCTGTCTGGTCAGTCCTAAATAGTCAAAAATCAGGACTTGGTCTACCATCAAATGACTCCAGGAGCTAGAGTTGTGGGACATGCAGTACACCAGGATGGGAGAGAGGGCCTCTTGCTCACCAAAGCCCCGTCATCCTGACCTCGTGGCAGCAGCTGGCTCCAGCAAACAGATGGGGACCTGGAAGCCTTGAGCCTCCGGGGATGTTGGCTGAGTTGGGAAGCTCGGTCCTTGGGCTTCCAGGCTATGTTGTTTCATAATGAACGTTGAATGAATGAATGTTTCATTCTCAGTGTCTACGTTTTGTTCCCAAAGTGGCTGGATATGTGTTTTTGGTTTTTTTTCCCCCAGGAGCAGAACAGCTGGCTTTTGTGCAGCTTAGGCCTCCCAAAGCCAGCCCGCCCCCCCCAAATATCTCAGACTGGGCTTCTTGGTAAAATCAGAGGCAACACAATTTCAGAGGTCACCTTTGCATATGGGAAGCTTCTGTGTAGCAGCTCTCTGTCACTCCACAGGAAAATACAGTGCCTTTATAGACTTGTCTACCTTGTGGTGGGCCTTGCGATCACTACCGAGGGTGCTGCTTGCATGCCTGATTGGATGCTGGAGAGACCGGGGCTATTTGTGCCAATGCAAAATGAATTTGCAAATGTGAGGGTCCAGGTGTCTACCTAGAGTAAATCAAATGATCTTCTTTGCAATCCGTGCTGCTAGGTTTTTCTAACGACCACATTGCACCACAGAAAAATATTCTGCGGTAGCCATGCAGGAATTTAGCACAGCTGTTGAAGCGTTAAATCCGTATCTCTGTGACTTCTGGGACCTAAGACAATCCACGGGCAGCTTTTGGCTTAGATGCAGGGACATGGGCGACCCCCTCCAATTGGTCAGCCCCTTGTATTCACCGCACTGCTTTCCGAACTGAAAACGTGGCTGCCAGCTCTAGTGACTTTATTGCCACCCTCGGAGCGTTTCATGCTTTTCTTAAAGTCCCGGCTTCCAGGATCACTCGATCACTTAAGCATTTCTATGCTATGAAAACACCAGTTAGTAGTAAAGAAAAGCCTGCTCACATGGCTTGGATGGGTAGCAGAGGTACAAAAACCAGAAGGTGAGTAATAAAAATGGAAACGTATTTGTTATCCCCCCCCATTTTTAAACCAAATCAACTTGTTTTATCACCAAAGTGACAGCGAATGAGTTTTTGGCGGTGGTATCTGAACCCTCAGCATCTCAGTGCCTGCCGTCAGGAACAAAAGTGTAACGCGCTTCTGTCTGGGAGATGGAAGATTTAATCTAAAGTGGCTTAAATTCAACTGGTCACTGGGAGAGTTGTGACATCTGCTGGTGCCTGAACGTCACTGCACTGGGCACTTACCCCAGATGGATCTGCGCTGGACTGGCCTCTTGTTGTGTTGGAAGTGTCCTCTAGCATGGGGTTTCTCAACCTGCGGGTCTCGATATAGTCTCAAGAATATTTGAAAGTGTTGCGAACAAACTTTAAAAATGGGCGCTCCTTTTAAAGGAGAAAAAGGTGGGAAACCGTGGCTTTTGCATTGCAAGCTGTCCAAGTTCGGGTTGCTTGGGGCTACTTGCCTCCTGCCCCTGCCCCATACCCTGGGGGGCCGGGGGTGGGGCCAGTGGGTCGGGAGTGAGGGGCACTGGGTCAGGGCTGGCCATCAATGTTTCCCAATGGGTCTTGGTACAGAAAAGTTGAGAACCACTGTTTTAGTTGTGAGATGACTAGAAATGACCAGACTTAGATACAGGGAGACAGAATTCATTTAATATCTCTGAATCTGCTATACCCAGCACTGGAACAGGTTGTCCAGAGAGGTGGGGGGATCTCCATCCTTGGAGGTTTTTAAGACCCCGGTAGACAAAGCCTTGGCTGGGATGATGTAGCTGGGGATAGTTTTGCTTGGAGCAGGGGGTTGGACTGGACGTGACCTCCTGAGGTCCCTTTAACCCTCATTTTAACTATGAGTCTCAGGTCCTCAGCTGCTAACAGAGAAAATGCTACTTCTCTCCCTCCTGCTCACTGATATTTGCACGCCAAGGTGATGGAGGTGGAGAAGAAGACATATAGTGAGCCTGGCCAAACTGCCTTAGGGGCAGTGATGGCATGTGAGGGTCTCTCTGCAGCTGGTTTCACTGCCTCTCTGTTTCTGATGCAGCCTCCTCCTTTTTCCCTCGAAGAGGTTTTCTAACATGACACGAATGTCCTTCCTGACCACTGCTGAAGTCAATTGAGTGCCTTGGGGTCTGAAGCCTGATCAACCATGTACCTGTAGCCAAGCATTGGTGCAGATGCTCCCCATAGCCAGGAACACAGCTGATCCCTTGTGAGAATCTCCCTACATTGCATAGTAATTTAGGGCAGAAGCAGCTCTGTTTGCATTAGTCAAGGCAATTGCATGTCTCTTCTAGCTACCTCAAGAGCCCCAGGACTGCTCTGAGACCCTGTCACCCCTTCTTCTTTATCACGAATGAGGATCTGGTGGTAAAGGATAGGAATCTATGCTCCTGCTTCCCTTCCCACCCTCCATCCTGCTCTCCCTCTACCGCCCTCTCCTCTTCACAGATGTGATAAGCCAGCCAATGGAAAAAATGCTGTCATGCTTATCTCATTTCCAGTGTGTGGGAGTCGCTGATAAGGGGATGCAGAGCTGGACAATAAACCTCATGACAGCTTTCACATCAGCCCTAGACACAGGGATCTGGGCCTTGGCATAAATGGCCTGACGAGATCAAAGCATCCAGGGTGCTGAGCAGGTACTTGAGGAAGGCTCCAGCTAAGCAGCCCCCGGGTGTTGAACTTGGAAGAGCTGGAGAACTGCTGGCTGACCAGCTTGTCACTACTCATTGCCGTGCTGGGGCCACTGGGATGGCTGCAGCCATTTTTTTAATTGCAGGAGGAGGTGCTTAGTTCCCTAGGTAATTGCAGGAGAACCTCATTAGCACCCTGCTCTCCATGCACACCACCATGTCTTCTGAATCTCACTGAATGGCCCCAAACCAGGAGCTGGAAAAGGAGGCCGGGGTGATTGAAGACTTTGCTCCTGACACGTGCTCAGTGCCTCCGTCTTCTGATGACAAGGGAGCGATTTGGTCCTCCAGGGACCTACCCTTGCTTCAGGTTGTATAGGTTCACATAGGAAGGACCAGCAGCAAGCAACTCTTAGCTGGGCTGAGATCTCACGGAGCAACCCTGCAGCTGTTTTCTACCATGTTTGCATTGGATGCCTCCCACGCTGCGCATTTCATCCCTGGAGAAACGGGTCTCGTTGCTACATTTTTGTTAGGGGTCCATGGTGTGTAGCTGAAAGAGGCCAGAAGGACAGGCCTGGGCAGTGAAGTCATTTATTTATGCACAGGAGAAGTTCCTGTTAATTCATTATCCCCACCATATTCGACCAATCTGTCCTTGCTCTCAAGCCAAGGACAGGATAAATCTGGCTCTGTGGTTATTTTTTTCATAGGTTGCACTGCTGAGAAAGCCACATCGGTGCTGCGTTTTCAGTGCGGCACAAAGGCTAGATGACACAAGATGAGCGTCGCATTGCTGCCAGTGGTAATGTTGGATTAGAGAGGTGCCTGACCCTCCCAGGGCACCATTGTTTCCAATGACAAAATTCCCCACGAGTCTAAAAACTTGATTGTATTCCACCCTGCTCAAGTCCTTGAACATCCATCAGTGCATCGATTTTTTAACACGTCCTTTAGCTTGAGTTGTATGTGGGCTGCAAGGAAGAGGGGCACCCTCCCAGGCTTTGGCACAAACAGTTTTTCAGGGACTCAAGCAGGGTGGAGGAAAATCACACTTAGGTGCCTAAGATCACTTATGTGCCTATGAGGTGGAGCAGAATTGGGCCCCAACGTTTTTCAGCCCCGAACGGCGCTATTTCAGTGCCAAATCATCACAGCCATCCCTCCTCTGGAAGTCGTCGTCCCCATGCCTCAAACTCCCATTTTCCTCTGTCCAGCGACCTGGTTGGACTTCATCCCCCACCGTGCACTAGGGTGTCCCCCCTTGGTGAGGGAAGCGGTGCAGCATGGCCACCACACCGCCGGGGTGCACCGGGAGACAGAAACTCCAGTTCATTTCTGGTGGTGCCCAAAATATTTGTGACCAACACCCTGGTTTTGCAGATACGGGGATGAGGAAGGAAGATGCAGGGGGAGGATGATGTTGGGCATTATTTGTGATGAGAAAAAAACATTTCCAGAAGAAGTAGGCATGTTGTTGGATTTTTTCCCCGCAGCATCTCATGAACTCAGACCCATACTATCCATCTCATAGCATCTTCCATAGAAGCCATCCAGCTAGTCACACCCCACAAATTGCCTCTATTCCCAAGGTAGGAGAACATGCCACACGATACCAGACCATGCCATGCCATGCCATATCATGCAACCCCTGTCCCTAGACGTGGCTTCCTCCTGCTTCTGCACTCCCCTGAGCCCTGCGATAGGCTGGGATCCATTAACCCTTCCTGGGTTACTGCTTCACCTTGCACTGAGTCTGTCAGAAGTGTGAAGCTCTGGCCATTGATACCAGCAGTTAAGCTATCGGTGGCTTTAACAGGAGCAGAATTAGTTGAATACTCAGCCTATTGATGGAGACTGTTGACTATGGCTTGGCTGTAGCATGCAGCCAGCTTCCCTTTCATGCCGTCTGGCTGTTGGCTCTGTCCTGCTGGACGTGATCTCCCTGCTTGTTTCATGCCAGGAACTGGCTCCCGTGAACACATGCACATTCATGGGTTCCCAGCAGTGGCCTCCAGAAATCCCGTAGCCTGTCTCCCAGCCATGCCGGCCTGCGCAGCGCCCCCGAAGATGTCATCTCTCCAGTGATAAGGTGCAGAAGGGGCTGTGAAAGGAAGGCTTGCTGCTGCGGCCGGCGCCAGGCTGGGTAGAGGCAGACGCATCTCACCCGGGGCCATCTCCGGCAGCGCCTTCTCCTCGGCTGGACCAAAAACAGATGACATCATTTGTGGGACCCCAAAGCCCATATCAGCCCCGCGCAGAGGTGCGTGCTCAGTGAAACGGGAGGAAGAGGGGAGGGGGGGCTGAGGGGAAGGAGGGGAGAAAAGGCTGAGCTGGAGCTTGGTTACTTTGGCACAGCGACAAAGCTCTGCAAAACGTCACCGGGCAGACTTCAAAAAGGTGGGAAACCGGAGGCTCCTTCTGGCACCTCCCGTTATCAAGGGGCGGCTTATCGGCTCGATGGGATGGATGATGGGGATGAGCCTCAGGGGCGCCTGACCCTGGGCTCGCTCTCCGACACCCTGCCAACCCAAAGAGAAGCACATCCTCGGGCAGGCGAGGCCGCTGCCCCGAGAAGGAGCTTCCACACGCTTTGCACATTACTGCTGGAAGAAGCATGGGATTTTCAAAGGAGGCTCTTGTCGCCCCGCAGCTCCCCTTGCATATAATAATGGGGGTCGTGCAGGTGAAGAGCTAAGTCACTGGAGGCTTGCTGGTCTCCACTGGCGTGAAGGGACGTAGTTCCCATGAACATCTGGCCAGGAAAATCCCCCCTTCAGGGACAGGTCTAGTGCTTTCTCCGGCCAAAATGCCGAGCAAGGACATTGTCACTGGTGTTCAGGCTGTTTCCTCTGTCTCAGTTTCCTTCCACAGCCCGGAGTTGGGACCCCGCGTGTCACTGCGGGAAAACGCTGTCCCTTCCCGGGGACCGGTTCTGCCATCTTTACTCGCAGCGTGCAGCTCTCTCCACCGGTTGCCTTTCAGCCACATTGCACCAGTATCTCAGCCCAGTTGTACCGAGATCAGTAGCGCTTTACTGATCCGTAGCAGCTGCAAACCCGGTTCCCAGTTTTTCTTTCATTTGAAGCGTCCTTGTAGCAGAACAAAAACTCCAGTTGCAGGAGAAACAGTCACAAATTCCCACTAGGTTTGTGAATCCAGAAATCAGGGCTGCTGCTTCTTGCCATTGCATCACGGGCCCCATCATACTGTATCTTCCTGGGAGCCCCAGCTCCCAGAGTGCTGTTGTGGGAAAACCTCAGCTTGCATTTAATTTTAAAAAGTTTCTAGATCTTACGGCTGCAGGGAAAAGATGACCTGAATGCAGCGTGTAGCTCAGAGACCAGGCAGCAAAAGCAACTATTTAAAATAACTCTTCGTTTCAGGGCCAATGTCATGATTTCATTTCACTGACTCTCACTTTCTGAGCACATGGGGATAACAGCCTAGTGTTGGAAAAGTTCACCAGATTTCTGCTTCACTGTGTATCAGGCAGGGTTGATTTGCACCTTATAGACTAAATCAGGAAGTATATAGCATAAGCTATCCTAAGCATCAGCTTGCTTCATCAGATGATTACATCCCCGTGTGCCACCCATCCTTATTAATGAGCAGTCTATGTCGGCGTGGGCTGTGCAAATGCAGAGTTATGGTGAGCACTGAATGTCAGTGCAGCTCATCACTGGGAAGCCTAAAGGAATAGCAAAAAATGTCAGGGTCCAGACAGCATTTCTTCATTTCTGCTTGCTGCTCCGGCAAAGTTGGGAAAGTGGTCTAGGATCCCCATCTAGTGTTGAAAAATAGTATAACGTTCAAGCCGCTGAGCCTGTTCCAATTCTCAGTGAAGTCAATGAAGAGGTTTTATTGCTGGTTCCCATAGGGGCCAGATTAAGCTTTGTATCAGCATATTAAGCATCTAAACTTCATTTTTCTTCTCTACACATATTCTATAATAATGTTATTTTCCTCTTTTAATGTCTTTTTTTTTAATATTTGAAGGCAAATTGTATTGATGGTATTGACTGAGTTTAGATTTGCACAAAAATCAGTTGCTTACAGAATGTAGCATTCACCCTAAAATCTGCGTGGATCTTTCTCTTGTGTCCGTACACTCAAAATCACCATCGGTCTCAAGAATGTGATTATCCAATGCTGAGATGTAATGGTGGTGCTAACTCATCATTTCATCTCGAGTCATTGGACCCGACGATCTTGTGAGGTCCCTTCCAGCCCTTTACAATCTATGGATCTATGACTGGGCTCCTGCACCTTCAAAGAAATTTAATCATTTATTTTTAAAATTAAACATTTAAAAAGAAGAGCTTTTTCAAGTATGGAAAGAAAAACAATTGAAAATATTTTCTTTTCATCATTCTGCAACTCCTGCATCCTGTCGCTAAGGTGATTGATTGATTCAATGCTGGGCATTGCAAAACCCCGAAGCACAATAAAACTAAAAGGGAGGAGCCATTTAGCAGAACAGTCTGTGAGATAAAGCTACAGCTATAGCTATAGCAATAGCTATAGCTATAGCTATAGATCTAGATAGCTATATAGCTATAACCCCAGAGCACAATAAAACCAAAAGGGAGGAGCCATTTAGCAGAACAGTCTGTGAGATAAAGCTACAGCTATAGCTATAGCTATAGCAATAGCTATAGCTATAGCTATAGATCTAGATAGCTATATAGCTATAACCCCAGAGCACAATAAAACCAAAAGGGAGGAGCCATTTAGCAGAATAGTCTGTGAGATATAGCTATAGCTATGGATATAGCTATAGATATAGCAATAGCCATAGATATAGCTATAGATATCTATATAGCTATAACCCCAGAGCCCAATAAAACCAAAAGGGAGGTGCCATTTAGCAGAACAGTCTGAGATATAGCTATTGCTATCGCTATAGCTATTGATATATTAAAGTTGCTGATCAGCATTAAGAAAAGAAAAAGCAGTCAAATTCTGCGGAAAAGAAAAGGACCCTAATTTGTACCAGGCACGCTGATGTTTTATCAGACAAGGATGCTTTCCTACTGGGAACTGAAATGAAGCTACTCTCCCAGAGCCCACCAATCAGCCTTCTCCAAAGGCTTGGACCTGTGTCCTGAAGTCCACTCCAAAGTCCACTCCCTGAAGTCAAAGTGATTTTTCTCTAGTTATCAACATGCTTTGGTTCTGACACGGCGGTTGCTCTTGCTGCTACGGTACATCCTGAGTAACCTGAACCCATTTGGAAAGCAGCCGCCAAAAAGCCATTTGGGTCACTGAATTGAAGCCGGAGCATCTTGTGAGTAATGTTAACACACGAGGCATCATATAAAGTCATCCTAGGCTCGACGGTACAGATATTCTCTCTTAAAAAAGAGAACAGTTTCTAACACAGTACCAAAGGCTACAAGCCATTGTATTGAACTTCTCAGCAGATCTACAGCTCTGTACTCAACGAAGCTTAAAGGAAAACAGTTAATTGTGCAAGGCCAGTAGTTGCAAGCTAGTAGAAGAAACCTGGCATTTGGATGACTGCGGCTTCAAATAACTGAGGACGTCCTGTACTTGTTCAGCTGATTCTTTTAATATCAGTGTTCTTTCAGCATTTACCTTCTCTTCCCTCCACTTCTTGTTTTTCCTCCTATGACTGTCTCATCTATACAGAGATTGTGAGATCTCTGAGACAGAGACTGCTTTTTGATTAATGGCAGGAAGGGCTGATGTCAGATAATTGATTGGGGCTTCTCATCATCATCATCAGAGTGAAAAGTTAGAAGCAAAAAAGCCTTTATCTATTACTAAACCCAACTATATGACCCAGTGCTCCAGCACTAGACTTCTGATAGAAATGTCCACCTTCCGATGTCTTTAAGAAAACGCAGTTCAACTACGGAGCCAGAGGGACATATAAAAGCAAATCTTTTATTTACAGTGGACTGACCCTGCTGTAAAAGTGCTGCTTGAGTCCAGCCTGGGAATTGCCGTGGTGTGGTCTCTCTTGGCAGGTCTGGTTTGGTCTCCTTCCTCTTTGGGATCTGGTGGTTCTTTATCTCAGCTTCATCTTTCATTTGCAGCAGTGTTGATGCCCACCGTTGCAATTGCCGATCCACCGTTCCCGGTGGAAGCAGAGCCTCCGGCAGTGGCCGTGGTTGTTTCTGCATTGCAGGGTGCTGTAATAGCTGCCTTTGGCTGCATAAGGGAAAGAGATAGACACCATCTTTGCAATGAGAACCATGCACCCAGGCAGAGCCCTCCTGAAGTTGAGGTTCACTGTTGGCCTAGCAGGAGCTTAAATTGGGCAACTGGGAAACTAGATCATAAGCTCATGGGGAAAATTAAATAGGACTGGAAGGGACCTCATGAGATCACCCAGTCCAGCCCCCTGCTCAAGGGGGATAGATCAAATCTCTCCTCACTCTGCTCTTCTGCAAACGAAACGATCCTAGGTCTTTCAGCCTTTCCGCATAAGTCACATTTCCCAGGCCTCTAATCCTTTTTGCCATTTTCCACTTGAAGTGTGGGGCCCCAAACTGTTCACAGACTCCAGGTCAGGGCTCAGCGATGCTGAATAGAGAGGAAGAATCACTTCCCTTGATTTGCAAGAGACACTTATGGTGATAACAACCCACGTGCCTTATTGGCAGCTTGCAAACGAAGCAAAGATGTGCTGCTGTATTTTTATCTAAGATACTTAAAAGGTCCAGAAAAGGTTGGGGGTTTTTTTGGTTTGGTTATTTTTGGGGTGGCGGGGTGTACGAGAGAGAACTGGGTTTGTCTTTACCTTTCAAAATAGCAAGGATTCCTTGTTTTGCACTCAACACCAGGCTAGAAAACTGCATCTTTCATAATAGGGCTATTCTTCCCATCTGCCTGTCGGACAGTTGAATTGAATGGATGAAAATGGAGGGGTTTTAAACAGTCTGAGTAAAAACCCCTCCTTTCCTTGCTATTTAAGTTTCACTCCCTTGACAGCTCTGATGGTATAGGCATCTTAATACTCTTGGGGTTTGTCTACATCACTTCTCCAAGACTTCTGGGTGTGCGATTCACAAGTGATCCCTTCCCTTCCACTCACACCCACCACCTCCCCACAAAACGAGGCCCTGGAGCTGCACTGAGGACAATCCCTGCTATCACTCATGGACTCCCCCGTGTGCTGGAGAGCGGCAGTGGATGGGCAGCCTCATTCATCAGCACCTCATTCCTATGTTTGCTACGTGCAGGTTGGCAGAACGTGCCCAAAATCAATGTTCCCAGGAGCTCTGGGGAAGTGGGGTCAACATACCCTAGTTGCCCCTAAAATCTTTCAGAAAAAAGCACAAAGCAGAAGCAACCTGTATTTTAATACATCATCAGAAAAACAAAACAAAAAAGAACCCACTGGTTTCATTTCTGTTTCCGAAAAAATAGGGAATCAAAAGCAGAGACTCTTCCCCTCCTCCCTGCACCAACCCTGCCCACAACCTTGGACTAATCTTTGGTTCGTGAGCATAAGTTACATTGGTTTGCCACTGCTTGTTCAAATTTTGTTTTGGCTACCGCTCCACCAGGCAAGAACAGGACATTTCTGGCTTTCATTCAACTTTCAGTTCAGTGTTGCAATTTATTAAAGGACATTGTTCCTTGCACTGCCTCCACCTCCCTTGCTGTCACTAAATCGGCTGGAGCAGGAGTCAGGGAACAAACCCTGTGTCATGCATTGTGCCCAACACCATCGCAACCATCCCAGCGATGCTTCCATGCGTTGTACCCAGCACCATTGCGACAATCCCAGCAATGCTTCCATGCATTGTACCCAATACCATTGCAACAATCCCAATGATGCTTCCATGCATTGTACCCAACACCATCACAACCATCCCAGTGATGCTTCCATGCATTGTACACAACACCATCACAACAATCCCAGTGATGCTTCCATGCATTGCACCCAACACCATGGTGACAATCCCAGCGACGCTTCCATGCATTGTACACAACACCATCACAACAATCCCAGTGATGCTTCCATGCATTGTACCCAACACCATCGCAACAATCCCAGTGATGCTTCCATGCATTGTACACAACACCATCACAACAATCCCAGTGATGCTTCCATGCATTGCACCCAACACCATCGCAACCATCCCAGTGATGCTTCCATGCATTGCACCCAACACCATGGTGACAATCCCAGCCATGCTTCCATGCATTGTACACAACACCATCACAACAATCCCAGCAATGCTTCCATGCATTGTACCCAACACCATCGCAACAATCCCAGTGATGCTTCCATGCATTGCACCCAACACCATCACAACAATCCCAATGATGCTTCCATGCATTGCACCCAACACCATCACAACAATCCCAGCAATGCTTCCACGCATTGTACCCAACACCATCGCAACAATCCCAGTGATGCTTCCATGCATTGTACCCAACACCATCGCAACCATCCCAGTGATGCTTCCATACATTGCACCCAACACCATCACAACAATCCCAATGATGCTTCCATGCATTGTACACAACACCATCGCAACCATCCCAGCAATGCTTCCATACATTGCACCCAACACCATCACAACAATCCCAGCAATGCTTCCATGCATTGTACCCAACACCATTGCAACAATCCCAGTGATGCTTCCATGCATTGTACCCAACACCATCGCAACAATCCCAGTGATGCTTCTGTGCATTGTACCCAACACCATCGCAACCATCCCAGTGATGCTTCCATGCATTGCACCCAACACCATCCCAACCATCCCAGTGATGCTTCCACGCATTGTACACAACACCATTGCAACAATCCCAGTGATGCTTCCATGCATTGTACCCAACACCATCGCAACCATCCCAGTGATGCTTCCATGCATTGCACCCAACACCATCACAACAATCCCAATGATGCTTCCATGCATTGTACACAACACCATCGCAACCATCCCAGTGATGCTTCCATGCATTGTACACAACACCATCACAACAATCCCAGTGATGCTTCCATGCATTGCACCCAACACCATGGTGACAATCCCAGCGACGCTTCCATGCATTGTACACAACACCATCACAACAATCCCAGTGATGCTTCCATGCATTGTACCCAACACCATCGCAACCATCCCAGTGATGCTTCCATACATTGCACCCAACACCATCACAACAATCCCAATGATGCTTCCATGCATTGTACACAACACCATCGCAACCATCCCAGCAATGCTTCCATACATTGCACCCAACACCATCACAACAATCCCAGCAATGCTTCCATGCATTGTACCCAACACCATTGCAACAATCCCAGTGATGCTTCCATGCATTGTACCCAACACCATCGCAACAATCCCAGTGATGCTTCTGTGCATTGTACCCAACACCATCGCAACCATCCCAGTGATGCTTCCATGCATTGCACCCAACACCATCCCAACCATCCCAGTGATGCTTCCACGCATTGTACACAACACCATTGCAACAATCCCAGTGATGCTTCCATGCATTGTACCCAACACCATCGCAACCATCCCAGTGATGCTTCCATGCATTGCACCCAACACCATCACAACAATCCCAATGATGCTTCCATGCATTGTACACAACACCATCGCAACAATCCCAGTGATGCTTCCATGCATTGCACACAACACCATCACAACAATCCCAATGATGCTTCCATGCATTGTACACAACACCATCGCAACAATCCCAGTGATGCTTCCATGCATTGCACCCAACACCATCACAACAATCCCAGCAATGCTTCCATGCATTGTACCCAACACCATCACAACAATCCCAGTGATGCTTCTGTGCATTGTACCCAACACCATCGCAACCATCCCAGTGATGCTTCCATGCCTTGTACCCAACACCATCACAACAATCCCAATGATGCTTCCGTGCATTGTACACAACACCATCGCAACAATCCCAGTGATGCTTCCATGCATTGCACACAACACCATCACAACAATCCCAGCAATGCTTCCATGCATTGTACCCAACACCATCACAACAATCCCAGTGATGCTTCCAGGCATTGTACCCAACACCATTGCAACCATCCCAGTGATACCTCCTATGCACTTTCCAGCTGAGATGAAGGACTGATCTGAAGGTCACTGTAATAATCCCACTGACTTTGATGAACTAATCCCCTATTCAACTAACACCCTTGGGTATTAAACTGGTTCCACTATCCCCATCTTACAGTCAGAGAACTGTGAAGTGAGCATCAGGATTCAACTTGAGTTTTTTTGCAAGCTGCTATTAACTGACCATACCTTTGATTGGGTTTTGAAGATTTTGTCCTCAAAAGCCATCCCAGGCAAGAATATTTCATGCAGTAACTTCTTGCTTGGAGGATCCCAGGTGCCCCATCTTCCCCAGAGACCCCAGTATAATTCTTCTCAGCTGCAGCATGAAAACATCTCTGCTCCCCCTCCACCCAGTCCCATACATTCCCTTTAAATCTTTCTACCTCACCTGGAACAGCCTGGAGGAAAAGGATCATGACAGCAGCAAAGAGCAGGTAAAGGATCCTCATGGTTGAAGGGCAGATCACACCGCAAGGAAGTAGCACCCAGGAAGATGGAAACAAGCAGACAGAGATGGGAAGACTATTGATTTATACAGGCTGGAGGGATTGCAAAATATTCCTGATGACGAGAGACCACTATCAGGTGCATTTCGACACTCCAGCAAACAGTGGCCTTGGGGAGAAGGTTCATCCTGGAGGCACCAGCAGCAGGAAAGCAAACAAAGCTTTTTATCGACAAAATAAAAGCCACAGGCCAGAACTGAAGCCACTTCAGGTCACAAAGATCTTGAGGGAGAGAGGTCACAATTTAGTTGTCCTGTACTTATATTTCAGCCAGTGGTGACAGGAACACAGTTCTTAGTCCCAGTTTTCTGTCTATGGGTACATGGTACTTGCAGTATCGGAGTTTTGTGTGCAAAAATTCCCCATGAAAAAATCAGGACATCGGTGTAAAAAAAATCACAAGAGCCTAAATAAAGGATATATGAATACACATTGAATTCTGTCCTTTGGATGTCATGGGGTCACTTTTTGAAACATTTCTCTAGAAACACGTGTGCTAAAGACTTCAGGGTTGTTGGTTGTAGCCGTGTTGGTCTAAGGATATAGGCAGACCAGGTTCTTTGGGTAAATCTGATATCTTTTATTAGACCAATTAAATAGTGGGAAAAAAAATGTTCCTTGCAAGCTTATGGGCACAAACGCCCTTCTTCAGGCATAGGAAGAGTTTGTTGGTGTTTGTGTGCTCTCCAAAATGCAAAATGCAGGTCTGCAAAATGCAAATATGAGAATGCAAAAACCTCGCTGCCATGCACGTGGATTTTCACAGACCTGAGTTTTGCATTTTGGTTTCTATTCTACCCAGGAGAGCACACAAACACCAGCAAACTCTCCCTTGGCCTGAAGAAGGGTGTTAGTGTCCGAAAGCTTGCAAGGAACATTTCCCCCCCCCCCCCCCCCCCCACAAACTATTTAGTTGGTCTAATAAAAGATATCACATCTATCCAAAGAACCCAGTCTGCTGGAAACGTCCACTTTTATTTTAACGAACTCTCAGAGTCTCCTCTCGTGAGCTGGGACTTGCTTTACTGGGAAAGAAACTCCGAGACTCATTGGGGAGGGGAGTTAGAGCACTCACATTGTGTCCTACTGGTTTTCTAGCTGGAGAGCTGAATGTCACTATACCAACCCACCCCCATACTTCCTCCCCCCCTGAAATAATAATACCCCCCCCCCCCCAGGAAATAAAACGTGTCTACTCTTTACAGGAAAGTAAGGAATAGCACAGACAAGGATTTATTTCCCCCTTTGCAAGCTGCCTCTGTGACCTTTTATTTGCAAGCTGGAGATGGGCCAGTATTGACAAATACAGCCAGGCCAAATGGAAGAAGCATCAACATCAAACAATGCAGATAAGCCTTTTCCTGGCTGGACACAGGAACACAGGGCAAAGGGCTGGATGGGACTTCCTGACTTAATCAGAGATCAGGGCAAGCAGGCCAAGATTGCACCTGGATTCATGGGGATCGACTTGGGGGGCGAAAAAGAGAAGCAACAGCATTTCAGAGGCTTCTTTCTGGTTTTGAAGGCTTTATTTTAAAATAGAAATATGGGTAAAACCATCTCTATACTGCATTGAAGCCCAGCTGGGAAAAGATGGTGATTCAACACTTCTATGTAGCTAGATTATTACTAGGTACTTAGGAAGGCCAGACTATTGAATGGCCACCATGTTTCTGCTGGATGAAGCCAAAGTGGATACCCATTGCCAGCCAAGTTGAGCTACTCTGGCAGCAGCCAGTATAATTGCTCAGAGGACTGGCAACCTTGTCCACATACATAATCAATGAACACTGCAAGCCATACAGTGGTAGTCCAGGCACATCCGTACTCATCTCTGCCTTGCTTGAAGGCTGTGTTGACGTCTGACCCTTGGGTGGGAAGCTGCCCAGTGCCTTAGCTACCTTCAGTCTCCAGGGTTTTCAGAGCCTGCTGTTCACAAATCCCGGCCTGTGCTTTACATACGAGACATTGGTCCCTGAATGGGGGAAGTGGGAGGCTGGCAGGGAAATTAATATTGAGACCTCTCACTAGGACTGTGATCCAAAGCCCAAGGTCAAGGTGCATTTTTAAATTGACTTCAGCAGGCTTTGGTTGGCCTAAGGGGCATGGGTTTTAAAAGTGATTTGCTTTATGTGGGAAGGGTTCTGCATGCCTGGAAATCAGGCCTTGTGCTGAAATGTCTACCCTGCAGTCACATATAGACAATTGGAGTAAGCTGCAGTGGCAATGGCTTCAGTGAGGGCTGGATAAGCCCAGGCAGGCACTTTGGGTACTTACATGGGTTGCTGGCCCATGCCAAAACCCGTGCTGTGACATCTTCATTGCTATAGGTGACCATGACTATGCTTTCATGACACTGCCAGGTACAGAGTACACCCCGCCCCTCAAGCATGGATGAAGGTGACTGATTTTAGGCCTCTCATTTTGATAATTTGTGGGTCTTTTTGATGTGTCCATGATCACAAGTGGATGTAGGGCACTTAAAAGTCCACTGGCTGCTCAGGGGTAGAACAAGCTGCCCTGCCCTTTATGGGTGTGTCACCACTGCAGTTGCCTAGCCGGGGCTCTGCTAACCTTGTATCTATGGCAGAGCCCAGAGCAAACTCCCAACCCCATCCAAGAATGGGAGAGGTACTTGGGCATCTCTCCCAGGCTGATCTCCAAATTACCATACCCATCCTGCTAGCAATATCCTTAAAACAAGCGTGGGTGTGTCTATGCAAGGGGCATCATAGCAGTGACTGCATTGCAGCTATAGCTTTTGTCTCCTGCCCAGCTATCTGTAAGACACTGCGTCTTGAAGACACTAGTCATTGACCTTGGTGTGCTGAACACCCTGAGCGATGCATTTTAATCCCCTGGATTTTCATTCAGGCTCCATTGAAATCAATGCAGAGTCTCTCATGTAATTCGGTGGATTTGGATGGGGCCTTGAGTGAGGCAAGACACTGCCCTACAGAATTCATTAAGTGTTAGAAAAATAACTATGCCCATTCTTCTTGTTTTAAGCCTGTGACTTATTGACAGAAGATTATGTTCATACTAGCTCAGAACAAGTTTCTCATATGAGCCTGTCTCTGTGTTGGTGGGTCCTGAGTCTCAAGGACCAGTGGAGCTTAGTACTTGCCAAACTAGAACACATTCAAAGCCCATAAACCATATTTCTGTGGTTATTAGATGCCTTTGGATGTAAGATACCCACATCTTATGACTCGATCAAAAAAAACTCCATCAAACAAAGACACTTTTACAAGGACCCAGATTCTAGCTGTTGCATTGAGAACTTTTTGCATTTTAAAAACTCAAATTTAAGGCTCAGAGCATGTTAAAAAGAAATATTTCATCTTAAGAAGTGGAGGAATATGGGAGTGTAGCATCCCATCTCTGGCAGTGGTCAGGTCCAGTTGTTTCAGAGGACACATGTGACCCCCATGGTAGTGAGAAGGGGCATAACAGGCGTCCATGGAGTTACCGTCCTGATTCCTAACACAGAGCCATGAGCTCTGATAATATTAACAGTTAAGCTGCTGGCTGTGCTTGTTCTCAGTCCCGCTGAGTCTTACCAAGGATCATAGAAAATGGGGGTTGGGAGGGGGTCATTTAGTCCAACCCCTGCTCAAAGCAGGACCAGCCCCAAATTCTTGGCCTGGGGGAAGTGAGTGCCACAGTCTGATTGCACAGTGAGTGGAAGATTATTTCCATTTAGCAGAACCTGCCACCTCTCCATGTCACCAAACACTCCTTTCTTCTGGTGTTGTGTGGCAGAGACAATATACATGCTTTTTAACCTGAGGGTCCTTTTAATATGCATAGAAATAGCTTGTCCTTCCACTGGTGAAAAATCCCTGTTTCTTCATATGACTTAAAACATTGATGCCCATGGGTTAGATAAGTTGTGCCAGGTTGGCTGTGGGCCAGATCCCATCTGTAGGCTCAATCCAGCTGCATGGGAATGGTCTGGATCAGGGTGGATGCAGCCCACCAGGCCAGTCTATCCGGCCTGCAGGGCTCCTTAAAAATTTAGAAAATTAATATTTATTGTCCCCTGGCTGCCTGTCATGCAGCCCTCGATGGCTTGTCAAAACTCAGTAAGTGGCCCTGTGTCCGAAATAAGTGCCCACCCCTGGTCTGGATGGAGCTTGATCCAACTGCATGGGCTGGGATAGCCTGGTTGATCCAGCTGCGCGAGAATGGCCCAGCTGGGACCTGATACAGCGACATGGAAATCCAGCAGCATGAGCAGTAGCAGTGTTAATTAGCACTGCTCCCTTGCTGCCAAATTTTCCAGACCCATGGGGAGCTGTGGGTGAGATGAGATGGCTCCAGCCTGGGGCGGAGCACCCCTGAATTAACACCTTGGTAGATGGAGAGCAGGGATAAAGTCAGGCTCGGCATGGGTGATGGAAGTGCACATCTGGAGCGAGTTGCACTGCATGCTTCAGCTGCTTTGCACTGCACAGCGATCATGAACCTGTGCACAGCAAAGCAGCTGGAGTCCACAGGGGCATGTCACTTCAGAAATGGAAGTGCAGTGGCTCTTACAGTTCAGAAGAAGTTTAGTTACCCCTATTGCAAACCAACCTGTGTTAGCTGTCATCATACAGATGAGACCACTCCAATTCTTCATCTGTTGCCCCTGGCAGCTTATGCACCAGGATCTCTTGGTTGTGTGCTTGCACAGCACCTACTATAATAGGGTCTTGATCCATTGCTGGGCTCCGAGGGGGCTTTGCTATTACTCATTACATATATTGCAAGAGCCCATAGTGCTTAGCACCGTGAAAGTGCTGCCCAAGCACCAGAATCACCCCCACAGACTGACTCCAGTGCTTCCCTCTTATCTTATCAGCATCTTTTTCTGTCTATTGTTTTTTCCTTTTGATATCATCGATGCCTTTTTCACTGGGTGTTCACTTCTAGGCTTTGCAGTGGCAGTCATTGTGCTGCAGCCTGGGAGCCGTGTGAATGGGAGCCATAGGAATGTAAGGCTGGAAGGGATCTCCCCTGGTTATTGTATTCGGACCTCCTGTAGCCTCACAGCACCCCTACAAGGTTGGATTGTACAACAATCAATGGGTACAATGCAGACAATGGGTAACTGAGGCACCCAACTCAGAGCCTTACCTCTCCAGACTGTCATTCCATTATACCGCACACTTTTTCACACAGCAAATTAAGGTTTTCTTCTTGGCTTTCACTATCCTGGTCAAACAGACATTGGACTGTCTCCTGGGAACAGCAAACAAGCTTCACAGAGGTCTTATGACAAACTAATGTCTGTAGTTACCCAACAAATCTGTGCTTGTCAACAGCACAAGGAAGCCTGGGATTACCCCGCAGATGTGAGGAGGGATGGCAGCCCTCGCCTGGCCTTTGGGTCATTCCTCAGGTCATCAGAGGGATGTTCTGTCCTAAGCGCAGGACTTTGCACTTGTCCTTACTGAACTTCATGGGATTTCTTTCGGTCCAATCTTCCAATTTGTCGAGGTCTCTCTGAGTCCTAGCCCTACCCCGCAGCGTATCTACTGCTCCCTCCAGCTGGGTGTCCTCCGCAAACTTTCTGAAGGTGTACTCCATCCCTTTGTCCAGACTGTTGAGGAAGACATTGAAGAAAACTGGTCCCAGGACTGATCCCTGGGGCACTCCACTTAATACCGCCTACCAACTAAACACTGAGCCGTTGATTACTACCCTTTGAGCATGATGATCCAACCAGTTTTCTATCCACCTTACAGTCCATTCATCCAACCTATTTTCCTTTAGCTTGCTTGTGAGACTGTTGTGGGAGACTGTATCAAAAGTCCTGGATGTAGCTCCCCGGACTGTGGATACAGGCCAGCTGACCTGACAACGAGGAGCCAGGTGTTTCTATCGAATTGAAGTCTTACCACATGGACAGCTGCTGCTCAGCCCTCCCAAACTGATAGCATGCCCAAATCCTTCCCACCACACTCTCCCATTAGGCCGTCTCATCCCCTAAAACTAGTCTACCAAATGTCACGATCTTTCCTTATCCTGGCTTCCTTTTCAGTCTTCCTGCTTGGCCCCTCTCAAACAGGGGTCCTTGTGTATCCATTTCTAGAAACGGGGGTCCAGATCTGATCCCAACTACAATTCAGTCATACCTCTCACTCCATAGGATTTACATTGTTACAAGTGAAATCAGAATCCAGCCCCAAAAAAGATGATTGCCACTAATGGATCTTCTCTGGTGACAGATTACTATTGCCTACCATGCCCCTTGGGACCATGGTACCTTTTGAAATCAAACACGGAGGGAGGGGAGAAGCAATAAGGTTGACTTAGACTGCGAGAGGCAGGGACTCTGTGGGCGATATCTTTTATTGGACCAACTTGGACCAATTAAAGGTATCACCAACAGCATTTTTGTCTTTCTCGTATTTCCTGGACAATCATGGTGACAACATCACTTCAATTTAAGTGATTGTGTTAGCCTGGCAGCACCCCAAATTAAATGATTTAGACAAAAGGGGTCCAGGTAGGAGACAATACTCCGTACATCCAATCAGAGAAGCTCAACACTTCCTTCTAATTAAATTACACGATGGAACAGCTTGAGTTTAGTTACTGGAGTCGGCCCAGATGTCTCCTGATGCCCTGTTTCTTGGGTCAGATTTCTTCAGCTCCTAGAGAAGACCCTTTCACATCCTTTTGCAGCATATGCTGTTGCTTTTTCAGCAGTCCTCAGTCTCCATCTCCTCCGGGTAGAGTTGCCAGCACAGCAGGAACCACCTCTGAATAAGCAGAGTGATAAAATGGCCTTTCCCTGAACACAAAGAAAAGGTTTATCCTACCCCCCAGAGTCAACAGAGATGGCTGGATTCCCTGATTTATGATCCCATGAGTAGAAAGGGTAGACCTGACATGAAACTACATTAGAGAAGCCAGAAGCAGAGGAGAATCACTGAGTGATGTCTCACAGGAGGGGAACAGTTAGGATGCAGTTCAAAAGTGCCTTCAGAAAGGTTTTTAATGGTATTGGGGCATGTCAAACTACAGGTATGTGCCTAGTGGTTCTGCAAAGGTGCCTCCTTCCCATTGAAATCAATAGGTGTGAAAGCACCTAGGCGCTTTGAAAACCCCATCAGAGTGCCTCTTTTCATCCCAAATTACATAAATCCTTTTCATAAATGAGTCATGCTAAAGCTGAATCTATCAGCAAGGCACTAAAAAGTGCGGTGGCTAAGAATACAGGTAAGAGACTTGGATCATGACTGTTGCATACACACAGGAGAAAAGAAATGTTCACATTGGGAAAGACCGGTAATTAGAGGCGGCATAGTACAGACTTTTAATTTTGCTGAGGGGTAGGGGGGGGATATGTGAAAAGTTTTATGCATTTCAAGGTGACAACCCTCTTCCCAAGGGGCCCCACATACATGGCACCCATGAGAGGGAGAACATTTCTTCAATTTGGGCCTGGAAATTTGAGCTGCAGGCCAAAACTGATCCAACTTTTTTGCAGTTTTTTTGGTCCAAAAGTGTCCCATCCTGCAATCAGCTCCATGAGGATAGAGCCTGGCATCGATGTGGAGTGCTGTTGACCTCATGGGAACTGCATGAAAGTATAGGCATTTACTTGCATGTATCCAACTGCAGGGCTGTGACCTACAAACCTTTTAACAGGACATAAAGTAAGTGACTGTGGTGCTGACAGACAATCTCTAAGGAAAATTAAGGGAACAATGAGTTGATCTGAGACTGTGAAGTTGCTGAAACAGATTCATATTCTTGTATCCAAGGTGTCTCAAAAATATATATATACCCATGTGTGTACTGTTCTCTTGCTGGCTGCTGCAATGAGTTCCTATTTATCAATGGTGGACATCTGGAATACCTACACTAGCGTACATTGGAAATTCTTGCTTTCTAAAGAAATAAGAATCAACTCTTCTTGATCAATACGTCTCTGTATCCCTGATGGCTGAAGTGGGTATGCATTTTTGAAACACCCTGCATAAGAGGGAAATCCATCCCTTCTGGAGTCCATGGAGGGTTTGCTGTTGAAACAGTGGGGACAAGAGTTCCTCGTCTAATGGTGATATTTTCCTAGCTGTGAGCACAGCCTAAGCAGCTAGGTTTGCTTTCTTGTTCAATTGCAGTATTCCTGCTTTTACCAATCTGTTGGCTGCCTCTGACAGAGGGCATTATCTCAATGGAGAAGGGAAACCAGGAAGAGAACAGCAAAGAGGAGATAAAAGATCCTCATGCCTGGAGGTCAGCTGAGGTCTCAGTGAATCTGGTGGAGAAAGAAGCAAAAAATAAGCTGGAAGTAAAGTTCTTTAAAGGACAAACGGGAAAAACCACTTTTTTTTATACAGAGAGATATAAGGTCAGAACTCTACAGCACTGGCATAATTGCTCTTTGCTCTTACTTTGGTTCAGTGGATGGTAATGAATGTAGTCTTTTGTTCAAGAGAAAGGGACTACTGGACTGAAACTTGGCTTTCCTGCTGAAGAGAACAAAGTGTGAATAACAAAGTTACACATTTTTCCTCCAAAATCCCTTTGTTTGACATAAAAACAGATGGTTCTTGTGGTAGAACAGCACATGGTGTCATAGAAAAGTAATAATGAATGTCATACTTAAGGGGGGAAAAAAAGGACAGAGATGGCCAGGCAGTGGTTTGGTAGCTCATGAGATTTGGGCACCATGTATGTGAAATTTGTCACTTATGATCTAGCAGGTCATCGTAGTAGCGAGTCCTGATCTAGGAACAGTTGCGGTGGTGTAAACTGGAAATCTCGTGGTGTGTACAAATGCCCAATAGTGCTAATAAAAGCCTTTCCAATGGGTGTGGAGTAAGGAACAGGTTTCTCATCCCACGAGAGTTTTTGCCACGTTGAAGTTTTTTCTGCCTGGATTTGTGGTGGCAAATATCAGTGACTAAAAACCTGGCAAAATAAATCAGACCAGACCAGGAAAACTTGCGTTTAGAAAACTGCAAGATGTGACATTTAGACTTTAACCTTTTTTCTTTCTTTCTTTCTTTTTAATTCTACATTAAAAAAAAAAATCTATAAACTCCCTCCCGTTTGTAAATGACAAGTAGGTTCAACCTGAACCACGGCATTTGATTCTTCAAAAATGGGGGAGCATTCCCTGCCATTGCAGTCTTCTTGGGTTACTCGAGCAGGGCAGGCTGAGTCCTGCTCTTTCTTTTCTGTGCGCTGATGCAGCAGAAGCTCTGCCCGCAGACTGGCACACCCCAGAAAGGACTGGGAGAAGCTACCTTCTGAACGGTAGATGGTTAAATCTGTGAGACCACCACTCCAAAAGTGTGATGGAGACTTGGCTGTTGCAGCTGTGATTAGTGTGATAGAGATTTGATTTTCCAGGGAGAGGGTGCCATTTCTTGGGTGATCTAGTAGCCAGCACCCATAGTGGAGTCCCACCACACATACATGGTGCTTGCACATCTGCTCCTGATTTGCTGTGAGACTGTGAGCAAGTTGCTCAGGGGAGGAAGGAGGAAATACATACAAAAGGACCATGACTGCTCTGTTAAGCTCCACATTTATTGCTTTCCACACAGGAAGATAAAAGGTACGGACACTGCACAGAATAACCTGAGGCTAATGGCTACAAGGCTTTCCCTACCCCCGAGGTGACACACTTGTAATCTAGTGACAGTGTTTGGGAGGAAGTCAGAATAAACGCGCACGCGCACACACACACACACACACACACACACACACACATGCGTGCACGTGTCACGGTGGCTCCATGCCTTGGCCTCCTGGGAGGCTCCAAGCCAAGGGAAGACCAATGCAGCTCTGATTTTGTTCCTCAGGCCAGGATGGGCAGCTTGGATGTGGGGTTGATGGACTCTCAGCTGACACCTGGCAGCAAAGAGCCAAGAGAACAAGCACAGAAAGGCACAACATCTCCTTTAGAAAACACACAGGTCTACCGCACGTAATTCAAAACACACAAAGTTGCCGCCTCGCGTGAGAGGGGAACAGAAGAGACCATTGCCGAAGGATCAGGCACCTCCTTGCAATTCTCCAGGTGTCTTGCGCGCTAGGTACTTTTTGCAGCATAGGATTACGGGGGTAAAACAGTCCCCAATCCTGACTTCACCCGAAAGGCAGGTTCCCATCTGGCACTGACCCCCTGCAGATCTACAGACGTTTTTGGATCCCTGGGCATTGCCTGCAAGAGGAAAAGGTGCATTGATAGGTAAACTATGGTGATGCCTGCCTGGAGACATCAGGGATCTTGCCTTGAGCGAGGGGCTGGACTAGATGACCTTGTGAGGTCCCTTTCAGCCCTACTTTGCTATGATCCTATGTCAGCCTCTGTGAGTGTGTACAGAGCCACATCTACAAAGATAGCAAGTCACAAGCAGAGGAGAGTAAGCTGAACCTCCTAACCGGCAGCTTCAGAGGATCTGTCATTGAAGAACCAGCTCAGAGCTCCCCAGCCCATAGCAGCATGTGATAACACTTAGCCCATAGATAACTCTTTTCATCAGTGGATCAAAAGTTATTTTACAGAGGAGGTCACTATCCTCACCCCGATCCACAAATGGGGACATGGAGGCAGAGGGCAGTGAGATGACTGGCCCAAGGTCACCCCACAGGTCAGTGGGAGAGCTGGGGATACAACCTAGCTATCCTGAGTCCCAGGCTGGCACTCTACCCACTAGACAGCACTGCCTCTTTTACAGCACCACTCTGCTTACTGGTGTCTCCCAGGGCTGGTCCCGTGCACATTTCTTTGCTGCCATCTCTAAATGGCATAATCTTCCCAACCAACTTTGCCACCCGCTCCTCTCTGCCCTTTCTAAAACCTTCCAAGATCGTTCCTCCTCCTCCTCCCCTATGCCCAGGAGAAACGTGTTCAAATAGCTCATCAGCTAACCCAGCTCCTGGGTACTCCTGCTCTTAGTGACATGTATTCCTGGCACCTCCTTAGCCTTACACATGGGTGCTCCAAAATGATATTGTATCCCATGCATTATCAGTCTCAAAACCTAGGCTTTCTTTGCCTTACCTGGAACAGCCAGGAGTATAAGGATGGCAACAAACCAAAGCATCCTCTTTTCTGCCATGGAGAAGAGCAAAGCTTGAGTGTGGGGTTTCCAAAGAGGCAAAGAGCCTCTGTATCTGTGGATGTTTGCTTGAATCCTGGATACAGAGAGGGAGTAGGCATGAATTCATCACACTCCTGTTTCATGTGCACTGTTCACAGCTAAATGCCTCACGTCAGGTCGTTCTGCCCTAGCGGTGTTACCCAAACAATATAGACTGATTCTATGTTTGCTGATCATTGGCTTTCTCATTTCCTTCTCATAGCAGTTGATGATCTCAGCTGTGAAACTTCACAATGCCTCAGCGGCCAGGCATGCGGAAGCAATTTTCTGCCGCGGTTGCCAGAGAGTAGTAGATGTGCTGGAAGGTGGGGCTAGGATTTAGAAAGACCTCAACAAATTGGAAGAAAACTCATGAAGTTCAATAAGGACAAGTGCAAAGTCCTGCACTTAGGATGGAACAATCCCATGCACCGGTATGGGCTGGGGGTGACTGGCTGGGCAGCAGCAAGGCACAAAAGGACCTGGGGTGACAGTGGACAATAAGCTGAATATGAGCCACCAGTGTGCCCTTGTTGCCAAGAAGGCTAATGGCATCCTGGGCTGCATTGGTAGGAGTGTTACCAGCAGATTGAGGGAAGTGATTCTTCCCCTCTATTTGGCAATGGTGAGGCCACATCTGGAGTTATGTTTTAGGCCCTTCACTACAGAAAGGATGTGGACAAATAAGAGAGTCCAGCACAGGAAATGGTGAAGGGGCTGGAGGACATGACTTATGAGGAGAGGCCGAGGGAACTGGGCTTATTTAGTCGGGAGAAGAGAAGACTGAGGAGGGATTTGATAACAGTCTTCAACTCCCTGCAGGGGGTTGCAAAGAGGATGGAGCTGGACTGTTCTCAGTGGGGGCGGATGACAGGACAAGAAGCAATGGGCTCAAGTTGCAGCAAGGGAAGTTGAGGTTGGATATTAGGAAAAACTTTTTCATGAGGAGGGTAGTAAAACACTGGAGCAGGTTACCCAAAGAAGATGTGGCAACAATCTCCATCCTTGGAGGTTTTTAAGCCCCGGGTAGAGAAAACCTTGGTTAAGGTGATGTAGTTGGGGACCGTTTGGCTGCGATGATCTAGTAGGGGATGGCCCTGCTTGGAGCAGGGGGTTGGACTGGATGTGACCTCCTGAGGTCCCTTCAGCCCTCATTGTCTATGATGCTATGTCTACTTTCCTGTAACCTCTCAGACATGTTGCCATTTTCTTGCTTAGCTGGGATAGAGCCACCTTCCTCATAGACCAGCGTAAAGCAGGGCACCCCAGTGTCTATCGCGCCACAAGCCACTAGCATCGTTCTGTTTGTACATCCCATAGCGGCGGAGGCAAGATATGATAATGGTCTAGATTTTCCCAGAATGCATTGGTGCAAACACAGGCCACAAGGTGGCTGCAGAAGCACAAACTGGGTTGCCACGTGGCAAAGACTTCTTTGGGAGCACAACCCAGCCGCATTTGCTGTCATTGGATCAGATGAGAATGTATCAATTAACTCATTTGTGCCTGGGCATACTTTTATTAGTTACAAGGTTGAGCCAGTGTGGTGAGTGACGAATGCTGCTCCAGTGGTCACGGGTTTTGTCTGGAGACATGAGAGACCTGGGCTCAGGGCCCTGGGATGGGAAAGACTCCCTGCAAGGCTTTTGAAAAATCATTTAGCTTCCCCATGCTCCAGTTTTTCCTGTGTAAAATAGGGATTAAACCACTTTGCTACCTCCCGTGGAAGTGGACGGTAGAGAATGGGCCTAAGTAAGTACACAAGAGAAGAGGTTACATGAAACTCAGGGCCTGATTTTCATTTTCTCTTCACTCCATTCTTCCTGTGAAAAGGGATCTTATCTTTCCACCCACAAAAAGGCCCTTTTATGAGACTAGAATGAGGTCTGTGCTCTCAAGGGAGAAGAATTAAAGAGAAACATGCACACCAGGGTAGCAATGCAGTCCTTTTATTATGAAGGAAATATAATTTATCAACAATTTTCTTTTAATTAAAAAATAGCGCGGATTTCTGTGGCCATTGTGCATCTGGCAATGGGGCGCCTCCAGGACAGCCTGCTTGCCTGTATCCCCTTTTATTCCTCATCACGGCAGCAGACCATGGTCTGACGGTAGCAAGTCCCAATCTGCTCCTCACCCGCCTCACAGTCATCATATCGGCACGTGCCACCTTTCTGGAGGCAGTGGTTGACATACCGGGATGCACGCTGGCCATTGGCTGCACAAGGAGAGAAGTAAGTGAGCAAATGCAAGATCACTGTGATACCACTGCCAGACCCGGGCAAAGGACTAGAGTCAGTGGGTGATGGGAAATGACATGAACACATGTTTTAGAACAAATGGAGAGAAAAGGAGAGGTTACCAGATCAATGCATCGCCCATTTGAACTCTTCCCACTGCCCTCGTGTGGCTTTGGAGCTGGCCGCAAGTGAAATACTTAATACAAAAATCTGGCTTTCTGATTTTAAAAGGCAGATTATTTCAGATCCCATATTAACATCAGACTATACAGGGAGACTTATATTAGAGGTATGGTAACCGTGGAGGTTAACATCAGCAGAAGCAGCCGTAGCTGAAAGTTTCATTATGTACCTAAACTTTTTGCTGGTCTGGGGCCCAAGGCTGGAATAAATTCAAGGACAAGCCCAGACTTCTGCTTGGGCAAACCCATTTCCTCCCTTCCCTTCCCTTCCCTTCCCTTCCCTTCCCTTCCCTTCCCTTCCCTTCCCTTCCCTTCCCTTCCCTTCCCTCCCTTGTTCTCCAAAGGCTTTGGGAGGGAGATGTGAAGATGGGCTGAAACCACGAAACATGAGCAACCTTGACTCAGAGCCAGACAGAGCACTAAATGAAGTCCTGGCCTCATTTGGCTTCAAGAGAAGCTTTGTCACTGACTCCACCGGGACAAGGATTGCCCCTCAGCATTTTCTCTGCGAGTGTCTGTTGTTATCTCAAATACAAAGTGAAGATCAGGGTGACTGGCCTCTTGAGAAAGTTGACCTCCTTTCCCTTCCCTCTACAGACAGACACACGCACACATTACACAACCTTAAAATATTTGGGAAAGAAGACAGCTGAGTTTGTCCTGGCTGTTAGAATCAAATCTTACCAGTAGTGGCCAGGAAGATCCCAAAGAGAACAACCAGAAGAAGGTAGAAGAACTTCATCATTTCAAGTTCAACTGAGATCACAGAGTATGACTGGAGAGAGGAGACACAAAAACTAAACCATTACTTAGATACAGGTGGCAGGTGCAGTAGAAAACATGGCCTGGAGGGTGTGTGTGAGGACAGACAGACACACAAAAAGAAGTCTATTAGGAGATCAGTTACGGGTCTGGAAGCCATAAGCTCCTCAAGTACACCATTTGGCTATTAATGTGATGCTCCAAATAACATTCAATGATGGCCATCATCTAATATCTTTATGGCATCCCTTTTTTTTATGAACCTGAACACCTCCCCATCTCTACGCTACAGAACCACCATGGCTCTCATAGACCAAGCCTGAGCACTCACTAGGTCTGACTGCAATTTATCCCCATCTGCTTGCCTTCAGCCTGCCCTACTCTTTATCACCAAGCTCCATCTTAAAAGCAGTTCTATATTTTTTGCCTTCCCTTGCTGGCCCCATCATAAAGGAAGGGTCTATTGTAATCTCCTGGGGTCAGATGAGCCTAGCATATATATGACGCTGTAAAATAGTATTGAGAGAGGAACCTGATCAAAAGGATTTAAGTGAATTGAGCCTGAATTACCTGGTGCTTACAGCAAAATCCCCTTAAAGGCAGTTTTAAACCAATAGGTAGCGAGGGACTGTCTCCTAGTTGAAGATCGGCTGTTACCTCTGAATCCCTGGAGGGAAGAGATACAAAACAGACTGATCTGGAGCAACTCAACGCAGAAGGGCAAATTGCCCCGGGATTTACATTTTCCTTCCAAAATGCATGGGGACCAAGGCAGAGGACATTGGTCCTGTGAGCTCCATTTACCTGCTGCTTCCTGCCCAGGACCGCTCAGAGGAGTGGCAGACAGTGCCAACCTCGCATCTAGAATCTCATTGTGACAGAGAAGAATGCGTTCCTTTCCGGATTGGCTGAAGTGAGTCACGTGACAAGCCCACCTACCCATTGCTCTGCATCACCACATTCTGGAGCGCTATTGACCAATCAGATTGCATGTTGCAGTGGGCTGGGTACAACTGAACTCTGGGCTATTCCTCTGTGCCAGAAGCTGTGTGGCTGCCAGTTTTGGTGCATATGCAGTTTTTAATTCTGTTCCGGGGCAGTGGGGATGCACGAGCATCCAAACAGCTATTGAGTCCATGCAGGGGGCTGCATGCCCGCCGAGCAGGTACTGGCATACTCTGTGTACTTGCATGGGTTCTCAAACTGTAGCCAAGAAGAAACCCATGACTAATGGGACACCAGAAGAGGATTGTACCCATGTTTTAGCTCAACAGTCAGCCAGTTAGGGTGCGTCAAAAGTGAGAGACTCAGGCCACCCAAAGGAGGTTTGAAACCACATCTCTTTGACTTCCTAATACAGTGCTCTGACTACCTGGCTATAGGTCAGGCATTATGCAAGCTCTTTTCCTGCATCCCCTTTGAAGCTGGCCCCATGGGCAGCAAAAAGAGCGGGGATATGTGGATGCAGGAAGCAAGCAAACTAGAGTTGCAAGGCTCAAGGAGATGGCTGCTGCTTGGGAAGGTGGCACCCTGGACCTTTAGCTCCCACCTGAGCTAAGCTTCCCTCCTGCTCTCCAGCCAGGTTGTCCAGTGAATATTAAACGCAAGGTGCAATGGCTCAGCATGAAGCACTTTACAGCATGGACTAGTCCTCGTGGAACAGCAAAAGAGTTATCTTGGATGGCAACAGTTTTCTTTACCTTGGGATCACCAGTTATAATGGAATAAAAGCACATAGTATGTCACAGGCCAGCTGAGCACTGTGAGTGTATCAATTTTGGATTGAGGAGGTAAAAGTTGGGAGTGGAATAAAGGCAAATTTATTATAGCTTACACACACACAACAGTTAACAGAAAGATAAATGCGATAAGCAGATAAGGCAATATAAAAGAGCTAATAGTAAAATAGTAACAACAGATAATAATAACAGATAGATAGATAGATAGATAGCTAGATAGATAGCTAGATAGATAGATCAATCTGTCACAGGCCAGCTAGGCACTGCGAGGGTATTAGCCACACTGGGCTGTTCAAAACAACAAATAGACAGACATGGCTTGGCAATTTATCGATAGTCCCTCAATGCCAGGTGCATGCCAAGTGGTTCCAGCGAAGTCAGGCGTCCCTGAAGATCGAGGCTGTCAGAGGGATTACCGGGGAAGGGCCCTTGCTCAGGATCCGATCCTCACTCACACCGGGAGTCCGGGGTCCAGGTGCGGGACAGAAATGACCGTTCTGTTCCCTTCTTCCTGTTGGTTACCTGATGCATGTGTTTTTATACCTAGTTTTATGCTAATCTGTTGGCCTCAGGGCCACTCACAATCTTGCCCTATAGCTGTTACCCTATGGGATTGAAAGGTGTTCAAATCATCATACAAGGTTACTACCCAGACTCGGGTTTATCCAATAAGCAAATTATGATGCAGCACATTTAGGTTTGAAATTGACATCGCTCCGCCTAAATCCCAGCCCCTTTTAGGCTTCAGTTGAATATGCTTTCTTGGGATACACCTTCCTGGAGTGTGTTTGGGTGTGCCTAGCAGTTAGATCCAGGTTTTATCGCTAAAGCTGAACCCTGAGCAATAAAACCATTATTAGGCCAGCTAATCTCACAGCTACAGCTTTGCCTCTGGGGCCCAGCCAGTTCTATGAACAATTAATTTTATCAGTTTGGTTAAACTTATGACAGACAAGTTACAGTTGCAAACTTAGAAGCTTATATTAACTAATATTACCTATTTAGGCAAAATACCAAATGCCTCCAAGAAGCACACATTATTGCTTATTAATCCCTCTGGTTCTGGCTGTCACAATAGTAAAAATACCCCAGGAAGCCTGCAGCTCCACCCACAAGGTTTTAAAACATGACCATTGAGGTTGGCTTCCTTCATTTTTGGACACACATTTGGAGACAACTCAAAGGGACCTGGGTTTTGGACGGTGAACATACAACACCTTCTGAATGGCAGGCCCCTAAGAAATGGAAGGTAGCAGGTAGTTCCTGTTGTCCCAGAGGGACCCTGCTGCTTGACCATGTCATCACGTTGTCACCTGTAAAATACAATGGCATTTTATCTTCAGACTCAGTAAACAGTGCTTTGCAGGACATCGGGTGCCTGCATTGACAACCTGCACTGAATACGTGACAAGGAAGAAGACCAGGCACAGGTTAAAGCCCACTAGGGTTTAGGAGCCTGTGTATAAGGTGACAGCGCCTGGAGTCATATGATTAAGTCAGAGTCTCACTGGTCATTTAAAGAAAGAAGTTGTCTGCCATCTGGCTTAAAACTGGATCTGGCTTGCAACCAATGTACGTCAGAGCATAGGACTGGAAGAGGCCTTACAGGCTGTTGAACACAGTCCCCCATGTTACAGGACATCTGCAAAAGGCCCAAAAGACTGTCTGGCCCCTCATACACTACAGCCTTATGAAACTTGAATCAACAGCCCTGGGACATATGAACAGTTCTCAGTGGGGTGTTAACTCCAAAACACATTGCTCTGGGTGGACCTGATAATCCCAGCCCAGCCAGAGACTTGTGGGCAAATGGCAAAGCTCGATGTTGGGCCCCACAGCCCTGTTGCTGGGGTATGCAGTGGCGGAAGAGTCCTTTATTACCATCCCTGTCTCTTTGGGCTGAGTGTGAACTCCAGGATGCTGCGCTGCACTTTTTTGGGAAGGTAAAGGAACCAGTTCAACATGAGTGGTCTTAATAAAAGAGGCCTCTGAGCACCTTAATCTGCCCCCAGAGAAGATGGAAGCTCGTGAATGAAGTAGGCTTAACTCCATGTCAGATAAACTGCACCACAGCCTGTGATTATTTAATACACCGCAATAGCCACAGGGATATAAAAGTAATCTTTCATCTCAACAAAGCCTGACAGTCCAGATATTCCAGCTGGCTTTCGCTGTTAGGTCTCATCCATGCTAGGAACCCTTTGCTGGTAGAGCGCTACATTGGAATAGCTGTGTGCCTAGTGAAGACAGTTTATACCAACACTAATTTCACTTTGCTAGTGTAGCCTATACCAGCTCCATGAGCAAAATAAGGTATAGCAGCTAAAGGACTTTTTGCCGGTATCACTGCATCTACATTACGGCTTTTTTGCTGGCATCTATGTAAATTAATCATTCTCCAAAGGGGCATTATTAAACTGGTCATGTTGGAGGGATGTTTTAGCTGTGACAGTCCAGGAAATACATAAGAACTAAACAAGGATGTTTTGGGGGTGATATGTTTTATTGGACCAACTGCATTACACCTCTAGTATTATGAAACTGGTTAACATGTCTAGTTTAAAATGGGCTTTACAGTGTGGAGCTTTTTCTTTTATAGGAGGAATTCCCTATCAAAGTCCTTGAATAAACTCCACTGGCATGGGATGAATAAGGCAGCGTGGGGGACTATATCCCCTTCTACAGTTCGGCTCCAGCCTCATTTACCAAGTGGGATCTCTGATGTTCTTGAAATGGTTTTGAGGGGCTGGAGCACACACATAGCTGCTAATGAAGAGGATGGCAAATATTGGTAGTATGGTACCTGCTCACAAGACTGGGTATTGTGTCCAAGCTCCATGGCCTTATGGGTCTACCTATCTCAATACGGCTCAAAGTGCCTTGGGTGACCTAATCTTTTGAGGTCAGCTTCCTATAGCTCCTGCATGAAGAAAAAACACCAGCTACCTTGTCGTCTGCCTTTACCATGAGCAGATTTAGGTTGGACATTAGAAATAACTTCTTCACAGCAAGGGTTGCCTGCCAGAATTTGGAATGGGCTCCCAAGGGAGGCGGTGCTCTCCCCTACTTTGAGGGTCTTCAAAAGGAGACTGGACAAGCACCTGGTTGGGGTCGTCTGACCCCAGCACTCTTTCCTGCCTAGGGCAGGAGGTCGGACTCAATGACCTACTGAGGTCCCTTCCAACCCTACCATCTATGAATCCCTCTTTAAAACTCATGTTTGCCTTGAGGTCTTAAAAAACCATCTGGGAATGGTTATGCTGCTGATGTACTGAGACCATCCCACCCATGAGACAATACAGTCTTGTGGTTTCCTGTGTCTGGCTGTTGACACTTGTCTGTTAGTTAGATTGTCAGCTCGCTGCAACACAGACCATCTTTATACTTGTATATCAGAGTCCTAAATCTATGGCTGAGGTACCTTGGCTGCACTGCCATATAAATAATGACTATGAATGGCACAATGTGGTTATAGTCTAGCTGGCCCTCTCATTGTTTTTCCTGGGGGTTGAGCATGGCATGAGCAAAAGAAGAGCCTTTTCATCAGGACAGCATTGCATCCTGATGGCTAGAGGACAGCTTGATCTTTGCAAATTTGACTGTCATCCTTTATAAATCCTGAACTGAACAGTGGCACCGACAGATTAGGGATGTTGCTTCTGTTGCTGACTGGCTGGGCAAATGGCTCAGTCAGATGCTGAGTCTTTGACTCCCTCATCTGGTCACCTTATGCCAGGACGAGCCATGGATTCTTGCTGGATGACTCCAATTTCTGACACATAACCCACGTAGTGAGTTATGATGAGACCTAAGGAGTTTGTGCTGTGGATTCCTCTGGGTCAGGCACTGCAAAACAACAGTCCTTTTGCAGATCTAACTCTTGACGTCTCTGTGGCTAGGAAAAGATCTAACCCTGGTTAGACCCAACCGAAGTCCTTTTGCAGATCTAACCCTTGACTTCCTTATGACTAGGTAAAGATGTGACAGCTGTTCCTGGACAAGTTGTACCAGACCAGCACTGTCCCAGGGCTGGTACATACACACGTTGCCCTTCTAATCAAAGTTCAGTGAGTGGTTGAATTCACTGCTGCTTTTCTGCCATTGATTCAATGATGCAACCCCAGGATGACTGTACAGACATACTCTGTACCATCCTGGGATAAACTGTTACTGCCTCTTCTCCAGGAAACCTTTTTTTGGATTTATCCAAGGGCAATGGACATGGACACCTGTATGACTGCACTTTGTCCCAGGATAAAATGGTTTATTCCAAGAAAAATATAATTTGTAGCCTACGTGATTCAGTTTCCCCTTTATGAAAGGAGGATAATAGCAGGGTTTTTTTTTTTTATCTCAATGTGCCCTGATGAGAATAACTGTTTAAAAAATGGTGCTCAGATATTTCATTAATGGGGCCTCTGTGACTATCTGTGACAGGCAGAATGAACAGTGGATTTAGTTTCCTTCTTAAAATGAATGGCTGGAGTGTCCAGTGTTGCAACAGGGTGTCTGTAGAGAAATAAAGGAGAGAAAAATGGAGGGCAGTCATTACTCAAGAGATTCTTGTAGAATAGAGTCCAGGTTCTTCTGATGAAGCATTTGCATCCAAAGAGTCACATGTTGCTTTTTTTTTCAGTGAATATTTCAGGGTGGACTTCTATTTATCTTTGTGTGCCTCAATGGCACCTTTCTAGCCACAGTACTTGGGTGTTTTGTGCCCTGACACTATGGAGGAGACGTGTAAGCCTGCACATATAGGCTCAGCATGTACAGTAAGCTACGTGCACACATAGGCACGTGACACGTAGCTGAGAGCAATTCCAATGTAGCTGGGGGAAGGAGGGACCCTCATATTTGAACCTCGGTAGCAGACTGGTTAAGATACTCCTCCAAGAAGCTGGAGATCTGGGCTCTAGGCCTTCTTCACTCACAGGTCTTTGAACCTTCCTTGCCCTGATGCCCTGCCATAGGATTGTGGCCACCAGACCGTAGGTTAGCTATTATGTAGGCCCTTCTCTAACTTTCCTTTTGAAGTTGAACCGCTGCCCTTCTTCTGGTGGGGCAGAGAAAAGTACCCTGAGTTAAGAGTTTCTGTCCCATTATGAACACAGGCCATGGAAAAAACCAAGGGCCTGCTCCCTTTCAGAAGAGCATCCAACTCACTGAGCCACATAGTCTTAGCCTTACATTGGCCCTCTTGGCCCTGCCTTTCTTCCTCTTGACTGCACAGGGGGGCAGCTTCTAAAGGAAGCCAGCAAGATGATTAGGTAATGCCTGAAATTTGGTCTGGTGGTTAAACTGGTATGTTGGGAAAGTGAAGAGATTCAGATTCAAACCATCCTTCAGCTATGAGGGTGAAAACATGGGAGGATCTTCTTCCTCCTACATTTCCTACCAGTTAGTCATAGGTTTCTGGCCAGTTGTGTTTTTGGGACTTAGATGCAGGTACACATTCAGAATGGGTGTGTGTACAAGGTCAGTGCATAGCTTACTGCACTTATGCATTTAAACTGTGGAGGTAATAGTGTCATAAACTGTACAGAATTAGCAAAAACACCATTTACGTGTGCATAAAGGGTAACAATTCCACATGAAGTTTTCTTTCCTGCTTAGGTTATCATTACCTCTCCTGATCAATGAATATGGGTAACTGTAACAGACAGCCAGGAACTCTCTGCTACTTAAAGGAGAAAGGGCCTAGCGATAGCCCCAGGTGGAGGAGAGACTGCAAAGGAGAAAGCTGCAGGAGAGCTGGCCTAGCGAAGCAAGAATCATGAGTGCTTACTGCAGAGCTGCTTGCTCTGCTATACCACCATAGGACAATGCCTGCCTTAGGAGCAGGAAGCCTATTGCAGTGCTAGTCGCTCCACAGTAAAACTGCAGTCTGGAGACCTGCATGGGAGACAAGGCATTGCTACAAGTGAGCTGTCATAGAGACAAAGTAGTGAGCCTAATTAGTAGGCACCTAAAGCCAACCCTGTGGAGTCATCTGACTGGAAAGGGGTCAGGCCAAGGAGAACTATAAGCCAGGGCCAGAACCAGGATGGGAAGACTGGCTCTACAAGCTGCAGAAGAAGGATCTCCTGCCTAGGAGCACTGCAAGGGAGTGCCTGGTGAGCTGCTGAGCTGCCTTGGAATTACCAGCAAGACACAGAGCCTGCAGAAGGATATAACACAGAGCTGGTGGGTATGTGGGTACCCAGGGAGGGCTACCCTGGGTGTTTGCTTACCTACCCTGTTAGGGGAAGGTTTGCCTTTTAAAGAGGTAGCCTACTGTTTTCTGTTCTGTTGGTTTATTTGCCCAGAAGGGAGGATTTACGTTAAGTGGTTGTTTGCTGCATCTTGCTGGAGCCAGGAAGAATATGGCCCAGAGAGCCCAGGGCCCAGAGCCAGGTGGAGACAAGACCCAAGGAGGGCCAGGACAAGGCTGGGACTCAAAACTCAGGTCCGGTGTAGTTGGCCTAGGCTGCAGGAACCAGCCAAGAGAAAGAGGAGTGGAGGTCAGGAAGTCCGAGTGCTGACAAATGTGTAACGGCCGAGGGGACCCCATGTTGGGTTGTGTCTTGGGGTACTTGGCTCTAATTAGCCAACAAGCCAGAGAGTGATATCAGGCTTGAAAAACCCTGGGGCAGTCTCCCTTCCTTCTTTCAAAGGAACGTAACATCAAGGCATGGCAGGAAGCAAAGGGGAGAGTACCCCAACAGAGCAGACTGAGCAAGGGCTGAGTGACCACCAGTGGCCTTCATGGGCACCTCCTGGGAAGAGCATCCTGTTACACTAAACATATCAAATAGATGCAAGAAGCAAGGATTCCTTAGGGTAATATCTTTTATTGGACCAACTGTATGGTTGGTATAGAGTTAGACAAGCTTTCGAATGCAAGACATTCTTCAGCCACTGGAGAATGACAGAGCTCAACTCAAGCCAACAGCCAGGTTGTACGTTGGTTTAAATTAGCACAGCTCCATTTAAAATAATGCATCAGATCTTTAGCTGGCATCAATCAATAAAGCTATAACCAGGTGAAGATCTGGCTGTTTATCTGCTTCTTGCGGACAGGACCCATCCTCTGCATAGTTATGGTTCCCAACGGCTTCAATTACAAAACTCTATTTACCCTGAAACCTTACTTGCAAGTTGTTCAGCCTGAAAATCCCTATGTTGATCCTGAACAGAAAGGAGACCATTAATCACACAGTTTCAACTTACAGGCTGTTCTAAAACTGCTGTTCAGAACCTGGGTCTTCGTGGTTAGCTTTGGTAGGGGTCAAGACTATGCACCAATCAGACCTTAAGGTTATGTGTTCGGATCACATTGGGTCAAGTTCTTTTCCTCCTTTTGTCCAACCCACCACCTTCTTGATTTGGTATTTGGCATACAAAGAGCTTTTCCTTCAAAGGGCACCTAGGACTCAGGAAAGGGTTGGCCTATTTCCAGTCTCTGGGAACCTCACCCACCCACGGAGAGAATTGCTCTGGGCTTAGAGGTGGCCTCAGCACTGAAAGAGGAAGTTCTTTCTAACCCCAGTGGAGTTAAAACAAAATAATTGCTGTCATTTTTTTGCCTGGTATTTAGCTAAGGTTGTATCTGCTTCTTTCCGAGACCTCAGGAAGGATATTTTGTGACTGAAAGTTGATCTAACCTCTTTCCCAACTATAAAGGATATTATCTAGGAAATCTTACGACCAAGTTGTAAACGGCTTTAGTTTAACCAACGTGCATGGAGATATATTGCAGAGAAGCGCCATGTTTTCTGTGCAGCTTTTGTATTTTACCCTGTTTAGCTGGATTTGGAGATAAAATGAGAATGAAGCACACTGTCTGTGTAAGGGGAATCAAAATGTTTTTCTTCAAGGAACTTACAAAAATATCGAATCCATCGCCAAGCTGGTAATGATCACCACAGTGTGGACAAGAGAATGTAGAGACATAGAGGGCAGAATTCTACTAGACTTTGTACACCCAACGTACGTGTTGGTTGTGGGATTTACACACAGTTTCTGAGGCTGTTATCTCTGCGGTGTGGACATGCTAGTATCCACAGTGCTACTGAGACTGTTCAATAGGTTTTGCATGGGCTGGGTGGATACCTGACTACATATACACATATGCTGGGCATGTGAGAGTCGCACAATTCTACCTGGCAAAAAAACAATGGCCAGTGAGTGTTAGAGACCAGAGGAACAGCCCTCCTTATTTTGGCCCAAGAATTGGAAGACATAGGCTCTTGGTTCTCCTCAGCCAGGTGAGATTTGAACCTGTTTCTCTCAGACTTTGTAGTACAGTGCTCTACTCATCATATCACAGACCAGGGGGTAAAGGGAAGGGAAGGGATAGAAACTGGCTCTCTCATTTCCTTGTCAAGTTACCTAAACACTAAGTCAGTGAATCTCAACCAAGGGACTGTAGCACCCTGGGGTACCTTGAGATCCTTTCAAGGGTGTCATGGGGTGCCACACAGTGTTAACAGTATCAGGCGTGCAAACATGATTCACAAGATGAATCCAGAGATTTCAAATAGAAAGCCATACTTGTGATCTTTCTGAGTTCTCTGCAACACCAGGACAAAACAATCCCATGCACGGGGACAGGCTGGGGGGGTGACTGGCTGGGCAGAAGCTCTGCAGAAAAGGACCTGGGGGTGACAATGGGAAAGAAGCTGAATATGGGCCAACAGTGTGCCCTTGTTGCCAAGAAGGCTAATGGCACACTGGGCTGCACTGGTAGGAGTGTTGTCAACAGATCAAGAGAAGTGATTCTTCCCCTCTATTCAGCACTGGGGAGGCCACATCTGAAGTCCTGTGTCCAGTTTTGGGGCCCCCACTACAGAAAGGATGTGGACAAACTGGAGAGAGTCCAGTGGAGTCTGAAGTTTGCTTATCTGTCTGGGATCATTTGACCTCCTCTGACTTCCTGCCCCTGGGGCAGGGGGCTGGACCCAGTGATCTTGCAAGATCCCTTCCAGCCCTAATGTCTATGAAATCTATGAAGGGCAACTAAGATGGTTTAGGGGCTGGAGGACATGACTTCTGAGAAGAGGCTGAGGGAACAGGGCTTATTTAGTCTGGAGAAGAGAAGACTGAGAGGGGAATGAATAATAGCCTTCAGCTGCCTGAAGTGGGGTTTGAAAGAGGATGGAGCTAGACCAGGCGTGGGCAAAATATGGCCCATGGGATGGATCCAGTCTACAGAGTGATTTTGCCTGGTCCATGGTGGGACCCACAGCCACGGCACTTGGCACTGGGGCATCTCCATCCCATGCCAGCATGCAGCTCACCCTGGGATGCCTGTGCAGTGGCAGCAGCCCCCAACCCTGCCAGCTCAGCATGGGACATAGCGGAGTGGCACAGGGACAGCAGCAGTGGTGGAAGCCCTGATGAGGATGCTGTGTCTGGGGCCGGGGTCTGGTCCCCATGGAGACTGTGTATGGCCAGGTGTGGAGCGGTGTCCCACTGTGCCACTGCACCCACTGCTCTGGTTCATGCCACGATGTCCCATGCTGAAGCTGGAGGCCTGGGTGCTGCCACTGCCATGCAGGCATCCCATGGCCAGCTGTGGAGTGGCATGGGACAAGAGTGTCCCAGTACCACCCACCTCTCCTGGTCCCAGCCTGGTCCTGGCCACTGCAAGTACATGGCGGGGCATGGAGTTGCCGCTGGGTCCACCCCCCTCAGTCCTCTGCCTGGGAGCTGCATGGCCCAGGCCAGGAAGAGGATGGCCAAGGGGAAGGGGAAGGGAGGCTAAGTTCTCCCTACTTGGTGGATTCGGCAGTGACACGTAGCTGTCCCCTGCCACTGCCTCCCCTCCTCGGCCTCCCAAGCCTTAGCCTCCTGAGCCCCCTATGTGGGGCTCACAGTCCTCCTCTCCCCCTTGTGGATGCTGGAGCCCCCCCAGAGGCTTCCAGCTCTTCCCTGGCTCCGCACCCTAAGACCCTGGCCCTAGACACAGCTCCAGGGAGCTGCATGGACATGGGGTGCACATGAACAGGTAGCTGCATCTGGGGTGGGGGCAGATCTGCCAGGGCCAGGTCTTGCCCATGAAACCTGTGCCCATCGCAAGGGTGGTCAGGCAGTGGATTGTGGCTCTGACCTGGTCCCAGCGCCATGCTGTCACTGTCCTGCAATCCTGGCCTCACCCACCCGTCCCACCCCCCGACACTGCTGCCCAGGACCCCATCCCACATGGGGAGTTTCGGTGACTTGTTGCAGGGGAGGACGGGTGCTGCCCCAGCTCGTAACAGCTCCCCAAAACAGCCCTTGCACCCAAATAATTGCCCACCCCTGAGCTAAACTGTTTTCAATGGGGGCAGATGACAGAAAAAGGAGCAATGGTCTCAAACTGCAGCGAGGGAAGTTGAAATTAGATATCAGGAAGCACTTTCTCATGAGGAGGGTAATAAAGCACTGGAACAAGTTACCCAGAGAGGTGGTGGTGGCTCCATCCGGGGAGGTTTTTAAAACCCAGGTAGACAAAGCCCTGGCTGGGATGATGTAGTTGGGGCTGGTCCTGCTTTAAGCAGGGGTTGGACTAGATGTGACCTCCTGAGGTCCCTTCCAACCCTCATTGTCTATGAACAGTGTAACGACTTTATTGTTTTTCTGATCAAAAAAGGATTGAAAACTAGGATCTGGCATTTTCTGATGGGTGTCTCAGGTCTATCTAAGGGCATCTTGAGTCTGAAAAGGTCGAGAGACACTGCATGAGGCTATTGGGCTAAAGCATGGAAGGATGCTCCTTCTTGCTGTTTTTTTAAGACTTCTGCTCAGGTACACCCATACGTAGCCAGCTTGCGCCCTGCTGCACATGCTCACTAGCCGTCCACAATGCACGAGTAACGGAATCGCATACTGTGCACACGTGACAAAAATGCTGGAAAATGGCCATTTGGGGCTGTAAAATTAAACAGAATTGCACATAGTCAGTCACTGGCACAGGATGGGTTAGACTTTTCCGGCCCCAGTCCTGAGCCTGCTGCTATATCGTGACTCTTTCTTAATAAATAGCATCTCTGTCCTGAGTTTGTACACACACTTGCAGTCTGCTTATTGTAAGCACAACCATCATGACTGACACTTAGACAAAAGCAAACCCCATTTGGAGTTGCAAGGTATGTCAAGCCTGGGTCGTTTTTTTCCCCGTGTAACTCTTTGGGCTGTTTTCAACATTTTAGTAGGCGCTTATACAGAGACTAGCACGATGGGACCCTGATTAGTGACCCAAATCCTGAGGCTCTGCTGGGGCACAAACGAGCCATAAATCAGCATTCAGTCCGTGGAGCCATACTGAGGTAGACAGATTTCAGGGAACAGGGAATCAGGGCCAGAAACACTAACTGAGTGTGTATGCCACCCATGTCTATTTTGGAGACAACTGGAGATAACCATTTAAATAGCTTTGTTCCTTTGCCTGGGTTCAGACCTGATGAAAAATGTCTTGCATTTGAAAGCTTGTCTAACTCCATGCCAACCATGCAGTTGGTCCAATAAAAGATACAACCCTAAGAAATCCTTGCCTACTGTAACCATCCTTGTTCCTCTTATATTAAAATAGCATAGAAGAAATAGAGTTAAAAAAGTGAGATCATGGGTAGACAATTATGCCCTTGCTAAAATATAATAGCTACACTGACAGGAAATGCCTATTATGCCTTTTGTCTCAAAATCACAGCTGACGCTTTACTTTGAATTATTACTTGCATCTGCAGAAAGCATTTTTGAATCTCTTCATTCCTTGGCATGGTCAAGCCTAAAGGGCAGACTCTTTTCCTGTAGTTTTGTGGGTGCTGATTGGAGGGGGCCTCGTGACAGGAGTTCATCAAGTCAAAAATGCCTACTTGTACAAGGGTGTAGGTTGTAGCCGTGTTGGTCTAAGGATATAGGCAGACAAGGTTCTTTGGGTGAATCTGGTATATTTTACTAGATGAACTTAAATAGTTGGAAAAAAAAAATGAGCAAGCTTTCGGGTTCAAAAACCCTTCGTCAGGCTGAGGAACAATGCTTTTTATAGTCAGAAATGCTGCAAGAGAAGAAATTCAAAGAGCAGCAGACCTCTGCAAAAAGGAGTTGTGCCTTATTCATTCTGCCCATTTCAATTAAGGGGTTAAACCACCTATTTTCTAAGAGGAAGATGAACCCTATGCATGCATCGCAGCATGCACTCGTGTGTGTGTGAAGTAGATAAGTGTCAGGTTTGTTATACACAGATGTTCCTTTGATTTTCTCCATTGAGGAGCCTGTGTTTATGGCGTGCGAATCAGCTGGGGCTTCCCCCTGCCCTGACTCTCTCAGTCTCATAGGAAAGCATCTCCCAAACTGAGATGCAGATCATTTCTGACAGCTCATACGGAAATGCAGGTTCTGGCTGCATTCAGGTGCACTTGCAAAATGACAGGTTTCATTCCTGCCATTAGGAGTTGCAAGGTAGGGCTGTGTACAGAACTGACTGTGCTGTGCAAAGGTTCATGTTGTGCAAACCAGGGAGTCACCCGCCGAGGCTGAAAAATAGTGGTGAAATGCTATATTTCATTTAGAGTTTTCTCTCTCACATTCTTGATGGTTTCATTCTCTTGGGACACCGGCTCTTGAATTATGATACTGAGCACAGCCCTAAAGAAAAAAAAAGATTGTGAGTAGCTAATTAAGTTATACACATAATTAAGCCACACCTAGGACAGAACAATCCCAGGCACCGGTACAGACTGGGGGCTGACTGCCTGGGCAGCAGCTCTGCAGAAAAGGACCTGGTGGTGATAGTGGACAATAAGCTGAATATGAGCCAGCAGCGTGCCGGACTGTTCTCAGCGGTGGCACATGACAGAACAAGGAGCAACGAGCTCCAGTTGCAGCAAGGGAAGTTTAGATTAGATATTAGGAAGGATATTCTCACTAGGAGAGCGGTGAAGCACTGCAACAGGCTCCTCAGAGAGGTGGTAGAAACTCCATCCTCGGAGGTTTTCAAGACCCGGGTAGACAAAGCTTTGGCCGGGATGATCTATTTGGGGATGGTCCTGCTTGGAGCAGGGGGCTGGACTAGATGTGACCTCTGGATGTCCCTTCCAACCCTCATTTTCTATGATTCTATGATACACTACGGTTGGTCAAAATTTATACATTTAAACTATTTTAAATGTGGAAAACTGGGGTTCCAGTGAATCAAAATCATACGCAAGATGTATGATTCGGGCTGCCAGGCTCTGTAATGGGCTCCCAAGGGAGGTGGTGCTCTCCCCTACCTTGGGGGTCTTGAAGAGGAGGTTGGATAGATACCTGGCTGGGGTATTATGATACCAGCACTCATTCCTGCCCAGGGTAGAGGGTCAAACTTGATGATCTGTTCAGGTCCCTTCTGACCCTAGAAAGTATGAAACTACTATGTTTCTGTTGGTTTCCAGCTGAAAGCCTAAACACTTTTTAGCCCAAAAAACTAAAATTTGTGAGTCTGGACTGGAAACTTTTAATTTTGGTGATGAAAATCTACATGTTCCAAGGAAATGTTCACCTCTCTGGAGACACGTGTGATATTCTCACCGGTCATTCAGATGAAGGGCTGGACAAACTGTCCTGCTTGCCAACACGTCACGGTCCCAGAGCTCTATGAATACCGGCAAACAACATTTGTCTCACTCGGCCTTGGTGTCTCAAGTCTGCAACGGCGCTGAGATCCCAGCTGGCTTGCAGTGACGAGAAGCCTTTTCCTGCTCTTTGCTGTTGCTTTCTTCCTCTTTCAGGCTGCTCCAGGTGAGGCATAACACTTTGAGATTATTAAAGACGAGGCAGTTCAAATGCAAACACCTACGCTGCCAACCTGGGAGGTGGGAACTAGTTACTCTTAAGCTTCCTGTCTGGCTTCACCTCTGTAGGGAGGGGAACAAATTCTACCTTGCTCATATTGCCTTTTGTGCATCTTAATATAATGTCCTCTCAATTCCAGGAGCATGAAAAGGAGCCTAAAATTCAGTCAGACTAATTGCACAAGCAAACCAAACACACTTCCTCACTGTTAGGCGTGCCATCAGGTATCTAACTAGCAAATCTGTATCCATGGGCAGATGTAGGATTTTGAAAAGGGGTTGCAGGTGGTGTGGTGCATCATCCCATATAACACAGCACATGTCTTTATCCAGCTAAAAAGAAACTACAAGCTGTACTAATATGCTAAGGGCCTAGGGCTGTAGTATTGAATGTAATGTTTAAGCAAGGTCAAATATAACTTCCTTTAATGAGTTAAAAACAGTCTGCAGGGTTGCAGAAGAGGAGGTACATTACCAGGAGCAGCTAACAGACTGCAGAAGAAAGGCCATCTTGATTCATGGAACATCAAGACCATTAAAAAGGAGAGAGGGTCATTAACACCTGTGAAATAAGGAGTTTAGAAGGGATCAGGTAGATTTTAATGAGCCATGCATTCAATTGATGCTCTCCTTGCTGCCACTGCCAGGCAGTTTTAAACTTTGGGTGGAGAAGGCATCAAAGGGGGAGGCAACTGTACCAGTGCACCCCCAATGGATCCACCCCAGTCTGTGCCCATGTGCTGACATGGGATACACTTGCACTACCGTCAGTGCCGTGTTGCACATCCATCTCTGAGCTAGCTGACATGGGTCTAAGGGGCAGCAGTTTAGCCATGGCACCATGGAGGTTCACACAGGTTGAAAAACCCACTTGAGCAGCAGCTCAGCTACCAGTGCCCACAAAACTTAGTTTCAAGCAAGCGTGGATATGCCTGCACCGCACTGCAGTCAAAGAAGTGACTTATAGTGTGGACACAGTCATGGCCATTTGTTTCCTCGGGTCTCAGTTAGGTGCTGGGGGTTGTCCCTCAGCCAGCAGGTCTGTTTGACCGCTCCTTTTTTCTGTCATTGAGAAAAGTGCAAATGCATTTTGTGCCCATCCTTCCTCAGATACAGAAATGCTGGAGAGAAGACATACAGCGGGCAAAGCAAATTCACAGTGAGATAATTGTCCTGGTCAAGCCAAGCGTGTCTGTGCTCAGCTTTCAGTAAACACCAATTAACAGTCACCTAAAGGAATAGCTTGCATTTTGCTGGAGTGCGTGTGTATGAACAAATGGTCTGACCTCATTTTTGTCCCACCTGCAGGGTCTGCTGAAGAGGAAGCGATCCCCTCCTGTAGGTTTTCCAGAGGTTACTGCATATGGAACTGGGAGCGCTGTCGTTCTGGGCATTTTCTTGTTGCACCGTGTCCTTTCAGGAAGAGATGCTGCAAAAGCTAGAGCTTGCATTGAGCTGTGCTAGGGGGATCCTTGGACCATCCAGAAAAAATGCTCCCCCCTTTCATATCAATACAGGCAAACGGTTCCACCAGAAGTGCTTAAGACGCTTCCTTGGAAAGGGATAAGCAGGAGGAGTGTGTGTTAGGAGAAAAGGTTATTTGACTCTTCTCGACAGCGACATTTCAAACGCTGAGTGAGTGAAGGACGCAATTAGTAGGTCCAACAGTCCATCTAGCACAGTATGCAGTCTCTGCCAGTGGCAGGAGTGGATGCTACACAGGGAGAGCACTGGTCTGGATAACTCTAGAGCAGTGGCTTTCAACCTGTGGGCTGCATGCAGCCCAATCAGGACAGTGTTGCAGCCCACGTGACATCTTGTTAAAACACTTTTTAGATGGATGCACAGAAAGTAAGTGGTGTGGGTACAACCCACATAGCACATTGAGAGCTGCAAGTGTGGCAAATAGGTTGAGAACCACTACACCAGGGTGACCTATCCCTTATTTAATACCCTCCCTGGCACCCACCATTTATCATGTTACAAATGCCAGAGGAAGCATCCCAACAGTTCATTGCATGGAAAGAGGATGGGGAGTTTAGGCCAATCGCAGACTCCATCATCCACGCCACGAGGATGTAAATAACTGATCTCAGCCCTGCTAATGGAGACTAAAGTTCGTCCTGCTGATACCACTGTTCAGGATACCAACAACCACATTTAAAAAACTGTGCACATGATGGGGCAGGGGAGAAGAAGGGAGTGAAGGAGGGTGAGATTTGTATAGGGCAGCCTCCATATGGACCCAACGGCAGCCCCCAGCTTCGGGTCTTCCCCTTTGTATTTGAGAACAGCGAGTTGGAGTCAGCGACTTGCTACTGTGGAAAGAGATGCATTTTCTTTTATGTAAATACCGGGCTCAAGGAAAGTTGGGGAGCGAAAGTGTCAGGGAAGACTAGTGGATTGGCTACCTCCCTCTTGTGATGGCTGTTTTCATAATTTACAGATGCCAACTTGAGCCCCCGGGTTTGGGAACCGTGTTTCAGGTAACACGGAGTACAACGAGCAATGAAATGTCATCTCCACAACAAAATATTACGTCCCACAGTGTTACACAGCACAGAGCTGTAGACCAGTACAGAAAGCCCTATCTCCAAGTGTATAATGCTGTCCAAAGAGTCCTCTGCAATGAGAGAAAAAAACAGGACTGGGTTGACTGTAATATTTGCACAGTGTACAAGAGAAGGGAACTGGTTGACTTTAGGTTTAGGGAGTGACCTGGATTGACAGCAATGTGGACAGTTAATAATAATATACTTTAATAGCTCTCCAGCATTGCAAATTCCAAGCATTCAAAAGAATACTTAAAACTCCCAGATTTTTTGCTTAGTTTTGTTCTCTGGGGTGTTAAGCTCCTAGAGGGGTCTTATTTTCAGAGAGCTTCTCTTAGCAAAAATACAGGTGATATTTCAAAATGAGAGCTAGCAGATTCTCATATAAATCACCTGACTCCAGGAGCAGGGGTTTTCAAAAGAATGCCAAGTACTGCAAATCTCATCATGAGATCATGAGTTGCAATCACAAACTGCACAGAAATACTTTTCTTTGATGTTTTCCAGCCAGTTACAGCATATAAATATCCAGAAAGAAACAGGGATGTCTTTACAGGTATTTTTCTCATTACAGTAAAAACAGTTCCCATTGCTGTTGATCCCTGTCACTCCCTAAACCTAAAGTAAACCAGTTCCCTTCTCTTGTACACTGTGCAAATGTTGTGATCAACCCATTGTACAAGTGCATTATGCAAGTGTTATTGGGCCATTACAAGCCACCCACTCCTGGGTCTCGCGCTCAGATGCATACCTACACACACACACACACACACACACACATCGAATCCACCATCTCAGTGCCTGATCTGGAACATCTGAGATGAAAACCGTTGAATGTGAAAGATCACAGAATCAGACCTGTGTAGTCTCTGTTGTTCCTGACACTTCCAGGAAGACAAATTTCACATCAGTGGGAATTGCTTACATCAGATCCTGAAGCCTTTGACACCCATGGCAAGATTCCCCTTGAATGGTAAGACCACAGGGCAGAAGGTGAGCCCCAGCGGGGAGCAGCGACCCCGACAATCTACCGAGCTGGACCGATCAATACAGTCATTGATCCATCCCACAGCACAGGCTGTTCACTCCTTAACACCTTGCCATTCTGCTCCACCCGCCTTGGCTCTATACAACGTTTTCTTGCACAGGACACATTTGTCACTGCAACCTTAACCCACTCCTCATTCTCCATTGGAAACTGGTTGATGTCTGTAGCAGGTTCAGAGATTTTGGCTTAGTTCAAGTCTTTAAACACAGTTCATAACGGGGTGGCTCGCAGTCCTGGTGTTTCCCCCAGATCCCAAGAAGGTGCTGCCACCTCCTACCACAGGGCAATCTCTCTTCTCGTTTGAGTCCCCTCTCTCCGTCTAGGGGCTGCTGCCTCCAGCCTTGCAGCTCTAGGCCTTGGGAGATCCCTGGCCTGGTGCTGCCACTGCCAGCCAAGCATCCTCCCCATCCCAGTCTTCTTTCTCTCTCTGGGAGTCTCTCCGCTTCAGACTGCCTGCCTCTAGCTGACTTCCTTGGCAGCCTTTTAGCTTCCAGTGCCACAGCTAATTATCCGAGGCAGGTGGCTCAGTCTGTGGACAAGGCTATAATCAGCTACAATGCCTGCAGCTGGGCTGTAGTCTCTGCTAGCCTGCCAGGGGCTACAGCCTGAGCTGTGCAGCCTGGTGCAAGCCTCTGCCAACCAGTCTGCTACGATGACCTTGTAACCCAGAGCAATCTCTCATGGTCCAAGGCAGACTTTCTGTTCTTCACTTCCATCTGCATGGGACCCTCCCCAGCAAGAAGATGCATTACAGGTTAGCACCCCATTGAGACTAAGTCTAAGGACAGAAGGAGTAACAGACATCTCCTTTGCTCAGGCTGTTACACTTTCAGTGACTTCAGTGGCCTGGCCCCAGTGAGATGTAAAGCACAGTCCTGCCCATCAGGTATACAACAGTACTGAGTGCTGCAAGCAAGGCTGCTTGGAGTTAAGAAACCTAGAGAGGAACATTGATGAGCAGCGGATGTCATGTAGGGGCTTCGCTCAATTGTTCACCCTGCTTGTGACTGTCCAGTGCCTTGCAAGGCATGGAAAATATCAAGAAGAACATGTGCAGTAGGCTGCATGCTGGCTGGGGCAGGTACGCAGCTCTATGCACACATGCAATGGGCTAGTATACTATGGATGCAATTTATACATGGAACAGAATTGCCTGCTCTGTGTGTGCACCAAAAGCAGTTGTTAATATAGCTGGAAAAATTGTGCAAAACCCTGCATTTTGGATGGAAGAATCAAGTGGAAAAAAAAAAAAAAAAAAGCTGGGGAGCAAGCAGAGAAACTGCAGTACTGCAGAAAAGGACCTGAAGTTTCAAGTGGACTGTGACCTGAATATAAAAATCATAGAAAATGAGGGTTGGAAGGGACCTCAGGAGGTCACATCTAGTCCAACCCCCTGCTCAAAGCAGGGCCAGCCCCAACTACATCATCCCAGACAAGGCTTTGTCTAGCTGGGTCTTAACTGCCATGATGATGCCACCATCTCTCTGGGTAGCCTGATCCAATGCTTTACTACCCTCATAGATAGAAAGTTTTTTTCCTAATATATCACTTAAACTTCCCTTGCTGCAACTTGAGAACATTTTTCCTAGTTCTGTTATCTGTCCCCACTGAGAACAGTCCAGCTCCATCCTCCTTGGATCCCCCCTTCAGGGAGTTGGAGGCTGCTATTAAATCCCTTCTTAGTCTTCTCTTCTGCAGACTAAATAAGTCCAATTCCCCCAGCCTCTCCTCACAAATCATGTGCCCCAGCCCCCAAACCATTTTCATTGCTTTCTGCTGGACTTGCTCCAGTTTGTCCACATCCTTTCTGGATGGGGGACAACTGGGTAGTACTCCAGATGTGGCCTCACCAATGCCAAAGAGAGGGGAAGAATCACTTCTCTTGATCTGCTGACAACATTCCTACCAATGCAGCCCAGGATGCAGTTAGCCTTCTTGGCAACTAGTGCACACTGCTGGCTCATATTCAGCTTATTGTCCACTGTCACCCCCAGGTCCTTTTCTGCAGAGCTGCTGCCCAGCCAGTCAGTCCCCGGGGCCCAGCCAGTCTGTATCCATGACTGGGATTGTTCCGTCCTAAGTGCAAGATTTTGCACGTGTCCTTATTGAACTTCATGAGATTATTTTGGTCCAATCCTCCAGTTTGTTGAGGTCTCTCTGAATCTCAGTCCCACCCCGCAGAGTATCTGCTAGTCTTCCCAACTTGGTGTCATCTACAGACTTGCTGAAGGTGCACTGTGTGCCATCTTCCAGGTCGGTGATGACAAAAACTGACCCCAGGACTGACCCTTAGGGCACTCTACTTAATACTGGCTGCCAACTAGACATCAAGACATTGATTATTACCCTCTAAGCCCAACAAACCAGGCAGTTTATATCCAACCCAGCCAATTTTCTATGAGTCAAGACAGTACTATTGTTGCAAGAAAAATGCCAATAGTGTATTTACACGCTAGTAGGAGTGTAAGCCAAAGAAAATGGGTTGGGTTTTTTTTTTTTTTTTTTTCATAGATTAATAGAATCTACTCTCTGCTAGTTTGCACCCTGGTAAATAGCGCACCTCCAATTCCCTGTTGTCCTCCCTTGATAAACTTATAGGCGGCTACAAGGTCTCTCCTTAGACGTTTCTTATGAAAGCTAAAGAGATCCAGATGCCTCAACCTCCCCTCGTAGGGTCTTTCACAGAGGCCACTGATCATGCAAGTGGCCCTCCTCTGGACCCTTTCCAGGTTCTCTGTGTCCCTCTTGAAGTGCGGCACCCAGAACTGGACACCGTACTCCAACTGTGGCCTGACCAATGTCGCATAGAGGGGGCCAACTGCGGCCCCCTTGATCTGTTGGTCATGCATCTGCTAATGCATGACAAGGTGCGATTGGCTTTGTTGATGGCCCCATTGCACTGCTGGCTCATGTTCATCCTGGAGTCAACTATGACTCCAAGATCCCTCTCAGCCACTGAACTGCTGAAGAGGTCACCCCCCAACCTATAGGTGTGCTGGGGATTCCTCCTTCCTAGGTGGAGTACCTCGCATTTGTCTTTGTTGAATTGCATCCTATTTTATTCTGCCCAGTGATCCAACCTATCCAGATTGGCCTGTATTTGCTCCCTGCCCTCTGGTGTGTTAACTTTGCCCCATAACTTGGTATCATTTGCAAACTTGGAGAGGGTGCTCTTCACACCCTAGTCCAAATCGCTGATGAAAACATTAAATAACACCAGTCCAAGGACTGAACCCTGCGGGACCCCACTGCCCACCTCATTCCAGGCCAAGAACGACCCATCCACCACCACTCTCCGAGTGCAGTCCCAAAGCCAGTTGACCACCCACCTGACTGTGTAGGCGTCCACTCCACAGGCCATTAGCTTCCCTACGAGAATAGGATGCGAAACTGTGTTGAAGGCCTTCTTAAAATCCAGGTAGATGACATCGGCCTCAGCTCCTGTATCGAGGCAGTGTGTGACCTGGTCATAAAAGGCTATAAGGTTTGTCAGGCAGGATCTATCTGTGATGAACCTGTGCTGGTTTCCTTCCTGCATCATTTCCCCTACTGGGCCTTCACAAATGCGCTCCTTAATGATTTTTTTTTTTCAGTATTTTCCCAAGCATAGAGGTAAGACTGACTGGCCTAAAGTTACCCAGCTCAACCCTTCTCAAAAATGGGCACCACATTGGCCCTTTTCCAGTCCTCAGGGACCTGGCTGGAGCACCATGAGTACTCAGACAGCTGTGGCAGTGGCCAGCTATGACATTGGCCAATTCCTTCAGCACCCGTGGATGGAAGCCATCCGGGCCCACCGACTTGTACCTATCCAGCCCTTCCAAGTGCTCCTTAACTAAGTCAGCGCTAATTGGTGGTCTGGTGCCTTTTGGATATCCGTCTATCCTCAAGGTGGGGGAATTGTCTTGGCCCATACTTAGGAATACTGAAGCAAAGAACTCATTGAAGAGCGCTGCCTTTTTCCTGGTGTCAGCCACCAACTGTCCTCATTTGTCCTGCAGGGACCCTATGTTACTCTGCACCTTCCTTTTGCTTGCTATGTATCTGTAGAAGGACTTTTTATTGTCCTGAATTATTGTAGCCAACCTAAGCTCCAGTCTTGCCTTGGCCTGCCTGATTCCCTGCAATAGCACGCCAGGGAGGTATATTCCTCCTTGGTGGCTGCCTCCCACTTCCACTGCCTATACATCTCTTTCTTTGCCCCCAGTCTTTTCTGGAGTTCCCTTTTCTGCCAAGGGGGCTTTTTTATCCCCTAACCCCCTTTCCTGCATAAGGGGATAGGCTCCTTTTGTGCCACAAGGATCACGCCCTTGTGAAACCCCCAACCCTTCTGGACCCCCATTTGCTCGATGCTCTTGAGTTCAGGCACCTCACTAACTAGCCTTCTAAGTTTACTAAAGTTGGCTCTTCTGAAGTCTAACACGTTAGCCTCACTGGATACTTTTCCCACCCTTCGCTGGATAGTGAACTCTACCAAGTGATGGTCACTATCTCCCAGGTTACTGTGTACTCACAGATTCCCCGTGAGATCATCCCCTGTTGCTAGGACCAGGTCTAGCAAGGCGCTACCCCTGGTGGGACTGGACACCACCTGGGTTAGGTGGAGGTCCTGCATGCAGTTTAACAACTTATGTGAGTAGTTTGATTTGGCCATCTGCTCCTCCCAGCAGATGTCCAGGTCATTTTTATCCCCCATGACCACCACCTCCCTCACCTCAATGGCTTCTGAGCGCTGCTTGGAGAATACCTCGTCTAACTCATCATCCTGATGAGGAGGTCTGTAGTTGATCCCCACTACCAAGTACTTTTCCCCTGGCCCACCCTGTATCCTGACCCACAATTCCTTAGTATTCTCCTCCTCTATCCCCGCCTTGATGATGGAAGATGTGTACTGCTCCCTAACACAGAGAGCTACACCCCCGCCTTTTCCCCCCACTCTGTCTCACGTATACAACCTGAACCCCTCAATGCCCACCACCCAGCTGTGAGTACAATCCCACCATGTTTCCGTTAAGCTGACTAGGGCATACTGTGTGATAGGAAATAAGAGAGTGTTAGCTCCTCCTGCTTATTCCCCACACTCCTGGTGTTTGTGTAAAGACATTTTAGCCTCCCAATGGTTGCTCTTGGTGCCCCTTTGCCTTGATGGTTAGTGTGCCCCTTAGTGCTTACCTGGTTTGGTCCTGTGCTTTGTTTGTGGCTCACAACCCTGGCTTCTCATCGACCACCAGTTCCCCGTCCCCCATCGAACCTAGTTTAAAGCTCTTCAGAGGAGATCAGCCAACCTGAGGGAGAACAGATGCTTACCTCTAGGAGGGAGATGAAGATCATCCCTTCCCAGGAAGCCTCATCCCTGGAAGTGCTGATCATGGTTGTAGAATCCGAATCCCTTCTGAAGACACCATCTCTGGAGTCACTGGTTGACTACCCCGACGCAGGCATCCTGGCACCTCCAGCTGCTGCCAGCTGGAAGGATGGAGGAGAATACCACCTGTGCCCCAGAATTCGTGAGCCCAACCCCCAGCTCCTGGAAGTCCTTCATGATGCTGTCTGGACTACTCCCAGCTGCATCATTTGTGCCCACATGGACAAGGACCATGGGGTAGTTGTCGCAGAGCTTGATGAGATCAGGAATATTTTTGGTGATGTTGCTGATCTTAGCTCCAGGCATTCAGGAGACCTCTCTTGCCATAGGATTTGATCAGCAGATCAACCCCTCTGTGCCTCTCAGGATTGAATTGCTCACCACAATAACCTGGTGTTTCTTTTTTTGCCTGGGCAATGGTCCCCCAACCTGCCCAATGGGGGTTGCAGGGACCACCTCCTCTGCATCCTCTTCTGCTGCCTTCTCCACTAAGGCTGCCAGGGCCCCCATATGTGTTCCCCAGATGCAATGGGGAAGAAGATGCCAGCTCCTGCTGCCTGGGTCCAGAGGTGACAGTCTTCCACTCCTCCGCTGCAGATTCCTCTCATGGGGTTTCACCAGTCTACTCTACTCTCACTGGTTCTTCCAGTCTACTCAGCACTAGTTAAGCCTCTTCTGAAGGCTGTGTCTTGTTCTGGGCACTGTAATGGACAGCCCAGCAGAGAGCAACAAACATGATTAGAGGTCTGAAAAACATGGGATGTGAGGAAAAGTTAGAAAAACTGGGATTATTTAGTCTGCCTTTGAAAACAAAGAGTTGCTATACAGAGGATGGAAAGCACTGCTTCTCTGCATCCCCAGGAGACAGGACAAGAAATAATGAATGTAAAAGGCAGTAGAAAAGATTTAGAAAGCACTTATTAACTTTGGGAGTCTGTAAAAACTGGGCCAGATTATGGGATCTCCTTCCCCGATGGCTTTGCTTGGGATGGGTGACAGACATAAACCTGGCCTGAGCAGGAGGTTGGATCAAATGGCCTTTCAAGATCCCCTCCCAGCCCTACTTTTGTAATATTTTGTGATTCAGCATTGCCATTTTAAGCTCCCATGCACCCACAGGGAGCAGTGACGAGCCTATGCTCCATTGCAGTGTACACACAAGTCAACCCAACTCCTAAAGACAAGAGGGGCCCAGTTTTCCAGAGCACGCCTAGTGCATGCAATGCACAGTAGACACGCATGAGGCTCAGTCACAAGAGCCAGCTCCCCTCAGGGAAGCAGAAGACCAGGGTGTTAGGCTGGATGCAGATCCAGAGCATTGGGGAAGCAGAAACAACACCCAGTAACATAAGGAGGAAGAGGGATGCAGTGATGGCATTGCAGTCTAGGCCAGGGAGCCATCTCTGTCCAGCAAAATGCTGTGAATCAGGAGGCTCTAAACTGTGGTTTGTAGGCAGCACATTCTCCATGACAGGCTCTGATGTTGCCCATGGCTATTAGGAAGTAATATTTACTTTGTTGTTCTGCCCATGGTCCAGCAAAGCTTAGAGAGCAGTGCTTTAAAACTGCCAGTGTTTGCTAAAGCATCTGTGCCATAGTACCCTTCAGTAAAGTTGTACCCTCCAGTTGTTCTATCTCCTTTGGCTTCTCTCTGAAGTAACCACCTGTTGCACCAGGAGACTTGATGAAGCACATCGTGCTCCTCGTGCATGGTCTCCTTGACCAGACAGAGAAGTCCCCTGCTCTCACCTGTGATACCTCGGGTGATTGTTCAGGGCAAGTGATGCGTGTAGCTATTTGCAGGAGGCCCCAACCTCTGGCTAATGGGCAACAAGTTTGCCACAAGTCTCTGATGTCACTCAGGGCCATTAGGAAGTTAAATTTTCTGTCAATTTGCCCGTGAGCCTGCAAAAGTTGGTGAGCATTGCGGCCTTCTATTGTTTTATCCTCTTTGGCTTCTTTCTGAAGTAACCACCTGTTCCATGAAAAGGATGCCTGAAGCACACAGCAAGCCTAGCATGCAGTCTCCTTGACCAGACAGACAGGAATTATTACCTCCTGCTCTCACCCGTGATACCCCAGGAGATTGTTCAAGGGAAATGATGTGTGTATTTGTTTGCAGAAATTTCTAGCTACAGATGGCATCTGGTGCCTCAAGCATCCCAGAAGCCATCACTGCCCAGACCTGAAAGGTCTATAAATAGGCAACTGCTGTTCAGTACTCAGTGGTGGCAGTCTCACCTTGACTTGGTGCCTCATTTCTGCAGTGACGGAGAGATCCCAGCCTACCTTCTGCCATGAAAGTGATCATCGCTTGCTGGAATTCATCATCCAGTGCAGGGCAACAAGGGCCTGCAGCAAGGTAGTAGCCCTAGACTTCAAGAGGACCAACTTCAACAAGTTGAGGAGATTGGTGGGAGAGGCGCTGGGGTTCTCGAGGGCAGGGGAACTCAGTGCCCAAGATGAGTGGTCATTCCTTAAGGAGACGATACTCAGGGCCCAAGGGTTGATGATCCCAACAAGAAGCAAGGGGGACAAGAGTGCCCAAAAGGCCCTCCTGGCTCACCAAAGACGTCCAGGAATGCCTGGTTGCCAAAAAGACGGCGTACACCCGGTGGAAGTGGGGGGGGGGGCTATCTCCAAAGAGGAGTATACTTCCACTGCTCGGACCTGTAGGGGGGCTGTTAGGAAAGCTAAAGCGGACATAGAGCTAGAATTAGCATCCAAGATCAAAGATAATAAAGAGTCCTTTTTCAAATATATAGGGAGGATGAAGAAGGCACCGGGAAACGTGGGGCCCCTGCAAGATACTCTGGGCAATCTGGTGGTTGCGCCAGAGGAGAAGGCAGACCTCTTTAACAAATTCTTCACCTCCATTTTCTTGTGCAGGGACCGGGACTCCCCACACCGTGATTCAAGACAGACTCAAGGGGAACGCCTCCAGACCTAAGGTTGAGGAGGACCGGGTTAGAGTGCTTCTGGAGGGGCTGGACGTGTTCAAGTCAGCAGGTCCAGATGCTCTACACCCCAGGGTGTTGAGGGAGCTAGCAGGGTTTATTTCAGGGCCCTCAGCACGGCTTCATGAGTGCTCGTGGTGCTTGGGCCAGATGCCAGATGATTGGAAGATAGCCAATGTGGACCCCATCTATAAAAAAGGGAGGAGGGAGGACCCAGGCAACTATAGACCCGTCAGTCTTCCCTCAATCCTGGGGAAACTCTTTGAGAAGATCATCAAGGAGCACATCTGTGATGGGCCGGCATTGGGGATGATGCTCAAGGGCAACCAGCATGGTTTCATTAGGGGCAGGTCACGTCAGACCAACCTGATTGCCTTTTACAATCAGGTCACAAAAGCGTTGGATGCAGGTGTCGCCGTGGATGCAGTCTTTCTGGACTTCAGCAAGGACTTTGACACTGTCTCCCACCCCATCCTCATTAAAAAAAAAAACAACTAGGAGACTGTGGCATTGATGCCTACACGGTCAGGTGGATTGTGAATTGGCTGAAGGGTCATACTCAGAGGGTGGTGGTGGATGGGTCATATTTGACCTGGGGGGAAGTGGGCAGCGGAGTACCCCAGGGCTCGGTCCTTGGGCCCACGCTGTTCAATTTCTTTATCAGTGATTTGGACGAGGGGGTGAAAAGCAACCTGTTCAAATTTGCTGATGATACCAAAATTTGGGGTGAGGTGGGCGCGTTAGTAGGCAGAGAAAGACTGCGGAAAGGCCTGGATAGGTTGCAAGGGTGGACTAACAAAAACAGGATGGTTTTCAATACAGACAAGTGCAGGGTGCTGCACTTGGGCAGTAGTAACCAGCAGCACACTTATAAGATGGGAAACTCCCACGTCTTGACAGAATTAGTATGTGAGCGGGAGACTGCCCATTATATTGGGTATGTTCGGGTCTCTGCCATGATGGTCTGACCCCTTTTTTTTCTCTAGCTAGACCTCTCCATCCAAACTCACCAAACAGGTTTAGACTCCAAGGCTCTAGCTCTTTCTTCCAGTGCCTGGAGGCTCTTGGCCCCCTTTCTGCTCTTTTCTAAGGCACAACTCCTCCTGACCAAGAGGCACATATGCCGGCCCCACAGGCAAAGGGGTCATAAGTTCAAATCCCGGGCATGACCCCACCTATTCAAACAATTGAAAAAAATACATTTGTAGCCCACACAGGTGCTCTAGGCCTCCCTGGCCTTCTTAAGATCATCCCAAAACAGTGCCCTTACTGGCACTCATACTCTTCGCAGCCCTCTCCCTCTCTGTGCCTCACTGGTGCTGGGATCTGGACCCCCAAAAGCTGCGCCATCACTGGCGCCGGGGTCTGGGCCCTCAAAAGTTGTGCCTTCACTGGCATTGGGGATCCCACTCCGGAGTGGGTCCCTAAAATGAGGCCTCCTCCAACCCCTAATAGCCTCTCCCAAACCACCGGTTTTCCATCACTGAAAGAAAACAAATAAACAGCTCTGTCCGTGGGCAATATCTGCCACCAAAAAAAATGGGAATAAAGGAAGTGGTACGTCAGCTTACGGTTGCAGGTTTGTGTTTCAGCTCCCCACCATTAGCTCCAGTCCTTGCTGCAGTGCGGCTGCCATCCCTCCAGGGCTTCTATAGCTCCCTTCTTCCTGGCTTTGGGCTTTCCACCAAGCCTCTCCCTGGAGCCCTGAGAAACACTCCTTCCCCCTTGGCTGCTGGCCTCTACTACCATTCAACCCAGGGTTTTTATAGTCCTGCCTCTTCCTGTCAGCTGACTACCTGTCCCAGTTCTGCAGTTAACCCCTTCCTCCCCAGCCCTCTGTGCCCAGAAGGTTCTGGCCTTGTAGGGGTGCACTTTCTTCCTCATGACAGGGTTAGGGTGCCCTGTCACAGGGACTCTTCACCACCAGGCTTTGTCCACACCTCCACTACCCCCTGTCCACACTTCCACTACAACAGGCTGAGCTCCTGGAATGGGCCTTGCTCTCTTTAAGGGGAAGCAACACACCCCTGAGTCCCAGGCTGTGAATAAACTCACCTTTCTCAAAGCAGACAGCACTTCCTGGCCAAGTGCAATCCAGCCCACAGAGTCCTACTGCTAGGATGCCCAGGCCAACCCATTAGCAGCATTGAAATCAGCCAGTAGGCCAGGTTGTTTCTCCTGGAAACTCTCAGTCCTGCCTGCCTTTGCTCCTCTCATTCCTGTCTGCGCTGCATCCAATGCCGGGGAAGATCGATGCTGCAGCTGGTCCCAGGTGGCAGAAGCAGCCTTCTCTCATCCGGCGTGCAGATCCAGGGGCCCAGTGGTGGGAGGTGGGGTGAGCCAGGGCTACACTCCACCTCCTGCTACCAGACTGAGCTCCGTGGGGCTGGCGAAGCCTCTTGGAGCACAGCCCTGGCTGTCCCCTGCCTCCTGCCACAGGGCTGTTTGGAACTTGAAACATTTCAAAACTTTCAAAATGTTTCAAGTGCCCTCATTTTGTTTTGAAGCTGTTCCGAAGCTTTTGGCTTTGTTTCAATTTAGCTGTTTCAAGCTCAAAATGCATCAAAACAGCTTCAAAACAATATACGCAGTGACATTTTGCACAGCCCTATTCACCATTATCCCAGAAGTATTACACAACACACTAAGCATAGACATATGGCAGAGTAATAACAGGTTGTTTCATATCATGCACATAGAAAGTGTGTTGGGGCAGGCCTGGCAAGACATATTTCATCCCAAGGCCTGTGCTTGAAATAGCTCTAAAATATATTAAAGTAACTTTGGTAGCAAAGTTAGTCATATAATAGGCTAGAGTCATAGCCATATCATTCACAGATAGGGAACCTTTGGGATTGTATAGGCTTATAAGAAATGGAGTGGATTATGCTTTCTGGGATAAACTCCTTGTAGACAGTGCCCAACTGTCTTGTAGACAAACCCTGCTGGTCCCTCACTCAGCCCCAAAGCCAACCCTGCTGGTGCCCCTCATTGACCCCACAACAGCCCCCCCTCCCCACTCATGCCTCTTGACCTCACCCACAGCCCCTACCCCCCAGCTCTGCTAGAGGGGCCCCAGGCCCCTGCAAGCCCCACTTACCTCAGGCTCCAGGAGTGAAGAGTGAAGCTAAGCTGAGCAGAGCTATGGCTGAGTGAAAGCCCCAGGCCTTGCCCTTCCCCTCTCCCCTTTCCCCTCCAGGAAGGGCTGGGGTTTCCAGCCCGGTTTGCAAACAGCTCTTGGAGGCTGGAGCTCAACCAGCCTTCAGAGCTATTTGCAAAAGCAGGGAATCCACAGGTTTCTCTGCTAAAAGGAGAAATTCATGTTTCCTCAGATAAAAAGGGGAGATCCATGGTTTTCTCTATTTTTCCATGGAAAATGGGAAACCAGGATACCTGCTAATGAGTGAGTGGCTTTGTAAAGACTATGAGTGGGGTTTTTTTGTGCAAAACAGAGATGGTGAGCATTGTGGTATATTTGCTTTGTGTATATGTTGCAAGGCAGAGAAACTTTTGGAAGTGTAAGTGTGCATTCCCATTGGTAACAGGGAGTGAGAAATGTCTTTGTTACCTCCCCTGCTCTCCAGGTAAAGTGTGGATCTTTTAGAAAGGAAAGTGTTAACAACTTGTTAAGGCAAGAAAAAGGGTGTCTATGAAAACTCGGTAACAACTATTAAGACTCTTACTGTAAGTGATAGGGTTAATTAAGAGAAGTACATGAAGGCATTTCTAATGTCTCGAGCAGATAAAGTTAAATGTGGCAGAATATAGGCATGTGTTTTGAATGAGGAATCAAACTTCCCCCATAAAGGCAGTGTAAATACTTACTAGAGGCTGAAACAGAATTACAACTTCTAGTAGATAATTTAAATTAGGAAATGATAGTACAGATGTTTAGTATATGTAACTCCCCAATTCTGATCTGTTTTGAGGGCAAACAAGGAAACCTGAAAACTAACACTAAACTTCAGAGCTTTGAATTCAGTAACAACTGTTGTAGCTCCCGGTATAGAAAAATACTCTGAAATTCCAGCAGCTATAGCAGGAGGGTAAAATAATTTTTAATATTTAATCTGTCTAATATAGTCTTTGATTATTTCCTTGGCACAAAAGCACTGATATAATTTTAAGTTAATAGTCATGAGAATAATAATATTTGTTTATCCAAATATGTGTGTATATTCAAGAAAAACACCCCGATAATTACAATAAAGTGTGCATTGCCACTGCACATGTCAGCATTGTAAATTTGTAAATATGAATAATATTTTACTGCAAGGAGTTTTCCTCGGCAGGTTTGTGTGTGGTTTGTTTTCTTTTCCAGAAGCTATAGCGTAAAATGCAATCCAGCAGCAAAGGTGACTGATAAACCATGGGGCCTCATCATTACCATGAACAGCATTTTCTTCACCTAAGCCATGGCTTTATTTTACCACCACAGCAAAAATTGTTTTGCCTGTTCTGTGTTGTTTGTCTTATTGCATGGTTTTTTGTGTATTTGTTTGGTTTGCTTTAAATTGTTAAAAGTGTAAATGCATATGAATATCATAAAAATGCAATAAAAACATGAGTTATACACCCTCTAAAAATTAAATTTGTCTTTGGATCCCAGACCAAGACATTTCCTTCTGGCTTGGACTGGATATTTGAAACAAAGGGCAGACATCCCCGTGAACGTTTTAAGTCATAAATTCCATTTGTTTAGCAAAATTATATTTATTCAAAGATTATGTTTTTAACAAACAACCTAATGAAATGTTTTCAAAACTATCAGGAAAAATCTTATTGATATTTAAATGCTATTTATAACACCAACATAGCAGGATGTGTGTAAAAAGCTGCATTAATCCATTGTTTTACAGGAAACAAGCACCTGCACATTTTATGCTTCCCTGAACTTGGAACCTCTCTATTTAAAAAATGGTTAAAATCAAAGCTAAATTTGATTCAGCAATCGTATACGGTCTTTTGGATAGCTATGATAAATGTCAGATACAATCTTAATGGTAACAGGAAGCTTTAAATGTATATTAAAACATAATATTTTGTTCAGAAAGTATGGAAACTTCAAAGACGGCTGGAATAAAATACTGCTAGATGGGTCAAAAGGCTCAAAGTGGAACTGAGAGAGAGAAAGATCTGATGAGGGGTCTGGCAAAGCCCTGAAAACCCAAGCGGTCTGGCAATCCAATGGCAGAGCCCTAAAAAGGTCAAAAGGTTAAAGGAAACCTCTGCTAAGATTGCCAGAGCTAGAAGCCTGAGAGGTCAGAGAGCTGGGAAGGGGCCAAAAAGCCCAGAAGTAAGACTGTGCCTATGAAGAGTAATGGCAACCAGAGCAGAAAAGCCTAAAAATTGGTCCTGTGTATGACCTGAAAATTACACCCTTTTGGAACTAGTTAATGTGATGGAGCTACTAATGGAGGGGAAGTCTCTACAAATGCCACATGTTTCCACCCCACAGAAAGGTGAGTATAGGGCACCTGAAAACCGTAGCTCCCATTGCCTTGTGGCTTACCCTTGGATGGGAGAAGGTTAGGGGGTGCATACCCCAACAGAAAAACCTTTGGTGAAGGCCAAGGAGGGAAGATGTGTAGCAGAGTACACATTGGCAAACCTGTCTCTTTAACACATAAAGCCTGCTAAAAAGTAGCTTCTGCAAAGAGCAAGAATGGGGATATCTGGGTAAAGCCAGCCACAGTGTCAAAAGTGATTCCATGACCTGAACTAACTTAAAGGGGGTTGAGCCCTTCCCTTTTTTGTCTTTATGTTTTGCAGGATGTAAACCACCACTGAAGCTTCAAAAAGTTTGCTGGATATAAAGAAGAATTGAGCTTGATTGTGTTATGCATAATAGCAATTGTCTTGCTTGCTTGGCTATATTTGTGCAATGTTATTATTATAAGTGATTCTGATGTTAACTATGATAAACAATGACATGTAAGCAAAACTTCTTGATAAACTATAAAATATCTGCAGAGTGGCTATAGAAAATGGTATAACTGCCTCCAGGCCTACAAAAGTTTGGCCGTGACAAAGATCAAGAAGGCCAGATTGACCATTTGTTTTTATTGTCATTCTTTTATTGGTTAGTCTTACCTGGCTATGCTGAATCAGTTTGTAACTGTAAAGATATCCCCTCTGGACTGAAGAAATGCAGGCACACGCCTGCAGTGGCTCAGGCCAGAAGACAGGGGGTACAAGAGCAGCCCTTCCTTCCACAGTGCTGAGCTGAGGGGGGGACATGGCCAGGCCCTGGCAGGATGCTTTGGTTAGGGAGGGGTCCCCACCCCATGCTGTTGATAACAGAGCACTGAGTTATTTTAGTTTTTTTTATAGTAGAGATAATAATGTATTATAGCTTTATTAAATTATATGTAGTCGTGGCCGAGTGGTTAAGGCGATGGACTAGAAATCCATTGGGGTTTCCCCGCGCAGGTTCGAATCCTGCTGACTACGCTTCTGCCTTTTTAGATAGGCATCTAGGTGGGGTCATCTAGACCCAGCACTCTTTCCTGCCTATGCAGGGGGTTGGACTTGATGATCTATTGAGGTCCCTTCTGACCCTAACATCTATGAATCTATAATTCTTAAAATTTGTGTAAAGGTCTAAAACAAAAAAAGGGAAATGATGGAATCCCCAATAGAAACCAGACATGATTTTTGCACAGAAAGAGCCTATCTCTCAGCATTTCTCCATCATCTTGCAGAACAGAGGGGCACTGGTACCATTTAAAATGACAAAGAAAGCATTGCCCATTATATAAAAAGGATAGAATTGCCAAGAACATGCCTGATCCCAAACTTACTCAGTCTTACAAGATCTGACTCTGCTACAGAAGGGCAAAAAAGTTTGGGATACAGCTAACAGAACCTCTGTTGTAATTCAAGGATCAAAGGAAACTATTGTTTCAGTCCTACAAGAAGTTAAAGATACCACTCACAAGCATTGATGGGGAACACTGTGCGGTTGGTCACCCACTGACCCACATCCTCAATATGGCCTTACACCCCCTTGTGGTGGTCTTAGCTCTGGCAATCCTATGATCAGTTATCCAAAGTGTGCTTGTTTGCTGTACGCAAAGGCTTTTGACCAGGTTTGAAGCTAGAGCAAAAAAGGAAGAGTTAAAGGCTCTCCTCCAAAACTCTCCATAAAGTAAGTCTACACAGGACATGGTGGCTTGCTTGTGAGAAGATCGATATCTCAGATGTGGTAGCAATCCACATGCCTTGAGTCACATGTGAGAGGTCAACCAATGTCTGTGTGATGCCACCATACTCTGGGGCATCAAGACAGCGAAGATGACAGGCAAACTGAGCTATGCTCAGGCTCTTAGCATAACTTTAGGTCTTCCCAGAACTAAGCAATTACATTACACAGAGTGTAATTACACTAGGAAAAGTGAGTGCTATGATTGGTATGGTGGGCTAACCACTTACAGTAGTTTCCCTAAAAGGAAAGAAAACCAAAGATGGAATAGGATTGGAGTACCTTATCTAAAAAGATGAGGTAAGAAACTTGAGGATTGGGCAGTTTGAGATGAAAAAGTTACAAAAGTAGTGGACAAACAAAGAGACGACGTGTGATTGTCTTGCCACCCTGGGGAGACAGAAGCAGGCTTGGAATTCTTGCTTTGAGTAACAAGGAGTTCAGAAACTAACATCCCGCACGCCCAGCGGAGGATCTGAGACCGGTACCACCGAAGGTCACTGCTGTAACGTCTAAGGAACCACTTGCCTGGTCCTATTACAAGGAAGAATACTTGTAATGAGCCTAGGGGTTACTAAATAAAGTTCACTTGACACCAAATCAGATGAGGGGCTGTCTCAATCCTTGGGGGTCTCTGGTTAAAGGAATCTTTGGGGCAACAGGAGGGGAGCACAAAGTGGTCATGTGGTTGGGAAAAGCTAAGCACTACGGGGTACCTGTTGATACCTGACCAATCTCTTGATATGGGTTGGTGAAGTGGGCAGCCATAACCCCTTTCTTTTCCTTAAGAGACTTCTTCATCCAGGGGGACATTGGCTACTGAACAGACTAATCTATGCTGTGATGCCATTGGGCAGTATCTGTGCATGCAGTTTTAGTCTTACAATGGTTTTCGGGCTCCTTGTGTGTAATGAATGTTTTTCCTGACTACTGACACTCAGGGAAACCTCCTCCATGTTGCATGTGGAGCTGCTTCTGGAAGATGGGGCTGCTAAATCAGAAAGAAGGAAACAGGATCTGGTCCCCAATGAAATCTATAGGCTCCTGTTAGAGTCGCATTTGATCTTTTTCATCCTAATGAGATCAGCTTGGGTGGTCTCTAGGCATGCTGTGGAGTAGGGTAGATATAAGTCGAATGGGCTCCAGGTATTCTGTGATATTAACTTCTACTTTCAGTCTTAAAAAAACCCTTCAACCTCCTCATAAAAATGACCTGGGGCTACCTTGGAACCTCCTTCATGTCTAGGAAAACTCTCCCTCTACTCTGTCGTTGGTGGCCACCAATAAACCACAGAGATCCAGAAGCCCCTTGGCTTCCAATGTGGAGGCCCTGAGGGATGACGAGGGGAAGATAGGGAAGTTGCCTTCTATAATACAAAATATGGCCAGAGAGATATCTAGTGTGTAGTACTCAAGATCATGTTGTGACTTCACTGGACACCATCGTGAAATGGGTTCAGGGAGTAGAGGACAGAGTTTCTGGCTGTGACAGTGAGGTTGTTGAAATGTATTGACAGATGGGTGCTCACAGCAAGAGCTGGAAAACATGACTTAGGAAGCAAGGTTGGGATTATTTGGGCTGAAAAAGGGATGTGATAATAGTCTTCAAAACCCCAAAGAGTCATTTCAAGGATGGAAACCAGTTGTTCTCTGTGTCCCCAGGGGACGGGAGAGGAAGTACTGAGCTCAATGGCAGCAAGGGAGATATGGCTCAGATCCTGGTGTCTGTCAGTTAGGGGGAGCCCATGCCACAGCTGTTAACTAGGCTCCCCCTTTTCTGATGAGGCTGATTAAGTTATACTATAACCAAAACAGAAATGGCCTTGTCCAGGGGGAAAAAAGCAGGGTATATTAACACAGCTAGCTACATCTCTCTGCTCAGGGGGCTAAAACTAGACAAGCAGTGCATGGTCTGCTTTAATGAAAGATCTGCTGTCCTGCCCAGGAATACAAGCCTCCATACCCCTGCTGATGAATCAAGCCTGAAGAAGGAGGAGAGAAATATTGCTCCCTGACATTAATGGATCAATAGGCAGGTGTGAGGCTCAGGCACAAGAGTTGGTTCCCCATGGAGGAAGAAGACCAAGGTGTTAGGTCGGACGGAGGTCCAGAGCTGCTGGAAAGCAGAAAAGATGCCCCGCACCATAAAGGGGAAGAGGGCTTCAGTGACAGGATTGCAGTCTAGGCCAGGGGACCATCTCTGTTCAGCAAAATGCTGTGAATCAGGAGGCTCCAAACTGTGACTTGTAGGCAGTGTGTTCTCCATGACAGCCTCTGATGTAGCACGTGCTGTAGGTAATGAAGTTTGCTTTGTCACTTTGCCTATTGGCCAGCAAAGGTCATGGAGCAGTGCTTTAAAACCTTTGGTGTTTGCTAAGCCCTCTGTGCCGTTGTACCCTGCCGTGACAATGTGCCCTCCAATTGTTCTGTCCCCTTTGGCTTTTCTCTGAAGTAAGCACCTGTTTCACCAAAAGGCCTCCTGAAGCACACAGCACTCCTAGCGCCTGGTCTCCTTGACCGGGCAGAGAGGAATTATTGTCCTCTGCTCTCACTTGTGATGCCCGGGTGATTGTTCAGAGGAAGTGATGTGTGTAGCTATTAGCGGGGGTTTCTGGTGATGGATTGTGCACCCAGGATGCCAGAAGCCAGCACTGCTCAGACCTGAAGGCCATATATATAGACAAATACCACCACGGAGTAGAGAACCTCATGGTTATCTTGCCTGGCGCCTTGTTTCTGCCGTGCCGCTGAGATCACAGCCTGCCTTCTGCCATGAAGAACCTCTATCTGATCTTAGCTCTTGCCCTCTTCTTCTCCCAGGTTGCACCAGGTAAGAAAGAAAATAACCTGGAAGGATTGGACTCCTATTGTTGACCCATCTACTGGGAGCAGTAAGGAATGAGGGCTCCGTTGAGCTCGGTCAACATCAGCCTCTATATGAGAGACGACAGCACAGTCTACCAAAGGGGGTTGGGATACAAGGGAGAGGCAAGGTGATAACAAGGATGTTTGTATCGTAGAGGCTTATGGCATGGCAATGCTTTTAGCAGACAAAGACCAGCTCCCCATGTGATGCCAGGGTGGAACTGAAACACGAATTTTCACAAAGCCATATTTAGACACTCAAGCCATTGGAAGGCATGGATCATGTAGTGCATCTAGCCCTTTAAGTGGGGCAGGTTGCTTCTGACTTTTGTTTTTGTAGATTTGAGAGATCTCCCAGGACTGTACCATACCTTCAGTTTGCCCCCGTGTACCTGAGCAATAAGCAAGCAGCACTGTGAGCTCTCCTTTTCCACAGCTCTGCTCCCAGGTCTCTCATGAATAGTGTCTAACACCTTTTCACTGAGATGTCCAGGACTGCGGTGATGCTGTTTTTTAAGATAAGTCCATCTTGACTGCTCAATAAATATGGATTTATCTTGGTATATCAGGTCTCTGTTCTGGGTATGCCTACAAGATAATTAGTCCTCACATTTAAAGAACAGCATCATTTTCAGCATCTGCTTGCAGTTCCTTCAGTTCCTGCTCTGACAATGGCTAGTGGCACATTATGAATTGTGCCAACAGTGTCAGCTTCTTTTCAACGGGCCCCTTCACCATTCATTGTGTAGGACCCACATAAGGCAGCAGAAATTACTAACTCTTTTCCTGGTCTATATACAGCTCCCTTATTCTTTTTTATTTTTTTATTTTTTTGGCAGTATAAGCTTCCATCATGGATCCTTGATGGACCATTATAGAAACCTTTTTTCATAGATATATTGATAAAAATTGAGTAAAGCCAAGCACTATGACTAGCCTTTCTTTCAGTATTTTGGCCATAGTTTTGTTGTGTCGCTGTTAGAACTTGACATGTATAAGGAAGCCTATTTTTACATCAATACAGGTCCTAATCCAGTGAGACTGGCATCCATTGATAGAATCATAGAATCACAGAAAATGAGGGTTGGAAGTGACCACAGGAGGTCACATCTAGTCCAACCCCCTGCTCAAAGCAGGACCAGCCCCAACTAGATCATCCCAGCCAAGGCTTTGGCAAGCTGAGCCTTTAAAATCTCCAAGTATAGAGTTTCCCTCACCTGTCTAGGTAACTTATTCCAGTGCTTCACACTTTCCTAGTTAGGTAGTTTCCCCTAATATCTAACCTCAACTTCATTTGCTGCAACTTGAGATCTTTGCTCCTTGTTCTGTCATCTGCCACTACAGGCGGAGGAAAAAAAAAACCTTGGGTGGCAGGGGGCTGAGCGTGGGAGTGGGGCAGGAGCTAGGATCAGGCAGGGGTAGGGAAGAAGAGGAGTGGAGCTGGGCCAAGGATTGGGGTGCAGGCCAGGGCCTTCTATGCCCCTTCCTCCATGCCTGGGGTCATTACCCAGCCCCAGTTCTGGCCCCACAGTGCCCAGGGAGGCCCGGAGCTGGGGGCCAGAGCAGGACCCCCGGGCCCTCCCCATTCTGAGTCATCCCCAAGAAGACCCCAGCACAATCCGGCCCCAACCAAATCCCCAGCCCAGCCCACAGAAGCAGCCTGCCCTGCCCCACACAGCCCCCTGTTGCCCTGTGGGGTCAGGCCAACTCTCAGGATCTCAATATTGCACTGTTAGACAGGTGGGTGTGACAAAATTGCACATATAAAAACACACACATCAATTAGGTGCATACACAGACATATACAAAGACACTACCAACTCAGGCACATGCGTACCTATCACCAATTCAAGCACATACACTATACACCCCAAAGGATAGACACTGATCACTAATTCATATATCAGGCACACAATGACATATATATACATACACACACACAAGCACACACTCGGCAGTTCACACACATACAACCCATCTACACATACACACAGGTAAGTTCCTAACTTGAATGGTACAGTGTGTATGTGTGTGCTTTTGGTACCTGGGATACCTGGGGAAAGGTTCAGGTGAGAGAGAGTTAAAGTGTAGGGAGTGAAAGTTGTCAGAAGTGGGATTAGAACTGGTGGACTACAGAGAAGCTGGCTGAAGAAATGAGGCTTGGGGTTACTTAAGGTAGACTGGGGCTGAGAACTGAAGCAGACAGCTGAGATTGGGGGGGGGGGGTGTGCAGAGAAGTGGTGGCAAGGAGGAGACAGCCAGGAAAGAAACCGAGGCAGAAACCTGGTTTCTCAGGGGAAAAGGCAGTGGGGATAAGACAGTGGCAAAGAAACAGGGGGTTGGAGGCAGAGAGGAGCTCAGGACAGATGTTGGAGGTGGCGGTGAGCCAGAAGCAGGAGAGGGAGAAATGAGACAGAAGTTAGAGGGGCGAGGAGCAGAGATTGGAGCAGGTCTGAACCATAGTATGGCAAAACCCAACTCAGAGGTCCAAATAACAGGTTTATTAAACAGATGACACACTACACAGCCCCATGAAGTTATTGGTTCTCACACACACACGCACACAATGGCAGCAGGAGAAAGAGACTCAGTGGAAGGGTTGGAATCCAGGTAGGGAAGAGAAGCAGAGTCCGAGTCCTTGGTTGAAGAGGGGGTGGGGGGTGATAGCTACCTATCCAGGCTGGAAAGGGGTCCTTGTCCATTAGGTGTTGTCCAGAGGGGGGTCGCAGCAGGGCCTCTGGGTGGATAGGTGGTGTGGCATGGTGCTGGTCCAGATGGAGAGGGCATCCCAAGGAGTCAGTCTTCACTACACCTTTTATGGGGCAGACTACCTCTGATCTCCTATGGGGAGGGCTTGTCCAGGCAAGGTCAGTCCTGTCCCAGAGGGCTCCAGGTGTTCTTACTGAGCATGTGCAGCCTGGCACAATGGTGGGTTGCCTCATCTTTTGTTTCTTGAACCTTGAGGGTGGTTCCAAGGGCTGGGTCGTTGGTCCAGGTATTGGTGTTGATGGTTCAGTCATTCAGAGGGAGCTGGTTTTAGACCTTCTGCCATTGTCTCTTAAGCACCCTCCTTCATCCCCATTCATTCAGGAACCAAGTTAAAAAGGAGGGGTAGGTGTGAGTCGTGGATTACACAACGGGGCCTGGGGACAGGATGGAGACTTGACAAACAAAATGGAAACTTGACATGACTTATGCTAACTTACCTATGTAGGCCTAAATCATATATACCAGTAAAACAGTAATATAGAACAGTAAAAATCAATATAAACATCATGATTATACAATATAAAGGAGAAAAAACAAAAAATACAACTTGCTACCAAAATAAGATGCTGAAGCTTATCCTATGTCTTAGCTCACTTGTACTTATGTATAGGGAATAGAGAGGGAAAGAAAAAGTCAGAAATGGTTGGGGAAGGGGAGGGAACGCATTTAAAAAAAGAAAGAAAAACTGGGGGTTTTGCTACCCCCCCCATGCCTCCCATGGTGCACGTAGCAGCAGGAGCTGTGTCCCCTGGATGAGCCGCTCGTGGCTCAGTCCCACGCCCCATTGGCTGTGCTTTGCCTCGCCCTTTCGTATCCTCAGACACAGCCCCACTCCATCCTCACCCCAGTTGCAGCCACTCGACGCCCTCAGCTAGCTGACTAGTGGCCCTGCTGCTGCCCCGCATTTGTGAGGCTAAGCCCCATTAGCCCCCCTTGTCCTCTACCTATATCTACCACCACTGGGAACAGTCCAGCTCCATCCTCGTTGTAACCCCTCTTCAGGTAGTTAAAGCCTGCTATTCAGTCCTCCCTCCTTCTCTTTTACAGACTAAACAGTAACTGTTCTTTTGTCTTTATAGGACCTTTGCTCTGCTGCCCTTGTAAGCATGCTTTCACGTGTCTGTATGCTATCTCATGCTTCGGCATCTAGCCAAGCTCAATGTCTTTTTTCAAGCAGTTATCTTAAAAGGGCTGTTATTGATGTGTAGAATAAAGTTTACTAGGGAAGTAAAAATTCCCAGGAATCTTTGCAAGTCACCCTTGCTGGTTGGTGTTATCGTCCTTACTGTTACTGCAGCACATGTTTAATGATCAGACTGTAGACCTTCTCTTGTTCAAATCTCACAGAATCACAGAAAAGTTGGGCTTGAAGGGACCTCAGGAGGTCATCTAGTCCAAGCCCCATTCAAAGCAGGATCATCTGTATTTATCCTATCTTGTGTAACCTCATATTAAAACTCTGGGAACCACCCTCTCACACAACTACCAAGCACAATGCTTGAAAACATGAAAAACACCCTGACCTGACACAGGTGAAGCATGGGGACAAGGGCACTATAAATGTCCTTCCACTGCAAGGACTGGAAGGAGTTGTTATAATACATCGCAGACAGCCAAGGAAGGGGATGGTGCCCCGACTACAAAGAAAGGCAAAACAGTCTGTGCCAGTCTGTCCATGGGGTATAATTCCTTCCTGATCCCAAATGTGGTGATCAATCTGATCCTGAGAGGAGAAGACATCCAAATATTTTATTTGTGAGAGTCGCTTCGCATTTGCTCTTACTCCACATCAGATTCCTCTCATAACACTTGTCCAAAACTTCTCATCATGACCTTAGTTGGAACTGACTAGAATGAGTCACCACTTATTGGCATCAAAAGTGCCCTGCCCAATGAGACTTTAGTAAGTGGCCAGCTTTTCCTCTCCTTTTTCCCCTTCAACACGCTGTGCCGGTATGTTTGGGTCTCCCTCTAAGAAACCTGCTATGCTTTCACATACAGATTTCACTTCATGCTCACAGCCAACAGTTAGGACATTGGCACACAAACAAGTCACTGCAGGATGAGCGGGGTGAGGCTTAACAGCACAGCACCTGCCCTAGAAGAACTGCCCGTGTGCATGCACTTCCCCTGTGTTAAATGAAAGCTACCCTGGAAATCCTTCCCTTTGCAGAGGGCTTCGTACCTACATCTGCACAGCTCCTTTATGAGCTTTCAGGTGACTTGCAAAGGTGTGCTGACCTGCTAAAAGTGGAGTCACTGGAAACTGTAGGGATCTGATCCTTCTAAAAGCTAAGCCACTTCTACTTGGGAGGAGCTCGAAGCTTCGCTCTATGTATCCCTGTTAGAAACTGTGCGGGCCGGGAGCGATCCGGGGCCCTTTTGTGCGCGTGGGCTGTGGCCAGCAGCCCGGGCACGCGGGGTCAGAGAAAACAGGCGGCGAGCTAGAATTAGTCGCGGACGCTTAGTAGTTGATTCAAGATTGTTTACTTACACCAAAGATGGTTGCGGTGTAGGCTGGACAGTTTTCCAGGCACAGCTCCGCTTAAATCCTCGTTTGAGGACTACGACAAGCTCGGTCTCTCCTACGGAGTTGTCGAGGCTCCGTGGATCCGTCTTTTTTGCGTGCAGGGAGGGATTCATCTAGGGATTGAACGGTGACGGGCAGAGGCCAGAGGCTGATCAGACCTCTGTTGCCTATTATGAAATGCATTGGGTCTGATAGGATCCGCAGCGCTTAGAGATCTTCACACAGGGTGAAGTCTCCTCCTCCTGATGTTCGTGGAGTCCTCCAACTTGGGCGGAAACCACACAGGCTTTTTATACGGCTAGCAAGCCAATCACTAGCCGCCACGTGTGCATAATTTAATGAGAGCCAATAATGGAGCTCGGATTAGAATACAAATGGCGGGAACTCTTTGCAACACGCACTTCTTAGATGCAAAGAAGAAATGCACCCTGCAAAGAAAGCTACAAATTTGGCGGGAAAATAATTTAGCAGTGCCGAAGCACACACAAAACAAAAATCACAGCCTTGGGTTGTGACAGAAACCTTTCACCACTGCTCATTGTTTCTTTGCAACGATAGCTAAGCATGTTATTTTTTTCTCCCTTTGTGCAGGGGGTGCTGCTCCTTCACCACATGAGATCTGCCGTAGACATGGTGGCACCTGCGTAATCAGCATTTCCTTCTGCACCCACCTCATTGTGGAAGTATTGGGATGTATATGCTGCCGCCAACGGTGAATGGAAAAACTGCAGCAGGGGAAGTGTCACATTTGTGCCCCTCTTTCAATAAAGGCCCTGTGTGAACTTGCACATTGTGTATGGCATGCACCTTGCTGTGGTATGTGGGCCCCTACTGTAGCTTCTCCTGTGGATGAGCCAGCTCCTCTGCCTCTGACACCAGGCCTTGGGGAATCTTCACCACCAGGCTTTGTCCACACCTCCACTACCCACTACAACAGGCTCAGCTCCTGGAATGGGCCTTGCTCTCTTTAAGGGGAAGCAACACACCCTTGAGTCCCAGGCTGTGAATAAACTCACCTTCTCAAGGCAGACAGCACTTCCTGGCCAAGTGCAATCCAGCCCACAGAGTCCTACTGCTAGGATGCCCAGGCCAACCCATTAGCAGCGTTGAAGTCAGCCAGTAGGCCGGGTTGTTTCTGCTGGAAACTCTCAGTCCTGCTTGCCTTTGCCTCTCTTGCGTATCTGGGAATGTGTTTTTCAGGCCATTCTCCATTGTGTCATTTCTTTGAAGTCTTTCCTGTCACCAGGCATAGAGAGTCCCACAAGGAGAACCCTCAATTCAGTCACACTCCTGTTGGTCAGATTGGTCCACTGCACTGTTGGTGGCCCATTCCCATAAAGCTACATGCAGAGATCCCTCTTTATTTCCAGATCCAGTCCAGGGCAAATTTGACCCCTTCTTCCCCAGTGCCTGATAGCATAATATCAAGTCAGTTAACCCAAGGCATTCACCATTATCCCAGATATATTACAAAACACACTTAACATAGACATATGGCAAAACAATAACAGGCTGTGTCGTAGCAGGAACAAATAAATGTAGGGAAAAGAACCCCTTGGGTTGGCAAAATGGGTTAAGTTAGCGCAAGGTTCAGACTGAGCAGAGAAAGGTGGATGTGCCAGCCCTGGTTTTTTTTCTGAAATGGTTATTAAGAATATATAACGGGGGGGGGGGAGCTCCTCAGGGTCAGTCTACTGGTGGCTCCACCCACCTGTTATGGGTCAACTGTCCACCTTATCGCCTGCCATGCCTTGTTGTTAATTAATTGTTAGTTAAGTGGGAGGCTGCCCATTGTATGCCCCGATGGCAGGGGGCATTATCTGTGGCTCCGGTCCTTCCCTACACCGCAGCCCAAGCCTCACAGATGATATTTGTAAATTCCTTTTTATGTTGGGGTCTTGGCCGCTGTGGGCCTATCCCTTCTCTCTCTAGCTAGGCCTGTCAGTCAAAAAATATACTAGTCAGGGTTTGACTCCTAGGCTCTAGCTCTCAAAAAAAAAAACTCACTTGGACTCCTGTGCCCTCTGTGGCACTGGGGTCTGCTCACCCCTGAATACTGCACCCTCTCTGGTGCTGGGGTCAGCTCACCCCCAAATACTGCACCCTCTTTGGAGTAGGGTCAGCTCACCCCCAAATACTGCACCCTTTCTGGCACTGGGGTCCCCATACTGCAGTGGGCCCCCAATGAGGCCTCCTCCTTCCCCAAATAGCCTCACCCAAACCACCTGTCTTAACATTCAACACAAAACAGGCTTCTAATGCCATATAATGGAAAAATGATAATACAGAAACAAGAGAGGCAACATTCCTGCTTACCTTAGATGATCATGAGGATGGCTCACAGCATGGCATAGTCTTCCAACAGAGACTGCAGCTGCAGCACCGTGGTCATTGGAAGTACCCCTCCCTGCTGCCCCTCTGGCCTTCTCCACTTGCCATTTATATGATCCTGGCCTTCCTCTTCCTATCACCTGACCGGCTAGCAGGGCTTGAGCCTTAGCCCCTACTTGACTGGCCAGCCATGACTGGAAGGTTCTGGATTTGAAGGGAACATCCTGTCTCTTAGTAACAGGGCCAGGGTTCTCTGTTACAGGATGAGATTTACACATGCAGGGATTCAGGTTTAAAGTAAAAAATGCAACATAATTTATTGACCAAATGATCAAGCAATGGGGGATGTTAACAAGGGGAGGGACAATAGCAACAGCAATAACAATTTCACAGCTATATACACAAAGAACACACAAACACAATTTATGCCTTACCAATACTGAACAGCAATGGAAGTATCACACAGCCAGAGGGCAAGCAAATGGCAGCAAAACAATTCAAGGACAAAACAGCCATCCAAAGCTGGAAATTGATGAAAAACAATACAGAAGTCAAAAACAATAGGCCAGGAGGCAAGCAGGTCACAACAGACTGGGCTCCTATAAAGCTATTTCTCCATCTCCATATGTTGTGTTACAGACTCTGCAGTCATCACAGTTTTACCAGTTAGTAGCAGCCAGGCACAGGTATAGATAATTACCACTGAACACACATGAACACACTTTCTAGTGTCATATCATGCACATGGAAAATGTGCTGGGCAGGCCATACAAGGCATGTTTCATCCCAAGGCCTGCCTTTGAAATAAATCTAAAATATATTAAAGTAACTTTGGTAGCAAACCAAAGAGTAATAGTTATATAATAAGCTACAGTCATAATCATAACATTCACAAAAAGGCAACCTTTGGACATTTTAACATATTCAACAGTAAATATTCACAGATGACATAGAAGTTGCTATAAGGCACAGAAGAAATGGAGTGAATTGTGCTAGGGGTGCACTGATACAGATTTTTTGAGCTGATACCGATAGCCAATTTTTAAGGAGGCATAATGGTCGATACCAATGTAATTTCTGATATGCAGCCCAATGGATTGAAGAGCAGCCCAATGGATTGAAGAGCAGTGTCCAGCTGGTAAATCTGTTGTGGTGGAAGAGGAGGGGAAAGGGCAAGGGTTTGGATGAGGCAGATCAAGGCCCGTGAGGTGAGGGAGGGAGTGGAGCTGGGGCTGGGGCTGGGACAGACACTGCCCAGACAGGACAGGGCAGTGTGGGGCAGGGCGTGGTGCAGGATGGAACCACAGCTCATTTGGGGGGCACAGGGAAAGGGGGTGGCTCCCACCAGGGCATGCACCCTGGGCAGGCATGGGGAGCATATGCCCCCTGGACCTGTGCGGGGCAGGGTGGGCTGCCACTGTGGGCTGGGCCTGGGGCTACACGAGGCAGGAGAGTTGTCATCCTGGAACTGGAGAAAAAACAAATTATATATTAAAATAATTGTATTAAAAATCATCATATACTGTCAATCAAAAGATTGACAATAACATATTTTAATTTTATTTTTAAAAATATTGTTGTCCTGATCTGTGTGTGTCTTTGTGTTTTATACATAGAGGTGATTGTATAATATCTAAAGCTGAAGTCTTACTCTTGTATATTGTAGGGGGGTGTGGAGGAGTAGGGAAGTTTGGGGGGTGGGTTTGGGGTATGTGGGTATGTGTGTGTGGATATGTGTGTATGTGGTGTGTGGAGATGTGTGTGAGGGTGTGGGTGGATGTGGGTGCGTGGGCATGGGGGTTTGTGGGAGGAAATGTTTGTGGGTGTGTGTGGGTGGGTGGGTATGAGGTTTGTAGGGTGTGGTCGAGGGGGAAGGTGGCTGGGGGACTGTATGGGAGGGGTAGTTGTAGGTTGTGCATGGGTGGTGTGGGTGCACGTTTGGTGTGGTGTGTGCATGTAGCAGTGATCAGGGCTCCCCCCAGAGACACACAGGTGTGTGGGGGGATGTCGGGGAGGGTGTCGGGTTTGTGGGAGGTGGGGGGGTGTGGGTAGATGTAATGTTTGTGGGGAGTGTGATTGTGTGTGAGGGAGGGTATGGTTGTGGGCTTTGCAGGGGAGGGTTGTTGTTATGGTGGAGTGTGCATGGGACCCCCGTGTATACCCCCCTGCGCCAGTCATTCCCTGCCCCTGCTCTGCAACAGCCTGGAGTCCAAGTGCCCTGTGGCACCTCCCCACCACTGTCAGCTGTGTGCATCCCCAGGAAATCTTGTGCCCACTCCAGACTCACCCCCACCAGAGCAGATCAACTGGAACCCATGCACAACCCTGACCTGGCCCACCTTGCACCTCCCACCTGTGGCACGTCCTGCCACCCCTGGGCACGCAGCTGGCTGGGGCTGGTCTGCAATGGGCCTGAATTTATGGGCAGCCCAAAGGGCAGGTGGCTCCTTCTGGCTGCTGCCACTGCTGGCCCCAGCCCCATGGTACTGGTGGGGACCAGTGCACACAGCCCCAACCCCGTGTGCCCCATGCCTGCTCTGGATACTATTGTGAACTGATTCATGGCGAACCACTGTTATGTGCAGACACCAAGCATTATGTGGCATGGGTCTGTTCAGTCCTCCGTACATCCTGCACTTCATTTCTCTGCCCCATCTCCACTTTTGCAAGTGGCCACTCCAGTACACAGCCAGAACTCTACTGCCTCCTCATCCCCACTTCGTCTTTTGCTGGCACTTTCTATGAAGGAGCTGCCTTGTGTGAGTGACCATCTCAGCCACAGATCACAGAACTCCTGAGATCCCAAGGGTATGGGGCAAGCTCTCTCCACCACTCACCCACTGCTGGGCATGCTGAGTCAATTGTTCACTCCAATTGCCTGTGTCAGAGGCAGAATACTGCACACACTTGTGACCCTGTTCCCAACCAGTGACATTCTGGAACAGTTCAATGTTTACGTGTGCCCAAACCCTCAGCCCTTTTCTATAGCACTGCAACTTCTCCACATGCTCCCCAGCTTCGATTCTTGCATTACATGGTTCAGTTCTTAGTGCAGGACTTGGCACAAGTTTGCCAGCCATGTAACTGCTGCTTCTGCCATGTATACACAGTTTGGAATGCTACTCCATGTGCAGTGTGGAAGTTTAGCAGGCCAGAGACTGCTTATTATGTGCAAGAGCAAGGAAGCATAATTCCAAGTTCTGCATGGCAAAACCTCATGGCTAGGGGGTGTTAGATGGAGGAGGAAGCCCCATCTACATTTAAACATCAATACCTGAATGATTAAGGCATTTGCCTGGAAAACAGTAGACCCAGGACCCAGGCCTTTCATACACAGGAGGCTTGAACCCATGTCCCCAACTTCCTAACACAGTGCTCAAAGCACAGGGCACAGGTCCAGTCTTCCTTAGCCTTTCATCAGTGAACCTTTTGAAGGTGTCTCCTTGGAACCCAAGGGAGGGAGATAGGTGAGGCCAGAAATAAGCAGGCTGGAGCCTGGAGGTGCATATGCATGTCTAAAGTGACTTAAAATAAAGCAACTTATCTAAGTCACCTTAAATTAAGCCCATGTTGAAGTGTACAGCTCCCTGACATGATGTAAGGCTGGTAGCATCCCTCCACTGCAGTAGAATTGACTTAACTAATGCAATTCAAGATAACACAGTTTGGAGGCATATTATCTTTTGCTGCATTTAAATTGATTATACTCCATATAGATGTGTGCACTCTGACAGTTAAGTCAGCTTTAAAAAGTTAAGTCATCTTAACTGTCAGTAAGTTAGTACATGTGTATGCACCCCTAGGGTGGCTTAGTGAGAATGATGCTGCCCTGGAAGGGACCAGTTCCTGGGCTCTACCCAGTCTAGGCAAAACATTCATGCTGCTCTCACTCCACTTTAAACAATTGCTGGGAAATGCAAGTAGCAGTGATATAGGAGCCCTAGACTGGGGACTGAATACTGACTTGCCTGTGATGTGGTGGGAACTCAGAGAGATGTAGATTTACAGTGGAAGGAGGCTCTTAAACCTACCCTAACCTCTCAGCCATTGGGGTTAAAACCTGGGGAGTGCCTGACTTCTCCCCCTCATTGTGCTCAGCTAAAGAAAAGAAAAGACCAACAAAGAAATAGAACATCTGTTGGTGGCTAATATGAACTGCTATATTGGGGCATATGGTTGGCATTTGGCTGAGGTGTAAGGGGAGGTTAGAGCCCCAGAGCAGACAAGCCTCATATATCCTTCAAGTGAATTCTAAAAAGGGAACACCTCCCAATACCTAGAAGTGACAACAAGACGTGGCAGGATAGTACTGGGTGATTACTGCTGCTAGATTCTGCAATGCTGACATGTGCAGTGGCAATTCACACACATTATTGCAATTCTTGGGGTGTTTCTCTTCTATACAGAAAAGGTGGAGCAGTTACCTACAGGAGGGCGGCCATCATAAGTCGAGAACTTTTCTGGCCTTTTCCTGCTTTAACATCAGGGTGGGCACTGACAAGCCCATCCGACGTGTATTTTCCAATGGCCCAAAGCTGTTCCTCCTTGCTAGCCAAGAAGGGTGGCCGGCAGGATAGAAAAGACTGTTTACCCTATTCCTTGAGGATCAAGTGATTTATTTAACAAGAGGGCTCCCAAAATTAATTTCTCAGTGGAGCCCTCCTGTTGCTGTAAATGTGAGCTTGAGGGATGCCAATGCCCTTGTTACAATTAAACCAAGTTATCATTTTAAAGGTGAGTTTTTCCTTAAGAGGGACAATTTCTCCATTGGAATTTTTACTTAGAAAGCTTTTTCCTTGTTCTTTTGCTGGGCATTGTCAAATCTTTAGGATACTTGGGGTAAAACAATGTTGTTGTTTTCTGAATATATATTTAAAATTATACCAGCACTTTTATACCAAGGAGACAGAAAACAGAACAAAACAAAAATAAAACCTGTGTTAGCCAAATTTAAAGTAAAGAAGTTCTTCCTTATGTCCAGCCTGAAACAGTCTTGCTGGAGTTTATAACCTTTTGACCTTGTAATCCCTCGGGGTGCTCTGGTGAACAATCGTTCCCCCAGGTCCTCGTAAACACCCCTGATAAACTTATAGGTGGCCATCAGATCACCCCTGAGCCTGTGCTTTTCCAGGCTGAAGAGTCCCATGGCTCTCAGCCTCTCCTCATAAGGGCTGTTTTCCTGACCTCTGATCGTGTGCGTGGCTCTTCTCTGCACCTTCTCAAGCTTCTCCACATCATTTTTGAATTGTGGAGTCCAAAACTGGATGCAGTACTCCAGCTGCGGCCTCACCAAGGCCAAGTACAATGGAGAATGATCTCCTGGGATTTGCTTGAGAAGCATCTATGGATGCAAGCCAGTGTTTTGCTTGCTTTACTGGCTGCAGCATCACATTGCTGGCTCATCATGACCCCCAAGTCCCTCTCATCTGTAGTGCTAATCAGTGTAGCACTGCCAAGCCTATAGATATGCTGCAGGTTTTTCCTCCCAAGGTGGAAAACCTTGCATTTTTTGGTGTTAAATACCATCAGGCTCTCATCCATCCATTTCCTGAGCCTGTCAAAGTCACCTGGATTACCCCCCTTGTCCAGGTGATAGGTCACCTGGTCATAAAAGGAAATGAGATTGGTCAAACACAACCTACCCGCAACAAACCCGTGTTGGCTATCCCTCAGGGTGTTGCCATCGGCCAGTCTGTTAAGAATGACTTCTTTGATGATTTTTTCTAAGACCTTCCCTGAGATAGAGGTCAGAATGATGGGCCTGTAGTTTGCCAGATCCATTTTCCTCCCTTTCTTGAAGATAGGCGCCACATTGGCCTTCTTCCATTCATTGGGCACTTCGTCAGAGTGCCAGGAGCTCTCGAAGATCCGTGCCAGGGGCTGAGCTATGATGCAGGCCAGTTCCTTGAGTACTCTAGGGTGTAAATTGTCAGGGCTGGCTGACTTGAAGATGTCCAGTCTCTCAAACTGTTCCTTCACAAGGTCAGCACTGATGGAGGGCAAGGAACCACCCTCGCTTAGGCGTCCCTGTCCCTTAATGGGCAGGAGCGCCCCATGGGACTAATGAAAGACTGATGCAAAGTACTCATTTAGCAAGTTGGCTTTTTTCTGGGTGTCGGTTGTCCGTTGTCCCTTCTGGTTCAGCAGGGGTCCAATGTTGCCCTTGCTTTTCCTCCAGCTCCCCACATATCTAAAAAAGGACTTTTTATTGTCCTTGATACTTGTAGCAAGTTGAAGTTCCATCACAGCCTTAGCTTTTCTGGGTCGCTCCCTGCAGGTCCAGACCAGTGCAGAGTATTCCTCCTTGGAGGTGGATCCTGTCCTCCAACCTTTGTAGGTCTGTCTTTTTAGATGCAGGAGGACTGCTAGTTTCTTGTTGAGACAAGGGGGCTGCTGTGCCCTCTTGCTATCTTTCCTCCGAGATGGAATAGTCTTAGCTTGTGCATCTAGGATCACTCCCTTGAGGAGTAACCACTTTTCTTGGACTCCCCTCCCTTTAGGGTTGTGGTCCCTTAGGGCCTCACTGACAAGTCTCCTGAGTTTGTCAAAGTCGGCTTTCCTGAAGTCAAGGATTTCTGTATTGTTGCCTGACATGACAGCATTTCGGTCGATGGTGAAGGTGATCAGCTCGTGGTCGTTGTCACCCAGCTTCACTTTGATCGTTAGGTCACTGATTAGGTCATCCCTAGTTGCCAGTACCAGGTCAAGCAGTGCTTTGCCTCTTGTTGGTCCGTAGACTTCTTGACTCAGATAGAGTTCATTCACACATGTGAGGAAGCTTTACGACCATTCAGATTTGGCTGAGCGCTCTTCCAATGAGATGTTCAGGTTGTTGAAGTCCCCCATGACAACCACAGACCAAGAACATGCAGCTTCAGCCAATTCCCTGGTGAACTCCTGGTCAGTCTCTTGATTCTGGGAGGGAGGTCTCTAGTAGACTCCCACCATTGTATCTCCTATGCTGTGCTCTCCATGGATTTTAACCCAGAGGGTCTCTAGTTGTCCACCCTGGGTGCTGATTTCAGCTTGTAGGGATGCATAGCTCTTCTTGACATAGAAAGCTACACCTCCTCCTCTTTTGTCCACTGGATCCCTCCTGTACAGGGTATAGCTGTCTATACCCATGGTCTAATCATGTGTGGAGTCCCACCAGGTCTCCATTATCACTATGATATCATAATTGTTTGTATTGAGCAGGGAAACAAGTTCCTCCTGTTTATTCCCCAAGCTCCTCGCATTGGTGCACAGGCATGCAAGTGATCCCTTGGGGGCCCTTGCCTTGCCTGTAGCTTGGTCTAGGGCTGGGGCAGGGGTGGGCTCCCTTAAGTGCCTTGGCCTGCTGGCTTTGCAAGGGTTGCTCAGCAGGCCAGCAGTGGCGGTAGTCCCCCTGTCCCTCGGCAGGCTTAGTTTAAAGCCCGGTGGAGCAGGTCAGCCAGTCTGGCTGAGAAAAGCCTCCTCCCTATCAGAGAGAGGTGGAGGCCATCCCTTCCCAGCAGCTCACTGCCTTTCTCACCAAAGAGCGGACTGTGGTCATGGAAGCCAAAGCCTTCCCAATGACACCAGCCCCACAGTCTTTGGTCATTACCTAGATCCTCCTCTCTCTCTTCAGCCCATAGCCTGAATCCAGAAGATCTGAAGAAAACACCACCTGCACCCCCAACCCCTTAAGCCCCGCTCCCAAATCCCTGTAGTGATTCATGACCCAGCTGGGAGAGTTGAGCCATGTCATTGGTGCCCACATGGATAAGGAGCATAGGGTAGTGGTCAGTGGGCTGGAGGAGTTTAGGGGTCTTCTCCGCAATGCCTCAGATACGGGCTCCCGGGAAGCAGCAAACTTCCTGGGCTGAGGGGTTGGGGCGGCAGGTTGTCCCCTCAGTCCCCCTCAGGATGCAGTCTCCCACGACAAACACTTTGTGTTTTGTCTTAGGGAGAGTGGGGGCAGTAGCTACAGTTAAGCCTGTGTTGCCTATGGGAGCTGGCAACTCAGCAGGCTCTGCTGGGGTTCAAGAGGTTCATACCTGTTACAAAGCTCCAGTGGGGCTGGGGCCTTAGGGCCCTTGACCACCTTGGTCCAACCCCCTGGCTGGACAGAATGAGATGTCCCCGGGTCCTCCCTTGTTCCAGAGGGAAACCATGGTCTACCCTCTGTTTCCTGGGGGAGGAGGGCCTGGCAGTAGGAGTTAATCTCCTGCTCGCCATCCCTGATGGCACACAGTCTCTAGACTGTGGCCGGGAGCTCCTCCAGCTAGCGCGCCAGAGACCCCAGTAGGGAGTAGACCCCACAAAGGGAGGTGGCCATGCTCCGAGGCCCCAGAGCCTGAAAAAATCACAGGCAGCCCCCGCAGCCAAGAGCCAGATGCTCTGCCTGTGTGGAGCCCAGAACCAGGGGCTCCATCTGGCTGGAGGCCTCTGAAGCACGAGGGGGGAGGCTGCAGACCCCTCGGGGCCCCTCAGGGTGTGGCGTGTGCCCATCTGTGTCATGCTGCTGTTGGGCTGGCTACAGCTGGGACTGCTTACCTAAGGGGGCTCACAGACAGGGACTTGGGCCCTCCTGCACACCCTCCTGTGCAAACTTCGTGCTACCTCACGCACTGGCAGACAAGCCCGCCTGTTTGCACAGCCTGTTTGTGCAGCTCCTATCATCGGCTCCCTGTGGGGTTGAGCAGAGTATGGGCCAGGGTGGGGAAAGACCCTCCCCGGTTCCTACTTAACTGCCTCCCACAGCTGAGCTGGGTTAGTCCCCTTCTCCATGGGCCCCGCTTAACTCTGGCTGCTGCTGGGGGTTGACAGGTGGGCTCTGCAGCATTTGGGGGTCACTGGGGGACTTTGAGGTGTGGGGGCACGACAGGCTTTCACCCATGCATCTCACACCACTCCCTAAGCCTCTCTGGGGATTTTTTCCTTTGTCAGGCCCTTTTAAACTACGTGCATGTGCAGTGGGCCTGCGTCTGGCACTGGTCTACTCCTGGGCAAAGGGGGCCCTGCCCAGAATTTGGGGGACCCTGCCTGCCTGGAGAAGGGTTGGTGAGTACCCCCTCCACTCCTTTTCTGTCCCCCTGCAGGGCTGGGCCAAGTAGAGGCTGGGTGGGGTGAGACATTTCCCAGTTCCTACGTAGCTGCCTCCCGCAGCTGAGCTGGGCTAGTTCAACACAGGGTTGTAACCATACTAGCACCAGTTGGGACGGGGTGGGGGGGCAGTTTCAATCATAATGGTTTTTGACCTGTCCAGACCCAGCACCTTTTAAGAACTGGGTCTCCCTTATGTCCCAAATTTGTCACAAAAGAAGGAAGTTAGAGAACCAGGTTACTACCCTTGATCCCCAATTCCTAAAGGTTACCTTTAATCCTTTGGCATTATTACACCTTTCTCTGTAATACGTCCAGACAGGTGGCTTCTTAAACATCATAGTAGCAATCTGTGATGTTGTTCCTGCTTCCTAGTAACTCTCATTAGTTACTCCTACCAATCTTCATTGTGGGCTATCCACTGTGGCATCTGGGTTGGGCACCCAAATAGTAGGTTGCAACCCTTTCTACTCAGGTCTAAATACTGGACTGTACTAGCTTTTCATAACAAACAAAAAACCCATGTTGTGAAAAGCTAGAAAAACAACCAGAAATAATCTCAAAATTCAAAACCTCAAAACTGAAATCTCAAAATCTCAGCTGAAAACTCAAAATCTCAGAAAACTCAAGACACAAAGTCTCAAAAGCCTTAAGACAAAACAATCTTAGAAGCATTTCTGCTGGAGAGAGACCTACCATCAGATACCTCCTCCTTTTTTTCACCCACCTGGCCTCCTGCTCTTTTATGCCTGGTGGTGATGGGGAGGGGGAGAGGGGGCATTATTTCTTAAACAAGTTTTTCTGGGTCTGCTGGTTCTCAATTGCACGACTGACCATGCCCCTTCCCACAGAAGTTCTATGGCCAAATCCCTTCCCTGAGATATGCCCACCCCCTCGGTGAGTTCTGTATGTTCCTGTCCCTGAGCCTGTTGGTTCTCAAGCTCTAAGCTGCCCAACTGACTATCCCCCTTCTCTGCAGGGGTTTTATAACCAAAAACATACTCTAAGCCCTCATATCCTAAGCCTCAAGCCTCCCAATGGATTATATCCCTGCCCTGCAGGAGTTCTGTAACCAAATCCCACTCCTCCGTGGACGTGGGTTCTATCTGTTCCTGACCTTGAGCTTGTCAGTTCTTAAACCAGGGGTGGGCAATTATTTCAGGTGAAGGGCTGCTTACCCAGTTTTGTCAAGCTGTCGAGGGCTGAATGGGTAGCCCCGCCCCTTGACAGTGGCTCCTCATCCTCCCCATTCCTGGTGCCCCATACTGCAGCCACTCGCAGCCCACCTGGGGCTGCCTGTCCCTGCTCCAGATAGCCCCACATGGGCTGCAAGCTCCTCTTGCAGCCCACACAGGGCTGTCCGGAGCAGGCACAGGCAGCCCCACGTGAGCTGTGAGCAGCTGCAGCACAGAGCACTGGCCACAGGGCGAGGAAGGGGCCGCTTCCCCCCCCCCGGTGTTCCTTTCCTTCCTGGGGTCCACCCCGCCCTTCTTCCCCCCACTTACCTGCGGTTCCAGCACCAGGCAGCCACGTGCTCCCAGGCCAGAAGCCCCGGCTGGGGCTTCCGGCTGGTGGGGTGGGGCCGGGCGGGCCCCACTGTTGTTGGAGCCCACTGGGCTTCCCCTGGGTCCTACTGCCCTTGGTTCCTGTCATTTTTGACAGGAACCAAGGGCAGAGAAGTATTAATTTTCTACATTTTTAGGGGCCCCACGGGCCAGATAGGATGGCCTCACAGGCTGGGTTCCGGCCCATGGGCCGTATTTTGCCCACCCCTGTCTTAAACCCTTAGCTCCCAAATTGTTGCAGGAATTTTCCAAACAATTCCAACTCTTCTGTGGACCTGGCCTCTACAAGGTGACACAGTCCCCCCGCCCCCGCCCCCCCCCCCCGCAATTATCAGCTGTCACATCCGTGAATAACATGAGAATTTTGCAGCATTCTCCACCAGATAATGTTGGCTACAAAGGACCAACACTCAGGATCATCATAAAGTCTAGTTTATTGGATGAAATGTAAAGTTAGCAATAAAATCATAAATGCAAACTTTGAGTTATGAGTGGTACTGGTCACCTTAACTCATACACTCACTCATTCAAACCCATGTCATTCAAAACCACATAGTATAGTTTATAGTAGCTACTGTAGTGATTGTGAGAGCAGTATACCTACCTATCTGAGGCCCTGCAGATCTGTTGATGGCCAGCTTCCTCCAAGGCAATGTCTTCTCCAGAAGGAGGTCATCTACTTGTCCTTCTGTCTCAGTAGGTCAGGTGCTGGATGACAGGGTGCTACTGGGGATCATGCTTCACTGCTTTTTATCCCTTTCTGGCAGACTTGTGTGATCCCCCAGCATCATTTTGGCTGCTCAATCCAGAGGTCACTGTCCCACGTGGGTCTTGAGTAGTGCATGATAGCTGTCAGTCACAAGGGTCTCTGCCTGCTGGTACCTGAGGTTTGGGGAGTCCACCCTTGACTTGATTGATTCAATGGCTGTATTGTGATGGGTTGCAAGAATAGTCAATAGGGTGGGTGCTCAGTCCCAGGAATCAGTTCCTTGGCTTAATTAGCCTAAAATGGCCTGTAGAGTCGTGTTTTGTAATGGTAAGTTCCTCTGGCTAGGTCATTGTCAATTAACAACCAGAAGTACTTGCTTTGTCATTAATTACCTACTGATCATCATAATACTCTCATTCACTCAAGGGATCAGCCCAATAAAACAGAATGTATCACTTTACAACTACAATTTCAATGTAGTTTTTAACAATGGTCCAGGGTGTAACTTCATTCTACAGGGAGTATATTCCTTAAAGGTTTAAAAGTATAAAATATAAAATACAAAATGTCATGGTAAAGATGAGACAGATGAAATATAAAAATACACTGTGAGAAATATATAAAAATGCAATGTGAAATAGTGAGGATCAAAGGCTATTGGGGACAGTAAGTGAGTTAGGTTAGCACCAAAATATAGTTACAGTCTTTGAAGAGGATATTTTAGTTCTTTGGTTTTCTTTAGTGATAGTGAGCTTAATTGCTATGTAGATGTAGTGAGTAGGTTTCTCTTACAGAAAGCCACTTCAGCTTTCTAGCTTGCTCTGAGTCTTGCCACACCCATGAAATTAGTGTTCTAGGTCTCTGCCAATAATTAGAAGAAAAAAGAAATACACAAAATGGGTGTGGGGGTGGTAGTGTTGCGGCCAAAATTAGGGTCTGGGTCTACGTACAAGGATGAAGACATTATGGTACCACAGCACAGATGGAAAGTGGGTCACCAAGTGAACGGTGAGTGACCTTACCTCCTGAAAGATGATGTAAGACCCCTGAAAGAGGTGTCATGTGAAGATTTTGGAGCCAACTGCAGAGCCACCTATGTAACACGTGCACATAGCCTATAAAGGGTATGTGTGGACTGAGTTTGGTGTGTGTCTCAGGGTGTGTGTAGTTTTGTGTGGGACTGAGAGTGCGTGTTTTCGAGGAATGCATGTGTGTCTGTAGGTGGAAGTGTGGGTGTGTAGTATTGGGTCTGTGAATGACTGACGGTGTATATGTAGTGTGGGCAAGGGTGTGAGATTGATTGAGGCCTGTGTTGGAGATCGACTTGGGTGAGAAAGCATAGGGAGAGACAGACTGAAAGAGAAGATAGGTACTCCATGGAGGCTCTGTATACTCCAAAGGTTCGAAGGTCTCTATGCAGTTGCTCCCTTTTGGATTTGCTTCAATGCTAAAGTAAATCGGGTTGGTTCCCCAGACTTTTCCTCTCTGGGTGCATGTGTCTTTGACACAGAGCGGCTCTTTGCTTTATTAGTAAGTATCACCTCAATCCCTCCCCTCCTTCTTCTGTCCTTGTATTAGTTAAGCACCCTTGTTAAAAGGGTGGCAAGGTGGGAGGCAAGCCACCACTGACCTGTATTGGAGGACGGACAGCTGGTGACAGATCAGATAGCGATGGAGATAAATAACATTACTTTTGCCCCTCTGTAATAAATTCCACTCCTTTCTCCTTGCTATAATTAATTGATTAATATCCAATTGATTAGTTGTGGTTAGTGTGTAAACCTGTGATTATCTGTTGATGTTTTTCCCTTGTAAATGTTACTAGTTGCTGTGGTTATTAATAAACCATGTTGTTTGTTTCAGTGAGAACTGAGTGTGTGTGGTAGTTAACCTAACTACATCAAATTGCCTCGAAAATTGGGTAGTGATAGATATACTCTTGTTTACCAGCTAATTGTCTCGGGGCCAAGAAACACCTCCCTTTACAAGAGTGGACAGTAGAAAGCACAGCCCATCAAGTGATCTAATTTAATTAGGCACTAAATTAAGTCCCCACATAACAGTTTTGGTGCCCCTGGGTGGACCCATTTGGGATTAATTATTCTAGTAATTACGTGAGGTGGGTTAATTGACTGTGATTGACTGGGTCTGTGCTTCTGTGTTTGTTGTGTGGAAACTTCCAATCAGTCCATCCGGTCCACATTTGTGTGAGTGAGATGCTTTTTGGTGCCACTGCTGGTAGAGCTGCAAGACAGCAAGCCAAGTCTTCCCAGCAATCAGTCTGCACAGACTCAGAGCAAAGTTGTATGCACTGAAAAAGAGTAGTGGAATCTGACTCCGGTTCATTTATATCTGGAGAATCACTGGGATCCAGAGATTCTGCAAAAATACAGCATGAACTGAAGATTGCATTGAAATCCAAGAAGACATTTCCATCTGCACCAATTGCACCTATTAAAAACACGGTGGTAAAACATCGGGAAGCCGTTCAAGGATAGAAAAAAGGGATGGCTCCTTTTAAAGGCTGCAATTCACCAGTATGGCCAGTAAGAAAAGCCAATGGAATCACCTGGCAATTGACAATTGACTATCGAGCGCTAAATCAAGTGACGCGTATGCTCGCACCCGTTGTACATCGCTACCTGGAAGTAATGGCCCAGATTGCACATGGAGATAAGTATTTTACACTCCTTGACCTCAGTCATGCTTTCTTTGCATTAACATTGCACGAAAGTTGTTGGCACAAGTTTGCCATCTTGGTACAAGCAGCACAGTTCACTTTCACCAGACTGCCACAAGGGTTCACAACTCACCGGCGACATGCCATAAATATGTGAGCAAGATGTGGACCAGCTTGCCTGATGAGGACAAAGACACAGTGATATCATATGTTGACGACATTTTGATCATGGGGAGAACATGAGAGCAGTGTTTAACTAGAACAAATACTGTCTTACGAATCATTGAGCAAACAGGATTTTTGATTAACCCCCTGAAAGCACAATTATGGAAGGACACTGTCAAACATATAGGCCTTGAATTATGCACACAAGGAAGATGCTCATCCAATTCATCAAGAAACTACCTCTACCAAGTGATGTGACTACATTACATTAGTTTTTGGGACTAGTTGGATTTCTGAGGGATTTTATCGAGGACCATGCATCCAAGGCAGTGCCACTTTATAGATTGTTGAAAAAGAATACACCTTGGTCCAAGACTGAGACCCAGGCCATTCAATACTTAAAGGACAGTGGCACCAAGGCTCCAGCACTACTATTTCCAAACATGTCAAAGCCTTGCACTTTAGAGCTAGCTTCAAAAACAAACAGCATAGGTGCAATACTCTCTCAAGATCCTGGCACTGGCTGACATCCAGTTGCATATGGTTCAAGGATTTTAACTGACGTACAGAAACTATATTTCCCATGTAAAAAGGAAATCCTGGCTCTCATATGGGCAATCAATAGATGGGAATATTTGGTAGGATTGGCACCTATCACTTTAAGAACCTGACACTCCCCTGTAAAATATGTAATCTCTGGGAAAATCAAGGATTCAAGAGTTTCATCTCCAAGAATTTCACAATGAATTGCCTATAATGCCCTACAGAATCATTGGTATTGAGAGTGTTGATCTGAATGTTGTTAATCATCATGAGTGTCCTACAGTGGCTTGCACGGAGCTCATGGACACAGTCTTTATTCCCAGCACCCTCTACAAACCAGAAGATACAGACAAGCTGCAGTATGTTTGGTTTACAGATGGTAGCTACTTTTACCTAAAAGGAGTGCAGAAGACAGGATTTGCGGCAGTCCAAGTGGACACTCCAAGTCATTAATGGACACTGCAAGTTTACCTCTGACCAGGCTGCAGAGTTGGTTGGTGTTATTGTGGCTGTTGAAAATACCCCTGCTGATGCCACGGTAGGCATATTTTCCGATAGTGATTGGGTTGTACGAGCTTTGTCCGATTGGCTACCCGTGTGGCAAAGCTGAGGTTGTCATACCTCAGATGGGAAGGCGATAAAATATCCCAACCTTCTGGCATATTGCCACATGATTGCCACCAGCAGACACGTGCCTGTACAGTTAGGTTAAGTTGGGGCACATCAGAAAGCTGGAATCATGGCCAGACTGATCCAACTTGACCTTATTGGACCATTACCAGTCACTCAGAAGGGTAACAAGTACTGTCTAGTCATCGTGGACACATTTACAAAATGGGTGGAAGTGTAGCCCATGAGAACGTGCACCACACTCGCGACTACTAGAGTTCACATCAACGAGGTTTTTTCCAGATAGGGTATGCCTGTTGTAATCAAATTGGATCAAGGCCCACATTTTGTCAGGGAAATCACTGAACAAATGTGTGCTGCGTTCAATATTCAACAGAGATTACATATAACATATCATTCTGAATCATCGGGGTTAGTTGGAAGAACGAACAGAACCATTAAAACTGCCTTATGAAAGATTATACAGGAAAATGGGAAAAATTGGGACATCAAACTCCTATTAGTCCTAATGGCCCTATGTGGGACTGTGGCATCATATGGTTTCACTCCCCATTTGGCTAACATGAGTCATGACATGCGGATGCCAGAAGCATGGTTTCTGGAAAAATGACATTCCGAGACAGTTCCAGCCCCTGATTTGTAACCATCAGTGGATTAATGCCATGCTCGAAGAAATCAAGTCCATCCAATTATGAGTTGTGCAAAATTTGAATCAGAATCAATGGAACATGGATAAGAGATCTGGACCCTTCAAGATCTTCAAATGGAAAATCGGACAGAAAATCATGGTCCATAGTTTTAGATAAAATCCCATTGCTTATCACCACTATGGGAGGACCATTTCCCATTGCAGAGAAAGCAAGCCCAACTGTTTACAGAACTCTGATCTCTCTCAACAAGAAGAAAATTGTGAAATGGTGCCATTCTTCACAACTGAAAGAGTGGAAAGGCAGTTAAAATGAGGGCAGTGTTGTAGGTACAGTAAAAGCTCTGTTATTTGGCATCCCCTGGGAATGGGGGAAGCCAGATAACAAAATATGCTGGTTAATTGAGTGGCCACGGCTGCCGCTTTTCATGCTGCATCTGGGGCATCCCTCCACACCTCCCGCGGCATTGCCACCCCTCCCATGGCATCACTGCTGCTCCTGCAGGGCCCTGCGGGAAAGGGAGGCAGGTCCCTCACAGCCCTGCACAGCCTGTCATGGGGCATAACTTGGTAATAATCTGTTGGCCATTGTATAGATGAACTGTGTAACAGTGTATAATAATATAAATACATGTACAGATTTGTAGAGATGCTTCCTGGCATAGTGGAGCAGGTTATCATCAAACAGCCCCCCGTAGGCTGCTTTGCCCTGAGCCATGGGGGTTCGGAGAAACCAGAAGTGCCATGGTGGGTACACCTGGTTTCACTTTAATTTACAAGCTGGCATGCCGGTTAGTGGAGCATGCCGGCTTGATAGATGCCGGATAACAGAACTTTTACAGTATATTCATGGTAATAATCTGTTGGCCGTTGTATAGACGAACTGTGTAATAGTGTATAACATTATAAATATGTGTACAGATTTGTAGAGATATTTCCTGGCATAGTGGAGCAGGTTATTATCATTCTGGCTTTAACATCATGGTTTCATGCCATCAGTGGAAGAATAGCTGGGAAAGTAACCCACCTGCCTGTGGGTATTGGGAAACCAGCAGACTGAAGAGAAAGAAAGCTTGTGAGAACAACCTTCCTCCTGTTGTCAATCTCAAACATGGAAAATACTTGGATGAAGATTCTCTGGGATGTAACATCCAGAAAAATTGTCAGTGAAGTATATGAAAATAAGACGGTCAGAGGAATACAGGCCAAATGTTGTTTAATTTAGCTAATGTGGTTGTTACTTGTCAATTAGATAATGCCAAGAACATGTTAGGGATGACTATTACCAGGCTTGGGACTGGAGAATAAATGGAACTATTCAGTGGTTCAGACAACCAGCAAAACTGTGCAAGGGTCAAGCTTTTTTGCTCTCAGTCTTTGGCTGTAAAGAAATCAATGGTAGTTACCTGCAGTAATATTAGGTATGGTACCATAACTGCGAAGAGCATGCAAGTGAGGACAGAAGTTGTTAAATCACCTAAGCCCTCTTCTGCCCCCACAAATAGCTCTGTAATCTGGAAGGTACCAAAACAGATAATTAACAGTCAATCATTTACTATATATTCATAAAATATTCAATGGCAAATGAATACACACTTACACTCAGGGACCCTTTGTCACAAAAATATTTGGTTACTGTTATCAATGCTGAATTAGAAAAGATACCACCCTTTTCTTGGGATCTGGCGATTTGTGGATGACGTATGCAACAGATGAGTCCTTTGACACTCATAATAACTCCAAAACATATCATTTTATTTTTGGAAAATGGGATTTGCCTGTAAACTTGAGTCACGCTGGATGGTGGTGTATCTCTCTGATGAATCATTTTGCAGAATTTTTCTGGGTGACCGTTAATCTGGTACCAGTTATATTAGAGGCAGAAATGTTGGATGCAAAATCAGACGTCAAGAGCTTGGTGGTCTCTGAACCAATATCTATAAATAGACATATTGAGTTAAAACTGGATATGGCCAGTGTTACACCTGTCCAACCTAAGTGTAAATATTTTGTCCCAATTTTAATTGAAGGATGGGTAAAATGGTTATCCAATATTGTAGAGGCTGAAAGATTGTCTAGAAATAAATGAGATATTGTAGGTGGCATTGGTGCTCGCCTCAGTGTTATGAATACAGCGAAGACTGAATGAATGAATGATGATAGTGATGAATGAATTAGCCCAGGCCATGAGGCAATTGAGAGAGATAAAAAGGCCTATTACATTATCCTTGTCCGAAACTGGAAAGCAGGCTGCATCAAAACGCAGAAGTGCTTCCAACATGGCACAAGGTCAATCAATTAGAGCAAATCTTACTTTTGAAAGCAATTGAGAAATCGCAAAATGATACAGGACTGGCATTATCTTACGCCCAGGCACAGTCTTGGGGGCAGGCCATTATTAGTGGTATAAACTGACCAGGTCAATCCAGCATCATACCCCGCTTAGAATTAAACCAGTTAGTCTTAAAGGTAGCTACTCCGACTGAAATTTGGTTGAAAGAATGGTGGACGTTAACTTCCTTTGGGTACCATCCAAAGAGAAATGCAGTTGTAGCAGATAAAGGCAGGCAATGCTAACACGCCTACCTACCTTTCTATGCTTATGGGGGGAGGTGGGATAAAACTAGAGTCAGAAGCCAAGAGCAAGGAGGTGAGGCAGGGTTGTGAGAGACAAGCAATGTGTGGTCTGCTTTAATGAAAGATCTGCTGTCCTGCCCAGGAATACAAGCCTCCAAACCCCTGCTGATGAATCAAGCCTGAAGAGGGAGGAGAGAAATATTGCTGCCTGACATTAATGGATCAATAGGCAGGCGTGAGGCCCAGGCACAAGAGCTGGTTCCCCTCAGGGAGGAAGAAGACCAGGGTGTTAGGCCAGAGGCAGGTCCAGAGCAGCGGGGAAGCAGAAAGGGCGCCCCACACCATAAGGGGCACGAGGGCTTCAGTGACGAGATTGCAGTCTAGGCCAGGAGACCATCTCTGTCCAGCAAAATGCTGTGGATCAGGAGGCTCCAAACTGGGTTCATAGGCAGCACAGTCTCCATGAGGACTCCTTTGGCTATTAGGAAGTGAAGTTTGCTTTGTCACTTTGCCTATTGGCCAGCAAAGGTCATGGAGCAGTGCTTTAAAACCTTTGGTGTTTGCTAAGCCCTCTGTGCCGTTGTACCCTGCCGTGACAACGTGCCCTCCAATTGTTCTGTCCCCTTTGGCTTCTCTCTGAAGTAAGCACCTGTTTCACCAAAAAGCCTCCTGAAGCACACAGCACTCCTAGCGCCTGGTCTTCTTGACCGGTCAGAGAGGAATTATTGTCCTCTGCTCTCACTTGTGATGCCCGGGTGATTGTTCAGAGGAAGTGATGTGTGTAACTATTTGCAGGGGTTTCTGGTGATGGATTGTGCACCCAGGATGCCAGAAGCCAGCACTGCTCAGACCTGAAGGCCATATATATAGACAAATACCACCACGGAGTAGAGAACCTCATGCTTACCTTGCCTGGCACCTCATTTCTGCCGTGCCGCTGAGATCCCAGCCTACCTTCTGCCATGAAGAGCCTCTATGTGATCTTAGCTGTTGCCCTTTTCTTCTCCCAGGTTGTTCCAGGTAAGAGAGAAAGGAACCTGTAGGGATTATTATTCCTGTTAATGACTTTATCTTTTGGGAGCACTAAGATGGCCCAGCCAGAAACGAGGGCTGCCTTGAACCTTGTCAAAAATAGCCTGTACAATAAGAGACCACAGTGCATTCTACCAAAGGTGGGCTGGGACTCCAAGAGATGCAAGCTTTTAAAATATGATATATGTATCCTGGAGGGTCCCATAGCTTGGGGACACTCTTAGCAGATAGATACCAGCTCCCTGTGTGATTCCAGACTGGAACTGAAACATAAATTTTGCACAAGGTCATATTTTGGCACCTAAATAAGACATTGAAGAGCATAGCACTAATAGCAGCTTGTAAGCGCCATGAAAAGTGAGCTGAGAGATGCCACACAGCCCTAGAGTGCTCCAAGAACAGCAAGATCTGCAGCTCCAAGAGTAGACCAGTTAGCCAACAATCAGGTTTCTTATGCAGGCTAAAATTAGGGATCTTTTTTTCTCCAAGAACAATTTTTAAGAATCCTTTTGGCCTGTACTCTGCTATTTCGCTTAATTCATTGGGTGGGAGGGGAATCATTGGACTTGATGTTTTGTGAATAAAATCCCACTTTCCCCCACAAGTTTTAGAATCTCCAGAATGAAATGGCAGTTCATTGTCACTCATAATTTCTTCAGGAAGATCACGCCTTGCAAATAGAGGTTTGCAGTGGCTTGTTCTGCCTTGAAACAAACACACGTCTATGTATTTCAAACGAGATGCAACCAAGATTAAACATAGCATCATAGAAAAACAGTGCTGGAAGGGGCCTTGGGAAATCATGTAGTTCGACTCTCTGCTCAAGGCAGGATCACTGTCCTAACCAACTGTTTGTCGATCTTGCTTTAAAATCTTCAGTGATGGAGATTCAACACCCTCTTTGTAATTTGCTTCAGTGTTTAACCATCCCTGTTGTGACTGCAGACCAGAAGCCGTGTCCACTGGTTATTAAAACCGAATCAGCTACATATTTTAGCATCAAAGCTCCAAACCAAAGGCCAAAAGCATTGGACCACAGACATTTTCCCACCATTTTTTAGGATCCTGATAAATTGAACTGGACACTCAGCCTCAGCATCTGAGTCCTCACTCCTTGCATGAAAGCTTTTTTCCCCACCAGTTTGGCATCAGAACCAAGTTTGAGTGTATCCGTATTGGTTTCACAGCATGGCTGGTGACTACTAGGCATGTATGATTATAGTGTTCAGCTTTATATGTTGCCACCATGTACTAGAATCAGAAGTGCTTTGCCCAGGTTGACTTTAATAAGTAGCCAGCACTGGACCTCCTTTTCCTCTCCTGTTTTCCCCTTCAACACATTACACTGGTAAGTCTGGTTTTCACACCAAGGTTCCTGCCACAGCTAAACTGCAGATTTCACTTCATTGTCACAGCCAACAGTTAGGACGTTGGCACACAAAGAAGTCACTGCAAGGTGAGGAGGGGGAGGCTTTACAGCACATTAGCTGCCCCAGAATAGCTGCCCCTGTGCATGCTCTTACCCTGTGGCAAAATAAAGCTACCCTGGAAATGCTTCCCTTTGTGGAGGGCTTCCTACCTACATCTCCAGCTACACTTATGAGCTTTCAAGTGACCTGAAAAAGTGTGCTGACCCACTAAAAGTGGAGTCACTGGAAGTTGTAGGTATCTGATCTTTCTGAAAATCAAGCCACTTCTGTTTGGGAGGAGCTAGGGGTTTAGTTCTAGGTCTTCCTGTTAGAAAACTTACCATTGCTCATTGTTTCTTCGCAGAGATATCTAAGAACAAAGTTTTGTTTCTCTCTTTCTGCAGGGAACGGTCTACCTATACTCTCACTTATCCAATGCCTTAACTTGGGTGGTATCTGCTTAATATCTGTGAGTCTCTGCGACGGTGTCACCATCCGGTTACTCGGATGTAACTGCTGCTCATCACGCTGAATGGAAGAAACGCATAAAGGGAAGCATCATATTTGTATGCCTCTGTCAATAAAGCCATTTGTTAATGTGTACATGCTGAAGGGCATGAATCTTGCTGTGGTACATAGGCGTGTGACTATACGAATGAGTCCATGCATGTGTGTGGCCTCTTAATGCCAGGCCCAGATGTGGCTTCTTGATTTGATGAGCCAGCTCCTCTGACTCTGGCACCAGGCCTTTGGGTCCCTGCACCACCATGCTCTCTCCAGACCTCCACTCCCCACTGAGCTGCAACTGGCTCAGCTCTTGAATGGGCCCTACCCACTTTAAGAGGAGGGAGTGCACCCCTGAGTGCCATACAGAAATCAGGCCACCTTTGTGAAAGCTGACAGTACTTCTTGGTTAACTGCAATCCAACCCACAGAGTCCTACTGCTAAGATGCCCAGGCCGAACCAGAGGCAGAGTCCAACCCAGAAGACCAAGTTGTTTCTGTTGGAGATTTTCAGTCCAGCCTTCCTCTGTTCCTCTTGTGTATCTGGGTATCTGAGAGTTACCCTGGGATCTGCAATCATTTATCCTTGCCCTCAACTATGTGGAAGGACAGCAGAATGGGGACTTGATGTGTTTCCCAGATGTGTTTCCAAACCACTGGGCTGTTGGCAGGAAGGATCCTGCTGGAACCTGCCTTGGAAACACAGGTAATCACTGCAAGGCCTCATCTCCACCCCCCTGTACCAGGCACAGGTCTGGAAGCACCAACTCCACCCTACAACCTGCTGTAGGTAGAAGCAGGGAGACATGGGGACTGGCAATGCCCTGCTGTTGCAGTGACAAGGGAGTTGTTCATTGAGACACTCAGAGAAGCCCAGGATATGGACTGTGCCGTCCTACAGGGGGGTTGAATTCAGAGCAGTTGGCATCCATCGGATGAAAAATCTGGACCAGCTGTCAGTGGGAACCACCTGCTCTTTGGACACGAGGGGGAAGCACAGTCCCATGTCAAATAGGAGATCTACCTGGACCTGGATGTGAGCTCCCCGCAGGTTGGGGCCCTGGTATGGTTCAGGAAGAGATTCTTTAGTTCAGAAGCAAAGAGTGAAAACTAGTCAGGCCTGCTGGTTTGGTGTCAAGCTACCCATGGTACCTTATCACAGGTTCTGGGGTTGCAGCCAATGCGAGCAGCTCCCAAGCATCACTCCCTGTACTCTGGATGTACTGGCTGTGGTGGGCCAGTAGCAGGTGCTTCTGCATTGAGCCACCCACCTCACTGCCCCCAACCACCTTCCAGGCTCCAAGTGCCTCCCTGGGGGTGCCTCATGCCTGGTCAACCCCCTTCCTGCAGCACACCCGCTAGCCTGGGGTAAAAACTGCCACCACCCAGGGCTGGGCTTTATTCTGGCTCTGTGCACCCTGCGAAACACAGGCCTAGTAACCCTCAAGGGTACTTGACTCACTTCAAGCACTTTGGGGTGCTTCTCTCATTCAGAAACACAAGTAGTGGTCTCCCTTAGTCAGCTGAACCAAGGGGACCCCAAGGCATAACCTAGACCCACACCCAATAAGTCTCCCATGCTAGGTACAAAGGAGAACTGTATTGGTTACAAGGGGTAGGGCTGCAGTAGGGTATAGGGTAGAGCAATATCAGAGAAATCCCATAGAGCAAACTGGCATGGCTGGGTAGCCCTTGGTCACGCATCTGAGCTACTGCAAGCTATACATCTAGTTAGCTCTCAGGTAGCTTACTCACAAGTATCATCCAGAGGCAGGTGGAGATTCCCTCTGGAGGCAGGCAGTTCCTTGATCATGAGTTTTGAGAGAAAAAGCAAGTTTCTGATGGTCCAGCTCTTCTCTCCCTCTGAGTCTTCCTCATGGCTGCTGCCCCCTCCTCCTGGGCAGTCCTTAACTTATATAACCCTTATGACCTCATTTACCTGGTCCAATGGAGGACAGCACCTGTTGGCTGTCAGCCAACCAATTTCAAATGTATCACTAGGTGCTGGGCAGACTGGCAGGTCCTAGCTCCCCAGGGAGCAAGCCCCTCACCTAGGTATGTGATGCCAGTCACATAGGCAGAGGGAACAGGTTTCCCCTTTCCCTCAGGAATGTATCCAGCTCAGGTTACCTAAACAGATAGAGTAAGGTGTGTACCCTCTGCAGGGCCTATTTTAACTGAATTGTCACAGAGCAGAGGTGTTGGGGAGAAACAGCGGTAGCCTTCTGCCACACTGGCCTCACCTGTTCTTCACAGTCCAGGACTGACCCCCGCTCCCACATCTGCAACCTACAGAGTATTTCCTCCCCAGTCTCTCTTTCAGCCCCCAATTTTGAAGGTTACCTAGAAAAACTGCTCAATTGCTCTTGCTGCTCAGTCTGATGCAGAGGGCAGGGGCATGGGCTTCCCCAGGCCACACGGCAAAAAACCACCTGTGGGCCTGAGCCCGCAGATTTCATGTCATTGCCTTTCAACCTATAATCAAAGAGCACCATCACTGACGGCACCTGCATCACGGCACCACATGCTAAGCAATGCTCTCCTAGAGGCTTTACACCAAGGGTTATTTCTACAGTTGCTATTTCTTTGCCTCCTGGGATGTCTGGCATTTCCATTTCAGTCCCTTGCAAGTCCAGATCGATTCCTTCTTTTTTTTTATTTAATAATTTCCCAAATCTGAGATCACTGCTAGGATCTGAACTCAGCACTTTCAGCTCTAAACAGCCACCCCTCTATTAGCTAAGCTAACTGAGGGTGCAGACAGATGCAACATTTAACCCATTCGAAGAATGTCACTGACGGAGGACTGGCTTGCATTTGTTCCTGGACAGAAGCAGTGATGATGCATTGTGGGTGCATGTGCATCCCCTGAGAGTGCCAGTGCACCCCCTGACTGGCTGCGCTCACTGCTTAGGTGGGAGCGCCAGTGCCTCCCTGCACCCCAAGAGTGCCAGCTGGGGAGCGGTGCTCCTGGAAGTGGCCACAGCCGCTTCTGGAAGCAGCTGCAGTGATCAGCCACCTCGTGATTGGCTGCTCCCTTCCCCCATTGATTGGCTGCCCTCCTGGTCACTGACTGGTCACTGTGGCGGGGCACATGTCCCCCCTGACTAAGGTGGCACCAGTCGCCCATGGATAGACGTGTCAACTTGTACAGCACTAAGGTTTTAAAGTAGAAACTTTTTAGGGCTTGCATTGCTGTCACAACACCACTTGGTGGTTGTACAGTACCCAGATCATCAGACCCTGCCTATCAGGCTTTCCAGTACCAGGAGTTTCCTCAAAAAGACCTGGACTGGCATCTTGGCCCATTATTTCTTCTCCCCTTCTCAAATAAACCCCAGCAATAAATAAATATGATTGAGTTTAATCAAGAACATAACTACATTTTACAAAACCCATGTGGTGATACCCAGCCTGGGGATGCACAGGTGTGTGTGGTGGGGGGGATCCCATTTCTTGTCACGCTTGCCAAGGTAGAGTGGGAGTAGAGGGGTTGTCAGATGTTGGGGGAGGGCAGGCTGTATGGCTCCCTGTTTATGGGGACCAGGGACCTGGTTTCCCTGGGGACCCCTACAAGGTCTCTGCAGCTTTTCAACCCCTGCACTGAAAAGTTTCAGCTACCCACTAAAGCCCTGTGCTCCCAGGTTCACCAGCTAAGTTGGGGTGGGAGTAGAGGGGTAGCCAGAAGCCAGGTAAACCTGAAAGCTGCATTCCAGAGCAGCCCAATGTTCTGCATGTGTTTTGGGTGGTGGGGAGTGAGGAGCGGTGTAGTTTGGGATGCCTGGAGGACTGACCAGAAACCAGGCATGTATCTCCACGTAACACTGAACCAGCTCACAGCACTGGCTCAAAACAGCACTTGCTTTTCCCGATGTGCTTTTGAAACATTGCAGGAAGTTTAAATTGGCCTTAAGGTCTGGGACAAACATTGCATAAACCGGTTTGACTCAAATCAGTTAAGTCTGATACTACATTCAGCTAGGTTTATCTTAAACCAGTTTCAGCCATTTTGAAACTGGTTTATGTCCACTGAACTTCTGTTTTGTTACAGTTTCTGATCACTTAAACTGTTTTATGTGTAACGTCTGTCCCTAGCCTAAGTGGCCTGCACTGTAGAGCCCATGTTCTTTTGGCCTTGACTCCTCTGATGTAACGAATAAGAACTGATGCATACTCTCATGTCTAGGGGTGAAGAGTTTAGACCCAGTGACCAACTGACCCTTGATGATGTTATGACCCCAGATAAATATATTAAGCATGGGCAGTCACCCAGTGGTTACCAAACCTTGTGCCGAGAACATATATCAAGTAGCCTCTGAGGTGTGAAGACTCCTGATTGGTCGAGTAATGAGTAATGGGTGACTGATTGCTTGAATTGGTTTCTAATTGATTTACAGCATGACTGAGAGGAGTGGGGGGATTGAAGGATTTATATAGTGTACCTGAGGGTGCACGTGGGTGCTGTGTGCGTTTGTGTGTATGTGTGTGTGGGACTAGGTCGTAAGTCAATGCCTGGAGGATTTAACCCTAAAATCCACCATGCTTGTTTATATTAAAGAAGCCTCGAGGTATTTTGAGGAGGCTTAACAACCCTCCGAATCGTTGACCAGAAACCCTTGGGGGTCTTCAGCATGTCTAGACTCTGGGAAGTTCAAGTTTATTGGGAAGGTTCTAAGCATTACATCTCTCCACAACCAGGTTTTTGATGAATGCTCAGGCCTATTTGCTATGCCAAAGGAACAGTGGGCCCAGGAAAGTATAAGCCTCCCTCCATTACAGGGAGGCCACTGAGTGCATAACAAGTGATAACTGGAGACAAGGAATAAAAAAACCCAGATACAGGATTGAAGGTCATACTTTTATAACAGGGTTCCCAGGGGAACAACAAACAGAGAACACTAACCAGTGCCCACTGCCCCTTGAATGAGTACAAGGACCTGTGAAAATCCACCTGAAAATCCACAGTTGCCCATCTTCCACCACATCCACCCAAAGCCCCCTTCCTGGTTTGATAGATGCCTTTCAGAGGCAGAACACTGGACTGGATGGGCCTGTGGTCTCATCTATTTTGATGTCTATAATGTATCAATTGATTGATTGAGTTTCCAGCCCCACTCTTTTCTGAAGGACCAGGTCACTCCATCCATCGGCAGTATGTTGACAGCTTCTTGGCAGGTTCTACCAGGACATCACAAAGTCATTGCTTTGCTGCTCAGCTCAGTGCAGAGTGGTCATATGCTCGGTACAAGTACTAGAAAGACAGTGTTACCAAAAAACCGGTATCATTCAGCCTTTCAAGAGACAAGACTACAGGCTGTCTATGATCAGGACTCTTTAACAAGCTTAGACACACATTAAGGAACTGTTACAATTACCTTACTGAGTACCTACCCTTTTTGTACACCAGATGAAGACACGATCACATTTTCCCAATGCTCCTTCCATAGGCTGCGAAACGGGGTGGGCCACCCGAGCCATGGCCCACCCAAATGATAGCATGTTAATTTAGCTGGCTATGCAGTTAAAAAAAATAGCTATACAGTTTTAATCAGAATGGCAATTGCACATTTGTGGGTTATATAAATTAACATGCTAAAAGTTGGTCAAGCCATGGCTTGGGTGGCCCACCCTGTTCCGTGGACTATGGTTCCTTCATTCCCTCTTAGCAGCTAAGGTATTATTACCCAAGTCAGATAAAGTGGCTAGAGATGGATCCACAATCCAACTTTTTACTGATTAGACCCCAAAACACAAGAATAGACACTTGTCTCTATGTCTATTTAGCTACCTGCAACAGCACTATATAGATTCTCACCTATCGCAGCTAGCGGGGAGGCAGGAGGAAGGAGGAAGGTGGTGTTCAGGCTTGCAACAGGTTGTCTTGAATTTGCTGAGATCTTCCTGTCTCCCCCAGAATTCCCCCTATTTGCAGCCAATATTTATGTGTTCTTCAATAAATTTGATGACTTACTTCAATAAATATTCTGCTTGGTGTTAATCAAATTTTTGTTTCACCAAAACTTTGGGACTAGTTTTTCTGTGGTATTTGGAAGAAGCTAGTTGTTCGCTGAGATTTGGTATCCCTTGCCTTGCCTCAGAACAAGCAGTTACAGTTATGTTATGCCTGTCGCACACTTTAAGTTGACCTAAGTGTGACCGTGAATGTGCGTGATGTAAGTTGTGTGTATGCTACCCCGTGTGTGATCCCCTTTGCTGTAAGTAGGTCAGTAGGTCACTGGCACAGACTCAGTGGACCTAGCAAGTTCTAATAAGTAATATCTTGCTCCTGAGTAAGATATAAATGAAGAGAGTGAGAGGGTCATGGTGGGGTTTTAAAGAGTCAGAGTCGTATGGGTTCAAATCCATCTAGGAGCGTGGGAGCTGTGGAGTTGCTGTTGCTTTTGCATGTGGAGATCGAGGAGATCATTGAGGGACCTAAGTCTGACCCGACCAGTTGGGCTTCCAGTCCTCTACTGCGTGGTCCTGCTGGGAGCTGAGTGCCTGAGCTCTGTTGCAACCAGCCGAGCTGCATGACTTTCCTTCAAGTCCCCATCACTGCAGAAAGAGAGCTGAAGTTGGTCAGCTCCTGAGAATCGTTCCCTTGGTTGTAAATATTACCAGCCTTGGTTGTAAATATTACCGGATGCCTGGGTATGAGATTGTAAGTGAAACTGGACCTTAAACCCTCCATTTGTAAATATTTGTATATAGTGATTCCTATGTGTTGTTGTCTGTTAGCTTTGCTCAGTTACTTAATAAACCGTGCATTCATTTCAGTTAATATCAGAGTTTCAGTGGTTAATCTATATAATTTCGCCAGTTGTCTCAGAGCAGTGCAGTGATAGATATGTGAATTCTCTGAGTGCAATATTATACCCATCTCTTTATTTAGAGCTCTGAAGTTAATTAGGTTAATTGAGTGAAGCTCTGGTTGGCTTTCTAAGTCTCTGACCAACAGATTTGGCATCCCTGGGTGGGCAAAGCAATGATCTAATTGGCAACAATATGCATAAACTTGGATAGTTTTGAATAATTTGTATATTTAGCATATTTACCTGTGGCACAGCACTAGTGGGGTGCTCATTGCTTGGGGAGGTTGCATGCTCAGTGAGAGCTTGCTGGTAGACCAGTAGGGAAGGCCCTCCCCAGGAATCATTTTAAGGGGGAAGGCATGCTCTGCCACCTTAAGAACTGGGCCAGGCAGCAGGCAGGTGCAGCTCAGTCCTGACAAGTGCACATCTTAAGACTCAGGCCAGCACGGCTGGAGGCAGCAGTTGCTGCCTGGCACTGAGGAATAAACTCCTCCCGATGGAGCTGCTGCTCCGGAGACAGCACAGAAGTAAGGGCAGGAGCTATGGGGTGGCATGGAGGCTCCTGGTCCTGGGCATGTCCTAAAATTGCACCATGCTGGGATAGGGAGGTCTGGTGGTCCTGCCAGTGGTGGGGCATGGCTAGCAAATGCCAGGTTCAAGGACCATGTCAGTGAAAGGTGAGTTGGGGCACCTTAATAACCCCTGCTCCCACCATCTGGTAGGTTACTAGTAACATTGGAGGGAGTTAGGGGCAGGTATGTCCATGTGGGACACTTGAGTCTGATGGGGTGCAAAGCCCAAAGTGGGTAATGGGGCCAGGCATGCCCATGTGGAGCACCTGAGCCCATTTGGGGTGAAAGACTCTGGTAAGAGAGAGATGGGGGCCAGGCATGCCCATGTGTGGCACCTGAGCCCTTTAAGGTGTAAGACCCTAGGGAGAGAAGGAGAGTTGTGGGCCAGGCATGCCAATGAGGGGCACCTGAGCCTGTGGGGATGCTTGGCCCTGGGCCCCAGAGAAGGGGGCGGCATGAATGACTCGGGCCTCCTGAGGCTAGGGGTGGGGGTACACGACTGCCCGCAGGTGGCGGCAGTGGTGGTGAGGGCAGGCTAATGTGTGTGAGCCCCTGTGTGTGTGATAGTAATGTGAATGGTGCATGGATTTGATTGTTGAGGAGACTTGCACATAAGAACTGGTGCTCTCAGAGTGACCACCCACCCGTTCTACTTTTGAGGACCTGGTAATGTATCACCCCACCCTAAACAAGTGAGGTGCCAAAACCCACAGCCTCCAAATCCTCATGGTAACATTCAGCTCTGCATCACTCCTGAGAGGGAGAGAGCTGTGACAGGTCACCATCCTATAGTGAACTGGGGTCCTTGAGAGTTATGCATGTATGTTCTTAACTGGTTTCTGTATGTCACTGCTCAGAATATTCCAGTTTACAAGTTGTTCTTTATTATTCTTTCTCAATACAAGTTCTCATATAGCCTGAGTGGTAATTGAGTCATTTTGGTTTACTGAACCATTGGGTGGGATCAGGCTGTAGATCAATGCCCAAAGGCAATGAATCCTTTTGGGGCTGAGAGTCCTTAGGAGGACAGGAGCTGAGTTGGAACAAATTGTTGTAGCCTTGTTCCCTCCAACAAAAGCACACAAAAAGGACACTTCTGGTTCACCGCTGGTTTGTGGAAGAGGCTGTAGGGGAGTTGGAGGCCCCAGGGGGACACTTGATCACTGTGAGCCCTGCAAGGGGCAAGCTCAGGGCTGGAGCACTAAATGACCCACAGAGGGGCCAGGGGCCCAGCACCAGTGAGAGCACATGTGCAGAGGGGCCAGGGGCCCAGTATACAGGAGCCAGGGGCTCGATAACTTGATAGCAGACAAGGGAAGCTAGTGCCTCAAAACCAGGTCTTATTCAGTGGGCCTAGCCCGGTAGGCCTAGCAAGAGTGAAGGGGCAGAGGCCGAGGAGCCTGAGGCCCCAACAAATGGGACGTCATACTGCTAACACCTGCGAGGCATGGGACATGGTAAAGGGAAGGTTACAGAGCCACAGAATTAGCCCATAAGGCTTTGGGTGTCCAGCTGGGAACTGTAGACTACAGAAGATCGGCCAGGGGCCTGAGATTACAGAGTTTAAGACCAGTGAGTGTAAGACCAGGGACCAAGGCCAACAAAGGTCCAGGGGCAGCCTCCCTTTATCTACTCATATTCCATCAAGGTGTGGCAGGCAAGGCAGGGAGAACACCCTAGGGGCAGTGGAAGACAAGGTCATGGAGCCACCAGGGGGCATCACAGCCAGCCCTGGGACCCTGACGTGTTACACTTACATACACTGACTATTCCATTTTACAGGACTGCACACACGTGGGTTAATCTCATCATATGCTTCATCTTTGTCTTCATTCTCCACACATACAAACATGCCTGTCTGAACAAAGCTGTGACAATTGGATGTAATGCTGTGTTCCATATTTCTGATTCTGTGGGTGACCAGCCTAAAAATGTCTCCCACCATTGATGTGAAGTGGTTTTGGCAAAGTTATGATCTGGATAATTTCCTTATTGTTACAAATTACCTTCAAGTATAATTGTTCTGCCTTCACGGTATTTGCAGCTAGCAGTTGTCTTGTCCCATCATGTATGATTAATTGTTTTAAGATGGATAGTTCCATACCAACATGTAGTGGTACAGGTTTTTTTTGTAAACAGTAACGTTTCTGACAAATTGATATTGTAAGTGTATGGCACCTTTAAGTCCACATCACACTCTAATAAGTGTGTGACATGGCACATGCAGAATGTTCTATTATTCAGTAATACATTGACCCTAAACCAATTATTTATGACTACACACTGACACCATGTACTTAATGCAGACATATTGTTCATTTACTGAATAAACAACTGTGCTTGACTCTTTACTTAATGGGTTTATCATTATCCATTCTCTGAATCCGTTAACAAAGTTTAGACACAAATCCTTTCTAAGAGGATGTACTCCCTCACATATATGTCCTTGTCCTTCTTGGACTGAACATTGGCTCACATCCACAGGATAGACTTCTGTCTGATTGCTCCCATCAGACTGTTTCTGTTGTTAAATTCAATGGGTTTTGATATCTGGTACAAGTACTGACTTATTGACCCACCTCTCTATGAGTATGATTGGATAAATGGTCTCAATTTTTGCATCAATAATTGTGTGAATCGTAGTCAATAGTACTTTTTCTTGGTGATTATATTCAAAACATACTAACTTGCAAGAGTTTCTCAAAACTAAATCCTCCTCAGTAGCAACTTTCCTTATTAATTGTACAAATTCTTGGGAATAATTCCTGAATAATCTTGTTTTATTATGCTACTAATTATTGTTTGTATTCACACCTGTGCTTGAGAGCATGACAGGGCAAGTCCTGTATCGTTCTGTACCTTTTCCATGGCATGTATTAACAGTAATTGTTCCAATTGGTTTACTGGATGCCACACAGGTAACAGCTTTGCTGTATTAACCATTTGGTGCCCTATTTCCAATATCAATGTCATAGTGGGTTGTTTAACCTCTTTCAACTGTCTCACAGCATGGATAAGTTTATTCAAGACAACCTCTGAATAGACTGAGTTTAGTACCCCTAACCCAGTCCCTATGCCACCAAGAATGCTCCCAGTATCTCTTTTATTTCTATGGGCCTTCCAAGCTTCTGTTATAGTGGAGGTCTAATGGAGCCATCCTTCCATGAACGTGGGAATACAACGTTTACAATTTGCTCTTATGGCAGTTACACTGGCAAAATCTAACTTAAATTCTATACGCCGGATGATATACATTGGTTCTGAGACTAAGAGTAAAGGTTTATTTAATTGCATATAGAATAACCCAGCCTCGAAGATGGTTGGCACTAGGTTTACTGTCACCCCCAAAAATTCTACAAAGCGATTGGGCAGTAACACTCACCACCATCCAGTATGGGATATGTTGGTTACAATATCCCATCTTCTGTAAGTAGCCTGTTCGTGATTACCATTTGTACTGCAGTTTTCATTGGAGGCATAACTAATCCACTTCTCCTTATTATATACACTATTAAATGGCGCGTTCTTCTTATCATCTACTATAGTGACTTGCTTGTCGGTGGTTTAAAGGATCAGCAAGTACAATTGCATATGAGTCATCTGTCTTTTAATACTTTACAAATATCATATTCTGCTGTTGATCTATCATGTTCTTTTGTACCACCCATTGCATACAATTAGACATGGGAACAGGGGTACTCCCACTTCTAATTTCCGCAATTACTCTAATAGCAACCACTGCTAAAGTGCTGTATTTAGGATTTCCACAATTATAGATTGCTTGAAAAGACCATGTGCAAATATAGTCAGCTACACGCTTTGCAGTATTTTACCCTGGGTGACCTATAGCATCCAGTACAGTTCATGTTGGTATTGGAGGACATATATATATATACATTCCATATCTTTCCCTTCTATTATCAAACTGACATGTTACAATAATTGCTGTACAATTTGGGATTATAACTAGAGGAATTCCACCATTAGTCCAATTCTCAAACTGTCCACTAATAACCCCTTTTGATGAGATGCCCCATAGGATTTTCGCCAGGATTGATGTTTTCATGGTGACCATTGGGAGCAATACAGACATCTCTGTTGGTATTCCTGTGGTGAGGTCTACAGGTTTTCCGGAGTCAGGCAAAATCAATGGTATAACAACATAACAATCAAAAGCATCATCATTCTATGAGTACCGTATTTTCGCACATATATCCCACAGGTTTTGCACGATTTTACAAAAAAAATTGATGGATGCGGGCTATGCCGGCGACTCCAAGCCAAGCGGCACCTCCCCACTGGACCCCGATGGCAGCGCAGGTGGGCTGGGGGGTCTCGCCCTCCGTCTCCTTCTTGCCACGGCCACTGCCTGCCAGGGCATGTAGTGGACACCAAGCAGCACCTCCCCACTGGGCCCAGGAATGCCGGGCTGCGCCGCCAGGGCACGGGTGGGCTGGGGGGCCAAGACGGGGCCTTGCCCTCCATCTCCTTCTTGCCCGGCAGCACTGCCACCACCACTGTGGCCACCGCCTGCCAGGAAATGTAGTGGACACCCAGCGGCATCTCTGGGGCCCAGCAGGGAGGCGCCGCTTGGCTTGGAGTCCTTGCCCTCTGTCTTCTCACCCGGGGGTGCCTCCTCGCCTGGGGGTGCGAGGAATCCAAGGGGGTGCGGGAAATACATGGGTGCGGGGTATGCATGGACTATTTTTCGAAAATGCAATTTTCCGAGGGTTATACATGGGTACGGGTTATACCGTGTGTGGGTTATGTGGGTGAAAATAAGGTAAATTTAATTTATACACATTATAATCGCTAGTTAGCGGACAATAACTTTACAAAGATTATCCGTTAGCTCACTGTACCCTATTCAAATTCCCTCTTCACTCTTTCAGTTGGGAGGAAGGGTACCACTTTTGGATCTTTCTCCTATTCCTTCGATACTCTAGTTCAGGGATTGTCAACCAGGGGCACGTGTATCCCTGGGGGTACTTGAGAAGGCCCTAGTGGGTAAACGTGGGTAGGTGGGGATGGAGCACTGCATACACCATCCTCTACTGCTGTGCTGCTCACCCCCCACCCTCCTGCTCCGCATCCAGCTGTACACCACTCCCCACCCCCTGACTCCGCATCTGGCCAGAGGGGGTACACTGATCCAAAAGGACTGAAAACCCCTGCTCTAGTTGATACATTGTAGAACCAATTTTGTCAATAATAATTACTGGAACTTCAATAATAATTACTAGACAGACTATGTCCTTTCTGTAAAAAACTCCTCACTGTTATCTTAGTACTAACATCCCATTCTCAAACCTTGAACAGACCAAAGTGTTTTTCCATATTGATTTGATTGACACCCAAGTTTTTCATGACAGTAATTTAGATTTCCTTGATATTTTCCATTAACATCTGAATCCATGCTTCTGTACATCCTGTTGGCTGAAACTTGCTTGATAAATCACTGTCCATGAACCATTCATCTGATAGCCTCATATGTCATCCAGTTAACACCTGGCATGCATCTAGTTAACACCTGGTATGGACTGAATCCATGTGAGGCTATGGTTCCCCTCAGAGCCATCAACACTAAAGGCAACTTAATGTCCCTGTCTTTCCCAGCTTCATTGACAATTTTCCTTAGCACTAATTTCAAAGTTCTGTTAGTCCTTTCAATTAGGCCCCATGATTGGAAGTGATGTGCTATATGCAGTTGCTCTTGAATGTTAAAATCTTCACATGTCTTTTTCATTACTTCCCTTACGAAGTGGGGGCCGCAATCAGAATCTATGGTTTGTGGTGTGCCCTATCTAGTGGAAACCTGATTGATCATGACTCGTACTGTAGTTAATGCAGTGCAGTTCCTGGTGGGGAATGCCTCCATCCATTTGGAAAAGCTATTAATGATTACAAGAGAGTACTTGCTGCCACATTGCATTTGCAGCAACAGTCCTATAAAGTCCATTTGAATTCTCAACCAAGGACCTATAACTTGTTGATGCTGCAAAGGTCCTTTACATACCTGACTGTCAGCATTACTGGCTGTGCACATCAGACAATTATCAATGAATTGCTTCACTTCTAAATTCATAGGGTGCCACCAACCTACTTGTTCTAGTCTCTCCATGGATCTCCAGGCATCAAAATGACCATTATTGTGCACAATTTGCATAAAATTAGCATGGACCACATCTGGGGTGACCCACACCAGAGAAGGGTGTTCCTCCCTTTGAGCTAGTATGCGGCCTGAAGGTTCTTGCCAGACACACCAGTTTCAATATATACCAATTTGAACCAACTTTTGTCAACTTGGTAAATCAAGAGACTATTGCACATCCGATGGTAAACCAGTCAAGTATCATACCCTTTTGAAATATGCGTACAAATTAGCTGAACATTGCAAGTCACGTGTGTATGTTGGAAAAGTAAAGGAACATTGTAAGGGCACCTTGGCATCTAAATATAATAGTGTGGTCAATAAGGCTACAAAGGCAGGGGCTCTCATGAGCACTGAACAGAGTGTTCTGGGACATAACATGGTGGCCAAGATGGCCACCAACATGCAATCAGGGGTTTGGGCCTTATGAGGTCACAGACCATGTGATGGGAACAGGGTGTTCTGGGATGTAACAGGGCATCCAAATGGCCACCAACATGGTGGTCAGGGGTGGGCCTTCTGATATCATAAGGGCACATGGTGGGGAAGGACTTCCTGCTTCAGTGCCAGAAACACCCCAAAATGGAGAACTTCTGGGGGAAGGGGAAGGGTTTCTGGTGGCAAAGGTCAAGGTTTAGGGGCAGAACTTCTGGTCCCAAGATGGCGATCAAGATGGCAGCCAGGGGGTGGGGCTGTGCTGGGGCTAGGGAACCTGTCAGGGGGTGGGGCTTGTCAGTTTGACAAGATGTACACCCATATACTACTAATGCACATGTCTGTTGTGAGCTCACTGTCCAGTTACTACGATCATCCTGAACCGACAAGTTGATGTTCACATCATCAGTGTTGTTATTCCAATTATCAGGTTTAAATGGTACATCCAAGTCATCGTTGTGTAGTATGTCTACGATAGGTATCCCCTCACTGATGACGTTTAATCCACAGTCCTGTTGCAAAGACCAAGGAAACAAACTCCAGCTTGTCATTGCCACTATGTCCGATCTTTCTGGATCCAGGAGTTGCCTAAGGACCATGAAGACCATCGGTCCCTCTTTCTCGGGAGTGGTCTCAGGGGCTTCCTCTTTTCCCTTAAAGCTTTTTTATTGTTTGATTGCTCCTTTTGACAAGACCTGAGTTCTACGGGTGTCCTGGTATATGGAGCTGCTGGGTGAGATTAAAGGTTCAACATATTTCCTGTGTAAATTTCCTCATGAAGCGGGCCCCTGATTACTTTCAGGTTTCCCCATCTTACAAATATTTGCTTGATTAGTATCTAGCTGTTGTTAGAGCCGTACAGTTGCAAATAGGGACCGCTTCAACCTATTTAGTGAAACAATGAATGATCACAAGACAGTAGCAATTTCCCCTTTTTGTTTTGGGCAATGGTCCAATGTAATCCATTTGAAGACGGCGCCAGGACCCATCTATTCTCTAATGCTTGAGAGGTCCTTTGTGCATCAAATGGTCAATATTATTAAATGCACCTGGCCATGGCAGGCAATTATTAACAAAGTGGGTCACATCGTATTTCAGAGCAGGCCACCGTCCAAATTTTCCAATCAGTCAATATTTTTTTCAATGCCCATATGTTCTTGATCATGGATCAACAAGAAGAAATAGGTGCCCAGCTGGCTAGGCACAATCTAGACCCCATTGTACTCGGCCCTGGTGAGGCTGCAGCTGGAGTGCTGCATCCAGTTTTGGGCTCCACAATTCAAACAGGATGTGGAGAAAGTTGAGAAAGTGCAGATAAGAGCCACGCACATGATCAGAGGTCAGGAAAGTAAACCTTATGATGAGTGGCTGAGAGCCACGGGAGGCTTCAACCTGGAAAAGCGCAGGCTCAGGGGCGATCTGATGGCCACCTATGAGTTTATCGGGGTATTCATCAGGATCTGGAGGAACGATTGTTCACCAGAGCTCCCCAAGGGATGACAAGATCGAACAGTCACAAACTCCTCAGTGACTGACTCGGGCTGGACATAAGGAAGAACTTGTTTATTGTCTGAGCCCCCAAGGTTTGGAATAGACTGCCACTGGAGATGGTTCAAGCACCCACTTTGAACACCTACAAGACACATTTGGATGTTTATCTTGCTGGGATCCTATGATCCCTGCTGACTTCCTGCCCCTGGGGCAGGGGGCTAGACTCGATGATCCTTTGGGGTCCCTTCCAGCCTGAATGCCTATGAAATCTGTGAAATCTAGACCAGAGGCTCATCTCCCCTCCTTGCAAGGATGAGGCCCATTGTTTCTGGCCAGATATACCAATCCTGTGTCTTTCCAATTTGGACTAATATTTGTAGTTCTAAGTCCTGATGTTGCAACCCAATCGAATCTGCATCAGGTCCTGATGGTGTCATTTTCAATACAGGGCAGGTTTAACTGTACTGGGCATGTCCCATGACGTCCCACCCTGGCACCCTCTTTAGCTGCTGTATCAACAGTTATTTAAGGTACCATCCAGAGTGAGTCTTTTTTGAGAAGCTCTGACCTTACACAGCAGATTTTTCATTTTCTTGCCCAAGCGATGCACATAACTCAGTAACTTCATGTCTCATATCTCAGTATCTTCATATCTCACTGACATCAGATGTCAACAACCCTCGTCTTTTTCAGACTGGGAGCCAGTCAATATGTGCACGCATAACCCAGTCCGAATCACCATAAATTACACAAGTTTCATCCCACAAAGTATTTTCTAATGCTACTGCTATGGCGATAATTTCTGCCGCCTGCGCAGAATGTGGAGTACATTGACCCCTTAGTATTTTGGAGATCTTGCCATTTCTTCCAACTCTTATCTCAGCATATCCGGTGTGTGGGATAAAAAGAGCTTCCATCAACAAACCAATTAGCGGAAAAATCAGTTAAGACTTGATTGGCTAATTTGGGTCCGTCTTTAAAAATGCTTTCTACAAGCTCTTGATTAATGTTGTGAATGGGACACTCATGATGTAAGTCTCCAGTGATTCCTAGGGCATAAGGTGCAATGGGAACTTGAGGTATAATCTCAGTCACTACTTCATGACTGCACCACCTCTCTGGGTAACCTGACTGGAGGCTCCCTTACACACCCAAAGGCTGCATGAGGATGAGCAGAGAGGACAGAGTGGGACAGAGTGGGAAGTGACAACCTAGAATGAGGATCAGCATGGAGAGGAAGCAGAAGCTATGGTTGCTAAAGAACCAGGAAAAATAACATAGCCTTCTCCTGCCATCCTTTGGGCAAGGAGACACAGTAATGAAATGTATTCAGAGCACTCTACAACCAACCTCACTGGGAAGATAGAGCAGGCATGAGAGGGCAACAGGCACACCCCTTCCAAATGCACCCTGTGTTCCTGTCACACGCGTGGCTTCCTCCCGCAGCACCCAGCACCTCCTCAAGAGCTCCCAGCCCTCCCAGTGAGGAAGGCATCCCAACTTCATCCTCTCCTCCAGCAACCTGCCCTCCCCAGGGTCTGGTCTCCCACACATGGCATCTCCAAACAACATGGGTCCTGCCTTCCCAGAGAGACTCTAAAGCACCTGAGAAGGGATCCTTCTCTTTGGTCCTGTGTCCGAACATCTTCAAGCAACAGGGAGCTTCTGCGGGATGAGAAGAAGCACTGAGGTCCACAGAACCTCTGCTTATGGCTGGTGTGCAGGGGTCTGGCCACAAAAGGGGGACTTCCTCAGTCTCTGAAGCAGAAGAGTTGGCAGATACTTGCAAGCCAATCTCTCCACACTGGGGCTGGAAAACTTCCCATGGCATCATCCTTCCTCTAATGAGGCAGCTGGTCTTTAGGATGATGCAGGTGGTATCTCTGGTTCTGCTTTGATTGCATTGATATGCATTGGGCTGGAGAGAGAATCGGGGCCTTGAACCTGGGTCCTCTGCTAGCCTGCTAAAAGTCCTGAGCCCTGGACTGTTGGTGTGTGTGCATGTGGGAACCCATTTCTAATGACTGGAGCTGAGAATCTTTCCTGACCCCAGTTTTGCCAGAAGGGCTGAACTCCCCTATCAAGGTTTTTTTTTTCTGCAGGCTTGCATTTTCCAGAGGGGCAGGGAGATAATAGAGATGTTCCTTGTTTAGCTGACAGCACTGGCCAACATCACAGCAGCACTAAGGAGATGCAGCACATTAGAAATGTTAAGGTACTGTGGGAAAAGAGTTACAGTAGTACTTCAAATAGCCATTGTGACAATGGCATCCAGATCTGATCCCTTCCAGTTTGGGCAGGATCTGGATCAGCCCTGCTCCTATCATGACAGGCCACAGCTCTGAAGTTTAGACCCACATCCAAATATACTAAGGGAAGATCAGGAGTAAAGGCAGAGCCTTATAAATCTCCCATCTCTCTGGTTTGCCTAGTTCTCTCCACCTCTATTGCAAAGGTCTCTAAACTTAGGCCTGTTGTGATTCTGACCAAGAGCTTTCAAGCTGCCCTGCCCTGAAGGATGGATGGATGTTTGGATGGATCCTAATAGTTTGGATGGATCTTAGCTTTGCTCATTGCCTGCTGCATATTGGGAGGAGGCCTCAGTGAATAAAGTTCATTTGTGTGGAAGAAACCTAACATGCCTCAAGCAAACCTGATCCATGCCTCAAAGCCCAGTGAAGTCCCATCTGTCACGGGAAGTGTATTAAAAAAATGGACTTCCAAGGGTGTCTGGGGTCCATGAAGGATGCTCCATGAAGGAGGGCCATCTGCACATCTTCTACCATTGGCCCTGGTTAAGAGAAACAATTATTCATTGGTGGGAGAGGGCTGAGCAGAAGAAATACAGAAGAGAAGGGAGGTGACTGTGGAGTTCCTATGCTACTCTAGATGGAGGAAGCTCAAGGGAGTTAGCAATATAGTCACTTTATATTTCACACATTTTAAGAGCTGAGGACAAACCCATGAGAAAGTGGGAGGGCAGGCTGTGTGCTGGAGCAAAAGCAAACAGTATGTACTAGCAACACATGGGGATGTTTCAGGGAGAAACACCAGCAGGCTAGCACAGCATAGGGGATTCTGAGACACTCACAGCCAGTTTGAATATTGCTTATTAGTTGTCTCTGGTTCAGAAATGTTATTGCTAAGAAGCTGTGTGTCACTTCCTTTCTCCCACACACGAGCAATATTATGTATAAAACTTTTCTGAAAGACCAAGCTCTGCCCTGTTCTTCAGCAGAGTCATAGACTCCACTATAGGAAAGGGGAAGTAATCATTATAGGTAGCTCAGTGCTATGAACTGTTGGTCTCAAAGACAGGAAGGCAACTGGATGCAGAATCTTAGTTATCATATGCAACTATCATATACTGTCGTACCATATACTATCATATATACTATCATACATTGCATGGAGGAGCTGTGGCTCAAGGGGGACAGGCAGGGGATATATTCCTGCTGTTCTGAACCTATAGCAGGGGGCAGCAGAGAAGCCACATACAGAGCAGGAGCCAGGCAGCTGTCTTTGCCAAGAAGCAATCGCTGCCCTGACACCCATGGATGCTTTTATTGCAAAACCAGAAATAAAACACTGGATTCTCTGGCTGCTGATATAATCACAAGCAAATAGTCAACAGGGGAAGAATTTACTCCAGAGCAGCAGAGCCAGAGTACAGGGGCCTCATAGCTAAGGGACCTGGGGCTGCCTTCGCAAAAGCTGCTGACACTCCCTTAGACAAGCAGCATTGTGGAGCCATCTGCAGCTCCTCCACTGAGGCCAAAGAATAGTGCAGGCACCTAGGGCTGGGTGCCTAAGGAGGATGGGCTTGTACTGGGCTATACTGACTATATTAATAGCAGCCCCAGCACAACTCCCTGTATGACTCTGCTCTTAGCATCCTCATTTTACTCTCCAAGGGGGTTATTTCATAGATTTAATAGATTTCATAGACATTAGGGGCTGGAAGGGGCCTCATGAGATCATCGAGTCCAGCCCCCCCCCACCATAGGCAAGAAGTCAGCTGGGATCAAGTGACCCCAGCAAGAAATATATCTACCTATTTTTTAAGAGTTCAGAGCAAGTGCTTGCACCACCTCTGAGAGGAGTTTGTTCCAGACTCTGGACACTCGCACCGTAAAGAACTTTTTTCTTATGTCTAGTCTGAATTGGCCCTCCTGGAGTTTATGGCCATTAGACCTTGTTATCCCTTAGGGAGCTCTGGTGAACAACAGTTCTCCCAGGTGCTGGCCCTCTTATGTAATTGTAGGCTGCCACCAAGTCCCCCCTGAGCCTTCTCTTCTCCAGGCTGAAGAGTCCCAAGTCCCTCAGCCTCAAATTTAAATGTGTTTATTGATGGTCTGCAGGTACAGATATGCAGATAACAGTCCTGACTGGATATTGCACCAGGTTTTCTGCTTCTTGTGCAGAGGACTTTGGCCAAGAGGTCAGACTTGATGAGAATCCTAGGTCCAGATCAGGGGAGGAACCTGACATGAGGCAAAAAATGGGGAGCTACTGGGTTACAGAAATCTAGAGGGACAATCTGGCTAGGAACAAACTTTACACATAAACCAGTTTAAGTGATCAGAAACTGGTTTCAACCTGTAGCAGAACAGATGTTCAGTGCACATAAGGCAGTCTGAAAATGGCTGAAACTGGTTTGAGATAAACTTGGTTGAATGTAGTGTCAGACTTAACTGATTTGAGTCAAACCAGTTTATGCAATGTCTGTCCCTGGCCCCTTGCTGGTTTAAGATAAACCAGACTCCCCCATCATCCCAGCATGCTCTCTGGGATAGGCGGGGCTCTCTGCTCCACAGCAGGGCTGGCTCCTCCCCTCTGCTCCCTGGCTGAAGCTCTGGCAGAGACTGCAGGCTTGTGCTTGGTTTCTCCCTGCTAAGCAGGGATTATTCCCCCCATCCCTCTGCCTTATGCAGACACCTCAGCATTAGTTAGCAGACCACAGACTGGCTACAGTCCGTGCTGTGGGATACGACAAAAGCAGACAGGTTTTTTGAAGCCTGTCAACAGGTAGCTTAATATCCTTCCTTGGAAAAGCTGTTTAAGAAGAGCATGGAGTAGTGGAGAGAGGCTTTGTTTTTTTTAGTTGGTTGATAAACACTGAGTTAGGGGTGATAAACATTTCCTGCTGGGCTGCACAGGAGGCAAGGGAACATCAGAGCATCCTACCGGGGCCGGGTCACACCTCCCTCAGCTCAGCACTAAGGAAGGGAAGGGAGGGCTACTCTAGCACCCCCCAGCTTCTAGCCTAAGCCACTGCAGGCATGTGCTTGCATTTTTTCAGTCCAGAGGAGATGTCTGTACACTTACAAACTGGTTTAGCCTAGTCAGGTTAGACTAACCTGCAAAGCTTGACTCAATTCAGGCTCAGGCTTTTGAATGTCTGTCCCTAGCCTCTGAGATCTGTCCTGAGCCCAAGTCCTAAACCCTCTTGGGTACCTCAAAATCTGCCCATAAAGTGTGTACTGACCTGGAAGAGAAACCAGGGATCACAGTTGAGCTGAAAGGGACTGAGGTTAAGTAATCATCAGGTGGTGTTTGCTCTGTGCACTCCAAGCTGTAACTGTGCCATTAATTAGTGCTCATATACAAATCCCTACTGTGGGCTAAGTGGTTCTCAACATTTCTAGAGTCAAGGTATCCCTTGGAAAATGCCAGCATTTAGCCTTCACCTGTTTTTTAGCTCAAAAAAAAAATATAGAGCAATTCTTCGGTTGCAAAGAATTTAGAAAGTCCACAAAAGAACAGAATGGCTTGACACAATGGGTTCCTATTTGAAATCTCTGGGTTTATTTTGTGAATCATGTGTGTTTGCACGCCTTACAGTGCTAATATTGAGCTGTAGCCTTTAAAAGTTTTCACAGCACCACAGTGTGCTGGGGCATTCTGGTTAAGAATCACTGCCTAAAGGAGCAATCTAACCTTTATCTGCAAGAGACTGAAAATACCTGTGAGGACAGAACAATAATCTGAAAGGACCTAAGGGAGACAGAAATGAGAGGGAAAAGTAACCAATGAGGCAGATGCTAACTCTAATAAGGACTTTTATGTCTGGCTCAGGACTCTTGGCATAGCTTTGTTGACTCTCGGCATAGCTTTGCAGTGCTCCTGGTGACTGGACAGTTATAAAATACTTGGAGGGGTTTACTGGCATGGCTGGGTATAGATTGCATCATGCACCAAAGCAAGAATCCCAGCCCGTAGCCTTCCAGGGCACTCTATAAATACAGGAACTCATTGCTCTCATTTAACAAAGAGCTCCTGTCTCTGCTTTGTACTTCTGTTACAGTGATATTCTGCCACCCTTCTGCCATGAGGGTGCTGTGTCTTCTCCTTGTTATTGTAACCCTGCTGCTCTTCCAGGCTGCTCCAGGTGAGTGAGAGAGTGCTTCAGGAATGATAGTAATGCTATTTGTGTAGCCAAGAGGCAGGGTGCTCTTGTGGGGTGAGGACATCACTAGTAGGATCTCCTGTCTCTACTACTGTGCTATCACTGGGAATATAGCAACAGCCCTGCTATGAGTGAGAGAGAGCTAGTGGTTGGGGGTTGGGGGGCATTGGCAAAGGAAGGGGGGCATTGGCAAAGGAATATGCTTGAAATGCACTTACACCAGCGCAAGTGACTGTGAAACAACCCTGGGTGAGAGGCAGAGGAGTGGGAATAAGGAGGAATACGAGGAGGTTCATACATCCATAGATTCATAGATGTAGGGTCAGAAGGGACCTAAGTAGATCTTCAAGTCCGACCCCCTGCCATGGGCAGGAGAGAATACAGGGCTCATAAGACCTCAGCTAGGTAACTTTCAAGCCTCCTCTTAAAGACCTCCAAGGTAGGAGCCAGCACCACTTCCCTTGGAAGTTGGTTCTGGATCCTTGCTACCCTGACTGAAATAGTGCCTCCTGATGTCTAGTCTGAACCTACTCTTAAACAATTTATGGCTGTTATTCCTTGTTACTTCAGGAGGTGCTCAGGTGAACAGGGTCCCTCCCATTCCCTGCTGGTCCACACAGGTAAGTTTGTAGATGGCCACCAGGTCCCCTCTTAGCCTTCTCTTGTGAAGGCTGAACAGGTTCAGGTCCCGTAGCCTCTCTTCATAGGGTCTGCCCTGCTGTCCCCTGATCATGTGAGTGGCCCTCCTCTGGACCCTCTCAATGCTGGCCACATCTCTCCTAAAGTGTGGCGCCCAGAACTGGACACAGTACTCCAACTGTGGCCTGACCAGTGTCGCATAGAGGGGGAGGATCACCTCCTTTTCCCTGCTTGTGATGCATCTGTGGATGCATGACAAGGTGCAGTTGGTCTTACTGAGGATGTCCTCGCACTGGCGGCCCATGTTCATTTTGGAATCAATAATGACTCCAACATCTCTTTCTGACTCTGCTTTTGAGAAGGAATTTCCCCAACTTATAGGCATGTTGCTGGTTCTTACTGCCCAAGTGCAGTACCCTGCACTTGTCAATATTGAATAGCATCCTATTCTCATTCGCCCACCCCTGTAACCTGTCCAGGTCCAGCTGTATCCTGTCCCTCCCTTCTAGCATGCCCACCTCGCCCCAGATATTGGTGTCGTCAGCGAATTTGAAAAGGGTGCTTTTCACCCCCTTGTCCAAGTCACTAATAAAGAGATTAAACTATGGGCCCAAGGACAGAACCCCACTACCCACATCCCTCCAGGTCAAAAATGACCCATCCACCACCACTCTCTAGGTATGGCCCCTCAACCAATTTGTGACCCATCTGACTGTGTAGGCATCAATGCCACAGTCACCTAGCTTTTTAAAAAGAATGGGGTGGGAGACAGTGTTGAAGGCCTTCCTGAAGTCCAGAAAGATTATGTCCACCACGACACCTGCATCCAATGATTTTGTGCCCTGATCGTAGAAGGCAATCAGGTTGGTCTGACAGGACCTGCCCCTAATGAACCCATGCTGGTTGCCCCTGAGCATAGTCCCCCCTGCCGGTCCTTCCCAGATGTGCTTCTGGATAATCTTCTCAAAGAGCTTCCTCAGGTTCGCAATAAGACTAATGGGCCTATAGTTGTCTGGGTCCTTCCTCCTCCCTTTTTTGAAAATGGGGAACACATTGGCCCTCTTCCAGTCATCTGGCACCTAGGCAGAGCACCATAAGTGCTCATAAAGCCATGCCAGGGGCCCCTCAGTAACCCCTGCCAATTCCCTCAGCACCCTGGGGTGGAGAGCATCTGGACCTGCTGACTTGAACATGTCCAGCCCCTCCAGAAGTTCCCTAACTCAGTCCTTCCTGACCCTAGGCCTGTCAGAGTCTCTCCTGAGTCCATCCTGAATCTCAGTGGGGGAGTCCTGGTCCTTGCACAAAAAAAATAGAGGCAAAGAAATTGTTGAAAAGGTCTGCCTTTTCCTCTGGTGAAACTACCAGATTGCCAAGCATATCCCACAGGGGCCCCATGTTACCGGGTGCTTTCTTCATACTCCCTATGTATTTAAAAAAAGGACTTTTTGTTGTCCTTGATGCTAGTCCTAGTTCCGTATTTGCCATAGCTTTCCTAAAAGCCCCCCTACAAGCCTGAGCGATGGAGGTATGCTCCTCTTTGGTGATAACCCCTCCCTTCCACTGGGTGTACACCTCTTTTTTGGCTTTCAGGAATTCCTGAATGCCTTTGGTGAGCCATGGGGGCTTTTGAGCACTCTTGCCCCCTTTAATTCTCATTGGGACTGTCACCCCTTAGGCTCGGAGGATCATCTCCTTAAGGAATGGCCACTCATCTTGGACACCCAGTTCCCCAACTCTCCAGGACCCCGGTGCTTTTCCTAACAATCTCCTCAACTCATTGAAGTTGGACCTCTTGAAGCCAAAAGCTACTGCCTTACTGCAGGCCCTTGACACCCTACGCTGGTGACATCACTTTTATTCCAGTAGGCAATGATAACTATTACCCAGGTGGTCAAGAACCTGGAGTCCCCTCACCAGCTCATCGTCTGTGGACAGAACCAAGTCCAGTAGGGCATTCCTCCTGGTGGGACTGTGCACCTCCTGGGTTAAGTGGAGGTCCTGTATCTCAGGAAGGAACTTTCATAAGAGGTTCAACCTGGCTGACTGCTCCTCCCAGCAGATGTCCGGGTAATTTAGATAACCCATGATGACTACATCCCTTGCCTTAATTGCCTCCACAAGCTGGCCCGAGAATTCACGGTCCAACTCTTCCCCTTGGTTCAGTGGTCTGTAGTAGACCCCCGCCGTTAAGTCCCTTTCCCCCCAACGCCCTTGTATTCTGACCCAGAGCACTTCAGTCTGCCCCTCCTCTGACCCCATCCTCATAGTTGAGGACGTGTATTGCTCTTTGATGTAGAGCACCACACCCCCACAAGGTGACATTGCTTGTTTTCTTTTATAGGGTAGTGATTGGGGGTTGGGAAGCAATACCAATCCGGGTCAGGGTATGCTATCCTAGATCTAGGGGAGAGGGAGTGGATGCTCTTTGCTGTAGCCTGCAGTTTAGATGAATATTGAGTGGGTTTTCTGCAGGCCAAACTCATTCCACTGACTTCCCCCGGAGTGAGTGAAAGCTTTGGCACTGATTACAGTGAGCCTAAGAGCAAGACCCAATGCCTATGTTTAAGGCATGTGCATAATTGCTCCTTATTATTCAAAAGTGGTAAACCTGGTATGCTCCTGAGGAAGTCAATGGGAAATGTAGGCACCCCTGAAAAACAAGTCACTTCTACTGAATCCTTGTAATGTGGGTTGAGGACCCTAGCTTCAGCATGAAAACTTGGTCTGCTACTTTTTCCAGTTATGGCTGTGGATAAATAACCTTAGATTTTTTTCCCCCTTTGCTCAGGGTACAGCCAAAGAACAATTTCCCCTCTCTGTGATTCTGTAGGTGGCTACTGTGTGAATCCTTTTGAGGTGTGTCTCTCAGGACGAGAGATAGTTGGATCCTGCCCTCATTTACTTATGAGATGCTGCAAAATGATCTAAGCTGCTGCAATATGCCAGAAGATACCTTGACTAATGGAAAGAAACATTAATTGCCCCATTTTAAATAAACACAAGCTGTCCAGTCACACACATATTGAGAGCTCTGTTATGTTGCTGTGTGAGCGTGTTCATTTATATATGTGTAAGTACGTACATCTAAAGCTGAGAAGGGAGGGTGAATGATGAGAAAACACTTTTATTCTTTTATTCTTACCTCAGTATCCTGATTTCTACTAGTGTGTGACACCAAGGGACTGGACACAACTGGTGCGGTTCATGAAAAGGCCCATCCCGTGATTGCTGGAGTTAGGTTAAAGATTTAACTCATGTTAGGGAGGTGGTGGAGTTCACATGCACACAGTATCTTGTAAAGACAGCTCAGGATTTATGCCTTCTACCTAAACATGACAGCACTAAATCAACAAGGAAGTAATGAATCCGAAAAGCAAATTGGAACTGAGCAAAGCTCTGATTTTAAGAATTGATCATGTACTAATCTTCAAATGTGACAAGGAAGACTTGCTGAGCAGAACTGGTGTTCCACGGGGCAAAGAGCTGAACTGGTGGAGATAAGAGGATGCTTTGGCACCTGTATGCACCACAATTTCCCCAAATATCTGTCTGAACTGATTGGTTTGTCACCTGCCATCAGCCCAGGGGTTAGGGCACTCATTCAAGAAGCAAGAGACCCAGATTGTAGGCCACCCTCCCACAAAGGGGCTGGATCCCACTCTCTGCTACTTCTAGCCCACTGATCTAACCAATTCATTGCTGGTCAGGTTCTTCCACAGGCGTTCTCCAGCCATCCTCATGAAGCTGACCCTTGGGCAGCCAAAAGAGGGAGCTTTGTGGGTCAAGAAAGAAGAGTGGGCAGGCTAGAATGTGTGTGTCTCCCTGAGATGCCTATGGCTCAGAAAGAGAGGCAGCTCTGGGTTCTTCATCCTTGCTCCCCATTCTCAATGCTTTCTATTTGGTGAATAAGAAAGGCAGGGTGCAGTAGCTCAGCACCAGAAGGAGGACTGGCAAACAGAGCAGCATCTCTAGCCATTCAGTAGTGCACTACACTTAGAAATAGGAGATGTGAAGATTCAAACACCCCCCTCCAGCCTGGCATATTTGGTCCTTGGTGCTTGGGCAAGTGCACTAACCAGTTGGGCTAAAACATGAGAGGACCTTGTAACAGGGATCCAAAGACTACTGTTACTTAAAAGGGGAAGGTGCAGCAGGCTAGCTGAGCTGTGTAGGCAGGAAGCAGAGGATAAAGACTGTAAGCAGCAGGGCTAAGTTGCAGCAGTGAGGGGCAGGCTGCCCATTAGGCTAAAGGATAAACCCCTATGCATGATTAGGGAGTCATATGACCCAGGGGGCAGGGCTCCAGGGCATATAAACCCAGTGCCTGGAGTAAAGCAGTCAGTCAGGCCTGGTGTGTTGTAGGGAACACAGCTTCCAGGAGAGAGGGGCTGCAGGAGGCATCCTGGCAGGCACCAACCCACCTTGAGAGCAGAGAAGTGAGAGTGCCAAGGGAAGGGAGGCTGACAAGATTTCTGTTACCCTGACTGGGGGAGGGTTTTCTTGTTAGCAACCAGTTTCTTGTACCTTTTTTTGTAGCTAAGTCTACAATCAGAGGACTGGGTTGTGGCTACAGGGGAGATATGGAGGCCACAGGGATGCTGGAAGAGGGGCAGTAGCAGAGACTGAAAGCAGCCTTGCCTGGGCCAGTGACCCCAGGGACTGGATCTGAGACACAGCAAGACAGGGGCCCAGTGCCAAAGAAGGGAGAGACCAGGACTGGGGTCCAGAAGTTGAGCTCCAAGGCAGTGAACTTAGGTTGAGAGAGGCCAGCCACAGGAAAGGGCCTGAATCCAGGAAGGCTGAAGTCCCAACAAAAGTTTGAGGCCTTTGTGGGGGCCAAGTATTGTGGTGGGGCTGAATGACTCCTCTAACATAATACTGCACACCATCTGCAAAGCATGGGCAGATGTAGGTCACAAATATAGCCCATAAGGCACCAAGGTGCCCTAAGGCTCTAATAGGGTCAGAAGGGCTACAGCTTGGTGCCTAAGAATAGCAGAGGACTGAACTTGCACTGACGACCCCAGGACAGCTTCCCATACCCTCTAAGCAACATCAAGGCATGGCAGGAGAAATGGCAAGGGAAGGTAACCTAAGAAGCCAGAGTGTGGGCAGGAATCAAATGGCCACAAGGGGGCATCTCAGCCACCCTTGAGCCATGGGTCTTGTTACAAACCTCCTCCCCATAACACCTGCTAGGCCTGGGGATGTTTTTTCCCTGCTACAATTTTAGGCCTTACACGTCCATGTCTCTTCCAGAACCACCCTCTCACAAAGAATTAGGCATAAGACTAGGTTCTCAGCTGCTGCAAACTGGCCTAGCACCATTGAACATGGTAGGGTTTTGCTGATTTATCCTTTAGAATTGGGACTGTGGACTCTGAAGGCTCCTATGGGCACCATTCACTTTGGCTTCTGGCTCTTAGTCTGTATAGGGAGAAAGGGGAAAAATAGTACTGTACTGAACTGTAACTCTTACTGCAGGGAGACAAAGGGCAGTATCATGTAATGCAGCAGTTCTAGGCTGGGTTCCTAAGGAGCCAACATCAACCTTTCCCCTTTCTCACACACATCACAGACACAACATAGTTAACATCTTTTCTTTATTGAAAGGAGGAGAGCAAAAATTCCCTTCAGTGATACCAGGCTCCGCCTCGTGGTTTTCTGTTGCTCAAATTAGGCTTCCCAGCTATCTTCTGCAGCAGACCTTACCAGAAAAAAATGCATTTGGGATTTGGTAGGTGGGTGGACAGAAAGGATACACTAAGCAAAAAGCTGTTGGCCATGACCTGTATGAAGGAGAATGGCTCTTCAATGATTGTTCCCATCCTTTGATATAGGGTGGGACAGGAGCTGTTGGTCTAGCTCAAGACCTATCTCCAGTTCATCAATATGTGGGCTCAGACAGGTCAAACTAAATCCTGTTTCTTATCCAGATTCTACCCTCACTTTGGTCTGTTATGCTCTGGCCTCTCCATGCTCTTCTGCCTGACTGTAAAAGAGATCAAGGGCTCAATTCTTCTTCTCCGTCCCAGGCCTAAGTGGCCAGCACAGAACCTGGCAGGTGAGCCAAGACAGGGATTTCTAGACAAAATGGTTTTGCATTCAAAAGTATCAGTTTATCAAAATGCAACCCCTGGCAGCAGCCCTTCAGCTCCAGCTGAAGTTTTCTTAGGTCCAAAGGAATTTCTGGTCCATGTCCAATAGCAGATCATCCCAGGATAGTTAAGAACTGGGTGGTTGGAGATTATTCACGAGGAACATGGGAGAATGGTAGCTTAGATCCTCCCAAGGTCCTAACCAAGACCTCATACCCATGGGGACATCAGACCTACCCAGTTCCTTCTTTCTCCTTCTTTAGTTTATCATAACATTTTAGGAAAAATAAGAGAGTTTTTCCAGAAAGAAAATTCATTTTCTGGTTGGCTGGAAAGGTTTGTTCAACAGGACTATGACACTGCTGACTACAAATGTCCAACTCGGGATCCTTAAAATTCTGGTTTATTAGGCTGATTGAAACCCTGTAATGAAGTCAAATCATAAACCTTGGGGCTGGTTCCCCCCCCCCCCCACACACACACACGCATGCACACACACAGTAGCAAGTTACAAGAGTCAGGTATACCTATCCCACAGGTGCTGGAGTCTGCCGTCGATGGCCAGTCGAAGCTTCTTCCACCGTGGTGTTATCCTCCAGAAGGGGGTTGCCAGCTGGTCCTTCTGGTTGGACAGGTCGGGTGCTGGTCAAGTTGGAGATCAAGAGGGGGCCCCTGAGGGTCACTTTTCACTGGTTTTTATCTGTCCTTGGCAGACGTTGGTGACTCCCCAGTTTTCAGGTTTGCCCAATCCAGGGGTCATTGACCCTCGTGGGACTTCCCCCTCCGTGGCTACTGGACGGCATCTGTCAGCCCCAGGGGTCATCCGCATGTACGTGCAGGTTTGAGAGTCCGTTGATGAATTTTTAATAGGGCTCTGGGAGCAGTCAATCTGGAGATATTCCGCCCAAAAGTTGGTCCTCGGCATTGATTAACTCAGACCAGGGCTTCTGGCCCTTGAACAGTGAAGTTTAGAGAATTCCCAGTTGCTACATTGTCTTCTATTGAGTTCTTCCCTTGGTTGATCTGCGGTTTCCTTAGGTGTTAATCGCTGCCTGCTACTGTGTTACGCATTCAATCACTGATTCACTAGCTCTTTCAGGGGTCTGCCTGATACAAGGAAGGGGTGGTTTGATTTCTCCCCTTGTTAACATTGTTACAGTGTTTAACTTACTTCTAAAACTAAAACACATTTAGTTAAAAGGTGAGGAGTATAAAATATAAGCTACAAGAGTAATGCCATTTTTTACCACAAATAGGTAAAAAATACCAAAATACAAGGGGAGATACAAAATGCACACATACAAACTTTAAAACACAATTCCTTATCTTAAAGTGAAAAAAAGAGGAAGGAAGAAAAGGTAGAAGAGGAAAAACATATCCAAGGAGGGGAGAACAACTGCAGGCAAGAGGAAAAGGGGGCTTTCTGCTACAACACTATGTGCCTCCAGTGGAACGAGTTGGTACACCTCAGATCAGCCATTGCTTTTTGGGGGGATTGGTCCCCTTTGTCCATTGCTTCGGGTCCCCATAAATGGGGGTTGTAACTTGCCCCTGGGGGGTCCCAGGGGCAGCCGTGGCCATGCCCCGCTCTAGCCCTAGGCCACCTTCCCTTCTTTCCTACTATGCCTTGATGTAATGATAATAATAATGGCAAACATAATGCCCATGTTTAAGAAAGGGAAGAAGGAGGATCCAAGGAACCAGAGACCAGTCAGCCTCACCTTAGTCCCTGGAAAAATCATGGAGCAAATCCTCAAGGAATCAATTTCTAAGCACCTGGAGGAAAAAATGGTGATTAGGAACATTCAGCATGGATTAACCAGGGGCAAGTCACACCTGACTCACCTGATTGCCTAAAATGAGGAGATGGCTGGCTCTGTAGATGTGGAGAAAACAGTGGATGTGGTGTACCTTGATTTTAGTAAGGCTTTTGATATGATCTCCCACAACGTTCTCGCAGGCAGGCTAAAAAAGTATGGACTGAATGAATGGACTGTAAGGTGGATAGAAAACTGGCTGGAGCATCAGATTTAGACAGTAGTAATCAATGGCTCTTGCCTTATACAGTTGTGTTCTTGCTAGCCTTTCTCTTTATGCTTTCCAAAAGAGCACACACGCATTTCCCTTTGTACTTTTACTACCTCCCGCCATGACAACAGAAACACAGTTCCAGTGTACAACATGATTGGCCATAGCACCACCTTAACTGCCACCACCACTTTTCCAGCAAAGGACAACATCCTTCCTATCCACAACCATAATACTTGTCGTACCCTCACTGTAACCTTTTCTCATGCTTTATTTTCTTTCCCTTCTGCCTCAGCTGGGATCCCCAAAACTTTGATCTCTCCCTCTACTACTTGTAGTCCAAGCTTCTGAAGTCCCTCCAGTTTTCCACTCCCATTATAGTGCTTTTTGTTTTGTTTAATTTAGACCCAGTTGCTTCACCATACTCTGTTGTATGTTTTAATACTCTTTCAATTGATACTTTGTCTCTAACCACTATACTGATTCGTTCATATGTTGAGGGCTGAATTCAAGTAGGGATGAGATGCTACTTATCTCTGGCCCTGGAAAGGAGGTGGACAAAAGGGTAAGTTTAGCCAAGTTGACCAGCCACTTTTGGCTGCAAATGGCATTTCACCAATCACTGTCCTTCAGTGACCACTCCTGCCAATCATTCTTTCTTGTAAGTACTTTTACCTCTCATCTCTCTCCCAACCAACCAATTTTCCTCACTTGGATACACTCCTGTCACTCAAAGATACATGCTGATTATGCTCACATTTACCTCAAAAAGAGATCTCTGTTTTCCCACCAATTCCATAAATACATCCTCAGTATGCACCAGAGGTAGACAACTTTTTGTGGCCGGAATGCCAAAAAACCCACAATGTCTACCTTGGAAGGTGCCAGAGTGCCGTTTGCAGCTGTTTGCAGCCTCCTGGCTGCAGCCGGCCCACAGAGGTCAGGCTGCTTGCAGCCTCCCAGCTTCCTGCTGGGAGCAGCCTGGGCTCCATGGCTCCCAGTTGCTTGGAGCCTGGGCTGGCAGTGGTGTGCTGAGCAAAATGGCCTTGCGTGCCATGCTTGGCACATGTGCCAGGGGTTGCTGACCCTGGGTATAAACCAGGCCTGGGACTTGGCCAGAAGCTGAGTTACAAGACTAGAGAGCCAGACCACCAGCTCATGCGACTTGCCTAGCTCTGCCAAAGCCTGTGCAACTCTGCCAGATTTCACTAGCTGTGATCTTTGCACCAGCCGTCCCTGTCTCCATACAGCTAACACTGCCAAGGGAATTCTCTCTATTGGAGAGCAGGGATGAGCACCTGGGATCTTTTCTGAAGTCTAAAGGAGATGCTTGCAATGGCGGTCAGTGGTACCAAGGTGAGCATGGTGGGAGCAATACATTTCCCAGCTATCGCAGCACTTGTTTCTCCCTAGCAATACAGCTCTCCCTTAGGTAGTCAATCCATCACCTCCCCACAACAGCCAGGTGAGGAAAAAAATTCTGTTTTCCCTTTAGCTGGGCATAAAGAGGTTAAATGACTTTTTTAGGCCACTGAGGGGATCAGGTCTCTTCACTGAGCCTTGCCTAGATTTGATCCCTTACCTGAGGCAGCCTAGAGGAAGAAAAGAAGAACAGCAAAGAGCAGGTAAATGTCCCTCATAACCAAAGGATGGCGGAGATGTCAGCCCCACTGTGGAAACAAGTGAGGTCCTGAGCCTGGGTGAAAGGAAAGTTCTTTACTGGCTGCACACAGGGCTCTGGGGATTGTGATGGGTGGAGACGAGACTTTGGCTTTGACGTGTCTGGTGCAACTGTAGCCAAGATGGACAGTAAACAGCTCCATGCCTCACTTATCCTGAACAATGCCTGAATGAAGCCCAAGGCTGCAATCCTTCCCTTCTCCACCATGGTCAGGTAGAACCATGTGAAATGTTAGCCTCCTTGGATGTTTATATATATGCTCCAAGAGGGGTGTTAATTAGAGTGGCTCCAAGAGCTGCTCTAATTAAAGCTACCCAAGTGTCTTGTGTATCAGTGTCCCTGAGCTTAAAAATGGTGGTGGAGGCCATTTATCTAAAGCTTGTCTAACAAGCTTTTGTTAAATGGCCCCCACCACCATTTTTAAGTGCAGGGACACTCATACATGAAATGCTGGAGTCTGCTGGAGCGCAGTAATTACCACACTCCAGCAGACTCAATGAACTGAGTCTGCTCCAATGCACTGTAATCACAGCAGATCAAAGCAGCCTCACTGCTCGTGTATAGGCACCTCTTGTTATTAAAAGGCTGGGTGCATTTAAGAGAAACCCTCCTTTCCTGAGGGCATTTCATACCAACCCTGTGAACTTCACCCTAACTGCTCTAGAGCACTGTTTCTCAACCAAATGCTGCAACACCTTGGATACCAAGAGATCCTTGTAATGGTGTTGCACAATATTAGCACTACTGGGTATTCAAACACCTACATGATTCCCAAGATAAGCACAGAGATTTCATATAGGACTCCAGAGTCTCCAAACCATTCTCATCTGCCATGGTCTTGTTGAGTTTTTTTCAACAAAGGAACTGAGCTAGTATTTTCCCATGGTCAGAGAAGAAGCAAAAGCTCTGAGCTGGCAGTTTCAGAAAGGGCCCCAGAGTCTGATGTGGTTGAGCACCACTGCTCTACAGTCTGCCAAAATGCCTGAAGGCTGTCCTTGGTTACATTGGAAAACTCCACTGGTCCCTAGCACAGGGGAAAAACATGGTAGCACTTTTTCCTGCCACTGGCAGGTGGTCGGACTTGATGATCCTTTGAGGTCCCTTCCAACCTAGTTTCCAAGTTTCATAGTTTGATAGTTTCCCTGTGAAACTATGAAACCCTAGCATTAGGGGTGACTTGCAGGGGGTGCACGTGGGTGCATGGGTGCATGTGTACCCCCTGCATGTGGTGGTGTACCCCCTGCAAAAAGGTGGCACCAACACTGTTGGCAGCACCTGAGCACAGTCTCTGCTCACCACCCCACTGCTGGCAGTGCCTGCAGGTGGTCCCTGATCACCCCTGGCTGCCACTTCCAATGCCAGTGGTGCCTGTGGGTGGTTGCCAACCTGTGGTCAGTGCTGGCCACCCCCACCCTACTGCAGACAGTGCTAGTGGCATCTGCGGGAGCTCACCGCTCACTGCCGCTGGCTTCCCACCGCCACTGGGGGCACACACCATTCATGCCTAGCCTCTATGAATCTATGAAAGGTGAAGCTGGATAGGGATTTCTGGACTAAATGACTTTTCATTCAAAAATGTCCATTTGTCAAAGCACAATGCAATTGGTAGCAGTCAGTCAGCTTCAAGTGAAGTTTCTTCAGGTCCAGTGGAGTTTCTGGTCCATATCCAAGAGCAGTTTGCTCAACCTATGGCTCAGAAGGCCACACTTGGATGTGTGTCATCTAGCCGACAGGTCTCTTCATAGGCTTGAAAATATGTTAGCATGGTGAGTAGTGGCAGAGCCCATTAACATGGTTCTTTCAGTGCTGTTCTTGGAGCCACAGCAATTAATATTGCTACCCCGCAAATGCCATCCCTCATGCCAGACAATGCAGTTTGGCACTCCAGATCCTGCCCTGGCCTGATAAAATGCATCTCATTCACAGGGCCACATGTGGGGGGTAGCAACAGCAGGACATCGCAGGATAGTCAGAGCTGGGTGTGGAGGGAGTATTGACCAGGAACATTGAAAAATGGGCAAGGTTAGATCCCAACTTCCAGGCCCACCTGGTTACTGGCTATACTGGGCTACCCTCTTTCCTACTATTTATCACAACATTTTCGGAATGATCAACTATTTTTCCAGAAGGAAAATGCATTTCATGGGTGGCTTGAAAGGCTTGTTTATTAGGACCCTGACAATAGACACCTCCAGTGGAAGAAGTCAGTGGCTGTCAGGTTGGCCTTTGCCTTTGGCCCCTTTATGTATTTTCCTGTGCCTCCACGGATAGGTACAGAGGAGAATCTCCCTGTTATATCCTTGCCGGCTGGGACACAGGAACTTCTGCAACTTCTAGCTGAAAAGTTAATAAATAAACCAGATGAGCAAAAAACAATGCACCTGGGTTAAGAGGCTGATTTACACCTCTGGGATCAAGTCCCCTGGGTCAGAGGAACATTAATAAAGGTCATGCACAGTAACTGGCATTCAAACAGGTTGTGCCACCTGCCTCTGTGGAAAGGCTGTAACTCTGTTGACAGCTGCCATTTCCATCAGGTTGCTGCTACCAAGCTCAAAATATTATGTGGAGAAACACTTATGGGAATGACCCATGTCAGATGTGGGGGAGAGCTGCGATGTTGCAGTTTAAGATCAAAGAAAAAACAAATACCTCATTTACCCAGATCCAAGAGGCCCTCCAATAATCAGATTTTATACATAGAAAATGTATAAATTTATTACAATTTCCCAAGGATAGAATCTAAGTCTTGGAGGATCATCTTAAATTAACTCCTCCCTGTGGTTGGGAAAGCAGTGGCAGGGTGGCCAGAAACAGTGGGGGAGGTGGGGGGACAGGCAGTGGGGGAGCAGTAGGAAAGCAGGCAGTAGAGGGCAGGAGATGGGGAGGAAGTACAAAGGCAGGTTTTAGGGCTTAAATCTTGCACCAGCCCACCCTTACCTTACCCCCACCACTTGCAGCCAGCCATGTCTATTCCCCCTGTGCCTGCCCCCCCAACAGCTTCAAGGCCTGGGTGGCTGTTGTATTGTTGTATAAGAGCCTCTAGAAGAGCACCAAGTGCCCTTGGCCAATGCCAACCTTTACTTGAGGTAAAGTTCTTGTCAACCAATGCCAATCACGCAGTGACCAGTCAATCTCATTGACATTTGATACACACACCTGTCACTCAACAACCATTGCTCACCTTTACTGCAGAATCATAGATTCATAGATTGTAGAGTTGGAAAGGACCACAATGGATCATTGTGTCTGACCCCCTGCCCCTGGCAGGAAAGAGGACCGAGGTCAGATGACCCCAGCTAGGTGACTATCTGGCCTCCTCTTGAAGACCTCCAAGCTAGGTGATAGCACCACCTCTCTTGGAAGCCCATTTCAGATCCTGGCCACCCTTACTGTGAAAAATTTCTTCCTAATATCTAACCTAAATCCACTCTCAACTAGTTTACACCCGTTATTCCTAGTCACTCCCTGGGGTGCCCTAGTAAACAGCGTGTCACCTATTCCCTGTTGATCTCCCCTAATAAATTTATAGGCGGCCACAAGATCTCCCTTCAGCCATCTCTTGTGAAGGCTGAAGAGATTCAGCTCTCTCAACCTCCCCCTGTAGGGTCTTTCCCGAAGGCCATTAGTCATGCGAGTGGCCCTCCTCTAGACCCTCCCCAGATTCCCCGCGTCCCTCTTGAAGTGCAGCGCCCAAAACTAGACACAGTACTCCAACTGCAGCCTGACCAGTGCCGCATACAGGGGGAGCATCACCTCCTTTGATCTATTAGTCATGCACCCGCTAATGCACGACAAGGTGCGATTGGCCTTGTTACACTGCCAGCTCATGTTCATCTTGGAGTCAATTATGACTCCAAGATCTCTCTCTGCCTCCAAGCTGCTGAGAAGGATACGCCCCAACCTATAGGTGTGCTGGGAATTCCTCCTTCCCAGGTGGAGTACCTTACATTTATCTTTATTAAATTGCATCCTATTTCTCTCTGCCCATTGATCCAACCTGTCCAGGTCAGCCTGAATATGCTCCCTGCCCTCCAGTGTACTAACTTTGCCCCATAACTTGGTATCATCAGCGAACTTGGAGAGGGTGCTCTCCACGCCCTTATCCAAATCGCTGATGAAGATATTGAATAATATCAGTCCAAGGACTGAACCCTGTGAGCCCCCACTGCCCACCTCCCTCCAGGCCAAGAAGGAACCATCCACCACCACTGTCTGGGTGCAGTCCCTAAGCCAGTTGGCCACCCACCTGACCGTGTAGGTGCCCACTCTGCAGTCTGCTAGTTTCCCAATGAGGATAGGGTGCGAAACTGTTCCAAGGCCTTCCTAAAGTCCAGGAAGATTACATCAGCCTTGACTCCCAGGTCCAGGCAGTGCATGATCTGGTTATATATAGGGCCTGGGTACCTAAAGGGGTAGAAAGAAGTGAAACACAATGGTCCTTTTCTACTGCAAGAAGAATTTGTCTTTGTTAGCTTACTCACCTCAAGTCACCAAAGCTGGGACTTGAACTGGGATCTCCCACATAGTCAGCAGAAACTCTGCCACACAGCCACACAATCACTCATATGTTTTCTGCCGCTCATACTGACCTGATTGTACATGCCCAAATTCACTAAGTGGGGCCGCAGGTCAAAAGCTGATAAGCTTCCAGTGGCTTCTAAGTAACTATTGTGCATGCACGGCTATACATATTTAATTATTGGGACCCAGAGGCCTTCAGACCTGGGTTTGACCTTTGTGCTTAGCTCAAGCTTCATGCTTAACTTGTATTGTGGTTAAGACCTGCACCCAGTGAAAGGAGCAGATGAAAAAATACTGCCCCTGACTTAAAACAAACTGGGAAGTTGGCTAACTAAATTGAATAAATATAACCTGGGCAAAAAAAAGGATAGTCAGAGCAAAACCTACCCACACCTAACAATGAAAAGATTAACTCAGAATAGAAAATTCCAGTTGAAGGCAACCATATTTGGCAAACAGAAACAAGATTATTAATATGCATTAGGAGGAAGGCCTAAGCTAATTGTATGTATTAAGAAATGCAAGCTATATGGTATATAAAGAGAGGTGTACTCTTTGCAATACTCCTGAAGAAAGCCTGAAGAGATCCTGTTACCAGTCCAAGTTCCTATCTTAACATCAGACATGGGAACCAGAAGCCCCCAGACAAGACTTCACAGCCTGATCAACCAGTGAAGTTGCATTAGCAACATTTTGGGGTGGTGAGCATCTGCTTTAACTAGCTACAAACCTAAAATTTTTAACTGCAAACTGCTGGTTCAATTCTAATGCGAGTTGTGTCTGTTAGGGCTCAATAAACTTGCCTTTAGTTTAGGACAACCATGTCTTAGTCTCTTTGCCTAATAAGACCCATGATAGCATCATACGGACGCAACATTATGTATAATTATGCTGGCTTCAATGTTGTCTCAAAACTCACTGATACCATACTTAGATCAACCTAATGAGGGTAAGGGTGATCTATACAGATGTTCAGGGAGGTTAAATCAGGGGGAAAGTGCCAGGACCCATCAAACTTAACTCACCCGAGGAGATGCACTATGTTAGATGGGGAGTAGGTTACCTTATCTTACGAAGTCTGCACATTTGGAGCACGCATGCCAGGGCTGGGAAAGTCCAGCTGCTCACAGCAGCACTCGGACTATGCTCTTGCTACCAACCACCATATCTGGACAGGTCTATTTTTAACACCCCAACCATCCCACTCCCAGAAAAATACCCCTCCATATACCCACAGCCCCTCTACAGACCCACCACCCTCTACCATGGACCTGCCAGCTCTCCCTTATCCTGTTTGCCCCTCACCTCACCCCAACATACTCAGGTCACGCTCCTGGCATGGGTCCCAGCACCAACAAATGTCTACACAAGTGGAACGTGATCTATTATCATATGGCTTAAAGTAAGACTCATGATCATACTGTGAGCCCCGTAAACATGTGCATGTACCCTATGGGAGTTAAGCTACTGACTCCCATTGCTTTTGGCATCTGGCTCTTAGCTTTGATAGGGAGAAAGGACAGAAACAGTTCTGCAATGTAATTCTCACTGCAGGAGAGCTTGAGGGGCAGTATCATATTGTGCAGTGGGTCCAGGCTGGGCATCCAAGGAGCCAATACCAGCCTTTCCCCTTTCACACACACATTCATCCCTATCACATACACAGCTTCATTAACATCTGGTCTTTATTGAAAGAAGCAGAAGAAATCATTCCTTTAATGATTCCAGGTTCCTCTGTGTAGGTTTCTGCTCCTCCAAAACAGCCTCACCGGAGTCTTTTGCAGCAGATCAGCCAACGAGGACATGGTGCATATATGATTTCACCAGTGGAAAGACATGTATCATGTAGGATGCAGTCACCTCCCCTGTTCTTACAGTCATGGTACTCTTGCCCATGCCCTACATGAACAAAGGAGGCTCTTCAGTGATTGTTCACACCCATTAGTGTAAAGAGAGACCAAAGCTGTCGTTCTACCTCAAGAGCTTCTCCCAGTTCATCAATACTTTGGCTCAGTCTCAGCTAAGGCCTTCCCACTGCAGCGCTGCAATAGCACAGCAACAAAGGTCGCATGCAGCTGGCAATGCTGTGGAATCAGAAAAAATATATGCCTTAAACTTTAATTATTTTAGTTATAAGATGACATAACCGCTTTGTGTAGAATTGCTGGCTCTGTACAGTAGAACAGATAAGGGCAAGTGTTTGTTCTTTGTAACTCTTCTGCAACTGCTTCGCTCACCGCGGCCTTGAAGGTAGAAAAAAAAAAGTATGTACAAAGTAGATTTCCAGGTGCAAGAAGGAGGTTTGTGAACTAACCTCACCTCCCTCATAATTCCCATCCTGATTACAGCAAAGAAATAATGAAGTAATATTATAGCCGCTTTTCATGCTAATTTCACTATATGATCACGTGAGTTATAAGCTACTGTTAAAAAGTATATAAGCCTCCTGATTTTGCTCTTGGGGGGGACCCCTTCCAAGTGTTTGGGAAATCCATGTCACTTTGGAACTCCCCCTACAGCTGTAGTTTCTTTTGAATAAAAGCTTCTGCTGACCTGACCCAAAAGTACTCTGTGTGTGTTTCCACGACAATGCCATGGAAAGAATAGACAAGGGGTGTCTCCAATGCTGTCAGCTACCCGACTAAGCAGCTATTCCAGCACTGGACATGTCTCTCCCCAACCCAAGCCCTGTCCTTCCACAACCCAAAGGGAAGAAATCCTGTGCAGCTCCCACCTTCACTGACCTGTCCTCATATAGTCAGCCACCCTTGCAGGAACACCAGCTCAGGTGCAAGCAGGTCTTGAAAGCTCCTGGTACTGCCCAGCCGTACCTTCCTTAGGAGAGCGCTATGCCGTGAGGCCAATGTGGCAAGGGTGCAATAGGGAGGGAGTGGGTTTGTGGCTGTGGATTCCCCTCTGACCGCTGTGTTTTCCTGAGATGGGGTCTCTGTTCAGTGCCTGACACTGGTTCCTCTTGTCCTGGTTCTCCCACACTGCAGCCTGTTACTCCCCTGGCCTCCCTGGGTTCTCCTGCCTGCCTGGGCTTACTCTGTGCTCCCCTCGGAGCTTTCTCAGAAGGCTGCTCTGTGACCAGAAAGACTCAGGAGCAGAATGGGATTGTACAGGGGAGCACAGGCCTGCCTGCAAGTCAAGCCCTGAAAGAGGAAGAAGGCAAGTTCTCCCACTTTGTTGCCCACTAGCCTAGTGTCTGGGGCCATCAGCTATCAGTTGTGCAGCACCCTTGGATGTGAAGGTCCTTTCTATGATTTACATTTAATATGTGTTGGATGAAATGGATAAACCACCATGGGAGATGCTCTTTCCCATTGGCCAAGTGCCCAAAGCGCTCTTCTCTTGGGCCTCTCCACGCCTCATGTGACCTGGGCAATTGTGGTCTGCCAGAGGTGGAAATGGGACTTAAAAACTGCCTAAGTCATGTGAGAAGTGCAGCACATCTGGCTACATTGAATGGTCTTTAGGTGGTAAAAAGTGAGGTAGAATTTGGCCCTGTGTTTTGTGATTCATGCTGGGGAGCTCTGGGCAGTCCTAAAAGTTCATGTTCAGGATCATTAGGCTTCAAATTGTCCTCCTCCGTGTCTGCTTTGTCACCACAGGCATTGGGAGAGGTCCCTGGCACAGGAAAATTAGCATCCCATGGAAAGGCATAAGAGAAGTTCTTCTTCAGAGAGGTAGAGGCCCAGTCTTGCAGCAGGCTCAGGCCTGTCTTGGGTATGCAGTGGTCCAGATAGTTTTTGCTCTTTCACTGAATTCTGGGATACTAACATGTTCACGTGACTCTGAGAGCATGGGTGTTGAGTGCTCGACCCTAGGCTGGCCTGGGTCATGGCTGATAGGGCCTCTATTGTGGAATGAGCCTGGGTGAACGGTCTAAGTTGTGTGCTGTACAGTATTGTGCACACTCTCTGTGCAGCCGCTTACATACATGAACAGCACCTGCATGCAGGTTAGTGAAGTCCAGGTTAGAAGCAAACTGAAGCTGGCACCCACAACTTCTCTTCAGGAAAAATAAACCTGTCCTGGCAGTGGGATAGTGTCCAGGTTCAGGCAGTTACCTGGTATACAGCAGTGCCAGAAGTTACCTTGTAGGACTACAGGGCCAGGCTGCCAGCCAGTGTGATGAGCCTAGCTCTGCTGAAGTCTATGGACTTCTGCTACTTGTTACCAACTTATTTATGCCTCATCTTTTCCCATTTTTCTACAGTTACTGCTGACAAGGGAATCCCCTCCATCAGAATGCAAGCCGGAGCCCCTAAGATCTGTCATGAACTCCAGAGGAAGTGTCTATAATGCTGGTAGGAAGGTGCCAAGTTGAGCTTGGTGGAAATGAGAGATTTCACAGCTATTCAAGTACTCATTTCCCCATAGCAATACTCTACAGCTTTCCCTTGGTTAGTCTTTCCAGCCCTTGTCCCTATGACCTGGCTAAGGAAAACTAGTATTTCCTGTTGAGCTTGGCACATAGAGAGTGAGTGACCTTCTCGAGACCATCGAAGGAGTCATTGCAGAACCGGCTGGATACATGTAGCTCATTAAGGTCTCTTCTCTAAGCCTTGCCATGGATCTGATCCCTTACCCAGGTGCAAACACCTAGATGTGATTCACAAGATAAATTCAGATATCAGATGGGAATCCAAAGCATCTGAGCCATTGTGACATGATGTGGGCTGGCTGAGAGACCCTTGCAGCACAAGACCTGCTCTATTATTTTATCATTATCAGAAAAAGAGTGACAGTTCAGAGCTGGCAAGTTCCAAGGGGTGCCATGAAAACCACGGCTATGTAGTCTACTGTGATGGTTGAAGCCAGCTTTTCATTACCTTGGACAGTTCCTCAGGCTTGTAATGCAGGAACAGAGCATGGCAGGTGGAGCTGGGCAGGGATGTCTTGGGCAAAATGGTTTTTCATTCATTAATGTCCATTGGTTAACACACAATGTGATTGATATCAGTGACGTTTCTTCAGGTCCAAGGGAATTTGTGGTCAGTACCCATGAGCAGTTGTGCTCAGTCTATGGCTCTGAGGCCAAATCCAGCTCTTGAACCCATTTCATCCAGCCCATGGATCTCTTCACAGGTCTAGAAATATGGCAGCATGGTGAGTGGTGGCAGGGTTCATTGCCATTGAGTTTGAGTGGTAGAAATAACAAGCAGGGATTTAACTGCCCCTAAATTCCTTCCTGCCTGACCGATGGTGCAGTTTTGCCCTCCAGATCCTACATCTGGTGTGGCAAAGGGCCCCTTATCTCATTCACAGGCCACGTGTGGTGGATACCATTGTCCAAGAGCAAGACACCCCTGGATAGTCAGAGATGAGTGTTGAGGAAATATTGACCAGAAACATGGAAAAATAGGAGAGGTTAGATTCAAATTGGGGCCTCATGGGAATCCCAGGTTCATCTAGCTACTGACCACTCTGGGCTTGCCTCTTTCTCCCTCTTTACTGTTTATCACAGCATTTTAGGAATGATCAAACATCTTGCTGGGAAGAAAACACATTTCCTGGGTGGGCTGAAAAGCTTGTTTGTCAGGACTCTGACAATCACATCTTCAGATGAAGGAGTCAATGGAGATCACATCAGGCATTGCTTTTCAGTTGGATTAGGCCCCTTTATACATTCCCCCATGCCTCCACAAAGAGGTATGGAGAAGGCTCTCCCTGTTATAGCTTGCCTGCTGGGATACAGCAACTTCTGCATCTTGCAGCTGAAAAGCAAATAACTGAGCCAGATGGGCAGAATACAATGCCCCTTATTTTGAGGCAGTGGTTCTCAAACCACGGGCCAAAAAGCAAACTGCTGCAGCCCATGTGATATCCTGTTTTTAAAAAAGTAAAGACTTTAAATGGATATATAGGAACTAAGCTGTGCAGGTGCAGCCCACATAACACATTGAGAGGTGCAAGTGTGGCCCTACTATGGCAAATAGGTTGAGAACCACTGGTTTAGGGGTTGATTTGTACCTCTTGGATCAAGACCACCATGTCAGAGCAGCATGAATAGAGGTCACACACGCTAATTGCAGTACAAATAAGTTATGCCACATGCCTCTATGCCAAGGTAGTAACTTTGCTGGGAGCCACCATTTCAAGGTGGTGGCTGCTGCCAAGCCCAACTTACCACATGGGCAGACACTTGGGGAAATGACCCGTGTCTGGTGTTTTAGCTGGGCATTGCTGTTTGCACAAGCTGCCATAGGACTTCAGGAGAAACTGAAGATGCCAATGATGATTCTGCAGTCCTAGATGGTGGTGCCCAGCCCAGTACCTCAGCTACCAGCTTCTCCACCTCTGAGACATCCCACCCCACATCTCACTGTACACTACCAGAGCAAAGAACGAAGACATGGTAACTCAGAGCTGGGATTTCTCAGAAGCCCATGGTGATGGACATCAGATTAGTATTCGCAAAGAATAAAAAATTGTATGTGGTTTGTGAATACAGGGTATGTCTTGAATACACTTCCAAGTCTCCTCACCTGCATCCCCCATTTCAACCCTACAGTGCCCCTTATTTCCAACCCTCTGCCCCATATTCGACCCCGCAGTGCTCCTTACTCCCAAACAAGGCACCCGCCATTCACTCCCCACACATTACCTTCCAGCACCCCTCAATTCTGACACACAGTTCCCCTTTATACTTAAAGGTGGCCTTCATTCACATCCCATAGCAGCCCTTCAGCTCCACCAGTGCCTCTCACTCCCACCCTTCAGCCCCCATTTCAACCTATGTTGCCCTTCACTCTCTACCTGCAGCCCCACCTTCAACCATACAATGCCCTCCATTCCCAACCCACAACCCCCACAACAATTGTATGCTGCACCCCCTGCATGTACACCACCCTGCTAACACACATAACCCAAAACCACCCATTGAATGCCATGGTAACCCTCACTCGAGACTCTCAGAGCTGGTTACCATTAGATGCACACATCAGGGCTGTAGCATGTTTTACCCTACTGGGATGAGCCACCTCTGGGCTGAAATGAGGATTCAGCTATTCCTCCTTGTGCTGTAGTAGATGGAGCAAACTTTCCCATCCTGTTCCCATCCCTCCAGCTCTGCAGAGACATCAGGTACAACCGATGCTGCAGCATTGTCTGGGACAGACTATGTACCCATGGATGAACAATAATGTGTTCAAGCTTTGCCCATGGTACTGTAAAAGGCAAAAACAAAATGCATATGGATAGAGGCCTGGCAAAAAGTGGAGAAGCAAATAAAATGAGCAACACAGGACAAAACAATCCCTCGCCAACAAACAAGAAGATGAAATGAAACAAGAGTTGAAATATCCCATGCCTCTTGCTCCCTGGGTCCCATCAGCCATTGCTGTCACCCACCCACCTCAGGCAGATATGGAGAAGGAATCAGCTGCCACTAGTTTAGCATCAAAGGAGTAATGTGGCAGTATTTATAGACATCCAGGCCCCTCTGACTCTCAGTCACCATTGTCAAATGTGTCTTCAAGGTTGGGGGGAGAGGCAGGGCCATCTTAAGTCCAACTCCAGAGTAGGGTCCAGGTCAACATACTTGGGGAAACCATTGAGCCCACTCAGATCTATCCTGCAGCTCTCAGTGGCTGATGATTCCCCATTGTCCAGGCTATAGAGAGTTTGGAAATCCTTCTTTCCACATCAGTGATTATGTACCACTGAAAGAGCTTCAAATCCTCTCTTCTCAGAGGGATCCTCCTCCCCATTGTCAAATCAAGGTCCACAGGTCTGGCAGCCAGTCCCCTCCAGACAGCATGAAGGAGAACAAAACCCACCCCCTTCCCTGCATAGGAGCAAATAATCTGACTCTGGTGGGACTTGAACCCACAGCCTTTGAATGCCATTTTACTATAGAAGTCCAACATGCTATCCATTGCACCACAGAGCCATGTGTCTGAATTTAAGCTCTCCTGGTTGGTTGTTCAATGAGAAATAAGAATGTGTTAGCAGGTGAGATTCAAGCATGTACCACTAGGACAGAGGTCGGCTTGGAGCTGAAGGGAGAGTCTGGAAGCATCAGAGTGGGAAGGCAGGAATGGGAAGGCAGGTGATGGTTGGGGTGGAGAAATGGAGGAATATGGTGAGGATTTGGGTGTATGTTAAGGGTTGATCTTGATTTGCATGAAGGGGCTCACTTAGGTTGATGGTGGCTGGAATGAGAGTTAATGGGCATGTCTACATGTGCATGAATGCACCACGGTTACTGCACGTTATGTTTAGTATCAATCCACAACATACTTACAGGCTCAGTAGCACCAAACTGACTAGCACCATGACTGAAAGGGACCTGCGGGTAATAATAGACCATAATATGAACATGAGCTGTCAGTGCGATGCTGTAGCCAGCAAGGCAAACAATACTCTGGCGTGCATCAATTGATGCATCTCCAGCAAAACCAAGGAGGTGATTCTTCTGCTGCAGTCACCTGACCTCAGTTGTCTTTCCTGCCTAGTGCAGGGGGGCTGGGCCTGATGATCTTGCAAGGTCCTTTCCAGCCCGTAAGGTCCCTTACAATCTGCAAATAGCCCTTAGCCCTTAAAAATCTAGGTGGGTCCAAGGAAGTTGGAGTTGCGGGCAGTGTTATGTAACTGTCTCATCTGGGACATTACCATAACACTATTGTCTTCTGTGTTATGGGCACAGTTAGAATTCATTTGAAATGGTCTTTAGGACAAATATATCCCATATAAAGAATGTGTAGAAGTTTAAAATGTTAATGGAGAGGTAATGATGCAACTGATTTGAGAAACATCTCACTGTTGGGTTATGGGTGGTAAGGAGCAGAGACACTGACAGTCCATGGGAAGCTGACACCTGGGTGGTTTTTGTTATTGTGAAAGGCTCTGAGCCTGGAGAGGAGCTTCACATGCCCTGTGGCAGAGACAACAAGATGTGTCCAGGCCAGGGGACAGTGAGCCCAAATTCATGGAGAAGCCTCTCATGCAATTGCTGGGAGCTAGTCAGATTGGGAACAAGCATCATCTCTAGAGCACGTTCGGCTGTGCTGCAATGTGTCTCAGCACAGCCAACCTGCTTCACTCATCTCTACAGGTGTCACCTAGGGGTGTCATCCCATAGGGTCAGGCCTCTGCTGCTCCTGGTGACTCAGGAGCCTGTAATGTTCCCAGGTATCGTGCCTTCACATGTAGACATATCCCCCATGTCGAGGCTTGACAGAAGTCTCTTCAGGGATTCCTGTGGCCTGCATCATCAGGTGGGGAACCCTTCCTAGCTAATGTGCACCTGAGATACACCGAGAGGGGTGGGGGGAAGTAAGGCACCCATAGTTTTTCAGGATCAGGGCCCTGAAGCCCTGAATGCTCCTTCGCAGGATGTTTGGAGAGTGTGGGAAGCCATAGCCTGCCCGCACTCCTTCCAAAATAAAGAGACAGGAGCCCCTAAAAGGCTAAGACAAGGTTGCAGGGGAAACTGTACTCCGGTGTCTTGAGCTGCTGTAATAGTTTGGCTGCCTGAGATGCAGCTGGTGCTACTGTGCTGCAGTTCACTGCTTAATACCTGATGTCATTTAAAGTGGTGGACTGAGCTGAGGCTGTAGGGGAGGAGGAAACGTGATTGGGGCACACTACCATGTTGTGTAGAGGCCCCAGTGCCAGTGAGGGCATGCCTTAACACACACACACAATGTCACCCATGTCACAAGTTTTTCTTGTCAGCAGCCTGAGGTGTAGTTTCCCAGAAACCCCTGTACCTATCTCCTTGAAAGCTGACAGGCTTCATGGCCTCAGCAGGGCCTACCATCCCTGCAGTTTTCACTCTGCTGCGCCTTAACACACACATGTGACATGAGTTTTGCTTGTCAGCAGCTTGAGGTGCAGTTTCCCAGAAATACCTGCAACTTGTCAAGCCTCATGTCCCCAGAAGGGGCTACCATCCCTGCTGTTTTCATTCAAATCTGCCTTAACACACACATGGCATGAGTTTTGCTTTCAAGAATTGAGGTGCAGTTTCCCAGAAACCCCTGCACCTATCTTCTTGAACCCTGGCAGGTGTCATGCCCTCAGAAGGGGCTACTGTTTCTGCAAGTTTTCTCTGAATCAGCCGCAAGATGACAAAGTTATAGGTATTTCAGTGATTCCCTCTTATAGTCTATGGCCAAATCTCTGAATCTCTCAGAATCAGCACCAAATCTTCTGAAGCTGATTCAGCTGAACTGATTCAGGACAGTGATCCATATCTCTAAATCAATTCAAATTGCTGTCTTCTGAATTGGCCGAATCTGAATTAAATACTTCCCTATTCGCACAGGCCTAGCAATTACGGGTATGTGCAGACATTGTACTCAGATCGACCTAACTAGGCTAAGGTGAATCTAAGTGCCAACCTGTACAGATGTTTGGGAAGGTTGGCTCAGGGAAAAGGTTTTTGGCTTGATCAAGCTTAGCTCACCTGAGGAGGTGCACTTAGTTAGACTGGGAATGGGAATCCTGCTCTAATGAACACCTGTACACTTTTGGAGTATGCATGCCGGGGCTGGGAAAGCCCAGCTGCTCAGCCTAGCCCTGGCTCTGTGCTCTTCCTACCTCTCCCCCATCCTGATCAGGCTATTTTTTGCCCTCAGACAGATGCCTCTCCATGGGCCCACAGCCCTCCACAGACCTGCCAACACCCACCGAGAACCTGCCAGCCCCTGCTTACCCTGCCAACCCTCCCTTCTTCTGACTTACCTAGGTAACACTTCTGTTGCAGGTCCCAGCAGCAGCAAAGTTGTGCTGAAGCGCACAAAGTGGGACCACATCTATGATCATGTGACTGAAAGTAAGCCGTGGGGTCGTACACTCGGTCCCACAAACGTGCACATACCCTATGGTAGTGAAGCCACTGACTTCCATTGCCTTTGGCTCCTGGCTCTTAGTCTTGATAGGGAGAAAGGACCGAAACAGCTCTGAAGTATAATTCTCACTGGAGAAGAACTTGAAGGGCAGTATCATAATGTGCAGCAGCTCCAGGCCAGGCATCCAAGGACCCACTCCAGCCTTTCCCCGTTCTCACACTCACACTCACTCTTAACACAGACACAACTTCATTAATGTCTGGTCTTTATTGAAAGGAACAGAAGAAATCTTTCCTTTGGTGATTCCAGGCCCCTCATCATGGGTTTTTGCTCCTCTGAACCAGCTTGCCTAGCGTCTTCTACAGCAGACTGTACGATGAGGACATCGCACAGGTATTACAGAGCCGGGATGACATGAACCATGTGGGCGGCATTCGCCTCCCCTGTTCCGACATTCACGGTATGATTGCCCTACATGAAGGAAAGAGGGTGTTCAGTTATCTGTCAATATAACAGAGGGAGGAGCTGTTGTTCTAGCTCAAGATCTACTCCCAGTTCATAAATATGTCAGCTCAAACAATCTCAACTAAACACAACACCATGAGCATCCAGCAGCTTCCCTTTCTCAGCTGCAGGCCTTTCCACTGCAGCGCTGCAATAGCACAGCAACAAAGGTCGCATGCAGCTGGCAATGCCAAGGCAAGAATGGACAAGAGGTATCTCCCGTACTGTCAGCTACCTGGTTAAGCAGCTATTCCAGCACTGGACATGTCTCCCCCCAGCCCAAGCCTTGTCCTTCCACAACCCAAAGGGAAGAAATCCTGTGCAGCTCCCACCTTCTCACAGGGCTAAATGACCTGTCCTCACAGACCAAGGGCTAAATCCTGTTTCCCACTTCAAAGCAACCAAGTGCTGTGCCCATCTGGCTGTGGACCAGGCACATCCAGAAGCCTCCTAGAGCTACCCTTTTACACTGGCCAACTGGGCTGCCAGGAGGGGGAGATATATGGGGCAGGCAGAGGAGGAGATAACCAAGCTACAGGGGAGGCTGGTCCAGAGATGGCTGCTTCCCTGGTGTTGCGGCACCCTTGTCTCTACAGGGACTTTTTGCACTTTATATTTAATATTCGCTGGATGAAGTTTATAAATTGCAATTGGAGTCATTCTTCCTCATTGGCCCAGGGTCCTAATCCCTCCCCTTCTCTCCATTTTACCTCAGATGCACATACCATGGGCAACTGTGTTTTGCCATGGGTGGAAATAGAAGGTAAGGGTGACCGAAGTGCAGATATTGAGGTTATATGACTACTTCACCTTTTCTTAGCTGGGTAAAAGGGAGATTGAATTTGGCCCTAAATGTTTTTGCTCTGGTGCCCTGGAGCTGTGGCAAGATATAAAGGTTCATGCTCAGTATGTGGGTTTCTGGCATTCGTTACCAGCTATGAGTTATGCACCAGCTTTTCACATTTCCCTGCACTTAAAATGGATAAGGGCTTCTCTCCATCAGAGCACAAAGGAGAGCCACTGTGATCTGCTTTGAGACCATGGGGACATGCCTGTAATGCTGGTAGGAAGTTGCCAACCTGAATTTGGTGGGAATGACAGATTTCACAACTATTCAAGCACTCATTTCCCTGCAACAATATTCTACAGCTCTCCCTCTATACATCACACCAGCCCGTCCCCCAGGTAAGGAAAAGAATAGTATTCTCTCTTAAAGGGAGAGAGTAAGCTGGGCACAAAGAGGTTTAGTGGCTTTCTTGCAGCCACAAGGTCAGCCAGTTGCAGAGCTGGCAGTATACAAGTAGCACATATGGTATAGGTCTCATCTGATCCCTTACCTGGAGCAACCTGGAGGAGAAAGAGAAAAACAGCGAAGAGCAGGTAAAGGATCCTCATGATCAAAGGCTGGCGGAGATCTTCCACTACTGTCGAGAAAAGGTCCTGGACCAGAGTGAGAGGAAGGCTCTTTGCAAGCTGCCCACAGGTAATCTCTGTATTTATAGGGCTCTGGGAACCGTGATGAGTGGAGCCAGGACTCTGCCTTTGATGTGTCTCGTGCAACGTGTATCCTGGAAGTCCAGTAACCAGCTCTGTGCTTCACTTATCCTGAATAATGGCTGAACGAAGGCCAAAGTCATGCCTTCTGCACAGGTGGTCAGGGTGAACCACATGAGCTGTTAGGCTCCCTGGTTCTTAAAAGTTTTGCTACACCTGAGAGAAACCCTCCTTACCTGAGTGCATTTCATCCATGCTCTAGAGCCTACTGGTCAGGCCCAAGGTGGTTTTCAGTTACATTGGACAAAGAAGCCCGATGCCAGCTCAGAAGATGGCAGGTGGATCCAGGCAGGGGCTTCTGAACATAATGATTTTTCACATTTGTCAGAACACAACCCCCTTATGCAGCAGGCAATCTGCTTCGACTGAAGTTTCCTCTGATCCAGTGGAGTTTCTGGCCAGTTCCCAAGACCGGGATGCCAAGAGTGGAGCAGTTGGGAGATATTCACATGGGAGGATGGTGGAGCTTAGGTCTAATCCAAGGCCATCACAAACAGGGACGTTAGGACCATCATCTGCTGCCTACATGGCCCTTCTCTTCTCCTCCCCATCTACAGGTTATCTCAACCTTTTAGGAAACATCAAACATTTTAGTGGAAAGAAAGCTCATTTCATGTGTGACTTCAATGGCTTGATTGGCAAGACAAATGACATGATAGCCCCAGTAGAAAGACTTGGTGACATCAGCTCAGCCATTGCTTTCTGTTGGATAGGGACCCTTTATCCAAAAATGGGGTATATAGAAAAATCTCCCGATTATACCCCTATCCACTTGCACACAATGACTTCTGCAAGTGCCAGGTGAACATCACAGAAATAAACCAGATGGGCAGAGAACAATTCACCTTGGTTAGGAGCCAGCTTGTGCAGCTGGGAACAAGAACCCCGGTCAATGCGACATTACAAAGATCATGCACAGTCACTGGCATTCAAATGTGTTATGCCGATTTCCTTTGTGCCAAGGCATGACCTCTGCTGACAGCCCCCATTTCAATCAGGTTCTTGCTAGCCAAGCTCAAAACACAATGCAGAAAGACAATGAGGAAAACTCCCTGTGTCAGACATCTCCGTTTGGCACTGCTGTTTGCACTTGCTGCCATAGGACTTCAGCTGAAAGTGGAGATGCTGGTCATTGACTCTACTGTTTGGCTATCAAACTCAACAAGACCCATAGGCTGGATGAATGGTGTAGGGCCTATGTGCTGGAGGAAAGGTGTGGAGCTAATCTGGCATACACCACATGTGGCATAAAACTAACTCAAGAGTGAATAGGCATGGTTGTCATGAGAAGCCAGACTGAAGGATACAGGTGCCCAGGAAGACTGGGAGTTTCTAAAGGTCATAGTATTGGAAACCCCAAAAATGCTGTTCTTCCATGGTCAAAGCACAAGAAGAATAGCAAGGAAGGCTATCTTGGGTAAGGGCAGGAGTGGCCTCAAGCTCTCCTGTCAGCAGTATTCAAGTATAAAATATTTAAGTCACCAGAGCAGTGATTTGAGCCTTGGTGGCCCACCTCTGAGATGAGTCTTCCAAAGACTAGGCCATGGAGTAGCTCTGACCTTCCCTTTTGAATTTCTCTCCCCCTAGGATTTTCAATGTCCCTTAGGGCATTTTGAACAGATCTCTCTACATCCGGAAATCACATTTCTCACCTTCTCAAGCACCCCACTTTACAGGTTTCTTGGAAGTGGCTGGAAAACCAAGAAAACAATGGTCAAAAAGTCCAGGGTCCTCATGGCTGATGTTGAAGATCAGAAACTTTGAGCTTCAGTGACTGATAGAGATGCCAAGTCCCTGTGTATATCTAGAATTGCCCAGTAAAGGTCACGAGATTAGTGTAAATGGTTATCACTGTTTTAACTTCAACTGAGTTAGGGCAATTCACACAAGCTGAGGCTCTGCCTTTAATGTAGCAGAGAGAGCTGGCATATCTTAATAGAAACCCAACCACTGTACCTGATCACATGTAACACCTCTGGATGTCATGTTGACCCAGAAGTTGGGATCGCAACAATATACACCTGTCTCTTATGCAACGTGGTTTGTTTACTGGCCGTCTCAGCCCTATAGTCTGCAGTTAAAAAACTATTGCTGAAGTTTCAGACATTTGCAAACAGATGACTATTCAAGGTCAATAATGTCTAGAGCTAATTATTGGAATTGCTTGTTCCAGGTTGCATCAGACACATTAAAGCAGAAATCTCATATTAGCAGCCTTTCACAGTGCCCAGCTGTGTAAATAATGAGACTCCGTGGCAGAAAACATACACCTCTCTCTGTGCTGATGCTTCTTTTCTGCATTGAAACAGACTTGAGCCCGTCTTCAGTCATAAGGAACCTTTCCCTGCTCTTTGATGGGGTCACCAATCTCTGCCAGACTGCTCCAAGGGAAGAGAGAATACTTGCCCTGCTCCAGCAAACTCTGCCGACCCTTTCAGGTAGCAAATTCATCAGAGTGATGATGAGAGCAGTTGCATGTCTAACTATCCTGAACTTGAACTGATGAGTCTATTGATTCCTTCAGGCTACACGTCTCACTACAGTCTCCCAAGTATGCTGATCTCTGCTGTACCAATCACCAAATGAATCGAGGGTTGAGTGAAACAGGCTTCTGCCCTATGACTCCAAAACTACTGCTATCTGGGGAGAAAGAGACTTGACCCAAGTGACACTTCTTCAGCCTGAGAAAGGGTTTTTGTACCCAGTAGCTGGCAAACAAGATATTTTTCCAACCCTCTCAGTTGGTCTAATAAAAGATATTGGATTTACCCAAAGAACCTTGTCTGCTTAACCCAAGACACACCTGTCTTCTCTGCTTCCACTAGGTGGCCTCCATGAGACATGTTGCAAAGCCTTTAGGTTTTCTGTGGATGCCAGCACACAACGCAGGGTAGATCACACCTTGTAGACTAAATCAGAGATACACATAGCCCAAGCTTTCATGAGACCAAGCTCACTTCATCAGGGGCCAGCACAGATGCTTGTTTGCACCTTCCCCTCTACCCCAGCAGAGCTTCCCCATGTCCCGCTTGACAGAAGAAGACCTCAGTGGTAGTCAGCTTCTTCTGGGTCACACACAGGGACCATGACACTAAAGACAGTGAGTGAAAAGGCATGTTCAGACCCTCTATAACAGGCTGGGGGTCAGGAGCAGCCCCTTTTCTCTATTTGGTCTAGCATAGACCTGGATGACAACATATATATTTTGATCATTAATCAATTCACCCAAAATGGCATTTCAGAGAGACTGGGCCTATGTGCTGGTGCAGATCAAATGAAGCAAATGCCTAGATGCATCAAATGAAGAAACCATTTTTTAACATGGCTGTGCATTTTATTCTGATGTTCTTAACTTGTCTCCCCATAATGGGCTGTTTTGACACTTTCTCAAAGACACGGTTTGACTTTGGGCTTTGATATCCTTTCTTCTTCATTCAAGAATTTACCTACATTTTAAAAGAGAAAGAAAAATACAACTCATCATGAGATGGATCTTAAGCGGAAGAACTTGGGGTTCTTAGCATGGAGATCTTTTATGCAGAAAGCAAGGCAAGTAATACAAGCATACCATCCTTTTCCAGTCAAAGGGTGTTGTATGCCCTCACAACACCAGTTCAGCCCAAGAACATTCAAATCCCGAAAGACCATGAATTCATCCACTTTTGTAACATGCTGCCATCTGACACTTAGGGCTTATCCCCATGGGTGTGTATGCATAGTTTGCCAGCAGTGGTTTTTTTTTTACATCAAGAGATCCCAGTATGTAAAAAAAAAAAGGGCTGGTGCATGTGGCTGTAGTGTGCAATGCCTGACACCAGATCCTGGCCGGCCAGAGCCATGCTAGTGCTGCCGGCCAGACACCATGCTCCTGGATCACTTCCACTGCAGGCTTCGAAGGCTCCCAGGACCCCAAGTGCTGGCCCTAGACTCCCCTACCCCACCCAAGGTAATTTGCCATGCACCAGAGCGCAAGTGTAGGGGCATGCCCAGGGACAATTAAACGTAGCACAAACATATGCCATTGCTGTTTGTCCCTGGGGAAACATGCATTCCCGCTCATGGGGATGCACCCTAGGAGTGTGTTAGAAAAAATCAGCGAAGAAGAAGAGGACCCACCTGTCTTTTACATAACAGTTTTTCAAGGACTTGAGAAGGGTGGAATAGAATAGCACTCAGGCACCTAAATCCATTTATACATCTTATAGGCACAGTCGAACCTGGCCTTTAATCGTAAGTGTTACATCACAAGCTCTTTAAAAGCAGATAAGGGACACTTTGCAGTACAGGACCCTAGCTAGGGCCATGACATTGCTGAAGTTGCTTTGCATAGGGATGATCCTTCCTCAGGCAGGGGGTTGGACCAGGTGCCGAGCAGAGATCCCTTCCAGCCCCACTTCTCTAGGTGCAGCACTTTGCATTTCTCCTTGTTGAACTGCATTCTGTTGTTTTCTGCCCATTTGTCCAACCTGTCCAGGTCTACTTGTAGTTGTTCCCTGCCCTCCGGCGTGTCCACTTCTCCCCACAGTTTTGCGTCATCCGCAAACTTGGACAGAGTACACTTCACTCCCTCGTCCAAGTCACTGATGAAGACATTGAAGAGTATCGGTCCAAGGACTGAGCCCTGCGGGACCCCACTGCCCACACCCTTCCAGGTCGAGACCAATCCATCCACTACGACTCTCTGGGTATGACCCTCTAGCCAATTCGCCACCCACCGGACTGTGCAGTCATCCACGTCACAGCCTCTTAACTTGTTCACCAGTATGGGGTGGGATACCGTATCGAAGGCCTCCCTGAAGTCTTAGTGTACGACATCAACCCCTACTCCTGCGTCCAGGCATTTTGTAACCTGGTCATAAAAAAAGACTAGATTAGTCAGGCGTGATCTACCTGCTACAAACCCGTGCTGGTTTCCCCTCAGCATAATTTGTCCTGCCGGGCTCTTGCAAATGTGAGCCTTGATAATTTTTTCAAAGACTTTGCAAAGGGTGGAGGTGAGACTGACTGGCCTATAGTTGCCCGGGTCCTCCTTCCTCCCCTTCTTTGAAAATGGGGATCACATTGGCTCTTTTCCAGTCCTCCGGGACCTGGCCCGTGTGCCACAAGTGTTCAAATATTCCCGCCAGTGGCTCTGCAATGACGTCGGCCAGTGCCTTCAGCACCCTTGGATGGAGCTCGTCCGGGCCTGCCGACTTAAAGGCATCCAGTACCTCCAAGTAACTCTGCACCATCTCAGGGTCTACACATGGTAGTCTGGGGCCTTGCTGCTGCCTCTCTACAACCCCAGTGAGAGACTTGTCATGCCCCTCACTTAGGAACACCGAGGCAAAGAACTCGTTGAGGAGTTCAGCCTTGTCCCCCCTGTCCATCACCAGTTGTTTCTGCCCATTTAGCAGGGGTCCTATTCTTCCCTGGGCCTTCCTTTTACTCCCTATATATCTAAAAAACAATTTTTTGTTATCCTTAACAAAAGGATATATCCTTAACAAAAGGATATAGTATAGATCCTAACCCCGTGTCCCATGTAGATATGGTATGTAGTTTTGCTGTAAGCTGTTTGGATGCCTGCTTGTCTATGACAAGAGAAGTGATGTGTAGGGGGAGTTGGCACAGCGAGTTGAAATGCACCATGTGATGCACAGACATGATCCAGCACTGCTCATGGATTTAGGAGCGCTATCTCCATAGAGCTTCAAAAATGTCCTTGCGCATATACAGGTATCCCATGAACAAGCCTCACTCTCTGTCCCTCTCTCCCAGTGTCATCTTGGCTTTCCCTCTAAGTTGGGGTCTCAACTCTAGGGTTTATCTAGGCCTCCTCTTAGAAGTAACCCTGGACATGGAAAACCAAGAGACCAACAGCAAAAGGAAGGTGCAGGATCTCTCTGGCCCAAAATGGGCCAGGGCTTCAACAAGATGCCGAGGCAGAGCAAGGAAGAGGGTATTCAAAAGCATGCGGCCGCGGTACTCTTTCCGGTATATAGGCTCCTCAAAGGCAAATGAGGGACACTTCATGCCGCAGGACCCTAAGCTATGAAATTGCTGCAAACTGCCTTTGAAGTTGTCCTGTTCCAGCCGCTCTGCCCTCAGGCCGGGAGCCTTTCTAAGTACGTAGGAGAACTTGCTACAGATAAGCACCCCACCTCCGCTTCCCAGCTGTGGGTCTGTCTACCAGCGATCATTGCCTATTGCATGGTGCCATGTCGCAAGTACAAAGGGGTATGACTGAGCAATGAGATCCCTCCAGATACCACAGCCCAGATGAGAACAACATCAAAGGGAGTCTGAAGCTATTTTACTCCCTTAGGCTGGCCCAGGTCATGTGCTCTGGCATAATACCAACTTTATCACACGGGAATTAAAGGTATAAAATGGCTCTGATCTCTCTCTGATGTTGCTGTTGTCTCATGGCCCAGCTGGGATAGCCAAGGCCTCTTAGGTTGCCCTGTGTTTGCTAAGAAGGGCTCGTCCTGCTTGCCAGCTGTTTCTATATTTACCTGGTCAAGCAGGAGTTACACAGCACCTGAGGGAGATTCGCCTCCAGATCAGGTCACAAGACCATAATCGCAACCTGTCCACAATGACTGGAGACTAGTGAATGGTGCCTATATCCGAAAAGAAATTAAAAGGAAGGAAAAGGAGTCAGCCAGGCAATCTGGGGCCTGTTTGTTTGGTTTCAATATTATGCAAGGTTTTAAAATAGATGTTGTAGGAAGCAAAAATCAAGGATAGGAAGGCTGAGTGTGGAACAAATTGCAGCATATTTTTTATCCATGACCATATCTAATACCTTTCTTTGGTAGGATCATTGACTTGGAGAAGAACAGTGCAATGGGTCTAATCTACTAAGATTTAAGAAAGGCATTTGGCACTGAGCTTCAGGGAAATTATTTGTTCAACTGGAGAAAATGGAGATAAATTCTGTGAGCAGAAGACAGAAGCAGGTGGCTAAAAGGGAGATTACAGGATGCAATATTGAAAGGGGAGTTATCAAATTGGAAAGAGGTTCTTGATGTTCCTCAGGGATGGTTCTTAGGGTTCATTCTATTTAATCATTCTGATGCTGACATTGGTACAGAAATATACCAGTAGACGTGTGCTTATGAACTTATGGGTGGCACAAAGCTGGGACATATTGCCAACAGCGAAGAAAATTGGATTATTATACAGGGGGTGCGTCTACACATGCAATTAAGGCACTGCAATAAACACCAGCACATATTGTGCCCGAGTTTATTGCTCCTGGATACCATATCTTTACATGTGCCGGGGGCCGCAGAATGCTGAGCCAGAGTAGAGCAGCCCCAGCTGGCAGGAGGTCGGGGGGGGGGGTCAGCCTGGCACCCCAGCTCTCTGTCTCCTGGCCCAATGTGCTGCAGAGGGGCTGGCTGAGGCACAAGGGTGCTTCAGTGTGGGGCTAGCTGACAGGCAGCCCCTACACTGCAGTACCTTCAGGCTCTAGTCAGCCAGGGCAGCATCTACATGTGCGCTGCTGCCACGTTTTTTACTCCGCAGCAGGATAGTACTTGTAAATAGTACTATCGTACTTTAGTACTTATAAATAGTACTAATAGCTGCAGCAGGATAATACTGCACTATCCTGCTGCAACATAAATTAGTTCAGTCCAGCCTAATAGGGTAAGATGGGCTTCAGTTCTCCCCTAACGGCAGACGTATCTTTTCCTCTAGGCTGGCTGATCTCATACGGCGGGCTTTAAACTAGCTTCACCGGGGGAAGGGGCCTCTTTGAGTGGAGAGGATGCTTCACCAGCACACAGGGTGACAAGAGGAAGGGAAGCCCAGGTAAGCATCAACATCCAGGAAGCAGGGGGCCACAACTGTCCTGGGAGTGGGAGGAAGGCACGAGCACCCTCAGGAGGCCTCAGATGCCTCTGCACTAATGCTCGTAGTATGGGGTATAAGCAGGAGGAACTGTGCCTCCTGATTGGAAGTAAGAACCCAGACTTAGTAGGGCCCACAGAAACCTGGTGGGACCCTGCCTACGACTGGGAGACGGGCATTCAGGGGTACACCCTATATAGAATAGACAGGACAGAGAGGAAAGGTGGGGGGTTGTGCTCTATGTCAAAGAGCACCTCACATCATCCAGGATTAGCTTCAGGTTAGAGGAGGGTCAGGCAGAGACACTATTAGTCAAACTACAAGGGGGGCGTGGCGAAAGGGACCTTACGGTGGGTGTCTACTACAAACCACCCAACCAGGGGGAAGAGCTAGACCAGGACTTCTCCAGTCAGCTTATGGAGGCGGTTAGGTCATGGGATGTTATTGTCATGGGTGACCTAAACTACCCAGACATTTGCTGGGAGGAGCAGACAGGCAGGTCTGACCACTCGCGTAGGTTCCTGGCAGTATTACAGGACCTTCACCTTATCCAGGAAGTGCACAGCTCCACTAGGGGTAACGCCTTGCTGGACCTGGTCCTGGCCACGGGGGATGACCTGGTGAGGGGACTGCAGGTCCTTGACCACCTGAGCAATAGCAATCATCACCTGCTGGATTTCATTATCCAACTCAGGGCGCCTAGGGCTCACACCAAGGCTAATGCCCTTGACTTCAGAAGGGCTAACTTCAATGAGCTTAGGAGACTAGTGGGGGAGGCACTAAGGGACCAGAAAGTAGAGGAGATGGGAGCCCACAAGGGACGGTCATACCTTAAAGGGGCGATCCTCCAGGCCCAAAGGATAACAGTCCCTGGGAGAACAAGGTGAGTAAGAGTGCTCAGAAACCCCCTTGGGTCAGCAAGGGCAATCAGGAATGAATGAGGACTAAAAAGGGGGTGTACAACCAGTGGAAGGGAGGAGCTATCACCAAGGAGGAGTACTCCTCCTCGTCCTGCGAGTGTAGGAGGTCTATTAGGAAGGCCAAGGCAGAGATGGAGCTCAGGCTAGTGTCCAGAATTAAGGACAACAAAAAGTCCTTTTTCAAGTACATTGGGAGCAAGAAGAGGGCACCAGACAATGTAGGGCCCCTGCAAGACACAAACGGTAATCTGGTGGCCATGCCAGACAAGAAAGCTGATACTTTTAACAGTTTCTTTGCCTCTGTTTTCCTGAACAGGGACCGGGATATCCCACTTACCAGAGGTAGGGACAATCTTGGGGATAGCTCTATCAAGCCTTCAGTCAGTGCAGATGTAGTTAGGGATCTTCTGGAAGGGCTAGACATTTTTAAATCTGCAGGTCCAGATGCCCTCCACACAAGGGTGTTAAGGGAGCTGGCAGGGGTCATTGCGGAGCCCTTGGTCTAGCTGTGTGAGCATTCATGGTCATCCGGCCAGGTGCTGGGGGATTGGGAATTGGCTAATGTGGTCCCCATTTTCAATAAGGGAAGGAAGTAGGACCCAACTAACTATAGGCCTGTAAGCCTCACCTCAGTGCTCGGGAAGATCTTGGAGAGAATCATCAAGGAGCACATCTGTGGGGGCCTGCAGGGGAGATCAGACTCAGGGGCAATCAGCATGGGTTCATCACAGGTAGGTCCTGCCAGACCAACTTGATTGCCTTTTACGACCAGGTAACTAAATCCTTGGATGATGGTGTTGCTGTGGACGTAGTCTTTCTAGAATTTAAAAAGGCCTTTGACACTGTCTCTCACCCCATCCTCATCAATAAATTAAGCGACTGCGGCATTGATGCCTGCACAGTTGGATGGGTAAAAAATTGGCTGAAAGGGTGCACCCAGAGAGTAGTGGTGGACGGATTGTACTCACCCTGGTGAGATGTGAGCAGTGGGGTACCCCAGGGCTTAGTCCTCGGGCCCGCACTATTTAACATCTTCATCGGCGACTCGGATGAGGGGGTGGAAAGCACGCTGTCCAAGTTTGCTGATGACACTAAGATGTGAGGCGAGGTGGACACTCTTGAAGGGAGAGAGAGGCTGCAACTAGATTTAGACAGACTACAAAAGTGGGCAGATGAGAATAGGATGGGGTTCAACGTAGACAAATGCAGGGTGCTGCACCTTGGGAGAAGGAATCCACCGCACACATACAGGCTGGGGAGTTCCCCTCTTGAAAGCACAGAGGTGGAAAGGGATCTGGGAGTCATTATTGACTCCAAAATGAACATGAGCTGCCAATGCCAGACCGCAGCCAGCAAGGCCAGCCAGTCCTTGTCATGCATCCAAAGGTGCATCTCAAGCCGGTCCAGATGTGATACACCCCCTCTATGCAACTTTGGTCAGGCCGCAGTTGGAGTACTGCATCCAGTACTGGGCACCGCACTTCAAAAGGGATGTGGCCAGCCTGGAGAGGGTTCAGAGGAGGCCACCCACTTGGTGAGAGGGCAGAAGGACAGGCCCTACGAGGAGAGACTGAGGGACCTGAACCTGTTCAGCCTCAGCAAGAGGAAGCTGAGGGGGGACCTGGTGGCTGCCTACAAACTCCTCAGGGGAGATCAACAGCAAATAGGCAGAGCCCTTTTCTCCCCGGCACCACCTGGGGTGATGAGGATCAATTGTAATAAACTGATGGAGAATAGGTTTAAGTTAGAGATCAGAAGGCAATATTTTATAGTTAGGGTGGCCAAAATCTGGAACCAACTTCCCAGGGAAGTGGTCCTCGTCCCTACCTTGGGCAAATTCAAGAGGAGGTTGGACGATCACCTGTCTGGAGTCTTGTGAACCCAGCATTCATTCCTGCTTGTGGCAAGGGTTCAGGCTAAATGACCTGTTCAGGTCCCTCCTGATCCTAGCTACTATGAAACTATGAAAGTATAATAGGGTGTTTATGTAGACGGCCAAAGTTTACTGCACAGCTAATTAGTCAATTAGATAATTGCATAGCTAACTGCACAGCTAATTGCACAGTAAACGTCTTGCATAGACAAGCTCAGGAAGAATTAATAACTGTACAAGAGTGGAACAATAAGAAAGCAGGGGTGATGCGTAGGGGGTGCACTCAGGTGCACATGCACCCCCTGAGCGTGGCGGTGCAGCCCTACAAAAAGACACCACCGATACTGTCGACAGTATCTACAGGTGGTCAGCGATTCCTGCTGGCTGCCACCAATGCTGCTGGTGGTGTCTGTGGATGGCCGCCAACCTCTGGTTGGCACTCGCCCCACCACCAACAGCATCAGTGGTGTCTGCAGGAGCTCCCGCTTACTGCCACTGTGCCCCCTCAGTCTCCGGGCTCTCCCAGCTGCCGGAGGTGCACGTCATTCATGTAAGAAAGTGTATAGAGTTATCGGATCAAGTGCAAAAATCATGCACCTAGGGATCATTCCTAGAAATCTTGCTATAAGAAGGAGGTGCAAAGACTGAAGACATCTGAGAAACAGAGGGACCTGGACCCCGGTTAATTATAAGATGAACAAGAGTCACCAGTGGGGTGTGGGCATGAAAAAACCCAAAGCCATCCAGGGTATATTACTCAGGGTATTTTTACTGGAGGTAGGGAAGCACTAGTACCATGGTTATTTAATAGATTTCATAGATTTCATAGATTTCATAGACATTAAGGCAGGAAGGGACCTCAGAAGATCATCAAGTCCAGCCTGAGTTATAGATGTTACTAAGATAACATCAAGTTATAGATGTTACTAAGAGCCCAGTTAGAAGTTGTTTACAGTTCTGATCAAAAAAGGTGAATTGAAAAATGTACAGATACATAGACATGCTACAAGTAGGGTCAGGAGACTCCAATAAGGATATTGAGAGAGGTTGGCTTGTTTATCTTAACAAAATGAAGGTTGAAAGGAGAAATGATTGCTTTTTATACATGCATTTGCAGAGTGAACAGCAGAGTCTAAGTGGTTGTCTCATTTCAGAGATATCCCTCAAAATAGATGCTCAAAGGCAGGTAGGGATATATAGGGAGGATGAAGTGGTGCATTTGCACCCCCTTTGATTGCAGGTCCAGCCAAAGTTTAAAACCAACTCTGTGGCAGTGGCAGTAGCATTTCTATTCAAGCAGTGCTGAGGGAGCCACTTGACTTCATGGCTCATTGTAATCTACCTGATTCCTTCTAAACTCTTAATTCCACAAATGTTAAAGACTCTCTGGTCTTTTTAATGGTCTTGATGTTCCACTAATTAAGCTGGCCTCTCTTCTGCAATTCTGCTGCTTGCTGCTCCTGGTAATGTAGCTCCTATTTCACACCCCTGCAGACTGCTTTTAACTCTAGCTAAAAATGTTAAGTCACATATGGAAACACTAACTCAGGTATGGAAATAACTTTCTGTGAAGCATTGGATGCACTATCCATATTTGTGCCAGGTTGTTGTGTTTTTGTCCATATGCACAATACAATGAATGAATGCACTAAAAATAAAGTTATATTTGTTTTTATTTTGTTCTTGAACTAAATAATTTAGCCCTAAGGTCCTAGCAGATTAGTAAAGCTTCCACGCTCTATTTGCCTGGAGTATAATGTGTTTTGTGATGGTCCCCCACATCACCTGCACTACCCCCCCCCCCCGCTTTCAAAATCTTAGATCCACCCAGGCTCAAAGGCACCTAGTTAGATCAGCTCTGATGTCCACAAATCCAGTAGAAGTTTTTATGCTTTTCCCAAACCTGTTCTGACGATCCCCTGAGCTTTTTGACTGCCCCCACCCAAATTCTGCAAACAAATTTGGGGTCGGACTTGATGAACTAATAGGTCCCTTCTGACCCTAACATCTATGTACCTTATAACATCTATGAAATAGTTGCAAAGGGGGATTTGCTCAGCATCACAAGGAATGCAGCTCAAGTGCAAATAGTCTAAGAAATTAAGGGCATGGAGTAGCAATGGGTTAATGTTTGCAGGTGTTATCAAGCACTAGGTGTTATTACTGCAGTCCACAACCCTGAGCTTGACTCAGTTATGGGACACTGTTGTTGCTATTTATTGTTGACATTATGGCAGTATCCACAATCCTCTGCCAAGATCATTGCCCCATTGCTTTAGACACTACACAAATACATAGCCAAGGAGCTGAGTTGTAGAACCAGGGGCTTTTAGATAGTTAGCTCCTAATTAGCTGCTGGATTCCCCTGGAAATCAAAGGAAATTTCAGGTATAAATGGCAGTTAGGCACTTTGGTGGACCTGGACATTATGGTCTAAAGAGATAAAGGGTGGAAGAGGAAACACAGTGAGATGAAGTCCATTCTGATCACAGGAGGAGCAAACTTATACAAAAAACACCATACACATTGCTATTGATGCTAGGGGTTTACTTTTAAGGTAGCTATTTTAACTCTTTAGAAAGGATGACTTGGTGCCTGGTTTTTCCACCTCTCACAGGTAAGCTTTTCTACAGCACACATAAGTAGATAAACACCATCCAATTATACGTTCCGCCGGCTTGCAGGGAGTGTGACGGCAATTACGGTCATTCCTCTTACAGTGAGTGCGCCGGCAAACACCACGCTTCCATCTGCAGTGGGCTGGAGATTCCCCTAACTTAGGACCTGCGGGGAGAGAAAATGAGCTGGACTCAATTACTTACATAGGAAAAGGGCAAAGAGAAAAGAGGGATGCATTCAAGTCAATGCCGATGCTATACGTTGCTTCAGCTGTTGAGTGAAGCATGTGGCTGCATTTATGCATAAAAGGAGCAGGACAAACTGTGTTCACAATTGGAATCACAGAGAAAGAGAGTTGGAAGGACCACCACGAGGTCATTTGACCCTTCCTGCTCCTCACAGCACTATTTTCACTGTCTAAACCATTCCCAAAAAAAGTGTTTTCCTAATCTGCTTTAATGATCTATCAAGGAAAGAGATATCATGCTTGAACCAGGGTAAATGCCTCACCAGCATCTATAAAGTATTGGTGAGGGGGAAGAGTAGTCATCTAAAGGACTACTGTAGCACAAGAACATGGGGTATATATATATTCCCTACTGGGAATGTGGGGCTGGGTTTTGAGAAACTATTTTGATAAGAAAGATGAGCCATTTGGAGGTGAGTTTACGATGGAAATTACTAATGAGCAAAGATCTGACACCCTGGAACAGCTTTCCAAGAAGTATATACTGACATGCACATGCACACACACACACGCATACACGTGGACACACATATACATATGCAAGGTTGCGCCTGAATACATTTACGCACAGGAAGCTTGTGATGCCGGGGACTGAGCAGAATGGCCCAGGAGGTCCCATTTTTTTCCAATTGAGATGGGCGATAAAAGGAAGGGGTGGAAGAAAAGGAGGCAATTATCGGTAACAGAACTGTCTGATTTTGCCATCACTTTGAAAACATATAATTCAGTCAAATTCTGCACACCACCGGTTGTCCACAGGTAAAGAGTTCTCTTGGTTTTCGACACCTTTAATTTGTGATAGTTTTCCCCTTGAGACTGTCCCACTACTCTAGCAGTTACCGGCACATGACAGAGATGTAAGTCCCATCTTACACTGTGTGTATGTCTCCCTTAGGCAGCCCCAGAAGAACTGGTAAAGGCTGATTTGGCAATAAAAAATATCAACGCTTGGTAGTGCTGGCTTACAAATGACTTTTGGAAAGGCCAGGGATCTCTCAAGTCACCTCTTTCACTACAGCTTCTTCAACAGCTCTCCCTAATCAGTCACCATGCAGCTCCTATGGCCAGCGTAATCAGTGCTGGATGGGATTTTCTTTTCTTTTCTCTCATTTTAGGATATAATAGTCACACATATCACTGCTCCAGCATATAACTGTGCTTCCTAGGAAACTGGAGTTTTCTGGTTTCCAACTATAGTTGTGCCACTTATGTTTAACATTGCCCTTGCCCAGAGAAAGGACCCTGTCTATCCTTAATGCCCATCTCACATTAATCTCTATTGCTGCTCCTCACCTGGAAAGTCCATACCAGTGGCATCCTCTGCTTCCATGACCTCGGTCTCAGCTTCCTCTTCCATCTCACCCAGATCCTGTGGTTCAGCTTCATCCTGTGCCACGACCACGTCCTGAGCCTGGGCCTGGAAGACCAAGGTGGTAACACCCAAGAGAAGGAAAAGGAGCTTCATGGCCAAAATGTGGCTGGGATCTCAGGTGTCTACAGAGAGAGAAGACCCAAAGACAGACTAAGGTCCTGTGTGGTGCATGCATGGAGAGCCCCTATATTTATGTATGTCACTAAGTCAAGGGAAGGCGCATACGGGGAGATTTCAGACTGTTTCATGCCGATATGCCGATAATAAAATTGCTCCAAGCCCCCTTTGATGTTGCTTTGATGCTGCAGCCATCCCCTATCTGCTGACTCTAGATGTTGCTGATGATGATCCCCCAACCTTTCATCTTGTCCAATATTTACCTGATATTGCGCAGATGTCTCATCTGTCTCTGTGCGTTTCAGGAAGATGATGGACGCAGTTGTCTCTCCTCTTCTAAGGACAATAAAGACAGTGTCTGATGACTACTGCTATCATCCTGGGGCCACACACAACAGGTGGAGCCCAGAAGGCTGGTAGCAAAGAGGCTCTTTGTCATTGCTATGTTTTCGGAGGGTAGCTTGCCCAAGATCCGAACACACTTGTGGCAGCTGATGGTCACTGCTAAGTCACAGTGTCTTGTAAGTGTGCCTGTGGTCAGTCTGTGTCCCTGAGTAGTGCCAATGCAAGGCTGATAGGATGTCCCTTGTTGCACCCTGTACCCGCCCTTCTACCCCATGCCTATGCCCTATCAGTGCACGTGTACCATGCACTGCCTTAGTAAGGTAGCAAGATTGCATTAAGTTATGAGTCAGGTCCTCTGGATCCTGTTCCTGGTTCCACCATCTCCTGGTGCAGGACCTTGTTTAGGACTATTACAACCACATCCAAGAAAGAAAATCCTGATACCCAAAATATGACAGGGGTAGAATTTGGCAGGACTGAGCACATTAGTGCTAAAACCGAGCTAGGAATTAAGCCGTTTCTGCCAGAGGGTGGACATGCACACAAAGACCAATTGCAATTTTCATAGTGTTAGGGTGATGTTATAGTAGTCATAGTCCAGGAAAAAGATGAGAGGTAAGGATTGTTGTGGGTGATATCTTTTACTGGGTCAACTGTATGGTTGTGAGGGACAGAGGCAAGGTTTCGGGTACCACCTTACCCTTCCTCAGGCCCCTGAGAAAATTGCAGTCTTCACTTTTACCTGGATATGTCCTTGGATATGATCTAGCCCTAATCCACCCCTTGCCTCTGTCTCCTCTCCTCCACTTTATGGCCAGAATTATATTTCCCATTGAGTGCCTATGTGGCAGTTTTCTAGGCATGCTTGTGGCATGGTTGTCATTTATACATAGGTAGCATTTCTGTTACCGCCTGGCCTGTAGATGTGTAACCGTGTGCCCGCAGACTGAGCACACAACAGCCTGTGCGCTGGCTCAGCACGTATGTGACTACATAGATTATCAAATCCCCGTGGTCGATAGGTGTTGAACAAGAGAGGAGATCCTGACCAGGATTTAGCATGAAGACCTGAATGATTAAGCCAGTTGCTCAGGTGAGTCACACGGGGTGGGGAAGGGGCTTGAGCCGATGCCTTCCTGATTTCCCAGCAGGGTACCAAGCTACCACATCACACCTTAGGCAGAAGGCCAGCTCCTCTCTGGTGGTCTTTTTGAAGCTGGGTCCCTAGAGATCCATGAGGAGAGATATAGGACCAAGAGATGGACCACAAGGCAGAGGGTTTGTGGCTCAGTAAGGTGGCATCTCCTATGGAAAGGAGCCAGCCCTGAGTCCTAGCCTGGACCCTTGCTCCTAAAGGGACTCTCCGCTGCTCTCCATCTATTTTAGCCAGTTACTATTAAGTGCAACGTGCAGCAACTGAGCTTCAAGAGGAAAGCTGGGGAGGGGGTCTGCACGCTGCCTGACCAGTGGTAGACAGGTTAGAGCACTTTAATAAGAAGCTGGAGAGCTGTAGCATTTAGCTACAGAGGTTTCCCAGGAAGGTGCAAGAACTGCTCAGCTGTCAGGGGCAAAGCTAAGCCCTTTTGTGGAGCTGGCTTTGGAGTAGGACTACTCTCTTGCTGTGTGTGTGACTGCTATAGCTATGGCCTGGGGAAAGGGCAGCCCCTCAGGTCCTAGACAAAGGACACATTAACACTGCTGCAAGATCAAAGCAAGTCAAGGTCCTTCAAAGAATGGGAAAGGGAAGCTAATAATGGACGTGTGCTGTGCCTTCTACCAAGAAAAAAAACCAAACCAGTATCAGATGGTAAGATCATCTCCCAGCAAGGCTAGGGGTTAGATCATATGTCTGGAGTGGGGAAAGGACAAGTGAGGGGTTAAAATATCTGGTTGTTTTTGAGGCTGTAGGGCCAGAAGAGATTCATCCTACAGCATTCAAGGGATTTGCAGAGCCATTGGCTATTATCCTCAAAAGTGCATGGAGATTTCATGGAGGCCAGCTGAGGTCCCAGAGCCTGGGAAAGGGCAAAGTTAGTGCCCATCACCGAGGAAGAGAAGAAGGAGGACCTGGGGATCATTGACCTGTCAGTCTGACCTGGATACCTGGAAAGATAGTGGAGCAGGAAAAAAAGATGATGTCTAAGCACCAACCAATAGTATGGGGTAACTAAGAGCAAGTCATGCCAAACCAACCTGATGTCCTTCTCTGACAAGGTAACAGGATTGCGTGACATACCTTGACATTAGCAACGATTTTGAGTCTGACTCCCAAGACCTTCTTATGTCATCTAGGAAATGCTGTCTACCTGAATGTGCATAACTGCCTGGATAATCATGCTCAAAGAATACTCACGAAAGTGTAAATACAGAGGTAGCAAGTGTGAGTCCACTGGAGCTGTCCTGAGTACGTCACTATTGAGTATCATCATTAATGCCATGAGGAGAGCTGCATTTTGTAACTGTTACCCAGTGTGAGTCTTTGCGCCTTTTTCTGGATCTCGTAAGTGGAAATGGTCACAGGCAATAAGCTGAATGAATCGATCGTGGCCCAGATGTTGCTAGGGCACTGGAAATTTCTCACTAAAAGGAAAGGCCAAAAATTAATGGGGGTGATTAAAAGACCCAACATTTTAGTTGTGCAAAAAATTAATGTGCTTAGTATATACCCATCAAAATAGAGGACAAAATGGTCTTTGGTGATCAGTGGCCCTGTGATTAGAAAGAGCACGTTTCAGTGAAACACACTTCATGTCTCATTGTCTGTTAATACTTTATATTCTTGTCTGTTAATAAGCTTGATGGACTAATGTGGGGTTGTGAATGAAATAAATGGCGACTTCTATTTCAGCTGATGGTGACCACACATCCCATACCAGTTCCTAGAAAAAACTGAAAGGACCAGTGATAATTAAAGGCAGCACATTGAATTGGCTGAGGTGGATTTATGCCAAGTGACCGCTTCAGCGGAGGAAAGCTTGATTCTTGCTGCATTGTTCATCATCTCCTCCGTCCCATCGTTTCGTTGGCCAGGCTGAATTAGGAGCATAGGGTGTGGGACCAGAAGAGAGCTCCTTTGTCCTCAAGTCTTATTGAAAGCATCCTTTCCCTGAACTCATAAAACTCCTCGTAAAGCAGTTAGATTATATGTGAGCAAGCTGCTGTTGGGAATTGCCTCTGTACCCTCGATACTCTGCTAGGTAGAAACCTATCTCTAATTAATTGTGGCCGGCTTACACCCAACAAGAGACTGTCTGTCCCATAGATTAAAATCTTCTTCCACTATACTTTTTAACCCCTGGTTGTTGGGACCACAGGGAATCAAACCCAGACCATCCAGCAGAGGCTAAGTCCTCAACACCACCAGTCAACCAGTCAGACACTAACCCCAGTCCCTCCCATGAGACTATTGGCTAGGAGTCAGATGACCAGGATGAACCTATAGGAACTGCAAGCCCCTAACAGGGAGACTATAAAGCCCCTCCTACTTCCTGTGGGATTTGTTCTAGTAACATCACTTGTGTGTGCACTTCTTGGACCTTTGCCTTGTTCCTGTTCGCTCCCATCTGATCCCAGCCTTGCCATAGTCCCTGTCCCTGCCTTGTTTGGACTCCCTGCCTCCAATCTACCATCTGCCTGGACCATAACACTGCCTCCGACCTTTGGGGGTCAGATTTGATAGTCCACTGAGGTCCCTTCTGCCCCTAAACCATCTATGAAGTCAACCCTTGCCAGGTGATTCGGACTGAAACAGATACCTGGTGTGCCCCCAGCCTACTTGGAATAATGCAATAAGTGTCTGCCCACAACCCAGCTGATCCTGACACTAATGTCTATGCAGACAACATCGACATCACCTCTCACTGTCTGCTTTTTTTGGGGTCCTACATCACAGTCCTTCCCCCATAGGGCTACAGTTCAGGGGCTGGATGGGACATACTGACTTGGAGCAGAGGCAAATCCTATAAGCAATGCGTTCTAGCTGCTCTGGGATGTGGGGTGCCCATGGGCAACCAAGCAAGGCTGCTAGGCTAGAAAGACACTTCAGGAATATCAGAGACCTAACCAGACAGGTTATGCTCCTGACTAGCAGGTCCTCTGGCTAAGCCAGAGTCTAGAAAGCCAAGAGAAGACACAAAGCCACTTTGGTAGTCCCCAGCCAAAGCTACACCAGCTTTACTGGCTGCATTTGAGTCCACACCAGAATCTCACCCTTTGGTTTAGGTTGTCCTAAGAACATTTGTCTCTTTCCTGAGTCTGAAGAGGGACAAAGTTTCCCTCTGATGTGCCATCTGCATAACAGCAGGTAAAGCTTGAGACAGATGCAGAGCTGGATGGATCACAAGCAATAAAACTAGTGTCAACAGACAGGGCCTTTTCATCAGGAGACAACCTTCACTCCAAAGCAACATCAAAGGGCGCTGGAACAATTTCATGATCCTGTTGCCTGCATGAAATGGTCTGAAATCTCCTGTGCTCTCTTTGCCTCTGTCCTCTCGCCGCACAGACTTCACACCTGTCTTTGGTTCTTTTCTCTATGCAGAGACATGAGCTCCCAGCCATGTTTTAGCTGCAAAGTTTCTCTACTTTCACTTGGGTGTTGCCTTCTTGGTCTTACAGGCCCAGGTTCAGGATTGAGGTTGAGGCAGAGGGTCTAGAGCCGATGGAGCCCACAGCCAAGGATGAGGTCAGGGATGTGAACATGGGGGACGAGGTAGACGTTATATACCTAGACTTCCAAAAGGTTTTTGACCTAGTATCCCACAATATCCATGTGGGGAAACTGGAAGATTGTGGGCTCAGCTGCTCGATGGTTCAGTGGGAGGGAAACTGGCTGCAGGGTAGGACCCAGAGACTTCTCGTGAATGGATCTGTGTCGTCCTGGCATGAAGTGGCCAGTGATGTCCCTCAGGGGTCCATGTTTGGACCAGTGCTTTTCAACATCTTTATCAATGATTTGGGTGGGGAGTGAAAAGCTCACTGGCCAAGTTCATGGATGACACCAAGTTATGGGGCAGTGTGGTCATACCAGAAGATAGGTTGCAGATATAGGCAGACCTGGACAGGCTCGAGAGCTGGGCAGACTGGAACCAGATGAAGTTGAACACTTCCAAGTGTAAGGTGCTCCATCTGGGGCAAATAACGTTCAATGTACATACAGGCTCATTGGTGACAGCTTGACTTACACCATGACCGAAAGGGACCTAGGGGTAATGATCAACCATCGCATGAACATGAGCCGTTCCAAGGAGAGTTGGTGGCAAAGTTGTAGTGAAAGAGGTGGATGTATAGGCCCTTCCCTTGGTCATTTATAAGCAAACACATTACTTAAAAGGAGGGTTCACAGATATCAATGAGGTTCCTCCAGATTTCCACCAATGCAATTGGGAACTGAATTTGGCCCACACTCTTCATGTGTACATAAATCCATAAACCTGACTGAACTGCTAAGGCAAGATACAGCAGCACTGCTTACCTGAAGTAAGACTGCCTTTCCCTTCACCTCTTTGGAAATTAAATTACTGATTGCTGAAAACCTCCTCTATTGGCAGATCTTACACCTCTGGGAAGTACAAAAGACTGTGGAAGGCAATGTGGTGTTTAGTGGATCTTGTGCTGCCACACAAATGACATTTGCTCAGGTGGTGCATGTGTGGTTTAGATAGACAAAGGCAAATAAAGCCTTCCTTTAAGACCTGAGGAAAACCAGGACTTAATTCATCCTATCTAAAGAGGAAGAACTGTTACTTTAAAAGTAGATCCCTAGTACCAATATCCGTGGGCATCGGGTTCTTGCATTTGTCCCTCCTGCAGTCAGTGTGTAGCAGAAATCCTGTCCTGGCTAGGGCCAAACAGGGGACTATTTTTGTTCTCTCTGACAGTGTTTAGGATTTCACCACTGTTCCTGCTCTGCATCAGGACAAACCTGAGCCCTTTTGCAGGCCGCCCTGACCTCCCAGAACAGCCAAAATTGGGTTGTTCAGTGGCTCACTCAAATCTATAGGGGTAAGTCCATGTCTCTAGAGTTCCCCAGATTGCCTAGTGCTCCAAGCCATCTCACTTAGGGTTTGCAAACCCCAAACACAGCAGCAAACCTTTGCAGCTCCAGGGACCCCAGGCATTAATCCATCTCTGTAGCAGGCTTTGCATCGTTCAGACCCCAGACAAGACCAGGGTGCTGGGTGAGTCACGTCCGAGGTGTCACTGCCTCTGGCTCCTTTACATTGGCTCTGCAGTACACAGGACTCAGTTTGTACTGGTGGGTGCCTCCAGCAAAATATTTGTAATGCGGTATGAATATCTGCCGGGCACAATGTCAGGGGCATGAAGATGTAGGGGCTTGGGGGTTGACTATAGGGGGTCAGGAGCAGGCGGGTCAGGTCTGTAAGGGACTTGGATGTAGGTTATACACAGCTGGGGAGGGGTCAGGGACAAGGGGCAAGGGATCAAGACTAGAGTCACTAGCCAAGGGTTTTAGAGCAGCAGCTATAGCTGCAAAGGGCTGGTATATGGGCAATCATCAAGTTGAGCCATGAGCCCGGGTCTGGCTGTCACAGGACAGGGATTAGGGCACAAGGGTTCAAAGACCTGGCAAGACTGCCTGGGCTGACATCTGGGGGCAGGAAGCAGGATGAAGCCGGGATGCAGGACCCAGGGCACGGGGACCAGCAAGCAGAACCAAGGCACAAGGAGTCAGAAGCCCAGGGCTGAGCAGAGAGGCATCTGCTTTGCTGAGTAGCCCGCTGGACACTGACAGAGCAGCTGCTTACAAGTAGGCAGCTGCACCCAGCAGGTCACTGGGGTTAGCTGGGGGTGGTTAGGCAAGCAACAGTCAGGCCCATGTGGGAAATAATCAGGGCATGCTGCTTGCTGCCCTTGCTTTTGACACACAGACCTGTCCCAGCCAGACCCATGCCACCCCTCTGCCAAAGCCCCAGGTGCAAGAAGTACGTAGGGGTTGTCCACTACCCGTGGAGACACCAGCAAGCTGTTCCTATGCTCATGCCAAGGGGCAGTGGGTAGCTGAGAACATGTCAGGGAAGCTCCTTGGGCTGCTTTAGACTGAACCAGGGCTCATATGTTCCCTGAGCAGTAGAAGACCCCTTTCTTTTCCCCTCTCATCCTCAGCTGCTGCACCAAGAAAAGGGTTTGCACTTGGGAGACTCAAGGTTTGAGGGTGGACACAGAGCCCCGCTTGAGAGAGGAAGGTCTGATGCAGGACCACTCCCATCCAACACGCATTGGGAGGGGAAGCAGGGAGCTGGGGGGGACCCTCCCACACACCACAGAGGGGATATGACAAGTGAGAGAAAGGGAGGAGCACAATGTCCGTGTGCTGGGCAGGGGATGGGGAATGGACAGAAGACAAATTTTTGAGGCAAAGGCGCTTACAAGGAAGCCCCTGTCACCACTGCTCCCTGGGGAACTCTGCATCCCAATCTGGGCCTGTGCCCCACTTCGTCCCTTCTGGCTCCATCCTCCACTGATGTTCCCACATGTCCAGTCCCTTCCCTGGGCTAGCAGAGGACATCGGTGCATTGATGCTGTGCTGTGCTCTGTAAGGATACACACACTGGAGGTGAAGGGAGGACTTTATGGTTAGCTTGGGTTTGCAGACAAGATGGGGGACCATCGATGCTTGTCTTGAGGGCCATGGAAGGCGATTGTATTGTGCATTAGAATAGGAAAAAATAAAACACCACACACAATATTGATGCTAGGGATTTACTTTTAAATCATCCATTCTAACTCTTTGGGTAGGAAAATTGGATTCCTGGTTTTCTTAACTCTCAGAGGAAGGCTTGTTTATATCCATCTCCTACAGCAAACCTGATGGCGATTACACGATCCGATCGTTTTTTCAAAGGGGAAGCATAAAAAGCGCCGGCAAACGCCAAGTTGCCTATGACAATCTGTTGGACTTCCCTGCGGTTTCAGAGCTGCAGGATGAGAAGATCAGCTGAGCTTAGTTACAGGGAAAGGAAGCCTTACTTACAGTGAACAGTCCTCTTTGTAAGATGAATATGTACAGACATGTGCACACACACACACACACACACACACACACACACACACACACAGAGGCACATTAAATATACATACATCTGACAATCCAACTAGTTTTAAGGTGAACCTTAATAAATGTAAACAGAAGAAGCTTGTGAATTCATTGGACTAGACTTGGTGGCCCAGTAGGACCATTTGTTCCTAGCTGAGCAGGGAAGGAATGGAAAGAAAGGAGAAAACTGGCAGGAATAAAACTGCCTAGCTTTGCTCCACGGTAGCTACATCTACACGAGATGCAGACTGTGCAGTAGCTCCTTAATACTGCACAGTAGCATCACATGGCGTGAAGCATGATGCAACACTCCCGCACAGTGGTAATGAACTACTGCACAGTCTGCATCACCTAAAAGCCATTCGGCGATGCTACTGTGCAGTAACTCCAGGTACTGTGCATTTAGTACTTGTGTACATAAATACTAAATGACTGCACAGTAATGACTGCACAGTCGGCATCCTATGGAGACACAGCCACTGAAGTGTAACTTTGAAGAAATAAAAATCTACCAATTTCATGCCCAAAGCTCACTGCAGCTTCATGGCAAAGGTTTAAAAGAAGAAGAGCCCTCAATGATATGTTTTTAGCTCAGAAAACCAGTCTGGAGCATTATACTCACTCCTCACATTTTCCAATTGGCCAGAGCATCACCACCTGGATCACGTGGGGAACCTCTTTGTACCACTGAGGAGACATTTTTCTTGTCTTTTTTTTACTGGACCAATAATACATCATTTTTGTTGTTTGCTAATCGCACCTGTTTGTCAGGCTTACTAAGCATCAGGTATATATTCTGATAGCGTGGGCAAGTGGGCAAGTCCTTTCTCTCTTTCTCAGCATTGACCAGTTGGACACCATAAAGACAATACTTGTATTTCCTCCTTCTCACTAATTTCATAGATTTCATAGACATTAGGGCTGGAAGGGACCTCGGAAGATCATCGAGTCCAGCCCCCTGCCCAAAGGGCAGGACGTCAGCTGGGGTCATAGGATCCCAGCTAGATAAGCATCCAGTTTCATCTTGAAGGTGTTCAATGAAGGCGCTTGAACAACCTCCAGCGGCAGGCTGTTCCAGACCTTGGGGGCTCGGACAGTAAAGAAATTCTTCCTTATGTCCAGCCTGAAATGATCTTGTAGTAGTTTGTGACCATTCGTCCTCGTCATCCCTTGGGGCGCTCTGGTGAACAAAGGTTCCCCCAGATACTGGTGATCACCCCTGATAAACTTGTAGGTGGCCATCAGATCACCCCTGAGCCTGCACTTTTCCAGGCTAAAGAGCCCCAGGGCTCTCAGCCTGTCATCGTAGGGTCTGCTTCCCTGACCCCTGATCATGAGCGTGGCTCTTCTCTGGACTCTCTCAAGCTTCTCCACATCCTTTTTGAATTGTGGAGCCCAAAACTGGATGCAGTACTCCAGCTGCTGCCTCACTAAGGCCGAGTACAGGGGGAGAATGACGTCCCGGGATTTGCTTGAGAAGCATCTATGGATGCAAGGCAGCGTTTTGGTCGCTTTACTAGCTGCAGCATCGCATTGCAGGCTCATGTTCATCTTGTGGTCAATGATGACCCCCAAGTCTCTTTCTTCCATAGTGCTAACCAACATAGCACTGCCGAGCCTATAAGGATGCTGCGGGTTTTTCTTCCCAAGGTGGAGAACCTTGCATTTATCGGCATTGAACACCATCAGATTTTCATCCGCCCACTTGCTGAGCCTGTCCAGGTCAGCCTGGATCATCCGCCTGTCTTCTGGCGTGGATGCTTTGCCCCAAAGTTTGGTGTCATCGGCGAACTTGGCCAGTCCGCTTCTGACTCCAGTGTCCACATCGTTAATGAAGATGTTGAACAGTATGGGTCCAAGGACAGAGCCCTGGGGGACCCCACTGGTCACAGGACACCACGATGAGTGACTTCCATCAATTACTACCCTCTGGGTCCGACCCCGGAGCCAATTTTCCAGCCAGTGGATCGTGGGGGACCCAAGGCGACAATTGGCCAGTTTCTCCAAGAGACGATCATGGGACACCAGATCGAAGGCTTTTTTGAAGTCAAGATATATGACATCAATCTCATCTCCCTTGTCCAGGTGATAGGTCACCTGGTCGTAGAAGGAAATGAGATTGGTCAAGCAAGACCTACCCGCAACAAACCCGTGCTGGCTATCCCTTAAGATGTTGGCGTCGGCCAGTCCATTAAGGATGGCCTCCTTAATAAACTTTTCTAAGATCTTCCCCAGGATAGAAGTCAGGCTGATGGGCCTATAGTTAGCCGGATCTACTTTCCTCCCTTTCTTGAAGAGAGGCACCACGTTGGCCTTCTTCCAGTCTTCGGGCACTACACCAGAGCGCCAAGAGTTTTCAAAGATCCACGCTAGAGGCTGGGCTATGATGCTCGCCAGCTCCTTGAGTACCCTGGGGTGAAGATTGTCAGGGCCGGCTGACTTGAAGGTATCCAGCTTCTCAAGATGTTCCTTCACAAAGTCAGCATTAATGGAGGGCAGGGGATCACCCTCACCTGGACTTCCCGGCCCTGTAGCGGGCACGGGCGTCCCATGGGGCTGATGAAAGACCGACGCAAAGTACCTATTTAATAGGTTGGCTTTTTCCTGGGCGTCAGTTGTCAGTTGCCCCATCTGGTTCAGCAGGGGTCCAACGTTGCCCCTGCTTTTCCTCCGGCTCCCCACATATCTGAAAAAGGACTTTTTATTGTCCTTGATGCTCAAAGCTAGCTGGAGTTCAGTTGCAGCCTTGGCTTTCCTGGTCTGCTCCCTACAGGACCGGACCAGTGCAGAATAATCCTCCTTGGAGGTGACTCCCATCCTCCATCCTTTGTAGGCCTTTCTTTTTAGTCTCAGGAGGTCTGCTAGGTCCCTGGAGAGCCAGGGGGGGCTGCTGTGCCCTCTTGCTGCCTTTCCTCTGAGATGGAATAGACTTAGTTTGTGCATTGAGGATCGTTCCCTTGAGGAGCAACCACTCTTCTTGAACTCCCCTCTCCCTGCGGTCACAGTCCCTTAGGGCCTCACTGACAAGCCTCCTGAGCTTGTCAAAGTCGGCTTTCCTGAAGTCAAGGACTTGCGTGTTGCTGACTGACTTGCCAGCTTTTCGGCGGATGGTGAAGGTGATCAGCTCGTGGTCGCTGTCACCCAGCTTCCCATCGATCACTAGGTCGCCGACTAGGTCCTCCCCAGTAGCCAGCACCAGGTCGAGCAGCGCTTTGCCTCTCGTTGGCCCATAGACTTCTTGAGTCAGGTAGAGGTCATCCACACACGAGAGGAAGCTCTGCGACCGCTCAGATTTTGCTGAGCGATCCTCCCATGAGATGTCTGGGTAATTGAAGTCACCCATGACTACCATGGTCCTGGAGCAAGCTGCCTCAGCCAGTTCCTGGGCAAACTCCTGGTCTAGCTCAGGACTTTGGGTGGGAGGTCTGTAATAGACTCCCACCATTGTGTCCCCTGTGCCGTGTTCCCCACGGATTTTAACCCAGAGGGTCTCCAGCCGTCCACCCTGGTCGCCAATATCGGCTTGCAGGGACGCGTAGCTTTCCTTAACATAGAGAGCTACACCCCCGCCCCTTTTCTCTACACGATCCCTCCTGTACAGGGTATAGCCATCTATCCCCGTGGTCCAGTCATGGGTGGAGTCCCACCAGGTCTCCGTGATCCCTATGACATCGTAATTGTTTGCACTGAGCAGGAGGATGAGCTCCTCCTGCTTATTCCCCAAGCTCCTGGCATTTGTGTACAGGCAGGCAAGCGCCCCCTGGGGGGCTCCTTCCTTGCCCACAGATTTTACCAGGGCTGGGGCTGGGGCGGGCTCCCTAGAGTGCCATGATCCGCTGGCTTACACACGCCCAAGGTGTGTAAGTTCTGTCTTGTTCTGTGTGTGCATTTCTGCTACGGAGTCCCAGGAGGACTTGTAAAGGGTCTTTGGCCAAAAGAAATCAACACTTGGTAGAGTTTGCTTACAGATGATTTTAGCAAGCCCCATGTGTCTGTTAATACACCTCTTTGACCAGAGCTTTTCAAATAGATCTCCTTACTCAGGCATGAGACTTCACTGCTACCCTGGCTAATGTAAAGAGCCTCTGAATGCAGGTCTCTTTTATTCCCGCTCCTGTCTCTTAGCATCTTGCACTAGCACGTATCACTGTCTCATCATCTGTGCCCCTTCGTGACTATGCCACAAAAGAAAATGGTGTTTCCTGGTTTCCGGCTATAGTCTCAGCTTTTTTGGGGATACTTAACACTGCACTGGTCCATAACAAGGGCTCTCCCTTCCATTTATGCCCATCTCACATTCATTGCTATTGCTGCTCCTCACCTGGAGACTGATTGTCAGCAGCGTTCTCCGCATCCATGACAGCATCTTCGGCTTCGGGTTTCAGTTCATCTTGTGCTTTGGCCTCGTCTTGTGCCGTGACCTCGTCCTGAGCCTGGGCCTGGAAGACCAAGAAGGCAACACTCAGAAAAAGGTAAAGGAGCTTCATGGCCAGTGTGACTGGGATCCCGGGTTTCGGCAGAGAGGAAAGGACCAAAGATGGGCAGAGGATCTCTGTAGCAAGGGAATGGAAAGCCCTTGTACTTATGTGTTGCCAAGCAGAGGGAAGGAGGGTGGACGGGATTTCAAAAAGCTTCTGCCAGGGTTAAGATCAATGAAATTGCTCTGAAACCCGCTTTGATGTTGCTCTGAAGTGAAAGCCATCTCTTGAGCAATAGGCTCAGTCTGTTGACTCTAGATTTACTGCTCATGATCTCCCCAGGGCTACACCTGTCTCATTATTTACCTGATGCCATGCAGATATCACATCAGAGGGGACTGCTGTTCCCCCACTCCGATTCAGGAAAAAGCTGAATATTTTTTACTTCTTCTTTACAATTTAAAATAAAGTGAGATTCTGGTGTGGCCTCACATGGGGCCAATAAAGCTGGTGTAGCCTTGGCTGGGGACTACCAGAGTGGATTTGTGTCCCCTATGTGCTTTGTGGACTGGTTTGTCTGGAGGATCTGTCTGAGGTCGGTTTATGCTTCTGACAGTCCTTAGGCCTCTCTTGTAGCACAACAGATCTTCCTGGCTGCTCGTGGCCACCCCACGTCTCAAAGCAGCCGGAAAACTTTGCTGATACAGCGTGCCCCTGTCATAGGCCAATATGTTGCCTCCTGGCCTCACCCATTGTCCTCTTGGTATAGGAATGTGAAGTTGGACCATCGAGCAGTATGGATGCTCAGAGGAGATGTGAACACGATCTATAAATGCACTCAGGGTTGAAAAACAGAAAGCAAAAAAGTCTTCATAAACTACAGGACAGCCCTGGTGAAGACCAGGTGGGTGTCAGCTGTCCACAAATTTATCTGAAGGTTTCTAGATGACAAAATTCGGGGGGCATGGATTCACTTCCCAGCAAGAACTCATGCACAAAGCATCTAACTGTTTTTTTAAGCGGGGGATTCATGAGCTAAAATGCAGAATTCTTTGTGGACCAGATTTGAGAGCAAAGAAACGCCTTTCTGGTCCTATTGGGGCCTGGCCAATAAAATGAAGGGCTGGAAAAACAAGAGACTATCAGCAACGGGGAATAGTTCAATATTCTTTAAATGAAGTATTATTTTGTAAAAAAAAAAAAATTTAAGTATCTCAGCCTATTTCATGCTCTATATTTAATCACCAAAATGCCTTTTGCATGTCATATTTTGTCACCTGTGCTGGGGGTTGCCTACCCCTGGCCTACGCATAGACGCTTAATGCACATTAACACAGTAAGCATCAATGGAAGTGCATTAGCATGGCTACACATGCGTCTTAGCTATGCCAGCCTAAATTTAGTGTGCCTTAATGCATATAAATCACCTTAATGTGCCATAAACAAAGGTGCCTTTAGTTTATGCACCCATGACTACACATATAGGTACTTCCTCTATATATAAAATAGATAGGAAAGCCTTAGCTGAAAAAGAAGTGACTTTGGTTCAGAAACTCATGCCTGTCAATCAAGCTTATTAACTGACTGGAAAATGTTGAGATGCATATTTTTCATAGAAATGTGTACTTTTTCTAAGCACTGAATTATGGGTTACCAAATAGTCACATAACTCCTCATCCAGTACTGTAAATGGTATATATTAAGGGTGTTAATTTTTCTAGGGTGAGCTCGATGGGTCTCGCTTTTCCCTTTGGTGAGAAATTCCCCATACTCTGAGCAATACTGTAGCACGTGACAAATCCATCATTCTTTTCCCTTTTTGTGTGACCATTTACCTTAATGATACCTGAGAACAAGCCTAGCTGCTCACCCAGCCAAAAATAATTCAATGCCTGGTATTACAAAACACATCTCAAAAACGTTTAGAGGATTAGACTATTTTACATTCTTCCCTATTGCTACTTATTACCCGGGGGTGCCATATCAGTGCAGTTCTCCAGTGCCATGTTCTCACCCTCAGCTGTTGCCGCCAATTTATTTATGGTTTTTGCCTCTGTTTCATCCTTTCCCAGGAACCCATCCTAAGTTTGATTCTGCCAGGAAAAGAAGAGGAGACCAGAGAAGGTAAAAGTTTTGTAGCCAAACCATGGCTGGGAACTCAGGGTCTCTGAAGACAATGGTGATGCAAAGACAGACTAGTGAGATAATAGAGAGCCCCAGTTTTATATATGTGTCACTAAGCAGGGGGAGGAGAGCACAAGGGATGCTGTAATGTTTTAGACAAGGGTCCAGGACAAGGAATAACTTTTTGATGTTGCTTTGATGTGGGACCCATCTCCTGTGCAGCCTGTCCTGTCTGTTGGCCTGGATGTTCCCACTTATGATCCACCCAGCTCCTTATCTCTTTTATGGTTTAACAGCAGTTGTGCAGATGTCACAACTGAGGCATCTTCACCTTTGAAACAAAGACTAATATGTTTTTTATCCTTCTCCTTTGAGAATAGAAATTACCACGTGCCAAGTGTTGGTGTTTCTTCCCATGAGTCCCCTGCAGCCAAGATAACCAAAGTTGGGGGCAGTAAAACTGGTTTGGGGTCGTGCCTGTGCTTTCTGAACTCTTCTTGGCCTCAACACTGCATGAAGCTCAAAGAAATGCTGAAAAGCCCCATGCAAGCCTCAGAGTCATAGCAGCTTTTGTGGCTGGTTGTGTTTGCTGTAGGTGTCGTTGTGTTCCTTTGTCGTAGCCTAAAGGGCCACTTCTGAGGCATCTACAGGGTGTTTTGGCACTTGCATGCCCAAAAGCATTCTGCTTCTGGATGTATAGCCCTGCTAATATGTGGCACAGTCTGACAACGAAAGGTGAGAGAAAGAGATCACATCCTTTTCCCGCAAGGAGATGAGGGTTTGGGGCACTCAGCTGCAAACCAAGAGGGACAAGTTTCTGAGTCCTGACCAGGGGACATTTGAACCTGAGTCTCTCTGACCGCCCTCCACAGCACCCTAGCTACCATCGCAGGATTTTCTCTGGTGCTGTGTTTGCATTTGGCTCCCTGGGCAGCTCTGAGAGGGAGGTGGGAGGAAAGGAGCAAGCCAGAGGGTGTGGAGCTCAGTGAAGGGCCTGGATGGGAAGGGCCCCTAGGTTTTTGCCTGGGTCTTTGACCCTGATGAGGCAGAAGCTTGGTTTCCCTCTACAAAACTCTCTCTCTCTATTGGTTTCCATGTTTAGTGGCTCAAAAGAAATGCTGGAGCAGGAAAGACTAGAAGGCCTCCCTCTGTGTCCCAGTGTGTCTAGTATGTACAGTAGGAAGGACTTGCCTCCTCCCTATTCTAACATGGTCCTTGCCTATGCCCTTATTGGTGAATGGGCGCAATGTAGGTCCAGCTAGATTGCCAGTGTGTACATCTGGAAGCTTTCACCCATGTCAGGTAAATCCCTCTGGAAGGGAACTCAGCCACTTTCAAACCCATGGAAAGGGATCATGGGGACAAAACAGGGGTAGAATGAGGGCCACAGTTAGCACCATCTTAACCAGTCAGCTCATGGCTCCTGGGAAAATCAGTGACATTGCTTAGACCAGTGATTCTCAACCAGGGTGTCATGGCACCCTAGGGTGCCTTGAGCCTCTTTCAAGGGTGCTGTGGGGGGTATAATGACATAATATTAGCACTGTTAGATTTATAAATATGATTCACAAGAGAAACCCAGAGATTTCAAACAGAAATCTCTAGTTGCAGTCTCTCTTAGTTCTTTGCAACAGAAACCCCCCCTGCTCTACTGTTATTTTTCGTTGGGGGGAAAAAACGTGAAAAATAAGAGCTGGCATTTTTCAACAGTGCCTCAAATCTATCCAAGGATCTCTTGAGTCTATTCAGGGATGCCTTGAATCTAAAAAAGTTTGAGAAACACTTGTTTAGACTAAGGAGAGACTGAACCCCCCAGGTCGTTTTCCTTTTGCTCACTCAATTTGTGAACACCTTCTTGGTGCTGAATCCATTGACCGTACCACCTGTCGACACCAAGACGTGTTCGATAAAAGAAGTGCCAAGATACAAGTCCTCTTCAACCAAAGGTAAAAGCTCATTCTGCTTGTCTAGATGACACCTCATCTCAGCAGTGGAAGAAGGCATATCAGATCCTCAAAGTCAAAACTCAAAGAAGGAACCTGGAAAACAAAACCCAGTGGTAGCAGGATAAAACCAAGGAGATCCAACTTGAAGCTGACAAACATGACATGCATAATTTCTTCCAGGCAACAAAAGCCATCTATGGTCCAACCTCACATGGTCCAACTTTTCTGTCTTTGGAGGACGCTAGGATGCTCCTCAAAGACAGCAAATGTATCCAACCTTGAGGGAAAAGGAACTTGGAGGCACTCCTGACCTGTAAGTTGACAGATGGATCTGTTGGGCCACCATTGAGTCCATTCCCCAGTACCCCAAATGGGGAGCCATCCCCAACCCTCATATCCCATAAGAAGTCTGGTGTACCATCAAGGAAGCCAAGGACAATAGGGCTACTGAACCAGATGGCAGACCTGCTGAAATCTTCAAGGCTGGCAGTGAGGAACCGGTACTAAGACACCACAAATTATTATTCTTTTTTTAATTTGGAACAATGGAGAGATTTTGTAGGGACCTGAGGAATGCCAACATCATGATTATCTTCAAGAAAGGAGATAAGTCTGTGTGTGGGAACTATCGAGATACCACCCGCACCCTCTTTTCCACAGCAGGGAAAATCCTTGCCTGCATTCTCCTGCCCCTGTGAGGCAATGCTGGACATCAGGCCCTGCTTTTCCTGTCCTCAGAAGAGATGGGGAAACAACGTCTTTGTCTTTCCCCTGACTCTGAAGAAGGCAATTGTCCTCTGAGATATGACACAGGCAGAACAGCAGGTAAATGATATGACAGATGAGGAGCTGGGTGTATCATCATCAGGAATATCTAGAATCAATAGATATGACAGGCTGCAAGGAAGATGCCTCCCACATCAAAGCAACATCAAAGGGAGCTCAGAGCAATTTTATTGTCCTCATCCTTGTCTGAAAGAGCCCAAAATCCCCTGTATGCTTCTTCCCCTTGCTTGGCTACACATAAATACAGGGGTTTCTCATCCCTTCAACAAACAGACCTCTATCTGTCTTTGGTTTTTCACTCTCTGCAGATACCTGAGATCCCAGCTAAGCTTTGGCCATGAAGCTCCTCTTCCTTCTCTTGGGTGTTGCCTTCTTTGTCTTCCAGGCTGAGGCACAGGTCGAGGTCGTGAAACAGGGTGAGGATGAGGCAAAAGATCTTGGTGAGATGGAGGAGGAAGCTGAGGATGAGATCATGGACGCTGAGGATGCCGCTGGTATGGAGTCTCCAGGTGAGGAGCATCAATAGAGATGACTATAAACGGAGCATGGGTGGAAGGGAAACTCCTCTCTGTGCAACCCTGCAGTGTTGAGCCTTCTAATAAAGGGCAAGGAGAAAGCTGGACCATTATGTAGTATAGTCAGGAAGGTGCTAGACGCTGGAGCAGTGATATGTGTATTTAGAAGTAACTGGTCTCCTTAGCAGAGATCCTTAGAGCTGGTATCCTTAGAAATTAGCCATATCTCCTACCAGCCTTCACTTTATTAGGCAAACTAACCCAAGCTCCTTCAGCCTCCTCAGGTTAGACAAGCTCTTCTTCCCTACAATCAGTCTCGTAGCTCTTCTCTGTAATGGCTTGAGTTTGAATGCAAGACACAGGTTGTCCCATCTCTTTGAGCTCTGTAGGGAACGTGCTATCTTCTGTTTCCTCTGAATCAGGTGCAGTGGGACCTCTGTTATAAGCGGAGTCTCCAAGGATCACATAAACACCAGAGCTGGCACTTTTGCTCCTTAAGCAACACAACAGTGGCTGCGTCTACACACGTGGTGGACTGCACAGTCGCTGGCTTTACTGCACAGTCCCAATGCTGCACGCTTTTGTAGTAGCTACTGGGTGGTAGCATCAGCATTACAGTTTGCGCCTGTCAACACCTATGTTGCTGTAGGAATTAGCCCGTGTGACATAGTGTCTTACATGGAAGTGCCCAGTGTGGAGGAAGCACGCAGACCTGGGCAGTGAAAGGAAGGGAGGGGACAATATTAATATGCTGACTAACTATACTCCAAAATGCCTCTCCCAGCAACTTGCCAACTGCTGCTCTGATTGGCCTCTGCAGGATGGATGGCAGTGAGAGCCCCTGGAAACTCACACTTTATATTAAGGAAGACTTCATAAAGAGCTGTGGGGCTATAGTATCTCTGTCCATGATAGTTTTTAGGAGCAGGTTAGAAAAATGCGTGTCTGCAATGGTTTAGACAGGAATGGTCCTGCCTTGTCTAGGGATGGGTGAAGATCAGAGGGAGCCAACCCTTCTTGGCAGGTGTGCCCCAAATTAGCCCCACACCCTTCCCAAGTGCCACTCCACTCCCCTTCTCCTGCCCAATCTGCTGCTCTGCTTTCTGCTTCCTGCCCTGTGCTCCCTGCCTGCTCTGCTGCTCTGCCATCTGCTTCTTTCCCTGTGCTCCCTGCCCAACTTGCAACTCAGTTTCCCACCCCTTGCCCCCAGCCAATTCTGCTGCATGCTACACAGAAGCTGCCCATACCATTTGCGGCACCCAAGCTGCTGGTCGGACACTCCAGGTGTCAGGGACCTTCTGAGACTCCTTCTGGCTTGACTTCCCTATGATTCGAATTGGGAACAGAATTGGGCCCACTCTCTATCTGCCTACGCACGCTGGACTGAACAGCGGAGGCAGTTTCCAGCATGAGCATTTGCCTGCCGTGAGTCATCTGCTTTCTTAGCCTTTCCTGAATGTAAGTAACTGTGCTCGACCAATCTTCCCTCCTTGCAGGCATGAGACCACAAGGGAATGCACAATATTGTTCAAGGAAAAAATCCTCTTGCCAGCGCAAGTGTGACCGTAAATTCAGGGAGTGTAAAGAAGACCGTGATTAAGGAAGCCTTCCCTCAAGAGCTAACGAAAAAATGGAAGTGATTCACCCTCTCCAAACACCTAACATGGCAACATTAAAAATAAATTCCTAGCATCAATATCAATGTGTGTGGTGCTTTTCTTAAATTTGTCCTTTCTATGACCAGCATCTAGCAGGAAATCCTCTCCTGATTAGAGCCAAGCAGAAACAATGTCCACACTCTCAGACACTTTTTAGGGTGTCTGGATTTTCCTTACTCTGAATCAGGACAAACCTAAGACATTTTGCAGGAGGGCTGCATGATCTACCCCAGAACAGCCACAGGCTGGTAGATCATGGCATCCAGCTTGGGTGGTGGAGGGCCAGCTTCATGTCTCTGCTCTTGTCTTCTGTGGACCAGGGACGTGGATTGAGGCCCTTGACACCCAGGGAAGGACCTGCCATGCCAGCTCTGAGTGTCTCCAGCATCACTTGGAGCTCGTTCCTAATGAATGTTTCCCCTGGCATCTGTAACGTACTATAAAGGGAGATCCATATTCTACCCAGTCCAGGAAAGGAAGAGACATCCCTTCATTTCACTGGACCTCCTACTTTTTGGTACAAGATGTTGGTTTTGCTGAATCTTCTTTTTCTGTTGAAGATGCATTTCATCAAAACCAAACCAAACCAAAAACCTCAAACCCACAATCAAGCAGCCCAAGCAATTTAAGTGCTCACTTCTTTCTCCCAAGCCATTTACTGTGGGTGAAGAGAGGCAAACTGGTTATTCTCAGCTGGTTTGAAGGTCTCTAAATGAACCCACATTTTCCACCAGTACAGACTGGTGCATATCTGCAGGACTGGTTGATTCTGTTGCAGCACCATGTGGGGTGCCAGGTAAGCATTTATATGCAGCAAAATGTTTGGTTATCATCTGATGCTGAAGCAAGCCCTAGGGTCACTGGGCAGCAGGGCACAAGCCAAGGAAGCTCTGTCTTCTCTGCTCTACTCTTCTCCATGGCACAAGGGACCACATCCTCCAAACTCCTCAGGGAGCAGTGAGGAAAAGGACCCCTGTGCTCTGTGCCCCGGGTGCTAGAGGTGGTTGCAGAAATGGTGTGGGGGCCATGGGGAGGGATGGGACGAGTGATGGGAAGAGGATGAAGTGGGGGCCCAGGACTTCAAGAGGCAGATGGATGACTGAGTGCAGGGTGAGGGATGTGAAAGCATCAGAGAAGGGTCTGAGAGGTGGGGCCAGCATGGTTGTGGGGGAATCCGAGAAGAGAGATGTGGGGACCAAGGGGCAGCTGGACTGTGTAGGAAGCAGAGGAGGGGGGCCAGTAAAGCAGAAGCTGGACTGGGGTTAGACACATAGCTGGGTAGAGGGAAAGACCAAGGGTGAGGAAAGGCAGAGATCTGACTGGGAGTTAGAGGGATGGGGTCAGAAAATGCATAGGAGACCAGTGCAGTCAGTGTGGGGCTTCTCTCGCTGCACAAGAAACCTAGCGTGGCCAGGACACTGTCTGGGTTGCCCCCATCCGTGTAAAGAGTCACCCAGTCTGGAGCTGTCCCTGGGCCATTAGATGTGCTTACCATCCCAGCAACATTGTGTGCAGGCAACAGGGGCCCACGCAGATAGTTGTGGGGACAGGGCTACTTTGGGGATCTGGGAAGTGAACGTGTGCCAAGGAGCGGCGTTGTTCTTCTGTAAGGGATGCCCCAGGGGAGGCCAGTGTCTGAAAATGGAGCAGACCTGGTATTTTTGTTGGAGGAAAATGAAAGCAAAACCAATGTGATTTCTGGTAGGAGGGAGACAGTGGATCCCAGTGAGGTGGTATCTGCACCCAGCAGGGGAGCAGGGAGGACAATCCCCAGCCAACACAAGGAGGAGATACTCAGGACAGGGCAGAGTGATCTCCAAGGGAGCTTGAAGCAATTCTGTGCCCCCAGAGCTGCACTGGTCTGTAACCACAACAGGTCTCATCTGCACAGGACACATGGCACAGGATCCCAGGGTGAGAAATTGGCCCTGTGAGCTGGCCTGTGCCCCAAAACTGGAAGAGTGAACTGTTAATCTGAGCAAGAGTAAGAATTCAGGTTTCCAAATGATGCACAAACCCAGTCACTCTGCAGCCATTCATAGTCCATACTCCCTTCTCTATTCAGATCTCTGGCAATGAGCCAGTCTCTTCCCTACCTCACAGCCAGTTCTAGGATCCCTTCCTAAACCCATCCTTTGTCCCACACCCTGGCCCCCCGGATACATGCTCTGCCTATCAATGAATATCTTCCATCATCTGGTCTCTACGCCATGTGCAAATCCTCCTCTGCTCCATCAGCCCATCCTGGTTCTCTCAGCCAATAATCCACCCTGCGCCTTGAAGTGATATTCTGCCTGTATACCATTGGCTCTTAGAGTCATGAAAATGCTCTGTAGCTATCCGAAAGCAGAGGTATAAGTGTCACAAAATACCACACGCATGGATGTTAGATTTTTTTTCTGCCAGTGCACTAGGCTCCCTTCGTCAGCAGGACGCGTGAGAACTATTTACACTCTCCTGTGATCCTTTTCCACCAGGAACTGCAGAATTGCATGCAAGGCCCTCAAAACTTGGATCAGGGGAAACCAGCCAGAGGGCCTGTTGGATGCTGGAGAAGCCAAACTTCTGTGCCCTTCCCTGCCTTCAGCCCCTGAGCTTGGTGGATGGGACGCTTGGTGAGGGAGTGGGAAAAGCAGGTTCAAGGTTTTCCTTAGCCACAAGGTGGTTTTGAACCCTTATTTTTCCATTTCCTCTCTTCCTACATCCTTAGTGAGTGTTTTGGGGTGCCTGCTGTCTCTTGATGGCTGTATCTCAAACTGGGCCCTTGGCCCTCTTGATTTCCACCCTGCATGCCCATCTTATACAACCCTGCATGCCAAGGTCTACAGTGTGGAGAGAAGCCAGTGTCCTCACAGGAGAGTAGGGAGGAAGGTGAGGGACTGGGTCTTTCCCACCATAACACAGGAAGCCACAATAGTGTGGTCGCTAAGGAGGGAAACATGGGTTTTGGATAAAACATAGGGAAATGTTCCAGCTTTTGGTCTTCCTTAGTCCCTCTGCCTTGCATACAGCTAGGAGACTAGATCACACCGGAGAAGTTTCCACACTAGAAATAAATGCATTGTGCTCAAATAAACACTAGCAATGGCTTAGCACAGGGTGGAGACAAGGGCCATTGTGATTAAAGCTGGGCGCAGCTACGGTGGAAAGGAAATCACACCACAGTCCCTTTGAGGTTGCTCTGATCTGGCCGCTCTGTCATTCATCCATCTGTTTGCCCAGGACTCACCAGAGATAAACCCTCAGTCCTGGCTGGGTGCCCATAAAGTTGATGTTGTCTACTGGCTGGGTGCCTGTAAAGCATGTGTCACCTCTGAGCTGACTCCCTCCTAGCAGACATCACACTGTATTATTGATTTATTATTGATTTATTATCAAATATTTATTTATTTATTCTCTTTCAACACGTGTCCAAGATCTGCTCCTGTCTCGGAGTCCAGTGCCGCCTGCCATCGGTGACCGGACAGCTGCACATCCCAGCAGAAATGTAGAAGTTTTCATGCCTTTCCCAAACCCATCCTGAAGATGCGTTCACCCCCTCCCAAATTCAACAAATTGATGGCATCAAAGAGGCATTTGCTCAACATCACGTGGAAGTCAGCTTACGTGCAAAGAGTCTAAGGGATTCAGGGCATGGCGTAGCAATGGGGTCATGTTTGCAGGTGTTATCAAGCACTAGCTATTATTACTGCCATCCATTACCCAGAGGTTGACTCAGTTATATGACACTGTTACTGCTATTTATTGCTCACGTTATGGCAGTGTCTACAAGTCTCCGCCAGCATCAGTGCCCCATTACAATAGACACTAGACAAATACATAGTCAAGGGGCTGAGCTGTTAGAGCCAGGGAGCTCTTTGCTCCTAATTAGCTGCCTGATCCCTTGAAATCAGAGATAATTTGAAGAATAAATGGCAGTTAGGCACCTTGGTGAACGTGGGCATTACAATCAAAAGAGATAAAGGCATGGAGAGGAAACACAGGTCCAGTGAAATGAAACCTTTATTGGATCCTGATCATAGGAGGAACAAACTTGAGAAAAACACCACACACTGATATTGATGCTAGGGGCTTACTTTTAAGGTAGCCAATTTAACTCTTTGGAAAGAATGAATTGCTTCCTGGTTTTCTTTAACTCTCAGAGGCAGCACACATAATTCACTGTGCATAATCCAGTCTTACGTTCCTTCTCCTTGCAGTGATGCCGGCAATAACCACCTTTCCAACCACACCATAATGGAGATGCCAGTGGTTAAAGATCTGCAGGGAGGGAAAAAAAATGATCAGTATACATCCCCTGTTTGCCACAGGTGATGAGTTCTGCTGGTTTTAAACACACCTTTAATCTGCGATGGTTTTCCCAGGGAGAATTTCCCACTATGCTAATAGCTACTAGCACTTGGCAGATGTGTAAGTCCTGTCTCACACTGTGTGTATACTTCCCCGAGGGAGCCCCAGTAGGACTTGTAAAGGATCATTTGGCAATCAAATATCAACACTGATAGTGCTGGCTTACAAATGACTTCTGGCAAGGTCATGTACCAATGAAGTTACTTCTTGCACCAGAGCTTCTTCAACAGCTCTCCCGACTTGGTCACCAATTAGCTCTTCTGGCCAGTGTAAACAGTGCTGAAGCAGCTCTACTTTAATTTTCTCTCTTTTTAGGATATTATTTTGCCACGTATCACTGCTCTAGCAGCTAGGCATCTTTGTACCAGTGCTACCTAGGAAACTGGAGTTTTCTGGTTTCCAACTATATAGCCTTGTCTTTTATTAGGATACTTAACATTGCCCTTGTCCAGAGAGAGGACACGCTCTGTCCTTAATGCCCATCTCACATTAACTGCTGTTGCTGCTCCTCACCTGCAGATCCCTTATCATCAGCATCCTCCACATCCATGACGTTGTCCTCAGCTTGCTCTTGCATCTCTCCCAGATCTTGTGGCTCAGCCTCACCCTATGCCACGACTGTGACCTGAGCCTGGGCCTGGAAAACCAAGGTGGCAACCCCCAAGAGAAGGTAGAGGAGCTTGGTGGTCAAAGCTTAGCTGCAATTTCAGGTTTTTTACAAAGAGAGGAGAACCAAGGACAGACTGAAGTCCTGTGTGGTGAAGGCATGGACAACCCCCCGTATTTATGTGCATGTCGCTAAGCCAAGGGAAGGAGCATGCAGGCGATTTCAAATTGCTCCGAGCTTCCTTTGTTGTTGCTTTGATGTTGCAGCCATCTCCTGTCTGTTGACTCTAGATTTTCCTACTGGTGATCCTCCAGCTGGTGCAATATTTACCTGCTGTTTTGCGTGATAAATGCATGTGTCTCTTGTCTTCTAAGGATAATAAAAGCAGGGTCAGATGCTTTATGCCACCTCCCTGGGACCACGCACAATAGAAGTAGCCCAGAATTCTGGTGGCAAAGAGCGCCCATGTCATTTCTGTGTTTTGGGAGGCAGTCTGAGATCTAAACACACCTGCAGGAGCTGCATGGTCTCTACTAAGTCATGATGCCTTGCATGTGTGCCTGCGGCCACTCTGTGTTCCAGAGCAGCTCCAATGTGGGGCTGATAGCATGTCCCTTATTGTACCCCTGTATCTCCCCTTCTGCCCCATGTCTATGCCCCTATTGGTGAACATGTACCATGCAGTGCCTTGGTGAGGTGTTAGGCCCCAGCTCAAGTCTGGGTTCGTGCCCGGTATGCAAAGGCCAATAAAGATTGCTAGCAATAAATCTTTTTTATACTTTCACCCCTGGTATCTTTATTGGCCTTTGCATACCGGGCACGAACCCAGACTTGAGCTGGGGCCTAACAGAGGAAGCAAGATTGCATTAGGTTATGAGTCTGGTCCTGGTTCCACTATCTCCTGATGCGGGACCTTGTTTAGGACTATTACAACCACATCCAAGAAAGAATCATGACAATCCTTAGGGCTGTCTTATTTTACAACAGATTTTCATGGTTGTGCATGGCCAACCCATGTCCCAAAGCAGCTGGGAAACATTACTCATAGAGTGTGCCCCTGCCATAGGCCAATAGGTAGCCTCCTGGCCTCAGCCATCACCCCCTCAGTATAGGAAGGTCATGCGGGGCCGTCTACCAAAATGGATGCTGAGAAGGGATGTGAAAATTGTCTACAAATGCACTGGGGGTTAAACATCAAAAAAGAAGAAAGTCTGCTTAAACTACAACACTGGTGAAGAACAGATGGGTGTCAGCTGTCCACAAAGAGATTACAGGAAGGTTTCTAGTTAGCAGAGGTCTGAGGGCATAGATTCAGCATGGGCTCATGCACAAAACATATAACTGGTTTTAAGGGCTCATGCACAAAGCATCCACCTGGTTTTAAGGGGCAGACTCATGAGTTAAAAGGTAGAATTCTTCCAGCAGCTGGAGACCAGATTTGAGGGCACGAAAACTCCCTTCTTGGTCTTAATGCGGCCTGAACATTAAAATGACGGTCTGGGAAAACAGGAGACTATCAGCAATGGGGGACAGTCCAGTATTCCTCAAATGAAACCATCATTTTGTAAAAAAGAAAAAAGAATCTCAGCCAATTTCATGAGCTGTATTTAATTACCAATGGCCACTTCGAGGAAGATGTATGGACAGGATATCCCCAGTTGGAGAAGAGGTCTTTTAGGTTCAGAAGCCCACGGCTGCCAACCAAGCTTATTAATAGTCAGGGATATGTTGAGATACCTGATATGCATACTTTTTCTAAGCACGGAATAAAGGGTAACCAAATAACCATATAACTCCTCATCCAGTGGTGTATATTAAGGGTGTGAATTTTTCTAGAGTGAGCTCAGTGGGTCTCTTTAACCTTTACTCTTGGGCTTTTCCTTTTGTGAGAAAGCCCCAGTACTCTTCCCAATAGCACATGACACATTCATCTTTCTCATCACCTTTTTGTGTGACCGCATCTCCTAAGGAGACCAGAGAACAAGCCCAACAGCTCACCCAGCCAAAAATAGTTAAACACCTGGTATTACAAAACACATCTCAAAAACTCTTTGCAGATTAGATTCTTTTACATCCCTCTCCATTGCTGCGTCTTACCTGGAGGTGCCGTATCAAAGGCTGCCACCTCATTTAGGGTTTATGCCTCTGTTTCATTATTTCCCATGACCCCATCCTAAGCCTGGTCCTGCCAGACTGAGCAGATAACACCAAAGAGAAGGTCGTAGAGTTTCATGGTGAAAAAATGACTGGGAACTCAGGGTCTCTGAAGACAACGGAGGTGCAAAGACAGACTGAGGTTCAATGTAGTGAGATAATAGAGAGCCACAGATTTATAGATGTGTCACTAAGCAAGGGGAGGAGATTGCAGCAAATGCAATGTTTTAGGTGGGGATCCAGGTCAAGGAACAACCCTTGGATTGCTTTGATGTGGGACCCATCTCCTGTGCAGCCTGTCTGAGGTCTGGTTATGATCCACCCAGCTCCTTATCTCTTTTATGGTTTAACAGCAGTTGTGCAGATATCACAACTGAGGCACCTTCACCTTTGAAACACAGACGGATATGTTTTTTATCCTCCTCCTTTGAGAATAGAAATTACCCTGTGCCAAGTGCTGGTTTCCCTCCAGGAGTCCCCTGCAGCAGGGACAGCCAATGTTGGGAACAGTAAAACCAGCTTAGGGTCACGTCTTTACTTTCTGAACTCTTGTTGGCTTTGACACCGCTTGAAGCTGAGGGAAATGCTGAGGCCCAAGGAAGACTCAGATTCATAGCAGCTTTCCAAGGCTGGTTGTGTTTGCTCTGGGTGTCATTCTGTTCCTTTCTTGTAGCTGAAAGGACCATTTTTTAAATCATTTTCAGGGTGTTCTTTGCACTTACATATCCAAAAGCATTGTTTCTGCGTGTGTAGCCCTGCAAGTCTGTGATACAGTCTGACAAGGAAGGGTGAAAGTAAGAGATAACATCCTTTTCCCGCAAAGAGATGAGGGTTTGGGGCACTCACCTGGGAACCAAGAGGGTCAAGTTTCTGGGTCCACCCCTGACCAGAGGACATTTGAACATGAATCTCTTTGACCTCCCTGCACAGCACCCTAGCTACCATAGCAAGCTCTCCTCTGGTGCTCTGTTTGCATTTGGCTCCCTGGGCAGCTCTGAGAGGGAGGTGGGAGAAAAGCAGGAGCTGGAGGGTGTGTAGCCCAGTGAAGGGCTTGCCTCCCTGGATGGGAAGGGGGCCCTGGGTCCTTGGCTGGTCTTAGACCCTAGTGAGGAGAAGCTTCCCTCCCCTCTACAAAATTCTCTCCCCATTTTTTTCCATGTTTAGCTGTTCAAAAGCAATGCTGGAGAAGGGAAGGCTAGACAGTCTCCATGTCCCAGAACAGCTGGACTGTAGAAAGGACGTGTCTCTGCCGTATTGTAACATGGCCCTTAGCTGTGCCCTTATTAATGACTGGGTGAAAGTAGGGCCAGCTAGACTGCCAGGATGCCCATATGGGAGCTTTCACCTGTGTCCAACTCAGCCACTTTCAAACTCATGGAAAGGGATCATGGAGACAGGACAGGGGACAAAATCCAGACACAGTTGGCACCATATTCACCAGTCACCGGAGACCTCTAGAAAATCAGAGCCATTACTTAAACCACTGATTCTCAACCACGGCACCTTGCATTGACTTGAGACTCTTTCAAGGGTCCCGTGAGGTGCCAAACACTGTTAACACCATTACATTTATTAATGTGATGCACAAGATAAACCCCAGAGCTTTCCAATAGAAATTGTAGTTTTTCAAATAGAAATCTTTGTTCTTTGAAGCAGACAAAAATGGGTCTAGTATTTTTCTTTGGCAAAAAAATAAAATAAAAATAAAACTGAAAACTAAGAGCTGGCATTTTCAAGGAGTACCTCAAGACTATCCAGGGGTGCCTTGACTTTACAAAGCCTGAAAAGCACTGGTTTAGACTAAGGCTAGCCTCTTTCCTTCTTCTTCTTCTCTTTGGTGCTGAATCCTTCGGCTCTACCACCTGTCAAGACCAAGACTGGCTCAATGAGAGCTATGCCAAGATCCAAGCCCTCTTTGACTAGAAGGTAAAACTTCATTCTCCCTGGCAAGATGACACCTCATGTCAACAGAGGAGAAGACATGCCTGCTCCTCGAAGCCAAAGCTCAATGAAGGATCCAGGAAAATAGAAACCAGTGGTTGACATTGAATACGAAAGGGATGCAGGGCTCTTCAGCCTGGATGTTTGTGCTTGAAGACAAGACTATACAAAGCAACTGTGTTTTACTTTCAATACAGTGGTGTCTGCTCCATCCTGGCACACACAGAGGAAAACCTCCAGATCACAATGGATCTCTTCACAGAAACCTACCACATGTTGGGCCTCTCTCTCCACACAGAGAAGACTAAAATGCTCTATCAGCCTGCTCCAGGAAATGAATGTTACCTCCCTCCGCCCCACCCCACTTCTTCTCAAATAACCATTGAGGGAAAGACCCTGGGGGTAGCTGAGTACCCATCTTTCTCAAAATGAACGTTGATGAGGAGATCCAGCACAGGTCCTGGTGCATGCTTTTATTGATTGTGATCTCTGGAAGGAAAACCAAAATCCAAGTCTACCACTCAGTCATCATCCCCACCCTCCTCTATGGATGTGAAATGCAGGTGACCTACTGTTGACATCTCAAGAGCCTGGAGAGGTATCACCAATGATGCCTATGGAAAATCCTTGGCATCAAATAAGACTATTGCCACACAAGTGCCAGCATCCTTGCTAGTGCCAAAGATACCAGTATTGTGTTGGTGAACTTCAAGCACCAACTTCACTAGACTGGACATATTTTGCAAATGGCTGACTAAAAGTGCTCTACTCCCAGCTTAGTTGCGGCCTGAGATCTTGCAGTAGCCAGGGGAAATGCTACAAGGACACACTGAAGGAAAACTTAAACCTGTCTTATACTCCTAGATTCATCCTTTATAACATGGCCATGCTTCCACTTTTTATGAGATTCCTTTTTGGGAATGAAGCCATGTTAAAGCAATGTTAAAGCCACAAATATGAACTTACAACACAAAGTGGCATTTTAACACAGGACGCTGAGCCCGATTGGCCATTATGCTCATCATAGAGAGGTGGTATTATTGGAGCCATCCATAAAGGTTAGTGTCCTGCATGCTGAGGTGTGCAGTGTGAGGGGAAGCTGGTGTTCTCCTGGGAGAGTAGGAAGGAAGGTGAGGAAGTGGGTCTTTCCATGGGAATAAATATAGGTCAGGGGGATGTGAGGAGACAATAATATAGGAAGCCACAACACGCAGTCTCTAAGGAGGGAAACGTGGATTTTGAATAAGACATAGAGAAATGATTCAGCTTTTGATCTTCATAGATTTCATAAACATTAGGGCTGGAAGGGACCTTGCAAGATCATTGGGTCCAGGCCCTGCCCAAGGGGGAGGAAGTCAGCTAGGGTCAAAGGATCCCAGCAAAATAAGCATTCATATGTTCCTTGAAAGAGTCCAGAGTAGGTGCTTGCACCATTTTTGGGGGGAGTCTATCCAGGCCTTGGGGGCTTGGACTGTAAAGAAGTTTTTCCTTATGTCCAGCCTAAAACAGTCTTGAAGGAGTATGTGACCATTGGACCTTGCCATCCCTTGGGGTGCTCTGGTGAACAGGTGTTCCCCCAGATCCTGATGTATACCCCTTAAGTACTTATAAGCTGCCACCAAGTCACCCCTGAGCCTTCGCTTCTCCAGGCTGAAGAGTCCCATGGCTTTCAACCTCTCATCATAGGGCCTGTTCTCTTGACCTCAAATCATGCGCATGGCTCTCCTCTGGACTTTCTCAAACTCCTCTACATCCTTTTTGAATTGTGAAGGCCAGAATTGGATGCAGTACTCGAGGTATGGCCTCACCAAGGCTGAGTACAACAGGAAGATGACATCCTGGGATTTGCTTGAGAAGCATTGTTGGATGCAAGCCAGAGTTTTGTGCATTTTAAAGGCTGTGGTATCACATTGGAGGCTCGTGTTCATCTTGTGGTCAATCATGACCCCCAAGTCTCTTTTGGCAGTGGTGCTAGCAAGTGTAGTACTGCCGAGCCTATGAGTATGATATGAGTTTTTTTTCCCCGAGGTGGAGCACCTTGCATTTCTCCATATTGAATGCCATCAGGTTTTCATCCACTGACCTTACAAGCCTATCAAGGTCAGCCTGGATAACCTGCCTATCCTCAAGTGTGAACGCTGTTTCCCAAAGTTTGGTGTCATCAGTGAACTTAGCCAGTCCACTTCTGACACCAGAATCCAGATTATTTATAAAGACTTTAAAGAGTACAGGTCAAATTGGTTGGCCTGTAGTTCCCTGGGTCTTCCTTCCTCCCTTTCTTGAAGATAGGCACCACATCGACCCTCTTCCAATCTTCAGGTACTTTGTCCGAGCACCACGAGTTCTCAAATATCCTTGCCAGTGCCCACGCTATGATGTCTGCCAGTTCCTTAAACACTCTTGGGTGCAATCTGTCTGGACCAGTGGATTTGTGGGTGTCCAGCCTCTCAGGGGTGGGCAAATGTGAATAGGATGGGATTCAGTACTGACAAGTGCGGGGTATTGCACCTGGGGAGGAAGAACCAGCTGCATACCTACAGGCTGGGGAACTCCCTTCTAGAAAGCACCGTGGCAGAAAGGGATCTTGGAGTCATTATTAATTCTAAAATGAACATGGGCCACCAATGCAAGGATGCGGTCAGCAAGGCTAACCACACCTTGTCATGCATCCACAGATTCATCTTAAGCAGATCCAAGAAGGTGATCCTCACCCTCTATGCAACACCGGTCAGGCCGCAGGTGGAGTACTGCATCCAGTTCTGGGCGCCGCACTTCAGGAGGGATGTGGACATCATGGAGAGGGTCCAGAGGAGGCCACCCGCATGATCAGGGGGCAGCAGGGCAGGCCCTACGAGGAGAGGCTACGGGACCTCAACCTGTTCAGCCTCCACAAGAGAAGGCTAAGAGGGGACCTGGTGGCCATCTATAAACTTCCCGGGGGGGACCAGCGGGGAATGGGAAGGACCCTGTTCACCTGAGCACCTCCCAGAGTAACAAGGAATAACGGCCACAAGTCGTTAGAGAGTAGGTTCAGACTAGACATCAGGAGGCGCTACTTCACAGTCAGGGTGGCCAGGAACTGGAACCAGCTTCCAAGGGAAGCGGTGCTCACTCCTGGCCTGGAGGTCTTTAAAAGGAGACTTGATAACTACCTAGCTGGGGTCATATGAGCTTAATTTAGTAGGGGTCATATAAGCCCAGTATTCATTCCTGCCCAGGGCAGGGGGTCAGACTTAGTGATCTGCTCAGGTCCCCTCCGACCGCACATCTATGAATCTGTGAGCACAGGGTGGAGATGAAGGCCACTGTGATTAAAGCTGGGTGCAGCTCTGGAGGAAATGAAATTGCCCCACACTCCCTTTGAGGTTGCTCTGATCTGACTGCTGTGTTATTCCTCAATCTGCTTGCCAAGGGCTCACCAGAGATAAGCCCTCAGTCCCAGCTCGGTGCCTGTGAGGTTGATGTACACATGCCACCTTTGAGGTGACTCCCTCCTAGCAGACATCATACGATTCATTTATTCTCTTTCAGCATGTGTCCAAGGTCGGCTTCTGTCTCAGAGTTCATTGCCCTCTGCCGTCAGAGACAAGACAGCTGCACATCCTAGCATAACTATAGAAGTTTTCGTGCCTTTCCCAAACCTTTTCTGAAGATCCCCTGAACTTTCACCCCCCACCCCCACCCAAATTCCATAAGCCAATGGTATAAAAGGGGCATTTACTCAAGAGCACGTGGAGGTCAGCTTAAGTGCAAACCTTTTAAGGAATTCAGCACATGAAGCAGCCATGGGTTAATGTTTGCAGGGGTTAGCAAGCACTAGGTGTTATTACTGCAGTCCATGGCCCACCCCTTAACTCAGTTATATGGTGCTGTTACTGCTATTTATTGTTAACTATACAGCAATTTCTACAACCCACAGCCAAGATCAGTGCCCCGTTGCACAGGTTTTTTGGCTGTGTTTGGCATCACTGGGTTTATCTTCTGCATAATGTGCAGGTGTTTGCACACCTAACAGCACTAATATTGCATGTTCCCCCACCTTCCTCACCTCAGCACCCTTAAATAGATCTCATGGCACTGTTGTGCCCCAGGGCACAAACTCTATTTAGTGTTCCTTGGTGGGGGGTCAAAGAGACATTTGGGGAAATGCCACTCAGCTTCCCCCCCACCCAGGTAAAACAAGAACAACTTCAATATCTCCAAACCCATCAAAGGGGATCACAGACATTTCCTACTGATGCTAGCCAGCAAAAAATGTAATGCCAGCACTATTCATACAAGGAACACTTTGAAGCAAAACACCACACACGTGGATATCAATGCTATGGATTTATGTTCAAGAAAGGAATTACAGTTTCTCAGACATGGTGAACTAACTTGTGGTTTCCTTCTGCTCTCAGGATGGTGCTGGCTTAGAGGATTCGACAACAAATCAGCCCTTTGGGACAGGTCCCAATCACATGTTCTTTCCGTCCACACTTGGGTCTGCAAAACAGTCCTTTTCGGCAGCGGGGACGATCTTTCCTTGCAAGCTCTGCAGTATGTAAAGGTGATTGGAGCTCAGTGACTGGCATGCACGAGTAGCAGAGACCAGAATTCACCCTTCAGAAACACAACCAAAGTGTAAGCGGCCCCGGTGATTTGGGGAAGCTATGCGCACGTGAAGACATAAAGAAAATGGACCCAAATCTGTTCTCTCTGGTTGCATCTACACAAGACACTGACTGCGCAGTAGCTTGTTAGTACCGTGCAGCAGCATTGCACGGCGTGAAGTGTGATGCAGTAGCAATGTGCCACTGCGCAGTCAGTGTCACCACGAAGCCGTGTGGGGACTCTACTGCACAGTAATGCCGGTTACTACATAGCCATTTAGTACTTCTGTATGCAAGTACTGAATGACTGTGCAGTAACAGCCATGCAGTCAGAGTCTCACGCAGACATGGCCAGTTGCAGCAATGTGAAAATGGGGTTGCAGCAAGGCTTGCCAAGAAGTTTTCCTTTGAACAATTTGTGACCCCTCTCAGGACCCCTGAGGGCCAGACTCCCTTCCATCTATTGGACAGCTAAGAGGCCTTCAGCACCTAGGTGTGATCCTGTTCCATCCTGTTCAAATCCTGAAAATCTACTAACTTTTGTCACACGCTGAAATGAAACAGCTTAGACTGTATCACAAGAAAACAGAGAGATGAGGTAGCCTGTGTCTTGAATTCAGAGTCAGACAGTGACAGAGAAGAGCTATGAGGCAGGTCACTGGACTGAAGAGCTCATCTGACCTGAGGAGGCTGAAGGAGCGTGGGTTGATTCACCTAAAACAGTGAAGATTGATAGGAGACCCGGCTGCTGTCTAAGGATACCAGCTCTAAGGATCTGTGCTAAGGAAACCAGTTACTTCTAAGTACACTAATCACTGCCCCTGCATCTTGCACCTTCCTAAGTATGTTGCACACTCTCCAGTTTTCTCCCTGCCCTTTTTTCGGGTGCTCAACATGATAGTGCTGCAAAGAGAGGACTCTCCCTTCCACCCATGCCCACCTGATATTTATCTCTATTGCTTTTCCTCACCTGGAGATCCCATACCAGCGGCATCCTCTGCTTCCACAAACTCATCCTCAGCCTCCTCTTCCATCTCATCCAGATCTTGGGCCTCAGCCTCATCCTGTGCCACAGCCCCATCCTGAGCCTGGGTCTGGAAGACCAAGAAGGCAACACCCACAAGAAGATAGAGGAGCTTCATGGCCAAGCTTAGCTGGTGTCTGCTGAGAGCAGAGAACCAATGACAAACAGAGGTTTGTTTCTAGAGGGGATAGCAAAATGTCTCTATTTATTTGTAGCCAGGTAAAAGGAAACAGCATACAGGCTATTTCAGAGTTTTTCATACAGGGATGAGGCCAATGAAATTGCCCTGAGCTTCCTTTGAAGTTGCTTTGATGTGGGAGGCGTCTTCTGTGCAGGCCCTCCTATTTATTGAGTCTGGATGTTCCGGCAGATGATTCACCCAGCTCTATTCTGTCTCCTTATTTAGCTGCTGCCGTGCAAGTGTCATATCTGAGAACACAGTTGTCTCCTTCAGAGTCAGGGGAAAGTCAAAGAAATTGTTTCTAGTCTCTTCTGAGAACAGGAAAAGCAGGGCCTGATCCTGACCATTGTCTCACAGGGGCTCGGTGTCATTGTTGGTGGCAGCAATTCCTTGATTCGCTATGTAACCTGGGCAGTATGTAGTTATGTACTCCCTTCTGCCTTTGAAGAGCTAGTTAGCAGGGCAGGTGTGCTGGGGTAAAACTGTTAGCTGCAAGCAGTTTCCCTCCATCCCCCATAGAGCCAGACCAGGACCCTCCATAAACTTACCTATGTACAATTTGTTAATACAATGAAGAGTAAATAGATAGATAGATAGATAGATAGATAGATAGATAGATAGATAGATAGATATACACACACATGCATACACACACACACACACACACACACACACACACAATGGGAACTTGTTCTGGCAAACTTGCAAGGTGCCAACTTACAAAATATAAGGCGCAGGAGCATTAAATAACATGCTAATTCTCTAAGACACAAAAGAAACAGCTCGAGTTGTCCTGGAGCAGTGGCAGCACTCCAGAGATGAGGAAGGGGGAAAGATCCCCAGTGTCCTTCAGGCCCTCCACAACCCAGCTAGAATAGCCCACGAAGGAAACCTCCAAACCCAGGGAGCCCCTCCTCTGTGGGAATCTCCTTCCGAGGCAACTCAAACTCCGAGGCCCGGTGAAGTTGTCCCCATCTCACCAGTGAGATGTCTATTCCCTCAGCAGGGGGGCACGCAGCTGCCTTGGGCTCTCCTGGCCACCGGTCTGCTCAGGGCCCTGCACACCACTCCATGCATTGGGGGCTCTACCTTATGCCAGGGGTTGCAGACCCGAGCCGCCTCGAGCAGCTCCCTGAGCCTTGGCCCCTCCATGCACCAGACATGCATTGATTGCCTGACCTTGTGCCAGGGATTAGAGACCCTAGCCACCTGGAGCAGCTCCCAAGGCCTCGGTCCCTCTCAGACCTTCAATGCACCGGCCATGCACCAGCTGCTTGGCCCCATGCCGGGGATAGGAGACATGAGCTCCCAGGGTCTCTGTCCCTTTTGGGACCCTCCGTGAACAAGCTCCACACCAACTGCCTGGCCCCGTGCCGGGGATGGGAGACCCGAGCTGCCTCGAGCAGCTCCCAGGGCCTCGGTCCCACTTGGACCCTCCATGCACCAGCCGTGCACCAACTGCTTGGCCTCATAGATTCATAGATTCATAGGTGCTAGCTTTGGAAGGGACCTCAATAGATCGAGTTGGATCCCTTGCTGATGGCAGGAAAAAGGGCTGGGGTCATGTGACCCCAGCCAGGTGCTTGTCCAGTCTCTTCTTGAAGACCCCCAGGGTAGGGGAGAGCACCACCTCCCTTGGAAGCCCATTCCAGATTTTGGCAACCCTCACCGTAAAGAAGTTCTTCCTGATGTCCAACCTAAATCTATTCTCCATCAGCTTGTGGCCGTTGTTCCTGGTTATTCCAAGGGGTGCCCTGGTAAAGAGAGCATCTCCTTTTCCCTGCTGCCCTTGCCTGGTGAATTTGTATACAGCCACAAGATCCCCCCTCAGCCTTCTCTTGCGGAGGCTGAAAAGGTCCAGGTCCCTCAGCCTTTCCTCAAGGGCCTTCCCTGAAGGCCTCTAACCATATGAGTAGCTTTCCCCTGGACCCTCTCAAAGTTGTCCACATCCGCCTCGAATTGCAGCACCAAGAATTGGATGCACTACTCCAGCTGCGGCCTGACCAGTGCCACACAGAGGGGAAGCATCACTTCCCTGGACCTGTTCGTGATGCACCTACTAATGCATGACAAAGTGCGGCTAGCTCTGCTAATTACTTCATCACATTGATGGCTCGTATTCATCTTGGAGTGAACAATGACTCTGAGCTCTCTTTCCACCACTGTGATGCTGAGAAGGTCATCCCTTAGCCTATAGGTGTGCTGGTGATTCCCTCTCCCTAGGTGCAGCACCTTGTACTTGTCCTTATTGAAGTGCATCCTATTGTTCTCTGCCCACTTCTCTAACCTGTCCACATCCACCGGGATTCAGTTTCTTCGCATCACTGTCTTTACTTCGCCCCATAGTTTTGTATCATCTGTGAATTTGGGCAGAGTGCTTTCCACACCCTCATCCAGGTCGCTGATGAAGACCTTGAACAGCACCAGCACAAGGACCGAGCCTTGGGGGACCCCACTGCCCACATATTTCCAGGTCGATAATGACCCATTCACCACCGCTCTCTGGGTATGACCCTTAAGCCAATTTGCTGCAATTTCCCGCCTCAAGCCGCTCCCAGTGTCCTGGTCCCTCTCAGACTCTGTATACAGCTGTGCACTGACTACCTGGCCTTGTGCCCGGGGTTGGAGACCCAAGCCACCTTGTGCAGCACTGGTCTCGGTCCATTCCCGGACTCTTCATGCACTGCCTGTGCACCAAGTTCCTGGCCGTGTGCCGAGGATGGGAGACCCAAGCTACCTTGTGCAGCTCCCAAGGTCTCGGTCCCTTTTGGGACCCTCCGTGCACCAGCTGCGCATCAACTGCCTGGCCTCATGCCAGGGGTTGGAGACCCAAGCCACCTCAAGCAGATCCCAGGGTCCTGGTCCTTCTTGGATCCTCCATGCACCGGCCTGCACCAACTGTTTGGCCTCGTGCCAGGGTTGGGTGTTTGTGCAACTGACTGTGTCTGTCTTGGGGCAGAAGCAGTTCCTGGCTCTGTATGGATTCTTTCCTCTCCTTAGTCTGTGGTTTAGTAGGTGTTAATCCTTGCTCATTAACTCACTACCCTACCTAGCTACTGTGTATTGATCTGGTCCCTGAGTGAATCATGTTTGACTGAGTAACACAGTAGCTAGCTAGGCACAAGCGCCCATGTCACGAGTTTTGCCTGTCAGCAGCCAGAGGTGCAGGGCCCCAGAACCCAGAACCCCTGCACCGATCTCCTTGAAAGCTGGCAGGCTTTGTGGCCTCACCAGGGGCTACCATCCCTGCAACTTTCACCCTGCTACACCTTAACGCACACGATGTCACGCATGTCATGAGTTTTGTTTCTCCGCAGCTTAAGGTGCAGTTTCCCCCAAACCCCTGTACCTATCTTCTTGAAACTTGGCAGACTTTGTGGCCTCTGTAGGGGCTAGCAAGCCTGCAGTTTTGACTCCAGTGTGGCTTAACACATACATGTGACATGAGTTTTGCTTTCAATATTTTGGGGTGCACTTTCCCTGAATCCCCTGCATCTATCTCCTTGAAACTTGGCAGGATTTGTGGCCTCTATAGGGGCATGCATATCGACAGTTTTGACCCCACTGTGGCTTAACACTTACACATGATACAACTTTTGCTTTCAAAATCTTGGGGTGCAGTTTCCCCAAACTCCCTTTACCTATCTCCTTTACACTTGGTAGACTTTATGCCCTAAGAAGAGGCTACCATTCTTGCAAGTTTAATCTAAATATAGCTAGAAATGACAACGTTATAGGCTGTTTTGTTTTTCCTCATTATAACCTATGGGCGAAACGTCGAAACAGTTACACTGGTTTGATCCTGTTTCAACGCAATGGAACAGCTGTTTCGAATCGAAACACAATTCAAAACAAAATGCTGTTTCATCGAGACATCGAAACACTGGTCAAAATGAAACACTGCTATTTTGCACAGCCCTACTGAGCCATTGGGGGTGGGGGGGGGTGCTATCTGCGGGGTGGTCTGTGTGTGACATCTTTTATTAGACCAATGAAATAGTTAAAAATATTTTTCTTAGCAAGCTGTTGTGCTTAAAAGCCTTTGGTCAGGCTGGGGAAACCTCTGCATTTGGTATGCACTCTTCCTGGATGGGATGAATAGTAGAGGCCAGTGGCTGGGCTGCAGCAAGAAGGGCAGTCAGTAAAGATATGAATTGAGGAGCCAGTGGGTGAGAGACAGACTGGGGGGGGAGGAATATAGCAAGGGAAAGTGGAGGGGTACCTGGGGAGTCAGATGTCAGGCAATTTATAGTGTGTTATAAATCCAATGTCTATGTTTAGTACAGGGATGTACTTAGTTTCACAGTTTCATAGCAGCTAGGGTCAGGAGGGACCTGAACAGATCATCTAGCCTGAACCCTGCCATAGGCAGCAATGAATGCTGGGTTCACAAGACCCCAGACAGGTGATCGTCCAACCTCCTCTTGAGTTTGCCCAAGGTAGAGGCGAAGACCACTTCCCTGGGAAGCTGGTTCCAGATTTTGGCCACCCTAACTGTAAAATATTGCCTTCTGATCTCCAACCTAAACCTATTCTCCATCAGCTTATGACCATTGTTCCTCATCACCCCAGGTGGTGCTGGGGAGAAAAGGGCTCTACTTATTTGCTGTTGATCTCCCCTGATGAGCTTGTAGACAGCCACCAGGTCCCCCTCAGCCTCCTCTTGCTGAGGCTGAACAGGTTCAGGTCCCTCAGTCTCTCCTCGTAGGGTCTGTCCTGCTGCCCTCTCACCAAGCGGCCCGAGGATCAAGTCCTGGGGGACCCCACTGCTCACATCTCGCCAGGTTGAGTACAACCCATCCACCACTACTCTCTGGGCGCGCTTCATCAGCCAATTTTTTACCCATCCAACTGTACAGGCATCAATGCCACAGTCACTTAATTTATTGATGAGGATGGGGTGAGAGACAGTGTCAAAGGCCTTCTTAAAGTCTAAAAAGACTAAATCCATGGTGACACCATCATTCAAGGATTTAGTTACTTGGTCATAAAAGGCAATCAGGTTGGTCTGGCAGGACCTGCCTTTGATGAACCCATGCTGGTTGCCCCTGAGCATGATCTCCCCTGCAGGCCCCTCACAGATGTGCTCCTTGATGATTCTCTCCAAGATCTTCCTGAGCACCGAGGTGCGGCTTATGATACGCTCTATCCAAATTATGAGGCACAGCAAATCAGGTACCCATAACCCTTCAGACCTTCCCAGGCCCCCCAAACTGATTCTTGGTCAGTGGCTGCACTCCGGTAGCCAGTGGAAGGAGAAATCCCCAGTGCTTCTCAGGCCCCAACAAGAGTCTCTAGGGACATCCTCTCGGAGCACCATTTGACCTAAGAGAGCCTTCCCTTGTCTAGACTTCCCCTTCAGCCTTACCACCCAGGTAACTGCCCCTGCCCTGTGGGAATCCCTTTCTCCAGGTAACTCATGATTCTAAGGGTCCTGGGTGGGTGGTCTTTGCCCGTAAGTACATTGCTCCTAGCTGGCAGGAGCCTCCTGGGCCTCCACCCGCCCATGACCCCATGCACCAAGTGCTCGGCCTTTTGCCCAGGGTCAGGGGTTTGGGCCACCTCATGCAATGCCAGGGCTTGGTCCCCTGCATGGGGACTAGCTGTGCACTATCCATGCACTAAGATCCTGGCCACATGCCAGAAGTGATGGACCAGAGCCACCTTAAACAGCTCCCATGTTCTTTGTCCCCACTCAAGACCTGCTGTGCAGCACTACCTACACCGGCTTCTGGCCATGTGCCTGAAGTGGCCTAAGCCACCTCACATGGCACCCAGGGCTTCGGTCCCTCCTGGATCCTCTGTGCAGTGAAGCCTGCACTGAGCCCTGGCCGTTTACTAGGGGGATGGCAGACTCAAGCTGCCTTGAGCAGCTCCCAGGGTCTGGCTTCATGCACTGGCCTGCGCACCATCTGGAGCCAGCACCGATCACTGAGTCTCTCCAGTGAAGGGGGTCTTCGAGGCTTCTTTGAGGCAACTGGAAACATCCACTGGGCAGCTCTCTCAGCTCTTCTTAGCCCTGCTCGCTTCTCCATCCCTTGACGCATCTGCCATGTGCTGGGCACACAGCTCCTTTTATTTCCTCCAGAGGCTCCGCCCCCTGCAGTTCTGCTGGACCGGCAGAGTACAGGCTTAAACCAGGTCCAGGGCTCTCCACCTAGCCCTAGATAGAGGTGGGGCAAGCCCCTCCCTGCCATTACCTGATTGGTGGATAGGCTCCACTAATCACACTGAAGATTCTCCAAGCCCAGACATGTCGGAGGTCGTGTATCGGGCTTGTGTATCGGTAAGTCTGCCACACTTTCCAGTGTGGGACTCTTTACTGTCCCCGGTGAAGGTTGGACCCCTGCAGACCCAGGATCACTGGGGTGGTGATGGGCACCTCTCCAGGTACCCCAGGGGCATCATAAGTAAACCTCCTGATGGGCCGGCTTTTGCACCTGGGGCGTGGGGAGCTGTCCCGCACAGGGCTCCATGAAGACACAGGCCACATGCTGGTCTGTATTGGTAAGCCCGCCACATGTATTGCCTTGTTATGTCTGTTAAATGGTCAGCTGTTAAAATGCTGGGGAGACCCTTATGATTATCACTGCATTTGTGTGGTTGCTATGCCTATGTGTGGGTTTGTATTGTTGTACCCTTGTTTATATATGCTCTAACCATTGGTTATTTATTGTTGGGTCCTCTTTAGTGAACCACTGCTCACCCTGGTGCCACCAGTGGTTGTTCCCATGCCAAGCCTCCAGGGCCTGGGGGTGTAGGGGGCTATACCCTAATAAGAAGACTACTGGGAGTCAACATTTACGTTGATAAGCACCTCTGTCTGTCACATCCACTTTATTTCTGCCTGTGTATCTGAGCAATAATATTTACTGCCTTAGTAATATACATTTGTAAATAGTTCTTGGATATATGTATGTGTTTACTAAGTTTAATGGTCCTGTAAATAAATTTCTGTAAATAGTTAACGGATACTAGGTGACCACAATCATTGCTCTGCTCTGTAGGAGAGGACAATGAATTGGCTCAGTTTAAGAAGCTATGCTTCCATGGCACACACGCACACACACACCCCTCCAAACATCCCTTCAACTAAAGAGAGGGTACCAGCCAAAAGGGTTTTTCCTTTTGTGAGAAATTCCCAGTACTCTACCCAATAGCACATGACAGATTCATATTTCTCATCGCTTTTTGTGTGACCATATCTCCTAAGGAGACTGAGAACAAGCCCAGCAGCTCACCCAGCCAAAAGGAATTCAACATCTGGTATTACAAAACACATCTGAAAAGCTCTTTGAAGATTAGATTATTTTACATTCCTCCCCATTGCTTCTTCTTACCTGGAGGTGCTGTATCAGAGGTGTCCTCCAGTGGCATGTTCTCGCTCTCAGCTGTGGCTACTATCTCATGTAGGGCTTATGCCTTTCTTTTATCATTAATGATAAGACCATTGCACACCTGATCTTGCCAGACTGAGAAGACAACACCAAAGAGAAGGTAGAAAGAGTTTCATGGCCAACGTATGGTTGGGAACTTAGGGTCTGTGAAGAGAATTGAGATGCAAAGACAGTCTGAGGTTCTAGGTAGTAAGGTGATGGAGAGCCCTATATAAATGTGTCACTGTACAAGGGGAAGACAGTTCAGGGGATGCTGAAATGTTTTAGGCAGGACAAGGAACACCCGCTTTGGTGTTGCTTTGATGTGGGACCCATCCCCTATCTGTTGAGTGTGGATGTTCCTGCTCATGATTCACCCACCTCCCTTTTTTCTATGATTTAACAGCAGCTGTGCAGATATCACACCTGAGGCATCTTCACCTTTGGAACAAAAACTAATATGTTTTTTATCCTCCTCTTTCGAGAATAGAAATTACAGCACTAGGTCTTGGTGTTTCCTCACAGGAGTTCCCTACAGCAGGAATAGCCAAAGTGGAGGACAGTAACACTGACTTTGGGTCACCTTCGTGCTTTCTGAATGTTTGTTGGCTTTGACACTAATGTGGAGCTCAGAAAAATGCTGAGAACCCCAAGCAAGCATCACATTCATAGCAGCCTTCAGCGGCTGTCGTGTTTGCTCTGGGCATTGCTTAAACCAGTGATACTCAACCAGGATGGCATGGCACCCTGGAGTGCCTTGAGATTCTTTCAAGGGTGTAGTTAGGTGCCACACAATGTGATCACTGCTAGATTTCCAAACATGATTACTAAGATAAACCCAGCAATTTCAAACAGAAATCCATAGTTCTTTTCTTTTTGAGTTGTTTGCAACACAAAAAATGGCCTGCTATTATTTTTCTTCGTCAAAAAAAAAAAAAAAAGTGAAAACTAAGAGCTGCCATTTTTCAAGGGGTGCCTCAAGACTATTCAGGTATGCCTTGGATCTGAAAAGGTTGGGAGCCACTGGCTTAGACTAAGGCTAGACTGAACCCTCAGGTTCGTTTCCTTCTGATCATTCTCTTTGTGATCTTCTCTTTGTGCTGAATCCAGTGGTAATGCCACCTGTTGACACGAAGACTCGTTTGATGAGAGCAATGCCAAGATCCAAGCTGTTCTCAGTTGGAAAGGAAAGGCTCATTCTGCTAGGCAAGATGACACCTCATCTCAGCCATGGAAGAAGTCATATCAGCTCCTTACAACTGAAGCTCAAAGGGGGATAGAGGAAATCAAAATCCATTGGTGGCAGAATAAAACTAAGGCGATTCAGCTCCAAACTGACAAACATGGTATGCATAGTTTCTTCTAGGAAATACAAGCCATCTACAATCCAACCTCACATGGTCATAGAATCATAGACAAAGATGGTTGGAAGGGACCTCAGGAGGTCACATCTAGTCCAAAACCCTGCTCTAAATAGGACCAGCCCCAACTGCATCATCCCAGCCAGGCTTTTGTTGAGCTGAGCGTTAAATACCTCCAAGGATAGAGATCCCACCACCTCTCTGGGTAACATGTTCCAGTACTTCCCCACCCTCCTAGTGAGAAAGTTTTTCCTAATATCCAGTCTAAACTTCCCTTGCTGCAACTTGAGCCCATTGCTCCTTCTTCTGTCATCTGCCCCCACTGAGATCCGTCCAGCTCCATCCTCTTTGCAACCACCTTGCGGGTAGTTAAAAGTTGTCATTAAATCTCCTTTCAATCTTCTGTTCTCCACAATAAATAAGCCCAGTTCCCTCAGCCTCTCCTCACAAATCATGTCCCCCAACCCCCAAACCATTTTTGCTGCCCTCTGTTGGATTCTCTCCAATTTGAACACATCCTTTCTGGCCCAAAACTGGACACAGGACTCCAGGTGTGGCCTCACCAGTGCAGAATAGAGGTGAATAATCACTTCCCTCAATCTGCTGGCAACGCTCCAGGTAATACAGCTCAGTATGCTGTTAGCTTTCTTGGCAACAAGAGCACAATGCTGGCTCATATTCAGCTTACTGTCCACTGTCACCCCCCAGGTCCTTTTCTGCAGAGCTGCTGCTTAGACAATTGTCCCCAGCCCATACCAGTGCATGGGATTCTTCTGTCCTAAGTGCAGGAATTTGCATTTGTCCTTGTTGAACCTCATAAGATTTGTTTTTGCCCAGTCATCCAGTTTGTCTAGGTCACTCTGTATGCGAGCCCTACACTCCAGCATATCTACTACACCCCGCCATTTTGTGTCATCCATGAACTTGCTTAAGATGCACTCTGATCCATGTTCCAGATTGTTAATGAAGATATTGAACAAAACCAGCCACAGGACCAACCCCCAGGGTATTCCAGTTGATACCAGCTACCAACTAGACCTCGAGCCATTGATCATTACATGTTGAGCCTGATGATCCATGTTACATAAACTTTCTATCCATGTTATAGTCCATTCATCCAGCCCATACTTCCTCAGCTTGCCCATGAGAATGCTGTGGGAGACCATATCAGAAACCTTGCTAAAGTCAAGGTACGTCACATCCACTGCTTTCCCCACATCCACACAGACAGTCATCTCATCATAGAAGGCAATCAAGTTGGTCAGGTATGACTTGCCCTTGGTGAATCCATGATGACTATTCCTAATCACTTTCTTCTCCTCCAAGTGCTTAGAAATAGATTCCTTGAAGATCTCCTCCATGATTTTTCCAGGGGATAAGGTGAAGCTGCCTGGTCTGTAGTTCCCTGGATTCTCCTTCTTTCCTTTCTTAAAGATAGGCATTATGTTTGCCCTTTTCCAGGACCTCCCATGATTGCCATGAGTTTTCAGAGATAATGCCCAGTGGCTCTGCAATCACATCAGCCAATTCCCATAGCACTCTTGGATACACTGCATCTAGCCCCATGAACTTGTACATGTCTGTCTTTTCTAAACAGCCCCTGATCTGTTCTTTCACCACTGAGGGCTGCCTCACCTTTTCCCAAAACTGTGCTGCCCATTGTAGTAGTCTGGGTGCTGACTTTGTCTGTGAAGACCAAGGTACAAAAGGCATTGAATACTTCAGCCTTTTCCTCATCACATGTTACTAGGTTGCCACCTCCATTCAGTAAGGGAACCACACTTTCCTGCTGCTTTTCCTTCCTCTTGTAGAAACCCTTCTTGTTACCTTCACATCCCTTGCTAGCTGCAACTCCAGTTGTGCTTTGGCCTCCCTGACTTCAGCCCTGCATGCCTGAGCAATGCTCTTATACTCCTCCCAAGTTTCTTGTCTAAGTTTTCACTTCTTGCAAGCTTCATTTTTGTGTTTAAGCTCATTAAAGTGTTGTCTGTGAAGTCAAGTTGGTCACCTGCCATATTTGATATTCTTCTTGCATGTGTTCCTGCACCCTCAGTAAGGTTTCTTTAAATGAAACCAGCTCTTCAGGGCTCCTCTCCCCCTCAGACAGGCCTCTCAAGGGATCTGGCCCACCAGTTCCTTGAGGGAGTCTAAGTCTGCTCTTCTGAAGTCCAGGATCTATACTCTTTTGTTTTCCTTTCTTCCTTTTGTCAGGATCCTGAACTTAATAATCTCATGGTCACTGCTGCCCAAGTTGCCATCCACTTCTATATCCTCCACCAACTCTTCCCTGTTTGTGAGCAGCAGGTCAAGAAAAACAGGACCCCACACTGGTATCTCCAACACTTGCACCAGGAAGTTTTCCCCAACACTCTCCAAAATCCTCCTGGATTACCTGTGCACTGCTGTATTGCCCTTTCAGCAGATGTCAGGGTGACTGAAGTCCCCCATGAGAACCAAGGCCTGTGATTTGAAAACTTCCACTAGCTGCTTGAAGAAGGCTTCATCTGCCTCATCCACCTCATCTTCCTGGTCTGGTGCTCTAAAGCACAGACCTGCCATGCTATTTCTCTTATTGCTCTCCCCTCTGACCCTAACCCAGAGACTTTCAACTGGCCTAAAACATTCTCTAGCTAACCAGGGCTGCACGTTCAGGATGATTTTCAGTGGTTCCCACCCAGCCTTGTACTCAGGGCTTTCCCATCAATAGCTCATCACACAAGCCCCTGAGTCACAAAAGAAGACTGTTAAGAAAACCAGTGATCCTCAATCACAACTTCACTGGACTGGAAATAGTTTGAAGATGCTTGACTCTTGATTCCCAAAAAGAGCGCTCTATTCCCAGTGTACCTGTGGCCTGAAATCTTGTGGTGGCTAGAGGAACCTGGACAAGGACACGTGGAAGGCATACCTCAAGAAAATGGATGTTGATATCAAGAACTGAGAAGAACTGGCTGCTAACTGACTCCAGTGCCTCAGAAACTTCAACCAGGCAGCAGCCTGATCCAAGGTAAAGTGTCTGGCCCTTGAAGAAGAGAAGAGAGCATGGAGGAAGGAAAAGTCAAGGAATCCCAGACTGCAGCCTGCTCTCCCCTGCAAAATAACCTGCAACTTCTTTGCACAGATCTGTGGTGGAAGGATTGGACTCTTAAGTCACTTCAAGACCCATCAATGGGAGAATCAAGGGATTGCTGCCACCAACAATGACAGGGGGCCCCTGCCAGGCAATGCTCAGCATCAGACCCTGCTTTTCCTGTCTGCAGAAGAGACTGGGAAACAACATCTTTGTCTTTCCCTTGACTCTGAAGGAGACTTTTGCCCTTTCAGATATCACACTAGCAGAACAGATGGTAAATGAGGAGACAGACGAGGAGCTGCATGAATCATTGCCAGGAATATCTAGAGTCAATAGACAGGACCAGCTGCACAGAAAATGGCTACCACAACAAAGTAAGTTCAAAGAGAGCTCAGAGCAATTTCATTATCCTCATCCCTATATGAAAGAGCCCGAAATCCCCTGTATGCTGCTTCCCTTTGCTTGGCTACAAATAAATACAGGGATTTTCCACCAAACAGTCCTGTGTCTGTCTTTGCTTCTCTTCTCTCTAGAGGTTCCTGAGATCCCAGCTAAGCTTAGGCCATGAAGATCATCTATCTTCTCTTGGGTGTTGCCTTCTTGGTCTCCCAGGCCCAGGCACAGGACGTGGTCGTGGCACAGGATGAAGCTGAAGCACAAGATCTAGATGACATTGATGAGGAGGCTCAGGACAATGCCATGGAAGCAGAGTACGCTGCTACTATGGGATCTCCAGGTAAGGAGCAGCAATAGAGTTTAATGTGAGATGGGCGTTAATGAAAGAGAGGGTCCTCTCCCTGGACAAGGGCAATGTTAAGCATCCTAATAAAAGACAAGATTATACTTGGAAACCAGAAAACTGGGTTTCCTTGGTAGCACTATTACAAAGGTGCTTTGCTGCTGGAGCAGTGATATGTGGCAATTTATCATCATAAAAAGAGAGAGAAAAAAAAAAAAGAAAATCTCATTCAGGACTGTTTACTCTGGCCAGAAGAGCTACATGGTGACCGAGTAGGGAGAGCTGTTAAAGAAGCTCTGGTGATAGAAGTGATTTCATAGACTTTTAGAAGTCATTTGTAAGTCAGCACTACCAAGTTTTGGTCTCTTATTGCCAAATTATCCTTTACAAGTCCTTCTGGGGCTCTCTAGGGGAAGTATACACACAGTGTAAGACAGGACTTTCACCTCTGCCATGTACCAGTAGCTGCTAGAGTAGTGGGAAATTCTTACTAAGAAAAGTATCACAGATTAAAGGTGTGTTGAAAACCAACAGAAGTCTTCACCTGTGGAAAATGGGTGTGTACTTAGTAATATAGGAGGAATAGAGATGTTTTATTTGTATAATTTCCATCTAATGAGTGTACGCGCCCACAGTATCTCAATACATTTTCAATCTAGTCATTTTCAATCTAGTCATTTTCAGACTTGAGACTAGCTTTAGTCCCAAGTCTGTCCACGCACAGTGTTACTGCACTGTAATGGCTGCACATGAAAACTCTGGCCTAAAAACCACTTACTGAGTGTGGCAGGGCACTGTTGGTACCTGCCACTTTAAGAGCTGAGCCAAGCAACCAGCAGGTGTTGGATTGCAGTGGCCATGTTAGATCTCTGGCTGCCTATATAAACAAAGCAGTCTGCTGCTGGCAGGCCATGCAGAAACATTGCCTGGTTGCAAGGTTGCATGCGATATCTTGGAGGTAAGGGCAGGATTTTAAGGGGATGGTTTGGAGGCTCCTGGTCCTGGGCATGACCTAAAACTGCACCCTTCCAGGAGTGGGTGGATTGGTGGGGCTCCCAGTGGTGTGGGAGCCCCCACAAAATACCAGGCCAGTTACCACCCTGGTGAAAGGTGGGTAGGGGTGCCTTAGTCCCTAGCCCCCACATCACTGTGGGTACAAGGGGGCAAGGCATAGCTGTAGCCACCTGAGCCCAGGGAGGGTGTAAGACCAAGAAGGGGCCAGGCATGGCTATGGCCACCTGAGCCCCACCGGGGAAGGAAGCTCCATAGCCCCAGTGAAGGGGTGAAGATGATGAGCCCCAGTGAGGGGGTGGGTGTGGAGCCCCAGTGAGGGGGAAACCAGAGGGCTGGGAGGTGTGTGTGTGTACACACTTTCCCACTGAGGGGGGCAGAATTAGCCCAGGGTTTGGCACAAGGCCGGACCATGCAGAGTAGGGGAACTCGTGGAAACTGAAGGGACTGTGTGGTGAGCCAGCATGTGAGTAGCAAAGCCTGATGGCCCAGAGAGCTCACTTAAGGAGGAGCAGGGCAGTGGAGTGTGGCCCGGTAATGGACAGTATGTCAGAGGCCCTGGTAAGAAAGGGATGGAGTGGAAGAGGCCTCCTATGAGAGGGGAGGTGGTATGAGTGTGTGTGGGGCCCAGCTTTGGACTCAGTTTGCTCTGTTCTCAGGCTGGGAGTAATTATGTCACCTGGATACCATTCCTGGATACAAGGCATGGGCTGTGGTGTGGGGAAGGAACAGAGCTGCACATAGTGTCCTCTGGCATCAGGGCAAGAAGGGCAGCCTCCCACCTTAATAAGAACCAATTAAGAAACAACAAGGCATGGCAGGCGAAGAGGTGGGCAGTTGGCCCAGAACATGTGGGCAGGCCAATGACAGACTGGATCTGAGAATGCTTCCTGTTACACTGAGCATTAACCACTTACTGCACAGGAAATACATATATAGATTTGCCCAGAGATTACTCAGCATTTACACTGGTTCAAGGATGATGTTGTCTTCCCGGATAGATTTTTAGAGCAGGTTCAACAGGGAAGATCCTGCTATGAAGAGAGGGGACAACTAGATGACCTTCAAGGTCCTTTAACTCTCTTAGTCCATGATTGTAATTGTGAACACAGTTTGCCCTGCTCCCTTTATATGTGAATACATCCACACACTTCACTGAACAGCTAAAACAAGGTATAACATCAGCATTTACATGAATGAAAACTTCCTTTCTCTTTGCCTTTTTCCAATGTAAGTAACTCAGTCCAGCTCATTTTCCCCTCCTGCAGATGTTAAGCCACAGGAATATCCAGTAGTTTGTAGAGTTCTCCTTGGTGTTTGCCGGCCCTTTCGCTGCCTGAGAAATGAACGTACAATTGGATCATGTTCATCTAATCACGCTTGCTGCAAGAGATACTAAGACAAAGCCTTTCACATGGAGTTGAAGAAAACCAGGAAGCAATTCATCCGTTCTAAAGAGTTAAAATGGCTATCTTTAAAATAAACCCTTAGCATCAATATCAATGTGTGTGGTGTTTTTCTTAAGTCTGTCCCTCGTATGATCAGAATCCAGTAAAGGTTTCATTTCACTGGACCTCTGTTCCTCTCCCACCCTATATGTCTTTAGACTGTAATGCCCACATCCACCAAGTTGCCTAAGTGCCATGTATACCTCACATTCCCTTTGATTTCAGGAAGCTAATTAGGAGCTAAATACCTAAAACTCCATGACTGCACACCTCAGCTACTTGTCTATGCATTTGTGTAGTTTCTAGTACAATGGGGCAATGATCTTGGCTGAGGGTTATTGCAATGTCATCAATAGATAGTAATAACAGTGCCATATAACTGAATCAAACAGTAGGTCGTGGACTGCAGTAATACCAGCTAGTGCTTGGTAACCCCTGCAAACATTAACCCATGGCTGCTCCATGCCCTGAATTCCTTAGACTATTTGCACTTAAGCTGACTTCCATGTGATCTTGAGCAAATGCCTCTTTGATACTATTTGTTCAAGGAATTTAGGAGGTGGTGGTAAAAAAATTCAGGGGATCTTCAAAACAGGTTTGGGAAAGGCATAGAAACTTCTATATTTATATTAGGATGCACAGCTGTCTTGTCACCAGTAGCAGAGAGCAATGGACTCTGAGGCAGGAGCAGATCTTGGACACCTGTTGAAAGAATAAATAAATACAGCATGATGTCTGCTAGGAGGGAGTCATCTTGGAGGTGACATCTGTACAGCATTAATCTCACAGTCACACAGCTGGGCTTGAGGGCTGATCTTTGGCCAGTCTCTGGTAAGCAGATTGAGGAATAACAGAGCGGCCAGATCAGAGCAACATCAAGGGAGTGTGAGGCAATTTCATTCACTCAATATCTGCACCCAGCTTTAATTGCAATGGCCCTTGTCCCCACCCAGTGCTAAGCCATTGCTAATTTATATTTGTACACAATGCATTTGATTCTAGTGTAGAAGCGTCCTCAGTGTGATCTAGTCTTCTAGCAGAAGTGCAAGGGGGAGGCACGAAGGAAGACCAAAACTGGAACATTTCCCTATGTCTTACCCAAAACCCATGTTTTCCTCGTTAGAGACATGGTCAGAATCAGACTCAGCCACCCAGCGGCTAAGGAATACGATGAACCTGCTTGTCCCAGTCTCTCACCAAGTGGCCCAACCAGTAGACCCCAGAGCTGAAGGCAGGGAAAGAGCACAGAAGTTCTGCTTCTCCACCATCCAACAGGCCTTCTGGCTGCTTTCCCTCTTATGCAAGGCTTGAGGATTTTGCCTACAATTCTGCACTTCATGGTGGAATAGGGTCACAAGAGAGTGTAAGTGGTTCTCACATGTCATGATGATGAAGGACAAGCCTAGTGCACTGGTAGAAAGAACATCTAACATTCTCCTAAACAGCATTTTGTGATACTTACACCACTTCTTTCAGATAGCTAAGGAGCATTTCAATGTCCCTGGGAGCCAAGGCTACAGGGACTGAATATCACTTCAAATACCAGGATGGGTTATTAGCCGAGGGCACCAAGATGGGCTGATGGAGCAGTGGAGGAGTTGCAAGTGGAGTAGAGACCAGATGACAGGGGGTATTCATGAATAGGCCAAGTATATATTCCAGGGACCAGGGTGTGGGACAAAAGATGGATTTAGGAACAGTCCCCAGAGCTAGCTATGAGACTGGGGAAGAGACTGGCTCATTGCCAGAAAGCTAAATGGAGAGGCGAGTATGGACTATGAATGGCTGCAGAGTGATTGGTGCGTGAACTGGGTTTCAGTATCTTTTGGAAAGCTGCCGCCTTGTTCTTGCTCAGGTTAACAGCACCCTCTTCCAGCTTTGGGGCGCAGACCAGTTCACAGGGCCAATTCCCCACCCTGGGACCCTGTGCCATGTGAGGATCACATTAAGCACCTCTTGTCACCCCGTGCAGACGAGGGCTGTTGTGGTTACAGACCAGTGCAGCTCTGGGGGCACAGAATTGCTTCAGGCTCCCTCGGAGATCACTTGCCCTGTACTGAGTATCTCCCCCTTGTGCTGCCTGGGGATTGTCCTCCCTGCTCCCCCGCTGGGTGCAGATGCCACCTCACTGGGATCCACTGTCTCCCTCCTACCAGAAATCACATTGGCTTTGCTTTCATTTCCCTCCAACAAAAATACCAGGTCTGCTCCATTTTCAGACACTGGCCTCCCCTGGGGCATCCCTTACAGAAGAACAGCGCCGCTCCTCGGCACACGTTCACTTCCCAGATCCCCAAAGTAGCCCTGTCCCCACAACTATCTGCGTGGGCCCCTGTTGCCTGCACACAAAGTTGCTGGGATGGTAAGCACATCTAATGGCCCAGGGACAGCTCCAGACTGGGTGACTCTTTACACGGATGGGGGCAACCCAGACAGTGTCCTGGCCACGCTAGGTTTCTTGTGCAGTGAGAGAAGCCCCACACTGACTGCACCGGTCTCCTATGCATTTTCTGACCCCATCCCTCTAACTCCCAGTCAGATCTCTGCCTTTCCTCACCCTTGGTCTTTCCCTCTACCCAGCTATGTGTCTAACCCCAGTCCAGCTTCTGCTTTACTGGCCCCCCTCCTCTGCTTCCTACACAGTCCAGCTGACAATTAGTCCCCACATCCCTCATCTCTCACAATCCCAAATCCATGCCTGCCCCCCCATTCAGACCCTTCTCTGATGTCTTCACATCCCCCACCCTGCACTCAGTCATCCTTCTGCCTCTTACACCGCTGGGCCCCCACTTCATCTTCTGCCCATCGCTTGCCCCATCCCTCCCCGTGGCCCCCATGCCATTCCTGCAACCACCTCTGGCACCCGGGGCACACAGCACAGGGTGTCCCTTTCACCACTGCTCCCTGGGGAGTTTGGGGGATGTGGTCCCTTGTACCATGGAGAAAAGCAGGCAGAGCTTCCCTGGTTTGTGCCCTGGTACCCAGTGTCCCTAGGGCTTGTTTCAGCATCAGATGAGAGACCAAGATTTCACTGCACATAGATGCCTGCCTGGCACCCCACATGGTGCAGCAAAAGAATCGACCTGTCCTTCAGATACACACAGGTGGACTGATGGAACATGTAGGTTCATTTAGGAAACATTCAAACCAATTGAGAATAATTTGAAACAGTTTGTCTCTCTGTACCCAGAGTAAATGGCTTGGTAGGATGAGGCTGGCACTAGAATTGGCTGGGCTCCCTGATTGTGGATTTGGGGGTTTTTGCTTTAGTTTGGTTTGGTTTAGTTTTAGTTTTAATGAAATGCATCTTCAGCAGAAAAAGAAGATTCAGCAAAACCAACATCTTGCACCAAAATGTAGCAGGTTCAATGAAACGAAGGGGTGCCACTTTCTTTCACGGTCTGGGTGGAATATGGACCTCCTTTATAGTATGTTAATTTACAAATGCCACGGGGGAATGTGCAATATAGGCAAGCTCCAAGAAACGCTGGGTAAACTCAAAGCTGGCAGGGAATGTCCTTCCCTGGGTGTAGAGGGTCCCAACCCATGTCCCTAGTCCAGGAAAGGCAGAGTAGAGACATGAACCTGGCCCTCTGCTACCCAAGTTGGATGCCATGAGCCACCCACTTTGGGGAAGATCTGGCAGCTCTTATAGATTCATAGACATTAGGGCTGGAAGGGACTTTGGAAGATCATCGAGTCCAGCCCCCTTCCCTAAGGGCAGGAAGTCAGATGGGGTCAAAGGATCCCAGCAAGATAAGCGTCCAAATGTCTCTTAAAGGAGTGCAGAGTAGGCGCTTGCACCACCTCCGGCAGCAGTCTGTTCTGCAGAACATCTCAGGTTTGTCCTGATCCAGAGTAGGGAGAATCCCGACATCCTGAACACTGTCTGAGAGGGTGAAAATGTTCTTCTGCGCATCTCTCATCAGGAGAGGATTTCCTGCTAGATGCTGATCATAGAAGGGACACACTGACATTGATGCTAGAGATTTATTTTTAAGGTCGCCATGTTAACTCTTTGGAGAGGGTGAATTACTTCCAGGTTTTCTTTAGCTCACGTGGGAAGGCTTCTTTCTATACAGGTTATTTACAGCAGGTAAGGCCAGGTCCACACCAACCGATCCTACATTTAAACAGCCCGCAATTTGCCTGGCAAAGGCCAAGCCACCGTGGACAATCTTGCAGACTTCCTTGCGGTCTCATGCCTGCAAGGAGAGAAAATTGGTTGAGCTCAGTTACTTGCATTCAGGAGAAGCTAAGAAAGCAGATGACTCATGGCAGGCAAATGCTAATGGTGGAAACTGCCTCCGCTGTTCAGTCCAGCGTGTGTAGGCAGATAGAGAGTGGGCCCAATTCTGTTCCCAGTTCGAATCATAGGGAAGTCATGGTCCCTGACACCTGGAGCGGCTGACCGGCAGCTTGGGTGCTGCAAGGGGTATGGGCAGGTTCTATGTAGCATGCAGCAGACTTGGGCAGGATAAGGGGTCTGCACTGGCACTTGGGAAGGGTGCGGGGAAAAGAGGTTGGCCCCTGGTGATCTACATCCCCGCCCCCACACACCTTGATCAACGCAGGATCATTCTTGTCTAAACCATTGTAGACAAATGTGTTTCTAACTTGCTCCCCAAAACTATCAAGGACAGAGATACTATAACCTCACAGAATTTTGTGAAGTCTCCTTTAATATAACACGTGAGTCTCCAGTGGCTCTCGCTGCCTTCCATCCTGCAGGGCCCAAGCACAGCTGCAGTTGGCAAGTTGCTGGGACAGGCATTTTGGTGTGTAGTTAGCAGGCAGACTAATATTGTCCCCTCCTTTCCTTTCACCGACCAGGCCTGCATGCTTGCTTCACATTTTTTCGCCGCTTATGGAGCAATAGTCCTAACTATGGTGATGACATGACCCCTGAAGTCTCTACTTAGAACAGCAGTCCCGCTGCACCAAACTCAGAGGATGCAGATGACATCCTCTTTCATACAGGGTTGAGGACAATGCAATTGCTCAGAGCTCCCTTTGATCTTTCTTTGATGTCATAGCCATCTTCTGTGCAGCTCCTCCTGTCTATTGACTCTAGATATTCCTGGTGATGATGCACCCAGCTCCTCATCTGTCTCCTCACTTACCTGCTTTTCTGCTAGTGTGATGTCTGACAGGATGATCGTCTCTATTCAGATCTCTGGTAATGATCTTCCCCCATCTCACAGCCAGTTCTAGGGTCTCTTCCTAAGTCCATCTTCTGCCCCACACCCTGGTGCCCCAAATATATTCTCCGCCTATGAACGCACATCCTCCCTAATGTGGTCTCTGCTCCACTTGCAACTCCTCCTCTGCTGTATCAGTCCATCCTGGTACCCTCAGCCAATAATCTACCCTGTACTTTGAAATGATATTCTGTCCTTATACTCTTGGCTCCTAGAGGCATCAAAATGCTCCTTAGCTATGTGAAAGCAGCTGTGTAAGTGTCACCAAATGCCACTCATGTGAACGTTAGATCTCCTTTCTGCCATTGCACTACAGTTGCCCTTCCTCAGCAGGATGTGTGAGAACTATTTACACTCTCATGTGATCCTGTTCCACCAGGAAGTGCAGAATTACATGCAAAGTCCTCAAAACTTGGATCAGAGGGAAACCAGCCAGAGGGCCTGTTGGATGCTGGAAACGCCAAACTTCTGCCTTCAGACCTCGGGCCTAGTGGTTGAGGCACTCGGTAAGGAAGTGGAACAAGCAAATTCAAGCTGTTCCTTAGCAGATGTCACCTCTGAGGTGACTCCCTCCTAGCAAGCATCACATTGTATTTATTTATTCTCTTTAAACACGTGTCCAACATCTGTGCCAGGCTCAGAGTTCATTGCCCTCTGCCATCAGTGACAAGAGAGCTGCACGTCCCAGCATAAATGTCTATCCACCTCCCTACCTGCACCCAACGGAAACCAGATCTTCCCCAACCACTTTCACCAGCCCTATATCCTTGCCCATGGTACTGGTCTGTACAGGCTCAGGATAATGTTATATACCTCCAGGTCCCAGACCTATGTACAATTCTGTCCCACTATTCTCAAATCCCAGGAAAATAGGTCATACCAAAGTTTGGTGGGTCATCCTCCTCCCCCTTGCTTTTTTGGTGATATGGTTTAAAGAGTCAGATGATAGTTTGGTACAAAAGTAGATGCATTAAGGCATTTTTAGGACATGAACAGGGTGGACTAGATTGGCAGGTAGATGCCTGTAGGCCACTTCTGAGTGCCCCTACAGGATACCCGCCTCAGGAGGCCTACCTGTACCCACACCCTATGGTCTTTTCCCCTGTTCAGTTGTCTTGCCCACCACACCTTGATGTTCAAATTAGTAAGAGAGGCTGCACAGAGGGCAAGGCATGCTTTTGAAGAGGCATGCCCTGTGTGGTCTGAGGCTCCCTCCCAGCCTTGTCCCAGTGTTACTCTCACTGAACCCTGTAGCTCAGGGACCAGTGTTCATGGCCACAGGCTCCTGGCTCAGCTCCAGTCATCCCCCGTGACCTCAGGCTCCAGCACCTGCAATATCTCCTACTTAGGCAGCTTTGGGTCCTGTTTCTCCCCTGCCATCTCCTGCCTTACAGTCTGGGCAAGCTGAGCCTCATGTGGCCACAGAACACACTCTAGTCCTTGTCCTCTGTCTACTCAGTGCAATTTCAGGTTGTGGGTGTCCCCAGTCGTCCCCTTTTAGTGGCCTCCACCTCCCCTACAGTCACAATCCAGCCCTCCAGGGGAAAATAAAACCCACAAAATACAAGCGCCAGTCCTGGTTCAAAAGTATGTCCCCCACGGGGTTCGCCATCCCCTTGGTGGTGGGCTCCAAGTGGAGAGGAAGGCAAAACAGAAAGTACCCAGGGTACTTAGCTTGCTTCCTATCCAGGCGCCCAACTTCTCTTCACTTAGGGCTGCCTCCTGAGTCCTCTCTGCAGTCTAGGCTCTGGTTCTCATGCCTCTTAGAGATGGCTTCATCCCCAGCAGCTTCCACAGCCAGACTGCCTGCTCTGGCTTGAGATTTGGGTTTATTCAGAGCTCCCTGGATCACATGCATAGGTGGTGGAAGGGGGCCTTAGCTCCCCCAGACTGGGCCAGTGACAGCAGCTCCAGCACCACCGCCACTATGCAGTTCTCCACCACTGTGCCCACAGCACCAGTGCACCAGTGGGAGGGAGGGGTAGGGGCAGGGGCAGGTAGGCATGCTATGCAATGCCCAGCCTCACCAAACAATATTTTCTAGTGCTGCTGATGGTCACATGGCCCCTCTACTTCCACCCCCTGGGACATCAGGCCCTGCCTGCACCCAGACCCCATGCCCATCTTGCTTCAGGCTCCCCTGCCCGGGAGTTTGCATCTCAAGGCAGAAGCAGAAGAGACACAGAGATGAAGCGGAAGGGAGCAAGTGGGAAAGCAGGGGAATCAGAACCACATAACCACCGAGGCATCTCGAGCAGAGCAAAGGATGTCATCCTCCCGCTCTACTCAGCCTCGGTCAGACTGCAACTGGAGTACTGCGTCCAGTTCTGGGTACCGCCTGCCCTGTGCAGAATATGTACAGCCAGTTCCCAGCACCTCCTGCAAACCCAGCTGCAGGAGACAGATGGGGCAATCCATTAGCAAAGGAGACATGCCAGGGCTCTCCTGTGCCCCTGCTGTTCCTGGCTGCTGGGATGATTCCCACGGAAAGTGAGCACCTGAGTACAAGTCCCTGCAGCCCCTTGAGCTGATCTCGACTGTGCCGTAGGACAGTCATAGTATCATCATAGTATCATAGCACTGAGGGTCAGAAGGGACCTAAACAGGTCATCAGGTCTGACCCCATAGCCTGGAAGGAAGGAGCAGGTGGACCAGCTGGGGAGAAGCCCAGGAACATCAACCCATGTTGCACACCCACCTCAGTGTGTTATGCTCATTGCTGATGTATTGAGCTTCTTGTGGTTATTAATCTTCCTTACATGTAGTCATGCTCCTCCAGCCAAAATACCAGTGTCCCATGCCTGGTTTACTTCCCATCTGCCAGTGGCTTCAGGACTCTGCCTCTTGGATGCTTCTCAGTTATTCTCCTTCCCGTCTCCTGGTTCTTGTTGCTATCTTCACCCTCCTAAACACAGAGCTCTCCTGCCCTCCACATCCTCCACCTGATCACCCGTGTCTGCTGCTCCTAATTCATGCTCGGCACTCTCCTCTCTGTGCAGGTCTCTAGCAATGACCCATCCTCTTCCTCCTGCCCCACAGCCAGTCCTGTGCCCACAGCTCATATCTAGCCATGGTCCCAGCTCCACTTACCTGCATCATGTTCAGCTTACTCAAGCCTTCTGCTCTCAGCTCTACCTAAGGCATATCTTCTGTCTCTTCCGACCCTCCTGGCAGTCCCTCAGCTCCTTAGCCACCCTCTGCTCCGGGGCAGGACAACATTATAGATTCATAGATTCATAGATTCATAGATGTTAGGGTCGGAAGGGACCTCAATAGATCATCAAGTCCGACCCCCTGCATAAGCAGGAAAGAGTGCTGGGTCTAAATGACCCCAGCTAGATTATGCAGGGACAATGCCTGTAAGACCTCTTAATCTGTCTTGTTCCTGAATCAAAAGAAGACAGCGGTCCCCTCGGATGTGAAATCTCCACAGCAGCAGATGACCACTGAAGCAGATTAGGAGGTGAGTTATTATTAGGATCATCCAATCTTGCAGTTATTAGGATCATCAGAAGATCTAGCAGCAGGAAAACATTCTGGTCAATAGATGGCTCCCACGTCAAAGCAACCTCAAGGGAAGCCTGGAGCGTTTTCCTTGTCCTTATCCCTGCCTAAAACAGTCTGAAATCCCCCCTATTTAAAAATGCATAAATACAGGGACAAGCCACCCACAGGCACTCAGTCTATTTTTGGTCTGCCCATCTGCAGATACCTGAGGTCCCAGCCCTGTTTTGGCCATGAAGTTCCTTTACCTTCTCTTTGGTGTGGCCTTCTTGGTCTTGCAGACCCAAGCTCAGGACATCCAAGCTCAGGATAAGGCTGAGATACAAGAGTTGAACCAGCTGGAAGCCAAAGTCAAGCTTGTGGTGATGGAAACAGAACATGCTGCTGATATGAAATATCTAGGTAAGGTGTAACAATGGGGGTGAATGTGAAATGGCCTGTCTTAGAAAGGAGAGTCCTGTCTCTTGGGCCAGTGAAATGGTATGTAGAAAAAATGCAATGCCAAACATACTGAAAGAAGGGAAGGTTGGCACCGGTGCTGGAGGCAATAAGGGCAGCACCAAGGTAATGGAGTGGTGACATGTGCCAGTGACAAAAAAGTTGAGACTAGTCAAATAAAGAGATCGATCCATTCATCAATTAGCACATTAGCCACCTAAAAAATATGTCTACGTAGAATGCTTGGAAAATTACTCTCTCTGCTTATGGGGGCCGAGGCCAATTACTGACATGTGGTTGAATGTGGTATGCAATGATCTGGTCCATTTTCTTACCAAATAATATGTTGGACACCTTCCAGCTCCTACTAGAAATGTTCACATGAGAAGCTTGGAAGCATTGATCTATCATAGCTAGTGACTCCTTGGAAAAATAATCCAGGACGTGTGTCCCCAAAAGTCCAGCATAACTCAAGCTATTTTTCACTATCTACAAGACTGGTAGCAGTGGGGTAGGTGTGGTGCTGGGCAGTGATGGTGCAAGGAATAGATGAGAAGCAGAGTTCTTGGGTGGGAGAAATATCTTTTATTGGACCAACCACAGAGTTAGCAAAGATGTTGAAGAAACTGTGGGTCATAAAGCACCCCTCTTCAGGTCTGGGGAAAGATGCAGGTGCAGCCAAGCTAAATCCCAACTAAAGCAATGACTCTAGATTTAAAAGAAATTAAAAGAGTCCCTTAATGCCTTTCCTTAATTCCGTTCCCTTAACTGACTGCTTTCATTTACCCAACACACGCCCTTGTTTGATCTGGGATTTAGCTTAAACTGGACCTGCTCCTTCCCAGACCTGAGAAACAGGACTTTGTGCAGGAAAGCTTGTCACCCATCCCTGCCAACTATACAGCTGGCACAAGAAAAAACTGGACAAAGACTTTGGTTTTTATACAATGCTGATGGACAGTTGAGTTCTCCTTGAATGGTGATTTCTCTCTGAATTTAAAGAAAACCTAAGAATAGCTATCTCCACTTTGCATCAAGGAAGTTCATCCTGAAATGTGGTTATAGAAACTTGGGTTTTAGAAAATGTGACTCAGCCAGCAATGCTAAATAGTTTTGCATACCATAACTGCAGATACCACCCTGAAGGGAACACACTGAGTTTTACTGGAATTTGATCTGTTCTCTTTACCTCTTCAATCATCCAGGCTTTTCTCTGAGGACCTGGGGCAGTTTGCATTGTGTGTCTTTCCCTGGAAGCTTTTTCATCTCTTCCCCACTTTTGTATGGAAGTAACTTATCTCGGATAATCTTCCCACTATGCAGATCCTGCACAACCAAGACGCCGCAAGTTTTGTTCAAGGCAAGGTGTTTGCAAGCCACGCTGCTCTGGGAACGAAAATTCATCTCGACGGTGCAGAAACCACCAGCGTTGCTGTGTAAAAAGGCGTCAGTAGAACAGCAGCAGACTGAGCAGAGAAAAAACCCAAATACGAATTCACTCTCCACAAAGAGCCGTAGTCCCCGATGAGTTATTTCACCTTCTCTAAGTAATTCTGTCTATAAAGAGTTCTGTGTTTCACTCGGGTCCAAGATGGAATTTGAGGGTGGAAAAGGGGTCTTGATGGGTCAAAAGGGAGCCAGCCGCTCAATGCTCCAAGGCTCCTTGCACTGGCATTGCAGCGGGAAGGAGCCAGGGCATAATCATGACTGCCCCTGGCATTGAGATTGCAACGTGCTAGAAGGCCCCAAGTGGGTAGAGCCTGCTCCACACCCCAGCCAGGAGCACCCCAGCTGCAGGAGATGGACTGGGGATGCCCTGGGAAAGGAGACATGCCTGGGACTGCCCTAGGTCCTTGCTATGACTGGTGGGTGGGGTGGCATCCAGGGACAGGGGCATATCCTTGAGCCGTTCTAAAGTGTGACATGGGCCATATTTTCTTCCCCTGCAGTATTCCCTGTTACTTCACCTTCAGAAGTGTGTTGTCCCATCATCCTCAGGGAGGGAAAAGAAGAAGTCACAGAGTGAATAAGCCCCATGGTGGAGAATGGCTCTCCGGGGGGGGGGGGGGGAGGATGGAGGAAGGAAGCTGAGGGTGGAAAGGTCTGAGTGGAGGGATGGGGTGATTTCAGTGCAAAACAAGACCAAGGATCTGTTCACTGGGATCAGCCAGAGAGGGGAGGCAAGTTATATATTGAGTCCTGGGGGGACCCTGGGGGTTGAGCCAGAATGGAGGGAGAGTGGAGTGGAGAGGTGGAGTTAGAGAAATACGTGAGTGCAGTGTGGAGGGTACAAGGGTTTTCATTTGGGGCCTGTGACAGTCCCAGAGAGGGGAAGTGGACCTTGGGAACAGACCTGGACAAAATAGAGAGCAAGGAAACCTGGGCAGATAGGAAAGAGGCTGGGTGCAAGTTAAAAAAGTGGCTGGGGAGAAGAGAAGATTAAGAAAGGCTTGGGGCAAAGATCTGAATGGGAGCCAGGGAATAGCTATAAAAAAAGGCACTAAGGATATCACCATTTTCCTGCTTCGCATGGGGAGAAACCTAAGATAGTCCAAGGATTATTTTCTGATAAAGCAACAAGACCAACCCTGAATAACAGACAGCCCAGGGCAAATCTCCAGGGACATTGTGGTGGTGGGGGGAAGTTGTGTCCCGGATAGCCCACATTTGGTATACAGACTTGAATCTGGGTTTCCTACATCCTTGGGGTCTCCAACTCTATTTCTCTCAGTGTATTTCTCAAAGGACCATTCTAGCTCGTCTAGGGTCTCCTAGACTATTTCTCAAGAGACCATTATGCCATTAGGAAGGAACTCCAGCTTTATGGGGTTATGCACTTCATATGGTCCAAGTTGAAATTTGTGGTGGGGAAAGAGGGCTTTGGGGGTAAATATGGTCCAATTCCTCATTCCCTCAAAGCTCTCTACTCTGACATTGCAACATAAAGCAACCAAGGTGCAATGGTGACTGGCCCAGCAGGTTCAGGGTGGGCATGTCTTCGGCGTATCCACTGAATAAGTAGTAACTGCAATCGGAGTAGCTCTTTGCTCTCTGTTTTGCTGAGCACAGCTCTGCTGTGTTCGTGTTACCCAGATAGCACCAATGATCATGGAAAACTGTGCAAAGCTGAGATGTCAGAGGGGCCCTGGCAGCAGCTCAGTATGGCTTTGGACAGGTTCTCAACCAGGCCGTGAACCCCCAAACACAGAAGTGACCTGAAGCCCTTTCCCTGGTGCCTCAGGGAGGCAGAGCTCAGCATCTGGGCCTGCTTTTATTATCCTTAGAAGAGAAGGGACAAAATGTTTCAGTCTTCTTCTTCCACCTAGAGATGATGAGGATCCCCTCAGGGGTGCTATCTACACAGCAGCAGGTTTCTTTTACTTTTACTCACTTCCTTCATTTTTATTCATTTCCCCAGTATGTCTAACAGCCACTAGCTTGGATAGACTCATGTTGCAACCAAGAGAAAAACAGCTACAGGAGATGGGCAGGGATATACAGGGAAATCAGACATGCTTAGGGCTTTCCTATGTCCTTGTAATTATAGGCTGCTGGGACTACTCTCAGGAGCGGTGGGCAGCTAGATACATTAAGGTCTAGCTCGTGGCAATGACTCGTGTACAACATCTGCTGCTGCCATGATGGCAGGGAAGGAAAACATTTCTGGGAAACCAGAGGCTCGTCCAGCAGGGGAGAAGGAGCGGAGGTAGGAGTTGGGTGGAGGAAACATTGAGCAAAGCATAGAGGATGTGGCCAGGAGCACAAGAGGCAGGGAATTATAGACTCATAGAAACCTAGAAAAATAGGGCTGGAACAGACTGCAGGTCATCTGGTCCAAACCCTGGCTCAAGGCATAATCACCCCTAAGCAACGTCCTTGTCTAATCTGTCCCCAAAACTATACACTCAACTCTGTTGCGCAAGTACAAGTTATATCAAGGAATGACATGGTGGGTGGTGGAGGATGTTGGGATCCCCAGGGTGTCCGTCTTTTCACATCAGGACCTTGCTAGAAGCTGCTCAATGCATGCCAAGAAGGTGATGTTGGATGTAATTCTTAGAGAGTTGTAGCACTTCCCTAAGGGGCAGCCGCTAAGCAGGGGTTTCCAGGATCACAAGTGTGGATTTAGTCACCTACTCTGCACCACAGCCTCGTTCTAGGTGGCCAATAAGTTTTATGGATTTAAATAACAGGCCTGAACATGACCAGTTAGGCAGGGCTTCTCTAAATGCCTGTCCAAATGCTTGAGCACCCTCCTTCTCTGAACATTTGTCCTCATCCCCATCCTACATTTCCTCTGCTGCAGCCTGAGCCCATTGCCCCTAGTTCTGTCCCCTATGGCCACCGAGAATAGTCTATCTCAGGGTTTTTCAACCTTTTTTAACAAGTGTATCCCTTCTGTCTAAAAGTTTCAGCTCATGTACCCCTTTATATTTTTTTCCTTGTTTTTAAGCGGGAGGAGGATGAAGTGGACTGAGCCCTGCAGTGAGGGAGGGAGTGGGGTAGGGGCAGACGGTGTTCAGCTGGGGCAGGGTGCGGGACGGAGGCACGAACAGCTTGTCCAGGGGGCAGCTCCTGCCATTGCACGCACCCCGGGAGGGCATGGAGGGGGGCTGAGCCCCTGGATCTGTGCATGGGGTGAGTACACGGTGCCACTGGAAGTGGGGGGGCGCAGACTGAGGCACCAGTGGTGGAAGAGACTTAGAGGTAGTTAAAGGCTGCTATTAACTCCCCTCTCGGTCTCCTCTTCTCCACCCTAAATGAGCCCATTTCCCTCAGCTTCTCTTTATAAGGCATGTTCCCCAGCCCCGAAACCATTTTTGTTGCCCTCTGCTGAACTCTCTCAGCCCAGCCAGCTCACTCATGCACTACATCTCTCACACCTGGAAAGGAGGGTTTCTCTGAAGCACCAGGGCCCACCACTCCTAAGTGCACCAGGGCAGCAGCGTGGTGACCCCGTCTCCTTGGGAGCAGCATTTCCAGAGCCTCTGCAGAAGAAATGGTGGGCATCTTTAAGTCTGCTGCTGCGCCTACCTGGGTCAACAGTGAGGAGTCCTTTGTTTGCCCAGGGTGGGAAAGGGGTTTGCGGGGAGGTCAGGGGAGGGATGGAGGCCTTGGTTCCTGGGAATGCAGCTGAAGGGATGAGGGTCCCCTCTGGTTAGCCCATATGGACAAGGTTTCCCTTGGCTGTCCACATCCCAAGCATTCACCCCAGGCAAGACAGAAATAAAGCCACATACAGTCAGTGATATCACTGCTAGGTTAGGTTTTAATAAAATGAAGAGGAGGTGAGAGCTGGTTGATGTGGCTCTATCCAAGGCAGGCATTGCACTGAAGGCTCTGTCTGGATGTCTCCACTGTTCCTCATCCGGAATTTATCTGGGTATGCAGCAAAGATAGCTGCCGTAACACTTGCCAGCCATCACTTCATTGCTAGAGCAACCTGTACGGCAAGAACCGCCTGAAAAGCCGCATATCATGGGGCTGTTTTCTCCACCGGCACCTGCACAAACAGAAAATGTGTCTGTAACTTTATGTTCCTCTATTCCACGTACGGGAATTTCAGCACGAGAGGGAGGGTGATAGGAGGACAGGCAATGACCACAGATATGCCAGGTGCTGACTGGCCACCTGTTTGCTAGTGAAACCATGACATCTATATAATGCTATAAAACCAAAGCACATCACCGGCAGCACTTCAGCAGATGTGGGCAGAGCTTTCTGGAAGGGACACGAAAACCGAATGCATCCCTTGGTTAAAATCCCAGCAGCGAGAGTTGTCTCCACCCCTTGAGACCGCCCCTCACGTCTGCTCTCCCTGTTCGCACCGATGTCCCTTCCTCATGCAAGCACCCGTGCCATGGACACCCCCAGCCCTTGCATCCTACCTTGAGCTTCCACATCACCTTCCTCTTCCCCAACATCATCCTCCACCTCATCCCAGGTGTCCGCTTCCTTCTGAGGATCCTTCTCACCCACCGGATTGGGCATGGCCTGGATGTGGAGAACCAGGAGCACCAGGGCAAAGAGAAGGCAGGGCGTCTTCATAGCTGCAGCTTGCCTGGGATCCAGGAGACACCGGAAGAGACGAGGCTCTGAGACACTGTGAGACGGGAGCTCCTCTGAGGATGGAGGGAAGAGGGTCCTTGCTTTATATGTCTTGCCTAGGAGGAAGTCAGTGCATTTACAGCAGCGGGGGATTTCTGAGAGAGCAGGGAAGTGCTCTAATCTTCCCGGCAGGCTGCTCTGATCTGTCCGCATGGCCTGCCGCCATGTGTCCCCTGTGTTTGGTGAAGGCTTGCTGAAGATAAGCCCTCCCTGCTGCCCAGCTGTGCACGCATCAGCTCACAATAGTGCCAGTGTCATCTCGGAGGGATCCATTGGCTCTGTCTTGCAAGAAATTGTATTATTGGGTTTGCTTACTTACTTTAAACAAAGAAGAAATAATAGCCGTCCTCCTTTCTCCTAGTCAGGCAAAGGCAGGCATCTGTTGCAGAAGGGCAGTTCATTGATTCCCTCTTCTAATCAGGGTTTGCACAGCGTGTGCTGCAATTAAGCTTTGCTCCAGGATCGGGACTGCTAGGTGCTACTGCAGTGTAGTCCCTGTAGGAATTTAGAGGCCTGTTCTTTGCTGGATTTATTCTTGAGTCTTGCTACTGAACCTAGTGGAAATCAGCCCGCTCTTTCTCTTTGGGGCTGCATAGCGGGGTTCATTCAGGCTTTGCTCTGTAAATCTCTGTTTCCTTGAGAAATGTCCTTGTGCTGGGAAAATGGACAGGGTCGAGCAAGTCTGTCTTCTCTCCTCTCTCCCAGTGAGGATAGACAGCTGCATTTCAGCCATATCCAGCGTTTGCACTGCCCTGTCACACAGCTTTGTGTGTGCACCAGCAATCACTAATTTCACGTGATACCATCCTCTTCCTAACAGGACAGTCTGCATTTGCTAACTGGTCTCTGAATGGACGCACTTCCAGTCACAGCAGGTGCATCCACTCCTGCAGTCTTCTGCTGTGGCTCGTCTGTGCTGCAGCAAACACTGAAGTGCCTCCCCTCTGCAGCTGGCATCGAACCTGTCCTTGATCTACTAGCCCAGCTGTGAAGCAGGCAGTAGAAAAGCCAGTGTGCATGCACGGACAGTCATTGCATCTTCAGTCACTCCATACACCCCAGGTTTTGCTTTCTGGTGCAGGTGTGACATTGTGCACTTGACTGGGCTTTTTCTCACACCCCTTGCACTCTCATATGTAACCCAGGCCTTTTCCTTTTTGCCTTTCAGGTTGATTCCCACTGAATAGCGACTGCACCATGACATCGGTATTGGCTGCTTGCCTGTCTCTGTCCTGCTCCTTGGTTCCCGTAGCCTGACCCTGTGAGCTTGTTCTGCAGCAGCGACTGGGAAAGGGGGAGCAGGACGGCGGGGGGAAATGTAAGAGGGGTATCATGGGGAAAGGGGTGGAAGGGAGCAGAAGGAAGAGGGTTGGAGCAAAGGAAAGGCTGAGGGAATTGGGTGTATTTACTCTAGAGAAGAGAGGACTGAGAGGGGAATATAACAGCCTTCAACTACATGAAGGGGGGCTCCAAAGAGGATGGAGTGGGACTGTTCTCGGTGGTGGCAGATGCCAGAACAAGGAGCAACAGTCTCAAGTTGCAACAATTGAAGTTTAGGCTAGCTATTAGGATAATTTTTTTTTTTCACTAGGAGGGTAGTAAACCACTGGAGAGGTGATGGACTCTCCATCCTTGGACATTTGAAAGACCAGGCTAGATGAAGTCTTGGCTGGGATGATCTTGCTGGGGATGGTCCTGTGTTGAGCAGAAGGGTGGACAGCAGTTCTCCATTTTTGCACCTCACGTCCCACCAACCATTTTGGCATAAAACCCTGGTCCCACTGTGATAAAAACAAAACCCACTTTTCCCAAGAAGTGTACATTTCTACCTTTCCATGCATTTTACTATTCTATTACTCATTAATGGGAATTTTCAAATGAGTTGATGTCCCACCTACATGACCTTCGCTGGTTGAGAAACAGGGACTAGATGACCTCCTGAAGTCCTTCCAACCCTCATCTTGTATGAAAGAGGCAAGTAACACAGGGCAGAGAGAGTCCAGTCAACAATGAGGACAGCCCTGACACCTCCATAGTCCCTGCTTTGGCGGCTTCTGCATCTGCTAGTATCAGTTGCAGTCACTGGTTGCTTCCTCCCCTGATTTTCCCCTGAGGCCACATAACAAAGGTGGTGGCTAAAGCGGAGACCTGGAGAATTAAGGCCAGGGAAGGGGACCACACTGATCCAATAGTCAGAGCTCCTGCCTAGCACATCTCAAGGAATCTCAGCCAGTGATTTTGCATCATCCATCGTGCACCCCCTTCTTAATCACTTCTCAAAGTCTTTCCCATTCATGTATCACTCACGCTGTTCTGTGCAGTTTTCATGTTCAGAAATCCTAGGAATGAACTTTTTCCAGTTTCCCAATTCTGTTTCTGGATTTGCCGTGGCCGGGGTTATTTGGGTTTGTTTGGAAAAAGCCACACAAGGGAAACAGAAGAGAGCTCCTTTAGTTTTGCTATATAGAAGCCATTTCCATTCAACCATTTTTCCATTTGATGAATCCTGTTAAACCACTCCTTCCTGAAGTGCCTCCCATCTTCCGTCGCTGACTGAGGTGCTCATTTGGTTTTACCACTGTTGGCTCATCTTGCTCATGTGACGCCAACTCACTTGTTTCTGTATTACAACATGGCGGGATGCTCTTATCACTCTCGGATAGAAAAGATCAAAGATATCAGATTCACCCAAAGAGCCTTGTCTGCCTATGTCCTTAGACCAACATGGCTACAACCTACACCCTTATCACTCCCAGCTTTTGAGAGCCGCTTTCCCCACGACTCTGCAAGTTCCTTCTCATTTGCCTTTTCCGGCGTCACCTTCGTCCTATTGTATGCTCCTGATTTCTTTGGTCCCATGGTTTCCTAAACAGCTTTGGTCTGGTTTGGTCTGTGCCTGAGCCCTCTTCACATGCTTGTCGCATGGGGGAGAAAGCGACTGGCAATCAATATTACCACAAGGTAAACATAAATGTCAGGATCATGGTGGGTAAATTATAGGAGAATTGTTATAAATTCTGGAAACATCCTGGGATAGACAATATTGTCAAAATAGTTATAACAAAATATCAACTCTGGCTCACGGCCAACCTGTAGGTGCCCCTTCGCTTTGGTGCCCCGGGGACGTCACTCCACTCTCCCCCCGCATGGTATTGGTCAGGCCCCAGCCTGTATTGGTGCATGGGATTGTTTCATCCTAAGTGCAGGACTTTGCACTTGTCCTTGTTGAACCTCATGAGATTTCTTTGGGTCCAAACCTCCAGTTTCTTTAGGTCTCTCCGTATCCTACCTACCCTCTAGTTCAGTGGTTCTTAACCCTTTTTGTACCAGGACCCATTTGTAAACATCAGAGGCCAGTCCGAACCTAGTGCACATCAGTCCTGAGCCGCTGCCCCAAGCTCCCAGTCTGTGGGCAGAGGGAGTGTGTGTGGGGCCCGGTGACAACTCTGCCAGCCTGCAAGGGAAAAGCCACCGCTGCCTGCTTTTTTCTCTATTAAAGGAGAATCCATTTTTTAAGTGTGTTGATCCATTTTTAAGTGTGTTCCTGACCCTTTCACGTATTCTTGCGTGCCACTTTTGGGTCGCGACCCACAGGTTGAAAAACATTGCTCTTGCTTATCTGCTACTCCACCCAGCTTGGTGTCATCTGTAAATTTGCTGTGGGTGCACCCACCACCCATCTTCCAGGTCATTGATGAAGATATTGAACAAAACTGTCCTCAGGATGAAACCCTGGGCCACTCCACTTGATACCAGCTGCCAGCTAGACATTGAGCCGTTGACTACTACCCTCTGAGCCCGATGCTCCAGCCAGTTTTCTATCCACCTTACAGTCCATTCATCCAAGCTGTACTTCCTCAGCTTACCTGCAAGAATGCTATGAGAGACCATGTCAAAACCTTGCTAAAGTCAGGGTATATTATCTCTGTTGCTTTCCTTGCATCCACAGAGCCACTTAATTCATTATAGAAGGCGATGAGGTTGGTCAGGCATGACTTGCCCTTAGTGAATCCATGCTGACTGTTCCTAATCGTGTCCTTCTCCTCCAAGTGCTTAGAAATGTATTATTTGAGGACCTGCTTGGGATGACCACCTTTTCCAAATTGGAAAGCTGGGCCTATGCCCGTCGTCCACTTCCCCGACCACAGCCGAGTGGACTCTGTGACAGGTGGGTGAGTATGTGCATTAGCACTCCAGGTCTGGGGCTCCCTGTCCTGCTGCCCTGTCCCCACGAGCCCTGTGCCAGTCATACCACCGTAGTGAGGTGTCCCCTGCCCACCCACGCTGGCTATCACAGTCCAAACCCAGGAACACGCTGGTGAAGGCAGGAAAATTGTTTGTCTTTGGCCATACTCAAGCTCTCCACCTCCTGCCTGTCCATGAGCGACCTCTAGAGAAGACTCTTAGGCTGCGTCCAGATGAGCACAGATGTTTGCTTCCCCAGGAACAAATAGCAGTGGTGCACCTTGCATTGCAGTTCCTTCTCCCTGGAAAACATCCGTGCCGCACGCGCTCTTTGGTGCATGGCTTGTTATCCCAGGGCTGGCAGGGGAGGCGGGGGCCAGTACTGGCCTGGCCCCAGCAGCCTTACCTGGGATCCCAGGGGTCTCCTGGTGCTGCAGCCATGGTGATACTGCCAGGTGGAGCCTGGCCATCAACTGCAGCACGACTCTGGACAGCCCACTGCTGCTTTTCAGCAGACCACCCTTGCAGCGCAGACAACACCGGACTCTGCAGTATGTGGTGCTGCAGAAGTGTTTGCGGGACCATATACCCCACAGCCAGGCAATCTGGATGCACACTTAGACTCCCATGTATATCTGGGAAGGGAAAGTACTGGTGGGCACGCATAGGCAGAGCATGAGCTGGGGCATTGTAAAGGACTGGGATATTGGTGATCGAGGTAGATCACCTGAGCTAGGAGGTCACAAGCCAGCAGTTCAGGAGCCAAGTCAGAAGCCAGGGTAACTGGGTAGTTTACTTTATGTCATCTTAGTCGTAAAACCACCTGGGTCCCAGAAGCACTATTTATTAGCAGATCTTCACACTTTTTCCAAAGGATGCCAGACCCTGCCCCAAAGTATTACAGAGCAGGAAAACAGAGCCGTGTGCAGATTGGCTCCAAGACCCAGTCTCATCAGCGCTAGCCCCATGCCTTTTTCTAAGCTCTCTTCCTTTGGGCGCCTTAACGACTCTCAGTAAGAATGAAAACTTCCAGGGCTTTTCCCTGCAAAGGATGGGGTGAGATCCATGAGAAAATTGTGAGAAAAGAGCAGGGAGATGGGTTGGGAAGGAAAGGAGGTGGTCACGGAGGAGAGCCAGAGGAAGAAGGGTATGGCTGTACCATATTCACAGCGCTCTTCCCAAGCACAGCCCAGCCAGCCCACTCATGCACTACATCTCTCATGCCCGGAAAGGAGGGTTTCTCTGAAGCTCCAGGGCCCACCGCTCCTAAGTACACCAGGGCAGCAGCATGGAGACCCGATCCCCTTGGGAGCAGCATTTCCAGAGCCTCTGCAGAAGAAATGGTGGGCCCTTCGAGTCTCCTGCTGCGCCCACCTGGCAAACCAGCGAGGAGTTCTTTGTTTTTCTAGGGTGGGAAAGGGGTTTGCGGGGAGGTCAGGGGAGAGAATGGTTCCTGGGAATGCAGCTGAAGGGATGAGGGTCCCCTCTGGTTACCCCATATGGACAAGGTTTCCCTTGGCTGTCCACATCCCAAGCATTCACCCCAGGCAAGACAGAAATAAAGCCACATACAGTCAGTGATATCACTGCTAGGTTAGGTTTTAATAAAATGAAGAGGAGGTGAGAACTGGTTGATGTGGGTCTATTCGGGGCAAGCATTGCACTGAAGGCTCTGTCTGGATGTCTCCACTGTCCCTCATCAGGACTTTTATCTTGGTACACAGCAAACAAGGTTGCCGTAGCACTTGCCAGCCATCACTTCATTGCTAGAGCAATATGTACGGCAAGAACCGCCTGAAAAGGAGCATATCATGGGGCTGTTTTCTTCACCGGCACCTGCACAAACAGAAAATGTGACTGTAACTTTATGTTCCTCTATTCCACGTACAGGAATTTCAGCACGAGAGGGAGGGTGATAGGAGGACAGGCAATGACCACAGATATGCCAGGTGCTGACTGGCCAACTGTTTGCTAGTGAAACCGTGACATCTATATAATGCTGTATAATCAAAGCGCATGACTGGCACCATTTCAGCAGATGTGGGCACAGGGTTCTGGAAGGGACACGAAAACCAAATGCATCCCTTGGTTAAAATCCCAGCTGCCAGGGCTGCCTCCACCCCTTGAGACCGCCCCTCACGCCTCCTCTCCCCGTCCGCACTGATGTTCCTTCCTCATGCAAGCACCCGTGCCATGGACACCCCCAGCCCTTGCATCCTACCTTGAGCTTCCACATTGCTTCCTCCTTCCTGCACCTCACCCACTGGATTGGGCATGGCCTGGACATGGAGAACCAGGAGCACCAGGGCAAAGAGAAGGCAGGGCATCTTCATGGCTGCAGCTTGCCTGGGATTCAGGAGACACCGGAAGAAACGAGTCTGTGAGACACTGTGAGATGGGAGCTCCTCTGAGGATGGAGGGAAGAGGCTCCTTGCTTTATACGTCTTTCCTAGGAGGAAGTCAAAGGCATTTACAGCATGGGAGATTCCTGAGAGAACAAGGAAGTGCTCCAGTCTTCCCGGCAGACTGCTCTGACCTGTCCTCGTGGCCTGCAGCCAAGTGTCCCATGTGTTTGCTGAAGGTTTGCTGGAGATAAGTGCTCCCCACTACCCAGCTGTGCATGCACAGGTTTACAATGGTGCAAGCAAGAAAGCTGATGGATCCAGTGCCTCTGTCTTCCAAGATGTCATATTATTGCATTTGCTTACATTGTCTAAGCAAAGATGAAGTCATAACCTTGCTGTTCTTTCCTGCTTGGGCATTGCCAAGCATCTGTTGCAAAATATTTGTTCGTTGATTGCCTTTGCAAATCAGGGTTAGTACAATAGGACTGGCACAATGGGACTTTGATCCATGGGGGAATGGCCAGAGATAGTAGTGAACACCCCATTTTCTCACAGATCACATTTATCCTTCCTACTTTGGGAGCCTGTAACCATGCTTCACCTCCCAGAGAGCGAAACAGCTCCCGCTGTCGCTCATGGGGACGATGCTGTATCGAGTTAATGAAACAGCATTGTCCAGGCAGAATCATAGCACTGATTGCTTTAGGAACCCCACTGGTATAAAAGGATGAGGGTAAGTGGTGGAGACTTGTGGATACAGCCCCCTTCTGGTTGTATTGAAGTGGGTACCATTCCACCACGCCTCTGTGTAGGTATGATTCACAAACCATGTAATAACTTTGTTCCGACCTGTAATGCGCTCTCCTACCTGGTGGGCCTCACACCATCGCTGGAGAGTGTTGTTAGCCATAGGGATGGGAGGGGGCAGATTCTCCCATAAACACAGTGGCTCGAGAGGCTGAACAGATGCAGAATGCACTGTTGGGGACACAAACTCAGGGGCATTGAGCTCAACGGGGTTCCCCTCAGGAAGTATGTAACAACACATTCCCAAACAAGCAGAGCTATAACAATCACCCCCTCCCACAGTTAGCCATTCCAGCCTTCAGGTAGGGAATGAACCAAAGGTAATAACTGGTGCCACAGGTGCACTGACAGTTACCACCTTGGCAGTCAGCTATCCTGGTTCTTCTACTCAGAGACCAGGACTTCACTTGCTCCGGGGTGGCGGGTTTCTTCCAGTATGGATACAACAGCTGGACCATGTGAAGGCCATCTGAACGCGTTTCCGGGGGATGCTCTTCAGGGTCAGGCCACTCCTTGAGAGTACATTCATAACAGTCCACCACTTCATGATGCCACTTGATTCAGACCGGTGCCAGAGCAGGACTCGTCTTCAGTGGCAGGCTCAATTAGAGATGGTTATGGCTGCACTTGTGGATAGATCCAATCTGTAGGAACAAGACAGCAAGGAGCTTGGCTCCCGTTAGATAAATTTGACTTACATCCCCACCATGTATTATGCATACCTTTTGCTAATAGTGTCCCCTCCCATATATCTCCTTGGACCTGCTTCACTACTACCGAGAGGCAGGGTAAGTGGGATCATACTACATCAAGTTACAGATCTTATAGCTGTTTCTTCTGGTTCTCGGTGAGGCATAGATTCATAGATTCATAGATGTTAGGGTCGGAAGGGACCTTAATAGATCATCGAGTCCGACCCCCTGCATAAACAGGAAAGAGTGCTGGGTCTAGATGACCCCAGCTAGATGGTTATCTAACCTCCTCTTGAAGACCCCCAGGGTAGGGGAGAGCACCACCTCCCTTGGGAGCCCGTTCCAGACCTTGGCCACTCGAACTGTGAAGAAGTTCCTCCTAATGTCCAGTCTAAATCTGCTCTCTGCTAGCTTGTGGCCATTGTTTCTTGTAACCCCCGGGGCGCCTTGCTGAATAAACACTCACCAATTCCCTTCTGTGCCCCCATGATGAACTTATAGGCAGCCACAAGGTCGCCTCTCAACCTTCTCTTGCGGAGGCTGAAAAGGTCCAGATTCTCTAGTCTCTCCTCGTAGGGCTTGGTCTGCAGGCCCTTGACCATACGAGTAGCCCTTCTCTGGACCCTCTCCAGATTACCCACATCCCTCTTGAAGTGCGGCGCCCAGAATTGTACGCAGTACTCCAACTGCAGTCTGACCAGCGCCCGATAGAGGTGAAGTATCACCTCCTTGGACCTATTCGTCATGCATCTGCTGATGCACGATAAAGTGCCATTGGTTTTTCTGATGGCTTCGTCACACTGCCAACTCATGTTCATCTTGGAGTCCACTAGGACTCCAAGATCCCTTTCCACTTCCATGCCACCCAGTAGGTCATTCCCTAGGCTGTAGATGTGCTGGACATTTTTCCTCCCGAGGTACAGCACTTTGCATTTCTCCTTGTTGAACTGCATCCTGTTGTTTTCTGCCCACTTGTCCAACCTGTCCAGGTCTGCCTGCAGCTGTTCCCTGCCCTCCGGCGTGTCCACTTCTCCCCATAGCTTTGTGTCATCCGCAAACTTGGACAGAGTACATTTGACTCCCTCGTCCAAGTCGCTGATGAAGACATTAAAGAGTATTGGTCCAAGGACCGAGCCCTGCGGGACCCCACTGCCCACACCCTTCCAGGTCAAAACCGACCCATCCACCACGACTCTCTGGGTGCAACCCTCCAGCCAATTTGCCACCCACCGGACTGTGTAGTCATCCAAGTCACAGCCTCTTAACTTTTCACCAGTATGGGGTGGGATACCGTATCGAAGCCCTTCCTGAAGTCTAAGAATACAACATCCACCCCTCCTCCTGTGTCCAGCTGTTTCGTAACCTGGTCATAAAAAGAGACTAGATTAGTCAGGCATGATCTGCCTGCCACGAACCTGTGCTGGTTTCCCCTTAGCATCATTTGTCCTGCCGGGCTCTCGCAAATGTGAGCCTTGATAATTTTTTCTAAGATTTTGCCAAGGCTGGAGGTGAGACTGACTGGCCTATAGTTGCCCAGGTCCTCCTTCCTCCCCTTCTTGAAAATGGGGACCACATTGGCCCTTTTCCAGTCCTCTGGGACCTGGCCCATGTGCTACAAGTGTTCAAATATTCCCGCCAGTGGCTGTGCAATGATGTCGGCCAGTGCCTTCAGTACCCTTGGATGGAGCTCATCCGGGCCTGCCGACTTAAAGGCATCCAGTTCTTCCAAGTGACTCTGCACCACCTCAGGGTCTACGCATGGCAGTCTGGTGCCTTGCTGCTGCCTCTCTACAACCCCAGTGAGAGACTTGTCATGCCCCTCACTTAGGAACACTGAGGCAAAGAACTCGTTGAGGAGTTCAGCCTTGTCCCCTCTGTCCGTCACCAATTGTTTCTGCCCATTTAGCAGGGGTCCTATTCCTCCCTGGGCCTTCCTTTTACTCCCTATATATCTAAAAAACAATTTCTTGTTGTCCTTTACTTGGGATGCCATCCTCAGCTCCATGGTAGCTTTGGCCCATCTAACTGCCTCCCTACAAGCGTGAGCAGAGGAGGTATATTCGTCTTTGGTGATCTCTCTCTGTTTCCACTTTTTATGTGCTCCCCTTTTGGCCCTTAGGCTGCCCTGGATTTCTCTGGTCAGCCAAGGAAGCCTCCTGCAGTGCGTCCTTGACTAATCACCTGAGTTCAGTGCAATCAGCTTTCCTAAAGTCTAGCACTTTCACCCTACTAGTTACCTTACCCACTCGACGTCTTATGTTGAATTCTATTATAAGGTGATCACTGTCCCCCAGATGGCTACCGATCTGTAGGTCCCCTACCATGTCATCCCCCGTTGCCAATACCAGATACAGTAAGGCATTGCCCCTAGTGGGACCGTCTATCTCCTGTGTCAGGTGGAGGTCCTGTACACAGGTTAGAAACCTGCGTGAGAGATGGGACTTTGCTGTCTGCATCTCCCAGCAGATGTCTGGGTAGTTTAGGTTCCCCATGACTACCGCCTCCTTAGCTTTTATGGTCTCCGAGAGCTGCCTCAGGAGCCCCAAATCTATTTCTTCCCCCTGGTGTGGGGGTCTGTAGCAGACCCCACCCACCAAATCCCTTTCTCCTTGCCCCCCATGTAACCTAACCCACAATCCTTCTACTTCCTCATCCTTTGATTCCGTCTTGATGAGGGTCGATGTATATCGCTCATAGACATAGAGTGCAACCCCTCCCCCTTTTTTCCCCACCCTGTCCTTTCTGTACAATCTATAACCCTCAATATGTATCGCTCGGTTGTGGGACAAATCCCACCAGGTTTCCATTAGTTCCCCATGCTCCTAGCATTAGTATATAGGCACTTGAGCCCTGCAACTAGTGCCTTTGCTGCCCCCCCGCTCCGAGTCCCAAGGGGCCCCTTATTTCTTACCTTCTCGTTGCTTCCCTGTGCTGTAGTGCTGGCCTCCCCATGGCTTGCAGGTTCCCAAAGTTCTCCTTCTTCAGACTGGGCTGTCCTTGTGGGTGCCACATGGTTTGGTGGTCCACAGCTTCCCCCGCCCTCATCTTCCCCTCCCCCCAACAAGCCTAGTTTAAGGCCCGCCGGAGGAGATCCACCAACCTAAAAGAAAACACACGCTTACCTTTGGGGGACAGGTGAAGCCCATCCCAACTGAGCATGTCCCTCATCGTAATGTGCGGGTCGTTGTCCAGGAAGCTGAAGCCTGCTTCGAGACACCACTGCTGAAGCCACCAGTTGGTCTCTCTGATGCAGTTCTCATGCCGTCTTCCGCATCCGTTCACTGGTAGGATGGAAGAGAATTCCACCTGTGCACCGAACTCCCTCAGCATGCCGCCCAGAGCACTGTAGTCCACCATCAGGTGATGAGCACTCAAACTGCCAATTCTCTTGCTCAAGGGCAAACCGCTGTTCTCTAAGCACATTAAGTCCCAGTAAGCTTGGTCTCCCTTTAAGTATTGCAAATCTGGGCACCTGTGTCTAATAGCATATCAATTCACTTTTTACTTTTACCTAATTGAATCTGTACAGGTATCCAAATTAAGGGGCCAATATTTACTTTAGATACCAGTCTTTGGCTTGCTACTACCCCCACTGTGGCTTCTTTCTTTGGGGTTGGGCTGGCTGGACTCCCTAGGCCATGTGATCAGGTCGGGTAAAGGCTGGCAGCCCCGCATGTGCCTGGGAAAAAGTTGACTGTTTTGCCCTCAGGGCAGAGGATCTCTCCAGTGACACTGTTGGTGGTGCAGAAGGCTCTGCTTTTGGTCTTACCCTTTTGGTGCACTGTTTAGCCCTCAGCCCTCTCAAGACATTGGAGGGCAGTCTATTGTTTTGCACTTTATTGTAACAGGCAGCTAACAGGTCTTTACATAGTTTTGCTTGTGGAGTTTTCGGCCGGCCTTTCCTGGCTTTTCTCAACAATTCGGGGGGCTCAGAGGGTTTATCTTTCACTGAGGCCACTGCCATGGCCTTGGCAGTTTTTATTGGCTTGGTAAGCCTTGACTTCTGCAAAATGGGTAGAAGCTGCACTAATTGCTGGATTGCATCTTTTACCGGGTGATTCACTGCCTCTGGCTCCAAGGCCAACAAGGCCAAGGTGCACTCTGTTGGTGCTTGTCGGCAAAACCTCCTCCACAATGGTGCTTTCACCACTTCTGTATTTGGCGTGTGAGTCCAAACCGCTGCACGAATGATTTCAGTTAGTGATAAGAGATACAACCAGCGAACAGCTTCTTTTAAATTGGCCCATGCCTGAGAGACAGGGCTAAACTCTTCTTTCATATTACTATAACTGACTGCAGTGGCTTGGAGCGCAGCGGAAAACAAAGTAACATTTTCATCACTTCCTGCAAACTGATTTAACTGCACCTCAGGGCATGGAACCATTTTTGCGGCTTCAGCTTTACTCACTGAAATTGCAAATGCCCCTTCACTATACATTTGAACTAGCCAGTTTATTACTGGCTCTCCTGGCTTGGACTTTTGCTGCTTCTGAATATTTTAAATCTCTGAACAGATAAAGGAATGCAGCTCTGTTGGGGGACTCTCTCCTTGCGGCCTTGAATGAGTTATCACCATGGGAAAAACTTGGCTGAGTTTCTCCCTCGGGGCAGGGAAGACCTGGTTAGGTTCCTCCCTCTGGGCAGGAACATACGGGGGTGTTTCAGCACCAGGCTCATCATAAATCTCCTCCTCTCCATCAATCTCCTCCCTTTGATCTTCCCACAGCTTAACTTTTGGTTTATCTCTATACAGACACTTGTGGGAGGATCGCTCTACAGCCTGCGCTAACTGCACTTTCTTCTGGAGGCCAGCGGCCATGTGCGGGATCATAATCTTTCCTTTCTTTCATTTTAATGTTTCCAAGCAGCTCTGCAGAGCTCACACAGTCTTGCACGCCACGCTGTTGGAATTTCTCACATCTTTTAACTCTTTACAGATCCGGGTGACCTCTTCCCGGAGTGGGCATTCTCTTCGGCCCCTAACCGTAGGCATGTTGCCAGCAGCCGCAACAAACACCTCTTCTCGACTTACCCCGGGCAGCAGTAGCAAACCTAGCCCAATGATCGGGTGCAGTTCCCGGGTCACTCCAGGCAGGTCTCAACCTATCCTTATCCCACCCAGGATTCTCCATCCATGTCACTTCCTTTAGCAAAGCCACTAACGGGTCCCACGCAACTCTCTCCATTCTGCCCTTTCTCCTCGGACCAGAGCCTCTCAATCCTGTTCATGATGCCAAATTAAGTCCCAGCTGCCTGTGGAGGGTTTGGGATTGAGAGTGTGTTCAGGGGTAGAAAGGTAAGAAAGATTTATTGACTTAACAAAAACACGACACAGCAAGCTTCTCTTTCCACAAAGTTCAGCGAATTCAGGCGTCACTGAACAGCACTGTCCAAAGGGGTACCGGGAAGGACCCTAGAATGCAGTCCTTGGGCTCCTCGAGGTCCACGGGCCCACTGATCCAGGCAACAGGCAACTAATCCTTCTCACAGAGCTGTATCTTCCTTCTGAATGGTTTCCAGATATTCCAGCTAATTTAAAGCTTCTCAATGGTTCTGATAACATACAACCACTCAGATTCCTTTTACTTTAACTGTCCTTAGACTGTCCAATAGCAGTACAAGCTTTGCATTCCTTTGCTAAGGTAATTTTAACTATGCCACAGGGCCTTACTACTTTAAGGCTTTGCTAAATTTACTAGGCCTTACTTTATACAAGGCCTCACTGCATCTTAAACTTGAATTAGGCTTTTAGCAACAACATATAGCTTAATATTTAAACAAGTACAGAAAAACACTTAGTCTAACCTTCATAGAGCCTTCAGCAAGCACCTTTATCACACAGACATAATTTTAGCTGTCACAGCAGCTGTCCAGTTTTGGGACCCCACTACAAAAAAGATGTGGGCAAATTGGAAAGAGTCCAGCCTAGGGCAATGAAAAAGGTTTGGGGGCTGGGAGACATGACTTGTAAGAAGAGGCTGAGGGAATTGGGCTTATTTAATCTGGAGAAGAGAAGCCTGAAAGAGGGTTTAATAGCAGCCTTCAACTACCCGAAGGGTGTTTCCAAAACAGCATGGAGCTGGACTGTTCTCAGTGGTGGCAGATGACACAACAAGGAGCAATGGGCTCAAGTTGTAACGAGGAAAGTTTCAGTTGGATATTAGGAAAAACTTTCTCACTTGGAGGTTAATAAAACACCGGAACAGGTTACCGAGAGAGGTGGTGGATGCTCCATTCTTGGAGGTTTTCAAAACCCGGCTAGACACAGGCTCGCCTGGGATCATATGGTTGGGGATGGCCCTGCTTTGAACAGGGAGCTGGACTAGATGACTTCCTATGGTCCTTTCTAACCCCTATATTCTATGATTTTATTCTATGAATGTGGTATGCAACAATCTGTGCAATTTTATTTACCCTGTAAGATGTTGGACACCTTCCTAGGGCACCGATTGGAAACGTTCTCATGGGGATTTTGGAAGCATTGATCTACCATAATAGCTAGTGTCTCTGTGGGAAAACACCCCAGCGCATTTGTCCCTTTAAGCTCATTACATCTCAAGCTACTTTTGACTGTGTCCAAGACTGGTAGCACTAAGGCAGGAGCGGTGCTGGGCAGTGATGGTCCAGGGAGTATGTTAGGAACAGAGCTCTTAGGGGAAAACATCTTTTAATGGACCAGCTGTAGACTTAGTAGAGATGTTCAACAAACTTTGAAGCTCAAAGCATCCCTCTTCAGGTCTAGGCAGAGGTGCAGGTGCAACCTAAACTGCATCCCAGCTCACACAAAGGCTCTCTGAATTTAAATAAAACTTAAGAATAACTATCCCTGCTGTGCTTTAAGGCAATTCATCCTGAAACAAGGATAGAGAAACTGGGGATATAAGAAACGTGACTTAGCCAGCAGTTTTAAATGGTTTTGCATACCATAACTGCAGATACCACCCTGCACACGTCCTGATGGAAACACACTGTGTTTCTCTTCTCAAAACCAATCATGTAAGTAGCTGAGCATTATTTCTTCAATGTTATGCTTCATTCTGAACTATTTTCATGTTACTGCCAGTCTCTGCCCTTCCTTTTCACTCCTTTCTCTCATTCACCATGATCAACACGTAGGGACTAGGACTGAGGACAAGAAGGATATTTCTGGGGCACCTGGTTCAATCCCCCGCTATCACAATTGTCCTACTAACTAATGTATCCAGCTGAATCACTAAACGTAGTCTGTGCACATTGCAAATGGAAAGCCACCCTAGTACCTCAGTCCTCTGCTTGCTAGAAGCCATCTAATTCAAAGACAAATTCATCTCCCACCCACCAGAAGGGCTCAGGGCAGTTGAGAAGAGGACTCAAACCCACAAAAACAATAGTAGAATTCCCCAAATGAATCTGCCTCAACCACTCCCATTTCCCAGCCCCTCACCCAGATGGGAAAACCCTCCCACTACCGCAGCCACGACTCCCAACCATCCTAGCCCCTGTTCACAGCCTCATCCTTCATCCTCCCCTCCGTGCCCACCTTCTCCTCTGCCTCTGCTTCTCACCCAGAGGAGAGCCCACCCCCTATTTATCCCCAGCAATAATTGTACCCGTATGAAGCTAAAGCGCTTTTTTCCTTCATGGTCATTTTACCTGTTGGATATGTGTATACACAGTAATCCTGTGCTTGTGTCCAGGTAGAGCCTGCCAGCCATTCCTTTCATCATCTAATCAGTATCTCTGTATTTGTTCCCTGCACGTGGTGTCTCCAGTCTTTCTAGGCTCTCAGCCCTGCAGGTAAAATATCTGGTTCTGCGTTTGTGCTGTGCCAGGTACAATGAGGTCTCATAGCTGCAGAGGCCAGCTGCTCATCACTATTCTGGGCTTTTGTTTTTTCATGTAGTTTAGCCAAGAGAAGGAAGCAGAGAGGCCTGGTGGCTTCATATCAGTGGGTCACCCAAGTCCACACAACAGTACCCTGACCCGGTTTCCTACACCCAGGTCCTTCAACTGGCCACTGACTGCTTCCAAAGCATACAATCCGGTGAGCATCCCCAGCAGGATCACAAACTTATTAAAGGGGGATTGACTGGAAATCATGGCAGCTATTCTGTGTTTACACTGCTGCTCTTGAAAACAAAATTTGGTCCAGTCTCTTTATTTCTTCGCACATCCAGGCTCTACCCTGAAGCTCTGAGGCAATATGCATTGTGACTCTTTCCCTAGAAACCTTATCATCTCCTACCCACTTTTATCTGTAAATAATTGATCTCTGATCATCTTCCCTCTTCCCTCTATGCAGATCTTGTTCGATCCAGTTGCCCTAGACTTTATGGTAGAAGAGGTATTTTCAAGCCACGCTGCACTGGGAATGAAGTTGCAATTTGACCGTGTATAGCCAGTGTCACCATCGCTGCCAGAGGCATCACTAGAACAGCAGCAGACTGGGCAGGGAAGCAATCCCAATATTTCGTAGATTTCATAGATTTTATAGATTTCATAGACATTAGGACTGGAAGGGACCACAGAAGATCATCTAGTCCAGCCCCCTACCCCAGGGGCAGGAAGTCAGCTAGGGTCAAAGGATCCAAGCAAGATAAGCATCCAAATGCTTCTTGAATGAGTCCAGAGTAGGTGCCTGCACCACTTCTGGAGGGGAGGCTATTCCAGGTCTTGGGGGCTTGGACAGGAAAGAACTGTTTCCTTATGTCCAGCCTAAAATGGTCTTGGAGGAGTTGATGACCGTGGGTCCTTGTTTTTCCTTGGGGCACTCTGGTGAGCAGGTGTTCCCAAGATCCTGTTGCACACCCCTTATGTGCTTTTAAGCAGCCACCAGTTCCCCCCCAAGCCTGCGCTTTTCCAAGCTGCAGAGTCCCATGGCTCTCAGTCTCTCATCTTAAGGCCTATTCTCTTGCTCTCTTATCATGTGCGTGGCTCTCCTCTGCACTCCCTTAAGCTTCTTGACATCCTTCTTGAATTGTGGAGCCCAGAATTGGATGCAGTACTCCAGCTGTGGCCTCACAAAAGCCGAGTGCAGTGGGAGAATGACATCCTGAGATTTACTTGAGAAGTATCTATGGATGCAAGCTAGAGTATTGTTTGCTTTGCCAGCTACGACATTGCATTGGTGGCTCATGTTCATCACATGGTCAGTCATGACCCCCAAGTCCCTTTCAGCTGTGATGCTAGCAAGCACAGCACTGCCAAGCCTATAAGCATGCTGTGGGTTTTTTCTCCTGAGATGGAGTACCTTACTTTTATCTAAATTAAATGTCATTCGGTTTTTATCCACCCACTTACTACATTTATCCAGGTCACCCTGGCTCACTAGTCTTTTCTCAGATGATGACGCTATGCCCCAAAGTTTAGTGTCATCGGTGAACTTAGCCAGTGCACTTCTGACATTATTGTCCACATCATTGACAAAGATGTTAAAAAGAACCAGTCCAAGGACAGAGCCTTGGGGGCTGGTCATGGAGCCACTGGTCATGCAGCACCATAATGATTTGCTACCATCAACCACTACTCTCTGGGTCCGAACTCAGAGCCAATAACCCAGCCATTGGACTGCAGTGAAGTTGAGGCCACAGTTGGCCAATTATTCCACGAGGAGGTCATGGGACACCAGATCAAAAGCTTTTTTAAAGTCCAGTTATATGACATCAATCTCTTCTCACTTGTCCAGATGATATGTCACCTGGTCATAGAAGGAGATGAGATTGGTCGGGCAAGACCTACCCATGACAAACCCATGCTGGCTCTCCCTCAGGATGTTGCCTTTGGCCAGCTTATCCAGAAGGTTGTCCTTGATAATTTTCTACAGAATCCCACCAGGAATTGAGGTCAAGCTGATTGGCCTGTAATTCCCGGGATCTACTTCCCTCTCTTTCTTGAAGATGGGTACCACATTGGCCTTCTTCCAGTCTTCAGGTACTTCCCCTGAGCGCCTTGAATTTTCAAATATTTTTGCCAATGGTTGGGCTATGACACCCGCCAACTCCTTGAGTACTCTAGGGTGTCATCTGTCCAAACCAGCTGACTTGAAGATGTCCAGCCTCTTGAGGTTGTCCTTTACTACATCAACACTGATGCTGGGTATAAATATGCCCTCACTCTGGCAGTCACACATCTTGCTAGGCATGGCAGTCCCATTGGACTGACGAAAGACTGACGCGAAGTACCCATTGAGCAGACTGGCCTTTTCCTGAGTGTCGGTTATCAGCTGTTCCGTTTGGTTCAGCAGGGGTCCAATGTTACCCTTGCTTCTTTTCTGACTCCCTAAATATCTGAAAAAGGACTTTTTATTGTCCTTGATATGTGTAGCCAGTTGGAGTTCACTTGCAGCCGTGGCTTTCCTGGTTCGCTCCCTGCAGGTATGGACCAGCGCAGAGTACTCCTCCTTAGTGGTGATTCCAGTCCTCCATCCTTTATAAGCCTATCTTTTTCGGATGCAGGAGGTCCACAAGTTTCCTGCTGAGCCAGAGGGTTGCTGTGCCCTTTTGCTACCTTTCCTCTGCGATGGGATGGCCATCCCTTGTGCTTTCAGGATCGCTCCCTTAAGGAGCAACCACTCATCCTGAACTCCTCTCCCTGTTGAGTCGTGGCCCCTTAGGGCCTCTACAACAAGCCTCCTGAGCTTATCAAAGTCAGCTTTCCTAAAGTTGAGGACTTCTGCATTGCTGACTGACTCGCCAGCTTTGCGATGGATAGTAAAAATGATCAGATCGTGGTCACCGTCTCCCAGCTTTCCTTCGATTCTTAGGTCGCTGACTAGATCATCCCCTCTGGCCAGTACTAGGTCCAGCAAAGCTTTACCTCTCATCAGCCCATAGACTTCTTGGGTCAGGTAGAGCTCAGCCATGCATGTGAGGAAGCTCTGTGATCGATCGGATTTGGCCGAGTGCTCTTCCCACGAGTTGTTCGGGTAGTTAAAATCTCCCATGACAACCATGCACCGAGACTGTGCCACCTCAGCCAGTTCCCTGATGAATTCCTGGTCCAGCTCTTCATTGTGGTTAGGAGGAGTGTAATAGATGTAGTGATATAGGAGTCTATATTAGTAGTCTAGTAGTATAGACTACTACAGCTCTTGTTTCTGGTTAGGAGGTCTGTAGTAGATATAATAATATAGTAGTCTATATTACTTCAGTCTCCATGAAGAGCTGCTTTCCCTGATGACTTATTTTCCCTTCTCTAAGTAAATCCATCTATAAAGAGTTCAGCATTTCATTCAGGTTGAAGGTGGAATTGGAGGGGAAGAGGGACCTTGATGCGTATCCAGGATCCAACTCCTCAGACAGGGGATGCCCTGGGAAAGGAGACATGCCTGGGACTGTCCTAGCTCCTTGCTATCACTGGTGAATGGGACAACACTCAGGGACAGAGGCAGGTTGCCAGAAGTCCCAGGATCCCCTGGAGCTGTTCTGAAGTGTGATATGGACCACATTTCCACCCCACACCATTTCCTATTCTTTCACCACGGGAATTGCTTTTCCCTGTCATCCTCAGGGAGGGGAAAGGAGAAGCCACAGAGTGAATAACCCCCATTGCAGAGAAAGGATTCCCAGGTGGGGAGGGTGGGGAGAGGAAGCCAAGGATGGAAAGGGCAGAGGGGAGATAGGGGGAGAGTTCGGTGCAAAAGAAGATAGAGGATCTGTTCACCGGGATCAGCCAGATGAGGGAGATGGAGAAAGTATTGAGTCCTGATGGGTTCCTGGCTGGCAGCCCCACCCTACCCAAACGTGTGTTTGGGACAAATCTTAGACCCACGCTCCCACCTCGTGCTTGTGTCCTTTACCAACATGTGCCATATAGCTCTGAGAAGACCAGGGAACAACTTATACTGGTTGGTTCTTTGTATTGGGAAAGCACATATTGTTAGAAATTAGATTAACCATGACATAGTGCTCCCAAGAGGTGAAGACAGCAGGGTTTAAAGCTGGGAGAGATGGGGGTGGAACTTGGAGTGACATTGGGGGTGTCTACACTGCATGTGCTACACTTGAACATGAGGCCTGAGAGTGCCCTGACCGCCCACACTTGCTGGCACAGCCCAAACCCAGGAATAGGCTGGTGAAGATGTTGCTCTTTGGCTTTTCTCAAGTTCTCCACCTCTTGCCTGTCCTCGAGTGAGCACCAGGGAAGACTCTTAGACTCCAGTGAACTTCTGGGTGCAGAGAGTGCCAGTGGGCACAAATGGGCATGGCATGCCCAGGGGTGTTGTAATGGACTGGGACACTGGTGATTAGGGCAGGTCACCTGCACTAGGAGGTCACAAGCCAGCATTTCAGAGGCCGTCACAATCCAGGGGTAACTGCCTGGTTTGCTTTATGTTGTCTTAGTTGTAAAACCCCCTGCATCCCACAAAGCACTTTTCATTAGCAAATCTTTGCACTCATTTCAAAGAAGCCAGGATGGTCCCCAGTGTTCTACAGAGGGGGGGAAACAGCTGTGTGCAGATTGGCTCAAAGATCCCATTTCATCAGTCCAAACCCCATGCTTTCTCTAAACCACGCACTCTTGAGTGCCATACCTCCTATCCATAACAATTAATCCTTCCAGGACTTTCCCCTCCTGAGCACTGTGAGCAAGTTGTGGGGAAACAGCAGGAAAATGGCATGTGGAGGAAAAGAGGTGGTTGCAGAGAAAAGTCAGAGGAACAAGGACACGTGTGTACCACGTCCACAGCGCTCTTCCCAAGCACAGCCCAGCCAGCCCACTCATGCACTACATCTATCAAACCCAGAAAGGAAGGTTTCTCTGAAGCACCAGGGCCCACTGCTCCTAAGTGCACCAGGGAAGCAGTGTGGAGACCCCATCACCTTGGGAGCAGCATTTCCAGAGCTTCTGTAGAAGATATTGTGACACCTTCAAGGCTGCTGTTGTGCCCTCCTGGCACAATAGTGAGGAGTCCTTTGTTTGTCCAGGGTGGGAAAGGGGTTTGCAGGGAGATCAGAGGATGGACGGAGCCCTTGGTTCCTGGGAATGAAGCTGGAGGGGTGAGGTTTGCCTCTGGTTATCCTGTCTTGAAAAGGTTATCCACAGCTGTCCACATCCCAGGCACCCACCCCAAGGAATACAGAAACAAAGCCACATATAGTCAGTGATATCACTGCCAGGTTAGGTTTTAATCCAAAGATCAACTTGATGTGGCTCCATCGAGAGCAGTGCATGCACTAAAGGCTCCGTCTGGATGTCTCCACTGTCCAGCAGCAGCACCTTTATCTTTTTTTTGCACAGCAAACAAATTTGCCAATGCACCTGCCAATATTCACTCTACTGCGAGAGCACCTCCTACGGCAAGAACCGCCTGAAAACGAACATATCATGAAGCTGTGTTGTTCCTCAGCACCTGCACAAACAGAAAAAAATGTCACTGGGACTTTATGTTCCTCTATTCCAAGTATGGGATTTTCAGCATGAGAGGGAGGGTGATAGGAGGACAGGCAATGGCCACACATATGCCAGGTGCTGACTGGTCAATTGCTTGCCAGCAAAACCGTGACATCTATATAATGAAATAAAACCAGCACACACATGTGGCAGGATCTCAGCAGCGCTGGACAGAGCATTCTGGAGGGCTCGTGTAAACTGGGTGCATCCCTTGGATGCATCCCAGCAGCGAGGTGTGCCTCCACTCATTGAGACCGACTCATGCCTGCTCTCCCCGTCCGCACTGATGTTCCTCATGCAAGCACCCGTGCCATGGACACCCCCAGCTCTTGCATCCTACCTTCAGCTTCCACATCGCCTTCTGCTTCCCCAGCATCATCCTCCACCTCATCCCAGGCGTCTGCTTCCACCTGGGGATCATTCTCACCCACCGGATTGGGCATGGCCTGGACGTGGAGAACAAGGAGGACCAGGGCAAAGAGAAGGCAGGGCGTCTTCATGGCTGCAGCTTGCCTGGGATCCAGGAGACACCGGAAAAGATGAGGCTCTGAGACACTGTGAGACAGGAGCTCCTCTGAGGATGGAGGGAAGAGGGTCCTTGCTTTATACGTCTTTCCTAGCAGGAAGGCAGAGGCATTTACAGCAGCGGGGGATTTCTGAGAGAACAGGGCGGTGCTCCAATCTTCCCGGCAGGCTGCTCTGATCTGTCCTCATGGCCTGCCGCCATGTGTCTCTTGTGTTTGGAGAAGGTTTGCTGGAGATAAGCCCTCCCTGCTGCCCAGCTGTGCACACATCAGCTCACAATAGTGCCACTGTCATCTCGGAGGGATCCATTGGCTCTGTCTTGCAAGGAATCGTATCATTGCATTTACTTACTTCCTTTAAGCAAAGATAACCCTGCTCCTCTCTCCTCGTTCAGCATTATCAGGCATCTCTTGCAAAATCTTTGTTCACTGATTCCCTCTTCCAACCAGGGTTTGTACAGTGCCTGCCACAATGGGGCTTTGATCCATGATCAAGACTCCTCGGTGCTGCCACAATGCAATTTCTGTATGAACGTGGAGGCTTGTTCTTTGCTGGATTAATTCTTCTGAAATTGCTTCTAAAACTGCTAAAAACCAGGGTGCTCATCATCTTGGGGGCTGCACAGTGTGGTTCACTCAGGCTTTCCTCTGTAAATCTCTTTTTCCTTGAGGAATGTCCTTGTGCTCGGCCACTGGACAGAGCCAAGCACGACCACCCAGTCTCCTCTCTCATAGTAAGTACAGGAATTTGCTTTTCAGCCACATCCAGAGTTTGCATTCCCTATCACACAGCTTTGCGTGTGCACCAGCAGTCACTAATTTCAAGTGATACCATCCTCTTCCTAACAGGACAGTGTGCATTTGCTAATTGGTCTCCAAGTGGCCACACTGCCAGTCACAGCAGGTGCTTCCATTTCTGCAGTCTTCTTCTGAGGCTCATCTGTGCTGCAGCAAACACTGAAGTGCTTCCCCTCTGCAGCTGGCATCGAACCTGTCCTTGATCTAATAGCCCAGCTGTGAAGCAAGCGGTAGAGAAGCCAGCGTGTGTGCAGACAGTCATTGCATCTTCAGTCACTCCATACGCCCCAGGTTTTGCTTCCTGGGGCAGGTGTGACACTGTGCACTTGATGGGGCTTTTTCTCACACCCCTTGCACTCTCATATATAACCCGGGCCTTTTCCTTTTTGCCTTTCAGGTTGGTTCCCACAGGATAGTGACTGCACCATGACATCTGGTTTGCGTCCATAAAGAGTTGCATTCCCTGATGAGTTATTTCACTGTCTCTAAGTCCATCTATAAAGTGTTCAAAAGTTTTACTCAGGTCCAAGATGGAATTGAAGGGGGAAAAGAGACCTTGATGGGCAATAAGGATCCAGCTTCTCAAGTAGGGGGTTCCCCGGAAAAGGAGACATGCCTGGGACTTTCCTAGGTCCTTGCTATCACTGGTGGATGGGTCTACACCCAGGGACAGGGGCAGCTTGGCACAAGTGCCCGGAACCTCTTGAGCTGCTCTAAAGTGTGACATGGACCATATTTCCTCCCCCCAGTCATGTTCTATTCTTTCACCACGGGAATTGCTTTTCCCTGTCATCCTCAGGGAGGGGAAAAGAGAAGTCACAGAGTGAATAAGCCCCATTGCAGAGAAAGGATTCCCAGGTGGGGAGGGTGGGGGAGGAAGCTGAGGGCAGAAAGGCCAGAGGGGACATTTGGGGTGAGTTCAGTGCAAAAGGCAGGGGATCTGTTCACTGGGATCGGGCAGAGGGGGCAAGCACAGGACTGGCCCCTGGCTGGCAGACCCACAGTCTGCCCAAATGTGGGTTTGGGACAAATCTTGGACACACTCTGCCCCTCTGTGCCGGGGTCATTTAACAATTTGTGCCACATAGCTCTGAGGAGACAGGGTGGTGGGATGGAGGACCAATTCAAACTGGTTGGGTTTCTGTATTGGGGAAGCACATATTGTTAGAAATTAGATTAACCATGACTTAGTCCTCCTGAGGAGCAAGGACAGCTGGATTTAGAGCTGGGAAAGATGGTGGTGGACCTTGGAGTGAAGTCGGGGATTTCTACACTGCATGTGCCACACCTGAACAGGAGGCCTGAACACACCTTGCCCAGCCACGCTGACTGGCACTGCCGAAACCCAGAAATGGGCTGGTGAAGGTAGGGAAGATGTTTCTCTTTGTCCGTTCTCAACCTCTCAGTCTTCTGCACGTCTGAGAGCAATGTCCAGGGAAGACTCTTAAACTCCAGGGTATTTCTGGGTGGGGAGAGTGGCGGTGGGCACGCATCAGCAGGGCAAGCCCAGGGGTGTTGTAATGGCCTTGAATATCAATAATCAGGGTAGATCACCTGCATTAGGAGGTCACAAGCCAGGGATTCAGGAGCAGAGTCATAATCCAGGGGTAACTAGATAGTTTGCTTTATGTCATCTTCGTTGTAAAATGACATGGGTCTCAGCGAGCACTTTTCATTAGCAGACCTTCATGATTTTCCCCGGGGAAGCCAGGATCTTCCCTTAACTTTCACAAAGGGAGGCAACAGAGTTGTGTGCAGATTGGCTCAAAGATCTCATCAGTGTGGTGGGAGAAAACTCCCTAGAGTTCGTTGTTTAGCTGCATAGACACCAGACAACGTGGGTAAAGAATTGACTGCGGTTTATTTGTTCGAACAATGACTATTAAGCCAGCAAAAAGGCAAAATGCCCCCCCCCCCCCCAAGGGGTGGGGAATTCTTTTATACTTTTTACAATAAGGCAAGACTACAGGGTTAACAAAAAGCAATACTTGGGCGGTGCTTTACAAAATTTTATAACAGCATATTTCTATTAAGCTGAACTAGCACTTTCTAAAAGCTAAAAGTTAAGTAATAGTAATATTATGATATGTTAGTAAAAACTTGCACAGTAGTAGATACTTCTTAAGGACACGATCACTGTACTTAGAACAATGGCTTCTTTGTCTTATCTTGTTTTTTGCTGTAGCTGATTTTACAGCACACAGACACAGATTCACTTGCTGCATTTTACTCAGAAAATGGTGAACACAGTTAAAATGATTACTTAACACAAGCAAAGGCTTAGCTATTATTTTGCCTTGTGGTCAGTGGCATTGCTAGGCCACAAGTCATGCCTTGTATTCAGCTGCAAAGCTAATACTTCTAAATAATCCAAATTATTGTTAACCTAACAGTATGCTATTAGAAAACTACTTTATTTCAGGGTAATAATAAACATGTTCACTACAGTCCCCCCTTTGTTTTAATTTTTTAGAGGGAATTTTGGAACACATTTTTAGGTATTTAAATTTCTGTAGGGTAAGGTTTTGATGATTGTTGCTGGATATTTGTACAAACTGACCATACATTTTTATTTGTCTGTATAAACTGTTGTCCTAGAGAGTATAAACACTGAAAACAGCATAACAGGCAGATTACAGTTATAACAATTTTGATTAAGCTTAATATAAAAGGTTTAAGTTATCCTGTAAGGGAAGGGAAATAATTAGTAAGCTAATTAAGAGATGCATTTTGGGGGATTTTAGCTATATCTTCGGCTTTTTGGATATGGACAGCTGCATTATTGAGGTGGGTTTGTATTATGGTAAAAGAGCTGTTAACTCATACACAATATTCTGGTCCGATAACAGCACAAGCTTCTCCTTGAGCAGCGAGGAGAAAATCAAGGGCTATATGGTTTTGAATTACTATTTGTTGGAGTTCTTCTTGGGTGTTAGCCAAGGCAGCAACAGCCTTCGAGAGGTCTTTGTGATCTTTGTTGAATTTGTGAGCCACGATTTTTATTACAGTTTGGAGGCATAGTGTAAATCTTCCAAGGCATGCAGTGCCTATTCCCGGGAGTATACTTGCTAAAGAACACTTGAGTAATACTCCTTTGGTAAGTGGAGTTTTTTTATATTTGTTTACTATATTACGGCTTTTTTGCAAATCTCTCTTGTTTCGCCACCTGCCCCGTGGAAGGTGCGTGGCGAAGGACGTAAAGGGCTTTAGTATTGCCGGATAGTAGATACTTTTTCCTTTGGCAGGGATTTTATGGTAGGCGTGGGAGCCACAGACCCAGTATTGTCTTTTTAAAGTAGTGAGGTTTGAATACTTAGGAGGTATTCGGCCTTCGTTCTTTAATTTTAGCACTCCGGGTTTACCCTTTGATTTAAAGGAAGGATTTGCAGTTCTATTGAAGAAGTATTGTTTCTGGGAGGTATTAGTGTACAAACAATACCACAAGGTATTATTTAAAGAGAAGATGGGGGTGTACATAGGATTAGTGCTCTTGGTTAAGTTTTTGCCGCTGTAGAAATTATTGTAAGAGTTGCAATAGGTAAGAGTTGCTGTGTTATTATTACGCCAGTCTCCTCCACTTGAACTAGTAAAATAGTGGTGTCATATGCTGGTGCTTAAATTGATGTAGTTTGATACTGAGCAGTTTACATAGAAACACCAATCTTTAACAACAGGCTTTACTAAAAGGAACTTTTGCTGACTTTGGTCCCAAGCTTGGTTATTAGAGGGGTTTAAAAGTGACTCGATGGGGCCCAAGGGGATGGGAGTCATGGGAATTTTTCTTTGGGTGTGGAGAGGAAAATGACCGCACACCCAACAGTCACTTTGGTTTTTTGCTTTAGCGGCTCTTTTAACGTATTGGAGGTACATATTATTATCAGAGATATGGGCAACGGTAGGTTTAAGAGTAGTTTTAGCCTGAGGAGACTCTGCAAATTGTCTGAAAACTGGGTGGTTAGGCTTTACACAATATACTGTTTTATAAGTAAATACTTGAACTTTTGTTGAATTATAGTAATGTGAGGGAGGATATTAACAGGCAATGTTGATTTTCCCGTCTGTTTTAGAGAGTTTGATTGAATCGCTTATTTAGACAGGAAAACTTCGGGCACTAGGATTAGCACATCTGCAGCAACTGGTAGTTATAGTTGATCTTTGTGAAAGACTTATTTCTCTAGCAAAGAGAAAGATTAGAAATAACATAGTTATAAAAACTATATTATAACAAAAATCAGCATAAACAGTATGCCCAACCCTGCAGCTTTAATAACTGATCTTCTGGGACATGTTATAGTTTTAAAGTGTTCAGTTTCGGCTGATTTAAAAGTGTTTAAAGGATGCGGTATTTAGACTTCGGTGTTTTTAGGGCTGGGCAGGACCTCAAAAGGGTGACAGTTTATTAGTGGACTTTGGTTAGTTTGATTTTTATATTATCTAATGGGCTGCAGGTCTAGGAGGTGTTTGTTTTTATTTTTTTGTCTGCTTCTGGCTTACCCTTGTCGCCGTCAGGTGGGCGTGCGGTGCTTCCGCGAAGTCTGCAGTCGTCTTCTTCTGGTTTCCCCTTTTCTAGGTTAGGGAAGCTTGCGTTGGAGCTGATCCTGAACTCTGGTGAAACTTTTGTCGTCTTTGTACGAGTATAATGAATCTAGTTGTCTTTTTCTGCTACTTTTACGGCGGTGTGGGAGGTGGGGAGGACTTGTTACGGTTTTTGCCACTTAGGTTCAAGGGGAGACTGTTTTTAAGTTTTTACATACACTCAGTCTCCAGGCTGGATGCGATGTGCTGGGATATCGGCAGGTAAAGGTTGGCTTAAAGCAGCATACCTATGGAGAGATTTGAACTCAGATTGTAGAGATAAAATATAAGAGGTGAGTCTTTTATCGCTTAAAAGAGAAGAAGTGTGAGCCGGTAGTAAGGGGGAATGTTGGGGAACAGGGGGTGGTTCTGATGGACATAAGGGCCAGTGGGAGAGTCTTAGTTTATTTTAACCCGCTCTCAGCACATAGCTTTTTAATTTTTTGTTTCAGGGTCGGATTTATTCTCTCTACTTGTCCTGAGCTTTCTGGGTGCCAAGGGGTATGGAATTTTTATTTTATTTCTAGATAGCTGGCCAGTGTTTTGTTTATGTTAGCAGTAAAATGTGATCCTTGATCGCTTTCAATGATATGTGGAGGACTAAAGCTGGGTATAATTTCATTAAGGAGTATTTTTATTACTTGTTGTGCTGTAGCTCTTTTGGTAGGGAAGGCTTTTACTCATCCCGTGAGTTGGTTAACAATTACTAGGAGGTTTTTGTACTCATTGTCTTTAGGCATATCAGCAAAATTTATTTGTAGTCTTTCAAAGGAAGTATAATAAGCCCAGGGGCAGGCTTTAGGAGGTCCTGATTTTTTATTTTTTTTTATATTAAACTTTTTGCATATACTGCAGTGTTCTAAAAGCTTTTTTGCTTTCTGGTAGACTCCAGGTGCGTAGAACAGTCTATTAGTGGTAGCGGCAAGTTTTTTATAACCTAAATGTTCGCTTTGATGGAGTTGTTGTAGATAGGGTCTAAGGGCTCCTTTAGGTAGCACTATCTTTTCATTTGGCAATCGCCATATATCATCTTTTTCACAGGTGGCTCTTGTCGCTTTTTATCTTTGTTGTTCTAAAGGTGGTGCAGACCTGTACATTTTTGGCTTTAGCAATATTCTCATATATGCCTTTGACTGAGGGATTTGAGTAAGGGTAAGGGTAGATAGTGGCTGTAGGGCTGCTGTCTGAGCTGCGGCATTGGCCAGGGCATTGCCTTTTGAGACTTGATTTCTCTTTTTGGTATGGGCTGGGCAATGCATTATAGCTATGGCTTTTGGTGACATTATAGCTTGTAGGAAATCACGGACTTGTTTAGCATTTGATATTTTAGTTACAGAGGCTGTTATAAATCCCCTCTGTTTTTACAATTGTTTAGTGGCATGACAGATTTTAAAGGTATACTTTATACTACTTGGTGGGTACGGCCCGGTGGCCTAAGCACAAAGGGCCACGGGCCATGGGGTAGATTGGTTCTATAGGGATTTGGGGGCTGTATTACTGCTGCCAACATGAGAATGTTGGACTGGTCTTCCTTTTGTTTTTCTTTCTTCTTTTTTTCTTCCCTTCCAATAAAAGTTTTAGTAGCAATGGCTAAGATTTTTGCCATGGATTTACCCTCAACACCCTCAGTGTTATGTTGGAGCTTCTTTCTAATATCTTCGCTAGCCTGACTTATGAATACAAGTCTTAACACAGGCAAAGTGGCAGGTGTCTCGGGGTCCATGTTTCCATACTGGCGTATAGCTTTACAGAGTTTTTCAAAGTAATCTGAAGGGTGTTCTTTGGGACCCTGAACAGTAGCTGTCACTTTAGACCAGTTTGTAGTTTTATCTCTTGCTTTCTTTAATCTTTCTAAGATGCTGTCTTTCAACATTTGTATTGAATTCTGCCTCCTTTCCTTCTTGTAATTTTAATTTGGATTTTGCCTAGGCACACCATTAGGCATGGGGTGGTTTTCATGGGGCTGATCGGCTAGAAATTGGTTAGCATGGCGTAGTACTTGGGTCTTCTTGTCTGTAGTTAAGAGGCTTTCGAGAAGTTGTATGACATCTGACTAGGAGGAGTTATGTGTCATGAAAATGGTTTTGAAGCGCCTTAGAACTACTTTGGGATTATCTCTGAGCCTGGGGGTGTTTTCTTGCTAGTTTAAGATGTTGGTGGTGGAGAACAGAGTATGTGTTCAGTGACTGATAACGTTTCCACTCGCGCCAGGCACAGGGTATTCTCTTAGAGGTAACTGAAGCGCAAGCTTGGACAATTTTTGACGAGAGCGATTTGAAATTGGAGTGGAACTGGAATCTGGAGAGAGATCTCTGGATCTCTCTCCAGATCCAGGGCTCGGGGATTCTGAGAGAGACAATCGAGGTGATGCCTCCCGAAGACTTTTCAGTTCCTTGGCTGGCCCGGGGGTAATGTTTTGGGGCTTAAACATTTGAGGTGGAATTAACGGTGGGTTAGGGGGCCTGGGCATGGGTCTGTAATCATCTTCTGAATATGAAGGTTGTGCGGAAGGTTTTGGACATAGAACGGGAGCTAACAAATTCGGGAAAGGTACAGGGGTCAGGGTAGCTAAAGGTTTTGATTGCTTGCTAGCAATGTTGTTCCATAAATACTAATAATTCATTTGGCCGGGGCAGAGGTCCTCCAAGATCTTTCATAAGGCAGCCAGGTGATTTAGGTTAAATGATTCATTTTCTGGCCATTGTCTTCCCAAATTTAACTGGGATGTATAAGACGTCCAATTAGTTAAACAGAGTTCTGCCATACGAGACTTGGACAGTTCTGTCCGTCCCTCCAAATGTTTTCAATTCCTGATCATATAATCAAGGGGTGAATCGGGAATAGCTTTTCCTTTTCCTAGGCTGGAACCCATGATTATATCCAAGCACAAGCAGTCTTATTTCCCTAAGTTTTACCTGCCTAGAAGCTGTTTCGTCCACGTACAACAACCAGTGTTCTCAGACCTCATTGGCTTTTGTCACAACCCAGTGATTTTGGTGCCTCGGCACGATGGAATTTTCGTGTCACATGAAAGCCTCTTGCACAGCGAGGGTTTTTGCTACATAAAGAACCCGCGTGCAGGAGAGAGTTCCCGCCAATTTGCAGCTGTCTTTGCAGGGTGCAATTTTTCTTTGCAGCGCAGAAGTGCACGGTGCAAAGAGTTCCCGCTATTTGAATGCAAATTTGTGTCCTGTTATTGGCTGGTGCTAAATTATTCACACGTGGCTGCTAGTAATTGGCTTGCTGGCCGTTTAAAAATTAGCGCGACTTCCACCCAAGTCGGAGAACTTTGAGCACGCTGCAGAGTGCTTCTGAAGAGATCTGACTTGTGGCTGAGCTGATCGATAGACTGATCACCTATCGATTCATCTCCCCATCGCCGAGCGCAATCCCAGACGTACCCTTTTCCCGCCAGCTTAAGTTACGGACGGATTTGCTGGCTTTGGCCTCACCAGCTGGAACAACTTACATTGTTGTTCAGACGACCGGACCGTTTCCGTCGCAGCCACCAGCGACGTAAGTAAAGTTTTACAACCATTAAACCTTGTCTGCCTCTCCATTCACCAGCCCGCCCTGATGAATGTGCAATTTCTAAATCACCTCGAGTCAACTCCGGGCCATCCGAGACATGGTGACGAGGATGGGATCTAAGGGCACGGTGATGGAGATGAACCTGATCGGGTGCTGCCCCTGGCGCACCGGGACTCACCGCGTAGAGAATGCAAATGTTCTATGGACGCATATCACTTACCACCAGGCGATAGAAGGGGATGAAAGAAATATTGATGGCTACTTCCCCGTAAAAAAAGAAGAAGCCGTAGTGAAAGAATGGAGAACAAAGCTATCCCTTGGAGAGTTCGGATGCATAATGGGGAGCGACCGGTACCGTTCCTTTACCCGATTTGAGGATCCCACCTTATTGGTCCTGAGGGGACTGTTTACCTCCTGAGACTAACCCAATAGGTGAACTCACCTGGTGCACGCTGGGGTGTCAGGGAATGGAGGTCTCTAAAGGCACCAAGTTAGATGGGTCTCATCTGGGGTGCCAAATTGTGGTGGGAGAAAACTCCCTGGAGTTCGTTGTTAAGCTGCATAGGGACCAGGCAATGTGGGTAAACAATTGACTGCGGTTTATTTGCTCGAGCAATGACTATTAAGCCAGCAAAAAAGCAAAATGCCCCCCCCCCACCCCCCAAGGGTGGGGTGTTCTTTTGTACTTTTTACAATAAGGCAAGACTACAGGGTTAACAAAAAGCAATACTTGGGCGGTGCTTTACAAATTTTCATAACAGCATATTTCTATTAAGCTGAACTAGCACTTTCTAAAATCTAAAAGTTAAGTAACAGTAACATTATGATATGTTAGCAAAAACTTGCACAGTAGTAGATACTTCTTAAGGACATGATCATTGTACTTAGAACAATGGCTTCTTTGTCTTATCTTGTTTCTTGCTGTAGCTGATTTTACAGCACACATCATGACGATACACACCCCGTTCCAATTATTGCCATTGATTCACAATATATCTATAAAATTCTTACTGGTATAGCTTTTCCCACCGAAAACTTGGATGATTGGCAAGACATCTGGAGGACGTTAACTAGATTTGTACGCCTTCCATTAATTAGGCACACTAAGTCCCACCGTCCAGATACTGATCCAGTACATGAGGTTATTGATAAGCTTTTGGAAGATCCACTCCGGACCAGTGTGGTTTTGCCTATCACGTCTACCTCCGGTCCTGAAATAAATCCGTTCCTCACGTGGCTTCACAAAAATTGGGGTCACCCAGGACCACGGGCTTGTCATCAACATTGGTGCCAAACCATTACAGAGCCGGCCTCATATGGAGCTCGGTGTGATTGGGAAAAGGTAGCTCAGGCTTGTGAGATATGTGCTAAAGAGAAGTGTCATAAAACCAAACATCAGATCGGAGCTTTCGATTCTTCACAGTTTCAGGCAGGAAAAGTTTGGCAGGTGGATCTGCTAGGACCCCTCCCAGGGGGGGAGGGGTGGTCCTAAACTACCAAATAAAGGACTAGTTGTTGTTGATTTGGGAACCAGACAGTTGCAGGTTATTCCCTTACGGAAAAGTAATGCCACTGCTGGTATTGCTGCCTTAACTGCTGTATTTGCCACCTGGCAACCCCCTCATGAAATTCAGTCTGATGGAGGACCTCCGTTTAACTCTAATGCTCTGGATAAATTTGCTCGTCTTCACAATGTAGCATGGCATCTTCATCTGCCGTACCACCCGCAGTCCAACGGCGTTGTGGAAAGACACATAGGCCTTTATAAAGAACAACTCCGCCTCAGAGGGGGAGGGACGTTTAAGAACTGGACCAAATTCAATCAGGATGTTCTCATCTCAATGAATACCGCTAAACCGTTATGGGATGAAGCTAATGTCCAGAAACCCCCACCTTGGAAACCCAAGTTCCTGCCAGAGGAGTTAGTATGGATCTCAATACCTCACCCTCATCAGTCTCATCCACAAGTTCACAAAGGAACCGTTCAGCAGTCGGGACAATATCCTAATACCTATTCTGTCCAATTGGAAGAGAAGCCCGATCGTCCTTCTATTATCGTTCATCACAACTGGATGACTCGCCGTTCCGACATTCACTCAGTATCCTTATAGTGAAACCTATTATGATTTTTTCTTGTTTTGTTTTGTCTTGTTATTCCGTTTTCTTCACAGGTTTGACCCCAGCAAAAGCGGTAATCCACAACCACCTGATTATGAGACCAGACTGCAGTCCATTCGAAGCCAAAGAGTGATGGTTGTGAGGGAGGCACTGAGACGGCAAACGCCCATTTGCTCAGGACTTGTTATGACACTGTTTTCTCATTTTGTTAAGTGTTTACTGACATTATCTGTTATAGGAGAAGACGGACCAAAGCGGATGTTCTCCAATCAGATGATGATCTACAGTTGTTGTTATGTGTTCAAAGTTATTGTATGTTGCAATTTGTTAAGAAGACTGGTCTGTCAAGTTATTTGTTTATGTGTTTATATATATATATATAGATATTGGTTGTGAAGGCTTTGCCAAGTCAGTGAATCCTCTAACAAAAAGTCAGTGAATCCTCTAACAAAGATGCCGTATGATGTGCTCATGTGTCTAAAATTCCAGTTGTGCCGTCGGCAAGGGGGCATGTCACAACCCAGTGATTTTGGTGCCTGGGCACGATGGAATTTTCTTGTCACATGAAAGCCTCTTGCACAGCGAGGGTTTTTGCTACATAAAGAACCCGCGTGCAGGAGAGAGTTCCCGCCAATTTGCAGCTGTCTTTGCAGGGTGCAATTTTTCTTTGCAGCGCAGAAGTGCACGGTGCAAAGAGTACCCGCTATTCGAATGCAAATTTGTGTCCTGCTATTGGCTGGTGCTAAATTATTCACACGTGGCTGCTAGTAATTGGCTTGCTGGCCATTTAAAAATTAGCGCGACTTCCACCCAAGTCGGAGAACTTTGAGCACGCTGCAGAGTGCTTCTGAAGAGATCTGTCTTGTGCCTGAGCTGATCGATAGACTGATCACCTATGGATTCATCTCCCCATCGCCGAGCGCAATCCAAGACGTACCCTTTTCCCGCCAGCTTAAGTTACGGACAGATTTGCTGGCTTTGGCCTCACCAGCTGGAACAACTTACATTGTTGCCCAGACGACCAGACCGTTTCCGTCACAGCCACCAGCAACGTAAGTAAAGTTTTACAACCTTTAAACCTTGTCTGCCTCTCCATTCACCAGCCCGCCCTGACGAACGTGCAATTTCTAAATCACCTCGAGTCTGCTCCGGGCCTTCCGAGACAGCTTTCTCCGTGAGGAGGGGCGTCTTGAGTCTAAGACCTTAGTCATTGGCCATTATAACAGCATTTCTACCTTATATTCATGTCTTTCGCCTTTTGGCTAGGCTGCCACTCTAACAGCTTTTGAAGTGGTAGACGGGTACCCTCAAAGACAGCTTCCAGAGACTTCTAGAGGTTAAATCAGAAAACTAGAAATCAGATAGAAACTAAAGACATACCTGACTTCAGGTACTTGCCGGTACCGTTCCTTTACCCGATTTGAGGATCCCGCCTTATTGGTCCTGAGGGGACTGTTTACCTCCTGAGACTAACCCAATAGGTGAACTCACCTGGTGCGTGCTGGGGTGTCAGGGAATGGAGGTCTCTAAAGGCACCAAGTTAGATGGGTCCCATCTGGGGTGCCAAATTGTGGTGGGAGAAAACTCCCTAGAGTTTTTGTTAAGCTGCATAGGGACCAGGCAACGTGGGTAAACAATTGACTGCAGTTTATTTGCTCGAGCAATGACTATTAAGCCAGCAAAAAGGCAAAATGCCCCCCCCCCCGCCCCCCAAGGGTGGGGTGTTCTTTTGTACTTTTTACAATAAGGCAAGACTACAGGGTTAACAAAAAGCAATACTTGGGCGGTGCTTTACAAATTTTCATAACAGCATATTTCTATTAAGCTGAACTAGCACTTTCTAAAATCTAAAAGTTAAGTAACAGTAACATTATGATATGTTAGCAAAAACTTGCACAGTAGTAGATACTTCTTAAGGACATGATCATTGTACTTAGAACAATGGCTTCTTTGTCTTATCTTGTTTCTTGCTGTAGCTGATTTTACAGCACACAGACACAGATTCACTTCCTGCATTTTACTCAGAAAATGGTTAACACAGTTAAAATGATTCCTTAACATAAGCAACGGCTTAGCTATTATTCTGCCTTGTGGTCAGCGGCATTGCTAGGCCACAAGTCATGCCGTGTATTCAGCTGCAAAGCTAATACTTCTTAATAATCCAAATTATTGTTAACCTAACAGTATGCTATTAGAAAACTATTTTATTTCAGGGTAATAATAAACATGTTCACCACATCAGTGCTAACCCCATGCTTTTTTAAGCCATTTACTTTTAAGTGCCGTAGTTGTTCCCATTAACAATTAATCCTTCCAGGGCTTTTCCCTTCAGAGGATGGGGTGAGAGCCTTACGAGAGCAATGGGGAAAGAGCAGGAAGATGGGATGGGGGAGGAAATGAGGAGTTCATGGACAAGAGCCAGAGGAAGAAGGCCATGCCTGTGCCACCTCCACAGAGCTCTTCCCAAGCACAGCCCAGCCAGCCCACTCATGCATTACATGTCTCACACCCAGAAAGGAGGGTTTCTCTGAAGCACCAGGGCCCACTGCTCCTCAGTGCACCAGGGCAGCAGCATGGAGACCCCATCCCCTTGGGAGCAGCATTTCCAGAGCCTTTGCAGAAAAAATGGTGGGCATCTTCGAGTCTCCTGCTGCACCCACCTGGCAAAAGAGCGAGGAGTACTTTGTTTGTCCAGGGTGAGAAAGGGGTTTGCAGGGAGGTCAGGGGAGGGATGGAGCCCTTGGTTCCTGGGAATGCAGCTGGAGGGGTGAGGGATGCCTCTGGTTAGCCCATATGGACAAGGTTTCCCTTGGCTGTTCACATCCCAGGCATTCACCCCAGAGAAGACAGAAACAAAGTCACATACAGTCAGTGATATCACTGCCGGGTTAGGATTTAATAAAATGAAGAGGAGGTGAGAGCTGGTTGATGTGGGTCTATCCAAGGCAGGTATTGCACTGAAGGCTCTGTCTGGATGTCTCCACTGTCCCTCATCCAGACTTTTATCTGGGTAAACAGCAAAGATAGCTGCTGTAACACTTGCCAGCCATCACTTCACTGATAAGGCAAACTGTACGGCAAGAACCGCCTGAATAGGAGCATATAATGGAGCTGTTTTCTCCACTGGCACCTGCACAAAAAAAAACATTTCACTGTGATTTTACCTACCCATATTCAAAGTACAGGAATTACAGCGCAAGAGGGAGGGTGATAGGTGTACAGGCAATGACCACAGATATGCAAGGTGCTGACTGGCCACCCGTTTGCTACTGAAACCGTGACATCTTTATAATGTTATAAAACCAAAGCTCATGACTGGCAGCACTTCAGCAGACATGGGCAAAGCGTTCTGGAAGGGACACGAAAACCAAATGCATCCCTTGGTTAAAATCCCAGCTGCCAGAGCTGCCTCCACCCCTTGAGACCGCCTCTCACACCTCCTCTCCCCATTCGCACCGATGTCCCTTCCTCATGCAAGCACCCGTGCCATGGACACCCCCAGCCCTTGCATCCTACCTTCAACTTCCACATATCCTTCTGCTTCCCAAGCATCATCCTCCACCTCATCCCAGATGTCCACTTCTTTCTGGGGATCGTTCTCCCCCACCGGATTGGGCATGGCCTGGACTTGGAGTACCAAGAGGACCAGGGCAAAGAGAAGGCAGGGCGTCTTCATGGCTGCAGCTTGCCTGGGATCCAGGAGACACCGGAAGAGACGAGGCTCTGAGACACTGTGAGATGGGAGCGCCTCTGAGGATGGAGGGAAGAGGGTCCTTGCTTTGTACGTCTTTCCTAGCAGGAAGGCAGAGGCATTTACAGCAGCGGGGGATTTCCGAGAGAACAGGGCGGTGCTCCAATCTTCCCAGCAGGCTGCTCTGATCTGTCTGCATGGCCTGCCGCCATGTGTCCCTTGTGTTTGGTGAAGGCTTGCTGGAGATAAGCCCTCCCTGCTGCCCAGCTGTGCATGCATCAGCTCAAAATAGTGCCAGTGTCATCTCAGAGGGATCCATTGGCTTTGCCTTCCCAGATATTTATTATTGGGTTTGCTTACTTCCTTTAAGCAAAGATGAAATAATAGCCGTCCTCCTTTCTCCTAGTCAGGCAAAGGCAGGCATCTGTTGCAGAAGGGCAGTTCATTGATTCCCTCTTCTAATCAGGGTTTGCACAGCGTGTGCTGCAATTAAGCTTTGCTCCAAGATCGGGACTGCTAGGTGCTACTGCAGTGTAGTCCCTGTAGGAATTTAGAGACCTGTTCTTTGCTGGATTTATTCTTGAGTGTTGCTGCTGAAACTAGTGGAAATCAGCCCGCTCTTTCTCTTTGGGGCTGCATAGCAGGGTTCATTCAGGCTTTGCTCTGTAAATCTCTGTTTCCTTGAGAAATGTCCTTGTGCTGGAAAAGTTGACAGGGCCGAACAAGTCTGTCCTCTCTCCTCTCTCCCAGTGAGGATAGACAGCTGCATTTCAGCCATATCCAGGGTTTCACTGCCCTGTCACACAGCTTTGTGTGTGCACCAGCAATCACTAATTTCAAGCGATACCATCCTCTTCCTAACAGTACAGTCGGCATTTGCTAACTGGTCTCTGAATGGACGCACTTCCAGTCACAGCAGGTGCATCCACTCCTGCAGTCTTCTGCTGTGGCTCGTCTGTGCTGCAGCAAACACTGAAGTGCCTCCCCTCTGCAGCTGGCATCGAACCTGTCCTTGATCTACTAGCCCAGCTGTGAAGCAGGCAGTAGAAAAGCCAGTGTGCATGCACGGACAGTCATTGCATCTTCAGTCACTCCATACACCCCAGGTTTTGCTTTCTGGTGCAGGTGTGACATTGTGCACTTGACTGGGCTTTTTCTCACACCCCTTGCACTCTCATATGTAACCCAGGCCTTTTCCTTTTTGCCTTTCAGGTTGATTCCCACTGAATAGTGACTGCACCATGACATCAGTATTGGCTGCTTGCCTGTCTCTGTCCTGCTCCTTGGTTCCCGTAGCCTGACCCTGTGAGTTTGTTCTGCAGCAGTGACTGGGAAAGGGGGAGCAGGACGGCGGGGGGAAATGTAAGAGGGGTATCAAGGGGAAAGGGGTGGAAGGGAGCAGAAGGAAGAGGGTTGGAGCAAAGGAAAGGCTGAGGGAAGTGGGTGTATTTACTCTAGAGAAGAGAGGACTGAGAGGGGAATATAACAGCCTTCAACTACATGAAGGGGGGCTCCAAAGAGGATGGAGCTGGACTGTTCTCGGTGGTGGCAGATGCCAGAACAAGGAGCAACAGTCTCAAGTTGCAACAATTGAAGTTTAGGCTAGCTATTAGGATATTTTTTTTTTTCACTAGGAGGGTAGTAAACCACTGGAGAGGTGATGGACTCTCCATCCTTGGACATTTGAAAGACCAGGCTAGATGAAGTCTTGGCTGGGATGATCTTGCTGGGGATGGTCCTGTGTTGAGCAGAAGGGTGGACAGCAGTTCTCCATTTTTGCACCTCACGTCCCACCAACCATTTTGGCATAAAACCCTGGTCCCACTGTGATAAAAACAAAACCCCACTTTTCCCAAGAAGTGTACATTTCTACCTTTCCATGCATTTTAGTATTCTATTACTCATTAATGGGAATTTTCAAATGAGTTGATGTCCCACCTACATGACCTTCGCTGGTTGAGAAACATGGACTAGATGACCTCCTGAAGTCCTTCCAACCCTCATCTTGTATGAAAGAGGCAAGTAACACAGGGCAGAGAGAGTCCAGTCAACACTGAGGACAGCCCTGACACCTCCATGGTCCCTGCTTTGGCGGCTTCTGCATCTGCTAGTATCAGTTGCAGTCACTGGTTGCTTCCTCCCCTGATTTTCCCCTGAGGCCACATAACAAAGGTGGTGGCTAAAGCGGAGACCTGGAGAATTAAGGCCAGGGAAGGGGACCACACTGATCCAATAGTCAGAGCTCCTGCCTAGCACATCTCAAGGAATCTCAGCCAGTGATTTTGCATCATCCATCATCCATCGTGCACCCCCTTCTTAATCACTTCTCAAAGTCTTTCCCATTCATGTATGACTCAGGCTGTTCTGTGCAGTTTTCATGTTCAGAAATCCTAGGAATGAACTTTTTCCAGTTTCCCAATTCTGTTTCTGGATTTGCCGTGGCCGGGGTTATTTGGGTTTGTTTGGGAAAAGCCACACAAGGGAAACAGAAGAGAGCTCCTTTAGTTTGGCTATATAGAAGCCATTTCCATTCAACCATTTTTCCATTTGATGAATCCTGTTAAACCACTCCTTCCTGAAGTGCCTCCCATCTTCCGTCGCTGACTGAGGATAATTGGCTTCAATGTCTTGTTGAATGTACTGCCGTAGAAATGAAATTATGTGCATAAGGGTATTGCCACCTTGCTGGATCACTGACATTTAATGCTATTTCAGGACAACGTGCCGCCTGTAGGTTGTTCATAATGCCAATGTTTTCATCTTTGCCAGAATATTTAACACAAATGTTCAGTTCTGATCTTCTTGGTTCTTCTTGCTCATTTGGTTTTACCACTGTTGGCTCATCTTGCTCACGTGACGCCAACTCACTTGTTTCTGTATTACAACATGGCGGGATGCTCTTATCACTCTCGGATAGAAAAGATCAAAGATATCAGATTCACCCAAAGAGCCTTGTCTGCCTATGTCCTTAGACCAACATGGCTACAACCTACACCCTTATCACTCCCAGCTTTTGAGAGCCGCTTTCCCCACGACTCTGCAAGTTCCTTCTCATTTGCCTTTTCCGGCGCCGCCTTCGTCCTGTTGTATGCTCCTGATTTCTTTGGTCCCATGGTTTCCTAAACAGCTTTGGTCTGGTTTGGTCTGTGCCTGAGCCCTCTTCGCACGCTTGTCGCATGGGGGAGAAAGCGACTGGCAATCAATATTACCACAAGGTAAACATAAATGTCAGGATCATGGTGGGTAAATTATAGGAGAATTGTTATAAATTCTGGAAACATCCTGGGATAGACAATATTGTCAAAATAGTTATAACAAAATATCAACTCTGGCTCACGGCCAACCTGTAGGTGCCCCTTCGCTTTGGTGCTCCACCCCCAACATTGTATTGGTCAGGCCCCAGCCTGTACTGGTGCATGGGATTGTTTCATCCTAAATGCAGGACTTTGCACTTGTCCTTGTTGAACCTCATGAGATTTCTTTGGGTCCAAGCCTCCAATTTCTCTAGGTCTCTCCGTATCCTCCCTGCCCTCTAGTTCAGTGGTTCTTAACCCTTTTTGTACCAGGACCCATTTGTAAACATCAGTGGCCAGTCCCAACCTAGAGCACGTCAGTCCTGAGCCACTGCCCCAAGCCCCCAGTTTGTGGGCAGAGGGAGTGTGTGTGGGGCCCGGTGACAACTCTGCCAGCCTGCAAGGGAAAAGCCACTGCTGCCCACTTTTTTCTCCATTACAGGAGAATCCATTTTTTTAAGTGTGTTGAGCCATTTTTAAGTGTGTTCCTGACCCTTTCATGTATTCTTGCATCCCACTTTTGGGTCGCGACCCACAGGTTGAAAAACATTGCTCTTGCTTATCTGCTACTCCACCCAGCTTGGTGTCATCTGTAAATTTGCTGTGGGTGCACCCACCACCCATCTTCCAGGTCATTGATGAAGATATTGAACAAAACTGTCCTCAGGATGAAACCCTGGGCCACTCCACTTGATACCAGCTGCCAGCTAGACATTGAGCCATTGACTACTACCCTCTGAGCCCGATGCTCCAGCCAGTTTTCTATCCACCTTACAGTCCATTCATCCAAGCTGTACTTCCTCAGCTTACTTGCAAGAATGCTATGAGAGACCATGTCAAAACCTTGCTAAAGTCAGGGTATATTATCTCTGTTGCTTTCCTTGCATCCACAGAGCCACTTAATTCATTATAGAAGGCAATGAGGTTAGTCAGGCATGACTTGCCCTTAGTGAATCCATGCTGACTGTTCCTAATCGTGTCCTTCTCCTCCAAGTGCTTAGAAATGGATTATTTGAGGACCTGCTTGGGATGACCACCTTTTCCAAATTGGAAAGCTGGGCCTATGCCCGTCGTCCACTTCCCCAACCACAGCCGAGTGGACTCTGGCAGGTGGGTGAGTATGTGCATTACCACTCCAGGTTTGAGGCTCCCTGTCCTGCTGCCCTGTCCCCACGAGCCCTGTGCCAGTCATACCACCGTAGTGAGGTGTCCCCTGCCCACCCACACTGGCTATCACAGTCCAAACCCAGGAACACGCTGGTGAAGGCAGGAAAATTGTTTGTCTTTGGCCATACTCAAGCTCTCCACCTCCTGCCTGTCCATGAGCGACCTCTAGAGAAGACTCTTAGGCTGCGTCCAGATGAGCACAGATGTTTGCTTCCCCAGGAACAAATAGCAGTGGTGCACCTTGCTTTGCAGTTCCTTGTCCCTGGAAAACATCCGTGCCGCACGCGCTCTTTGGTGCATGGCTTGTTATCCCAGGGCTGGCAGGGGAGGCGGGGGCCAGTACTGGCCTGGCCCCAGCAGCCTTACCTGGGATCCCAGGGGTCTCTTGGTGCTGCAGCCATGGTGATACTGCCAGGTGGAGCCTGGCCATCAACTGCAGCACGACTCTGGACAGCCCACTGCTGCTTTTCAGCAGACCACCCTTGCAGCGCAGACAACACCGGACTCTGCAGTATGTGGTGCTGCAGAAGTGTTTGCGGGACCATATACCCCACAGCCAGGCAATCTGGATGCACACTTAGACTCCCATGTATATCTGGGAGGGGAAAGTACTGGTGGGCACGCATAGGCAGAGCATGAGCTGGGGCATTGTAAAGGACTGGGATATTGGTGATCAAGATAGATCACCTGAGCTAGGAGGTCACAAGCCAGCAGTTCAGGAGCCGAGTCAGAAGCCAGGGTATCTGGGTAGTTTACTTTATGTCATCTTAGTTGTAAAACCACCTGGGTCCCAGAAGCACTATTTATTAGCAGATCTTCACACTTTTTCCAAAGGACGCCAGACCCTGCCCCAAAGTATTAAAGAGCAGGAAAACAGAGCCGTGTGCAGATTGGTTCCAAGACCCAGTCTCATCAGCGCTAGCCCCATGCCTTTTTCTAAGCTCTCCTCCTTTGGGTGCCTTAACGCCTCTCAGTAAGAATGAAAACTTCCAGGGCTTTTCCCTGCAAAGGATGGGATGAGATCCATGAGAATATTGTGAGAAAAGAGAAGGGAGATGGGTTGGGAAGGAAAGGAGGTGGTCACGGAGGAGAGCCAGAGGAAGAAGGGTATGGCTGTACCATATTCACAGCGCTCTTCCCAAGCACAGCCCAGCCAGCCCACTCATGCACTACATCTCTCATGCCCAGAAAGGAGGGTTTCTCTGAAGCACCAGGGCCCATTAACAATTAATCCTTCCAGGGCTTTTCCCTTCAGAGGATGGGGTGAGAGCCTTACGAGAGCAATGGGGAAAGAGCAGGAAGATGGGATGGGGGAGGAAATGAGGAGTTCATGGACAAGAGCCAGAGGAAGAAGGCCATGCCTGTGCCACCTCCACAGAGCTCTTCCCAAGCACAGCCCAGCCAGCCCACTCATGCATTACATCTCTCACAACCAGAAAGGAGGGTTTCTCTGAAGCACCAGGGCCCACTGCTCCTCAGTGCACCAGGGCAGCAGCGTGGAGACCCCATCCCCTTGGGAGCAGCATTTCCAGAGCCTCTGCAGAAGAAATGGTGGACCCTTCGAGTCTCCTGCTGCACCCACCTGGCAAAACAGCGAGGAGTTCTTTGTTTGTGTAGGGTGGGAAAGGGGTTTGCGGGGAGGTCAGGGGAGAGAATGGTTCCTGGGAATGCAGCTGAAGGGATGAGGGTCCCCTCTGGTTACCCCATATGGACAAGGTTTCCCTTGGCTGTCCACATCCCAAGCATTCACCCCAGGCAAGACAGAAATAAAGCCACATACAGTCAGTGATATCACTGCTAGGTTAGGTTTTAATAAAATGAAGAGGAGGTGAGAACTGGTTGATGTGGGTCTATTCGGGGCAAGCATTGCACTGAAGGCTCTGTCTGGATGTCTCCACTGTCCCTCATCAGGACTTTTATCTTGGTACACAGCAAACAAGGTTGCCGTAACACTTGCCAGCCATCACTTCATTGCTAGAGCAATATGTACGGCAAGAACCGCCTGAAAAGGAGCATATCATGGGGCTGTTTTCTCCACCGGCACCTGCACAAACAGAAAATGTGACTGTAACTTTATGTTCCTCTATTCCACGTACGGGAATTTCAGCACGAGAGGGAGGGTTATAGGAGGACAGGCAATGACCACAGATATGCCAGGTGCTGACTGGCCAACTGTTTGCTAGTGAAACCGTGACATCTATATAATGCTGTATAATCAAAGCGCATGACTGGCACCATTTCAGCAGATGTGGGCACAGGGTTCTGGAAGGGACACGAAAACCAAATGCATCCCTTGGTTAAAATCCCAGCTGCCAGGGCTGCCTCCACCCCTTGAGACCGCCCCTCACGCCTCCTCTCCCCGTCCGCACTGATGTTCCTTCCTCATGCAAGCACCCGTGCCATGGACACCCCCAGCCCTTGCATCCTACCTTGAGCTTCCACATTGCTTCCTCCTTCCTGCACCTCACCCACTGGATTGGGCATGGCCTGGACATGGAGAACCAGGAGCACCAGGGCAAAGAGAAGGCAGGGCATCTTCATGGCTGCAGCTTGCCTGGGATTCAGGAGACACCGGAAGAAACGAGTCTGTGAGACACTGTGAGATGGGAGCTCCTCTGAGGATGGAGGGAAGAGGCTCCTTGCTTTGTACGTCTTTCCTAGCAGGAAGGCAGAGGCATTTACAGCAGCGGGGGATTTCCGAGAGAACAGGGCGGTGCTCCAATCTTCCCAGCAGACTGCTCTGACCTGTCCTCGTGGCCTGCAGCCAAGTGTCCCTTGTGTTTGCTGAAGGTTTGCTGGAGATAAGTGCTCCCCACTACCCAGCTGTGCATGCACAGGTTTACAATGGTGCAAGCAAGAAAGCTGATGGATCCAGTGCCTCTGTCTTCCAAGATGTCATATTATTGCATTTGCTTACATTGTCTAAGCAAAGATGAAGTCATAACCTTGCTGTTCTTTCCTGCTTGGGCATTGCCAAGCATCTGTTGCAAAATATTTGTTCATTGATTGCCTTTGCAAATCAGGGTTAGTACAATAGGACTGGCACAATGGGACTTTGATCCATGGGGGAATGGCCAGAGATAGTAGTGAACACCCCATTTTCTCACAGATCACATTTATCCTTCCTACTTTGGGAGCCTGTAACCATGCTTCACCTCCCAGAGAGCGAAAGAGCTCCCGCTGTCGCTCATGGGGACGATGCTGTATCGAGTTAATGAAACAGCATTGTCCAGGCAGAATCATAGCACTGATTGCTTTAGGAACCCCACTGGTATAAAAGGATGAGGGTAAGTGGTGGAGACTTGTGGATACAGCCCCCTTCTGGTTGTATTGAAGTGGGTACCATTCCACCACGCCTCTGTGTAGGTATGATTCACAAACCATGTAATAACTTTGTTCCGACCTGTAATGCGCTCTCCTACCTGGTGGGCCTCACACCATCGCTGGAGAGTGTTGTTAGCCATAGGGATGGGAGGGGGCAGATTCTCCCATAAACACAGTGGCTCGAGAGGCTGAACAGATGCAGAATGCACTGTTGGGGACACAAACTCAGGGGCATTGAGCTCAACGGGGTTCCCCTCAGGAAGTATGTAACAACACATTCCCAAACAAGCAGAGCTATAACAATCACCCCCTCCCACAGTTAGCCATTCCAGCCTTCAGGCAGGGAATGAACCAAAGGTAATAACTGGTGCCACAGGTGCACTGACAGTTACCACCTTGGCAGTCAGCTATCCTGGTTCTTCTACTCAGAGACCAGGACTTCACTTGCTCCGGGGTGGCGGGTTTCTTCCAGTATGGATACAACAGCTGGACCATGTGAAGGCCATCTGAACGCGTTTCCGGGGGATGCTCTTCGGGGTCAGGCCACTCCTTGAGAGTACATTCATAACAGTCCACCACTTCATGATGCCACTTGATTCAGACCGGTGCCAGAGCAGGACTCGTCTTCAGTGGCAGGCTCAATTAGAGATGGTTATGGCTGCACTTGTGGATAGATCCAATCTGTAGGAACAAGACAGCAAGGAGCTTGGCTCCCGTTAGATAAATTTGACTTACATCCCCACCATGTATTATGCATACCTTTTGCTAATAGTGTCCCCTCCCATATATCTCCTTGGACCTGCTTCACTACTACCGAGAGGCAGGGTAAGTGGGATCATACTACATCAAGTTACAGATCTTATAGCTGTTTCTTCTGGTTCTCGGTGAGGCATAGATTCATAGATTCATAGATGTTAGGGTCGGAAGGGACCTTAATAGATCATCGAGTCCGACCCCCTGCATAAACAGGAAAGAGTGCTGGGTCTAGATGACCCCAGCTAGATGGTTATCTAACCTCCTCTTGAAGACCCCCAGGGTAGGGGAGAGCACCACCTCCCTTGGGAGCCCGTTCCAGACCTTGGCCACTCGAACTGTGAAGAAGTTCCTCCTAATGTCCAGTCTAAATCTGCTCTCTGCTAGCTTGTGGCCATTGTTTCTTGTAACCCCCGGGGCGCCTTGCTGAATAAACACTCACCAATTCCCTTCTGTGCCCCCATGATGAACTTATAGGCAGCCACAAGGTCGCCTCTCAACCTTCTCTTGCGGAGGCTGAAAAGGTCCAGATTCTCTAGTCTCTCCTCGTAGGGCTTGGTCTGCAGGCCCTTGACCATATGAGTAGCCCTTCTCTGGACCCTCTCCAGATTACCCACATCCCTCTTGAAGTGCGGCGCCCAGAATTGTACGCAGTACTCCAACTGCAGTCTGACCAGCGCCCGATAGAGGTGAAGTATCACCTCCTTGGACCTATTCGTCATGCATCTGCTGATGCACGATAAAGTGCCATTGGTTTTTCTGATGGCTTCGTCACACTGCCAACTCATGTTCATCTTGGAGTCCACTAGGACTCCAAGATCCCTTTCCACTTCCATGCCACCCAGTAGGTCATTCCCTAGGCTGTAGATGTGCTGGACATTTTTCCTCCCGAGGTACAGCACTTTGCATTTCTCCTTGTTGAACTGCATCCTGTTGTTTTCTGCCCACTTGTCCAACCTGTCCAGGTCTGCCTGCAGCTGTTCCCTGCCCTCCGGCGTGTCCACTTCTCCCCATAGCTTTGTGTCATCCGCAAACTTGGACAGAGTACATTTGACTCCCTCGTCCAAGTCGCTGATGAAGACATTAAAGAGTATTGGTCCAAGGACCGAGCCCTGCGGGACCCCACTGCCCACACCCTTCCAGGTCAAAACCGACCCATCCACCACGACTCTCTGGGTGCGACCCTCCAGCCAATTTGCCACCCACCGGACTGTGTAGTCATCCAAGTCACAGCCTCTTAACTTTTCACCAGTATGGGGTGGGATACCGTATCGAAGCCCTTCCTGAAGTCTAAGAATACAACATCCACCCCTCCTCCTGTGTCCAGCTGTTTCGTAACCTGGTCATAAAAAGAGACTAGATTAGTCAGGCATGATCTGCCTGCCACGAACCTGTGCTGGTTTCCCCTTAGCATCATTTGTCCTGCCGGGCTCTCGCAAATGTGAGCCTTGATAATTTTTTCTAAGATTTTGCCAAGGCTGGAGGTGAGACTGACTGGCCTATAGTTGCCTGGGTCCTCCTTCCTCCCCTTCTTGAAAATGGGGACCACATTGGCCCTTTTCCAGTCCTCTGGGACCTGGCCCATGCGCTACAAGTGTTCAAATATTCCCGCCAGTGGCTGTGCAATGATGTCGGCCAGTGCCTTCAGTACCCTTGGATGGAGCTCATCCAGGCCTGCCGACTTAAAGGCATCCAGTTCTTCCAAGTGACTCTGCACCACCTCAGGGTCTACGCATGGCAGTCTGGCGCCTTGCTGCTGCCTCTCTACAACCCCAGTGAGAGACTTGTCATGCCCCTCGCTTAGGAACACTGAGGCAAAGAACTCGTTGAGGAGTTCAGCCTTGTCCCCTCTGTCCGTCACCAATTGTTTCTGCCCATTTAGCAGGGATCCTATTCCTCCCTGGGCCTTCCTTTTACTCCCTCTATATCTAAAAAACAATTTCTTGTTGTCCTTTACTTGGGATGCCATCCTCAACTCCATGGTAGCTTTGGCCTGTCTAACTGCCTCCCTACAAGCACGAGCAGAGGAGGTATATTCGTCTTTGGTGATCTCTCCCTGTTTCCACTTTTTATGTGCTCCCCTTTTGGCCCTTAGGCTGCCCTGGATTTCTCTGGTCAGCCAAGGAAGCCTCCTGCAGTGCGTCCTTGACTAATCACCTGAGTTCAGTGCAATCAGCTTTCCTAAAGTCTAGCACTTTCACCCTACTAGTTACCTTACCCACTCGACGTCTTATGGTGTATTCTATTATTTGGTGATCACTGTCCCCCAGATGGCTACCGATCTGTAGGTCCCCTACCATGTCATCCCCTGTTGCCAATACCAGATCCAGTAAGGCATTGCCCCTAGTGGGACCGTCTATCTCCTGTGTCAGGTGGAGGTTCTGTACATAGGTTAGAAACCTGCGTGAGAGATGGGACTTTGCTGTCTGCATCTCCCAGCAGATGTCTGGGTTGTTTAGGTTCCCCATGACTACCGCCTCCTTAGCTTTTATGGTCTCCGAGAGCTGCCTCAGGAGCCCCAAATCTATTTCTTCCCCTTGGTGTGGGGGTCTGTAGCAGACCCCACCCACCAAATCCCTTTCTCCTTGCCCCCCATGTAACCTAACCCACAATCCTTCTACTTCCTCATCCTTCGATTCCGTCTTGATGAGGGTCGATGTATATCGCTCATAGACATAGAGTGCAACCCCTCCCCCTTTTTTCCCCACCCTGTCCTTTCTGTACAATCTATAACCCTCAATATGTATCGCTCGGTTGTGGGACGAGTCCCACCAGGTTTCCATTAGTTCCCCATGCTCCTAGCATTAGTATATAGGCACTTGAGCCCTGCGACTGGTGCCTTTGCTGCCCCCCCGCGCCGAGTCCCAAGGGGCCCCTTATTTCTTACCTTCTCGTTGCTTCCCTGTGCTGTAGTGCTGGCCGCCCCATGGCTTGCAGGTTCCCAATGTTCTCCTTCTTCAGACTGGGCTGTCCTTGTGGGTGCCACATGGTTTGGTGGTCCACAGCTTCCCCCGCCCTCATCTTCCCCTCCCCCCAACAAGCCTAGTTTAAGGCCCGCCGGAGGAGATCCACCAACCTAGAAGAAAACAAACGCTTACCTTTGGGGGACAGGTGAAGCCCATCCCAACTGAGCATGTCCCTCGTCGTAATGTGCGGGTCGTTGTCCAGGAAGCTGAAGCCTGCTTCGAGACACCACCGCTGAAGCCACCAGTTGGTCTCTCTGATGCAGTTCTCATGCCGTCTTCCGCATCCGTTCACTGGTAGGATGGAAGAGAATTCCACCTGTGCACCGAACTCCCTCAGCATGCCGCCCAGAGCACTGTAGTCCACCATCAGGTGATGAGCACTCAAACTGCCAATTCTCTTGCTCAAGGGCAAACCGCTGTTCTCTAAGCACATTAAGTCCCAGTAAGCTTGGTCTCCCTTTAAGTACTGCAAATCTGGGCACCTGTGTCTAATAGCATATCAATTCACTTTTTACTTTTACCTAATTGAATCTGTACAGGTATCCAAATTAAGGGGCCAATATTTACTTTAGATACCAGTCTTTGGCTTGCTACTACCCCCACTGTGGCTTCTTTCTTTGGGGTTGGGCTGGCTGGACTCCCTAGGCCATGTGATCAGGTCAGGTAAAGGCTGGCAGCCCCGCATGTGCCTGGGAAAAAGTTGACTGTTTTGCTCTCAGGGCAGAGGATCTCTCCAGTGACACTGTTGGTGGTGCAGAAGGCTCTGCTTTTGGTCTTACCCTTTTGGTGCACTGTTTAGCCCTCAGCCCTCTCAAGACATTGGAGGGCAGTCTATTGATTTGCACTTTATTGTAACAGGCAGCTAACAGGTCTTTACATAGTTTTGCTTGTGGAGTTTTCGGCCAGCCTTTCCTGGCTTTTCTCAACAATTCGGGGGGCTCAGAGGGTTTATCTTTCACTGAGGCCACTGCCATGGCCTTGGCAGTTTTTATTGGCTTGGTAAGCCTTGACTTCTGCAAAATGGGTAGAAGCTGCACTAATTGCTGGATTGCATCTTTTACCGGGTGATTCACTGCCTCTGGCTCCAAGGCCAACAAGGCCAAGGTGCACTCTGTTGGTGCTTGTCGGCAAAACCTCCTCCACAATGGTGCTTTCACCACTTCTGTATTTGGCGTGTGAGTCCAAACCGCTGCACGAATGATTTCAGTTAGTGATAAGAGATACAACCAGCGAACAGCTACTTTTAAATTGGCCCATGCCTGAGAGACAGGGCTAAACTCTTCTTTCATATTACTATAACTGACTGCAGTGGCTTGGAGCGCAGCGGAAAACAAAGTAACATTTTCATCACTTCCTGCAAACTGATTTAACTGCAGCTCAGGGCATGGAACCATTTTTGCGGCTTCAGCTTTACTCACTGAAATTGCAAATGTCCCTTCACTATACATTTGAACTAGCCAGTTTATTACTGGCTCTCCTGGCTTGGACTTTTGCTGCTTTTGAATATTTTAATTCTCTGAACAGATAAAGGAATGCAGCTCTGTTGGGGGATTCTCTCCTTGCGGCTTTGAATGAGTTATCACCATGGGAAAAACTTGGCTGAGTTTCTCCCTCGGGGCAGGGAAGACCTGGTTAGGTTCCTCCCTCTGGGCAGGAACATACGGGGGTGTTTCAGCACCAGGCTCATCATAAATCTCCTCCTCTCCATCAATCTCCTCCCTTTGATCTTCCCACAGCTTAACTTTTGGTTTATCTCTATACAGACACTTGTGGGAGGATTGCTCTACAGCCTGCGCTAACTGCACTTTCTTCTGGAGGCCAGCGGCCATGTGCGGGATCATAATCTTTCCTTTCTTTCATTTTAATGTTTCCAAGCAGCTCTGCGGAGCTCACACAGTCCTGCACGCCATGCTGTTGGCATTTCTCACATCTTTTAACTCTTTACAGATCCGGGTGACCTCTTCCCGGAGTGGGCATTCTCTTAGGCCCCTAACCGTAGGCATGTTGCCAGCAGCCGCAACAAACACCTCTTCTCGACTTACCCCTGGCAGCAGTAGCAAACCTAGCCCAATGATCGGGTACAGTTCCTGGGTCACTCCAGGCAGGTCTCAACCTATCCTTATCCCACCCAGGATTCTCCATCCATGTCACTTCCTTTAGCAAAGCCACTAACAGGTCCCATGCAACTCTCTCCATTCTGCCCTTTCTCCTCGGACCAGAGCCTCTCAATCCTGTTCGTGATGCCAAATTAAGTCCCAGCTGCCTGTGGAGGGTTTGGGATTGAGAGTGTGTTCGGGGGTAGAAAGGTAAGAAAGATTTATTAACTTAACAAAAACACGACACAGCAAGCTTCTCTTTCCACAAAGTTTAGCGAATTCAGGCGTCACTGAACAGCACTGTCCAAAGGGGTACCGGGAAGGACCCTAGAATGCAGTCCTTGGGCTCCTCAAGGTCCACGGGCCCACTGATCCAGGCAACAGGCAACTAATCCTTTTCACAGAGCTGTATCTTCCTTTTGAATGGTTTCCAGATATTCCAGCTAATTTAAAGCTTCTCAATGGTTCTGATAACATACAACCACTCAGATTCCTTTTACTTTAACTTTCCTTAGACTGACCAGTAGCAGTACAAGCTTTGCATTCCTTTGCTAAGGTAATTTTAACTATGCCACAGTGCCTTACTACTTTAAGGCTTTGCTAAATTTACTAGGCCTTACTTTATACAAGTCCTCACTGCATCTTAAACTTGAATTAGGCTTTTAGCAGCAACATATAGCTTAATATTTAAACAAGTACAGAAAAACACTTAGTCTAATCTTCATAGAGCCTTCAGCAAGCACCTTTATCACACAGACATAATTTTAGCTGTCACAGCAGCTGTCCAGTTTTGGGACCCCACTACAAAAAAGATGTGGGCAAATTGGAAAGAGTCCAGCCTAGGGCAATGAAAAAGGTTTGGGGGCTGGGAGACATGACTTGTAAGAAGAGGCTGAGGGAATTGGGCTTATTTAATCTGGAGAAGAGAAGCCTGAAAGAAGGTTTAATAGCAGCCTTCAACTACCTGAAGGGTGTTTCCAAAACAGCATGGAGCTGGACTGTTCTCAGTGGTGGCAGATGACACAACAAGGAGCAATGGGCTCCAGTTGTAACGAGGAAAGTTTCAGTTGGATATTAGGAAAAACTTTCTCACTTGGAGGTTAATAAAACACGGGAACAGGTTACCGAGAGAGGTGGTGGATGCTCCATTCTTGGAGGTTTTCAAAACCCGGCTAGACACAGCCTTGCCTGGGATCATATGGTTGGGGATGGCCCTGCTTTGAACAGGGAGCTGAACTAGATGACTTCCTATGGTCCTTTCTAACCCCTATATTCTATGATTTTATTCTATGAATGTGGTATGCAACAATCTGTGCAATTTTACTTACCCTGTAAGATGTTGGACACCTTCCTAGGGCACCGATTGGAAACGTTCTCATGGGGATTTTGGAAGCATTGATCTACCATAATAGCTAATGGCTCTGTGGGAAAACACCCCAGCGCATTTGTCCCTTTAAGCTCATTACATCTCAAGCTACTTTTGACTGTGTCCAAGACTGGTAGCACTAAGGCAGGAGTGGTGCTGGGCAGTGATGGTCCAGGGAGTATGTTAGGAACAGAGCTCTTAGGGGAAAACATCTTTTAATGGACCAGCTGTAGACTTAGTAGAGATGTTCAACAAACTTTGAAGCTCAAAGCATCCCTCTTCAGGTCTAGGCAGAGGTGCAGGTGCAACCTAAACTGCATCCCAGCTCACACAAAGGCTCTCTGAATTTAAATAAAACTTAAGAATAACTATCCCTGCTGTGCTTTAAGGCAATTCATCCTGAAACAAGGATAGAGAAACTGGGGATATAAGAAACGTGACTTAGCCAGCAGTTTTAAATGGTTTTGCATACCATAACTGCAGATACCACCCTGCACACGTCCTGATGGAAACACACTGTGTTTCGCTTCTCAAAACCAATCATGTAAGTAGCTGAGCATTATTTCTTCAATGTTATGCTTCATTCTGAACTATTTTCATGTTACTGCCAGTCTCTGCCCTTCCTTTTCACTCCTTTCTCTCATTCACCATGATCAACACGTAGGGACTAGGACTGAGGACAAGAAGGATATTTCTGGGGCACCTGGTTCAATCCCCCGCCAACACAATTGTCCTACTAACTAATGTATCCAGCTGAATCACTAAACGTAGTCTGTGCACATTGCAAATGGAAAGCCACCCTAGTACCTCAGTCCTCTGCTTGCTAGAAGCCATCTAATTCAAAGACAAATTCATCTCCCACCCACCAGAAGGGCTCAGGGCAGTTGAGAAGAGGACTCAAACCCACAAAAACAAAAACAATAGTAGAATTCCCCAAATGAATCTGCCTCAACCACTCCCATTTCCCAGCCCCTCACCCAGATGGGAAAACCCTCCCACTACCGCAGCCACGACTCCCAACCATCCTAGCCCCTGTTCACAGCCTCATCCTTCATCCTCCCCTCTGTGCCCACCTTCTCCTCTGCCTCTGCTTCTCACCCAGAGGAGAGCCCACCCCCTATTTATCCCCAGCAATAATTGTACCCGTATGAAGCTAAAGCGCTTTTTTCCTTCATGGTCATTTTACCTGTTGGATATGTGTATACACAGTAATCCTGTGCTTGTGTCCAGGTAGAGCCTGCCAGCCATTCCTTTCATCATCTAATCAGTATCTCTGTATTTGTTCCCTGCATGTGTTGTCTCCAGTCTTTCTAGGCTCTCAGCCCTGCAGGGAAAATATCTGGTTCTGCGTTTGTGCTGTGCCAGGTACAATGAGGTCTCATAGCTGCAGAGGCCAGCTGCTCATCACTGTTCTGGGCTTTTGTTTTTTATGTAGTTTAGCCAAGAGAAGGAAGCAGAGAGGCCTGGTGGCTTCATATCAGTGGGTCACCCAAGTCCACACAACAGTACCCTGACCCGGTTTCCTACACCCAGGTCCTTCAACTGGCCACTGACTGCTTCCAAAGCATACAATCCGGTGAGCATCCCCAGCAGGATCACAAACTAATTAAAGGGGGATTGACTGGAAATCACGGCAGCTATTCTGTGTTTACACTGCTGCTCTTGAAAACAAAATTTGGTCCATTCTCTTTATTTCTTCGCACATCCAGGCTCTACCCTGAAGCTCTGAGGCAATATGCATTGTGACTCTTTCCCTGGAAACCTTATCATCTCCTACCCACTTTTATCTGTAAATAATTGATCTCTGATCATCTTCCCTCTTCCCTCTATGCAGATCTTGTTCGATCCAGTTGCCCTAGACTTTATGGTAGAAGAGGTATTTTCAAGCCACGCTGCACTGGGAATGAAGTTGCAATTTGACCGTGTATAGCCAGTGTCACCATCGCTGCCAGAGGCATCACTAGAACAGCAGCAGACTGGGCAGGGAAGCAATCCCAATATTTCGTAGATTTCATAGATTTTATAGATTTCATAGACATTAGGACTGGAAGGGACCACAGAAGATCATCTAGTCCAGCCCCCTACCCCAGGGGCAGGAAGTCAGCTAGGGTCAAAGGATCCAAGCAAGATAAGCATCCAAATGCTTCTTGAATGAGTCCAGAGTAGGTGCCTGCACCACTTCTGGAGGGGAGGCTATTCCAGGTCTTGGGGGCTTGGACAGGAAAGAACTGTTTCCTTATGTCCAGCCTAAAATGGTCTTGGAGGAGTTGATGACCGTGGGTCCTTGTTTTTCCTTGGGGCACTCTGGTGAGCAGGTGTTCCCAAGATCCTGATGCACACCCCTTATATGCTTTTAAGCAGCCACCAGTTCCCCCCCGAGCCTGTGCTTTTCCAAGCTGCAGAGTCCCATGGCTCTCAGTCTCTCATCTTAAGGCCTATTCTCTTGCTCTCTTATCATGTGCGTGGCTCTCCTCTGCACTCCCTTAAGCTTCTTGACATCCCTCTTGAATTGTGGAGCCCAGAATTGGATGCAGTACTCCAGCTGTGGCCTCACAAAAGCCGAGTGCAGTGGGAGAATGACATCCTGAGATTTACTTGAGAAGTATCTATGGATGCAAGCTAGAGTATTGTTTGCTTTGCCAGCTACGACATTGCATTGGTGGCTCATGTTCATCTCATGGTCAGTCATGACCCCCAAGTCCCTTTCAGCTGTGATGCTAGCAAGCACAGCACTGCCGAGCCTATAAGCATGCTCTGGTTTTTTTCTCCTGAGATGGAGTACCTTACTTTTATCTAAATTAAATGTCATTCGGTTTTTATCCACCCACTTACTACACTTATCCAGGTCAACCTGGCTCACTAGTCTTTTCTCAGATGATGACGCTATGCCCCAAAGTTTAGTGTCATCGGTGAACTTAGCCAGCGCACTTCTGACATTATTGTCCACATCATTGACAAAGATGTTAAAAAGAACCAGTCCAAGGACAGAGCCTTGGGGGCTGGTCATGGAGCCACTGGTCATGCAGCACCATAATGATTTGCTACCATCAACCACTACTCTCTGGGTCCGAACTCAGAGCCAATTACCCAGCCATTGGACTGCAGTGAAGTTGAGGCCACAGTTGGCCAATTATTCCACGAGGAGGTCATGGGACACCAGATCAAAAGCTTTTTTAAAGTCCAGTTATATGACATCAATCTCTTCTCACTTGTCCAGATGATATGTCACCTGGTCATAGAAGGAGATGAGATTGGTCGGGCAAGACCTACCCATGACAAACCCATGCTGGCTCTCCCTCAGGATGTTGCCTTTGGCCAGCTTATCCAGAAGGTTGTCCTTGATAATTTTCTACAGAATCCCACCAGGAATTGAGGTCAAGCTGATTGGCCTGTAATTCCCGGGATCTACTTCCCTCTCTTTCTTGAAGATGGGTACCACATTGGCCTTCTTCCAGTCTTCAGGTACTTCCCCTGAGCGCCTTGAATTTTCAAATATTTTTGCCAATGGTTGGGCTATGACACCCGCCAACTCCTTGAGTACTCTAGGGTGTCATCTGTCCAAACCAGCTGACTTGAAGATGTCCAGCCTCTTGAGGTTGTCCTTTACTACATCAACACTGATGCTGGGTATAAATATGCCCTCACTCTGGCAGTCACACATCTTGCTAGGCATGGCAGTCCCATTGGACTGACGAAAGACTGACGCGAAGTACCCATTGAGCAGACTGGCCTTTTCCTGAGTGTTGGTTATCAGCTGTCCCGTTTGGTTCAGCAGGGGTCCAATGTTACCCTTGCTTCTTTTCTGACTCCCTAAATATCTGAAAAAGGACTTTTTATTGTCCTTGATATGTGTAGCCAGTTGGAGTTCACTTGCAGCCGTGGCTTTCCTGGTTCGCTCCCTGCAGGTATGGACCAGCGCAGAGTACTCCTCCTTAGTGGTGATTCCAGTCCTCCATCCTTTATAAGCCTATCTTTTTCGGATGCAGGAGGTCCACAAGTTTCCTGCTGAGCCAGAGGGTTGCTGTGCCCTTTTGCTACCTTTCCTCTGCGATGGGATGGCCATCCCTTGTGCTTTCAGGATCGCTCCCTTAAGGAGCAACCACTCATCCTGAACTCCCCTCCCTGTTGAGTCGTGGCCCCTTAGGGCCTCTACAACAAGCCTCCTGAGCTTATCAAAGTCAGTTTTCCTAAAGTTGAGGACTTCTGCATTGCTGACTGACTCACCAGCTTTGCAATAGATAGTAAAATTGGTCAGATCATGGTCACCGTCTCCCAGCTTTCCCTCGATTCTTAGGTCGCTGACTAGATCATCCCCTCTGGCCAGTACTAGGTCCAGCAAAGCTTTACCTCTCATCAGCCCATAGACTTCTTGGGTTAGGTACAGCTCAGCCATGCATGTGAGGAAGCTCTGTGATCGATCGGATTTGACCGAGTGCGCTTCCCACTAGATGTCCAGGTAGTTAAAATCTCCCATGACAACCATGCACCGAGAGTGTGCCACCTCAGCCAGTTCCCTGAGGAATTCCTGGTCCAGCTCTTCTTTGTGGTTAGGAGGAGTGTAGTAGATGTAGTAATATAGGAGTCTATATTAGTAGTCTAGTAGTATAGACTACTACAGCTCTTGTTTCTGGTTAGGAGGTCTGTAGTAGATATAATAATATCGTAGTCTATATTACTTTAGTCTCCATGAAGAGCTGCTTTCACTGATGACTTATTTTCCCTTCTCTAAGTAAATCCATCTATAAAGTATTTAGCATTTCACTCAGGTTGAAGGTGGAATTGGAGGGGAAGAGGGACCTTGATGGGTATCAAGGATCCAACTCCTCAGAGAGGGGATGCCCTGGGGAAGGAGACATGCCTGGGACTGTCCTAGGTCCTTGCTATCACTGGTGGATGGGACGACACCCAGGGACAGAAGCAGAAGTCCCAGGATCCCCTGGAGCTGTTCTGAAGTGTGACATGGACCACATTTCCTCCCCACACCTTTTCCTATTCTTTCACAATGGGAATTGCTTTTCCCTGTCATCCTCAGGGAGGGGAAAAGAGAAGTCACAGAGTGAATAACCCCCACTGCAGAGAAAGGATTCCCAGGTGGGGAGGGTGGGGAGAGGAAGCCAAGGATGGAAAGGGCAGAGGGGAGATAGGGGGAGAGTTCGGTGCAAAAGAAGACAGAGGATCTGTTCACCGGGATCAGCCAGATGAGGGAGGTGAAGAATGTATTGAGTCCTGGTGGGTCCCTGGCTGGCAGCCCCACCATACCCAAACGTGTGTTTGGGACAAATCTTAGACCCACACTCCCACCTCGTGCTTGTGTCCTTTACCAACATGTGCCATATAGCCCTGAGAAGACCGGGGAACAACTCATACTGGTTGGTTCTTTGTATTGGGAAAGCACATATTGTTAGAAATGAGATTAACCATGACATAGTGCTCCCAAGAGGTGAGGACAGCAGGGTTTAAAGCTGGGAGAGATGGGGGTGGAACTTGGAGTGACATTGGGGGTGTCTACACTGCATGTGCTACGCTTGAACATGAGGCCTGAGCATGCCCTGACCGCCCACACTTGCTGGCACAGCCCAAACCCAGGAATAGGCTGGTGAAGATGTTGCTCTTTGGCTTTTCTCAAGTTCTCCACCTCTTGCCTGTGCTCAAGTGAGCACCAGGGAAGACTCTTAGACTCCAGTGAACTTCTGGGTGCAGAGAGTGCCAGTGGGCACAAATGGGCATGGCATGCCCAGGGGTGTTGTAATGGACTGGGACACTGGTGATTGGGGCAGGTCACCTGCACTAGGAGGTCACAAGCCAGCATTTCAGAGGCCGTCACAATCCAGGGGTAACTGCCTGGTTTGCTTTATGTTGTCTTAGTTGTAAAACCCCCTGCATCCCACAGAGCACTTTTCATTAGCAAATCTTCGCACTCATTTCCAAGGAAGCCAGGATGGTCCCCAGTGTTTTACAGAGGGGGGGAAACAGCTGTGTGCAGATTGGCTCAAAGATCCCATTTCATCAGTCCAAACCCCATGCTTTCTCTAAACCACGCACTCTTGAGTGCCATACCTCCTATCCATAACAATTAATCCTTCCAGGACTTTTCCCTCCTGAGCACTGTTTGCGAGTTGAAGGGAAGGAGCAGGACGATGGGATGGTGAGGAAAGGAGGTGGTCGTGGAGAAGAGCCAGAGGAACAAGGGCACATCTGTATCATGTCCACAGTGCTCTTCCCAAGCACAGCCCAGCCAGCCCACTGATGCACTATATCTATCAAACCCAGAAAGGGGCTTTCTCTGAAGCACCAGGGCCCACCGCTCCTAAGTGCACCAGGGCAGCAGTGTGGAGACCCCATCACCTTGGGAGCAGCATTTCCAGACCCTCTGCAGAAGAAATGGTGGGCCCTTCGAGTCTCTTGCTGCGCCCACCTGGCAAAACAGTGAGGAGTCCTTTGTTTGTCCAGGGTGGGAAAGGGGTTTGCAGGGAGGTCAGGGGAGGGATGGAGCCCATGGTTCCTGGGAACGCAGCTGGAGGGGTGAGGGTCACCTCTGGTTACCCCGTATGAACAAGGTTTCCCTTGGCTGTCCACATCTCAAGCATTCACCCCAGGCAAGACAGAAATAAAGCCACATACAGTCAGTGGTATCACTGCCAGGTTAAATTTTAATATAATGAAGAGGAGGTGAGAGCTGGTTGATGTGGCTCTATCCAAGGCAGGCATTGCACTGAAGGCTCTGTCTGGATGTCTCCTCTGTCCCTCATCCAGACTTTTATCTGGGTAAACAGCAAAAATAGCTGCCGTAACACTTGCCAGCTACCACTTCACTGCTAAGGCAAACTGTACGGCAAGAACCGCCTGAAAAGCCGCATATCATGGGGCTGTTTTCTCCACCGGCACCTGCGCAAAAAAAACATTTCACTGTGACTTCATCTTCCCATATTCCAAGTACGGGAATTTCAGCACGAGAGGGAGGGTGATAGGAGGACAGGCAATGACCACAGATATGCCAGGTGCAGACTGGCCACCTGTTTGCTAGTGAAACCATGACATCTATATAATGCTATAAAACCAAAGCACATGACTGGCAGCACTTCAGCAGACATGGGCACAGCGTTCTGGAAGGGACACAAAAACCAAATGCATCCCTTGGTTAAAATCCCAGCTGCCAGGGCTGCCTCCACCCCTTGAGACCGCCTCTCACGCCTGCTCTCCCCGTCCACACCGATGTCCCTTCCTCATGCAAGCACCCGTGCCATGGACACCCCCAGCCCTTGCATCCTACCTTCAGCTTCCACATCGCCTTCTGCTTCCCCAGCATCATCCTCCACCTCATCCCAGGTATCTGCTTCCACCTGGGGATCGTTCTCACCCACCGGATTGGGCATGGCCTGGACATGGAGAACAAGGAGGACCAGGGCAAAGAGAAGGCAGGGCGTCTTCATGGCTGCAGCTTGCCTGGGATCCAGGAGACACCAGAAGAGACGAGGCTCTGAGACACTGTGAGATGGGAGCTCCTCTGAGGATGGAGGGAAGAGGGTCCTTGCTTTATACGTCTTTCCTAGCAGGAAGGCAGAGGCATTTACAGCAGCGGGGGATTTCTGAGAGAACAGGGCGGTGCTCCAATCTTCCCGGCAGGCTGCTCTGATCTGTCTGCATGGCCTGCCGCCATGTGTCCCTTGTGTTTGGTGAAGGCTTGCTGGAGATAAGCCCTCCCTGCTGCCCAGCTGTACATGCATCAGCTCACAATAGTGCCAGTGTCATCTCAGAGGGATCCATTGGCTCTGCCTTCCAAGAAATTGTATTATTGAGTTTGCTTACTTCCTTTAAGCAAAGATGAAATAATAGCCGTCCTCCTTTCTCCTAGTTGGGTGCAGCAGGCATCTGTTGCAGAAGGGCAGTTCATTGATTCCCTCTTCTAATCAGGGTTTGCAAGCGTGTGCTGCAATTAAGCGTTGCTCCAGGATCAGGACTGCTAGGTGCTACTGCAGTGTAGTCCCTGTAGGAATTTAGAGGCCTGTTCTTTGCTGGATTTATTCTTCAGTGTTGCTGCTGAACCTAGTGGAAATCAGGCCTCTCTTTCTCTTTGGGGCTGCATAGCGGGGTTCATTCAGGCTTTGCTCTGTAAATCTCTGTTTCCTTGAGAAATGTCCTTGTGCTGGAAAAGTTGACAGGGCCGAACAAGTCTGTCCTCTCTCCTCTCTCCCAGTGAGGATAGACAGCTGCATTTCAGCCATATCCAGGGTTTGCACTGCCCTGTCACACAGCTTTGCCTGTGCACCAGCAATCACTGATTTCAAGTGATACCATCCTCTTCCTAACAGGACAGTCTGCATTTGCTAACTGGTCTCCGAATGGACGCACAGTCACGGCAGGTGCATCCACTTCTGCAGTCTTCTGCTGCGGCTTGTCTGTGCTGCAGCAAACACTGAAGTGCCTCCCCTCTGCAGCTGGCATCAAACCTAATGACAGGGAACCTGGTTTCTCTGTTTAAAAAACTGAAATTCTGTGATAAAAAATTAAGTTCTCAGATTAAAAACTGCAAAAATCCATTTTTTTCCACAATTACAATGAAATACCAATATATATATATATAGAGAGAGAGAGAGAGAGACAGAGAGAGAGAGGGGCACTGGTAGACTTCCAAATTGCTTTATATATATATAGGTATCAGCTGACTACAATGTTTTATTGACATCTTTACAATTATTTGGAAGTCTTTCAGTGCCTATATATATATATATATATATATATATATATATATATATATATATATATATATATATATATATATATACACACACATATATGTGTATATATGTATATATATATATATATATACACATATATGTGTGTGTATATATGTATATATATATATATATATATATACACATATATGTGTGTGTATATATATATATACACACACACACACACGTGTCTGTGTGTGTGTGTGTGTGTCTATATACATATAAGGGGCACCACCTCTTTTAAGGGGTTCCATGGTGTAATGGTTAGCACGCTGGACTCTGAATCCATTGATCTGAGTTCAAGTCTCGGTGGAACCTAAAAATTTTTATATGTAACTTGGAGATCTTCAATAGGAGACTTGATTACACACCTGGCTGGGGTTGTCTGACCTTGGTCCTCTTTCCTGCCAGGAGCAGGGGGTCATTCATGATGGTCCTTCCTGGTCCTTTCTGACTGGACAATCTGTAAATCAGCTGAACACAAAGTCTTATTAACATATTTACAATCCTAAAGCAATTTGGAAGTCTACCAGTGCCTCAATCACTATATTAACATCAATTCTACATACCTATCAGTTTCGGCCTTTTTTTTTTCAGTTTTCAGTCATGGAAAATTAAAGCTCCCCCTACCCCCTTCACTCACCAGGATGTTGGTCCAGCTGTGGCTGTCCCCCACCACTGCTTTGTGATGCCGAGCAGCCCTGATGTGCTGGTACCCTGCCCATGCCATTGCTCCTCACTCCCAGCCCACAGACCCCGGCCCTTCTAGTGTCCCTCACTCCCCACCCACAGTCCCCCACCCCTCTTGGTGCCCCTCAGTCCCTACACAAAACCCCCTGCCGTGCCTAAGCCCTGATAGAGGGGGCACCCAGCTGCCAGGGCTACAGGCCCAGGGATCTGGGTCCACAGCCCCCAGACTCCTCCAGCAGCACCTGAGCCCTGGCTACTGCCAGCAGGAGACAGCAGCTGCTGCAGCCGGAGCAGAGAGCGGGCTCTGGCTCACCCTCACCCATGGGTGGCACAGCCAGAGTGGAGCCCATAGGGTAGAGCTGGAGATGGGCCCACAGCAGGCTCTGGGCTCCCTGCCCTGCCCTGCTGCCCTGGTCCCAGCAGCCACGATGGCCCAGTGGGTGGGACCTGGCATGGCAGGACAGAGTGGGGAGGCATGTGCCAGTGATGAGAGCCGTGCACCACTATGCACATGGCACCCCATGCCTGACCACCCTCCTCCTGCTTCCCCACCACCTTGCAGGCTGTAACTCTGCTAGCCTGCAAGGGAAAACCCACCATGTTCTGAATTTTTCTCCTTTCATAGATTTCATAGATATTAGGGCTGGAAGGGACCTCAGAAGATCACCGAGTCCAGCCCCCTACCCCAGGGGAAGGAAGTCAGCTGAGGTCATAGGATCCCAGCAAGATAAACATCCAAATGTCTCTTGAAGGCATTCAATGTGGGTGCTTGAACCACCTCCGGTGGCAGGCTATTCCAGACCTTGGGGGCTCAGACAGTAAAGAAATTCTTCCTTATGAACAGCCTGAAACGGTCTTGCAGGAGTTTATAACTGTTCGACCTTGTCATCCCTTGGGGCACTCTGGTGAACAAATGTTCCCCCAGATACTGGTGGTCACCCCTGATAAACTTATAGGTGGCCACCAGATTGCTCCTGAGCCTACGCTTTTCCAGGCTAAAGAGCCCCATGGCTCTCAGCCTCTCATCATAAGGTCTGTTTTCCTGAACTCTGATCATGCACGTGGCTCTCCTCTGGACTCTCTCAAGCTTCTCCACATCCTTTTTGAATTGTGGAGCCCAAAACTGGATACAGTACTCCAGCTGCGGCTTCACCAAGGCCAAGTACAAGGGGAGAATGATGTCCTGGGATTTGCTTGAGAAGCATCTATGGATGCAAGCCAGCGTTTTGGTCGCTTTACTAGCTGCAGCATCACACTGCAGGCTCATGTTCATCTTGTGGTCAATCATGACCCCCAAGTCCCTTTCGTCCGTAATGCTAACCAGCATAGCACTGCCGAGCCTATAAGGATGCTGCAGGTTTTTCCTCCCAAGATGGAGAACCTTGCATTTGTTGGTGTTAAACACCATCAGGTTCTCATCCACCCATTTGCTGAGCCTGTCAAGGTCAGTCTGGATCATCCTCCCGTCCTCAGGTGTGGATGCTTTGCCCCAGAGTTTGGTGTCATCAGCAAACTTGGCCAGTCCACTTCTGACACCAATGTCCACATTATTAATGAAGATGTTGAACAATATAGGTCCAAGGACAGAGCCTTGAGGGACCCCACTGGTCACAGGGCACCACAAGGATTGGCTTCCATCAACCACCACCCTCTGGGTCCAACCATGGAGCCAATTCCCCAGCCAGTAGATCACGGTGGACCCAAGGCCGCAGTTGGCCAGTTTTGCCAAGAGGTGATCATGGGATACCAGATCGAAGGCTTTTTTGAAGTCAAGATATATGACATCAATCTCCTCTCCCTTGTCCAGGTGATAGGTCACCTGGTCGTAGAAAGAATTAAGTTTGGTCAAGCAAGACCTACCTGCAACAAATCCATGCTGGCTATCTCTCAGGATGTTGCCATCAGCCAGTCTGTTAAGAAAGGCCTCTTTAATAATCTTTTCTTAGACCTTCCCCGGGATAGAGGTCAGGATGATGGGCCTGTAGTTAGACAGATCCACTTTCCTCCCTTTCTTGAAGATAGGCACCACTTTGGGCTTCTTCCAGTCTTCAGGCACTTCACCAGAGCACCAGGAGCTCTTGAAGATCCATGCCAGGGGCTGGGCTATGATGTTTCCCAGCTTCTTGAGTACTCTGGGGTGTAGATTGTCAGGGCCGGCTGACTTGAAGGTATCCAACCTCTCAAGGTGTTCCTTCACGAGGTCAACATTGATGGAGGGCAGGGAATCTCCCTCACCCAGACCTCCCTGTCCTGTAATGGGCAGAGCTATCCTTCTTTAAAGGAGAACATCTACTTTTTCCCCTTAAAAAAAAAAAGAAAATCTGTGGTTTTCTCCTTAAAATTAGATCATCCACTTTTTACTGCATTTTCCCATGGCAAATGGAAAACCAGGATCCCTGCTAATGACCCTGGCTGTGGGCAGCTGCAGCTTCCAGGTGCTGGACCTGCATGCACTTTTCAGCAGCTGTCTTCTGATTGCACACGTGGATTTCAAAGAAAAGCAGCCAGTGCTAAGATGCTTTCAATTAAATCATGAGAGTTGGTGAATCTATATTTGATGCTTTACTCCTCTGGATATTGCCTGTCTCTCTTAAGGCCATGAGCTGCTCAGAGCAGGGCTCACAGCTAAGCAAAGCCATGCAGAGAGAAGATCTGGAGCAGAAGATCTGCTGGAGAGCTCTAGCAGGGTGGAGCGGCAGCTATATTCTCTAAGGAAGGAAAAGTGGACATTGTTCTTACCAGTATTCAAAACCCAGGAGAGGGAGAGCAATGAGCTACTGTGGTATGAAAGATAGCCACAGAGATACCTTCATACTGAGCAGTGCCCACAGCTGGTGTTACACGGCAGGGCCAGCTCCCAGTGACATCCTGGTCATAGCAATATGCCAGTCACCCCAGAACAGTAAAGGTATGACCAAAAGTGCCTGTACTACATGAAATGCTACAGGCTTAGCAAGGACCTCGTAGGCATTAGAGATCCCTGTTGCAGCTGTGCAAATTGCAGAGAGGCTCTGTGGTTAAGGGAACATGAGTGATGTGCCTTTGTCTGCCCTGCCCCACACTCCATGTGATGCTGAGTACAATACTTTGGTCCCTAACTGTGCATACTGTGGGATTTCAGTGCCATGTGGATGCCTAAGTGCACAACTGAGGTCCTGCAGTGATGATGTGTATCAGTGGCCAAAAATAAGGCTAGTCATACAGAGAAAAAAAAAACATTAATCCATTAGCACATTCACCACCTAGAAAAAGAATATAGGGACAGCCTGGGTAAAACTCTTGGAAAATGACTCTTGCTGCTTATGGGGGACTTGGCCAGTTACTGAAGTGTGGCTGAAAGTCCTGGGTTAGAGTTGAAACAGGTTAGGCCTGTTGAATGTCCCTGGGTTAAGGTCAGAGGGGAGAGCAACAAGGCTGATGTCATGGTGGGGATCTGCTATAGACCACTAGACCAGAAGGAAGGGGTGGATGAGACTTTCTTCAAACAGCTAGTGGAAGTCTCCTTGTCCTGGATTCCCCGTATTATGTAGGGATCTGTGTTTTCTATTCACTGCAGAAAACCACGGGAAATGGCAGGTTTCCTGGGGCTGGGGTTGAGTGGGATGCAGGGGGCCCCACGTGCATATATGTCCCTGCCCACATGCACAAGGCCAGCAACAAAGCCCCAAGCAGGGGTGGAGGGCAGCTACCCCAGCTGCCTGCAGGTGAGTATGGGGGGCAGACTGAGGCTCCCATAGTGAGGGTTGGTGGCTGGGGCTGGGGGTGCTGCCCAGCCAAGGCAGTGCATGGGGCCCAGGGCAGGAATATTCAGCCACAGGGCCCGAAAAAGGAGCAGAATGGAGCCACAGACAGCTTCTCCAGGGAAAGAGGGGAGGTTGCTCCCTGCTGTTGCGTGCACTTCCCAAGAGGGGAAATGGCGGGGCACATGCTCCCCCCAGATCTGTTGGCAGAACAGGGGAGGGTGCGACCTCAAGGCTCTTCAGCTGACTGCCATGCTCCTGGGATCCCCACACCAGCAGCGTGGGCCATAGCAAGGTGCCCCTTGCCCACCTGCCAGCAGCTATGGCAGCAGTGAAGAATTGTACCCCGTACTGCGGCCGGATGGGCAGGGAGAGCCTCATCATGGCAGTGTGGCTGGTGTGGGGCTGCCAGGCATAGGGCAAAAGGGCAGGAAGCTCCAAGCCTGCAGCGGGCAACCCACATCCTCCCCCATCAACCATGGGCTTCACTCAGCTCTGCTCTAGCCGTGCCGCGGGGCAGGAGGGGAAAGGGAGATGGGCATATGTCCCACTTTCCAATTTGGAAAACGTGGTCACCCCTAGCAGGTCCTCAAGGAATGCATTTCTAAACACTTGGAGGAGAAGAAGGTGATTAGGAACAGTCAGTCTGAATTCACCAGGGGCAACTCATGCCTGACCAATGTGATTGCTTTTTATGATGAGATGACTGGCTCTGTGGATGCAGGGAAAGCAATTGACATAATAAACCTTGACTTTAGCTAGGGTTTTCATAAGGTCTCCCACAACAGTCTCACAGGCAAGCTACAAAAGTATAAGTTGGATGAATGGACTCTAAGGAGGATAGAAAACTGTCTTGATCATTGGACTTAGAGATAGTAGTCAATGGCCTGATGTCTAGTTGGCAGCCGGTATCAAGTAGAGTGCCCCACGGGTCAGTCCTCCCTGGGGCTGATTTTCATAGTTTCATAGTTGGTAGGGTTGGAAGGGACCTGAGGAGATCATCTAGTCCAAACCCCTGCCATGGCAGGAAAGAGTACTGGGGTCAAACGACCCTGGACAGATGTTCATCCAGCCCTTTTTTAAAGACCCCCAGGGTAGGAGCCGGCACCACTTCTTTTGGAAGTTGGTTTCAGATCCTAGGCACCCTGACAGTGAAATAGCACCTCCTAATGTCTAGCCTGAATCTACCCTCCAATAGCTTGTGTCCTTTGTTTCTGGTAACTCCCAGGAGTGCTCAGGGGAACAGGGACTCTCCCACTGCCTGCTGGTCCCCCTTGACTAGTTTGTAGACTGCCACTAGATCCCCCCTCAGCCTTCTCTTTTGGAGGCTGAACAGATTCAGGTCCCTCATCCTCTCCTTGTAGGGCCTGCCCTGCTGACCCCTGATCATGCGGGTGGCCCTCCTCTGGACCCTCTCCATATTGGCCACATCTCTCCTGAAGTGCGGCAGCCAGAACTGGATGCAGTACTTCAACTGTGGCCTGAGCACTGTTTCATAGAGGGGGAGGATCACCTCCTTGGACCTGCTTGTGATGCATCTGTGGATGCATGACAAGGTGTGGTTGGCCTTCCTGGCCGCATCCCCACACTGCCAGCCCATGTTCATTGTGGCATCAGCGATGACTCCAATTTCCTTTTCTGTCTTGACACTGGCGAGAAGGGAGTTCCCCAGCCTGTAGGTGTGCCGCTGGTTCTTTCTCCTCTATTTTGTTCAATATCCTCATCAATGACCTGGAAGATGGTATAGACTGTATCCTCAGCAAGGATTCAGAGACACCTAGACAAATTGGAGGATTGGGTCAAAAGGAATATCATGAGGTTCAGTAAGGACAAGTACAAAGTCCCGCACCTAGGACAGAACAATCCCATGCTCTGGGATTTAGCTTAGGCTGCATGTGCACCTTTCCCAAGACCTGAAAAGGGATGCATTGTGCTTCAAACTTTGTTTAACATCTCTGCCAAGTCTACAGCTGGTTCAAAAAAAATATTTTTTTCCCCCAAGATCTCTGCTTCTCACATACTCCCTGGACCATCACTACCCAGCATCACTCCTGCCCTAGTGCTACCAGTCTTGTAGACAGTCAAAAATAGGCTGAAATGTGATAAGCTTAGGGAGAAGTTCACTAGTTTCCCCCCGACCCCATGAACTCATTAGATTTGGTAGATCCATGTTTTGAACTTCCCATGCGAACATTTCTAGTAGGAACCCTAGCAGAGTGCAGGCTGGGGGCTGATTGGCTGGGCAGCAGCTCTTCAGAAAAGGACCTGGGGTGACAGTGAATAATAAGCTGAATATAAGCCAATCGTGTGCCCTTGTTACCAAGAAGGCTAACACCATACTGGGCTGCATTGGTAGGAGCATTGCCAGCAGATCAAGAGAAGCCATTATTCCCCTCTATTCAGCACTGATAAGGCCACATCTGGAGTATCATGTTTTGGGCCCCCCACTACAAAAAAGATGTGGGCAAATTGGAAAGTCCAGCCTAGGGCAATGAAAATGGCTTGGGGGTTGGGGGACATCACTTCTAAGACAAGGCTGAGGGAAGAGGGTTTATTTAGTCTAGGGAAGAGAAAACTGAGAGGGGATTTAATAGCAGCCTTCAACTACTGAAGGGTGTTTCTGAAGAAGATTGAGCTAGACTGGTCTCAGTGGTGACAGATGACAGAACAAGGAGCAATGGTCTCAAGTTGCAGCAAGGGAGGTTTAGGTTAGATATTAGGAAAAATATTCTCACTAGGAAGGTGGTGAAGCACTGGAACAGGTTATCCAGAGAGGTGGTGGCAGCTCCATCCTTGGAGGTTTTGAAAATCCAGCTAGACAAAGCCTTGGCTGAAATGATCTCATTGGGTATGGTCCTGTTTTGAGCAGGGGGTTGGAGTAGATGTCCTGCTATGGTCCTTTGTAACCCCTATAGTCTATGATTGTATCATTCTATGAATGTGGTATGCAACAATCTGTACAATTTTTCTTTCTGTGTAATATGTTGGACACCTGCCTAGGGTTCCTACTAGAAATGTTTTCATGGGAAGTTCATAACATGGATCTACCAAAGCTAATGAGTTCATGGTGGGAAAAAAAACAACCTAGTGAACTTGCTCCTAAGCTCATCACATCTCATGCTATTTTTGACTGTCTACAAGACTGGTAGCACTAGGGCAGGAGTGGTGCTGGGCAGTGATGGTCCAGGGAATATGTGAGATGTGGAGTGCTTGGGGGGAAAAAATCTTTTATTGGACCAGCTGTAGACTTGGCAGAGATGTTAAACAAAGTTTGATGCACAAAGCATCCCTTTTCAGGTCTGGGGACAGGTGCAGGTGCAGCCTAAGCTAAATCCCAGTTAAAAAAAAAAGCTCTCTGAATTTAAATAAAACATAACAATAACTATCCCCGCAGTCTTTCAGGAAAGTTCATCTTTAAATGAGGTCAGAAAAACTTAGGAAATAGGAAATGTGACTTAGCCAGCAATGTGAAATGGTTTTGCATACCATAACTGCAGATCCCACCGTGCAGACATCCTCAAGAAAATGCACCCCTCCCTCTCCTCCAGGTCACCCTGTTTGGAATCAGCAGGGATTAAGGGTAATCAAGAGAAAAAGCTGGTGAGCTGATGATGCATCACCTGGGAGAGAAGGCCTCAGGATATAGGACCATGATCGTCTGTCATAATGGCAGGCAATTAAGTCCATCCGGCTAAGATCTCAGGACAGAAGTCTTTAACTTCTATCCCTAGCCTGCAAACTGGACACAGGCCATGTCACCCAAGGATGCATTGGGTGACTTTTCAAAAAGCTTGTTTTACTGCAAAAGACTTCCATTCCCCATAGAAGCCTTGATATCCCCTCTTGGGGGGACAAGTTGAGACCATTCAGAATATGAATCTGGGAAAAACCTGGCTTCTCTGCTGAGAGCTACAGCCTCTTGTCTGACCAGAGACTTTATCTGTTTCCTGAGTCACTCTGGGAAAGCATCCTTGTCCCAGTGCTGAATTCACCCTGATATCGGTTCTTTCTAAGCCAGGGACACGTCCCATAGCACCTTGCAACTATCAGCCAGTTTCACTTAAGAATCACGATGTCAAAATACTGGTGATGAGACTGGAGAAGGTTTGAGACTAGATGAGACGGAAGAACCAATGCAAATGTATTGCTATTACAGCAGTGAAGCAGGATGACCCACAACCACATGTCGATCTAGCTTTGGGTGCAGAAAACAAGGCCAGGGCAGAGCTGCCATTTTGGCAGAGTTTTGCGATGTTTTCTCCTTCCAAAAGGAAGCTGATTCTTATCTCTTTCCCTAATTAGGAGGACAGCAGCAGGCTGCTGAGATACTGCACAGGCCCCTTGAATAGCACATCATCAAACAGATGACAAGCAAGAGGGATTATCATCAGCCTGTCCAAGGTAAACAGAAAGGACGGTGTCACTGCGGGAAGAGCCAAGAACAAAGTAACAACAAAGGAGATTCACTGTGATTCCTCCGTAAGATCTTGTTCACCTCCCCACACCCTCATACTGACGTGTTGTCCTACCCTCTGCTATATAAATCCCACGATTCCCCATCATGCTTTCTATTTGGAGTGCTATCATCAAGTGTCCACATCTTCGGTCTGTGGTGGCACTGAAGTCCTCACTGAGCATCGCCATGAGGGTCCTTCTCCTTCTCTTTGCTCTTCTCTTCTTGGTTTTCCAGGTGCAGGCTCAGCACAAAGCCCAGGAAGAAGCCCAGGACCCAGCACTTCAGGATGAGGCAGAAGCAGTGATGGCAGCCCCAGGTAGGACACCAACCGATGTAGGAGAGTAACGGGGCTGTCTGGGTAGGTGTGAAGGCACCACACCAGGCATGTCCAGGTTGCAGGACCCTGGGCATAACTATTATTCATGAGTGCTTAATATGTCCACTTCCACTTTTCAAACCAGGCCCCTCACAAAGACTCTCTCTCCTAACCACCTCAATCACGGGTTCTCCCCCATCTCTGGTAGGGGCTAATTCATAGCCAGAGCAACACTAGGGATACAGCACCTCTCCAGCCCCCAGAGCACACTCTTTGGGAGCCATTAGTAACAACAATCTGGTCCAGTAGGAAGGAACTGGACTGTAACTCGGATTGTAACTCCATCTGCATTAGGTACTTAAATGCCTCCTTATCAGAGCACCTCTCCAGCCTTAATTAGAATATCCTCACAAGTCAGAGAATTACAGAAAATGAGGGTGGAAGGAACCTCAAGAGGTCACATCTAGTCCAACCCCCTGCTCAAAGTAGGGCCAGCCCCAACTACATCATCCCAGACAAGACTTTGTCCAGCCAGGTCTTAAAAACCTCCACGGATGGATTTCCCACAAGCTGTCTGGGAAGCCTGTTCCAGTGTTTTGCTACCCTCTTCATGAGAGTTTTTTCTAATATCTAACCTATACTTCCCTTGCTGCAACTTGAGCCCGTTGCTCCTTGTCGTGTCATCTGCCACCACTGAGAACAGTCCAGCTCCATCCTCTTTGCTACCACCCTGCAGTTAGTTGAAGGCTGCTATTAAATCTCCCTTATTCTTCTCTTCTCCAGACTAAAGAAGCCTAGTTCCTTCAGCCTGTCCTCATAAGTCACATCCCCCAGCTCCTGAACCATTTTTGTTGCCCTCTACTGCACGCTCTCCAGTTTGTCCACATCCTTTCAGTAGTGGTGCCCAAAACTAGACACAGGACTCCAGATGTGGCCTCACCAGCGCAGAATAGAGGGGAAGAATCACTTCCCTTGATCCTACCAGTGCAGCCCAGAGTGCCATTGGCTTTCTTTGCAACAAGGGCACGCTATTGGCTCATATTCAGCTCACTGTCCACTGTAACCCTGGGGTCTTTTTCTCCCCTCTGAAGGTACAAAAAAGCTATGGAGACCAATTAATGATCTTGTGAGGTCTCTTCCAGCCTCTAACTGCCATGAATCTCTGAACTCATGAGAGTGCTTCCTGCTAAAAGAGAAGGCAGACCAAATCCGGATCTCCTGAGTCTCAAACTGCATCCCTAGCCATTGACCCATCCCTCCTTCACTATCATGTGTGCCACTGAGCAGCTGTGTGACCTTGGGCGAGTCATATAACCATTCTTCCTCTCCCACTGTCTCTCTCTTCTAGGCAATTTAAGTTTATGAGGGCAGGGACTGGGTTCACCCATTTCAGCAGAGATAGTGCAATTTGACTGTAATACAAGTAATGAAGGGGTCTCAGACAGAAGGCCCAGGGGCAGTATATTGCTCATGGTGTGTGAGGATGTGGCCAGCAGTATTTGGGGCCTGGCATGCAATCTGGGGCTCTGGGGCCCCAGCAGATATGGCCCTCAACAGCAGGGAGTGACCATGAGCTTTGGTACAGCCCTCAGTTAGACACAGTCCTCAGTCACCCTGCAGCCACTTGCCCCACTGACACTGCAGTAGCCACAGTGGCCACAGACACCAGTGCTGCAGCTGCCACCCTTTGACCCAGGTAGGATCTGGCTTGCAAGGAGGCCCCATGGTCCATATCCAGCCTGGGTTCAATACCCCTGAAGTGATGACCAAGGATGAGGTGAATATCAGCTGACAGTGGCCCCAAGCAGTAGCAGTACATTCGCCTGTCCATGGAGTAGGCAGTTCCCATTGTTGGGACTCATCAGTGCACCCAGTCCTGCCTTTAACTGCCTTTGCGAATTAAAGCGTCCTTACGACCTCCTTTCCCCCATGCAGAAAACACCCCGATTTCGAGAAGCAACTGTAAGCGCAGTGGTGCCACATGCCGGGTCGGATTTTGCTTTGGAGGTGAAATCAAGTTGGGATCCTGTGCTTTCCTCCGCCCTTGCTGCAAGGAGTTGCCAGGGCTCTGAAGGATGGGCCGGCATCTGAAGGAAGACCTCATGGATGATATGAGAGAGCCAGAGAGAGGGATTGCTGCATTCATTCTGCTTTTCTAAGTCATGTTCTGATTCCCAAATCATGTTGCCTAAATTAAATGATGCTTGCACAAGACAGGGCCTGTGTCTTTAATGCTTTCAATGCAACCATCATATCTCGGGGGTGCCCCTTTGCTGTTCTGGCTGGCTAATGAACGACATGGGCACAGGGGAGATCTCATGAGCACAGTGGCTGGAGCACTGCTGACTGCAAAGACATTTGTCAATGATCTGGGGACATGGGAGGAGGAACAGGAAGAGGATCCCCAGGACCCCCAAACCTTCCCCAAACTGAACAGTTCAGGACCTGGCCCATGAATGGACACTGCCACACAATGGCTGATCAAGAAAATGACCTGCAAGCTTGGTTTCTATCCCATGAAAAATCAAAGGGCAGATGGGGGAGGAAGAGCGAGGGATGCTTTTTGGTAGCAGCCCCAGCCCGAGCCTGGAAAGGGGAGAGGGGACCAGCTGCAGCTCCTTTCCTCTCACCAACTTGAAGACCTGCAGGTGGAGGAGAGGGGAGGTTCAGAGGGCAAATGAGGCAGGGGCTGGAACAGAAATAATAGGGTTTCATTTGCCCTTAGTCTGACATCCTTAGAGGGACAAACTTCTTGTTCCCTATGATGCCTAAGAAGGGACAAACCTTCATTGCTGCAAGTCATGCTGTGCCCAGCATGGAGCACTCTGCTTGGAGGTGCGTGCACTTTAATGCTCATTACAAGATAAACCTGGTTGACCATAGTATCAGACTTAACTGATGCGGGTCAAATCAGTTTATGAAACTTGTGTCCCAGACCCCTTCCTGGTTCAAGTTAAATCAGAGTCCCCCAGCATCCCAGCATGCTTTGCAGCCCTGGGCTGGGATGTTCTGTCTGCTCCAGCAGACAAGGTTTGTAGGGCTAAGGGTTGGGGGCAGGGCTTAAATCCCCCTTCCCCCAGTTAAACCCCTCTTCCCCCGAGTACAGAGCTGCCCTGCCCTGCTAAATTAACTGACAATTGCTGCTGGCTCTGACTGGACTACAAATCCCAGAGGTACCTGGAAGCAGGAAGAGGAAGTGATGGGTACCCTTGCAGAGTCCTGTTGCTGTGATTCTGGGCTGGAAATCCCAGAGACCTCCGGGGCAGCAGGAGGAATAATCAAACACACAGCCAATACTAGCTATGTGCTAGATAGCCATGCTTTAGCACCCCTCAGCTTCTGGCCTGAGCTACTGCAAGCATGCAACTGCATTACCTGAATCACAAGGAAATATGTGTCCTGTTGTTTCTCAGTTAATCTCTGCAGCGTAGACTAACCGGCAAAGACTGAATTGATCATTCAGCCACAGGCTTTTTGACTGTCTGTACTTAGCCAATATGAGGATATCCACATTTTAATGCATTTTTCCATGGCAAATGGAAAACAGGGATCCCTGCTAATGACCCTGTCAGGGGGAAGCTGCAGCTTCCAGCTGCTGGACCTGCTCAAACCTTTCAGCAGTTGTCTCCTGATTGCACAGGTGGAGTTCAAAGAAAAGCAGCTGGTGCTGAGATGTTCTTAATGAAATCTTGGGAATTGGTGAGTACATGTTTGATGCTTAATTTCTCTGGATGTTCCCTCTCTCTTTAGGTCTTGTGCTGCTCCGAGCAGGGGTCACAGATAAGCAAAGCCCTGCAGAGAGAAGGTCTGGGGCAGAGGAACTGCTGGAGAGCTCTAGCAGGGGTGAGTGATGGCTAGGTTGCCTAAGGAAGGGTGGAAAGGTGGATGTTGTTTTTACCGGTGTTAAGGGAACATGATTTGTGTACCTTTGTTTGCCCTGCTCCATGCTCCGTGTGATGCTGGAAAAGTCACTTTTGTCCTCAACAAGATACAAATACCCACAACAGGATTTCAGTGCCATGTTGATGCCTAAGTGCACAACTCCAAGGTCATGGAGTGGTGACATGTGCCAGTGACCAGAAATAGGACTATTCAGACACAGAGATACATCCATTAATCCATTAGCACATTCACCTAGAAAAAGAATATATATGAACGGCCTGGGTAGTGCTCTTGGAAAATGACTCTCTCTGCTTATGGGGGACTTTGACAATTACTGAAGTGTTGTTGAAAGTCCTGGGTTAGGGTTGAAACAGCTTAGGCCTGTTGAATATCTCTGGGTTCAGGTTAGAGGTGAGAGCAACAAGGTGAGTATGCTATAGGCTGCCAGACCAGGAGGAAGTGGTGGATGAGGCTTTCTTCAAACAGCTAGCTAAAGTTTCCCACTCTATTTGTCCCACATTCCCTTTATTGTGCAGGGATCTGTGTTTTCCATTCACTGCAGAAAACCATGGGAAATGCCAGGTTTCCTGGAGCTGGAGTTGAGCAGGATGTAGAGGGCACCACATGCATGTATGTCCATGCCCACATCCACATGGCCAGCAACAAAGCCCCAAGCAGGGGTGGAGGGAGGTCCCCCAGCTGCCTGCAGGTGAGTGCAGAGGGGCAGTCTGAGGCTTCTATGGTGAGGGTGGGAGTAGGGCAAGGTTGGTGGCTGGGGGTGCTGCCTAGGCAGGGCAGTGTATGGGACCCAGGGCAGGAATGTGCAGCCACAGGGCCCAAGAGGGGAACAGGATGGATCCAGAGACAGCTTCTCCAGTGAGTGAGGGGCGGTGGCTTCCTCCTCTTGCATGCACTTCCCAGGAGGGGAAATGGTGGGGCACATGCTCCCCCCAAATCTGTTGGCAGAATGGAGGATGATGAGAACTCAGGGCTCTTCACCTGACTTCTGTGCTCCTGGGATCTCCACACCAGCAGCGCATGCCATGGTGCCCCTTGCCTGTCTGTTCACAGCCATAGCAGCAATGCAGAGTTGTACCCCGTACTGTTGCTGGGTGAGCAGGGAAACCTCGCCATGCAGTGCTGCAGGCATAGGACTCCCAGACATAGGGCAGCAGGATGGGGGAAAGGGAGGTGGAAATATAGTCCTCTTTCCAATTTGGAAAATGTGGTCAACCCAAGCAGGTCCTCAAGGAATCCATTTGTAAGCACTTGGAGGAGAAGAAGGTGATTATGAATGGTCAGCATGGATACACCAAGGGCAAGTTATGCTTGACCAACCTGATTGCTTTCTATGATGAGATGACTGGTTCTATGGATACGCAAAGACCAGTGGATGTGGTGTACCTTGGCTTCAGTGAGGCTTTCGATATGGTCTCCCACAACGTTGTCGCAGGCTAGCTAAAGAAGTTCAAGCTGAATGAATGGACTGTAAGGTGGATAGAAACTGCCTGATAAATTGGGCCACAGGATAGTAGTCAACGGCTTGATGTCTTCCTGGAAGTCAAGTGGAGTGCCTCGGGGGTTGGTCCTGGGACTGGTTTTATTCAATATATTCACTAGTGACCTGGAAGAAGGTATAGACTGTATCCTCAACAGGTTTGCAGATGACACCAAGCATGGTGGGTAGTAGATGCACTGCAGCGTATGTCTGGTTCTGCATTTGTGCTATGCCTAGTCCAACAAGGTCTCATACCTGCAGAGGCCAGATGCTCATCATTATTTTGGGCTTTTGTTCATAGTTGTTCATAATCATCAGGGTTGGAAGGGACCTGAGCAGATCATCAAGTCTGACCCCCTGCCATGGGCAGGAATGAATGCTGGGATCAAAAGACCCCAGCTAGGTGATTATCTAGCCTGCTTTTGAAGACCCTCAAGGTAGGAGCAAGCACCACTTCCCTTGGAAGCTGGTTCCAGATCCTGGCCACCCTGACTGTGACACATTGGCCTTTTTCCAGTCCCCTGGCACCTGGCCAGAGCACCAAGAGTGCTCATAAAGCCATGCCAGGGGCCCTGCAATGACCCTTTCTAACTCCCTCAGCACTCTTGGGTGGAGATCACCTAGACCTGCTGACTTGAACATGTCCAACCCCACCACAAGTTCCCTAACTTGTACCTCTCTGACCCTAGGCCTGGTGGTGCCTCTCCTGAGTCTGTCTGGCATCCCAGTACGGGAGATGTCCCAATCCCTGCTCAGAAAAATTGAGGCAAATAATTTGTTAAAGAGGTCCACTTTTTCGTCTGGTGAAACCACCAGATGGCCAAGCATGTCCTGCAGGGCCCCACTTTACCCGGTGCCTTCTTTTTACTCACTATGTATTTAAAAAAGGAGTTCTTGTTATCTTTGATCCTGGATGCTAGTCCCAGTTCTGTCTCTACCTTAGCCTTCCTAACAGCCCCACTATAGTCTTGAGTAACGGTGATATAATCCTCCTTGGTGATATCCCCTCTCTTCCACCGGATGTACACCTACTTTTTACCATTCAGATATTGCTGAATGTCTTTGGTGAGCCATTAGGGCTTTTGAGCACTCTTCCCGTCTTTGATTGGCCTTGGGACTGTCACCCTTTGGGCTTGGAGGATCATCTCCTTAAGGAACGACCATTCTTCTTCGACTCCCAACTCCCCTACCCTCCAGGACCTCAGTGCCTTTGCTACTAATCTCCTCAAGTCATTGAAATCGGCCATCCTGAAGTCAAGATCTGATGCCCTACTGCAGGGCTTTGACATCCTGTGCTGGATGGTGAATTCTAGTAGGCGATGATCGCTATCGCTCAGGTGGTCGAGGACCCACAATCCCCTCACCAGGTCATTGCCTGTGGCAATTCTATTCCTTCCTTTCCCTTTTTATGTAGCTTAGCCACAAGAAGGAAGCACAGAGGCCTGGTGGTTCCCTGTCAGTGGGTTACATAAATCCACACAACAGTACCCTGGCCTGGCTTCCTACACCCTACTCCTTCGACTGGCCTCTGCCTGCTTCCAAAGCATACACTCCAGTGAGCACCCTTGGTGGCTCATGAACTAAATAAATGGAGATTGACTGGAAATCACTGCAGCTATTCTGTTTTTACACTGCTGCTCTTGAAAACAGAATTTGGTCTGGTCTCTTTATCTTTTCACATATCCTGGTACTTCCCTGAGGACCTGGGGCAATTTCTAGCTTGAGTCTTTCCTTGGAAAACTTTGCATCTCTTACTCACATTTTAATATAAATAATTGATCTGTGACCATCTTCCTGAGATGCAGATCATCTTCCTGGATGGGGAGCAAAGGAGGTGGTTGTGGAGAAGAGCCAGAGGAACAAGGGCACACCTGTACCACGTCCACAGCGGTCTTCCCAAGCACAGTCCAGCCAGCCCACTCATGCACTACATTTCTCACACCCAGAAAGGAGGGTTTCTCTGAAGCACCAGGGCCCACCGCTCCTAACTGCACCAGGGCAGCAGCGTGGCAGCTCCATCATTGTAGGAGCAGCATTTCCAGAGCCTCTGCAGGAGAAATGGTAGGCACCTTTGAATTTCCTCCTGAGCCCAACTGGCAAAACCACAAGGAGTCCTTTGTTTGTCCAAGGTAGGAAAGGGGTTTGCAGGGAGGTCAGGGGTTGGATGGAGCCCATGGTTCCCGGGAATGCAGCTGGAGGGGTGAGGTTTGCCTCTGCTTAACCCATTTGAGCAACCTTATCCAGCTCTGTCCCCATCCCAAGCACCCACCCCAGGGAAGACAGAAACAAAGCCAAATACAGTCAGTGATATCACTGCCAGGTTAGGTTTTAATCAGAGAACTAAGGAGGTGAGAACAGTTGATGTGGCTCTATCCAGAGCAGCGCATGCACCGAAGGTCCCATTTGGACATCTCCGCTCCCCTTCAGCAGGACCTTTACATGTGTACACAGCAAATGAAGGTGCCGTAACACTTGCCAACCATCACTTCATGGCCAATGCATCTTTGACGGCATGAACCTCCTGAATAGGAACATACCATGGGGTTGTTTTCCCCACCAGCACCTGAACAAGGAAAAAAAAGGTCACTATGACTTTATGCTCCCCTTTTCCAAGTATGGGAATTTCAGCACAAGAGGAATGATGATAATAGGACAGGAAATGGCCACAGGTAAGGCAGGTGCTGACAGACCAACAGTTTGCCAGTGAAACTGTGACATCTACATAACATTAAAACAACAATACACATACATGGCAGGATACATGGCAGCGCTGGACAGAGCAATCTGGAAGGGACGTGTAAACCGAATGCAGTCCTTGGTTAAAATCCCAGCAACAAGGGCACCCTCCACCCATTGAGACCAACTCTCACGCCTGCTCTCCAGGTCTGCACCAATGTTCCTTCCTCGTGCAAGCACCCGTGCCATGGACACCCCCAGCCCTTGCATCCTACCTTCAGCTTCCACATTGCCTTTTGCTTTTGAAGCATCATCCTCCACCCCATCCCAGGTGTCCGCTTCCTTATGGGGTTGCTTCTCACCCACCGGATTGGGCATGGCCTGGACGTGGAGAACCAAGAGGACCAGGGCAAAGAGAAGGCAGGGGGTCTTCATGGCTGCAGGTTGCCTGGGATTCAGGAGACACCAGAAGAGATGAAGCTGTGAGACACTGTGAGACTGGAGCTCCTCTGAGGACTGTTGGAAGAGAGTCCTTGCTTTATATGTCTTTCCAAGGAGGAAGGCAGAGGGAATTACAGCATGGGGGATTTCTCAGGGAAGCTGCTTTAATCTGCTGCACGGCCTGCTGTCATGTGTCCCTTGTGTTTGGTGAAAGCTTGCTGGAGATAAGCCCTCCCTGCTCTCCAGCTGCGCAAGTATCAATTTACAGTGGTGCAAGCGTCACCTCGGAGGTATCCCTTGCCTCTGTCTTCCTTTAAGCAAATATAATAAAATCACCCCACTCCTGTCTCCTGGTCCGGCACAGTTGGATATGTGTTGCAAAACCTTAGTTCCTTGATTCCCTCTTCTAATCAGGGTTTGTACAGCACCTGGCACAATTAGGCTTTGATCCATGACCAGGACTCCTAGATGCTACCACATGACATTCCCTGTATGAATTTTGAGGCCTGTTCTTTGCTGGTTTGGGCATTAATTCTTCAGCGTTGCTACTGAAACTGCTGGATAATCCTTCCGGGACATCTTCGGTCTGGCCTCCAGGTTGGCAGCAGATCTTGTGGCACAGCAGATTGGGCCAGCAGATTTGATCCCTCCATCCTCCACAGAAGGGAACAGACCTTGCCTAGCAAAGTCCTCTGTCACTGCCCTGTTTGAGGCTCCTTGATTCTGTAGTGTTCCCTTTTCCTTGCAAACCTCTTTTTCTCTCAGCAAGCTTACAGTGAAGGAACGTGAGAGAGAGTTGCCCAGCTAATTCCCTAGCAAACACCCCCTGGGCTGTAGTTAAACAAGGGGCTATAGTTAAACTGGATTCTAGTTAAACAACTGGACTCTAGTTATACAAGGGGCTTAAGTATCTGCCTAGCTGCTGAGTTTTAGCTGCTTAAAATGCAACTCTGTAGGTTAGTCTTAAGTCCTAGGGCCGTGCAAGTCTTCAGACCATGCTTTGGATCCAGAGAAGCATGTCCAGTCGAAGTTCTGACTTCTCCATTAGGCTTTCTGAATGGGTTCAGAGCTTCCAAAGCACTTTGGGAAACCTTTGGAGCCGCTTCAGAGATCCGGCCATAGGGATTTATAATGGAGAATCAATGAAACATCTATAACTGTATTGCTTTTGTCTGATTTGCATGAAACTTGCAGAGATGGTAGTGTCTGTAGAAGGAATGATGCCTACCAAACTTCAAGAAGATTGGTGCAGGGCTTCTAGGAGAACTGAACCCCAAATTCTTGAAAGCAAAGCTCGGGTCACATGTGTGTGTTACGCCACAGAGGGGTGAAAACTGCAGGGCTGGTAGCCCCTGGTGAGGCCACAAAGCCTGCCAAGTTTCCAGATGATAGGTGCAGGGGTTTGGGGGGATGTGCACCTCCAGCTGCTGACAGACAAAACTCATGACATAGATGACCCTGTGTGTGTTAAGGCGCAGCGAACTGAAAGCTGCAGGGATGGTAGCCCCGGTGCGGCCACAAAGCCTGCCAGCTGTTAAGCAGGCTGGTGCAGAGCTTCTGGGTTCTGGAGCCCTGCACCCCTAGCTGCTGACAGGCAAAACTCGTGACATGGGTGCTTGTGCAACTGTCTGTCTCTGCCTTGGGCAGTTGATTGTCTGTATTGACTATTTTCTCTTCTTAGTCTGTCTGTGGTTTTGTAGATGTTAATTGTTGCTAATGACCTGGTTACATTAGCTAACAATTGTGTATTGAGCTGGTTCCTGAGTGAATCATGATTGATTGGTAACTGGTAACACAGTAGTTTAGCAGCCAGGCCTGCAGCAGTTGTCTTGTCCTGCCCCCTGCTTTATAAATACCACGATTCCCTGCCGTGCTTTCTATTCGAGTGCTATCATCAACTATCCATGTCTTTGGTCCGTGGTGGCACTGAAGTCCTCCCTGAGCATCACCATGAGGGTCCTTCTCCTTCTCTTTGCTCTTCTCTTCTTGGTTCTCCAGGTGCAGGCTCAGCGCGAAGCCCAGGACCCAGCACTTCAGGATGAGACAGAAGCAGTGATGGCAGCCCCAGGTAGGACACCAACCGGGGTAGGAGAGTAATGGGGCTGTCTGGGTCAGTGTGAAGGCACCACACCAGGCATCTCCGGTTTGCAGGACCCTGGGCATAACCATTATTCACAAGTGTTTATTATGTTCACTTCCAGTATTATGAATTACTTTTTATGAATGCACCCAGTCCTGCCTTTAGGAATGAAAATGTCCCCAAGACCTCCTTTCCCCTGTGCAGAAAGTATCCCAATTTCAAGAAGCCACTGTAGGTGCAGTGGTGCCATATGCCAGACTGAATTTTGCTGCAGAGGTGAAGTCAAGTTGGGATTGATCCTGTGCTGTCCTTCGCCCTTGCTGCAAGCAGTTGCCAGGGCTCTGAAGGTTGGGCCAGCATCTGAAGGAAGACTTTACAGAGGATATGAGAGTGCCAGAGAGGGGGAGAGCTTCATTCATTCTGCTATTCTGAGTCATGTTCTGAATCCCAAATCATGTTGCCTAAATTAAATGATGCTTGCACAAGACAGGGCCCATGTCTTTAATGCTTTTAATGCAAATGTCATAACTCAGGAGTGCCCGTTTGTTGTTCTGGCTGGCTAATGAAGAACATGGGCACAGGAGAGATCTCATGAGCACAGTGGCTGGAGCGCTGCTGACTGCTGCTGGACCTGCATGGACCTTTCAGCAGATGTCTCCTGATTGCACAGGTGGCGTTCAAAGAAAAGCAGCTAGTGCCGAGATGCTCTTAATGAAATCATGGGAACTGGTGAGTACTTATTCAATGCTCAATTTCTCTGGATGTTTCCTCTCTCTTTAGGTCTTGTGCTGCTCAGAGCAGCGCTCACAGCTAAGCAAAACCCTGCAGAGAGACGGTCTGGGGCAGGGGAGCTGCTACAGAGCTCTAGCAGGGGTGAGTGACAGCTAGGTTGCCTAAGGAAGGGTGGAAAAGTGGATGTTGTTTTACCGATGTTAAGGGAAAATGATTTGTGTACCGTTGTTTGTCCTGCTCCACACGCCATCTGATGCTGGACAAGACACTTTGGTCCCGAACAAGACACAAATTCCCACAGTGGGATTTCAGTGCCATGTTGATGCCTAACCGCGCAACTCTAAGGTCATGACATGTTCCAGTGACCACAAATAGGACTAGTCAGACACAGAGATAGATCCATAATCCATTAGCATATTTGCCACCCAGAGAAAGAATATATACGGACAGCCCAGGTAGTACTCTTGGAAAACAACTCTCTCTGCTTCTGGGGGACTTAAACAATTACTGAAGTGTGGTTGAAAGTCCTGGTTTAGGGTTGAAACACCCCAGGCACCTCTGCACTTTTACCTGCACTGCTACATCCCCCTTTCCCCACCCCACCCCACCCCAGCCTGTCCCTCACCCCCTGATGCCTCCATTTCCATTTTCACTGACTGACTTTTTTTCCTGCATTGCATGCCAGGCCAGCCCCTAGCATCTTTACTATTTCTTCCATCCAGGACCAACTGCAGGTTCTTCTCAGCCTGACAAATGAGTTTTCAGCCCTAAAGCTGGCATCCTGGGCAGCTAAGCTGAGCTCACTGGGAGCCTCACAACTGCACTGCAACCAGGAAGCATCAAGCCTGTCAAAGACGTGACAGGGCTGGGCATTCCCCAACCAGGACTTTGTGCGTGTGTGTGTTAGCTGGATGTTATCATACCTCCTCCCCACCTTTCACCAGGGGATCATTGGTCCTGGCATTTATGGGGCTGCCACACCACCAGCAGTCCCACCAGGCCTCCCTACCCTTGCAGGGTGCAGTTTTAGTGTTCATGCCTAGGACCTGGGGCCTCCTCCTTCCCCATAGCCCCAATCCCATACCTCCAAGTTCATCCTGGCAGGGGAATGAGCTCAGCAGGCACATGTTCTTCGCCTGCTGGCTGGTGATGCAGTCAGTGCCCCGTCCAGCTGAAAGCAGGGCATTACTTGGCTTTTCAGAATCTCCAAAAAGGAAATTGGTGCAGACGGAGGGTGGCACTCAGTCCATCTGTAGGTGGAGCTTGGGGAACCCCAGCTGCGGGAGGTTCACCTTTAGGAACACCAGCTGCTCCACCAATGCAGGATCCAAGCAGGTGCAGTGGGGTGTCACAACATCCCCAGCAATGCTGAACACCCTCTCACTTGGAACAGTGGTCAGTGGACAGGAGAGGTGTTGCTGAGCGACCGTGGCCGGATCCTGTCACATCTGGCTGTGGCTTGCCCAGTAGGCCAAGGGGTCACAGTCCAGTGGCTCCACATGCTCAGCGAGATAGGTAGCCACCGAAGCCTCGGTGCTACCTGCCCAAGGCTGGGGTCTGGTGTATTTGGACCCCAGCATTGAAGCCATGCCCATGGCCCACATTGGCAGTGGGTGGCATGGAGGAGACTGGCTGGTGCCTGTGCTGGTGCTGGGAGTGCTGGCACAGGAAAGTGGATCCCCTCTTCCTTATGTCCTCGCCTCTGCACTTCGGCCTCCCTGACTTTGTTCACCAGCACCTGTGTCCATTGATCAAGGGTTTGGGGACTGCCGGTGCACATGCTCCCCTTCACCCTCGGGTTGCACATGCCCACCATCATGTGGACCGTACTGGACCTCAATGGATCCAGCCATCTCCTGATGCCCTTCTTCAGCCGCCTTACCAGTGCCTGCACATCTGGGGACAGCGGCCTGCCCCAGCCAGGAACATTGATCCCCTGGGACTTCTCCATTTGGTTCTCCAGTTCCCTCACTAGGGGGATCACCTGGCTGAGGAGGGCATTGCCAGTGCTAAGGGTCTCATTGGTCTTGAGGAAGGGCTTGAGGACCACCAACATCTGGGAGATGGTATCCCACTTCTCTCTGTTTAGGGGAATGCTGATCCCAAGCTCCCCAAGCAAAGCCATCTCATGGATGGCCTTCTGTTGCTCCATCAGCCTCTCAAGCATCAGGTATGTGGAGTTCCACCGAGTCTCCACATCCTGCATGATTCTGTGCTGTGGGATGCTGAACTCTGCATGTTTCTCCCACAGCATCTTGCCCCCCTTGATGCTGTGGTGGAAGTAGCCCACCACCTTCCTGCATTTCAAAATCAGCTGGGTTGTAGCAGTACTGCTGGTGGCACCGTTACCGGCAGCCCTGTCCCCCTCCAAGGCATCCCTCACTATGAGGTGCAGCCTGTGTGCCACACAGCAGATGCCAACAAAGTTGGCATCACGGACAGCCTTCACCATACTGACCCTGTTATCCATGACCATAAACCCACTGGTAAGCTCGGCCTGCCCAATGAGCCATCCCTGCACCATGCAATTCATGGCCCCCATGATCTCCCTTGCCGTGTGGGATTCATCCAGCACCTCGGCTTTCAGTAGATCCCACTGATGTCCCGACTGAGTGCACCAGTGCCCCATGAGGGAGAGGTAGGCGTATTCACCACCCCAGCTGCTCCAGATGTCAGAGGTGAAGTGCAAGGCTACCTGTGGCCCTGCCTTGTGCAGCTCCTCCCTCAAGTAATCCCTGCATGCCTCATACAGGGAGGGTACCACTTGCTAAAGGTGTTGCATGTGGGCACTTTGTAAAATGGGGCCAGAAGTGCTACGAACAGCCTGAATCCTGGCTGCTCAACTAGAGAGAAGGGCTGGCCATCCAGAGCAAGCATCTCCCCAATTCTCTGGGGTGATCTCGCTTGCGTTGGGAACGCACCCACCCTTTCTGTCCAGCTTTCCCCCACTGCTCAGGGTGGCCTGCCTCTGCTTTGGGGGGAAGGGGGCTTTGGAGTGAGTGGGGGACTTCCTTTTCAGCACACTCGCACTGGTGCCAGGCTGAGCAGGAAGAAGGGCGAGGGGGTGCTACCTCCTCAGATGTATCAGCATGGCCGTGGTGGAGAAGTGTCTCACGTCCTTGCCATGGTTCATGTGCCTTTGGCAGTGCTGGCAGATGGCAAACCTGGGATCATCTGCCACCTCAAAATGATCCCACACTACAAATCCCGACAAATCCCTCACTGGGGTTGTAGAGAGGCAGCAGCAAGGCGCCAGACTTCCATGCGTAGACCCTGAGGTGGTGCAGAGTCATTTGGAAGAACTGGATGCCTTTAAGTCGGCAGGCCCGGATGGGCTCCATCCGAGGGTGCTGAAGGCACTGGCCGACGTCATTGCAGAGCCACTGGCGGGAATATTCGAATGCTCGTGGCGCACGGGCCAAGTCCCGGAGGACTGGAAAAGGGCTAACGTGGTCCCCATTTTCAAAAAGGGGAGGAAGGAGGACCCGGGCAACTATAGGCCGGTCAGTCTCACCTCCATCCTTGGTAAAGTATTTGAAAAAATTATCAAGGCTCACATTTGTGAGAGCCCGGCAGGGCAAATTATGCTGAGGGGAAACCAGCATGGGTTTGTGGCGGGCAGATCGTGCCTGACCAACCTAGTCTCTTTTTATGACCAGGTTACGAAACGCCTGGACACAGGAGGAGGGGTGGATGTCGTATACCTGGACTTCAGGAAGGCCTTCGATACGGTATCCCACCCCATACTGGTGAACAAATTAAGAGGCTGTGATGTGGATGACTGCACAGTTCGGTGGGTGGCGAATTGGCTAGAGGGTCGTACCCAAAGAGTCGTGGTAGATGGGTCGGTCTCGACCTGGAAGGGTGTGGGTAGTGGGGTCCCGCAGGGTTCGGTCCTTGGACCGATACTCTTTAATGTCTTCATCAGTGACTTGGACGAGGGAGTCAAATGTACTCTGTCCAAGTTTGCAGATGACACAAAGCTATGGGGAGAAGTGGACACGCCGGAGGGCAGGGAACAGCTGCAGGCAGACCTGGATAGGCTGGACAAGTGGGCAGAAAACAACAGGATGCAGTTCAACAAGGAGAAATGCAAAGTGCTGCACCTAGGGAGGAAAAATGTCCAGCACACCTACAGCCTAGGGAATGACCTGCTGGGTGGCACGGAGGTGGAAAGGGATCTTGGAGTCCTAGTGGACTCCAAGTTGAACATGAGCCGGCAGTGTGACGAAGCCATCAGAAAAGCCAATGGCACTTTATCGTGCATCAGCAGATGCATGACAAATAGGTCCAGGGAGGTGATACTTCCCCTCTATCGGGCGCTGGTCAGACCGCAGTTGGAGTACTGCGTGCAATTCTGGGCGCCGCACTTCAAGAAGGATGCGGATAACCTGGAGAGGGTACAGCGAAGGGCAACTCGTATGGTCAAGGGCCTGCAGACCAAGCCCTACGAGGAGAGACTAGTGAAACTGGACCTTTTCAGCCTCCGCAAGAGAAGGTTGAGAGGCGACCTAGTGGCTGCCTATAAGTTCATCACGGGGGCACAGAAGGGAATTGGTGAGGATTTATTCACCAAGACGCCCCCGGGGGTTACAAGAAACAATGGCCACAAGCTAGCAGAGAGCAGATTTAGACTGGACATTAGGAAGAACTTCTTCACAGTTAGAGTGGCCAAGGTCTGGAACGGGCTCCCAAGGGAGGTGGTGCTCTCCCCTACCCTGGGGGTCTTCAAGAGGAGGTTAGACGAGTATCTATCTGGGGTCATTTAGACCCAACACTCTTTCCTGCTTATGCAGGGGGTCGGACTTGATGATCTATTGAGGTCCCTTCCGACCCTAACATCTATGAATCTATGAATCTACACTACTCCCCCGCTTCTGGGTTGAGGGCCAGGATCCTGCCTTTTCCCCCTTCTCAGCAAGCTGAGGCTGAACAGCAGGAGGAGCTGCCTCAGCTGAGCCACTTGCCTCCACAACCTCAGCCTCCTCCGAGGTGCTGCTTTCCAGAGGAGACCTGGTCTAGGAGAACCATGAGGGGTGTGGAGAACAAACTCTGATTCCCCCTCGGTCCCCAGAATTGCCTGAGCCAGCGCGCTCAGCATCCCTGGTTCCAGCTCCAGCTCCTCCTCTGGCAGTGCAGGGCTCACGCTGAGAGCTGAAATTGGGGTGGAGGAGACGGGGTTCCACTGCTGGTGCCCACTTCTGGACTGAGGGGAGGTGGTGCAGGGGCATCAGGTGCAGACACTGCTCCCACCTCCTTGCCTCCACTGGCAGCACCGATGTCATGACTGCTTGGGAAGAGAAGGCGTCTGTGTTTGGGACGAGGGGGGCTTGCAGCTCTAGCTCTCCCCCTACCCCCTCTCCCTCCCCTGCCGGAAGACCTGGCACCTGCCTTTCCAGCACGCTTCGTATTGATCTTTCTTGTGCTATCTGGTGTAGTGCTGTGAATGAAATTATTTGTGTGTCTATTCCTGTGTCTTCTTTCTGGCTCTTATGATATTCTTGAGGGGGGGAGGTTGATCTTTTCACTGAACTGTATGATGTTTCAACATTACAATTCAAAATAAAAAGAGTATTGAGAGTTGGGAGGCTGAGGGGGTTTCCTCCTCTCTATCTATCTCTCCCTAGTCTATACAGTCAATAAAAAGGGAAAGAAGTGGTTAGATCAGGGCTCCACTGCGACAGAAGCAGTTTCAGTTGTGTCTTTGTATGGTGACTAGCATAGAGGAGACCTGCTCTATTATCAGGTACTGCTGCAGCAAGAATTATTAACATCTTTCCCTCAATGGGATAGAAAAGAAAAAAATGGTATTTATATCATTCACTATTTTTGATAAACACTTGTCTAGGACAGTGTAGACAGAGGCAATCCTGTCTTGAGCAAAGGGTAGGACTAAATGACCTCCTGGGGTGCCTTCCAGCCCTACTTTTCTGTGATTTCTCTGAACCCATCCAAAATGAAAAACCAACAAACCTGCAAAAATATCCTATTAATTCATATGCAACTAAAAATAAAATGGATCAGTTTTCCTTCTGTAGGATTTCCCCCATTTCTATCCTTTTCTCTTTTTATTCCTGCCCCCACCTTATAAGAACAAAAAAAAAATGACAAAGCCTCACCCTGTGGGAACTTGCTTTCCATTTGGTTTCAAACAAAACCCACTTTTATGGGTTAGAATCATATCATCAAAATAAAGAACATTTCCACTCAGCCAAATAATACCTTTCTCTTTTATCTTGCTTGATCTGCAGGGGGAAAAGGACTCCCCTAGAGCACTACATGAATGGTTTCAGGACAGCTAGCAAGTGGCTGGGAAGCAGGAGAGATTGTCAACGAGAACAAACAGGAAGATCAGAGCCCTTCGTTCAGGGCAGCCTGGGATGCAGTGGGAGGTGATTTTGCAATAACCCTGCACGTGGATACACAAGTGACTTCACAGATCACAGTGACAGGGGAGACAAGCCTGCCAGCTGAATTCAGCAGAAGTTACAAGCAAAGGAGTTATTTCAGATGGCCTTGCTCGGTCCCTTATTAAATGTCACTTTGCCACAGGACCAAATGGCCATCCCAAAGGGGTCCCATGCACTCAGCAAGCACGCCTTTCATTGCCAGAGTCAGATGATCCATTGCTACGGATGCCAGGCTCTGTGCATTCATTTGGCAGCAGTGGGTGGACTGGGTCATTTCCAGCTCCTAGCTATTCTGTTCGTGTCTATCTACCCACCAGGAACACCCTGTGATCAGAGTCCCACCGAACTTCGGCTGTGTCCAAAGCAAGTTGTCAGAGCATTTGTTCAAAGTCAACAGCGAAACAGAAAATTAGGGCTAGAAGGATCCTCTGGAGATCACATCTAGTCCAACCCCCTGCTCAAGGCAAGAGCATCCCTATCTAAACCATCCCCATACAAGTGCTTGTCACACTAAAACTGCACAATCAACCCTGTCACCCAACTGCAAGGCATATTGGCCCAAAGACACCAGGAGCACGCTGAACTTCCACAGGTGCACAGGGAGATAAGGGCTGCCAGCGTTGCAGCTGTGAGGGTTGTTAAGATACACTCAAACAATGCAAGGAAGAGGGCCATGCCCTCTGCTACAGAGGAAAGCAAAAGCCCCCACAGTCCATATCAATCTGACCATGGAGTAAAATCTTTCCTGATCCCAAATATGGCAACTGGTCTGACCCCAAACAGGGGAGCAAGACCCTCTAACCAGGAGCCTCTAGGTTGAGTCCTAGCAGGAGCATTGGCACACCCCAGTCAGAAGCCCCACCTTGGCCGCAGGCAACACCCAGCGCTTCTGAGGACAGCAAGAAGCCCCCGGCGCCTGTAGTGACAGAAGGAGAAAAAATCCCAGCCTGGCCCCATGTGGCAGCCAACAAAGCCCAGTAGCATGGGGAGAAAATATCAAACATCTGCATTGTGCTCAGAGAAAACTCCCATCGCATGCTCAGAAAGCCTAAGGGAGTGCTAGCAGTGATGCTAGACCTTGCAAGCACTGCTGACCAGGATTCATTTCTGAGTTTCCTTTGCTGGGTGGGAAGACTGGGGACTAAAGGCCCAGGAGACAGCCCCCAGCACTGCCCCTCTCTATATCCACCAGTTATTCCCCACCATGAACTCTTGATTCAGGGAGGCTGGGGAGAGATACAGGCTTTGGATCAGGAGAAAAAAAGTACCAGACAGAGAATGGATTTCAGATGATGGGTAGATGCGAGTGTTGGTTGTTGTCAACAAGAGCTCATGTCCCTGAACCAATTCGTCTCTATGGTGTCACCCTGCTCTACCTTCCCCCTGACGTCAGACTAACCTGACTAATCACCCGTTGGAAAGCGCAGGGAAAACTGCTGTAGTTGGCACCGGTGATATCTTATCTGGACAACTGTGGCCGTGTTGAAGCACCATGCTGTGAGAAGGACGAACACATCTTGGAGAGCAACAAAAGTGATTGGAGGTTTTTGAAATGCAGCTTCTGAGGATAGGAGTAGAGAACTGCATTTGTCTAGTCTCCAAAATAGGACTGAAAGGGGTGCCAGACAATAGTCTTCAGAGAGGTGAGTAGTTGTTAGAAGGAAGCCAAGGATCCATTTTCTCCACGTCCAAAAAGGGCAGGAGAAAAGTACTCAGTTCAGTTTGCAACAAGCGGAATTCAGGGCAGGTAGTTCCTATGGGCACATCTACCATTCATTAATGCACTTTTGCTAATGCGCATTAAATTTAGTACCTCCATTGTGTGGTACTAGAAAAAAAGCACAGTCGCCTATTTTAATGTGCATTAGTGAAAACACCATGTGTGTCATTTTTTGTGATGCTTTAGTGTGCATTAAACTAAGATAATGCTCATTAAAGCGCATGTGTAGCCGTGCCCACAGGTGCCACCTTGCCCTGCCTTCTGCAGTGGCAACTGAGGTATGCATTCTCGTTGCCCCCAGTTGTTAAAGGAGTAATTTTTTAGCTGTCTACATGGTGTGTTTGGCACCTGCATGCCAACTGGCTGTCTATTTCCCAGCGGTGTGGACACATATGTGTGCACAGAGTGGCCGTGTGCATTTGCCTACACAGACGTGAGCAAAGAAACTGATGCCAGCAGTCGCTCTTGCCTGAGCAGATTGTCTCTTTGTTGGTCTACTTAGAATCACAGTATTTCAGTGCCCAGGAGGAGGCAAAGCTTCCCCTGTACCCAGCCCGTGTGCAGCACTAGGGCAAGTCCTCACCCCTCCCATGGAGTCATGTCGTGCATCGCACAAGCATCAATAATGACTGATCCAAAAGATCTGGGAACAGGAAGCAAAAGGAGAAAATAGAGAGCGAACAAGTCAGGAGGACAAGTCTGAGGAGGCAGAAAGAAGAGAGCTGGATTGCAGGGAGACAGGAAGGTGATTCACCACCGCGACCCTCTGACTAACGCAGGCCGGAGAATTGCCCCCAGCACGTCAAGCAGAGAAGCCCAGAGCTTGCAGGTGTCCAGACTGAGCACCGAGAAGGAAAACATCCTGGCTGGAGGACACCAGTCACAGCCTGTGCAATGACTTGCCAGGGTCCAAAAGTGGCTTCTGGAACTGCTCCCCCGTGACATGCCCCCTTGCCCATGCCCCCGTGACCAGCAAAACTGGCCGCTATGCTCCAGTGCAAAAGCGTGGGTGTGAAAATTGTACCGAGGCTTCTCATCCGAGGGAGCCTTGCTGGCCCAGGCAAAACCCACCTTTCCAAAGGTCAGCAGCTGTTCCCTGTTAGCATTTGGGATGCAGCTCATTAAGCAGAAGGAATCTCAGCTCACTCTGTACTCCCACTGCTGTGAGCAGACAGGGTTTCTCAAGGATGTTGTGCAATAAGAAGCAGGTGCTGCTTGGGGCTCACCCTGCTCTGCATGGACCATTGAGCAGACGTCTGAGAGTGACCTGTCGGTAGCTGTGGTAGCAATCTGGGGTCCAGAGGGGACTGGTGCAGCGACCTTGAGAGTTTGGTCTGTCCTCTGCAGCAAGTGGCACTCAGAGGGTGCACGAATCCCACTGCAGATCTCCAAGCATAAGTCTCAGCCCAGGGAGCTCAGAAAGCAATGGCTTTGGGGCTTCCTTTTTCTCTGAAGCAGTGTCTTGGGCTAGCCTATACCCCAGGTGTAACTTTGCTAAGGCATTAAAGCAACTTTGCTAAGCCATTGATAATGCAGCTGTCCCAGTCCTGGTTCAAGCACAGTTCCCCATTGCAGAGCAGACGGGGATTAACCCCACTCCCTAATGTGACATTTAACCACGGAAGGAAGTGGGGATGGGCTGGGGACTGGAGAAAGAGCACTGGGTGAAGGAAGGAAAAGCTGAGTAGGGAACAGGTGGATAAGGCACCAGTGGAGCAAGGTGAAGCACATGGGAGGCAGCAAGCTGCTTTGCTCTTTGATGGCTTCAGAGGCTCCATACCTGTCCCTACCTTCAGCAAGATATCGGGTAGGAAAAATAATGTTTGAGGCACCATCACGATTGCCTCCAAGGACCCATTAGGTCCTAGGATATGACCACTGGAATAAACACACAGCAACTGTTCATTGAGTATGAACTTAGTGCAGCCTGTGTTCATACTATCAGCAGGGATAGTGCAAGGCTGAACACAAATCCAAAGGGCATTATATATATTAGCAGTGCTTACACCAAGTCCACATTATTGCATCTTAACAGTTTGGAAATTAATGAGTATTACAATGACAAACGTTCCTTCTTTTCTACCTTGCTATGTGTAGAAACAGAGGTCGCCAAATGAAGCGGTGGATGAGTCCCATGGCTGGACAACAGGTAACATGCTCCCCACTTACAGAGACATGCTTCCTCAGGCATGTCTCGAAACAGGGGACCCCAGCTTCCTGAGCTTACTGTTTGTCTGTGCTTTGTGCCACCATAGGGATGTTTATGGTGGCACGAAGGCCTACAACAAAGGCAGTCTTGTAGGACCAAGGAGACCTTACCCATCTCTAATTTATACAAGCCAGCTTGATTAGACAAGAACGCAAAGGCATTATCTTGAGGCATTATCTTGTCTCATGACAAGACAGGTGTGTTTTTACAGCAGCCTAAGTGACTGGGGTTAGCTCTCTTGCTGTGAAAGCCTGGTGGAGGCAAGGCCCTGTAGCAGCTAGCCAAGGTAAGTCCCAGGTATTAGGTAGGTACTAGGTACAGTGAGGAAAAATCAATCTGTGCTTTGTATCTGCTAGCATCTTACACTGACAGTTCACACCTTTCCAAGCCTTTTCACAAACAGAGAATACTGGCCCCAGTTCAGTATCTTCCCCTCTTTTCCTCCAGTCCCCAGTGTCTCTACATGCAGAGACCATGCAGACATAGCATACAGGACTACACAAAGCACCTTGGCTCCAGTTGAGGTTATGAAATGCACTGGGAACTTCGGTGGGATTCGGCACCCACGAATCTTTACCACCTTAGGGCTATTCTCGTTTTATTCATGCAGACTGCCCCAGGTGATGGGGAGCATCTTCAATTTGCATCTAGCCCCTGTTTGCCAATACTTGCATCTGTGTGCATGCAAAAAGCAGAGCTCAAGTGAGGAAGCAGTATTTCCTTTATAGAAATGGCCACTGCCAAACTCCCCTAAAATGTTGCCCCTTCTCCACCTGCAGCATTCTTCTCATCTCATTGCCCAGAAAACTCCCAGATACCAATAGTGTGAAACTAAAATTACAATCAGTCCAATGTTTCCCCTTCATTTCTCTGTGCCTGACCGCTTCATGGGCATGCCAAGGTACCATGGTGATTAAGTGCTTCATAGATTAGATTAACAGTCAAATAGTGTGTATCAAAGGCAATCCTGTACACCTCTTCCCACCCTGCTCAGCTAGGAGGCATACATAGAGAGGTAAAGATCAACCCGAGTTTATTATTAAGTCTAACATGCAAGCCATATGCTAAATGGGGACCAATGAGTATAAGAATGAAGGATATATCCCGGAACAGGAGGAAAGCAGGGCTCCCGGGGGGAACTCCGGAAACTTCAAGCCATAGATTGCAATCCAGGAAAGAAGCCAAAGAATCTTGCATGGTAATTTCTGCAGCAAGCACTTCTGTTTGAGCTAGAGCACACCCATTAGAAAGACATCCCACTTCAATTTAAGACCTCAAGGGGCAGAAAATCCACCACATCCTGAGGCCAGTTGATGCAGTCACCAGGCTAAAGGACTCACGTGGTGGACACTACCGTCCTGTGTCCTGTAAGGGTGGGGAAGCTCACTAGCTCCAGGCCAGAAGGGAGACCAGCATTGGATGCAGGGCTATAATACACAGACCTTCTAGGCTCTTGGTCCTCTGCTCAGGACAGTAGACTTCAGCACCGAAGCCTTGGTCTGTATGAAAACAGCCACCAGCCTTGCAGGAACACAAAGGACTCCTCCAGTACTGCAATTCAGGGTTTGTAATACATAATGTTAATATTGGTTCACTGTGCAGGTTGCAGCAGGATGGATCTATATGACTGAGATCAACAACCACAGGTAACCAAACTATAAATGGCAAACGGTTGTCCTACATACCTCAACCTGGCCCAGTTTCCGAACCCCTATAAATACAGGGACTTTTCATCCAGAAATGATCTTCACTCCCACCTGCTTCACTGTCTTGCCCTTACTAGTCTAACGTTATGCCAACCATGCTGTTGGTCCAGTAAAAGATCCCCCAAGGGTTTACACCTTCAAATGCCATAATTTGGGATCTTGATTCAGTCGAACATGTAGGCATATGGTTCATGTTCACTTGATTTCATGGGGACTTGAGAGCATGCTCTTCTAGCTTTGCTAAATAGGGGTGACCTTGAGCATATGTCAAGAGTGCTGTACAGGGGCCTAAAATGGTCCAAATGTGCTTTTATTCATAGATAGCAACATCCTCCCAACATACCTCCTTATATAGGTGCAATACACTATATTCTCTTAAGCACCACCATGAAATATGTTCCCCAATTAAAGAGTAATTTCCCATTTGTTTGTGTTCAAGGGGATTTTCTTTGGAAGATGTGGCCCCTGCAGATCATAAGTGCAGTCTTTAAGATTTTGGAATGACATGTGTTTAGCTGGAGACCAGTCAAAAAAGGCTGAAAAATGTATCAACTCATTTGTGTGAGTTCCCAATGTGAGACTGCTCTCTAACCAAGGGGAAATGGTGCTTATAGACATGAAAATGCTGCCCAATTGGTGTTCATGAGGCTACGGTGCTGCAGGAAGGTGGTACCTATGGGGAAATAGCATGGTCTGCAGAAGAAGTGAATGATACGAGTCGTAGTCAACCTTCTTCACATATGTGCTACAAGAAGAAATCTAGCATCAAAGGCGCAATACCTGACTTCTACAAGGTAGGCCCAGTACAAGCAGTCTCTGCTAGCTTGGGTGACTGCATCTGAATACGTTCATAACTTATCATGAATCCTTTGAATGTTGTGACCAGAGCTTTACAAACAGACAATGCAGCTTGGTTGAAAGGTTTCCACGCAGCTATCAGGCTTAGCTCTGTAGTTCAGAGTCACTCTCTTCGCAGTGAAGGTCTTGGGTTGGACCCCTGCTAATAACACAAATCCCTGTCTTTCTAAACATGTTTTGTAGCTCGACCAAGAGTTGCAGACCGGATGCAGGAGTGCCCAGGAGAAAGTCCATGAGGAGCTGCATGAAATCAAAATGGAAGCTCACAGTTGTCTTTTCTGGCCTTCAAATCCATGTGTCTGTACAAAAGTAGTTCCTGAACTAGCCGCGTGTGATTCTGTGAATAAAAGCTCAGGCAGATTTTCTCTCTCACTGACCAGGGAGCACTGATGTCCCAGACAACGGTAAATGGGCTTCTGTCACTAAGGGAGTCTCCCATCTTCGCTACACCCATTGACACCTGCAGCTGCAGGACATTCATCTGCTGCAAATGTCAAACCACCCAGTGATGCACAGAAACCCAGGCATGATGGGGATGTGGCCGCATCTGGAGAAAGAATCGCTTTCCAATAAAGCCAACCTATTGTGGAATAGGTTGCAAGATCATTCATTTTGCATATGCCTGCAGCGGGGTTGGGAGTTAAGCAAGGAGGGGAGGATGGATGCACTTGTGAACAGTAACTGCCAGCTACCTGGCTTGCAATAGCCCCTGGGCAGCACCGTACCTAGACTCCCAGTGGCCCCAGGTGAACTTTTAGTATTGAGCCCCCCTTCACCAGAGATAATGATAATAATAACTGGGGGAAAAGTTACCATTTTCAGCCCCTCTGTCTGGACCCCAGGTGGCCACCTGGTTCACCCATGCCTATGTCCGGCCTGCCCCTGGATCACAGTAACAGCTCTAGTAACTGGTGCTTCCTATGTAACTAAAAACACACCCATCCTTCCCATTCAGAGGTGGTGGTAGCAGTCCCTTTGGATAAAGACGACGGTCTTCCAGTAAATAGGGAAGTCAATGGTGAGTCCATAGATGGCTTCGGAGACCAAGCCGAGAGCTTCATGTTCAACTGAAGATGTGGCAAATAGTGCCAGGGGGAAAAAGCAGATCCTGGAGATGTCAGGTCACAGCTCTTTCTCTTTGTCTCTCTCATCCATCCATCCCCATAGAGAGGCGAGTTTATTCGAAATGCTTGATGCTTTGCAATACATCATGGTGTCACGGGGAAAAGATTCAGTGCTTGAGTCCCCCAGGTATTGACTTTAACATTACACTTCTTCAGACTGGCTTTCAACACGTCCTTGAATCTCTTCTTTTGCCCACCTCTACGGTGGTGACTATCAGTGAGTTGGGACTACTGGACCTGTTTGGGAGCTGGTAATCAGGCATCCTTGAACTATTCGAACTCACAATGAAACCACAGGCTTCTGAATGAGTCCGTCTTGAAAGCCAAAAGGCAAGGTTTCTGTTGCAGGATCTTTTTGTTGGCCCAAATGCATAGTTGGCCTTCCTCAGGTCATCTGAAAAACTGGAGGCATGGTGGGTGCCTAGGTCACCTGAGAAAGGGTGCTTTGTGCCTGAAGGCTTGTCTAACAGCTCTCCAAACTCCAGTAAAAGATATTACCAAAGAATCCTTGCATAGTCCCTAGATCACCGAGACTCAGCCAGGGTGCCATGCCACCTCATGGTGCCGTGGGATCTTTCTAAGGGTGCTACAGTGTCCTGTGCATTATTGGTTTTTAAATGTGCAAACGCCCAGATGTGTTTCACAAGAGAAACCCAAAGCTTTCAAATAGGAAGCCAGAGTGCCCAAACCATTCTGCCCTGCTGCGGGCTAGCTGAGTCCTTTGCAACAATTGCTCTAGTATTTTTTCATAGTCCAGAAATGCGTGAAAGCCAAGAGCTGGCATTTTCCAAAGGGCTCCTGGACTCTAGCAAGGTTGAAACCCACCATCCTAGATCATCCCAGCTGCAACCACTGAACTTAACAAACCTCCTGTGGAAGTACTCACTTACTCCAAAGGGGCTACAGAAAGCCCTGCAGCTTCCCAGACAGAAAGTGAACTTCACTTTCTGTTTCCTTAGTTTCTCAGTAGCTCCACTCCTGTGTGCTTTATCTGCCGGTGAAGAAAATCCCACTGGGTCATTCCTGACACAGTATGCAAGGAAAGGAGCCATCAAGAGCTCACAGCAACTCCAACCCCAGTGGCCCAAATTTTGGCCTGCGTTGTGATCATTTGCAACCCGAGAGCTGGATCATGCACTAAGCTACCTTCGTCTGAGAAGACCCTGAAGAAAAAGCAGCATGTTTCATACTTGGAATTGGATTTTAAATGCTATTCCAGGTGCTTGTAAACCACATTTGCTCCCAGGTCTGTTAGCTGGCACGTGCTGTGACTACAGGATGCATTTAACAGCCTCCTCTCTCTGTGCGGTTGCATTCAGCACTGCTCAGCTGCGGAGCACTTTGCCGGCCCATTATCAGATCCAGAAGATCGATGCCTCATGGAGCCAGTGTCTCTGGCTGGCTGTAGGCTCAGGAAAACAAGACTCCATCTCTCATGGCATGAGAGCTGGAAAAATACCTTGATTGAAAGCCTGGACTCTGGAGCATGACTGTGAAGAAGTAGGATGTAGACTGTGGGTCATATTGTGCAGCGCAGGACTGCAGGATATGGTGCCCAGGACCGCAGAGACGTAAGCAAGCAAACAGACTGTCAAATAGTTGCTACAGTCCACCTGCAGTCGGAAAGCCATCAGTGGTCACCTTAATTCCTAAGTTAGATTAAACCAGTTGTGATGGAAGCAGTCCCTTTTCATAAAGATAACAGTTTTGCAGGAAATAGGGAAGTCACTGGTGAGACCATACATGGCTTAGGAGACACATCCGAGAGCCGCAATGGCTGCAAAAGAGAATCATAGAAAATGAGGGCTGAAGGGACCTCAGGAGGTCACATCTAGTCCAACCCCCTGCTCAAAGCAGGACCAGCCCCAACTACATCACCCCAGCCAGGGCTTTGTCAAGACAGGCCTGAAAAACCTCCAAGGACGTTTTTGATCAAAATGGTTATGGTCCTGATAACAGACATTAAGGATGGGCTTGAGGAAAAACTTATTGCCAGATGCAAAGGCAGGGAAAAAGCAGGTATAAACTATGCACAGGGCACAGACAGTGGGCACGGAGGCTCTGCCCTCTGCTGCCAACTTGGCCGCTGTCTTGCTTTGTGACTCTGACTTCGAGCTAGCTGCACAGGCCAAGTCTTCAGATGACGGTCAAGCTCCATTAGGCAACTTAACAAAAGGACTGCATTTTCAGAGAAACCCACAACTTCCGTTCACCTCTGGGACATTTCTATTAATGAATTGGCCACTGCAAAATCTCTAAGATGAGAATCTCACCCTGTAAGAACACTCTGTAAGTCATCAGCATTCCCGCGTCTCCTTGCAACCGGAAATTTTTCCGTGCACAGATGCATTACGTTTCAGCCTCGGGCCATAGCTACTCAGGATAAATGGCTTTACTTTGATGTACATTTTGTACTCATTGAGTCTGGTTTTAAGTAACCGGTCTGCCTCTGGCTTTATGTTTTGTTTTGTTTTAAAGAGAGCCGTGGAATTTTCCTATTGCTCCAAAAATTTTTTTGCAATGTATAATTGCTTGTTTAAATAGATGTTACCACCACTCCTAGAGTCCTGGCTGATTACTGTTGAATATGGTCTTTGGGTCAAATATATGCCCTCTTACATCATGGGTGGATCTTGGCTCTTCCCTTCAGTGCAAGATGCTCATGTTCTGCAATGGGATAGGATACAAGCCTAGACAGAGAGCGCATCTTTTTTAACATCTCTCAGGTGCACAGGGCAACTAGCATCTTCACAATGGTTGAATCTCTGCTTTGTCTGTGCCTCTGCTTAATTCTTCCCTAGTACAGTCATCTTGAAGGGATGCCATACACTTAAAACAGTTGTGCTTCTCCCTGGAAATGTTTCTCTGATGGGGCGGGGAAAGACATAACCTGTGTTTAATGGAGTTTCCTCAGTAGAAAGACACAGTTGTTTCCTTCCCTGGTTTCTCCGTCTGGCTCTCTGTGTTTCTCTGCCATCAAAGAATGACTGGGTGGCATCCCAGGGACATCCTCTCTTGGCCTAAAAGAGGAAGGGTCTACAGTGCATCTTTGACATCCCCCAGTATTATGACGAGAGGTAGGAAGGCTTGCGGCAAAAGTGAGGGGCATTCCTGCAAATTGGTCTATGAACTGGAGCAAAAGACGAAATTTTGGAGGGACCCACAGGCTGGAATAGGGTGGATGGAAGAAGAAATTAGTGTTTATCACAGTGCAATCTCCTTTGTAAACATGGAGGTGGCGTCACCTTTCTGCTACTTCCTCCTCTGCTCAAGCTCCACATCTTGCACAGGGAAACAGCCACGTCTGAACACATAAAAGGATTAAGCGTATTAATAATTTGCAGACCAAAAATGCCATTCACTTGCAGTTACGCATGATAAGAGAGGCAGTGAGGACTCAAACTGCTGAGCCAGAACATCAGTTAGGACAGGGGTGGGCAATTATTTGGGTCAAAGGGCCTCTTAGGGAATTTTGGAGAGGTGTCACAGGCTGCGTCAGCATCCCCCCCCATGCACACAGCAGCTCACCAAAACTTCCTACGTGGCTCTGGTCCACACTGGGCCAGGTGGCTGGGATGGGGCTGTGGGCGGTCAGGGAGTGGCATCGGGGACCGGGACAGGCAGGTGGGGCTGAAGCAGGGATCGCAGGGCCATGACAGTGTGGAGCCGGGGACCAGAGCAGGGCCACGATCTGCTCCTAACATGCCCCTGCAACGGGCACCAGTTCTGTGGGCAGGGGCATGTGGGAAGCCGATCATGCCCCAGCCCCACACTGTCACCTCCCTGCAATCTCCCTGGAGATCTTCCTGGAGACTGGCCAGGACCCATGCTGCCAGGGCTCACGGTCAGGCAGGTGGGATGGGGCTGCAGGCGGGTGGGAGTGGCATCTGGGAGCAGGATGGGCCAAGTTCTTGGGGTGGTGACTGTGCGGGGCCAGAGTCAGCAAACCACTCGCTGCATGCCCCTGCCCTGCATGCCCCTGCCTGCAGAACCAGCGCCCATTGCAGGGACATGAGGGCCGTGGATCATGGCTCTGTCCTGAGCCCTGTCCCGCTGCTGTCACTGCACCACGATCCCACCCTGTGATCTCATCTCGCTCCCGGCCACCGTTCTCTGCCTGGCCGTGGCCCTATCCCAGTTGCCCAGCCATGCACCCTGCCCGCACAGGTCCCACCCGCAGCAGTGGGCATGGGGTGGATGGGCCAGCAAGAGTTGCTGCCTGGGCTGCCAGGAAGGAAGTCTGGGCACCGTGCTGCCCCAGCCCTGCTGGGCAAGCAGGGGCGGTGGGACCAGCCTCATGTATCATGGCCTGGACTGGCCCCCACGCTTGGGCTGGACAGGACCAAGGGACCCACTGTGGACTGGACAAAATCCCTTTGCAGGCTGGATCCAGCTCATAGGCTGTATTTTTCCCACCCCTGAGTTAGAAAATACGATAGGCCCTTCCAATACCAAGAAATTACCATATTTGTTATTTGTGAGGCCAACTAGATTTAACTAGATTTAACTATTGTGAGGTCACCTATTTAACTGCTGGGAGACAAAGCTTAGAAAACCCAACATCTACAATTCTAGAAATTCACAGTGAAAGTTCTAGAAACATCTCATCACCATCAAACAACCGCCTACAACTGTGAAGATAGTCTGCAGCAAAACCCACTGAAAGCTGGCACGTTTTTGCAGCCTCTCTCTCTAGCCATGAGTCCATCACATCGAGCTACCATCCTACCAAAACCCAGTGCTTTTCATTTATGCTGTTAACATGGCAACCAGCAAACACAATCTCAGGTGCTACATCTAGGGAAAAATGAGCAAATACAAAAATATAGACAGGGGTACAACTGCCTAGGCAGCAGCACTACCAAAAAGCATATGGGAGCTATGGAAAACCACAAGCTTAATTTGAGTCACTAGGATGGTGAAGATGCAAAGCAAATGCAATCTGAGCTGTTTGAACATCAGCTTGTAAGCAAGACACAGGGCATGTCTACATGTTCATTAACACCAGCTTAAATTTACTGTGCAGTAAATTACTGCACAGTAAGTAGGAATAGGCCGGTGTCTATATGTGCAAGCATTAAAGTGCATTAATGCTGTATATGAACTGACTTGGGACTAGAGTTAGTCCCAAGTCAGTCCATACACATAGTGTTACTGCGCAGTAAGGCATCTACATGTACATCATTATTGTGTAGTAACTAATCAGGAGTAAATATGATACCTGCATGATGTAGGTATCAGATTTATGCTCAAATCGGTATAAGTTACAAATTTACTGGATAGTACGGGCCTGCACATGCAGACGCGTCCCCATACTCCACAGTAATTTTGGTTTCTGCACAATAAATGCACACATGTAGACGCGCCCACAGGAGGTGATAGTATCACACTACACAGTGCTGTTTAGGCCTCAGCTGGAAAACTGTGTCCGGTTCTAGGCGCTACATTTTAAGAAGGAAATAGAGAAACTGGGGTAGTCCCAGGGCAGGCAACCAGGATGACAAAGGGTCTGGAATACAAGCTGTATGAAGAAAGTTGGTTAGTCTGAAGAAAGGAGATTAAGGGGAACATAAGAGCAGTTTTCTGCCATTTGAAAGGCTGCCATAGAGAAAAGCCACTGGTCTCTCTTGCCATAGCAATGGATTTAACCAGCAGCATTGATTAAATCTCAAGCAAAACTTCCTAACTGTAAGAGTCATAGAAGACAAGAACAACCTGTGCAGCGAAGATGTGGAGTCTCCTCCACTGGAGATTTTCAAGGAGAGGCTGGACAGGCGGCTTCTGTCTGAAATGGTTTAGAAATAAAACACTGCCCATCCATGCAGGGGGCTGGACTGTCTGAGTCCTTTTGTCCCTTCCAACCCTCGGAGTTGTTGATTCTCTCACAAGCCGGCCCCTTACCTGCTGCAAAGCATAGTCTCTAGGCTTGCCAGCAACAGCAACTCAGATGTGCCCACGAGCAATGGGAACTGCTAACCTACCACGTGCCGCTCTCTCCTGTCAGTCTGGAAATAAAACTGTCTTCCATTTGCTGCAATAACAGAGATCCAGCCTGTGCACTAGCTGAATCCTGGTATCCGAGGTGAAATCCTGGTCCCACAGACATGAGAGGAAATTTTGGATTTCACCCAAGATCACTATGCATGAATACGCACAAAGGGAGACATTATGCTATTATGCAGGGAAGTAGCACAAGGCCTAGGGGCCAATTCAGCTTAAGTAAAGCTCACACCATGGGACTTAAGGGGGTTCCTAAACTGCACAAGGGGGAGTTCCTCCTGCAGCATGATTAAACGTCACCAGTGCGGTGAATTTGCACTTGTAACTCAATCAAGTGCTTCTCCCCAGCTCTGCCAGCACATCTTTCTATTCCCAGTTAGGGATGCGGGAAGGCCGAGACAAAGTGAAATGACTGCAGGGACAGTGTGGGATGAGAGGCATGCAGTTTCTAACTCCCAAGCCCCCTGCTCTGACCATGCCTCCCTCTTCACCCTCCGTGGAAATGGACCTCCAGAAGCTGGGGGTGCATGAAGCATGCAGTGCAACTTGGCCGCTGTTCAAGTTACACAATGCGTCGACATGGTTAACTGAATTTCACTCGGTAAGACTGCAGTAATTTGGTTGCACACTTCACTGAAACCCGTCACACCTGGGGAACTGACCTGCTCTCCAGAAGAGAGGAACAGTTACTTATTGACAGTGTCCCAGCGTGTCACAATCCCCAGAGTCCCATAAATACAGGGAGGTGGGCTTAGCTCCTTTGTCACCGAAACTTCAGTCTCGATTGATCAAAGAGCTACTCTCAGGTGACACAAAGATCCCAGGTGACCGACAGTCATGAGGTTCCTTTACCTGCTTCTTGCTGTTCTCTTCTTCCTCTTCCAGGCTTCCTCAGGTGAGATGTTAAATAGATGATGCTAAGAAGGAAGAATGGGTTGGGGTGGGGAGGGATGGGGTGCATTTATGTACAAGGAAGACGAAGCTATATGACTTAATAACAGGCTCAATCTATGATTTGTGATTCTGTGACTCTAAGACTATGAGGGTGGTCAAGCACGGGACCAGCCTACCTAGAGAAGCTGTGGGCTCTCCATCCATGGAAATTTTCCAGAGCAGGTTAGACAGACACTTGGCTGGGATGGTTTAGTCAGGGATGTTTCTGCCTTGATCAGAACAAGACTAAATGACTTTGTAAGGTCCCTTCTGGCCCTATGATCCTATGATCTTGTCCCTCAAGGCACAGAGAGGGTAAATGCAATACTGAGGATGGCATATTTCAAGGGTAGGCAACCCCCGGCATGGGTGCCAGAGCATAGCACGTGAAGGCATTTGGCTTGGCACTCATGCCTTAGGGTAGACAGCAGGACTGGCAATGCCACAACAAGGATCAGGCCCCTTGTAGCTGCCCCGCCATCTGCTCCTGGCATGCCAACATCTTACAAATCATGGTTATGGGTGTTTTTTGGCACTCTGCCCAAAAATGCTGCCAGCCCCTGGTACAGTCAGTACATTTGGATGGCATTAAGATGCCATCTGTATCCAGTACCATTGCCACACTTCAAAAGTGAGACTTTTCTTACATTTGGCATTTGAGAGCTGTGTTTTTTGCAAGTGGTGTATAGATACTCAAGTACCTACCTGAGAAAATGATATCCACCAGCAAAGGCCTCTTTAATTTAGCAAAGAAAAGGATAATAAGATCCATTGGCTGGAAGGTGAAATTTGACAAATTCAATCTATGACCATATTTTTAAGGTAGAGGGTACTTAACCACTGGGACAGGTTAAGAGGGTATGTACTGGATTCACTGCTATTTGAAGTCTTTGAAGCAAGACGACACTTATTAGAGACAGGCACAAATTTTTTGACCAAATATTTTTTTGGTCAGATAATGCCAGTCCACTGAAACAAGAGTCACGTTGTAGTGACCGGCACTTTTGCCAGCTATCCGTTTTGGAAGCTGGTACTTTTAAGGAACAATGTTTAACTGTGACGGTCGTCAATGGGGAAAGCTAGTGGCTTAGGGCACCTATACACATGACAGACCTCTGCTCTGACATGCTAATTGGTATGCATCGGAACAGATTCGATTAATCTAGTCTGCTGCAAGTCTGCTGGAAAGTGCTTATTAGCGTGCTCCAGCAGCCTCCTCATCATGTGTATTCAGCACATTTCAAACTGGCGGCAGGGGTGCTTTAACTAAAGCTTGTTTGATGAACTTTAGTTAAAGCACCCCCACTGCCATTTTGAAACATGGGACACTGAATACACATGATGCTTTAATTAGAGCAGCTCTGAGAGCTGCTCTAATTAAAGTACCCCTTCCCCCTCTGCCCTGGAGCATGTGTGTAGACACCAAAGATACCAAACCTCCTTTTCAACAGAGAAGGAAGTGCATGCATTTCTTCTCGGGCATGTGCAGCAGTACAGACAGACCCTCAGGCTCGACAGATCCTATCACAAGGCTTCGTGCTGCCTTAGTTGCACGAGCCGCTCTTCCTAATCAAGACCATCCACAAAATCATTAGCACAGCTAACCCTGGAGGTAGACAGAGAGGATGCTTCACTGAGGATGTTAAATAAGCCAAGGTGACAAACCTATGTCCATAGCTACGGTGAACAGGTTGACAAGTTAGGCGGGCCTGGCTCTATCTCTGCTAAACTGGAGTATCAGATTTCAACACTGCTGTATGATTCTTCAGTGAAAAAAATGAATTAGATGCAAGGGTTGGCTTTGCCCAGGACCGTTTTTCTCCTACATTTGTGACTAACAACCCAGATTCGAACTGTGTCTTCTTCACACAGGCTTTGTGGACGTCGCCCCAGCTGACACCGTGGCATGCAGAAGTCAAGGGAATTTCTGCCGCCTCAGGAACTGCCCTCCAACATTTGAAGCTACAGGCACTTGCCACGATGGAGCCTTGGTCTGCTGTTCAAAGTAAAGTGCTACCCAAGCTGTGGAAAACCACACGGCGGGAGAAGGGGAGGGAAAGGGAGACAACATCAAAGAAGCTATTGAAACAGGGAGGGTGAACGTGAGCAGCTGGGTGAGCCGAGAGGAAGGTTAAATGGGAATGTAGAGTGCACTGGTATTTAGGAGCTAGACGTCCTTGTGCGGCTGGCATCGGTCTGCATGAGTTTAAGGAACAGGGAAGGATGACATTTCCCCGTATGGAATAATTTGCTGAAACTTTTCATTGATCATTTGAATTGTAATGGGAAATGAACTGATTAACACCATCTATGGCTATGATGATGATGATGATGATGATGTGCATTTCTACACATAGCTGGTGGAAAAACAGATTTCCACGATTAAAAACAATATATATTTAAAAGAACAAAAAGGCGGGGGAGGGACAGGATCATTTACAATTTTGCATTTTCCCTTGATCTTTTCCCAATCAACTCTATCGAGGAAAAAGTGTGTGTTTCAGTAGGAATAGTAAATAGGTCTGGATGTGCTTGTCATGGATGTCTGCTCTGATGCGTGCTAATTAGCATGCATTGGAGCAGACTCAAATAACTGAGTCTCCTGGAGCGGGTTAATTAACATGCTCCAGCAGCCTCCATGCCACATCCACTCGCCATCCTCGTTCTTCAAAATGGTTGGGGGGGAGGTGCTTTAACTAAAGCTCATCGAGTTGAAGTTCCCCTGTCACCATTTTGAAGTGTAGGATGCTGAATACATGTGACGCTGCAGGTGCTTTAATTAGAGCAGCTCTCAGAGCCATTCTAATTAAAGCACCACCACCCCCCCCCCCGACCCCGGAGCACATGTATAGATGCCCATCATGCCTGAATTTGTGACTGAGAGGGCATATACGTTTACACAAGACGTTTACTGCAGAGTTGCCTAATTCGCTCTGCAGTAAAGTCTCACCATCTACACGTGCGGTGTAGGCCAAAGTATTTGCTATAAGCTTTGATGTGATAAAGATAAGTCATACCTTTGCCCCTCTGCACATACTTCCCCACAGTAGTACCATCCCTTTACAGAGATCATCAGGGCAAGATGCAGAATCGTAGGTGGGGATGTAAACAGATGTAGCCCACTTAGAGTCCAGAGACTTAACTGATTTATACCAGCTGATGATTTGGTCTTTTGGGAGCTTTTCTAGCCTCCTTCTTTCATCACGTTATTCAGTTTCATGACTTTCAAGCACATTTTCACAGTGAAAGTAAATATGGTCTGATGCAACCTCCAACATGGGGTTATCGAAACCCAATCTAGTGTTGTGGGGTACTGTAGCTTCAAAACTTAAGGCAAGTGTCTTCCTGGGTCTTTGATATATTTTAAGGTCACTCATCTGATGATCTGAACAAACTCAAGTCATGCACCCAGCAGAAAAAGGCACTTGCTTCCATGCCATCTAAGGAAGCAGATCCACTTTTCTCTTACTAGTACTAGAAGGGAAGAAATGTAAGCTGTGCTCATGCCAATATCTGGAGGGAACAACAACCATTGCAAGCAGAGATAAAAATGTTTCCTATTGATGTTTGATGCAGGAAAGACGATGGTCTGCTCTAAAGATGAAGCTCTCCAAATCTCCGTTATTATGGTTAAAAATCAAAATCTTCAGTTACAGGCTCAGATTTTCTGCTGATGCCAGTCAGGACAGTTCCATCAGTAGACCCATGCTAGAAGAACATATTAAGGGCCAAGAAAGTCCCAAAGGTGCTACATGAGCAGCGGATCTCAGAGCTGACAGGATGGCCTCCCTCAAAAAAGAAATTGGTCCAAATCGTGTAGATAAAAGGGTAAAGGGATGGGTATGTTAAGGGCCCTGTAAGATGAGGCTAGATGAGATCCTTCAGGATCTTACATCAGTGAAATAACTCACTTCCTTTTCTACCCTTCTAGGGTTCCAAGCGTCTAAGAGATTTCCTCACAACACCAGAACCGTTCACACTGCCTGACCGAAGCCTATTCAATGAATTCCTTTTTCTAGACCTTCCTGCAAGATCATTAGAACAAAAGTTTCCTACAAGCATATGGGGAGGGGGGCAGAGGGTGGGACAACCAATCCAAGTCATCTCCATCTCTCCAAGACCCACTTGTCTTGCTTTTAATTAATACAGCGGCCATGCCAGCACTTTGCATGAGTATTCCAGCCTACCTCGCCGGGATGTTTCCAATACTAATCAGTTCATGTTTTTGCAGCTGTTTGAGAGGTGAAGGATAAAACATATTCAAATTATTATTGTAGTCATGAAAAAATAAAGGGTATTTTAACCTTATTGCTGTAATCATGCACTGTTGGGGTTTTTTAAGCCAGTGATAGGTTGGCTTCAGAGGTTGGATAGGAAAAAGTTATTGATGTAAACTGTTTTTCTTTTTTAATATCTGCGCCCGAAAGCTTGCTAAGAACTTTTTTTCCAACAACTCTTTCACAGACCCACTGTGGACTGGACAAAATCCCTTTGCAGGCTGGATCCAGCTCATAGGCTGTATTTTTCCCACCCCTGAGTTAGAAAATACGATAGGCCCTTCCAATACCAAGAAATTACCTTATTTGTTATTTGTGAGGCCACCTAGATATATCTATTTAACTGCTGGGTGACACAGCTTAGAAAACCCAACATCTACAATTCTAGAAATTTACAATGAAAGTTCTAGAAACATCTCATCAGCAACAAACGACCGCCTACAACTGTGAAGTTAGTCTGCAGCAAAACCAACTGAAAGCTGGCACTTTTTTGCAGCCTCTCTCTCTAGCCATGAGTCCATCACATAGAACTAGCATCCTACCAAAACCCAGTGCTTTTCATTTATGCTGTTAACATGGCAACCAGCAAACACAATCTCAGGTGCTACATCTAGGGAAAAATGAGCAAACACACAAATATAGACAGGGGTACAACTGCCTAGGCAGCAGCACTACCAAAAAGCATACAGGAGCTATGAAAAACCACAAGCTTAACTTGAGTCACTAGGATGGTGAAGATGCAAACAAATGCAATCTGAGCTGTTTGAACATCAGCTTGTAAGCAAGACACAGGGCATGTCTACATGTTCATTAACACCAGCTTAAATTTACTGTGCAGTAAATTACTGCACAGTAAGTAGGAATAGGCCGGTGTCTATATGTGCAAGCATTAAAGTGCATTAATGCTGTATATGAACTGACTTGGGACTAGAGTTAGTCCCAAGTCAGTGCATACACATAGTGTTACTGCGCAGTAAGGCATCTACAAGTACATCATTATTGTGTAGTAACTAATCAGTTGTAAATATGATACCTACCAGAAACCTGGTGGGATTTGTCCCACGACTGGGCGGTACACATTGAGGGTTATTTGGCTGTACAGAAGGGACAGGGTGGGGAAGAAAGGGGGAGGGGTGGCGCTCCATGTCTATGAGCGATATACATTGACCCTCATCAAGACGGAATCGAAGGATGAGGAAGTAGAAGGATTGTGGGTTAGGTTACATGGGGGGCAAGGAGAAAGGGATTTGGTGGTAGGGGTCTGCTACAGACCCTCACACCAAGGGGAAGAACTAGACTCGGGGCTCCTGAGGCACCTCTCGGAGACCATAAAAGCTAAGGAGGCAGTAGTCATGGGGAACCTAAACTACCCAGACATCTGCTGGGAGACACAGACTGCAAAGTCCCACTGCTCACGCAGGTTTCTAACCTGTGTACAGGACCTCCACCTGACGTAGGAGGTACACGGTCCCACTAGGGCCAATGCCTTACTGGATCTGGTATTAGCAACGGGGGATGACATGGTAGGGGACCTACAGATCGGTAGCCATCTGGGAGACAGTGATCACCTAATAATAGAATTCTTCATAAGACGTTGAGTGGGTAAGGTAACTAGTAGGGTGAAAGAGCTAGACTTTAGGAAAGCTGATCTCAATGCACTCAGGTGATTAGTCAAGGACGCACTGCAGAGTAGAAGTTTTGAAGTGATGGGAGCCCAAGAAGGGTGGCTGTGCCTTAAGGAAATGATCCTTCAGGCACAAAGGGAGACAATCCTGATGCAAGGAAAAAGAGGGAAAGGGGCAAGGAGGCTTCCTTGGCTTACCAGAGAAATCCAGGGCAGCCTAAGGGCCAAAAGAGGAGCACATAAAAAGTGGAAACGGGGAGAGATCACCAAAGACGAGAATACCTCCTCTGCTCGAGCTTGTAGGGAGGCAGTTAGACGGCCAAAGCTACCATGGAGCTGAGGATGTCATCCCAAGTAAAGGACAAGTAATTGTTTTTTTAGATATATAGGGAGTAAAAGGAAGGCCCAGGGATGAATAGGACCCCTGCTAAACGGGCAGAAACAACTGGTGACGGACAGGGGGGACAAGGCTGAACTCCTCAACGAGTTCTTTGCCTCAGTGTTCCTAAGTGAGGGAAACGACAAGTCTCTCACTGGGGTTGTAGAGAGGCAGCAGCAAGGCGCCAGACTTCCATGCGTAGACCCTGAGGTGGTGCAGAGTCACTTGGAAGAACTGGCTGCTTTTAAGTCGGCAGGCCCGGATGAGCTCCATCCGAGGGTGCTGAAGGCACTGGCCGATGTCATTGCACAGCCACTGGAGGGAATATTTGAACACTTGTGGCGCACGGGCCAGGTCCTGGAGGACAGGAAAAGGGCCAAAGTGGTCCCCATTTTCAAGAAGGGGAGGAAGGAGGACCCGGGCAACTATAGGCCAGTCAGTCTCACCTCCATCCTTGGCAAAGTCTTTGAAAAAATTATCAAGGCTCACATTTGTGAGAGCCCGACAGGACAAATTATGCTGAGGGGAAACCAGCACGGGTTTGTGGCAGGCAGATCGTGCCTGACCAATCTAATGTCTTTTTATGACCAGGTTATGAAACGCCTGGACACAGGAGGAGGGATGGATGTCGTATACTTAGACTTCAGGAAGGCCTTCGATACGGTATCCCACCCCATACTGATGAACAAGTTAAGAGGCTGTGACTTGGAAGATTACACAGTCCGGTGGGTGGCGAATTGGCTGGAGGGTCGCACCCAGACAGTCGTGGTAGATGGGTAGGTCTCGACCTGGAAGGGTGTGGGCAGTGGGGTCCCGCAGGGCTCGGTCCTTGGACCGATACTCTTTAATGTCTTCATCAGCGACTTGGACGAGGGAGTCAAATGTACTCTGTCCAAGTTTGCAGATGACACAAAGCTATGGGGAGAAGTGGACGCGCCGGAGAGCAGGGAACAGCTGCAAGCAGACCTGGACAGGTTGGACAAGTGGGCAGAAAACAACAGGATGCAGTTCAACAGGGAAAAATGCAAAGTGCTGCACCTAGGGAGGAAAAATGTCCAGCACACCTACAGCCTAGGAAATGACCTGCTGGGTGGCACAGAGGTAGAAAGGGATCTTGGAGTCCTAATGGACTCCAAGATGAACGTGAGTCGGTAGTGTGACGAAGCCATCAGAAAAGCCAATGGCACTTTATCGTGCATCAGCGGATGCATGATGAACAGATCCAAAGAGGTGATACTTCCCCTCTATCTGGTGCTGGTCAGACCGCAGTTGGAGTATTGTGTGCAATTCTGGTTGCCACACTTCAAGAATGATGCGGATAACCTGGAGAGGGTCCAGAGAAGGGCCACTCATAAGGTCAAGGGCCTGCAGACCAAGCCCTACGAGGAGACACTGGGGCACCTGGACCTTTTCAGCCTCCTCAAGAGAAGGTTGAGAGGCGACCTTGTGGCTGCCTATAAGTTCATCACGGGGGCACAGAAGGGAATTGGTGAGTATTTATTCACCAAGGCGCCCCGGGGGTCACAAGAAACAATGGCCACAAGCTAGCAGAGAGCAGATTTAGATTGGACATTAGGAAGAACTTCTTCACAGTTCGAGTGGCCAAGGTCTGGAACGGGCTCCCAAGGGAGGTGGTGCTCTCCCCTACCCTGGGGGTCTTCAAGAGGAGGTTAGACGAGTATCTAGCTGGGGTCATCTAGACCCAGCACTCTTTCCTGCTTATGCAGGGGGTCGGACTCGATGATCTATTGAGGTCCCTTCCGACCCTAACATCTATGAATCTATGAATCTATAACCCTGAGATGGTGCAGATTCACGTGGAAGAACTGGATGCCTTTAAGTCGGCAGGCCCGGATGAGCTCCATCCGAGGGTAGTGAAGGCACTGGCCGATGTCATTGCACAGCCACTGGTGGGAATATTTGAACGCTTGTGGTGCACGGGCCAAGACCTAGAGGACTGGAAAAGGGCCAATGTGATCCCCATTTTCAAGAAGGGGAGGAAGGAGGACCCGGGCAACTATAGGCCAGTCAGTCTCACCTCCAGCCTTGGCAAAGTCTTAGAAAAAATTATCAAGGCTCACATTTGCGAGAGCCCGGCAGGACAAATTATGCTTAGGGGAAACCAGCACGGGTTCGTAGCAGGCAGATCCTGCCTGACTAATTTAGTCTCTTTTTATGGCCAGGTTACGAAACGCCTGGACACAGGAGGAGGGGTGGATGTCGTATATTTAGACTTCAGGAAGGCCTTTGATACGGTATCCCACCCCATACTGGTGAACAGGTTAAGAGGCTGTGACTTGGATGACTACACAGTCCGGTGGGTGGTGAATTGGCTGGAGGGTTGCACCCAGAGAGTCGTGGTGGATGGGTCGGTCTCGACCTGGAAGGTTGTGGGCAGTGGGGTCCCGCAGGGCTCGGTCCTTGGACCGATACTCTTCAATGTCTTCATCAGCGACTTGGACGAGGGAGTGAAGTGTACTGTGTCCAAGTTTGCGGATGACACAAAACTGTGGGGAGAAATGGACACGCCGGAGGGCAGGGAACAGCTACAAGCAGATCTGGACAGGTTGGACAAGTGGGCAGAAAACAACAGAATGCAGTTCAACAAGGAGAAATGCAAAGTGCTGCACCTAGGGAGGAAAAATGTCCAGCACACCTACAGCCTAGGAATGACCTGCTGGGTGGCACGGAAGTGGAAAGGTATCTTGGAGTCCTAGTGGACTCCAAGATGAACATGAGTCGGCAGTGTGACGAAGCCATCAGAAAAGCTAATGGCACCTTATCGTGCATCAGCAGATGCATGACGAATAGGTCCAAGGAGGTGATACTTTCCCTCTATCGGGCGCTGGTCAGACCGCAGTTGGAGTACTGCGTGCAATTCTGGGCGTCGCACTTCAAGAGGGATGCGGATAACCTTTAGAGGGTCCAAAGAAGGGCCACTCGTATGGTTAAGGGCCTGCAGGCCAAGCCCTACGTGGAGAAACTAGAGAACCTGGACCTTTTCAGCCTCCGCAAGAGAAGGTTGAGAGGCGACCTTGTGGCTGCCTATAAGTTCATCATGGGCGCACAGAAGGGAATTGGTGAGTATTTATTCACTAAGGCACCCCCGGGGGTTACAAGAAATAATGGCCACAAGCTAGCAGGGAGCAGATTTAGACTGGACATTAGGAGGAACTTCTTCACAGTTCGAGTGGCCAAGGTCTGGAACGGGCTCCCAAGGGAGGTGGTGCTCTCCCCTACCCTGGGGGGTCTTCAAGAGGAGGTTAGACGAGCATCTAGCTGGGGTCATCTAGACCCAGCACTCTTTCCTGCCTGTGCAGGGGGTCGGACTCGATGATCTGTTGAGGTCCCTTCCGACCCTAACATCTATGAATCTATGAATCTACCTGCATGATGTAGGTATCAGATTTATGCTCAAATCGGTATAAGTTACAAATTTACTGGATAGTACGGCCCTGCACATGCAGACGCGTCCCCATACTCCACAGTAATTTTGGTTTCTGCACAATAAATGCACACATGTAGACGCGCCCACAGGAGGTGATAGTATCACACTACACAGTGCTGTTTAGGCCTCAGCTGGAAAACTGTGTCCGGTTCTAGGCGCTACATTTTAAGAAGGAAATAGAGAAACTGGGGTAGTCCCAGGGCAGGCAACCAGGATGACAAAGGGTCTGGAATACAAGCTGTATGAAGAAAGTTGGTTAGTCTGAAGAAAGGAGATTAAGGGGAACATAAGAGCAGTTTTCTGCCATTTGAAAGGCTGCCATAGAGAAAAGCCGCTGGTCTCTCTTGCCATAGCAATGGATTTAACCAGCAGCATTGATTAAATCTCAAGCAAAACTTCCTAATTGTAAGAGTCATAGAAGACAAGAACAACCTGTGCAGCGAAGTTGTGGAGTCTCCTTCACCGGAGATTTTCACGGAGAAGCTGGACAGGCGGCTTCTGTCTGAAATGGTTTAGAAATAAAACACTGCCCATCCATGCAGGGGGCTGGACTGTCTGAGTCCTTTTGTCCCTTCCAACCCTCGGAGTTGTTGATTCTCTCACAAGCCGGCCCCTTACCTGCTGCAAAGCATAGTCTCTAGGCTTGCCAGCAACAGCAACTCAGATGTGCCCACGAGCAATGGGAACTGCTAACCTACCACGTGCCGCTCTCTCCAGTCAGTCTGGAAATAAAACTGTCTTCCATTTGCTGCAATAACAGAGATCCAGCCTGTGCACTAGCTGAATCCTGGTATCAGAGGTGAAATCCTGGTCCCACAGACATGAGAGGAAATTTTGGATTTCACCCAAGATCACTATGCATGAATACGCACAAAGGGAGACATTATGCTATTATGCAGGGAAGTAGCACAAGGCCTAGGGGCCAATTCAGCATAAGTAAAGCTCACACCATGGGACTTAAGGGGGTTCCTAAACTGCACAAGGGGGAGTTCCTCCTGCAGCATGATTAAACGTCACCAGTGCGGTGAATTTGCACTTGTAACTCAATCAAGTGCTTCTCCCCAGCTCTGCCAGCACATCTTTCTATTCCCAGTTAGGGATGCGGGAAGGCCGAGACAAAGTGAAATGACTGCAGGGACAGTGTGGGATGAGAGGCATGCAGTTTCTAACTCCCAAGCCCCCTGCTCTGACCATGCCTCCCTCTTCACCCTCCGTGGAAATGGACCTCCAGAAGCTGGGGGTGCATGAAGCATGCAGTGCAACTTGGCCGCTGTTCAAGTTACACAATGCGTCGACATGGTTAACTGAATTTCACTCGGTAAGACTGCAGTAATTTGGTTGCACACTTCACTGAAACCCGTCACACCTGGGGAACTGACCTGCTCTCCAGAAGAGAGGAACAGTTACTTATTGACAGTGTCCCAGCGTGTCACAATCCCCAGAGTCCCATAAATACAGGGAGGTGGGCTTAGCTCCTTTGTCACCGAAACTTCAGTCTCGATTGATCAAAGAGCTACTCTCAGGTGACACAAAGATCCCAGGTGACCGACAGTCATGAGGTTCCTTTACCTGCTTCTTGCTGTTCTCTTCTTCCTCTTCCAGGCTTCCTCAGGTGAGATGTTAAATAGATGATGCTAAGAAGGAAGAATGGGTTGGGGTGGGGAGGGATGGGGTGCATTTATGTACAAGGAAGACGAAGCTATATGACTTAATAACAGGCTCAATCTATGATTTGTGATTCTGTGACTCTAAGACTATGAGGGTGGTCAAGCACGGGACCAGCCTACCTAGAGAAGCTGTGGGCTCTCCATCCATGGAAATTTTCCAGAGCAGGTTAGACAGACACTTGGCTGGGATGGTTTAGTCAGGGATGTTTCTGCCTTGATAAGAACAAGACTAAATGACTTTGTAAGGTCCCTTCTGGCCCTATGATCCTATGATCTTGTCCCTCAAGGCACAGAGAGGGTAAATGCAATACTGAGGATGGCATATTTCAAGGGTAGGCAACCCCTGGCATGGGTGCCAGAGCATAGCACGTGAAGGCATTTGGCTTGGCACTCATGCCTTAGGGTAGACAGCAGGACTGGCAATGCCACAACAAGGATCAGGCCCCTTGTAGCTGCCCCGCCATCTGCTCCTGGCATGCCAACATCTTACAAATCATGGTTATGGGTGTTTTTTGGCACTCTGCCCAAAAATGCTGCCAGCCCCTGGTACAGTCAATACATTTGGATGGCATTAAGATGCCATCTGTATCCAGTTCCATTGCCACACTTCAAAAGTGAGACTTTTCTTACATTTGGCATTTGAGAGCTGTGTTTTTTGCAAGTGGTGTATAGATACTCAAGTACCTACCTGAGAAAATGATATCCACCAGCAAAGGCCTCTTTAATTTAGCAAAGAAAAGGATAATAAGATCCATTGGCTGGAAGGTGAAATTTGACAAATTCAATCTATGACCATATTTTTAAGGTAGAGGGTACTTAACCACTGGGACAGGTTAAGAGGGTATGTACTGGATTCACTGCTATTTGAAGTCTTCGAAGCAAGACGATACTTATTAGAGACAGGCACAAATTTTTTGACCAAATATTTTTTTGGTCAGATAATGCCAGTCCACTGAAACAAGAGTCACGTTGTAGTGACCGGCACTTTTGCCAGCTATCCGTTTTGGAAGCTGGTACTTTTAAGGAACAATGTTTAACTGTGACGGTCGTCAATGGGGAAAGCTAGTGGCTTAGGGCACCTATACACATGACAGACCTCTGCTCTGACATGCTAATTGGTATGCATCGGAACAGATTCGATTAATCTAGTCTGCTGCAAGTCTGCTGGAAAGTGCTTATTAGCGTGCTCCAGCAGCCTCCTCATCATGTGTATTCAGCACATTTCAAACTGGCGGCAGGGGTGCTTTAACTAAAGCTTGTTTGATGAACTTTAGTTAAAGCACCCCCACTGCCATTTTGAAACATGGGACACTGAATACACATGATGCTTTAATTAGAGCAGCTCTGAGAGCTGCTCTAATTAAAGTACCCCTTCCCCCTCTGCCCTGGAGCATGTGTGTAGACACCAAAGATACCAAACCTCCTTTTCAACAGAGAAGGAAGTGCATGCATTTCTTCTCGGGCATGTGCAGCAGTACAGACAGACCCTCAGGCTCGACAGATCCTATCACAAGGCTTCGTGCTGCCTTAGTTGCACGAGCCGCTCTTCCTAATCAAGACCATCCACAAAATCATTAGCACAGCTAACCCTGGAGGTAGACAGAGAGGATGCTTCACTGAGGATGTTAAATAAGCCAAGGTGACAAACCTATGTCCATAGCTACGGTGAACAGGTTGGCAAGTTAGGCGGGCCTGGCTCTGTCTCTGCTAAACTGGAGTATCAGATTTCAACACTGCTGTATGATTCTTCAGTGAAAAAAATGAATTAGATGCAAGGGTTGGCTTTGCCCAGGACCGTTTTTCTCCTACATTTGTGACTAACAACCCAGATTCGAACTGTGTCTTCTTCACACAGGCTTTGTGGACGTCGCCCCAGCTGACACCGTGGCATGCAGAAGTCAAGGGAATTTCTGCCGCCTCAGGAACTGCCCTCCAACATTTGAAGCTACAGGCACTTGCCACGATGGAGCCTTGGTCTGCTGTTCAAAGTAAAGTGCTACCCAAGCTGTGGAAAACCACACGGCGGGAGAAGGGGAGGGAAAGGGACACAACATCAAAGAAGCTATTGAAACAGGGAGGGTGAACGTGAGCAGCTGGGTGAGCCGAGAGGAAGGTTAAATGGGAATGTAGAGTGCACTGGTATTTAGGAGCTAGACGTCCTTGTGCGGCTGGCATCGGTCTGCATGAGTTTAAGGAACAGGGAAGGATGACATTTCCCCGTATGGAATAATTTGCTGAAACTTTTCATTGATCATTTGAATTGTAATGGGAAATGAACTGATTAACACCATCTATGGCTATGATGATGATGATGATGATGATGTGCATTTCTACACATAGCTGGTGGAAAAACAGATTTCCACGATTAAAAACAATATATATTTAAAAGAACAAAAAGGCGGGGGAGGGACAGGATCATTTACAATTTTGCATTTTCCCTTGATCTTTTCCCAATCAACTCTATCGAGGAAAAAGTGTGTGTTTCAGTAGGAATAGTAAATAGGTCTGGATGTGCTTGTCATGGATGTCTGCTCTGATGCGTGCTAATTAGCATGCATTGGAGCAGACTCAAATAACTGAGTCTCCTGGAGCGGGTTAATTAACATGCTCCAGCAGCCTCCATGCCACATCCACTCGCCATCCTCGTTCTTCAAAATGGTTGGGGGGGAGGTGCTTTAACTAAAGCTCATCGAGTTGAAGTTCCCCTGTCACCATTTTGAAGTGTAGGATGCTGAATACATGTGACGCTGCAGGTGCTTTAATTAGAGCAGCTCTCAGAGCCATTCTAATTAAAGCACCACCACCCCCCCCCGACCCCGGAGCACATGTATAGATGCCCATCATGCCTGAATTTGTGACTGAGAGGGCATATACGTTTACACAAGACGTTTACTGCAGAGTTGCCTAATTCGCTCTGCAGTAAAGTCTCACCATCTACACGTGCGGTGTAGGCCAAAGTATTTGCTATAAGCTTTGATGTGATAAAGATAAGTCATACCTTTGCCCCTCTGCACATACTTCCCCACAGTAGTACCATCCCTTTACAGAGATCATCAGGGCAAGATGCAGAATCGTAGGTGGGGATGTAAACAGATGTAGCCCACTTAGAGTCCAGAGACTTAACTGATTTATACCAGCTGATGATTTGGTCTTTTGGGAGCTTTTCTAGCCTCCTTCTTTCATCACGTTATTCAGTTTCATGACTTTCAAGCACATTTTCACAGTGAAAGTAAATATGGTCTGATGCAACCTCCAACATGGGGTTATCGAAACCCAATCTAGTGTTGTGGGGTACTGTAGCTTCAAAACTTAAGGCAAGTGTCTTCCTGGGTCTTTGATATATTTTAAGGTCACTCATCTGATGATCTGAACAAACTCAAGTCATGCACCCAGCAGAAAGAGGCACTTGCTTCCATGCCATCTAAGGAAGCAGATCCACTTTTCTCTTACTAGTACTAGAAGGGAAGAAATGTAATCTGTGCTCATGCCAATATCTGGAGGGAACAACAACCATTGCAAGCAGAGATAAAAATGTTTCCTATTGATGTTTGATGCAGGAAAGACGATGGTCTGCTCTAAAGATGAAGCTCTCCAAATCTCCGTTATTATGGTTAAAAATCAAAATCTTCAGTTACAGGCTCAGATTTTCTGCTGATGCCAGTCAGGACAGTTCCATCAGTAGACCCATGCTAGAAGAACATATTAAGGGCCAAGAAAGTCCCAAAGGTGCTACATCAGCTGCGGATCTCAGACCTGACAGGATGGCCTCCCTCAAAAAAGAAATTGGTCCAAATCGTGTAGATAAAAGGGTAAAGGGATGGGTATGTTAAGGGCCCTGTAAGATGAGGCTAGATGAGATCCTTCAGGATCTTACATCAGTGAAATAACTCACTTCCTTTTCTACCCTTCTAGGGTTCCAAGCGTCTAAGAGATTTCCTCACAACACCAGAACCGTTCACACTGCCTGACCGAAGCCTATTCAATGAATTCCTTTTTCTAGACCTTCCTGCAAGATCATTAGAACAAAAGTTTCCTACAAGCATATGGGGAGGGGGGCAGAGGGTGGGACAACCAATCCAAGTCATCTCCATCTCTCCAAGACCCACTTGTCTTGCTTTTAATTAATACAGTGGCCATGCCAGCACTTTGCATGAGTATTCCAGCCTACCTCGCCGGGATGTTTCCAATACTAATCAGTTCATGTTTTTGCAGCTGTTTGAGAGGTGAAGGATAAAACATATTCAAATTATTATTGTAGTCATGAAAAAATAAAGGGTATTTTAACCTTATTGCTGTAATCATGCACTGTTGGGGTTTTTTAAGCCAGTGATAGGTTGGCTTCAGAGGTTGGATAGGAAAAAGTTATTGATGTAAACTGTTTTTCTTTTTTAATATCTGCGCCCGAAAGCTTGCTAAGAACTTTTTTTCCAACAACTCTTTCACAGACCCACTGTGGACTGGACAAAATCCCTTTGCAGGCTGGATCCAGCTCATAGGCTGTATTTTTCCCACCCCTGAGTTAGAAAATACGATAGGCCCTTCCAATACCAAGAAATTACCTTATTTGTTATTTGTGAGGCCACCTAGATATATCTATTTAACTGCTGGGTGACACAGCTTAGAAAACCCAACATCTACAATTCTAGAAATTTACAATGAAAGTTCTAGAAACATCTCATCAGCAACAAACGACCGCCTACAACTGTGAAGTTAGTCTGCAGCAAAACCAACTGAAAGCTGGCACTTTTTTGCAGCCTGTCTCTCTAGCCATGAGTCCATCACATAGAACTAGCATCCTACCAAAACCCAGTGCTTTTCATTTATGCTGTTAACATGGCAACCAGCAAACACAATCTCAGGTGCTACATCTAGGGAAAAATGAGCAAACACACAAATATAGACAGGGGTACAACTGCCTAGGCAGCAGCACTACCAAAAAGCATACAGGAGCTATGAAAAACCACAAGCTTAACTTGAGTCACTAGGATGGTGAAGATGCAAACAAATGCAATCTGAGCTGTTTGAACATCAGCTTGTAAGCAAGACACAGGGCATGTCTACATGTTCATTAACACCAGCTTAAATTTACTGTGCAGTAAATTACTGCACAGTAAGTAGGAATAGGCCGGTGTCTATATGTGCAAGCATTAAAGTGCATTAATGCTGTATATGAACTGACTTGGGACTAGAGTTAGTCCCAAGTCAGTGCATACACATAGTGTTACTGCGCAGTAAGGCATCTACAAGTACATCATTATTGTGTAGTAACTAATCAGTTGTAAATATGATACCTACCAGAAACCTGGTGGGATTTGTCCCACGACTGGGCGGTACACATTGAGGGTTATTTGGCTGTACAGAAGGGACAGGGTGGGGAAGAAAGGGGGAGGGGTGGCGCTCCATGTCTATGAGCGATATACATTGACCCTCATCAAGACGGAATCGAAGGATGAGGAAGTAGAAGGATTGTGGGTTAGGTTACATGGGGGGCAAGGAGAAAGGGATTTGGTGGTAGGGGTCTGCTACAGACCCTCACACCAAGGGGAAGAACTAGACTCGGGGCTCCTGAGGCACCTCTCGGAGACCATAAAAGCTAAGGAGGCAGTAGTCATGGGGAACCTAAACTACCCAGACATCTGCTGGGAGACACAGACTGCAAAGTCCCACTGCTCACGCAGGTTTCTAACCTGTGTACAGGACCTCCACCTGACGTAGGAGGTACACGGTCCCACTAGGGCCAATGCCTTACTGGATCTGGTATTAGCAACGGGGGATGACATGGTAGGGGACCTACAGATCGGTAGCCATCTGGGAGACAGTGATCACCTAATAATAGAATTCTTCATAAGACGTTGAGTGGGTAAGGTAACTAGTAGGGTGAAAAAGCTAGACTTTAGGAAAGCTGATCTCAATGCACTCAGGTGATTAGTCAAGGACGCACTGCAGAGTAGAAGTTTTGAAGTGATGGGAGCCCAAGAAGGGTGGCTGTGCCTTAAGGAAATGATCCTTCAGGCACAAAGGGAGACAATCCTGATGCAAGGAAAAAGAGGGAAAGGGGCAAGGAGGCTTCCTTGGCTTACCAGAGAAATCCAGGGCAGCCTAAGGGCCAAAAGAGGAGCACATAAAAAGTGGAAACAGGGAGAGATCACCAAAGACGAGAATACCTCCTCTGCTAGAGCTTGTAGGGAGGCAGTTAGACGGCCAAAGCTACCATGGAGCTGAGGATGTCATCCCAAGTAAAGGACAAGTAATTGTTTTTTTAGATATATAGGGAGTAAAAGGAAGGCCCAGGGAGGAATAGGACCCCTGCTAAATGGGCAGAAACAACTGGTGACGGACAGGGGGGACAAGGCTGAACTCCTCAACGAGTTCTTTGCCTCAGTGTTCCTAAGTGAGGGAAACGACAAGTCTCTCACTGGGGTTGTAGAGAGGCAGCAGCAAGGCGCCAGACTTCCATGCGTAGACCCTGAGGTGGTGCAGAGTCACTTGGAAGAACTGGCTGCTTTTAAGTCGGCAGGCCCGGATGAGCTCCATCCGAGGGTGCTGAAGGCACTGGCCGATGTCATTGCACAGCCACTGGAGGGAATATTTGAACACTTGTGGCGCACGGGCCAGGTCCTGGAGGACAGGAAAAGGGCCAAAGTGGTCCCCATTTTCAAGAAGGGGAGGAAGGAGGACCCGGGCAACTATAGGCCAGTCAGTCTCACCTCCATCCTTGGCAAAGTCTTTGAAAAAATTATCAAGGCTCACATTTGTGAGAGCCCGACAGGACAAATTATGCTGAGGGGAAACCAGCACGGGTTTGTGGCAGGCAGATCGTGCCTGACCAATCTAATGTCTTTTTATGACCAGGTTATGAAACGCCTGGACACAGGAGGAGGGATGGATGTCGTATACTTAGACTTCAGGAAGGCCTTCGATACGGTATCCCACCCCATACTGGTGAACAAGTTAAGAGGCTGTGACTTGGAAGATTACACAGTCCGGTGGGTGGCGAATTGGCTGGAGGGTCGCACCCAGACAGTCGTGGTAGATGGGTAGGTCTCGACCTGGAAGGGTGTGGGCAGTGGGGTCCCGCAGGGCTCGGTCCTTGGACTGATACTCTTTAATGTCTTCATCAGCGACTTGGACGAGGGAGTCAAATGTACTCTGTCCAAGTTTGCAGATGACACAAAGCTATGGGGAGAAGTGGACGCGCCGGAGAGCAGGGAACAGCTGCAAGCAGACCTGGACAGGTTGGACAAGTGGGCAGAAAACAACAGGATGCAGTTCAACAGGGAAAAATGCAAAGTGCTGCACCTAGGGAGGAAAAATGTCCAGCACACCTACAGCCTAGGAAATGACCTGCTGGGTGGCACAGAGGTAGAAAGGGATCTTGGAGTCCTAATGGACTCCAAGATGAACGTGAGTCGGTAGTGTGACGAAGCCATCAGAAAAGCCAATGGCACTTCATCGTGCATCAGCGGATGCATGATGAACAGATCCAAAGAGGTGATACTTCCCCTCTATCTGGTGCTGGTCAGATCGCAGTTGGAGTATTGTGTGCAATTCTGGTTGCCACACTTCAAGAATGATGCGGATAACCTGGAGAGGGTCCAGAGAAGGGCCACTCATAAGGTCAAGGGCCTGCAGATCAAGCCCTACGAGGAGACACTGGGGCACCTGGACCTTTTCAGCCTCCTCAAGAGAAGGTTGAGAGGCGACCTTGTGGCTGCCTATAAGTTCATCACGGGGGCACAGAAGGGAATTGGTGAGTATTTATTCACCAAGGCGCCCCGGGGGTCAGAAGAAACAATGGCCACAAGCTAGCAGAGAGCAGATTTAGATTGGACATTAGGAAGAACTTCTTCACAGTTCGAGTGGCCAAGGTCTGGAACGGGCTCCCAAGGGAGGTGGTGCTCTCCCCTACCCTGGGGGTCTTCAAGAGGAGGTTAGACGAGTATCTAGCTGGGGTCATCTAGACCCAGCACTCTTTCCTGCTTATGCAGGGGGTCGGACTCGATGATCTATTGAGGTCCCTTCCGACCCTAACATCTATGAATCTATGAATCTATAACCCTGAGATGGTGCAGATTCACTTGGAAGAACTGGATGCCTTTAAGTCGGCAGGCCCGGATGAGCTCCATCCGAGGGTAGTGAAGGCACTGGCCGATGTCATTGCACAGCCACTGGCGGGAATATTTGAACGCTTGTGGTGCACGGGCCAAGACCTAGAGGACTGGAAAAGGGCCAATGTGATCCCCATTTTCAAGAAGGGGAGGAAGGAGGACCCGGGCAACTATAGGCCAGTCAGTCTCACCTCCAGCCTTGGCAAAGTCTTAGAAAAAATTATCAAGGCTCACATTTGCGAGAGCCCGGCAGGACAAATTATGCTTAGGGGAAACCAGCACGGGTTCGTAGCAGGCAGATCCTGCCTGACTAATTTAGTCTCTTTTTATGGCCAGGTTACGAAACGCCTGGACACAGGAGGAGGGGTGGATGTCGTATATTTAGACTTCAGGAAGGCCTTTGATACGGTATCCCACCCCATACTGGTGAACAGGTTAAGAGGCTGTGACTTGGATGACTACACAGTCCGGTGGGTGGTGAATTGGCTGGAGGGTTGCACCCAGAGAGTCGTGGTGGATGGGTCGGTCTCGACCTGGAAGGTTGTGGGCAGTGGGGTCCCGCAGGGCTCGGTCCTTGGACCGATACTCTTCAATGTCTTCATCAGCGACTTGGACGAGGGAGTGAAGTGTACTGTGTCCAAGTTTGCGGATGACACAAAACTGTGGGGAGAAATGGACACGCCGGAGGGCAGGGAACAGCTACAAGCAGATCTGGACAGGTTGGACAAGTGGGCAGAAAACAACAGAATGCAGTTCAACAAGGAGAAATGCAAAGTGCTGCACCTAGGGAGGAAAAATGTCCAGCACACCTACAGCCTAGGAATGACCTGCTGGGTGGCACGGAAGTGGAAAGGTATCTTGGAGTCCTAGTGGACTCCAAGATGAACATGAGTCGGCAGTGTGACGAAGCCATCAGAAAAGCTAATGGCACCTTATCGTGCATCAGCAGATGCATGACGAATAGGTCCAAGGAGGTGATACTTTCCCTCTATCGGGCGCTGGTCAGACCGCAGTTGGAGTACTGCGTGCAATTCTGGGCGTCGCACTTCAAGAGGGATGCGGATAACCTTTAGAGGGTCCAAAGAAGGGCCACTCGTATGGTTAAGGGCCTGCAGGCCAAGCCCTACGTGGAGAAACTAGAGAACCTGGACCTTTTCAGCCTCCGCAAGAGAAGGTTGAGAGGCGACCTTGTGGCTGCCTATAAGTTCATCATGGGGGCACAGAAGGGAATTGGTGAGTATTTATTCACCAAGGCACCCCCGGGGGTTACAAGAAACAATGGCCACAAGCTAGCAGAGAGCAGATTTAGACTGGACATTAGGAGGAACTTCTTCACAGTTCGAGTGGCCAAGGTCTGGAACGGGCTCCCAAGGGAGGTGGTGCTCTCCCCTACCCTGGGGGTCTTCAAGAGGAGGTTGGATATGCATCTAGCTGGGGTCATCTAGACCCAGCACTCTTTCCTGCCTGTGCAGGGGTCGGACTCGATGATCTGTTGAGGTCCCTTCCGACCCTAACATCTCTGAATCTATGAATCTACCTGCATGATGTAGGTATCAGATTTATGCTCAAATCGGTATAAGTTACAAATTTACTGGATAGTACGGGCCTGCACATGCAGACGCGTCCCCATACTCCACAGTAATTTTGGTTTCTGCACAATAAATGCACACATGTAGACGCGCCCACAGGAGGTGATAGTATCACACTACTCAGTGCTGGTTAGGCCTCAGCTGGAAAACTAGGTCCAGTTCTAGGCGCTACATTTTAAGAAGGAAATAGAGAAACTGGGGTAGTCCCAGGGCAGGCAACCAGGATGACAAAGGGTCTGGAATACAAGCTGTATGAAGAAAGTTGGTTAGTCTGAAGGAAAGGAGATTAAGGGGAACATAAGAGCAGTTTTCTGCCATTTGAAAGGCTGCCATAGAGAAAAGCCACTGGTCTCTCTTGCCATAGCAATGGATTTAACCAGCAGCATTGATTAAATCTCAAGCAAAACTTCCTAATTGTAAGAGTCATAGAAGACAAGAACAACCTGTGCAGCGAAGATGTGGAGTCTCCTCCACTGGAGATTTTCACGGAGAAGCTGGACAGGCGGCTTCTGTCTCAAATGATTTAGAAATAAAACACTGCCCATCCATGCAGGGGGCTGGACTGGCTGAGTCCTTTTGTCCCTTCCAATCCTCAGAGTTGTTGATTCTCTCACAAGCCGGCCCCTTACCTGCTGCAAAGCATAGTCTCTAGGCTTGCCAGCAACAGCAACTCAGATGTGCCCTTTAGCAATGGGAACTGCTAACCTACCACGTGCCGCTCTCTCCAGTCAGTCTGGAAATAAAACTGTCTTCCATTTGCTGCAATAACAGAGATCCAGCCTGTGCACTAACTGAATCCTGGTACCCGAGGTGAAATCCTGGTCCCACAGACATGAGAGGAAATTTTGGATTTCACCCAAGATCACTATGCATGAATACGCACAAAGGGAGACATTATGCTATTATGCAGGGAAGTAGCACAAGGCCTAGGGGCCAATTCAGCATAAGTAAAGCTCACACCATGGGACTTAAGGGGGTTCCTAAACTGCACAAGGGGGAGTTCCTCCTGCAGCATGATTAAACGTCACCAGTGCGGTGAATTTGCACTTGTAACTCAATCAAGTGCTTCTCCCCAGCTCTGCCAGCACATCTTTCTATTCCCAGTTAGGGATGCGGGAAGGCCGAGACAAAGTGAAATGACTGCAGGGACAGTGTGGGATCAGAGGCATGCAGTTTCTAACTCCCAAGCCCCCTGCTCTGACCATGCCTCCCTCTTCACCCTCCGTGGAAATGGACCTCCAGAAGCTGGGGGTGCATGAAGCATGCAGTGCAACTTGGCCACTGTTCAAGTTACACAATGCGTCGACATGGTTAACTGAATTTCACTCGGTAAGACTGCAGTAATTTGGTTGCACACTTCACTGAAACCCGTCACACCTGGGGAACTGACCTGCTCTCCAGAAGAGAGGAACAGTTACTTATTGACAGTGTCCCAGCGTTTCACAATCCCCAGAGTCCCATAAATACAGGGAGGTGGGCTAGCTCCTTTGTCACCGAAACTTCAGTCTCGATTGATCAAAGAGCTACTCTCAGGTGACACAAAGATCCCAGGTGACCGACAGTCATGAGGTTCCTTTACCTGCTTCTTGCTGTTCTCTTCTTCCTCTTCCAGGCTTCCTCAGGTGAGATGTTAAATAGATGATGCTAAGAAGGAAGAATGGGTTGGGGTGGGGAGGGGTGGGGTGCATTTATGTACAAGGAAGACGAAGCTATATGACTTAATAACAGGCTCAATCTATGATTTGTGATTCTGTGACTCTAAGACTATGAGGGTGGTCAAGCACTGGACCAGCCTACCTAGAGAAGCTGTGGGCTCTCCATCCATGGAAATTTTCCAGAGCAGGTTAGACAGACACTTGGCTGGGATGGTTTAGTCAGGGATGTTTCTGCCTTGATCAGAACAAGACTAAATGACTTTGTAAGGTCCCTTCTGGCCCTATTATCCTACGATCTTGTCCCTCAAGGCACAGAGAGGGTAAATGCAATACTGAGGATGGCATATTTCAGGGGTAGGCAACCCCCCAGCACGGGTGCCAGAGCATAGCACGTGAAGGCATTTGGCTTGGCACGCATGCCTTAGGGTAGACAGCAGGACCGGCAATGCCACAACAAGGATCAGGCCCCTTGTAGATGCCCCGCCATCTGCTCCTGGCATGCCAACATCTTACAAATCATGGTTATGGGTGTTTTTTGGCACTCTGCCCAAAAATGCTGCCAGCCCCTGGTACAGTCAGTACATTTGGATGGCATTAAGATGCCATCTGTATCCAGTACCATTGCCACACTTCAAAAGTGAGACTTTTCTTACATTTGGCATTTGAGAGCTGTGTTTTTTGCAAGTGGTGTATAGATACTCAAGTACCTACCTGAGAAAACGATATCCACCAGCAAAGGCCCCTTTAATTTAGCAAAGAAAAGGATAACAAGATCCATTGGCTGGAAGGTGAAATTTGACAAATTCAATCTATAACCAAGACATATTTTTAAGGTAGAGGGTACTTAACCACTGGGACAGGTTAAGAGGGTATGTACTGGATTCACTGCTATTTGAAGTCTTTGAAGCAAGATGACACTTATTAGAGACAGGCACAAATTTTTTGACCAAATATTTTTTTGGTCAGATAATGCCAGTCCACTGAAACAAGAGTCACGTTGTAGTGACCGGCACTTTTCCCAGCTATCTATTTTGGAAGCTGGTACTTTTAAGGCACAATGTTTAACTGTGACAGTCGTCAATGGGGAAAGCTAGTGGCTTAGGGCACCTATACACATGACAGACTTCTGCTCTGACATACTAATTAGTATGCATCGGACCAGACTCAATTAATCTAGTCTGCTTCAAGTCTGCTGGAAAGTGCTAATTAGCGTGCTCCAGCAGCCTCCTCATCATGTGTATTCAGCACATTTCAAACTGGCGGCAGGGGTGCTTTAACTAAAGCTTGTTTGATGAACTTTAGTTAAAGCACCCCCACTGCCATTTTGAAACATGGGACACTGAATACACATGATGCTTTAATTAGAGCAGCTCTCAGAGCTGCTCTAATTAAAGTACCCCTTCCCCCTCTGCCCTGGAGCATGTGTGTAGACACCCAGAGATACCAGACCTCCTTTTCAACAGAGAAGGAAGTGCATGCATTTCTTCTCGGGAATGTGCAGCAGTACAGACAGACCCTCAGGCTCGACAGATCCTATCACAAGGCTTCGTGCTGCCTGAGTTGCATGAGCTTCTCTTCTTAATCAAGACCATCCACAAAATCATTAGCACAGCTAACCCTGGAGGTAGACAGAGAGCATGCTTCACTGAGGATGTTAAATAAGCCAAGGTGACAAACCTATGTCCATAGCTACGGTGAACAGGTTGGCAAGTTAGGCGGGCCTGGCTCTGTCTCTGCTAAACTGGAGTATCAGATTTCAACCCTGCTCTATGATTCTTCAGTTAAAAAAATGAATTAGGTGGAAGGGTTGGCTTTGCCCAGGACCGTTTTTCTCCTACATTTGTGTCTAACAACCCAAATTCTAACTGCGTCTTCTTCACACAGGCTTTGTGGACGTCGCCCCAGCTGACACCGTGGCATGCAGAAGTCAAGGGAATTTCTGCAGCTTCAGGACCTGCCCTCCAACATTTGAAGCTACAGGCACTTGCCACGATGGAGCCTTGGTCTGCTGTTCAAAGTAAAGTGCTACCCAAGCTGTGGAAAACCACACGGCGGGAGAAGGGGAGGGAAAGGGAGACAACATCAAAGAAGCTATTGAAACAGGGAGGGTGAACGTGAGCAGCTGGGTGAGCAGAGAAGAAGGTTACATGGGAATGTAGAGTGCACTGGTATTTAGGAGCTAGACGTCCTTATGCGGCTGGCATCGGTCTGCATGAGTTTAAGGAACAGGGAAGGTTGAAATTTCCCCGTATGGAACAATTTGCTGAAACTTTTCATTAATCATTTGAATTGTAATGGGAAACGAACTGATTAACACCATCTATGGCTATGATAATGATGATGATGATGATGATGATGATGTGCATTTCTACACATAGCTGGTGGAAAAACAGATTTCCACGATTAAAAACAATATATATTTTAAAGAACAAAAAGGCGGGGGAGGGACAGGATCATTTACAATTTTGCATTTTCCCTTGATCTTTTCCCAATCAACTCTATCAAGGAAAAAAAGTGTGTTTCAGTAGGAATAGTAAATAGGTTTGGATGTGCTTGTCATGGATGTCTGCTCTGATGCGTGCTAATTAGCATGCATTGGAGCAGACTCAAATAACTGAGTCTCCTGGAGTGGGTTAATTAACATGCTCCAGCAGCCTCCATGCCACATCCACTCGCCATCCTCGTTCTTCAAAATGGTTGGGGGGGAGGTGCTTTAACTAAAGCTCATCGAGTTGAAGTTCCCCTGTCACCATTTTGAAGTGTAGGATGCTGAATACACGTGACGCTGCAGGTGCTTTAATTAGAGCAGCTCCCAGAGCCATTCTAATTAAAGCACCACCACCCCCCCCGACCCCGGAGCACATGTATAGATGCCCATCGTGCCTGAATTTGTGACTGAGAGGGCATATACGTTTACACAAGACGTTTACTGCAGAGTTGGCTAATTCGCTCTGCAGTAAAGTCTCACCATCTACACGTGCGGTGTAGGCCAAAGTATTTGCTATTAGGCCAAAGTAAACTCATTACTTCCACTGTAGGATAGTACTGCCCAACACAAATACTATCCTACTGCAGAGCCACAACGCATGTGTAGATGCTGACCAGAGGCTACCCCCTCACCAGCAACCTCGTGCCTCAGTCAGTGCCTCCACCGCATGTTGAGCCATGTCAATGCAGCCCTGGGCGGGCACCCTGACCACTGGGGCCCTCTGCCAGCCAGGGCTGCTCCAGTCCGGTTCAATGTGCTGTGGTCCCAGGCATACATGTAAATGTTGTGCCCAGGGGGCGATAAACTCTGGTGCTAACTGTCCCGGAGTTCATTGCGTCAAATTAATTTCACACGTAGATGTGCCCAGTGAGTCCAGGTGGATATTTGTTTCACTTTTGTCTTTGAGGCCAACATTTAGGTTCACTTGGAAGTTTTCGGGGGAATAGACTCTTCCCCTTCCCTGAGAGTGTTAAGCTGTGTTTGCCAGGCACGTTTGGAAATCAGCTTTCATGTGATGAAGATAAAACATACCTTTGCCCCTCTGCACATACTTCCCCACAGTAGTACCATCCCTTTACAGAGATCATCAGGGCAAGATGCAGAATCGTAGGTGGGGATGTAAACAGATGTAGCCCACTTAGAGTCCAGAGACTTAACTGATTTATACCAGCTGATGATTTGGTCTTTTGGGAGCTTTTCTAGCCTCCTTCTTTCATCACGTTATTCAGTTTCATGACTTTCAAGCACATTTTCACAGTGAAAGTAAATATGGTCTGATGCAACCTCCAGCACGGGGTTATCGAAACCCAATCTAGTGTTGTGGGGTACTGTAGCTTCAAAACTTAAGGCAAGTGTCTTCCTGGGTCTTTGATATATTTTAAGGTCACTCATCTGATGATCTGAACAAACTCAAGTCATGCACCCAGCAGAAAAAGGCACTTGCTTCCATGCCATCTAAGGAAGCAGATCCACTTTTCTCGTACTAGTACTAGAAGGGAAGAAATGTAAGCTGTGCTCATGCCAATATTTGGAAGGAACAACATCCATTGCAAGGGGAGATAAAATTGTTTCCTAATGATGTTTGATGCAGGAAAGACGATGGTCTGCTCTAAAGACGAAGCTCTCCAAATCTCCGTTATTATGGTTAAAAATCAAAATCTTCAGTTACAGGCTCAGATTTTCTGCTGATGCCAGTCAGGACAGTTCCATCAGTAGACCCATGCTAGAAGAACATATTAAGGGCCATGAAAGTCCCAAAGGTGCTACATGAGCAGCGGATCTCAGAGCTGACAGGATGGCCTCCCTCAAAAAAGAAATTGGTCCAAATCGTGTAGATAAAAGGGTAAAGGGATGGGTATGTTAAGGGCCCTGTAAGATGAGGCTAGATGAGATCCTTCAGGATCTTACATCAGTGAAATAACTTGCTTTCTTTTCTACCCTTCTAGGGTTCCAAGAGTCTAAGAGATTTCCTCACAACACCAGAACCGTTCACACTGCCTGGCCGAAGCCTATTCAATGAATTCTTTTTTCTAGACCTTCCTGCAAGATCATTAGAACAAAAGTTTCCTACAACCATATCGTGGGGGGAGGGGACAACCAATCCAAGTCATCTCCATCTCTCCGAGACCCACTTGTCTTGCTTTTAATTAATACAGTGGCCATGCCAGCACTTTGCATGAGTATTCCAGCCTACCTCGCTGGGATGTTTCCAATACTAATCAGTTCATGTTTTTGCAGCTGTTTGAGAGGTGAAGGATAAAACATATTCAAATTATTATTGCAGTCATGAAAAAATAAAGGGTATTTATCCTTATTGCTGTGATCGTTCACTGTTGGGTTTTTTTAAGCCAGTGATAGGTTGGCTTCAGAGGTTGGATAGGAAAAAGTTATTGATGTTAACTGTTTTTCTTTTTTAACATCTGCGCCCAAAAGCTTGCTAAGAACTTTTTTCCAACGACTCAGTTGGTCTAATAAAAGATATCACATCTACCCAAAGAAGCTGGCCTGCTTATTGATACAAACACACTATAGAGACTCTAAATTCAAGGAGGAAGAAGACCAGGGTTTTTGAGTGTTGGAGCTAAGGGACATCCCAACAAAACAATGGTCTAGCTCAGTTTGTGGTTCTTATTCAGCCAAAAGCTTCATGATGCTGCTTCTTCCAGCAAAATTCAGCAAACACATGACAATGACTACAGAGTAACTTACCTAGGTTTTACTCTGCAGTAAATAGCAGACATACTGGGTGTGTCTACACATGCACATTTACTGCGCAGTAACTGAAATTACTGCACAGTACAGGCACATGTCTATACGTGCACGCCCCATACTGCACAGTGAATATGGCAATTTATGCCAACTTGATCATAAATTTGATACCTACATCCTGCCAGGATCAAATTTATGCCTGATTAGTTATTGCACAGTAACACACGTGTAGACACTTTACTGTGCAGTAACACTGTGTGGGTGGACTGACTTCGGACTAACTTTAGTCCCAAATCAGTCCACACAGTGTTAATGTGCTTTAACGCCCGCATGTGTAGACATCAGTTTATTCCTGTTTACTGCACAGTAATTTACTGAGCAGTAAATTTAAGCTGGTGTAAATTCATGTGTAGACACACCCAGTGCTAACTTTTCCAAGCTATTTGGTGCTATTGCACGCTTGGCCACTAGAGGGCAGGGGAGCTATTTGTATGGGGTACTCCAAGCTCAAACTGACTGGGGAGCAAACTCCAACTGGCATCAGTTTATAGCCAGTCGGTCCTCACTTTCTGAGTAGTAAATGCAGCCCCAAGTGGAAGGAGTTGCACCAGTGTAGGGCTGTGCAATGTGTATCCACTCCGCTTTTACTCCAGAACAATATATATGTAACCCACAGTCAACACGTCACGTGTCTGCATCCTGAGCAAGGTCTACAAGATTAGGCACTAGAGCTGGCAGTGAGGCTGTAACACTCAGGCAATGCATGCGTGTGTGCATGTGTGTATGTGTGTGTGTGTGTACATGCACATTGCACCTGCCTCTGGTGGGGAAATCCAAGTGACTATACCCAATAAGCGGAGATGGGGGAATGTGTGGCCCAGGTGGGGCTGCCACTGTAGCATAGAGGATCCTACATAGATGAGACTTAAGTGCCTTTTTAATACACAAAACAGAAAGGTTAAATTACTGTAAAATGAGTGGTCTTTTCCCCATCCATTTAGAAAGGGGTTTACAGAACTTCTCCCCACCCCGTCCAACAAAAAGAGGTCAGAAACAGTACTCCTAACAGTGGGCATCAGTACGCATCCATGATGCAACACAGGATTACCATTGGAGCGGTAGAGAGTGGTCCAGTGGTCCAGGCAGACTGGCCGTTTGATAGGGAAGGAGAGGGAAGGCCTTCCCATGCACCCTCTGGTCCAGTAGCATGAGGGAGTTTGAACCTACATCTCCCCATTTCCCAGCAAAGCACCTCAACTCCCAGGCCCCGAGCTCAGCAGGCCCAAGAACATCCCCCAAGCCCATGCTGGTGATCCCACCTCTCACCCCAATGGAGTTTGGGAGGCAGTCATCATCCCTATGGATGTTCTCTGATCATACCTTGGGGGTTTATATGCCATTATGCACCAGCTTGAACAGAATAGGTTCACTACCAAGCTTGAGCACCTCTGGAGAATAAGTCTAGCTGTGCAGTGGAAATATCATCTCTAATCCATGTAGGCAGCTGTTTTTAGCCATGTACTTAGCATAGACACCTTTAGGCGAAACAGGTTTTGGGCCTTGGCCGCTATTCTCTCTGGACCCTCAACAGGGGCCCCATGAATTGCATATAGCTAGTCAGGCTGGGGGCTAGGAGAAAGACAGAGTTTCCTTTTAACCTGTCTGGTCAAAGGCACTGCTGGACCACTGTGCTCGAGATGTTGACCCACATCACAACCATGAGGAACTTGTGGACCTCCCAACGAGCAGCTGTGGAGACCCTGGGCCATCCTGACACCTTTGCTCCAGAATGACTGAGACCACAGAGGTCCCCCAGGAAATGCACCCAGCAAAGCATGTCCTCTTTTGCCAGATGTTGCACTTTCAGAAAGGGGGAAAGTCTAAGGGCCCTGTTTCAACCTTTTTTTTCATGTGAAAAGTGTTCTCTGTCCTAGGAGCAGGGACGGGAACCCAGGACTGCCCCATCTCTGACCCCAGCGCTCTTTCCTGCCCAGGCGGGGGGTCGGACTCGATGATCTGTTGAGATCCCTCCGACCCTAACATCTATGAATCTATGAATCTTCCCCATCTAGCTCCTTCCTATTTGCCATCCACCAGGCCTCGCAGTCCTTGCCCACTTGGCTACCCCAGCGGTCCATCTTCACCAGGAGGGCTGGGGACTGCCCTCACCAAGCCCATTTCACACCCCCGTCGTGAGCGCCCTGGCAGAAGCCTCAGCTGGGTATACCTCTTTTTAATCCCCTAATCCTAATCCTCACTTCCCCAATCCTCACACTTTGATACAATTATTAAAACCTGGAGGTTTGCAGATAAATCTGGCCTTTCCTGTAGTTTGGTAAACCTTTTTGTTTTGGTTTGGTTGTTTTTTGGTTGTTTTTTTTTTTTGCTTGGGGAAGTGAGCACTATTATAATATTTATTTAAGCAATGATACACCTTAATGCCTTCAGGATCTACTTCATTTTGCATTGTTAAAAGGAAATGGAGCACAAGGCATGGCTTATTTGCTGGCTAATTACCTCTTGGCTCCTGCTCTGTGCTGCCTCAGGATGGTAGCAAGCCAAGTCAGAGCCCGACACCTGGGCTGACTTTGCCAGGCTCCTGCCCCCAGACCCCCGTAGCACCATCCCACGACCCCATGTAGACCAAGCCTTTAGTAGAGTACATGACCTGTTGTGGCATATTTTATAAGGCCCGGCTGCAAACCTTGGCTGTTTTCCCCTGACTCGTCCTTTCTACAGAAAAGCCTACAGCCCCCAGATTGGATTTTCTGCCAGAAACGCACAGAGCCAGCCCCTATTTATTTTTTAATGCGAGTGTCTTAAGAGATGACGATAAGTCAGCGTTTGCATTCAGTTCAGATTTTGTATTCGACAGTGTCCCTTTAAAGAAGAGCAAAACCTAGTATGATTGAAAGGAAAAATAAAATAATGAAATAAACACGTGATTTTTTTTGGCCTTAAACTGCAAATTTTTGCCCACGGTGTCTTGTCTAGAGGAACCGAGCTATTTCATAGACTCCAGACTGGGGTAGGGTTTCAGACACAACCTCATGCCCAGGGCTCCTATTACCTGAGCTCAGGCACCTTCCTGCTCTGTGTCCTGGATCATTCCTGGGAGGGACCTAACTCCCTTGGGCCCTGTCTGGGCAGGCACCTCATTCTTACCTATTTCAGGGGCTAAATTCAGGGGTCTACAAGACTGATTGGGGTCAGACCCCCTGTCTAAAGAGCAGCTGGTTTTGCTCTTCAGGAGCTTTGCTCTTATGCACTGCATCCGGCTCCCAGGACCGAGAGAGCTGGCATGTCGGAAGGGGAGGACGAAAACATCCCTTCCCGGGGAGCACGCCTTCCCATGGCTCCTCATCCATAACGTTGACAGAGCAGTGCCTGCTTTGGCAGACAGCCCTCGGCTTTGTACGCAATGTGCCCCGTCAGAACAAATATTGCCTCTGGACCCAAGCAAATATGGGGACACCCATCCCTCCCTCCCTCCCTCCTTTCCCCCCTCCACGTTGTTTCAAAGAACCTGGAGCTGCCAGTACAGTTGAATCAAGGTTGTCATCTTCCCAGAACTAGTATCGCTGCTGCCTGAGCTGCCTGGGATTTGCTGAGGGACAAGGGCGGGGGGGAAATCGTGTAGAAGAGACCAGCTTTTCTTCCCTATTTAATTGCACAAATCCTGTCAGCAGCCCCCAACTTGGCAACGCATTTGGTTTGTGTCCTGTGGGCACTATCCTGTGTCCGCAAAGCATTGCCATGCTTTGATTGTGCGTGGATTTCTCTCCTCTGGCCCCAGCGTGGAAACCACTCTGCAAGGGGGTGGAAAGCATGGACTGGGTGCTTGTGCGGATGAGATCTCCCCTGCTGTACTGCAGCATAGCTCCCAAATCACAGAGCCGTAGACTCACGGGGCTTGGAGGAGCCTCAGGAAGTCATCGACGGCAGCCTCCCCTTTCAAACAGGACCATCCCTATCTAAACTATTCCAGACAAGTGTTTGTTCAGCCGGCGCTGAAAATTTTCCACTGCCAGTGAGGCTATCTCCTCTCGAGGCAATCCGTTCCAGTGCTTACCCACCCTCAGTATTTAAAAGCTCTTGCTTACATCTCATCTCAAGGTCTCTTGCTGCAATATAAGCCCATTACTTCTTGTCCTGTCCACAGAGGACACAATTGATCACCATCTTCTTTAGAACAACTCCATTCAGATTTGGTGACTCTTATCACATCTCCTCTCAGTCTACTTAATACTCCAGACTTAATAACCCTCATTTTTTAAGTATTCTTCATATGTCATGTTTTTGAGACCTCAACTTGTTTTGCTCCCCACAAAATTCATTCCAATTTGTCCACATTTTCCTTGAAGTGGACAAACTGGATCCAATACCCTAAGTGAGACCCCCCCAGGGTGGAAAAATTGCTCTCTGTGTCTTGCATAACACACTCTTATTCATTCATCTCAGCATGATATTAGTTTCTTTTCAACAGCATTGCACAGCTGACTGCGTTTCAGCTCACTATAGTCCCCAGCTCTCCTGCAGTACTGCAGCTTCTCCGGTCAGCCACTAAGAGCTCCAGGTAATATTCCCCAGTTATGGTTTTTCAAATGTTACCGAAATAAAACAGCACTTTTTTTAACAGAGCATGTGCAAGGGCAAGGGTGAGAGGAGCTATTTCACAGAGTGCATAGGAGATTGAATAGCAGCCTTTAACTACCTGAAGGAGGAGGAGGATCCAAAGCGGATGGAGCTGGGCTGTCTCGGTGGGGGCAGATGACAGAACAAGGAGCAATGGGCTCAAGTTGCAGCAAGGGAAGTTGAGGTTACATATCAGGGGAAAAAAAAAACAACCTTTCTAGGTTCTTAGGAGGGTAATAAAGCATGAGAGCAAGTTCTGCAGAGAGGTGGTGAAATCTCCATCCTTGGAGGTTTTCAAGACCCAGGTAGTCAAAGACTGGGATGATGTAGTTGGGGCTGGGTCTGCTTTGAGCAGAGGGTTGGACTAAATGTGACCTCCTGAGGTCCCTTCAACCCCCATTTTCTGTGATTTAATGATTTCTATGATTCTATGCATGGAAGTGATCCACCTGGCTCTGTCTAAGCTCTCTTGTGGTCCATTTCCCCCTGGGAAGTACATAAGCTCCACATCAATGCACAGATCCTTAATCAAAGGATAACTGCATGCAATAACTGATTGACATTGCCCTCTGGGTAGGTGCCTGGGTCTTTTTCAATTGCTGAAATGAGTAAGGCTTATCCCCAGGATACGGGAGACCTAAGTGATAGGCCCTCATCAGCCTCAGGGGCCTTGCATACATATCTCTGACTTCCTAACCAAGTGTCTTACCCGCAGGCTATGAGCCAAGCAAGGCTGAGGATGCCACCCCGGCCCTTCTCTTGACGGTGACCCTTGGGGTGGAACAGAATGGCAGAGTCATGGGGCCAGAAGGAGAGCACGAGACCCCTGCAAGCCACTAGGAGAAGGCGTGTTTTGGGTTTTGCCCCTCTCCGTTGCTGTTTGTGCCTCTTAGCCAATGGCTCTTTGTTGAAAGGAAAGGTGTATAAAGACACCCCAAACTCTGCCCATTGAGAGAAGTACATGCATCTCCCTGGACAGGATAGGTTCACTCTCTGGAGGTGCATAAAGCTCCTGACAGCTTATTGCCAGGCTGGTTGAGGCTTTCTGCAGGGCAGAGCAGGATTGGACTCCGGGGCTATATCCAGATGAGCGCAGTCATTGCAAATAAATAAATGTGGTGCTGCAAACACATATGTGGCACCACATGCCACACATTTAGATGTTCTCCATGCTGCAAGGGAGAACATTTTTTCCATGCTGCTTTCCCCCCCGCAGGCTTTTTTGACTCCTCAATATCCAAGGGTCAAAAAAATCTGCAAGAAAATAAAAGCGGAGCAGCACATGCACAGACAGCATGTCCCACTCAAAAAGCACGCTGTAGCTGCCAACCAGGCTCTTCACAGCAGAATCACCGCTGCTGCAGCCCTGGGAGGCCCCTGGGACCCCAGGTAAGGCTGCTGGGGGCAGCCCAGCACTGGCCCCAGCCTCCCCTACCCCACCCAGGGTAACTTGCTGCATGCCAAAGCATGTGTGCCATAGGTGTCCCCCAGGGACAAGTAGCAGTCATGCAAGGTGTGCCGCCACTACTTGTCCCAGGGGAACCAAACATCCACACTCATCTGGACACACCCTGGCAATGCAGTAGTATATGCATGGACCCAATAGGGTGAGCAGAAGCTAAATCCTTATATGCCTAAGAGGTGGAATAGAACCTGAGTCTGTCATGAAATAGCAACCTGGTTGCATTTCTGAGGAAATGAGCCTCCTACCCCTCCTCAATCTGCTGGCCAGTGGAAGGACAATGACCATGCCCATGTCTCGACCTCATCCCTACCTCACTTGCATGGAAAAGGCCTTTAAGCTTTGCAGCAACCTGGGCTCCTTGATGAATGCCCAGACTGCAGCTAGGATGCAAGAAGGAGGCTCCTTCCCCTCCCTGTCTGACCTGCCCCGTCAGATGACTCTGGTCCAAACCCTCTATCAGGCAGGATGGTATCTTCAGTGTATTATCAATGGGTGAGGCTGAGGGGGTCCCCACAAGACTGGCCCAAGGCCAAAGGGTCAGCCAGAGATGGGTTACTGTCAGATAAAGCTGGTGGAGAGCCCTGAATAACATCACTAGAACCCACCTCCCTTTTCCTCCAATCCTGTGTCCATCACAGCAGCAGCCCTCAGCTGGCTGAAGTCCCAGGTGTGCAAAGCACTCTGGATGGCTTGGCCCTGGTTCAGGTTCAATCACGTGCAGACTGGTAGAGGGCAGAAGGTTGCAACACGTTCGTTCGTCATTGTCTTCTGCAATAACCAGGGAAGGGAACATGTTTTCCAAAGAGCTGGACACAGTTATTTTAGAAGCAAGGTCATCAAAACTCAGTATTACACAACCGCCAAGCCCAATAAAGTCAGGGTCCTTCTGTCTTAGTCTTCATCAGCATCTGACTCTCATCTCTATGATAAGCTATTACCCATCCAACCTGAATCCATGAGGATCCTTTACCTTCTCCTTGTTATTGTTTTCTTCCTCCTCCAGGCTGCTCCAGGTAAGAGTAGGCATGTCTACAAGTGACTTTACTGTGCAGTAAATTTACTGTGCAATAACTTACTACGCAGTTTAGGCTGGCATCTACACTTGGAGGCATTAAAGCACAGTAATGCCATGTGGGGACCGAGTTGGGACTAACGTTAGTGTTACTGCACAGTAAGTTGTCTACACATGAGTTTGCACAGTAACTAATTGGGTGTAAATGGTGCAGGTATCAAATTTATGCCCAATTAGTTACTGTGCAGTAATACACATGTAGATGCCGGGGGACAGTTATTCGATTCGGTGATTCAAATCAATGTCCCGAATTGATTTGGTTGAATATCTGAATCACCCAGGCCCATCCCTCACCCGCTCTCCCAGCCCTGCCTGGCCCAGCTCCCAGCACTTGGGGAAAAAAAGCCCCAACTCAGCGGGTGCTGCTGGGTGGGAGGAGATCCCTGCTGCCCGCCACTGTCCCACGCCTCATGGGGGGCTCTGCACCATTCCAGCCCAGCAGGGGCCATCCCCGCTGCCCCCACTGCCCTGTGCCATGTGGGGGGCTCTGCACAAGCCCCCCGAAGCCCTGATGCTGCTGCAGGAAGGGTGAGTCCTGGGGGTTTTCTTGGGTTTTGTTTTTTTTTTTAAGGGCCAGAGCTGGGACAAGCAGGGTAGCCAGGGAAGGGGCAGTGGGGGGCAGTGGGGATCGCCCCCACCCCTGCCCAGCAGCACCCAGTGAGTGGTGCTTTTTTTTAAAGCACTGGGAGCTGGGTCAGGCAGGGCAGCTATGTGGGCAGGGGGGCTGGGGGAGCAGGCATGGGCTAGGGCCTAGCAGGGGTCCCCCCATGGGCCCATCACCCCTCCTCCAGCCCCCATGCCCCTGTTCCTACTTACCAGCTCCGAGTCCAGCTGCAGCGCCCTGCTGCAGCCACCAGGGACTCTCCAAACCATTGAAGCTCTCCGAATCTTTTTCTGAAGAACTGGAAGATCTGCACCAATCAGACTATAGGGTAAAATGCCTTCCCGTCCCCAGCTATGACGATCAGTCTGACCCTGAGCAGAAGGGCAAGACCTTCTAGCCAGAAACCTCCAGGTTTCAGTCCCTGCAGGAGCATTGGCACATCCCAGTCAAAATCGCCAGCCTTGGCTGTAGCCAAGGTCCTCTTCTGGCATAAATCACAGTGGCTCCATGGAAGAGAAAGCTTAGGAAAGCCTGGGTGACAAAATGAAGGCTGCCCTTCTCAGACAGGGCACACAACCAGTCCTCCGTCTCCATGAGTCAAGTTACCCAAAAAGACACAAAGCCCAAGACCCAAGTGCCCAGGGCCCCTTACTCCCAGTGAAAATCAAATCCAAACAAAGCAGACTCTCCCTCTGCCTGAAGAAGGGTGTTTGTATCAAACACCTTGCAAAGAACAATTATTCCAACTATTTAGTTGGTCTAATAAAAAATATCACATTTACCCAAAGAACCTTGTCTGCTTTGACCTACAGGTATTCAGTCCATTCCCACCAACACTAGACAGTACGATAGATATGCCTAGCAGGTGGAGCTGCACCCATGGAGAAGATGCCCAGTTAGGAGCTGAGCACCCTTCAGTAATATCAGTCACCACATTGCACCTCTGCCATACTTTCTCTGCCTGTTCTTGTTGCGTTTGTGCCAGAACAGGATTAGGGTTGCCATCCCTCCCAAATTGGCCGGGAGTCTACCAGAATTGGCACCAATCTCCCAGTGACTATTGAAAGCAATCCAGGAGGTTGATATTGTGAACAGGTTGAACAGTACAATTAATGACATTATGTCAAAAAAACTCCCCGAATAGCTTCAGTCAGAGTTGGCAACCCTAAACAAGATGTGCCATGTGGTCATAAGAGTGGTGCTCCAGGAGAACAGGTCTCTAGAGAGGCAAAAAGGAAGCCTATACGGGTGCATCCAGATGAACACGCATGTGCCTCTTATGGCATCTCAAACCCGTTTGAGATGCTGCAAGAGGCACGTGCGGGAACAAAAAAATGTTCCCTGCTCTGCAAATTTGCACTGCTTCTATTTGAAGTGTGTGCTTGCATGTGTGGATGCGTCCTATGAGTCCACATTCTCCAGCAACTACTAACACACCAAAGAGTCAGTTTGGGGGCAATCCAAGTGGTGCTGGGAATGCACATACACGTGTGACACAAGCCAGAGCAGCAAGTTGTCTCCATTTTGCTAGCATTGATGTTTCCATTTTTTTCTGGCCAACTCACTGGACAAGCCCAGATATCTATACTGTTACAAGGCAGAGCTGCAGGCCAGAATCAGCATCACCTAGGGTTGGGTGTAGGTCAGGAAGGACCATGCTCCATTTATGCCATATGCCGTATCGGGAAGACCACTACCTCTGAGAAAGATGCCCTGTTCATGCTTTCAAAACAGGACTGCATGTCGAGAGGCCTCCTGCTGCTGTCTTACATGGTGGGTGGGGGGAGACTTTCATCCTATAGGATGACTTTTCAGTCATGTCTCTAATAGCAAAGAAGTGGGTGGAATCACTTCAGGTGGGATTACGTTGTGCTGCGTGTTGGACCAGTTTCTCAGCGGGTGTAAAGAGACATCCAAAAGGATCTGCACCAAATGACTGGGGCATTCCAGCCCTGACTTTAGTTCATCATCTTTTATTCTGTGTTGTGGGACCTGCAGCCTGCAGGACCGTCAAGGACCTTCAAGAGGACAGAGCCGGCTTTCTGAGCTGGGAACTGGGGGAGCAGCTGTGTTCAGACGGGTGGTACTTCGCTCTTAGGCGAGGTAGCCAGTTCCCCTGTTTAAACAGGACTCATATTTCTGTTGTCATAAGATAACTGTGCTGGATTTAATACCTATCCTTCAGTCACCCAGGGAAGGCTTTCCCTGGCTTGTATTACACTGAGCATTGGGCAAGATCAGGGCCTGCCGGCTGAATCCAACCCTCATAGAGATATTATCTGGTTCTTCAAGCATGCCAGAAATTAATGATATTACCACAGAAATTTATAGTCCCACGTGGCTAAGTTTTGTTCACGAATACACCATCCAGTGCTGGAATAGCTAACAGAGGGAGATAGCTAGCCATGTTAGTGTGAAACCAGTCAGAAAGCAGGGTAGATTTGCACCTTCAAACACAAAGTAAGATATATAGAAAGAGGACAAGACCTCATGAACCCCACTTTAATTCAGCAGATGCTGTGAAAGGACAGCACAGACCAGAGCATTTAGTGGAGTGAGGGATTAGGATATGCTCCGCGGGCAGAGCACTTTAACCTCCCTGGACACCCCATCGCTGACCTCAGGATTACCATTCCCAGGCAAAAAACATAAAAATAAAACCGAGTTTGAACAGGACATTGGGGAACAAAAAATCATCTACAAACTGGACTGTGTTAAGCATGGTATAAACAGGGACGACAGAGTCTTATTCCATTACCGGACTTCGCTTTTGTGACCCCTTTATTCTTATGGCATCTTTGCTTGTATGCCTCTCGCAGCACCCCCCTCTCTCTTTCCTTCTGCTTTCCCACCTATGATGTTGTAATCGCTCACTCCACTTCATGCTCTGCTCTCTGTTGTCCTTTCACAGCATCTGATGAAGTGAAGCTTGTGCTCTCTCTATATAGATCTCGTGTAGTTAATCTATAAAAGTGTGTATCTACCTTGCCACCTCCAGCCCCTCTAGGATGTGGCTGTGTTAATGCAGCCTGCTGCTGGGAAACGTTGGCAGACCCTGGCCCAGATCATCCCAATGGTCCCTTCTGTAAAAGACAGGGCAATAAAGGCAGAACCTGTTGGCATGAGACTGAACGTCGTGTTTCACTGGGTTTAATGGATAGAAGCCAAACCCCTGAGAGTCTCTTCTCTTTGCACAGGCCCAGGAGCCCCTGTGAGTCTCCAGGAAGGATCTCTGGGAATCTGAGAGCCACCCCCTTACTTCTAAAGCCACTGGATCCTGTTCCCGTGAAAGTCTGACATGCTTTGCCTGCAAGCAGTGAAGAGTCCTGTCACCTGTAGGATATCCAAAAGAGAGAGCTCATTGAACCTTCCTTGATAGAGATTTCCATAGATTCATGGATTATTAGGGGCTGGAAGGGACCTTGCAAGAGCATCAGGTGCAGCCCTCCTGCACTAGGCTGATCTCTTTTTAATAAAAGCAAAATGATGCTGCTGAAATGTGCTTGTGTATGTCTTGGGGAGGTTGTTTCTATCAGGCCTTTCTGTAAAACAATCCATTGCTGTTGTTTAATTTAGGGTTTTTTTTACATTAAATGATTCTAGATGGAAATAAAATACATGATCATTATATATGTGTGTGTATATATATATATATATATATGTGTGTGTGTGTGTGTGTGTGTGTATATGTATATATGTATATGTATGTCTATATGCTGAAGTAGAATATGTGATCATATACATAAGAGATAGATAGATAGACAGCACAACCTTTCATGAACCCAACCCCTGCTATGCGTTGAACACACATGAGGGTGTTTATGCCATCAAGGTCTATGTATCTGTATGGTCCCATGAGCACACACTGTAAACGGCAGTTGAAAGCATAATTCATTAAGTTTTAACACAATGCAGCTCAAATTTCTAGACTTCAACATAACCGCCATCTTTCGTGATACACGGTTCAATCCGATTTTCCAACTCATAGAAAAGATTCCCCAGTTGCTGCTAAGTGATTTCATGAATTGCATTTGTGATCCTTACCCTATGCATAGCTTACACGATGCTAAAAAACTTAATGAATTCTGCTTTCAATTGCTATTTACAGTTTGCTCTTATCCTGTGTATATCCAAACTTGTTAAACTTTAAAGTTGCACAAGGACTTTATAAACACCCTGTATTTATATATATATATATATAGAGAGAGAGAGAGAGAGAGAGAGAGAGAGAGAGAGGGTTGGAGAGAGATCATTTATATAATCATATACGTAAGAGATAGATAGATAGATAGATAGATAGATAGATAGATAGATAGATAGATAGATAGATAGATAGATAGATAGCACAACCTTTCATGAACCCAAGTTCACTTCATCAGATGCCAAGATCTCTTATGATATATATATGTAGATATATACACATACACACACATATATATATACATATATGTATATAATATGTATACCTCTCTCTCTCTGTGCATATGTATATACATACATATATACATATGTAATTATATGTGTGTGTGTGTGTGTGTGTGTGTGTGTGTAAATACAGGGTGTTTATAAAGTGTTTATATATTATATATGTAATATATACTATATACGTATACATATATGTATACATACACACACACACACACACACATATATATATACATACATATATACATATATATATACATACATATAATATGTATAACCATATATCATATACAGACTATTTAGTTAATCTGTAAAGGTACATTTCCACCCTGCCTTCTGACTGACTTGAGACTAGCAGGACAAACTACATTGTTCAACAAATAGCCCAACAGTTCCCCCTGGTGTATCCTTGCAATTCACTTTGAAATCCCTCTTTTCACTCTCGTGGAGCACTGCAGGGAGCCTGTCCTCCCGGCCCGTGCAGAAATCAGCAACAGGAGGAGCATGTCCTGAGCAAGTCCACACAGCCAGCTCAGAGGAGTTTGGGGCAGACAGATGTTCACATCCAGAGGCAGGGACCGGAGCCCCACACAAAGGCAGTGCTGTGGGTATAGAGCCAATGAGCATAGCACTGTGCTGTGTGCCAGTCCTCTGGGGAAATGTTGATCACAAAGAGGCGCACCCTCAATCTGTTCAACCCTCCCAACAAAAACTCATGGCAATTCCCCTCCCGGGCAGGACCCTCCGAGTTGCTGCTCGGTGACACAGCACCCAGGCACTGTGCAAGTGGCCCTCATGGCAAAGGCCAGGGGAGGCTGAGGTGTTTCTGGCCCAAGAAGCACCCCAGGCCTTTGTCTCCTTGCTCCTAGCTCTGTGTCTGCTTTGCTTTGACCACAGCCCAGCCCACATACATCCAGTTCTTCCCTACTGCTGGTCTTCCCACCCAAGTGCCCGTAGGGTGAGACTCATCGAAAGCCCCATACTTCATCCCCTAATCAACTGGTCACCATTCTGGTCCCCCCCGCTCCCAGCCTCTTGGCTCTCGCAGGCCTATTGTACCTGAACTCCTAGATCCGACAGTTCCCTGTGCCACCCCAGGAGTAAGACAGGACCCAATCCCATGGAGAAACTGAGCCCTGCCAGTTCCAGCATTGCTGGTCCAGGGGCACCTACTTCCCCTGGGCTAGGTGCACCTACACGTGACGTTTACTGTGGAGCTGCCTAATTAGCTCTGCAGTAAAACATCCCCGTCTACACATTCAGTGCTATTAGGACAGAGAAAGCGAATTAATTCCACCGCAAGTTAGTACTTGTAAATACAAGCACTATCCTACAGCGGAGTGATTTACTCCGTAGCAACACACATATAGACGGTGGCGGAGCTCACTGGGGCACGAGGTTGCTTTAGTGAAGGGGGCTGCCTGTCAGCTAACCCCACACTGAAGCACCCTTATGCCCCAGCCAGCCCTCCTACAGCATGTTGAGTCAGGTCGGAGCAGCTCCGGGATGGCCCCTGGGCCCCCTGCCAGCTGGGGTTGCTCCAACCTGGTTTAGTGTGCTGCGGTCCCAGGCGGACTTTCCAACACAGCATCCAAGAACAGTAAACTCCAGCACTAACTGCACCAGAGTTTATTCATTTGCACTAACAGCACATGTAGACATGCTTACTGATGACTGACTAGCAACCAGGGTCCCAGGGTGAGCTTTCCACGGTCAATCCTGCTGTTTCAGGGATCTTGTAGATATAGCAAGGAGGCCCACTAGCAGAGAGACCCATTGCCATAGGTCTAATTGAGTCTTCTACTTAATTTTATACCTACCACAATGCCTCAGCCCACACATGTGTCATCAGGTGTTACCAGTGTCATCTTAAAGAATGACCTTAGGCTTGTTTTAGTGGCAGAGATTGTCTAGGTTTATTGTCTACACGAACAGCCCTAACACATTTTGTCCTAACAAGTATGTCAGACCCTGAATTAAAGCATTTGTCTCTGTGACAAAGTAGTCAGCACAATGCCACGCAGACTCCCCCAGGCCCCTACACAAGCTCCCCTGGTGGGGAGACCAGCAATAGGGGAGAACTTCCCATGCATTTTTCCCCAAGTGAGCTTGCCATACGGACAATACTTGCAGGACATGAGTCTTGCCCAGCCTTAGGTATCAAAGTGGGACCTACAGAAGAAGGCCTACCCAAACTTTCCATCAGGTATATCCAAGTACAGGCCAGAATCCTTGGCAAAACCAGGCTGGAGGTCTTAAAAAATGTCAAAGCACAGGTTCAGATTCTAAGTTTCACTGAGGAGTTAGACGAGCAGCAACAGTCCCCGGCTAGGCTAACCACAAACTCTCGCTAAGTTGTGAAAGTAACTGCACCATGTCTCATGCTCTTCTTCATTTTCTATATTATGTTCTTTATGCCTGGAATTTCATAATGCACATACTGGAGAACAGATGTTCCATACAGTCCAAAAGGAGTCTATGCCAGGATTACCTGGTGGCCTTGGTGATCAGGTGACTGATTTTCTAGATGGGTAATGCAGTGAGCCTAACCTCCTTAAACTTCAGCAAAGCATAAGTATTAACTAAGTTGAAGAGGGGGTATGCTAAAATAGAAGCCTTCTAGACAGTGAGAGGAGGGATCAATGCTGAGAAATTTGGAATTTTCTTCAGAAGTCACCTAGGGAGGTGGTTAGTCTCCTGCTTAGATACATGTGTCCATCCCCATTACAACACTGGAGAAGAATCATGGAGCAGGAAAATGTGCTGGAGTTAACCCCGAATGTCTGGTATCTTGGACCAAATGTGGGACAATCTCTGTTGGGCCTTTTGATATGAAGCCAACCCTCATTCAACGGATGGTATCAAAAACCTGAAACTCCCTTTTCTTTTCACAGGTGGTTCCATGTCTAAATGTCTGGGGGGGATTGCCAGGATTTCCCAAATTCCTAAAATCATTCGATCCCGTGCCAGGGAAGTCTGGGGTGTACTTCCTTCGGGCTACTGAGCACTTCAGGTTGTGAAGGAATCCCAGAGGAGAACACTTCCCCCACAACTGGCTGTGGTATTCTTCTTTGAACAAAAGCAAGGTGATCCGCAATCATGCTGGGGAAGTGCATGCATCTGTTGTGGTGGGAAGCAGGCTGAGGACTAGCTCCATCATTCTTTGCACCTTTTGGATCCGCCTTTCCAAAAACAGACCGCATGGAGGTTCCCCAAAACAAGTCCATGCATCTAAAACCAGTGGAAGGAAGATCACTGTCATGACCAACCAGGCCCTACTCTTCCAGTTAGTCACATCTGATAGCTGGGGAGCCCAAGGGGGACTCCAGACCCCTTTGTGACTGGATGTGTGTCAGATGGAAATCAAGTGAACATTTTCTCTGGGTGATATCTCAGCTGTTAAGGACTTTGGTGTATCCTCAATGAACACCGTCAGCTATTAACTTTCCATATTCCTAGTATCAAGGGAAGGGTATGTCAGAGATACAGCAGGCTGAGATCCATGAATGCATATGAGGTTGCTCCACAGTCCTTGCAGATGTAACACTTTTCAACCATCATTGTTCTTGCGAATGTTTTCATTAGGGTGAAGCTTCAATCCAGATAAGAGATGCACTGTGCCAGACGCTGAAGAAAACCCCACCGCAGGCAGTGCCTTTCCCAAACAGCTCACAGTAGAAATGGAGAAGGTTGATGTATTATTATTATTATTATTATTATTATTAACCCTGTTTTATCAAGATGGAGCCAAGGCTGATGGAGACAAAGGGAGCTGCCCAGGCTCCTCCAGGGCTCTGCTACACAACTGGGAACCGAACTCAAGTATCCCAGTCCTAGCTTAGCCACTGATCCAGTTAGGCTGTGTGGAAGGGAAAAGTAGAGCCATCCGAGCAGTTAGGGTCTGATATGAAAACTTTCCCCTAGTGATCAACGTGCAAAAGGAAAGACATGTTTCAGGAAGGTAGGATTTCCTCCTGCTTTTAGCCCCTTAATCTACCTCTCTTTTGTTGCACTGGTAAAAATGGTGCCTTGAGCAGAGCAGCAATTGCCCTTCATGGGACCATCTCTTCCCCATCGGGTCAATCCCATATCAGCCTCCATTCAAAGTTGTCAGAAACCACCCAGGTGACTTCATTGCAAGGCAAACAACCCCGTTCCCCTTGCTGTGATGGGGCTTTGGTCTAGGTTGTTTGCAGGTAAGCAGAGGACCATCTCTGCTTAACCACTCTCTGCTGCTAGGTCTGTACCACCCACCTTTGAAATACCAGTCCTACCTGAATTTAAAAAGACAACAGAGAAATGAAAAGACTGTATGTTGAAACGGGGTTGATACGGATACACACAGAGGATTCCTCTGTTCACTAAGAATTCATAAGGTGGATATACAGAGATGGGTAGCAGGGAAGAGTAAAGGGAAGTGCCTGGAGCTGCTGGACTCTTTCTGTTCCCTCTTTTTCTCCCCTCGTCTTTAAGTACAAAAAGCCACAGTCCACAGAACAAATATTTCATCCTAGGATAGATGTCACGAGGCTTTGTGAAGTTTTTATAACAGAATTTATATTAAGAATAATGTCCGTTAATCCAACACAGGCCAGAATCCTTTGCATAATGTAGACCTAAGGACATAAATCATGTCAAAGAACAGATGCTGTTCCTGGGTTTCACCGGGGAGTTAGATTGAGTAACAGATCAGTTGCTGGCCACGCTAACCACAACGGTTTGCAAAGGTATGATGTAACAACAGCTTTTATCATATTCCCCTTCTTTTTCACACCATACTTTGCGCCTAGACTTTCACAACAGCCAGTTCACTGGTATTTGATATGGCAGTGTAAGGTGTGATTTCAGGAAGTATACACAAACATTAAAACCTACCTTGGGCAATCTCCAATAGTTTGTAGAGTCAGAGAGAAGCAGGGCCAGAAGGGAGCTCCAGAGGCCATCCAGTCCAACCCCCTGCCCAAGGGGGTTGGACTGCAGGACCTCAGGACCTCAGGTCCTGCAGGACTGCAGGACCACCCCCACCCAAGCCATCCCATATAATCCATAATATAAATTCTACATAAGTCTTCCATCAGACCTGACACAACACACAACACAAGCACCCTAACCTGCCACAGCTAAAGCAGAGGAACCACGGCAGCCAATGTCCTGCTTCTATAAAATGCTGTCAATATATGCTCAAGAGATCCCAGGTAGATGGCCATGTGTCTCACTACAGAGGAAGGCAAACCCCCACAAGTCTGTACCAATCTGACCATGGGGTAAAACTCCTTCCCAACCCCAAATAGGGTGCTTGGTCTGACCCTGAGTAGAGGGGAAGATCCTCTAGCCAGGGACCTCTGGCTTTGGCCCCAGCACAAGCATTGATACAGCTCAGTCAAAGTCCCCAGCCGTGGTGGTAGCCAACATGCAATGCCTTGGGGGAGGCTTAAAAACATCCTGGCACATATAGCAGAAAAAGGGGGCAGGGGCAACCAGCAAAGCGCAGAAGCATGGGAAGTACTCATAGTATAACATAGGCATAGCTACACCTAGATAATCCCCAAACAGTGCATGTCCAACCTCTTCCTGGACACCTCCAGCGATGAAGAGTCCACATCTTCCCTAGGCATCTATTCCATTGCCTCAATATTCCCACAGTGAATAAGTTTTCTGAATATCCAATCTAAACTTACCTTGCTGCAACTTCAAGCCATTGGTTCATGCCCTCCTCTCTGCAGCAGAGAAGAAAAGGTGCTTTCCGTCTTTACGGCAACCATTCAAGTATTTAAAGACTGCTAACACACTCTCTCTTAAGCACCTTTTCCACAAGCTGAACATGTTTAGCTTCTTCACCCCTTCCAAGCCCTTGATCATCCTTGTTGCCCACCTCTGGACCCTCTCTAACTTCTCTATGTCCTTCAAAAACTGTGGAGCCCAGAAGTGCACACAGTACTCCAGATGAGGCCTAACCAGTGCCACGTAGAGAGGCATTATCCCCTCTCCTGTCTTGTATCTAATGTTTCTATTGATGCAGCCCCAAACTGCATTCACCTCTTGAGCAGCTGCATCACACTGCAGACTCATACTCAGTCTGTGATCTACCAAGACTCCCAGATCCTTTTCCATAGTGCTACCATCCTGCCAGGTGTCACCCATCTTATATTGTGTTTTGAATTATCCTTCCCTTGGTGTAGCACCTTGAATTTGTTCACATTGAACTTCATCCTCTTATCTCCAGCCCAGCTTTCCAATCTGTTAAGATCCTTCTGAATTGTCTTCCCATCCCCCAATATGTTCACTGTCCTTCCTAGTTTGGTCCTGTTTGCATACTTGCTCAAGAAGCTCTCCATACCAGCATCCAAATCACTAAAAAACATGTTGAAAAGCATGGGGCCCAGGGTAGGTCCTGGTAGGAATCATAAATGATAGAAAATGAGGGTTGGAAAGGACCTCAGGAGGTCACATCTAGTCCACCCCCCCCCCCCCACTCAAAGCAGGACCACCCTCAACTAGATCATCCCACCCAAGGCTTTGTCTAGCTGGGTCTTACAAATCTCCAAGGATGGAGCTTCCACCACTTCTCTGGGTCACCTGTTCCAGTGATTTACTACCCTTCTGGTGAAAAAATTCTTCCTAATATCTAACCTCAGCGTCCCTTGCTGCAACTTGAGCCCATTGCTCCTTGTTCTGTCATCTATCCCCGCTGAGAACAGCCCAGCTCCATCCTGTTTTGAACTGTGTTTCAGTCAGTTGAAGGCTGAAATTAAATCCCATCTCAGTCTTCTCTTCTCTAAACTAAATAAGCCCAGTTCCCTCAGCCTCTCCTCACAAATCATGTCCCCCAACCCCTTACCATTTTTGTTGCCCTCCACTGGACTCCTTCCAATTTTTCCACATCCTTTCTGAAGTGGGGAGCCCAAAACTGGACACAGGACTCCAGATGTGGCCTCCCCAGGGCTAAATAAAGGGGAAGAATCAATTCCCTTGACCTGCTGACAACACTCCTACCAATGCAGCCCAGTGTGCCATTAGCCTTCTTGGTAACAAGGGCACACTGCTGGCTCATATTCAGCTTATTGCCCACTGTAACCCCCAGGTCCTTTGCTGCAGGCCTACTGCCCAGCCAGTCAGCCCCAGTCTGTACTGGTGCATGGGATTGTTCCGTCCTAAGTGCAGGACTTTGCACTTGTCCTTGCTGAACCTCAGGAGATTTCTTTTGGCCCAATCTTCCAATGTGTCGAGGTCACTCTGACTCCTAGTCCTACCCTCCAGCGTCTCTACTACTCCCCCAGCTGGGGGTCATCTGCAGACTTACTGAGGGTGCACTCTATGCCATCTTCCAGGTCATTGAGGAAGATATTGAACAAAACCTGCTGCATGAATAACCCTTGGGGCAGTCCACTTGATAGCAACTGCCAACTAGACATCGAGCCATTGACTACTACCCTCTGAGCCCAATGACCCATCCAGCTTTCTATCCACCTTGCAGTCCATTCATCCAACCTGTACTTCCTTAGCTTGCCTGCGAGAATGTTGTAGGAGAACAGATCAAAAGCCTTGCTAAAGTCAAGGTACACCACATCCACTGGTCTCCCAGCACCCACAGAGCCAGTCATCTCATCACAGAAGGCAGTGAGGTTGGTCAGGTATGACTTGCCCTTGGTGAGTCCATGCTGACTGTTCCTAATCACCTTCTTCTCTTCCAAGTGCTTAGAAATGGATTCCTTGAGGATTTGATCCATGATTTTTCCAGGGACTGAGATGAAGCTGACTGGTCTGTAGTTCCCTGGATCTTCCTTTTTCTCTTTCTTAAATATGGGGACTAAGTGTGCCCTTTTCCAATCATCTGGGACCTCTCCTGATCACTACAGGTTTTAAAGATGCCCAGTGGTTCTGCAATCACAACAGCCAACTCCCTCAGCACCCTAGGGTGCACCATGTCTGGCCCCATGGATTTGTATATGTCCAGATTTTCTAAATAGTCCCTAACTTGCTTGCAACTATTGAGTCAGTTGTCTAGCCAGCTTTCAGTAGTTTTGTCCAGCCCACATTTCTCCAATTTGTTTATGAGAAGATGGTGCGGTCATCGCAGCAGTCTGAGAAACATCACGGTGAAGGTGATTTCCTTAGCAATACTATTACAAGTGTTTCAAACAACATTGCATTTTTTAAAGAGAGAGGTAAGCAGCATATAAAATAATATCTATATAATCATGGAATAATAAACATATATACCTAATTATTTTTAAACAACATTTTACAATATACAAATACACATCTAACGGTCTTAACATTTCATTTGCTTTATAATATGGAAGCGGTTACCTTCAGGTGATACAGTGAAAAGGCAATGAGAAGTGAAAATCTAAGGTGAATCCAAATAAAATGTTGTAAAGGCAAATGACTTCTATGCCTTGCCCCCTGTTTGACTGTCAGTTGCACAGGGATCTTTTAATATATGAATGCATCTGACTTACCTGAAAACAAAGTGTACAAGACAAGCAGGTAACAGGATCTACAGAAATATAACCCTGTGTGTATGTCTGTCTACCCCAATAAAGACTATATAAAACAGCATATCTACCAAGATACAGTTATTGATTAATCAGACCTATTCGTTGAATGACTTATGAATGAATTTATAAGTATTTAAGCAATCAGAGCTCATAGTAGTAATACTTTATAAGTATTTAGAATGTATTTTATTATAAGGATTGAGGCACTGGCCGGCTTCCAAATTACTTTAAACTTGTAAACAGATCAATAAAATAGATATATTTTACCTATATATATATATATATATATATAAGCACAAAATCCATGTTTTTTCCACAATCAGAATGCAATGCCACTATACATACATACATACATGCATGCATACACACACACACACACACACATATATATATATATATATATATATATATATATATATATATATATACTGGCATTGCATTCTGGTAGTGGAAAAACATGGATTTTATATATATACATATATATATCATATATATGTGTGTGTATATATATATATATATATATATAGTGGCATTGCATTCTGATTGTGGAAAAAACATGGATTTTGTGCTTTTGAATCAGAGAATTTGCAATTTTTAAACAGAGAGAAACCAGGATCCCTGCTGAAAAATGATAAGCCAAACACAGAGAGGTGCGGGAGCGCAGAAGGATTTTGTGAAAGGACCTTTCGTGAGTGCACAACATGCATTTCTGCAAACAGCTCAAAGGACTGAAAAAGCAACTGCCATTGGCAAAGGGTACGTTGCTGCTCCCATTACCAAATAAAACATCACACGGCAGCCTCCGGAACCAGGCCCCAAGGAGGAGGCGGCTGATAAGAGCTAAAACCACTGGTGCTCAATGGGTGGTTTCCCACAAACCACTGTGGCCTAACAGGTCTCACCCCAACCCGGACGGCACAGACACGGTTGAATTTTCCTGTGACGAAGCTGAAAGAATTCAACAGACACCTCGGTTTCTCGTTTCATAGATTTCATAGACATTGGGGCTGGAAGGGACCTGTCCAGATCATCAGGTCCAGTCCCCCGCCCCAGGGGCAGGAAGTCAGGGAGCGTCAGATCACCCCAGCAAGATGAGCATCCAAGCATTTCTTTTCATCACCATTGGCTGATGAGAAGGGCCAACTCGCCATCTGATTGGACAGTTTGTCAGAAATAAAGGCATCCACAACATTTTTATTAAGGAGAGAAATCAACCCAGAGCAACCCTCAGACCCTGGATAGAAAAACTGCCATTTGGATCCCAGCCTCTGTCCCTGCAGCAGAAACATCTGGAATTCAACAGACCGAGACTGAGATCGTCATCGTCCAGCAGCTGGCAGCACTCACCATCCGGTACGCTTCTTCCCTGAGGAACAAACATCCTCCGACTAAAGCTAAGGAGGTCCTGTAACCTCCTATCTGGGCAGAAATCTCAAAAGAAAACCGAACCACATAACCCTTTGAATAGCTGCACTACTAGAACAAATGGTATCAATATCAAATGACACGAATGTGGCTCATTATGATGTAGCTTGTACCTCTGAATGCTCCTATCCAAGCGTAGCAAAACCGTTGCAATTTTAACCCTGTTTCAGTTCTGTGTCACAGGCAGGACTTCAGGCAGCTTTGAAGAACTGACCTTGCAATCAGCTGCAACGTATAAGGAGCAAAACTATTTGCATTTTGTTTTCCCCAAGGGTGCCTTGGTTGTACGAAGACAAAAGCTGCCCAGAAAACAGATAGCCGAGTGACAACAGTATATGCCATTAAAATTGGCAATGCGTTTGACTAATGAGTTCAATGTGAGTGTGAAAAAATAATGAGGAAACCAGCATGCAATTCAGAATACTAAGATGGATACATTCATTGCACAGAATAAGCTTTGAATGATCTGAAACAAGAAATTGTGCTCATCTATTCTAAAAAAATAGATAGTGGTGGCAAACCTGAATGGTTCAGCACGTTGCTTGAAACTCTATGGAGTTTGTGATCCAGAGAAGCCGGCAGCTTCAAGCAATTAAGGGTGGGGGGTTTGCTGGCCGTCGATTTTGTTTATCGCTATATAACATGCAGCTAATTTTCGAGATTTAGTTAAAGTTGCTGAAGAGCCTAGAAGATCGGTAACATCCCAGAGAAAGCAGAATAATTTAAAGTACTGTCTGTCTGCAACGTCTATGGTTTAACGTGCTATAATTAAGTGAACTCTCATTCTTAGCAATTAAGCCAAACTGGTTTCCTCAGTTTAACTTTACAGCGGTTTGGCTGCATTTACGTGGGCTTTGCCATCGAGTCAGCTTGATGTAAAATGGGTAGGAATCCTTCCGTGTTCATATGGGAAGCAGGATGTGGAACCAGAGAACCAGCCTACCTCAAAGTCTGGAGTAAATTGATTTGGTTAATTATTTCTGAGTAAATTGTAAAATCACCTGCCAAATTTGTGCTGATAAATTTCAAATTGGGACCCTCTACTACCCGCTACCTTTATTTTGCTTTTTTTTGTAATTGTTTCATTGCATTCAACCCTATTTTGGCTAATAACATGCAAACCCATGCAATCCTTCTCCTGTCTCTAAATGTAGTTCTGGAACGGGGATCAAAAGAACTGGGAGAAACCTGATATAAGTTACAGGCAAACATGACTCACCAGAGATGAGTGTGTTTTAAGAGCTACCCATCCTCGCACTGCTGCATTTCTCTGAAAGGCTCCACAGTCATTTGTCATGCTGTGTGGATAACCATCAATGCCAACTGATTGCAGCCCAGGTGTCATCCCTATCAGCAGCATCCACACGGGCTATGTAGAGCTCTAAAATGTCCTGAGTCCTAAACATGCAGGTTTTCTCTATTTCATCATTATCTCAATGTTTCCTCTCCAGGGACACTGAACCACTTGCTGGCTGACCTTCTGCCATGAGGACCCTTTACCTCCTCTTTGCAGTCTCCCTCTTCATGGTCCAGATTGCCCCAGGTAAGCTGTAAATAAAAATGACATGTTGGTGAGCTCCTATTAACTTTATTTGTTGATACATTGAATAACGATTAATGATTAATCATTGAATGATACGTTGAATAATGATTATAATGATTAATTCTGCCTTTTTAGAAGAATTCGGAATTGGCTCCATGACTTATTGCAGGCAGTGGTCATCTGTTTTGATGTTGGCTTTGCCCAAAGACTTATTCAGAGTTGACTGAATCTGGACCAGCTGAAATATGACTGTGTCCCCTCTTGCTGGGAGCCGGGGGCCTAAACACTCGTAATGCATGTGCTGTTGGCTTAGCATGGCACGAGGGACAAGGACTGTAGGGCAACAAAACGGGGCAAACTACTTTTAAAATGCTTGTCAGCCCAGGTAATAATGAACCAGGCTAGGACCCAAGAGACCTTGAATCAAAGTCTCCATTTCTCTGCTGCTTGCTGTTAATAACTTAGGGCTTGTGTATTAAGCACAGAATCAGACAAGGAGGGATGGAGGGACCTCAGAAGGTCACTTCTAGTCCAACCCCCTGCTCCAAGCAGGACCAGCCCCAACTAGGTCACCTCAGCTAAGGCTTTGCCCAGCCAGGTCTTAAAAACCTCAATGCATGCAGATTCAACCTCTCTAGGTAACCTCTTCCAGTGCTTTACTACCCTCAGTTAAGTCAGGTCTTGCTGCCAGTAAGCTGGAAAAAGAACCCATAGTCCATGAATCCAGTGTTTTAGCCCACATCGAGCAGCATTTGCCACGTCTCTGTGCCAGGCTTTGTTCCTAGAAAGGACGTCCTCTGCGACTGTGCACACAGAAAGGACAAGGCATCGGTGTGATCTCGGAGAGAAGGAAACAGATTTGTTGGCGGGGGGAAGCCGCTTCCTGTTAGAAATGGTGTAATTGGAGTGTCCCAAGCAATTTGGCAGGGGCATTTCCCGCAGAAGCTGGCTTTGGGACATGCCTGGTCATAAAGAAGCGATTTCCACAGGGCCGAGTCTTCCCTTGAGTGCCCACGCCGAGCCTCACCTCGCGCTGGCAGGAGTTCCCTCTGGAAGGGACGTGTTCAGCTTCTTCTGTTTCTAAAATCAGGGTCAGTTCAATGGCGTGCGGAGCTGGTTCAACACCCCTAAGCCCACGAGCAGCTGTGGTGCGTTGCCCTTGGCAAGCAGAAAGAAACCAAAACTGAGCTGCAGCGACTAAGAGGTGCTGATGGTTCAGGCAGTTACTTATTATTCTGTTTAATTACTTTGCTCTGTCCTTCTCCCCACGGAGACTCACCCTGAACACTTTGCATTTCTCAGCAGTGCCCCCTCCTTCTTCCTCCCCACTTCCCTCGTCTTTGCATTTTAATCACTGCTTTCTATTTAGCAGCTCCGCTTCCTGCACACCCTTCACGGCATTCAATGAAGCGAGCTCTAAACTTGCAAAAGCTAGAGCTATACGTCACTGGTTCAGTTTGGTCTATAGGGGTGCAAATCTACCCTGCCTCCCACAGACCTACAGCCATTCGAGCACCCTGACAGCTGCGCAATATGCTAGGAGACAAGTGAGGTGGTTTGCCCTCATCTCACGGGGAATGGAAAATTGTCATGCTGGGACCACACCTCATAGCTACCTTCCTCTGCAGGAGGATAACCCAAAGCCTCTTTCCTTGTGCAGGGTTCTTCCAGATTTATTGGAACACCAAACTCTGCAAGCTCAACGGTGGCTCGTGCTTCCTGAGGTCATGTCCTCGCCAGTTCGTAAGCTTTGGTACATGCACCCAAGAGTGCATGTGCTGTATACGGTAAGGCTGGATCCCACCGGGGACATCACCGCGCTAACAGAAACCTGTGTTCCTTGCCCCTGTACTGATGGCCTGTGGTTGAGGCCACTGGGCTTAATTCATCCAAGTTGCCGATGCTCTCTAAAATGCAATGCATGTGGCCCATGGGGCCAAGAGATGTCACAGGCACAACGCAGACCTCAGGGATGGATCAGGGGTTGAGGGCACAAGCCTGGAAAGTCCAAGAGCTTCAAGTCACCAGCCAGGAGTACTAAAGCAAGGGGTTCCAGGCACTAGGGCTAAGCAGTGGTGGCAGGCAGGAGCTAGGCAAGGCACAGTTTAGGCAGGAAGCAGGCCAGGGAACTGCAAACTAGGATCAGGAAGCAGACTAGGACACAAGGTCCATGTCTACACGAGGTGCTGACTGCACAGTAGCTCGTTACTACTGCGCAGAAGTGTGACTCTATGCAACTGTGCAGTAGTAATGAGCTACGGCGCAGTCAGCACCACCTAAAAGACATTCGGAGGCACTACTGCGTAGTAACTCCGGTTACTGCAGTCTTTTAGTACTTATGAATATGAGTACTAAATGACTGCCAAGTAACAACTGCACCGTCAACGTCTCATGTAGACGTGGCCAAAGGAACTAAGCAGATGTCACCTTCATGCCGCCGTAAAAAATTCAATGGAGGCAAGCAAACAGACATCCAAGTCTTCTGTTCCACCACAAATGCTCCAATTTGTGGCTGCGACAGAAAGTACTAATCCATTGGGCCGCTTTATTTGCTAATGGTTGAAGAGCTCAGGCATTGTGAAGCTGCTTCACACTCTCCAGCCTCCCCAGGCAGGAGTTACTCAGGCTTAAGAGGCCGAGTGTTGCACACCTTAGAAATTTCCAGGCAGGCCCCCTCAAACCTTGGGAGCATCTGCCTGGCTGCCCCCGCTTACCCAGATGTGTCCCCCAGGGATATGCCTGGATAAGTCAGGAAAGTCAGGGATTTGGGGGTGGGGGGTGTCTGCAAGCAGGGGAACCCAGGTGCACCTGCAAGCATGGAGTGGGGGATCTCCTATAGAAAGTCCCCATGCTCCACACCGCTGCCACAGGGTCAGCTGGGGTGCTTGTACACACCGCGGGGTTTTCATTCGGTGTAGTTCTCCCTAAATTGAAACGGTGGGTTTTTTAAACCACTGCTTCAATTTGGGGAGAATTAAATCGAACTAAACCCCCATGGTGCATGCACAAGGGTGGGTGCCCAATCCTTACCTGGAGACTTGCTTGCCTGCCTGCTGCCCTGACTCCTGACCAAGGGAGGCTTTTCACCACTTCGGTACCATGCCAGCACTAGAACCAAAGGGCCCCAGAACAACCCCAGAGGCTGCTCTTAATCCCTGTCTCCCCCCGGACTCCCCAGAGCTCAGACGACAGTAGTCTGGATAGCGCTCCCTGTTAGATCGCAACCTTACCCAGCAGCTCATTCCCAATACCATGCCCACAGGAAGGGTTGTGGCAGCCTTACGTGACTCCCAGCACCTTGCAATATGCTGTAGGCTGGAGTGAGGGCCGGAGACAGCAATTTTATTGTGTTTTATTTTTTGCATCAGGAAATCAACCAGGAAGAATAAACCTGAAAGAGAGGGTGGAAGCAGGGGGCTCCTCTGTATCCTGCAGCTCAGGAAGCAAAGGCACCAATTAAAAATAAACAGAAAAGGGGGAAAGAAATAAGATCTGGAAAAAGAAATGGGGAAAGGGGAAAGTAGGTAGCAATTGCTATTAATAGAAAACAAATGTAGAGAACAAATAAGGGAAGCTAAAGCTATCAGGGTACATTCCTGGCTGGCAGGACTAAAGACAAGTCATTTTTTTTAAATATATCAAGAACAAAGTAAAACCTACAAACTGGATAGGCCCATTACCAGGTGTCCATGTACTAACTAGCTAAACGGGATGATGAAAGAACTTCCTGCCCTTTTATGACTAGAAAGGATGGGGGGAAAAAACATTGATTATGAAGAATAATATTTTTAATGTATCATACTGACATTGTAATTGTTTCTAATCATTTTTTAAAAAAATATGAAAATGAATTCTCCCGTTTTGGAGTTCGCCACAAATGTCTGCCGTCAGGCATCGGTGATGGACTATCCCGCTGTGCCTTTCAGTTTGAAATAAAACATCATATTATTCCTGGATATCATCACAAGTTCTGAAATCGCCCTTTCTTCCCACAGGCGAACGAGAGACTGATAGTCAGTGCAGGATCTCTCGGTGTCGGGACGATGTCCCGCGCTTCTAACCTCAGTGGATGCTGCATCATTGAGCGTCTCGTGCAACATTTCCTTTGGCTGCAAAGAGTCTGATCCAGAGAAACTCCAAAAGAGCAGGGTATAAATTGAAAGAAGAACCAGCCGCCCTTGAATTCCCCCATAAAGTTGGTGCTTTCTCTCCTTTGAATTAAAGCAAGCTTCTTTTAGATCTGCTAATCAATTATGTGTGGTGGTGTTGTGGGAGTAGGGGGGGTGCAGGCAGTTTTGGTCTCCATAAAAATCCATTTCCCTTCACTTTTTTTTTTAACAGAAAAAAATGAACAGCTTATTAAAGAATCCCTGCTGCATATTAAGCCACTTGAAGTATTTGCAGACATGTCTCCACGTGTCTCTATGAACCCCCATGAGTACATCTGTATCACCCTATCACTCCCTTTATCACTCCCCTACACCTGCTATGACCCATCCCAGGTTGGGGTGTCAGAGGAGCTGGCTCAGTCGTGTGTGCACGTTGCTCACCCTCTATGCCCTTGGGTAGCCAAGCAGTCCCCCTGCCCTGAAACCTGGTGTCAGAGTCTCCAGATATGGCAATAACCAGCAAGCTCCTTTGCAGACATTGAAGGACAGCACAAAGCTGTCAGGCGGAGAGACTTCAGGATAGTTCCCCAACACAAGCCCATGGTATAGTGACTGTGAATAAATGGGCTGGATTCGGTTCCTGTTCGGCTGATTGGGGTAGAAGGGAAAAGCAGAGAGATAAATACACTTTCCCATACTGATTTACATGCAAAAGGCAAGACCCTGTAGAAAGAGGGTGAGGGTCTCCTGACCAGACCCGTCTGCCACTTTGACACAGTTTTGTTGAAGGGGCATGCATTAGGTGCCTCGAACTGCAGCAAAACATGTGATGTGACCTCTCAGGAAATCTTACCCCAAAGGAGGCAGATCCTGCTCCTCTCACCCTTCGGGGTTTCCCACCACAGTCCTCATGTGGGAGCCTGACCTCAGCGCTGATGACCCAGCCTGGCTTTGGGAAAGCTGAGCAAGGCAAGCATTGGGATGAGCTGTTCCAGGTGGGATGAGACCCACTATAAGAATCCCTCCTCCACTCCCCAACCCCGAAGCACAACAGCTCTGCAACTCTGCATGGCCCAGGGTACAGTCCAATGTGTATGTAAGATGAGATCTGTGCTGGACTGGTATTTCTAAATACTGTTACTCCCAGTCAGCCCTTTATGGCAGATAAGCAATACCCCTGCTAAATGCTGCATCCCAGACACTGGTTTAAAAGGCTGCACAAAACAGGGAGCTCACACAGTTGAACTCAAAAAACTCTGCAAAGCAATGGGGGGGATACAGGTGCCTCAAGGCTTTCCAGAAGGATGTAGCATGACATTTGCTAAGCAGCCATTGCACAGGCCTTCATAATTGATGCAGCAGCAGAAAAGGCCAGTGTTTTGTAGTGGCTGGGCATGCAAAGGCACTCACAATGCAGGCCAGGGAATTCAAGTCTCTCTGCAGCTGCCCTGGTGGCCTCTTTTCCTGAAAGATGGAGGGAGTTCAGAAATTAATGAAATGGGTATGTGGATTAAGCACAAGCACCGTCCACATATCATTTGGAGGGTCAACCTGTAATGCAGGGGTGGGGTAGTGACAACAGGCTACCCACGGAGTAAACACTCAAAGGGGGGAGGAATTGTTTCATATGAACAGAAGAACGGCCATGCACTGGGTCAGGCCATGGGTCCGTCTTGCCCAGTCTCCTGTGTCACTGCGGCAGAAAGCGGATGCTGAAAGGGAGCGTAAGCAGGGTTTACCCCCTGCTCCTCTCCCATTTGCAGCCTCCAGCATTTAAGGTCCAGGCAGTTCTGATTCAGAGGCTGCCCCCCTGACTCCCATATGATACAAGAGGGACTGATGGGGAGTGAAGGAATGAAGTGAAGCAGGGTTTGAATTACACTTTGACTCTTGGGATGGGTCTGCCAAAACAATTAAATTGGTTCATTGGAAGGACAAATCCTATTGAGACCCCCCCCCCCCCCAGGTTATGATTTTCAAATCTTATAGGGGGGCTTTTCTTTTATGGGGGGGACCACCTATAATTCAGCCAACACTGAACGGACCTTCAGGAGTGCTGCAAAGGCACCTCTCTTATCGTTAGGGCTAATCCAAAGCCCAAACTAAGTTTTGCTGCACCTTGCAGAGGCATTTCAGGGTCTAAGTTAGCATCAAGCAATTCATTAACAGGCATGATCAATACAGGCTCATACCCATCTTTCTCATTTATTACTCTATGTTATACACCTGTGGTGAGCTGACCTGCAGTTGGATCTTATCTTACCTGCGGGGATCTGGAGCATGAAGATGAAAATGGCAAAGAAAAAGTATAGGATCCTCATGGCAATAGATTTGCCAGGAGCTCAGCATCACTAAAAAGATGCTACCGAGAGAGAGGAGCTAGAGAAGGACCCTGTACAGGACTCGGGGGAGTTTAAAAGACTGAGCTTTACAGAGCCCCTGTGGATTGAAACAGCATGTGGAATATATTGCAATACACTGTAATTGCAGTGATGCGATAGGGCTGCGGTAGGTTAGCAATGAAGAGTATTGGCTCTATAGAACTGCACATGCTTTCAGAGCCTTCCCTGAAAATACTGCTCTGTGAGGAAATATCCACTTTAAGCACATATCTGGTAAGTCATTTTAATTCATCTGTTACTTCTAGCCAGCTTCACGTGGGTCTTTGCATCTCAGTTCCCTTGACCAAAGTGCAGACTGGAATCATACTGCATGTTGTTTTATTAGCCAAAATAGGATAAGAAGCAAATAAACAACTACAGAAAGCAAAATAATGGCAGAGGATCCTGTCTACGGGAGGATAAATTCTCCATGTGATGGCAAGCTATACCAAAAGCAAAAAATGAACTCCTAGAAGACCAGGATTTACCTGGCAAAGCTGATCCTAGGTGTTTATGTATTTAACTGAGCAGGTGACTTTTTGGTACCAACATGCAGCACTAAGCCCCTAAATGCAGACTGTTATCCACCTTGTGTCAGCTATGTTCACAATGAAATTATGGGCCTGTCTATAGGGTTCAACCAGACCATCCTAACATGAAAATAGAGAGAACCACAGCAGTGACTTGCATGCTTAGAAGGACCCACCTATTAATTATGACATGCTACATCTCACACATAATATGTAGACAGTGGGATAAACTATCACAGTTTCTTCCATTTTAACAGTATTCTGTGCTCTATTATTTCTATTACATGTGGATGGATATACAAGGCAAGGATTTTACACGAGGATATATATGTAGAGACAGTGGCACACTCTTGTATCCAGGCACTCTCCATATTTCGTATGCAAGTTTGCAGAATAGATTTATATATCAAGAGATCTCTGTGCAATGTGAAGCCAAACAGCTGATATGAAATGCTACTCTAATGGCTTTATAACATTTTAGGATGGTTCACCTACCTAAGATGTTCACATTTCATTGTGCCTTCTGTATTAGAAAATAAATGAATTGTTGTGTCTCTTTTAATTATTAGATGTTGCTCTGCCAATATAACAACATCTTTCTGTGTATTTATTCATGACATTTCTCTTTAAAAATACCAGATCCTGTTCCACCTATTGGGCTCCTAAGTAAACTTAGCATAAGTGCTATTTTATTCCTCCCCACCAAATACCGGCAAAACCATGAATGCAGCCACTTTTCTAACATGCTGTCATCTTTGCCATAAGACTGCATCACAACAATGCACCAAGGAAGAGGAGGACCCATCCACTTTTTGCATTAACAGTTTCTCAGGGACTCGAGCAGGGTGGAATAGCATTGCGCTTAGGTGTCGAAGTCCCTTTAGGGGCCTAACAGGTGTACAAGGATCTGGCCCATTTTCTAAACTTTTGCTATGCTCCTTTAAAGGCGATCACCTTCACAATGAAACTTCCTCCAGTGGCAGGGCTGTTTTGCAGAATTCTTAAGGTGACTTTTTATTTTTGATATAAGTCCCAAATGTTGCCACAAACTGCTGTATAAGGTAAGAGGTCGATCTTCTGTATGTCTGTAATGAACATCTACGCATAAAATATGCAACACCGAAGACGAAGGAAATGATAGAAAATACAGTAAGTTCCCCATTCAGCAAGTGTATGGTAGCCTTTGGTTACTCAATCTAACTCCTCTCTGTGACAAAGCAGCAGCACATGTTATTTGACAAGTCAAGCTTAGACATAAGGACTGCAGCTTCTGCCTATCCAGCTGTATTTGATGGCATTAAGAATGAATTCTGCGTGGTTCAGATGACTGATTGCAAATGACTGATGCTTGCAAAAAAAAAATGCTCTTGGGTGACATACCAGCACCATGGGAATGCCTGAGAGTTTTATCATTGAATCGATATTTCTGTAGTGTCTTCCATTGCTAGCCCTGGCTCTCTGCCCACTAGCACACAGTGGTACCAGGCAGATGCCCCTTATGGCAGTGGGATTTTCGTGGCAATGCAAGACCCACAGTCAACAGAAGACAACAGTCGGCTTTGTCGAAGCTGTGGTCCTCCAGAGGTAGGGGGTTACAAACCTCCCCCACCAATTGCCCTGAAATTTCTGGTGGCTAATCCAATGGCTGGTTGGCTGGAGGGAATTGTTACTGCGGGATCACAATAACCTTGTGGGATCTGTGATACACCAAAAGAGAAGATGCAGTCCCCTGGCATAAATCGGTACTGCTCTTTCTCTGCAAAACCAAGGGCCTGATTCTGATCTTCCCTACATCAGGTTTAATGACTAGGGCTCCAGGAGAGCTACTTCTGACTTACATGGATGGGTGTAATGGGAAGAAGAATCCAGCCCTGGAGCAGCTTGGTCTAAATGTTATTGCTCTGCTTCTCTGTGGTCCTGTTTTGGTGAATCGTGATGAGATCTCTGCATACACAAGGACAGGGTCAGTGGCTTTGTGCTCTCATTTAATCAACATGTGCATCATGAGTGGATGCAGGGGCCTCCTTTTGGGGTTTCCCCAGATTGTGAGGTTCTTTGCAGCCCAAAGGAGCAGTGCTTCACATTTGGTTTGATACAGGAACCAGTGATCTTACGGGTGAGGTAGCTCTCCCAAGTCCCCCGAGATCCTGGCCAGATCATCCACCATTTCAAACCCTGCACACAAAAAACAAAGTCTTAGGGTTGTCTGGGACAGACCGTGCTGACCGGTGCAGGCTGCAGACCTAGCACAAGCCTAAGTAATTAATACTATGTGCTTAAAAGTTTGCATAAGCTTGCATTGAAGCTATTACCAGTAGCCTAGGAAAGACGAATAAAAACCCTGTTTATCCAGGCCACTAATGTTAGGCTAGGCCAAGAGTGAACAACTGTATTTTGGAAAGTAGTGATCAAAAGTATTAATCTTGTCTCCAGTCTTCATCACTCTCCCACCCCTGCTGCAGCAGATTGTTCAGGGCAAAGATTGGGCTTATAAATCACCTGCGTACCCACGCGACCTAGCCTCTGCCACCCTCGTCTCTCTTCCCTTTCTCTTCTTTCTCCTTTTTCCTCTCTTTCTCCCTTTCTCTTTTTGCCCTCCCTTTTTCTTTCCGGTTTCCTTTCTCTCCCCCCGCTCTATCCCTGCAGGTTTCTCCTTGCAGGCTGGCAGCATTTCAGCCCGGGAGCGGGACGCAGGGGGCACCACGTGCACATGCACACCTGCACTCATGCACATGGCCAGGAATACAGCCAGGCAACATGGAAATTAGGTAAGTCTATGGAGGACAGGGAGCATGGGGGGGATAGACTGAGACCCCCACAGTGAGGGAGGCAGTGGGGCAGGAGCTGCAGGCACTGCTCAACTAGGGTGGTGCATGGGGGCTGGGGCCGGCAGCAGGATGAAGCCGCAAGAGGCTCATCCATGGGGTGCATGGGATTTTGTATCTAAGATTGCAAAAGGGGTCCTCATCATAGCTGGGCTGTAGTCTTGTCTCCCTAAAGACCGAATGGTCCCAAGTTTGTGGTAACAGCACCTGAGACAATCCGGCCCTTGGTTTCAACTTGAAGAGTGATTTGGTGGGGGCCGGATTCTCCCATCACTGCAGAGATACTTGGTTATCTCCTGGCCAAGGAGTTTCTTTGCCTACTGCAGCATTATATGTCAGAGGGGAGAGTCAAATCGATCTAGGCAGGGGAACTGTCTCTCGACCTTACTGAAACAGGAAAATCAAACTTCAGAAAACCAGTCTCGCCTCGCCCTGCAGCACATTCCCATGGACTCTTGAACGTACCTTTGACAGCAATTACCCAGTTGCTTACAACTTCCGATGTACTTGGTGTTGGGGGGACAGATGTGCTGGAAGCATTGCCCCTTGTTCTGTTGGCAGTGAAAATAGCCAATCTGGGGGAATCCTGTGCAATGAAAAATCCTCTTCATGATCATTGGACAGAGCGGGTAAATGGAAGCAGTGATTGCAGGATGGCTGACATTTCCCATTCGCTGAACAGCACGTTTCCTGAGACCCACCCAGGCCAGCTCAATGACCCACCTCCCCTGACCCTTCAACATCACTAGTTGCCACGTTACTTAAAGAGCTGCAGCCCTGTACCCATGGGATGGGAGCTGCTAGGTGGAAAAGAGGGAAGGGATGGGAAAAGGTCATTGCCTTCATGGATGATTTCCTTTCCAACCTACTGCCCTGGCTGTGACTCTTTGCCCCTCCGAGGGGTGATGTCCCAGGCCGCATCGTGAACGCCAAGGCCGAGCTGGCTCAACAGAGGCATCGAGGGCTTCAAAAACCCTTTTAAGTTTGAACCATCCTTGAGAGCTCCTGGGGACACTTGGTCTTTTGAAATAGCTTTTAACCCAGATCTTTGAATTTCAGGTGCTCACTGAAATGTGGCCAAAAGACCCACAGCCAAATCACAATGTTAGGCTTATTTTATGAGATAAGGAGGAAGTGCCATTTCCCCACATTTATCTCTCGCCACAGGGCTAACTTAATGCCTAGCCCTGTCTGCACAAACTGTCCCAACCCCAGATGATGCCTTTTCTAGACATGAAGTTGGGATAAATTATCATAACCTAATCTGTTCACAGGCAAGGTCAATAAGGGTTTGCATTCATCCTCCTTGATTATCCCTCCACTTCTTACCTGCAGCAAGCTTGGACATCAGGATGGAAACAGCGAAGAGAAGGTAAAGGACTCTCATGATGGTAGATCAGCCAGGAGCTCTGCTATGTAGAGAAGACACCGTGATAGAGGAAAGGTAGAGACTCCTTCTGCACACAGGATTTGGGGGTATTTAATAGACTGCATCCTACTCAGCCTCCAAATCTAAATGGCACCTCAAAATACTCGGGTACGATTTCTTAGTACGACTGGCAAATATTCTCTGTATAATACTACACAGTCCCATCATACCTTTCATGGAAAAACATGGCCTAAGAGAAAATCCATTGTAAAAGACACATTTGGTAAGTCATTTTTATCCACCATCCATCCATAAAATTTTATTTTATTTTTATCAATCAGGAACGGGCAGATTGCAAAAGGGCAGATGGGGGGATTAGTGCATGTGGATGTGGTTTATTGGGCAAGATCCCATTTAAAGCAATGAAGCAATTCCAGAAAGCAGAAGGAAGGTGGTTAAGGATCTCGTCTCAGAAGCATGTAAGAACAAATTCATTAGGTGAGGTAACAGTTCACAAAAAGATCAAAGGTCCAAACCATTAACGCAACGATGCAGTTGGTCCAATGCAAGATATCCACCCAAGAAATGCTTGCCTCTCACACAATTAAAGCAAGACTTTATCACAGTCTTGTCAGATAGGCAATTTTCTTTCACCTGTTTTCTCTTCTACTGGGAGTTTACTTTGGTACCAACATGGCCATTGAGCCCTGAAAGGCACAGGCTCATCTATTTGTGCTCACACATATCCTCCCTTGGAAATACAGGATTGCCCCCGGTAGTTCTTCGAAGAAGTCTCGAGTCAATTTGAGACTATCAGACAGGTGACTTGTGTGTAAGAATGACAGTTCACTTACTTATGACATAAAAAAATTAAACAGAGCATACAAAAAGCAATGTAAACTGTCACGCTTTCCTTGGAAGTTTTGCCACAGTCTATGCTGTGGTGAAAGGTAAATGCATACTCCAGTTTAAATAAAATGTATGCTATTTGTCCTTTACATCATTTTCCCCAGGCTTCAATTTTCTCAGAAGCATTTCTCTTACCCAAATCACCGTGACACTTGGACAAACACAATGCCCACATTTTTCCTATTTATCCATGAAAGCTGGCAGAAGAACTGGTACAATAATACTGCCCCAAATCACCCTCCCAGAAATGCTGAGCGGTTTCATCGGATTGACTGAATGCTCATTCAGGGATGTCATTCACCTGACCGCTGGATCTTGTTCTCCTTCGAGACTTCACAGTGGTCTCTCTGGATAGCACTTTACAGGACAGAGTCAAAAGGGCAAATATCAGGAAAAAAAACCATACCGGATGAGAGGTGGTCCTGGCCAGAGGAAGACTGTCCCGTGCCAAGCCTCGCTCTGCTTCAAAGGTTTCACCCTCCAGGGGAGAATGTGGTCCTGAAACAGTCATTTTTATATCGTTTCCAAAGGCCATTGTGACATGGTTCCTCTCCTTGGAAATGATGTCTTAGACCAATCAAAATACCATTCATGCTTCTAGCCAAGCTTTGAAACATCCAACCAGATGGTGAGTTGTCCCGTCTTCCCAGCCAATGAGAATGTGAGGTATTAACTCAATTCTTGCAGCTTAGTTTTGGGAAAATTTGTGCAAACCATCACGTGTCATTCCGGTTTGGTAAGAACCGTTAGACCAGAGCAGCTTGTGCAAAACGTCTTGGGACATCCATGGGGCACTGGGAGCTTAGCTCTACTGCCTCCTTCCTCATCTCTCTCTCCAAGTTTCTCTATCGTGTGGTCCTCAGGCACCTTGGCCAACGTGGCTTGTGTCCATCCCTAAAGGGCTGCTTCTCCATCGGTCATGGAGCTGTCTGCAGACATGTCCATTCAGCAGTCAGAAGCTTCTCCATGGAAAGTCTTTTCATGCTCCTTGCCAATTCAGGACTCATTCCATGCTTCACCATGCAGATCCATCAGCTGATTTCCCTCATTGAACAGTTCAGTTCTCAATAATATGTATGTCTGCATTTACATCTGAGAGGATAGATGGGATTAGCGATTTGAAAGAGAACAGGGTGCGAAGGGACTTCAGGAGGTCATCCAGTTCAGCATCCTGCTAAAAGCGAGGACATCCCTGTTTAAACTATCGCATCCACGTGTTTGTGTAACCTGCTCTAAAAGACTCCAAGCCACTGGCACTGCACCATCTCTCCAGCTCAAAGGGATGCTTCTTTCCAGCGTCATTAGATGATCTCTGGAGGTCCCTCTATGCTGATATGATTTCTCTGGGATTATCTGATTCTAAATTGGTTCTGGTGCTGAAGCAGCCTCATAGTGCAATGCTTCTTTCTGAACCCCCTTGCTACCATCTTCTTGTTGCAATGGCAGCTCATTCCTGTCCCCTGTCCACCAGAGCACTATTTATCCCCATGCTTTTTGTAACAGCCTTTTTTGCATTTGAAAACTCTTCTCGATTTCTCTTCTCTGTCTTTTCCTCTCCAGAATACGTAGCCCCTGCCCCAAGCTTTCCTCATAGCTCATATTCTATAGGCCTTGAATTATTAGCCATTTTTCCCCCCAGCCTTACTGCACTGTTAAGTTAGAGTCAACTTGTGATCTACTATACCTTCCCTGCTTTTTTTTTCTGCCACGCTGCAGCTCACCAAGCCATTCCCAGTCTATTACTAGGCAGACAAGGTGCTTTGGGTAGATGTGATACCTTTTATTAGACCAACTAAATAGTTGGAAAAATAGTTCTTTGTAAGCTGTGGGGCACACACGCCCTTCTTTAGGCAGAGGTGGAGGTTGTAGCTGTGTTGGCCAAAGCACATAGGCAAACAAGGTTCTTTGGGTGAATCTGGTATCTTTTATTAGACCAACTAAATAGTTGGAGAACAATATTTAAGTAAGCTTTAGGCAGAGGTTTGATGGTGATGATGATTGCATTTGAATCTTCCATCCAACGGGCACAATTTTGCACTTGTTGAACTTCAGAAACCTCTGCCACTAGGCCATATAATAGACCTTTCAGGCCATTTGGCTCCCTTTTGATCCACTTACAACTGGATGCAGAGGTGGAGGGAGGGTAGTCTAAAAAAGAACATTTTGTCTTAAAGTAGGATTCTTGTCATTGCACTGCCATGAGGGCCCAGCAGGTGGTGCTGGGAGGCTGCGGGTCTCTTCTTCCAGGTGGGTGTGCCATAGGCAGGAGCATCTCCTCCCAGCTGTCCAGGGGTATTCAACCCATGGTCTGCAGACCCCTGGGGATCTACAGATTATGTATAAGGGGTCCACAAAAGATGACTACGATCAGTCAAAAGTATGTGAATACCCACACATACAATTCAAAGGGGTCCCACACCTCCATTTGACATTTTTTTAGAGGTCTGCCAAAGCAAAAAGGTTGCAAACCACTAGTCTAGTCCGTCACCTCATCCCTGGGAGCTACGTGTACAACAGGAGGCACTTTATTCACTCTCTCTCCAGTTCCTGAGGACAAGACCCTACCCCAACTCTAAAGAGCTTCTCATCCCCACATCCTCCTAGGAGCACTTTCTTCCTGCTCACACTCCTGCTCCACATGCCCCAGACCTGTAATCCTAGGAGGTCCTGAAAGATCCCAGATACACCATGATGCACCTGATACACCATCCAGGGACACCTGGGTACCAGATGCCCCATGGAAGCCACATGTGGGAGACAGGGAGGATTTGATGGCACACCGTTTCAAGGAGGTCCATTCCTTCCATCCTGGGCACTCACATGGTCTGTAACTGAAGTATCCAAGCATCTTTCTTTCGTGTATTTTAGCATCCCTGAAGCCCTACAAGGTAGGGCAGTCCCCTTCTCTTCACCTTACACTAGGGCTAAGGGATAAATCGGCAAAGGGATTTAGGTACTCGACCACTGTAGCAGAATCCACTGGCCTGAGTGAGGATCCTGTATCTAGGCCCTGGGGGAAGTTAGCGTGGGACCCACAACACCCAGCACTGTTAAGACTGCATTTGCCATGCCCAGAAGCATCATTAACCAGTAGGCTGCAGGGTTCAGGTTAAATTTTATATTTAAATTAGCTAAGGAAATGTAATTTAGTTTGCTGAATGAGCAGTGTAAGGTCTGATGATTGTGCTCCTATACACAAGCACAGGCCAATCTTCCTGAAAGCCATGATTTAAGCAAAGAGGAAGAACAAGAGAGGCACAAAAGGCGAGCTTTGTTAGCGTGGAACGTGGCCAAGGTGAGACAAAAGAGGGGAACGGATATGCTCATGTAGGAAGAAAGGCGATAGACAATGGCCAGGAGATTAATTTAGAAAGCACTCTGTTCTATGCAGTCTAGGGAAGCTGACGGAGAATACATGAAAGGGAAGCGATAAAGAGTAAAAGGAAGTTTTTGGAAAGATAAAGCAAGCTGGATTTGACTGGTTTCTGAAAAGCAAACACCCCAGGAGAAGCTAAGGATATTAAAAATCTCCGGCTATAAAATGGATGGAGAGAGAGGGGTTCTGTACAATGCAGAGTCTCACCTGTACTCGCTGGCGAGATGTGGGAGCAGGTAGGAGGGTAGCACACAGACTGCCTGCAGGTTGTCTTGAATTTGCTGAGGTTTCTAAACCTACCCAGCACCCTTCAGTAAGATACACAATTATTTCAGGAGGATTCTTGCTAGGGACATACAATTCAGCTCTTCTTATCAAAAGGCAAAGTATAGATTGTTACTTCTAATTACCACTAAGGATTTTGCAAGAGGCAGTTGTTCATATTTGGCCTAGCCTAATATTACTGGCCTGGATAGAGTCTTATTTTGCTTTCCTAGGCTAGTATTAATGGTTTAAATGCAAGTGTATTGATTTCTTTGCAGACTTAAGCACCTATTATTCATTACTTAGGCTTGTGTTGGGTCTGCAGCCTGCACCGGTCAGCATGATCGGTCAGTCACTGACCACATCTGCATCATCAGCCATTCAAACTTAAGATTTCCCCTTTCTTGTCCAGGGTTTGAAGTGGTAGATGATCTGGCCAGGATCTCGGGAAACTTGGGTGAGCGACCTCATCTGTAAATTCGTTGGATCTGCAGTAATGGGAGCTGGATTTGCCGAAGCCAGCCAGCTTGGGACAGCTAGAAATCCCCTCTCTCAAGCTCAGCAGAGAGCATACAGGTCAAATGCTTGTAGCTATAATTACTGTAAATGGGTGTGACTATTAAAGACATGATTTGAGCAATGCTTTGGCATTTTATAGAAGCTCGCTTAAAGCAATTCTATAATTGACACTGGTTTTTGGATTTAATAAAGACATTTGGGGCAAGTTATTAACATGCTCAATGTCCAGCAAAAGGAGCAGAATTTTTTGGACCTTGGTGTCCACAGTGGGAGTTAGGCAGGAGTTAGGCACCAGAGTCCTTCTGAGGATTAGTCCTACATGTCTTGCCCAATGTCTGTAGCTGAGCAGGAAATTCAATCCAGATCTCCCAAATCCCAGAGCGGTGACTTAATCTAGAGGTTAAGTGCTGCAAGGTCAGGCAAAAATCAGGCAAATGGTTTTTGTTTGTTTTTTCCTCTCATATCCTCTCCTGAGTCTCTGCAGGGCTTTGGGGCATAACCAGGAAATTATGCCTTATGCCAATCACCTTCAAAAGCTTTGCATTTTTCTTGTGTGAGCTAGCTCTGTGGGCCTAATAGGGCTTACCAAATGTATCTGTGGTTAGCAGCCTTTGCCTAGAGCAAAGCCCCTGCGTGCTGAGTACTGATGAGCAGGTACATGGTAAAAGAGCTTGTGCCCCAAAGAGCTTGCAATGCAAGGATCAAACGCCGTGGCATGTACAAACGCCCCAAATAGCCAAGACAAAGAGGCGCAGTCAAAGGATAAAGTGGCTCAATGAAGGTCACAGCAAGGGTCTATGCAGAGGTGTGTGCTGGATATTGGAACTCGGAGCAAGAGCAAACCTTTGGGTTTGGAAGAATAAGTTGCCAGATACAACTACTTTGTTCAACAAAATTACAGCCTGTGGCTGAGAGTATGTGGGAACTGTCATGGGCTGGGATTTCCGAAAAGCATGTGATGCATTTCCAGAGTGCCTCCAGAAAACCCGTTCCAATCTGGACCTTGGAATGAATATGTCGAAGTTGATCCGGGATCACCTGGCATAAACAAAAGGCTAGCAGCTATCGAACAAGATACACTCTTCTTTCCTACCGAGCTGCCCTAGGTGCAAACTGGAGACATGGAGGCAAAACATACTTGTTCTCTAAGCTTAAAACCCTTCTCTTCCACAATACCTACTAGAACATGATGGCTGTGAGGCAGCCAGTATGCTGAGACCATTGCCTGTTGGAGTAACCACTGCTGTCTCATCTCCTCTACTTGTCTGGATCCATCCTCTGCCTCTTGCCTTATACTTGCATTGTAAACTGCATAGGACCGGGACTGTGGTCTTTGTTCTATGTATGCACAGCGGGACTCTTAGACACTATATTACTATAAATCAGATGGCCAACCCACAGCGATAAGGGCAGCCTCTGTGCGTGGCAGGTAGCGGATCAGGCAAGGGGCAGGGAGCACAGAGGCAGATGGGGCTGGGAGCAGAAAGCCGAGTGGCAGACCAAGCAAGGAGCACAGGGCATGATGCAAAAAGCAGAGCAGCAGACCAGGCAGGGGAAGGAGATCTGAGTGGCACTCAAGGAAGGTGCAGGGTTTAAGTCGTGGCACTCCTGCCAAAAAGGCTGGCCTTATTGTTATCAATCATAACAGTGCCCCAAGCCAGGTCCTCCTAGGGATGCATCCTGCACGCTTACACTTTCACTCCACACACACTAGCCTTGCCTATAGAAAATGGCAGACTTTGATGGCTGCAGACCTGTGTGGTGAAGTGGGTTGGGCCTGAAGTCGGTGTGAGGTCGCACTGCTGGAGCCACCCTCAAAGCTGTTTAGCTGCCCTGGCTCAAACCCAGGCTGCCTTGCTCAGCAGTGTGATCAAGTATCGGCATGCATCAGGGAGGGCATGCTGCTTACACAATCCTCTTAGGTGTGACCTGCTGGCTGGAGCCATGGGTGTAGCGCAACGATGGTTTCTGTATTTGGACTGAAGGAGGGTCACATGCAAGGGCCAGCTGGGTGCACGTGACCTCTCACTGTGAGGCAAGCAAGACCCCGGCACGTCACCGCCTATCCAACGAAGTCCTAACTAAGGCTGCTTTAAGCGTCCTGGATGAGGATGGTGAGAGTAGGAGGAAGCCTCTAGACAATGTCTAAAGCTGGGGTTTGTAGAGCCACGCTCTACCTGGCCACACGAGATCAATTTGATCAGTTAGTCTGACCTCCTGTACAACACAGACCAGGGATTTCCATCTGGGTTACCTGCTCACAGGGTGCATCTACATGAGGCATGTAATGCACAGTAGCCTAATAACACTGCACAGTAGCACGGCACAGCACAGGCAGAGCTAATATGCTCCTGGGCAGTATTATTAGGTGACTGCACAGTGGTGTCACCAAGAAGGTGTTCGCCAGGGCTACTGAGTTACTGCGCATTTACTTAGTACTCCATTAAGCAAGTACTAAAGTAAATGTGCAGTAAGTACTGTGCATTAATAAACATGTAGACGTGGCTAGTCATGACCCAATTTTCTGAAAGCTCACTGCCTTGGGCTCTACATGGAGGAGTCACAGGGGTGTTGTCGGGGACTTGAACACTTTCAGAAGAGCACAGGAGTCTGGACAGTCACTTTGCTGGAGCCACCCGACCTCGGATGTCTTTCCTGCGTTGTGCAAGGGGGCTGGACCTGATGATCCTGAGAGGTCCCTTCTGGCCCCTTACAATCTGTGAATCTATGAGTGTGCAAGGTGTCCAAGCATTACTCATTTCAGAAGTTAGTGAAGATCTCTGTACCCAACCTCAAGGCCATGCCAAGGTCAAAGGGCAGAGGAAGGGTTAAATGCACCAGAAATGCCTCCCTCTACCAGGCAGACCCTGTCTGCAGGGCTGACAAAGGGGTTATCTGTAGCTGAGCAGCTAGCTCCATATTTCAAGCAGAGTACCTCCTGAGCAGCACAAAAAAATGACTTCTTCCTTTCCATCCCATGAGGACATGCTTCTTCATAGATATCCCCAAAACCACATGCACCGCCTTCTTGGTGGCCATATCTCACTGCAAAGCCACCTCCTCTTTTCAGATGGGAAGATGGCTGCATGGTACTAAAATGCTTTGCCAGAAGCCTTGATTTCCCCAGAGGAAGATCAGGGGACAGGTTGAAGTGGGAGATACAGAACCCATATAACTTGGCAACGTGGGTTCATTCTACCTGGGCTCCTCTTCTCCCCCTGGCTGATGGAAAGCCACTATTCAGGCTTGTGTTTGAAGGAGAAAACGGTGGCAGGGTAATCCCTAGTGTTTGTTAATAAAAATATCCCTGAACAGAAGGTGGGACATACCATACACAGGCTCTGGCAGAAATCATGACACCATACTGCATCCCTGCACTCAAAAACCAGCTCTCCCTCTTCTCACTTGCTTGGGACCCCCCATCCCTTGGAGCACCCTCATGAGCCTGTCCCTCATTCCTTGCCCTGCAAGACCCTGCCATTTGGTTGCTGATATCCTGGTTAGACATAGTGCCCTCAGATCCCCACAGGTCTGATTCAAAACACCATTAATTCATTCAAAAACACCATTCATCTCAGTGTACAAGCTAGACAGGGAAACTGAAGCGCATAACGTTGTTGCAACAGCTAACCCAGACATATCACGAACAGTACCATAGTCTGTCACAGTCCTTTGTGTACTGTCCAGCTGTTTTGCAGCATGCAAAAAGATTGGGGTCCCTTACTGCTGGGTACAAAGAAAAGTGCTTTCACACCCATGTTTCTGGGCTTGTTTGGAAAAATGGGGCAAAGCTGGTTGCTTAGAGAATCAAGTATGGGAACAGAGCAAAGGAGACCAGCTTTCTTGGTCCCAGCTCTGCTCCTAGCCTGAGAATGACCTTGGACAAGTCATTTCACCTCAGTTTCTACACCTGTGAAATGGGGATAATGATATTCCTAAAGTTTTGGCAAAAAAAGGGAAAAGCCTTCCTTGTAAAATACTTTGAAACCTGCTTATATAAAGTGCTATGTAACGGCTAGGTGGTGTTTTACTATTGTCATCATTACTGAATCCCAAACTTGGTTAAAGAGCACTGATTGCCACACCATCAGTTTTCAGCTTTGCACAACTTTCCAAAACTCCTGCAACACAAAAGAGGAAAATAAATCCTGAGATGAGTCACCTAAGCAAGTTTAATTGGACTGGCAGGTGCTTTCTGTTTTGCCTAACTAGCACACCGGAGTGATGTGAACTTAAATTCAGGGATGTAAAGAGCTTTCAAATCCCTGCCTAGAAAGTGCTATTAGGAGCTAAGGCCCTATTTTTAGCAATTAGCATTGCGATATCGAGGCTAATTTGTTTTGTTTCCAAGTTGAAGCTGTGTATCTGCTGTTCAAAAGCCGGGTGTGTTAAGAGTCTGGCGATACGCTGAGAGCCAACTAGAGGAGAGGTAGTTTCTAAGTGGGTCTTGTGGTATCTAAAAGCATCCTGAACTCCCTGCCTTTGTTCAGTTTGAAGTTGGTTGGATGGAAATCTGGAGAGAGATTAGGGATTTTCCACCGTGCATTGGGGGAAATATGCAGAAGTGAAGTGCATTTCCCAATCCCAGGGACCGCTGTCCTGAACTGTGCAACTTTCCACTGCACACTCATCCCTAACCCTCGTCCCCCCAGAAGCTGGCCCCCTCCCAACCAAAATAAAATAGCAGGTCTCCTAAGGGAAAGGCATTACCTGATGGCCTTTTACCACTCCTGAGGGCTTCAGCTAAAAGCTCATTCATAGCCACTCAGACCAGAAAGGGAATAGATACAGTGCAAAAAATAACCTGCCAGACTCTGAGATCTGCAAGCACAAAGGATACATTTGATGCACTTTGTGTTTCATGTCCTGTCAACATTTATTTCATAAAGGTGCTTTACAGCTGGAAGAAAATCTCTTAAATTTTAGCCTCTCCACGCCCCCTCCTTTACAACCACAAAGGCCTGAAGAAGCTCCAAATCATTCCCCCGATGCTTTCGATGATAACAGGAAAGCCTGGATTGGACTTCCCTGATATCCCCGAGGTTTAAAACCAAGTGGAGGAGGGAAAAAAAGACTTTTTCCAAATAATGGAAAACAAATGATCTTCAGACTTGATACAGACCTTACAAAGAAGCAGAAGAGGATGCAAAGCCAAAGGGTTTGTTACTTTTTTCTCTGCAGGGCACTTGGAATAACCCAAGAAGAAAATGCTCGGAGTGCAAAAGACTTTCAGTTAATCCCCAATCTGGTTTGGAAAATATCATTCCTGCCTTCCATTGAAGGCGGGGGGGAAGAAGGGAAGGACAAGCCTCTCACTCCCCAGAAGGTACAAGGAGATTGAATATGTGAATGGGGAAGATGGGCATCCTTCCCGAACCCCAACAGCAAGGAATAGGCCTGCTAGCTACCCTCTGAAAAGCCAATGGGCATCCAGGCCTGGTTGATTTTTTTTCCTGAGGATGCCGGTTGGGGAGAGGATGCCGGTGGGCTGTTTCTCAAGGTGCAAGGCAAAGGAGATACCAGGTTTTGCTGGGAGGAGGGAAAGGATGACTGGGTACAGTCTAGACTGCATTGCTCTCAAAAGACCAAGGAGTTCAGCGGATAAAGGATAAGGATAAAGCTGGTTTATTCAGAGAGCAGTACCTGCCCACAGTTCAGCTGGTCCCTCCTGCAACTCCCTGGCAGATATACATAACACTCTCAAAGGTATGCACACATCTTCCCCCTTTACATGCAACATATCCCCATACAATACTAACATTGGCAGTTTAGTTCAACTCATAGTTAAACACACATTTTAACAGGTCTCTGTTAGTCTTTGTGTTGGCTTTTGAGGTCTAAGTGATCTTCTCAGTTTCTCTATATTCTCATATAGATTCATAGCTTGTAAGACCGGAAGGGACCTCAAAAGATCATTGGGTCCAGCCCCCCGCACCAAGCAGGAAAGACAACTGGGGGGGCAGGTGACCCCAGCAAGGTGACCATCTAGTCTCTTCTCTATCCTTATTGGTTCAGTTCTTGTTGAGTTTCCTCATTCAGATGTCTCTACTTCTGCATCATTTTTAATCTTCTCTGTTGTTTCTTGTTGCTTTGTTGTTAGCCCTGTTTTCTTCGGTGAATCTCATGGTGCTGCTTCTTGTCTGCCCTTTACGAGCTGCAAGTGTCGTCTGTTCCTTCTTAACACCTGTCCGTCCGGGGTGACTGTTCCATAGTTTCTGAGAGCTCCTTGATGGGAAACTAGTGCTTTTTGTTTCCACGTTTGTCCATCTGAAATAAGCACCTTATCTATGCTGTGCAGTTGTGGTAACTCCCTGGTCACAGTACCAGGTTTGTTTGACTTTGTTGAATTTTTTTAAGCGTTTTCACGTCTTGCTTTTCATTCAGATGAGCATCATCCACAAGATTTGGCAGCCTGGCTTTGAGTTTCCTGTTAAACAGCATTTCTGCTGGGGACAAACCATGTTTTGTGGGTGTTGCCCCGTAATTTAAGAGTGACAGGTAAACATCAGTGTGTGAATCTGTATTTTTCAACAATTTTTCTTCACTGTTTGTACTCCATTTTCCACCAGACCATTGGATTGTGGGTATTTAGGGTTGTGACTGAATCCATACTTGTTTGCAGACTCTTTGTCCTCAAGAGAGTTGAACTGAGGTGTGTTGTCTGTCCTCACCATTTGTGGAATCCTATGTCTAGCAAAAATGGATTCAATGTGAGAGATGGCATGGTTTGCTGTTGTCCTTTTGAGCAATGCAATTTCAGGATAGTGAGAATAATAATCCAGCACTAATACATCATTTTTTCCTGCATGCGTGAATAAGTCAATGCCCACTTGATACCACGGAGCTATGGGCTCCTCCATGGCTATCAAGGGCTCTTTTCTTTGCACTGATCTGTACTTTAGGCACATTGTGCAAGCCGAGTCTGGCGGGGCACCAGCAGGACACAACCGGGGTGGGGGTCCCCCAACGGCCAGCTGGCAACCGGGGGGGGGGGGGCGGGTCCTCCAGCAGCCCCCTCATTCCCACCCATGCATGACTTATCCTTTACAGCATCTTCTATGTCATTATGTATGTTGCCTATGCTTTACAGCATCTTCTATGCCTGCTAAAATAAGATATTTCCCTGCAAAAATGATCATTCCCAGCAATCTCTGCACTCCTTCCTTATCTGTAGGGAGCGGCATATTTGTAATAGCTTTAACCCTTGCAGGACCAACTTGCACCCCTTTTTCAGACAGCATTTTTCCCAGATACGTTATTTCTTTGACCCTGAATTTGCATGTTTGTTTGCTTGGTTTCAAACCTGCTCTGTGAGCTCTTTCTAGTGCTTTTCTTAGCCTCAAGTCATGTTCTTCCGTAGTACTTCCCCAAACTAATACATCGTCAATATGAACCATAGTTCCATTGAGACCTTCAAAAATTTGTTGCACCTTGCTGTGAAATACTTCAGATGCAGAACACGGTCCAAAAGGAAGCCTATGAAAGCCATACCTTCCAAAGGGCATATTGAAGATACACAATCTAGTGCTATTTTTTTTCTAGGGGAACTTGCTAAAACCTGAAAGAGGCATCCAAAGTGGAGAAATATTTAGTTCCTGCCACGCTGCCAAAATTTTCTTCCTTGGTGGGAATAGGAAAATGCTCCTTTTTGATGTATCTGTTCATTTGCTTAGGATGCAGACACATCTTTTTTTTTTCTATTATGGCCAGTGAATGCAACCAAGCAGTTGGCTGCTCTACTTTTTCTATTATGTCCATGTTAACTAATTTATCTCATTCCTTTTTCTGTTTCTCCCTTAGTACAAGGAGAACGTTTCTTAGGGCACGTATGGTACTATCTTGTACTCAGTTGACAGTTTCTCTATGCCTTGAAACACATCATAAAACTTTTCTTCTATGTTCTTCTTTCTGGTCCCTCAATGGCATCCATTCTCTTAATCAAACTTAGAGTTTTATACATTTGCAGCTCAATAATTGGCACAGGCTTCCTGGGACTATTACAAACTAACCTTTTACTACATTGATTAGCCTTGTGTCTAACACGCAATGCACAAACACCCTTGGTTGCAATCATGCTCCCATATGCTCTAAGTTTCACCTTCTTATTCTCATAGTGCACAGGTTTTGTTTTCATGTTTTTAAATAATGGATTCTGGTATTACATTGACCCGTGCCCCTGTACAGTATCTAATTTAAAAGTTACCATTAGTCCATTGGTGTCCAGAGTGATTGTCCAATCCTCATACGACTTAACTTATTTTTGCATTGTGCCAGTGAGTAATTATTTATCTTCCTTGTTGCATAAAGCATGGACGACTGGTGCCTCCTGAGTCGGGGGGGCACTTGCCCCCAGCCCCAGTGGCTAGTCAGTGACCAGGGGGGCAGTTCCCCTGTGGCCGATTGCACCAACCCGCGTGGCGGGAGGTCTCCTGTGGCTGATCGCGCCAACTGGGGGGGAGGGTAATGCTGGCTGTCAGGGGGTGCACCGGCGCTCTCAGGGGGTGCACATGCACCCCCGTGTGCCCCCTACACATTGCCACTGGCATAGAGCCTGCACTTGCTTTTCCTTGTGTGGTCCATCCTGCTCCTTTCTGAAAACTCTTGCAAAGGGATTGAACCTTTTGCATTTGTTGCAGCGCTTACCAAATGCAGGCCATCGCATGGGTTTGTGGTAACCCCCACAGCATTTGCAGCTGACCATTGTTTCTTCAAGCAGTTCTCTTTGGCCTCGGCTTGCCTGCTTCCTAGGGAGGTCCTCTTTCTGTATTGTTTCTGTGTTGCCTTAGGTTTTTACAGTCTTGTAATCCTGGCTCGTTCAGCTTGTTCTGCTTTTTCCTCCAGCTTCTGCAGCCTGGCATTTGTTATCTCAGCTGCTTGGCACACTCTAACTGCCTTTTCCAAATTAAGCTGAGGATCTTCCAGCAGTCTTTTCCTGAGGCTTGTATCCCTTATCCATAATACTATTTGGTCTCTGATCATGGACTCCCTTAGGTCTCCAAAGTTGCGTGTCTGGCTCAGCAGTCAGAGGTCTTTGACAAACTCCTCTATTGTCTCACATTCTTTCAGCTGTCTCACGTAGAAATTATACCTTTCAAAGGTTTCATTTTATTTCGTTATACAATATTCCTCAGACTTTTTTATTACTGTGCCATAGCTTTCCTTTCTGCTTCTGACAGTTGTCGACTATCAGAAGACAGAGCTATTGGGCCTGCTATATTTAAAAAAAATAGCTACCTGGAGTGAATCTTCCTGTTCTGTAGCTCCACTGATCATCAGATATATGATGAAGCTCTGTTTAAATTTCTTCCAGTTTTCTTCTGCATTGCTGGGCAGCTTTAACACCTCTGAAATACAGAGATGCTCAATTTTTCTGTCTTTCTTCGCACCCACTCCTGGTAAATCATAGAAATCATAGAAAATGAGGGGTGGAAGGGACCTCAAGAGGTCATCTAGTCCACCCCCCTGCTTAAAGCAGGACCATCCCAAAGTAGATCATCCCAGGCAAAGCCTTGTCTAGCTGGCTCTTGAAAACCTCCAAGGATGGAGCTTTCACCATCTCTCTAGGTAACCTGTTCCCATGCTTTACTGTCCTCCTAGTGAGAAAGTTTTTCCTAATATTTAACTTAACCTTCTTTTGCTGCAAGTTGAGCCCACTGCTCCTTGTTCTGTCATCTAGCCCCACTGAAAACAGTCCAGCTCCATCCTCTTTGGATTCACCCTTCAGGTAGTTGAAGGCTGCTACTAAATCCCCAAGCAGTCTTCTCTTTTGCAGACTAAATCAGCCTGGTTCCCTTAGCCTCTCCTCACAAGTCATGTGCCCCAGGCCCTGAATCATTTTCATTGCTTTCTGCTGGACTTTCTCCAGTTTGTCCACATCCTTTCTGTAGTGGGGGGCTCAAAACTGAACACAGGACTCAAGATGTGGCCTCACCAGTGCTGCACAGAGGCAAAGAATCACTTCCCTTGCCCTACTGGCAACACTCCTACCAATGCAGCCCAGTGTGGCATTAGCCTTCTTGGTAACAAGGGCACACTGCTGGCTCATATTCAGTTCCTTGTCCATTGTCACCCCCAGGTCCTTTTCTGCAGAGCTGCTGCCCAGCCCATCAGCCCCCAGCTTGTCCGGGTGCATGGGATTGCTCCGTCCTAAGTGCAGGACTTTGCACTTGTCCTTGTTGAACTTCATGAGCTTCCTTTTGGCCCAATCCTCCAATTTGTCTAGATCACTCTGAGCACATGGTACTATATGTTGTTCTCAAAAGCCCAAGGAGTTAAGCTTATAGAAGGATAAAGCTTGTTCATTCAAAGATTGTTCTTAGCCTACGGTTCTGCTGTTCCCTCCTGCAATGCACAACTCCTACGTGACACTTTTAAAGGTATCCACACAGAAGTTTCCTACATCTCAGGGAGGATTGACGTTCAGAGCTGGGGAGACAGACCAGCACCAGACACTGAGAGGAGTCCTCCCAAAAGCCAGCCAAGGCATGACCTGCTTGTTCTGGCTTCTCAAAGGGAAACAAGGGGGATTTGGGAGCGGTAGGAGGGGGTCATTCTTCATTCTCTCAATACCCTTCCCAGCCTTAGGGGAGGGCAAACTGGGTGACTGCAGAGGGTAAGGGAGCCTAGCAATGCACTCAGCAGGTGCATCAGGTGAACAGCAGCAGGGGCCCACACTTTAGAAGGCCGAAATTTTGGGGGGGGTGAAGTTTTTACAAGGAAGTAGCTCTATTTACATTTTAACACTCGGCTATTTATCTAATTCACCCAAAGACTATTTAAAAGATCCATGATACAACTGTGGTGGGTTAATATTTACCTAAGTGCATACTTCTAAAGGGGCTTCAAATGACTCTCTTGCCCAGGTCCCCAACAGCCCTAAGGCCACCACTGGTGCCAGACTGCCTTCTCCAATCTGAGAGGCTTTGCACCAGTGCCAAGAGGGCTCCGGGGGAGCAGCTGCCAAACATCTGCCTGAGACAGCCTGTCCTGCACAGAAAGGACATATCTGTGATGGCAGGGGGGTGGGAAGAGGGATGAACCTGTCCCTCCCCCTGCCCCACTGCAATAGGAACAAGGCCCTCATCCCAGTCAGGAGGGGAAAAGACTGATGGTTCTATAGTGGGGAGACAGGAGATGCTGGGCAACAAGGTTAATAAGATGAGGTTAATAAGATGAGACTGCTGTCCCTCTCTTTGTATCCCCCATTCTCTTCTCCTCCACCGGGGGGAGGGAATGACTACTGGGAGAAGATGGAGAGACAGTAGCAGAACAAGTCTGAAGGGGGCCCTGAAGTCCTATCATGGATCAATTGTTGTCAGCTCTGAGTCCTGGTTAGCATCCATCCATCCATCCATCCATCCATCCATCCATCCTCACCCACATCGCCCCAGCGTGAAGGAGACTGCGCCAGTCTGTAGAATAACAACCGTCCCAAACTGAGAGGCACTTGCACTAACTACTTGATGCAGCAAACGGCCTGCCTGCATGCCCCGGCACTAAGATGTTCAAGTGCAAATATGCCTGTCGTGAGGACGGGACCTCCAGCTATCCCATCATCCTTCATGTCTTGTTCTAATATTTCCTGCAGCAGGGTAGGATCTTCTGGCAGGCTGACACTACTGGGGGACCGCTCAGACCCCAGCAGCCGTGATGATGAGCAGGAGAGCAACCTGGCTTCCCATACACACGGCCTCTGGCTGGGGAGAGAAGTGGTTCGGTTTCCAACATAACAGAAATACGGACCGGTTTGTGGATGGCCCAGGGACAGGCCGCCCCTGGCCAGTGTGAGCCCAGAGATTGAACACGCAGACATGTACGCACATAAATGGCATACACATCCCCCTTCCCTATAACAGAATATAGAAATGAGAAAATAGAAGATCTAGAAGACAGGATATACAAAATAGTTTCATAGTAGTTAGGGGTCAGAAGGGACCTGAATAGATCATCTAGTGTAACCCCCATAATACAGATAATATAGAAAATAGAAATAAGATATAGAACTACAGAAACAAGATCTAGGAAATAGAAAACAAGATATAGAAATAAGATAGAGATAGAAACAAGATATAGAAATAGGATAGAGTAACAAGAATATAGAAACAACATAGAAACACAACTCAAAATCCAAAGTGCCCACCTCTTACAGGTGTGCCCTGCATCCCCCATTAAAACTATACTCAGGCATGCCCATAGGTTTTATTGGGATTTCCCAGCTTTAGGAAAGCAGAGATCAAGACATATAGCAGCAGCTTCTTCTGAACCAGAACAAGTCTGGGAGTTGCAGAGCTTGCCAAAGCTGTGATGCTATACTCGTTTTGTCTGTATTGACAGCCAGCCAGCTAGCACACCCACGCCCACACCCACCTCTTCCCTTACATAAGCACGACTCATGGTTCAAGAAACAAGATTAAAAATCCAAAGTGCCTTTATTGAAAGAAGAAGAAATAGGGGCCAGTGTCACAACCTTCCCCCTCTGGGATTCCTCTGGGCCAGAGGGTCCTTCAGATACACCGTCGGCAGCATTTGGCCGCTCCATCGTAGCAGGTTCCAATGGCTTTCATGAAGATGGGACACAGCATAAATGAACACGTGCCATTATTTTTCGTACATGTGAGAGTATCTGAATAAAAAATAACAGTCACTGAGTAAAAAAATCAAGTGAAAATAAAAAAAAAAAAAATCTGAGTGTACAAATTCAAGAGAACAGCCTTTAAAGATCTTTGTTTGTATTCATCCATTCAGGGGGAAACACAGACAGGGACCGAGTGACAAGACTGGCCGGATTCAGCACCTCGAGTGAACACAGACATGCCAAGCAAACAAAGGGAATTCAACCTGCTGTGACATTTGCCTTCACAATTGTAAAAGAGGCACCATGAATTTAAAAAAAAAAAATCACAGTCTGATTTTTTTATGCCTACAGTCACTATATAGATAGATAGAGAGAGAGATAGATCTCTCTCTCTCTATATATATATATATGGATATAGATATATCTATCTATCTATCTCTATAGATAGATATAGATGTATCTATATAGATAGCTATATCTGTCTATCGATCCAGCTACAGAGATAGATAGATAGATAGATAGATAGATAGATAGATAGATAGATAGATAGATAGATAGATAGATAGATAGATAGATAGATAGATATAACATCTAAAATGACTAGGACAGAAAGGGGGAAAGTTATTCCTTTGGTGTGTTTCCCAGGTGTGTCGAATGATGCAATGATTATTTCCCCTATGCTGTCTGCATTGGTGCTTCCTTTGGTGGGAAGTCAGTTCCTTCACATGCCAGCAAAAGAGCCAGAAATATAAAGATTTGACCATAAAAATGAACAGCAGGAGGGAGAGGAGGGAGAAGAGGAAGAGACGCTCAGGCCAAGGCTAGCACTTGAACTTGAAGCTGTTTGAAACCACATTTACAGATTTGCAGATTCACAGAAGTTTGGGGCTGGAAGGGACCTCATGAGATCATTGGGTCTAGCTCACCTGCTCTGGAAAGGAAAGACTGCTGGGGTCAAATAAGCCAATAGTGTACTTTAAAGTTAAAAGTACAATGATAATTATGTGCATATACAAATATAGTCTCTATGATTAGCAGAGATTAAAGCATTAGTATAGGTGTGCCACTCACACACCACCTGTTGTGAACAAACATGCCCCCCCCACAGCATATCCCTTGTGTAAAGAGAGTAGCTTCGCATCTCCACAGCTAAACTCTCTCTGCGCTTTTTTGACTCCTTAATATATAAATACAATGAAAACAACTGGACTGAGTTAGCGTCCTGCTAGGGAAGGTTTCTCTGCTGGCTAGCTTCAGACTGACAGGCTAAACAGGTTCCTTCAATGAACCGAAGGCTAACACTTTCAAACGTGGGCGCCTGCAGAGAGACACCTAAAAGGCAGCAGACTGCCTCTGGGAGGTACAAAGCCCCTCATTGAGAGCCCGAAGCTTGCAGCTCTGCACAAAATCAGACCATTTCTATTTAGGTGTCTGAATATGGATGGGTAGGCATCCTCATACAGAGTACACGAGGGATTTAATTCCTTGTTCCTCACTTAACCAGCCACAAAGATCATCACCTGCTAGTGTGCTCCAGTTTTATTGGCATCTTACCTGCAAGAGCCTGGCACAGCAAGAAGAGGAGGGCAAGCAGCAGGTAAAGGATCCTCATGGCTGATGGTCACCCAGCTCTGGGACATTAAGGAGGAGAGAGCTTGAGAGGAGAAGGAGAGGTCCAGTGTTTATAGGGCCTGGAGGATTATGATCCTCTTCGGGTCCAGGTGACATCTGGGATGGATGGGCTGCAACCTCTAATTAGAAATGATTGGTACGTGTACAAGTGCATGGGAAGCATGACAGAGAGGACAAGTGTACGCCCTGAGGCACAGTGTTTACAGCTGTGTTAAAAGTGTTTCCAGCTGTAAACACGTGTGGCCAAATCCACAGGACCCAATTCACTTAGGTACTATTATTACTGTAGTACTTCAAAGCCCTGTCCAAGGGCTGAGCACTGGATAGACAACAGGTGTGTCTACACGTGCTTTTACACACGCCTAAACTTAATGTGCATTTCCCTAATGCTCATGAAGGTGATGTAGGTGCGTGTCTACACGTGCACACGTGAAGGCACATTAACGTGGTGTAAGGACTGACTTGAGACTAAGGTTAGTCCCAAGTCAGTCGACATACACAGTGTTAATGCACCTTAGGGCATCTACATGTGCATTAAGGTGCTATCTGTGCATAAGTTTGATACTTGCTTTTGCCAGCATCAAATTTAGGCATGAATAGCCTAAAATCATCATTTTTAAGACTCGATTAGATGCACGCCCTCAATGTGCCTTAAATCAAGCTAAAGGACCTGAAACCAGCACATGTAGACACACACAACTACTAAGAAACAATCGTTTCCCAAACCTTTTAAAAAGTCAAGACAAAGGAAGGACTATTTATCACCAGTTTGAGAATTAGGTTACTCAACCAAGGCTATGAGTGGCAGAACCAAGAGCTCTGAATTTATTCATCTTCTTTCTAATACTAAGTTGTCCTTTTCCCACAGCTTGGGGGGCCTGCTACCCAGCAATACAAGATCAAAGCAAGCTGCTTAGCACACGGCCTTCGTACAGAGGACAGATTGGATTTTGGTGGGGAGAAGAACAACATCAGCTACTTCATAATTGAGAAAACAACATAGCAAGGTTCATCTAGGGAACGGTTGCGGGTGACATAAGGCAGTTAAGCAATGCAACAAGATTTGTGTACGCTCAGCTCATTGGCACGTGTCAAGAGGGAAGGATCTTGCTAACTCATGTCTGTACCGGGCTAGTTTAGACCTCAGTGACCTGCCTACCCTTGACTAGGAGCCAAATACAAGACTGGATCCAAAGCTCTTTGAAATTAATAGAAGATGCCCTCCTTGGTGACCAGAAGAGTTTTGAGTGAGCTTTGCAAATAGGTTCTTGATTTTTTTTTTCCATGAACACGGTCCTTTCAGGGAGTTATTGCTATGATTAACAGGATGTCACAGTCCTCAGTGGCCATGAATCCAACAGTCTGTTACTGCTTTAGTGAAGCACTTTATGAAACACAGTGGGCTTCTTGATATTGTCTGAGAACAAGTAGACCAGGGGTAGGCCAAATATGGCCCGCAGGCTGCATCTGGCCCAGCAGGCATTTTCATCTGGCTGCCTCTATCGCAGGGGCTCTGTGCCATGCACCTACAGCTTTGCACTCGCACTGGGGATGCCATGCACTGGACTCGTGGGGAAGCAGGGGGCAGGGCTGCCTCCACTCCCGGTGGAGTGGGGGGACCTGTGTAGCAGAGAGCGGAGGAGGCAGCAGGCTTCCCCCGCTGTGAGTGCTGGAGCTGCACAGAGCCCCAGCAATAGGGCAGGCTCTGCTCCCTCCTCCTGCACAACGCTGGCCGGAGCCACAACCCACCAGGTGCCTGCACTGGACACGAGCGTCGCAACCTCCCCACCTGCTGCTGCTGCTGGCAGATGGGGCTGCACGCCATGGGGGGAGTGTGTGGGGGGCCCTACCCCCCACCCTCTCTCACACCCCACACATCCACACCCTGCCTCCACAACCCGCACCGACATATAAATACCCCCAACATACCCTATGCCCCCTTCACAGCCACACCCTCTCACAAGACCCCACACACCCCCACACTCCCCCACACCCCCCCACACAATATAAAAGAGTGACCCTTTATTTTTCTTAGTTATTCTGCAATCCCTTCTGTATACAGTACATAATCACAAGTCATGACAAATATATTTGTAATAAAAGTCAAATATAGTAGGCATTTGACTTCTGGGGTATGATTTGATTTTTTTTTTTTCTGGCAACCCTCCCCTCTCAAAAGGAGTATTGAGGGGCAGGGCAGCAATGGGAGGGACTTCCAGTGACAAAGGTCAGGAGATATGGGGCAGGACTTCTGGTCCCAGTGTAGCAACCAGGAGGCGGAGCAACTGCCAGGGGGTGGGGCTACCTATGTGGCCCCCAACGGCTCACTAAAACGTGTTAAGCAGCCCTCCACCCAAAATAATTGCCCACCCCTGAAGCAGCCACTCTGTGTAGTGCAGGGGTAGGCAAAATGCAGTCCACGGGCTGGATGCGGCCCACCAGGCCATTCTGTCAGGCCCACGGGGGCCATAAAAAATTTAGAAAATTCATATTTAGCTGCTCCTGGCTGCCTGTCATGCAGCCCTCGATGGATTGCCAAAACTCAGTAAGGGGCCTTTCGCCCAAAATAATTGCCCACCCCTGGCTTAGTGGGTGACTTTCCAGATGCAATCAGGCCTGGTGACAGCACACAGACACACAGCACACGTGCTGCCATGCAACTGCCACAGCAACTTGTACATAGCCTGGAAGCAATACCGCAGCATTAACTGGGCCTGATATTACCCCCATTTAAATCAATTAGCATCTCTTCAGTGGCTTTAATGGGAGTTGGATCAAATTCAGTGTACAAGTCAGAACAGAGGCCAAGCATATTCCTGCAAGTTTACATGCAACATTTCTCAGGCTTCCTTGACAGCAGGCTCTCAAGCCGTGGTACAATGATGGCTCTTCGGTTTGTGAGCTGCCTGTCTTCTGCCTAGTTCTGCAGGTTCCTCACTTGGATGATATTGGTACCTCTCATGATTATATCACAAGTCTCACAATACTCAGGATTGATTTGTGAATTAAAAAACCATGCCCAATTATGCACATGGCGCACATAAATGAGACTGTTGGCTTCTGTTAAATAAGAAAGATCGTTTCTCATTCTCATGCTTACAGCAATAAAGCTCGACACCATGAACTGAGCTCAGAAAATAAAAACCCAGAAGATACATAAAAACAGCCGAGCTCATGATTTTTAAGCCAAACTCATGATTTGTGGAGCTTCACAAGTTTCAAATGCTGGCTAATTAGCCGTGCTGTAAGACCGACTTTACTTATGTGTCTTCCATAGTCTCGAGCCATCTGCACCTGTAGTTTCATAGTAGTTTCATAGTAGCTAGGGTCAGGAGGGACCTGAACAGATCATCTAGCCTGACCCCCAAGTACATTTGTACCTGTGTACATTTGCCTAATGACAGATAATATCATTGCCTAATAATATTATAATATGTTATTTTTTGAGGAACATGACCCCTCTTGGCCAACGCTTAAGTCAAGAAGGCTATTATGGAGTGTGGGAAAAGAGCTGAATGAAGAAAAGGAAAAATAGATCTAGCAATGAAACACAATTGACATCATTAACAAATTTTTGATCCCAGACCCCACATCGAAACCTCGTGGCTTTGCTTTACCAAGGCAGAGCAGGACAATATTGAACAGGGTTCGTGCTGGACAAGGTAGATGTAGCTTCCAATTACAGAAATGGGATTTTATTAAAGGCCCCAAGTGTGAGTGGGGCAAAATCCAAACTATAGCACACACCAAGGGGGACAGTCCTCTTTATCATTTTAATGGTGCCCCTAAAGACCTGCACCAGGTTACTGACAATGCCTTGCAATGGATATCAAATCTAAAACTGTCACTTTAGCCTTATCTCTCAGTGCCATTGTTATAACGTGTTTCTAGCCTGTTTATAGCTTGTTCTGTCAGTCGGTTGCTATATTCCGTATGAATAAATAAAATAAAATAAAATAAAAAGTATAATATATGCAGTTAGATTTACTGTCTGCAAAAGTCTGCAAAAACCTGGTTGTGGTAGTTAGCTAGTAATTAGTAGTTTGGAGGTAGCATCTAGAAAGTCAAGTCCTGAACTAGGATGCCTCTGTGCTAAACTCTTCTTATTCTGTAAGAGGATAAAGTTACCGCTATGTCTAATTTTTCTTATATTTCAAAATCCCATTATGATCTGAGGGTCTCACTGAGTATGATACACTCTTATTTTCATTGCATTAAGGAAGGGTGGGATGCATGTGCGTATGAGTCAGTGTGTGTTTGTGTCGAGTATCCAGGCTGTAGCCGTACTGGGTTAGAGCAGCGGTTTCCAATCCGTGGTACGGCCACCACCAGTGACATGCAGACATCCTGTCAGTGGCACACATTAACAGATTTATTATAATTACTTTAAATAACAACCATTTGCTGGTGGTACTTAAGGTTGAACTGAAAAATTTGCTGGTGGCACTTAAGGTTGTATCATCTGAAATGGGTGGCGCGCAATCTGTCAGAGGTCCGGAACCACTGGGCTAAAGGGAAAAGGAATCAGAACTTGTGGTAGAGGCGATATCTTTTATTAAACCAACGAGATTTTGGCAGTTAAGTTCCTTTAATTGCAAGATTTCGGGCACAAACACCCTCCTTCAGGCAAAGGAGAAAAGATTGTGTGAGTCCTGGGTAGAAATGAAAGTTCATATTTCATAGGAGAGTCGAAGGTGCGGTAAAACCTCCTGTTTGTGCATATGCATGCTTAGATGTTAGCGGTACAGTCATTTTTCCATACAGGGCTAGAAGAAATAACATGCAGGCCAAGGACTGCAGCTGTGCTTCAGTTGATCTTTAATTTTCTTTAACAATTCCTTGAGCGGAGCAGCCCTTCCTGTTTCTTGCAAGGTCTTGGTTAGGATCCTAGGTGTAAAATGTGTGTGCAACGCAATACGTTTTGCTTGGCATAAGGCCTGCAGGGCTAGAGACGGACAGCTGCACGGCAGGATCATTCATGTAACAGCCAGTTCTTCAGCAGGCCTCAATCTGCACGGTCATTTGTAAGCAACGGAGCCCACATCCCCTGAGAGGCTGCCGCTTATGCAAACCTCATTAACGTGTCTTGATGTGTTTAGAAGCTGTTCAGATTGCCTGGCTCTGTTGCCATCTAGTGATGAGCTTTATGTCGGTCACTGGAGGTGCGGACACTGAATTTTGCAGAACTTCAGAAATGTCAAGACCGATTACCGGGCAAGGGACGATCTTTTCCCGTACATCTGGGAAACTCTCAGCATGGAGTCGATGTTAGAATGAGACGGCAATGGAGCAGACTGCTGTGAATGTCCTTCACTGGCGGTGTCACGAGGACGCTGGATAAGCATCGATCAGGGAAGGTTTAGGAGGAGTCTTTCTGCAAACATACAGGGGGTTAGACCAGGTGGCTCTTAAGGTCCCGTCCAACCCCACACTTCTCTGATGCTACTGCAAACACGTGATAATTAGCCAGATACTTGGCTACAAATCAGCAGAGCTCCAATGACGTTCAAGGGGATGTATCTATTGACAAGAACCGAGCACCCGACCTTAAAACTGCATGGCCGTGTATGAAAAAAGGCCCTTAATTTAATATTGAAGACCTGCACCAATTTAATGGTCCATCAATAATCCAATTTAATAATGGGTGCAAGGATCCATTTTCATACTTTGTCAAATTTTAATTCCTCCGAGGTTTCCACTTCAGTCTGTGCCACAGAGCACACATGGTTTGGTGCTCACAGCCTAAAGTGTCATAACTAATACTAGGGTGCAATCCGTCCCGTGTGGAAGGTGCAGGGACAAGTATAGCCCTCAGCATAGACGCAAGCTTGCCCCACCAAGTGCTTCTGACTATATAGCTCACACAGATATAAATGACCTAAATCACCTGTGTGTCTGTCTATGTATGGGGCGCATCCAGATGAGCGCAGCCGTGCGGTATGTGGCACTGCAAGCACATCTGCAGTGTCACATATTGCACAGTTCGGTGTTCTCCATGCTGCATGGGCACACGCCACCCCTGGATATGCAGGGGTCAAAAAAACCCACGGGGAAAAAGCAGAGCAGCACATGTACGGGCAGAGTGCATCGCTGAAATGTGGAGCCAGGCTGCCCGGAGCTGCGTTGCAGCTCGACCCAGCAGGATCGCCATTGCTGAAGCCCCGGGAGACCCCCAGGACCCTAGGTAATGCTACTGGGGACAGCACAGCGCTGGCCCCAGCCTCCCCTACCAGCCCCAGGGTAACTTGTCGAGCGCCAAAGTGCGCATGGCATAGGGGCATGTAGCTGCATTGCAAGGTGTGCCACTGCTACTTGGCCCCAGGAAACCAAATGACCACACTCGTCTGGATGTGGCCATGAGGTGCAGCCTGGTGGCAATGACCCAAGGACCTGGGAGAAGGTTTTAACATCGTATCACATCCTGGAGGTAAGATCACAGAATCATAGAAAATGAGGGTTGAAGGGACCTCAGGAGGTCATGTAGTCCAACCCCCTGCTCAAAGCAGGACCAACCCCAAACAGATCATCCCAGCCAAGACTTTGTCAAGCTAAGCCTTAAAAACCTCCAAGGATGGACATGCCACCACCTCTTTAGGTAACTTGTTCCAGTGCTTCACCGCCCTCCTAGTGAGGAAGTTCTTCCTAATATCTAACCTCAACTTTGGCACCAACTTTGGTGCCAACTTGCTGCAACTTGTGACCATTGCTTCTTGTTCTGTCATCTGCCATCACTGAGAACAGTCCAGCTCCATCCTCTTCGCAACCCCCTTTCGGGTAGCTATTAAATCCTCGCTCTGTCTTCTCTTCTCCAAACTAAAACAACCCAGTTCCCTCAGCCTGTCCTCATAAGTCATGTCCCTCAGCCCCTGAACCATTTTCCTTCCCCTCCTCTGGACTCTCTCCAATTTGTCCACAACCTTTCTGCAGTGGGGGCCCACAACTGGACACAGGACTCCAGATGTGGTCCCACCAGTGCTGAATAGAGGGGGACAACCACTTCCCTCGATCCGCTGGTAAAACTCCCACCAGTGCAGCCCAGGATGCCGTTATCTTTCGTGGCAACGCGGGCACGCCACAGGCTTGTGATGTCACAGAGGTCTCCACAAAGAAGGTTCCACGGCAGTTTGCAGCAGCCAAGGACCACTTGGCCCAGGCATGCACTAAGGACGGCTGTTGGCAGTGGCACAGAGGAGGGTTGTGTTCGAAATACCCACCCCGTCTCTGCTCAAGGAGACTCTAGCGTGTCCTGCTCTCCAGTAAGTGCCTCTTGCTACTGTTTCCCCTGAAGTTTCCCCAAACCCTTGAGTCTTTTTAGAGTGAACTGCGGGTACTGGAACAGAGAAAAGGGGGTTCAATGCATCTGTGATAGAGACGGGAGGCTCGGGAAATGCACGAGGAATTTTCCCACGCCTCCATTTCCTGCCCTCCCTTCTGCTTCCAGTCCTCTCTCCATCATCCCCACTTCCTAGCCCTTGGTGGAGGAGGTTGTTGCCTATGAAAGCTCACACCTCTCTGCTCCAATGAATCTCTAAGGTACCACGTGCCCTGCCTGTTGCCTGTCACCCCCACTTCAACCCCATGTGCCCCATGCCCTCTTTGAAAACGCTGCCTTTTTATTGACAAATATAATTCCTGCTAAAAGCTAAAAGATGCGAAAGAGAGAAGCACAGAACTCACTTGGGTACCTGTGTAGAAAGAGAAAAGCATGGGTAGATGGGCAGAGGCAGAGCCAGCCTTAGGGACTGGGTAAAGTAAGACATACAACATGGTCTCCCAACCTCTGTAGCTATAAGAGGCCAGCCCCAGAGCTTGCCACATCTCGCCTGCGTGCAACCCCGCTCCTTCTCTGTGGCCATCTGAAGGATGTTGAAAAAGCCTCTAGTAGGCAAGTATAGTAGGGAGTGACTTCCAAAAATAAGGTGTCCTTTGCTAAGATACACCCTTGGTCCTAGGCAGTTTGAGACCAGGCATGGCCAGCAAGACAGCCTCCACAGGTGATGGCCAGGTTTTCTGTTCATTGTGGGAAAATGTGGATTTTCTCCTTTAAAGGAGAAAAATGCAGGAAACAGTGGGTTTCCCCTTGCAGGATGGCACAATTCCAGCCTGCAAGGGGGCTGCTTGGGGCTGGGGGAAGCGGGACGCAGGGGACGACACATGCATGTGTGCTTGTGCACACATGCATGTGGCCAGCAATACAGCCAGGGAGTGGTGGAGAGCAGCTCCCCCAGCTGCCCGCAGGTAAGTCTACGGGAGGGAGGTGGTATAGACAACAAGGGGGAAGGCGCAGATTGAGGCCCCCATGGTGAGGGAGGGAGTGGGGCAGGGTTGGAGGCTGGGGTTGATGCCCAGTCGGGGCAGTATGTGGGGCCTGGGGCTGGGGTGGAAATGCATGGCCGTGGGGCTCAGCCGGGGGAGCAGGATGGAGCCACAGGAGGCTCATCTGGAGGCAGCCTGGCACTGGCTAGCCATCACTATGCACACTCCCGGGGAGGGGAGCATGGGGGCATGTCCCCCCCCCATATTTGTATGCAGGGCAGGGGAGGATGCAGGCTGCCCACTGCAGGCCTGGGGCTCTCCGTCCTGCTGGCCTCCCTCCAGGACCTCCATGGACTGGCAGGCAGGACTGGGTGCTAGAGGGTCCAGAGGCTCAGTGCTGCCACCAGGAGTCCACGCTGGCTGCTCTGCCATGGCAAGGCACCCCCTGCCCACCCAGCAGCAGTGGGGTGGCACAACTTCACGCGGCCGCCGTTGCCCCCACTGCTGCCAGGCAGGAAGGGAGTGCCTTACCATGGTAGCATGGCCAGTGCAGGGCTCCCAGAGGTAGTGGCAGGGCAGGGATGCTCAGGACCACAAAGCGTTGTGGGGGGACAGTCACAGCTGGACCTGCGTCTTGGTGAATGAAGAGGGCAGGTGGACCTCTGATTTTCCATGATAAAAAAACCCAATATCAAGCACCAAAGTATATATTTAGAATGTATTTTATCAGGATTGAGTTGCTTTCCCAATTGCTTTATAGATCAATAAACATTGTATTCAACTGATACTTCTATGCATAGTGGTGTTTCATTTTAATCACAGAAAAATGTGAATTTGGGGGGGTTTAATCAGAGAAGTTGGGGGGTTTTATAAGAGAATTTGTGATTTTTAAACAGAGAAAACCAGGATCCCTGGTGCTGGCCATCACATTATACTTTTAACTTCTCTGCTTCCCAGGGAGGCACTAGCCAGAGTCGAAGCCCAGGGATCATGAAGATCCTCTACCTTCTTGTCCTTGGTCTCTTCTTGTTCTTACAAGCTGCTTCGGGTAAGACAGAAACCTATCCCAGAGCCAAATGAGAGTATGAAGGAAGATAGGGTGCCTGTGCATGAGCAGGGAGGATGCTCGGACACACTGTAATTACAGCACGTTGGAGCAGACTCAGTTAATCGAGCCTGCTGGAGCGTGGCAATTACCGTGCTCCAGCCAGCCTCCGCATCTCATGTGTCAGCATCCCCGTGCTTCAAAATGGTGGCGGGGCACTTTATCTAAAGCTCATTCAACAAGCTTCAGATAAATCATCCACGCCACCATTTTGAAGTGTGGGGACACTGGTACACCAGACCCTCCGGGTGCTTTAATTAAAGAGACTCCAAGAGCTGCTTTGTTTAAAGTGCCCCCCTCCTCCACTCCCGGAGCACATAAGTGCCCATAAATAGCAACCTACATAGAGATTCAAATATGGTCCTTGAATCAGTGGACCTGACTTTCCATTACCTAGCACCTTTTTGTTCGACATTTGTACCTGTGTACCCCGAGTAGCAGTGGGCAATCCTGGTTCAGAAGCATTTTATCCTTGCTTTGCACTGGTCTAAATGACCCCACGGTAGGACAGGCCATGGAGGAGTAGGTGCTTTGCTGCAGATCCTCAGCTACAGTTTTATATAAATATAAATATAAATATATGGGGCAGGGTGTAATATATATTATATAAATGCAACTCTACTGAAGTTAATGGACCTATCCCAATTCACTTCAGAGAGGGACCTAGCTTGAATTCTTTCTAAGCCATTCAAATGTTGCCACAGCAAGATGAACAAGGTTGGAGAAAACTACTCAGTTAAAACACCAGAACCAAACCTCCCAGGATCACACAACCTGTGTGTCGGCAGAGACAGCGGGAATGCTGGAGCTCTGACAGAGACAGCAGGCACAGCAGCATCTGCCTGGCTTCCCCATACCCCACCACCACCACCACTCCCTGCTCAAGCAGGGATTCTCCACCTCCCCTCTCCCCAAGCACAGACCGTAGCCAGCATGTGGTATGCTAGCTAATGCTGAGAGGTATCTAAGGCAGACAGGACAAAGGCAGGCAGGACAGTGTCCGCTTAAGGCTTTTTGGAGCTAATCAACAGGCCAACTGGTAATGTCCCTCCATTCCTTCCTTGTAAAAAGTTGTTTAAGAAGAGCTTGAATTAACGAGGCCTTTGTTTTCTTGGTGGGGTGTTAAACACGGTGTTATCAACTCCCTGCTGGCTCCCTCTCTGGTCAGGAGCAGCAGGGTGGGGCAGTGGGGGGTGGGGACCCCTCCCTAATCAGAGTGTCCTGCTGGCACCTGGCTGCACCCCTCAGCGTCTAGCCTGAGCCACTGCAGGCATGTGCCTGCATTTCCTCACTCCAGAGGGAATGTCTGAGCTGGTTCAGCCTAGCCAGGTTAGACTAACCTGCAAAGATTGAATCAATTTAAGCTCAGGCTTTCTGGAAGTCTGTCCCTAGCCAGGGGGCACCACGTGCATTTACATGTGAGCACACATGCACATGGCCAGGAATACAGTGGTGGAGAGCAGCTCTGCAGGTATGTCTAGTGGGACAGTGGCAGAGATGCAGATTGGGGCAGCAGCCACAGTGAGGTGGGGAGTGGGACAGGGTTGGCAGATGGGGCTGGGGAAGCCGCCCACCCCAGGTGGTGTCTGGGGCCAGGGCAGGAATGCGTGGCTGTGGGACCCAGCCGGGGAACTGGACAGAGATACAAAGGGCTGGCGGGGGGTGTCGCTTCCTGCAACGTGTCAGGGGGGAGGCATAGGAGGGCACATGACCCTCACATTTATTTGCCCACAACAGGGCATGGAGCTGCATCCTGGCTGCCTCTGCAGCCCAATAGGAAGGACCTGGTGCAGGAGGGTGGATTGGGGCAGGGAGGCTCGGTGCTGCCACTGCCACCGCCAGGAGCCCTGTGCTGGCTGTGCCACCATGACGAGGTGCCCCCTGCCCACTGGCAGCACCAGCGGCAGCTGTAGCAGGGAATTGTGCAGCAAGGCAGGGAGTCTTGAGCCTGCAGCAGGCAACCTGCATCCTCCCCACTTGCAGCCAGGGCTCAGGGGCCCATGAAGTAAGAAGCTGGGCAGGATGGTCCCATAGCCCTGGCAGTTGCAGGCCCTCATATCAGCTGGCATATCAGCGCTGCTCAGCACCACAAAGCAGCTGGGGGCAAAGCCATAGCTGGACCCACATCTTGGTGAGGGAATGGGGCAGGGTGAAGCTCTGAGCTTCCAAGATAAACAAACAAAAATCAAAAGCCAAAATGTATAGGTATTTAGAATTAATTTTATTATAATGATTGAGGCACTGGTCAGCTTCCAAAGTGCTTTAAAACTGTAACTATATCAATAAAACACTGTGTTCAACTCATACCTGTATATATAGCACCGGTTGGTTCATTTTAATCATGGAAAGATGTAGAGTTTGGGTTTTCTAATCAGAGAATTTGGGATTGTTTTAAACAGAGAAAACCAGTGTCCTTGGTAATGACCAGACCTCTCTAGTGATGGCAATAACGCCTCTTTGTATAGCTAACGAGGTGTAAAGCAACCCTCTCTGCCTACCAAGAGTTTAGCTCTGAGCGCCATACTGAACCTTACTCCAAGGTTTCCTTCTGGGGCTTCATTCAGAGAAAGGGTCACGAGCAGCAGCTCGGGGGAAAGGGAAATCTCCGTTGAGAGCCTCGCAGCACTGGAGTACAGGTAGATGCACAGCAAGCCTGCACCCTTTACGATCATTTTTCAGAGGAGAAGCTAACCAGGTTGCCCACAGATGGAGATGGGGTAGTTGGGGAGCTGATGTCAAGGGTCCAGTCCACAGTCTATTCCCTCCATCGCAACATCCTAGAGACCAGTTAGGGGTGCACTGGTTTCTTAAGGTTTCTAGGAGCACCCAAATTAGCAAAACGGAAACCCTAAGGTCCTGACTTCTCTCTGCAGGCCTGGGGCGATGTAACCTGCTGAACGGTGTGTGCCGCCACACCCTGTGCCACAGCCTGGAAAAGTACATCGGCCGATGCCACCGCGGCCTGAGAAACTGCTGTGTCGACGACTACGTGCTGAAGTACAAAATGTAGAGCGCCCGAGACGGCCGGAGGTGGAGGAAGGCAGAGGAGCAGTCCCAAGCCAGTCAGACCCGTTGTTCCCCTAATAAATTATAGTTTGCATGGAGAGGGACACGCCAGTCTGGGCTGTGCCATGTTGTTCTTTGCCGGAGCCTCCCAGGTCTTGATCCCCGGGGGCTTGCTAAGAAGTAGCAGACGGTGTGATCATGCAGTACATGGAAAAAAAGACCCAGCTGGATGCCAGCCGGACTGGAGAAAGTCCAACAGGATGGTGTCCACTATACGGGAAAGCGGGCCCAGGGGTTAGGAGTGGGGTTCAAGTCCTTGTTTTGCCACTGTCTTCCTGAATAACCTTGGGCATGTCACCGAGTGAGAGTCAAAAAGGACTTTCAGCAGTATCCAGCACTTAGGCACCTGGTCTCGTGGCATGTTATCCAGAGCCCGTGGAAAGCCTCTCTGCTCCCTTGGGAAGAGGTAGGTGCTTCAAAGCGGGTTCAACCTCATCGTCACACAGACAGCCACTTAAAGGTCACCTATAGGGAAACCCTGAGGACAGGGAGTGTCTGACATCCCAGGCCCCCGGAAGACAGGTGCCTATGTTTCCCTTCCAAGGGCCAAGCGGGGCTGGCTCATTTCCTATCAGCTTGTAGTGCTGCTCTCCCTTCAAACCTTGGCCTTGCAGATGGACCCCTCGCCCAGGCTGCGGGGAGGTGCTAATTCCCTCCCCTGTGAGCACGTCTACATGCAAAATGAATGCAAAGCAATAAACACCGGCACAGATCACACCAGAATCTATTGCTCCCGGGCACTGCGTTTACACGTGCACCCGGGACCGCAGCACATAGAGCGGGGTTGGAGTAGCCCCAGCTGGTAAGGGGCCCCAGGGGTCTGCCTGCCAGCCCAGGGCTCCTCTGACCCGGCTTGACGCGCTGCAGAGGGGCACGGGGCTGCTCCAGGGCAGGCCCCTGCGATGAAGCGCCCTAGGGCCCAAGCCAGCTCCATCAGCAAAGTTTTCACGTCTACACGTGCGGTGCTGCGCAGTAAAGAGCTCCGCCACAGGACAGTACTTGTGTTTGCAAGTACTAACCTGCAGCGGAGCTAATTAGTTTCCACACGTGTAGACATGGAGACTTTACCGGGGAGCTAATTAGGCAGTAACCGTCTTGTGTAGACATGCCCTGTCCGAGGGGATTCAGACCCACATCTCCCACTGCCGTGGGGGGATGCTCCCAATGACAAAACTGGCCTCAGGGCAAAGAACTGAGGCTTCCTGTCAGCAGGGAGGGGTGGCCGGTGCCTCCACCCGGCACCCAGAGGAGCCAGAGCCAGCAAGATCCTTTGTGGGTAGCCCTGGCGATGTCCCCCTGAGACCATCTGACCCACCCCACTCCCTGACCAGCCTGGACTCTGCAGACCTCCCCTCGCGGTTAGGGCTGGTGAGGTCTCCAGTCAGGAGCAGGGTCCCCACCCCGACAAACCGCCTCGTGGGGCACCCAGGGGCCATATCCCATTCACCCCGAGGGGGTGCAGAGAGCACCAGTGCCACCCGGGAGGCACTGCGGCTTCCAGGCACCCTGCCATGGGGCCCCAGGTCTCCATGTGGGGGATAAGGCTCCCGAGTCCCCTGGGCCACCAAACTCAGCATTGCCAGGTCCTCAATATGAAATTCTAGTACTGGAAGCTCAGAATTCTCCTGCGTGCTGAAAAACCTACAGTAGTCGGGGGTTTCAGCACATACGATAATTTTGAGCTTCCAATATATAAAGTAAATAAGACTTCTTTGAACGCTTCTTCGTGTACCTTTAGTGTACACTACTTCTTATTTACCTCTTTATTCTTATTTACTTCTTTGCATACTTCTTTGCATATCTTCTGTGTGCCACTATTTATTCCTATTGACTTATGTCTTTGCATATCTTTTGTGTACTATTTATTCCTATTGACTTACTTATTATGTCTTTGCGTATCTTTCGTGTACCACTATTTATTCTTATTGACTTATTTATTTATGTCTTTGCATATCTTTCGTGCACCACTATTTAGTCCTATTGACTTACTTATGTCTTTGTATATCTTTCGTGTACTATTTATTCCTATTGACTTACTTCTTATTTATGTCTTTTGCATATCTTTCGTGTACCACTATTTATTCTTATTGACTTATTATTGACTTCTTTGCATATCTTTCGTGCACCACTGTTTCTTCCTGTTGACTTATTTCTTCCTATTTACTTCTTTATTCTTATTTACTTCTTTGCAAAGAAGAAAATACTTCTTTGCAAAGAAGTATGCAAAAGGTCTGCAAAGAAGCCAGCAAGTCGTATGCAAGAGATGCAAAGTGTGCAAAAAAAAAATATGCAAAGAAGCATGCAAAGAAGTCTGCTTCTCGTTTTACTTCCTAGTGCTCACTGCCAGCCCGCAGGGAGCACTGGGTGGTCCCCTAAAGTTGAAGCGGGTCTTTATGTCGAGGCACGTAAGTGCCGGCAGCAAGCCCTGAAGTCGGGCCCGATTCCCTGGGGGTCCCTTACACGCCCGGCATCAGCCCTGCCTCGGAAAGGGCCGGGGTCCGCCCTCCCTGGGCGCGCAGGGGAGGGAGGGAAGGGAAGGGGAAGGGAGCGGTTTTCTTTCAGCCCCACTTTGCATTGCAAACATTTTTTAAACAGGCTTTTCTGCTCGTGCGCTTGGAGAGCCGGGACTCCCCTCCCCTCCTTCCCCGCCCGCTGCGAGTGCAGAGCCCGCCTTCTCCTCCTCTTCCTCCTCCTCCTCCCCCTCGGCGGCGCGGGAGCCGGGAGCGGGCGCGGGCGGAGGATGCGCGCGGCGTGGCCCGGGCTGAGCCTCCTGGTGCTGGCGGCGGAGCGCGGCGCGCGTGAGTCCCGCGGCTTTTCTGGCGGAGCTCTGGCGACCTTGCCAAGCAGCGAGCGGTGCAGCCGGCTGGGAGGAGGGGGGGGTGCAATGCCCCTTGCACCGCTGCCTCCTCCACCCACCCCGCGAGGGAGGGATGGGCGTGCAAAGCCGCTGCATGGGTTCCCTCCCTCGGGGTGAAGGGCAGGATACGCACCCAATGGCTTTAACAAGACTTCTTTTCTTCTTTTTGCGTTTTTAATAGCATTTGTATTCAGGAAAATGGCCTTTTTATTAGTATTAGTGACTTTTTCCCACCCACCCTCTCCATAATCCACCATCCCATACCTGACCGACTCTGCAGGGGTGCAGCGAAGAGTTCTTGGTTATCAAGTGCTGGAGGGGAGCAAGCCCTGGGGCCAAGCCAGGCCTGGGCCGCAGCTCTCGGACGGGATGGGGGGCTGTTGCTGGGGTCTCGGACAAGTCCCTTGGCTGCTCTGCGCCCTGTTCTCCGCCTGGGTGCAAATTGGATGGGGACCTTGCTTTGCCCAGGGCTTTTACTCTTCTGGTGCCATAGGATGAGGCCAAAGTTGGTTGCTTATTCCCAGTTCCTTCTTCAAAGCATAGCTAAGGAAATCCTCTCTCTTTAGGATGTGCAATTCATGAATAACAAGCTTGTATTGGGTCTAGATCGACATAGCTAAGGAAATCCTCTCTCTTTGGGATGTGCAATTCATTAATAACAAACTTGTATTGGGTCTAGATTGGCATAGCTAAGGAAATCCTCTCTCTTTGGGATGTGCAGTTCATTAATAACAAACTTGTATTGGGTCTAGATTGGCATAGCTAAGGAAATCCTCTCTCTTTAGGATGTGCAATTCATGAATAACAAGCTTGTATTGGGTCTAGATCGAAATAGCTAAGGAAATCCTCTCTCTTTAGGATGTGCAATTCATGAATAACAAGCTTGTATTGGGTCTAGATCGACATAGCTAAGGAAATCCTCTCTCTTTGGGATGTGCAATTCATTAATAACAAACTTGTATTGGGTCTAGATTAGCTTTGAAAACGGAGCCGGGAATCAGGAATAAGGAACCGGGAATAAGTGTGTAAGTTGTAGCCGTGTTGATTTAAGGACATTGATGGACAAGTTTCTTTGGGTAAATTTGATCTCTTATTAGACCAACTGAAGAGTTGGGGGAAAAAATGTTGACAATTTTTTCCAACTCTCTACTTGGTCTAATAAAAGAGATCAGATTTACCCAAAGAACCGGGAATAAGGAATGGGGAATAAGCAACCAACTTCAGCCTCATTGCCATGGCAGTTTGCTCTCATAGTTTCCTAGTTGTTAGGGCCTGGGAGGGACCTTACAGATCATCAGGTCCAGCCCTCCTGCACTTGGGCAGGACAGACCGCTGGGGTCAGATACCCTAGAAAAAAAAAATGCTAGATATTTCATTAAGTAACTATTTACTGCCCTTAATGCTTTGAATTGGATTTGGCATATTGTTACACGTATTGATTCTATCTTCCCAATAACTCAGTCCATCCCAATAAGGCATTTCACAGAGCACAAAACTTCTTGACGTTACTTAAATAACCGTTATCTTCCTGCTGTTTTAAATTCAAATATAAAATCACCAGCAGAATAAATGAAGTACATCTACACTGTAATTTAGGCCCTCCACATTTTGGCACTGATCCTCCTTAAAATCTATTATGGTTCATTCTTCAAAGAGAAATTGCTCCGTGACCAGTGATAACGTCGTGTGTTTGCTTTCCATGCAGACCCACTGGCCAGAGCAAACTGGCCCCTGATCCACAGCATGTGTTTTCAGAGCTGTGCGGCTCAGCGGAGGTGCCCCAATCCCCGGGGTACCTGGAGGTGCTGCCAAGGGTGCCGCATGGTGTTAGCACTGTTAGGGTTACGGATATGATTCACAGGAGAAAAGCAAAGGTTTCAAAGAGAAGCCCGTGGTTTCTGAGGTCTTTGCAACAGAAAAAACCTAATGTCTATGAAATCTATGAAAAAAAAGTGAAAAGTAAGAGCTGGCATTTTCCGAGGACGGGGGCCGGAGTCTATCCGGGGTGCCTCGAGTCTAAAAAGGTTGAGAACCACTGCTTTGGAGGAACAGAAAGGAGAGAGATCGGTGCCTCCTCATGCTCGGTGTTGTACGTGGGCATAGCCAGGGGATGGTGGTTGTCCCACGGAAGGGGTTACAGATTAATAGCAATGCAGTTGCTGTGCATTAGAAGTAATATTTTGGGGTTTGGACAGATGAAATGCTTCCCCTCACACAATTGACAGCCAGATGCTGTAAAAAAGGAGCAGACAGAAGTTGCAAACCCTGGCAACTTCACCCAGTCCCAATGGAGAATTCCCCCTGAAAGAATCGGGGATAGAGCCCTACCCCTATAAGTTACACCTGTTCAGATTTCATCTGTCCCCCTCCATCCTGGGGTAGCCTAGATCCAACCAAGCTGTTACCCTCTCTCCTACCGCCTTGTAGAGAAGCACAGTAAAGATGCCCGCTGCCCCAGCACAGCTATGTGTGTCCATTCAGGAACCAGGTGTAATTTATATTAGTAGGCAAACCCAGTGTACGTTGCTGTGGGGTACGTGCGCATCTCCCCACCCCCTTTGAACAAAATTCTGACACTTTCTGTATCTGCCCAAATTAAAACCCTTTTCTGAGCCCTCTCTGACCTAAACACCATCTGGATCTGCGTGGTGCTGCTTATGCCAGAGCAAAGGCCTCATTATTAATTGGTATTGTTTGTCAAACTTGGGGCCCCATTGCATTCAGCATTGTACGTGCACGAGTAAAACGCCAGGCCCAGAGGACTTGTGCACTGAGTAGAAGATGCAAGGCTGGATTTAAAAGTAAGACAGAGGGAGCACAAGGGACAGGGAGACGTTATGCCCCATGTAATGGACGGTGGACACAGCACAGCCTACCCGGTGCAGATCCGTGTGTAGGTATTATGGGAGGTTAGGGGGAGGTCAGTGGTGTGATTCTGCATTTTTCCAAGGTTTTTCTGCAACTAAGATGACAGAATGATAGCATCATAGAGAAGTCGGGCTGGAGGGGACCTCCAGAGATCATCTAGTCCCACCTCCTGCCCAAGGCAGGAGCATCCCTATCCAATCTGTCCTATACAAATACATTATCCAATCTATTCATAAAACAACATAGTCGACCTGGACACAACCGCAAGGCATAACACCCCAACTCGCGACAGGTAAAGCAGGGGAACCAGGGGGGCCAATCCCCACAGCTACCGGGGTTAAGACATGCTGGAGAAAGCCGAGGAAGAGGGCCACGCGCCCCACTGCAGTGGAAGGCAGAAACCCTTGCAGTCCATACCAATCTGATCATGAGGTTAAATTCCTTCCTTACCTCATTGGGGCGATGGGTCTGACTCTGAACAGAGCGGCAAGACCCTCTAGCGGGAAAGTCCTGGGTTTAAGTCCCAGCAGGAGCACCGACACAGCCTTCACAAATCCCCAGCCTTAGCTGCAACCATCACCCATTGCTTCTGAAGCATGCAGAGATTAGTGAGCAAGCATGACTAACTAGCTGGGACATTAGGAGGGCAACCTTCAAATGAGGACTTCCCCGCTTGTTCACTGCTAGGTGTGGTAGGGGGAGAGGGGTAGGGCATGGATCAGCCCTGATAGGCCCTACTTAAATACTGTTCCCCTTGGCATCTGCTCTGTGCTGCCATAAGAGACAGGCCTCTGTCATCCCTAGATGTGCCAGGAAACTACAAGCCTCTCTCGGGGGTTCGCGGGAGGCTCCTAACTGTACAACAATGCAATCCTTGGGGCAAAAAATGATAAAATCAGGAAAAGGAGTGCAGATAAAAGGTTAATAGCTAGGGTGCCAAAGAGGGGTACCAGCAAGCACCCACTGCCCCTTGAATGTGTATATAAGGAGCTTGTGGGCACTGCCCAGTGAAACTGCTGACAAAAGTGTGCGGAGGAGTGAAAAGAAGGCAGCCCCTCAGTGTCCTGGGTTCCCAGTGCCTCCTTCCTACTCTGGTAGATGAGCAGCTTGGCCAGGCCCTGGAAAAGATGGTCCATACAGGACGCTAGGCTGGATAGATGGATTATGGCCTCCTTATGTCCTCCTTACACCCCAGGGAGAGCAAAGGTGGAGGAGGAGTGTGGCTGCCTGCCCTCCTATCAGTTTTTTTTTTCTTTTCTCTTCCAGAGATCTGCACCATTGTCCATTTTCTTCTCTCCAGCCAGTACCTCTGGTGTGGGCTAACCATTGCCTTGTCTCTGCCTGGCTATCTCGTCCAGCTCCTCAGCTTTGTCTGGTTCCAGGCAGACGGGCACAGATGTTGCTGCGCTCTGGTGATGCTGCATGCCCTGCAGCTGGGGATTTGGAAACGGTAAGAAACAGACTCGTCCACATTTGAAGAATTAAGGGGTTTCTGATCTAACCCCCTGGGGACAGGTCTGTATCGTTTGCATGGAGTGTGTGTGTGTATCCATGCACATGTCTACGTAACTATAGGTGGTGGTGACAACTTCGTGGGTTGTGTGGGTGTCTCTGTAGTCTGAAAAGTGAGATTTGCTATGATTTCCTGAGAACCACGTGCCACCACAGCTTGCCAGAATGGTGTTATCCTGGCCCTTAGTTCTTGGGGGATACGGGGCCTTAAGACAAGGGGATGCAAGAGCAGACTGGTCCTGGCATTGCACTGATGTGCACAAACACATCCCATTCATCATTATTCAGCTCAACTGACTTTTATAGCTCTTAGAAGAGCAGCGGCATGTCAAGTGGTGCAGCACCCTGGGGCTTGTTTCATCATTCCTACCGCTGGAAGGAAGGTTTCTTTGCTCTCTTTTTAAAGAAAAGTCCCTGAAACTTTTCATCTTTCCCCAATGCGATCTGGCCTAGGGAACATGTTTGGTTAATACCGACAAACCTTTACACTTCATCCCTAACTGCTGATTAATTCTCCAGCGACCCTCTGAATTCAGCGATTGTTTTGTGCCTTGCGCATAATTGTGCTATTGTGAGTGGATATCTCAGAGGATGCATCACACTTTTCTTAACACAGAAGATTGAAATAAAGAAGCTGTCTTGGTTATTGAACTTCTTCTCTTCAGCCTTGAGTGTGTGCAGCCACATTTAATAATGCTGGCAGATTACTGGGCATTATAGGAGCCCCTGGAGAGTGTCTTTCTTAGGCCAGGATAGTCTGTGATGATCGCTTAGTCCCATTTCCTGTCTAGCACACAGGGCAAGGAATGCTCCCTGCTGATTTCTGCATGCAGCTCAGCTGTTGATAAGGTTACCTGGCAAGTGCTTGGCTGGAGTGGAAGTCCAGCCTATACAGCTGTTTTCCAGCTTGGCTGGAGTGAAAGTCCAGCTGTACAGCTGTTTTTCTACTTGGCTGGGGCGAAAGTCCAGCCTGTACAGCTGTTTTCCAGCCAAGCCACCCAATGCATTAAAATAGCAAACTGCTGGGCGAGAAGCATGAGCCAAAAGCTGTAAGTGGATTTAATGGTCCTGAAACTCGGCCTTTGATGACCAAAGCCTCACTTGCAATTATCATTATTATTAATTTGTATTACCACAGTACCTAGGGACACCATAGCATAAAATGCTGTACAAATGCAGAATAAATTATGGTCCCTGCCCCAGAGAGTTTGCAGCTGGAGTGTTGCAGCTAACACAACCTCGTGTCCCTCAGTTGGAGCACACAAAGTTGTGAGTTTGTTGCCAGAACAGGCTGTAATTGCTGTGAGAGATCCTAATCTGAGGTGGGAATGGCCAGATTGCTGGCAGGCGGGGGATAACACAGGGATACTATCATTGAGACCCTCCTTACCCAAACCTGATACTTCATATAGTCTCCTTTCTTCTCATTCATAGCATGGTCCAGTCACAAAGGGCATACTTGGGATTAATGAGTCAGATACTCATTGCGCATGTGCCTCCATTGCAGAGAAGCACATTTCAATCTTATCTTCTTCTGCACTGAGCTCAAAGCCTGTGGGTCTGCTTACTCGGTCCCATTGAGCAATTCCTGATCCTCCCAGGTAATCAGCCCCCTTGTTTATTGCCTCCAAGTGAGTCTCTTTTATTCCTTCTCAGGGTCTGGTACCAAGCCCTTTGATTACATCAAGTGAACCATTACCATGGCTTTTGCAAGGCTGTCAGGCCCTGCCAAGTTGAGCAAGTTCAGCTGTTTGTAAGTCTTTTGGGGAGTTTTAACAGTTAACACTTTCCAATCACAAGAGCCTCCAGCTGGGCCCATGTAAAGTGTAAGAGCAGAGGTCGCAGCTGGGTACAAACAGATGGAGGAGGACGAGGACACAAAGAGATGCCCAGTGAGGCAGTTGCCATGGACCAGGAGCAGTCTAATCCTTCTCAAGATGTTGTCAGGCTAAAGGAGAATTTTAAGAAGGGGTTTGAAGGAAAATAGTAAGGCAGCTTTGTGGAAGAGAGTCACTCTGTCTAAGCAAGTGTGAGAGACAGCTTGGGGGCAAGCGTGAAGGCCTTTGAATTGAAATCCAATCAATGCATGACGAAGGCTGATCTAAGGTGGGAGCTGATTCCCCCGTGCTGAATGAGGAATGACAAGAAGAGGGGCTATGGGCTGTGAAAGGGAAGGCAACCACCTTCTGTTGGGCTAGTGGTTGCACATAGAGGGAGAGCTAGGAGAATGCTCTTTGCAGCTGCTTTCTGAATGAGCATATGCAGGGCAAGGATGCATTGGTCCCAGCCAGGGGAAAGGGTGCTGCAGTTATTAAGAAGTGAGATGGGATGCAAGCCAGCTGTGTGCTTGGACAGGGAAGGCCCCATCTAAGAAGCTGTAGAGAAGGAGTTTGCAAGTCCTGGGCACAACCCAGATATGAGGATTGAGAGAGGAGTCCAGGTAGAGCAGGGGTGGGCAAGTATTTGGCCTGCAGGGCCACTTAAAAAGTTTCCATGAGCTTCTGTAGGGGCCCCGATCTGCTCCCCACGCACCTTTGCTACGGGTGCCGGTTCCACGGACTGAGGCATGCAGGGAGCAGATCTGCCCCAGGGCCTGGCCCTGCATTGTCACCACCCCACGATCCTGGACCCCGACTGCCTGTCCCATTCCTGGACACTCCTCCCCACCTGTGGCACCATCCCATCCACCCAGCCTAGTGTGCCTGCCTGCAGGGGTCCCAGGCTGGTCTCCATGGAAGCCCCACCTGCCTGCTTTCTCCATCCAGTGCCCCCAGAGTGGGTTGGAGCCAGGCAGAGAGTCCAGCTGCCACGCCACCCCTGCTCTGCCACGCGCCCGATAGCAATGGGACAAGCTGCGCATGCCACAGACCAGGCTGCCCACCAGGCCTGGACCGGGGAGGGGGCTTAGGGACCTGCTGCGGGCTGGATAAAATCCCTTGGCAAGCCAGATCCAGCCCATAGGCCGTATTTTGCCCACCCCTAATGTAGAGGATGATGCCCAGGTTCTGGGTCTGAAGGACCGGTAGGATCGTGGTGGTGTCTGTGCTGATTTGAGAAGGAAGATCATAGAAAATGAGGGCTGGAAGGGATCTCAGGAGCTCACATCTAGGCTGTCTGGGGAAACTGGTGAGGATAAGATGGCAAGACAAGGTCCCAGACACTGAGGTTCTTACTCAGACGGGCATTGCAAGCATCTGCACTGCTGATGAAACCACAGACGAGATGGACAGGCCCTGTCACCAGGATGTCAGATGAGCGACTGCCAAAGATCTTTTCCAGTGAACTAAAGGAGGGAAAGTGCTCTCAGGGAACTCGGAGGAAACACTTCAAGGATGCCCTCAAGTCATCCTAGAAACATTTCAACATTGACCCCAAGTCCTGGGAAGATCTCGCGCACGATCGTTCTACCTGGCGAAGCCTCGTCTACTGGAGCTACCGTCTGTGAGCGGAGAAGAACTGCCGAGGCAGAGCAGGAGTGCCAACAGCGCAAATCTCACAACAGCAGCACGTCCGCTGTTGATCAAGCAACCCAAGGTGGCATCTCTGCTCAGCGTGCCGTAGACAGTTCAAAGCACAAATTAGCCTGATCAGCCATTCACGCGTTCACGGAAACCGAACCAACCAGTGATGTCATGGTCATCTTCGAATTCGAAGGGCAAACAGCAAGAAGAGGTAACCCGTTCCAGTGCTTCAGCACCCTCCTAGTGAGAATTTTTTTCCTAATATCCAACCTAAACCTCCTTTGCTGCAACTTGAGACCATCGCTGCTTGTTCTGTTATCTGCCCCCACTGAGAACAGTCCAGCTGCATCCTCTTTTCAGCCATCCTTCAGGGAGTTGAAGGCTGCTATCAAATCCCTCCTCAGTCTTTTCTTCTGCAGACTAAATAAGTCCTCTCCCCCGGCCCCATCACCATTTTCATTACCCTCCACTGGACTCTCTTCAATTTGTCCACATCATTTCTGTAGTGGGGGCCCAAAACTGAACACAGTACTCCAGATGTGGCCTCACTAGGGCTGAATAGAGGGAAGTTACTACTTCTATTACTATCTGCTATTACTATCTACTATCTGTTATTACTATCTGCTGTCAACACACCAATGCACCCCCAGGATGCCGTTAGCCTTCTTGACAACAAGTGCACACTGTTGACTCATATCCAGTTTATTGTCCGCTGTCACCCCAGGTCCGTTTCTGCAGAGCTGCTGCCCAGCCAGTCAGCGCCAGCCTGTACTGGTGCATGGGATTGCTGTGTCCTAGGTGCAGGACTTTCTACGTGCCCTTGTTAAACCTCAGGAGATTTCTTGAGGTTCAACAAGGTCCTTGAGGTTTCTCGGTCCAATTCTCCAATTTGTCTAGGTGTCTCTGAATCCTCAACCTACCCTCTAGCATATCTACTACTCCCCCTGGCTTGGTGTTATCTGCCAACTTGCTGAGGATGCAATCCACCCTATCTTCCAGCTCTTTAATGAAGATATTGGAAAAAGAAAAACAGCCCTGGGACTGACCATTGGGGCACTCCATTTGTACTGGCTGCCAACTAGACATCAAGCCACTGATCGCTACCTGTTGAGCCTGACGATCCAGGGCTCTGTCCACCTTACAGCCCATTCATCCAGCCCATACTTCCTCAGCTTGCTTGCAAGAATGCTGTGGGAGACTGTATCAAAAGCCTTGCTAAAGTCAAGGTACGTCATGTCCGCTGCTTTCCCTGCATCCTCAGAGCCACCTATCTCATCACAGAAGGCAACTGGGTTGGTCTTGGTGAATCCATGCTGACTGTTTCTAATCACCTCCCCCTCCAAGTGCTTAGAAATGTAGTGAATCCCTGCTGACTGTTTCTAATGACCCTTTTCTCCTCCAAGTGCTTAGAAATATATTCCTTAAGGACCTGCTTGAGGAGATGGCTGAGAGTTTGGGTTTCAGAGAGACAGACCGAGGTCTGCATTTGGCCCGAAGGAGGCAAACCTGGAATCCAGAATCAGGATACAAATCTGTGTAATGGATGACAAAGCCATTCCATTTTGCAACCCGTATAGTGTGGGACTCTGGTTAAAGCTTGTAAACGGTGCTGTTTGGGTGGGAGTTAACACTTAAGATGGATCCACTGGGTTAAGCAGTGGGACAGGCTGCCTAGAGAGGTTGGGCAATCTCCATCCCTGGAAGTTTTCAAGAGCAGTTTAGTCAGGGATGATCCTGCCCTTAGCGGGGGGAGCTGAACTAAATGATCTTGTGAGGTCCCTCCTAGCCCTGCTGCTCTATGAGCCTGTCATTTGGCACCTGGGACACAGTGGGTACCCAAAGTGGCATCAGTTTAAGTGCTGCCCTTCCTTCAAGCTTGTGCAATGACTGTGAAGAGTCAGGGCCTGTTGGGTTGTGTGGCTGTCCCTCCCTATTGAGGGAGGAGGACGGGCCTTTGGATTGGGGGGAACCTTTTCTTATATGTGCTCTGCCTAGCCCAAGGAGCCAGCAGATGAAATGGGTCAGAGGCTAAAGGGATTTTATTTGGGCTTGAAGGCAATAACAGGCTCATCTGTAATCTCTTTGTGCTCATTAAATCCAGCATGGGGATGTTGGAAGTGTGTTTGGACTTGCCTGAATTACAAAAATGCACAACTTCCAACAGACAGACAGCTGACAAGGTTGACTGGGGGCCCGGAGTTTAGGGCAACAGCTACCTTTTAAGCAAATGCTTGCTGGAGCAGATTAAAATGCAGGAAACAGTTTGCATCCCCGTGTGTCCGCATTTGACTAGTCTGTTAGCGCTGACGCACGCGTTTAACCTGATAAAGTAGGTGGGGAGAGCCCCTCTGGAAGAAGAGGAAGAGCTGAGGACGGTAGGAGTGTGTAATTCGAGGGTGGGTGTATTCAAAACCTTCATCCAAAAACTTGTGCAGCACCACCAATGTGCTTTTTACAGCGGAGCGGTAAAGATCAGGGCTGTCACTGTCCACTGCCTTGCACCATGCCTGCTCCTTTACTCTGGCTGGAAGGTGCCACCAGCTCAGGATGGCATTGGTTCATGCCCCCCGCAACGCTGGGCTCCATTCACAAAAGCATCAGCAACTGTCCAAGTTCCCAAGGCCTGTGTTTCTCCAAGGGTGTGATCCAAAGCCAGCCTGCAAAGCTGATATAAAGTGCAATCCGAATCGGGTGTTGTCAGACCTTGACCGTGCTTCTGTCCCCATCCAGGTACTGGGACGTCCTGTGGACAGCCGGCAAGGCAGGGAGGAGCTCCGCAGCCGGAGATCACCTCTTGCAGCAGGGGGACACAGCGGTGCTGCGGATCCTGGAGGCTTTGGTGCAGAGCCTGCCGCACCTGGTGCTGCAGACGTATGTCTGTGCCGCTGTGGAACCGGCAGGCCTCATCCCAGGTCTGTCTGTGCAAAGGCTGCATGGCCTGTCCCTCACAAAGGCGTCCTGTGGTTCTTCCATTTTTCTATTGCGGCCCCTCACAATGGACATAGTCCTGCCAGCAGACACCCCCCAAAGACTGCCTGGCTATCGTCCTCTCCTCAGTAAGGCCCAGCTCTTGTCTGAGCAGGTAGCATGGTACCTGGGAAGGGATCTGGGGCCCCAGTGGTGTCAATACAGTGAGCCTACAGCCTCCTGGAGCTGGCTTGCTGCTTGCTGAGGGAATCCCTGGGTGTGCTGGGGACCTTCCTGGCTTAGGGACTGACCATGGAGTACAATTTCTGAGCTGTGGCCATTTATTATAGTCCCTGATGGGCAAGTTGGCCCTTCCTGCAGCAAATATGGTGCTGCCTTCCACAGTTTGGGAGCTGCCATCCAAAGTACAGGGAGGGGGTAAGGAGCGTTTCATTTCTTTACCCGACCACCTAAAAACTTAGGTGTGCAGTGACAGTCCACCTAAAAGCCACGCCAGCCAAAAAGAGCCCAGTGGAGAGTGCATTGTAGCTGAGGATGCTTAATTTTCCAAGGGATTGAACAAGCATAAGGAATTGATGGCTGTGATGCTCAGGAGTATTCCAGAACATGTCGCTAAATCCATGTGCTACATCAGAGGCCAAAACACCCCAATCTCGCCCCACACCTGAACTTGGTGTGCCAGAGGCAGACGGTGGGGGGAGACACGAGGGGCCCAATCCTCGTTGCTGGTAGCGGGTGCACACACGCCTCTGAGTGGACAGTAGGGAAGGGGCCAGGGTTGTCCTGCCACGGCCCTTTCCCCACTGTGTGCCCCATGGCATGCATGTAGCTGCCACTGCCATGGAGCCCAACCAGGGCTCTGGAGCCCAGTGCAGCTGTTTGCAGCTTCCCAGCTGCCTCTGGGCAGCAGCAGGAGGCTGCAGACAGCTGCATCGGGGTCTGGAGCCCTGGCACCGGCTCTGCGACAGCAGTGGTTGCACATGCACCTTGGGGCTCATGGCTGACAAGGGACTGGGGTTGCACTGCCCCTGGCCCCTTCCTGGCCATGCAACTTGAGACGCATGTGCAGCTACCACTAGCACAGAGTCCAGTTAGGGTTTTGGATGCCGGTGCAGCTGTTTGCGGCCTCCCAGCTGCCTGCCACGTCCAGCCTAGGCTCTGGGCAGCTGCTGCTGGCCACAAAGCCCCAGCTGCTTGCAGCAGAGCTTGTAGCCTCCCCACTGCTGTGATCAACCTGGGCTCTGTGGCCGGCAGCAGGTGCCCAGATCCTGAGCTGGCTGTGACATGCAGAGCAAAATGGCCTTGTATGCCATGCTCTGGTACGTGTGCTGACCCCTGTTCTGCATGTTCGCTACAGCTGCTGAATCAGAACTTCCTAGACCTTAAATGCTGGAGGCTGCAAGTAGGAGAGGAACAGGGGAAAAGACCCTGGTCATACCCTGTTCACTCTCCCTTTCAGCTTCGCTTTCTGCCAGTGTGTGACATAGGAGACTGGGCAAGATGGACCTACGGTCTGACCCCAGTAAATATCAGTTCTTACGTCAAGTCTGTTGGGAAGAATGCTTTTGATCTTGGTGTTTGGACACCTAATAAGATGGAGAAAGCTGGAAGGAGACAAAATGGGGCAGAGTTTATAGTGGCGAACAGCCACAGTTCAGCAGAGGAGTGTTTGGTGGAATAGCTCAGCTGGAGGGCGAGCCGTGGGCACTAGGGGCTGCATATCACAGGAGTATTGGACCCATCATGGGGCTCTTTTCTCAGCACCTCCCTTGCTTTCCTTTGTAGGCATCAGTGCTGGACTGTCCCTGCTCTCCCTCTCCTGGGCACTGGTCTCTTATAGTCGCTTTGCATGCCTGATGAAACCAGGACATCTCTACATGCCAGCGGCTGCCCTCCTGTGCCAGCTTTTGTGGAGGATGGGGATGCTGGGAACCCGGGTCATAGCTCTGGCTTTGTTTGCAAGAGTCTATCCTATCTGGGTTTTTGCTGTTGCAGGTAAGATGAGATTTCCTGCCGGGACTTGTGCAGGTAATATTCTCCTGTGTCTACCAGGAGGGCTGAATTCGCCTGTCACCCACCTACACAGGGTTGTGTCAACCTAGGACTGGAAGGAATTGGTGAAAAGATACTCAGAGGATACTGAAAGGAGGATTGTGCCCTGTACTATACAGGAAGGCAAAAACCCTGGCCGACTTGGGGGGGGAAATTCCTTCCTGCCCCCAAATTTGGGATCAATATGACCCTGAGCAGAAGAGCAAGACCCTCCAGCCACTGAGTTTTCTAAGTGCCAGCAGAAGCATCAGTGCACCCCAGTTAAACCTTGCAGCTGAAGCCGTGCCCAGTGCCCCAATATGTCAGAGGAAAATCAAGCCTTCCATAGCCCAGTAGTTTTCCGGAGGCGGGTCAGTGAACTTGAGGTTCATCTCTTCTTTCTGGTAAATGCACAGCTTTTGAAAGGTGTTGAATGACCCACCCTTACTTCTGCAGTGTAGCCTGATTTTCCTTACGCTGGCTCATAGGAAATGGCAAATGGAAGAGAGTCTGTTCATTTGTGCATTGACTCGGGTTACTTGGCAGCCTGTGCCATCTACAGGAGCATCTACCAGCTGGTCCCCTACCCGGTGCTAATTTGACTTCTGTCCTTTGCTCTCCTCTCCCAGGTGCTCACTGGCTAGTGATGTCTTTCTGGCTGGTGGCTCAGCAGACGGACATCATCACAAGTCCCAGTCGCTGGAGACTCTTTAACTGCCTGGTAGGAGCCACGTATATCTTCTGCTACATTAACTTCCGGGACGGCCCCTCCCGGTACAGGGTGGCTGTGTTTTATGTGGTAAGTGCTCTGACTCCCGGCTCTCATGCTACTAGCAAAGGAGCAACAGAAACCATAAAGGACTAATAAAACTGTAAGACCCATGACGACTTCTGGGTGCCCTGTAACATGCCTATATAGTCAGGGTTTAATAAACTATATAGGAAAGGTCTAGCAGACCTGTTCAAAGGGCTTCAATCTGTGACCTTTACATAGTGCTTCAGAATAAATGTTCTCTCCTCTCTTACTCCTAATAGTGAGGTTTCCTGGGGCAGATGTTCTTTGCTGCGCTTTGCGACCATCAGCTTTTGCCCTGAGGGGTGAGATTTGATTGTCCTTATTTTTAGCCTGTGAAGCTACATTTTATGATGGCAGCTTCATCTCCCTTGCTGCCGGAGCAGATTACACCTGCCACAGCATCTAGCCAAGGAGCAGAAGCACCAGAGTAATTATGCTGGCAGAAAGGAGGACTCTACGGCTGTCGAGGTGCTTTGCATGTAGATGCACTCCGTTTCCCTGGCAGAACTACAAGTTTGCTGGTGAAATTTTATAGGACAGACCAGGCCTCCATCTTCTGAGAACTTCCTAAACCCTCTCTCTGTCGCGTGGCTAGAAACCTCCACTTCTCATCTGCGTCCAGACAAGAGGAGGAAGTATCTTCTCCTAGCTCAAACCAAGTGTCACAAGGTGCCTTGCCCTAGGAGAGGACCATGAAGTTATAATGACCCTCTGTTGTCAGTAGTCATCAGCAGAACTTTGTCTAGTTTTGGGCACTGCACTTCAAGAAGGACGAAATTGGAAAGAGTTCAACAGAGAGAAGCAAGAAAGATTAAAAGTCTGGGAAACATGACCGACAAGGAAAGGTTGGAAGAATGGGATTATTCAGTCTGAAGAACAGAAGGCTGAGGGAGGATTTGATAAGTCTTCATATTCCTGAAGGGATGATAATAAAGCAGTTGGTAATAGGTTATTCTCTGTGGCTGCAGGGGACAGGACAAGCAATGGCTTTAACCCAAAGCAAGGGCAATTTAGGTTGAATATTAGAAAGAACTTTCTCTAGGGAGGCGGTTAAACATTGGAACAGGCTACCAGAGAGGTGGTTGACTTGGTTGGTTTCCCCAAGGATGATCCTGCCTTGAGCTGACCTGCTGCAGTCCCTTCCAGCCCTGCTCTTCTAGTTTGGCAGATGGGATGCATCACTGGAAGCTTCGCAGTAAGTGAATGCACATGCACAGAGGCATCCATAAAGACAGTCACCTAATAACTTATGTGGACAGAGGCATCCATAAAGAGAATCACCTAATAACTTACTGTCATCAAACAAAAATAGCAAACGGTACTGGCGGACTCCTCAGATCATCACGGCGCTCTTGCAGAAATCTTCCTTTTTAGGAACTACGAAGAGGAAGTGAATTTGCTGCTGATGCAAAGGGCTGCCTGGCAGCTCCGGGGAGCTCATTCCAAATCCAGTAACAGCTATTTCCTTTTTGAGACGTGCATGTCATGGCTGGCGCCGTCGTCTCTGCTGCTGGTCCCAGCTCTGCGCTTATGCCTGTGCACTGGTGGACCAGGGATGCCACACGAGCTGTCACTTGTTTTTATGAGCCACGTTTTGGTTCCGTTCAGAACGCGTGTGGGGAGGATGAAAGCGGGTAGAGGGAGTTCAAACCACCCAGGCAAAGTCCAGACCTTCTCTGCGTGTGCTGTGTAACCTGTGCCATGTTGGAAGGGTGTCTGCAACCTGCAAACGGGGTGCAGTTCTGTCGTGATGGCTCTCTTTACTCTCCCCAACAGATCATGCTGGTTGAAAACATCCTTCTCTTGTTGGTGGCTGCAGACCTGCAAGGCGCATTGTGGAGTAGCCTGTGCCAGGCTGGGGTTGTCCTGTCGGGATTCGTTATCGGTAAGATCTTTTGCTTTCTCAAGCTCTGAATCCCCGCCTCTCTGGGCAGGTGGGTAGGTGGTGGCAAGAGTGGTTGAAAAACCCAGGAGTAGAAACACTATTGCTGACCCTCGGCATCCTCTCCCAGGAGCGGATGTCTAGTTTGGTTTGTTTCCTTAAAGCTCTAGATCCTGGGTTCATCTAATGAATGACCTGAACTCAGTGCCTGCTTTCTTCCTCTTAACTTATTTTCTGAGCCCTTGTGTCTGCACAGAGAGATTGGAAAAGGGAAACCCGAGTATGATCTAACAGCTCCAAGCAAGAGACAAAGACGCTTGTTTTAAAATCTCATCCTTTATTTTAAGTCAGTCTCATGACTTTGGGGGCCTGACCCTTGACTTCTGAGGTTGGCAGTGCTCTAACGTGGGCACGGTTCCTCGTAGGACGTCTTCTGGTTTGGCACCTGCCAAAGAATTGAGGAGGGCTTTAAAAGACAAGTCCCTTCCTTCGGGGCAAAAGCATGTGGAGAGAGGACGATGTGGAAATGTGCTGGTTTTTCCCCTACTCCAAGGCAGGTTTGGCTGTTGTCCTGCATCCCTGGCTTCAGGTAATGCCTTGGAAATCTGACTGTGGTGCTGCTTTATGGCGAATGTTGGGCACGGCCTGTCTGAAAAAACATTGGCCTTTACTCTGTGGTACTGCTGCCTGCTCCCTGCAGGCTCCTGGTCTGAGATGAGGTTATCTGACTGCAGCCCAGCAGCCAAGCCTCCTTGTTCCTGGCCCTCCGTGTGACGGTGGAGGGAGAATGGGGAAGCCGCTTTCTCCACCCCTGGAAGACCCACCGTGGGCAAACTTTAGGACTCCAGTCTCGGATAGAGGCAGGACAGGGCAGAGTTAAGCAGCGTGACTGCAATTCTGTCTCCTGGCTCTGATTGCAAAGAGATGAGCAGCTAACACTACCAATGCCTCACTCCCTTCATACCCACCCCGGGAGGGCCCAGCTGCTGCAGACAAAGTGGGGCAGAGAAGCCACGCCTCTTGATTGTCCTTGTACCCGTGGGGTTGCCCTTTCCTCTCCATGCTGCCCTTTGCAGAGTTGCCAGCTGTCATTTTTCCTACCCTTCAGGTTGGCACGCCATTTCCATGGCAGGGGGACACTACAGTTAGCTGCTCATGTCCTGAAACCCCTGTCTGTCCTGCTGCCTGGTATGGTCTCATTGTTTTCTTGATCTCTGCCAGGTCTCTGCATCCAGGTCTTGTCTTGTACTCAATCTTCAAGCTTTCCTGGGGTGAGGCCATCATTTTGTCCCACGTTTAGTGTCTGGCATGGGGTTGTCTGGTCCCTGAGTAAGGTTTTGCATTTGGTCTGATACTACTGCTGACTGACCAGCTGGGTTGAAGCCCCGAGATGGATTTTGTCCACAGGCTGTCTGCAACCATATTGTATCTAGACACTGGCATGTAAGGAAGGCAACCACATCAGGTCCCTTTGATTAACTACATTCAGATGCTTAATTTGCAAAGCAAATACTGTCCCAGCACTTTGTGCAGTTGTGTTCATCAGCACTGGCACTTCTGCTTGGATGCCATGCGTTGTGCATGGTTCTTCCTCTCTCGCACTGTGTGCTATGCAGAGATGTCAGTAAGCCTGTCACCCTGCACCTCTGCTCTTTTTCAGGCTGTGCGGCACTGGTCATTTACTACGGGCTGCTCCACCCCAAGTCCACGGAGATCTGGCAGAGAGCCCTGAAGACATCCTGCAGCATCATGGCTGCTCAGGGGAATGGGCCAGAAGGATCCTCTTTGCCATCCAGAAACCAAGCGGGAGGGCGCTTTGGATTTCCAGGCCTGGAAGATGTGGACTCCTCAACAGTGGTACCTGCCTGGTCTGTACCCGGCGTGCAGGGCGACTCCTCGCTGGGAGAGCCCAGAGGCCAGACTGCCCTGGAGAACAACTGGGCCAACCACCACCACTGGCTGCTGGTGAAGCTGGCTTTGAAGACCGGAGACGTGTCCAAGATCAATGCTGCTTTCGGAGACGGGGGCACTGGGGAGGTTTATCCTGTAGGCGGGGTGGTGAGTCAATACCCCAACGCCAAGGCTGGGAGATGGCCTGTTACTCCTAAACCCCGAGTGGAGGAAGACAAGCAGCCAGTAGCTGAGAATGGAGCTGGGGAAGGCCTGAGCAGGAGAGAGGAGACTTCTTACATGACTTTGGCCAGCAGAAAGCCTGGTAGTTTGATCTGCGTAAGAACAGCGCAAGAGGCAGCACCATCCGGCCTCGTGGCGTCCAGGGGGAAACACGATGTTCAAAGCAGCCAAGAGAGAGACAGCTCCGATCCACACCTTGGAGAGAGCAGTGCCAGAGGGGACCCAGACTTGCTGCCCCCCAGCCACCTCCCAGCAGGCGCAGCCCAGGCACACGACGGCTCCACCGTGTACTTCAGTGCCGATACAGGCAGCATCGCGCCCGCTAGCATGGGAAGACATGCGTGCAGCGACTCTGCCAAGGGCCTCACAGAGCTGGACAGGGGTGGCAAGCCTGTACTGGCTAACCTGGCAGGTGAAAGAGAGGACTTTCCAGTCCTCGTGGCTAACATCAGCCCCATACTGGCCACGGGCCCACATAGCCATCTGCAGAGCCCTTCCTCCCTGTGCTTTGCCAGTCCCTGCAGCACCTCCCGTCCCCCCGAGGAAACTTCGGAGCATGAAGGAGCCCTGGGGGCACCGTGTCCCTACTGGGACACCCTGTCTGTTGGGATATGGGTGGCGATGGCGAAAAGGAAGCTGAGGCCAGCTGAGGAGCCGTGCTTCACATCCACCCCCAAGTCTCACCCTGCAGGCCAGGACTGCAGGCGGAGGGAGACGATGGAGGGGATGAAGCTCGCTGCAGCATTGGAGTGAGGCTGTGCAATGCCCACCTGGTGCCATCTTTTTGGTGTCCAGCTGAGTGTTAATGACCTACCCTTATACCACCCGCAGGCACGCACAGTTCTTGTCTCTGGGTGCTGGCCCTTCCTCCTGCGGTGGACCTGTCATTAGATTTCCCCTCCTTCCTTTCTGCCATGCCAGATAACTCTTTGCTGCTGGGCTATCTCCTGACACTCAGGCTCCAGCCTTGGTATGCATTTCTCTCCACTACGTTGCCCAGGCTCTTCGACAGACAGGCATTGAGCATCACAGCAAAATTAGACTGGCAGAGCCTCGTATCAGCCACGCTCCACAACTCTGGCCTCATGGAGATGGCCCGCCAGTTGTGATAGTATTTAGTTGTACCTTGAGGATGCCAGCGGTAAGATGGGAGGTCACTTAGCAGGACTGATGTGTTATGCAAGGGACTCCTCTGCAGGAGGCAATGAAAGAGGTGACCCAGCAATGGGATGCAGGCCCTTCCATGGCACAGCATAAAGGCACAAGAGGATGAATTGTCCTCCCAACTTCCAGCAGTCTGTTGGAGCTGGCTCCAAGTAGATAGTTGTTGGCTGTTGCTGGGTGGGGGGCTGGACCTGATGATCTTCCGAGGTCCCTTCCAGCCCGAATGTCTATGAAATCTATGAAATCTAGGTCTCCTGCTTTCAGGGACAGTCATCAGAAAGAACCAGATGGGCTATAGAGAGACAGTATGAACCAGTGGATGGAGCAGGAGGCAGGACAGCTGGGTTCCTGTCCCTGCTCCACCCACCACCAGCCTACCAGGTCAAGTTGGGCAAGTCACCTCGCCACTTTTGTGCCTCCATAGCCCCATTTTGCAGATGGGGAAGCTGGCCCTCACTGCCTTTTCCTCAAGTGCCTTTAGCTCAGTTGATTCACAAGGCTGTAAGAGAGCTAGTTGTTCATAGATCTTGAGGGTTGGAAGGGACCTTGTGGTGATAAACTGCAGTGGCAGGAAATCCTGCGGTAACCGAGCTAGACCACGGGCTGCTAGTTTTCACCCTGCAGCATAGTCCCACAGATGACTCGTGCACAGCAAGACCTGTATTTTTCGAGAATGACTAATAGGTTTTGGTGTCACGTTGAACCTTGGTGCCCAAAGCGGTCTCCTCGAGGTGGGTGCTCTAAAGATGTAGGCCCCTTGAGGGCATCTCAGGTTGAAAATGCTGAGGCCCCCAAAATTCACTAGATGCTGCAGAAGAGTTAAGCCCAGTGCTTTTAAGTTAGAGCAGATGTTTGTAATGAGGGAACTGCCTCCAGATGGAGGGTGTGGGATGGAGCGCTGTTGCCAATAGGACTGCTAATGCCAAAGGGAGACCGCCTGGCTTTGGCATCCAGGACAGCCTGTGCTCAGCAGTAGTATTGACACTCTCCTTTGCTGTGTCCTAGCTCTGCTGCCTGCCACCCGGAGAAGTGCAGCCTTTTTTTTTTTTTCCTATAAAGCCTAGTGTTGCCTATTTATTAACTTATTTAGACATTAACCTTATTAAGCGACTAAAGCAGGTTGCCTTTTGTGTATCCCTTACAAGAGCATGGAAGGTGTCACTCCGCAGCAATCCTTCCAGATGGGTCTGGTACCAGCTGTTTACTGGTTCCCGGTCCAGAGATGCTGCTGTTGCCTGTTTCTGCTTGCTGTTTAGGTGGGTAGCTGTGCTGCTTCCAGGGCACTCATGGGAGTGTCATTTGCAAACCGCCCACCGTCCTCAAATGAACCCCCTGAGGGTTGTCTTTCCTCTAGCAGAAGCCCTCTGCTTTGCACCTGCGTTATCCCATCCAATAAAACAACCGCCAGACAGGTGGGGCTGGCTGCAGAGTGGGGTAAGGAGGACAGGCATGAAGTTGAGGCGTGGACAAGCAATCCTGGCTGCCTTTGCTCTCTGTTAATTTAACTCATTTTAATCTGAGTTGATTTTTTTTGGACGTGAACCCTCTGGGCTTGTTTCCAAAGACCAAGGCTCCTGTATTGCATTTGCATACTACTGTCACACTGAACCTAATTTTAACACAACTAACTATACCGTGCTACTTTTTACAGCATTTGGATGGTACTCAGCATGGAAAGAATTGGTTGCACGGAGCTGTTCCACTGCCGTCACTCTGCAGTGTAGCAGAAAGTGTCATGTGGAGCCGTTGCTCAAGTTTTGTAAGCTTTTACCATTGGGCGTATCTTGGACAAGCTGCTCGTGTCTGAGACACTGTTTTTAAAAACTACTAAAAGCTCCCTACACATGTCTGTGGGTTTTTTTAATGCATCATGTGCACGTGCATTGGTGGATATTCCAGGGATAAAATGCAAATATACCAACACCCCTTCAAAAATAATCATAACCAAAGCCTCAGACCCCATTCACAAGCAAACTTCATTTCAAACAAAGCAGGGCAACAGCAGGTGAGCCCATCCATAATGCAAAGACCACTGTGTTTTCTATTTTTCTATGCCATACCAGACTAAAGACACCTACCCAGAGTAGCCAGTAGTCCTGTCTAGCTTAGCTTACCCATAGGTTCAATTTTATTTCATCCGTGGGTTCTTTGATTTGGTTTGGGATTTTTTTCTTGGGGTGTTTCTGGGGGCTTTGTTTTGCTTTAAATGCTGGCTGATTTTAATCATAATTTCCCACCAGGGAAACCTCCCATGTTTTGCTTTTTTGAACTGCCACAGTTTCTTCATGGATGGTTGCTGCTGGAAGGGGAACTGTGGAAGTGGCCTGCTGAGCATCTCAGCAAAGGGTCGGCATGGTGGAGAGAAGTGGAAAGTTTGCCAGGTCCATCACCTGCATACCACAACCTCTCCTGGCCAAAAAGGAGAGTGAAATGGGGGCGGTGAGAAACGGGCATCTCCTGCACAGCTCAGCGGTGCACAAGGATCAGGACCCAGGCTTATGCGCCAGCTGCATGCTAACACGGGGCAGAGTTCAGGGGGCAACAGGTGCTAGGGTTTGCATGAGAACATGGGGCAGCCGGCGAAGAGAAGGGAAGGCCTAATCTGTCTCTACTGCACATAGCAATATCAGTCACCTCTGATAGTCATGTGGCACCACAATGCAGATGGAGATCTCTCAGCTGAAAAGTGCGATGCATTAAAAATGCAGCCAGATACACACACGCATAAGCAAGGTTGGCCCGTTACGTGACAAGTGGAACTGGCCCTTTATGCAAAAGGCGAGCCCCTATGTGGTGTTGAAATATTGCCCCAAGTGAGGGAAGCTGGAGGCCATCCCACTTCCCAATGTTCTGTTGCATCTAAATGTGGCAGCAATTGGCTCATATGTGCCATGCAGCTGGCCGCCCCCAAATGAGTATGAGCCGGTTGCATCTCACTCACTTTCACCAGGGATGGGCCCAGTCCAGTGTCTCCCTGCATTTTAGTTCACAATATCTGCACTGGGGGAGTGAATCAGAGTGTGCTCTGGATTTATAGGTCTTATGCCCCTGGCTGTCCTCACATAAGTACCTTGCCCTTGTCAATCAGGACTTCTAGAGGTGATACCTTTTATTAGACCAACTCGATTTGCCTGGATACCTTGCCGTTGTCATGCATTTACTCTACAGCATCTCCTGATGTCAGGAATTGCTCTTATTTCTGGTGTGCAGATGATGAACAGCGAAACAGCTGAGACCCCTGAGATTTGGGTATGACAATGCTGAGTGTTTCTGGCTCTAGGAAGAGAAGTCACAAACCCAAACTGGCGCCTGAGCCCCTGCACTCCAAGTGGGGAAAGGCTGGTACCTAAGATTGGGTGAAACCACGCCGAAGACCGAGTGCCAGGACCACCTGGCATAGCTGGTGGGACATGCTGCAGTGAGGTGTGCCTGATAGCTCACGCTTTGGATGCACTTAAGGGTCTCCCTGCAGTCCTGGATTGGCACCTACAGGTGATGATCAGACCTAATACACCTATGCTCTCGGTGCTCAGAAGATGGACAGCCCGTCCTACATGAACCTGTGCTTCACAGGCCAACGCCTCCACCTCGTCTTGGGGAACCAAGTTACCCCTTTGTGCACAGTCATGCTCTGCCTCCTGCTAGCAAACCTTGAATTCGAGGCTGCACGGTGGCCTGACTTCAGCAGGAGGTTTCCCCACTTAGCCTTGCCTCTAGCCTGGTGGCGAGGGCACTTTCCAGAGAGATAGGCTTGAATCCCTCAGGCTGAAAGCCTCTAACCCAGGTCTCACACTTGGGTGAGTGCTCAAACCACTGGGCTACTTTATTAGCAATAAAGCAGCATCAATACTTGCTCCTTCTTTGCCACCCATGCCTTCAAAGGCTGAGCTGTTCTCAGTTCTTTCAAAAATAAGCAGGTCTCTTCTTTCGGGAAAGGGTCCTGGACTGGGGACTGCAAGGGGCTGGAGATGGCTCCCTGCGGCCCATTCAAAAGCCATGCGGGACTAAGGACTTTCCCCTGTTCTCAGTATGTAGCTACATCTGCCTGGTGACGGAGGATGAGGACCTTCTCCATATGCCCATGTCCTCAGGCCTTGCTCTTAGCATCATTGGGGAACAGGGTGGGAAGGGACCGCGCAAGGCCATCTAGTTCAGCCCTCTGCTCTGGGCAGGATCATCCCAGCCAAGTGTGTCTAACAAAAATTTCCAGGGATTTCTCAATATTTCTAGGCAGCCTGTCCCAAAGCCTGGCCCCTCTCATTGTCTGAAAGTCCCTTCTGATCTCCAACCTCCATTTCCTCTGCTGCAGCTTGAGGTCACTCTACCTAGTCCTGTCCCCTACAGCCAGAGAAAAGCCTGTCTCCATCTTCCCATTCAGGTATTTAGGATTTGCTAGCAAATGTCCCCTGTCTTCTCTTCTCCAGACGAAATAACTCTAGTTCTTTCAGCCCATCTTTATAAATCTTACTTTCCAGGCCCCTTGCTTCCCAGGCTCTCACTTCCCAGAGTACAGGGTTCTGCAAAATGCCTCCAAGCCAGCATCGGGAGGCCTAAATTCTTTACTTAGGCAGGCCCAAAGCTTAATCCTGCCACCCTCTCATTTGGTGGCAGGTTTCCATATAGCTGGTAGGATTCACCCTTGCCTTTAAGAGAGACCTGCAAGCTGCTCTGACCTGATCCAACTGCCCTATATTATTAGAGATGCTACAGGCACTGGTTGCTTTGTATATAGGGTGGGGCTGGAATCAAGAGCAGGAAGCTCACCCCTATATGATTTAAAGATAGACCTGAATTACTTGTATTGTAGCACCTCGGAGGCTCCATCAATGACCAGGACTCCACTGTGCTCAGACAGACTGAAACAGCTGGGACCTCCCTGTAGATGTGCATTTAAGTTAATTCTGAATGGGGCCGTCTTTGAAGGATCTTTCAGCTGCTTGTTGCTTTGTCAAGGTCAGGGGAGAGGCAGGGAAGGGAATTTGAATGATCTGTTGGGTGCAAAATGCTTTGCCTGTTCCTGACATGAACTGGTTGTGTCACTTTATATCTGTTAGCTTAGGTGGCTTCATAGCTTTAGTACACGCAGCTCCCGATAGCATCAGTAATGCTTTTATAGCCTGGAGAAATAAACTTCCAGCTGATCATCTTCCTTTTTGGTCTTTAAGCATTGATTCCCCCCCCTCCCCTACTAGAAATGTAAATGGGGCATGCCTTCCAGCTTTCCACAGGATACAGAGATGCCAGCTATCATCTGGCCAACTCTGCTGACTACAGCATATTTAAAGAAGCATTCCCAATCAAAAAAAAATAAATCCTGAACCTGATTTTCACTACCAGGGTAAGCTGATAGCACTGTGATCCTCAACCACAGCACACCTGGGGTGGTTTGAGATCCTTTCAAGGGTACCACGAGTTGCCATGTAATGGTAGCGCTGGTAGGTGAGCAAACATGAGTTGCAAGATAAAGCCAGAGGTTTCAAATAGGAACCCATAGCAGTGCTGTTGTGGTCCAAGTTCTTTGCAAGGGAAGAATTGGCTTATTATTTTTCTGCAGTCCAAAATAATGCAAACAGACAGCTGGCATTTTCCAAGGGGTGCCTTTGGTCTGAGTCTAACAAGGGAGTCCTTTGAGTCTAAAAAGGTTGAGAACCATTGCCATAGCATTGACCCTTGTTCTGATTAACCAGAGCTGAAGAAATTTTTCATGCTTCCCTTTCTGGGGCCGCCAGAGGGAGGCCTGGAGAAAACGTGTTGCATACACTGCTCAAGAGAGAGGTTCCTGTTACAAACCGGACCTTGCAATGCAGCTGGCACTGGTATGTGTTACTGTGGACAGATGGGAGCCGAGGAAGGTGGACCTTTGCCAAGCCCTAACAGTGGGTCCAGGACAATAAGTTGGAATAATAGTTGCAACCAGAGTGCTTTGTGGACTTGCCACTGGAACACAGCACAGGGCGATGGCTGCAGAGACATCCCATGTTCCAGCGCTTGGGTGACACTCCTTGCACCGTACCTAGGCTCCCGGCAGCCCCGGGCAAACTTTTAGTATCAGCCCCCCCTTTGCCAGAGATAATGATAATAATAATCGGACAATGGGGGGGGAAACATTTTCAGGCCCTCTTTCTGTTCAGTCCCCAGGCAGCCGCCCAGTTCACCCATGCCTGTGTCCAGCCCTGGCAGGGACGTGGACATTTAATGCGGTCCACACCTCTCTGCATTTTGTTATGGGGTGGTTTCAGTTTGAAATAGCCTAGAATGACATTAAAGTAGAGACAGAAAAAGCCTCAGGAGGTTATCTAGTCCAACCCCCTCTCAAGTCTGGATCATTTCCGTCTCAATCTCCTCCACATCTTTGTCTAACCTGTTTGTAAGAGCTTTCACTTATAGAGAAGCTCTTGGGAATCTGTTTTCCAGTGATTCCACAGCTCATTGCTAGACCAGCCAGCCTACATCTCCCTTCTTGCAGCTGAAGACCATTGCTTCTCATTCTGTCCCTTGTGCTCCTGCTCCGAGTATGAATCAATTAGGCTGTTTGCCTCGGAAAGCTGCCGTTGATGTGTGCGCTGTCCATTGAACTGTGTCAGGGCTGCCACCAGTGCAACAGCAGGACAGCCCTCTTGCACAACACTTGCCATAATAAATGCAATATGAATGCCTAGAGATAGATAAATGGGTGTAGGGAAGGAGTGAATAGGCACTGGGCCAAATTTTCAGCTGATGCAAATTGGCATTCGCTCATCTATATTTTTTTTGGTAAGAGATTCACGATAAACCGGTTCCCTCAAATAAGAACAAGCCCATCTCAGTTCAGCCAAACTGCATGACACTTCCCATGTACTCTCATCTAAACCAGCAGCGCAGGACTGGAGGGAACGTGCATTTTGGCAAGCTGGAGAAAGCAGGGCCAACTACTCGGTAGATCAAGCTGGTGTTTGTTCCACGGCACTGAAATGTCACCATGAAAAAGGCCATCTTCCATGAAAAGGACATTTCATTTTTGGGAATGGTTCAGGTTTCTCAGGCTTGACTGAGCAAATGGTGTTTTGACTGCTTTCTTTTAAACTGGTTGTTAAAAATCCCTACTTTTTTTTCTGGGTTTGGCTTTTTAAGTAAAAACTGTAGAAATTTCAGTGAAAACAACCCAACTCCTGCTTTTTCACTGTTTCTTGTGAAAGCCAAGTGGTATTCTGACCAGCTATTCATTGAGCACGAGCAGCACTGTACCTGGACTCCTGGCGGCCCCCAGCAAACTTTTTGTATCAGGCTTCCCTCACCAGAGATGATAATAATAATAATGATGATGATGATGATAAAAATTACCATTTTCAGGCCCCCTTTCTGTCCAGGCCACCCAGTTCACCCATGCCTGTGTCCAGCCTTGAGCAAGACAGCATGCGAGCTGAATGGCCCAAAGTCTGGGGAAGTTCAGATCTAATAGTCTGACCTGGTCCCATCCCCAGATAGGACGGAGAGTTACCATACCTCTGAGCAGCTTCCTCTGTGACACCAAGAGGTCACCCAGCCCATAGGCAAGCCCAGATCCTCCTACATTTCTGCACACCCTAGATTGGCGCTTTATGTCCCCAGAGCTCCCTTCTCACTGCAAAGAGCATTGCAATGTCCCTGTCGGCGGGGACTTGGTTCCACTTTGTTTCCCCCACGAGCCATGCTTGATGGGGTTTTATTTGTTCAAAGCAAACTCTGCCTGGGCCCGCACAGGGCCTGGCTCCCAGGACACGGCCCAGGAATGCTGACGTTTGCTCCGAGCTACCGTCTTTCCCGCTGACTCCCTCGCAAGCTCTTTCCACCCCCTCGCGTTCCCATCAGGAGGCTTAAAGCAGCACAATGCCAGCGACAGACCTTGAGCATGGGCCTGATCCGGTGACCTAAGCAGCTCTCTGCTTCTCTGCGGACCGTAGCCTTTTGGCTGGTGTAAAAGAGCTGTTCTTGGATTGCCTCTTCTGCCTCTTTAAAGATACCCTGTCTAAAGCTCCAGAAACCCAGCCCGAATGCCACCTTCCTTTCATTTCATTTTATTCCTTCCTCTACCTGCCAGCATAAGCAAGCTCTCACCTGCTTTCAGTGAAAATAGGATCCCCCGGCCCCTACCTTAGCAGTCATTTCACCATACTACCCTGTCATTTAATCCTCCCCCATCTCCTCCGTTGTGACTAGCCTGACTTGGGGCAGGGCACAGATGACAGTAATAAGAGCAATAAGAACAGTATTGCAAGCGCAGCCCTGCCCGAGCCAAAAAGGGGGTCACCCCTGTCTACGCTCTGGCATGACGCCTCCGAACGCACAGCCCCAGATCCCAAGGGCCTCTTTTGCTACTATGCAGCTTGTCTAATTCACTGCAGTCAGCTGTGGATATAGCCCCCCATCACTACCATAGCCAAGGGGCTTGCTTTCTTTAATTCCTTGCTGCTCACAATACCCTGGGAAGTACAAGGCAGTGCTGTTATCCCCATTATACAGATGAGGAGCAGAAACGCTGAGGGAATAAAGGCTAGAAGCCCCGAAACACTTTGTGTGGAAACGAGCAGAATTCGGGTCTCTCAGTCTGAGGCCGTGACTCGGGGGCCCTCTGCTCCGGGGTTGCCCAGCCCCGAAGGTGCTCTGATTGCACAAACACTTTCCTTTTCTCTTTGAAATTCCCCTGGCACAGCGAATGGCACCCCTACCCCTGCCTGGGGCCGCCCCAGTCTTTGCAGCCAGGCATCTGAGGTCCACGTGAGGTCCCTCGGGCCAGGGACAGAAGTTACACATCAACCAGTTTAAGTCATCAGGAACTGGTTGAAACTTGTAACAGAACAGAAGTTCAGTGCACAGAAACCGGTTTCAAAATGGCTGAAACCGGTTTAAGATAAACCCGTTGAATGTAGGATCAGACTTCACTGATTCGGGTCAAGCCAGTTTATGAAACTTCTGTTCCAGATCTCAGGATCCAGAAGCCAAGATCTCTGTTGCTTACTTGCCCTGATCTGGCAGGCGTTTTCTAGACGGGTTCACACAATGCAACCCAGGCCATCATTTGCTTCTGAAAGCTGGCTAGGGGAGAGGAAGGGGTGGTCCACTTTTATATTGCACCCGAATGCTTACGGCCCTGTGGGAGACCTGGGTTTGACACTCCCTCTCCACCTGGAGGGATTCAACCCTACCTTTTCCACTTCCTATTCTTCCAAACTTACGTTTGTCCCCTCTGCCACCAGGCTGGAAATACGGCAGGGCTGCACCCTTCTGCTTGAAATAGGTCCCCCAGACAGAAAAGAATTAAAAATGCAATAGGAAAAGGGTGAGGACAATTGTGTAGCCCCGTGGTTAGAGCAGAAGGGAGACCTGAGTTCAGGTTCCGGGGCTTGGCATGAAATGGCTGTTGGATAAAATACAACCGGCCAGACTCCAGCACTGTCCTAGCGCATCTTGGACTCGTTCCTGCCTGGTGCAACAGCTTCTTCTGGAGAGCGTCTCATACTCTAGCTTGTAATGGCAGATAAAATGCTTGGGAGGGAGATGGGGGATTTAAGCCCGCGGAGGGAATCAAGACGTGTAGGTCTCCCATTTCTTAGGTGCAAGTAGTGATTGAAAGGCTGCCCTGCGAAGGGGAAAAGTGTGAGCTCTGCTTCGTTTTTGGAAAGAAAAGGCAAAGGCCTCTGCTTTGCAGAGAAGGGCCAGGCTGTGGTTCCCATGTGGACAGAGGAGCTGCAGTGCGACCTTGAGGAAGGTGCCTGAGGGATGAGATTTAAGAGTTGCCCTCCTGTCCTCGGCATTTCCTGGCCTGCCTCGGCAGGGGTCTGCCGACTGGCCACGTTTTTACCCCGTGTGAACCAGTGAAGCTGTATGGATTGACATGGATTTACTCACCTCCGTGCCTTTTTTCCCAGTAGGGAGACCTTGCCTGACCTTCCTGCATTCATCTGCCTACGTTTGCATCCGTTTTAAAAACCTGCTGCTGCCACAGTGCCTAGGGCAGAGCAAATGACATGTAGGTGAATGCTGTCAGCTGCCTACTTTTTGCTTCACTTTGCCTAGCTGTCCAGAGGCTGTCAGTCCTTCAGACAAGGTTGACCCATCCAGCAATGTTTGAAACACCTCCTATTTCCCTGCGGGCTACCGTCAGTAAAATAACAGTTACAACTCAGAGGTGCTTGGCGCACGAACTCTGCTCTGGCTCAGCTGTCCTTGGTTGGGTGCAGCTTTCCACCCCAGAAGCAGCTGCATTCAGCGCTGCTCTGTGTCGACGGCAGTGGTAACCCCTCAATATGAGGATGACAGTCTTCCAGTAGACAGGGAAGTCATCAGTCTCAGACTGAAGAGGCCAGTCCAAGATCTGCAAGGTTGACTGAAGAGGCAGCAAACACTTCCAGGAGCCAAGAGCGGGTCCTGGTGACGTTGAGTCACATATCCTCTGTGTACATTCGTGAAACGCTGGAAAGTCCAAAAAGTCTAAAAAAAATAATAATAATAATTAAAAAAAAGATCCTTGGAGATCTCAGAACAACAGCAGAGTCTCCCCATACCTGAAGAAGGGTGCTCATGCCCGAAAGCTTGCAAAGAACTTTGTTCCAACTTCTCAGTTGGTCTAATAAAAGATATCACATCTATCCAAAGAGCCCTATCTGCCTGTATCTTTAGACCAACACAGCTACAATCAAAAACCTTACCTTAGTCTTCCTATTAAATTTTGACACTGTCTTGCCCTGCCCAGAGGGATTCAAGCCTACATTTCCCATTCTTCCAACCCTACATTTGCCACCCCAGCCATCAGGCTGCAAGTGCAGCAGGGCTTTCGCTAAAGAGGGAAGTCATCAGCGTGTCCCGAGATGACCGAAGAGGTCGAGGATTATGCGACAGATCTGACAACAGGAGAGCAAAGTCTCAGGCCGAATGGTAGGGATGTGTGAGAGCCGGTTATGCATTTACCTTTACTTCTTTATTTGAGGGTGTTAGGATTGTGTCAGGGTTGACGGTAGTTTTATGCATGTTGAGAAGATGGATTTGTATGGGATGGCGCGATCCTGCCTCAGGCTGGGGGTTGGACTAGAATCACAAATTCCTAACTTTTTTCTCAAGCCGTGCCCCCTTCCAGCTTTACCAGCTGCCCACATCCCCTACCAGTAGACATTTTCTATTTTAACCCCCCTAAATGCCAATTATTTTTCTTATAAATTATTATTATAAGAACAATAACATCTGTCATTACACAATTTCTCCTGTGTACTCCCCAGAGATGTCCTATGTACCCCCAGGGGGAAACACATATCACAGTTTGGGAACCCCTGGACTAGATGCCCTCTGGAGGTTCCCTCCAGCCCAACTTGCCTCTGGTTCAATGACTCTAAGTGCACACCCCGACTTGGAAGTGCGTGCCATCATCTTTATCTCCCTGATTGCTCACAAATGGAAGTAAAGACAACGGCATGCAGGGCAGCTCAGTGTCTCTGCAAAGGAGAGCCTGATCCTGCAACCTTTGCTCCCGGATTATTCACACGCCTAATTCACAGTCATGACAAGGACTGCAAATATGGGCTCTCTCTTCTTCTAAAACAGCGATTCAACACTTCTTTCCGACTGGAGCCACCCCTCTGTAGACTCAGGGTCTCCCTCCAAAGAAATCTGGTTCTTTTCTTCACTGGGCAAAACCAGGGCCATGAAAACTCAGAAAGAACACAGCGGGGCTAAGTGGTTTTGACTCAGCACTGAGCCCTTGTCTCGAAAAAGGCTGACGGCATCCTGGGCTGCACAGGTAGGAGACCTAACTCTAATGCTAATGACAGCCATAACCCTAACCCTAATGCAAATGTTAACCCTAACGCTAACCCTAATGCTATGTTAACCCTAAACCTAACACTAACCCTAATGCTATGTTAACCCTAACCCTAACTGTAATGCTAATGTTAACCCTCACACCAACCCTAACCCTAATACTATGTTAACCCTAGCCCTAACGCTAAACCTAATGCTATGTTAAACCTAACCCAAATGCTAAATCATATGCTATGTTAACCCTAATACTAATGCTAACCCTAAAAATATGTTAACCCTAACCCTAGTGTTAATGTTAACCCTAACGCTAATGTTAACTCTAACCCTAATGCTACATTACCCCTAATGTTAACCCTAACCCTACCCCTAATGTTAACCCTAACCCTATGTTACCCCTAATGTTAACCCTAACCCTAGATCTATGAATCTGTTACCCCTAATGTTAACCCTAAACCTAACCCTAATGCTAATGTTAACCCTAACCCTACCCCTAATGTTAACCCTAAGGCTGCCGCTGGCCCAGGAGGTGGCGGGTGGCGGCGGCGCGGGGCGCGGGGCTCGGGTCTCGGCGGCGGCGGCGGCGGCGGACGGGGCCGGGCTGAGCCGGGCGGGGTGGCGCCTGCGCGGCCCCAAGTTGAGCGGCCGGAGCGGAGAAGTTTGCGGGCGGCGGGGCCGGGCCGGGCCGGGCTCGGGCTGTTGCCGCCGGCCATGGGGTTCCGCCGCCGGGCCAAGAGCCACCCGGTCTTCAGCCAGGAGTTCCTGATCCACAACCACGCGGACATCGGCTTCTTCCTGGTGCTCTGCGTCCTCGTCGCGCTCATGTTCGAGGTGGGAGCGGCCGGGCCCCTGCCCCCTCCTGCCCCCGTGCATGCTGCTCTGCCCCAGGAGCTCCGGCGCTGCCCGCTCCCTCCCTGTGCCTTGCAGGGGCTGCCGCCCCCTGCCCACAGCGCCCTTCCTGCTCCTCCCCGGGCACCTGCCCCCGTGCAGCGCCCTGCTGCTGTCTCCCCCCCTTGGAGGGGCCTCTGAGCTTTCCCCCTGGCGCCGGGACCCCAGTGCACCCTTTGCCTGCTCTTGCTCCCGTGTCTCTCCTCCACTTCCCCTGATCCCTCCACATTATTTTATTTCCCCTCCTCCCTCACCTCCCTGACTCCCCCATGCATCTCCCTCCAGATCGCAGCCTCCCCTCTGCCTCTGGGACCCAGGCCAGTGCCCGACACGTTGCCCCCTTTGCTGGCTGCAGAGGGGGTGGCGACAGGGCTCCTGGTTGTGGCTGTCTCTATGGGACCCCTAGTCCTAGGCGTGGGGTCTCAGCCGCAACTGTGTCATGGGGGTGGTAGTGTCTTGTCCCTTTCGAGGAGGGAGATGGCATCCTGCAGCCTGTGTTTTCGGGTGGGGGGTGGTGACCCTCATCTCCCTCCGGGGCTCTTTGGTGGCAGCGTGCTGTCAGGGCAATGCTTTTCCGGCGCGAAGCATGGTGGCAGGGCTTGTTTTCAGGCTGGGGGCAAGAGGGTGCCTGAAAAGGTATTGTTTCTTACGGTCGCACCCAGTCCTGGAGCAGGACCCTGCGGTGCTAGGCACTGAACAAAGGCAAGAGCAGGAAGACAGTGCCTTCCCCCAAACAGTTTGCAAAGGGCAGCAGCTGGTAGCAAACAGGGCATCAACACCATCAGTGTGATGGGCACCAGGTTGCCCACCCCCCCCTCCCTCCAAGTCCTGCCTCAGCCTCCCCCGGTGGTTTTAGTGTGTGGCTGAGCAGGATGTGTGCAGGGACAGCTTTCGAGATTTTCATGGGGAAAACCCCATGCTGTTTCCCGTCCTGTGTGGTTGCAGGGTGCCTGCAGCCAGGCTGCAATCTTATTGCTCCAGGCTAAGTCCTTCCTTGGCAGGAGGGTTGGGGGATTTCCACGCAGCACGCAGGTGGTGATGGGGATTCAGATGCTGGACCAGCCCCAGTTGGACAGGGCTGGGTGCTAGCCGAGTCCAGAGCAGGGGACTGCTTGAATGGGGAGAGGGGTGTTATTTGATTCAGTTTGGACTGGGGACATACCGGAGATCTGGGCTCCTCTGGGTCGTTAAAGACCCCCCTGGTGCGTCTCAGGATGGCTGGGAGTGATGGGAAGGGGAGCAAGGCCAAATTCAAACCAGGAAAAGGGGGCATGAGATTTTACTTGAGTCCCTTTCCACATGGTTTCCTTTCCACTCCCAGGTGTGGTATGGAGGGGCGGTTTAGTGCGCTGTGCTGGGAAGAGAAACGTGCTCAGAGTATCTTTGTGGTGGAGGGCAGATGTGTATTGGGGGGTCCCTTATCTAGGTGACCACTGATCCCTTCCATGGTCAAATCTAAAAGGATTTTTAAGAAATGTAGCCTGCTCTTCACCCTGGATGTGCACTGGACCCGTGGCCTCTGTGCTTGTGTACAAGACTTCGTGCTTTCGGGGTTCCTCCTGTGCTACCGCCGGGTTTGCCTGGCTGTGCTTGGATGGCAAAGCGCACGGGAATGTGTGAATCGAGGGAAAATTGGGTTGTTTTTTTTTTAAGCTTTCCCTAGCTGGGTGTTACTTAAAGAAAACAGTTGCTTTGCTTGCATGGGGCAGTGTGGAGAGGAGGGGATGTGGGTGTGGAGTAGCCTCTTCTCCCTTCCCCTCCTGTTTCCCATTTCCCCAGCTCGGTCCCTTTTCTCTGAAGGAGGCATGGAGGGAGACAAGTCTTGGAGACCAGAAGCTCTCTGTGCTGCTTTTCCTTTCAGACTGGGCCACGCCGTTCCTGCCATCTTCCAGTCTTCCCAACCCTGGAGGTAGACCCTGGCCAAAACCGTGGTTTGCTCTGTCTCGAGAGATGTCCCATGAGCCCAAGGTGCTCCGACTAAAACAAGACCGGTCAAAGAAGCTCCATGCAAGCCCACGGCCATCCGTGCCCGGGGAGGAGATGGGCACCATCCGGTCCCTCTGCCTGAAGAAGGAGCCCCGTGACTTCCCACCCGTCCCCATGCTGGGGACGGGAGGGAAGTCCCTTCCCAGGGACAGGGATGGGAGATGAAGGGCAGTGCCCTTCATCTCTCCCTGGAAGTCTGTCCGGTCTCTGTGGGGCCCTTTGTCAGCCTCTTCCCCCGTTTTATCCGTCTGAGGGCCCTGCAGGCCCGCGGGCACCCTGGAGAGGAGCAGGGGCTCGGGGAGAGCAGGCTCCTTGCAGCCCTGGCGCTTGGCAGAGAAATGTCAGGAATGCGGCGCTTCCCTCCCCTTCCAGCTTTCCTCTTTCTCCCCTCGGAGGGGAGGAGACGAGGGCGGGCGCTTGGCGGTTCCTGCCGAACAACTTAGCCCTTCAGGCTTGCTCCATACGTGGAGCTGCGCAAGTCTGTGGTCAGTGTCTCAGCTGAGTGTGAATGTGTCTGACGGAGACGGTTCCCCCCCTCGCCTCCTACCCTCCCTTCCCAGCTCAGTGCCACGTTTCAAAGCAAATTGAGACTGGAGGGGGGGGGGGAGTCTCTTCCAGCAAATGAGAGGAGAAGAAAATCCACTTCCTTAACTCCCCCCCCAGCAATTTTTTCCCCTCCCTTTCATCGCAGTGCCCTGAATGAACAAGTAGTTTCCAGTGCACAGAAACCCTTAATGTCTTTTAAGGGGGAAAGGAGAAAAAAAACCATTCGAACTCGGAGCCAGAAAGGCCAGCTGGCTGGGGCATAAATTCCAAAACCACATGCAAATGCTGCTAAGTCGGGCATGCCGGCTGCAAGTTTCATAGTTGCACTTCGGGGAAAAAAAATAGAAAATAAGATCAGGGACTTTTCAGAGCACGGCTCTGCTGTCTGGGAATGCGGAGGTGTGCGCTGGTGCTTTTACCGATACCGTTGTTGCAATGGGGAGCTGGGGGTGGCTTTGAGTATTGGTTTGCAGTTTGCTGGGATAGCTGCCTCCATGCTGCATGCCAACTCGGGCTCTAGTGAAGTGGTCTGGATGCAGACATCCCTTTATTACCCTGAGCTGGATGGGTTGTCCTGGCCTGCGAACGCACCGCTTAGAGGGCTGTTTCAAAACCCTTGACCTTTTTCTCTTGCTGACAGTGAGCGTGCCCCGTCCAGGCCTTGTTTCTGCCGTCTTTAGCCTCAGAGCCACGTGCTGAATAAGCTCAGTCAGGCTTCTTGAAGCTTTAGCGCAGTCGGAAGATGTCTGATCGACAGTTGTAGTACAGCCTACATTAGTAGTTTTATTCGAACCTCCCACTGTGGCTGCTGGTGACAGGATGGGTAAGAACGGGATGTAGTTCCCAGCCAAACCTTGGGATAAAATGGGCCAAAGCACCAGCGTGATGCCAGCTCCTAAAGCCAAGCCTGAGGCATATTTATCATTCCTGGCAGCGGTGTTTTCCACCGCGCATCTCAAATCAGGAGCAGTGTAAGCACATCTCTCTGGTGCTGCAAGCAGACCTGTTGTCACTGCTGAGGTACGGTGACATCCAGCTTGCCGCGTGGCCTGAACGTGGCTACACTGCTTCAGTTTGAGGGGCAGCACTCGGGGAGCAGCAGAGTGCAGCTGAGGGCATGGTAAGGTTACCGTATAGTCGAGGGCCCGTGTAGATGGGGCTTTTGATCATTTTGCCCCTTGTAATGCTGGATTTGCAAAGTTCATAGAAAAGTAGGGTTGGGAGGGACCTCCAGAGGTCATCTAGTCTAACCCACTGCCTGAGCTGCCACATGCCCCTGTAGCCCTGGTGCCCCTGCAGCCCTGGTGCACCCTCCTAGCATCATCCCTATCCAAACCATCCTATAAAAATCCATTGTCTGCCCTATTAGCAAAACTACGTAGTCAACCCTAATACAACCACAAGGCATAACACCCTATCCAGCCACAGAAAAAAAATGGGGGGGCCACAGTGGCCAACATCGTGATGCTGCAACGGTCATTAAAATACTCTGGAGAGATCAAAGGAAGAGGGCCATACCCCTTGCTACACAGGAAGGCAACCCTCCTGCCCCCAAGTTCATACCAATCTGACCATGGGGTAACATTTCTTCCTGACCCAAAATATGGCAGTCAGTTTGACCCTGCGTGACGGGGCAAGATCCTCATAGTCGGGAAACTCTGGCTTAAGTTCTAGCAGATGCATTGGCACACCCCAATCTAGATCCCCAGCCTTGGCTGCAACACCCAGTGCTTCTGAGGATGGTGAAACTATCCTCCCCCACCCCAATATAGATGGTAGCAGGAGGGGAAAAAATTCCTTCCTAGCCCTGTATAGCAACCAGGAAGGCCCAGAAGCATGGGAAATACCCATAGTAGAGCATAGGCGTCACTGTGCCTAGATCATCCCCGACCTGTGGCTGTCCAGCCTCTTCTTGAACACTTCCAGTGATGGAGAGTCCACCACTTCTCTAGGCATCTATTCCCCTGCCTCACTTTTCTAACGGTGAGCATGCATTTCCCTGAAAGACTCCAGGAGTGAGTGATTGTCCCCTGCTTTTTGACAGTACCGGCGTGCCATGATCCCTGCCCCTATAGAAACGAACTTCTCCTGCTTTCCCCTTCCCTCTCCCACTCCATCCTCAACCCCTGCTTCCTCTGTCTTTGTGGAATCGTCTCTGTTCCCACCGCTTCAGCTTTGACCTGTGCAGCAATGCCTGGGACTCTTCCTGCTCCTGCTCGCTGCGTCCCAGCCATCTCCGAGTAGATCAGCATTGCACTGTGCGGTGTTGTGAGAGGTGGTGCAGTTACCTCTAAACGAGGTTGGGACTAGAAGCCCGTTTGCTCAGGATTACTTACCCGGGCAGAGCAGCATGCTAATCCTGCTGTGCTGCCTCTGGTACTCGAGCTGGCTCGGGTACCCCCACGTGCCAGTGCACTGCACATTGTAGACATATTTGCTGGCCCCCCTATCAGGCATCTGTGCCAATATACACTTGGCATAGCAGGAACTGATCGATTCCTGAACTCTCCTTGGCCCCCAGTTCTTTGCCACTGTTGGCGATACCCTCATCCTTCTTCATAACCAGGACCAATAACCCAGGTGGTGCCTCTGCTTGCACTCTTGCACGGAGGCTCTTACCATCTCCTGCCACTCATTCCTCCCTAGTGCTTCCAAGATCCGGCCTGTGTCTGTTTGGCTAGAGCAGCGATTCTCAACCAGGGTGGTACAAGATCCTTTTAAGGGTGTTGTGGTATGCTGCACTGTTATTAGTGCTGTTAGGTGTGCAGACACCTGCACATGATTTGCAAGAGAAACCCAGGGATTTTGAATAGGAACCCAGCGTACCAAAACCACTAGACCTGGTGTAGGCTGAATTCTTTGCACCGGAAGAATGACTCTATCATTTTTCTGTACTTAAGTAATGAATGAAAGCTAAGAGATGGCATTTTTTGAGGAGTGCCTTGAGTCTAACAAGGGGTGCCTTGTGTTGAAAAAGGCTGCGAACTCCTGGACTAGAGGCTGTTTGCCCAAGGCAGTTTCTTTCCCTGGGAGGGCTGTACCCAGGCTACAGGGCCTTTAATGCCTTATCCAGAGCCATAGGCAGACAGGGTTCTTTGGGTAAATGGGATATCTTTTATCAGACTGACTAAATAGTTGGAAAAATTGTTCTTTGCATACTTTCAGGGACAAACACCCTTCTTAGGGCATAGGGAGAGCCATGCAGACAGGTTGGGCTGGGGTGGCTTGTGGCTGAGGTCCTAGAGCGTAGTATGCAGAGCTTGTCTTTGCCCCCGTGGCTGGAGCTGGGCTCCCCATGGAGTGTCTCTGGTCTCTGTGCGTCCTGTTTCTGGGCGGCAAAAGTCCTGCTATCCCTACGGACTTTCTTGTGGAGAGGCTCCAGAGGAAATGTCAGAGCCCAGCTTCACAATAGACCGTTTCCGGTCAGGAAGGATTTCTCAGGGCTCCAAGCACTTCCCAGAAGGCTGCAAATATGTTTAATAGGGTTTAACCCTTTCCCTTACACTGGGCCACAGCGACACTGCTGTCCCAGGTGGTCTCTGTGCCTGGGGGCTGCCGGTGCACCTTATCCCAGTCATCTTTAATAGACCCTGGGGCAGGGGCCAGAACCCAGATCTGCTTTCTCCCAGGGGAAGCGTCCTCATCCCTGGGGAACAGAGGCAGGCTCCCTCATGCTTACTCTTTCTCTAATCCTGTGAATCTGGCATTCATGGCTATACGGTGGCTCAGCATCCACAGAAGGGGTGGACAGGAGCCCCCAGCCCAACCCAACCTGGCTTGTAGCCTGGGTGTCGGGTCACTTTCCCGGGAAGTGGGAGACGAGGAGGGCTACAACTTAGGTCTCCCACTTTCCGGGTGAGCGCCCTAACCATTAGTCTATTTTTGAAGGTGCGCAGTGCCTCTTAGTTCCCACCGCCCCCACCACCGTTGTTGCATTGTTGAATGGAAGTGGCTGCTATGCCTTGTGCTGAACTCAATACTGGCCGTATTCATTCGGTGTGGTCTGAGCCTGCCTAACGAACGAGTCCCCTCCAGGGACTTAGGGGTGGGAAGGCCTCACTTGAATGTCCTTGGGTGGGAGACAGGCCCAGAGCCCCTCATGTCGGGCAAGATGGTGGTGGTACTGGGCACATACAGTCGCAGGGCATGCGGCGCCGAAGCAAAAACACCGGCATTCAGCATCTAAGCAGTTGGGCAGCATTTCTGGCATCAGGAGCAAGTGGCTGGTCTCTGCCTTTGGTGCCCTGTAGGCACCAAAATCCTGTTTTGGGTCCATGCCTTGGCTCCTCATTGCCCAGCGCACTAGTAGCAAAATGAACCGGGTTTCTTCCCTCCTGAACCCATCATCCGAAAATCATAAGGCTCTTGCCTTTCATAGGACAAAAGCATGTTTGGGGTTGAGCTGTTCAGTGCCATCCCAGTTGCATCCCAGAGGTTGTGGGAGGCAGGAAGCGGCACGCGAGTTTGGAGTTTGCCAGGACCCCGCGGGAGGCGGCTGGGCCGAGCGGGCACTAGGGAGGTGCACGGGCTCACTCTGGATGTAAATCAAAGCAGCGGCAGAGAATCGCTTCCGTTTCCAACAGGAACGAACCCTCGAAACTCCTTGCTCCAGTCCCAAATTGCTCTTTAGTCACTGAATCTTCTTAACGACGCTGTAGCAGTGAATGCATGTCTGGAAGGACTGGCTTGGCTTGCTGTGGACTGTACCTGGCCAGGTGTGTGATGCCAGTGCTGTGACATGAGCAACTTCCGCTGCCACTTGCTGTTGCCTCGCTGGCCCACCTGCTCCCCAGATTTCTGTCATTAGCATCTCCTAGTCCTAGCTGCATTCCTCCCGAGGAGAGGGTATTGTTATCCCCATTCTACAGAGGGGGCAACTGAGGCATAGCAAGGGGAAGGCAGTTGGCTAGAGTCGCCTAGCACAAGGGTCAGGAACACAGTTCAGGTCTTGGGAAAGTCCCGAGTCCCAACTTAGTGCTCTCTCTTCTGCCTTGCACAGCTGGAAATGAGGAAGATAATGAACTTCTGTGATCTGGTGTTTAAAATCTCGTGGATCGCAAGCAGCAGAGCTGCAAAAACCAGAGCACTGCACTTATCTCGCGTCTCCGTGATGCTTTTGGTGGTGTGGCCTTGCTGAATTTGGAAACAGCCTCTCACCTCCCTCTGCCCTGAAAGTATTGGGGAGTTTTAGTTTATTCAGAGCCAGAAGCACATCTGGGTTGCAGGGGCATTCCCCAGCCAGCCCGGAGGACCTGGTGGTAACACTACTGCACCGTGGTGCTTTATCTGGTTCTCGGCATTGAAACATCCCTACCACACAGTGAACTGCGCTGTTTGCAGACTTCATTCTCCAGGTGCTTGGCCCCTTGATGAGCTTTATATGGAGGATGCCCTAAAAACACGTCATAGTTGTAAACAAATGAAGTCTCCTGCTAACCCTTCTGGGTGCATGAGAGTCCTCCCTGAGAGACGGGTGGGGAAACTGAGGCAGGGAGAGGTCAGTGGCTTGACTGAGACTCTGCAGCTTGTTGCAGATCTAGATGCAAGTAGGACGCATCGCTTAATGCGACGGGAATCGCCCTGGGTGAACGGGAGAGGATTTAATGATCTTGTATTTCTGTATCGATTCCATCAAATAGTTCAGAAATGATTTTAAAACAGGCTGCTGCTTCTTTAATCCTTGGGGTCTGGGCTTCCATATTTCGGAGTCCAATTTGTATGTGCTTTGCATCTGGAATGTACTTGGGGTTAACGAGGTTTCTTCTTTCAAGGGATGATCTGACTGGCACGGCTGGGAGAGTTTCACCTCCACTTCCTTTTGGCAAGTCAGGATTTTCATGAGTGATTTTTTTGGGGGTGGGGGGTGCTTAGTTTAAACTTGTTAAAGGAACCTGATTTCCACCGCCCCTCCCCCCTCCCCCCCCCAGGAAAGGTGGCGCATACTCAAGCATGTCTGATACAGGTATTCAGAATCAAAAAACCTGGAATATGAAAATTGCAGCTGCAATAACCTAATAATGCTGGGAACAAGGGTCGTGCATGCATTGATATAGGGGTTGCGTGGGATTTAGATCAGTGGCTCCCAAAGGGTTGGGGCCCCGGTTGGTTTGTGAGGGTGCGTCAGCCCTTCCTGCACCCTTAACCATCACACTTATAATTGGGGAAAAAGAAGATGCCCTCACTAATCCACAGGCCATCGACCATGGTTTTGCAGCCCATGCTTTGGGAACTGCGGATCTAGGTTCTCTTCTAGAAGGGGGAAAAATGGCTTTCTGATCTACAGTATATGGGGCACCCTAGCAATTATGTGGATGCCCCTGTCTATCCAGCTGGAAGATAATCGATGCACACTGGCCGCCCACCTTCAAATACTCATGGAGGGTTTGCCCAAGTCCTAGTAGTGTGATGTTCTTTAGATTTTTATCCCTGTTTCAGTGAACTTCCCCAGGACATACAGGGCAAGTCTGATGCAGTGCCTGATTTTGGCACGTCTGTATTTGCAGGCGCTGACAATACCCCTTTGCATGCTGGTTTCTTTTTCCTCTTTGGCCCAGACTTTTCCCGAAAGCTCTGCTGAAAACTGCTGCTCTGACATCCTCACAGGGTTTTGCTGCATTGCACCCTTTACTGGGATGGTGCATGGGGGTGGAAGGGGGTCATTTCGGGTTGGGCTAAATACAAGCAAGTGACTAGCTCCGGCATGTGTCTGCCTAATGCTGGGGTCGGGTATTAGTGTCCCTGGTCTGGAAGCTCAGAGGATTGACTTTCAGGAGCGTGTTTGCTGTCTAACCCAAAGTCCAGCAGAGCGGGTGGGGGGATGGAGCCCAGGCCAGGGTGAGGCACTGAATTTCAAACCCAGCTGGCTGGCGGCTGGAGGAGAGCGCGAGGACCCGGCAATTGCAGGGTATTTGGGGCATTTTGTTTTGCCAGCAGCTTCCCCTTGCAAAGGGCAGGCGCTGCCGCCTCCTCCGCCCCCTTGCTCGTTACTCATCCCCCTAATCTGACCAGTCGCCACGTCGCCAGCTGGCAGGACACTCGACAGATTCCAGACCCCAGCTGGTGCCAGCGTGTTTATGCGGGCAGCAGGAGAGGCTGGCAAGGGGCCCATCCACGGAGCTGCTGCACAGCTCTGCAGAGGGAGGAAGGCGAAGGCATCTGGGAGATGAAATGCCAGCTCGTTTGCTCACACCCAGCACCTCTTGGGGACGTAGAGGCTGATGGCTTTTGTTCACTGGCAAGAGCAAAGGCAGCCTATGGATTTTCTGAGATGGTCATTGCTGCTTGCGGGGTAGCCTGCAGAGGCTGAATGGCTTGTTGGGGGTCCATGGTGCCCGGTGCTGCACAACCTTTGAGTAAATGATAGTTCTTGCCTCGGTTCACAGTCAAAGCCTGAGGTTTCTTGAAAGCCCTTATGTGCCTTCAGTGTTGAAGGCATGTCCCAGGTTGGAGTTGCTCCGTTTTGCACATTTATTCTCTGCTCAGTTATTCATATTAAAACCCCCTATTTCATCTGATTTGGATGTGGATTAAATGCCAGAGCCCTGTGAATACAGAGTGATGGTGTGCATGGGGGGGTGAGAAAGGGTGGTTTAATAAAATATATCAGCTTTACCCAAAGAACCGTGTCTGCCGATGTCCTTAGACCAACACGGCTACAGCCTACGTCCCTTAACAGAGAACAGCTTTTTGCACTTCCCATTCGAGCCCTCTCTTTTTCCTCAGCACCTCTGCTGTGCAGACAAATCCTTAGATGCCTTTTGAAAACCTCTCCCTGAGACCCCATCAGTGCTTGGTAGGGATTAGGGACAAGGTTCTTTGGGTAAATGTGATATCTTTTATTAGACCAACGAAATCATGGGGAACAAATTGTTCTTTGCAAGCTTTCAGGCACAAACATCCCTCTTTAGGCCTGGGGAGAGTCTGCTGGTGTTTTATGTTCTCCTGGATGGAGCAGAAGCCAATATGCAAAATGCAGATGCATGGCAGTGAGGATCAGAGGAGAGGAGAGACAATAGGTGTGAGACAGGCAGGTGAGGAGGGGAAGGGGGAATGGTGATTTGGTGATAGAAAGTAGCTGGTAAGATGTGAAGAGGTTACCTGGGGTTATCAGATGGCAGGCAGGTTATAACGTGCCATAAATCCAATGTCTATCTTGAGTCTCTGATTTTTTTTTTGTATTCAGTACATTTATGAAGTGAAGTCCGTAGGCTTGTCTACGAAAGGTGTTTTGTAAATCCCCTTTGAGGATTAGAGTTGAGCAATTGGAGAGAGAGTGTTTGTCTTCTGAGAAGTGTGCACCCACAGGTAATTGGATATTATTGTCTTTGATGGATTTCCGGTGTGCATTTATCTTGGTTGTTTGGTTTCTCCTATGTGTTTTCCATCAGGGCGTTTAGTGCGCTTAATGAGATGCACCACATTTCTGGAGGTGCAGGTGTGAGACCCAGGAGTGGTGATGGTTGTGTTGTGGGGTGTCATTATTGTGGGAGTGGTGGAGATGTGTTGGCAGGTTTTGCATTTTCGGCATGGTTTGGATCATGGTAGAGTTTAGGCATCTCCCTTCATTGAAAAAAACAGCTTTTAAAGAGAGGATGTGGTGGTTGAACAAGAGGAGCAAATGGGTCAGGGTGGGAAGTACTGGGTACAACAAAGTATGAGGCTTCTTAGCTACCCAGGAGATGGGATCACAGCTTGGTGTCCTGGGCACCATCTCCTGGCTTGGGTTTAGTTTTTAGCTCCCCTGTGATGCTGGAAAGCTTCTGGTTCACTCTTCGGTACTTCAAGATCTTATTGAAAAATAAGGTCTCTCCAGTCGGTGTGAGAGCCAAATAATCTGCAAAACACTCCTTCCGTGGCAAATTCCCTTTCCAGTTAACCCTTGCATGACACGCTTGATGATGCTGTGCCAGCACTGGTCCTTGGTGTGGCTCTGTGAGCCAGGGAAATCTCCATCTGCAAAATGAGAAGAAATGAAGGTGCCAAGAGAGAGATGATGTAACCGCATCTGTGGACAACGCGACTGAGCTGAGTTGGCCTCACTATGTATGTGGTAGCACCAGGACATCCCTCAAACCTGCTATCTGTGCATGTTGCCGGTCTCTTAACCCATTGCATGGACTCTCCTTCTGCTTGCTTGACGCTGCGGGGGCTGCAACTTCCCCCAGCTCAGACTGCAAGCCCCGTGGCAGCTGACCGTAAGGGTGCGTGGCCTGATGGGGCCCCGATCTTGGAAGTCGAGGCTGGATGCCCTTCTGGATGGAGACACCCCAGCTCAGCCATGGTCTGCAGGCTGTGTCCAGGAAACCAAAGGATTGCAGCCTGTGCTGTGCAGGAGGTCAGACTGGAGGGATGACTGTGCCCATGAAACAAAGAGATCTTGAAAATTGTGTTTTGAAGAACGACTCTGGTTCTACAAGGCTCCGGTGCTACTAATCTGGGTGCTTTCCAGGTCTGGGAGAACATGGAGAGTTGATCCAGTTTCTTTTGATCGCTGCAGCTCTTGTGCTAGTGATGTAGGTCAAGGTGGGAAGCTCCAGAGGCTTGAATGCTCTGCACCAGGCAGGTACCATAAGAGCAGCACCCGGCTGTCTTTCAGGGGGAGCTGCTTCTACAACCTGCAGTCTTGGGATGGAGAGACGGGACTTGGCCCCTGCTCCCAGGTGCCTCCCTGGCCAGATAACCATCATTTGCAGAAGGAACCTGGTGTGATCCAGCAAAACGCAGCATAAATGTCTGGACCATGCAGCAATCGCTCCCATTTTATAGGTGGGGAAACTGAGGCACGGAAATGAAGGGACCTCTCCAAGGTCACACAGCAAGTCAGTAGCAGTGCTGGGAAGACCATTCAGATCCCCTAGCTTCCAGGCACCAGATCATCTCACAGTGCAGCACAGTGGGTCACCTCTGCTTGGAGGGGGTCAGCTCGGCTGGACTGGTAGCGTGGAAACTCGCTGGGTCAGCAGGCCTGTGGGTCTTTGCAGCTCTCTGGGCTTTTCTCTAGGGAGAAAGGAAGACCAAGGGGTGTCGTGGGCTGTAGGCAGCACCATGCAACATGGTTTCATGCCTGTGGAAGTGGTAAAGCAGTGTGAAAGGAGATTTCGCAGTCTCTGTATTGGCCTCTTTGAAAGCTGCCTTTGTGCTTTCATTCCCCCATGGAACTGGCTGGAGGAAGTTGAGGGAGGGTGGATTTGACTTCCACATGCAGCCAATGAAAAGGACCAGTGCAAGGTCCCGGACAAGCCCTGTGGGGGGACCAGTGACAGCAGTAATGTCATAGCCCTCGTGAGGCCTCCATCCGGGAAGCTGGTGCCATGTGGCACGGGGGACTGGGATTCCCAGCAGCGTGCAGCGTTGTATTTCAGACCTTGGCAGCCTGGGAGACTCACAGCATTTTAAAACTGGATCATTCTGGCTGCCCCATCTCTTTCCCTTTCGTTCAGTCGTGGATGTTAGTGGTTGCTGCTATCCCACGTGGCCAAAGCTAAGAGTAGCCGGTGTTTTGGTCCATTTGAGAGCTTGGAGCTGAACTTGCAGGTGGCAGAAAGCATTGGCTTGAACGCTTCACTAGAGAGTGGCTGCTAAAATCACGGTGGGCTCAGCCAGGTCTTGGGGCACTGAGGTAGGACGCTATGGAGGATACATGGCTGCAAATGCTTCAGTGGTTGGTTTAGTTGCTTTAGGGCCAGGAGCCTTTCCAGAACCCGGGATCAGGAATTGGAGTCTGATCCCTACTGTGCAGTCCTGTGAGATGATCCAAAGAAGCAAACGGCATCTGGAAACTAGGGGACCTGAATTCTCTTCCCAGTGCTGCTACTGATTTGCTGTGTGACCTTGGACAAGTCCCTTCACTTGTCTGCCTCGGTTTCCCCACCTGTAAAATGGGAGCGATTGCTGTGCAGTCCATCTGTGCGAATCTGTTGGCCTGTCACCCTTTCAGGTGCTAATATTACTTGTCTGTTGGCTATTAATCACTTAATGTAGACATTTTCAGAATGTGACTGGACTTCAGCCCCCACCATAGGGCAAGGATTAGATATTGGTACCATCTCTTGATGCGCTATCGCAGCCCTTTCCTCTGCACTGTTGTCACAGACCTCCTTGGTTCTCTTCACCCTTCCCTGGCTGAAGATGCAGTGGAGAGCAGCAACTCCATTCAGGCAGCGAGGATGGAAAATAAAAGCTGGTACAGATGGGATGTCACTTAACTTTCTCAAAGCCCATGTTGAGGCTTCCTGAGAGTCCCCCAAGAACCCAGATGCCAGATCCCACCACAAAGACCCCTCCAGGGTAGAAACCCCCCTCCTCAGTCTGGAGTGCTTGCAACATGCCAGGCATGGCAAAGAGTTATCACGTGGAGTCTTTGCAGTGAAGGAAGGCTTTTGGGGCAGTACGGGTTTACTCTGCCTATACCGTCCCCCAACCAGCAGCTCCCCTGCATTCATAGGGCTCAGTACCATCACTTGTTCAGTTTTGGATACCCAGAAGGGGCTTCGATCCAAGGTTTGTGAATCGGAGCAGGGTCCTTCCTAGCTTATGGAAGGGAACAGCAAGTAACCGGGGTTTGTGCCTGAAACAGCCTTGCTGGGGGTAGGACATCTTCCTTTGAAGCTGCAGTAGCCCAGCCAGTGCAGAAGAGCTTTCTACCAACCCATATCAAACCTCTAACTCCTGGGCAAGCTCTCAGAGGTGCTAGCCAGAGGCTTGCTGTGAGCTTGTTTAAGCTAATGTTTTAGGCCAGATGTTCCCATCATCCTCCTGGAACTCTATGCTGCATTAGACACCTTTTAAGAGAGCAGCACCCATGTTTGCCTAAGGGAGGGGGCAGGAGTCCAGGGGAATGTCCTTAAGATCATTATTTTATTTAAATCAAATCAATTGAAATTGCTGTTTAAATCACTGGTCGGGAAGCCTTGATTTAATCATCGTTTTGTACAAAAAGTGCATTTTTGTTTTTACTCTAACCTTTGTTCCAGGCTATAGAAATAGGCTTCAGGATAGCCAGCATACATTCTCCATTTCTCTTTAGCCCAATGTTGAGAACTTTGGCTGTGACAATTCCACCTATTTTGTCACGATTTTGTTCACAAATTGTCATTGGATTAGGCCAGTTGTCAATATATCGCCCAAAACAGTCCACTCCTGAGTGCCATCGCACATCTTGTGGGCGAGGTAGCTTGGTTCCTCCTGCTTTCTTCAGAGCAGCTGCTGCAAAGTGGTTGTTACAGAAGTAATTTTCAATTTCAACAAAATTCTGCCCAAACTGTTTCTCTTTTGTTTCTACTGCACCTCCCTACTTGCATTTATCGCCAGACTCCTCCTTGCCCAGATCTACTCCCCCCCGGCAACAATCCTCTATTCATTTAACTTCTTGAAACTTTGCACTCTTGGAGGTGAGGGCTTGACTCTGTTCACAAACTTGCAGAGAGACAATATGGCTGATGGGTAGGTAACCAGGTCTGTTCTCTCTCATCTCCATATACTGCTGTTGTTAACAAGGATGTTATCTCTAGAGATACAAGTCCACAGTTTGAGAACTGAAACTAAGCATCTCAGAGATGCTTAATGGGATCTTCTAGACTGAGCACTGAGTCCCATTGGGTGGAGTGTTTCTTTAATCTTCACTCTTCTATAGAGAAACCTCTGGAAACCCCATAAGATTGGGCCCTTAATACAGTCCGTGACCTTTTGTGACCTAGTTATAAAACTTCTGAAAAGGGTCCACGAATAGATTGTCCCAAATAATATATAATTAGAAGTTATAATCCCTATTCCATTATGATATATTTGAGCGTTAACATATCTTAAATTAAAATAATCTTTATATAGGTTGATTTTTTTTTATCAGATTTTTTTTTATTTGATCGTATTTTTTAATTTTTTCTATTAAGATGCTTTAAAAAAAAAATCATTGATTTTTTTTTTTTGATTTTTTTTTTTATCCACCCTGCTTAAGATGAATCAAGTCCTTCCCGGAGGGGACAAACCCAACTTATAGTGATGGGAAACTGAGACTTCACCCCAAGGATCAGTCCCCCTTTCTTTTGCTTCCCTTTGATGTCTATGGCTACAAATAGATGTCACCAAAGGTAGCAAATCAGCTGTGCTGGGATAAATCCCAGCACAGCTGATCTCTTTCATTGGGCGCAACATATGTTGCTCATTGTCCTGCCCCTTAATGCTATAGGGCAATGGGTGACATGTTTTCCTGGGGTTTGAGGGTCCTGCGCACCCTGGGAATTCCCGTGCAGGATTGGACTCCTTGGGCCTCAAGTTAGGGTTTCCTCTCTGAGGTGCATCCCTGGAGGTCCATGGGCATGTCTGGGTCAGCACAGCTCGAGGGGCCTGGTTCTGTGCAGGAATTTCGGGGGCGTTCAGGATTGACCCCATTTGGGGTGGCTGGAGAGTGCAGGCAGACAGGAAGGCCACGTTTTGAAGAGTCTGCGGACAAAATGAAGTGTCCCTTGGTTAGTCGTTCACGGGGCAAATCAGTCTGGAGTTCAGGATGCTCTTGAATTGCTTGGAGATGCAAAGCTCTTGCATGCAGCATTGACAAGCAATGCTTTTTGCTGTGGCTGCTGGGCTAAGAGACTGTCTTATCCTGGTGGGCATTGTCCTGGCATCTCCAACTTGCTCCTCTTCATAGCTGGGCGGCAGCAACGCAATGCATCAGGGTGCAAAGCCTTCAGCCTGGAGGGACCTCCAGCCAGGAGAGGCTACTGCAGCACATCTCTCCAAGCTGCTGCAGGCATGTTCCTTTTCTCTGTGCTAACTTCCAGGAATTCGGCCTCAAGATGCATGTATGCACCATCCAGGCAGGACCTTTGGGCTTGAAGGCCTCGCCTCAAAGCTCCTATGACCGATACCGTAATGATTCATGTACCATACTCCCTTTTTTTCCTTAAAATTGGTGATTTGAAACTAGGGCTGCATGTCTTAAATAAGGAAACTGATTCTGAACAGTTTGGTTAAAAGGAAAGGAGACCTTTAAACAAGGTGCATATCTTATATGGGGGTGCGTGGTATATGAGTCAGTATGATGTTGTGCAGCATTTTATAGAGTGCCCTCCCCTAGACGACTGTCGATCTGAGTCACGATGAACTTGAGCACAGTCTCTAGCTCCTAAAGATCTGCACCAGTCCACACGCTGGCCTGAAAGAGGGGCGGTGAATATAATTGCCGTGCGTGTCGTTTTCTTGGCAACGTCGAGTTGTCCTGGTGTTCCTGGGTTTTTTGTTCCTCTGACATCAGAACAGGTGATTCAGCTTGTCATGCTTTTTTTGTAGCCCAAATTAAGGGCCAGCTGCTAATGCTTTGTTCTGTGATGAGAGCAAAAATTCATCTTTCCCGTCTGCACGACAGGGTAGATGCACTCTGTTTATTGGTTTTCCACGTCTTAAAAAAAAAAAAAATGGGTGTCAGTAATTTTCCCGAGTTCACTCGGTCCATGGCAGAGTTTTGGCACAAAAACCCAGGAGTCTCGACTCCCAGTGTCCTGTTCTCGACAGTAGACACAGCCTCCTATTACGTGCGGCGATTGCTAGCTGGTGCGTGAGACGAGTTCTTTAATCATCTCAGTAGGTGTTGGTAATAATAGATAGCAAAGCACTTAAAAAAAAATATACTCCAATAGACTCTTACATTTTACAACAGAAGCTCTCCCAGGAGATCGCATGTACCTCCTGCCCTTTTTCGTCCCCGTTTTCACACTGTCATCTGCCCCTGTTTTGTCTTCTAGCTGGAAAAGGTGAGGATAGATGAAGTTGGGTCTGTTCACTTCCGTAGTCTGGCCCGGACCAGACCCCTTGGAGGATGTTGGAGTGTGTCTACAGTTACAGGTCCCAGATAAGCCTCATCTGCCATCTTCAGATGCACAGAGAAGACGGTCATCCTCGACTGCGAGGGATTGCCAAAGCAGAAGACAGTTGCAGACTAGCCAGTCCCCAGAGACATTTCCTCTGACGTTGGTTCGTGTCCCAAAGCCAGAGGCTTTCTGTCCCTGTGGGGCAGGCGGGTCAAACTTATGGCCTCCTGGCTTGCCCGTGAGTCACTGGAAGTTGCAGGGTATGGCTGGGGGGCATGGTCTGCCACAGCATCTAGGACCTTTGCACATAGCGGTCGGTGGCAGAAGGGCAAGTGAGGGCTGCAGGAGCCCTTGTCACCCTCTGGCCACTTTGCCCATCACCGTTGCTGTGGCTCCAGCTCTTTGGCTGCTGGCTCTGTCACCATGAAGCTACCACCACATGCTCTGTACCAGAGCTGGAGCCACCACTACCTCATGCCCCAGACTTGATCTGGCCTGCCAGGAGTCCCCTGGTTCAGATCCAGCCTGGGGCACAAGGTGAGTTGGACAGACGCCCCTTGCTGTAGGGTACCCCGTGCCGGGAGGAAGATGCGATGTGTGCGATGGTCTGCTTGGCTACGCATGTCTGCGGGGGTCTTGGGGTGCTGGTGAATAATGTGTGCTGTAACGCCTGGCTGTAACTCCACCCCATTGCTGCAAAGCCCAAGACTTCAGGGCACCAAGCTAAGTGGCACTTCAGTTTTGCCGGCCTAGCAGGGTTGAAAGAATTGGATCCGAGCATCATCCGTGCTGGGATAATCCCTGAGGGCGTGCAGCCTAAATGGAGATGTCTGGTTTGCAGTGGGACCAAACCCCACTCATCCTCCTGGACGGTGAGATTTTAACCAACTCTGTGCTAAAGGGGGGAGGTAAGGCAGTTTCCTGACAGTCTTCAGTGCTGCTGTATCTCTCCCCCAGGAGTGGAGGAGGGTAACCTGTAGATGCTGTCTTGCTTTGCACAAGCAGGCGGCTTATTTAGCAAGACGCGCATGGCTTGGCCTTTCGCACTGGGCACACTTCAGAGCCTCGATAACAGCCTTCATAGTACTCAGCACCCTGGAGAATTGAGCCACTTCTGTTCAGGTGCTGAACATTAAGTGTCCGGGATGAAAGTCCTTGGCTTTGTCTATCAGTGCTTTGACCTTTGCATGGGGGGTAGGGAGAGTCCCCTTCCCCTCGCTGCCGGGGTGCTGGAGGTTGATTTACCCTCACGTGGAAAGCGCTGTAGGGAAGCATAAATGGCCAATCCAGCCAACCTGCTGCCTGCATTTATCCCATTAGGGTCTTAACTGTCCTTTGTGCAATGCCTGGAAGATGCAGAGCTCTTGAAGAGGCCAAGAGAGAGCCCTAAAAGGAGGAGCCGTGTCCTTTCTTACAGCACTGCTGATGCTGCCAGTGGCTGCGGTCCCTAGGTGCAGAGCCAGGGGGGATTATGTTCAGCCTTGTGCCCACCATTGTGGTCCTAGGGCTAAGGAAAGGAGATGCTTGCTTTAAAGTTGTCAGGGCCCTGGCTCTGCTGTATCCATCTCCTTTGGGAAATGGTTTCCATCCTGCGCTGGCTCAGTGTCCTGGCGTCGTTCTGCTACCTCTCGTGTCGGGGCGGGTACCTATCTCTCGCCCCGAGTCTCAGCTGCTGCCGGCTTGGCTCGTGGTCCACGTGGAAGCCTGGACCAAGGTGGCAGATGGAGTCATCTTTGCTGGAAGCTCCCGCCGGCGCCTCCACCCCTCCCTTCCCCGATGGCCTTTCACACCAGACGAGCAGTTGTGCTCTTACCCCTGTTTTGGCAACCAGAGAGCTGTATTCCCGCAGGGCCTGCTAGCGAGCAGAGCTTTGGGGGAACTGAAAGCAGGCCTTGGTCTCATCGTCTTCCCCACCGTGTCGGAGGCAGATTTCCCACTCTCCCTAGCTTTGTCACCACCCTGACTCCTCTGTGCCGGTTCCCCTCTGTCTCGCCTGCCCTCCCTGCACTGCAGACCTCCTCCCTGCTGCTCCTGGGCCGCTGCTCAGGTTGGCAACCTGCAGCCAAGGATGCTAGTGCAAAAGAAAGCAGAGACTGGGGACAGTAGGTAAGAGTCCCACTGGTCACCCCAGCAGGGCTCAGCCCTTGTTCCTCACCTGCTGTACGCGACCCCCGAATGCCTGGTGAGCTTCCCGAGGATTAAACATGGGAAGGATTTAAAGGCGCTGCCTCATGCCAGAGCTGTCATTGGAGTTACCAGCACAATGCACCAGCCTGTTTGGGGGAAAAAATATCTTAGTCCAGGTGGCCACTCTCCGGGCCTTGCAGGTAGGAACGAATTCCCTCGGAGATGTTTTCCAGACTTGGCTCAGGACGTGTGCCAAGCGAGGTTTCTCCGGGTAGGAACGCAGGCTGCAGAGGGTTATGTTTTATTCCTAAAGCAGCTTTTCCCCTCCCCGCTTTCAAAATCCAGCCAGCATCTGTTGCTCTTCTTGATAATGCTGCCTTGGCTAACGCAGCTCTCTGGGAGGAAGAGGTTATTGTGACAATCTGCCGGAGATCTCTGCTCCCAATCCCCGCTGCTTCGTGCCCAGCGCCTGGTTATTTTGGAGAGGGGATGCTGTCAGGGATGCTGATGGCTAGTGCCTCTGTCTGGAGTGGCAGGAGCTCACAGATACAAACTATTATTCATTTTTTCTAATGAAGATGCTGCTTTTAGCATGTCCGCATTGTGTGGGTCCTCCTCCCGTTTCGGAGGCCAAAGACCGGGTGATGTTAGGGGCCCGTCTTGTTCGGTGCCGTGGGGGGCTCCTCCATGCTGGGGACTACACCGTGTCTAAAGCCTCCTTAGACCAAGCTGGCCGGGTGTGCTGACGACCTGTGTAGATGGATGAGCTGACGTGGTACTTGTACACCGCCGTGGTGATCCCGGCTCATTAGGAGTTTTCTGTAAGCCGGGACCTCCCTGTATTTTTCGTTCGGGGAGTAACGAGGCCTTCATTTCTTGCCCTGAGCTGTCGGCAGGGCTGCTGTGGAGTAAATGCAAACCTTTGACATCCTCTGTGTCTCCTGTTTACCCGCAGTAGTCGCACAGGGCAAGGGGTAGCTGTGCAACCCCCCCAAATGTAAACTGCTATGCCAGCGTGTCCCCTCGCTGGTGCAGAGATGGGCCTGTCTTTCTACCAAGGTGCTTAATTGTGGCAATGGATTTGGACTGGAAACTGCTTCTAGGAAATAGCCAGAAAGCCTCAGCTTGAAGCAGGGCCCCAGGAAATTGTGAGCTCTTTTGCCCTGGGGTCAAAAATCAGCCTTTGGTACATTTTCAGCTGCTGAGTGGGTGGCAAGCAGAGGATCTGGACTCTGGTGTGTGCTGCAGCCTGACCCTGGGGGTGGGAGATCGCTGACCAAACAGGACTTTGTCTCCCGCACAGAGCTGGTTATTAGGGGCTCAAGATTTGTGGCAAGCAAACACGTACGGCTGGCTCCGGGACACGGGAGCCCTCGGCACGACCCGTCTGGAGGCAGGCTTTCTGCGGGGGTGTTTCCCATAGAGCGGCTTGCGTGGGCTGGGATACGGGAACCGATGGGGAAGTCATAGCAACTAACGGGAATGGATGGAAATGCATTGACACAGGGATGCTTTTTTTTTTCTTTGCCAGGTTACAGCCAAGACTGCCTTCATATTTATCTTACCTCAGTACAACATCAGCGTGCCCACAGCAGGTAAGAGGATCCCGCAGGCCGCCGCACCGGGCGTAATCTCCTCCGCCGGATCTCATCCGTCGGTGCCGCTGACCCTCACTGCTAAGCAACCAAGGCTGAATGGGGTAGTCTCACGTTCCAGACACCACCAGGGCCTGGGAGACTTTCAAAGAGCAGAGGAGCCATTTCCAAGAAAAAAAAGATTAAAAAAAAAAGTCTGTTGTTGCAGAGCAGCTCGGTTAATACGTCTAAAGGCTGCTGAGTCTCGTGCTTCAGGGCAAAAGCTTATCCCCGGTTGGGATCAGGAAGGAATTTCCCCTCATGGTTCGGAGGATTTATAGTGCCTCTTGCTTCTCCCATTGCACTTGGCCAGACCACCTGTTGCACTGCACAGCATAACACCCCCCACCCTAAGCCTCTTAACGTGCGAACGGGGATGAATTGCCTGATTACGTGCCTCGGATGCTTTGCTTCTCAGTCCTGAAGCCTCTCGTCTTAGCTGCTGTCTCGGTGCATTAGGCTGCACGGGCTACTTTTCCAGTAAGGCAAGCCCCAGCATTTTAATTGTCGATGATGTAACTAATAATTGGGTGGGAGACAAGTAACAAACCCATTGGTGCACGCTGCAGTTTCAGGCAAGCCACAGCAGGGCCCCGCTGAAAGAAATGCCTTGCTGCCTCTCCGGGTTAGTACGTCGGTGGGACAAATCGGGTCCCATTGCACTTGGCACTATACAGGCATAGACGAAATGCCAGTCCCAGCTCCAAAGAGCTTCCTTTTCAAGCATCTCCTGGTCAGTGGTGATGGAGGAGACCTTTTAGCCTGTCTTGTCCATGTCTCGCCCAACAGGCTCTCTTGGAAGGGTCTTTTCCAGTGCTCTGTTCAATCTGGTTTTCGTTATCCGAAGCAACCATCCATCTGCCCTACCTAGTCTTTGGGACACAGACTAATCCGCTTGCAAAGGAAAAGCGGGCGGTTGCTTGGAGAAGAGGAGCAAGGAGTGTTAGGAAGGATGGACTAGCTATAATTAGGTGGAGTTAAGCTTTCCTCATCCTAAAGAGGGCTAAGAGGGGACTAACTTGGGAACCCTTCAAGCTAGCAGTCAGAGGCAGAAGAAGAAGGATTTGGGAATTTAAAGCTGCATGTGTTCAGACTAGAAATATAGTGCACATTTTTGACAGTGCAGGTGTTTAAACGTCAGAGCAAGTTTAGCCCTGGCTCTGGGGGATTCTCCATCCCTAGCAACTTCTCGGATCCAGTTTTAGATCCCTTTCCTACAAGGAACGCTCCAGCTCACATTGACCATTCATCATAAATAGAACAGAAAATGAGCAATAACTAGCAAGTATAAATACAAGTGCTGGGCATTTCTCTTTCACTAATTAACACTTAGCTCCCAATATTAAGGAACCCATAGCACATTATTCACTCACCAGACATAATACAATTGAACACAACTTATTTTAACTCTTAGTTTCCCTTGCAAATTAGCAGTTATTTTCTCCCTCCTATCCATTAGAATGGTCTCAATCAAATATAATGTCGTTTTAATTGTTATTCTTTTTAAATACCGTAACACGGTTTTGGACATGAACTGGGAATTCACGCAGGCCCTGTGTTCAACAGTATGTCAGGCTAGCTGTATGGTCACGATGGTGTTTGCTGGCCGTAGCCTGAGCCTGAAGTGATGAGTGAAGGTGCAGAGACCGGCCACGAGCAGGAGGTTAGCACTGAGGAGGAGCAAGAAGCTTGTTGGGGCTGACAAATGAGGTGTGCAGCAGCTTGATGGGGTGAACTTTTGGGAGGAGAAATTTTAGAGCATTGAGATATTCAACTTGATTGTGACCTTCATTGACTTTAAGCACAGAAGGGACTTTTGGGATCATCTGGCCTGAGCTCTGGCACAGCCCAGACCAGAGGCTTGCACCCAGCCTGGTCTGCAATGCTGTGAGCGATTCCTCCCTGCTACATGTGCTCCTAGGAAGCTGTGGGCTAATCTCCCCAGGGAGCCAGCCAGAGGGCTGTCATATGGGACGTATAAAATTGGACCAGCTATTCACTCCAATAGGGAAAGGCCCAGCAGGGAGATGGAGCAGCAGCCAAGTCATCCCCCTTGATCTATTGTACTTCAGAGCTCTCCCATGGAGAAGTTGTGCTGCTAACTTGTTTTCTTTGCTTGGTTTCACATCCCTCTTTTGATGGGACCTCTCCAGCTTCTTACCGCTCTCTCTCCCTTGCAGGCTCCTTCTACTTTCTCCAAGGGAAGGAGAGGCGATGGGTCACTCGGAGCCACCTGGAATGAAATGGCTTGAATCAAACAGACAGCCCCCTTTGCTACTCTTTGATCTAGGAGCATAGGGATAGCTCAGACACAGAGACCATCCAGTCCTGTATCTTGGCTGTGAGAGCTCCACCGTTGACAGATGCAGTTTAATCCACCTCCTACACAGGCCTGATTTTAGCCTCTGCAAGTCAGTCCGGCTTATTCCTGGAGCCAATGTCCCTTCTGAGGTTTTGTTGTTGTTGTTGTTGCTATTAATTAAAACTCTGGCTGGCCTGGTTTTCCACATCCGTGTTTCAGCCTTTCCAAGCGATTTTAAGTGCTCAGCCTCGATCACTTCTGTGGCCATCAGATCATGAGCTTTATGGGATGATTATAATAATATGCATCTATCTCATGCCCACAGTGCTTTTGTCTGTCCCTCTCTGACCACTTTACATAGGAGGTTGGTGTCACCATCCCCATTTTACAGCTGGGGAAACTGAGAGTTACAGAGAGACGAAGTGGTTTGCTCAGAATCCCAACAAACTTGGGGCTTGGGCCATCAGATTCAGTCCTCTGTGCTCGCAGGCTCCCATTCAAACAAGGATTCCCCAAAATAGCCACTTTATGCCCTCGCACACAACTACAGGGCACAGTATTGAGCCACTAAGAGCATGCCACAGCATGCTGTAGGTCAGAGCAGGGTAGCCAAGGGAGGCAAAGGCATTGCTCGCTTCCAGCATGTTACCACCAGGACTGGGAATAGGACCAAAAAGCTCTGAGTCCCAGCTCAGTACTCCATCCACCACTTCTCCGTATGCCCGTTTCAGATCAGCCTCGTGTCCACTGCTATGAATGCCCCCTCATTTTGCGTTACGAAGCTCAGAGAAAATAAGTCCTCCCTAAATCGTTCCCTTACTTCCTCTGCCTTTTCATGACTCCTCTGATTTACCTCCTCTCTAAGGGAACAGTCCCGCTCTTCCAAATCTCCTTCCCTAGGCTAGGTTTTCCCATGGTCCTCTCACGTCTCTTCTCTGAATGCGCCCCGGCTCTCCAATAACCACAGCAATAAATTTTGTGCATCTGGGATTATTCCAGCCCCTTTTTCAATAGCGAGATTATCTAATTTTGTAAGGCCCCAAACACCCGGTCTGGCCTATTTAAAAAGGAGTCTTCTGTGACTCAAAAAAATGAGTTGGAAAGTAGCAATAAGATTTTTTTTTTGGAAAGCACAGCAGCATCATGGTGACTTAAGAGCCAGAGGTCTATGGATATTTGAGCATGAGAGATGCAGATGCACACCTAAAGGATTGATGAATGTGTCTAGCAAGGTTAGGCACCTAAATCGCGTGGCCTGCTATAGGTATTAGGTGCCTGAGTCGCATGAATGCTAGCACCACTGCCTGCCTGGCTAATTAATATTGTCACAGTGTGTTCTGGTGCTACGCAGCCCGCCTGTCTATCAGTTGTCCAACCCTCGAATTGCAAGCTGTTTGGTGCATGGAACCAAATTTATTCTGTTTGTACAGTGGTGTCCTGGCCGGTGGCCTGAGCTCCTAGGCACTATGGTAACACAAATATTATTATATTATTGCTATTATCTCTGTTAATCCCCACAGTTGTTTACAACATCTTGGGGTGCCTAAATGCTTGTATAAATCTAGCCATATTTTTTGTTTTTTTGTTGTTTTTTTTTAATTAAAGATGAACCAGAGTGCTGGCAATCCACCCATCCTCTTACCCGAGCACAATACAGGGACTGCAGCAGACTCGAGGTAGCCGAGCGTGCAGGTTTTGATGCCTCTGTCCTGAAAAAAAGTACAAATCGTAGAAAAGTAGGTCTGGAAGGGCCCTCAGGAGGTCATTGAGTTCAGTGATGCCCCATGGGCTGGATGGGCAGCACTGGGTCTGGTCATGGGCCGGATCCAGCCAGTGGGCCGTTATCTGACTGTGCAACATTGGGAAATTTGGCAGTGGGGAGGAGGGGTGGTCCTGTTAATTGGCCCCACTCCCTTGCTGCCAAAGTTTCTGTCCCACGGGGAGTCCCGCAGGCTGGATCCCACCTTTCCTTGGGCTGGATTTGGCCCATGAGCCAGGGATTGAGCACCCTTGGTCTAGTCCAATCCCCTGCTCAAGTCAGGATCAGGTCTGACCAAACCATCCCAGCCAAAAGTGTCTGACCTGCCGTTTAAAAACTCCGAAGGATAGAGATTGCACAGCCTCGCTTGACCACCCTCGTAGTCAGAAAGGTCTTCCTAATCTCCAACCTGTTTTCTCTGCTGCAAGTTAAGACGTGCTCCTTATCCCGTCCCTTGCAGCCGCAGAGAATAGTCCGCCTCAAACTGCTGCCGGATGAGCACCCTTCTGGGATTTGAAGACTGTTATAAAAATCTCCCTTCGGTTGCGGCTTCCCTAGACTAAATCATCTCAGTTTGTCCAGCCTTTGCTCATAAATCAGACTTCTGATCATTTTGTCACTCTCCGCTGAACGCTTGCTAATTTGTTCGTGCCTGTCTTGAAGTGCAGGACCCAAAACTGGACCTAGTTCTCCAGGTGAAGCCTCACAAACAGATTTGCTCCTTGTGCTTCTAATTGTACCTGCTGTTCTGGTCACACAGGACAAGTTGTTCCTGTGCTTTATTGCTACGGGCGCATGCTGTCCTGACCTGGCTATGGGAGGGTTGCCCGCCTTCCCCTTCCCTTTGCTTGTTCATCCACAGAACTGCTAAGCAGGGGTAGCCAGTTTGTGTTTCCAGTTACACCAGGGTGTAAATCTGCAAGAACACCATCAATCCAGGCCGGATGTGGCCGGCAGGCTTTTGTGGGTTGGAGTCTGTGAGAGATGGCAAAGCTGGATTCTTGCTAGATCATTTTAGCCCCTGATTCTGCAAAGTCCTTCAAGAGTGTGATCCTGGGGTCTGTCTGTGGGGCACAAGGCAGCACTGTCCAGAGACATCCTGCATTCACGCCGAACTAGAAACAGGGTAGCTGTGTTAACACACTACCGTTTGCAGGCGAATAAGCTTATTCAGGTTGTCTCAGCACAGCACCCATCTGTCCTAGGAGAAATGTGTCTCCATGATGGCAGTGGAGCTCTCCCTGGGTGCTAGGACCTTTTTTGAACTTGGCTTTTATAGACTCAGAAAATGAGGGTTGAAGGGACCTCAGGAGGTCACATCTAGTCCAACCCCCTGCTCAAAGCAGGACCAGCCCCACCTATATCATCCCAGCCAAGGCTGTCTACCTGGGTCTTCAAAACCTCCAAGGATGGAGAGTCACCATCTCTTTAGGTAACTTGTTCCAGTACTTCACCACCATCCCAGTGAAAGAGTTTTTCCTAATATCCAACTTCAACGTCCCTTGCTGCAGCTTGAGCCCATTGCTCCTTGTTCTGTCATCTGTCTCCACCGAGAACAGTCCAGCTCCATCCTCTTTGCAACCCCCCTGCAGGGAGTTGAAGGCTGCTATCAAATCCCCGCTCTGTCTTCTCCTCTGCAGGCTAAATAAGCCCAGTTCCTTCAGCCTCTTCTCAGAAGTCCTGTCCCCCAGCCCCCAAACCATTTTCATTGCCCTCCACTGGACTCTTTCCAATTTGTCCACATCCTTTCTGGAGTGAGGGGCCTAAGCTGGATCCAGTACTCCAGATGTGGCCTCCCCAGTGCAGAATAGAGGGGAATAATTTCTCCCCCCGATGTACTGGTAACACTCCTACTAACGCAGCCCAGTATGCTATTAGTCTTGACTGCTGTCCAGTTTATTGTCCGTTGTATGTCGGCACAGGGGTTGTTTCTGCTGGAGCTCTGCTTGTGCAGCAGCATCTGCACCGCGGGAGTCTTGGCCTCCACAGCTGTTTCGGCTAATGGGGGTGCGATCTCTCCGTGCTCCTCCCAGCACAGCTGGACGCCAGCCAGACTTTGGAGTATGGATCCCATCTGTGCAGGCAAATGCAGCGGGGACCTCTCGCTGCTGAACTTCAGGTCTCCCCATCAGATCCCACAAAATAAAACCTTACCCCTAAATGTGCTAGGTTGGATGTGAGCATCAAACTGGCACCGCATTTCCCCGAGCACTACATCCGTCCTCTCCAGTCACCCTTGCTGCCACCCTGGTCCTCCTCGCTGTGCTCTTTCTGCCCTTCGTTTCCAGGGGCGTATGGCAGCAAAGTCCATCTCCTCAGCTACTGGATTTGTTCCCCAGGTGAATTCGGTGTTGCTGGAAGGGGCAGGACTGCGATCCTGGTATTTAAGGATGGAAGCAGCAGGATGAGTTACCTTCCCTATATTTCCCTTTTGCTCCAGGTTCCTGACTACCCTTTTTGTGTGGGAAGAGTGAAGTTCAGTGTCTTGCATCCATTTAACCCCTGCAGTCTTCATGTCTGTGAAAACCATGCTGTGAAAACCACGAAGCGTTGGGGAATCTGCATCCTTGAGCATAATAAATGTCTTCACAGGCTTGTTTTTTAGGGTAGCTTCAAAGCCAAAACTGTGGGAAGCCATGAGATGGTGCCCAGAGTTAATGGAGGATGGGGAAGGGAGTGGAGCAGATAGCCCCAGAGGGTGGGACATGAATGTTGCCCCTGGAAGAGGCAGTACAAGACCTGGATGGGGAGGGGTTAGCATTGGGATACAATCGCTTTCCTCGTTTTATCTGACAAGTCCCTTTAATACAAAACGATCATACCAGTCCCTCCTAATTGAGGGTTTACCTCACTGCCAAAATCCTGCCCCCTCCACTGGGCAACAAGTCTGTAGATGCTCAATAAGTGAGCGGATGCTCACTTTACTGGGCTTTGGGTTATTTGTATGGAGTGACTGTGGGCTCTTGGCTTGTCCGTTTGCTCCCTGCCTTGTCTCGGATATAAGGAGCTGGGGGCAGCTTGAAGTCACAAGGGTCTCTAATGTTTTTGGGACCAGTGGCCCCCTCAAACACACTTTGACCCGTACAGGCTGCCCCCTCAACCAGAAGCAGAGCAGCCATGTCCACACAGGGTATCCATGTCTCCACAGGTGTCACAGCAAGAGGTGACACCATCACTCATCGGTGCGAATTAGCCCACTTGAAGGGTTGTACAACCACGGCTACCCTGCTTCTCATTTATTAAGCATCCCGCGGGGAGAAGCATGGCACGCTGGAGGGTGCTGTTGCCTGCTGTGCAAACTTTACCGTATAGACGCACCCTCAGCATCTAGGAAGGCAACTTCGGGCCCTCGATCTGGTTCTGCAGTTGCTAGAGGGGCCAGACGGGGAGAGCCTACCTTGAAACCCACCTGCTAAATAGTGGATTGCTTTAGTCATGGCAACCCATTGGTAGACAAACCCCCGGCTGTCAAGATTGAATGTCTGTGTGAGGTCCCAGAAGAGCCACCCCAGCGGTGAAAGGGTGTTGAAGAACCATCTTTCTGCTGGGCAAACCCCTTAGCCACGGACCTGCCCTGTCTTTGCAGGCTCCATTATCAAGCTGAGTGGGTTGTGGATGTGTTGGGGAGCTGCAGTGCTAACACCTCTCTCTCTTTCTCTCTCTCCGCAGATGGCGAGCTCGTTCACTATCGCTATGGGCTGAAGGACTTGGTCACCATCCTCTTTTACATCTTCATAGCAATCATTCTGCATGCCGTAGTGCAGGACTATGCCCTGGATGTGAGTCATTTGTTCCAGCACCTCTTGGGTGGCCCTTACAGAGCTATATTGTGGGTGGCCCGAGTGCCTTTAGGGCTGGCATGGCAGATGATGAGCTCATGGATGGCAGGAGAAGGGCGAGTTGCTGGCTTATGTGTTTTGTTGTTTTTCCTCTAGAAAATCAGCCGGCGTTTCCATCTCTCCAAGGTCAAACACAGCAAGTTCAATGAATCAGGACAGCTAGTTGCATTCCATCTCACCTCCATGATCTGGTGCTTATATGTCATAGTGACGGTAAGTTGTGGCGATGGGTCCCATGGAGGCTTGGTGCAGTCCCTTTCGGGTTTCCCCTTGCACTAGTGAAGTGTAATTCCCTTGCTGTAGATTGAGCAGGAGGTAGAAGGTGTCCTTTATGATGTGCACAAATTCACACGCACAAGTTTAGGGCTGGAAGGGACCTCATGGGATCATCGGGTCCAGCCCCCCTGCTCTGGGCAGGAAGGACTGCTGGGGTCAAGTAACCCCAGCAAGGTGTGCATCCAGTCTCCTGCTGCAGCATCCTCTTTGCTGGTGTGTTCTGGGCAGACTGGCATGATGCCAGTTACATTTGTACTCTTGAAGTAGGTTGATTTACTCCAGGGCTGCCCTCTCTAGGGTCCCGGGGCTTCTTAAGGGGAGTAGGTCAAAAGGCTGTGAAGCAACATGCCCACTGAGGTCCCAGGTACTCCATGATGAGTTCTGCATCAGGGTGAGGGGACTGCGTAGCCGATGGAAAGGTCTATCTCCATTCTGCTTTTAACTAAAGACAAAGGTTTCAGGGAGCTAAATTAGAGCACAAACCACACGACTGCTCCAGCTGCCTCCAGGGCACCTAGTTGTAGAAGTGACCTGATGCGGAGCTGTTTCATCTCTGTACTCATCTCTGCATTGCAAGAGGTGTCATGTGCGGCTGTAGTGATTCAGGCAGCTGGTGAGGTGAGAGGTGGTTTGGGGGCAAGAGATGAGCTGGTTAAGTGGACGCTAAATGATCAGCTGCGGAACGGCAACCCTGATGCCTGTCCTGCTGCTCCAGTCAGCCCCATGCTGCGGTGAGCGGGACAGCTTGCTCCTCAGTGATTGCTTGGGCTGCCGGCAGGCTCAGACCCATGTCACTGCTGCACTGTATGCTCTGTGCAAGGTTTTCCAGTGTGCAGCCTGTAATCCTGGAGTGAAAACGTGGCCTTGCCGAAGGTAGGGAAGATCGCGCTACTGACGTCAGGGAATCAAAGCCCCATCTGTGTTGCGCTGTAGTAACAGCTTAGATCCTGGATGGATTCCCAAGCAGAACCCCCTTGAAAGACATAAGACCCCAGGCCCTTCTTCCTCTCCTTTGGCACCCTGCTCCCTTCCCACAAAGCCTGTCAGCCTGGCTTTCTGCCCTGTGAGGCCCCTCTATTCACAGCAAAAAGGCTGGAAAGTCTCACGCAGCCAAGCTGTCTGACAGGCTGTGCAGTGACTCAAGCACTTGATAATCAACACAGCTGCTTCAGATGCCTGCTACTGGTGCTTCACAGAGTCGCTGGGGGGCGGGGAGCTTAGCCTCCTGCATTTCAGCAAGAGCCCCTCTCTCAACCCAGGAGACCACAGCCCCTGGAAGCAGCAGAGAAGGAAATAAACTCTCCCAAACCCGGCGAACTCTGCATTCCTAGCACCACGGTGCCCAATTACTATTCTGCTCATGCCCCCATTGTGAACGGCAGGGAGCGGGGCCACTCGGTACAAAAACCTTGTGATGCCAAAAGACCCTAACACGTGGCAGTGGAGAACTGTGGCTTTGATCTTGAAGGTCGGAGGGAGCGAGGTGAGGCAGCGGTTTGGGAAAATCAGGCGCTGTGTAAGTTATTGTGAGCATTAGCTCACGTGCTCCTGGCTTGTCCCCACCCAAAACTAAATGAAACCTGTATCATTGCAGTGGTTGCACTGTGCCTGTATATGAGCGGAGGGTCTTCCTTGCAAAATGAGTGTGGATGGGTGAGAACGGACCTCTGGGACTGCAGTTTAAAGCTGGGCATGAATGCGTGTTTCATTCAGCAAGTTTTGGACAGAAGTCATTGATGTCGACACACTTACAGAGAGCACTTAGCCGGCTGTATCCCCACACCTCTTAAGGCCCGAAAATGCACCGGGCTGGCATGGAAGTGACCTCTCCACAGCCAGCTCCTTCCATGCTTAAAAGAAAATGGCATGTTGCCAAAATAACACCCCCCAATCTATTACTACCCTATTGTGCTAGGTGCTGTACAAACATGGAACAACATGGCAGGCCCTTCCTTCCCCAGGGAGCTTACAGTACCTCTCGCTCCCCTTCACCCCCCATCACCAAAGCCCCCACATCTTTTGGGGGTGGCTGACAGTCTGCTCTTGCCTGCTTGCCTTCTGCCTCTGCCCCCACCTCCTCCTCCTGTGCTGCCAGCTCTCTAGCAGCTGGCATTGGCTTACAGGGCAGTTAGATTAGGGCCCTGGTGCCTGCTCCCTTTCACTGCTGCAACTAACCCCTTGAAGACTGCATACCTTGGGCAGCAGGTCTGCTCTTTCCAGCCAAGGTAGTTGGGTGTTGAAATTCTGGCCCATCCTCTTGCCTTCCCTCTGTGGGTTGCACATACCCCCTGGGAGCAAGTTTGCAACTTCACCTGTTGGCGATTCTTGCCCCAGCCCCCTGCCATTCATTTCCTCTCATCAGGGGCTGCAGGCATCCCCAGGGCCTCTGCCATGCCAGGGTGCTCTGCAGAGGGGCAGGGGGATGCTGGAAGCCAGAAAGAGGCTTTGGGCCATTCTGAGCCTGTGCTCTGTCCCGCAGCCAGTCCCCTCTTGGGCTTAAGCACCACGTCTCCTGCAATTTGGCAGAGAAGATGCTCTTCCATGAGGATAAAGCATGGACCTGAGCTCCAGCTTCCCCCAATTTGGTTTTTACCAAAGAAGGCGAGAGGGAAGCACGTCTGCTAAATCAGGGGTGCTCCACACCCAGCCTGTGGGCCAAATCTGGTCCCTGAGGCTGTCATCTAGCCTGCAGGGCTCCCCAGGGATCTGGTGGCGGGGTGCGTGTACTAGATCAGGCATGCAGGGCAGCGTGGGACCTGATCCTGGTGCACAGGGATCAGGTGGGGGCAGTGTGAAGCCCCCGGAGTCTGGTTTGGCTGGGCAAGGGTGGCGCAGAGCCCAAACTGGCCCGTGGATTGGCTCCATACCATTCCTCTAGCATGCCGGGCCCAAACTATGAGCACCACCAGGCTTAACCAGCACGCTGGCTACATCAGTGATGCTCTGGTGGTGGTTGAGGTGTGGGGAGATAAGCAGGTAAACCCAGGCTCAGGCTGGTCCCTGCCTGGCTGATTGCCCATCCCTGCTGCCAGGCCCCTCTGCAAGGAATTAAGCATTGTAATGTATAAGTTAGTTCTGGAAATTGGGTACCACTCGTGTCACAGAAGTTATGGAGCGGGAGCTCGAGCTCAGAAAGGTTGAGAACCCCTGGATGACATCTTTTATGCCGAAATATTGCACACCACAATGCCCTGTGGCCTCCTTGATGCCCAGGTCTCCTGCCTGCAGCTTTTTTGCCTCCAGCAGGCACCGCCTTACCAACCAGGCTTTGAACGCATTGGTCCCCCGAGACATGTATGAACATGTATGGCTTTACCCCATCACTTTCTCCCTTTGGGGACCTTCAAGCCCACCTTCACCAAGCCCATTGCTGCTTAGGGTGGAACAAAAAACCATTACAGAGAAAGCACGCATAATAACGGCCTGTCCCCGCTCACACTGGCTTTCCAGGCATCTGCCATCAGCTGCACGGCATCCTGCTAGGTACAGGTCCAAGTCCTTCAGTTCTTTGTCCCGCTTCGTGCCTCTGACCTCAGGTCAGGCTGCCCTTTTAAGCCCTTCACCCCTTTGTTTTTATGGCCTCTTGATCCAGAACAAACGAGCACGAGCAGTTTTCCCCCAGGAGAGTAAGGCTTTCAAACTTGGTTGTATGCAAGGGATCTGCATCAATTGTTTCCCAGTGTTTCCAGGAATGGAGAGATCCATATAAAACTTGCAGTATTGATACAGCCAGTCTTTTTCAATGCTTAACATGCCTGCAGCATCAAAACCAGCTTGCTCCCGTAATCTTTGAAGTTTCCATGGTTTCACCTCTATCGTGCTAGACTGCTCTCAGCGGTGGTGGATGACAGGATGAGGAGCAATGCTCTGTTGCAGTAAGGAAAGGTTAGGTTAGGTGATAGGAAAAACTTTCTCACTAGGAGGGTAGTAAAGCATGGGAATAGGTCACCCAGAGAGGTGGTGGAGTCTCCCTCCTTGGAGGTTTTGAAGACAAAGCCTTGGTTGGGATGATCTAGTTGGGGCTGTTCTTGCTTTGGACTAGGTCCCTTCCAAACCTCATTTTCTATGATTTTTTTTTTGTATGCTGCATGAAAAGAAGGTTTGAGATTGCAAAGCATTACATGATGATGAGGGAGAAGAAAACAAGTTCAGGTTTCTTTTACAACCATTGTCACCTGTGTTGTCTAGCACCTAGAAGCCCCAGTGGTAGGTCAGATGCAGGCCTCCGTACAGACATTGAGCACCACATCCCTTCTCTGAGGTAAGAGGTAGATATGGGCAGATGCATAGCATAGGGAAATGAGATGCAGCCAAGACTTGGTTCCTGTAGAAACCCACTGCCTTGCAGCCAGCTATAATAGCAGAAGCACATGCCTCTCTCCATGCTGCAGCTGGGGCTTGCTGACTGGGTAAGCCCTGTAAGACTTGGCAACATCCAAATGTGGTTTCACCAGATCACCAAAACACTAAGCAGGCGGGACTGAGTCCGTTCTCAGGTTTTTCCTCCTTCCACTGAGCTGTTCAGTGTGGTTGCGGGGGAGCAGCAAAGTTTTGCGACAGTACAGCTGTCTGCTTTCTGCTCCCTTGTTCAAGAAACACCCAGAGAGTTTTGTTCAGTCTTGGTTCCCCCTTAGGCACAGAGCAGACCCAGAGGAGATCAGCCCCCAAGGTGAAGGCCAAAGAGCCCAGCAGACCCCCTCTGCTACCTGCCTCTCACATTCTCTAGCTGGTGGCATGGGGATTACAGCAGCTCCTCAAAAGAAGCTGGCATCCAGGCTTCTCTTAGGGGTGGTCTTTTTATTGGCGTGACATTAGCAGGCCCTACTTGGGCCGGCGTTGTGCTGACAGGTAACCGCATACCGGTTGTTCCTTTTGCTTAATAGACTTTCTCTTCTCTTGCAGGAAGGATACTTCTCAAACCCAAGGAGCCTGTGGGAAAACTACCCTCATGTTTATCTTCCGTAAGCATGCTCACAATGTGCTCAGTGCTGCAGCTGACCACTTCCTTCCTCTTTACATTCTTCTGGGATGTGTGTCAGCAGCAGATATGTAGCACTCGGTGCTGTATGCCGTATGTCTTCCAAGTCCCTCATAGTGAATTCATGCCCCCCCTTCCCACCCGAGCATATTGCATGCAAAGGAAATCTGTCATCTTGCTAGGATTCAAGGGGTGACAGACTGTTGTATTATTGGGTGCTGCAGAAGAAGTCTGGCACTGGCAACGTTTCAGTCTCTGCATTTTTTTTTTTCCTATACTGATTTCCTCACTCTTTGCCACGCATAAAACAGGGTCACAGTCCTTCCTCCATCTCTGCTTTTTTTGTACAGCTGGATTGGTTTGTGTTTGTGATGTACTGGGAGGCTCCCGGGAGAGCATGAGTATGCAGAGCTTCAGTCTGTGCATGGTTGCTTCAGCCAGGAGCATAACCAGTGTCTGAAAAACTAGGAGCCAAGACTTTATGGGCACATGTGAAGAGGTAGAGAAGGTGCAACTGTCTTGAAGGCCTGGGGCAGAGCTGAGAGCAGAACATGGGGGTTTGTTGCCTACTCTAGCAAGGCCTCGGGATTGAATGCATGCTTCTTCTTGTTGTGGTGCCAAGCTACTGGGTAAAACCCTCTGGCCTGGGCCCTATAGGAAGTCAGGCTAGGTAGTTATCTGGGTTCCTCCAACACTACATCAGCCCAGGCCAGGAAACCAGGATCCCACGGGTGAAATAACCTTTATATCCATCCCTGGCGCAGACCCCAAAGGCTCCAGGTGAGATGGCTCCATAGCAAAGGGGCTGGCTGTTGAATGCCACATGCAGAGCTGATGTGTCAAGTTTATAAGGAGGCCGTGCATAGTTGGCAGATGGGCAGATGCGTCATGCTATATTTTGGTTCCTGGCAGACACTCCTCCCCTCTTCTTCCTGTGGTAGTTAGGGGGTCTCAGCAGCCTCAGGACCTCCTTACCCGAGGCCCCAGGCCAGGCTTTCTTTTTTTCAACCTCAAACAAGAGAATGAGCCTAGCCTGGGCTGTAGGTGACGTGCACCCCTCTGAGCACCTCCTTCCTGTTGAGACTCACTCTTTCCAGGGATAGCCAGTCTGTCTCCTGCTGGGGTAACTGATTGAGAATGCAGCTGGCCAGGAACCACAGTTGTCTTTCGTTCCCATGCTGGGAACCGCTGTAGGTCCTGGGGTAGCTCTGTATGTCCTGCTTCTGCTCTGAGCATGTGCTGTATGCTCAGGTGGATGCTCCTCTTGACCCCCGAAGGACAGATCAGCCCGTCGTGGGGCTTCATCCAAACATGACTTCCACCTGGGAGCTCTGCTGGCTGTGTTGCATGGGGCTGGAGGCAGTGGGGAGCACCGTCTCATTGCTCTCTCACACTTGTTGGCATTGCAGGTTCCAGGTGAAGTTCTTCTACCTTTGCCAGCTGTCCTACTGGCTGCACGCGCTGCCCGAGCTGTACTTCCAGAAGGTGCGGAAGGTGAGTGCTGGGCACACTCCTCGGGCAGAGGAGCCGACAGACAGGTTGGTGTGCTTGCAGTGGCTTGAAAAAGCCAGCAACCTTTGAGTACGGGACATGTGGAACCTGGAGACAGGTGCTGAAAAAGCCAGAGCGGGCCGCTCTTCCTCCTGTGCCAGACCAAGAGCAAGCTTAGGAGATGCTTCTCAGCTGTTGCAGGCACGCTGTCCTCCTTGGCTTTTCAGCTGGGGTGGGTTGAATTTTTTACCATCATGCCATGACTATGCACTGCATGGGAGTTGGAGGAGCAGGGAGAGTCCCTGACCTGGCTTGGGGTGTCATTTGTCATGTGGGATGACCCCCCTCGTTTGGTTTTGCTTCCCCCTCCAGGAGGAGATTCCCCGCCAGCTGCAGTATATCTGCCTCTACCTGGTGCACATTGCTGGAGCGTACCTCCTCAAGTGAGTGCTGCCGCGTCCGGTCTCCCCACGGTGCTTGCTCAGGCCTCTGCAGCTGCAACATTGGGGTCCTGGCCCTAGCCCTAGCCCTGGCCCTGGAGGTGGGAGCTCAGCCTTTGCTGGAGACTGGGGTCTTAGCTTCGACACCTGGAAATTTAGAGTTCGCCACCGTGTTTAGAATTGAATAAAGAGGGTTATTAAGAAGCCAAATGGCTTTTGAAACTCCCAGCTGCAGGATACGTTGGAGGCAAGGTGATGGTTACAGTTTTTGGGAACAAAGAGGCTCTTTAGGTACATCAGCCAGGACGGATGATGCCTCATGCTTTCAGAGCATCAAATGGTGTTGGCTATGAGGCATGGCCCCCTCTTGTGCCAGGAGAAGCTTTCTCCCATGGCATGGTGCTTCACAGCTAAACACATGTGAAGGGTTAGTATCTCTCCCCACAGGGCATGTAGGGTATGTGATGGGCAGCACAGACCAGGGGCTGGGACTTGGGAGGCCCTGCTGAGTCACTGCACTTCTCTGTGCCTCAGTTTCCTGCATGGATTGTCTATTCAGACTGCAGTCTCTTTGGGGCAGGGCATCTCTCCTGCTGCATCTGCGCAGCCCCTGCTACAAAGGGGCCTGGAGTTTGGTTGCAGCCTGTAGGCACTAGGGTGGTACCCACTTGGAGTCAGGGTAATAAGGGGGATGGAGCATGATGGGTTGCAGCATGGCCGTGCCTGTTTCTTTTCTCTCTAGCCTCACCCGGCTGGGGCTGATCCTCTTGCTGCTGCAATACGTGGCCGAATTCCTCTTCCACATGGCCCGCCTTGTCTACTTCACGGATGAGAACAACGAGAAGCTGTAAGTGCATGGAGCTGAGAGTAGACTTGCTTCCTCCCCCGCCCCCAGCACTAGAGCCTGAGCCAGCTGTTGACCTACCATGAGACATGGGCTCAGACATGGTCTCCCTCCCCATGGTCCATCCTTTGTCCCCCCCCCCCAGACTCCTGCTCCCGCTTTGCCTGTTTTTCTGTTTAGGTTGATCATGCCATTTGTCACCAGATGGCTTCATGACACCTCATGCACTGGGACCCTGTCTGGGTGATGATCTCTGTTGCCATCCCAGCAGAAATAACCCGAGAGCTCCCTGCTTGGATGTGGGTTGTAGTATGATGGGCATCAGAGAATCAGACCCTAGATCACTCCAGGCTTGGACTAACAATCCTGAGTGTGGGTGGCCATGGTCCTGGGGTAGACATAGCAGAAAGCCCTGCAGAATCAAAACAGAGCGTGTTTTGGAGAGCGCTCAAGCCCACTCTGGCTTGCCCAGGATGTCATATGGCACCAACACCAGCCTCATGCATTTCCTCTTGCTAATGGACCTCACGAGTGACTGGTTGGGTCCTGGTACTCTGTGGCCTTTTTAAGCAGCGGGGCCTTCACTGAGGCATCAGTGGTTGGGGAAGCTCTTAGATGAGCTCTTACCTTGTAGGACAGGTGGGCCAAGGTTCACCAGCCCCCCAAAACACCCTTGTCCCAGGCTCCTTGGAGGAGTCCAGCTGCTGAAATGACTGTATTCCAGGCACCTGCCAGCCTGCCTGGGGAGTCCTGGTGAGGGGAGGCTTGTCTTGGTGACTCTGCTGCCTTGACTTCACACAGGTTTAATGCCTGGGCTGTTGTGTTTGTGGTCACCCGGCTCTTCACCCTCACCCTCTCCGTGCTGGTCATAGCCTTTGGGCTGGCGCGGGAGGACAACCAGACATTTGAGCCTGAGAAAGGAAACTTCAACACTCTGCTGCTCAGGTAGGTCTTTGCCAAGGGCTTTCGCCATCGACTTTGTGGTCTGTAGCTTGGGAGATCCTTGGCATTGTGGGCATACGTTCGTGTTGTTGGGAAGGGAAGGAGGCGGAAGAAAGCTGTAGTGACTGCCCTGTGTGGCTCCCAGGGCAGAGTTTTGTTTTTCCTTTGCGGAGTTTCAGATCCCCTGTGTAGGGATCTGAAACTCCAGATTTCTTCTGCTTGGGCTGCCTTTTGTAACACGGACCAGGGATAGTCCTGAGTGCATGAGTGTGCTGAGTTTTAGGCTGTCTTGGGCCTCAGCTAAACAGTAGGGGGGGAAACCCTGTGAGCAAACGCACGCCTCGCTTGGCAAGTCAAGTCGGCAGATATGAAGGGGCATGGCAAATCCATCTTCTAGGGAGAGACCACTGGTGCATGGCCTCTTTTCTAGCCATCGCTGCACTTGGAGGGATGCAGTCAGTTTACTGAATCGAGCTTCTGTTTGGAAATGCCTCACTGCCTGTTGTCACAGATAGTGGGGGAGGAGGAACGGTTCCCCGATACAACCAGTGTGTAAATCAGGACCGTGTACCTTGTGAAAGGATGCGCTGTCAGATGTTGTGGGCTTGATGAGGTTCTCTGTCCTGTCTCTAACAGGAGGCTGCTGTAGATGATCATAAGTGTCCTGGCAGGCCATAAAATCTAGGACTGATTCACTCAAATGACTTATTGTAGACCAGAGAGAGAGGACAGAGTAAAAAAACCCTCCTTTTAGCTTTTCGGTGTTCGTTAGCACCCTGTTGTGTGGTTCCAGCAGTTGCTCTTTTCCCTGGTATCTGTGCAGGGGTCTTTCTTGGTGGGGAGGGACCAAGATGTTTGTGATAATTTGGGAGCCTGAGCTGCCAACGAGGCTCATGTTCATGCCGGTTGGTGCCTGACTTTCCCTCTCCACAAGAAATTGGTTTGGGGAGTCCCACAAGTACTTGTTCCCAGTTCTCTGTGGGCCTCGGGGGCATAAAAGGCCGCTTAATAGCTTGGGGACCGACTTGGCGATGTTCGGGGTGACCCTGGGTCCCTCCAGCTTTCTGGAGGCTCTGCTCTGGTGCTCGCCTCTCTGCTGCTTTCTCAGCTGCGTCTCCTCTGCTCCCTTCAGGATGGGCGTGCTGCTCGTGGTCTGCCTTTTCCAGACCTGGATGATGTGGCGCTTCATCCACTTCCAGCTGCGGCGTTGGCGGGAGTACTGGAACGAGCAGAGCGCCAGGAAGCGGGCCGCAGCTTCTGCCACCATTGCCAAACAGCAGTCCAAGCCCCTCAAGAGGGAGTCAGGTGAGTGCTAGGTCGGGGCTGCCGACAGTGGGGCAAGGGGGGGGTGGGATGGGGATGCCCCAGCTGAAGTCAGGCCAGCCCCATGGGCTACGACCCAAGAGAAGTCGGGTCTGCATTCCCTCACAGCCCATATGCTGCAGTGCTGGACCAAGTTGCTACCGTCCTCATCCTGTTCAGCGTGCGAAGACCAGCGGAGGCAGGGTGTGGGTCCAGCACAGAGAAAGCTGAAACAGTCCTGGGTCTCTACATCCCTCCCTGGGCTTGTCCCTCTGGGATGGACAGTCCCAGTCCCCTTCATGTTGAGTGACCCGCTGCACTCCCCCTCCCCTGCCCCCAGGTTATCACGAAAACGGGGTGGTGAAAGCCGAGAACGGGACTTCGCCGCGCACCAAGAAGCTCAAGTCTCCGTAGAGCCAAAGGCCGGTCTGCAGGGCCGGAGGGTGAGAGACCAGGACTAAGCACCAGCCCTCTGCTCCCCAGCCCTGCAGGTGCCATCTTGGGTGGCTTGAAAACACGTTGTCTTCACCAGCTTGCGCTCGCGCGTGCTCTCTATCTCTCTCTCTCTCTTCTCTTCCATGCTCTTTTTTTCTCTCTTCCTCTCTCAGACCATTGCAATAAAACCAAACCCCCCCCAGCCAATCTCTCCTCCCTACATAGGAGCCCAACACGAAGCTCCAGCCTTCATCTTCCTCTCAATCCTATTATAAACCATCGTGCAATTCCCCCCACTCCCCTCTTTCCATTCATTACTGGGTTGTTGTTTTTTTTTTTTTTTAAATGAATATGCACCACAAGGTAGTACCAGATATATGATCCCTTTTCCACAGCAGGTTCCTCCCTGCTCCCTTCCCCCAAGCAACCCTATTTTTCCCTGGATCCGTGGTTTGGAGGGATGGTAGCTGTGGCTCCAGGGGCTGACTTGCTGCAAGCATAGTCCGAGTGACTGCTACCGTTGGGCATGGGGGGAGACTACAGCCAGATCTTGGGTGTTTGTGGCATCTTCTGAAGCTCTTGGTGAGCCTGTCCTGCCTCGAGCAGGCTCCACAGGATCCAGAAGGCACTCCAGGTCTAGACCAAGCATCTCCCCAGAGGAGGCTGCAATGTGCCCTTAGCTGTGTTTAGCAGCCCCTCCAGCCTTGGCTTTGGGTCATGTCCTAGAGAGCTGGGCAGGTGACCGAGTGGGGAACAGCTCCTGCCTGTTCTCCCCACCAAGGCACCTCGACCAGCATCTGCTCATCTCGCCCGCTTCTGCAGCTGGAAGGGAATTCCCAGCACCAGCCCCTCTGGACTTGCTGGTGCTAATGGCTGAGCCCAGTCCTGGCTTGTCCTTCCCCCTCCTCAATGGCACGGTGACCAGGCTTCGCCTCTGCCCCTTGACTCTCAGTGCCTTATGGCGGGGATGGCTGCACCCAGGGAAGTAGCTCAGGCCAAATTTGGGTTCAGGTGGCATCTGCCTGAGCCCCTCCACTACCAGCAAGATAACCCCATTTCTGCAGCCTTCAGGATGCGTCACGTGGTGTTGGGGCGTCACGGTCCTAAGCTTTTGTGCCGCGTCCGGGAGAACGCTGTCCCGATGGGGTTAACACGACCGTACCCTTCCACTCTTGGGCATCCGAGTGCCTCTGCCATCCCAGCCTGGCCCTGCCCTTCTCTGCCCCCTTTCCTCTTCCAAGGATACCGGGCTTGTATCCACCAAGGTGCTATATCACAACCAGGTTTCCATCCCATTCCCGAATCCCAGCCCCATCGTTCCCTTTGAGCCATGAATGGGATGGGAATCGGCGTAGACTTGCCCGCGGGCGAGGGAGGGCTCCCACCTTACCCGCGCCATACGGCAGCCTTCCTGCCGCCCCGGCGGGTTGGATGGAAATCCCCTCAAATCTACCTCAGAGGCCATCTGTTTCCGAAGACCACTTTCCCTCATCGGCCCCTCTTTGCACGTGGTGTTGGAAGGCGATGGCGGCAGGCAGGACTGTTCTGACACCCAGGACCCCCCTCTGGCGCTATCCCCGGCTTCACCCCTGCCCTCCTCTTGCCAGGCCTATCCCAACCCGCTAGGCAGCAGGTCTCTTCCAGTGCCACGTGTGGATCAAGACTTTGCCCGGTTGCTTTGCTGCATCCTCCCTCTGCGGGACTTCCCTGTTGCCCCTGTGTGCAGCAAAGCAATTAGGAGTTTCCATTCCCGTTGCACCGTGGTGGGTGCTTCCTTTTTGGCAAAGCTGGTTCCACGTTGCATGTTATCACAACCTTGTTCGGTAGCATTTCCTCTTGGCTGAGCGTGGCGGGGGTGCTGCTGCTCCTGGAGTGGGAGGGGAGAGGCAGAAAGTGGGCTGGGGCAGAGGTGCGGACTTGCTTCCCAAGCAATTCAGGTAGCAATCAGGGCTTACCCTTCCTTCCTATGGGGCAAGTGACCTGGTGGGAATATATGACGCAAGATGCTCCTGGCTCATCCCTCTTTGCTAGTCTCTGCCAGTCTCCCTGTGGGGTATGGCGCTTGCCCACGCTCTCCTTCGTGCTTTTTTCGGGGTGGTGAGAGGAGCCGACTGCAGCTCTCACGGGTTTATTTTCCAGGCCTTCTCAGCCATGCTTCTCCCTCCTGCTGATGGCCACATCCAGGGCTGGGGAGAAAGGGTCTGGGCACCTGATGCAGCCGCTCAGGTTAAATCCCTTCCCCTTGCCTCCAGTAACCTTTGAGCTTCAAGTGAGCAATGCCAGCTGCAGATTCCCAGAGGTCCCATAGGTAGCATCTTGTGACTGCCCCAAGCCCTTGCTGGGTGCATGGTGTGCTTCTTCCTAATCCATCATATGGGTGGAGGGAGCTCTGGTAATGGGAGAGCAGCATTACGGGATACAAGGTGGATGCTAACACCAGCAAAGGGGAAGCTGGAAGATGTAAGCACTGGGCACCTAGGCTTAGTGCAGCGCTCCCACTCCTGCCCCCTTTCTCCAGCCAGATGGCTACCATTGGGGCCTTCGAAGAGGCAGAGGCTTGGTAGGACTTCTGCAAAGCACCGGCTGGTGTCACTTGGAGCTGGTGGCTTTGCACCTGCTGAGGGACCCGCTTCCCACGCTCGCAGGTGGCTTTTGTGCAGTCCAAGCCAACCATAATTCCTTCGGCACCCCAGGCAGCTTTTCCTCTTGTACCATCCTGCATCTCCGCAAAGAAGCTCACCGTACTCTGTAAACCAAGTGCCTTACATTGCCATATAGTCCTTTTGTACGCTTGCCCTTTGTACCGTATCGATCGCCACACCCCCTTCCTCCAGCTCTCCATGGGTATGTCTGATGTTACTTATATTGCGCATATGTTCAGAGCCACCAGTAAAGGGGACAGGTTGTGTTGGAAGAATCCCTTCTTTTTCTATGCCTTTTTTTTACTTGTTGAACAGTGTCTTCCATAGAGGGGGATATCCCCACCCTTCCCTATTTCCTCTGGTCCTGCTAGAAAAGTCGATGTGCAATCCTAAGCTGGAGAGCTGCAGCAGCGATGCAGCCCTGGCTGTCTTACCGCCGGTATCGTTTGGTTCAGGTGATGCAGAGGGCTCCCATCCAGATAACTCTCCCCCTTCCAGCCCTGCGGGAACTAGCTCTAAATTCCTTGCGTTTTGTCCCAGGACAAGACTTTCTGTTCTGAAGAACCGTTTTTCTTCCAGGTTAGATTTTATGCTCTTTTAAAGTCTCTAGCATTGACCAATCCACCTGCAAAGGTGCCAGGGGAAAAAAAAAAGGGGATAACCACCTTCTCAGATGGGTTTTCTTCTTGGGTCGCATCCTGCAACGTGGTGCACATCTGCAATAATCCAAGTGCCCTTCCTCCACCAACGTGGGGGATCCGTAATTCAGTGTTACAGCGTCCCTCTCTGCCCTCCTGGGTTGTGCAATAACCGACTTGGATCATGGAGTACTCACGGCCATTTGCGAACGCTTGGAGGAGCAGGTCTGAGACATGGTCAAGCTGCATGAGCACAGCTGGCCTCACCTGCCCCTTAGCCTGAGCCATGGAAAAAGCCTTTGAAGAAGCACCCGTTCTCTCTTCCTCTGTCCCAGGTGTCTTGTCGGTGTGATAGATGGGGGAGATAATAGCATTCTGCAGAGAGCGACTGTTTTAAGAGCTCATTGAATGAATCTTCCTTGCGCAATTGGGCATTAAAGTGAAGTCTGTTTGTTCTTCTAAAGTTGTCTTTGCCACCCGCTATACGCAAGTTCTCCCACTCCCCAATTTTGAGCGGATTTTCCTGTCTGGATGGCAGTGGGGGTGCCCATGAGATCGGTCTTTGTCCCAGTGGGTTGGAGTTACAGCTGCATCTGACTTTTGTCTAACGTAGATGAAGTCCCTGGAGGTGGAGTCCCCAGCTTTGGCTGACTTCTTGTACTGGTGTTAGGGTCTGCAATGGTCTGGCTCTGCCAGCTCCTTTGTCACCTTCGAGGTGGCACGCTCGGGTAGTCTGCTAGCAAAGCTATCACCTGTACCCCTCGGTCCCCTCTCCATGTGCACGCTCTTTGTCGGAGGCAGGGAAGAACTCAAGGCGGAAAGGCTAGATCGGGTATACGTACCTCTCTTTTTTCCATCCGTTTAATTCCACGGACCAAACCAACAAACTCAAGGAAAACTCTTCTTCCATATTTATACTGTCGTGCAAATTTCTTTTCTATTTTGTTGTTTCGGATAATTGTTTCAGACTTTAAAAAAAATCCCATTTGTTTCATTCCCCCGCATCCCCATCACTTAAGAAGACTTTTGTACGGATTTTTGTTTTTTTGTTAAGGAGTTTTTGTGAGAAACTCTCAACAAAAGTATTTTCTGAAATAACTAAATAAAAGGCATAGAATCATCAATGTGCTCATAACCGTGTCTGCATTTTCTCTTCATTTTGCTAATACTTTATTATCAGGGATTCTGGGTTTCTTTGATTTAAAAAAAAAAATCCCAAATTTTCTGATTTTAAAAAAGTAACCCCAAATCCACATTTTTTTCTGTGATTGAAATGAAATGCCACTAATGATGATATATTAGTGGCATTTCATTGTAATCACAGAAAAAAAATGTGGATTTGGGGTTACCTTTTTAAATCAGCTATCCAGGTTGTAGCTGCATTGGTCTAGAAGCAAAAGGAATTAGGACTCGTGGTAGAAGCAATATGTTTTATTAAACCAAGTAGATTTTTGCAAAAAAAATTCTTTATGTGGAAATACGACAACACCCTGTTTACCTCCAAACAACTTTGAGGTAAAGAGATAATTCCAACTTTTCTCTGAGCCTAACCTGCGTGTAAAATGAACTGTTCCAAACCGGAAATGTTACCACCTTCAACTCTCCTATGAGACATGAACTTTTATTTCTACCCAGGATAAGCTTTGCAATCTTTTCTCCTATGCCTGGAGGAAGGTTGTTTGTGCATGAAAGCTTGCAATTAAATATTTTTTTTGCAAAAATCTAGTTGGTCTAATAAAAGATAGCATCTCTACCACAAGTCCCAATTCCTTTTTTAAATCAGAACATTTTGATTATTTTTTTTTTTTATCAGAGAATACCAGGATCCCTTCGTATTGCAAGCCAAGTGTGTGTTGCTGAAGTGTAACAGGTCAGCTCTCTTGGGTGTGTCAGAGGTAGATACAGTCTGACCCACTTGACATTTGGGCAAGAAGTAGCATATGCAGACCTTTGGGTGGGTAACACCTTCTGTAGCTGCTACGTGGACGTCTTTTGAGCCCATTGCATTTTCTTAGCAGAACTGTAGAGGCCACCTGGTAGTTCCCTGCCTCGCTGCACCATTGCCTTTGATGGAAGGGTGGGTTATGATGGGCTTTGGATCAAGCCTCTTCACCTTGCTGCCCTGACCACGTTCAAAGGAAAGTTGAGCAATGAATTTTTAAGATCTGAGAAGGGCCAGAGATGGTTTTGATTGAGTCTGTGCTGGAGGAGGGAGCAGTGTGCATGGCCCCAAAAGGCAAGAGCACGCAGCTTGCAGAGATGATGCTGGGACCTGCCACGTGTTCGGTTGGGAATCCCAGGTGTGCATGAGGAAGCAGGAGCTGACGGAGTAAATGAGTTGTACATCCCTACCAGATCATATGATACCTGCATTCCCTGTGCCTATGAAGCAGCTGCTCTTCATTTGTGCTTGGGATTTCCAATGGCGGCAATGATGGGCTGCCGTATAGTTCAGGGATGGTTCTGGGTCAGCTTCTGTCAAGCAGTGATGGGAAACCATAGATTTTAAACAGTGCCTTAGGCTTCCCCAATCATGACTTTCTTGACACTCAAGAGGGGACTAACACAAAGCTCTCAAGTGTTTTCAAATGGGACCCAATGTTTCTGAGATGGCAGGTGAACAGGTGAAGCGTTGGAGGGGTGGAGGCAGCGTGCTTATCCCAAGTCCATTCTCCAGGAGCTTCAACCACCACTGCATTTGCTGGGCAGCTCCCTGGCTGGTGGCAGGATGTGTTGCTTTCGGGACACACAAGAGCAAAGCACCAAGTTTCCTGTTAAGCAAGCAGGGTTACCTTTGGTGGATGCTTCATTTCAGTGCTCAGCTATTTAAGGCACTTGGGATGTGTTGGATTCAAGCGGGATGGATGCATCTGCCCTTTTGCCGCATTCATGAGTGAGGGGCTGCTGGCACTCAGACTGGCGATGGACACAGCAAGGTCCTAGCCTCTGTCTAGGGAGGGCAACACCGGTAATACCTTAACAGGATAGTCAAAATCTTTGCTTCTCATAATATTAAGCCCTGCTAGCTACTGGGGTGTCTGAGACCTAAAGTTCTCAATCTATCCAGCGGCACCCTGCCCCCACCCAAAAAAAAAAAGTCTGGGGGAGGCAATAGGGAATGCTGCTTCATTTTATTTGAAGCTTTTCTTGTGAGGTTGGTTTCAAGAAACAGCATCTATGATGGCGAGTGAAACAAAGAAGAAGGCTGAGACCGAGGGGACCCTGGTGGAGAAAAGGCCGAGCAGGTAAGAAGGAAGCAAAGCAGGAGTCGAGAGCAAGCGTTCAAGAGGTACAATGTTTTAATAAAGGTCAGTTTGACTGGGGACGTCCTGGCTGACTGGCTGTGTTGCTGCTCCTGGTTGTCAAGAGAAAGCTCTGATGAAATCGTGGTAGCTAATTTTGTCCTCCCCGTGCAAACAGAGGCTGATCAGCTAGGGAAGAAACAGCAGTACAAGGAGATGAGAGGTTGCAGGTATTAGCATTTCATTTAAAGGGATATGCCCATGACCAGGTGCTGCTAGAGAGGAAACCTCCACCAGTTACAGACCTCCCCCTGCGGTTCTCAGCCCTGTTAAGAAACTGGGTTTACTGGTCTGGGTGGAGAACTGTGCTAACGCAGCCCCGCTTACAAAGAGCTGCGCTGTGGCTGCAAGGGGCAGGAAAGGGGGATTTGTTACAACAAGCAACCATCATCTCTTCCCAACGCCTTGGGGTCTCTTCTGGCCCCCTCAGTTCCCAGTACAATGGGGCACCAGTTGTGGATGGGGTCTTTGCTGCAATGCAAATTAACAGCACAATTTAATAGTACCTCCTCCAAATTGGCTGGGGGCTTCGGGAAATGAGATGTTAATAGTTTGCTAAAGCAACAAAAAATGAGGGGAATATCACCTTCTCCTGTTTCATATCTCTTCCTCCCAAGTGGAGAGTGTTTCTGCACTGGCTCTGAAGCAAGCAGCGCTTCTGCTGAGAAGCCCTTGCTCCAGGAATATTATATTTCTCCCCTCCCATGTGTGTGCCAGTCCTATTTCTTACGAGGCAGCCCATGACGTCCCACAAATCTCGCCGAGGGCACCGCAGCTCTGTTGCTGCTTGGCCTGTTAACCAAGTGTGTGGTTTCCTGGCCCTTGGGATGGTCTGTGGTGGTGGCAGCGGTGAAGACTCAGCACACCTGCCCTCTTAGGCTTGGAGCACTTTCATGGCAAGCCAGCTGGACTGCTTCAAGTCATAGTCACTGGTGCTGGCAGGCAGCTTATGACTGTGACACCTGCGCCTGAGCCTAAAATTGAGATTGGTAGAGCACACCCTTTCTCCGTCAGCTGCTGCCTTATGATGGAGCAGCAGCATCCTTGTGCTGTCTGTCTCTCCGCGTGCACAGACCTGTCTGAGCCACTCACGGCCTAGTCTATGCCCCAGCTCCATCAGGATGCACAAAGCAGGCGTTCTTCTACCCGCCTCACCTAGTGCCTAGGGGTGAGGGCGCTCGTCTAGGCGTAAGGAGACCCTGGTCCACTGAGGACTCAATACAAAATACTATCGTGCTTGCTGGAGCCCAGTTCTTCCCACCCCTGCATGAATTTCCTCCCCAAAAGGCTACAGACTCCCTGGGAGGTGGGAGTAGCAGTGACAAATGGCCTGACGTCAGGCAGAGGAAGGACCTGAACCCAGGTCTCCCCATCCTGCTGCTGCTTCAATCACTGGATCTGGGGTATTAGAAGGGGGTGGGTGGCAGTGGATGCTCCTCCTGGGTTTTGTGATAAAGGGCTGGATAAGTCCAGGAGACAGGTCATGGCAGCCACTCTGGAGTAGGGGAGGTCAGCTTCTGCAGTCCAGAGGTGGGCAAAGTGAAGGCAGCTCCACCCCTGGGTACTGCCATGGGATAGCTCCCCTATGACCTGCCTTCCTCCTTTATCACCCCCTGCTCAGTGGCCCAGGAGAGACACCCAACCCAACCCCATGGTGCCTGGCTTGGGGAAGCTGATGGGGAAAGTCCTGCTAAGAAGGGACAGGCTTTGCCTGTTGAATGCCAAAGCAGGCCTGAGTGGGATGTTTTCTGACCTTATTCACCAGGGCATCGCTGATCGGCAGGTTAAAACGGGTGCAGAGGGCAAGGAACTCTGCTTTGTCCAGGAAACCGGAGCCATCCTTGTCCTGGAGAAGGAAGGCCTCCCGCAGGCTGCCGTTGCTCAGGTAGTTATGCTGCCTCATCTGATCCTGAACCTGCATAACTAACTCCTCCAGCTCCTGCCTGTTAGTTCCTGTTGCAGACAACTCGCTGGAGAGGAAGGGAGAGGGGAAGTGTCAGGATGTGGGAGTTCCTCTTGGCAGACTTGATCTAAGTCTTGGTCTTATGGGCTCCAACACTCAAATGTCTGGTGGCCACTTGCATCCCTGATCCGGCCCCTGCCCCGACAGCAAACAAAAGGACATGGGAGCTCTTGGAAACAATTCACTCCCCTCCCTCTAACCAGCTTGCAAGCAAATGATGTGCCATAAGCCCTCGTTCTCACCAGCTTTCACCCACTGCCCATCCACGCCTACCTCTCAGTAGCCTGCTTTGCTGCTCGGCGAGGGGCAAAGTGATCCCGCAGAGACTGCAGTGTTGCCGCAGGGAAAACGTCGGGGTTGCTCTCTGCGTAATTCAGGACGTACTCATCGGCGTCAGTGATGACGAACCTGTGGCCAAACACTGGGCAAAGGAGAACACAGCAGTTTGCACACCTGCATGCCTGGGCAAGGCACTTTATCCCTGTGGGATAAAGGGAGCTCCCTGCTCTGGGGGCTCAGAGTGAAAAGGCTCCTTCTGAACTCACTCAGTGCAAGTCAAGCTACTGAGTGAAGGCCTCGGACTTGACCCTAGGGTAAATTTCTACTGAGCACTGGAGATTTAACACATAGTATGAGGGTGATTTCCCTTGGTGGAGGCATTTATGGTCCATGCTAGTGGCTTCCAGGCCCAATCCAGTCTTGGAAAGCTGGCATATCCCAGGACATCAGCTAACCAAATGCTGTGCTCCCTTTTGATACACAGTAAAGGCGGGAGCACCCATGGAAGTCAATGCAACCATGACAATTTACATCTATCCCCTGATGAGCTGGACTCTGCATGGCCCAGGGCTGGCTGTTTGCAAACAGCCTATGCAATATCAGCAGCAGAAGTCAGAAAAACCACTGAAAGCAATGAGCTAGTCTGAGATACAGGTGCTCTGACCGGGCACTAGGGCCACAGCCAGACCCACCTTTGACTGTGGCCCCGATGGTGAGGTCAGCTGGCTCGTAGTAGGTGGGATTCTCCACCGTGCTGCCTGGCTTGGGGACTTTGGTCTTCCCAAGGTATTTGCCTCCGATGATCCCCGAATTGCGAACGGGCGGCTCGTAGATGCTGATCATGTCCGTGGAAAGGAAATAGGAGAGGATGAAACATCGCTTCCTGTCAATGGGGTCTGGAGACTCCTGGAGAAGTGAATGGAAGGAGTGAGCTGTGGGGTTGGGAAAGGCATATGTGGACATCCAGAGCTAAAGTCCCCCGGCTTGGACACTCACAAGTTGCCCCTAATGACCTGCCATAAGCTAAGGGTCTAAAATCCTAGGTCATTCAATCTGAGCAGGCCAACAAGAGCAGCAGTGAGCACAATGTACAGTAATAAAACCATGGACACCATGAAATATAGTCAAGCCATCCCATACAAATCCCTTATCTAACCTCTTTGTAAAACTCCCATCAACCCTGACACAACACAAGGCATAACACCCTAACCTGCCACAGGTAAAGCAGGGACACCACAGCAGCCAGTGTCTTGTTTCTATAAAAGGTTGTTAACTCAAGAGACCTCATGTACAGGGGCATGCCCTCTGCTACAAAAGAAGGCAAAAACCCCTCTATTATTTTTCTGTAGTCACAAAACAAGTGAAAACTAAGAGCTAGCATTTCCCCGGGGTGTCTTATGTCTGAAAAGGGCTGCTTTAGGTTGTAGAGGGGCTTGAATTCATACAGCCGAGGGTAGTGTGGGAAATGCCATTGACCTTCCAGATGGCGACAGGAAGGTGGCAGGGGAAGGCCCCTGTAAAAACTGCTCCTGCACGAAAAGTGCAACGCCCACACAGGTTCTTTCGGTAGCTTCCGAGATATCAAATTGCCTCTGCTTTGGCAGCCAGCAGGCCCCACATAATGGGGCACAGCTGGTTCCTGAACCCGGGACTAGCCTGTGGGAGGAGGAGGAGGGGATGCATTTGAAGGCAGTCCTGAAAGCAGGCAGTGTAATAATGAGCAGGCATGGATGTGAGGAGGCCAGATGGCTGTCAGAGGGAAGGCTCCAGCTGCACTGCTGTTCTCACGAGGGCCAGCCCAACGTGGTGAAGTCAGTGGGCGCCTGTGCTGACTGCACTGGGTTTGGGAGCAGGACTGCTTAGTCCCATCTGGTCCCACTTTTATCCTCCCTTAATATAGGATCATAAAATCATAGAAAATGAGGGTTGGAAGCGACCTCAGGAGGTCACATCTAGTCCAGCCCCCTGCTCCAAGCTGGACCAGCCCCAACTAGATCATCCCAGCCAAAGCTTTGTTTAGCTGGGTTTTGAAAACCCCTAAGGATGGAGCTTCTACCACCTCCATGGGTAACCTGTTCCAGTGTTTCACTACCCTCCGAGTGAGAAAATTCTTCTGAATATCTAACCTGAGTTAGGTGGGTGCCTACACAGTTGGATGGGTAAAAAATTGGCTGATGGGGCACACCCAGAGTAGTGGTGGACGGGTTGTACTCAACCTGGCGAGATGTGAGCAGTGGGGTCCCCCAGGGCTCAGGCCTCGGGCCCGCACTGTTTAACATCTTTATCAGCAACTCGGATGAGGGGGTGGAAAACACATTGTCCAAGTTTGCTGATGACACTAAGATGTGGGGCGAGGTGGACACATTTGAAGGGAGAGAGAGGCTGCAACTAGATTTAGACAGACTACAAAAGTGGGCAGACGAGAATAGGATGGGGTTCAACGTAGACAAATGCCGGGTGCTGCACTTTGGGAGAAGGAATCCACAGCGCACATACAGGCCGGGGAGTTCCCCTCTTGAAAGCACAGAGGCGGAAAGGGATCTGGGAGTCGTTATGGACTCCAAGATGAACATGAGCCGCCGATGCCGGACCACAGCCAGCAAGGCCAATCATACCTTGTCATGCATCCAAAGGTGCATCTCAAGCCAGTCCAGAGAGGCGATACTCCCCCTCTATGCGACTTTGGTCAGGGCGCAGTTGGAGTACTGTGTCCAGCACTGGGCACCGCACTTCAGAAGGGATGTGTCCAGCCTGGAGAGGGTTCAGAGGAGGGCCACCCGCTTGGTGAGAGGGCAGCAGGACAGGCCCTATGAGGAGAGACTGAGGGACCTGAACCTGTTCAGCCTCAGCAAGAGGAGGCTGAGGGGGGACCTGGTGGCTGCCTACAAACTCATCAGGGGAGATGGACAGCAAATAGGCAGAGCCCTTTTCTCCCCAGCACCACCTGGGGTGACGAGGAACAATGGTCATAAGCTGATGGAGAATAGGTTTAGGTTGTAGATCAGAAGGCAATATTTTAGTTAGGGTGGCCAGAATCTGGAACCAACTTCCCAGGGAAGTGGTCCTCAACCCTACCTTGGGCAAATTCAAGCGGAGGTTGGATGATCACCTGTCTGGGGTCTTGGGAACCCAGTATTCATTCCTGCCTGTGGCAGGGGGTCAGGCTAGATGATCTGATCAGGTCCCTCCTGACCCTAGCTACTATGAAACTATGAAACCTAAACTTCATTGCTCCTTGTTCTGTCACCTGCCCCCACTGAGAATGGTCCAGCTCCATCCTCTTTTGAACCCCCCTTCAGGTAGCTAAAGACTGCTATTAAGTCTCCTCTCCATCTCCTCTTCTCTAAACTAAATAAGCCCAGATCCCCCAGTCTTTCCTCATAAGTCATGTGCCCACCCCCCAAACCGTTTTTGTTGCCCTTCGCTGGACTCCCTCCAATTTGTCCACGTGCTTTCTGTAGTGGGTGGGCCTAAAGCTGGCCACAGGACTCCAGATGTGGCCTCCCCAGTGCTGAATAGAGGGGAAGAATCACTTTCCTTGACCTACTGGCTGTTGGAGCCTATTGGTACACTCCTGCCAATGTAGCCCAGTGTGCCATTGACCTTCTTGGCAACAAGAGCACACTGCTGGCTCGTATTCAGCTCATTGTCCACTGTCACCCCCAGGTCCTTTTCTGCAGAGCTGCTGCCCAGCCAGTCAGCCCCAGCCTGCCCCGGTGCATGGGATTTTTCCCTCCTAAGTACAGGACTTTGCACTAGTCCTTGTTGAACCTCATGGGATTCCTTTTGGCCCAATCCTTCAACTTGTCTATCCTCCAATATGGCCACTTATCATGAAATGAATACTTGAACACAGGGAACCTCTCGGGGAGAGGATCGTTCTCTGGTTTGCAGAGATCTTCCTTGTTCCATTGATTCAGATCAGGACTGGATGGGACAAAGCAGGAAAAGCCAGCAAAAGACGCCCCATCCCCCTGGGTACCAGGAGGTGAAGGAAAGCACTTACCAGTGTCACCTGGTACCGCAGCACTTTGTGGTCATTCTCTAGCATCTTAATGATGTTTTTCTTGGGGGGTCTTGGAAGGAGGGAGAAGCAATTCTGAAGGGAGTCTTCCAGGAAGCCAAAGCCGTTGTAGGGAGGAATAATCTGCATGTGTGAGAGAGAAGAGGCAGCAGTGGTTATAAAGACACCCTTCAGGGAGCAATTCATGGGAAAAGCCCTGTTTGATGAGAATTACATCACCGGGTACCATCACAACTAAGGGCTCTAATGTTCTCCCCACCATTAATACCCCAGGGTTTTAGGTACAGGAATCTCAAGTCACTGTCTCCATTACAAAGTCAAGACTGGCTCTGTACTAATTACTCAGAAAAGGGGCTCAGTAAAAATGGCCCTCTGGGGTCCCAGCTGCATTGCCTCTCCGTCTCCAGATTGAATAGCATCAGCAATAAGGTTGGTTTTAACAAACTGCCAGTGCTGCCAACTCTCCTGGGGTAACCAGCTGGGTGCTTTTCTTCCAAGCACCACTGCCCACAGTTCTGCAGGTCAGGCTGTGCCCTCAGCCATATCTGGGCAATCCTATAGCTGTCAGCAGCAGGAGCCCACAGGTATGGACCTGGCTGAATGATTTGGGGGACAATAGCTAGAGAGGGACAGAATCCAACTCCCTCACTCCCAGCTACACCTTACAGCTGCAGCTAGCAGGATCAGACGCAGCAGAACGTGGCTCTGCTGCTAAAATCAGCTAATACAATTCCTATCTACTGTGATCTAGTGAGCTGAAGAGAGGCATTGTTATTCAAGATAATGTTATCGGAAGTGCCGAAGTGAGCTGGGAATGCACACGTCCTTTCAGAATTGAATGGGAGCCAGGCCCCTAGGTCAGATAGCAGACATATAGATGTTTAACTCACATTAATTTCAATGATTAATACTGGAAAAGCCAATAATAGTCTTTTGGCTAAGATGAAGATGCATGATAAAGCTTAAACTAAGTCACAAAAAGCAGCAAGAAGGAGAAAGAGGACCTCACCCACCTTCTGTGCTAACATTTTTTCAGGAACTCAAGCAAGATGGAACAAGATCACAGTTAGGCACCTTAGATATCAAACAGGATTATAGCCATAGTATTTTCCAGAGCACTAGCAGGTGCCTTTTGCTTGACGGCGGCTGTGTCCACATGAGACGCTTTATTGCACAGTAAACTAATCTACTGCACAGTAAAGTGTCACCATCTACACATGCAGGTGCTTACTGCACAGTAAATTAGTCTACTGCACAGTAAATTTACTGCACAGCAAAGCCAAATAGCGTTAAATGCATGTGTAGATGTGTCCAGCTAGCATGTTGGTCAGCAGTGATATTAACTGCTGAAGCAGCCACTAGCTATATTTCACTTCTGTATAGGATAGGGCATGACAGATGACAGAAACATGACAGATGACAGAAACATGCATCAACAGATGCATGTTTTTCCATCTGGCATATTCTTAACTTCAACCTCTTTAATAACACGCAAATATTAGGAGAAGAAAATATTTCTAAGAAGCTTATTATAACAGCACACTGCAAAGCACGTGGTCTTTGCCACATTGTGACAAATGGATTACATCCCTTAGCCCCCTGTGATCTCTCTCCCGTTACCTGTGGGACCTCCTCTGGTGGTTGCTGCTTTATATGCACTGGCTGGAAGTCCAGGCCAAATCTCTCTTGATAGAAGTGTTGTGTGAATTTGTCGCAGTCATAGATGAAGAAGGTGCGTCCCAGGAGGGTGACGGACTTGCCAACTGCTAAATCTTTGGCAGTGAACCACTCTTGCACCTCCTGATCAGAGATCTCCAGCACGCAGCTGGGGAAGGTTTCTGAGTAGGGTGGGGTGGAGGAAAAGTCAGGTTAATTAGCTAGAAGTTAGTCTTCATCCTTACACATGACTGGAGATGTGAGAAGAGTCTGCACATGCTTGGCAGGTGTCAACACCTTCAAAGGGCTAGGGACAGACCAGTGATGATTAATTTATTTTGGAAAACAGAAGCAGGAAGTTAAAGGCTTTAAAACCAAGAGAGATTTCTATTGACAATGATGGAAAGATATTTTAGTTTCCAGAAACATTTCTGGGATAAATGATACAGACTGTACACAGCCACACACACCTGTACACGGGCGCACACACGGCATCCAGCCACTCATGCAGACATCCACGTTCAAATGCACTCACCCGTGCACACAAGGACACTGGAAATGCCTGCTGACCGAAAGGGGTACACACACAGACACAGGCTCTTACTCTTCTTGTCCACAAGGGTTTTGGGCAGGTGCTGGCGTTTCATCAGCACTGGGAAGGGATCCCTGCCATCATTCTTCTCATGGATTTCCCGAACCTCCACTGTGTCGTCTGCCAAGTAGTAATGGATGATGAAAGACCGCTTCTCATCACACATGCTGTTGGCATTCTCCCATATGGCATAGAAACGAAGGACCTGGGGATATCAGAAAGCCAGGTGAGGGACAGGACTCTCAGAGAAAAGCCATAAAAGCACCCTCTCTGAGGAAAGTCACTGCGATTTGGGGCTGTGCTTGTAAGTGTTCACCACACACAGACCCCTGTGCAAAACTCTTGGCGTATCCTGCACTCCTGGGGCAGTTTTCAGTGAGTTGTGGGTGTAATGGAAGCAGTGCTGAGCATTTAGGGGCTGGAAAGGTATGGCTGGAACCAAATAAGCCTGGCTTCACCAAGGAGTAGCTCCTGGGAGAGGGTGCTTATCTACAAACACTGAGAAGGCACAGAGATTGCTTAGGTTAATTCAGGGAGCACGAGGAAGAGGACAGAGAAAAGAAGACCCCAGCAATTATAGGCCAGTCAGTCTTATCTCAGTCCTTGGGAATACCTTTGAGAAAATCATCAAGGAGCACATCTGCAAGGGCCCAGCAGGAGAGATAATGCTCAGGGGCAACCAACATGGGTTCATTGAGGGCAGGTCCTGCCTGACTAACCTGGTTTCTTTTTATGATCAGGTCACAAAGTCCCTGGATGAGGGTGTTGGGGTAGATGTCGTCTTTCTGGACTTTAAGAAGGCCTTTGACATGGTTTCCCACCACATACTCTTAAAAAAACTTGGTGACTGTGGCACTGATGCCTACACAGTCAAATGGGTGCCAAATTGGCTAGATGGTTGCACCCAGAGAGTGGTGGTGGATGGGTTGTTTTCAACCTGGAGGGATGTGGGCAGTGAAGTCCCCCAGGGCTCGGTCCTGGGACCTGTACTGTTCAACAGCTTCATCAGCGATCTGGATGTGGATGTGGAAAACACGCTGTCCACATTTGCTGACGACACCAAGATGTGGGGCGAGGCGGGCATGCTGGAGGGGAGGGACAGAATCCAGCTAGATCTAGACAAATTGCAGAGGTGGGAGGATGAGAATAGGATGGAGTTCAATGCAGACAAGTGCATGGTGCTGCATCTAGGGAGAGGGAAACAGCAACACACATATAGGCTGGGGAACAGCCTTCTTGTCAACATGATGGCAGAAAAGGATCTCGGGGTCATTGTTGACTCCAGGATGAACATGAGCCGCTAATGCGAGGAAGCAGTCAGTAAGGCTAACTGCACCTTGTTGTGCATCTAGATGCATCACAAACAGGTCCAAGGAGGTGATCCTTCCCCTCTATGCGACACTGGTCAGGCCACAGTTGGAGTACTGTGTCCAGTTCTGGGCACCGCACTTCAGGAGGGCCCAGAGGAGGGCCACTTACATGGTCACAGGGCAGCAAGGCAGGCCCTACAAAGAGAGGCTAGGGCCTGAACCTATTCAGCCTCCACAAAAGAAGGCTGAGAGGGATCTGGTGGCCATTTACAAACTCACCAGGGGGGACCAGTGGGGATTGGGGGAGGCTCTGTTCCCCTGGGCACCACCCGGGGTTACTAGGAATAACGGCCACAAATTGTTAGAGAGAAGGTTCAGGCTGGACATCAGGAGACATTACTTTACAGTTCGGGCTGCCAGGCTCTGCAATGGGCTCCCAAGGGAGGTGGTGCTCTCTCCTACCTTGGAGGTCTTCAAGAGGAGGCTGGACAGATATTTGCCTGGGGTGATATGATCCCAGCACCCATTCCTGCCTGGGGTGGGGGGTCGGGCCTGATGATCTGTTTAGGTCCCTTCCGACCCTAAGTACTCTGATACTATGATACAGTGATTAAAGGAACACCAAGGAAGGTACTCTGAGAAGTATTACTATGTGGGACAGTCCTCCAAGGGCCTGCTGTGCTGGGCAGAGACTCAGGGACCTTGGAGTAGTCTTTGGGTCTACAGGGCTTAACATGTTCCTGAAACGAAAGGGAAAGGATAGAAGACCGAATAGGCAGGGGTTAGTGGATTGCGGGCTCCCAACAAAATCCCTCTAGATAGGGGGTATTTGCCCAAAAACACTCTGCTCTGTTCCTACTCGTCTATCCTGCTGTGGAAGAAGGGAGTGGGCTCTGCTGAGTCACCGAGGCAAGTGAATGGTTACCCCAACTCAACAGAATTTGACCAAAAATTCAAATTGGCGAATTGGCTAGAGGGTCGCACCCAGAGACTCGTGGTAGATGGGTCGGTTTCGACCTGGAAGGGTGTGGGCAGTGGGGTCCCGCAGGGCTCAGTCCTTGGACCGATACTTTTTAATGTCTTCATCAGTGACTTGGACGAGGGAGTGAAATGTACTCTGTCCAAGTTTGCAGATGACACAAAGCTATGGGGAGAAGTGGACACGCCAGAGGGCAGGGAACAGCTGCAGGCACACCTGGACAGGTTGGACAAGTGGGCAGAAAACAACAGGATGCAGTTCAACAAGGAGAAATGCAAAGTGCTGCACCTAGGGAGGAAAAATGTCCAGCACACCTACAGCCTAGGGAATGACCTGCTGGGTGGCACAGAGGTGGAAAGGGATCTTGGAGTCCTAGTGGACTCCAAAATGAACAGGAGTCGGCAGTGTGACGAAGCCATCAAAAAAGCCAATGGCACTTTATCGTGCATCAGCAGAATAGGTCCAAGGAGGTGATACTTCCCCTCTATCGGGCGCTGGTCAGACCGCAGTTGGAGTACTGCGTGCAATTCTGGGCGCCACACTTCAAGAAGGATACGGATAACCTGGAGAGGGTCCAGACAAGGGCCACTTGTATGGTTAAGGGCCTGCAGACCAAGCCCTACGAGGAGAGACTAGAGAAACTGGACCTTTTCAGCCTCCGCAAGAGAAGGTTGAGAGGCGACCTTGTGGCTGCCTATAAGTTCATCACCGGGGCACAGAAGGGAATTGGTGAGTATTTATTCACCAAGGCGCCCCCGGGAGTTACAAGAAACAATGGCCACAAGCTAGCAGAGAGCAGATTTAGACTGGACATTAGGAAGAACTTCTTCACAGTTCGAGTGGCCAAGGTCTGGAACGGGCTCCCAAGGGAGGTGGTGCTCTCCCCTACCCTGGGGGTCTTCAAGAGGAGGTTAGATAAGCATCTAGCTGGGCTCATCTAGACCCAGCACTCTTTCCTGCTTATGCAGGGGGTCGGACTCGATGATCTATTGAGGTCCCTTCCGACCCTAACATCTATGAATCTATGAAAAGAAAAGGAGCATCTCTGGGACGGGCTGAGAAAGAAATTCTAGAGGCAGCCAAGTGTGGGGAGAAGACAGGAGAATTCGTTATCTTTCTGTCCTTGTCTTTATTAGCAAAGCCAGACCCCTGGAAAGGGGTGAGTTTAGACCCTGCACAACTTGTGGACTGCCTACTGAACAGGCTGGGCAAAGGCATTTGCTCACAGGCATCCACAAACATATGCTCAGGCAACACCTTGCCTGAAACATTTTGCCCTGTAGACAGGCAATGACAGGTGGGTTTAGAAACTACCCACCCCAGGGAAGGCACCGAGGACTCCCTCACCTGCTTGTCATAGGTGAGAAACTGTTTGAGCTGGTCAAAGTCGGACGGTGTGATGTACTTGCGCAGAGGCATCTTGCGGAGTTCTGTGTAAGGGTCGAAAATCATCTTCTCCGGAGGGTTCAGTTCAATTCCTTGGCTCTCCAGGAACACCTAGGGGAAGTCATCTGGGCCATTAATGTGTTGTCACAAGGCTGCAAGCTCAGTGTTTCCACATCACCTGGCACAACAGGGCTGGGACCTCCAAGTGCGACTGTAATAACAACAGAATTATTAATAAATGATAAAGGTTTTACGTTGCCCCTTCAGTTCCAGTGACTGTGACTTAAATCTCACACCTATTTGTGTGCTAAGATGAGCCAGGACTCAGCTGAATTTAGAAACAGGCTTAGACCAAGGAATGAGACTATTCTGCTAGGAACAAACCTACATGAGTAGTGGGGAAGGGTCCTAGTGGCCTTAATTTCCAGTCATTAGGATTTTCCTGTCCATTTTGCTCTCTTTGCCATTTACACACCTGTGTGAATGGGTCGCAGTCAACTATTCGGAAAGTCCTGCCGTACAGGGTGATGTTCATGCCCCGATTCAGGTCCTTCCAGTGATAATGGTCCCCGCAGTTATTCTTGGGAATTCGCTGGCGTTTGATGAACTTGCCTTGAGGGATGCCTGAGTTCTCCACGATGGGCTCCATGACAGACATGCTGTCATCTTCCAGGAAGTAATAAATAGCCACTTGGCGAATCCGGTAATGCTCTTCTGCGGATATAGGGACATCTTCCTGGAAATAGGCATCGAACTTCAGCACCTGCGACATGGGTAAAGATGGGAAAAGCAGACAGGAGAATTATTTTAATGATGTGATTAACATATTGGTTGTCAAAGCATGATGCAAATGGTAGCAAGATAAAGTGAAGCACGCCGCGAGAGACTGTGACTTATGCTACCGTCCACAGTCTAGTCTTGGACTAACTGCAGGAACATCAGCGAGTCTTTTACTGATTGCACTGTGAGTCCTTTTACTTGTTGCAAGGTCCTTGGTTGCATGGGTTATCGAGGGACTGAATGCAACTCCCTGGAATGAATATAGCATCTGCCCTCTAGGGCTCTCCAAGTACTTTACAAATGCAAGGCCCATGCAGCTCAACACCCAACTCGGGAAACCATTTTTGAGCTGTCTGGCTCTGTATTCTCATGGAAGATAGACTCTCCCTCACTCTCCTGCACTTGCCTCCTCTCTGTGGCACTAATGCCAGAGCCAGATTGCACTTGGGGAAGCAGAAAAGGAGGGTTGGTGAAGGCATGAGGATATGGCTCATTTTTGGGCACATTTATCAAAGGTTCATCACCATCCCAGGGAAGGCTCCCTCTGCAATCCACTAGCAGCTGAATGCCCTAAATGAGGATGGGGAGTAGTGAGGGCCATGAACTTCTCTGCTCCTCCACACCATCCACCCAGTTGGTTAGGCCTCTGGTTTGGCATATGCAGATCCTCCTCCCTATCTTGTGTGCTGAGGAGATCAGAGAAGGATTATCATTGCTGGGGCACAATCCCTCCCCAACCTTGAAGGGAATGGCTACTGCTCTGCACTGTTCCTCTTGGGCAAGTGACTTACAGACACACTGGCCCTCGACGGATACGCCGATGAAGCCTAATGATAGAAGCAGAAAGCAGTGGACAGGCATTAGGGTACCATGGGGACAGCATGGTATAAAGAGATGAGAACAACTCCACACTGTGACTTCTCTGATACACAATCTGTTACAATTGCAGCATCAGAGAGAACAGCGGAGGACATGATTTTCAGGGACATGGCCATAAAATGAAGCTTTCAGAGGTCATCCAAACTCTTCTTAAACTCCTGCTGGAATCGTCCTATTGTAGCCCATGGGAAGGTCTTGTAACATTTATGTAACGTAATCCTCTTCCCAGGCAAAGCAAGCCTCTTTCACTCCGGGCCTCAGCTGTCTATGACTAAGGACTCTGGCATTGGAAAAATATGCTCTGAACTGCCTGTTCCCCGGACTTCCCCGTGTTTGGCTAACAGTGTCATGTCCTCAGGCTCTGTACCTTCTTGTCGAAAGCCACGTGGGCTGGAACGAAGTCAGAAGGTGGAGCCTGCTTGGCGTTGCCATAGGTCAGTGTGGGTATCTTGTTGGCCAGCTCATCCAATTCTGCCTGCGACAGCTGGTTCACATAGAGTCGCTCCCCGCCTATCCCTACGGTGGGGCGTCGTGCATAGGCATAGCCATTTCTGTAGCCCAGAGTCTGGGAGCGATGGAAAGAAGTTTTCTGTGGAAAGAAATCCAATAAGTGACATCCAACATGCCTGAGACATGAAGCAACCCCTCTCTCTGACACACAGCGCAGGGAGAGATGGCATGGCAGTTCACTGGACCCAGTGGCGACAGTGATTTACAGAGGGAGACCTCCAGAGGGAGGTCATGTGGTGAAGTCCCTGGAATAGGCTCAATCCCTGACTCTGCCACAGACATCCCAAACAGCCTTGGGCAAGTCACTTAGTACCAGATCCTATGCCACACTGCTTAGGTCCCCAAAAAGCAATGCATGCAAAAAGTGAAGGATGGGTCTCCCTCCTCCTCACTGCTTTGGGTGACTTAGTCAGAGGGCTACGAGGATGCTCTATTGCAAATGCAGCCAGATCCATGATTTCTCAAGGACTCGAACCAGGTGGAATCATCTAAAAGCAGAATTGGAAGGGACCTCTGCAGGTCATCTTGTCCAGCCCCCCTGCCGGAGGCATGATCATCCCTATCCGAACTGCTGTCCCATATAAATCCTTGTCTAACCTATTACTAAAGCTATACAATCGGCCCTGTCACACAGTCATAAGGCACAGCACCCTAATCAGCTGTAAAGCAAGGGGACACAAGGCAGTCAGTGTCCCATCACTGCAAGGGTTGTTTAAATATGCTCAAGAGATCCCAGGAAGAGGGTCAGGCCCTCCACTACGGAGGAAGGCAAAACCCCCCACAGTCCATAGCAATCTGACCAGGGGGCAAAATTTCTTCCTGACCCCAAATGTGGTGGTCAGTCTGCCTCTGTGCAGAGGAGCAAGACCCTCTAGCCGGGAAGCTCGGGGTTAACCAGCATGAGCACTGGCACCCCCAGTCAACATCTTCAGCCTTAGCTGCATCCAACCCAATACTTCTAAGACAGGTGGAAATAAACCCCTGACACGTGTAGCAACAGGAGAGGAAAACACGTTCTTCCCGGCCCCGTGTGACGACCAGCCAAGCCCAGAATCATGTGAACTACTCACAGGACAGCACAGTCATGGCTGCTCCTAAATCATCCCTGACCCCAATGCTTATCCAACCTCTTCTTGAACACCTCCATGGTGGAGAGGCCACAACTTCCCCAGGCATCTATTCCACTGCCTCGATGTTGTAACACTCAGGCACATAATAAGTGGAATAGGATGTTGGCCCTTTATTTCTCTGTTGCTTCAGATCCCCATCACTATCTTGGGGATGGTAGCACAGTGTCTGCCTGTCTTGTCCATTGGCCCGCAAGCTCTTTGGGGCATAGCCTGTCATTTGCTTTGCAGCCCATGATGGGGCCTCAGCCTCTCGTTGTGGCCTCTAGATGCTACCCTAGGAGGAAAGAGTATCCAAAATGAATGATCATACAAAGGCCAATGTGCACCCTCCAGGTTTCTCATCCCCCTTTATGTTACTTAACTCTTAGGGAACAAAAACCACAATATTTTCCTCCCTGCAAAATCAAGGCACACCCTTGCTTCAGCAGATACCCAAAGGTGGCATTAGAGATCATGAAGTGAACCTTAGCTGTTCCGCCGGCCGTCTCCTGAGTACGCCCGAGGGAGACAGACCCATTCATGCAGTGTGTATGCAAGCATGGTTAAAGCCCGTGCAAGTAAAAAGTTTGGTGAGGAAAGCAAAGACTCTCAGTAGCGCTTTATTTGTGGTGACCATAAACCTCCCTGCCTCCGTGCACATGGCACACATTGGCCTGCCCCTAATGCTGCAGCAGTGACTCATTATTTTTTGCTGCTCTTATCCAATGTGGGGTGCAGCTTCCTTAGGACAGCTCACCTTTTGGGGACATTAGCTCTGCCAAGCTACATAGTTCTGAGCCGCTGTTCCTATTCAATACGCTTACCGATGGTGCAGGGAGGTGACAAGGACACATAGCAAGTCAGTGGCAGGGCTGTGGATGTCACCCAGACTCTCACCCCAGTCCTGAGCAATGGGGGTGCTGTCTGGGTGGTCCTGCTCTGTTTGGGCCGGCTGAAGAAACAATGGGAGGAGATGGAGTCCACCCACTGTGACATCCCACCCCCCACAACTGCAGGCACTGAAGAAGATGGGATGTGGCCAGCTGATCCAACTGGATCCTCCTTCCGAGAAAGGAAAAGAAAAGCCAGGCCCTTTGGGATACCTTAAGACTTCCCTTAGGGCCCTATGACTGTCACTGCATAGCACACGGTGGCCTCTACGTATTTTCAAAATTCAAAAGGCCCCTAACACTTGGTCTAAAGGAGAATCTCAGTATAGAGCCTTTGACACACACCGTCCTCTTTCCTGGACTGGCAGCGGACACATTCCCGAATGCACTAAGAGAACGTGCCTTTCCAGCCCCAAATTAGCAACCAGTCCAGTCTCATTCACACGAACAAGCCTCCCTGCCGTTCAGGCCCATAATTCGATTTATAACCTCACTCGCATATCTCATTCATTACCCATTTTCACTTAAAAACCAACTCTGCCAGCGGTGACAGAGCAGCAGCAAAGCCTGTTCAGGTGAAAGCAAGACAAGATGCTAACAGAGCCCTGCATAAGTATGACACTGGCCACAAGACAGGCAGTTTCCTGCTAAGAAATCAGCATCAAAGCCAAAATGAGGAGCTTGGAGAAGATATTCCAAGCAAAGTGGAGACACTTGATTTTAACCCGTGTGGCACTGATCCTCCAGTAAGGCTCAATGGGGGTCCCAGGTGGGTCTGATCCTTTGGTCTTTCAAAGGAGCACATCAATGACCCCTTGCCTTTTGAGTAATACTACTACTCCAAAAGGGTATTATTGTAACTGGGGAAACTGAGGCAGAGAGAGGTGTTGTGACTTACTCCGGGCCACCCAGTGGGAAAGTGCAGAGCCAGAAGGAGAAGGCAGGTCTCCTGACCATCACTGCCCCTTAGCCCAGCACTTCGGAGCAATCCTCTCTTAACCAAGCACTAGCTGAGGTCTGCCAGGAGCCCTGCTCCCACCACTGCAACAGCACCGGGGTAGAAGAAAAGCATGATTTTGCCTAGGAAAAAAGATGAGTTCCCACCTCTCAAGGCAGCAGAGCCCACGGAGGGCTAGGGAGCTCCTGAGGTCCCCTAGCCTAGGGCATCAGCTCTCACTGAGGTATCAGGTGTTGGTTCCTGTGGGATGATTAGGCAGACAAGGACCCTACTCCAAAGTCCCAGCCCCAGGGAGGTATCAGGGGACAGGGAGCTCGGTATCTCAGGGATATCTGGGTCGGAGGGGGGTATGGGGCAAGTACACGGCCCCTATCCCAGACTATCAGCCCACAACCAGATCAGGGCCCTCCCTACCCTTCACAGGGCCAGGCTAAGCCCCCTTCCCCTGCACATCTGGACGGGGCCAGGCTGTTCCCCAACCCCTTCTGCACACCGGGATGGGGATCATTGGCTGGATCCGGCCCGGGGATGGACCATGGGCACCATCCATCCAGCCCACAGGGCAATAAGGTTGAGCGCCACCGCCCCAGCCGTGTCGGACAGATCTAGGGGCTCTGTCCCGTCACCCTGAAGCCAGGAGGGCTCCGTCCTGTGTCTCCAAGGACCTGGCGGACACCAGCACGGCTCAGGGGCTTCGCTCCCCCGGGAGCCCTGCGAGGCCAGGAGCTCCCGTCTCAGGAGCACCCGAGGTCCCGCCCAGGCCTGTGGGTCCCTGGGCTGGAGGTGCCGGTTCCCCCCGCCCACCCTCCCTGGGGCTGGGCTGCCAGGAGACACTGGATCCCAGTGGGGTGCTGGGGTCACTGGTGTGGGGGACGGTTTCCCATGGGGTGCAGCAGAGGGAGGGGCCCGTGGGGTAAAGGGGGCTGTGGGCTGCAAGTGGGAGGATGGGCCCTGTGGGTACAGGGGGGACCATGGGATGCAGGGCGCCTGTTGGTGCAAGGGGGGGACTGTGGATGCAGGGGGGGCCATGAGGTGCAAGGCGGCTGTAGGGTGCAGGGATGCCTGTGGGTGCAAGGGGGAGCTGTGGATGCAGGGGGGGGGGAATATGGGATGCAGGGGGGCCTGTGGGTGCAAGGAGCAATGGTTGCAAGGGGGGGGTGTGGATGCGGGGGGGGGCTGTGGGTGCAGGGGGGCTGTGGGGTGCAGGGGGAGAATCGGGTGCAAAGGGCAGCCTGTGGGGTGCAGAGGGGGTCACTTGTGCGGTGCAGAGGGATTCAAGGGAGGGGCTATGGGTGCAGAGGGGGTCCATAGGACACAGGGGGGGTCCCCGTGGGTGCAGGGGGGGTCCATGGAGTGTAGGGGGGTCCCCCGTGGGTGCAGGGGGTCCATGGGATGCAGGGGGAGAATCGGGTGCAAGGGGTGGCCTGTGCAGGGGGTTCCCCCATGGGGACTGGGGGGGTCCATGGGGTGCAGGGGGTCACCTGTGGGGTGCAGAGGGGTTCAAGGGGGGGCTGTGGGTGCAGGGCAGGGTCCGTAGGACACAGGGGGGTCCCCGTGGGTGCAGGGGGGGTCCATGGAGTGTAGGGGGGTCCCCCGTGGGGTACTGGGAGAGTCCCCCGTGGGTGCAGGAGGCCCATGGGGTGCAGGGGAAGTTCCACGTGGGTGCAGGGGGTCCCCTGGGTGCATGGTCCCCCGTGGGGCCGCGCTCACCGTGGGGTCGAGGAAGCTGAAGCCGGGCAGCAGCGGCAGCCCCTGCGCCGGGCGGGAGCTCATGGCCGGCGCGCGCTCCGGGGCCGTCGCCGGGCAACGCCGTCTCCATGGCACCCGCAAACATTCCACGTTCCACCCCCCCACCAGTCCGGCGAATGCAGGGGGAACCAGGCGGAGCATGCGCAGTGCGGCTGCAGCCCGCTTCCCGCGCGCGGCTTTCCCATGCGCTTGCGTAGTGGGGACTCCTGAGCTCCAGCAGGGTTGTGCTGTGTCAGGGTACAGCCCGGGCCTCTTCCAAACGCACCAGCGCCCTGCACCTGGTTGTGCCCCCTGTGTAGACCCATGCAAAAGCACCACCCACTGGCCTGGCAGGGATGCAACTTGTGGGGGTGCCACAGGCTGCAGCAATGGCTTGAAGTTGCAGCAAAGCAGGTTGCCAGTAGTGCCAGGAAGCACTTTGCTGCTGGAGCAGGAGGCAGTGCAATAGCCCCTGGGAAGCGGAGGTGTCCGGGAGGAGGTGGTGCAAGGTGATAGGTGCAGCCATGCCGATGCCTTGCCACAGGCAGTGCCCACGCCTCTGGGCTTTGCATACCACCGAGCAAAACCAGACGTGGCATGTCCAGGCTGGCATGGGGGATAGCTGCTCGCCCAGCCTCGAAGGGCAGATCAGAGGGGCAGGGAGGAGCTGGGGCAGCAAGAGGAGGTGGCCATTGTGTCCGTCTTTATCACCGGGCTACAGCCAAGCTGGCAGGGGAGAGGGGGCGGCGGGCGATGCAGCTGGATCCTCCTCCAGATGCAGGCAAGGTTGAGGGAGAGGAGAAAACCCGCCGTTCTGAGATAAGAAACGTGGCCAAAGGAGATGGATAGACTCAAGGCCAAACAGTACTGGAGGAAAAGGGCCTGGAAAGGAGCCACGAGCCAGGCATTTGCTTGCTGTCTCTCCGCTCCAGCTACCAGGCCTCCGTTCTGGTATTGATACAGCCCTGTCCGTCGCTGTAAGGACCGGAGCAATTCACAATCTTTCATGCCCTTCTCTCAGCCCCGCTCTGAGGCCGGGCAGTGCTGGGACCCGAGACAAGAAGTGACTTGCCCAACATCACACGGAAAGTTGGTGGCAGAGCAGAGACGGGGCCCCGACAGCGGTGCCTGGGTGAATCCCTTCTCATCCCCTGCTCCCAACACATTCCTCTTGGGTATACTGGTCGGGGCAGGGGTTAAACCATTGATGCTTTCCTAGGACGTGAGGAATGGCAATAAAAACAGCAGCATACGAATCCTGCTCTTGTGGTTAAAGCACTGCCTGGGAACTCAGTTCATCTGGAGTTGGTTCCTTCCTCTGCCAGAGGCTGCCTGTGCGACCCTGGGCAACTCATTTAACCCCCATATGCCCGTTTTGTTATCTGTAAAAGAGTGACAACAGTGCTACCTTTGCCAACCTTTCCTGCATCTCCTTCTATTTGGATTTGTAGCCTTTTTGGAGCCAAAAAGGCCTGTTTTCCTCTGTGCACAAACAGCACCCGATGCAGGGAGACTTGAATCCTGCTAGGGACTTGCAGCTATGGCCATAAAGAATGACAGTGAGAAAAGTCCAACTCCATGAACATCCCAGCGGCACAAGGGACGTGTGATGCTTCATTGGTGATTAAGCCCCTCGCGTGATCTAACTACGTTGTATTTCACTGTGATTCTGCATGTGGCCGATTGATCGAATGCAAGGGGTTGCTGGTGAGACTTTCCCCTTGCTGTGCGCAAGTCTGTGACATGATATAGGTATCTAGAAAGATCCTGATAATGGGTGATTTACATTGAGAGCATTTTCTCATGGACTGACTGTTACCTCCCATCAGAGCAAAGCCTGGGGCTGGGAGACATTGAACAACTGGACACGGGTCGTGACTGCCCCTTCTGACACCATAGGAGATAGCATGCTGCTGGTCTGATTTTCAGAGGCATTCAACTAGGACTTTCACTGAAAGCAGTAGGAACTGCAAACAACTGCTGTGACACAGGACATTCATTTTTTTTTCCCTTTTTCTGACACTTGGGAGGAAAGAGTGAAATGAAACCACTGGCACTTTAAACCATGTGCCAATGCTGGATGCCAGTTCACTTCAAGAAGACCAGACAACTTGGCATAGGTAAAAGACCCATGACGTGGTCTCTTCCTGAAGATGATCATTGCAGCAGCATCTGGTGCCCAAAACAAAAATCCTCCCCCCCTGCTGTTAACACCCCCAGGAATGAACAGAAAGCACTTTTGTAAAAGTTCCCCCCGGATGCTGGTTTCCTGCCTGCACTTGCTGTCTTGGGGCTGGGCTGGTTGCAGCTGGCTTCAGTGGGGTGGGATTTCTATCATCCTAAACAATGGTAGAAAAAAAAATCCCATGCTACACCTCGCCCGTCATTATTATTGCCATTAAACAAACCCCAAACTTTCCTTACTCTTCTCTACTCTCCATTTTTTAGCTTATAGAAGTATAACAGTGGACCTGGCATGTCCCTTTAACTGCGAATTGCCTTCGGGTCTTCTTCTATGAACGGTAACACTTGAAAGAAGCACATCCCTTGCCTAGAAACACATCTCTTGACTAAGGTGTAATCCTGTGGTGCTGGTTTGGTATTTGCTTGAAAACCACCATTTTTCCCCAGGTCATTTGGAAGGGAGTCCTGGCATTAGGCAGCACGCTGTCTGCTGCCCAGGGTGAGTGAACCTTGCCATCTCGTGGATGAAACATGAAGATACAGCAGTGATGGACACCCTTGCTGTTTTATTTGAAAAAAAAAATTTAATCTCCAGTTTGGCAGGAGGAGGAGGTGGAGATATGTCCTCCCTCAGGCCCCTGGAGACAAGCCAAATGGTCCCAACTATGCTCCCAGGGTTTAAGAGCTCACCAGGAAACCCCAGGATGGAAACGCATCCTGTGTGTAGTTGGAGATGATCAGGTAGCTGTTGCAGATCTGGCCTTGCTTCAGCAAAACACTTAAGTTTGTGAGAGACCGTCTACGAGCTCCTCTTCTTAACCTGAAAGACGAGCCAGAGGGCTTTATTCGTGGCCCTGCTGCTGACAAACTCCCACTTAGGGTTGTGCTGTACCCAGAAGCACGGCCTTGAAAACCATCCCACCTGCACGCTCCTACTCAAAATGTCAGATCCTGTAAATGAGGCAACCTTTCCATCATCCAACGGAGCTGAGCAAATGTCCACGGGCAGGCCTAGGACACAGCTAAAGCTCATCACAGCTAATGATACTAGGCACATGCTCCAGGCTGCTCAAAGGCAGCAACTTCACCTTTCTGAGATCACGCACAGGCTGACCAGGAGCAAGTGGACACGGCGGGCTTCATGCCGGTGGGCCCAGGGGTGTCATGGTGCAGCACGGAGGCACTCAGACACACCCGTTGTCTCCCTACCTACGCCAGTGTAAGCATTTGTGCCTTAACTGTAAAATGGGGCTAGTGACCAGCTATAAGGCTTGAACAGAATTTTGCTACAAGCCCTAAATGAAGGACAAGTACGGCATCATTTTTATGATATTATTATTATTCTCCTCCTTTTCCTCCTCCATGTGTGGTCTTAGAGGCCAAACTTCCACTGAATAACCCAGCAGCTGCAGCCACCTGGATTCCCCTGCTTTTCCGTGGATTGACAAATTTCACATCACACGCGTCGTACGGCTTTTATAACTTTCTTTTACTGGGGATTTTAAACGGTTGTCAGTACAGTGCAAAGCCTTGGATGTTCTCAGTGTTTTCAACAATACAAAATTCAGGATAGGTGGGGAGGACAGCTGGTGTGTGATACTCGCACCCCTTGTCGCTTCCCAGGTAACGGACGAACCCCAATATATTCATGTTTAGTAGTTTTCAGCTTGGCAGGAGGCAATGCTCATCATCAGTAAGAGTTTTGAATACCAAGGCACGTGTGGGGCTTCAGCATATATCCCTGTTCTGTTATGTAAAGCCTTTGATGGAAATGCACCTTTAAGCTACCTACCATGCCCTCTTCACCAGGTCTGAAGAGGCTGCTTCTAACCCAAATCTCCCATTCCCCTTGGAAAAATCCTGAATGCAATGCACACCGGGCCAGCTGGCATCCTTAGTGTTAAGCAGCATAAATCCAATGGCTACAGCAGAGCTGTTATGATCTCTACTAGTTAAGGCCAGGCCCCTAGTTTCATGGGTTCACAAGCCATAGGCAACCCACTGAAGATGGATGGGCTCAGCCTCTTACAACCAGGTCGCTGTTAGACACTATAAACCACTAGATCAGTTATGGCTGATCAGTCTGAGGAGGATCTGTTCAGTTTTGCATCATTCAAGAAGTCCCCAATGCTGGAGCAAATGATTTCAGGGATGCCTAAGGATGGCAAGTTCCAGCCGGCTGAGCATGAGTTGTGGGACACACAACTAGCTGGGAAGCTGGTGCGGTGGCATTTAGTTTCTTAGGACCACCAAAGTTAACAGCAAACCTCTCCCCGACTTCAGAGGGAGCAGGATAGCGCTGTCAACAGCTGCTTGGTACCTGGCCAGCCCAGGGGGAAGATGCATCATATCTCACAGCACAAGGTCGGGTGACATATAAGGCACGAATACAAATCGACTTGGAAAGAGGGAGGATGTGCAAGCAGGTCTGATGACAGCTAGTTCAAGCACCGGGAAAAGAACTGGGGGGTGGCAATTGGAGGTGGCTCCAGTGTTGGACAAAGCACCTTGCGTCTCAAGGACAGCAGCATTGGTCAGTAGTTCCCTGCAAAATCAGCCCCATCATTCCCACAAGAAGGTCAGTGGCTGGTCTGGCTGCAGAGAGGGATATGGGGAAGTGGATGGCATCACTCACAGATGCAACGTGGGAAGACTAAAAACACCACCAAGGATGCAATGGGGAAAAGTGGAATTGCTTTTTGACACCAGTAGGTGGTGATACATATCCACTGAAGATGTCTTTCTAGGTTCTCCACGCCCAGATGGCATTGCTTTTTCTGTCCTTTGCTTGGGGCAGATCGTGGAGCCTGGTTTGCCATGCTTGCAGAAGCAAAGGCCTGGTCTATACCCAAAGACTGTACCAGAATAATCATGTCTCTCAGTAGTATGGTTTGCTACGAGCAAAAAGAAGCCTACTGCAGGTACACACACAGTGTATACAGGTATTTACACCATAATCTTATGCTATACACCTTGAACAGGTGTCTTGCCCTTCCTGCAGGGAAGCATGTTTATACCAGCATAACTGCATTCACACTTCAGGGCAATACATTTTAACTGGACTGGTATTGCTACAGCAGTGATGTTCAGTCCAGGCCGGCTCAGGACAGCCCTGGGTGTATTGTGGCAGCTCAACAGAAAGCTCTTGTCCTACTTGTACTGCGATCAATAGAAACAGGAAGGGCGGATCTACATGTGCTATTAATGTGAATGAATAAATATTGGCATACTTCGTGCTGGATTGCTCCCAGGTGCTGCATTTACACGTGCGCCCGGGACTCCACCAGCTGGCAGGAGACCCAGGGGGGTCAGCCTGCCAGCCCAGGGCTGCTATGACCCGGCTCGATGTCCTGCAGAGAGGCTGGCTAAGGCACAAGGGTACTTCCATGCAGTGCTAGCCAGCAGGCAGCTCCCACACTGAAGCACCCTCGTGCCCCAGCCAATCCCATCAGTGTCTGCACATGCACGGCGGTGCACTAAATAACATCACCGCAGGACAGTACTTGTGTTTACAGGTACTAACCTATGGCAGAGTTAATTAGTTTACTGTGGCTTAATAGGGCTGAATGTGTAGACGCTGAGACTTTACTCCGGAGCTAATTAGACAACTCCGCAGTAAACATCCTGGGTAGATGCACCCAAGTGCGTGCCACATTATTTGATATACCCAATGCATGTAGGAAATAAAGTATCTGCTTGAAACCATGGGTGATAAACTGAAGAGCCACTTGTGGCTCAGGAGCAGCAGTCTGGGTCTTGCTGGGCTACAGGAACACTGTTCCATAGAAAGTTTTCCCCAAAAGGATAAGAGACCAACACAATGTCATGAAGACAACTGAGTAGTTGCCTCCTATTAAAGATTTCTAGTAATGACCAACCCAGGCTAGATTTGAACTGTGAGTGCCGAGTTCAAAACTTCTCTCCATCCTTTAACCCAAGCAGCATCCCCCACATCCCATCCTCCACAGATTAAATCATTAAGGCTAATATTTTCAGATTGGGGGGCCTAGAGTTAGGCCCCTGAATCCAAAGAAAGGCACCTAGTGTGTGGCTTGGTTTTCCGAGATCCCCCTGACCCTACCCTCCTCCATTTTTGTCTCCGATTGACCTTTACCCAGCAAAAGGTTATGGCTGACATCACAGCTTTCTGGGTGTCAAAGCCCACAACAAAAGGGGACTTTGAGAAGCTCCTTAAAGCAGATATTTGAATGCTACAGCCAAGGCTTGTGGTGTGTGAGCTTCAGACCCACCTCTCCCAGCACCATCTCCAAACTCCCACGGTGTTTGGCTTTGCATATTTAGACTCGGACTTGATGTGCACATCCTCAGCTGGAGTAAATCAGCGTAGAGCTACCAAAGTTAATAAGGATCTACACCACGTGTGAACCAGCTCGCTCAAGGACCACCTGAGCATGGAGACCAGGAACAGGACCTACACAAAGCATGGTGGCATATCCAACGGGAGGGGACCAGCGTGGATCAGAGGGAGAGACCAGAACGGACAATGCAAGAGGTGGGTACAGGCTGGCCCTACGAGGACTCTGCCTAGGCAGGGAATCCTAGAAGGCAGCTGATATGAAGCACCATTGATTTCAATGGAGCTACGCCAATTTACATCACAGCGTTCTGGCCCGGTGCCTCCAGTTTCCTATTTCCCACTGAAGCCAACACAGCAGGGACTTGGCCAGTCGGCGAATAACTTCCTATCCTGCCAGCCCCTTGTCGGTCGTGTGGGGTGGTGGTAGTCACAACCCGCTGCAGGAAATACATAAGCTGCCCCCTCCTCCCATTCCAGTCCCAAAGGAAAAGGCACCGGTGTCTCATGGTTATACGCTGCCTGCCATATGCCAGTCTTCTGCCATCCTCTCCTTGCAGCAGAGGGCAAGGGCCTCTTACACCATCCGCTCCATCCCTATGCCAGCACAGTACAGTCTGTGCCCTCTCCAGTCCCTGGGCACCCGTTGGCGCTCTGCGGAAAGAAGCATGCAGGAGCAATTTGCCATCCAGGATAGAGAAGAATCCTGCCCTGAGGTCAGGACAGACCATCAGACACCAGGCAGGATTTGTCAGAGGGAGGATGAGCGCATCGTTTTTATCTCCCCGACTCCTTTCTCCTCCTGTCATGATGTTTTAATTGATGATGAAATGTGGCAGGTTCCTCAAAGGCCTCTGTTTGCCCCTCTAAGCATGCCACAGGCTGGATAATGGCGCATTAAAGCACACTGCTCCTGCCCAGAACAGGACCATACTCACCGTTAAAGGGGAAGGGGGAACTTCATGCTGATTTAATCTTTGTTGCCTTTGTGGGCAACCAGGGAAAATGCTCTGTTCATAACTAGGCTAGAGGCACAAACTCGCATTTGACTTAGGCTGCCAAATAGCTAACCATATCATAGACAAGCCAGGATGCATTCAAACAACAGACATACAACGGAAAAGGCCTGTATCCAGTTACCCCTCCCTGAGACTGTCTGCCGCGTCGTATGAAATTTTCATGAGCAGCCCTGGGACTCGATGTCTGTAAACACCTGCAGCACGACGGCCCTGGGAGAAAAGATGGCTCTGAGCTCACATCACTGCTGCGTCAGCTGCCTGAGAAATGCTGGGCCAATGCCAATCAGTGGAGCAGAGGAAAGGCCGAGGTGTCAAGGCTAGATCTGGCTCTCAATGTCCCCAAAGTTTTTGGGGGGAAGGTGGAGCTAGAGGGTAAAACCAGGCCTATTGCTACAATGGTTTGTCACAGTCACCCTACAAACCTGGTATCGATGAAGCCGAGGACGAAGGAGAGTGGAGAACGTGGTGGACAAGAACCCAAACCGGAGAAGGAGCAAGGACGAACTGGGGGTCTTTAAGAGGAGGTTACATGAACACCTCGCTGGGGTCGTTTGACCCCAGTACTTTTTCCTGCCATGGCAGGGGGTCGGACTTGATGATCTGCTCAGGTCCCTTCCAACCCGACCAACCATGAATGCACCTGCATATCTTGCAACACCCTTGCAGCTGCACCCTTAATTTTAGACTCAAAGCACCCAATCCTGCTCCCAGGGACATTTTGCAATTACTGCCACAACAGCTGGATCCACCCCACAAAGATGGACAGACCCCAGTGAGTCATCTCATTAGTCTAGGACTGATCTTTGCCATATATTCTCCAATGTTTGCCAAAGCCATGAGTGCCTGTAGTCATGGTGCTTCCCCATCTTCCCTTGGAAGACTGCTCCACAGTCTAATATAACAGCCCTTGGCTGAAACTGGGTATAATATCTCCAGCAGGCTTACTGGAGTGGAATGGACTAGAAACCTCTGCCTCACCCATGCGTCCTTGGTTAGGTGTCCTGATCTGGCATAAAACACCCCCCTGCCCTGCAGGAAGGGGCCACTCCAGCAGAAATGCCTCTGATGCAAAGGCTCGTCCAGCCCGAGTCTCCTCTCTCAGCCATGTTAGACAGACAGTGTTATGCAAACAAACCAGTTTAGGTCTATCTACATTATCCTCCTTCACTGGTTTCCAGCAAGCTGGACCCAGCCAGTTAGTATCTACTCCATCTCCAGGATGGCCTCTCAAGAGTCCTTTTTAACCAGCGCTGCCTTGATCCGACACCGCAAGAAGTAGGCTGTGACTGCGCTGCAAGCCACGAGGCCAAAGAACGAGCCGCAGGACACGTAGATGGAGAGAGGCCCGTGTCTCCTCTGGAAGATTTCCTGCCTGTTCTTGTAGTCTAGGAAGATAGCCTCAAGCTGCGAGAGCGTGCAGATGGCCAGGAAGGTGTGGAAGATCTGGTGGGCATGGCCAACGATGTCGCAGGACCCAGGGAAGTATTTCTCGGGCACGGGGCAGGAGAAGAAGTAAGCGCTGATGAGGAAGAAGAGGATCTGGAAGGTGTGATACCAGGCAGCCTTCTCCTCACAACCCCCCAGGTGGCACATGACCACCCGATGCGCCACCGGGCTGATGTCCAAGACGAAGGCCAGCCCGGCCGGGATCACTTGGCACACCTTCCTCATGATGGGGTACGGGCGGCGGTATCGGTATTTGGCATAGCAGCAGCCGGCACAGGAGAGCCAGCCGCAGAAAGCAGCTGCCGGGAGGAAGAAGAGCCGGAACTTATCGTACCAGGCTTGATCAGAGCTGTAGTAGAAATGGGCCAGGGCGCTGCCATACTGGTAGATGCTGACTCCAACGTAGTCCGCAAAGTAGAAGGTGTAGTGGGACAGCTCTGACTTAGACTGCAGCAGATGGGCTAGGAGGCTACACGTCAGGTAGGTGATGGAGGACAGGACAAAGATGAACAGGGGCAAGGACTGGACATTCACGGACAGCTCCTCCCCATCAGCAAAGGTTTTGAACCTCAGCAGCACTGCCAGGGCCGCCAGGAGGTGGGTCCACACATTCACCACCTCATTGTGCTTCTGGAAGAGACTGAAGAAGTAGTACCGCCACTCCTGGCCGGTGGGGCGGTACCCGGTCTGGATGTAGGGCTCCCGGAAAAGCTGGGGCACGTCCGACTCCCTGACAGTGCACGGCATTTTGGGGAAGCCTTCCTCCAGCAGCTTGGGCAGACGGCGCAGCTGCTGCCCGCTCACCGACAAGGTGCTGATCCGCTCCAGGATGGCTGTCATCATGCTCCCTGCAGTAGTTGGTAGTCTGTCACCAGGAAACGTTGTGTTCTTGTCCTGCAAGAAGGAGAGAAATGAGAGGCATTCATGACCAAGAAAACCCCTGCAGCATGAAGCCCATGGTCCCAGGATGGGGGGGGGAGGGATGCTCTCTGGAGCTCATGGGATGCAACCAGCTCATGCAACCCCTCTCCCTTCTCAACCCAAGCTTTTCAGGGCATTTTGGGTGCACTGAGATTTAGGTGAGTTTGCCTCAGTGAGTGGGAGACTTAATAAGGAGGAGCCCCACACATCTTTTGAGCCAGCAAAAAGCAATGGGAGAGCTGCAGATCTGCATGCCTTGCCATGCAACAGGCCACCAAACCTGCCTTCCCAGAGCAAAGCAACACTGCCTTAGTGCCCTCATCTCTCCTGCCCTTCACTTGCAGCAGACTGCTTTGGCCCTGCAGTGTGCAAGAGGGGAAAGAGCAGACTTTCCTGTGGACCTTTCTGCAAGCACAAGGGATTGGGATCAATGGCCCATGAGGCTCTGCCAGTGCAATGCCCCAATATTCAGTTTGATCTGAGCTGAAACCTCTCCCTAGGACTAGGTCTGCATGGGTATGCCCCTCCTCCTGTAGTGGGATACCAAGCCCCTCAAGACTCTGACCCATGTCCATGAAAATATGTCTATACCCCTGCGCAAGAAGCTTTCACAGCAGGCTGCTGAGGAACAGACAACCTGCTCCCATGAAGGTCTCACCCGAATCCCCAGACTTTGGTTTAAACTTTGCTGCAGAAAGTTTGATATTCCTTTGTTCATTTTAACATTCATTACTACCCTGGCATCCTTATTCGCTGCAGGATCAATACAATGCAAATAAGGTGCAGTTGTACAAGAGCCTATTGACCTCTTCTTACAGATCTAAGTATAAGGGGCAGACAACTAATACATTTACTTTGAAGTAATCTGACTTTACTCCTGGGTAAAAACGGATCGGACCCATGCTGTACAGCCTTATACCAGGGTAGATCATTTTACTCCAGGGTAAAATCACCTCCTCCAAAATGAGAAGCAGCTATACTACCGTGCGAGTTACACCAGAGTGTACTGATCATTTGTCTGCTCCCCAAATCTATTTCCTCCTGGGTACCCCGCTTTGTGCAATACATATTGGGTTCCCACTGCCTAATGGCCAGTCATTGTAACAACTCCTATTGGGAACAGCTAGCAAGGGAGAGCTCGTCGTATGCCTGCTCCTTACTGGGTGCCTTTACATGTGCAATTCATATGCAGCAATAAACTCCGGTGCCTGCTCCTTACTGGGTGCCTTTACGCGTGCAATTCATACGCAGCAATAAACTCCAGTGCATATCATACCAAAGTTTAGTGCTCCCAGGTGCAGTTTTTACACATGTACCTGGGATCACAGCATACTGAGTTGGCTTGGAGCAGCCCCAGCTGGCAGGGAGCCTGGTGGGAAAGCCTGCTAGCCTGGGGCTGGTCCAATTCAGCTCAACGTGCTGCCAAGGGGCTGGCTGGGCCATGAGGGTGCTCCAGCGCAGGGCTAGCCGGCAGGCAGCCCCCACACTGAAGCACCTTTATGCCCTAGCCAGCCCCATCAGCATCTACACATGCATTGCTGCAGAGTAAAAAAAAAAACTCCACCACAGGATAGTACTTGCATTTACAAATACTAAATTATAGTGGAGTGAATCACTTAACTCCACCCTAATAGCACTGCACATGTAGACGCTAAGACGTTTACTGCAGAGCTAATTAGGCAACTGCAGTAAATGTCTCATGTAGATGCACCCACTATGAAGCAGATTCACTAAAGATTAAAATCCAAGATAAATTTCTCCAAAACAATTGTGCCACGTGTCCATTCCTTAGGAAAGGGGTGTCCAACTCACCTGGTTCTGCAGGCTGGATCAGGCCCCCAGACCCCCTACCCCACATGCCAGATCCAGCAGCTGTGATGCCTGCTCCAGCTGATCTGGGACTGTGCCACACATAATGCCTGCCCTGAACGCAAGTCCTGGACTGGCTGGTGTGGGCATCATGTCTGGCAAGCTCCCAGACCAGCCAAAGAGGACACTGGACCACCATCCCCTGCACCCCACCAACCTCATAGGCTGGATCTAGCTCGTGCTCATGGTCTGGGACTGCACTGCACATGGGGCCTGCTCTGGGAACCATGCTGCACACAGCACCCATCCCAGACCGGCTGGAGCAGGCACGGGATCTAGCATGCAGGGGGGGTGTGGATTGGCCCCATGTGCCATGTCCATATGAATGGTGTATGGTGTGTGCCCTGGGCCCTGTGTACAAGGCTGGTCCAGCATGCATCCCCTGTGGCACGTGGGTCAACTCAAGTCCCAGGGCGAGTACCGGGGGCCGGATAACATCACTCTGCAGCCTGCGAACCAGATCTTTGACATCCCTGCCCTAGGACTACTGTTACCGCTTCGTTTAAAGATGTGCACGAGCATTTGCAAGATCTGAGCCTCTCCCCTCAGCTGACAGGCATCCAGCAGCCACCACGTTGGAGACAAGTAAATCCAGATAAGTATTTTGTTTCAGGGCAGGAAGTATTTCCCTCTTTCTCTGAAGCACTGGATACTGGTCATTGTCAGAAACTGGCATCATGGCTGCTACGCAAGAGGCATTGTGGGCAGGGATGATTGGCAGAGCGTTTCCTAAAGGACCTGGAGACTAACAGCTCCGCGAATCCTCTCATTGCTGCTTTGGCCTTAAACCCAGAGCAAAGGCTGGGGAACGGGACAACAGATCTGCAGCAAACCAGGTCACAAAACCTACCCTGGGAAGGCAACAGGCCCAGCTTGCAAAGCTGTGGAAGAGGCAGAGAGGAAAGTCGAGGACGGTCATTGTGACCCTGATGCAGCATCTCGATGTCTCCCACTTCCTCTACCAACCCGCCTGGGCTGTCAACACATGTCTGACTGCAACTTCCCAATTCCGGCAGGCACCGGTTGCCATACCCAAGATTACAAAAGGGTTTCTAGCACAGCCCCTGCTTCCCTGGCATGCTGACCTCTCAGGGCTGTAATTTTCCGTGATTGCCAAAGGGGAACTTGTTTGGTGAGATTGTCCCAACTCCCCTCGGTCATTTCAAGGTGACGCGAGGGCTCTTTTGCACATTACACTCGGACAAAACAAGATTTTAACGTGTTTTTAAAGCGGGGTTGTAGCAAATGCTGGCAGCCAGGTGAAATCTGCTGAGGGCTTCTGCCTTGGCCTCAGACCAGGAGGAAATGGTTTACATCTTGACTATGTGAGAGCAGAAGACCCCCTACTCGCCACTGCAGCAACTGTCCTGCAAGGGTGGGGGAGCAGGTAGTTGAATCCTGCATCTCAAGGTCATTCCTGAGTATAAAGCACAGCAGCTCGGGTGGTGTAGCTCAGTGCCAGGGTGGTTGTAAGCCAGGTTGGTGTGCCCCTTCCTAACCCCATCAATCCTGGGGTTATCCAAGTCCCAAAGCCATCTCTGCAATATGCTGGAGCAGTGTTAGGGCTGCTCTGTTTGAAGCTGCAGACCATCATGGCCCAACTCAAGCCCCTTTTCTCCCATCCGTGCTATGCTGCTATGCCCCTGGATGAGTGCAGCGATTCACAGCACACAGGCACTCAGTTCACCCAGACACAGCACGTGGCAGTGCCACCTGGCACCGACAGTGCCAGCAAACTGCGGGAGGAGCAAAGCAGCCAAGGATAGCACCCGTACCTCCCACTGAAACCTAGCGTGAAGCCCAGGGGGCTCAAAGTCCTGCAAAACCACCCAATGCACAGCAGTACCCAGTCCTGGCACAAGCATGGAGAGTGCAAGGAAGCTCCTTCTTGCAGCATGACACAAGGGCCATGAGCACTTACAGCTCTGCCATGCAGGGGAGATAGCTGTTCCTGTGCAGGGGCTGGCCAAGGGCCTGGGCACCATTTCTGTCCCTTGCCAGGCAAGCTGGGTCACGCGCAGGATGATCTCATGGCAGGGTAGCACGAGGTCACTGTTGAGGAAGTTGGGAAATTTTCTTAGATACCAGATCCTGTTAAGGGTGCAGCATTTACATCTATTGTCACCACACACAGCATCAGGAAGCAGGCAGCGGCTAAAGAAAATGAAAATATAAGTTGCCGGCAGGGTGGGATCAAGAAAAGAGTCCGTTCTCCCCCCTTCCCCAAACAGATCTACATAGGAGTTGTGTTTTGGGAAGTCAGTAGGAAAAGGGGAAACCTCTCAAGCAAGACCACAAAATCACAGAACAGAATCAGAGGAAAGTAGAGCTGGAAGGGATCCCATGAAGGCATCAGACCCCTGCTCAGGGTAAGATTGTCCCCAACCATCAAGTCTCTGCCCAACCTGCTCTTAGAAGTTTCCAAGGATGGAGATGCCAACCCTCTCTAGGCAGCCGGCAGCAATGCTTGACCACCATCGAAGGCATTAAGTTCTTCCTAACATCCCACCTCAATGCCCCCCGCTGCAGTTTAGGACCATCAAACCATGGGGTGGTGCAAGCTGTCTCACCAGCCAGGAGCAGAGGTGGGTAAATCTACCCAATGGCTCTATCTGGACATGGTCTTTCTGAACAGGCGAGGGGGCCCAGCTGGCACTGCAGGAGACTGGAGACAGTGCATGTGTGTATCACAGCATCACAGCTGTCTCCGGGTCAGCTCCTCCCGAGAGTCCTAGCCTGGGATATGCCATGCCGCGCGGCCTCCAGCCTAGAGCTGAGCACAAGGGCACACCTAGCTTCGCAACCAGGGCTGTGGCTGTTCCCATGCTGGGAGAAGGCCCTATGCATCTTGCAGACAGGACCATCTGTATTGCCACGCAGAGCAGCCCATCGTCTGCTGTCTCTAGCTGACCAGCTCCCGACCCTGGGGTTTGCCTCGCTCCCTGCACGGCGCTGTATGCACCGGCAGGCTAAACTCCCTAGTCCTACACTCCCTCCGGTGCTCCAAACCTCTTCTCTGGCCCCTGCCCTTTTACTGACTTTGGGTCCTGAAAGCTCAAAGAAAGCACAGGAACCTGCACTCCCCCAGGCAAAATGCATGGTTGAACGGGGAGATCCCGAGATGAGCTACATTGGGAGGTGGCCATATCGTGGTAGCCATAACTTCTGTGCCTTCTCGCCCATGAGTGGACCTTAGCTTTCTGCACACTACTGGCCCCTTTCCTCCTACTACCCATGGGACTCACTGATACATCCCACACCGGAGGGTTTGTAGCCAGGCCCCAGCTGACTATTCCCCAACTTTCCTTTAAACAAACAGCAGCCATGTACTCTGCCCTACTGAAGGCTTTGAGTTGAGTGATGATCACTGGACAACCAGGAGACCTAGTGGTCTCCCAGAAGACTTATCATGGCTAGCTTGTGTGACCCTTGTGAACCCCACTGGGGACTGACTGTGGGTCTGGATCTATTCAATATAAGCTGGTTTACCCAAAGGCCTTGGAGACCTCCAAACCCCCTGGATAAATGTGGCACTACTGGTGTCAAAGGCTCTGACCGGGTTTAAAGTTAACCACACGTCATTGGGCTGGCATAGTAAGACCCAACTGCAGTTTGTACCTGGCTGCTCTGATGCAAGACGGATAGGCCTGGTGTATAAATCTAGATAGGCTTAAATGGAAAGATCCCCGCTACTCATACACACAGGCACCAATGCATCAGCATGAATGTCTTCCTTGCCCACATGGCACGGGGCTCCTTGCCCATATGGCATAAGGGCTAGGGGAGACCACACTGGCAAGGTCCACACCAGCTCAGGGCATCCCTACACAGGCAAGTGCATACACATGTTGAATGCACCGGCTCTGGCACTGTGCGTCACAAAAGACACGCAGACCGGGCTGCTGGGACTTCTGACGGCCGACTGCTGTGCTAGGCTCCAGCTCAGGGTGCAGACCGCAACGTAGCACTGTCCAGCTCCTGGATAAACAGCCGGAAGATGAAACAAGCTGCCTAGGCAAGCAGTGCACTCCCCTTCAATGCAATCCCCCTGGCAAGACGAGACGGGGTGGGCAGCGATCTGCTATCATTTAGGAACAGCAGATCCTGCATCCATGCAGGGAGAGGACTAGATGACCCTCGAGAACCAGTCCATGGATTCCAGCCCTACACTTCGACGCTTCTTCCCCAAATGTATTTAGGGCCTCGTCGAAAGTGCAGACCAGCGATTCATAACTGGGGAGCCACAAGCGGGAGGGACCGTGGGGGCAGGTGGCTCCAGCTGCTGGAGGAGCAAGCCCCAGAAACAGGGTCAGCCCCGTGCCCCCCCTCAGGTACAGACCAGGAGCAGGAAGAGGGCACAGTGGAGAAAGTGGCACAAAGCAGGATGAGGTCCTGCCCCCATGACCCTCCAGGATACCACCTACATCAGTGGTCCTTCAAACATTTTACCTTCCAGGATCCCTCCATCATCTTTCTGAATTTAGATTTTCTCAGTGATTCTCGACCTAGGTGCCACTAAACGGAGAAAAGTAACGGCAGGGAGCCTTCAGGCTACAGAGATTGAGAACCGCCGGTGCAGAGCATGCACCGTTTTGAGGAGAAGCTAGAAATGCTCAACACCCTTAAAAATCAGGGGCACGTCAAAATGGATCCAATCGATCTTATACACAGGAGACATCCTGCGAGCGGCTCCGGGTGCAGAAAACACCAGCACGTAAAGGGCGAAACCAGCCTGAAAACGAAACGAAACAAAACCACCCCTCGGTATCAAAAAATAAATAAATAAATAATCGCAAGAAACCAGTTGGAAACGGAGATAAAACCATGCAAAATTAAGAAATTCCCGGGCTGCTTATTTTAAAGCAACCCCATGACACCAGCGAGCAAAAAAACAAGTTGGCAATTTCTGGCGATCATGGGGCGAACAAAGCAACAAGCAATTAACGTTCAAGGGGGGGAAAAAGAGAGACAGAAACCCAAGGTCAGCGCTGACTGTTTCGCTTTCACAGAGCCTCTATTCTTCCCCTCTTGCGGGGGTGTCGTGCCTGCTGAAAGCAGCATTTATTTGGAGGGCGGCTCAAAACCTTTCCCTACCCCGATCTCTGGAGGATACAGTTATTTGGGCTGCTCCCAGTCAAAAGCAACCAAATATCATTTGTTCGGGCTCAGAGATGCAACAAGGGAAAGGAGTGAGTGGAAAGCAGCCAGGTGGTATCATTTACAGCCATAATAGGAGCGTCAAAATACAAGGAAAGCGATCCCTTTTCAAAGCTTCCCCCTTGCTGCTTTTGCTTTTCACTTGGGGTCCGACATCTGATGGGGGCGTTTGAATGAGACAATCTGAAGCTCTGTACGGGCTCCCGATCTCCCCATTGGGCTGGCACCAAACCGAGAGATGTGAAATGAAGATTGTTCTTATCTATTGTATGCACTCGAAGGACATGAATCAGGCACTAGATATGTGTGCGAGAAAGGCAGGGTTTCATAGGGGGCGATTCCCGGTACACCAGGCAGACGGAAATGCAACCCGAGTTATGCCGAAGTCTGTTTAGAGCCGTTTTCTTCAATAAATGTCTCCGTTTTAGGAAAGACTGTGATCCTATATGTTATGACGTTAGCCGTGCTGGATGATTTCCCCTGCAGAGCTGGCCAAGGCATTATTATTCCTAGCTATACAGCGTGAAAAATGGGTTTGCCACTTACAACAAGATGTCTGAATTCACGACGCGAGAATGATCTGCTTCCAAAGCCACCAGCTCCAAGATTAGGTTGGCTCGTTACAGGGTTTTATGCAAATGGATGGAGCGGGTCCTCCGTGAATTCATTACCACTGGCTCAGTTCTTTTTAAAGGAAAAGATTTTCCCTAGGAAAAACAGCCATATTTTTAAATAAAAACACTTCTGTAAAAACACGGTCAAAATTGGCTAACTTGGGGGTGGGGGCAGCATCATTTTTAAAGTACAATGTCAAAACCACTAGGGATTGTTTTAATTTAAAGAAAAAAGTTCTCAGGAAGCAGAAATGATTTTGCAAAAATCACTGGGGAAAAAAACCCCATTCTTCACATCCACACTGCACCTGGAATACAATTATAAACGGCACAAAAGTGCAAAAAATGCAAGTGCCCCAGCCGGATAACTGCCATTTGCATGCACAAAGTGAAATATTTTTGCAACATCCTATTTGAGAAACATGGAAAATGGGTCCATTTGAAGCCTAAAGAAAAAATAAATCCCTGAAACCTATCATCCCTTCTTTTCCTTTAATCAACTTTACAATTTGCTCCTTGCTGGGAGGTCTGAGAGAGCGGTGTTGGATAGTTATCCATCATCCCAAAAGTGCCTGCATCTTCCATCATAGGTTTCATAGATTTCATAGGCATTAGGGCTGGAAGGGACCTCGGAAGATCATCGAGTCCAGCCCCCCGCCCAAAGGGCAGGACGTCAGCTGGGGTCATGGGATCCCAGCAAGATAAGCATCCAGTTTCATCTTGAAGGTGTTCAATGTAGGCGCTTGAACAACCTCCGGTGGCAGGCTGTTCCAGACCTTGGGGGCTCGGACAGTAAAGAAATTCTTCCTTATGTCCAGCCTGAAACGATCTTGTAGTAGTTTGTGACCATTCGTCCTCGTCATCCCTTGGGGCGCTCTGGTGAACAAACGTTCCCCTAGATACTGGTGGTCACCCCTGATAAACTTGTAGGTGGCCATCAGATCACCCCTGAGCCTGCGCTTTTCCAGGCTAAAGAGCCCCAGGGCTCTCAGCCTGTCATCGTAGGGTCTGCTTCCCTGACCTCTGATCATGCGCGTGGCTCTTCTCTGGACTCTCTCAAGCTTCTCCACATCCTTTTTGAATTGTGGAGCCCCAAACTGGACGCAGTACTCCAGCTGCGGCCTCACTAAGGCCAAGTACAGGGGGAGAATGACGTCCCGGGATTTGCTTGAGAAGCATCTATGGATGCAAGCCAGTGTTTTGGTCGCTTTACTAGCCACAGCATCGCATTGCAGGCTCATGTTCATCTTGTGGTCAATGATGACCCCCAAGTCTCTTTCTTCCTTAGTGCTAGCCAACATAGCACTGCCGAGCCTAAAAGGATGCTGCGGGTTTTTTTCCCCAAGGTGGAGAACCTTGCATTTATCGGCGTTGAACACCATCAGATTCTCGTCCGCCCACTCGCTGAGCCTGTCCAGGTCAGCCTGGATCACCCGCCTGTCTTCTGGCGTGGATGCTTTGCCCCAAAGTTTGGTGTCATCGGCGAACTTGGCCAGTCCGCTTCTGACTCCAGTGTCCACATCGTTAATGAAGATGTTGAACAGTATGGGTCCAAGGACAGAGCCCTGGGGGACCCCGCTGGTCACAGGACACCACGATGAGTGACTTCCATCAATTACTACCCTCTGGGTCCGACCCCGGAGGCAATTTTCCAGCCAGTGGATCGTGGGGGACCCAAGGCGACAATTGGCCAGTTTCTCCAAGAGACGATCATGAGACACCAGATCGAAAGCTTTTTTGAAGTCAAGATATATGACATCAATCTCTTCTCCCTTGTCCAGGTGATAGGTCACCTGGTCGTAGAAGGAAATGAGATTGGTCAAGCAAGACCTACCCGCAACAAACCCGTGCTGGCTATCCCTTAAGATGTTGGCGTCGGCCAGTCCATTAAGGATGGCCTCCTTAATAAACTTTTCTAAGATCTTCCCCGGGATAGAAGTCAGGCTGATGGGCCTATAGTTAGCCAGATCCACTTTCCTCCCTTTCTTGAAGATAGGCACCATGTTGGCCTTCTTCCAGTCTTCGGGCACTACACCAGAGCGCCAAGAGTTTTCAAAGATCCGCGCTAGAGGCTGGGCTATGATGCTCGCCAGCTCCTTGAGTACCCTGGGGTGAAGATTGTCAGAGCCGGCTGACTTGAAGGTATCCAGCTTCTCAAGATGTTCCTTCACAAAGTCAGCATTAATGGAGGGCAGGGGATCACCCTCACCCGGACTTCCCGGCCCTGTAGCGGGCACGGGCGTCCCATGGGGCTGATGAAAGACCGACGCAAAGTACCTATTTAATAGGTTGGCTTTTTCCTGGGCGTCAGTTGTCAGTTGCCCCATCTGGTTCAGCAGGGGTCCAACGTTGCCCCTGCTTTTCCTCCGGCTCCCCACATATCTGAAAAAGGACTTTTTATTGTCCTTGATGCTCAAAGCTAGCTGGAGTTCAGTTGCAGCCTTGGCTTTCCTGGTCTGCTCCCTACAGGACCGGACCAGTGCAGAATAATCCTCCTTGGAGGGGACTCCCATCCTCCATCCTTTGTAGGCCTTTCTTTTTAGCCTCAGGAGGTCTGCTAGGTCCCTGGAGAGCCAGGGGGGCTGCTGTGCCCTCTTGCTGCCTTTCCTCCGAGATGGAATAGACTTAGTTTGTGCATTGAGGATCGCTCCCTTGAGGAGCAACCACTCTTCTTGAACTCCCCTCTCCCTGTGGTCACAGTCCCTTAGGGCCTCACTGACAAGCCTCTTTTTTTTTTTTTTTCTTTTTTTATTTACTTAATCTGATTGCAACTAGCAGATAACAACACTGTCAAGAGTCCGGGACACATAACATGTCTGCAATCTCTCTTACTTCCTCCTCTTAGCAAGAATGCAGTGCATGACCATAATCCCCATTCCATTATTACGAAGTGCGAGTATGCAACAGGGGAGGGGAGGGGAGGGGAGGGGAGAAAAAGGAAGCACTTGGGAATCAGTTAGGCATCCCACCTGTGATCCTGTGTGATACCTACAAGAAACACTGCTCGTTTATAAAAATACCCCCTATACAAACCAACCTAGATAATATAATGACTGAAAACTTTATTAACGCAGAAATTAGGCTGCCCTTCTATAACATCAAGTTTACTAAAACACAAACTTCTGAAAATCATAACACTAAGAGTTTAGGTATCTGTCCACATAACCTTAACTTTGTCTTCTTCGAGCAAGTTCCCAATGCAGTCGTAAACATATACACTCTCACTGCTTCTGAACTACACTGAAGAGGGGCTACCGGTTTGCCATACAAACACTATCCCCAAGGAAAAACAAAAAGAAAAACCCATACCACATATGCTAAATTTTACATCCTGGTTTACAACTTCTTGGCCCTTACATATAGGATGTCATTTATATTTTCACTTACCCATCAGTAAACCTAGAGAACACATTCATCTCCCACCCAAAACTGAGAATCCCCATGGCAAGACAACCCCAGGATTTCACTCCAGACACATAATGTCGGGCCAAAGGAAGCATCCGAGATCATTCAAATTGTGTGCAACTTTTTCTTTTGATCACAAAGATACAGGGGACAGACTCAACCCCCTTCCAGAACAACATGGTCCCCCATGGTAAGCAAGAGTGTCGTACCCCATTTTTTTCCGTGACAAGAAATAAAGCCTGCAGAACACAGCTCCTTATAGCCTGCTGCTGCAAGGCTCAACAGCTCTGCTTAGATGCTCAGCTACTTGCTATACTTTTCCTATTTCAGCAACCAGTTAATCAGGCCCAATAGAAAAAAGTCCTTTGTATATTCAGTGGCTAATTACGCGAAATGTGTGGTATGGCACAGGAAAGACTCTTCAGGGATGAAACCTTGCCCCTCTGCTGCTTCGGATCCTTTTTTATCTCCTGGTTTAGAAGATGTTCCACTTTTTTTCTTGTCCTCATGCGTGGCGTACCACCAGCGTGCGAAAGCCATCGCCGCCCGCCGGATCGTCCTCGCAGCTGAAGCCGCAATGGGAGCACGGAGCCCAGCCCCGGCCCGGCCCATTCACCCCTCCTGTTCACGGTCTATGTAAGGCACCGGGCGAGACTGCAAGGAGTTTTGCAATCATGTGCATGCTGCATTCTGGTTGGGAGAAGCATTTATAAGTAGGGACCTGCTTAAATCACAGCTTTGCGATTTTCATGGAAACAGCAAAAAAACAGAGATCTCTGTGAAAAATGGCACTGGCCCCAATTTCACAGAAAATCAACCAAAAAATAAAAATTAAATAAAAATAAAATGCCGGCTCCCCAATGGGTCCTGGCTGCCAGGGTGGCATGAAGGGCAGCACCCGAGACGAGACCGGGGCTGTCCCCTGATGTTTCTCTGCCAATCAGTGTGGAGGGGCAGGGACACATGAAGAGCAGCCAACCCTTGTCCCTCCTCCACACAAACCCTCTCCACCAATCAGTGCCAAGGTGGGGGCCACCATGCAATGACCACGAAATCAGCTCTTACCAAGCTGTGAAAATTGGTTTCTCTTGCCATGAGTTAGGTAGGTCCCCATTTATGACATGCTGGGCCACTGTCTGTGCCATCAGTTGAGGAGCTATAGATACCAGCTGTTAGGATGGCTCATGGCTTCTGTCCCCGTTGGGGCCACTGCTGTTCAGATAGCCGTGGCAGCCATGGGGGTCTTTTATCTCAGCACCCATGACCATCGCACTCTCGTGTGGACCTCAAGAATGTCACCTACACGTTTGGCACATCCAAGCGTGACCACAGTCACACTTTTGGCACATCCAAGCTTGACCGCAGTCATGAACTCAAAAATGATGAGCGTGGAAGCCTCCTGGAGTATCAGCTGATGCAGAACGTGGCTCCCCGACACCCACGGGCCATTACGAGCACAGTGCTGTGGTCAAAGCAAGCCAATTTTTCTCCCAAGGAGACGAGGAATATTCAATACCAACAGTGCAGCATGAAATCCATGAAGAGCGGGAGCTCAAAGCCCTGTTGTTTTACAAGGATACATTCAGCACAGAATCCTATTTCACTTTCCACATGCGAATGGCAGGGATCCAGCTGGGGAAGTCCCAGTCTTGGCACATATGCACAGTTTGCGATTCTATTCCATGTGCAGCGTGGACATGGAAAAGACCACGCAGCTACTCGGCATGGGCAGGTACACACTTATATACATGCATACCCATGTGTATGGCCTGAAATTGTGGCCCAGAAAAAAAAAAAAATCAGTGAGGAAGAAGATGCTCCTCCAACTAAGGCATTCATCCAGAAAGCTGGAGTGCCAGCTTCCCCTTACAGGGTATTGAACCTGCAGCTCTGACTTCCCCCAAGGCCATGCTTTAGCCACCAGGCCGCAGGTGAGGCATTAGTTAGCCGATCACTTTTCCAGTGCTCCTTTTGAAGCAGAGCCACTGCTCCTTGTTTTGCATCACCTCTTAGTCATTTGATAAAAATAGTTGCAGAGGAAGAGGATGCTTTTGCCCCATCGGGAGCAAGGATTCAGACTAGAAACCGGTGCCTGCTCCCTTCCAAGGCTGCAGTCAACTCACCGAGCAATATGTTTGGATATCTCCCCATCTCAGCTGCCAGCTAGAAGAAAAGGGGCTGGCTATTGCCTAACCTGTGGTGTTTAGAGCACTGTGCTGGCAAGTTGGAAAAATTCAGCTTCAGACCCTATCTCAGTGAGGGGAGCCTATAAGCCAAGTTTCCTGCTTTCTGGGAACATGCCCTACCCAGTGAGTGACTGGCATCCCTCCTCTGGCATCTAACACCTGCTAGTCATAAGGCCTTACCAGGTAGAAGTTTTGCAACGTACGCTCATACGTCCTGGACCGGCTCACCCAGACTATAACCTGCAGCTCAAGCTCAGCAGCAAGGTGCCTGCTTATGCACAATTGATTGTAGGAGGCTCTAAACTGCTTAACGGCGACCCATCATGGCACCTGCTCACATCCACTTAAGCAGAGCTCAGGTTAGAGAAGAAAAGGGGAAGGTGAGAAAATGTCCTAGGCAAGACAAGTTCAGAAAGCAAAAATAAAGGCTGAAGCATGAAGATGGAGGGGGTTGTTACACGTTACACTTACACACGTGCTAAGTGTGCTAAGACTCCTCCATGAAGATAATATCAATTGCTATCATGGCTGGGATCCACAATCCGATAACTGGACTCCATGGGGATCTCCATATGACTCTGGTGGGTCTCCGGGCTGGGGTATTCAATTCAGAGAACAGGCCAAAGCCCTGCTCTCCCAACACGCATACTCTCCATTGGAAGCCAAGTACAGGGGACTCAAGGCAGGATCTATCCCAATATGCATTAATCCCAGAGTTATTGCCTCCTGACAGAACGAGCCTTGCCATCCAAGATGACAAGCCAGAACAATGCCACTTCTCTCTGTTTTCTAGCCTGGAGACCTGCTTGGCCAGCAGCCAGCTTCTCTGTGCTGAGCAGTAAGTGCCTCTTGACACCAACCTTGCATTGTCCAAGGGTTGGGTGGTTTCCAGGACATGAGACTAGTGCACCTAGTACAATGAACAATGTGCCAGGGCCTTGGATGTGGGTGAAGTGAGACCAAGTTCCTGCCAAGAGGAGAATCATGCTATGTGGCTTCCTTGGGCAGTGCTTGGGGTGTTGGAGCAGGTATGGCAAAGGGCTCGTTCAAGCCGTGAGCTCTAAATCTGGCAGCAAGCTGGGCCATTAACAACCTCTGTCCCCTGGGAAAGTCACTTGGGTCCAATGTATTTAAAACATAAGCGATCAGAAGATCTGGCCTGATTTCTAGTGTTTTGGGTGCTCTGCTCCCTATCAACTTATCCAGAACCTGCAAAATAGAAGCCATGTGGGGTGCTTGGAGATGGGTTTTGGTGACTCACCTGCAAGATCTTCATTTGAAAATATTTGGCTAGAACCCCCTACAACCTCCATGTCTCTACCTATGATACGGGTGTTGAGACTTCTCCAGTGTGATAAAATACTGAATTAACCTACAAAATTAACTACAAATTTAAAAAAAAAAAGAGCAACAACCAATCCCGGATACGTGCAAAGCATGAGTTATCATCAATGTATACTGCAATAGGTCCAACAACTCTACTCTGGGACCATTGCCCCCTTGTCCTAGATAGTGTACACAGGCATTTAGGAAGTGTCCCTGCTACAGGGCCCGTACAATCCAGGGAACTGTTCCATTCACACTTCATCTCCTCTAAACACATTTACCATTTGTATTCCCCACATCTACTCACTACTGCTTCAAGGGATTATTTTACCCACTACAGCTTGGCCATTCCCTGTCTCAGTTCCTTCTACAGTTTCCTCTTAAAACCAAATCTCATGCAGGTCGCCAGCCCAGGGGGTCTCTTCCAGTCCTGTGTTCCTACTGTGGGTCCTGCCAAGTGCAGGTCCTGCCATGCACTGGTGAGAGACTACGGGGTGAGTTTCAATGGACAAGGACATGAGACTAGTGATGTACTGCTGAGAGTCATTAACTAAAGGAATCCTGCAAATAGTCTCCCTAAACCTTCACAAACACCAAAACCACCATATAACAAGCAGGGGTAATAGGGGCACTGCCAATGCCCTGTCAGGGGCAGGGAAACGGATGGGTAATGCATGCTTAGAAGTTCCTACGAAAAAGGACCATGACCCTCGTTCCAGAGGAAGTCAACCCTTGCCCCCTGCCCTGCCTCCTCCCAAATCCATGCCAATCTAACCCTGAGGAAGACTTCCCTTCTAATCCCAGAACTGGCTTTCTATGACCCCGAACGGAAGAGCAAGGCCCTCTAGCCAGGAACCTCTTGGCTTTCTAAATACTGGCAGGAACATCAGCACAACCTAGTTAAAAAGCCCCAGCCTTAGCTATGGCCAACGTCCCAGTGCCTCACAGGAAAGTATTAAAAACAACTCAGAAGCTAGTAGCATTCATGAGCTGTACTGCTAAAAGCCCATTTGTTGTCTTCTCTGCCAAGACCGCAGAGGAAGATGCCAATTAACACCAAGGGGTCCAGAGTACTTTGTGGCGTAAATACACTTCCAGTAGGAATTTAGTTGTGACCGACCTTATTGCACAAGAACCAGCCAGTGAAAATTCATTCACTGATGGCAAAGGAAACCAAAGCCCCAGCTGAGAACTAAGTAGCATGGATCTGCTGGAGGAACGAGGAGCAATGGTCTCAAGTTGCAGCAAGAGAAGTTTAGGTTAGATATCAGAAAAGCTTTCCTACTAGGAGGGCAGTAAGGCACAGGAACAGGCTAGCCAGAGAGGTTTTGACATCTCCATCCTTGGAGGTTTTTAAGACCTGATTAGACAAAGCCTTCGCTGGGATGATCTACTTCGAGACAGTCCTGCTCTGAGCAGGGGCCTGGACTAGATGACCTCCTGGGGTCCCTTCCAAGCCTCATTTTCTATGATGAAACAAGTGGTCAGGACCTCGTATAAGATACTACATCTAAAGTCTGGAAGGCTGCCGTAACTAGATTCTAGAGGCAATTGCTTTCGGACTTCCTTCCAAAGGAAGGAACTTTCACCGCTGTGTTGACTGAGATGCTCCTTAACTTAGAAGGCAAAAGAAGGTAGGAATTGGGAGACAGTCCCTCAGTGAGAGGTTGGGGAGAGACAAAGGGACTGCAGAGGCTTGCCTACTGCTCCACAATAAATACCGTCATTTATTTCTTCCTATTCATGCCGGTTTATCTTGACTGAACCTGACGACCACTACAAGTGGGACATGGTATCCTCCTTCACATCCTATCCCAAGTCCCTGGGTGATGTTACCATGCACTGCAGAGGCTGCTGCATCTCATTGGATGCATCTACACAAGACATTTATTGCGGAGATGACTAATTAGCTCTGCAGTAAGACGTCACCATCTGCACGTGCGGTGCTATTAGACCAGAGTAAAGCAATTAAGTCTGCTGTAGGATACTACTGCCAGACACAAATATTACCCTATAGTGGAGTTATTTTTTCCACCCCAACACACGTGTAGACGCTGACTGGGGCATAAGGGTGTAACAGTGTGGGGGCTGCCTGCCAGCTAGCCCCACACTGTAGCATGTTTGTGCCATGGCCAGCCTCTGAAGCAAGTTGAGTTGGGTCGGAGTAGCCCTGGGCTGCCAGGCTGACCCCTGGGACCCCCTCCTAGCCACGGCTGCTCCACCCTGGCTCAACACGCTGCATCCTGGGCACATGTGCAAATGCCATGCCTGGAAGCAATAAACTTTGGTGCAAACTGTGCCTGAGTTTATTCAGCCACACTAATTGCACATGTAGATAGAGGCTGTGAACATATAAAGTCTGTAGTCTTTTGGAAGAGTTAATCCCCACTTCGTCCCTGGACAATGCCATGTCGCTTCCACACCAGCCACATTAAGTGAAGCAGCATGAGATCCGCCCTGGATGCAAAACCCACCAGGTGCGGGTGAAGTGGAAAGGCAGCCACGGCACGGGTAATGCCTGCATTGGGAAAGTCTGACATAACGTATAGCCAAGGCAAGGCAGAGATGCACCCTCAGAGACCTGGGAGTTTGCACCAATATTATTAGGTGCAGTTCCCGCTTCTCTGGTTGCTCCATTTCCTCCTTATAGCCTCAAGACCTATTGATGGGGCAACCTCCTTTCTGAATCAGCACCTCCCTAGAATACTATGGGATACCGAGTATGCAAAAGTCCAGGCTAGGAACAGAGCCCAGCAAAGTCAGTAGTCAGAAAATCAGCAGAGGGGCTTACCAGAGCAGACCTTTAGAGGAACTGCTGGCTGGCCTGCAGCCCGCTGCCATTGATGGGACTCAAAGGGGAAGCTAACCAGGAAACCCAGACAGTGGCCAACTGGTTCATTAGCTGGGGAACAGCTGCCAGTCAGAGCCCCAGACTGGTGTAGCCAACTAAACCACTAGCCCAGGCTGGGACCCTGACTGATACCACCTTAAAAAGCAAACCATCCCTCGTATGGGCAGATGTATGGACTTTTACAGGACTTCACACCCAAAATGTATGGGTTTGCTCACGCAAGTGAGATTCCTGTCAAGCCAGGTCCTTCTAAAGATCACTGGTTAAAAAGCAAAAACCAGTGATCCATATTAGCACTGTGGCATAAGCCAGCATGGCTTGCACTGCCTTGACATGCACCAGCTGTGTTCCCAGATCCACCACATTTATATTCTGCATGGGATTTCTGCAATCAAGTGACCCGCTGTGCCCTGCCAAACAAATGGGCCCAGACTGTGAGAGCATTGTGAAAAGCGGAGGGGAAGTTGCCCAACAGATCTCCCTTAGCCTGTAAAGCTGGACTGGCTAGGTTTTATTTTTGCTTATAAGCATGCTGCCTCCGCAAAGACAAATGCAGAAAAATATTTTTAAGGCTTTAGATCTGAAGACTGCAGCATTAGAAAAAAAAAAAAGCACATCTTTATCAGGCACATCATTAGCAAGATTTGTAAGCACACAACGTGTTGCCAGTGAGCTGTTGGCCCTGCAGGCTCTACCTTTTCTATACTGGGACCCTTCCCTATACTGGGGAATCCCTAGCCATGGTTGAGCTGTGAGGACCTTCCACTTTGCAACACCAGAAGGGCAAGGTGGTCATGCCCCCTGTCCCCATTGTGTGACCCACCAGTGAGTGACATACCCCAGGAGAAGAATCACTGCCTTAGACACTCTTCAAGGGAACATATCACCCCCGAGGAATTTATTAAGCAGGCGTTGTTAATATGATGCTGAAAGGGCTGGGAATGGCTGCGATGTATTGCTAGCTATACGCAAGCCTTGTAAATGATTTAGAAACATCAAGCTGAGCACACAGCTGCCTCCGCAACCATGCCACTGCTACTCCCTCGAAACCGCTCCCTCCTTCGGCTCGCTTGCAGCACCTCGCCGCTTCAATCTGGCTGTAGACACTTCACGGCGGGGAGCATCTTTTCCCCCTGCTTCGGGAGAAAGCCTGAAGCGATGAGGCCCCTAATCTCTACTGAAGCCTTGGACAGAGCCTCGTTTAAAAGCATGCCGCATCCCATTCCTGTTTAACAGCATCAGGACCTGGAAGAGCATGCAAAGCTGCGGGATGGATGGGAATGGCCTTTAGCCACAATTGGGAATCAACAGAAAGGTTTCTGTGGCCTGGCTTGATTTTTCTGTTCCTAGAAACTCTTAGCAATGTATGCAAGCTACCTGAGGAAAGGCTGAAAAAAATGGGTGCACTTAGGTTGGAGAAAAAAGGAGATTATGGGAGGACATGACAGCAGCTTTCAGATATTTGAAAGGCTGCCATGAGAGATGGAGAAACTTTCTTCTCCTTTGCCACAGAGCACGGGACTAGAGGCAATGGGTTTAGGCAAGGTAGGGAGACAGATCCGACTTCAGGACATGCTTCCTGACCCCAAAAACAGTAGGACAGTACAAGAAGCTGCCTAGAGAAGTTGTGATACCTCCTTTGCTGGAGATTTTCATGAAGAGGATGACTGGGTTCCTGTCTGGGCTGATTTATGGGTTTAGGCAAGCTAGGCAGACAGGTCAGACTTCATTCAGGACATGCTTCCTGACCCCCAAAACAATAGGACCGTACAAGAAACTGCCTGGAGAAGTTGTGACACCTCCTTTGCTGGAGATTTTCATGAAGAAGGTGACTGGGCACCTGTCTGGGCTGATTCATGAACAGCAAATCCTGCCTCTGCTGGGGGTGGACTAGATAACCCCCAAGGTCATTCCCAACCCTATAATTTAACAGGTAACATCCAGGTGAATCTGTATGTTCCCCAAATAATAAAAACGCATGTCTTGTTTAAGTAACCCACAGTTATGCTTCCTCCCAGCATATGCGAAAAGCAACCGTATACTTTCAATCTGAATGGTTTCTATCTCAGGAGGGAAACAACCCGCAAAGACACGCTTGCCCCATGAAGACACAGCAGATGCACCTTGCCCGCACCAGGCAGCTGTGCCCTAGTCGGGGAAAGCTGACTTAATAAAGACACTTCACAAAACACAAGCACCAACACCTACAGCCCTCACACTCTTCAGTATATTTAATCACACGGTACTGGAAAGCAGCCTTTCTTCAAACCCAGCCCCAGCTGAAAGAGCATAACATATGGAACAAGGTTTTAATGACTAATAACAGTACGTGACAGGGCAGAGTTTGCCCATAGCTCTTAGAAGTATATATACTTGCAAAAGGGTGGCGAAGAGTCGCTGTCCATCCATATCTGCAGCTGCATAAGCCAAGGCCCCAAGTCAACGAGCTTCCCAAAGCCGGGCAACAGCAAAGCCAGGATTGGAATTGAATTCTCTTCCTGACAGCTCCTTATCTAGCCCCCCCGAGGCAGAGATGCTCCTTTTCAGAGGCAGCAAGCCCTTAAATATTTTAGCTTCCCTCTGACCTAAATGCACGCTAAGTCTTATTCAGCTAAAGCAGAATAAGAGCAATCCGTGGTAGGTAAACTTAAGTTACAGCTTCACAACAAAAAGTTGCAGAGGTACCGGACAAAGGACTGGAAGCGACCACAAGTGATCAATACTCGAGTTACTCGTCTCCAGGAGTCCAGTGCAAGTTGGAGGGACCACACTTTGAAATGATCCCAAAGCTGTGCAGAGGGCCTAGATTTGCATTTGATGGGGTTATGAATGCAAACTGATGGTTGCTACCAGGGCTCCTGTACACCATGCTGGTCTCTCCTCCAAAAATATGTCACCCACAGACTCCAGAGAGCCATGCGCGTCTTCTTCTGGGGATCCAGATGGGAGAAGGTGGCGAGAAAGACGCTGTACAAGACCAAGCAGACCAGAAGCAGGAGGAAATGCCAGACATCCTCCTGTTCCCCAGAGCCAAGCACATGAGCCAGATCTGCAAGCTGGCAACTGGACCAGAGCCTAAAACAGCCCACTACCCAGGGCACATGCCGAGCTGGCGGTGGGTATGCCCAATGGGTGACCATGGCCCATGGTGTAGCCATGTTTCTCCAAGGTCCTGGATGAGATCTGGAGCAAATACGACCTGCTCAAAGAAGCCCCTTCAACCATGACCAACCACCGAAAGATGCAGGAGGCAGAGACAGACTGTCAACCATGGCCCTGCTCCTTGGTGACAACTGCCAGGCCGTGCAGGAGAAAATCTTCTACAAGGTCTTTCTGTAGGCCCTTGTGTACACACACACACATGCACACACACCCCTTTTTATTTTAATTTTTTTGCAAAAATAACTCCCTTGCACAATTGACTTGAGCATCAGGAGCTTTGCAGCTTCCACAGGCTAACTTAACTTGGAAGCACTGTTGTGCTTGAGCTAAACCCGAGTGTGAATGGGGGTCGGATTAGGGCCAAAATTCAAGCCAAAAATGCATTCAAGACAAACTGAAGGGACAACGAGGAGTTGTCCCAACACGACTTACGGCCTGTCCACGCAGATGGTGCCGGTCAATTTGATTAAAAGCTCCGTGACTCTTGAGATCCATGTGTGCGGGTGCAGGTGAGTTTCTAGGTAAGAGCCTTACGTGGTTTATAATCCCTGCCATACCAGCGAGCTCTCACCGGTCTTCTGAAGGCTCTCTGAGAGTTGCAGACGACTTTGCAAAGCAAAGCAGGAGGAAGTTGTCTTCAGGGCAAAAATCCATTCAGAGAAGGAAGAGCGCTTTTCAGAGGTCGCCTATCAGGTGTCCTGCAGCATGTTTATGAGCTGTGCGTAACACGGCAGGGAGGCGTACAAATTAATACACAAGGGGCCAAGATCCTGCTTTCATTCCCCGAAGTATCCAGCGAGGTTTGCACCACTGGAGGGTACCTGAACTTGAGTTACTTCCTGCACCTTGACACCTGCGTGACGGAGGAGAATTTGGCCGCGAGAGCCGTGAGATTATCAGCAACAGAATCCCAAGCGATAAGACGCAAAAGCAAAGAAAGGGAACAAAAGGGTGGGAAACATGCAAGCTCGGGAAGGAATTTGCCTTCCACGAAAGATGCTTTTTTTCCAAATATTGGTGAAACTGTTATAACAAAGTACAGCCTAATCCAAAGTACACGGAGCTCAGAGACACACTGGCTACAAGGAGATGTGGATTAGGCCCACTGCCAATAGTACACTCTGCAATAATAATACGCCCCAGAAAAGACCTAAAAACAAGAGCGGAAAGAGCAGAAATACACCTGTCTGATCTCCTACTATTGAGCGAGATACTCCGGTCCATACCAAGGAGCTCTGCTCACAATTTTGATCTGTTCCTTTGAAAGTCTGGGAGGAAATCAAAGGCCCGAGGTGCACAGCTTTACTCATTACCTGCCCTGCACACTCCTTCCAGGAGTAACACCCGGGCTGACAAGGCTGTCTAATCCCAGCCTTTTTGGCATCCTCCTCAAATGCTACTCTGATCCCCTTCCCCTGTCCTACCTGCTGCTCTGCTTTCTGCTCTCTCTGCCTGTTCCCTCCCCAATCGTCCATGCACTGCATACGGGCACTGCCTGGTGCCACTTGTGGCATAAATGCTGCAGATTGGCCACCCCTGATCTAATCGATTCTCCAATCCAACATGCCTCTCTGCAAGGCCTCAGCCACCCTGATATTACTATTCAGGTTGGGGTTTCCCTTCAAATTCAGGTGCAAGCTGTAATGTGAAGGGACTTATACTGATCTACAAGGGATCTGAAGCTGGGTCTACAGAATAGGGGGTGAGAAAAACATATAAATCAAGAAGCCCTGGCTTCATGCCATGGCCAAACAGGAAGGCATTGGAAATCTAATCTCCCCCCAGCCCAGCCAGGAGAGCAGCCGAAGGGCCCTGCCACCCAGCTCACACCAGCACTCACATTCCCACCCAGGCTCTCCTGGGTATTTACACAGCAGGCATTATCTGAGCTGTCCCCTGCCGTTAATATATGTATCCTCTCATCATCGCTCCTCGGGCAGAAAGGAAGCAGCTATGGACCCATTAAACAGCGAAGGATGTGACTCCGTTTAGCATGGATGTACCTGAGCCAGCTTTCAACCTGAAGCCACCCGAGCAGCCCGCAAGCTTCTCAGGACAAGGTTTTGCTGCTGGCCCGTAGCCCCCACCGCTGCCACGGGCATGCTGGCATTGCCAGCTGGAAGCCTGGCTGCGGTCGGCACAGACAAACGAGCCACTTCTGCCTGTGCAACATGCAGGTCTCCAGCGAGGCTGGCCTATTCGATGCACAGAAGCAGCACATGCGTGTGCAAACACTTAGATGGTTGCACCTCCCCCCCGTTATTACATGAGGCTCTCAGGTGTGCACCACTAATTCCTTGGAACAACTAAAACATGGACAGGGGCAGGAGCGAGAGGCAGAGGTTGATAACAAGTGCTCCAAGGGGGTACAGGGAGCAGAGCACACCAGCCAGTGCCCCCTGACCTCCAAATGGATCCAGTGCACGCTGCCCAGTGAAACCCGGCCCGGAGACATCACCGGACAAGAGACAGGAAAATGACCCGCAGTCGCCAGGCGTGTCCAGCAAGGCGGCAAAATCGAACCCCATCGTCCTTGACCCAGGCAGGCACCACGGCCGCCGAATGCTCTAACCCGGCAATTCTCAACCGAGGTCCCACTGCACCTGGGGGTGCCGTGACATCCTTTTAAGGGTGTCCCGAGACACAAATGCACTTAGCGGTGCAAATACCTGTTGCCAGCCTTGGCCATTTTCAAAGGACCTAGAGCCAAGCTGCAGAAATGTGGCTAAGCAGCCCCAAAGCCAGTGTCTGAGCAACCACAGTGTAAACCCACGCAGACATGACCACTAGCTTGGTCAGCAGAGGAGAGGAAGCCCGGCCTGCCACACCTCTAAGTAAAGCAGCGATGAGATGCAATTAAGCAAAGCAACAAGGCCTGAAAGGAGACATTAGAAGGGAAGAGCATGCATTAAATCATCCAAATACACTGCATCATCGCTTGAGCTTAAAATATGAATATTGGCAACTGATACCAGTAAATGCATGGGATGTTATTTTGCTCTAACCGATATCTTTTTGCTAAGATGCTTAGAGACGTAGTTTGTAAAAACACGGCAGCCCTGTCAGAGAAGACCATAAAACTAAGGTAAAGAAGAAACAGGCCAGTGCTGAACTCATTCCACAATGGGGAAAGAAAGGAGATTAAAAAAATACAAATACCCTCCCTTTTATTTCATAGAAGCATAAGAAACGAGGACTGGAAGGGACATCTTGTCCAGCCCCCTGCCCAAAGCAGGACCAGCCCCAACCCCATCACCCCAGCCAAGGCTTTGTCCAGCCAGGTCTTCAAAACCTCCAAGGATGGAGACTAACCTGTCCCGGTGCTGCACCACCCTCCAGGCAAGGAAGTGTTTTTCCTAATATCCACCCTCAACCCCGCACCCGGACAGGGTCTCTTCTCCAGCGTGCAAATCCCACCCGGCACCTTCCAAGTCCCAAGAAACCCGTCCCAAAAGTTTCAGTGCCAATCAGACCCATGTCTCAGCCCCGTTAGACGCGGGCATCTCCGGATGGGGCAGAGGCTGGAGGGAGATGGGGAGACCCCCGTGTGCCGGGGGCTGCCCTGGAGCCGGCAGACTTTGGGGTCCGCCCCGAGGAGCCCGCAGCGCCCGGGGCGCTTTGCAAGGGGGCTGCTCCGACCCCCAGCCAGGGGCAGATGCTGCCGCGGGGGCGCGGGCCGCCACTCACCGCGCCTGCAGCCGAGCCGAGCCGGAGCCGGAGCCGGAGCCGGGAGCGGCTGCAGCGGGCGGGCGGGCGGGCGGGGAGCCGCGGGATGCCGGCGGGGAGGAGCCGCGCCGGGCCTGCGCATGCCCCGCCGGGCACACGCACACGCACACGGGGATGCACACGCGCAGCGGCCCTGGCACACGCACACGCACGCGGGCTTGCCTGGGGGGGGGGTTCCCACGGATGCCTCCCGCGCCCTGCCGGGGACACACGCACGCGCACAGCAGCCCTGACACACGCACGGGCTCACACGGGTGCACGCCCGGCGGGGACACGCGCACATGCACTGGGGGTCACGCATGAACAACTGCATGTTGGGACACACACATACACACACACGCTGGTTCACACAAGTGATGCACACCCAGCTTTGGTCCTGCATGCCAGCAGTTGGACACACACACACATTGATGCCCTTGCACAGTGGGCCTTACACACACACACACAGAGGGGTTCACACAAGTGATGCACACCCATCACACCCAGCTCTGGTCCCCTATGCCAGCAGTTGGACACACACACACACACTGATGCCCTTGCACAGCGGGCCTTACACACACACAAGTTCACACAAGTGATGCACACCCATCACACCCAGCTCTGGTCTCCCATGCCAGCAGTTACACACACACACACACACTGATGCCCTTGCACAGCGGGCCTTACACACACACAAGTTCACACAAGTGATGCACACCCATCACACCCAGCTCTGGTCTCCCATGCCAGCAGTTACACACACACACACACACTGATGCCCTTGCACAGTGGGCCTTACACACACACACACACACATTCACACATGTGATGCACACCCAGCTCTGGTCTCCCATGCTAGCAGTTACACACACACACACACATTGATGCCCTTGCACAGTGGGCCTCACATACACACACACACACACACACACAGATGCCCTTGCACAGTGGGCCTTACACACACACACACACACACACACTGATGCCCTTGCACAGTGGGCCTTACACACACACACACACACACACACACGGGTTCACAAAAGTGATGCACACCCAGCTCTGGTCCCCCATGCTAGCAGTTACACACACACACACACATTGATGCCCTTGCACAGTGGGCCTTACATACACACACACACACACACACACACAGATGCCCTTGCACAGTGGGCCTTACACACACACACACACACACACACACGGGTTCACAAAAGTGATGCACACCCAGCTCTGGTCCCCCATGCTAGCAGCTGGGCACACACACACACACACACATTGGGGTTCACACAGTTGCATCCCAGCACCGCCTTCTGCCTGCTCACATGCATGCACACACACACACACACACACTGGGGTTCACAGTGATGCACACCCCGCTCCACCTCCCCTGCACTGGCAGCTTTGCCTACGCACCCCAGCACCCGCTTCCTGCAGCTCCCCCAGGCCTGCTCGGATCCACACCACAGCGAGGCGCAGCCCCAGGCCTGACCTCCCGCCAGCCAGCCCAACACACACATGGGCACGGGGACTCTTCTGGATCCCTCCAGGCACAATTCTTCCCTTCCCCATCCCCCTGCCTTTCCAGACAGCCTTGCACCCAGCCTGACCCCCACAGCACACATGGTGACACCCCAGACACAGCCTGATCTCCCCCAACACTGATGCATACACTGACCCACACTTACTTCTTCCACATTTGCCGACTCCTTCCCCCACAAACACACTTCCACCCCCATACACAGCCTCATCTCTCTCTTTCTTATACTCACCCATGCTGACCATGTCCACACACACAGCCCATCTCCCCACACAGCCACCCCATGCCAGGCTCCCACATTCACAAAGCTCTCTGCTACACTTTACACACATTATGCAATTAAGTGGCAAATCACACAATAAATTTACCTGCAAAGTAATTATCATGTGATAAAAACTGACTAGCCAGCTATGACAGAGAGCCAAGCAGCTCTACATTTAGTGCTTGAAACCATGTCACAACTTTGCAGCTGGTTTCTATCCACCTTTCATTTGGATGTGTAGCAGGGCTTAACAGATGCACATACAGCTCCAACTCCCTCTGATGCAACCACTTTTTTGACCCCAGCACATACATTTGGAGCCACACAATAAGCCTTCCATAGGGTGACACACACATCCCATTCACACCCCCATTTAATATGCTGACACTATCTGTCAGACACACTTTTTGCAGCCTGCCCAAATATCCTCTGTCTGATCTCTCCTGCTTGCCTTCCTTCTGAGCCACACACACATCCCATTCACACCCCCATTTAATATGCTGGCACTGTCAGACACACACACGCACACTTTGCAGCTTGCCCAAATATTCTGTATGCCTCATCCTTCCTGCTTGTCTAGTATCCAAGCCACAATCCTTATTTGAACTAGGATCCTTACAGATAAAGATGTGCAATCATCAGCTCCACCAACCTGCAGCCAAGGACCTATGTGCCTCCTCGCCATATCCGTTTGGTTTCTTCACAGCAGCTGCATTCCCTGCATTGTTTCCAGGCCTGCGTGCCTTTTTCTGGCACATGGTGGGGAAAAAAAAGAGCGGAGGGGCAGCTTAGAAAAACAGCAGTTTTTTTGTGGTAAGAACGATCCCACGAGATCCACATCCTTAGGATCTTGTGGGACAGACTCTGAATCACACCACGACATTGCAAAATTGAGTCAGCGTGTTTCCATGTGACGCAACGATCGCAGGACAACCCCAAATTGTTGCCTCTTGCTGCAGGGCCCAAGCCCAATGTGGGAGATAAGCAGAGGAAGCTTTAGTGTCTTAGAAGGTAGTTTTTCTGGGACACTGAATGGACTTGTAAAAAATAATAAATACATAAAAATCAAGTTTTCTTCTCCTCTGCAGCCATTCACTTGCACTCCAGACCTGCGAGTGCTTACTAGAGGACAGGCCTCTATCCCTGCACTGATTTCAGTGGAGCTTTAGCATGGCCATTTCCACTGAAACCAGTCCTCCCATAGCAGAACCAAGGTTTAGGTTGTACCAGCCATCCCCCCACCACAAATTCCCCCACGACCAGCGTGGATCCACCAGCGGTACCAAGACTTGGAGCTCTAGCAGTCCAGGCTATTTTAATCATTCATTGCTGAATCCTGTTCAGACCAGGTCTAGATTTGCAACCTCCTAAATAGTCTGATCTAGAATAGTTCTTGTTGCAGGTGTGGGAAGTCTTCTGCTTCAAACTGGAAATGACTTGGAGACGCTAGAGACTGGATTTCACAAGTGTATTTTAGCTACCTGTGCAGCAGCAAGGCATTGGCTGCCATGGCCCCTCTGCTTTACCTGTGGCAGGTTAGGGTGTTACGTCTTGTGGTTGTGTTAGGGTCAACTGCATAGTTTTTGCCAATAGATTGGACAATGGATTTGTGTAGGATGGTTTGGATAGGGATGACCCTGCCTTAGGCAGGGGGTTGGACTAGATGACTTTTGGAGGTCCCGTCCAGCCCTACTTCTCTATTATCCTAACTGGGAAGTTCATTAGGGTCACTGCTGTTTCATGCTTAAACCCCTCCATTTATCCTCTTTCATGCTGCTGTTCTGCAGTTTCCATTAATTATAGGTGATTAAATCAAATAAACTTATGCTTCCTAGAGCAACTGTGTTGGTACAGTGACTGGTTTCTTTTCTCTTCAGTGGGTAGACCGCCATGCTATGCTGGAAGGAAATTAAACTCTGAACAACAGAGGCCTGAACCTAGGAGATTCTTAGTCTCCTTGATACCTGGTAGAAGTCAGGGTGCTCCCTAGGTCCAGAAAGGTACGGCACTTTGCTGCGTCCAACCCCAGGTTGGGAAGCCACGATTTTTCTTGGGGAATTTGAGTAATCTGTCAAGGTCCTTTCAAGCTGCAGCATGACAAGCTTCAGAACAAACTCCTTTGATTTCTGTGGATGCAGACTGTGGCCTTGCCCTGCTGCTTTTATCCTCATTTTCCCCATCCGTTTTCTTGTTCAAAGTTCTGTATGTTTTTGGTTGCTGCTCTCCTCCCCAGAGACGGCTGCAATTCACTGGCCCTGGTCCTATGTGCAGATACCGGGAAAGAAGACGGTTCTAGTAATGTCCGATGTTATTTAGCAACATGTTTGTTCAACATTTGTTCTTCCCATGCACCACATCATGTGCAGAGGCAACAAAAAAAGTGACTCATTACATGGACTAAGGTGCCGAAGTGTGATCCTATCCCACACTGCTGGAGTCCCTGAAAAAAAAAGCCCTTCTTCCTCCATTTATTTCTCTCAAGTACCTTCCCATCACACTAATCAGGTCCCACTGGGGGCACCTGCTGTATTAAAAAGGAGCTGAACCCATGCTACTTATAGGGCCAGCAACTCGGGGACAGTAACATCTAGGACAGCAACTATTGCTACAGTACCAAACACTATGGTGACTTGTTTGCAAGACTCTCCTTGCCTAGGAGTTCATATACCACGGCTATTACTAGGACTTCTACAAGCAGCTGTCCATAATGCTATGACCCCTGCAGTCATACTCACTCAAGAGCCTGCTGCAGCCCACTGAAGTCCATGGAAAAACTCCAATGGGGTAAATGCCTGTTAGCAGCAGGCAGATGTGAACAACAGCCATGTGTAAGGACGGGGAGCTTTGAGATGAACCCACTTTTCCTCTCATCACAGGAATGAGGCTAAATGAGGGACCAAGGGCCACCGGGGGGGTATTTTTATTTATTTTTTAATATAATATTTTTAGTGTTCCAGGTCAAATTAGCCAAATCAGTTCCAAATCATATCAATTAAGCAAAACTCAATTGTTCCAAAAAACATATTGACTGAGCAGGCCGAACTCCACCGTTCTCAACACTACGTACAGCGCTACAATGGGGGAGCATTTTCCATCTCAGCCTCTCACCCTGGGACTTCAGATGCTCCCAAATCCATTGGCAGGCATCCTATGTGCAGGCCCAAATCTAGAGGTCTTGGGGTTTGGATGCCCCTAGAAACAAGTAAGCACCTTTCATCCCAGACTCTTTAATCCGGGACTTCAGATCCTTCCTACGCTCGCTCTTAGCCTGAGCAAGACTATCAGGAGCAGTTCCCTGATGCTGAGTTAGGGAGCAGCTGTTTAGCAGACAAACTGAAGCCGAAGGGGGAATCTGTAGATAGTAATAAGTGTCTTAAGCAGATCTCTGTGAGATGCTAACAGGACAGGTCTGGGTTTGGTTGTCCTGCGAGTGGATCTGATGTGTGAAACCCAAGTCCTGTTTGCCTTTTCTTCCTCTCTTGGATTTGTGATATCACTTTCTCTGCCTTAAGACACACCTGTGAACACTGCTTGAGCAATCCTTATCATAGGCCACTGCAGTGATAATTGCACTCCTGGGCGGGTGGAGCCTGCTTGGTTTGCCTGCTAACTTTTGCTGACGTCAAAAAGCAAAACCACTGACAGCATTCAGCGCGTTTGTCTGATTGCCTGATTGCAGCTGAATGCTTCGGGTAGGCTGAGGTCCTATGGACTTGCTGTGTGTTATGAATACAGCCCCGTGGACTGCACCTGCTGAGCTCAAGGAGCCTTTGGAGACAGCCCACCTGATATCCCACTAAATGCACAGGTAGAGAGCTGCCGCAGGGATGCTCCATGCTGCAGGCACTTCTAGGCAGCCCTCACCTGCTGCACCAACACATGTTCTGGGCAGAAGCCACCTGTGATGATCCTAAACCTTTCAGACACAGCATTGGAGAGCGCATCTGCGCCGACACAAAACCTTCCAGCCCATCCCGATAGCATAAAGTGTATGGTTAGCATTGCTCAATGCGTTATAAAGGGCTACAAAATCAGGAGCAGTATAGAAGGGATCGATCGAGGTTTTCTTTTTCAACCTGCCTCCTTATCCTTGCACTTTGCAATGAGTACAAGTGAAAGGTGACACATTTGATAAAGATAAAGAAAAATGCTTCCCCCGCCCACACCACACATAACTTATCGCTTTCACGGGATGTAACTGAGGTCAGAGCTTAGCAAGATTCAGAAAAGGACTAAAGGGCAAAGTGATCCAAGTTAAACAGGATGAATGAAAAGATGCCCATGAGTTTTGGAAGGGATACAGACCCTCGTGCTTCAGGGCACCAAATGCTAACTACTAGAGGTCAGGAAGAAAATTGCCTTCTGGGCAGGTTAGTCCATAAGCATCCATGGGGGATTGTCTTTGAAGTCCATCTCAGAGACAGACATGCTGGATTAGTCTGATTCCTGCATTATGGCAATCTCTGTATGCAATAACTGGAAGGGTCTGCCTGGATCAGAGCCCAGTGCCCTGCTGGCACAAGTGACCACGTGATATAATCCATATGGGAGCCTGCTTTACACAAGAAGGGCAGCATTGGTGGTGTTACAAGGAAGTGTGACAAGCTGAGGAAGCTTTTTTGGCTGGTGTGGTGGACTCTGTGCAACTCCTAGACACCATGTGATGACTATTTATGACCTTATGAAGATGAATTTTAAAAGCGGCACATCCTTGTTTCTGAACTGGACCAGATTGCTAGTGCTGAAGCTGCTTGGGACCAGCAAATCCCATAGATTCCCCCTGCTGCCCTGGAGCGGGGTGTAACTCCAGTAGGGAGCAGCTTTGGACATAAAACAACATTGATTCTTTAAAAAAACCAAACCCAAGAAAACCCAAAACCAAACCATTAATTTGCCTTGAAGAGCAATCATAACTGGAAAAATAGCAACTTCAAACCTCAGGCGCCAGATGCAGAAGTGGCTCGGGATTCGCGACTGGCGCAAGGAGGCAAAAGGGTGCTCATACTTCCTTAGTTATGGGGCAGAAATACTGTACACACTTAACTCGCACACCCACACACCTTCCCTTCTGTGCTAGCAGGAGGTTTGCTGTTCCAACCACGCCTCGGTTTCCGTTTGCTTGGGACTGATTTTCATTCTGATAGAAACCACGGTCCTTTTTCTTCTTGGTGCTACACCAAATTAAAACAAAACGATGACTCAACCAGTCCGTCGCTTGCCCAATACCACCGTGACCTTAGGAGTCATCTCCCCCTTCGCAACAGAAGACAACCAAGACTAGTTCAGGGGACTTACAGGCTGCCTGCCCTGCAATAGCCAAATACACCCATTTAAATAAAGAAACCAACATCTATCATGCATTTAAATAAAGAAACTAACCTCTATGCTTTTTGCTTTTTTCTCCCAGCCTGCAAAGGAAATAACTAGATCAGTTTAGAAATAAGTTTGCGGTGTGCAGATAAAGGAAATACTGAGAGAGATGCTCGAGTTGGGTACAGGCATGACTGCATGAAATCCTCTAGCTTGCATTATGAAGGAGGTAAGACTAGGCGCTGAAAGGGCTCTCCCGGCCTTCAAATCTAGCGTGCTGAATTTGCACTTGAACCCAACGAAATGCATGGCCCTTCCTTTCCTTGGTACAAGTGAGTTTCATGATCAGAGTCCAATTCTTGGGTTTTCAGTCTCTTGAATACATCTGAGCAATAGAGGGTTTGGGTTTTTTTGGCCAAATCATTTACTGCTGAAAAATGAAGGTCTGGATCCACCGAAACATTCTGCCAATTCCTACCGCTTTCCTCCAACTGCTTCAGTAAAAAATGGAAAAAAAAAAAAAAAAGCTTGAATTTTTCCTATTCAAAAAGTACAATGAGGTGCTTGGTTTGAAACACACGTCCCTTTTCATTTTGCGTCATTTTTTTGGAAGAGCAAATGAAACCCTCAAATCAGTGATTTGTGAAACTGGTGTCCAGAGTAGCCCACAGCTCTGTTGTTCCAGCGAGAGAGAGCTCCCGAGGAAAGGACCAGGTTGCTTTGAGTACGGAGGACATCACAAAGGCGACCAACGGTGAAGGGAGGATCAAAAACGGCTTAAGCAGTAAATCGATTGGACAGACTTTCAGTTTAAATTAAGGAGCCAAAAGAGAACAAATGCAAAGTCCCCAGGAAAGAGCACATGCGTGCGTCTCATCTGCAGCAAGCTGCAAAGGAACCGATGCAAACTCAGAGATCATCTCCTAGAAACTTCAAGGCACAGGACCTAGGTGATGAAGTCGAAACAGTGACATGCCTTCATGCACCGGAGACATGCAACAGTGTTGGGTCTTCCTGGAGACATCTTAGCCCAAAATGTTGCCCTATTGTGGGTCAGGCAGGGGTTGCCTTGTATCTGAGAATTTAATATGGGCTGTAGAGGTGGTTATACTGAGTTTTGTTCTCTGGGGTGGATGGGCAAGTGCTTTTCAGTTCCCTTTAGGTTTCTTCCTACTGCACCTCTTAGCTAAGCTCTACCCCCAAGGTCCTTTGTAGCTTCTCTTGGCTGCTCTTGTCTTTAGGGCAAGGCCTTTAGCTGGGGACTTGCTTATCTGCCAGCCTTTTTCATCATAGCATGAGAGATTAATCTGAAACAGAACTGCCCTAAAGCCTGGGAACCAGGCATCAGCTCCTTTCTCCATTTACTCTGCTCCCTCTGCCCCAGCATGTCTCTTTTGGTGGATACAAGTTTTGCACTGCGCTTCGCCGGGAGAGCTTTCTCATTTTTCCGTCTCTAGAGAAGTACAGTCCACAGCTGCCAGGTTCAATGCTGTAAATCATCTACCCTGGGAACACGTAAGCTCTGCACAAATGTTTGTGGACACGTTTCCATTCTCAGTGCAAATTATTTTGCCAGCTTCCCCCCGCCCCGACACCCTTTGCTGCTCTTTCTGCATTAATGATCAGAGCCCTGACAATAAACCACGCACCAGCACTTTGTTCCAAGAAAGATCCTGCTCGCTGGAAAGCCAGTATTTTCCTCCACCAGAGCACATCGATTAGCTACGATCAAGGTTGCAGTGGGGAGCAGTCCGATGAAGCTACGTCCCTGGTACCCTTCCCACTGCAGCTTCCCGTGCATGAAACACATTCACACCATCAGGTTGCTCAATCCTACCACGGCCCCCCCATTCAGATCCCTCTAAAATGCTCATCTCTACTGAAACGCAGAGCAAACTGAAAAGCAAATAGTTTGCTGGCCCAACTGATTTGTCCAATCCATCTTATTCTTTGCCAAATCCTCCAAATCTTCCTGCCCTGATCTTTTCTGCTGTCCCCCTCACTGGCTGTGTCATGCCTAAATTTTAGCCTGTAAACGCAGTGCAGCAGGGACTGCCTGCGTGCTGTGTGCAGGGCCTGGCCTACCCTTGGCACAATATAAACCTTTTAGTTGTGGGGAGGTATGAAGTGGGGCCCCCCAGGGATCTGTCCTGGGGCTGGTGTTGTTTAATATCTTCATTCATGATCTGGATTAAGTGCATGCTTGGCCAGTTTGCGGATGACACTGAGTTGGGTGGAGGTGCAGACACTCCAGAAGGAAGGGCTAGGATCCAGGATGACCCGGATAAACTTGAGAAATGATTCACGGTCAGTTGGATGGGACTCAACAAAGACAAGTGCAGAGTTTTGCACTTGGGATGGAATAATTGCATGCAGAAATAACAGCATGGGGAATGACGGGCTAGGCTGCAGTGCTTCAGAGAAGGACCTGGGAGCTACCAGATCACAAGATGAATATGAGCCAACAGGATTCTCCTGTAGGAAAAAAAATCCTCCTATAGCATCTTGGGTTGTATTAACAGGAGTGGCACTTGGAAATCAAAGGAAGTGATTCTTCCACTCTCTTTGGCACAGGTGAGGCCTCACCTGGAGTCCTGTGTCTAGTTTTGGCCCCATGCTATGGGAAAGAGGTGAAGAGACTGGAAATGTTGTCGGCAGAGAGTGATAGACATCATTAGAGGCTTGGGGAGCATGATTTAGGAGGAAAGGCTGAAAGATCTTGGATGATTTAGTCTGGAGAAAATCAGACTTGAGAGGGGATGTGATAATAGGCTTCAAATAACTGAAGGGTGATTGCAACGAGGATGGAGATGGGCTTTTCTCTGCAGCCATAGGGAACAGGACCAGGAGCAATGGCCTCAAACTGCAGTGGAGGAAATTGAGGTTGGAGATTAGGAGGAGGGTGACCATGAGGGTGGTCAAGCACTGGGACAAGCTGGCCGGAGTAGTTGCAGACTAGACAGACACACGGCTGGGATGGTTTAGTCAAGGGGTGGTCTTGTCTTGAGCAGGGGGTTGGACTAGATGACCTTCCCAGGTCCCTTCCAGCCCTACTTTCCTATGATCCTGTGAAGCATGTATGGCTTTAGTATGTCACCAGGGAAAGTCTCCTTTGGACCTCCCACACTGGAGTTTGATGTAAGCCCTCAAACAAGAATGTTTCTATCTCTACAAACGCTCTTGCTTATTCTTAATATGGACCAATATAAGGCTGGATTTTATTGGTAGCCATATAAATCACCATGTAAGATTATATGGCAGGGGTTTCCAGGCTTGTGTGGAAAAAGGCTTTCCTTTTCTCCTCACCGGTAACCCAAGGATGATACTCGCCTGTCTCAGGAAGGCTTTGAGAGGCCTCATTCATGCGTGCTAAGTGCCCTGAGATCTGTGCATGGAAACTTCTCTAGATAAAAAAGTGTCACTAATGACCCTGACCAGACAGCGCGGTGGCTTTGTCTCAATGGCAGCACAGAGATCTCTTACCTTGCTGCTGAATAGGGCCACGAAGAAATTGGAGCCTGGTCCATTATTCTCTCTCGTCATTCCTTTGTCTTCCTAGGCACTGAACCGTTGAGATAAATTATTAATACACCAGTGCTTGCACCTGAGCAGCTGCCTTGGGACGCTGCTGTGAATAATAACAGGTGGCTATTTTTAACCCTACCTCTTGTTACCTGGAGGCCTGGAGCCATAGTTTCTTTTGACTTCTCAGGATCTCCGCCACCCTGCCCACGTGTATGCCCACTGGGGTGGGGAAGGGTTTGCTCTTCCTATCCTAACAAAAATGCAAGCACGAGGGATTTACAGTTCCACACCGCTGTGCTGGGGATAGCCAGGCTGCAAGCTCAAAGCAGAAGCCACCAGCCACTAGAGGTAAATGAGACTCGCTGGGCATGCTTTTACGTGCACCTAAACTTAATGCACATTTGCTTAATGTGCATTAAGGTGATTTAGGTGTGCGTCTACACATGCACACACACTAATGTGCATTAATGCAGTGTGTGGACCAATTTGAGATTAAATTTAGTCCAGAATCAGTCGACATACACAGTGTTAATGCACCTTAATGCTGTATATGCCATGTGCACATTGCTGTGTATGTCACACGCGTGTGTCAATGCTCTGTCTACACGTGCATGAATCTGCTTTCACTTTTGCAGGTATCAAATGTAGGCGTGAATAGCTTAAAATTGCCATTTTTAAGGTGGATTAAGGGCACACACGTGTAGACCCATGCCCTTAATGAACCCTAAAAATTTCTAACGTGCCTTAAATTGCCACATGTAGATGCGCCCGCTGTTAGCAATACAGGACTTAGGGTACATAATAGAGCCATTTCAGTGCCAACCAGCAGAGGACAGTTGTACTAAATCAGGATGCACAGCCTTCCCTTCTCTCATGCTCTCTTTGCACAGACAATAATAAAAACTGCACACAAGGGGAAAAGCAGTATATAGCAAAGCCCAGGTCAAGCCTACACAAGCCTACATCTAGCACAGCAACTATTGCTACAGTACCAAGCCTATATGGCAAAGCCCAGGTCAAGCCATGGCTTGTGTACTGCATGTGTGGGTTTAGGGGCCATACTGTAACCCCACAGATGCACCGTGAAGTGGCTTCTAATACAGTGGACTGCCTGCTGACTCCCTGCTTCATCGGACGCTCCTATGTTTTTTGGCTGATAATGAAGGCTCGATCCATTCATTCTCACGTGTATCAGGCCACAATGTATTATCTGTTGCAAAGAGAGGAACAGCACTGGCAGTTAATGTCAGGGTCAGATAATGTTTCTAAACTGTCCCAAATGTCCTCTTGCAACTAAATCCTCCAGCCAAATAACAAGCATCTCATTGTCTTGTCTGCTCATGTGTCGTCCTAACAAATGCCTGTCCTTTGCTTTTACAGCACCCATCAATTCGTTCCAGGTTTTGCGATTTTTCTGTACACACACACACACACACACACACACACACACACACACACACACACACACACACACACACACACACACACACACACTTCAACTTATTCCTGTGTGTTTGGTCTCCTGCACAGACCCCATTTGGCACTTCTTGGTTTCTCAGCTATAAAATTGTATGGCTCGGTCTGCTGTTATTGCTATCAGTGGTAAACTCATAGGAGCATCTGTGGAAGCATTAGTCTTTCTATTGTTGCTGCTACTGTTCTACCGTGTGGGTATCCAGGACCCTAGGTGTGCATGGGACTTGCCAGAGATAAGGACTTGGGGTCAGCTCCTTAGGGGAACCAGAGCTTTCTATCCCCTCTGATCCTGCAGGCTGCTCAGAGCAAGATGAGGTGTCCACCCAAGGCAAGGTAGCCTCATATAGATGCTCTTACTTGAATTGGCTGGAATAGCCTTCTGTGGCTTTCCACTCAGCCTGGTCAACGCGTTATGCCTACACACTTTAAATATGTCCTCTCCGCGATCAGGACCAGGAGCAAGTGTATAGTCACCGGTGCTGGGATCATGTCACCTGGGAGATTTCCTTATATAAAGAAATCTGCAGCAAGCTCATTACAGCAGCTTTCTGTCTGCTGCATCAACAGAAGTGCCAGAGGCAGAGACCAGAATCTACTCAATGGTCCTGATTCAGTATATTTTGATGGTACTGGTTCTCCGCCATCAGACGGTTGGTAGGAATACTTGCACTGTTTCTATTCTGATTCAGGGACATTTTCTTTTGACCAAGCCTGTGCACACATTTACAATACTGCAGCATGCAACATATGGAGAACCAGGTTCAGATGCACTGTCCCAGTCATCTTCCACCCTGGGTCAGCTCCGGCCCTAGGCTGGAGGCACCATAGAGGATCAAGGAGGGAAGATGCACTGACATCGTGAATTCACTTGTGTTACATGTTACTTTTACAGCCCATTAGTCTCGAATTGCAAAGATCAGCTTGGGAGTCTAAGACCCCAGGCCTGCTTCTCCTTCCAGTAACATGAGTGCAGCCCCATTGAAGTTACTGCTAGGAAGAGGAGAATGAATCCCGTCCTAAGAGAGATCAGGGAAAGGGACGGGGTTGAGGAGGGATGAAAGGGGAAAGAGGGTGAAGGAGGCTTCAGAGCATAGACTCAGAGAAAATGAGGGTTGAAGGGACCTCAGGATGTCACATCGTCCAACTCCCTGCTCCAAGCAGGACCAGCCCCAAGTAGATCATCCCAGCCAAGGCTTTGTCTATCCAGGTCTTAAACACCTCCAAGAATGGAGAATCCACAGTCTCTCTGGGTAACTTGTTCCTAGTGAGAGAGTTTTTCCTAATATCTGACCTAAACCTCTCTTGCTGCAACTTGAGCCCATTGCATTTGTTCTGCCATCTGCTACCACTGAGGACAGTCCAGCTCCATCCTCTTTGTAACCCTCCTTGTGTAGGGCAGAAAGTTTCCAGCTATACAGAGCAGCAAGAGAGGAAGCAAGATGGACATGAAGCGCAGGCTGCAGAATTGATGTAACTCAGCATCTGAATATAGGTACTTGGCAAGAAGTTCTCCATTTACTCCAGTTTTACACTGGTCAAGCTCCACTACTTCGTTTAAACCAAGGGAAGAGAAGAGAAGCTGAGATAAAGAGGAGGGGAAGGAGGGGCAGGAGCATGGAAACCTTGGAAAACGAAAAGCAGGACATTCAATCCAATGTGGAACGAAAGGCAGCAGCGGTTAGAGGAACAAAGGAGTGGCATGAATACCCTCCAGGATTCAGGGTGACACCGGCTGTGAAGCAGATCTCAGCAGTCTCCAGGCAGACCTGATGCTGATATGTAACCTGGCAAAGAAACCAGATACCTTTGTGGTGCCCACTCATTTGTTCAGGCAGGCAACCCACGTGCTCACTGCTTTGAAGGGGATCTGCTCCCTCTAGCGGGATGAAATGTGAACGAGACCTCTGACGGACTGTGTTACACAGCCGATAATATCCTGCATGGATGTTTATTCATGCCATCCTCATCACCGCTGCTTCCTTTTATAAAAGCCTAGACTTCCCAGTCCAGCACCAGAGATCTGTTGTGCTAGGAGAGATGCACGTCCACTGAAAACAATCCTTCCTTCCTTCCTAAGGGCAATTACAATAAATAAAACAAAATGCAACAAATGCATCCGGGTGTTTTTAAGCCATCATTCAGAGGCATCGGTGTTGACTGCAGCCAGTGCTGGGGAGGTTGACTGGGTTGTGCCAGTGCTCCTGGTGGGACATCAAGCCAGAGGTTCCTGGACGGAGGGTCTGGCCCCTCCGCTCAGGGTCAGATGGATTTGGGGTCAGGCAGGAACTTTACCCCCTGGTCAGATTGGTATGAACTGGGGGGATACTGGTTCCAATCCAGTGCCCGGGTCCAGCATGGCAGCCACTACTTGACCACGCAGAGGGGGGCCTGAGCCCAGCCCTTCAGGGGTGCGAAGGGGGCTTCACATGATGGGGCAGGGATGTGACCCAGCCCCAATCTGGCCCAGGGAGGAGGTTGCATGGCCCAGCTTTTTGGAAGCAGGGGGTGTGGACTGGTTTCAAGCCGGCAGGCAAGGTGTGCAGGGCTTGGGGTTTGGGAATTTGGCAGGAGGAAGTGGTATAGATGACCACCACTCCCCCGCTGCCAAATTTGCTGCTCCATGCGGAGCCCCACAAGCCAGATGCTATGCCTCCATGAATCCCTGCCCCAGGACGACCCATCCAGGGCCTGCTTCTCCCAGCATGCACCTTGCCAGGACCACAACTCCCAGCATGCAACACCCCGTCTCTGCGCAGCGTCCATTGAGCTTAATGGAGGATAGGGCGAAGACTACACATCCCACAATGCCCCTCGCTCCATCGTGTGGCCGAACCCTGCCCCAGCGACTTAACGTTCCGCGCGCGCTGATTGGCTGCAGCGCTGGAATGTTGGCTGCCCGGCCGGCTTTCTCTCCCATTGGCCGGTGGCTCCCGGGCTGGCCAATGGGAGCAGGCGGAACTTTGGCGTCTGGCGGGAAAATGTATCGAGTTTTGGCGCCAGGGGGCGGAGCCGGTCGCAGCGCGCGGGAAACGGCAGCATGGCGCTCCCCGCGGCCGGGCTGGAGGATGCGGAGCTGCGGGAGGCGCAGCGGGACTACCTGGATTTCCTGGATGATGAGGTGGGGAGCGTCTTTGCAGGGGTCCGCTTCGTTAATTACCACCTCTAAATTAATTCTTCCAGCCCCCAGCAAGACCTGGGCCCTCCTGATCACCCCCCTCTTGGCCCTGGCGACATTTGTGATCTCTGCCCAGGAAGGAGGCTCCTGTCGGGAGGACCCTGGAGTCTGCGGGGCCCCTTTCCTGTCCCTCCTCTCAGAGCAGAGTTGCACTGGGCAGTGTCCACAGGCTCCTTGGACTCATGACCTTACTCCCATCCCTGTTTTCTCTGTAGTTGACCCCCCCAAATTAATTGGTGGGCACCCAGTATCCCCCCTAATAATGTGGGGGCTAGCCACTGCTCTGGGGGAGTCAAATTCATGTTAACTGTTTGCATGACGTAGGCCTGTATCGCACTGGATGCTGGACGGGAGAGTGAACTGGGTCTGACCGGGGTTTTTGTCCCCCCCCCCCACACTCTTCCTTCCTCACTTGCAGCCTCCAGCATTTCCGGTCCAGGAAGGCCTGAGTCTGAGCCCCCCCACCCCACTAACCCCCCTGCCCAGGTCCCTTTGCTCCAAACGGGGGTCCGGTCCCTTTTTGAATCTGGTAAAACTCATCTCCTACATCTGGGGGCAACAAGTCCACGCTTGAGTTACATACGGGGTGAAAAGTAACTTCCTTTTTGTGGCTGCAAACTTGCTACTTTCATTTTGTGACCCCCCCCCCCCCCCCCCCCAGCTCTTGTATGGTGAGATAGCAAATCCCTATTGACTTTCTCTTCACCATTTAGTATTTTGTAAATCCCCCCCCTCCCCCCCCAAGCATCTCCTTTCTAAACTGAGCCTGGCTTCTTTAGTCTCTCCTCATATGAAAGCCCCTCCATGCCACTCATCAGTCATCCTTGTTGCCCGTTTCTGGGCTGTCTCTAGCTCTTCTATCACCTTTTTATGGTGAGGGTCCCAGAACTGGGCACGGTATTCAAGGTGTGGACACAGCATGGGTTTGTAAAGGGGTATAATAACACTTTTTATTTTGTTTGCAGTTTGTTCGCAATTTCCTTCCAGGCACCTCCTCAGTTGGCTGTCTCTTGTAACCTTTTTTTTTTGCCTGCAGATAGTCATAGATCTGCACTAAACATTTTTCTGTTGCAAAGACCTCAGCCTACAACAAGGCAGAGTGCTTTCAATGTTCTGTATTCCTCTTTGAGATCTCTTAAGTTTTGTATGTCATGAATCATGTTGGCAGATAATGTCAAGGGTGGATCTAGGATTTTGAAAAGGGGGTGCAGGTGGTGGTGTCATCCTGTATAACATCGCACACAATTTTCTCCAGGGAAAAAGAAACTTTATGAATATGCTCAGGGCCCAAGGCTGTATTATTCAGTTTAGCAAGAACAAATGTAACTGCATTGGAAGGAGTTAAAAACAGCCTGCAGGGCTGTGAAAGAAGGGCTCTGTTAGCAGGAGCAGCTCCACAATTGCAGAGCAAAGGGTAGCTTGGTTGGTGGACTATCAAGACCATTAAAAAAGAGGGTCGTTAACACCTGTGGAAGAAGAGTTTAGAAGAAATCAGGTAGAATATAATGAGCCATGAAATCAATTGGGTCCCTCAGCGCTGCTTGACTAGAAATGCTGCTGTCACTACCAGGCAGCTTGTTTTAAACCTTGGCTGGAGCAAGAAGAAAAAGTGGAGGACACTGCACCCCCCCTGGATGTGCCTCTGAACAGTGCTAAGCTTGTGTGGCACCCTTAAAAAAAGCACAAGGCGCACCCCATGGCGCTGCAGCACCGTGGTTGAGAATCATTGATCTAAGCTGAACACAACATTGCACTGCTTTAAGGGAGGAATGACACCAGCACAGTTGCATATAGTTAATCAACTAAGGATTTTGGGGGGTGCATATAGAGTATAGGGGAGGGAGTTGAGCGCGTGTTCATAATCCTGGCCCTTCCTAACCACCAGGGCATTTGGGGATTGGTGGCAGTTTGGGGCTGGCAAAACCACTGCAGGTTTCTGGAATCAAGCACATTGCCGTTTAAGCTGGACCACGCTCTCGCCTTGTGTCTTTTGCAGGAGGATCAGGGTGTTTATCAAGGCAAAGTCCGGGACATGATCAGCGACAACCAGTATCGGCTGATCGTCAGTGTCAACGACCTGCGGAGGAAGAATGAGAAGCGGGCCAGCCGGTACGTGTGGCCTGCAAAAAGGATCGGAGCATCCCTCCAACTGCACAGTGCTGTCCTCTGCATGTTGGGTTTAGAAGTGACATGGGGAAAGGCATCCCAAGTGCTATAGGATCATAGAAAAGGAGGGCTGGGAGGGACCTCAGGAGGTCATTGTGTCCAACTTCCTGCTCGAGGTAGGATCATCCCTATCTGACCCAGTCAAGTGTTTGTCGAACCTCTCCAGCATCCCAACAACTGGAGATATGCAGAGAGGAAGCTGGGAAATCTGTTGGCTCTCCTGGTAGAAAACTTTGCAGACAGGCCAAAGGGTTAAGCTGTTCTCCCTCCCTCTGTCCAAGGCTGTCTTTTCAGTGGCAAAAAAGGGTTGTCTTTGAAGGTGAGGTGCAACACGTGTGCTTCTTGTTTTCTGCACTTGCACTCAACTCATTTCAGGAAGCAGCGGGCCATGGTCGGTGAACTTTCCTGGGTAGCTCCGTCCAGCTCCCTTGTTAACCCCTGACCTCACTTCCCTCCCTGTTTTCTTTATTTGTCCCAAGAAATCAGCTGATGTGCCCATAATGACCTCCCTTTTTAAGGGGAGCTTATACTTTTCCTTGGTTAACTTAGACCCAAGATCTCCTTGGCACATCAGGTATGCCTTTCTTATGTACTTGCATCTCTCAGACAAGGAAGGAGGCTTTAGCCAGGTTGAACTCGCATGGCTGTGGGGCCATCTTCTCATCACTCCTCTGCTCACGTTTCCAGGTGCAGTTTCACTGGATGGCATCCACTGGTTCCTTACACTTGTTTGAACATCAGTGGGTGCTGGCCACTCGGTATCCCCACTCAGATCCCTTCTTAATAACCTCAAACCATCACTCTCATTCCTGTATTCTCTCTTGTTGTCCCCTGTAATTAGTTGTTATGCATCTAGTGGCCTCCCTGAGAGGGGCCTGTAGTTGTCTTAGCGGGCCTAGAGCCACTGTTCCCTATTACACAACAAATAAGCCTGTCTTTCTGTAAGCATCTGTTGGAGACTAGTTGCAGATTTTCTGTTGCAAGGGAGCAGGGAGCTATGTGTACCTTGTCTCCACTGGGATGGCACAACAAGAATGCTAAAGCGGGTTAATATGTTTAAAACAGATTGCTTTAGAGGCAGAGAGGTCTCAAGTGTCATTTAAAAGGCCACAGTCTCTCCAGTTCAGACTGCACTGCGTAGCTTAGCCAGCTTCTGCGCTCGGCTCTTGTGTAGCGGCAGAGCCCTTCCTTCTGTGGCTGGCAGTCTCCCCACTTCTGCCGAGGGTTGCAGAACGTGTATATGAATGCCTCCTTGCCTCCATCCAGGTGCTGGGTGCATTCAACTTCCAGTGCCCTTGACTGTGCATACACCTGGGGTGGGCAAAATGTTGGATCCAGACAGGCACGCAGCTGGGTGGGGATCCTGATCCGGCTTGTGGACTGGATTTTGCTTTCCCTCAGTGTACACCCTGGTGCCTTGGTTGTGGTGTCTGCTCTTTGACAGCAGAGGGGTATAGTAGTTGAGGCCAGGAGCTCCTGTGAGCCCTTTGATTCTCAATGGCAGGTTGCATCCTGTTCTCTTGCCTTGTCCCTGGTGTCCCAGAGGAAATGAAGGTTCAGGGTGTGGTGCATTTGTTTGCTCTGTTCTCCTGGCCTTTTTGCTCCATGAAGGTACTGGGACTTACTCCTGCCTAAAGGAGGTGCCTTCTTGCTGTGGCTGTGCTGGCCAGGTCCTCCTCTTCACAGCAGAAGTGACTGCTCTCCTCTTGCTGTAGGCTCCTGAATAACGCCTTTGAGGAGCTGCTCGCCTTCCAGCGGGCCCTGAAGGACTTTGTCGCCTCCATCGATGCCACCTATGCCAAGCAGTACGAGGAGTTCTACATTGGGCTCGAGGGCAGTTTTGGTGCCAAGCACGTGTCACCCCGGACGTTGACATCCTGTTTCCTCAGCTGCATTGTCTGTGTGGAGGGCATTGTCACCAAATGTGAGTGTTAGATGGAAATCGGGCCCCTGGAGCATGACATTTGGGTGTTGGGGATAGTTAGGTTGGTCCTTAGGGGTTAAATAAGCCATGGGGCAGACAGTGAGCAGAAATGTGCCCTGTTGGGGCATGACTTCCCAGCAGGAACCCCTGGGCTGGTGTGGGCAGACACGGTGTTTTCCCTCCTCACTTCTTTTCTGCCCTCTCTTTACCCCACACCCTGGCCACAGGCTCCCTGGTGCGCCCCAAGGTTGTCCGCAGTGTCCATTACTGCCCCGCCACCAAGAAGACCATCGAGCGGCGGTACACGGACATGACGTCGCTGGAGGCTTTCCCTTCCAGCTCCGTCTACCCCGTGAAGGTGAGTGCAGGGGAGGCAGCAGTGAATGCTGTCCCGCACATGGAGGCTGAGCAGCTTCTCTTGGAGATCTTGTAGAGGCTCATGCTTTAAGCATTTGAGTTCCTGCTTCTTCTTTCTTCCTTTTTTAGACCTTATGGGGCAGCTATAGTCCTATACACACCCCCCATAGTCCCTTATAGCCACTGGGTAGGGACTCATCTGACGTAACCCTGTTGTGTTAAAGTGGCAGCTGCCTATAGGGTCTGCTTTGTGGCAGAGGCATGAGCATCCCCTATTGTGGAGTCATACCCAACTGTTCTTCCTGCCACAGCTAGTGTGCAGGTACCTGAGGTAGGTTGCAGTTTGGTAGGTTGTGATTCACCCTAGCTACAGGATAAGTCGCCTGGGATGAGATCTGTGGTTATATTGCTGTGGGTACCTGAGCTAACCTGACTATTTGCTACAGTGCAGTGTAGACATCCTCTCCGATGGGATCCGGTGTTGCTCCAATTGCCCCAGGGGAGTGGAAGATGGCTGCTAGGAACAAACCCTTTCTTTTCCTCAAAGGTCTGTCGCATGAGACCTCTCTCCAAGTGGTCCATGGTTGCTTCTCTTTTCCATGAAGGCCTAGGTCAGGGCATGGAGAGATGCATTTGGGTAGCACAGACAAGGTGTCTAGGATGAGGAATATTGGGTGAATTCAGACGAGTCCCTGCCTCCAGCAGCTTCAGTGGAAAGGCCCTTTACCTTATCTCCCTGCCCTCCTTTCCCACTGCTGCTTCCCTTCTCTCCCTGCAAAATCCTCTTGTTCTGCTCTGGACAAAGGGGTCTCACTGCTGTTGTCTCGTCTCCTCTCCAGGATGAAGAAAACAACCCTTTGGAGACAGAGTTTGGCCTGTCTGTCTACAAGGACCATCAAACCATCACCATCCAGGAGATGCCTGAGAAGGCGCCGGCTGGGCAGCTGCCTCGCTCTGTGGACATCGTTCTGGATGATGACCTCGTGGACAAGGTGAAGCCAGGGGACCGGATCCAAGTTGTGGGGACGTACCGCTGCCTGCCAGGGAAGAAAGGGGGCTACACCTCGGGCACGTTCAGGTGGGTCTGTGCCTGTCCAGCCTCCCCCTGTTTCTATGGCTGCTTTCATCCTAAAAAGGGACCCAGCATTTAGAGGGAGAAACAATTCACTTGCCCCCGAGATGCAACCACTTCTGGGGTGGTGGGTTGGAGTGAAGCTGTGGTATAGAGTTGGCATTAAGCCAGGACCCTGATGGAAACCCCTAAATCTTGTGACTGGCTTCTCTCCTGGAAGGATTGCTTTGCGGGTTGCTATGTTCCCAATGGGCGTGAAGGGTAATACAAACTCTGAAGAGCAGTTTCGTGGTTCAGTTAGCTGAGCTGATGGGAGGGTGTAGGGATAAGGTTTGTCCCAGGCTCACCAAGACTCCTCCACGTGGAGAACTCGTGACGCTTGTGGAAGGAGCCCTGGGCTACTACTGGGGGCTGTAGGGCAAAGTCTGAAGGGTTACCGATGGGCTACGCCTTTTTTATAAGTGAAATGACCAAACTCCTTCTCCAGGACCATCCTGATTGCCTGCCATGTAAAGCAGATGAGCAAGGAAGTTCGGCCTCTCTACTCTGCTACCGACGTGGCCAAGATCAAGAGATTTAGCAAGAGTCGCTCAAAGGTATGAAGTTTGTCTTCAGATATGCTCTTGAGAGAGACCTAGAGGCAGAGAGATGTTTTAAAGCAGCTTCCAGTTTCTAATGGCTCTAACTTCAACTTCTGCCTCCTACATTGTGGGGGGGGGGAAAACTTCCCCAGCCTGATCGGTGATGCTGTATCTTTTTTTGCAAATCCCATGAGCCAGTCTTAAATGAGTCCCTTGCTTCTCATGGATGCTTAGCATGGACACCTTCCTGTCTAGTCAGCAGTGTCTCATGCGTGCATTGTTTAAGCTGCAGGAGTCTTCTATAAGGGATGTGCTGACACTACCGTAAGGGAGGAGGTGGTGATTTTAATCTCTTAGGACTAGCACTGGGATCTGGTCTTGCACCTGAAAACTTTAGCACTGCTAAATTAATTCAGGTCTGTGTGGGAAGAATTCTCCACTGAGAATAGATGTCTGGGGCTATCTGCAAACACACCCAGCATCCACGTCAGGTTCTCGGTTTAAACAATGTTCCTGTGCTAGGGAGGGGGTAGCAGGGACTGGGTCACAGGCGGGTTCTCCACCCCCCACTTGATTTGGGCTGGTCACGATCTGCCATGTGGGGATCTGCCCTGGCCCCGTGCTGTCACTGCCCTATGATCCTGGCCCCAGCTCCACTTGCCTGTCCCATGGAAACCCTGCTTGCCTGCCTGCTCCGCCTGGTGCCCCCGGTAGTGGGTGCAGACAGGATGGGTCCAGCGGTGGTGGTGACACTGGCAGTGGCAGCAGGAAGGAGCCACCGCTGCTGCAAAGTGGAGTCCAGCTGGTGTGTGCCCACAGCCCCCTGTGCCCTTGGCGGCAGGACCAGCTGCACATACCATGGTTTGGGCTGGCTCCCTGCGCCTGAGCTGAATGGGGCTGAGGGATCCACTGCAGGCCAGATAAAATCCCTTGGTGAGCTGGATCTGGTCCATGGGCTGTTTTGCACACCCCTGGCTTAGTCCCATGTTGAAAACGATTCCCATTTGTTGTTTTTGGAGGGAGGTGTGGTTTAAAAGACAGGTCCTCTTCTCTTGTATCGCTGATGTTGAATACTCCACTCTTCCGCTTCTCAGCTGTTGTCCCCAATGGCTGGAGTTCAGGGAATCGAACCTGTTGAGTCTTTTCTTGATTTGGTCCCAGCTGCAAAGGGAAATGGGCTGGACATGTTACCAGTTAAAGTCCCCTCCTTTCCTGCCTAACAGAGCCTGAGCTGCTTGATCTCCCCTTCTCGCTGTCGGGGGTTTCTTATTTTTGTACCCTCCCTTCTTCTGTCTTAGGACATCTTTGACCAGCTCTCAAAGTCTCTGGCACCCAGTATCCACGGGCATGAGTACATCAAGAAGGCGATTCTGTGCATGCTGCTTGGCGGGGTGGAGAAAGTGCTGGATAACGGGACTCGCATCAGAGGAGACATTAATGTCCTCCTGATAGGTACGGCTGGGGGAATTGGCTTTCAGACTCCCAGAGTGGCACTGGGATCCTATGATGATGATTTTAGGTTTGCTTGAGCTTCAAAGTAGGTGTGATTGACCACACCGTGATCACGGCTTTGTCCCTTCCAGGAGACCCGTCAGTCGCTAAATCTCAGCTCCTGCGGTACGTGCTCTCCACAGCTCCCCGGGCCATCGCCACGACTGGCAGGGGCTCCTCCGGGGTGGGTCTGACTGCAGCCGTCACCACAGACCAGGAGACTGGTAAGGGGCAGGCTGGATCCTGTCCGGGGGGATGTGCTTAGGGGTGCAGTAGCAATGGGAGGGTTTCTGTAGTCTTTGCCTGGATAGCATCCTCCCTTGCTTGCTGGGAAGCTGATTATACTTCTTCCTCCCATCCCCCAGGTTCAGTTTTGAAGGTTTGTCCTGCTTGTGTCTTGCTTACTTCTTGCCCCTGGCTGCCTCCCTCGCTGAGGAGAGCTAGGCAGAAGGGGTCTGAAGTCAGGACTGTGTCAGTCCATGATCAGTTGGGGCTGAAGGGGGTGGCTGCACCCATAGGGAGAAGAGGGAGCTTGCTGGAGCCTGCAGGGGAGGGTTTGGGGACATTGGCTGGGTGTCACCGCAGATGTCTTTCCATCAGGGGAGCGCCGCCTGGAAGCAGGTGCCATGGTCCTGGCTGACCGGGGCGTGGTTTGCATCGATGAGTTTGACAAGATGTCCGACATCGACCGCACGGCCATCCACGAAGTGATGGAGCAGGGCCGCGTGACCATCGCCAAAGCCGGCATCCACGCCCGGCTCAACGCGCGCTGCAGTGTGCTGGCCGCGGCCAACCCCGTGTACGGCAGGGTGAGTGGGGTGAAGGCTGATTGTCCACGGGGGCTGCCTGAACTGCCTTGTTGCCAAGAGCTGGAGATCAGGAAGGAAGCATGTGAAGCCAAATAGGGTCCAGTTCTCATCCTCCTTTCCAGGGGACTCCTTTATCTCATCTCCTCTGGGACTGGAATAGTGGGCTGGCCAGGAGACCCTGGGGGAAACTCCAGGCAGTGCAAACTTCCAGTTCAAATAAGAGGCTGGGGGGAGTCAGGGTTGGAAGAGACCCCCAGGTCATTTGGGCCAAATCTCTGAAGTGTCGACATCATGAGTCTGTCCTAAAGTCGAAGCTGGGCTCGTGCTCTGTCTAGTGCAGCCCTGTCTTGAAGCTGATGAGTTGGAAGTGGAACAAAGCAGGTGCCTGGGGGCCCCGTGATAGTGGGGCCAACTCTGGTCCCTGGCCACTTCATGCCTGGGGACAAAGTTCCTCTGTTTGGCGCCCACCAAATCTTTCAGCCTCTTCAGGGAGGGATGGCTGCTGTCAAGACCTGGCTCAGTGCTCCCCTCTGCTTCCCTAGCTTTAAATCTTTGACCCACATCCTTTCCCAGTTTTTTCTTTCGCTCTCCTGGGCATTTAGTTTTAGCCCCAGACTTGATTCATTCCCTTCCCAGTGTTGGGGATAGTTTTGAGCACCCGGCTTGCAGCTGGCTATGGAGAAGGCCGTGTATGAAATGACCTGCTAAGCTGGCTTGTTTACTTTTCATTCCATCCAGGAAGAGCACTCGCCAACTGCTGCAGCGTCCTTAGCCTGACGAAGGGTTTTTGAACCCGACAGCTTGCTTAATAACTGTTCTCCAACCATTTAGGTTGGTCTAATAAAAGATATCAAATTCACCCAAGGAACCTTGTCTGCTAAGCTGGGGCATTACTGCCCTTAACTGCCCCCTTCCCTCCCATCTCCAGCTGTGCTGGGGTCTCCTTGCCGCTCTGAAAGCTGATGGTTGCGGCATTACCTTTAACAACTCGCTCCCCTTACTCGCAGTACGATCAGTACAAGACCCCCATGGAGAACATCGGCCTTCAGGACTCCTTGCTGTCTCGATTTGACCTGCTCTTCATTGTCCTGGATCAGATGGATCCAGAGCAGGATCGGGAGATCTCGGACCACGTCCTGCGCATGCATCGGTACCGGGGCCCCAATGAGCAGGATGGGGATGGTGAGTTCAGATTTCCCTCTGAAAGCCCCATGCATTGTCTGAAAAGTTGGTGCTTCTTCATTACCCGTGAGCTGGGACTCCTCTCCAGCATCCCCTACCCCCGCACACTCCAGTAGGCTTTTTGCTGCGCGGTGCCACAGCCCTGCCTGCTTGTCCTCTCCAGGCCTGGGGGCTGCAGCGGGGGAGCTGGACTTCCTGCATGGCCGTCATTGCCATTGAGGACTGCCATCAAACAGGCCTCTCTGGGAAGGAGATTCCCCTGCTATTTGGCCTAATAATTATGGACTTATCCCATATTTCCTACCCCCATTCCCAGCCTGCAGTGTCTTACTTCAGTGCCAGCTAATTTCAGGGCTTAGCCAAGCTGTAGGTATAGTTGTTTCTAAGGTTCCCTTATGAGCCTGTCCCTTGAGGGTTCAGACGAAGGGTGCGGAAATGCTGCTGTCCCCAATCCCAGCTAAACTCATGCCTTCTACCTGCAGCCATGCCCCTGGGCAGCGCCGTGGAGATCCTGGCCACAGAAGACCCCGATTTCGTTCAGGAGGAGGAGCAGGAGCTGCAGGTGTATGAAAAACATGACAACCTTCTGCACGGGCCCAACCGGCGCAAGTGAGTGTCCTTCTGTGGCGTGGTTGAGTCCACTGCCCGTGGAGAGGGCCTGCCCCTGTGCCTCCAGATCCCAGGGGTTTAGGATCATAGCAAAGCAGGGCTGGAAGGGACTTTGCAAGGCTGTCTTGCCTGGCCCCTGCTCACGGCAGGACCATACCTGAATAAACCGTCCCAGTCCAGTATCAGACTAACCTCTTAATGTCCAGGGATGGTGATTCCTCAGCTTCTCTGGGCAGCCTGTTCAATGCTTGAGCACCCGGAGAGTCAGAAAGTTCCTCCTAATCTTCAAGCCACTGCTCCTAGTCTTATCCCCTACAGGCACAGAGAAAAACCCATCTCCATCCTCTCCGTAATCACCTTTTGGGTAGAACGATAGAAAGTGAGGGGTGGCAGGGACCTCAGGAGGTCACATCTAGTCGAACCCCCTGCTCAGAGCAGGACCATCCCCAACTACATCATCCCAGCCAAGGCTTTGTCTACCCGGGTCTTAAAAACCTCCAAGGATGGAGACTCCACCACCTCTCTGGGTAACCCATTCCAGTGTTTTATTATCCTCCTAGTAAGAAAATTTTTCCTATTATCTAACCTAAACTTCCCTTGCTGCAAGTTGAGAACATTGCTCCTTGTTCTGTTGTCTGCCCCCACTGAGGACAGTCCAGCGCCATGTCTTTTGGAGCCACCCTGCTATTAAATCCCCTCTTGGCCTTTTCTTCTCTAAACTAAATAAGCCCAGTTTCCTCAGCCTTTTCTCAGAAGTCATGTGCTCCAGCCCTGAACCACTTTGGTTGCCCTCCGCTGGACTGTGTCCAACTTGACCACATCCTTTCTGTAGTGGGGGGCCCAAAACATGATGCAGGACGCCAGATGTGGCCTCACCAGTGCTCAATAGAGGGGAATAATCACTTCCCTTGAGCTCCTGGCAACACTCCTACCAATGCAGCCCAGGATGCCATTAGCTTTCTTGGCAGCAAGGGCACACTGCTGGCTCATATTCATTTTATTGTTCCCTGTCACCCCCAGGTCCTTTTCTGCAGAGCTGCTGCCCAGCCAGTCAGCCCCAGCCTGTACTGGTACATGGGATTGTTTTGTCTTAAGTGCAGGACTTTGCACCTGTCCTTGTTGAACCTCATGAGATTCCTTTTGACCCGATCCTCCAATTTGTCTCCGTCTCTCTGAATCCTAGCCCTACCCCTGAGCATATTTGTTACTCCCCCCACCCCCTTGGTGTCATCTTCAAACTCGCTGAGGGTGCAATCCATCCCATCTTCCAGCTTGTTAATGAAGATATTGAACTTTCCAATCTGTCCATATCCTTGAAGTGCGAGGCCCAAAATTGTACTGTACAATACTGCATTGCTGAGCAGCATGGAAGAACGACTTCTCTTGCCACCTCTGGGGTGCTATGCTGCTGCCCTGGTGCCCCAACCTGTAGCACAGGCTACAGGGAAGTATCTCTGCCGAATGTCGTGTGTGTTCAAAATACGCAGCCTTGAGAGCATGTGTCCCTTTTCTGGGGGTCCCTTTCACGTAAACAGCAGGTGAGAAAAGGGCTGTGTGAAGCTTCCCGTGTGCTCGCTCCTCACGTGACATGGGTGTGCGTGTCCCCGGCAGAGAGAAGATCGTCAGCATGGAGTTCATGCGGAAGTACATCCATGTGGCCAAGATCATCAAGCCCGTTCTGACTGAAGAGTCAGCCAGCTACATCGCAGAGGAGTACTCCCGCCTCCGCAGCCAGGACCAGATCAACTCCGATGTGGCCAGGGTGAGCGATCCAGGCAGTGCCCTCGAGCTGAGGCTTGGCTGGCGGTGCAGTCCCCTGCTGCTCTCGGGGCGCTGCAGAGTTTTGAGCTGCCCACGCTCTGCCCCTGAATTGTGGCCTGGGGTCTGCTAGGATCCCAGAAAAGCTCATTGCAAGGCTGAGTCTTCGGGCTGGGTTGTTGCCCTTTTTCTGAAAGCAAATGGTCAGCCTTGAGCCACAGCTTTCATTGCTTTAGCCTGCTGGATGCTGAGGCTGTAGCACTTGTTACACCTGAGGCTGGAGCCCCACCTCATGGGCCAAACATGTTCCCTACCCTGGTTTTCTGGCTGGCCCTGCCTGCCACTTGCCTCGGTCCTGCCTTTCCCAGTCCATCCAACACGTTTCACAACCGATGAAGTTGTGTGACCCCTTCCTCTCCACATCTGTCCTTCCTCAGACCTCTCCGGTCACGGCCCGGACGCTGGAGACGCTCATCCGGCTCTCCACAGCCCACGCCAAGGCCCGCATGAGCAAGACCATTGATCTGCAGGACGCCGAAGCAGCTGTGGAGCTGGTGCAGTTTGCCTACTTCAAGAAGGTGAGAGTGCGTCGAGGGAGGGCTGCCTTGCCCTTCAGTGGGCTCTTGGGGCCAAAGCCTTATACTGAAGGGGCACCGTTACATTGGGACTTGGAGGAGCTGGGTGCTCTCTGCATCTGCTTCTGGCTCTCGCTGGAGAGGGTGGGAGAGCCTCCCTCTGAACCCAGCTGTGACGTGCTCCTGGCTGCGATTGCTCGTGGCAGCTGTGACTTGGGGCAGGAGAGGTTTAGGGGCTTGGCTTGCCACCTTGAAGCTAATAGACTATTCTGCATCTTTGCTGTGTTTGGAGCTGGCACCAGGCCCTTAAAAGTCAGGAGCACAGTGGTTTTGGGATGCAAGAAGTTGGGCTTCTGGGTTCCCTCTCTGGTGATGCTGCTTTTGGGCAGGTGACTCCTCTGTGCTGTAATTCCCCGTGGTCAAATGCAGGGAATAGTGGCATGGCTTGGTGTTGAGCCTACACTGGACAGAAAGCACGTGGAGGTGCCGAAACCATCTCCTGTTGTATAAAATATTGCGTACCATCACCAATGCTGTTCCAGTGTGCCTGCTGCTCTGGCTGCTTTGAGTGACTATATCACCAGTCTGGTGTCAGTGCTGGCTTTGACCTGCTCGTGTCGGGCCGTCCGTTTTCCTCTGCAGGTGCTAGAGAAGGAGAAGAAGCGCAAGAAGCAGCAGGATGATGACACGGAGAGAGATGAGGAGGAGGAGGTGGAGGCAGCGGAGAGAAAGAAAAAGAGGTGGGTGGAGGGGTGTGTGTAAATCTGGATGGCACAGTTGGTGCCATTGACCAAACTGCTCCAGGAATGGATTTCCCAGCAATGATCAGCCTGGGCTGAGCAAAGGTTTGTGCCTTACAGTCATAGACAATGAGGGTTGGAAGGGAGCTCAGGAAGTTGCATAGTCCAACCCCCTGCTCGAAGCAGGACCAGCCCCAACCAGATCATCCCAGCCAAGGCTTCATTTAGCCAGGTCTTAAAAACCTTCAAGGATGGAGAATCTCTCTGGGTAACCTGTTGCAAAGCTTCACTACCCTCCTAATGAGTGAGTTTTTCCTAATATCTAACCTCAACTTCCCTTGCTGCAACTGGAGCCCATTGCTCCTTGTTCTGTCATCTGCCACCCCTGAGAACAGTCCCGCTCCATCCTCTTTTGAACCCCCTTTCAGGTAGTCAAAGGCACGAAGGCATTTCAGCAGTCTGCAAGATAGTGTGGCTGTGGCTAGTGTCAGGACCACATGTGCAGCCTGCCGGTGCCTCTGGGATGCTGTGTGCCATGCTGCGGGTTGCCCCTGCCGTGTTGGATACTAGCATGTGGTCCCATGAATGATGGGAGAGTAGCCCCTCACTGCCTAGTGGTCTCCTTGTACCACGGTTAGGAGAGTACCATGCATTTCTTCAAGGGCAGGAGGTGTTGCCTTGCGTAGCAGGCATAGGAGTGACCTTTTCTTTACCCGGCAGGAGGAGGAAGTCGGCCTCTCAGGACCAGGATGGCAAGGAAGGAGATTCTTATGACCCCTATGACTTCAGCGAGGCAGAAGAGGAGATGCCAGAAGGTGAGTGTTTTCTGGGATGTCGCACTGGGTTGTGTGCAGTCAGGTCTGGGATCCAGGTGCAGATGGGTGTTGGGAGCAGGTTCCAGGGACAAGTGGGGTCAGAAAGGCAGGAGCTCAGCCTAGGGACAAGGCAGAGTCGGGAAGCTGGGGAATCAGGCAGAGAGTGGAGCTGAAGCAAATTGGGGCGAGAAGCCAGGAGATTGAGCAGAGAGCCTAGCTAGAGCACAAGCTGGAGGGCACAGTGAGGCAGTCTGGGACCAGGTTGAGCCCTGTTGCCCAGACCTTTCCTGCTCCTGGGCAGGGAGAAGTGGAGGTCAACTGAGTCCAATGGGCCCTCTGGGGATGGGGGTGGGCAGAGGGCTAGGCCCTAAGCGGGGCTTCGGGACAGTGTGGGTGGTGAGCTGCCGGGTGGCAGCCCAGGAGGAGCAGCCACGCTGGCCAGGCTGAAGCCCTGGGTTCAGAGTTGCATGTCCATATGTCCCAGACTGATTCCCAGCTATGGGCACTGGGGCTTAGATGCAACTTGGAAGCATACTGGGCAGACTATACAAGGGGCTTCCATTTAACAGTATCTGCTGGGCTTTGTCCCAGCCAGTCAATGAGCTGACACGGTGTTGCAACCCTGCAAGGTGGCAGTGAGGCATTTTAGAGGGCACACTCATGCCACAAGGCTGCTGTAGGTTTTTCCTCCAGAGTATACTAGCTGTAATGGGTGCCCCCACCTCTGCTTGTGATGCTGCTCTGAGACAGCTGTTCAGTTAACGTCCGACTGGTGCCATTTTATATACTCGTGTAGTGCTATGAATCCAAGTGGGGCTTTGTAAAGGCCATGTCTCCAAGCATTGTGAATGACTGACAGCACTACATCCATCATGGTGTTTTCATGGGCGGTAGGGAGGGTGAGATCAAATGGGCAATGGGACAGTTCTCAGCATTGGGGGCACCTGATTGAAGATGTCCGTACAACCTAGCTTGGACAGAGCACTGGGGTGATACCCCAGAGTATCCAGAGGTAGCAGTGTCTTCATGCCCTTGCTTCTCCAAAATGCATGATAACAGAGCTGGCACTAAATAAATACAGTGAGGGATGCTGCTGTAGTCCTCCCATGCTGAGGGCATCCTTCCTTTTATGCCTCTTTGCTCATAGATTTTAATGATTAGCATGGCTATTATGAGAGCAAAGGATGTGGTAGATTTGCATGTTATAGTTTAATTCAAATAGACTTGATATGGCACAAGCTTTCATGACCTAAAGCTCACTTGCTTTATCAGATGCTGTGAGAGGACCATCCAGGGTCCTTATGGCAGCATTCAGGGTGCTATTATTCTCCTGTGCAAACAGTTAACCTGTAATGTGAATTACAGCCCACTCTGTAAATGCTCCCAAAGGGATAACTTTCTTTTTCTGGGACAGTGTCTGGCACCTGTGACCTGCTGGGTGCTGTACAGGCGCAGGCTAAGATGTAACCCGGACCCTGGATTGCAGCAGTGTGCTTTACCACCCTTTGCATGCACACAGATGTTTGAGGGGATTGAGTGTAATTCTTCACTGCTGGCCGGTTAAATCTCTTCTCTTTATTCTCTGCTTCCAGTCCAGGCACATACTCCTAAGACTCCAGAAGCTGCGGAGACTGGAGGGGCTACAAAGCCTGAGCTGACTGAGTCAAGGTGCGTGGCAGGCTAAAGAAGCAGTGGGTGGGTTCGCCCCATTATGGGTGTGTGCATTTTAGATGCACTTTCCACAGGCATCCGTCCAAGAGCTTGCATGCCTTTCCTGGGCACTGGGTCTTGTCTGTGTAGGAGTTTGATCCTTAGTACAGCCCGTAACTCCATCTTAGGTTACAGTCTGCTTCAGGTTTTGTAAACTAATCCGGGTCAGCCTGTGTTAGCACTTGAATGGGAGACTCATCATGAATGCCCAGGAAGTGACGATGGTCTTATGTTTGCATGGAGGGGTGGGGCAGCGCGAATTTTTTTTGGAGAGCATCAGTGGATGGCATGACTTTGGGACGTAACCCCCTTAAGGTGTAGGAAACGTTGCACTGTGGTATAACCCCCTTCCATAAAGCTAATAGCAGTCAGTGACACCAGTCTTTGGTTTCTTTAGTGGGGTGAGGCTTGGTCTGGGGAAGACCACGTAGCTGGGTGTTAAATTTTGAGCTGGTGCTGCAGGGAAAGAGAGTGTCTTATGTTTTAGCTCTTGATTCTAGCAGACCTTTCTTTTGCTCGCTTAGGCTGAAGGCATTCAAGGCAGCCCTCCTGGAAGTGTTCAAAGCTTCTCACGCGCAGTCAGTAGGTCTGAAGGCCCTGATGAAGTCCATCAACCAGGACAATCCTGAACCGTTTTCATCCACTGAAGTCAAGGTGGCACTGGGACGCATGCAAGATGACAACCAGATCATGTTGTCGGATGACATTGTCTTCTTGATCTGATCTTCTGGATAGGAGAATCCAAGTTCTCATGAACATCTGACTTCTGTAATAATCCTCAGACTCATTTTGAACTTTTCTGCCACTTTCTTTAGCCCAAGCTCCAGCTGGAGAATACCAGCAGTTGTTCTGTACCTTCTAGTGGAGCCTGGGAAGGATTATATAGTTGACTTCAAACGGCCTGGGCTAACAAAGCCTCTTTTGGTGGCATTGATTCCAAAAGAATTAGACTATTGTTTTTATTTTTGTAAGCAGCTAAAAGCCTTTATGTGCGCATCCCTAGTCTTCTAAATGAGTGTTTAGTGCACTTGAAAGCTTCAGCTGCTCCTCAGCAAAGTTGATTTGGGTCCCGCACCTTAGCTTTTGGGGATACAAGTTGTTGCCATTGTAGCCTAACACCCTTACAGAGTAGAAATGTCTTGTTTAGGTAAAATCTTTCAACTCTGCTGCTATTATTTGGAGTGTATCCATGTCTGAAGTCTGGATCTTTCTTTCAAAATAGCAGTGAATAAATTCACCAGTGGGTGGTGATGGTTTTTAACTTTAAGTAAAGCATAGATTTATCAGTTAGATTATTGAAGTGCCAGAAAGGATGCTGTCAGAGTGACTGGGGGTCCCATGATCTCTGACTCTTAACTGAAGTGGCTTAGTTTCCAAGTTTAGATTATTGGTCCTTTCTTCTGACTCCCTGTGCTACAAAGTCAGCATCAGCTGTTCCAGCAATTAGATTTCGGCTGCCAATTTTGTGGTGGTGCCTAAAGCCTAAATAGAGGCTGGTGTGATTTGGCAGGCAGGATTCAAATATCCTCTTGCTATGCAGCATTTGACTCTGCAGCAACTCAAATAGACCCATGACAAGTGAGTCTTGCAGTCCAGGCTGGAAGTTGAAAGCCAAGTGGAAAGGCAGGGACCTGAAAAGGTCAGGAGCTGCCGAGCTGATGATGGGCTTCAAAACCGGGGTTCTGCACATCTGGAAATGTTAAGGCTGCAGAAATACTAAAATTCCATAAATTTTTGTTCCATGCCTTTTTGTCCCGAATCTCCTGTGTGTGCTACGGTAGGCTCTGCCTGTACGAGAAGTAGAACAAAACTTGTGCCCAATTGAAAGCCTTTACTAATACTAGAGATTGAAGGTAACCCTTTCAAACAAATGGGGGGGAAGCATCCCACTCCCATTGGAGGCTAGCTGGATTTAGTCTCCTAAATCACTTGACTTGTGGAGAAACTTGACCCAGAAGACTTGCAAGCCCTGCCAACAGTTGGTGCAAACTCCTCTGCAAGCATTTTTAAAGCATGCATGTCTGAGCAACGACTTGTAAGACTCTCTGTGCTGGGGTTTCTGGGAAACTGCATCAGCTGCCCATAAGAGGATTGTCTGTGCTTTCAAAACTCTGCAAATGTACCTGGCCAGTACTCTGTTTTTAAATGGAGCAAATTACTCATGGTATGGGAGCTGCCTATGGGCAGAGAGGCTGCCCTTCGTGAAGGGCTCTGAAGGTGCCTGTTGCATGTGGTCCTTGGGTTTCACTGTGTGTGTTTTTTGCTTTGTGGTGATCTCTTCCATCCCATGTTCTGTCCCAGCAATGCCATAAACACCTACTCAACTAAATAAAGTTTGTCAACATCATGTCTGGTGTCTTATATTTGCAGGCGATGTGTGGACTACGGCATTACCTAGCTGCGGCCATGTTTGGCTAGGTAAAAAGGTCTGCATGTATGTGTGGAGCCCTGAAGATGCAAACTGGTGCCCTTTTTATAGGGACGACGTACACCAGCAGGGGAAACCTTTCTCCCAGGTGTGCCATGAGTAGGGACCTGCCAAATGCAGGATTTTGTGGAAATCGTGTAATGGGCGGTCTCCCGTGAAATAGCTGGTTCCCTGTGGAAAAACAAAGCTGGCAAAAAGTGTCTCCTAGAAGGGTCAGGGGAGGGGGAAGGGAGCAAAGAGAGGTGGGGGGGAAAAAAAGAGGGGCAAACTATCTGTGGGGGAAGGAGGAGGCAATTTCCTATCTCTGCTTCCCCCCTCCCCTTCTGGAGACAGAGAAAAGCCTGCCAAAAGTCCCCTTGGAGGGGGTGTGGGGGAGGGAGAGTGCCCCTGCCTTGGGGCTGCCTGGTTGCTAATTCCTGGGAGCCTGCTGGAGGGGAGGAAGGTGAGGGGTGTGTGTCTGGGCAGTACGGTTCACGCTGCCCCCGTGGTGCTCTGCATGGGGCCGAGCCCTGCTCGCTCATGCCAGAGCAATCAGCACCACGCTCCCACCAGTGCCTGCAGCCCGGCTGGGCACTGCTCTGTGCCTCCTGCCTCCAGTTCTAGGGTCTGGAGCTGGCCCCCTGTGTGCCTGCTGGGAGTGGTGTGGGGCGGTGTAGCAGGAGCAAGAGGAGGAGCTGTGCTGGAGGCAGGGGTGCAGAGCAGCACCTGCCTGGCTGCAGCTTGTTGGAAGTTGCTCCTGCTCCAGCATGCAGGGCTCTGGCTTCAGCTCCTGCGAAAGTGTCCAGGAGCTGAAGCCGGAGTCCTGGCACTGTGGCAGGAGCCACCTGACTGCAGCTGCTCAACTGCTGGCAGTGGCGTGGCATGGCACAGTGCAGTGCAGCAGGGGCAGGAGCAGCTTCCAGGTTGCACCGTGCTGCACTCCGGGCAGACACACGCAGGGGCCTGGCTCCAGATCCTGGAAGTGGGGCCGCTGAATTTAGTAGGTCCCTAGCCATGAGGCTTGCAAGCAGGGATGTTTGCAAAAAGGCATGGTGTTACCTGCTCTGGCTCGGCTCCCATTGATCTTGGCGACAGTGGCATGGAGCTGAATGGTCTGTGCTGGATACTGGGAAGTTGGGTGGAGACATTCGTTTGCCATAAGACTTGAAGGTGGTTGTCAGACCAATCCTTGGGACCAGCACATAGGAGTTCACCAAAAGCAGGCCCAGGAGCCAGAATTAAAACCCCATGTCTGCTACTGGTCTAGAGCCTGTGATTGGCCTCTCTGCTCCTTTTAATCTACCTAATTAAAAGGTTTTTTACCTGTAAAATTGGAGTCGTTTGTCCCAGCTAGGATTTGCTTGGAAAACCCTCTACCCGCTGCCTTAAATAGGTGGTCAGGGCATGCTTCATCTCCCATCACTAGAGGTCCTGGTGTTCTGTTTTAAAATAGCAAATTCTCTGATTAAACCCCCAAATCCACAACTAAAATGAAATGCAATGCTGCTATATGCATAGGTATCAGCTGAATGAAATGTTTCGTTGATGTTTTTACAGTTTTAAAGTGATCTGGAAGCTGACCAGTTCCTCAATCGTCGTAAAAAATTACATTTTAAATACCGAGACATGTTGGTGTTTTGGTTTTGTTTTTTTTTATCACGGAAAATCAAAGCTCCCCTTCCCCCTTCTCTCTCCTGACCCCTGCTTATGCTGTTGCCCCTCACTCCCAAGCCCCAGACCCCCTGCCCTCCCCCAGTGCATCACCTGTGCCTCTCCACCGCCCCATAGACGTACCTGGAGAGGGTTGCAGGAGCTGTTCTCTCCTGCTGCTTGGCTGCCACATGCATGTACAAGGTTTCCCTTGCCTCCGAATGAATGTCCTCCCCAGCCCCAAGCAGCCTATTGCAAGCTGGAACTCTTCCAGTTTGCAAGGGGCGACCCGCTGTTTCTCATGCTTTCCTTGTTTAAAGGAGAAATCCATATTTGTCTTCATTAAAGGAGAAAAAACAGCTTTTTTTTCTTTGCTACAGGAGAAATATCCACATTTTTCCACAGCAAACAGAAAACCTGGATCCCTGCCCATGGAGGACATTGCTCCACACCCAAAAGAAATGGCACCGTCTTGAAAGAGGGGAGTTGAAGTCGATGGGTTTTTGGATCCCATGGCATTACAGCTGGCAGGGATCATGAGACTGCCGCTGCTACGCTGTTCTGTTGTGCAGGATCAGGATGGGACATCACAGAGCTCAAGCCTCAGTGTGGTGTGTTCGGAGAATGGGCAGAAGACGTTCTGCTTTCCTCCCAGCCTGCCTTACTTGGGCAGTCTATCTGCCCACATAAACAGAGACAGGATTGCAGCCTCTCCGGGAGAAATTCTCCGTGAACCAGGAGGAAAGGTCAGTCCAGCCAGTTGTTACTTAAATATTTGTAGTGCCAGGCTCTGCCATGCGTCCTGCCCTGGTCAGCAGCTATGCACTGCTGGGAGAAAGAGAGATGGGCAGCTCCACCCAGGGACCATCGCTTTTTTGCAGGGCTTAGGTATCGCTTGCTTTATCTTGCTTCAGGTTGAGTATTTCCTGCTCTGGCAAAACTTTAAATCAAATCCACAGCCTACACATGAGTCAACCCACACAAAACAAGGTGGAAATCAGCTGTTATCTCCCCAGCGCACAGCTATCAAACAGCGGTGTCAGACAGATACAGATCACAGTTGAACTGTAGCCACCCCAGCCCTCTTCAGCTTGCAAGAATAACGTGGCCTCCGAGATAAATCCAGGGACGCGATGAAGGGGAAATGACCCCATCTTATTCATCGTTGACTCTAGTTGAAAGGTTTTTTTCTTTCAAAATTTTTTTCTGGAAAACATTGAGCTTTGGGCTCAATAAGTTTTTTTTGCAAAAAGGCTTTTGGGCTCAATACGTTGTTTGCAAAAAAGCTGCTGCTTCCTGCAGAGCATTTAGTTGTAGTAGAAAACTTGATCCTTCTGGGTCATGGTGTATGCATGAGAGGTCACCAGGATCATCAATGCATACACCTAGGCAGGAGTGAAGGCTGCCCAGATCTTCCTTCCCCCACCCCTTTTAAGCAGTATCCAAAGACCAGACTGAGTCCAGATGTTTAGTGCCTCAATGACTGTTATAGTTACATGCAAGCCGAGGAATTAAACCCAGGCCTTCATATGGTAGATAAGGATCTGACCACGGAAACACAATAGCTGGTGTCTTGTAGAGGATTTACCTTTTCATTACAAGAACCACCCCAAATGCCTGAGAACTCGAATGTCCCAGCTACAAAATGCAGCTCCTATGCCATATACCATTGCTGACATGCCTCGGGTTCAGCTACATGTATAAAATTACAGAACAAGAGGCCTGAACGGGACTTTAACAGGTCATCTTGTGCAGCTTCCTGCCCAAGGCAGCCCCAATCCTGACTAAAACCTCCAAAACTACTAATTGTCTAACCTACATTCAAGCAATTCCTGAAAGGGAGCACACAACCCTCTAATCTGTTCTAGTGCTCGTCCACCCTCCTAATAGAAAATACGTTTCAACATCTATCCTAAACCACCCTTTTTTTGCAATTTAAACCTGGGGGTGTCCTCTCCCTGCGAATACAGAATAATTGACTGACATCTTCCTTGTCCAAACTTTTTTGCATGGGAGAATTTTTATCTCACCCCTTCTTGGATTTCTCTGCTTTAAGCAATCCCAGTCCCTCTAGCATTTCATCTGATTTATCTTGTTTTCCAAACCTTTAATCATTTGGACTCTTCACTTAGTCTGTCTCAAAGTACAGAACCCAAAACTGGACCCAGGACTTCAGGTGAGGCCTCACCGGTGCTGAATAAAATGGAAGAGTCCCCTTTTGCGACTTGCATGGAGCAATCCTGTTTGTATATCCCAGCAAACTATTACCTTTTTTCCCCTTCAATAATATTGTACTGTTGACTTATTCAGCTAGGTCTGTTATGACCCCCCCATCATTTCTGGCAGGGCTGCAGCCTTCCCAGCCATCCTCTTTTTCTGCCGTGGTGCTTTCCAATGAGTCCTTCCTGAAGGCAGGAGTTTGCCCATCTCCTTGATGAATGCCATTCTATTGAATTCAGACTGCTTCTCTGGTTTATCCCAGTTAATCCTTTATTCTGCGGGGTATGCATGTACTGCAGTTAACCCAGCCTCTTATAGGTTCATAGATGTAGGGGTGGAAGGGACCTGAGCAGATCATCAAGTCTGATCCCCTGCCCTGGGCGGGAATGAATACTGGGCTCGTATGTCCCCTGGTAAGTTTAAGCTCATCTGACCCCAGCTAGGTAGTTATCCAGCCGCCTTTTAAAGACCCCCAGGGTAGGAATGAGCACCACTTCCCTTGGAAGCTGGTTCCAGATCCTAGCTGCCCTGACTGTGAAGTAGCACCTCCTGATGTCCAGCCTAAATCTACTCTCAATCAACTTGTAGCCGTTATTCCTTGTTACTCTGGGAGGTGCTCGGGGGAACAGGGTCTCTCCCATTCCCTGCTGGTCCCCCCTGGTAAGTTAATGGCCACCAGGTCCCCTCTTAGCCTTCTCTTGTGGAGACTGAACAGGTTCAGGTCCCTTAACCTCTCCTTGCAGGGCCTGCCTTCTGTCCCCTGATCATGTGAGTGGCCTCCTCTGGACCCTCTCCATGTTGTCCACATCCCTCCTGAAGTGTGGTGCCCAGAACTGGATGCAGTACTCCAACGGCGGCCTGACCGGTGTCACATAGAGGGGGAGGATCACCTCCTTGGACCGGCTCGAGATGAATCTGTGGATGCATGACAAGGTGCGATTAGCCTTTCTGACCGCGTCCCCACACTGCTGGCTCATGTTCATTTTGGCATCAATAATGACTCCAAGGTCCTTCTCCGTCTCTGCACTGGCGAGAAGGGAGTTCCCCAGCCTGTAGCTGTGCTGCTGGTTCTTCCTCTTCAGGTGCAGCACCTTGCACTTGTCAGTGTTGAAACCCATCCTGTTCTCATCCACCCACCCCTGGAACCTGTCCAGGTCTGATTGCAGCCTATTCCTCCCTTCTAGCGTGCCCACTTCCCCCCACATCTTAGTGTCGTCTGAAATTTGAACAGGGTGCTTTTCACCCCCTCGTCCAAGTCACTGATGAAGATGTTGAACAGTGCGGGCTGGAGGACCGAGCCCTGCGGGACACCACTGCCCACATCCCTCCAGGTCGAATAAGACTCGTCCACCACCGCTCTCTGGGTGCGGCCCTCCAGCCAATTTGCGACCCATCTGACTGTGTAGGCATCAACACCACAGTCGCCTAGCTTTTTAATGAGAATGGGGTGGGAGACCGTGTCAAAGGCCTTCCTAAAGTCCAGGAAGACTACGTCTGCTGCGACACCTGCATCCAAGGATTTTATGACCTGATTGTAGAAGGCTACCAGGTTGGTCTGACAGGACCTGCCTCTAATGAACCCATGCTGGTTGCCCTTGAGCATAATCTCCCCTGCTGGTCCCTCCCAGATGTGCTCCTAGATAATTTTCTCAAAGAGCTTCCCTGGGACCAAGGTAAGACTAACTGGCCTATAGTTCCCTGGGCCCTCCTTCCTCCCTTTTTTGAATATGGGGACCACATTGGCCTTTTTCCAGTCCTCTGGCACCTCACCAGAGCACCACGAGTGCTCGTAAAGCCATGCCAGGGGCCCCACGATAACTCCTGCCAATTCCCTCAGCACCCTGGGGTGGAGAGCATCTGCACCTGCTGACTTGAACACGTGCAGCCCCTCCAGAAGTTCCCTAACTCGGTCCTCCCTGACCCTAGGCCCGGGGGTGCCTCTCCTGAGTCTGTCTGGGATCCCTGTGGGGGGGGATGTCCCGGTCCCTGCTCAGAAAAATGGAGGCAAAAAATTTGTTAAAGAGGTCTGCTTTTTCGTCTGGTGCAAGCACCAGATGGCCAAGCGTGTCCTGCAGGGGCCCCACATTGCCTGGTGCCTTCTTTTTCCTCCCTATGTATTTAAAAAAGGACTTTTGTTGTCCTTCATCCTTGTTGCTAGCCATAGCACCGTCTCTGCCTTGGCCTTCCTAACAGCCCCCCTACAGACGAGCAATGGAGGTGTAATCCTTCTTGGTGATAGCTCCCCCTTCCCCTGGGTGTACACCTCCTTTTTGGCTCTCAGATATTCCTGAATGCCTTTGGCAAGCCATGGGGGGTTTTGAGCACTCTTGCCCCCTTTGACTCGTGTTGGGACTTTCACCCCTTGGGCTTGGAGCATCGTCTCCTTAAGGATTGACCACTCGTCTTGGACACCCAGTTCCTCTACTGTCCAGGACTGCAATGCCTCTCCTACCAATCTCCTCAACTCATTGAAGTCAGCTCTCCTGAAATCAAGGGCTGCTGCCTTGCTGCAGGCCCTTGACACCCTGCGCTGGATGGTGAATCCCAGTGAGCGATGATTGCTATTGCTCAGGTGGTTGAGCACCCACAGTCCCCTCACCAGGTCATCACCTGTGGCCAGGACCAGGTCCAACAAGGCATTTCCCTTGGTGAGATTGTGCACCTCCTGGGTTAGGTGGAGGTCCTTTATCTCGACGAGGAACCTACGTGAGCGATCAGACCTGGCTGACTACTCCCAGCAGATGTCCGGATAATTTAGGTCACCCATGATGACCACATCCCTTGACTTAACTGCCTCCACGAGCTGACCTGAGAATTCGCGGTCCAGCTCTTCCCCCTGGTTGGGTGGTCTGTAGTAGACCCCCACCGTTGAGTCCCTTTCCCCCCGACTCCCTTGTATCCTGACCCAGAGCACTTCAGTCCACCCCTCCTCTGACCCCGTCCTGCTAGTTGAGGATGTGTATTGGTCATTGACGTAGAGCACTACACCCTGCCTTTCCTCCCCGTTCTGTCCCACCTGTATAGTCTGTAGCCCCTAATGCTTACCGCCCAATCGTGGGTTGAATCCCACCAGGTTTCAGTGAGCCCCACTATGTCCAGTTTTGTACTACCTATCCAGAGGGCGAGTTTCTCTTGCTTATTCCCCATACTTTGAGCATCAGTGTAGAGGCATTTAAGAGACCTCCTATCAGTGCATGCACCCCCCTCTGATTCCTAGGACTACCTGGACCCTTGTTGCTTACCTGGGTACTTCTTGTGGTCATCACCTGTCTTGGCTGGGAGGTGTCCTTGTGTCCTCCTGTGGCCCCATCCCCTGGCAAAGCTAGTTTAAAGCATGCCGTATGAGATCAGTCAACCTGGAAGAGAAGACATACTTGCCTTTAGGGGAGAGGTGAAGCCTATCCCACCCAAGCATGCCCCCTGCGTGAAAACGCGGGTCACTGTCCAGGAACCTGAGGCCTGGCTGGTGGCACCAACTCCAAAGCCACCGATTAAACTCATTGATGGAGGCCTCATGACACTGTCCACGTCTACCTACCAGGAGAATAGAGGAGAATACCACCTGCATCCCCGTCTCCTTGAGCTTGGCCCCCAAGGCCTTGTAGTCCTTCATGATGCGGTCTGGGTTGCCCTTGGCCGCGTCGTTTGTTCCCACGTGGATTAGGACCATGGGGTACTGGTCCAAGGGTCGAATGAGGTCCCTTCCAGCCCTAAACGTCTGTGAATGTGTGAATCATGGGATGTGCCCCGAGAGAGCAACACACGCACATACACACACGCACACACACAGGTAAAGCCAGGGAGGGTGCAGTAATACAAGTACGACTTCATTGTTGGGGTGCTTCCATGGGTGCACGGGTTTATTAATATGGTTAGGAAAAGAAAAGGTGCAATGGAAATTTACAGTAGAGGATGTGTGTGTGTGTGTGTGTGTGTGTGTGTGTGTATTTTTTTTTTTTAATAAAAAAAAAAATTGTTGACGTGCTTCTGTCTGCGTCAGGCCAACTTGAGTGCTCAGACCCAGGTGCTGATCTGCATTTTGGATATAGGCTTAAAATCACTATTTCCAACGGCAATAACGAAGCTTACGCGGAGCTGTAGGCTCTCTGCCGTCAAACGTCTTACCAGAACCAGGATGGGTTTGAGTCAAACGTCGCAAGACTCAAACGTCGCACCCTCCTAGCAAAGTCGGTCCGAGCACTGGTGCAAAGGAAGGCCCTGTTTGCATGAGTGATTAGCAGAGCTGCAAATGCAGAAGCGTTTCGTGTGCTATTTGATCAAATCTTATTTCCTGGGAAAAACCCTGGGTGTACTGAGGTCAACAGCAAGGCTCCGTGGAGTTGAGAGAGGCCAGGTTTTCGTCTGCTCCTTGTCGCCTTTGACTCAGATATGCTTGTTGAGCCCCCAGCCCACGTTTCGTACTATGACCCTTGGTGCAAAGTTCACACGGTTCGGGGAGACGGTTCTGCCTTGTCTGTCATGGAGCTACGCACCAGGTACGTGCCAGAAGTGGAAGGTCTGATCTCGTGAGGATGGCGGCGAATTCTCAAGCAGTGTTAATTGAATTGCGCTCCAGACCCGAGGTGACGCTCGGTGCCTGTGTCTCCCCGGTTGCTGTCTGTGGCATCGCAGCCTCAAGGTCAGTCGTGAGCTGGCAGTCAGAAAACATCGTCGTTGGTCCATAGACCAAACTCAGTCCTGGTGTTATTGGGACAGAGGAAACATGGCTTCCTCATATGTACACCTGGACTGGCATTCGTGATCCTGGTTCAGCTCAAGCAATCTGATTCCCAGCGTATTCAGGTAAACTAGTGGGATGGTACATGAGGGTTAGATACCCTGCTGCTCTTTGTTTCAGGACGTATGAATGTGTAGTTTTCTCTAGGACTCGGTTGAGGGTGAACTGTGCCAGTGTTGCTTTTGTCTGGATTGAACTTCATGATGATTATTTGCCTTGAGTTGGTACCAGGCCACAAACCCTAGACAGACCTCTAATTGCTACTTCATGCCACTATTGTGGGAGTAAATTCATTTTAACAGCATAACAGATGCCTGTAGTTTACTGGATGCAGTTACAGGGGCTGATAAGTAACTGTGTCTTGACTTTCCAATACCTTGCATAATTTTCTATTGAAAAGGGACTCTGCGTGTCGTTGTACGGCACTCCTTCATTTTGCCACACTGCTCCTTGGAGTAGTCTGTCCACTATTTGGTCTTGAAACCTCCTCAATAAGCCCAACACCTCTCTGAATGCTAAAAGATGCATGGGTTTAACCGAATGCTGTGGCGGGATCCTGGAGGAGCCGACCACGACTTCAAAATCTGCAGCAGTAGCAGCGAACTGCAACCTGGTAGCAAGAAACGGCACAATGCTTGGTGTGCTATTGAAGTGTAGGTTGTAGCCGTGTCGGTCTGAGGACATCGGCAGACACGATTCTCTGGGTAAAATTGATATCTTTTATTAGATCAATTCAAATAGTTGGAAAAATTCCCCTTTGCAAGCTTTTGGGTATAAATACCCTTCGTCAGGCTGAGGAAGCATCTCTGGTGTGGAATTGGGTGTCTATTTGTAAAGAATAGGGACGATGGAGAAGGACACAGCACCGTTCTTTCTTCAAGGGGGCTGAGTTAGTGCTTGAGAGGTGCTGCCGCTCTCGAACCATAATGCCTAGCCCACTCTATCACCTGTTTAAAGGGTGGCTGATAATCCCTAGGTTCATTTTCATTTTGTTACATTTTCAAATGGAATGACTGTGCCTGAGATTTTCTGCAGAGTTTCTACTGAACACATTCTTTCCCCAAAATGATTTAAAAAAAAAAAAAAATCTCAAAAAGGAACATTTCAAATTTGGTTTGGTTTTTGACAAAAATCGTGAAAACTCTCATGGCTGCTCAAAAAGTAAGAACACAGAGCACATACACTGGCAAAGTCAAGGACGGGACACAAAGAACAGCTTGACGAGTGAACACAGGCACACGAGAGCAAGAGGAGAAGTGAAACACTAAGCATGAGACGAGAAGGTATAATGTTATCCAACTGTAAGGGTGATTGTGTGTGAAGCTGGGAGATGGTCACAAAGGTAGAAGGAAAAAGAAGAGCAATGTTTAAAACTAAATACCGAGCCCCTGTTCCCTCGCCCCCCAAGCGGGGTCATTTCTTTCATTGATAGCCTCCTTTAAAAACTGCCTTGAAAAGTTTTAAAAAGAAAATCCACGACTGATTGGCTTCTGAAAAATATTCCTTTATGAAAAAGATTGGGGTTTTTTTGCTATTGTTTGCATTCTTGCTATTGGAAGAGAGGCATTTGTCCTTTTCTGAGTGTGGATGTGACAAGATGAGTTGCAAGCTGTTATTTCTAGGGTTTCTCGCCCCCCCAACCCACTCCAACTCCATTCTGTCCAAAGTGTCCCACTTCCCACTGACTCTCATGAATAAAGTTTCCAAATGACAAGAGTTACAGATAAAATCTGAAGCTCTGGCTATGTATTATGCAAATCCACCATTCTCAGGAAACTGGGCTAACCTAATTTAATCTGGCTGAATTTGTGATGCTTGCTGCTGGAAACAAATGCAGTTGGTGGAGACAGCAGCATTCAACTTGTCAGGCTACACGAGACACTTTACTGCACAGTAAGGTGCCACTGTACAACTGTGTGCAGCAGCTACTGCACAGTAAATTAAGCTAATACATGGTTTTCTACTACCGGTAAATACAGGCGGTAGATTAACTGTGCATTAGCTACCATGTAGTACCGCTCAAGTAGACAGCTGACTGGGAGCAAATTGCTCCCAGTCAGCCCAAGCAGCAGCGGGCTGGGGAACTGTCCCCTTTGCCACAGCTGTTTCCCAGCCCTGTACCCTCAGTGACTGATTGGGGCACAGGGCTGGGAAACAGCTGTCCCGGAGGAGGGACTGCCCCCAACCTGCTCTCTGAAGCCCCCTGCCAGGCCAGTGGAAACAAGAGCTCTCCCTGGCTGTTGTAGGGGGGGGGAAGGGTAGGGCAGGAGTAACCCTACACCATATTGCTTCCAGCAGGAGCAAATTTGCTCCCAGCAGGCACGTGTGTAGATGCGCTCCCAGGGAAAGTTTACCGCTCAGTATTTTACTGTGCAGTAAGCTTATAGCACATTCATAGTATGTGTAGATGTGTCTACTGAGGTCCAAACAGATCAGAATCAGGAATGGATAGCTACTGGAAAATAACCAGCACTTTATAAACAGTGGATACATAACTGGTTGGATCATCCCACTCAGTGAGTAGTCATCAATGGCTCAAAGTCTAGTTGGGAGAAGGTATCAAGTGGGGTTTCCCAGGGGTCTGTTCTGGGCCGGGTATTGCTCATCATCTTTATTAATGGTTTGGATGATGGGAGTGAGTGCAGAATTAGCAAATTTGCAGAGGGCACCAAGTTGGATAGAGGTAGAGAAACTCTGGAGGCTAGAGCTAGAATCCAGAACGACCTGGATGGACTGGAGAAACGATCCACAATCAACTAGATGAATATGGTATCATTAACTCTTGATAAGATTTTGGAGACCGAAGGAATCTACGGGCATGTGTCAGGAGTGATTCTTCATGACCTAACATCATCCCTCTTGACTTTAGGATGATCTGCATGGGATTTCGTCTTTCTGTGGATCCCCTCCCTCTTCCCATCCGGCTGTCAAAAGTGGCTATGCAGCAGTTAGCTTGGTGACTTCCCAAGAGGAGGACCAGAAGCCCCACGATGTAGGACATTTAATGATTGAAATAGCAAAGCACCGAGGAGGACTTTTGCATCAATGCCTAGGTATTGTCAAAGGTCTGTGATTCGAGAGAGGCACTATAACCTGTGTATTTTCCTTCAGATTGCAATGGCCACTGTTGGCCTACGTTTTAAGCTCTGAATGTCCCCAGACTGAATGGAAGAGGCAGCCTGGAAAGGAAAGTTCAAGTTTGGATGCGACTTCTAAGGTGGAAGAAAGCCCCATGCTGCTGCTTTTGAGCCCACAGGAAAGCCAAGTCCCGGGTGCCAGGGTCTCTGCCTCACTCCTGGGACTGAGCTGTGCAGAGCAGGAACAAGTAGGCAGGGTGTATTTCCTCTGTAGGAAGCCCAAGTGGCCCGTAACCAGTGTGGACTGGCCCCAGGAGATCATCAGGTCCCTGTCTTACTGCCACACATCAATGCAAATCTGTTCGGTGCCAGGGAGAGTCAGCAGCTCAGGCGATACTGGGAGAGGCAATGACTATTTCCACGATGCTCCCAGCTTCTGGGGTAGGGAGAAGAATGGGTCTAAGTAAGGTTTGAATCCACTGCTCTCTAGCTTCTTATATTAACTTCAGAGTCCCCTGGCAAGGCTGATGCTGTTTGGAAATCACCAAAGCTTTTCAACAACACCCGTGGTTCCCTCATTCTCTTGTCCCGGTGGCCCCTGGTTAGGACAGAGTTACACAGTGGGAGCAGATGTCCCCAAATTTCCCTAGCCTGCCTTTCTATGATTGTTCCTTGAAAGTGGTCAGAACCAGACGGGTGCCATCGTAGTGGGGCCATTTTGCCACCAGCACCTGCTTATTGTCTCTTCCGTTGTTGCCCTGGGGGGTCAGACCAACTCTCAGGATCTTAATATTGTGCTGTTAGACAGGAGAGTGTGACACAATTGCACACATACAAACACGCACATCAATTCGGTGCATACACACACATACATACACACACTCTACCAGCTCAGGCACGTACACATCCAAACCAGCCTAGGCACATGCGTACCTATCACCAAGTCAAGCACATAAACTATACACCCCAAAAGTTGGGCCTAGATCACTAATTTGTATATCATGCACACAATGACATATATATATATATATATACACACACTCACCTGTTCACACACATACAACCCACCTATGCATACACACAGGCAAGTTCCTAACTTGGATGGTACAGTGTATATGTGTGTGCTTGGGGTACCTGGGGGAAGGTTCAGGTGAGAGAGAGTTAAAGTGTAGGGAGTGAAAGTTGCCAGAACCAGGATTAGAACCAGTGGACTACAGAGAAGCTGGCTGAGGAACTGAGGCTTGGAGTTACTTAAGGTAGACTGGGGCTGGAAACTGAGGCAGACAGCTGAGATGCTGGAGGGGGCAGATAAGTGGTGGCAAGGAGGACCCAGCCAGGAAAGAAACTGAGGCAGAAACCTGGTTGCTCAGGGGAAAAGGCAGTGGGGATAAGACAGTGGCAAAGAAACAGGGGGTTGGAGGCAAAGAGGAGCTCAGGACAGGTGTTGGAGGTGGCGGTGAGCCAGAAGCAGGAGAGGGAGAAATGAGACAGAAGTTAGAGGGGCGAGGAGCAGAGATTGGAGCAGGGCAAAACCCAATTTAGGGGTCCAAATAACAGTTTTATTACACAAACAACACATTACACAGCCCCATGAAGTTACTGGTTTTCTCTCATGCGCGCGTGCGTGCGCGCACACACACACACACACACACACACACACACACACACACACACACACACTGGCAGCAGGAGAAAGAGACTCAGTGGAAGGGCTGGAGTCCAGGTAGGGAAGAGAAGCAGAGTCCGAGTCCTTGGTTGAAGAGGGGGTGGGGGGGTGATAGCTACCTATCCAGGCTGGAAAGAGGTCCTTGTCCAGTAGGTGTCGTCCAAAAGGGGGTCACCAGCAGGGCCTCTGGGTAGATAGGTGGTGTGGCATGGTGCTGGTCCAGATGGAGAGGGCATCCCACTGGGTCTGTCTTCACTGCCCCTTTTTATAGGGGCAGACCTTGTGTGACCCTAGTGACAGGAGGCATGCCCAGGCAAGGGTCAGCCCCTGGCGTACTGAGCATGTGTGCTTCATGAAGGGATGTGCAGTTTCGGGTGTCTGTAATGGTGGGGTACAAAGGTAGAGTTGCTGGTTCTGCAGGGTCTTTTGTTTTTCAAATGCTGGGTTCTTGTCTCTGTTCCTGGGTGAGGTCCGTGGCTCCTGGGGGAATCAATGCGAGGTGATGGCCCAGTTGTTACAGGCCATTCAGTAGAGGCCTGCTAGCATTGAATTTCAATTATTCCCAGTCATTCTCATTCATCCGGGAACCAATTTACATGGGAGGGGTATGTGAATCATACAGTTGCAACACAGGGGATGCCTGGGCAGAGGACACAAGATGGAGACTTGACATTACTTTGGTTCACTTACAAACAGAGGCCTAAACCATACAATATCCATATGAAACAATAAAAAACCAATACGAAAATGATAGTAATACAATATGCAACAGTAAAAATCAATACAAACCAAATAATAATACAATATAAAACAGTGGATATCCAAAACCAAAAACTTGCTACCAGAATAAAAATGTTAAAGCTTATCCTAAGTCTGAGCTCGCTTATGCTTGTCTATAGGGAATAGAGAGGGAGAGAAAGAAAAGCCAGAAATAATTGGGGAAGGGAAGGGAATGCATATCTATCATATGTATGTGTATATGTGTGTGTGTGTGTGTGTGTGTGTGTATATATATATATATATATATATATATTAAAAAAGAAAAACTGGAGGTTTTGCTACACCGTTTCCAACGAGTAACTTTGCCCTATGTTTTCTCAGTTCTTTTTGCCCAGGAGATAGCACGTTCTTGCCCAGCCTGCGAGCGGCTGCTGCTGCTGCACTTTGCAGCTGGGACACCAGGCGGAGCTCTCGTGTAGACAAAGCACTGCCGTGGTCTATCAGGATTAGACCACACTGCAATTTTCCCATACCCTCTTCCCCTTTCTGCTTAAACCTTCTACAAGATCTTCTCCCGAATGGGGTTTATCTGTGCTGGTCTCGCCCCTAGTGCAGAAGAGTCAAACTGTGATTTTTTGCTGGTACAATTTGCTCTTTGAAGCCAGATGACACCGCTCGTGCAATGCGCTTTTGTATGAAGCCAGGCAATGCCACTCTGATGCATTCAGCGGCTTTGCCTATTTGCACCAGCCTGGCACTGCCTCAAATCCACCAGTGGCTGGCAGTAACGAGGGTCTGAGGCCCGTTGCACATCAGGCAGTGGACAAGAGTTGTCTTTAAACAAATCTTTCCTCTTGTATAAAGGTTTTCAGAATATCAGAAAATCCAAATCCAAAGAAATATCTCCCTGGTAGAGTTCAAACAGTAACATGGGCAACACCTGGAAGCTATGGGGACGAGTGGCAGGAGCTTCAGACTGCAGCACATTTTAGGGTCTTCAGAAACATCAGGAAATCCTTTGAAATCTCATCTGCCATGATGCAAATTACCTTGAAACAAAGGCAGGAGCTTTTTTTTTTTTTAATTTTCCCAAGCAGGAAGCAACTGTGACCACCTGAAACCTGAAATCCTGCTCCTGCCTTTGTTTCAAGGCAATTTGCATCATTGCAGATCCTCATGGGAGGCGAGAGGCTTCATACCCGCTATGAACCGACTGCCCAGAGGAGTTTTCCATCTATTGACTCCTTTGTGAAATGCTAGGAAATATGAACTTTCATTTTTACCCACGAGAACTGTTACAATCTTTCCCCCAATGCCCGATGAAAGGAGTTTGTGCCTGAAAGCTTGCAATTAAAGACTTTTTTTTTTGCAAAAATCTTGTTGGTCTAATAAAAGATATCATCTCTACTATGAGTCCTGATTTCCTTTTCCTCTAGACCAATATGGCTACAACCTGGATAAATGGAAGCAAGGCAGATTTAGGATAGGTGCTGGGGAAACAGTTTCTCTCTGGAGGAAACACTGGGACATAGCTAGAACGGAGGTTGGGAAATGGCTATCGAGGAAAGTTTTCAAGAGCAGGTCATATAAGCATTTGTCAGAAGGGATTTTGGGAGAGATGATTCAGAGAAATGAATGCGTTGACTTCTTGAGGTCCCTTCCAGCCCAGGCGCTGAAACTGCTTCAGTGTCTGAGGTTCTGGGGCTTTGTCTGTAAGTAAATCATGCGGCGGGGGTGCATAGAGAGCAAATGCAGGCTACAACCTCTGAGGAAAAGGCTGCTGAGACCAGCTCAGTTCAAATATGCCTGGACTTTCCCCAGCAAGCCTTTGATAACGATACATGCTGACTAAAAGCCGTTGCGGTGGGAAGCAGTCAGATAGCATGCTGATTGCAATGATGAGACCGAGAACTGCGCCGATGGGAGCCTGCAAAGCCACGAGAGCTGAACCAACTTCCACATCCCTGGAGGTCTCCAGCAGATGAAGAAGGCCTGCTCTAGGGCAGGGTCTTGCTTTCAGATCTCCGTTGAATGGATCACGCTCTAGTGCTTATGCAGCTGTGCCAATAAAAGAACAGGCTTCTGCTTTTGGGGCTGATGGTGTGACTTTGGTGGGGGAAAAGCTCCAGCTGGTAGAGCTGCACCTACACAGCAGTTTTGACCACCATCCGTTGGCTGGTACTATTGCCGACCCTGGAAATCTTCAAGAGGAGACTAGATAGTCACCTTGCTGGAGTCACCTGACCCCCAGTTATCGTTCCTGCTTGGTGCAGGGGGCTGGACCTGATGATCGTCCGAGGTCCCAGGGCCTGGGACTCCTAGACCTGTTCCTGGTACTACTGCTGATTAAACTTAACCTCAGTCTGCTTCTCCATCATGGGAATCTGAAAGTGCTGCTTTCAGGGTGTGAAGCCAGCCTGCGGAGGTGAGAAATGATGGGGAAGTTTACACTGCGTCCCTAGAGGGAGCTGCAGCCATATGGCAAAGCAGTCCTGCACCTCCCTGGTTGAAGGATAGTTCCCATAACATCAGTGCCCAGATGTTTCAGGGTAGCACTGTTCTGTGCAGACCTGCATGTCGTATGAGCAATCTCAACACATTTTCAAAGAGCTTACAGACTCTAGAGAAACTGGGTGAAGACTCATGGAAAATGAGGGTGGGAAGGGACCTCAGGAGGTCACACCTAGTCCACCCCCCCTGCTCAAAGCGGGACTATCCCCAGCTAGATCACCCCAGCTGAGGGTTTGTGTAGCTGGGTCTTGAAAACCTCCAAAGATGGAGCATCTAACACCTCTCTGGGTAACCTGCTCCAGTGCTTTACTACCCTCCTAGTGAGAGTGTTTTTTTCTAACATCCAACTTAAACTTCCCTTGCTGCAACTTGAGCCCATTGCTTCTTGTTCTGCCATCTGCCCCCACTGAGAGCAGTCCAGCTCCATCTTCTTTGGATCCCCCCTTCACGGAAATGGAGGCTGCTATTCAATCCCCCCTCAGTCTTCTCTTCTCCAGACTAAATAAGCCCCATTTGCTCAGCCTCTCCTCACACATCATGTCCTCCAGCCCCCAAACCATTTTCATTGCCCTCCACTGGACTCTCTCCAATTTGTCCACACCCTTTCTGTAGTGGGGAGCCCAAAGCTGGACACAGGACTCCAGATGTGGCCTCCCCAGTGCTGAATAGAGGGGAAGAATCACTGCTCTTGACCTACTGGCAACACTTCTACCAATGCAGCCCAGTATGCCATTAACCTTCTTGGCAACAAGTGCACACTGCTGGCTTATATTCAGCTTATTGTCCCCTGTCACCCCCACGTCCTTTTTTGCAGAGCTGTTTAAACCAGTCACCCCCAGCCCATACCGGTGCATGGGATTGTTGCATCCTAAGTGCAGGACTTTGTACTTGTCCTTGTTGAACCTCATGAGCTTCCTTTTGGCCCAATCCTTCAATTTCTCTAGGTCTCTCTGAATCCTAGCCCTACCCTCCAGCATATCTACTACTCCCCCCAGCTTGGTGTCATCTGCAAACTTGCTGAGGGTGCACTCTGTGCCATCTTCCAGGTCATTGATTAGTGGAGAAAGGGAGTATTGCTGTCTCCATTTCACAGATGAGGAGCTGAGTACAGAACTACAATGAGAAAGAGCAAAGAATGTGCAGTTAAGTGGTTTAGGAGCCAGGGTGTCTGAAGGAAAATTGGGAAAAGGCCAATGAGGTTCAGATGCTTGCTTCTTTTTATCCATACTCTCCTTGCCCGTAAGCATCTCCATCACCAGCCTACCCCATGCATCATAGCACCAGTTTCCTAGGTAGAATTTGAACATGGGGTCATAGCATTATGGGTTGGAAGGGACCTCATGGATCATCTAATCCAATCCCAATAGGTTCAGGACCATTTAGCAGATCAGTGCACATGATGCATAGCCACAGAGAATTTCCCCATGGACAATGTATTTTTTTAATGCCTTTTTTTTTTTGACAGAATGGTTTGATAGCCCAGTTTGTTTTTTTCAATGAATTCCTGTTCCTGAAAAACAGGAATTTCCATTTTTTTTTTAAACAGAAAATAAAGAAATGTAAGTAAATGGGCTAAGTTTAGTAAAGGGCTGACTACTGAGATGCTCAGGCCATATTTCCTCTTTATTTGTGATTTGTATTACAGAGGGCTCATCTGTCGCCCTATAGGTCTCAAAGGACATGGTTACAGGGGGTGTATCAGATAACCTAGCCAAGCCCATGTGCACGACACAGCTCTTCTAAAAGGCAGGGTGACCCAGTGGAGGAGATGTGGATCTGTCCTACTGAAGATCTGGTTTCTGGGCTCAGCTCTGCCAGCAAAACTTGAACATCCTTTTTCATTCTGCTGCATCCATCTGGACAGAAATCCTGCCTTGCCTGCTTATCAAAGGTTGTGAAAATACAGGGCCTGGTATACACTTAGCCAGAGTCTGAATATGGGATAGTTGATAGGTAATGGCTTACGACTAAAATCTGCAAGGGCCCTAAGGTTAGATGTATACCAAGCACAACTGGAATTCAATTTGCATTTAGCACCCAGCACCAGCACCCGACAGCACTATAACAATCCCAGCCGATGTATGCAAAGTATTCTGTCATGCAAATAATGTCTTTTTTTTCTTTATCCTGGTTCACTCATACATTGATGGTAAAGCCAGTAAAAAGCACCTCTCTGACCTGCGTGCCTTCCCTGCCAAATTTCAAGTTTCTTCCCCAAATCACTGTAACGCAAGACTTAAGAAAAACGAAGACATTGGCGTTAAAGGGACATTTATTTTTTGCCTGTTTTTTGAAGACAAATTTATGTAGAAAACGTCAACTGCGAGCCCCGCGCATGGAACATTTCAGCTTGGAAAGCGAACAAGCAGCCGAAGAGCGGAGGGCGATAATGGAAAGTGTGACACAGTGAAAATGCACGTTGACGAGCTTAAGAACGTCATTGCTTCGCTGCCTATAATAATTTCCATTTAACGTTATAGCTGAAAAATTAAACCCATGGCCACGGCAGTATGATTTCTCTGCTCCTTTACCTCAAACAGACGATTAGGGGAAAAAAAAAAAAAAGAGAGAGAAAGAAAATAGGTCAAATGTTGACCCACAAAGATGGGATTTTGGTAATTCTACTGTTGCTCAGTCCCCTTCCACTCTTCATTTGTCATCTGTGGATGCATGACAGATCGGACCACTGCTCTCAAACAGGAAGCAGTCAGGAGAGAAGTGTGTCATGAAGTCGCTATCATCCAAGGAGAATTAGGGCGATGGTGACTGTGGTGACCAGAAGTATCGAACTTAATGTAAAAAGAGCTGTTGGGCATGCCACAGTTCCTACTAGACATGCATCCAGACCTCTGGCTTATAATACGATCTATAAGCATCTCACCGGCGTCTTGTGCATGCATCTCCCTTGTTGTTTCTTGCCTTGTTTCCATTGGAAACATGTCAGAGCAGGGAGCACGCTTTGTTACCCATTTGGGCAACCCTGAGCAGAGCGGGTTGGCATCCTTTAGTTATTACAGCACCAGGAACAATGATGCTCTTTGAATCTTGTGGCGTGATCTGCAGTGTCATAATATTATAGTCCCACAGTGATATCTGCAGGTGTATTTTTGCCTAAGTTTTTGCATTGTGCCTCTCCCCGTGGTATCAGAACACACCCCTTTCTGCTTTCTGCTCTAAATGGGCAATAGGTTGATGATCATTTCCAGCAATTAAGCATTTGAGCCCACTAGTAGTCAAGGAATAAATGAAGACAAAAGTTGGAGTGTCCTCCCACGCTGAGACATGGTCTTTCTGTATCATGGTGGGGGTACATTGGCTAGGTTGCAAAGGTAACTGTTGCCCAACTCTTTATCCATCAGTCAGGTACACCCCCCCTCCCTTGTGCTAGTTTAGCTCTTATAATATCACTTTCTTTTTTAAGTAATATGTTATACATCAGAAAGTATCACTCCCCAACATCTCATTCCATCACCAAGGTATGTCCCCTTTATTGTTGGAGTAGGAATAATCATGACCTTTATATCTGAGTTGTCCCGTGCTTGCCTGTGTACTTCTTGAGTGCTGTGATTGCCAAGGTGGAGCTTGACTTCATTACATTGAAAACAGCAGCAGCATGGGCTGGAGAAAGAGAAAGGAAAGACAAGCTCGCCTGCGGTATTGGTACTACATAGTGTAGCTGGGGTGTGTTTAACATGGTGCACGACTAAGCATGTATTAGAAGCTAGAATTAAGGCTCTTAATTTACAACCTGCAGTTGCAACCTTAATTCGTTCCCCTTGTGTCTATGGACTAGATGATGCCCTGAGGACCCTTCCAGCCCTACTTTTGTCTGATTCTCTGACTCTAAATGCACCATGATACAGTCTGTAATATCATGATCCCCTATGATTTTTTATACAGTCTGCCCGGCCTCATTCACGACCCAGGGATGGACAGGGCTGAGAGATGAAGGAGACTGTTATCTGTTGAGTATCCACCTCATTTGTCATTTGTTGTGTACTGGATGAAGCAGAGGAAGGAGGGTCTGGAGGGTTGAATGCTGCCTTGGAGAACTGCATTCTGCCCTTGCCTTTATTGCAAAACTCCTTTGTGAATGCACCCGAGCTCCTTATACCAAACTTTTCCCATGTCTCACCTCCTGAGTGCTCACAGCCACAACTAAAATCGCTGTCCTTTGAACATGCAAAGCACCACATACTCTGAAAACACAAGTCTAAGTGTCTCAAATAGAGTTCCCCAAGCCAGCAGTTCCTTACCCTCTCTCTGCCTCAATTTCTCACCTGTAAAATGGGCATAATATGTCTCCCTTATTTCACAGGGGTGCTATGGAAATATATTAATTAGTGGAGGGTATTGGGGGCATGTGCCCCCCAGATTTGTGTGTGGGATGGGGCAGATGCAGGATGCCCATTGCAGGCTCGGTGCTCCCTGCCCTGTTGCCGACCCCCCCAGGAGCCCCACGCTGGCCATGCTGCTGTGGCAAGGCACCCCCTGCCTCCCTGGCAATGGCACAGAGTTGTGCCCCCTGGGCAGGCAGGGGGCTCCTTGCCATGGTGGAACAGGGAAACACAGGAGGAAAAGGGCCCAGAAGACCTCGCAGGGAGGTGCCCACCCCACTCGGCTTCTGATTCCTTCTCCGGCCCTACAGCTTTTGCCTTCCTTGATGCGGGGGGGGTGGCCAGCAAGAAGAGGAGGGATCACAAACCATGCTCACTCCAATTAGTGAGCTTTCATAGGAGATCCCAAGGATTGCACCAAACCAGGAAGAATGGAGGGAAGTTATTGCTACATCCAACATGCCTCAATGGTCAGTGCGGCCTCGGGACTGACTGACATGGGAGATGTGGGTTTGAAACCCCAAGCCAAAGACAGCGGAGAACCCTAGACCCTGGAAGAGGACTTCCCATTGCCTGGGTGAGCCTTCTGGTTGTTAGGCTATTATGCATAAGATGGGCACTGCTGCCACCACCATGCTTCAAGGAGAGAGCCTGAATATAAAGATGCGACTTAGCCACCTAACTCTAGGCCTGGGGTTGAGGCTGTGCATCCCAGTCTTACATAGGTCTGGGAAAGAAGTGGGATTTCAACCACGCCTCCCTCTTTTTCAGTGTTTTCTATAGGGTGGCTAAGGTATCCCCCTACCCATTGTGCTCTAGGGTGTTTAAATGCTCCTCTGTTTTCGGACTCTGCTCTTAGAGCCAGCCGCCTAGAAATGGCATTGCTCAAGGCTGCCAACTTTTTGCATTGGGTGTAAGCCTGTATCGAGCATGTGCCAACTGGAGGCTTTCTAAGCTTGGCCACATTTAGTGGTGTCAATCCAGCACCGAATTCATGTCCCTGTCCCCCTGTCACAGCCTCTGTCTATTCAGAGGCCAAGCTGTTAGAGGCAAAGACTCTCTCCGTGTGCTTGTGCAAGGCTGATTTCACTTGCAACCTATAAATATAAATACTACAGCTACAAAACTGGGGAGGGGGGGGTGAACCTCAAAAAAGCATCCTTTTTTAACAAAAAAATTATGCTGTAATCATGGCCTCATTCTATGCCTGGCATAGATCCTGTGGCACAAATCACGTCTGACCAGGTAGTGGTAATTAGAGCAGGTATCATCATGTGCAAGGAACTGAATGGATGTTCCCTGAACAGCCTTAGTTCTGGTATTTCTCAGCTATGGAGTGGTTGACTTTGTGACCTTAATATTTTTGTGGAGAGGGTTTTTTGCGGGGGGTAAGTAATATCTGTGTGTTTGTGGAGACAGCACTGACTAATACAAGAAAGAAAAATGCTGAGTGTGCAATATTGGAAGTGAGATTTCTGTCTCACTCTTTGGTTATTTGCCACTTCATGGCTTTATCTGCCTGATCAAACCTTATCAGGTGGCTTGGCTAGCATGACAGCAGGGTGGTTGCCTCATCATTTGCATTTCCCGTGTCCCCTATATGGTGAGATCTTGCGGAAGTGGCATAGAAAAATAATGTCAGCGAGTCTCGACCTAGAATGAGAGCGGGCAGGAAAGTCACCAGTACAGTGCAATGGAAACGATGGCCGTGATTGAAGACTGTTATAAAAGGGGACTGCGATGGGACTCTGTTACCTGTGCAGGTGGAACGAGCTCGTGGACAAGAACAGAGTCAGGCAGCGAGAACCTGCAGCAGGAGCAAGACAGCGATGGCTTTTGCAAGACACCTCTCCCTGGTAAGTGCTCATCTCTTACTTAGAGCATCACAGAACAACTTCTAGGGGTCCTCGGAGACCAGGGCTGTCAGTGATCACCTACTAGCTTTCATAGGAATGACAATAAGGTGACATAATTGGGCTTTTAATCTCCAGGAGGGTTTTTTTTTAAAAAGCTTCTAAAGTGGATTCAGTGCTTGACTGACAGCTCTGGAGACTTAACTACCAGAAAGGGGATATAGCAGGGGCAGTGCAAGCTGCCCTTTTCTGCTTTAGTGAGAGATGTCTCCAGGCTGTGCTGGGAGGGAGTGGACTAGCCATTATTAGTATTTATGGTTGCAGGGGAGATCGGCCTTGCACAGGCACATGGAGAGAGTCCCTGCCTCGAACAGCTTTGCCTCTGAATAGAAAGAGGCTGCGAGGAGGAACCGGGGATGCGAATGGTTTACTGTAAATAACTATTTTGGGGGCAAAGGCACCCATAAAAAGATGGCCTTGATAGCTCTGTGCTCTTGTGTCTTGCACTGGAAGCGGCATAAACCCTACCGGATCTCCAAGCCTTGCCCAACAGGTCCTAATCATCTCTGCTAGAGTTAGGCTTGGACTTTAGGGTTGAATGCTGAAGCTGAGGGCTGGCTATGGCAGCCGTAACTCAGTGCCCAGGCAGGGGGATGAAATCCAATTCCATATTGGATCTCACTCCCAAATGCTGTCTGCCTTCACCATGCACTGTGTGCGTCCACCTTTGTTTCATGAGTCACAGGAGAGATCCTGGTGACTTGTTTCCGGGAAACTTGGGCGTGCACCAGTGGTCCCGGCTCGACTTTGATTAGATTCAAGAACGTTGCTCCTCTCTTTCAGTTCGAGTCACTGCTTTTCGTGCTCATCCTGGTGCTGTCAATGAAGAATTCAGCCTGCGGGACGCCTGTACATCATAAAGGCAACAGAGAAAGTGCCTCTCTGAACCTGGGCAGGAATTGCTTGAACTCGAAGAATACTGAATTCCCCCGCCGTGTGAAGGTGGATGTACGCTTCAGCAACCCAAACCCGGCTACCGAAGTGGCTTCCGATGTCAACAACCGGTCACTGTCTCCTTGGGATTACAGGTAACAACCTTTACCCAGAAATGCATGGGCAGGAAACATTGCTCAAGTGTTTATCACTGTCCTGTGATGATCAATCAACTCCGTGTGGGCTTTCAGGGATGTATTTGGTAGCTGGGTTGGTCCGAGACAAAAAGAAATGCAAAAATCTTGGTTCAGGGATGATACCTTTTATTAGCCTAAGAAACTGCAAAAAAAACCACATCTTTTTCTGCAAGTTTTCAGGCTACCAAGGCCCAGAGCACTGCTAGGGGTCAGGTTGTGCTCCAGCTCTTAGCACGTAAGTAGATTTAGACATCTAAATGCAATTCTGTTCCAGCCTGCTCTATTCCCTGAAAATCTGTTAATACAAAAGATGGTGGGGTCTTCTCCTCCTCACTGCCTTTTTTGACTCAATTTTAATGGTAAGAAGATGGTCTGTTAAAACAGGAGATGTAATAATGGATCTTCAGGACTTGAACAAGGTGGAACAGACAGTCCACTTAGGATGCTCAATAGGTGGAATAAAATATAGCCCTAGATAAACTCATCTTGTTTAGAGCTGGGTAAAATTTTCCACGTGAAACTTCTTGCAGAGAAAAACACAGATTCAGCAACACTGAAATGTATAACCATGAATTAGGAATGCATGTCACTTCAATTTTCCCTTAGGACAAGCATAAAAAAATCCAAAGAAATCAGCAGGCTTTGTTTGGACATTTTCTACCTGACATGCTTTGATATGTGGAGTTGGAAATCTCCTTTCATTTTATGCAAACCATATTTAAAAAAAAAAACAAAAACGGTCAAAAACAACATGAAAGCTTAATTTTTTTTATTGAAAAAAAATGAAAATGTTGTTCAACCCAAGCCAGAACGATCTTATTGGCTTTTTCAAATTGCCAGTGTACTGGAAAATCTATTATTCATCTAAATCTACTCCATATATCTGTTACTAAAGGATTGTGTCATACCACTCTTCGAAATTGTCAGCCATATCTAGGAAATCATTATAAATGTTATTAATGCAAGGAGATTCCATAAGTGGTTCTAAGGGGTGTAGAACGCACTCAAAAGGAGATATTTTTTTCCATAATGTATAAAGAGATGTATGGGACATGCCCTCCTGGGACGTTTTAGCCAGTGCTGGAGCTGGGATAATGACCTGGATCAAGTCTTGAGTTGGTCTAATATTCCTAATGCTCATTGAGGCAGTCTTCAGGGACCTGATTAGCCCCTAGGGCCAACGAGCCACAAATGTATTATGAATCCACCTTTGTTCTTGCCTGTAGTCCCAGCTGGACTGAGCACTCCTTGGTGATCTCATACAGTGCTTCCTAATTTGCCTATTCTGGGGCAAAACGTGTAATAGATTTAGGCTTTTACAGAAAGGATTCTATTTTAGACAGAGATGATCCTGCCTTGAGCAGGGTGTCAGACTAGATGTCCTCCAAAGATCCCTTCCAGCCCTCTTATATGATCACAGAAGACAGTAAGCAGGTCTATCAATCCTTTTGTTTTGGCCCATCAGCTGGTCAATCGCAAAGCCCAGGAATGAACCCACCACCCACTGTTATGCGGTGCTGTTATAGGCACCCCATGGATGCTTTCTGTTAGGAATGGCCCCCTGGCCTAACTTGGAAATAGTTTACTGAACTGGAAAAAACACCAATGTCTCATCTGCACGGTCCTTCTCTCTGTGTCTTGTCTGCAGCATTGATGAGGATCACAACCGGTTTCCCCAAAGGATCTCTGTGGCCAAATGCCGGTCTCTCACCTGTGTGAGCGCCACAGGGCAGGAGGACTTCAGCCTGAACTCTGTCCCCATTCAGCAGGAGATCCTCGTCCTTCGACGGGAGCAAGGAGAGTGCTCAAACTCCTATCGGCTGGAGAAGAAGCTGGTCACTGTGGGATGCACCTGTGCCCGGCCACTCGTCCAATACCAATCTTAACAGGACCAGGCAGATTAAAGCAAGAACTACCCAGTGTAGCATACAGTGCATGTACCAAATTCCTGTGATTACTTAGCTTGGAGCCCAAATGCCCGATCCCAGTGGGGCTCGACCTTAATTTTCAGTTCAAAATTTGGGGGAAATTCTTGGAGTGCTGATAATTATTGCCATTATTCATTCATGTTTGCACTGTGATAGTGCTTGTGGACTCAGAGCAAGGGGCTTGTTCTGCAGAGGCGCTGACCTGCAAAGACCTTCGGGTTTCTTTTTCATAGTACAATTTATCCATTTCAGCCATCAAAATTAGCTAGATCTCCCTAAAGCATTGCTATGTGGGTTTACCTCTGCTGGGGGTTTTGCTGGTATAATAATTCTGGGCACGGTCTATACCAGCAAAACTCTCTATTTGCAGACACTGGGCCTGCCTCTGATCTCACACTGTTTTTACCCCACTGTAACCCCAATGATTTCACTGAAGTCACTTACCCCAGAGGAGAGGGAGGAGAATTGGAACAAAGTCCAGTAACATGTTTACATTTATATTTATATGATCTATTTATATGCCTATATTTATGGTCCTTTAAATGCTCAGGGAATGAATATGTATTTGTATTTATTCTACTAATTCTATAACTTATCTACTGAATAAAGACATGGAAAAACTCACCAGTTTGGTCACCTTTCCTTACTCGTTAAAACTAGTGTTTTCATGGCGATAGAATGAATCACTGTAGTTTGTATTGCCAATTATATACACCTGTGATTGCAAGATGAATGGCTAACAGGATTTGGAAGTATATTCTGGATAAAGGGGCTCTTTTTCCTGCATGTTGGCTAACAACAAACACCAAACTCTCCCTCCCCAGGTCTTTGATTTCTGAGTATTTTCTTGGTGTGATGCTTATTTCAGGAGATGACCTTTTCCCTAAGCCTGCAGTTGCACTTGTGTGTCCTGAACCTGCAGTTAAAGCATGGTTTCAAGGGTCATGTAGATCTTCTTACAGATTGGGAGCTGTGGGATGTATTTCTAGATGCTACCCCCCTGCCCCATAGAGTCATAGGATCACAGAAAAGTAGGGCTAGGGGACCTCCCCAGGTCATCTAGTCCAGCCCCCTGCCCGAGGAAGGATCATCCTTATCCAAACTGTCCCTTAAAGTCCTTGTCTAACCAATTCCTGAAGGTAGACAATCAATCCTATTATATGACTACAAGGCACATTGCCCAGAGATACCATGAGTACCCAAACCTGCCACAGGTAAAGCCAGGGGATGAGGGCAGTCCATGTCCTGCTGCAGCAAGGGTTATTAAAATGCCCTTGAGAGATCCAAGGGAGAGGGCTACCCCTCCTACTATGGACTAAGGCAAAAACCCCCACAATCTGTACCAATCTGATCATGGGGCAACCTTCCCTTACACCCTGACCCCAGATTTCACACTCTCAATAGAGTACATTGACTTTATTGCATGGTAAAAGGGCTGGACACATAGTGTAAAGCCCTGTTACAGAGTCAATCACATGTAGTAACCACATTTCTATGTGTTATCTGTCCACTCCCCGAACCAATTTCCTCCTGGGGGAGTTCTTTGCTCAATGCAAACTGGCTGTCATGCCACATACTGGCCAGGTGCCTGCAATAGCATCTACTGCAGGCTGCCAGCTTGATCTTGAATCCACTCCAATCTATGACAGATTAGGAACCAGTATAAATGACTCCCTAGTAACTGTGTCATGTGTCTGCATCCTCATGGGACTTCTGGAACCAGCGGTGGGGCAGCAGCACATTCAGATGAGTGCAACCTTCATACCTGATCCCACCGTATTCATCTACCATGCCTCTGGTTTTATCTTAAGCACCATTCCTCATTTCCATCCTTCACTAAATTGGTTTCATTTATTGATGAAGCATCTTCACTCAAGGATGGAGTCTGGAAAGAATCTGGTAAGCAAGAGTTGTTACATATTGAGCACGTCTACACAAGACACTACTGAGCAGTAGTTACTTCACTTGTCACCAGCCGTGGCTCTAGCCCTTTGATCCCCTGTTGACTCAGGACAATATATGTCTTCAGTGTGATGCAGCCATGCAAAAGGTGAAAGAAGTTTTGGGCTGGATCAATAGGAGCACTAGGTGCAAGACACAGGAGGTGATAATGTGTCTGTACTCACCACTGGTTACACCTTGTATAGAGTATTGCATGCAGTTTTGGGCTCCACGTTTTAAAAAGAGTGTGCAGAAGTCAGAGAGGGTCCAGAGGTGGGTGACAAAAATGATAAAGGGCTTTTATCCTGGCTGAAGGTCATCAGGAGACCAATGTCTCCCCCATTGCCAAATTGCAGTCCATCTCTCTGGCCTGCTCTGGTCAGGAGGATGAAGGCCCCATGGGGTCACAATAGATCCTGGGGTTGCAAGAGACGATGGAGGCAGCAGCTGAATTGCTCCCAGTTAAATCCCATTAACGGTGTGTCCACACAGGAGTTTACATCAGTTCAGCCAAATGGCTGTTACAGCCAATGTACCTCTGGGTTCGCTCAGGGCCTTTATTTCAACCAAGCGCTCTAGCAGGGATTGACAACATAGACAGAGTGTATCAGGACACGGCAAATCAGACGATCAGGGGCTGAAGGAAATAGGCACCTTCATCTTTCAGAAAAGACACTGAAGAACCTTTTCTGATACCAGTCTTCAAATATCTTCAGGACTGCCACAAAGATGAGGGAGATCAGCTTTTCTCTCTAGCTGCAGAGAGCAGGACACAGAACGAAGGCTTGCGCTGCAGCCGAGTAGGTTTAAATTGGACATAAGGAAAATATTCATCGCTGTTAGAAGTGGCATAGACGCCTCGGGAAGTTGTGAACTGACCCTCCTTGGAGGTGTTCAAAGAGGAGTCTGGATAAGCGTTGGTCAGGGATGATCCAGGCATAGCTACTATGGGTATTTTTCAGGCTTCTGGGCTTGGCCGGTTGCTACACGGGGCTGGGGGGGAATTTTCCTGCCTCCTGTAAGGGGTTTTTGCTCAGAAGCATTATTGGGTGTTGGCGGCAGTCAAAGCTAGGCATTTTGACTGGGTCACCAGTGCTCCTGCTGCAACTAAAACCCAGGTATTCCTGGCTGGAGGGTCTTGGCCCTCTACTGAGAGTCAAAATGATCACTAGATTTAGGGTCAGGAAAGAATTCGACCCTATGGTCAGATTGGTATGAACTATGGGGTTTTATTGCCTTGCTCTATAGCGGGGGACATGGTCCTCTTCCTTGGATCTCTTGAGCCTATTTTACCCCTTGCAGCAGCAGGACATTGGCCACCATTGGCCTCCTGCTTTCCCGGTGGCAGCTTACGGTTGTGTGCCTTGCGGTTCTGTGACAGGGTTGCCTGTGTTGTTTTAGGAATAGGCTAGACAATCAGTTGTATGGGGATTGTTTGGATAGGGATGATCCTGCCACAAGCAGGGGGCTGGACTAGATGAGCTCTGGAGGTCCCTTCCAGCCCCACTTTTCTATGACTCTATTAATGTAAATCTGGTTTTAAACCAGCGAGAGCCCCTGGGCGAAGTTCAAGAACGGCGCGATTAACCTTACTCCCAACTGACTGAAGGTAAACCCCAAAAGCCACCCTAAAACCAAGTGAGGGATCAGAGTGGTTCACAAGTGCACCATCTTCAATTCACACCTTGAGTTAGACGGGTGGAAATTGCTCATCCAGACAAACCCTGTGTCTATTTTTGACTTCTCGCGATCTTGTTAGCCAAAGCTCTGCCATGCAGCCCATTGCCAAATTGGAGTATCTCAAGTTGGTTCGCATGACCCCCACCAAGTCATGCCTATTTAGGCTGGGGATATTTTTCTTCTGCCCAGGTTACTGGGGTCCCCAGTAAAACCAGTAAAACTCAGTTTCTGATGTGACTAGAAGGAAGCGTTTCTCATTTAGTTACAAAAAGTTCTTCTTGCTTGTGGCAATCTAGCTGTTTCATTATGACCGCCAAACCCTTCATGTGGTGAGGCACAAACAGCCCTAGGCGTGCTCCGTCAGCTGCCCACACGGCATGAGTTCCCTTGTTACAGTAACCCTGCAAGAGGGAGGCTCAGATGCAAAAAGCACAACATGCACGGTAATTGTTACTCAAGGTGACCTAAATATGCCGTCTCCTAACAAGCTCTGTCTGTGTTGTCATTCCCTGGTAGAGCGCTTGGTTGAAATAAAGGCCCTGAGTGAACCCAGAGCTACATTGGTCTTTAACAGCCATTTGGCTGAACTGGTGTAAACTCCTGTGTGGACACACCATTAATGGGATTTAACTTGGAGCAATTCAGCTGCCGCCTCCATCGTCTCTTGCAACCCCAGGATCTATTGTGACCCCATGGGGCCTTCATCCTCCTGACCAGAGCAGGCCAGAGAGATAGACTGCAATTTGGCAATGGGGGAGACATTGGTCTCGTGATGACCTTGAGCAAGGATGAGTGTGAGAGGGCCATCTCCCCAGATAGAGCAGCCTGAACAATTAGCCTGTGACTAGTTATTTGGTTGGCAACAAAGGAGTGGGTTGGCTTTTATTCCCAGAAAACAAATGTACAGAAAGACAGGCAGAGCTGCCCATGGCTCCCTGGAAAGAGCATCATCACCTAGGCCCAGTTCCTGGAGTGGGGTCCAGCTGGTCTGAGCTCTGCCCCGTTGATATCAAACAGGTTTAGCATGAGTGGATCCAGCCCATGGAAGTCCCCATGACCCACACCTCTCGTGGTTGCTCCCAAGCCAACCTCCTAGCTATCAATGTAGGAAGCATAGACAATAATTGGGAAATCTGTGGCTGCTGAAATTACTCTTATGTTCACTAGGGCAGTCTTCAGGGACCTGATCATCCCCTAGGTCCAGAGAGCCACAAATGTACTATAAATCTACCTTTATGCTTTCCTGTAGTCCCAGGTGGACTGAGCAATCCTTGATGAAGGTTCGGTATCTGCAGTCCTTGATGAAGGTCCAGTATCTGGGTCTTTATCCCCCACCTTTCCCCTCTCCCTTCTCATTGCTTACTTCTGACCTCCTCTCTGCCCCTTCACCATAGGTCATCTCTTGGGCTATGTCTGCCGGTGTAGCTATGTTGGTTGAGGGTCTCAACCGATGACATAAATTTTAATTGTTAAAGTCAGAGAGAGCTAAAGGTAGAGAGAGATTGAAAATTATCTAAGCAAAAAAAAAAAAAGGCCTAGCACTAACCTCTAAGACTGAGTTAAGATCATAGCCTGAAATTGGTATGTAAAAATTAGGAACAAAATGTTGGGCTGTTTCACCTCTAAAGTCTTCCTGGCGTTTATGATTTAATGCTAATGCCAGGATGATGGGAAGACAGGAAGGTTAGTGTGTTACTGCTGCCTCCCTCTTCTCTTGCAAACCCAGGATCTATTGGGACACCATTGAGTCTTCATCTTCCTGACCAGAACAGGCCAGAGAGGTGGACTGCAATTTGGCAATGGGGGAGACATTGGTCTTCTGATGACCATCTCCCCAGATAGAGCGGCATGAACAATTAGCCTGTGACTAGTTATTTGGTTGGCAATAAAGGAGTGGATTGGCTTTTATTCCCAGGAAATAATGTACAAAAAGACAGGCAGAGCTGCCCATGGCTCCCTGGATACAGCATCATCACCTCGCTCCCAGCATCAAACAAATTCTTGCCCTAAGACCTAGGCCCATAGATTCATAGATGTTAGGGTAGGAAGGGACCTCAATAGATCATCGAGTCCGACCCCCTGCATAGGCAGGAAAGTGTGCTGGGTTCAGATAACCCCAGCCAGGTGCCTATCTAACCTCCTCTTGAAGACCCCCAGGGTAGGGGAGAGCACCACCTCCCTTGGGAGCCCATTCCAGACCCTGGCCACTCGAACTGTGAAGAAGTTCTTCCTAATGTCCAATCTAAATCTGCTGTCTGCTAGCTTGTGGCCATTATTTCTTGTAACCCCCAAGGTGCCTTGGTGAGTAGAGCCTCACCAATTCCCTTCTGTGCCCCCGTGATGAACTTATAGGCAGCCACAAGGTCGCCTCTCAACCTTCTCTTGCAGAGGCTGAAGAGGTCCAGGTGCCCCAGGCTCTCCTCGTAGGGCTTGGCCTGCAAGCCCTTAACCATACGAGTGGCCCTTCTCTGGACCCTCTCCAGGTTATCCACATCCCTCTTGTAGTGTGGCGCCTAAAACTGGACGCACTACTCCAACTGCGGTCTGACCAGTGCCCGATAGAGGGGCAGTATCACCTCCTTGGCTCTGTTCGTCATGCACCTGCTGATGCATGATAAAGTGCCATTAGCTTTGCTGATGACTTCGTTATGCTGACGACTCACATTCAGCTTGGAGTCCACTAGGACTCTGAGATCCCTTTCTGCTTCCGTGCTGCCAAGCAGGTCATTCCTTAGGCTGTAGGTGTGCTGGACATTTTTCCTCCCTAGGTGCAGCACTTTGCATTTCTCCTTGTTGAACTGCATCCTGTTGTTTTCTGCCCACTTGTCCAACCTGTCCAGGTCTGCTTGCAGCTGTTCCCTGCCCTCCGGCGTGTCCACTTCTCCCCATAGTTTTGTATCATCCGCAAACTTGGACAGAGTACACTTCACTCCCTCGTCCAAGTTGCTGATGAAGACATGGAAGAGTATCGGTCCAAGGACCGAGCCCTGCAAGACCCCACTACCCACGTCCTTCCAGTTCGATACCGACCCATCCACCACCACTCTCTGGGTACGACCCTCTAGCAAATTTGCCACCCACCGGACTATGTAATCATCCAAGTCACAGCCTCTTAATTTGCACCCCAGTTCCTGGAGTTTCTGTTTTCCCTCCCTCTTGTTTGCCTTTCTTCCCCCATTTTATTTCTTCTTTTATTTCACTCTTTGTCCTTCTGTTTAACAGGATCCTGGCTTAGCTGGACAACACTGCACATTGTACCATTCTGCTGTGAGCCTATGCAGGGCTGGACACAGGCATGGTGAACCAGGCGGCCTCTTGGGGCCTGGACACAAAGGGGACCTGAAAGTGATAATTTAAAAATTATTATTATCATTATCTCTGGTGAAGGGCAGCCCAAAAGTAAAAGCAACCAGGAGTCTAGGTACAGTGCTGAGCCTATGACAAAAAAGGCTGCTAAAAGCAATGCCTGAAACAGCTTGTCATGGGTACAAATTTGCTCAGCCTCCAGAATAGCTGAGAAGCCCTCCTGTTGGGCTGTCGTTCTCTATCGCTGAGGTGGTAAGTGCTGTTGACCTTGAAAACAGAGAGCTTTGATACAGACTGACAAAAGGGGAGTTCTTTATATACAGTCCTTGGCGGAAAGGAAAAGGGCATAAGGGTGTGTAATGGGGTTGCACTCCCGAGGTGGCCGTGATGCCCCTAGAGCCCCCCAAGACCTTGCCTCCTTGGCCTTCTCTGGGCAAACTCCCCTTCACCTCGCTTGCCAAGCTGTGATGAAATGGTACTTTTAGGAAAGGGAGGCCGCCCCAGGGCTTCCCAAGCTTGATCTCACTCTCATGACCACAGGCCACTGCCTTAAAGGCTAATTATATGGCTCCAACCTTCTCTTATATCACATCCATGCTTTGCAAATGATACTCCTTCTGTTGATGAGCCCCCCCCTGGGGTATGGGCTCCTTGCCCCCCTTGGTCTTTGGCTGTGACCCTCAGTCTTTGCCCCTCTTCCTAGGCCAGTTGGGACTCCTGGGCTCCCCTGGTCCCACTAGGCTCTTGGCTTTTGGCCCCTCTCTGGACCCTGGCTCTGCCCCTGGGCCAGTGAGACCTTTGGGACCCCTGGCCCTGTTCACACTCATCCGTCCTGGGCTACCAGCCTCTTGGTTTTCTGGCCCTACTGACACATGCCCTTCCTGGGCTCTGGGCCATCTGGCCCCACACTCTGCCCTCTTCCTGGGCTCTGGCCTTGCTCCCAGGCCCCTGACCTCCTCCTGAGCCCATTGGGACCCCCTTCCCTGAAGCTCCCAGGACCAGACTCCTGACCAGCTCCTCTTTTTCTAGCTCCCAAGGCCAGACTCCTGACCAGCTCAGTTCCTGGGTCCACATGGTCCAAGGCCACCTCCCTTCCAGCTAGGCAACTCCAGCTAGGCAACTCTCCATCCAGCCCTCCCTACCACCTGCAAGCCACCTCCCAGCCAGCCTCCTTCCAAGGGACAGGCACGCCAAGTGCCCTGTCATAGGGTGATTTTTCAAATAAAAGCCTACATTCACATTTCAAGTGCTTTAACTATTTATCCTTGTTTCTGTGTCTGCAATATAAGGTTAAAAGGACATCACATGGTGGCTGTTTACCATGGGACTAAGCAGGCTGAAGTTTCTGTACATACTCTGTTTTGGGTTTTTTTTTACCAATATGACCTGTTCTGCTTGTGAGGGCTGGGTTTATGATACTGGAAGAAAGCATATTTTTGCTGATATAGTGGCATCCACATCAGGAGCGCTTTGCTGCTGTAGCACAAAACGCGTTCCTTTACTGGTATGCGGTGCAGTGTTTCTTTTCACTTTGATAGTTCAGAAGCAAACTTTGTTTGGTGAGTCTCTGTGAAATATTCTTCATGCTAAGCTACAGACCTTAGTCGACACACAGCATGACACCGTATAACTCACCATATATAAAAAAATCCACAGGCCACCACACTTCCCTCCACAAAACTGGTGATCGTCCTACACACATCGACAAAGTGATAATTTATAGCTGGTCCTTCGCTACCACTGCATCTACTCTGAGAACACACATGACCCACCTCACTAAATTTAAAGTGCTTTCCCAGCAAGGACTCTCCAGCAGACAAGTGGCCACGTTGAATGAGTCACCCAAATACCACACACAAACCTACTACAATATAAGAAGGAAACCTCCCACTGACCGCACACCCCGGTTGTCCCAGACTATTCCACACCCGAATGCTTGAGAAAGTTCATTAAACAAATGCAACCTGCCCTTGAAGAAGATCACACTGTGAAAGAAACCATCCTCATTCCTTCCCTCCTGGCTTTCAGACAGCACCCTGCTCCCGATAAAACTACCAGAATCCATGAATCTTGCCTATCACAAAAGCAGATGGACTTCATCCAGTGTACCAAATGCCCTCGTGGAAACTGTAGTGGTGCAACTAAACAATCGCAATGTTGCAGAACGAACTCGCACAAAAACCCAGCGAAGGACTGAAACAATAGTGGAAGAACACTTTGTACAGAACAATTGCTCCATCTCTGATCTCACAGCCCTTGTCCTTGAGGGAAACCTGCACAATACCTTTGGAAGATGGGCCTGGGAACAAACGTTCATCAATCTACTGTGCACCAACAATTATGGCTTGGCTTGCATGGTTCATTATAATTTAGGATTGCAGGGCTGGATCCCCTCATGCTAGAGCTGTTTGGTATCACTGGGGCAGAGCTCAGAGCAGCTGGACTTCACTCCAGGAAAACTAGACCTAGGTCTTGGGAAAGTAGTGCTGGAAGTGACCTCATGAAGTCCATCTAGTCCCTCTTAGCTGTGGGGAAAGCAGGGTAGAGATGCAGATTAGACTACTTGTACACACCACGGGGTTTTAATTCGGTTTAGTTCTCCCTAAGTTGAAACACTGGGTTTTTAAAAAAACACCATTTTCACCGTTTCAATTTAAGGAGAATTAAACCCTAAATTGTTATGATTTGGCTGGGGTGCTATGATCATGGCACCCGTTCCTGCCCGGCACAAGGGGTCGGATCTGATGATCTGTTTATGTTCTGACCCTAAGCACTATGAAACTAGAAAACCAAACTAAACCCCCGTGGCGTGTACACAAGAGTGAGGGTCCAATCCTTACCTGCCTCTTTAAGCCACTTCAAAGGCCAATTTTGTGGCGTGTACAAAGGCCCTTATGGACTAATTAAATCAACCCAGTTGAATGTCTATGTAACATGTACTTATCTACTTATCTGTCCCCTCAGCACACCAACAGCTCTTTTCCTTTTGGAATAGGTCTATTTTTTTACATCACTAGGTTTTATTTTATTTCAGGTGCCCTTTACTTGATCTGTAACTACCAGTAACTTTTTTTTTGCTCTGCAGGTTTGCTGCTTACTTCCATTAAAAAAAAACAAAACACTTTTATTTACATAATGGTGGTTAAACAAATAACATTTTTTTACCCAGTATTTAGCTTCAGCTGTATCTGCTTCTTTCCCAGACTTGCAGAGGGGCATTTCATGCCCAGAAGCTAGTTTCACCTCTCCCCCAACAAAATCAAATCCTTAATATATGACCAAATAAATGTTGTTTCTCACTTTACTGGTAAAGGACTTCTAATGTAGGCATGACTTTGGTCTTCTCTCTATGTTCCCCTTCTAGCTTTTAGACCCAGTTCACCTTTCATATCCATCCTCTTAAATGTGTGTTGTATTTCTTCACTCCTGGCTCACTTCAGTTAGGATAAGATGCCATGCATTGCTATGTCTTGCAGTTTATTCATATGATTCATTAGCACCACAGTATCTAACTGTCTTCCTTTGATAATGGTTATCTTCTCTCTTGCTCCACTAATGAAATCACTAACCTTCCCTCCTATTTGCCTTCTGCCATCAGTTGCTTGGTACCTTTCAATTAAAAAAGCTGCTGCTCACGTTTTGCAAAATTGCCAGAAGATTCAAGGAGCCAACTCCTTGAAATGTGGTGTGAATCATGGTATAAGTGACTCAACTTTAATTTCACGAAGGAATTCCCAATTATGAAGAGTCTGAATATATGCTTCTTACAGGATTGAATGTTGGATTGAATTTTGGAGACAGATTTCCTTTGTTCCCTAAATGGAAGTAAGGACAGAGTGATCTTTGCTCGGTGCTCAACCCCATCCTGATAGGACCGTCCCTTGGGTGGAGAAGGTCATTCCATTGCCAGATCTCTTCAGTCCCTGGCTGTTGGTTTGCTGTGATAGTTGACCACTGGCGACTAGGAAAAAGAAATCACCGAACTGTCTCCACATGGTAAAGAACCTCTTTGCATGTATCCTGTAACTCATTATGCAAGTATGGAAAGATAAGGTCAGATCTATTTGCCCACAGGAGCAGCAGCAGTCCTTCTGCAGGAGACAGAAGTCACATATATGTGCTGTAAGGGACTTTGCTCAGCTCAGCATCTAAATGTCACAGGGTTAGCAGGCTAAGAAACTGGGGAAAAAGTAAGGCTCAAGTTGGAGACTTCTTTATGTTGGCAGCATGAACTGTTAAATGGAATATGGTAGTTCCTGCTTTCCCTCCCTCGTGTCTCCCTTTCTTCAGCAGGGATTGGTATTTTGGCAGCTTGTAAATGAAACATTGGCCAATGTAGTGTGGGGTTGCAGCCCAGATCCCCAATCTGGTGTCTTACAGGGGAAATGGCCTCTAGCCCATCACCAATATCCACCAAGAGCCAGTGATCAACCTGTGTTGTTGGAAACGTTGATGGAATAATTTTCCCTCTGAGTTCCTGGAAAGCCCCTGTTACTGTAGTAATGTATCATTCCCAGTTGAGATACAGATTGCTTCCAGAAAACATGAGACTTTGTGCCTTGTTACCTGTCCAAGGGAAGTGGTGATGAGTCCTACCCTGGGGGTCTTTAAGAAGAGGCTTGACGTCTACCTGGCTGGGGTCATTTGAGCCCGGTTTTCTCACCTGCCCAGGGCAGGGGGTTGGACTTGATGATCTACAAGGTCCCTTCCGACCCTACTTCTGTGAATCTATGAGTCTATGAATCCATCCAACCATCAGCCTACTACCATGAGCATACAGATGGGGCATGGTGTGAGGAAGGTATATCACAGCCACCCAGGATTATTTCCACTAGAGGCTCGGTGCTTTGGGGAACCAGAGCTGGAACCGTCCCTCAGTGCAAGAGCGAGTCGAGTGCTAGTCTGCTAGTTCAACAGGATGAGATCTACGAGTCCTGGGCGTAAACTCTACTGTCAGCTTTTGCTGATGAGTGGTTGCAGAAAAGCAGATGTTTCCCCTCACTATCATTAGCTTGAGGTTAAACTGTACTTCCTGAGGTGTGAGGGAAGTCGCTCTCTGCCAGCCGAGGAGAAATGTTCGGTGTCCTGCGGTGCTGAATATCTGGCCAGCAATGCACTTATCCTGTCCACTCTGGACCTGGAGCTGGTCAAAGCAGGAAAGCTGTGTGTGAGAAATTTGCCTTTTTTCTTTCTGACTAGCTCTCTAACTGGTTATCAGCAAGAAGCCTGGTTTTCTCTGTTTAAAAATCGCAAATTCTCTGATAAAAAAAAAAATCACAGCTTCTCTGATTAAACCCCTCCAAATCCCTCACTCCCCACCCCCATCCCCCCTGGATTTGCCAGTACCCCTCACTCTCCACCCCCAGTCCCCTGGCCCTACTGGTGCCCCTCACTTGCCACCCACAGTCTTCTGCCCCCCCAGCACTGCTAGAGGGGACCCGCAGCTTCCAGGGCTATGGGACCAGGGACCCAAGTCTGCAGCCCCCTGCCCCCCACAGCAGTGCCTGAGTCCTGGCTGTTGCCTGCAGGAGGCATCGGCTGCTGCAGTGGAGCACGGAGCCAAGTGCCCCCTCCATGCAGGTGGCATGGCCGGATCGCGGCCCATTGCAGGGGGAGCAGGTGCAGGCTGCCTGCTATGGGCTTTGGCTCCCCGCTCTGCTGCCTTCCCCCCGGGGCCTCCATGGCCCAATGGGTGAGACCTGGCACAGTAGGGCAGAGCTTGATGGTGGCACCAAGAGCCTCACGCCACCATAGTGAAGTGTCCCCTGCCTGCCCAGCAGCAGCAGGGGTGGTGGTGCACAGTTGTTCCTCCCACTGCTGCCGGGCAGGCAGGGGGTGCCTTGCCATGGCAGCATGGGGCTCGCATGGGGCTTGTGGTGGTGGCATTGAGCTTCCCCACCCCACTCTGCACTGCTGTGCCGAGTTCCAGTCACGGGCAATGGAGACCCTGGGCAGAGGGCAGCGAGCCTGAGCCCACAGTGGGCAGCCCACATCTGCTTCTGTGCTGCACACAAATCTAGGGGGCACGTGATCCCCATGTCCCTCCAGGAGTGTGCACAGTGGTGGGGAGCCAGCCCTCACACCACCCCCTGGACAAGACATCCACTGCCCCATTCCACTCCTCGCCCGGGCCCTGCGGCTGCACATTCTGGTCCCTGGCCCCAAGCCCCAAGCAGCAGCAGCAGCCCCAGCCCTAGCCCCAGCCATGCCCAACTCCCTTCCTTACTATGGGGGCCTCAATTCCAAACCCTCTCCCTCTTCTCCCCCCGACTTACCTGCAGGAGCTGCTCTCCAGGCTGCCTGGCAGTCATGTGCATGTGTACATGTGCACACGTACATGGTGCCCCTGCCTGACCGCTCTCCTCCCGCTCCCCCCATCCCCTTGCAGGCTGGAACTCTACCAGATTGCATGGGGAAGCCCACTGTTTCCCATGTTTTTCTCCTTTAAAGGAGCAAAATCTGGGTTTTCCCCCTTAAAATGAGAAAATCCAGGTTTTATTGTGTTTTTCTGTGGTGAATGGAAAATCTGATCCTTGGTTATCAGTGAGACTACTGATGTTAGGAGCTGGGAAGGAGAAAGGGCTTGAACACAGATGATACCGTGCCTTCAGAAGCTATTTTCAGCCAGTGCTACTTTAATTGGTTCTCCCTAGTTCTACTGGAGACCTATCTGTCCCAGAAGTCATAAGTAGAAGAACTGAACCTTGAGGCTAAGTACAGAAAAAAGCCTGAGGCTGAATCGATTCAATCGTCACAGGTTCCTCTAAACTGCGTAGATTGAACTGATAAGCAAGTGAACAGACATTCACTTTTGATTCTGGAAAAGCAGCCATGTGCCTGCAATGGCCTAGGCCAGAACCTGCGGGGGCGCTAGAGCATGCCTCCCTGCTCATCAGCTGGAGTAGACAACTTGGGCCAAGGCTAGCCTGCCCACTCTGCAAAGGGGAGGGGGAGTTGCAGGGGAGGTACAAAGCATCCTGGGATGCTGAGGGACTATGAGTTAACTTGAATCTGGAGGGGATCTGAGACAGAAGTTCAATTAAGTGATTTAACTTAAATCAGTTAAGTCTGCTACTACATCCATCCAGGTTTATCTTAAACTGCTTTCAGCCATTTTGAAAGTGGTTTATGTGCACTGAATTTCTGTTGTGTTCGAGATGTGAACCGGTTCCTGATTACTTACACTGTTTTACATGTAATTTCTGTCCCTAGCTTGTGTCTGAGGTATCTACATGAGCCCCCATTCCTACCTGAGCTCCTCTCAATCCAGAATGGATACCACTGATATAAAGGAAGTGCTACAATCCTTACTTCACAGATGGGGAGCAGAAGCAAAGTGAAACTCCTATGGACACATAATACATGTATAGTAAATTGACTTAATCGAATCTGATGAAGCAGGCTGTTGCCTATGGAACTACAAGCCTCTGAACGAGTTAGTGTCTAAGGTGCCACCCGGTCCTACCTTTGGCCTCCATCAGTGATTCTTTACCAGTGTGCTGGGGCACCCGGGGTGCCTTGAGATCTTTTCCAGGGTATCATGGGGTGCTATGCAATGTTAGCTTTGCAAACATGATTCACCAGATAAAACCAGAGATTTCCAACTGAAATCCATAGTTACGGCCTTTCTGAGTTTTTTGCAACAGAAAAAAGCTCCTCTATTATTTTTCTATCAGCAAAAAAAAAAGTGAAAACTAAGAGCTGGCATTTTCTGAGGGGTGCCCTAAGATTGAAATGGTCGAGAATCACGAGGCTACACAGTCATTGTGGAGCAGACATACTACCCACCACCTTACTCTGAAATAACTTTCAGAGCCGGTTTCAGAGGGGTAACTTTAAGGGTAAAGTTTCCCTTTGAAATATATGTAGTACGTAAGTGACTTTGCTCGCTCACCCAGTTTCTTCCTGACGCAGCACTCAGCTCCATCCAGGCTGGCTCCCGCATCACCTAGCGGGCTAGTTATGTAATAATCATGTCTTTGCTTGTCATGTGTGTCTGCTCCTTCCTTCAGAGTCTGTTTACCATGGTACAATCTATGGCAAATTGTTTTGAAGCAAAATGGTGTCATGTCTACACCCTGTGATCCAGATCCCAACAAGGGTTAGGCACCTAACTCCAATTTAAGCACCCAACTCTCATTGAAATCTGGGCTAAGCCAATTGCCAGGGTCATTTAGGAAGTTTGTGGTACTGCAGGGAATTCAGCCTGCATTTCCCCACTACTGGTCTGATGGTGGGACCTTCATCTCTACACCTACAGCTGCTTGAAAACTGGGATTTTTTTGCTTCTTGGAAAATCAATCTTTGTTTCTCATCCAAAAAGTTTGCATTCTAGCTTAGGAGTTTTCTTATGGAAGCTTCTTAATGTAGACCAGCCTTGTAGGCTCATTAGTTTCTGGATAAGGGGGAATTTTTTTTAAGTGCCTAAGGGATTTAGGAGCAGGAATCTTATTTATTGCTCATGGGACTTTCCCACCAGAATCCCACGAGTGATTTTGAAAATCTGCCCCTAACTTCTTTCCAAGAACAACACATCCATAGAATCATTTAATCATAGAAAATGAGGATTGGATGGGAGATCAGGAGGTCATATCTAGTCCACACCCCTTCTCTAAGCAGGACCAGCCCCAACTACATCATCCCAGCCAAGGCTTTGTTGAGCTGGACTTAAAAACCTCCAAGGATGGAGATGCCACCACCTCTCTGGGTGACCCGTTCCAGAGTTTCACCCAAAGTTTTTCCTAATATCCAACCTCAACCTCCCGTGCTGCAACTTGAGCCCATTGCTCCTTGTCCTGTCGTCTGCCGCCCCTGGGAACAGTTTAGCATCCAGTAGCAAGCTAAGTTGCTGTTATGTGCCTCTCCCCCACCTTGACCTCTGCACCTTTCTCATCTCTGTATTTTCTGTTGTATTCATAAATGAGACTTCACAAATGACTGCGAGAGGCCACAGACATGAGGCATGTCTTACTCCTTCCAGGAATGCAGTGAAGGGTAACATCTGGGACATCTTGCACCAGCCAGAGACTTGAAATACAGGCCTTTTTTTTTTTCTTCACTTTGCATTTGCCACAAAGTAGTGCTTCAAATAGACGCACACACAATGCTAGGTTTCCACACCACCTACGCGAGCTCCATCACAGCCACCGAAGAAACGCTTTGTCAGCGTGCCCTACATTCGACGCTGACTGGGGCTGACAAATGCATGGGAAGGGAAAGAGTAAGGAAGAAACCGCAATGAAGACCACATTTGATTTCCTCTTGCTAATAGTTACTTTATACCCTCAGCCACCAGATGAATGTATGCCTTGTTCCCCTTGCTCTCATGCCGGGCTGAAAATCTGCTTGTTCACGTGTTGCAGTTTTCAGCTAGAGACCTCTGACAACCGGAGGGAATCAAAAAAAAAAGGAGCTCTCTGAACAAGTTTGACATTTTGAAGTCATTTCCCCCTCAGCAGGGTCCTAAGTAGGCCTTTTTATTTTTATTTAAAAAAAAAAAAGGGTTTTAATAGTATATACTTGCAAAAAATATTGCTTTAAAAAAATGAAAGGAGCCAATTTTCTGGAGCAATTTGGCAAAAAAGAAGGAAAAAATAGGGAACAAAGAAAGTTGTTGGGAAAAGCGAAATGGCCACATATAGGCAGTTCATTTGCATTAACAATTATTATTCAAGTATGGAAGCAGATTTTATTTTCATGAAAGCGCCCAATTTGAGAGCCACTTTCAATTAAAAAAGCAGTCAATTTATTGCAAGAGCTAGTCAAATTGCACAATATGGGTGCTTTTAAGTTCTCAGGGAGAGACATGGGTGCAGCTAGGATTTTGAAAAGGGGTGGACAGATGGTGCGGTGCATCATTACATAACATGACATGCATTCTTCTCCAGTAAAAGAAAAACTGGAACAGTTGGTGATATGCTGGGGGACCAGCACTATATTATTCAGTTTGAGATCAAAGGAAAAACAAATACAAATTTACTTGAATGTGCACTAATTTACTAGAGTCTATACTGAGTTTAAAAAACACAACTAATTGGACAAAAACAGTCAAAAGCTATTGTTTTATTAGTCCTGTAGTCATTATAGCTAAATAGGCATCTCTTTTTCAGATTCCTAAAACACATTCTAGCTTTCTGGAGCATGTTGGCTGTGCACCCAACACTTCACGGTTAGCCATTTCCAAATATGAGCGAATGTTCACCTGAGTTAATATTACCACACCTGAGTTAAAGTTTTTAACTAGAACTCGGCTTAAGTACCTTTAATGTGTATAGTTTAAAAAATGGAGCATTTCCTCTGCCTTGCAAACCATGATACAAACAGTATTCATTTATTAGGCTACTTGAGTAGGTAGCCTACATCATCCATGCTATTTAATTGGTGTGATATTATATTTAACCTGATTTTTTTCTAAGATCAGGAGAAAAACTTAAAAAAACCAACCCAACAGCTGACTTTATTCACCAAATCTTTATTTCACATGCATAAATTAAAAAAAAACCCAACAGCACAGATACATTATCCCGCCTCCCAGCAATTACTGTGATATAAATAGAATTATATAAATTAGATGATGTAAGCAGAGATGCAAAAATATAACATGTCTCCCTACAATTTTAATGGGGTTTTAATGCTTTTTCTTTGGATTTGCTCTGTTTGACTCTGGCTAATCATAAAGGCCTGGCTGAATTCCTATTAAAGTCAAGAGGGAGGGTCCAACTCTTTCCAACAGGAGTTTGGCTAGGCTTTATGAGCCCCGTGGTGACCACTTGGATGACAAATTCTTCCTGCCCTACTGGCTTCTCTCAGGATTGGTGTTGGATGAGGGGCATCACGCAGGTGCAGCCCACAGTGATGAGCTGTTTCTCCAGGCGGTAGACATACTGACAGTCCCTCAGCTTCCGTCGGAGGACCAGGATCTCCTGCCGAATGGGGACAGAGTTCATGCGGTAGTCTTCCCGGCCTGTGGAGTCCACACAGCTGTAGTGGCGGCATTTGGCCTCGATGATCACCTGGGGGAACCGGTTGGGATCCTTGGTGAAGCTGTGAATCAAAGCACAAGGATGAGAAGGTGTTTGAAGTACAGCCCTGGCACCATTCAAAGGATGATGTCCTGAATCACCAAGGCCTTGCACCCAAGGAGCCTCAAGCTCAGCCAGTTCTTGGTCTGTCTTTACTCAGACATGATTTGCAGTTCCCTCCCTGAAATGCACCTCTTGCCATGGTTCATGGACTCAGTTTGGTATTGGCTCAGCTTCTGAGCTCCTGTAATGTGGACTTCCCAAGACTAGTTTCAGTGGAAGTTTGGCTTGATCAGGGGTTGAGTGAATCAAAGCAAAGCCATTTGGCCAAACATTCCCACATTCCCACAACATGAATTACTCTTAGGGTCAGATCCCAACTCCATTAAACTCCCAGTGACTTGAATGATATTGGACTGTGATCTTAAGATATACTAATGGACTCCTTGGGAGGCATGGTTTGTGGTTCATAAAGTTCCTAGGTGTGCCCATACTACTAATTAACGATAATAATTAATAAATGGCTAGTTATTATTGTCTGTAGTGGAACATCCTTACATGGGCTGCCATGAGAAATGTCGGACAATGGGTACACGTGCAGATTTCTAGCCAAATCTTTGGAGAAGAGAGTGCATTTCCAAATGAAAAGGACGTAGATTGTACCTGTAATTCCAGGGAGACAAAGACCGGAGATTGACATCCTGAGCCATTTTGGTAGTATCGTTCGTGTTGCTGATGTTGATGCTGACTTCCACACTTGTAGGGAACAGGGAGTCTATTTCGGTTGGGCAGTCATCCCTCGTTTTCTGCTCTGAACTTCTCCCTTTGTTGAGTTGAGGCCCTACTGCCCTGCCATGGGCTGAATTCTTGGTTGAGAGCATCAGGATTAACACTAGGAGTAACGAACTGAACTGAATAAGAGAAACAACACTATTGGTTAGTTCAGAACACAAAACCAGACTATACAGGTCCAGCAGCAAGTCGCACAATCCCATTCATCCACACTCAACTATATCGGTAGTTGTTAGGTTCAAAGACCGATAAAAAAAACAATAAAGATAGAAAACTAAAGGTATGTCTATACTGCTGCTTCAACAGGTCTTGGCTGGACCTCTTCTAAACAAGTCCTACCTACCCATGCTTGAAACCTGGAAATGAACTAGTGGATTTACACTGGAGCTGCCTCCGTGGTTCCTCTTGGCTAGGCTGAAGACTGAAGAGTAACCTTTTGTGACTGAACAGAAACCATGGTATTGCTCATATGCTTCCATGGGTACATTTATACATATTGAATTGGGTCCAGAGGCAGGCAACAAAGATGGTCAAGGGCTTGGAAGGAGGGGAGATGATAGTAGTCTTCAAATACTTGAAGGGCTGTCATAAAGAAGAGGAAACACACCTTTTCTGTCTTGCTGCAGAGAGGAAGATGCGGGCCAATGACTTGAAGTTGCAGCAAAGTAAGTTTAGATTGGATACATGGAAAAAATAAACTTCTTCACTGTGAGAACAGTGAGTCAGTGGACTAGATGCCTAGGGAAGTGGTGGGATCTCCATCACTGGAGGCGTTCAAGAAGAGGTTGGACAGCCACTGGTTGGGGATGATCTAGGCATAGCTATACCTATGTTCTACCATGGGTATTTCCCATGCTTCTGGGCTTTGCTGGTTGCTCACTCCCTACCTCCTTTTTTCTGCTATATGTGTCAGGGTGTTTTTAAGCCTCCCCAGAGGGCAGTCTTATGTAGAGTTTTGATCATGGTTGTATAGGAAGGTTTGGACAGGGCTGATCCTGCCTCGGGAAGGGATTTGGACTAGATGTGACCTCTGGAGGTCCCTTCCAGCCCTACTTCTCTAGCCTCTGTGAAAATGTAAAGGTAAATCCATAGGAAGATACATGCCTTTGCAAAGTGTTAAGGACTGGGAGTTAGGTATTCTGGGTTCTTTTTGCAGGTCAAACCTGTGCTGGTATAAACGAGTACAGTTTTGTTCAGTTCACTGGATTTTTGCCCATATGCCCACACAGAGGATGTCTTTCCCAAGAGTGCAGATGCACAGCATGATTGCCACACAGTGATTTATCCACATTTTACTCGTTCATAAGGGGCAGACACAGGACTAGTTCTCACATGGTGGCAGCTGAAGTCAGTGTTATTACACTGCCTGGTCAAGAGGTACTAGGGGAGCTGGTTTGTCTTGGGCAAATTATTATTCTGGAATGAAACTTTTAGTAGTGGACACATGACACACCCACTGGTGCAACCTCCTTCAGTGTAAATTTACTTTTGGTTTTCTTAGAAACAGCGTTTCTGATGGAATAAATGCCATGTTGCATCTCTGCCTACTATTTCTTTGGAGTAAATTGAGGATCCTCTGGAGCAGGGGTGTCAGAGGTACAGCTGGCAGACTGGGTCTGACCTATAGAAGCAGGTCATCTGGCCCACACCTGCCTCCAAATTTCCCGTGGTGACAGTGGGTCAGCAAATGGCAGGGGACTTAACTCCTGCATGCTGGTTGTGCTGACACAGTGGCTTTGGCTGGATCTGGAGACAAGTCATCCAGCAAACAAGAAGTCCCATGGTCTGGATCAGGCCTGATAATTATATTTGAGTTGGATACCCATGATCTAGAACAAATGTGACATGTGTCTGCACATTATCTCTGATTTTTGTGTGTGGCCAGCTTATCAATGACTGATGGGAGAAACACCAAACATCATTTCCCCTAAGACTTAAACCAAGCAGAGTCAAAAGTCTATGTTATTAGAGTATAATTTAGTAGTATAAAGAAATTCCAGGTCATATCATATCATATCATATCATATCATATCATATCATATCATATCATATCATATCATATTTTGTTGCATGGTATTGCATTGCATTGCATTTAGCAAACAATTTAGCATAAAAGAAATCTAACTTCATTAGAAGCACTTCCTGCCCTTCCTACGTTAGGATACATAGAACAAAATAATATAGACAAATGATCCAGGCTACTCATCACACACTATTAAATCTGCTTCTGAACCTTAGAATGAAAACAGAAGTTAATATTTTATATCGGTAACTAATTAGTGAAATCATGTATCTGCCCCCTCTCTCTCTCTGGCTTCCTTGTTTAATATTAAGGTGTGATCTTTTTAACAAGTAAGCCCAAGGAAATACCCAAACGAAAAACTTTGTTATTACTGAAAATGCATATCAGAAACTAAAATATAAACCTAGAGCATTATAATCATCTTAAAACAATTACATTCCTAATAAATTTAGCATTACAATACAAAAAATGCACAGTGTAGGTCACCAGAATAATCATGATTCTGCCCAATGCTCTAGGCATATGTTTTTAGTATTGCTGGCCCCAAATCAGATGACACTGATTTTTACAGCCAGGCTTAAGGTCAGGTGATCTGAAATAACAACTACAAAGTAAAGGTTTTGCAGTCAGATTTAGCAAGCAAACCCAGTACTCACCAGTGCAGGGCTCCTTAAGAATGTCTTCATATTGCAAGCTCTTGTGTTTTGCCTGTCTCTGTTCATTCACATCAGGGCTTTTTATAAGGACTGTGCTACTGTCATAGTTTCCATTGGAGGAGGTGGTCCTTTCCAGCCTCATTTGCTATTCAAATTCTAGGTTTAATTTTAAGAAAAATTCCACCCAAGAGAGGCCACATGAGCGAGAGAGACAGGAAGCAAAATTATTGGGGTCATTATCAAACCTTGTTAACTGCTTGTATCATAATCCTTGACTTCAAGAAGGTGCGTATAAATGAGAAAGGAATAAATGAGTGTTCTCAGCAAGGAACAACTGTGTAACTTGTGGAAAACCAGCTCCTGGAAATCAGACACAAAATCAAATGTGCTGTGCTGTGCTGATCCGAAATAAGATTAGGAGCTAAATGAATTTGCTCAGTGATGATTATAAAATCTAAACTGAGGCACGTCCCTGAGATGCTTCTTGCATTATAGAAGCTATGGGGTCATAGGAACGACTATGTTACAATAGGATAATCAAGCAGTCCAGTGGTTCCCAAACTCTGACAGATTGCCCACCACCAGTTTAAAATGATACAACCTTAAGTACCACCGGCAATTTTTTTCACTTCAACCTTAAGTACCACCAGCCAACTTTTGCCATATAAAGTAATAATAATGCATCTGTGAACGCGTACCACCGACCGGTTGTCTGCGCACCACTGGTACCAGAGATTGGGAACCGCTGATGTAGCCAACACCTTGTCTGCCACAACAGCCAGCAGCAGATGCTTCTGAAGAAGTCATGATACAACTTTCCTTTAAGGAAACAGAAATCTAGGGTTGGAAGGGACCTCAAGGATCATCGGGTCCAACCCCCTGCACAAATGCAGAGATGCTATCCCTAAATCATACCTCTCCAAGACTCATCCCATCTCCTAAAAACCTTTAATAAAGGTTCTACAATTTCTCTCTTGCAGCCCCTTCTACTGCCTCACTTTTCTAACAGCAAAGAGATCTAACTTAAATCTTCCTTATTGCAAGTTTTTTTGTCTAAGTCCCCAGACATCAGCTTTTGTTATTCTCTCTGACATAGATGTGTTTCGATTCCTCCCACCACTCTTGATTTCTTTTGTCAGTCTTTTCCCCCGTAGAAATATCTAATCTCTCTCAGCCCTGCTGAATGCATTGACTTGGTACCTTGAGGCAGTGAGTTCCACGGGTTAACAAGCCGCAGCGTGGAAAAGCACTTCCCTGTCGCAGTCTGCTTCTGCCACTCTTCTGTTCACTGATGCCCACTAGTCCTTGTATGGCATGACAGGGAGGACAGACATTCACAGCATGCTTTTGCTGTTGCTTTTATTTGGAATAATCTCTCTATGTTATGCTGTCACCTTTCACTGTGGTGTCTGCTTTCTGTGTGAAATCAATAGAAATAATGATGTCCTTTCAGCTTTCATACTGGCTGAGCATTAGCAAAGAGGGGTGGCTGTGTCTCCCAGGTGACCCACTCATGGACCAGGACCTTACTGCATTATATAGGCATGGGACCAAAGGGCTGTTCCCACTTTTCAAGCTCATTTTTTCCAAATAGGACATTTTTGTAGTGTTTCTTCAAAGTGCTCAGGTGAAACATGTTTCTGGAGACATTTTGCATGGCTGGGTCCCTTGGACTGAGAATGTCCTTTCTTCTTCTTTCTCCAGCAAACCGTCCTTTTTCCACCGCTCTTCAACCCAGATGTTTTCCAAAAAGGGCTGCCTATTCACACGTGAGAGAAGAGTCCTTGCAAAACAGTACTAAGAGCTGATGCAATCACTATTCAGGCCCCTGTCTAAGGATGGATCTGTCATGCCTGACTCTTACTGAGGTCAACACATGTGGGGCAAGGATGGGATCTGAACCTAAGCAAAGATGAGGAGCTAATCATGGAGTGTAAACCTCCAACAGGTGGATAAAAGACCCAATTCAACCAGATCAGAGGGTTTGCTGGTCTTAACTGGGCAAGGGGATCACTTGGTGGGGGAGGATGTTGTAAGGGAGGAGCTCTCTGCTAGGGAGAAGAAGAAAGGATCAGAATAGAGGGGATGATTAACACCGCATCCTGGGTTACTTTTGGTGGTAGGTCCTGTGGGAAGAGGCCTGGGAAGGGCTATTTTCTACTGCAAAGGCCTTCAGGAGATAGGGGGTGCAGGGGGGAGATGATCACGGTGTGGGAGACTTGCAAGGGGCTATTCTCTGTGATGGTCCTGATCTTTGGTCAGAAATAGGCAGCTGGAGGAGACTCAGGCAGTGATCCCTGGTGGCAGAAACTGCCTTAAGTGGTGGATTTTGTTCATGTGCTAAGACGGGGGGATGGAGGAGTACCCTTGGGTGTGTTACCTCCAGGAAATAGGTCCTGAAGACTAGGAGGCTGGGGACTGGGCATGGTCTTACCCCTTCCAGGGTAGGTAATGGGGCTGGAGGGGCAAATCAGGTAAGAAATAGGCCACTGCAGATCTACTGAGCCTGCTAGCAGGGAAAGAAGGAAAGCTTGAGGGGCCTATCCAGCCAGAACAGGACATGCTGACCATCCTGGTAGGGCTTGAAGCTGCCAGGGTATCAGACTGGGTGGGGCACTGAGCATCTTCCATGCACTCTGAAGGTGTAAGGAGCTGAAAATGCCCAACGTCACAGCACCGAGGATTGTATCCCTACACACAAATGACAATACAGTGGCTGCCTGGATAGGTAAGATTGCCTGACTACAAAGCCAGGAAGTCACTTTTCTTTCTTTGCAGCCTGTCTCCCTCCAGTGTCCCTCGACCCACTTGTAATGTACCTTGTTACTGTAGTAGGCTCATAACACATACCCCATTTAATGCAAACCTGCTTTCAGGGGAGTTTCTGCTTCATCTTCCTAGTAGTTTGTCCCTGACTTTTATTGTTTGGAGGTCAGTGCTGGCTGAGGTCGAACTGTCCTGGTGCAAGGCTGAATTTTCTTTTGGCTTGAAGGAGGAAGGATTTTTATAGCAGGGAGCCCTGTTGGAGGACACTTAATGGTGGCACCTGGGTTTTCCAGCTAGGCCCCTGTCAATAATCTTTGATTATAGCCACTGCTCGGTATTGATCCATTGTGAAGCCTCGCCCCAAAACATCAGGCCCTCACTTGACATTTTGGAGCCTGATCCTGTATCAAGCTGTCTCCTTTGGGAGTCTCTCCACTGTTTGACCTGCAGCCAGATCAACATAGATGCATCAACCAGTGAAAGTCATGGTAGATCCCTTTTCCCCCATGATTTCGCATGCCATGCTTGGAGGCAGCCTCTCCATCCATTCTCTAGGGCGTGCCGAAATCCCTAAACTCCTTGGGAAATCCAGAGCAACATGATCTGGTTAGATTATCCTCTCTGGATGACCTGCCTATGGAAACTGCCCCTGTACTCATGTCTGGCATAGAGGCAAAACCTGGTGGACAGGAATGGAAGTACCATGTCAGCCATGATTTTGATCCATTAAAGAAATGTCTACCCGGGGGTCTCTGCCTTCATTTGCATACTTGGGGTATAAAATCTTGCTTCAGACCTAGTCTTCCTTTGAATCAGGGTGGGGAAGGAGGGAATGAGAACAGGAATAGGGTCAGGCAATTGAGACTGAAAATCAGGAAGATAAGGTAGGATCTCTGTAAGTCTTGCTGGATCCAGAGCATGATAATGCAAAGACATCTGTGTAATGAAACCTCCTAACCTGAGCCTTCCACCTTCTCTCATGGACTTGCATTTTAGCCCTAACCATCTTCCCAGAAAACCCTCCCATAAGGAAGGGTACTGTATTTTACTTGCCAGGTGCTTGGGGTCCTGGCGAAAAGGTAAGTACTTGTTAGTAACTGTGCAGCAAAGTATTTGCTGTAGTAGGACAGCTCACTGTCATGCAGCCACAGTGTCGCCATTGCCAAATGTTTACTGTAGTCATCCCATTCCTGTTGTTCCCTGCTAAAGGGTGCTGGATTGAATATTACTTTGGGATGCCAGGTGGGGTGGATGGGTTACCCTCCCTGGAGGTACTCGTCCTCCCAGATCAAATACCCACAGAGCAACAGAATGAATACACTCCTTCAGTAGTTGGCTCCATGCTTCATGACCTGTGACCACTTATCCCACCTCTGCCACCAGCTATACCAAACCTCACAACCCCGAGGAACTGGCACAGGGAGCTGGCATGGGAAGTTCCCACTTTTATATAGTCACATGCAAGAGACATGCAGGTTTGATTCCCCTCAAATTAAATCTAGGTCTCCTACATTCTTGGGGAGTGCTCTAACCACTGAGCTATTGGATAAAAGGGGGGACCTCCCCGCTTCATCTGGATGCATTTTTTTGGGCTGGGTTGGCACCTAATTCCAAGAGGTTAAGGGTTGTGAATTCAGATTGGGTAGCAGGGAAGGACCTGAGTAGGATGTCTCAGTTCGGGAGAGAGACCAGGCTTAAGATGTACTGGTGTCATCAGCATTTCCTTCTGGCCAGCTGAGGCAGGCACTTAAACATCTGCTCTCAGTGGTGGCAGATGGCAGGACAAGGAGCAGTGGTCTCAAGTTGCAGTGAGGAAAGTTTAGGTTGGATATAAGGGAAAACTTTTTCACAAGGAGGGTAGTAAAGCACTGGAACAGGTTGCCCAGGGAGGCTGTGGACTCTCTATCCTTGGAGGTTTTGAAGACCTGGCTAGACAAAGCCTTGCTGGGATGATCTAGATGGGGATGGTCCTGCTTTGAGCAGGGGGTTGGACTAGATGGTCTCCTAAGGTCCTGTCCAACCCTCATTTTCTATGATTAGACACCACAGTAATCAATGGCACGACACTTTAGATCTTTTATGGATCCAACTCTGATGCATTTTCTTTCTAGACTCCCGAGTTGATGACTTTTGAATCAGGGCTTTGCAAATAACCTGAAGCATGTCCTTTTCACTCTATGCCTGCCCCTGACTCCAAATCCTGCTCTCTGTTATGTCATTAGGGTGTAGGTGCAGGTAGGCTTTACTTTGCTGTTCCTGAGATAACTGTGACCTACATAAGCTCCCTGCAGAATATGCTGAAATCTGAAATATTACATGTGTAATTCAGTTTCCCTTAGAGAGGGATTTTCTCTTTAGCCACTTACTGAAATATCCGTTCAAAGTGGGTCAGCAAACTTTCCATTTCTGAAACCAGAAAGGTATTTTAAGATTGCAGTGATGAAACTTTACCCTAAAGGAGGATGGTGGGTCTAGACCCTAACAGAGGACGGTGGGTCTATCAGTGGTCTGGGTCACCTCTGCTTTTGACATGTGACTAGATAACACTGACACAACTTCAAATTTAAAAAAAGAAAGAAAGAAAAGGAGATAAAAACCTTTCTATGGTCAGTTTTGACATGAAAACAATTAAAATATAGTACACACACGCGCACACACACATGCACACGCACATGCACTGTATATCCACGAATATAACTCTTCTGTCACCAGCTGTCAGCAGCTTCAAAGGTTAGGGTTGGGGTATTTGACCAGTCAAATAAAGTTTGGCCAATTGGCTGGTCAAATATTGGTCAAAAGTTGTCAAACAAAATTGCCAATAGGCCCAAATAACACACAGAAAAAACACAACTTTTCCACTAAGAAAGGTATTTAAAAAAAAAGCACAAAAATTGCATTTCTGTCAAGAAAACTAGAAAAAAATTAGTTTCTTGGTAAAATTTCTATAACCTTTGAGTAGTCAAAAATATGCAGTCAATTGGCAATATTTGACTGGTTAATTGACCGGTTTGCTAACCCTAAAAAGGACCTGGTTCCAATACCTGCAATTTCCTCTGAAAATTAGTGACTGCCACACTCATTTGCTCCAACTTTGACCTGGAATTCTGTTCCTGGCCAAACCAGTCCAGCCATCTGTGCCAAAAAACCTAAGCTGCAACCAGATGGTACTGAGGATTACTTTTATAGGGAAGGGGACAAGCTGAAGGTTGAGACCAATGAAAGAGAGAATTTGTTCTTGATCTGCTTGAATGACTTCAAGTTAGCAGGGCCTGATGGCCCTCATCCCAGGGTACTGGAGGAATGGGCAAAGGGAATTTGAGTCTATGGGAGTAATATTTATCAAGTCATGAGAGATGGGCGAAGTATGGGAGGACTGGAAAAGGGCCAGCATAGTGCCCCTTTTCAAAAATTAAAAAAGGAGGACCTAGGGAATTATAGAGCATTTAGCCAGACTTCAGCACCTGGGAAGTTACTGGAGCGTATATCATAGGGAAGCTGCTTGTAAGCATCTGGAGGAAGAAAAGCCGATCTCAAGCAGCCAGCATGGATTTGGCAAGAACAAATTGTACCAAATCATTTTGACCTCCTTCTGGAAAATAAGTAGCTGGGTGGATGGAGGGAATGCAGTAGATCAGCGATTCTCAACCAGGGTGCTGTGGCATCCTGGAGTGCCTTAACTTCCTTTCTGAGGTGCCACAATGCCATGCAGTATTAGCACTGTTAGGTGTGCAAGCATATTTCACAAGATGAATCCATAGCATTAAAATAACTCTGACCTGGTGTAGTCTTTCTGAATTCTTTACAATAGAAGAAATTGCTGTATTTTTCCACTGAAAAAATGAGTGAAAACTAGCTGGCATTTTCTAGGGGGTGCCTTGAGTGTAAAAAGGTTGGAAACCACTGCAGTAGAGACGCCATCTCTAGATTTCAGTAAGGCTTTTGACAAAGTCTTCTACGACCTTCTCACAAACAACTTGGAGATAGGTGAGCTAGGCAAAGCTACTATAAGGTGGATAGACAACTGCCTCAATAGTTGCAAACAAAGGTTAATTTATAAATGGATCCACATTGGAATGGCAGGAGGTTTCAAGTGGAGTCCCACAGGCATTGGTCCTGGGCCCGATGCTGTTCAATGTTTGTTAATGGTTTGGATGCTGGAATAGAAAGCTTTTGAGCAAATTTGAAGATGATACAAAACTGGGAATGACCATGAATGCACTGGAGGACAGGAGCATCCTTAAGAAGGCTCTTAATAAAGGGCTTGGAAGGCAAAGCATATGAGGAAAGGTTGCAGAACAGGACGTTTGAGAAGGAACATCATCGCAACCTTCAAATATCTGAAGGGCTGCCACCAAAAAGAGGGAGAACAGGTCCCTTCCGACTCTACCAACTATGAAACCTTTTCTCCATCCCCGAAGAAAGAAGCATGCATAGCAATGGCTTGAAATTGCGGCAGAGTTGGTTTCACTTTGGTCTCAGGAAGAACTTCATTGTCCTAAGAGTAAGGCAGTGAAATAGGCTGCCTTGGAGAGTTGTGAAGTCTCCATCACTGGAAGTCTTCAAGAAAAGGTTGGACAAGCATAGGTCAGAGCTGAGCTAGGAGTAGCTATGCCTGGAGTGTGTTATGAAGGGGAATAGTTGGAAGCTCAGAAGTGCCCCCACTCATGAGTCACGGGGAGACCAAGAGGACCCCTGCCCTGAGAGCGGGTAGATGTTGGACAGGAGAACAAAGCAGAGGTCCACAGACTGCTTAGTTACAAAACATGAGTCAAAGGACTAGGATAAGTTTATGGAGGACAGAAGGGGGGTATGACCGGCGGTGTTGTCCCTACATTGCAGAACAGAGTGGGGATGTTTGGGTTTTTTCCCCATGCTTCTGGGCTTTGTGGGTTGCTTCGTGGGGCTGGGAAGGAATTTCTCATCCCTCCACCTCTTGTTGCTACAAGAGTCAGGGGCAGGGGGAGGAGGGGGCTTGCCTTCCTGAGAAGCATTGGGTGTTGGATGTTGGCTGTAGCCAAGGCTGGGGATTTTGGCTTGGGTGTGTCAGTACTCCTTTTGGAACGAAAACCCAGCAATTCCTGGTTAGAGGCTCTTGCTGCTCTGCTACATTTGGGGTCAGGCAGGAATTCATACCTTGTGGTCAGATTTGATAGGGACCGGGAGAGTTTTTGCCTTCTTCAGTAGTACAGGGCTGGGGTCCATGTCCTTGGATCTGAGTGTATTTAACAACCTCACAGTGACGAGACCCTGGCAATGCCCTCGCCCTCCTGCCTTACCTAGGCAGCTGAGGGTGTCCTTGGGCTATGTGCCTTGTAGTTGGGTGACAGGGTTGTTTGTGGTGTTTTAGGAACAGGTTACACCAGGATGGGTATGGGATGGTTTAGATGGGGATCTGCTTGCCTTGAACAAGAAGTTGGACTAAATGACCTCCTGAAGTCCCTTCCAACCCAGCTTTTCTGTGATTCTACTGAAGATGGAGAGAGGTTCACAAAAGCCTGTGCTCTCACACTTATAATGCTTGTGTGTAATCTGTATCTATATATATTAATATATATTTTAGAGAATAAAATATCTATTAATATCAATTAATCTATATATTAATATAATACTTGTGTGTATATTACACACACGCAAATACAATCTTTTCTATATATTAAATATTAATAGTGTGTGTATGATTATGAATGCATGTGTGTATGCATATACACATACTCATTAAACACGTTTTAATGTATATTATATCATATGTTTGTGTGTATGTGTGTGTTTTATATACATATATGTGTGTGTGTACACACACACACACACACACACATACATATATATATATATATATATATATATATATATATATATATGTGCGTTGTAGATATATATATATATATATAGATATAGACATAGCTATTGATATAAATATATCTGTAGACCAGGTCTATAGGTCTGAAGCTCTCTGCTGCCTTTTAATAGTTCAATTGTCAGTTCAATTGTCATATATATATAGATATATCTCTATATATAGAGATATATCTATATCTATCACACGTGTGTGTACATGTGTTACAACATTGTGCTCATAATTGTGTGTGTATGTACACACATGTGTGTATGTGTGTGGGTATGTACACACATGTGCGTGTGGGTGTACATATGTGTGTGTGCGTGCCTTCTCTCTCTCTCTTTCTCTCTCTCATTAAATATAGTATTATTCAGTAGAAGGCAGGATAAATATGCACCTTTATCGACTAACTAAATAAGGTGTGTGTATAGAACACACACGCACACACACACACATGCACACCCCTAATTTAGTCTATAAAGGTGCATATTTACCCTGCTTTCTACTGAAGATAGGCATGCAACCTTCATTGCTACAGCATCTCAGAATACTGCTCTCTTTCTTTTAACGAGCTTGTTCTCGTAACCTGTTGCCTGGAATAGAAGCTTCGATATCCCCATTTCACAGGTTGGGAACTGGAGTGCTACGTGACTCGCCCAGGTTCACAAAGGAAATCCTGTGGTAGAATCAGAACTTGAACCCAAGTCTTACAAGTATTAGGCTCATGGCCTGACCACTGCTTCAATCACATAAAGAGATAAAGCTCCTTCCCTTTCAAGGTTCTCTGTGAGAGGATGACGTTTGAGGATGTGATGCACCTCACACAAATCCCCCTGCTGTGTCCCTTTTTTCTTGTTTCCCAATGCATGTCTGAATTTTTCAAGTTGAGCTAAACTTACTGATACGTAACCACACTCCTGTGGTTTCTCATGGTGGTTGACACATTTTCTGGATGACTGATATCTAATAGTAAACTGACCGCCCACTTTGTTATCTGACTCTGCCAAACAGTGTAGGGGAAGTGTTAGAGATTGTCCAGACACTTGGGCTGGTTTTAGGTCTCTTTTTAGTCTGATTTATGTTAATTGACAAAGGCTTGATTTATTTTCTTAATGCCTTGCAACCTCCCCCTTGTAGTCGGGACATTGTACATTGACTTAGGAGCACAGCAAAAAAAGGATTGTGATTCAGAAAGTCTGGTTTTCTCTTTGTCTTGGGGGTGAGTGTTGAGGGGAGGGGGAAAGTAAGCTATACCCTTCTCTCCCCTACTTATCTCAGGCTGACCCATTTCCAAGGTGCTTGCATAGGAAGAAGAGCAGTAGGGAAGTTGCTCTTCTCACCTGCCCTGTGATTCTTCACCACCACTGCTGCCATTGTCACTCGTGCCAATGAGGACCAGCGTCCCACTGTACATGTTAATGAACAAACAGCCCCCAACGAGCTGACAATCGAACTAAAAAGGAGCTGACAATCCAACTGACAATTGAACTATTAAAAGGCAGCAGAGAGCTTCAGACCTATGCATGCCGGAGCAAAAGTTGGCATGTTAAGCAGTGACCCCAGTACACTGGCGATCACGGGCACACGTGTTTAGCTGGCATCACAGGATCAGCGAGTCCTTTAGGATGAATTTTGAAGGGGACGCTCAGGCAACTTTGTACAGCAATGGGCATCAAAAAGAGAGCATGAAAAAGTTTGTCTGAATATTTGCTAGTAGGCAATGGAAGCTGATCCCTGACATCAGAGGCTGATCAGAAAGAGGAGCTGACCCCTTGGTAGAGAATGAGAGTTAGGTGGTCGGTTGGAAGCAGGCCATCGAAGACTTTACAAATGAAGAGAAGTGGCTTATGTTTGATGTGATGGAGAAGGGGAAGACAGTGGAGACATTCAAAGCAAGGGCCGCCACTGTTGGCGACAGGCTAGGAGAATGATTTTTAGGGGCTGGACTAGATGACCTTGTGAGGTCCCTTCTGGCCCTAGTTCCTATAATCCTATGATAACATTGTGGATGGCTGTGAGCAGAGGAAGAATACATTTACCGAGGTCAGAAGAAAAGAACGTGGCCATAACTGAGATTTGACCCGACAAGTTGGTAGCGCCGAGGGACAAGGAAAGCTGTCCCATGGAGATGCTTATGCAAAAAAACACCTGGCAAGACTGAGATCTGATGTGGGTGAAAGATCCAAGAGAAAGATGTAACCCCTGTTGCAGGCATATGGGGTTTATGGGTAGGGGGAAGAATTTTATCAGAGAAGTATGGTCCTTCCCATTTATTATCTTGGCAGGATGCTGCAGAGAAAGGTGTGAGAAATCCTGTTATTGATGGATGAGGAATAATCTAGGGTTCATCTGAACCCTGCAGAGGTACAGACGTATACCCTGATGCACGAATCTGGATATCCCTTTCTAAATTAATGTTAGCATTCGTGTTTCTGGCTGAACATTCCTCCTATCCATGCCGATAGGATGGATGCTGATGTCTAGTCGCTCTCTCTTGCTAAGCCCCTGGCCTCAGTGTCATCCCATAACACCCTCGGCTTATGTTCTTTGTGAAAAAAAAAAAAAAAAGTATTTCCTTCTATTTATAAACTGGTTTATAATGAAACCCATAAAGATCTCAGTTACAAGTGTTTTGCTTTATTTCCTGATGCTCCAATGCTTGTTTCATGCCACTTTTGACTCAATTCGAAACTCTATGCCTTCTGTCTTATCACCTCAATATCTGAGCGCCTCGATCTTTAGCATGTTTTATCTTCATGACGTCGTTCAGAGATAGGGAAATGCTATTTATTCCTGTTGTACATATGAGAGACCAAGGCACACGCAGGTGGACGTGCCCAAGATCACGGACTGCACTGGTGGCAAACTGGGGTATTAAACCCAGGACTGGAACTAGTCCTACTCTCTTAGCTACTGCAACTTCCTCTCTCTTTTTTTCCCCCATAGCTTTTTATAATGACCAAAACTTATGTACAATGACCTGACTTTCAATGAATGCCAGCCTAGCTTCCCCCCTGCTTGACTTCGGTTGAGACACGGCATGCTCCGCTTCACCAGAAAAGCAACAAGCTGCAAAATAAAAGCTGTCTCTTTTCATCTCTAAGTATAATGGCCTATTCATCCTCTGCTGTAAATAAGAAGTAGCTGCATTGAAGTTAATGGAGGAAACAGGTCTGTTGTTTGCATGCTAAGGAAGGATGTTGGAATAGGATACAACTACAATCAAGTCTTTCAGGGGTTTACTGAAAAAAAATCGTATTTATGTGTCCTGAAATCCAAATACGGGAATCCCTTGCTCTACTTTTATTTTGGTTTATGTTGCTGTAACATTACTGTTTTCAGTAAAGCTCCCCTGATCTAAAAGGGCAGTAATATAACAGTAAATCAGGCCCTCTTTCTTCCTTTGTGGAGACACACATTTTATATGGTGTCCTATGTGGTACATGAAAGAGAACACGTGCCAGAAAGGACAGGAATGATGCTACATGACTGAAATCCTTCCAGATTGGTCCCTGGACTGCTAATGGCTCACAGTGGGTGAAATTCATCCCTTTGTAGAGGTCTGGCTTAAGAGCTGTACATCCATGGTGTTCAGAGCCACCTCCACTAAGGCCCCTCTGTCCTGCCTGACTGGGGCACCAAGGACTTGGTATAAATCAGGATCTGGCCAGGACTTAGTCCAGGATTTTAGGAACTGAAGTGGAAAGCAAGGATGAACCAATGAATAGGCAATCACCTGGAACTTATAAAGACCTAAAACCAAGATTGCCCTCTTCTGTGAACTTCCCCTATGAGCTTGGGCATGGATGGACAGGACCCTTTTTTTTTTTTTCTCCATAAAAGAGGATCAACAGCAGTGCTGTACTCCCCTGGACTGTTGAAAGACAAGCTGAAGATCCTGAGGAATACACAACCATTGTTCTGGCTCCTTGCCCAGGAATGGGTTTAATTTAGGCTTATTCTTTGATGCCAGAGAGGACTTTCTCTAGTCCTATACTGACCCAGGCTAGACAGAAAGGAGGGCATCCCATGAATAGACCTTCCCTTCTTGTGAAGCAGTTCTTTAGTAGTTATCCTGTGCCAGAGCAAATCTTTTGCTAACTTGCCTCCCCGTTACTGCTCTATAGTTGTCTCACCTTCTGCTATGATGACCAGCTGCTCAACTCAAGACCTTTTATCCTGATCTGGAAATAGGGATTTGGGTTCTCGTACCGCTTGGTAGAGCAGTAAGCATCTGAACTTTCTGTCATGTGCAAGGGTGAAACAACTGAGAACTGTTGCAGAAACAAGTTTTGTTAGACATACAGGATGGGTTAGATGAGGACAATTCTGCCTTGAACAGAAGGTTGGACTAGATGACCTCTTAAGGGCTCTTCCTATTTAGGACCCTACAACATGAGTCCCCTTCAAACCCTACCAGATCTATCCCAGACCATCAGCTTGTATAAACGGACACGGTCCCATTGATATTTAGGAATATGGGTGGATTTAGGGGTGCAGATGGTGTGGGACAGCATTGCATATAACATCATATATATTTTCTTCAGTTAAAGAACAACTAGATGCTTTATTAATATGCCAGGGGGCTAGCACTATACTGGTCAGTTTAAGATCAAATCAAAAACCTATTGGAATGTATAGATTTGCTAGATTATGCATAAAGCTTTAAAAACCAGAACATACTAAGCAAAAATAGTCAAAAGTTGTTGTTCCTGTAGTCATTGCAGTTAGATGTATGCCTTTTATTCAGGTCCATGAAACAAAATCTAGCTTTTGTGATGGCCTTGACAGTGCCTCCAATACTTGATTGTGAATCATGTCTATAGCTGAGTTAATCTTACCACACCTAAGTTAAGGTTTTTAGCTAGAGCTAAAAACAGTCTGCAGAACTATGAAATAGAAGAGAGCTATTACTAAGAATGGCTAACGGACAGTGAAATTGAAGAAGAAAGAATAGTTTAAATAGAGGAACATCCTTTTTAATGAAAAAAGTCATTAATACCATTGGAGTGGAGAGAGCTTAACAGAACTGGGGAGATGACAAGGAGTTATGAAGTCAGCTGACTCTCTAAGCACCATCTGAATAGAAATGTAGCTGCCCTTCCCAAGAGTTCATTTCAAAGTTTGGGTGAAGCAGAAATAAAAGGGGTGGGGGGGGGGTGCAACTGCACCACTGCTTTTCCTCCCCCCACACCGATCCAATCCTGTCTGGGAACACCTGGCTCTCTCTAGGTGTGACTCCAAGGATGTGTAAGTTAAAGTAGGTGGCTGGCTGTTTATCTGAATCTCTAAGTGTAAAGAAGTTAAGAACAAAAAGAAAAGTCCTCAATATTTGTCCAGAGAGCGTAATGCATGCTTTGGATTAATGGGTTGGGAGGTCATTCTCCTTAGACCCCGTTATTTTGGTTTCAGTAAGCAATGCAACAGGCAAGACGAGCTGTAGGAAGACCTTTACTGAATATGCACAGAGGGCACAGGCAGAAGTTACAGTTGTCATGCGATCGGCTCCTTGAAAGTGCTCTACAGATGTGCCCTGACAGAAGTGCACAGCTGCAGTGCTTTGTATGAGGGTTCAGATGAAGGCTTTCTGTGGGGGAGGGAGCTCCAATCCACCTGCCCTCCCTCCAGTGCAGGCTGGGCATACCCCAGCCTGAGCTCCCTTCCCTCCCTTCTCTCCTTATCCCATCATGCAAATAGCACTGGAGCTGGGAGGGTGGGAGTGGGGCTAGGGAAAAAAGCTACAAACATGCAGCTCCCCAGCTGGATCAGCTCCAAAGTGGAACTCAATTCCCCCACTTTTCTGATCCAGCACAGACTGTCTGTTCAGTTGGGAGAGTGGGTCTAACTCATGGCACTTTCTGTGGAGTGCCATGAGTTAGTCTGAGGAGCTGCACATCTGTCAGCAACCAGAGATTGCTTTGTGTATACTTTAAGATTTGTGTTTATATAAAAGACTGGCTTCACCCTTGGTTTCCTTTGTCCCTGTTGTACCACTAAAATACGTTCCTCCTGAAGCCAGTGTCTTCAATTCTACTTGCTGTGCTACACCTGCCAATAACCATGAAAAGGCTCTTGAGCTGTTTCAGACCAGAGGAAAAGTGCACTGATGATGGAGCTTTCATTGTTGCTGCTTACGTAGCAGTTGGATCTGTTGTAACCAAATTATACCTAAGCATGCGCTTGTCTTAAAGATGGAGACCCCAGTTTATTTTGTAAGATCTTGTGTGATATAGTTCACGGAGAGCATATCAAGAGGTTGGTGTTAGAAGTGTGACTCAAAGTGATTTTTGTGAGCAAAGAGGTTTAAGGACTTGTGCAGGGTCATTTTTCCATTCCTTTTTACTTATGTTCAGGAAAGGGTTAAGAACAAAGAAGGAAATTCCCCATTTTCCCCAAATCTACACATTTCTGACCACAGTCCCATTTAGCTGACAGAAATATCCCAGTCATGTGACTCAAAGCTAGGCCCTGGGCATGGTGGAATGATGACATCACCGCTCTTCCTGTTCTCATTATTGACCTCACAGAAAGGAAGCTGCAGAAACATGGGTAGGTGGGAGGCAGAAACGTGCTGCCCTACTTGAACTACATCCCTGGCACTTGGACAAGCTATTGCTTGTGGCCTGAGAAGGCTATGGGGTGGAGAGGGGGAGAAGTGAGCATGACACCAATTAAAAACACACTTCTTCATAATGTTTCCTGTGATATGTATGGGTTGGTGCTCTTCTGGGGAAGGAAATGAAGTAGGCAATGCCTTGAGGGCTTTTCCATTCTGTTCATTGTGACTCTTGGCCTCCTTTAACAGCACAGCCAAACATCATCATGGGAAAGAGCCATTTACTGGAACAGGGATGAGGAGGTCTGGGGACCTGTTGTTAGCTCTTGCTGCATGGACAGGTTACTCTTCTTCTCTGTTCCTTCGCCTCTCCCTTTGTCAGACAGGGTTCATTGGACTACACCCTGCCCATTAAATGCCATCTCCTTTGCTATTATTCCTTTATAAGAGCTGCTGTACTGGGTCAGCCCACAGGTCCTTCCAGCCCAGTCTCCTATTCCTACAGTGGCACAGAGTGGATGGTGAAGGGAAAAAGTATTTACGTAGGGCCTCTCCTGACTTATCTGTTCCCTGTCCCTGTGCCCTAGAGCTTCCAGCACTCAGAGGCCTAGCAAGTGTCAGCCCTAATGGTCATGTGTAATACCCAGCAATGGACCTGTCCTCCATGAATTTGTCTAATCCTGTTTTGAGGTTGGTAAAACTGTCACCCTTCACCACATCTTGGGGCAATGAGCTCCACCAGTGAATTAAATGCTCTTGAAGGGTGAGACTGCAAGACTTTTTAACAGTGAAGTACCACAGGATGTGATGTGCATAAGCTATAGCACCTTACATTTGTTGGAGATGTAACTAGCTATGTCCGATCTACAACATCTCCCTTGCAAGAAGCACAGGGGGCTTCTGGAGCGGGGACAGGGAAGGGGACATGGGTATTGCTGTGTGTTGGTGTCTCGGGGATTTTCAGCCTACTTTGAACAGACAAGGCAGTGCTGAGAGCAGAGCCTGTGCTGGGGTGGGCTTTTCAGACCTCTTTGATCCCCTAAAAGGCCATCCCTAAATCAGGGAGGAGCCCAACCTGCTGAAAACAGGGGATGGGCAGATGGACAGCTGAGATCTCATGGGTTGGAGGGATGGGGGTTGCTGTGACCTGGTGAGGGTCAAGGATATGAGAGCAAGAAGGGAGAATAGAGGTATGGGGCTGGGTGCTTATCCTTAGGTGAAGCAGAAGAGCTGTAGTGGAAGTTATGGCAGGGAGCTACTAGAGATACGAGTAGGTAGGCCTTCAATTATTTGGTTGGGTGATTTGTGATTCTGTGCATGTGGGAATCTGTAGTAATTTGAAGGGCAAATGTGTTGTCAAATTCACAGACTCACAATTTATCTCATGGACAAGTCAGCATGGGCAAGGTGTCCCTGCCTGCCTCCATAAGATCTCTTTGGGGGCAGAGGGCTATCAGAGTCCTAGGTCCAATTACTGGACCAGGAAATGGTGCAGTATACAATTCCAAATCATAGTTATAGCCGTGAAGTGTAATGCCGACAAATGCAATGTGCTATACCTTATGAGGAAATAAAAAAATTCAAATATAAAGTGGGGGACACCTGGCTATATGGCAGCACTATGGAAAAGGACTTGGGGGTCTTGGTAGATCACAGACTCAATATGAGTTTGTAATGTGATGCAGCCACATAAAGGGAAATGCAGTTTTGGCTGCATCAGTAGAAGCATTAGGTGCAAGATATGGGAGGTGATAATACCTTTTTACTTGGCACTGGTTAGGCTTCATCCGGAGCACTGTGTGCAGTTCTGGGCTCCGCGTTTCAAAAAGGAGGTGGGAGAAGTTAGACAGGGTCTAGAGGTGGGCAACAAAGATGACAAAGGGCTTGGAAAGCAAGTCATATGAGGAGGGGCTGAAGTAACTTGGTATGTTCAGCTTGCAGAAAAGGCACAGAAAAGGGGACATGATAGCCATCTTCAAATACTTGATGGGCTGCCATAAAGAGGAAGGAAAGCATCTTGACTCCTTTGCTGCAAAGAGGAGGATGCTAACCAATGGCTTGAAGTTGCAGTGAAGTAAGTTTAGATTGGATATCCACAAAAAAACACTTCTTCACTGTGAGAACAGGAATAGATGCCTAGGGGAGTTGTGGACTCTCTATCACTGGAGGTGTTCAAGAGGAGGTTGGACAACCACTGGTTAGGGATGATCTAGGTGTAGCGATGCCTAAGTTTTATCGTGGGTAGTTCCCAGGCTTCTGGGCTTTACTGGTTGCCCTTGCTTTCACTTTCTGCCATGTGTGCCACGGTGTTTTTAAGCCTCCCTCACAGGCATTGTGTGCGGGCTGCATCCAAGGCTGGGGGTTTTGACTGGGCTGTGTCAATGCTCCTGCTGGGACCAAAGCCACGGTTCCCGTGTAGAGGGTCTTGCCTCTGCATTCAGGGTCAGACCCATCGCCATATTTGAGGTTGGGAAGGAATTTTACTCCATGATCAGATTGGCATGGACTATGGTGGGGTTTGCCTTTCACTGTAGCAGGGGGCATGGCCCTCTACCTGGGAACTCTTGAACATACATTGACAACATTTTATAGAAGCAGGACATTGGCTGCCGTGGTCCCCCCTGTTTTCCTGTGGCACGGTTAGAGTGTTAGGTCTGTGCTGTGTCAGGGTTGAGGGCAGTCTTATGTACAGTTTAAATTATGGATTTTATAGGATGATTTGGATAGGGCTGATCCTGCCTTAGGTGGGGAGTTGGACTACATGACTTCCGGAGGTCCCTCCCAGCCCAGGTTCTCTATGATTCTCTGATGTTGCGGTGATGGTGAAAGGCTTTGCTTGGACTATACGTGAGATGCAAAGTCTGACCAGTGAGAGTAGCTAATCCATAGAAGAGATGGCTGAGAGACATGGTGGTTTCTACCTCATCAGAAGTCTTTCTAGGGAAAAAAAAAGTCCCGGTTCAATATCAATGTTGTGTAGCATGTACTGGGTGACATTCTCTGACTCCATTATTCAGGATGTTCAATTAGATAGCTGCAATGATACTTTCTGGGCTTACAATGTATGGAAACCCCGAGAGACACTTTCTATGAGAAGTTCTTAGTGGCAGGACACACTTTTACCCAGAAGGCCAGTCATAACTGCTTCAAGGGTATTTCATAGGGATTGTTTTGACTCTTTATTTGCATGTGAAATGAGGCCACTGCTGTGTGAACAAGAACACTTGCAATTTGCAGTTCACTCTTTGTCACTTTGACTTTTTATTGCTTACATTCAGGCATCTACCCAGAAACAACGGCCTGCTGCTTGGACCACATTGTGGACAGCCCTTTTGCTGGCTGTTGTTTTGCCAAGCTATTTGGAGGATAGTTTTGAATAGCGATGCAAACCATTTGCATGTAGAAAATGGAGCTGTGTTCATCAGATAACTTGTTTGTAGCAGATACAACCAGCTCTGCTGATGTATCAGATAGCCTCTGATTGCGGCTAATGTGATTGTTCCATGGATGAGCATGCCCTTTGTCATACTGCTCGTCTTGTAAATGCTTCTCATTTGTAAAGAGGTAGATTGATTTTTCCCATTCTGGCTAAGAGACAGCCCTGCTCTCAGAGCAGACCAGGGACGAAAATGTGTCTCTGGTTGGTCTTGGCTTCCCTTTGGCAGCATGAGGGAAATAAGAAGTGTTGGCATTCTTCCTGATGCGGAGTACTTGCCTCTCCATGCTGGCTCCCCTGCAGTGGTGGGCCTATTGGTGGGCAGGACAGAATAGCAGCCCAGCTGTAATAGAGGTTGTTTCCTATTTGCACTGATCAAAATTGTCCTTAAAAATAAATATAATGTATGAAAAACTCCAGTTGCAGTCTGTGCAGATACAAGCTGTGCAAAGACTAAGCTGTGTGTGTGCATGTTAGCATATTCCTTAAGCCTCCCTGTGCTCCTGTGTTCGGCAACTTGTGATTAATCCCAAAGGAGCTACTATGTTGGCATAGGGTGCAAGATTTGCCTCTGCAATGCCTATTAGTAGGGGTAAGCCTAACTTGAGGAGGTGGGCAGCTGATTTCGCAGGGAGATCGTGGGGCTGGCCACAGTATTTATGGCCTCATCACAGTGGAGGTCCCCCATGCCTCTGACTAGTGGCTGTGCCCCTTGTCACTGATTGGTTGAGGGGTGGGGCTACATGACAGGCAACTCTGTCAGCCAGTCAGTGGTGAGGGATGGGGAGGCAGCCATCTTGGGCTGCCCTTCATGTAGTCAGCCCCCCGCCCCCTAGACTTTTCTATATCCTCTGCCACAACGTTGCCTCCCACATTCAGTAAGGAACCCACACTTTCCCTGATCCTTCTCTTGTTGCTAACATACTTGTACCCTTCTTGTTACCCTTCACATCCCTTGCTCGCTGCAACTCTAATTGCACTTTGTCCTTCCTGACTTCACCCCTGCATGCCTGAGCAATGCTTGTATCTTCTTCCTTAGTTATTTGTCCAATTTTCTACTTCTTATACATTTCCTTTTTGTGATTTAGCTTACTTAAGAGTTCCTTGCTAAGCCAAGCTGGTCTTCTGCCATACCTGCTAGTCTTCCTGCACATCGGGATGGTTTGTTCCTGCACTCTCAGTCAGGCTTCTTTAATGGACAGCCAGCTCTCCTCGACTCCTCTCCCCCTCAGACTGGCTCCTCAGGGGATCCTGCCCATGAGTTATTTGAGCGAGTCAAAGTCTGCTTTTCTGTAGTCCAGGGTCCTTGGTCTGCTGCTCTCCATCCTTCCTTTTCTCAGTATCCTCAACTCAATCATCTTGTGGTCACTGCTGCCCAACTTGCCATCTACTACTACATCCCCCTCCAATCCTTCCCTCTTTGTGAGCAGCAGGTCAAGAAGAACAGGACCCCACATTGATATCTCCAACACTTGCACCAGCAAGTTGTCCCCAAAACTCTCCAAAAACTTTCTGGATCACCTGTGCACTGCTGTATTGCCCTTACAGCAAATGTCAGGGTAATGGAAGTCCCCCATGGGAACCAGGGCATGTGATTTGGAAACTTCCACTAGCTGTTTGAACAGAGCCGCATCCACCACTTCTTCCTGGTCTGGTGGTCTATAGTAGACCCCCACTTTGATATCACTCTTGTTGCTTTCCCCTCTGACCACACTCCTATTGGACTGTGGGGGACTGCATTTTTAAAGAGGCATCAGTTGGGAATCGCTGTACATAATTTCTTGCTTTCTGTTCCCCAAGGGGATGTAGAGAGAAGTGCAAGTCAGAAGAAGAGATCTCTTGAGATCTAGTCCTCCATAAAGGAACTAGAGCTCTTTCATCCATTCAGAACCTCTGAAGTAAAAGGGGCTGTGACCCATACCGCATCCCATATTTACAAATATGGGATGCGGTATCTTATCAAAAACAGGTATCTTATCTTTTCATGCACTGTGGGATTCTGCCCTTTGGTATAAATCACTAACCTCAGCACAGTGGTTCTGCATGCAATGCACGCATAACTTTCAACAGTAACAGCAAGAGGGCACTCAGTTCAAGTGGAAAATGGGCAAGCAACTTTGTGACTGAAAAGGAGTGACGTCCTTTGAAATGTGGAATGGTTGGAAAGTGTAATCGGAACCTTACTTACGAACAGAAAACCTTTTCAGATTTGCATTTCGAATGGAGGAAGTGGACTAATAAAGATATGTATACTGAGATTGGAATTTATTAGGTTAGTGGCACATTCCCTTCCAAACTAAGTCATCATTGCCGGGAGTAATTCAGTATGATAAAAAGTGATGATGCTAAATGCTTGGGTGTTCCCTGAAGTTTTTCTTGCAGACGTCATGATGATGCTGAAACACTGGATTACAAGACATAGTGAAAGCCTCTTGTATGGAGTGGGTTGGTGGTGTTTGTATGAAAAAAAACCTCTTTATTCCTCCCCTCTCCCCCGAAACTGGAAAATTACCTTTAAGGGGAAATGAAATATATAACCAAAACTGACTGTGTTGAATGAAAGCTCTGATTTATGAGCTCTTTATTTATTTAAAGCTGTGTTTTTCTAAATGAAACGTATCTATAAAGGTTTCAATACACAAACGTTTGCAGTTAATGAGATCAGTTTTGAGACATCAAATGAAAGAAAGTGGAAACACTTTAGGAATTATTTTCAAATTATTTTTCATCATTTGTATTCCTATTTCTCTGAGTTTCGTTATTGTTGGTCTTATTTTTTCCTCCTGTAATGGCTTATACCATATTATGCTGCCTTCTTGTTTGCTTGATTTCTTTTCCTCTTCAAGTCTATGGGAAAGCTCTTGTTCATTTGAAAGTTGCAGGGTTTAACCTCTAATATAACTTGCATATAGCCAGATACAAGGAAATGCACCTTTGGTCAGTCTAGTGTTGCTGTGCCAGAGCTGAATATAGTGATACTCTTGGTCTCTTTGTTTCACGCAGATCAGCAGGGAAGTAATGGGAAATAATATCTAACACTTGCTGCTTCTTGGCACACTTCTCTTCCTCTTCCCTCCTCAGTGTGACTAAATTCAGCCCACATGATTCTGGTGCAGAGATGGCCCATGCGTTCATGGTTGCCAATCTAAGAAAAATGTTCTTGTTACTGAAAATCTGCAAACTTTTTATTGATGGACGAACATTTATACAGACATGTTTTACAATAACATAAATGTAACCCTTCTGCCAGGCTCTTGGAAGCAGTAATAAGGGTCAGGTTTAAATTTAGGGGATTAACACCAACCATAGTGGAGTCTTTGGGGGAACAGTTTGGTCATCAGTAAAAAGTTTGCAGATTATCAGTAAAAAATAAATTCTTGCATTGGCTGCTCTACTACAGTGATAGTTATATGTCATGCTGCTCCCACCTCAGGAATCCACTATTCACCCCTATATTCTGATACCCCTGCTCCTCCCCTGTCCTGCCATGGACCACCAGCCACTGTTTCTTCTCCCTCTGGCCCCACAGCTATGCCCCAGTTGTGCTTTCAAGGAAAATAGCTGTTAGAGGCAAAGGATGGCAAAAGGGATGCAGTGGCAGCACATGGCTAGGGTGGTGGGAGAGGGCTATGCTCTTTTGAGTCACAAAGCCCTGACAAGAGCTCAGTTGTGCTCAGGTATCAGGTACTCTTCTGCTCTGTTTGTTCATTCAACTCACTCTTTCTTAGTTTTCTACAGATAGTTCCTAGGTTCTGATTCCCCCATGTTCATTGGTATGCGTTGGTTTGCACTGACCAAGCAGGAGCACACCCACCCCCTCTGTTTGTATCCTCTCAAAATAATAATACAATTATTAGCCCAGGTCTCAAGAGCTGGGTTAGTATCCTGACCAGACTTTCTGAGTAAAGATTAGTCCATCTCTGCTGCTCAATCTTCATACCTGCTTTTCTGGTGCCTTTAATGAACTTTCCATGGCGGGGGTGAGTGGTCAGGTTGACCTGTGAGCACAGTTTGGTGGTTCTAAAAGCAATTAGACATCTAGGGATAGATTTTATTCTACCTATTGCTCCTCTAAGTGGACTTAAGTACCCAAGTGTGATCTAATGCATCCCATTCACGTGCTGACAATCCATTAATAGGTCTACTTTTGTAATATGCCATCATATTATCCTTAACATTGAGTCATAAAAAAAAACCCAGCAGAGAGGAGGAGGACCCACCCACCTTCTGCATACCATTTTTTCAGGGAAATGAGCAGAAAGGAATAGAAATGCTTGGGTGCCTAAATCCACTTGTGTTCATAATAGGTGGAATAGATTCTGGCTCCTACAGGCCAACTCTTGGTGACTCTCCCCACTCCATCCGCCTAGCAAACAATAAGTTTAGAACATGTTTAAAACTTCATTTTAACAAAATTGCTAATGCATTTAGGTTATGTTTGGCAAATAGTCTTTAGAGTCATCCAAAGAAATGGCTTCAAAACTGTTGAAAGCAGTTCACCAATACTGTAGCATTTGCAATGCTCCTTGGGATCAATTAAAAATAAATGGAAAAATGGGGTTAAATACTTCAAAATGGAGCAGAATGTTTCATTTCAAGGCGAGTTGAATTATTTTCTTCATTTCTCCTAAATATTTCCTTTTTAGTTGGGCTCCAGCTAGCAATTTCTTTGGCTATAGGTGTGGTGAGCTGAACCCACACAAATCCACTGTTCCCTTAGCTATTTCAGTAGTTACAGTAGTTGGAGATGGAAGAGGCACATGGATGTCAAAAGGGCTTTCCTTGTCAGATGCTCCAAAGCTGGGGAAGTTTGGGACTAATGAAAATCACTGCATAAGTCTGAGTGCTCAGGGATTTCCCTCTTCTTTGAAGAATGACAAGGTGCTTGGTGTTTTTTTTTTCCCCTCCTTGACAACATGAACCTGAATTTCATAGGCAGGGAAACAGAACAACTTGAAATCCCATTAAAAAATATTTGTCCATAATTATATTGCTTCCATTGTCAGCTTTCCAAATGGGCTGCTTTTTAACAATTTTATTTCCCCTTTTTATTACATTTTTCATCATTCAAAAAAAATTCTGTTGTTCTCGTTTTTAATTGGCAACTCATGAAAAGGGAACGGGTGTTTCCCTTAAAATAAGTATTTTGTTTTTTTTGAAAAAAAATCCCATGAAAACAAAATTCCCTTGAGGTTTTTGGGAAAAAAAAGCCCACTATGGATGTAGCTCAATCAATCAAATCTGGCAATAAAGAAAAAGCCAAACAAAAGCAACCAACCAAACAAATCCCCAAACCAACCAACCCACCAAAAAAAAAAATCCCTTTGGATAATTGGATCTTTTTGGGGATTTGTTTTCATTATGTTTTTTGTGGGTTTTTTTTTTTGTCTTCAGATTTGGCCCAGCTCTCCTGGAGCAATATGTTTCATGAAATGAGCTGCAGTTTCTTGGGTTGCTGAAACGTAATGTAGTCGGGTTAGCCACTGCAGAAATGGTTGCCGTTTTTTCATCACTACACCCACATGTATTGTACTATATAAAGATTAAGCATGCATATGGCTTGCAACGATAAGAAACTTTTCCATAGCAAGAATCAGATGCCCACATAGCCCTTGCTTATGATGTGAACTAATGAGTGGGTGAGTGGTCAAAGCCCTTGCCTCTTGCTATCTTGATTTTAAGCATGTGTTTAAATGGGACTGCAGAGTATCTGGCTCCTAGAATGAAGATGTAGGACAGACTGATTTGAAGTCAAGGCAGTTTTGAAATGGATGGTTTCAACAGCTGTATTTAAAATGGAAAGATTGGTTTGAAAATATTTAATTTTGTACTGGGGTTATTTTTTTAAAAAAAAGAAAAAAGAAAAAAGAAAGGGTGTTCTCATGATCTGATGTCAGCCTGCAGGCTTTAATGGTTATCACTTAAATACAGCCTTTCTCCCACGCTTGGTGCACCTTTTCTGCAACCTGGGAGGGTTCACTTCATGCTTTCAGATTCAAATTAATTGGACATTGTTGGTGTGTTAGGGCATGATGGCAAATAGTGTGTTGTTTGCCTACAAGATAATTAACTTTCAGGTCCTGATCTATGTCAAGAAGCTGCACGATGATGGTAGGAAGTCAATCAGTGGCTGGGGCCCTTGACCTGGCATGAGTTTTCCAGTCCCCTGTAGTGCCATGCCTGGGTCTTTACCAGGATCAAGCCCTTGCTCCAGTATGCAATCTGCTGTACCACCTTTATAAAGCTTGCCTGTAAATTTAGCTGTTTTGCCCACTATGCATGTATCCCAATCAATAAAATCTGGCAATAAAGAAAAATCCAAACTAAACCAACCAAAAAAACAAACCCCCAAACCAACCAACTCACCAAAAAAAAAAAAAAATCCTTTGGATAATTGTTTTTTTATATAGAAAACCCTGCAGCCCCATAACTCCGAGATTTTGAGAGAAGCTCAAATCAGTTTTTCTACTTTTAAGTTAAATGTTTTAGGGAATTATATGTAGGCCTTAATCTGACATTCAGTTTGGATGTACTTAAACATTTTAAAATAACCTCATTTGAAGTTGAACATGATGAACCCCCTCCCCCCCAAACGTTAACACCCCCTCCACTTTTTTTTTCCCCCAAACAGAGGATTTTTTTAGTTTTCTCTTCTTATCAGCCCTCTTGAAGGTAGGTGAGTCTCTGTTGCTTGATCCTGTACCCTTTGAAGTCAGTTGTGGAGGTCCCAGGGACTGCTGGGGTGCAGGATCAGATGTGGAGGGCAGTGCCCCCAAAGATGCCTAGGTGTTGTCTGCCGGGGTAGGTGCCACTGAGATGCTCAGCTGGTGTCTGCGCTGTGTGCACTTACATTTCTGCTGGGGGCAGGCACAGAGCTAAGTCCTGTCACTGCCAAGCAGTCCAGAGCCCTATGCTCATCTCTCAGCCCAGGTGAGATTTTCACAACCGGCGTGCCCCTGTTAGGCCCACTCTGTTGGTGCACTTTGGAGCACACCAGGCTCTCCCAAAAGAGAACTAAAGACCAAAGATGCCTTGTTCAACCCACTTACCCTGAGGCTTTGGGGCACTCCTTGTGCGTGGGAGATCTGCTGCTGAATCCACACTTTGCCACAGGAGTTGGAGCAGGGGTCCTAGAAGACATACTCAACCCCACAGCTGGCCACTTTTCTAGGGGGGAAGTTCATCATCAGCCTCTCCTGTTTCAAAGTGATTCTGCATGGTGCACATGATGAAATCACAGTGTACGTAATGACATCTTGATTGGGCAAGAGAGAGAGAGTGTGCCTATGACCTGGTGATGGGAACAGCTTCACTCCAGATGCCTACTCCAGAGAGCACCCAAACCCCTTGGACTTCTTGTAGGAAATGTGCCTTTGTGGTCTAACTCCTGGAGAAGGCTCAGAGCTGCAAGTCCCAAGCAAAAAAGCAGTGCTCAGATACTTGTGTGGAGCTGGAATGAAATCCCATCCTTCTCCCTCAGCATTGCCTGTTGGCTCCCTGGACCCCCCCTGATGATCACTGCCTGCTGTGTAGGAGAGGCCTCTGTGACCATCTTGGCCTGAGGGCCTCCATGGGACGGGTTGCAATGTCTGAGTCTTTGTGGGCTCATCCCTGAGTCTTTGGTGTGCAGTCTTACTTCTGAGAGGAGCATCGAGGGAGCAAGAGTGGGGAGAAGTTAATCTTGCAAACCTCTGCCTCATATGGCCAGGTTATTCCTCATGGCCTGGTCACTCAAGAAGCAGGTGTCATTGATTTTTTTTAAACTATGAGATTTTCATCTGCCTTTTTCAAGCTCCAGGCACCATCCCCAGAAGAGCAATGCCAGGTGCATGAGGATGACTAACATAGGAACAAATTGCCAGCTGGGTGCATTGACTCCATCCTCTCCAAGCCCATCTTCTCCAAGCCTATCGCTTTCCTGGACCTTCCTGTTCCTGAAAGCTGGGGAATAAACACCCGATTGACTCTGGGGTCATCAGACCTGGACCCAAGGGGAACAGCAAGTACCAGAGTCAAAGGGACTGTGACTGTGGATTCATTCCTGCATTGACCTTGCTGGGATGGTATCTGATATGCTGGCAGTATCAATTCGGGTTCCCTGTACCTCAACCCTGGAAATGAGGCAGCCAGGATATCCCAGGGGAAGCCCTAATTACTGCTCTTGAGTGCACTGAAAACCCAGGCCTTGAGTCCATCCTTTAGGGCAGTGCTTTTCAACCTTTTCTTATTTGCGGCCCCCCCAAAAATTTCAAATGGAGGAGTGGACCCCTTTAAATTGTAAGTGTGGGTATTTACATAATGTTGATTGATCCTAGTCCTCTTTTGCAGATCCCTTAAGCATAGTCTGTGGACCTTCAGGGGTCCATGGACTGCAAGTTGAAAACCACTGCTTTAGGGCGTCCTCGTGTCTGAGACGGAGGCATAGCACAGAGAAGGGAGCAGGTGCACAGGGCTTCTTTCTTTGACTGAGCTTCCTGCTGTGCAACATGCACGTAGCCAGAAAGGCTGTTTCTCCTTAGCTGAAAGCCAGCTGAGTTCCCTGCCGTTGTGGAGGCCAGAGTCCAAACCCTGCAGGGCTGATAAGGCAAATCTAGCTTTGAGGTGCGCTTTGATATGTACTGGGGCCCAGCACTATTTTGGGGGCAGGTCAGCTGCAGTCCTAAGTAAGCATGTGATGTCCCTCTGCACTGATGTCCTGCTGTAGGGTGCTTTCAGGGGTCCCTCTGCTATTTGGGTGGTAGAGGTATGGGTCATTGGGCAGGAGTAGCAGCCCCTTGCAAGCCTGTCCCCAGATTCAAACTGCTGAAGGTGCCTGGAGATCCCACAACACATCTTGCTCTATCTATCATATGTGCCACTGCTGCCATCTCGTGGGGACCTGCCTTTCCTAGACAGCTTGTGATCAATCTGATTATAGCAGCAGGAGATTTCCCTTGGCAAAAGGAAAATGTTACTGGTATTTATGCTCTGAGTGGAGCTGTTGGAGTTAGCACCAGGGTCTTTGATGCTCTGCCTTTAGGGGCTAACCTTGGCCCTACCTAGGTTTCTGCCCAGCCTTTCCTGGCTTGGACACAGTCCCATTCTGCTGTTTGAGTGGAGCCACCCAGGGCAGTTCATCTGGTGCCAGTTGAATTTCACTGGGCTAAATCCAGAGCGCAGACTCTGATCCGGGAGGCAAAGTGAGGCATAGGTTGGATCTAGATCTGGACCAGAACTAGGTTTTGAATCCAAGTCTTATCCACTCCCACAACTGCGCTCTAAACTTCAGTGGCATTTGCTCAAGGACGTTCTCGTGCCTCGAGCCCATCAAGCAGTCACGGTCACTTAGGTCAGATGCTACTATGCTTTTCCAAGAGCCGCTTCCTGCTGTCTGGATTATGCCTGGAGTGCACCTGTCTGCTGGGTTTTCTTGCTTGCTGGACCGGGAAGATTTTAATGTCAGATGCCTGTTGACCTCAGCAGCTACATGTCACTGTTGTCCTAAGCGCTGTTCTCCACCATTGAGGTCAATGACTGCAGGCCTGCTGTAGCCATAAATCTCTTTTCTGTAACCCTCCCTCTATGCTGATATTATGATCATGTGGCTAGACATGGTCCAGTAAGGGTAATCCCACATCAGCTATGCAGAGGGTCCAGCATAAAGCCCTTTCTGTGCTATTGAACTGCTATCAATGGCTCTAGGACCAGTTGTTTGAAGCCCACCCCCTTCTCCTGCTGTGAAGCCAGCCATTCAGTGCACAGAGCTGGGCTGTTTCCCCAGCCAGCACAGGCAGGTGTTGTGAGTAGGGCTGGTTCATGGCAAGCACTTTGCACTGGCAGATATTGCAAGTCTGGGCATAGGGGCTGAATTGTGTAGAAGAACTGGAGAGACCTGGTGTGGGAGGTGGAAGTTCCCCTTACTCATCTCGTGGAGTGCTCATGGCCTGATAGGGAATTTTTGGGAGACTTGATAGGCTATACGTCAATCCCTCATTAAACCAGAGTTCAGGTCCTTACCTGACTACTTGGCAATGACCCCGTCGTGCTCATGAGAAATGATTAGGCATGTATCTAGAGCTCCCCATGAGTACAGGACTGCCTTGTTTTCTCATCGCTGATTAACTGGCTCATTAGACCTTCTGGCCCTAATGAATATGTGCCCATCCCCCCGTGCACATGCACCCTCTCACCTGTGTACTCTGGCACCAACATGTGCATGCATTGACACTAGCACAGCAATGTTCATACCTTGCAGGGCACACTAACATGCTCAAGTGAGCACAGCCCACACAAGCATGCAGGCATGTGAGCACTCGGGTGTGTATAGGGCTTTCATGTCTGCATGTGCATATGCACGTGCCAAACCGCAGTGGCACGTGCACACTCGTGCACAAGCAGGTCATGCCTCACCACAACTCAGAAATGCACTCTTTCTCATCCTGGCCTCTTGTGATGTGTCTTTAAACCTTCTAGTCCTCTCTCTTGCCTTCTCTGAAGCAGACATTTTTGCTGAGCAGTCCAATAAATTTGAACCTGGGACTGGCCTTGCAAGGCTCCGCGCATCTCCCATGAGAGTTGGGGGTGTAGCGATAGGAGTTATAAGTTAGAGATGCTCCCTAACAGGAGACCGAGGGGAGCTGGGAATTGGGAGATGGCCCCTCAGTGATGGAGCAGCTAGTTAGAGAGAGACCAAGGGTCTGCAGAGATTGTCTACTGCTCCACAATGAAGTTTGTTGTTTAGTTCTTCTCATTCATGTATGCCTGTGTTGAATGAACAGGTGATCACTACAGGGGAAGTGCTCATGTGACTGGTGTTTGTCACCCACCCATGCATTTATGGCTCATCTACGAAGTAAAATGCCTGCTGCTGTTTCCAACAGCTTAGGGCACTTTGCTGATCTCTAGTGCTTCAGGTCTGTGCACAAAACTAAAGTTTCTGGTTAGGTTCTGCAGTTGTGCTAGGGCCATATTCTGTCTGCCGAGACAGCCTACCAGGTCCAAAGTATCTGCCTTTTTAATTTGTGCTGATTAAGTACTGGTGTACTCAGTCCCTGCCTCAAGGATCTTACAGTCTAAACACAATCTGGAAAGGTGTGCAAGGAAAGATGGGTCTGTGCTGGTAACACTGTACATTTCCAAGGCATTGCCATTGAGGATCTAGGAGCTTTTGCAAACAGGCAGCGGTGCATGAGGACAATAAAGGAGGAAAGTCAGGGGATGGATCCATGACACACTTTGGAATAAGTTGACTGTACTCTGGAATAAGTGGTGCAGGCAAAGAGCACACAACCTTGTGCTGTTACAAATCACTCCTCTCCAGGGGAAAATGATCTCTTGGGAAGTGAGGAGTAACGACACTATTGAGAACTGGGCCAGTGCACTGCAGTCTGCTTCTCTATTGCCTTGTATCCTCTCCTAGCCTTTTGCTCAGGGCTCAGCTCTTCTGCCATCTCACGGCCAGACTCTATATAGCATCTAATTTGGGCAGCTAGCTTGGGATAGCTGACTGTACATTCACATCTTACCACAGAGTAAATGACTGTGGAGTGACTTAATGCAGAACAATTGCCCTGTGTCCATATCCCAAAGCACAAGACAGGTCAAACAGTTTGGTAAGGTCCTGGCACATCCCAAACTCCTAGTGTGCTCATGCTTTCACCCCGGGACCCCACTCAGTCAAAGAAACTCCTGGAGATAAGTTTTATGGGCAAATGCGATACTATCATGTCTTTTCTGTCCCATTTGAGAGCTTGACTACTCCCTAGAGCCTAGTAAGTGAAGCTTTGGAGAGGCTGATTTGCAGCAGAATGGTGTTATGAATATGCCAGATGGCACATTTCCAGGTCTCCACAATGCTGGCAGTTGCTTTATGAGGGGAGCTGGAGACAGGGTGGGATGAAGGGGAATGTCAGCTATGCCTCAGCAGGACTTGGAGTGGGAACATCTGCTGGCGTCGTGACGGGGATTTGTGGGCCACACTCAGCAGCAGGTGGGTTTCTGGGGGCGGGAGCTCGGTGCGGTCTAGCACAGCTGCATTCACCTCGGTGGTTTCTTATTGCAGCCCTGATGGCTAACAAAGCCGGGCAACTCTGTTTTCTATGCCAGGAGACAGAACGAGGTTTCCACCAGTGGTAGCTATCTCTGTGCAGTGTCCTAATAGTGCTGGTGGGCTGTAGTCAGCTGCAATCACATTTTAGTAGGTGTGCTGTGAACATGTAAAGGCAGACTCTGCTTTGAAAAATGGATTAGCTAAATAGAGCTGAGGTTAGAGGGGATGCAGAGGTACAGGGAAGGGCAACCATGGGCTCAATGACCATTCCTCAGGGATACTGGTTGACTCCCCACAGGGACTTGCAAGCCCAGGGTAGAGCGAAACAGCTTCTACTTTCTCACAACCCAACAGGGCTTCCATCTCAGCTGTGAACTCCTCCTTGCCCCCAGTTACATTGGTCTGAGATGCAGGATGCGAGACATTGAGTCATGGGCTAGTGGTAACTTTAACCTCTGGGATCTCAAATTATTGGGGCAAGAGAGGAAGGAGTGTCCTGTAGCTGAGCTCTTGGCTGCAGATTCGAGCAATGGCTTCTATTCCCTCTGCCAGTAAAAAACATATGTATAATAAATATATATATGTATGTGTATGCATGTATGTATATATATGTATATGTATATGTGTGTGTGTATATATATATATGTGTGTGTGTGTGTGTGTATGTGTGCAGATGTATGTATGCATGTATATATATATATGTATGTATGTAATAAATGCAAATATATGTATCATATATACATGCATACATATATGTGTATATATGTGTGTGTGTATGTGTGTATATGTGTATATATATGTATGTATTATACATATATTTTTACTAGCAGAGAGAATAGAAGACATTGCTAGAATCTGCAGCCAAGGGCTATATATGTACATATATATAATGTAATATAATGTTATATATAATGTAATATACATGTATATAATGTAATATATATATATATATTTTGCAGAGATTCCTGGCTATTCACATAGGCTTGGCCAACAAGGGAGCTTAGGAGTTGCAGTACCTGACTTCTGTGTGTTTTGCCACGTGGTTGAATCCAGAGCCCTGAGTGAGGAATCCCAGGCATTGAATGGGGTCATTTGCTAGCTAAGAATGGGATTTGCTGAAGCCAGCACACAGATCTCCATCCTTGGAGGTTTTTAAGACCTGGCTATGCCAAGTTTTGACTGGGATGATATAGTTAGGGACAATCCTGCTTTGAGCAGGGGGTTGGGATAGATGTGACCTCCTGAGCTCCCTTCCAACCATCCTTTTCTAGGATTCTATGACTGCCTAAACCAGCCAGAAGAAATGCTGGGGAGAAGGCTGTGGTGCTAGCCTCAGCCCTCTCAAGAAGTTTGGTAGCCCTCTATTTGATGCTGCCAGGAATGTGAAGCCCCTTACGGTGCCAAGTGCCTTATGAGGACAGGCTGCGAGGCATGGGGCATGGGACTCTTCAGCCTGGAGAAGCGCAGGCTCAGGGGGGACTTAGTGGCTGCCTATAAGTATATTGGGGGGTGCACCAGGAACTGGGAGAGCATCTGTTCACCAGGGCACCCTAAGGGAAGACAAGGTCTAATGGTCACAAATTGCTGGAAGACCATTTTAGACTGGACATAAGGAAAAACTTCTTTACCATCCGAGTCTCCAGAGTCTGGAATAGACTCCCCCAGTGCAAACACCTACTCTGGATATGTCCAAGAAATGCTTGGATGCTTATCTTGCTGGGGTGATCTGAACCCCGCTGGCTTCCTGCCCCTTGGGCAGGGGGCTGGACACAATGAGCTCATGAGATCCCTTCCAGCCTTCATATCTATGAAATCTATGCCTAGGACAGGTCACAGGAAAAGATCACAAGAGACTCAGGTTCAAATCCCACCCTCTCTAATTGCTGATTTAAAAACTGGGACTTGACCCTGCACCTCCTACCGGGGGGCTGTAACCCTCACAAGGTTTTCCTTTTCTGTCAAATACATGGCATACATGGGCTGCTTGAGAGTGAGAAGGGAGGTTTTTTCGGTGAAGGCTTTATTAGTGGATGGCAGCATTGCGTCATACCTAAAGTAGACACTGTCCTGGGACTCAGAAAAACTGGCTGCAACCCCACTGGCTTGTAGGGTGGCATTGGCCCTGTTCATGTCACAATCCCTCATCTGTAACACAGAGACAATAATGCACTTGATGGTGGAAGCTGCCGAGATCTCCAGATGTGAAGTGCTAGGTGTCGTTGTCACTGCTGCTCCATTGGTGACTCACCTGGGGGGGTTGGCCACTTGTGAGTGAAAAGCACCTACCCTATCCATGTGATCATAACTTCTCCCCAATGAGCCATGGTGAATTATGCCTCCATTGTGGCCTTGCCCTGAGGCATCTGGACTGCTGTGCTATGATACTACCTTTTTCTATGGAATACCGCACCCACAGCACCAAAACCAATGGACAGTATTTGATAAAGCTATTGACACTTGCTTGATCTAGTTCCAGCTGTAGTGGAAATCACTATTGTGCTTTACAGCATTAACAGCTGTGAATAAATCTCTAACCAAGAGCATTAGAAATTCTGCAGTAGTTCAACAGTGCACAGGCAAGGAGTGATATATACAGCCTACTATGTAAAAGAGCACATATAAAGTCAGTTTTCTTTATTACAGAAAAGAGGGATTTATGTCATCTAATCACTTATTCAATGCCAGATAAAAGCTTTTGTGGAAGCCCTAGCTTGCGTTTGAAAGAATACAAATCTTTTCCTCACTATGATGGAACAGTCTTACATTTATTTTCCCCCCAAGTCAGTGGGTGCGTCTACATGTGCATTAACACACTTTAGTTAATGCACATTAAATCTAGTACCTCCAGGCATTTATACATATACATTTGTCTGCTCTGATGCACAGGAGATCTACACGTGCATTAACACACTTTAGTTAATGCACATTAAATCTAGTACCTCCGGGCATTTATACATATACATTTGTCTGCTCTGATGTGCAGGACATCCAGCGCATTGGAGCAGACTTGATTAACCGAATTTGATATCAGAGCTGCTTGAGGATTAATTGAGTCTGCTCCACATGTGAGCTGATGCTCCCGATGCTGTGTTGCATGCATTTGTATAAATGGCAAAATGTGAGTCAGTGCGGAGAAAAAAATGGCAGTGGTGCACTTTTGAACTAAAACACCTTCAATGTGTTTTAGTTCAAAAGTGCGCCACTGCCATTTTCTCAACGCGGACGCATATTTCACCGTTTATATAAATGCATGTGCTGCAGTGCAAGCATGTGTGCAAATGCCCTCCAGTGTGAGGTACTAGGAAAATGCGCATTAGCATATTTTAATGTGCACTAATTAAAGAGCACTTTTAGTGACACTTTAATCTGCATTAAAATAGGGCAGTGCACATTAAAGCACACGTGTAGACGCGCCCACTTACTCTTAGGTGGGGTGGGGTGTGGGTTGTGCATGTGTGTTATGGTCCAAGCAGCTCTGCAATGGCTGAAATTCTGTTTTCTGGTATACCATTTTTTTTCCAGTTGTTGGCTACTTCCAGAAGCAGCTGCCATCTTGTGTTCACTTCAGATATAGCCTATAAGCAATAATACCCCCTACCCACATCCATATAATATTTTCTCATGGAGACTTGACTCTCTTTATCTGTTAATTTTAACCAAAAAAAAAAAAATCACTTGGACTGAAAGGGCGTGCCATAGAAAAACAGCAAATTTGATATCAGAGCTGCTTGGGGATTCCTTTTGCAGAGGAACCCACTGTGTAGTATAAAACCAGTGCAGTTAGCTTGTCACCACCAGCTGCTGCTGGCCTTCACATGGTAGGGTGTTTTAATGCAATGCTGGAGAAGAAGGCATAGCCAGAGCAGTACACTTCTGTGATTTGGGACTAGCACAATTTTGGGACTAGCTCTAATTTTGCATTAGAAGCTGAACTAGACCTCTGCTTTCTTTTAGCATCAGGAGAGTAGAAAGGGGACAGAAAGACACAACTAGCCCCCACTTCTCAGCCAGATGCATTGAGTATAGCACCCCAGAAAGTGTAATAGCTCTGGCCAGGAGAAATGATCCCTTCCTCCAGGGGCTGCTGCATGCAGAACATGCTAAAAGGCATCAAACATACATAGAAGGAAGGCTCTGCGGCAATGTGCTGAACTGCAGGGCATCTTCTTCCTGGGGCCGGATGATTTCAGCACTGCTATAGCTGGTTGAAGGGGACCAAACCTCCAAGGAAGACGGACTTGGTTCCGTTTGACCAGCCACAGCAGAGTGCAGCTTTAGTGTCTGTCCAGGCCTACGTGGCCTCAGATGCATCTGCCTGGCTCAGTTTCTTGGTGACTTATCTGTAACATAATGAACACGGGTTAGGCAAGAGCAATGGTACCAACTGTTGCCAAGTCCTTACAGGGAGAGGGAGGATGCAGGAGTCTCGGAGTTGGGAGATCTGAGCTTCCTTCCTTGCTCTGTGACAGACTTCTTGAGTGGCTTTGGTCAAGTTGCTGTCCCTATGGCTCTGCTCCTCCATCATGAGAGAGCAAATCCAGAGCAAGTAATGGCTTGGGCCTCTCACTGTGCTTTGTAGTCATAGACTGAAACGTGCTTCTTCTCCCACAGTCCTCACCAACTGCCTTGTGCATCCCACAGCAGTAAGGTCCTTGGTCCTTGTCCTTCCTCATCTTGCTGCAAGCGAAGTTCATGGCAAAGTGTCAGAACCTGGGTCTAAGACTTAAACGATGCTTGTGGACACCTGATGTGGCTGCTGTGTAGATACCGCACAGTTTTCTCTGTGGCTATAGTTAATGGGAGCAATGATCTTAAGCTGCAGCAGGGGAAATTGAGGTTGGAGATTAGGAGGACCTGCTGACTATGAGGGTGGTCAAGCACTGGAACGGGCTGTCTAGGGATGTTGTAGACTCTCCATCCTTGGAAGTTTTCAAGAACAGGTTGGACAGACACTTAGCTGGGATGGTTTAGTTGGGGATGATCCCAACATGAGTAGGGGGCTAAGCTAAATGACCTTGTGTGGTCCCTTCCAACCCTGTTTTCCTATGATCCGAAGACTGCACGGAGGTAAATCTCTGCCCTAGCAGAGCAATTAGCATGGGCCCAAGATACAGAGCTAGATTCTGAGTCTGATTCTCCAACCCCCACCCCGACTGTTTTCCATGTGTTTTTTCCCCTTCACTTGCTGGTCTCTTTTCCAAGGAGTCGGGAGGGAGCTCAGACACCTCCTTTGTCAATTGAAAGGAAGTCACCTGTCAGTTGTCAGTCAGGCATCCCTTTTCACAGGGCTGCCCCCAGCTGCACCTGAGACCATTAGCCTGCTGACAGCTGTCAGGGCTATTGAGCAACCAGGCGCGTGGCAGTTTTTAAATGGGACAAAAGCCGCATTTTTCCAGCCCGTGCCTGGGCCCCACTCCATGTGTGCATGACTTGTCATAGACATGACAAGATTCAGTGGGCAAGATGTTTTAATTAGGAGCATTTCCCCCCTCCTTTCACCCTCCCCTTGCTGGTGCTTAGCACTGGAGAGAATGTTAAGCTGTGCAACATCGGGAGCCCTGCATGTGTTCGGGGCTTTTGGGCTGCTTCGTTAGGGCTGCTTATTAGGAAAGAAGACACTAGAAGGGTAAGCTCCCATGTCCCTGCCAAAAAAACAGCTCTGGGAAGCATTGAAGAGCGGAGTTTGCCTCTGCTTTGCAGAAGTGTGACCCTACAAAGGGAGGTTATTTCTCTATGGAAGCAGAGTGAGTGAGGAGAGGATTGCTGAGTTGTCCGGATAGCCATTTTATAGCAGTACCTTGCTGTGCTGGGCACGGACACCCAGTCAGATACAGAAAAGTTTATGAAGGGTCTCATGGGGAAATTAAGATGAAGTCAATGGGCCAACACAACATATCATTGGCAGAAGGCAAGGTGAGGTTTTCTGAGTCCCAGCCCAGCACCTAAGCTACCACGTTGCACTGTTTTTTCTCTTGTGGGTAACTTAAAAAAAAAATCGGCCCTATTCTGTGGGTGGAAGTGCTCACATTTGTTGTGGGATACAATGCTGAATTGTAAAACAGCCCCATTGTTATATCCAGCCTGGGTGGTTGATGAGATGCTTGCTTAAAGTGAATAAATCTTCATGGGCTATCCATGATCTGGGCATAGCTAGGGGGAATGCAGTACTTTCCTATCACCAGTAGCTCTGCCTTTCTTTGACACACTATCTTGACCTGTAACACTCCTCAAACATCCCAGAGCGCTAGTGTCTGTGCTCAGAGTGAGCACCTGGGAAGCAGTGTTGTCTTACAATTAAAGCAGGGCTTGCTTTCTTCTTGGCTCTACTGCTCCATCTCAACCAGCCTGTTGGCAAGTCCCTTCTCTGTGCCTCTGTCCACATGCCTTTTACAATGGGTATGGTGATATTTGCCTGACAGATTTGGTTTAATTTATCAATGCAGCACTTCTCAAAGTACAAGGTGTCTCACTCTTGGGCTGGGGTGGGGGGAAGATGGGTAAGATCTTTGATTTGCTGGGAAAAGGAATAATGCAGATGTGTTGGCATGCCTGGTTGGCAAGACCTGAAAATTCAGCATCTAATGAAGTGAGCTACAGCTCATGCAAGCTTGTGCTCCATCTACCCATACATCCATCTATCCTTTGGTAAGCCTATAAGGCTTTTTCAAGGGTGGCAGAAAAAAGTTAAAATTAAACACACACTTTTTTGTATTGCATCCGCTTACATGTAGGTAAGCTGAGGCCTAATTCTAGAGAGCCAGATGGACAGATCTTTGCTCTGTTTCGGCTTGGACATATAATTTCGAAGAGTACCTAAATGACATTCATTCTCCAAAGGTTTCAGTTCATTTTGAATAGGTTGAGACTCTATCTACAGTGGCTAGAATAGGGTTATCAAACATCTGGCCCATATAGCTACTCCATGTAGCCCAGGGCCATGGGCTTTAGGGGCATGGCTAGCAGTGGGCCTGGCTAGGTGGACACGACTGTTGGCGGTGTGGGGGCTGTCACAGCAAGTGCTCACCTGAGCTATGGCCACTTGCCCTGCTGTTGTTGCGGTGGACACTGCTGCTGCCTGTGCCCCAAGCCAGATCTGGCTTGCAAGGAGCCGCATGGTCTGGATCTAGCTTGGGGCACAAGGTGAGTTTGACACCCCTGGGCTAGAAACATGCCTTATCTCCACCTCCCAGGGGTTACAGGGCAACCGAGTGCTACTTTTTAAAAGGTATTTAGACACCTGATGCCTGTAGCTTTCAGTAGGCACAAGGCACCTAAATACCTTGTACAATCGTGGCCCTTAGATCATTAAAGGGGTTTAGGCGCCTAATTCTCCCTGACATCCACAATATCTAAATGCCTTTAAAAAAATCTGGGTCTTAGACAGTTATCAGAACATAACCCTCAGGTTTTTTTTCACTTTTATGTAGTAAAGCTTGGATAGACTCAGCAAAGGTCCTTATAATAAAGGTTGAGTCGCAGCTGCCTAGGGATATGATGATTTGCCTTACTAATAGCCGTAATAATTGCCCCTGAATAGTTCAGCCTCCAAAGAACCAGGGATTTCTTCATCTTGGCTATTGTATTGTTGTCCTGTGGAAATGTTTCAGATTTATGATTTCATAGATTATAGAGGCAGAAGGGACCTAGTGGATCATTGTGTCCGACTCCCTGAGCCTGGCAGGAAAGAGGACCGAGGTCAGATGACCCCAGAGAGGTGACTGTCAAGCCTGACTGTGCAGGTGTCCACTCCACAGCCCATTAGCCTCCCTATGAGAATAGGATGCAAAACTGTGTCGAAGGCCTTCCTAAAATCCAGGTAGATGACATCGGCCTCAGCTCCTGTGTCGAGGCAGTGTGTGACCTGGTCATAAAAGGCTATAAGGTTTGTCAGGCAGGATCTACCTCCGACAAACCCATGCTGGGTTGCTTTCAGCATCATTTCCCCTTCTGGGCCTTCACAAATACACCCTTTGATGATTTTTTCTAGTATTTTCCTAGGGATAGAGAGAGGTAAGACTGACCGGCCTAAAGTTACCCAGCTCCTCCCTTCTCGCCTTCTTAAAAATGGGCACCACATTGGCTTTTTTCCAGTCCTCAGGGACCTGGCTGGAGCACCATGACAGCTCAAACAGCTGTGCCAGTGGCTCAGCAATGACACCGGCCAATTCCAATGTTGTTTTGGGTGGATAAAATGCCATTGGTCCCATGTCCTACAGAGCCCTACTCCTTATGGCAGTGAGTACCACAGGTTTTCACTGAAGTAGATTTTACTAGGATTCAGAATAGGGCTGAGCACTAAAACTGGTAACAAAGCTACCCACTAAGGATTTAAAAGGAAACCTAGATTTTTTTTTTTTTTTGGAAGGGCTCTAGAGATTCTGAGAGATATGGGTTTAAGTCCTTTCTGGCTGAGGAGGCCTCGAATCCAAATCTTTCACTCTTTGGGCAAGTGCCCTAATAGCAAGGCTACTGGGCAGTAAGGGGTGGGGATGCTGCTTTGCTTCAAAAAGTTACTAGTTCTGGTTTTTCTGTGACTAAAAATTTGGGGATTGATATGGGCTTTAGGTGCTTCCTGGGTGGATTAGGACTGCAACTGGGTGTAACTGGAGGTTGACACAGGCTCTGAAGGCCAAACTGGAGACTTATAAGAGATCTAGATGTTGTAGTGGCTTGTTGGCTGCTGCGCATGTTGGCATGGGATTGTGTTTAGTGATGTAGAGATGGGAAAGCTGTGCAATCCCGGTGACTTAAGATTTGCCCCAAAGTTTCTTCCTCACTCTTCTTAGGTTATGTCTGCACTGCAGTCACAGAAGTGTAGCTCAGGAACTGGTAGCGCAATCCAGGCCTGGCAGCACAGAGCTGATCTCTGTGTAAGGACCTCCTGAAGTCTTAAAGAGAAGGGATTCCCTACTTGCTTGCAATGCATGGCCACCTTTCCATTTTCTTCTGTGATTTGCGATATTTAGCACTTTTCATCTATTGATCTCAAAGCGGGGAGATTTTCACTGGCTCAGATACTGATAAGATGCCTAAACTCCTTTAAATGTCAGTGGGTTGGAGGTAGCCATTGTTTGCCTTTTGAAAGGTTCCCAAAGCTGGGTGAATATTGTTTCTAGGTTTTTTTAATGTATGGATAAAAACATAGGTTCCTAGATGTAACGTATGGCCTTGTCCAGATACTGGGTTGCTTACAGCCCCCAAAACTTGAGGAGTATTTCATTCCCTCTGATCCCTTTAAAAATCCAAAGTAAAACCACATTCGGTCACCTACAAGATTGTCTCCTGTGCATCAGAGAAGAGCAGAAGGGGAGAACGGTGCATAAGAGTTCATCTCCCCGAAACCACACACTTCCTTACATTCCATAGCACTGTTATCCCTATGGGGATATAAAGAAGCATGTTGCCTCAAAAGAGAAGTCTGTCTGTCAACCTTCAGACTGTCTATCCTCCACTTGTAAAGCGAGAAAACTGCTTCATGGATGTCTTTTATTAGGCCACCTGATCCTGGCCTTTTGTGGCGGGGGTGTGCGGGACTTCAGTGCAGAAGAGCTGCACACGCAATCCGTAAGAGTATCCCTTACCGTCCAAGTAGACAACTTAGGCAAAGAGTGGGAGGATGGAAAGAGGCCGCATGACTTGCCAAAGGCCCAACAGTATGTAAGTAACAGAGTAAAGAAGAGAATTCATCTCTCTAGACTCCCAGTCCAGTGCATCATTGTACGTGGTGGGGATGGCACAATGGGTTTTTTTGAAGTATATTCCCCCATCCCTTGTTGATGGGCTTTCTGCCAGTCCAGTAAAGATCTCCACACACTTAATATAATCTGGGGGCTGCATTTCCTAACATAGTGACACACGCTTGGTTCATTTTTTCACGCCAGTTCTTCCATTTACCAACTGAAGTTCAGCAATGGTGGCTGTCTGCTTACAGCATCGAAACTACAGTGTTTACTGGGCAGGGCATTGGGGCTAACTACAGACAGTCAAGAAGCCCGAGGCTGAATTGAGTCAATCTTTGCAGGTTAGTTCAAGCTGTGTAGATTGAACCGATAAGCATTTATTTTTGCTTCTGGAAATGCAGCCACATGCCTGCAGTGGCTCAGGCCAGAAGCCGGGGGGCGCTAGAGCATGTCTCTCTGCTCAGCTGGAGCAGACAGCAGGGCCCAAGGCTAGCCCAGCTACCCTCGGGCAGTTTTGCAGGGGAGGTGCAAAGCAGCCTGGGATGCTGGGGGACTGCGAGTTAACTTGACTCTGAAGGGGATCTGAGACAGGAGTTCAATAAACTGATTTAACTTAAATCTGTTAAGTCTGACCCTACATCCATCTTAAACCAATTTTGGCCATTTTGAAAGCAGTTTCTGTGCAGTCAACTTCTGTTGTGTTGCAGATTTAAACTGATTTTCGATCACTTATACCAATTTATGTGTAATTTCTGTCTCTAGCCCATGGGTGCAAATGTTATTGGTGATGAACATTTCAAATGAGGGGGTGAGGATGGATTTCTTTATCTGCTTGGGCAGTTCCTCTCAACAACCCATGCACGTTATATGTGATATTCTGACTTGGAGACAGCTCCCTAAACATGGGGGGGGGAAGAACACACGGGGAGTCAGTGATAGCTGCCTTTGTGATAGCCAGACGTGTGCTGCAATGGTGTGGGTAGGAGGAAAGATTTTCTAACTATTCACCCTGGCTCTGACACTGGTTTTCCATATTGTTTTGGACAGTCCACCTACCCCTTTTTTTCCCGATTCCTAGTGAAATCATAGCACAGTATCTTTCTCCCAGGAAATGTGCCTAATGGAGGCTGGTATGAGTCAGTTAATACCAGGAAACCTCTTTGGAAACAAACATTGCTAAATGTCATTGGGGCTCGTGCCTGATGCTGGTTTTCCTGGTGTGCATAGAGCTGCAGTCACTGTGACCTCTGCTGAGGGCCCAGCTCTTGCATTAGCTCGATTTGTTGTGCAGCTCCCTAAAGAAAGTTTTGCAAGGAGGGGTAGGCACAACGGGCTCTGGGGTGGAAGGTAACAACTGTGTAATGGTGCGTAACAAATCTACTCGAGGATTCAAGACGGGAAGTGAATGCTGCATGCTGAGGAGCTGAGCTGCAACCAACAGAGGAACAGAAGCACCACAAAGCAAAGGAGAAGGTGAGGTCCCTCCTGGTATGTGTGCGTGTACTGCCACACAAAGATATAAAAAGCAAGCGTAGTACATTTAGCTGTGGACCGCAACTCTTGTATGTCTGCATCACTACTTTCTTTTGCCATTTATTTTCTGCTCTCTATTTGCAAACCTTTATTTTTCCTGTTCTTCCCCATCAGCTACTTGATAGAGCTGTAGAACCTTATGAAGTATTTCTGCAATGGACTTGGGATGTAGCTCCTGAAAACTGACCTGTACAGTTTTGCGTCCCCGAAAAAAAGGATTTCATGCCAAGTTCTGTCAAATGGACTAAACTAAAGCAGCTGAGCATCTCCGAGTCTTTCAAGGACTGGATTCAGTGGAGGGGAAACCAATTCTAGTCCTAAGTTTGTACACCCTGTAGCTAGGGAAGTGCCAGTCTCATTTTATAGGTGGAGAACTGAAGCCCAGAGAGGCTAAATGGCTTGCTTAGGATCCTCCAGTATAACGGAGCCCAGTATGGACCCTGCAGGCTGCAAATCTCCAGACAGCATCCTGCCTACTAGACCATCCTGCTTTCTTAAAGTGTTACCTTAGAAAGGATATTAATGAGAATCATCTTTTATTGGATCACATTACTGTTGGGAGAGATTTTTGCCTAAAAATCAACCATGCAGCAAATCCAATAAAAGATAGCACCCTCCAAAATATCCTTGCCTCTTGCATATTTCCTGGACCGTGATGGCTACAACATCACTCCAGCATCACCTTAGAAAAAACATTTAATAATATTTCTTGGGAAGACTGATCGATTATTGTGTTGCTCGTTTCAATAGTAGCTCATCATTTTAAAATCTAGTAGTTTTAAGTCCTAATTTGTCGACACTCTCACCTCTTCATAACCCTTCTCACACAACTGGTCCTGTTGACTTCAGTGGGATCTAGACTTATCTTTTAAGGCCGGAAAGGACCATCCTATCTTGATCCCTGCATAACTCCGGCTAGTGTTTCATCTGGTAATTCCTGTATCCAAGCCAGGGATTTATGTAGCAATTAGAGTATCTCTTTTTGGAAACAGATGAGTCATGGGACTCAACCAAAATATTACTGCTCCTAAATGTACGTTATTTTGTTAATACGTGACGACAGAACGATCATTGTATCTGCTGCATTTCAGGAAAGATGAGCATTCAAAGGGACTCTTTCTTAAAGAGCGGATATGTAATCTTGGTCTCATTGATGTCAGTGGCAAAGCAGCTATTGATTCTGCTAGAGGCCAGGTTTCTTCCATGGCCTTGCAATTGCTTTGGTAACACACATCCATCTGAATTTAACGATGGGTGGAATATATTTATTCCAAGCCTTTTTAAAAAAAAAATGCCTGCATTTCAAGACCATAGTTCATTCAAAATTTAAAAGATAGTCAATATTGATAATTCATCAAATATTGGTCTACTTTATATCTATACCTCACTGGCTCCTCTCCTTCCTGCTTGGTGTTGGGGTGCCATGGCATCCCTGTACATTACTCCACTTGTCTATGAGCCCCAGGGGACTGTTTGGATAGCCAAAGGTCTATAGGGTAGAGTGAAGCCCTTTATTGTGGACACATCCCCTACATCTGAAATGGAGGTTGGGGTGGAATAGGAGTTGCATCAGCTACAAACTACTAGAGGGTTCTTCCATTGAGCAGGAATCTTCCATTTGCTAGTTAAGTTTGCAAAACAGCCCTACAACAGTTTGGCCCAACGCCTCTCATTCCCCAAGCAGTTGCACATAATTGCAATGAAAACTCTCTCTAGGAGAGAGGGGATGGAGATCTGCATCTTCGTTTTTGTGGCATGGGTCCCTCTGTCAGTGGCCATGGAAGTAGAATTGGGTCCCTAATGAACATTAGACACTAAGACTGAGCAAGGATTAAGGTGCCAAAAAAAGCACAAGAAGGAAAAGTATACATGAGATCAAAAGAGAAAAACAGCTAATAATGGCAATGGTGGGGGGGTGGAACAAAAGGGGTACAAGAGAACAGCAAGTAAGAGCTGCCATAGTGGATTGATCATTATACTGTCATTGTATTATAGTTTAACTATTTTAATTTGTCAGCTTTTACAGAAAGCCAAGTGGGTCTGAATTATTAGCTTTCCTGCAGATTGGTTTTGAATGAACTTAGAAAATTCCATAATGAGGATTTAATTCTTTGTTAGGTTTTGTAGGATCACTCAAAGAATAATATATATTTTATCTAATTGTTGTTAAATTGTCTCATTGGCTTTGATGCCTGAAATCGCACTGGACTTTTCCATAAGGGATGGCTACTTATTCAACTCTAGTTCATGTTCTGGGAAAAGCAATATGGATCATAGAATTAGAGATGGAAGACAGATATTGGCCCAGTGCATGCTTGAATCTACAGAATTTACTTAGGCTGCTGTACGTTAGTTGTGCATATAGTCTTATTGAAATGAATGGGCCTGAAATATTTATATACATACATACATACATATATACACACACACACACATATGTGTATATATATATATATATGTATGTGTATATATATTTGTGTGTGTGTGTGTATATATATATATACATACACACACACACACATATATAAATATATATATATACACACATACATTATATATATATATATTATATTATACATATTATCTATATTACATATACAATTGCATTACATATTTTTGGATCTCACATAGGTGCAATCGGGATGATATCTATTAAGTCACTGTGTTTACACCAATGTAGAATTTGAATCAAATATGGGGGCACAAGTTGCACGGACTAATTTTGCTTGTACGAGAGGTTTGTGGAACTGATCCAAAAGGCCATATCCCCGCAAGATGAAAAAATGAATGAGGTGTAAAGAAGACGAAGATTAAATAAAATGGATAAAAAAAAAAAATCTTAAAATTTAAGAAACATAATAGGACACGTAAGAAAGGAGAATTACACGCAAATCTGAAGGCTGTAAAAATGAAGCGAATCTATTAACGCACAAATCATATAACTGAGCCACAAATATTACCTTTATTTTGAACACAAGACATATAAGTTAACAGACAACAGAGCATGCCTTTCCGAGCTGATGACAGTAACTCGATCATCTGAGCAATATTCAGCACCGCATCTGTCCCTACTTGGCTTGGGGAAGACGAGGAGAGCAGACGGTTGCAGCTGTCTTGCAAGGGGCACTGTAATTGTGATGATTTTCCATTTGGGAATACATGAGAGGGGATATTTTAGAAGCAAGCTGTCTCATGCCCCTGGAGTTCATGCACTCACGTCGTGGGGCTGCCTCTGAAGCTCTGTGGCTACCCTGCACTGAAACGAGAGTGCTTCCTTAGAAGCACCTGTCCCTGGAACGGCAGGAGCTTGGTTCTCATCTGTCCCTCTACAATGCTCTATATTTATGTCCACAGAAAGGGCCTTTCTGCTCTGTCGGAGAGGTACAGAGAGGTCACAGTGTGAACGAGACTCAAGCCCAAGGGCACCTCCTGGGAAGTGCTCCATCTCCTCCAGTCCCATTAATTTAAATGAAGACAAAGCCATCCAGTGGCGGGTCCAGGACTTGGGGTGTGGGAGCAGCCACCCTGGCTGCAGAAGAGGTTGCACCCCTGCTCCCTGTGGAGCCTCTGGGGATTTTTAAAAAAGCCCCTAAAGCATGTAAGAATCTCCCTTCACTTCCCCTCCCTGCTCAAAGGCAGGTCCCCTCCACTCCCCTCATTTTCCCTGGCTCCCCTGGCTGCCATCGCTGCTTTTCCTGCTGTCTTGTGGGAGTGAGAAAGTACCAGGCCACTTCTATCTACTCCAGCCAGGTTGCACAGGGGCTGGGCTGAGCTGGGAACAGTGGAACGATGGAAGGGGGCTCCCCCTCCTGTGTCTGCTCTCAGGGGAGCCCACCCCAGTGCCCATTGCTCCTGCTGCTGTCGCTCTTGCAAACTGAGCCCAGCTCCTGTGCAGTCCAGCTGGAGCAGGTACAAGTAGCTCTGAGGCTTCTCCCTCAGCCGGGACAGAGGGGAAAGCAGCAGTGACAGGCAAGGCGGGGAAGAGATGTGCCTTTGAGTATGGAGGGGAAGGTAGGGGGATTCTTACATACTTTGGGGACTTTAAAGAAGTCCCTACAGGCTCCAGTCCAAAAGCAGGGTGCTGCCATGCCACTGCACCCCCTCTGGATCCACCCTGAAGCCATCTGTGGAGGCGTAAAGAGGCCTTGAATACAGTCCTACCGAGTGCTTGTAGCAGGGCGTGCCTTACTGCCAGCAAGCTTTGAGCACAGACCTTTCACCACCTGGAAGCGACACATCTGGTTCTTTTCCTGAGCCCGATTGCGAGGGCCAGCTTTGAGGTTGCAGCACCCTGCCTCACATTTCCCGTGGGACCTGGGACAAGTCAGGTGGGTAAAACCCTCCAGGCCTTGTGGTGGTCCAGGCAGCTCAGTCTGCACTTCAGCTTGGGGATACCAAACAACTGTGTTTCCTTTCAAGTCTAGCGGGTTTACAAGGCTGCATCCATAGATAGGTTGCCTGAAGCATGAGTTTTTTTTTTCTCTCCAGCTCTTTGAAAGGGCTCATATTCTTTTTTCTTAATGTTTTTTGTGTGTGTCTCAGCTGTTTGAATGACAAACAGTGCACTGAGGATGGAGCATCTATTTCCCTGGGGTACCTGGCTTTTATTTTCTTGGTGCCCAGGTCAGGGCCTGAGCACCTATGATGTGAAGTCAGTGGGAGCTGGGAGGGGTGCTCAGGACTTCTGGGCTTATCCACAGTGTGTCAGTGGGTACATCTACACTGGGAAATAATCCGGGAGCAGTTTACTCTAAAGTACTTTGTAGTAAACTCTCCTAGGCATGTGTCTACACTGCAGAGCTGGCACTGGCAGTTAAGGATCTCCCAGCCCCCTGTTCCCCAATCACCAAGTTGGGGCTGGGAGCTTCCTGCTGCCCGGGCAGGGGGACACTGTCCCCACCCGGGCTCTGGTGGTGGAGCCCACCCTGGCAGCAGGCAGCTCCCTGGGGGAGGGAGCAATCTCCTGCTTTCTGCTTCCCAGTGGAGTGGGACCACATTTGCTCCCAGTCAGGCATCTACATGTACACTACTGTGCAGTAAGTAATCAAGAGTAAATTTGCTGCTTGCATTTGCAGGTACTAAATTTACTCTTATTTGGAGCAAATTACTGTGCAGTACGTGTCTGCACGTGTAGACACAGATACTTACTGCGTAGTAATTCTAATCTCAAGTAAAGCGTCTCATGTAGACGCGCTCAGTGAGTCCTGGGGACAATTGGACTGAGCACATCTTGTCCCCATCTGATGTGTCTTGGAGCTGGAAGCTTGCTAGGGAGGCTGCTTGGACCTGTCCCTGTTGCTTGCCATTGAGCTCTCAGTCCCAGGCAGGTCTGAGGGCAGCGCTAGGGGTGAGTCTGAAGCATCCTCCAGGCAGAGTTTGGGCTCAAGTATGTCAGCAGATGTGTGTGGGTGGGGAGTGCTCAGTCCACTTCCTTTGACCTGCTGTTGACAAGATATAGAGGCACTCTTTGAAAACCCAGAGGGTTCAGGTTGGATATTCAAAAACTGAGAGATTAAAAGATAGTGTAAAACAAAGGTTATGAACATACCACCCTTACAATGAGGTAGTTTAACCTGGTTTTTAATCCTGTGTAAATTTACCCCATGCTAAAGCAAGGGCACAAGACAAGCTACATGCTGTAGATGTTTTAACAGTGTCTGGGGACTAGGTGTGTGGAGGGAAAGATGGTTTTCACTGAGCAAAGGCTAGGGGAATAGATGCATCACATTTCCCATATCTTTACAGGGGGTGAGGGCTGGGAATGGGACTTTACCCTGGACTTGAAAGATTTATTGCACCGTAGGGCTAGATATATGTCTGCTCTACTTTAATTATGTGGTTAAGGCAGTTTCTGAATGTGCATGACACTTCCCTACATAGTACTTTGCTCCATTCCCAAAAGTACTGAGCAAGCTGGACTGCCTTTCACTCAGACTGGTTAAATCACCTGCTTTCTTTTGTAATTCTTCCTACAGTGGATGAAAAATTCTTAATATGATACTTTCTTCTATATCCTGTTTAAATGCCATGTACTAGAGGTGCACCAAAATATTGGTTGCCTATCAGATCAGCACTCATAAAAGGGGGAAATGACATCTAGCAGGCATGGGGGGGGGGTGTGTGTGGCTCCTTGCCACTACATGTACCCCCCAGGAGAGGCATGTGCCCCCCCCAGATTTGTGTGCAGGGAGGATGCAGGCTGCTTGCTGCGGGTTCAGGGCTCTCCACTCTGCTGTCTTTCCCTTAGGAACCCTGCGTCGGCCATGCACCTCTTGGCTGCCCAGCAGCAGTGGGGGCAGTGAGTTGTACCCCCTACTGCTGGGTGGGCAGGGGGTGTGCGGCCAGAGTGGGGGTCCCAGGGCAAAGGCAGCAGAGCGAAAAGGCCTGAGACCACAGTGAGTCGCGCGCATCCTCCCTCACCCCGCTCAGCTCTGTTCCACTAAAAAGTGTCCCTGCATTTAAAAATAGTGGTGGCGGTGCTTGAACTAAACTCATTCGATGAGCTTTAGTTCAAGCACCCCCCACCATCATTTTTAAGCACTGGGACTGATATATATGTAATGCAGGAGGCTGCTGGAGCATGCCAAAAAAACAAAAAAGGTTTATTTATGCAAAGCATTTTAAAGTAAATCAGTTATTGCAGGGGTTGTCAACCAGGGGTACGCATACCCCCAGGGGTACTGAGAAAGGCCAAGGGGGTATGCGCAGGTGTGTGGGGGGGAACGGAGTGTGCTCCAGGGCATGGCAAGGGCGTCTCCCCTAGCATGTTCCTACCTTTTACCCAGGAGAGGGGGAGGGGGAAGGGAGAGGGAGGTGAGTGCTGTGTGCCTCTGGCCCCACACGGCACATCACAGTGCCTCCCCCTCTCAACTCATGTTCCTCCACCTCCTTCCTGGACAGCAGCAAGGGTCTGAATGGCGGGAGGGGAGGGGAGGGGGAAGTGAAGTGCTTTTGTGCCCACTCCCAGGAGCAGGGCTGAGGGGGCGGGGGTGAGGGCAGTGCCCTGCGCTGTTGCTACCACTGCACCTGCACTGCTTTCCTATGGCTGGTTGCACGTGCAGCTCCGTGACCTGCTGATGTGCGGTGTGTAATTGGCCCGGCCTGAGGCCCATTATTAGCCTGCAGAAGAAAGCAGCATGGCAGTGGTGGTGGTGTGGGGCAGTGAGTGGCAGTGAGGGGCAATGGGTGGGGATGGCAGCAGTGGCTGCTGTATGCTAGCACCCACCCCAGTTTGTGCCCCCCACCCCATGCTGCCGCTATGTGCACCCCCGGGAGGGCATGGGGGCGCGTGCCTCTGGATCTGCGCGGGCTGCAGCTGTGGGCTGGGGCTGGGGTCGGGCTAGGCTCTTCCCGGCATGGGGCGTTGTTGGGCTGAGCTGCACTCGGGCCAGGCGGCAGCACTGGGAGGAGGGTTGGGGGGCTACGGTGAATTCAGGAATGGCTTCAGCCCCTCCCATAGCCCCGCTCCCAGTGCCACCGCTGCCGCCTGCCCCTAGTGCAGCCTAGCCTGGCTCCTGCCGGGAAAAGCCTGGCGCTACCCTGGCCCCGGCCCACCCCACGCACAGATCCGGGGGCATGTGTCCCCCATGCCCTCCTGGGGTGCGTGCAGTGGCAGGAGCTGCTACCCCCACCCCCAGCGCCCTCCAGCTGAGCTGCTCATGGCTCCTTCCTGCTCGGCTCCCCCCAACCCCACTCCCTCCCTCACCGTGGGGGCCTCAATCTGCCTCCTCCACAATCAGAAAAATATGAGGGGATACAGGAGTCGAAACTTTGAGTCAGAAGGGGTGCGCTTGAAACCCCTGTGTTAGTGGATTCGCTGAGATGGTTGGTTAATAATCGGCTATAGGTATTGGCCGAGAAAATGTTTATCAGCGCGCCCCTATCATATACACGTCACTGGTGATTCTTTCACCTACCCTTATTGAAAAAAAAAAAGCTTTTGTGGGTCTTACTAATGGCTGCCCGTCCTTCTTACCCTTCCTTCTTACTTACTGAGGGCAGCCTGAGAGCACCCCATGTTTAGGGAAGTATAACTCCCTCCTCTCATTTTACAGAAAAGGGAAACTGAGGCACTGCTATTGAGCAGTTTGCCAAAGATTAGGCAGGGGAGCCTGTAGCAGGGCCAGGTATAGCATCCAGTTTAGCCCATGCCTATACCTGCACTGCTGGCCTCGTGGCAGTCAATGGGGACTGCAACAGGGAAAGGTTTTGGCTCTGTGGGCCAAACCTGAAGGCCTCGGTAGAGAGCACAAGCAGTGATGGGTATGCTCTTGGGGCCTGTGGGACATGAGCTTGTTGCATTTTGGAGGCTGCCAGTGCTTGTTTGCTTCTGCTCCCTACCCGTCCGGTGTAGTCTGAGTGCAGGGGACAGCATGGAGGCCGCCTACAGCTTAGATAGGAGGCTCACAAAGAGAATAAATGCATTTCTCTGTGGCATCAGCCAGCCCGTTCTGCCCTCCTGGTTTAAATAACCAGCCTGCTCAGAGCTAGCAATATGCTATTGTGAAATGGGGGAATGATCACACTGAGGGGTGCAAACTCCAGGCAGGAGTAAAGCACATACCATGACTGCCATGGTACTGAGACTGAATGGGGCCCAAGTGTAAGGGTGCTACCTGGGGAGATAAAAAGCCTTCCGTCGGTTCCTGACTCTGCAACAGACTTCCTGGGTGATCTTGAGCAACTCACTTAAGCCCAAATTTTGCATTGCCTTTAGAGGTCTTAGGGCTGTTTGACACATCAGAGGCACTCAGGGTTTCAGACCCTGCATCCACTTGAGTGACCAGAGTGGCTCTTCTTAGCATGCTGCAGCCCCTTATGCTTTCTGTGGTGCTATTCCAATTTGGAAAGTGAGCGATGCTGTGCAAGTCCCCGAAGAACCACAGTGAGAGCGACTGACCTGGGGAGAATCTACCCACCTTTTAGCCCAATAGCCAGGTGGTTCAGAAACATGGCTAGGGAGCAGGAGAGTCAGGCTCTAGGGTCTTGCTCAACCAGCATGGGATTGCAACCGGTATTTCCCCTCCATCCTTCCAAGCAAAGTGCCCAAGGACCAAATCATGAATGAGGCAGGGCCAAGGGCATCGTCTTGTTAAAATTCAGTGGGCAACTAAGGCAGAAGATATGCGGGAAGGAGAGGGAGTCTCTGCGGGTCCATGTGAGACCATCACTACCCTGGTAGGGAGGGAAGGGGTTCTTGCTCCCGTTCCCAGTGCTATCCAGCCATTTCATCCAGTGCCTGTTGACTGCAAAATGCAGAACAGTGGTGGGTAGACACGCCACCTCTGACATGGGCAGGCACTGTTACCGTATCCCTTTGCAATGCATTATAGGCCAGAACCTGCTACCTTTTCCCTACAGCAATGACTGCTGCCATCCCTGAGCCACTGATTAGGATTGCTATGCCCCTAAACCAGCGGTTCTTCACCTCTTTAAAATGCAAGGCACTCTTTTTTTTTTAAATGCCAGCTCTTAATCTTTACTTGTTTTGTTTTTGACTGCATAAAAAATATTAGAGCATTTTTTTTCTTTGGCACAAAACTTGGAAAGACAGCAACAGGTCAGACTGGCTTTGACACTCTGGATTCCTCTTTGACATTTCTGGGTTTATCTTGTGAATCAAGTTAGGTGTGCAAACAGTGCTAGCATTGTGCAGCACCCTTGAAAGGATCTCAGGACACTTTGCTTGAGGATCACTGCCCTATACAGATTCACACAGATTCACAGAGACATTGGGCTTTGGCAGAAGTGGAGCCTGACTGAAGGCTCATCCTCGCTGAAACAAAGCCTGCTTGAAACACCTTTACAGAATCAAAAGCCTACCCTGGCGTTGTCAGTAAATCAGCTTCAAGAGATGCATCTTGGAGGATTCTTCCAAACCTCTCTTTGGCTATATAGTCTTATCCTTTGGCTGCTATGCAGGTGCATGGGTTTTCAGTGCCATAAGGGGAGTTAGGTACAGGTTTGCATGCATAACAAAACAATAGCAGCACAGCTTTAAATGATGATGGAAATCATTACAGACTTTTTTTCTGTTTGCTGCTGCAAGGGAGAACAATATAACAGAAGTGGCGAGTTGGCCTCAGGAAGCTACCAGGCATTTTCCCCATCTTAACTACATATTAGGCCTCCTTCAGCAGAGCACAGGTACATCTCACAATCCTTAATGCACACCACGTCTCCGGGAGGCAAGGGTTAGTGTTCCTATGAGAGAGATGGGGACTGGAGGGCAGCTGGGCTTAAGTGACTTAACCAGGGATCTCTCAGCAGCCTGTGCCGGAGGCAGTCCCCATTCTCAGCGACAGCGGGACCCTCAGCACCGATCCCCCTCCCGCCCTGTCTTGCTTCATTCATTTGTATGCTCCGGGCACAGACTGCTCCCTACAAAGCATCTGCATAGCATCCGGCGCAACGGGGCCCTGTCCTCGGTCGGGATCTTGAGGCTCTACTATGCAAATAACAAGACAGGGGGCAAATCTCCAGGGTCAGGAAGAGGAGCCTGTTAAACACGGCAGTGGCAAAAATCTCAGAAATTACCTTAATCAGAGATGTGATGGGCATCTTCCTCCTCTTCCCCCCAGCTGGTCCCTGCATGGCTTCCTGCCCCGCAGCAGGGTTTATAGTGCAGGCAAGTCCAGCTCGGGGCCTCTCCTCTCCTTCGAGTTTCCCTGCGGCTGGCGCAGTCATTCAGACGGTGGCCTAGATTAGGGGCCTTGAAGCATGTGTCAGCCAGATTGATGCTAAAGGGGCTTCTGGGGCATGTCTCATTGAAGGGGTGAAAAAGGAGGGTCCCTGCCTCCCGCTTCCCTCCTGTCTCACCTGCATCCTGGCTTGGGCTTTTCCCACCCTTGCAGCTTAACTTGCCCTCCTCCTGCTCCATCTTCCTGGCACCCAGACATCCTAGCCTCATCTGGCTTTGGCTCCCTGCTTGATTTCTAGCTCTGAATCTAAGCGTCCTGCCCCAGCAGCTGGTATGCACTGTCTGTAAGCAGAAAGCCTAGCCCTAGATCTTGCCTCTTATGTGCAAGTCCTCCTACCATCCCTTAGGGTCCCTTCCCTGCTGCGCTCTGCTCCCTCCACCTCTCTCTCTGTTGGCCCCATCTCCCCGCTGGTGCCCGAGGAGGCCGGCACAATGCCTTTTGTATGGCGTGCCCCTCCCCTAGCCGCCCCACCCCGACGCTCGGCCCTCCCACCTGTCCGTGTCCTTTACAAGCCGTGGCCATGGCCGTGCCTCCTGTCCACCTCAATCACAGCCGTGACAGCAGGACGGGGAGCTGTTGAATTACACCTCTTCAGCTGTCCTGCGCCGGCAGGGCACATCTCAACGTTATCCCCTTTCAGACGCGCAGCAGCTCTTCGCTTCGCACCAGAGCGGGGCCTGCTGCTTTTAAATCTGGGCAGTTTCCTATCTGATCTAGCGGGCGAGGACAATGGGGGGGTTTCTAATAACAGATGCACATCCCCATAAAATCAAGCAGAGGCAGCAATACTACCGTGGATCTCCATGCAGTTTGCAAGCAGCATTGGCTGAGCTTTGCAAGACCCAGGCATGGCAAATGACCTCATCTTCCCTGAAGGTGCAACCTAAGCAAAGGGCCAGATATTTTGCTGGAGCTTGGCACCCAAAGGAGGGCGATGCGGGGGATTCTCCACCGTGTCTTTGAAAAGCTGGGCCCAGCAGTGGGGGCCGTGGCCTTGGGAGAAATCTAGCATGTGCAAAAAGCCAGGTAGTAAATCTAGCAGGTGTGCAAAGCCGTCTGACCCCAATGCTGTTTCCTGCCCAGGGCAGGGGGTCGGACTCGATGACCTGATGAGGTCCCTTCCAACCCTAGCATCTATGAATCTATGTAGTGAAGCAAAGGTGAGACTAAAACCCAGGAGTCCTGATCTTCAAGTATCTCATCAGGCCTGATCCCCTCTATTCCTTATCTGGCTCTCATGGGCCATTATTGCAGTGTCTGCATTCAAGCTTGTGAGGCTCATTCGTTCTTGCAGCACCTCTGATGAGGACAGAAGGGCTTTTCCCCTCTGGGCCCAGAGAAAGATGAAAAGATTTGCCCGGGGTTTCATCGAGGAAGTCCGTACAGACGAGGGACCTGGCTGGGATGGCCCGGAGCAGTATCCATTCACCTCCTAACACCTTGTATCCTCTTTTCCAGAGATGGATCACATTGTGTCTCCAAACCGACTCTGTTTTCGGGTCCCTTAGTCCCGGGGCTAGTGCCGCAAGCACTGACATGTCACCACAGGGTTACCCTGGGGGAGAACGGATCAGACTTATTTGAACAGATGATTGTTACTGATGATTTTGGTTTAATAATGAACTAAAAAAAAATGTCATTGGGTTAGATGATTTGATATTTTGACAGGACACTTGAAGGGTGGTGCAGGGGGGAGAGGGGGGAATAACCCACATTTTTATTCCAGTTGACATCTTAGTTTTGTTTCCCTTTCAAAGTCGTGGTTACCTGCTGGCAGAGGTGCAGAGCTTTGGTTTTGCACGTGCCCCACTGACTTTGCACAACAGGGTACCAGACTTCAGAGCTGCTTGTAATGCTGTGGATCACACGGTATCTAAAGTGCACTGGCGCTTATACCAGTGCCTTCCAGAGAGCTGGATGCCAATGTAGTATGTACAGTGGGGTCCTCGTCTGACTGGGGTTGCTAGGTGTTACAGTACGGCAGTATAAACCAATACTGATAATTAACAGCGAACACCAGCAATATAATTGCCTTCAGTGTCAACAAAAAGGGAAAATTATATGCACAATCTAAGAAATAAGCTAGATGTAAAAAAAAACCTGATCCCCCCACCCCCAAATTTCCCATTAAAAATACTTTAAATGAAATTTTTTCTGGAGGGGAAAAAAAAGGACTTTGACCATCTCTATTCAAGAGAATCAGCTGATAGCACTAACTTTTTAATTTGTTGTTCTGCAAACTAAAATCTTCCTTTTTATATTTTAAAGAAGAAACTCCTGCTGACAGTTCTCTTTAGTGAGGGTTGCTCATGGATAATGTCTCACCGTCCAAGTCCAGGATGCCTTTCTAGGCGCAGCAGACTCAGCTAAAGCAGAGCTCTTGCCTTGAAGAGTAAGCAGTGCACAGTAATATCACACAGAGAGTGCCATTCATAGCGGGGATGCTTTGGGGAACAGGTGGGTTTGCAGTGCTTTATGAGTCAGGACGAGGAGGGGGTTAGGCGTACGGAGGTCACGCAGCACAGGGGCAGCCTGAAAAAGGCATGGACAGGCTGGGGCAGATGCTAAAGAAAAAGAAGTAAGTGAAATTTTGCCGTCTCCTCAGTGTTCAGGATAGCTGAACTCTGCCTCGGCAGGAGAATAATAATGCAACTTGGTGTTTTTGAAGCATAGCTGTTGTTTGTTCAACACAAGTGGCTCTCACGATGGCAACTTCGGTGCTGTTACGAGGAGAGCATCAGGTACTCAAGGACTGACAGTCTGGTGGGACAGACACATCTTGGTGCCACCCTGAATCGGTGGCACAAATGAGTGGAGCGCTGCACATCAAAACACTAGGCATTGCCTCTGTTCGCTGCCCACGCATGAATAAGAGAACTGTTTTAAACCTCAAACCAAAATATTTCAGCCTGAAAGCAAAATGCTATGATTCAGGGATGCTGTTGCAGGTGTCCTGGGAGTGGGAGCTTAGTTCGGTACCTTGTAGGCCAGGCTTCCTCAGTGGGCATCTTCCAGGCATCGCCCCATGGTTTCATGTCATGGAGAAAGGACATGCTACATGCTGGTAGTCAGTGGATGAGATGCATCACACATTTATCCCTTGGTGCTTTATCCTGCAATTCCTTCCAGCCCTACTTTTCTATAGGTTTTATGGTTTTTGGCTCAAATTAAAAAAAAACCCAACCTAATAAAAAAAACCCAAACCAACCCACAGTTTTGGCAGAAATGCTTGGATGCCGATCTTGCTGGGTATCTGACCCCAGCTGACTTCCTGCCCCTTGGGTAGGGGGCTGGACACGATGATCTTGCGAGGTCCCTTCCAGTCCTAACGTCTAGGAAATCTATGAAAATTTTCATCCAGCCCTAGCTGACACCCTACATGTCTGCTGAGCTTTGATCTGTAAGCAGAGATAGCCCAAGCCAAAACTAAATTTATTCCAGATTCATTAAAGATTCTCAAAACTGGCCGCCTCGTTGGCATCAGTACCAAACCTATTACAACAGGGAGGCAGGGGAAAAGGCTGCCCAGGGAAGTTGTGGCATCTCCATCGTTGGAGGTGTTCAAGAAGGTGTTGGTCGTGGATGATCTCGGTGTAGTTATGTCTCTCATCTGCTATGGGTATTTCCCATGCTTCTGGGCTTTGCTGGTTGCCACATGGGGCTGGGAAGACAGTTTGCTCTGTGGGTCAGGGTTTTTCCTTTTTTTTGGACTTCCTTGGAAGCATTGGGTGTTGGCGGCAGCCAAGGCTGGGGGTTTTGACTGGGGTGTGGCAGTGCTCCTGCTGGGATTTTTAAACCTGGAGGATGCTTGCTAGAAGGTCTTGCTAGAAAAGTCTCTGACTTTTCAGGGTCAGATGGATCACCATAGTTGGGGTCAGGAAGGAAGGTTACCCCATGGTCAGACTGGCACAGGCTGTGCGGGTTTTTGCCTTCCTCCACAGCAGGGAGCGTGGCTCTTTTCCTTGGATCTCTTGAGTGCTTTTAACACCTTTTCAGCCACAGGACATTGGCTGCCATGGTCCCCCTGCTTTATTTTATCCGTGGCAGGTTTGGGTGTTGCATCTTGTGGTGTGTCAGGGTTGACGGTGTAGTTTTTGCTATAGGTTTGACAATGGATTTGTATGGGATGGTTTGGACAGGGCTGATCCTGCCGCAGGCAGGGGTTGGACTAGATGCGACCTCTGGAGATCCCTTCTAGCCCTACTTTTCTGTGGGTCTATCATTTGAATTAGAGATAAAAGCCGTTGCTTTTGCCACGCTGCATGTTGAACGCTCCTCATGGGCCACGTGATGAATAATGTTAATGTTTGCCAAATAATTGATTTGCTGAGCAATTCTCCTGCAATATTTGATCCTCTAGGATTAAACAAGCAAGCAACTATCTCTATACATGATGGCAGGCTGGTGGTTGAAAGGAAAAGTGCATTCATCAATACAAAAGACCTTTTGTCTAATTAATTATAGAGATTTACTTAAGCTCTCTCTCCCAGGACTGCATCTAATAGCTTCTTTAATGATCCCAGTGCTTTTAATTTAGTGTCCTCAATGGATATTTGTCTTATGAATTCTCCCAGCTCTTTATTCAATAATATATGCTTGACAGTGCACATTTGATTAGTGAAAGGGCTTATAAATATTGCAGCTCTTTGTGTGCCTTCACATGGATGGACTGGGCTGAGTGAAAAGAGGAGAAGCTGAGACTGAAAGTTTTTGTGATAGGAGCTTCTGCAGCACGATAAAAGCAAAGGCACCACATAAGGTTGAAAGGGCCTCTTTTCTTTCTTTTTTGCTTTTTAAGGAGATTGCCTGTGATGTTCTGGCAGCAGCTCCATCTACCTGGGAAGTCCTTGGAGTGTGGTCCTGTTTAATTCAACGTACTCAGAAGAATGAAGTTGGGCACATCACTGAATGGGAGACCTTTTGGGGGTATTTCAGCATCAGTCGTTCTCCAACTTTTCAAACTCCAGGCACCACTCGGAAAATGCCAACTCTTAGCTTTCACCTCTTCTTTGAGTACAGAAAAATAATAGAGTGATTTTATTGCAAAGAGAAAGACCACAATAAGGCAGAGTGCTGCTGATACTATGGATTCCTATTTGGGTTTATGCTGTCACTCATGTGGAAGTGTTTGCACACCTAACAGGGCTTGGCACCCTGCACAACCTTTAAAAGGATCTTGCAGGATTTTAGGGGCCAAGCCCCCCGGTGGAGAATTACTGCTCTACGTGCTGCAGGATGTGGTGTCAGGACCTTAGGAGTGTGCGTCTGTATGATTCCCCAGCACAAAGCATAGCTGGTAAGTTTTGGAGGAGGTACATTATCCTGATCCCAGTGGATTTTTTGGAGGCTAGTTCTGATGTTTCAGCAATGTTGCAGTTAGGGTGAACACATGCCCCTTACCTGATTCCCCTTGTAGTTTCAACTATATACCATATTCTTCTTCACTTCTGGAACTACCTAACTGGTTACAGTGAGCACCTCTACACGAGATGCTTCCTGCTGAGTTGTCTAACTAGCTGCACAGTAAAGCATCACTGGTTTGCATGTATGGAGCTATCAGGCTTGAGTCAGCTAATTAACTCCGCAGTAGGCTAGTACTGCCAGATACAAATACTATCCTACAGTGGAGTTATTTGCTCTACTGCAATGCACGTGCAGATGGTGACAGGACTGGCTGGGGCATGAGGATGCTTTAGTGTGGGGCTGCTTGATGGCTAGCCCTGCCCTGAAGCATCCTTGTGCCCCAGCCAGCCCCTCCACAGCACATTGAGCCAGAAGGGAGCAGCCCCAGGCCGGCAGGCTGACCCCTGCTTTCCCCTACCAGCCAGGGCTGCATTGCCTTGGCTCAATGTGCTGCAGTTCTGGGTGCACATGTAAATGTGGCACCTGGGAGCAATAAACCCCCGGTCTGAACTGCACAGGAGTGTGCGTTGCATTAATATTCAGTGTAGATGTGCCCAGTTAGTGTTGCTGTGAGCTTTTAAATATATCTGTCTTGTTGCATCCCAGACTTTACTGCATTTCAGTCATTGAGGAAACTATTTTTATACCGTATGAATGCTTTACAGAGCAGTTTGGGATAAAGGGGCTCTGTAAGTAGAATAGTAATGTTCATTAGACTTGTTTTTATTTCACAGCGGTTTGTAGTGTTGCTGATCCTGGACAGTGTAGCAGCCCCTCTCCCCTCAGAGGTAATGTTGGGCTGCTCTCCACTAATCCAGTCTCTCGTGGAAACATCTTCCTATAACTCGCACCACCTTTCCCTGTCTGCCTCCTTCTGCATCTCCCTTTTTTATCGTAAGAATCATAAAATAGAAGGACCAGAAAGGACCTGGAAGATCATCAAGTCCAGTCCCCTGCCATAGGCAGGAAGTAATTGGGCTCAAACGAGCTCAATGAGGTGCGTGTCCAGCCTTCTCTTGAACACGTCCAAGGATGGTGACTGCACCACCTGTGCTGGGAGTGTGTTCCAGAGTCTAGATACCCTTATGGAAAAGAAGTTTTTCCCTATGTCCAGTCTAAATTTTTCCTCAACTAGCTTATGTCCGTTGGACCTTGTCCTCCCAAAGGGGGTCTTTCTGAAGAGTTGCTGGCCTAGATCTTGGTGTTCACCCTTGACATACTTGTAGGTGGCTATCAAGTCACCTCTGCAGTCTTGCTCTTGAAATGGCCCTTGCATCCTTACCTGAGAAGGGCTTTGGATCGATTTTTTCCCTGCATGGACCAATGCCATCAGAGCAGCTCAGGGACTTTTCTGACTTCCATTACCGGTGCAAAGCTTTGGTCAGCAGCAGGCACTGTGCTGCATCCCTGACACCATGATGGGCTAGGCTGCAGCCTCTTCTGCATGCCTTCCAGCTGGGAGTCCCTCTTTGCCAAGGGATTTCTCTGACTGCATTTGGTCCCCTGTGCTGCTGAGTGGGATGGGGCATAGCCGAGGATCTCTCTCTTTGGCTGTGTCTTTATTTACCTTGGGCTTGGCCAAAGTAGCTTGGAACAACCATCGCCGTAGTGCCTCGCACCTGCTTGCATACTTGCGGGGGTGGGAGGCGCAGATGTCGGGAGCTGCCAAGTTTGGGAGCCGCGCTGGAATGTGGGCTCTGCGACAGCTGACCCTGCCCGAAACCATTCAGTTTGTCACAGCACGACTCTGCATTGCTGGCGGGGAAGGTGTCATAGAAACAAGGCAGAGGCATGGCTTGGAAGTCAAGACCCCAGGAGGAGGCTTGAGTTTACATTGCAAGATCGAGGGGTGGGATTGGAAACCAGGGTTCTTGCTGTCTCTGGGAATATCCACTCCTTTCCAGCCTCCTCTCCCAGGTACTGACCTCTGGTCTCCAAGGGATTCATAGATTCATAGATGTTTGGGTCGGACGGGACCTCAGCAGATCATCGAGTCCGACCCCCTGCCTGGGCAGGAAGGAGCGCTGGGCTCAGACAACCCCAGCCAGTCCATGCACCCCTGGTGCATGTCCAGCCTCCTCTTAAAGACCCCCAAGGCAGAGGAGAGCACCACCTCCCTTGGAAGCCTGGTCCAGATTTTGGCAACCATCCCCATAAAGACGTTCTTCCTGATGTCTAACCTCAATCTGCTCTCCGTCAAGTTGTGGCCATTGTTCCCAGTTCCTGATCCGTTGTTTGTTCCTATCTCCTGGATCTGCTGGGGTGACCTGGCAAGTTAGAGCCAGGCCATTCCCAACCAGTAATGATGTCTGCTGGAGCTACAAATCCCAGCAGAAGGCGCCTGAGAAGAGCAGAGACACTGCCCACTTCGCACCCAAACCACGGGTTAGTCACCTGGTAGCCCCCGGTTTGCTGGCCTCCAGCTTGGAGGTTGGCCCCTGGGCATTTTCTGCCTTGGCCATGGCTGGTTTTGGCCTGTGCTGTGTAGACTTTGCTGGTATAACTGCAGCCATAGGAGCCTGTGTATACTCACAGCTGGTAGCATCTGAACCAGGACTTTCCAAACCAACTCGGCTCAGAAATATAGAAGACAAAACTTACTGCCAACGTACCCTCATATTCCTACTTCCCGACCTTCAGACATCACGTGATCAGAGCCCACCTACTCGGAAGGGGTTATCGCCGTTCTCTGCTCCTTCCCGTCTCTTCTACTGAGCGTTTCCACCAGCCTGTTAGGGATTCATAAATGACTGCCATGAGGCACCTTTATCTTCTCCAAGGATAAGTGAGCTGCGGTGATGCTTCCGGCCTGGTTCCCGAGAGCTCTGGCTGCCGTTGTGCAAGCAAGATAAGCCGTGTGTACCATCTGGTGGTGCTCAGCACTGACACATATGTGGTGGGAACAGCATTATAAAAAAAAAAAAGCAATCAGCCAGGATTGTACCCATTTTCTTGCATCTACCCATTCTTTGATCATTCTGCTATGATCTAAGCCAGCAGTTTTCAACTTCTTTTCATTTGCAGATCCCTAAAAAAATTTGAATGGAGGTGCAGATCCCTTTGAGTTGTAAGTCTGGGTATTCGCATACTTTTGATTGATTAGAGTCATCTTTCACAGACCCCTTAGACATAGTCTGTGGACCCTTGGGGGTCCATGGACCACTGATTTATGCTATGACCTAATTTAGGTGTTTAAATGGTACCCGGCACCATAGTATCTAAGTACCTGATAGGAATTATCTTCATGACAGCCTTGTGAGGTGAGAAAGTGCTGTTACAGCCACTTAGAGAGGAATTACAGAGAGGTTAAATGACTTGACTATAGCCCAACAAGAAGTCTGTGGCAGAGAGGGGGACTGAACCCGAGTACCAGCTTAGCACCCTGACCACTGGGCTGCCTGTCCTCTTTTGATGCAGGTTGCATTTATGGCTCTCGCATGCTTTATGACAAAGGGGGGCACTGAGGCATGGGACGAGGAAGTGACTTTCTCGAGGACAGCCAGCGAGTCGGTGTTATAAAGATGTGATGCACAGGAGTGCTCGTCAGGAAATTGCCTTTATTTCCTTGCTCCTGTCTCTTTGCAAGGGGTGGGATTACAGAAAGTTAGAAGAACCTGCTTCACGTGGCAGAGCTATGGGCCGTTGGCTTCGAGGGGCTGCTCGGCCGCTGTCTGTGTTTGCAACAGCACCCACGGTCCTGAAGTTCCTCACTGTAACTCGACCAAGCTGAGCTGCACAGCTTATGGCCAGGGCAGCTGCTGCAGGATTAGAGCGGGGACAACAGAGGTGATTGCTCCCTGTTGACCCGGGTGCAAATAGGGAGGAGGGTGGTGCTCCCAGGCTGCTATTTCTTCTGGTGCCCAACATATAACATCCATGGGGCATGCCCTTTTATCAGGGCACTGCCACCTTCGCAGAGCATGCATCCCCGAGCAGGATGCCCCCATGCAGAGTGCACAGGCTGCACTGCTCCAACAAAGTCACATTCTCCATAGGACCCCCCCATCTATAAGGGGGGCTGCTTTGGGTTTGGTCTCAGCTCTGCAGAAACCCATCTATGATGCAGCATTATGGTCTCTCTCTCTGGACCATAAGTGTATCTGCCTACCAGGTGGGGACGTAGCCATGGAAGAAGGCCCTGCAGGTCCTCTTACCCAGCACTAGCCGTGGACTCCACAGAAGAAGCAGAGTGGGGAGGGGCTGGATTTCCCCATAGGGGTTATGGCCAGATTCTGCCAAATTTTTTTCCTGGCATCGGGTTGCCCTCCTGATGGGCACAGTCCCCTGCTGTAAGCACAGCTCCACTCTTTGCACTTCTGCAGGAGTGGGGCTTATACAGGGCTCCCATCCAGGTCCATCTGCAGATAGGTCATAAGTTTCGCAGCCCCAGCTTGGCCCATAACCACCCCAGTTGCTTTACGACCGCCTTTCAAGCCAGTTTGGGGGGATTTGGGAGCACGGGGTTTATGCAGCATTTAGCAGCACAGCAATCCCCCCTTGACCGCCCAAGAACTCCCCCCGAAGACTGCAAGGGAACAGAGCTTAAAGGATCAAGTCACACTCCAGATCCAAGCTTGGCACTGAGTCTATAAGAGCAGGGAATTACCGAGTTAGCACCCAGGGAGAGGGACATCTTCAAACCCATGCTGTACTCCGCTACCTAATCAAGAAGAATTGATAGCTCTGCAGTTTAACAGGGGGAACAAAATAACTCAACACCTTCCCAGGGTGTGTGTATATATATATATATATATATATATATATATATATTCCCTGACAACAAGCCACTGGCTCTTTGTAAGCTCTCTATCTTGTGCCTCTGTGCTGTAGCCTGAGACACCAGCACACATGCCTGCCCTTCTCTGCCGCCAGTTGTTGCTCTGGAGGTTTATACAGCTGCTGCTGAGACAGGAGAACGGGGGGGGTGGGGGCACAGCATTACGAGCGCCTCGATCCCGCAGGAGAGGTCAAAGGTGAAAACGTTTGAGCTGAAGGAGAAACAGGTGGATGCAGCCCGACGCAGGGAACACTGGCACTTTTCTTTATGTCTTCCCCCCGCTGTACTGGGAGCGGCAGGAAGCGACTGCCAGAAAAGCATTTGGCTGTACTAGGTTAAAAAAAAAAAAAAAAGGATGCCCTTGCTTTATTTTCAGAGCCTGGCTATTCTGGGGCAGGGGGGCAAGGCTTTGTACTGTTGTTATATTTGTGATGTGATACTAAGAGCCTTAAATCCAAGCACAAGTCAGTAGCTATCAGGGAGCCAAGGTGATTAGGGCACTTTCCTTTCCTTTTGCATGTCCTGGTGCCAAGGGAAGCAGTAGGAGACCAGGGGTTTGATTCTGCTCTATTTGATTCTGCTCTACCTATTTGGTACGTAGATGGATTTAGGTGCTTAAGTGTGAGTCTGTCCTGCCCTGCTAGCGCCCCTGAAATGCAGTGCATGCAAAAGACAAATGGGTCTTCCTCCTCTTTGCTGTCGTGGCTTAAACACGGGGGGGGATAGATAGCTGCCGGAGTCGACTTTGTTGCCCGCAGGGGGAATAGGATCTGGCCCTGGGCTTCTCTTTCCTGAGCCGGACACTTTGCCAAAATCATTATCTCTCCCTGAGTGTTTGCCTCTCTTCCCAGTCTTAGCCTGCCCTGAGGCTGAGTTTTCCCAATGGCTAGCACGGCAAAGTCCTGACAGCAGCTCTGTGAAGAGCGGGTCGCTCAGCTGATTGACAATTTAAAAAAAAATCTTTCAGGCCAACCTGAAATGGAGAATTGATTTTTCTGATTCTCTGAAAAATCCTTTGAAACTTCCCTTGGGCTTCTGATTTGCTAACAATATTCAAAATAGTATTTTTCTGGGTTGGTTGAATGAAACATTTCATGTATTTAAGAATTAAATATTCCTTTCTGGATTGCAACTTTTTTTTTTTTTTGGAGGTGTTGTTGTCAGCTTTGTAAATACAGCTGGAGGGAATCTCAACGTGAGAAGTTGTTTCAGATAGAAAGACTGAAGCATTTCATTTAGAAAAATGGTGAAATAAAAAATCTGGATTTTTATTTATTTTTTTTAATTTTGTGCGCTACGCAAATGGTTAAAGATGGATTGGTGCAAAGTTTTGCTGTCTCCGGGTATGCATATTTTGCAGGAAAAGTTCACGATGGAAAACCCTGCCCAACTCTACCCAGTTCTGTTCTTTACTGGAGTTTTCCTAAGTGCTCCTGTAGCGTTGATGGTACTGGATGCCCGATTGTCCTCAAACCTTAGTAGCTTTTCCATGTGACGAGTAAATACTTACGTAAGTGAATAACAAGATTTAATTGTTAAAAAAAAGCACTTATTGTTTCATCATAGAATAATACTAATAAAAGATCACTGTTCAGTCTGGCTGCTTGCATGCAACTCCCTGGCCTGTTAGATATTACGTGTTGCCATGTATCCAGCCGATGGGGGTAAGAGTGAGTGTGGTCCTACTTGGTGAGGCTGTCTGTTCAGCTCTGGCTTCTGTGGCTTGACCTCGTAGCTCTGGAGGTTTCTGGTTGGATCCCAGGTATCAGACAAAATAGCAGCCATCTCCATAAATAAGGTATAGGTAGGTTTTGAAATGCTGCACGCCCCCACCATGGGACAAGTTTCCTGTGTTTGGAGGAAGTATGTTATCCACTGGTTATTTAGAGCATATTCTGCAGTGCTTTGGCCTGCGATGTAAGTGGGTCAAACCCTGGTGCCACTAGCGTGTCTGGGACAGTCCCCCGTCCCTCTGGGCACTGATATGGGGAAGCATGAAAAATTTCAGCCACCTCCAAAGCTACAGTTGTGTCCCAGCTGCTCCTCAGCTGCCTTGTTACCCCTCTGCCAGGTGTCCTCTGCATGTAACAGAAATGTGAAGATGTTTTCCGTGCTAAGTGGCCTAAATCTGTGTTTTTTCAGCCTCATTTCAGGTCTCTGAATGCCACCTTCCCGCGTCACTGTAGAATAGCCAGTGGCATTCGCTTACAAGTAAGATCTACTTCCAGAATGAAGCAGCACATTTTAATAACTAGGCAAAGGTTATGCAAAGATGGAGAAGAAAACTGCCCTCAGTGCCGCTCAGGTGATAAATGCTTTAAGAAGAACAGGCATCATTGTGCTGTTTCTATGTGGGAGCATCTACCTGAAAGGTTTACTGCGCAGCAGACCAATGAGCTGTTCAGTAAACACTGCATGTCTACACGTGTGCCCCTATTAGGCTGGATTCAACTAATTAAAAAAAAAACACCACACAAGATGCTGCCCGAGCCAGCCCCTCCGCAGCAGATTGAGCCAGGGAGAGCAGTCCCAGGCTGGCAGGCCGAGCCCCTGAGCCCCCTGCCAGTTGGCGGTGCTCCGACCTGGTTCAATGTGTTGCAGTCTGGGTGCACGTGCAAACAGCACACCTGGAGCAATAAACTCTGGTGCAATAAGCACTGGAGTGTATTGCTTTGTATTAATATGCTCAGTATGAAGTCATATCTGTTCTAAGAGTGGCTCAGGGATCTCTCCTAGTATCATGGCAGGGCAGAGTTAAGGTTATTAGGGTACCTTCACTGCACAGCTATGTCTAACCATGTGTAGAGTCCTTTTAAGAGTCAGCTCTGAATGTCTTGCTTATTTGTGGAGTTATTTGTAACGGGTTTTGACCCTTCCCCTTTACTCCATCTTAATATCTTTACAAGTGGGAATTTATTGAAGGCTGATAATGGATCTGTAGGTTTTTTTAAACCCAGGAGGGACCATTAAATCATCAGGTCTGACCTCCTGCATAAAGCAAGCTGTTGACTGCCATCCAGGATGAAACAAGCCCCAAAAGACTTCACAACCGAAGAGACAGAAAACTCTGGGCTGTCCTCAAGGGATGTTTCAAACATTCCCCAGCACAAACACATTTATTGTGAGATTTTTTTTTTTCCTTTTGGCCTTGGTACGCTTCACATTGAAGCCAATTTGCACGATAAAAAATGTGTCACTTGACTCCAAGGCTGAGCAATGCGGCGGCTCGTTATTTCCCCTTGTCTCGAGGTGAGGCAAAGACCAGAAGCAGGCTGCTGCAAGCTCTGTCCTTTTATGTGACTAATACTCCCAAATCCACCGTCCCCAGGGGCTTGGGGGTCGCTAACAGCAGTGGCAGGCTGCAAGAGTGGGGTGAGGGGAGAGGAACTGTGCTCGCCTTTCATTCGCACGGGTCAGCTGTCCCACCTGTTCCCCCTGCTTAGACGTGGGTAGCTGGGATGGAGGGGGACGCTGTGCTGATGGCACATTATAGAAAAACGCAGCAAACCGAAGGAATTTCATATGAAACGCTAGAAACAAATGGGCACCAGTCTAGCCACAGACAATGATAGGAATGAACCCAAGAGCGCAGGCGGCCGGGGATCACGTGGGAGGCTGGAGCATTGCTATGGGAGTGAGGGACCAGGCCAAAATTGAGTCTGGTAATGAAAGACTTAACAGTGGGCAAACCGCCAATAGGTGCAGATTGGGGGCTTGATGCAGATAACCGGCAAGGTGGTGGCTGTCCGTTCAAGCTAGCTAGGCCTCCGGAGAGTGCAATATTGACTGAAAAAGTTTCCGCAGAAGAATTTCCTCCCTTTAAAGAAACACCTGGGGCATTTGAGAGAGAAATAATCCATGGGTTTTTTAATGTAGGACAGTCTCTAGGATGGTGTAGATCTATGGAAAGAATCGCCTTCCTTCGGTAGCCCTGCAAGCATTACAGTGCTTTCGAATGACCCTGTTGGGGTCATCTAAGTAAATGCATCTCTGTTGGGGGGTAGTGGCAAAGGGAGTAAGCTCTGGCTTTGGAGGGCAGGATAAGGGCAAGCCCTGGTCTGGATCCTTGCTAAAGGCTGCCCTCAGCTATAAATAGGCACCCGGTCATTTGAGAAGTTCAAGGCATTTGGATGTGATGGTGGCCACATCATTCCCTTGTGTGCTGTTGACTGAGCAAATGGTTTGCTCTAATGATACTAGCCGAATGAGACCTTCTTATTGCTAATGAAGCCAGTGTGGTCATCATGGTGTTTTCCAAAAAAAAATAATGCTCGCTAAAGGGGTCACGTGGAGCATCTGCGCTGCAGAAATGCCAATGCATGTCATAGAAAAAAAGCCAGAGAGGCAGGTGGTGGTGTGGGGCAGGGCACTGGGCCAGGACTTAGGGCGCTTGGGCTTTGCTATCAGCTGCTCAGGCACACAGTTTCATTTTTCTGCACCTCTGCTGTGTCACTTGTGAAGTGGGGAATGTACCTGGGCTTGGCCCTTGTAGATGGCAAGTGCCACAGGCTAACCCCATCTCTTACCAAAATGGTGCCTACTGTAGCTGAGTTTGAACTCATTTGGGGACTGTTTCTGCTATAGCAAACCCACCAGCTTTCAGGGGGGCAATTCTGGGACATGGTCCCAGATGCACCATAGACCTTCAGGACAGGAAGGAGTCCACACCACTCCTGGTTCTGGCTGGCATAGTGGCCTTTGTGTGGTTGTGCTGGTAGTCCAGGATCGATGAATGCACCCGTGCTGCTTCTGGCTTAGGAGGTAGCTCACAATACAGCCACGTTCACACAGAGGACACAGCTGGATGCTGCTTGGTGCCAATCCAGGCCCAGATTTTCAAATTTGGGACACAAGGCCCATATCTGGGCATCCTTAAGGGCATAGGGGCCCAGCCCTAGGATTCCTGGTTGTTTTGGGCTGCAAAAATTGTAACAGCGAAATAGTGAGTGATGGTTCTTCACATTGAGAAATGGAACTTTACTTTATACAAATCCTAAGCAGGATCTTGGCTATTAGTAGCCCATGAGGGCATCATCCCTGGGAAGAGGTTCATGGGATGTCCTTTGTGCAGGATGGAGGGAACCAGGAGGTCATCCCTCCCTCTTGTCTCCTGTGACCTGTATTTTGCACAGAGGCCCGTTTCCCAGTTTCCTGAGCTGTGACGATGCACGGTCCCGGCTCTGGCTCTGACTGCTCCCTGATGCTCCAGAAAGCCTCCTGGGCAGGGGCATTGCAACATTTCACATGGAAGCACCAGATGACACCGGGCCAGTCCTTTCGAAGGCGACGGGCTTCTTCTTACCCCATTGCCTTCTGCATCCAGCCTGCTGCATCTGCCAGTGGGGTGGTGGGTGGTCATGGAAATGCTCTGTAGCCAACGTGGCCGCAGAAGGCTAAAGCTGAAACAAGCTGTATCTTGAAACCAAAGTCATCTCAAACCTGTCATTAAAACAGCTGCGCTGGCAATAAATTCAGTACTTGAAGAAGTTCATTGACTGTTTAAAATGCAGTAAGGGTAGCTGTGGGAATAGCCGCGCTATACTTTTATATCGGCCTGAGAAGCAGTGCTGTAAAATATGCTCCTTTAAAAGCCACTGAGCATCGAGAGTTTTTTTTCATTTGAAAGCAAACAGGGAAAACTTTTCTGTACCTACCAGAAAAGTGAACGGGACCCAGAAGGGCAGCCGATAGTGTCACTGGGGTGGGTGACGGGGGTACCAGCCCTGGGTGCCAATTTGGGGATGGTACAGAGATGGTGACCGCTGCCCCAGCCAGTCCAGTTGTCATCATGGCCTAAAGTATAGAAACTGTTTCTCAAGCCTCTGTCTTTAGTTGTAAATGCTTTGTCTTTATCTGATTACACAAAGGATGAACCGACCTGAGAGTCTGGCTCTGGATCTAAACTGAGCCAACCACCTTTTGAACCTTTTTTTTTTTTAAATGAAAGATTTATTTTAATAAAATGAACAAAAAAAATCCTGAAGATATTTCCATTAACATTTTTCATTTTTGATATTTATAATGAAATGTTTTTCACTTATTTACTGAACAGGGGCTTTAAAAAATGGAAATATCTTTTCGGTTTGGGATATTTGAGTGAAAACATTTTTGTTCGGGAAAATTTGTACATATTTTTTTCATGATAAATAATCAACTCCTTTTTTTGGCCAGGTCTAATCCAAACTTCCTCAAACTTGCTGGAGTTCAGCTCTGGTATACGGGATCACTCTGTGAGATAATAATACCTGCAAATCTCAGTGCCCGTCTACAGTATCACTTCCCATTTTTGACACAGGCGTTTGCTTTTTGTTATCTACAGTAGGTTTGTACCTTGGGGAGCGAGCTCCTCACACCTTCTGCTAACTCAGATAAACTTTTTGAGCATATCGTGGTGGTGGTGAGTCCCAGCAGTGCAGCCCACTATGCTAGGGGCTGTACGAACATAGAAAAAAATGGAAGGCCCTGTCCAAAACTTTTGCAATATAAGGAGCACTGAGGAGATGATGCCCGTTACCAATTGCTCACCATCCAGTTCAGACTCGAATAGCCCAGCTTGCACATTAGATGCTTTGATGAATCCCAGAGTTTTAACTGGGGGGCTGCTTCCCTTTCCGATCTCACCTCCTTAATGCCAGATTAACCCTCTAACTTCCAGAATTGAAAAAGGAAAAAAACAGTCCCCGAAGCATCTCTTTCTGGCTTGCTCAGCCGTGTTGATTTTTTTTTCTCAGCAGTCACATAAAATTCATGCCTACAATAAAGCCCTGTATGTTAAATTTTAACCTCCCAGTATAGGATCTTCACCTCCTGGGTGGGCCGGTTGTACCAGTGCAAGGGAAGCAATGCAAGCTTCTGTCATCCTTGATACCAAGTATGTTCAAGGGGGGGATAAAGGAGACAGAGCAAGGGTTGAATGTGCTGTTCTTTTCATCTTAAGTCTTTCCTGCTTCCTCAGCAGAGGCTGCCAATCAGGCCAAATTACGAGCAGATATTTTCCACTGTGAACAACTGGACTCTGAGCGTGGAGCTGGGGATCTCATTTCAGGGTCTCGTGTTGCACTTGACAGCGGTGCCGGGAGTGAAAGGCATGGGTACTTCTGCAAATACAGCTGGTGCTGGGACAAGGTAAATGGTGCAAAGAAGGGACATGTTATGCATCAAGAGTCAGCCAAGGTTGTTGTTATCAGCTCTTCTACCTATTCCCACCAACGTCAGGGCCGTCTTTTTTTTTAATCTAGGTTTTCATAAAGCAGTCATCTAAATGCATCTGCAGAGCAACATGGCTTACACACACATGGTAGAGCGTGTCCTTTCTCTTGCTCTCTCGTCAGAAGTGCCGGCAAGGTTTTGGGGGTGTTTTCTCATGGATGTGCTGCTCTGCATGTCCAAGTTTTAGCTGTGTGCTTGGCCTTGGGAAGAGAAGGTGCAAAAAAGGTTTCTAGGGCTGTAATACTCAGGTATGAAATGTGAGCAGCAGGGCAGAGCAGCAATGCTTTCTAGCTGCAATCCCAAGGACTTGTCCTTGATGTTAGTGCAACATCATTTCCATAGACTCACAGGAAAAGAGCTGTGGAAGGACCCTCAGGAGGTCATCTGGTCCAAGGTCAGATTATCCCTCTCTAAACAGAAGTCTTTTCTCTTGCATGTCTCCCGGACCATCATGGCAACAGCATCACCTCACTGCTATCAAGCCGGTCTAAACAAGCATTTGTCTCATCTGTTGTCAAACCCCAACATCAGTCTCACCCTAGTTCTCCCAGCCCCTGTAATCCATTCTCCACCTATCGGTCTTCTTCCCCCAATGCTACAGCCTTTATTTCTACTCCAGCAGCCTGCAGGAATTTTGTTCCCCCAATATCGACACGGCCCCTGCCCCTCTCTCTGCCCTGTGACCCCGGGACATCCATTCTGCAAGAACTCCCCTCCCTCCCCAGGCCCCAATTTTACGTCTGAGCCCCTCAGTCTGTTTTCTTGGGACCAGTTACTGTTCATACCCCTAAAGCTCCCAACATCTTATTTTGTCTCTTCTCACAGTGCTTAATTTCATAGATTTCATAGACATTAGGGCTGGAAGGGACCTCGGAAGATCATCGAGTCCAGCCCACCGCCCAAAGGGCAGGACGTCAGCTGGGGTCATAGGATCCCAGCAAGATAAGCATCCAGTTTCATCTTGAAGGTGTTCAATGAAGGCGCTTGAACCACCTCCGGCGGCAGGCTGTTCCAGACCTTGGGGGCTCGGACAGTAAAGAAATTCTTCCTTATGTCCAGCCTGAAACGGTCTTGTAGTAGTTTGTGACCATTCGACCTAGTCGTCATCCCTTGGGGCGCTCTGGTGAACAAACGTTCCCCCAGATACTGGTGGTCACCCCTGATAAACTTGTAGGTGGCCATCAGATCACCCCTGAGCCTGCGCTTTTCCAGGCTAAAGAGCCCCAGGGCTCTCAGCCTGTCATCGTAGGGTCTGCTTCCCTGACCTCTGATCATGCGCGTGGCTCTTCTCTGGACTCTCTCAAGCTTCTCCACATCCTTTTTGAATTGTGGAGCCCAAAACTGGACGCAGTACTCCAGCTGCGGCCTCACTAAGGCCGAGTACAGGGGGAGAATGACGTCCCGGGATTTGCTTGAGAAGCATCTATGGATGCAAGCCAGCGTTTTGGTCACTTTACTAGCCGCAGCATCGCACTGCAGGCTCATGTTCATCTTGTGGTCAATGATGACCCCCAAGTCTCTTTCTTCCATAGTGCTAACCAACATAGCACTGTCGAGCCTATAAGGATGCTGCGGGTTTTTTTTCCCAAGGTGGAGAACCTTGCATTTATCGGCGTTGAACACCATCAGATTCTCATCCGCCCACTTGCTGAGCCTGTCCAGGTCAGCCTGGATCACCTGCCTGTCTTCTGGTGTGAATGCTTTGCCCCAAAGGTTGGTGTCATCAGCGAACTTGGCCAGTCCGCTTCTGACTCCAGTGTCCACATCATTAATGAAGATGTTGAACAGTATGGGTCCAAGGACAGAGCCCTGGGGGACCCCACTGGTCACAGGACACCACGATGAGTGACTTCCATCAATTACTACCCTCTGGGTCCGACCCCGGAGCCAATTTTCCAGACAGTGGATCGTGGAGGACCCAAGGCGACAATTGGCCAGTTTCTCCAAGAGACGATCATGGGACACCAGATCGAAGGCTTTTTTGAAGTCAAGATATATGACATCAATCTCTTCTCCCTTGTCCAGGTGATAGGTCACCTGGTCGTAGAAGGAAATGAGATTGGTCAAGCAAGACCTACCCGCAACAAACCCGTGCTGGCTATCCCTTAAGATGTTGGCGTCGGCCAGTCCATTAAGGATGGCCTCCTTAATAAACTTTTCTAAGATCTTCCCCGGGATAGAAGTCAGGCTGATGGGCCTATAGTTAGCCGGATCCACTTTCCTCCCTTTCTTGAAGATAGGCACCACGTTGGCCTTCTTCCAGTCTTCGGGCACTACACCAGAGCACCAAGAGTTTTCAAAGATCCGCGCTAGAGGCTGGGCTATGATGCTCGCCAGCTCCTTGAGTACCCTGGGGTGAAGATTGTCAGGGCCGGCTGACTTGAAGGTATCCAGCTTCTCAAGATGTTCCTTCACAAAGTCAGCATTAATGGAGGGCAGGGGATCACCCTCACCCGGACTTCCCGGCCCTGTAGCGGGCACGGGTGTCCCATGGGGCTGATGAAAGACCGACGCAAAGTACCTATTTAATAGGTTGGCTTTTTCCTGGGCGTCAGTTGTCAGTTGCCCCATCTGGTTTAGCAGGGGTCCAATGTTGCCCCTGCTTTTCCTCCAGCTCCCCACATATCTGAAAAAGGACTTTTTATTGTCCTTGATGCTCAAAGCTAGCTGGAGTTCAGTTGCAGCCTTGGCTTTCCTGGTCTGCTCCCTACAGGACCGGACCAGTGCAGAATAATCCTCCTTGGAGGTGACTCCCATCCTCCATCCTTTGTAGGCCTTTCTTTTTAGCCTCAGGAGGTCTAATCCCTTTCCTTACCTATATCCCCTCCCAAGGCTTCCAATATCCCAATATCCTTCCTGCCCCCCATTTTTCTTTCCCCCTTCCCCTCTCTTTCCCATCCTCTTTCCCCCTAGTCCCTCACTCATAGGGAATGGGAGTCTCACTCAGCCCATTTGCCTGAGGAAGCCAGGTCCAAGGGCGTGAGAATGGGATCCCCTAAATCATAGGCGACTGGTGCCTCCCGAGTCTAGTGGGGCACTGGATCACCGATGGGAGCGTGGGGGTCCCACAGTGGCTGGTTACCAACCAGGGGGTATCCCCCAGCAGCCGATTGCCAACCAGGGGGGTCTTCAGTTTTGCGGCTGGCGCTTCCAGGGGGTAGACGGCCAATCTCAGGGGGTGCATGTGCACCTGTGTGCACCCCCTATGCATCACCTATGTCAGCAGTTCCCAATCTGTGGTACAGGTACCACCAGTGGTACTCAGACAAGCTGTCAGTGGTCCACGTTAACAGATTTATTATAATTCCTTTAGACGACAACAATTTGTTGGGGGTACTTAAGGTTGAACTGAAAACATTGCTGGTGGTACTTAAGGTTGTATAAATTGGTGTCAGAGTTTGGGAACCACTGCCCTACACGATTCAAAGGGACAGCGAGCCGTGCTGTTTGGTGGCAGCTGTGTTTGGGACCCGGCTCTCACTACTGTGGGGTGGCACTTGGGCAGGTGGATTCATAGCTCAGCTCCCCTGTGAATCACCCCTTTTGGCTGGAGCATGAATAGGAAGAGCACCCCAGGGGACCTGAATAGGATGGGAATCATCTGGCCCAGGTCCACATCTGTCCTTTGCTAGTGGCTGGACCAGAGGTGGGCTTCACACTCAGCAGCCTGGCAGCCTCGGGGACCCGCATGCCCTAGACCAAGGCAGGCTCAGCAAACCCGATGTCGCATTCATTGAGGATATGTCCCCAACCACCTCCCCCTGTGCAGGGCTCTGATGGCTGTGATTTGAGGTGGGGGAGGAAAAGTAGAGAAGAGTACCCTTGGTTGGCCCATAGGTACTCAACATCCTGTCCCTAAACCAAGCCTAATGTCTGGCACATGGAGCTTGTCCTGTGCACCCCCAGCTCATAAGGCAGGGCAGCAGTGTGGAGGCACCTGTCCCAGCAAGGCAGGTGAGAATACCACTGCCTTCTGCCCATGGGATGGCAGGGATGGGATTCGGAGCCCACCTCCCCCAGGGCTGTGCCTTAACCCTCCTCCCTCCACTGACCAAAAGCCCCTTGGGTTTGGCACCCCACTGGCCACCAGGCCTGCTGCCTTCTCTTTGTTAAAAGCCCAGGCTCACCCTCACGCAGCATAGGAGACCCTCAGAGAGATGGAAAGAGGGCACAGGAGCAAAAGGGAGAGGTCTCATTTTGGAGGGCTGAGACCCCACGTGCAGCACTGTCTCCCCAGAGTTATGTGCCGCAGCCCGCTACAGAGCCACTGAGTCCTAGCCATGATGAGAGGCTCTGCAGACTTGGGCACAAAAGGGTCCTGGGATGTGGGGGGAGCTGCTGCCAGAGCCTCCCAGGGGAGTAAAACCCAATGTTACCTGCAACCCAGATGCGGCAGCTGTGCAGAGTGCAGTGAGTTGGCAACTCTACATAGGAATCATCTCACCCAGGTCCACATCTGTCCTTTGCTAGTGGCTGGACCAGAGAGGGGCTTGGGGACCTACCAAAGAGCATCTTTTACTGCTATAGGTTCATGCAGAGGTCTCCAGTTCATTCCCTGGTGTCTGTAACGCACCTCAATGTGGCGTACTGGCTGGGAGGCTGGCTGCTGCCCACCTTCCTGAGTTGTAGCTGTGCAGTTTATAATTCACCTGGGGAATCCTATGAGATGAAAGGCACCGCAGAATAACAGCAGCGAAAGGTTATTAGCATTAGAGATGAGATCCAAGAGCAAAGCACGGAGCAGGAACGTCCTGTTCCCCAAAAGATCTGCTGTTTGGACTGAATTCAGGATAAACGGAGAAATCTGCAAGGAAATGTAGGACCAGGTCACTCATTGTGGTAGGGTTGTTCTGCACCATCACCTTCTTGGGGGGCATTTCTACTCTGCAGCCTGCTTGTGAGTGAAGAACTGCTCTGCTTTGGTGCTAACTTTACACTTGACGCATCCTTGTTTCAGCATTTCTGGGGGGAGCACCAGGACGCAGGGTAGGACAGACCCTGGTGTTTTCAGGATGCTCCCTCTGCCTTATGTCACGAGCAAGCAGTAAACAGAAATGTGTGCACAGATTAAACCTTGCCACTGCCTTCATTGCCTCATGCAGCTGCCTTATCTCCCTGGGCAAGGGCAGTGATTGCATATAGAAGCAGGTGTGCATCGGTGCATGCACAAGTGGGAGGGGTTTCCAGGATGGTTACAGACAAGATCTCTAAGCCGCGCAAGATCCCGCTTATCCTCAGCTGCCATGTGCAGCATCACCATGTACTGCTGAACAAGTGCTTCATTCCTCTCTAGAAGTGTCTGCGGAGGAAGAGAAGATAAGTGCCTTTGCAGTACACATCCTTTACGTTGCAGGGATGCTGGAGTCTTCATTACCTGGCGTTGATGCACCTTTTCTGCACCTGCCCTGTAAGGATCTAACAAGGCTCTGTAGAGGAGGATTATTGGTAACTGTTTTTTTTCTATAGCAGGGAAACACGAAGACAAAGCAACTATCCCCAAATAACCTGGTTAATAAGTGGAAGAACTGATGCCTTTTCTGCCCTGCAGCTTACCTGTAGCTTCTGGATGGTGGCATTTCCAGGTTATACAATTAGCAGGAGTTATTGTTGAAGGGGCGTTAAAAGAACCATCCCACCGATGGTCTGCAGCGTGGTTTATCTTTCATTTTGAATCCCTTGATATTTTTAATCCTTACTTTTTCAACCTCAGGACAGTTCATCTGTGGCCCGGTTCTGCCACCTAGTGACTAAAGGGCTATAGTTCACCTGTAATTTTTAAGGATTTTTGAAAGTTCAATAATGGTAAAAGATGGTAATGATGGTAGTAGTGAAGTAGTAAAATGGTAGAAGTAAAGGGTAAAGATGGTAATAATGGTAGCAGTAAAGAGTAGGTCAATAATGTTTATTCCAAGATCCAACACCAGTTTGGGATGTAGGGGTGGATTTTATTCTGCCCATAATTGAAAAAGCCTTAATGCCCAATGAATCCCATGCAAAATCAGATCTTAACTCCAAATTAATTTACTCTTTGGAGAGTGTATAACTACTTAATGCAATAGCGTATGCTTTCTATGTTACCACAGTGGAAATTTGAATCTGAACTATTACGGCCAGTAGATGGTAAGTTTTTGCTTTTTTTAAAAAGGCCCCTTCCTCTGGGAGATGTTGCACTAACTTTGCTTTAGCTGATGGTCCCTCCCTGTATAGGCTTGAGTCTACACCCATTTATGAGACCCCCTTGCTAAGCAAAAGTAAATCTGTGAATAAGATTCTTGGTTTCAAAAGGGCAAATTTTGATAAAAATTTATTAGCAGTCCCGTGGTCTGAGGAGCTCAGGGAGCTGAATGTGGAGGAGCCCTGACATTTCTTTGAGTCAGAGGTATTAAAACTATCTGGAATCGGTGTTCTTAGTAAGGGGAAGAACTTATAGGAACAAGGTTCAGACCTGGCTGAATGAGGCACCACCTCTAAGGTTTAGGACTAGCCATGACCCTCCCAGAAATGGAGAGAAGGACCACACAGCAAAGCAGGCAGTGTCTCTGAGAGGAAGAAAAAAGTGAGACTAGCCAAAAGTCAAGCTGAGTCGCACCTTGGAACGGGTATTCAAGCAACAGGACAGGTTCTTCATCTAAATCAATGAGCGTAAGGAGAGGAAGTTGCCCTCTGCAGTGAGGATTGGGTAGAGACAAAGAATGAGCTAAGTCTGACCCAAAAGCTAAATGGATGCTTTGCCACAGCATTCAACTAGGACAACAGTATTGGTCATGGGAGCAAGAACAAGAAGGGTGGTAGTAACAAGAGCATGGGAATAAAAATTGCTGCAACTGAGGTGAAAGCAAAACTCAAAGAGTTTAATGAACTTCAATAGGAAGACAACAGATAATCTTCATGTCAGTACCTGTGACCTCTGGGCTGGTAGCAAGTGTTTATGACGGATCTATAGTTGCAGTGGTACCATGCGACTGAAGAATAGCAAATGCAACGTTAAGTGCAATATTTAGGGGTAAGGGAAAATTTGATCTTGATTATTACAGGTCTATAAGGGTTTGTTGTGAATCCTGTTCTTAACCGAGTCACCCCATTCACCCCATGGAAAACTTGGATATTTGACCTGGGTTCTCAGCTTCCCCTCCTGAATCTGGTGGATGTCTGGAAGATACTAGGACAAAGCTGAGAGGCTCTTTGTGACTTTGGTCCTTGGTCATAAATGACCAGCATCATCCCATGTGTGTGAACAGGTCTGATTATCTCTAGTAGAGGCAGCCAGGAAAAATAGAGACCAACCCATATATTATATGTACCTGGCGGTCTACTCTAAAGAAATGCTCAGTGTGTATCCACATCCACCGATCACGAGTATCTGACATGTCGTTGCTGCCTTTCACATAGCCTAAATGCTGGGATTTTTGAGCCAGGAATTTTGTTTCAGCATCCTTGAGACCTGAAGATACTTTAAGAAACATATTAGGCATTTGAAATCGTAATGACTTAACAATTGCTATACTGGATCAGTTCTCAGGTCCATCCAGCCCTGCAGCTTGTCTCTGTCTGTGGCAGAAAGTCGATGCCATGGGGGAGATAATTTAAAGAGATGGATATCTAGAATGATTTATTCTTTCCCCTACACAAGGGGTGTAAAACCCCCTTTGTGCCCTGGGTCAAATCTGGACCAAGGCGCTCCTTGCGGGTCAGACCTGGGCTGGGGCACAGGGCAGGGGTGATGGTTACTGAAGCTATTTGTGTAGTGGTAGTAGCTACTTTGGTGGCAGCCATGCTGGTGGCAGAGAGTGGGGCAAGTGGAGATGGACCAAGCTGCCACAGCACACGTGAGGGCTGTGTTATATAGCCCCAGGTTGTACCCCGGCTGCTGACAGCCGTGTCTACCTGGACCCTAGGGCCACAGATGCCACAGCAGTTCACACCCACTGCTGGCTATGCCCACAAATCCCCAGCCCACTGGTAGCCCATGAAGTCCAGTGGAGTTGGGCTGCAGGCTGGATGCAGCCTGGGGACTGTATCCTCTACCCTACAGCTCCAGAAAACATCATTTTTGAGTTAGCTCATTGAGGGGGGTTGTAACATGCTTATATTGAGCAGTTCAGATTTCACAGAGCCTCCTTGCTTTGTGAACCACAGAGAGATATATTTTCCCATGACCTCATTTTTTGATTTTAGTTTGTGTAGGTCAAGGGTCGGTGACTTTTTAAGGTTGGGTTGACCCAGTTTGGGTCTGAGGCAGGCTGGTGGGTGGCCAGCTGCTGCCACTTTTCCCCATATCTGCCACTGTTATGTTTCCCACTGCCACCATGGGGAAACCATCTGCTGCCAAAGCTCCTCCACCATCCACCTGCACCGAAGCCCCAAGCCGCGGGCTGGATCAAAAGGCTCTTTGGGCTGGATCCAGCCTGTTGGCTGTAGATTGACAACCCCTGGTGTAGATAACTTTGTACCACCATGGGGTGTTGGTCTTCGCTCTGAGTCCATCTTGTTGGAAATGGCTATGATTTTCTAGGGGAGCCAGGGGAACCCACCAAATTTCACGTGACTTCCTCCTGAAATTGTAGACGCTGCCTCAGACTTTCTTGAAACTTGGCTAAAACACTTGGCAAAGTTAGGGATACTTTGAAAAAGTATGGAATCATTGGGCTGAGCTTGTGGGTTTGCAAACTTTTTGGATGGTGGGTTTTGTTCTTAAAGCTATTTTGACACAACTGATGAGCGTTTTGGGGAATATCGATCTGTTGCTTATGTTTTATAGAGAAGACCCGGAAAGTAAAATAAAAGAAATCTGGATCAATTGTCTTCAGGTGGCTATTGCCATGCAATGGGCTGCTCCCAAAAAGAGAAACACTCCAAGTTGCTTTCCCTGCTGCCCTCCCCGGGGTTATTAATAAAAGACTTGGAGCAAAGTGGTTAATAGAAAGCAGCTTATGTTAATAATTAAGCTTGCCCTATGGACAGCCCCAAGCTTTTCCTGTGAAAAGCATCCAGCCTGCTTAAAAAAAAACTAGTTTGGCAAGTTGCAGCAGGACGTGACTTGCTTACCTGCAGAGGGAATGAAGTTAGTGCTTGGAAAAACCTCTGCCCCAAAAGAGCAATAAGAACAAATAGAGCCAAGCTGTGAAGTTTCCACCTGATGAGAGAAGAAAGGTTGTTTGGAAATCAAAGGCACCTGCATGCCTCTCTCCTCTGAGGGGTGGAAAGGAAGCAAATTGGATAAGGTAAGCAATAGCATATATCTATTTAAAAAAATCTTTTGTCTGCCTAGATCAACAGGAGCAAATGTGATAGACTCTGACGAGCAGAGATCGTAGTTGTGTTGTGAACTGCAAGGAGGATACATCAAACAGTTGTATTACAAAGCAGCAGCACTCATCACGCAAAGAACAGAAGTCAAATAGCCTGTGGTCTTCATACATTATCATATTCAAGTGAGTTCATCCATCTATTAGAACAGGAGAGCTGGTGTGAGGGAGAAAGAAAAGAATATATACTATTGAATGTTTCTATATTTATATTAGGAGAACCTGGATTTGATTTCCTGCTGTTTAGCTACTATGCCTGGCTGCAGAACTCATGATTTTTATTCAGTTCAAGGCTACAGACTATCAGTGCTACGATGTACCAAGTCACTTGCCTTTCTGGGCCACAGTTTCTGCATCTTTAATATCACAGGCCACAAAACTCATCTGCTTCAAGCAAGGGTGTTGCCAGTCCCAACTAGTGGACTAAGGCAAGTGGATGAAATGCTCTCTAGAAACACAGGCCTTATTGAGGGCAGGTTATTGGTAGTTATGCATTACAACCCGATTGAAACGATGCATTTTGGTCTGCCTGATTTTAATGATCCACTGGCAAGTGCAGCTGAAATGGGTGTTTTGGTGTCATAGGTTTTAAATGTCTATAATGTGCCTGGCTCTGCCATAGCTGGCTGCATCTTGCCTTCATATTAGTCAATATTGATGCCTTCCTTGCCATCCCCTTATGGCAGGGGTGTCAAACAGGGCCCATGGGCTGGATCTGGCCCATAGAGCCCCATAATGTGTTGCCTGGTCCTGCCCCCTTTGCAGTGCCCGGGGACTGCATCTTTGGTGGGGATTGCTCAGGCAGAGTCCTTGGTTGTACTGTAAGTGGTGCTCCCTTGGGCTTGGTCCTGGACCGGAGGTCTTGGATCAGGTATATGGATGGGTGAGTGGGTAGGGGGGAGTAGGAAGGTGTCGGTGGCCTTGATCCCACCCATGCAACAGCCCCATGCTGCTCTTCTGGCCTGCAAGGCCAGTAGAGTTTGACACCCCTGCCTTATGGAAACCTAGGCTGGTCTAACTTTGTCAGACACCTCTAGCTGGCCTTGTCCCTCTGTTACCCAGTCTCATAAGAGAGCATCAGTTCTGAAACCTGCACAGGCTCCTGAGGTCTTTTGATTTCCTGTATTTTGGGCCTTTCTCTTGATTGGTGTAGTCTCTCAGTAGCTCTCAGGGGCAGGATCCCTGGGAAGCCAGTCTGAGGAGGACTGAGGAACTGGCTGTACTTCAAAGAAGCCTGACTGAGAGTGCAGGAACAAACCATCCCAATGTGCAAGTGTGGCAGAAGACCAGCTTGGCTTAGCAGGGAACTCTTCAGTAAACTAAATCACAAAAAAGAGGCTTATAAGAAGTGGAAACTTGGACAAATAAGTAGGGAAGAATATAAGAGCATTGCTTGGGCATTCAGGGATGAAACAAGGAAGGCCAAAGTGCAATTGGAGTTGCAGCTATCCAGGGAAATGAAGGGTAACAAGAAGCATTTCTACAAGTATGTCGGTAGCAAGATGAGAATCAGGAAAAGTGTAGGTCCCTTACTCAATGCGGGAGGCAACCTTGTGACAGAGGATGCAGAAAAGGCTGATGCCTTTTTCATCTCAGTCTTTACAGGCAAGGTCAGCTCCCAGACTACTGCACCAGGCAGCACAGTTTGGGGAGGAGGTGAGCAGGCAACAGTGCTGAAAGAACAGGTTAGGCAGTATTTAGAAAAGCTGGATGTGTACAAGTCCATGGGCTCGATGAGATGCGCCCTAGGGTGCTGAGGGACTTGGCTGATATGATTGCAGAGTCATTGGCCATCATCCTTGGAAACTCATGGTGATTGGGACAGGTCCTGGATAATTGGAAAAGGGTAAATACAGTGCCCATATTTAAGAAAGGGAAAAAGGAGGATCCAGAGAACTACAGACCAGTCAGCCACACTTCAGTCCCTGGAAAAATCATGGATCAGGTCCTCCAGGAATCCATTTATAAGCACTTGGAAGAGAAGAAGGTGATTAGGAACAGTCATGGCCAAGGGCAAGTCATGCTTGACCAACCTCATTGCCTTCTGTGACAAGATGACTGGCTCTGTGGATGCGGGGAGACCTGTGGATGTGGTGTAACTTGACTTCAGCAAGGCTTTTGATCTGGTCTCCCACAGCATTCTCCCAGGCAGGCCAAAGAAGTACAGGTTGGATGAATGGACTGTAAGATGGATGGAAAACTGGCTGAAGCATTGGGCTCAGAGGGTAATAATCAATGGCTTGATGTCTAGTTGGCAGCCGGTATCAAGTGGAGTGCCCCAGGGATCAGTCCTGGGGATGGTTTTGTTCAATGTCTTCATCAACTACCTGGAAGATGGCATAGAGTGCACCCTCAGGAAGTTTACAGATGACACCAAGTTGTGGGGAGTCATAGACATGCTGGAGAGCAGGGCTAGGATTCAGAGTGGCTTAGACAAATTGGATGATTGGGCCAAAAGAAATCTCATGAGGTTCAACAAGGACAAATGCAAAGTTGTGCACTTAGGAAGGAACAGTCCTATACACCAGGACAAGCGGGGGGTGACTGGCTGGGCAGTAGGTCTGCAGAAAAGGACTTGGGGGTTATAGGGGACAATGAGCTGAATATGAGCCAGCAGTGTGCCCTTGTTGCAAAGAAGGCTAATGGCATCCTGGGCTGCATTGGAAGGAGTGCTGCCAGGAGGTCAAGGGAAGTGATTATTCCTGTCTATTCAGCACTGGTGAGGCCACATTTGGAGTAATGTGTTCTGTTTTGGGTGCCCCAATACAGCAAGGATGTGGACAAATTGGAGAGAGTCCAGGGAAGGGCAACAAAAATGATTTGGGGGCCGGGGGGACATGACTTGTAAGGAAAGACTGGGGGAACTGGGCTTATTTAGTCTAGAGAAGAGAAGACCGAGGGGGATTGAATAGCAGCCTTCACCTCCCTGCAGGGGGGGTTGCAAAGAGGATGGAGCTGGACTGTTCTCGGTGGTGGCAGATGACAGAGCAAGGAGCAATGGGCTCAAGTGGCAGCAAGGGGAGTTTAGGTTAGATATCAGGAAGAATTTTCTCCCTAGAAAAGTAGTAAAAGAGTGGAGCAGGTTACCCAGAGAGGTGGTGGAGTCTCCATCCTTGGAGGTTTTTAAGACCCAGCTAGACAGAAAGCTCAGAAAAGGGGGAAGAAAAGGAAGAGAGGGGAGTTTCCAGACATGGGGACAATTCTTCCTCTCCCTCTCCTCTACCTGAGTTTCCCTTTTTCCTATCTGCAAATTCCTTCTCCCTTGGAGGAGATATCACTCTTCAACAGCCCCTAGCAGCTTCTCTCCCTCCCCAAACCAGCTCACCTTATATCCCCCTGCATAACATCACCCTGACTTGTCCAGGCAGGGACACACTCCAGTCTTTCTGCCAACCAATCTGCCTGAAAAGTCTTTGCTCTCCCTGGCCAGTCACCAGATAGATGTTGTCTCTTAGGTTCTTGGTTTTACAATTCGCTCCCCCATTTGACCTTAAAGAGCTACACTCTCAAGCACACTACAAAGCTCATCTCTTTTTCCAAAGCAATTGGAAATAGGAATTAAATGGAGTAGGGGATCGTAAGGGGATTTGAATTTTTGAATTAAATGGAGTAGGGGATCCTAAGGGGATTTGAGTTTTTGAGTTAGCAGGGGTGGTCTCAACTGAAATGGCCTACTGAATGTTAGCTACATCTGGGGGTTGCTTTAAAGTAAATCAGTAGTACCAAGTACATATGGACCAGTGCTTCTACGTCCCGTCAGGCAGTGGTTCCTAAACTTTCTGGACTGACGGACCACAGTTAGCCCTCAAAATTCCTCCCAGGCTACCTTTCAACCTTATCATCAAATATCTAATTGAAAAGGGTGTATTGCAAACCTCCCTCCCGCTCGATGTTTAACTATGTGTAAATCTCATGAAAGCTTGGCTCCAAGCTGTGGCTGCCAGATGCATGAAAGTCTGTTCTTGAGCTCCATTGAAAAGCTGGAAGGAATGAAGCTTCATGTCCTATTACCAACTCTTTTTTTCCCCTCTCCTTTTTTTTTATTATCTTTTATATTGTGAATGAGATGAAATAAATCCCTCTCCCAGGCCCTTCTTGGTTGCAGGCAACAGTCCTTCCTAGGCAGCAGGACAATGACTGCGAGCACTGTTCTCTGCCCTAGAGGCTTGTCATATGAATAATGAATTCAGAGCTGGTTCTTTTTCATGTTCCAGGGAAGTCCGAAGATACCAAAGGCAAGTGCTGTAACTCCAAAAAGTGTGAGTGATCTGACAATCTTGGGAAAAACCTCTCATGAAATTGAAGTCAGAGCCTGGAGATGAATGCTTTGATACCATTCTTTTTGAATGTGGAGCTGCTGCTCTTAACAGGTGAGTGTTATGGGGCAGCTGGCCTCAAAATTATCATCCACAAGGCTAGCAGAACAAAAAAACCCAACCCCTCCATACCACTATGATAGGCAAGAGATCATTGAAATTCTAGGAGCAGCTTTGCAAGAGGCCTGCAAGTTAAATGCTACAGTTCACTAGTGTCACTAAGCTGATTTTTATGCAGTCTAGTTGCTAGTATTATTGGCATGGTAGCCCAGTTCTGTTTCTGTAACCGGTGGGTAGATGATTAGCTTCATGCTCTATCTCTCTATAATTTCCATATTCATTTCATGCTTGCTCATACTAACTGGTTTCCATTTGATAGCCATGTGGGAGTCTGTGTGGACATCCAGGGTATATGCCCCAAATAGGTGCAGTACTAGCAACTGGCAGCTCTATTGAAGGCTGCAGGAAGGGTTTTGTTAACATATCGCTGCAAAAGCTGGAGAGCTATCGAAACATGAGGCTGGAAACTAGATGGCTTCTGCAAAAAAATGCCTGTAACAGAATCTGGGCATTGGATGGCAACATTTCACCAACGAAGAAATCATTCCTACTTCCTATGATCCTATGATTAACTGGCAGGTTGTCTTCCCGAAATCATAGAATCATAGAAGTCGGGTGGGAAGGGACCTTGTAGATCTTCAAGTCCAACCCCCTGCCTGGGCAGGAGGAAAACTGGGCTCAAGTGACCCCAGCCAGGTAGGCATCAAGCCTCTTCTTAAAGACCCTCAGGGTAGGAGCCAGCACCACTTCCCTTGGAAGTTGGTTCCAGATCCTAGCTGCCCTAACTGTGAAGTAGTTCTTATGGATGTCTAATCTAAACCTACTCTCCAACAACTTGTGGCCGTTATTCCTTGTTATCCCGGGGGGTGCTAGGGGAAACAAAGTCTCCCCCAAACCCTTCTGGTCCCCCCTAATGAGTTTATAGATGGTCACCAGGTCCCCCCTCAGCCTTCTTTTGTGCAGGCTGAACAGGTTCAGGTCCCGTAACCTCTCATTGTAGAGTCTGCCCTGCTGTCCCCGGATCATGCGGGTGGCCCTCCTCTGGACCCTCTCAATGTTGTCCAGATCTCTCTTGAAGTGGGGTGTCCAGAACTGGACACAGTACTCCAGCTGCGGCCTGACCAGTGTTGCGTAGAGGGGGAGCATCACCTCCTTGGCCCTACTTGAGATGCACCTGTGGATGCACTACAAGGTCCGGTTAGCCCTGCCGACCGTGACCTCACATTGTCGGCCCATGTTCATCTTGGAATCAATGATGACTCCAAGATCCCTTTCTGCCTCCGTGCTCTCAAGAAGGGAGTTTCCCATCTTATAAGTGTGCTGCTGGTTACTACTGCCCACGTGCAGCACCCTGCACTTGTCCGTATTGAAACGCATGCTGTTTTTGTTAGCCCACCCCTGCAACCTATCCAGGTCTTGCTGCAGTCTTTCCCTCTCTGCTAGCGTGCCCACCTCACCCCAAATTTTGGTATCATCAGCAAATTTGAACAGGTTGCTTTTCACCCCATCGTCCAAATCACTGATAAAGAAATTGAACAGTGTGGGCGGGCCCAAGGACTGAGCCCTGGGGGACTCCGCTGCCCACTTCCCCCCAGGTTGAATATGACCCGTCCACCACCACCCTCTGAGTGCGACCCTTCAGCCAGTTTGCAATCCATCTGACCATGTAGGCATCGATGCCACAGTCGCCTAGTTTTTTAATGAGGATGGGGTGGGAGACAGTGTCAAAGGCTTTGCTGAAGTCCAGAAAGACTACATCCACGGCGACATCTGCATCCAATGCTTTTGTGACCTGATCGTAAAAGGCAATCAGGTTGGTCTGACATGACCTGCCCCTAATGAAACCATGCTGCTTGCCCTTGAGCATCATCCCCCATGCCGGCCCATCACAGATGTGCTCCTTGATGATCTTCTCAAAGAGTTTCCCCAGGATTGAGGTAAGATTGACGGGCCTATAGTTGCCTGGAAATGTGTGGGACATTTGGGCCACATGCTCTTGTGGATGCCCAGTGAAAATCTCTCAGTCGAACCTTTAGCAGGGAGGGCAGAGCACGGAGTCTCAATAAGGCTGTGCAGATGTAAGTAGCAGCAAACGACAGTGAAGAAGGGAAAAGAACAACTTCCCCCCTGAACATTATATACTTTTACCAACACTGTTTCAGGAAGTATATGATGTGATATAATGTACTTAGGATACAGCTCTTTCTTTCCATGGTTAGGTCTGTAATCCATACTGAAGACAGACCACTGGCAGTGTCCAGTAGACTGATCTCCTCACCCTGATATGCCAACACAGCAACACCTGGCAGTGATTTTGTACTGTAGGAAATGACTATTTCCCCATCGTTTTTAGTTCAAATGTCAGCTTAGGACAGTAGCAGATGGAAGTTATTGTCAATAGCTGGCTTTGTCCTGTGATATGGGTAAAATGTGTTTGTGCCCTCGTCTACTTCCTAACAGAAAAATATCTACCTCTCTGGACCACTGTGAGCTGTAGAAATGTTGATCGGCTTAGTGGTAGTTTGCAGTCATATCTTCAATTTAAGTGGCACATCTGCAGGGAGTGGCCACAATTTAACAGAACAAGAGCTGGGTTATGCAGATCAGAGATAATCCTGCACTGGAGTGGCGTTACTTTGAGCAGCATAACGAGTACTTTAAGTCACTTAAATGTGTTAACATGTGGATAATCTAGGGGCTAAGAGATGCCCAAAATTAATGTGTAACAAGGCCCACCCAAACCATCGGTTTGCCTCCTTCTTTGGTCAATGGATTCGCCAGTGGGTGTCTGTTGGAATAGGGAATCCATTACCTTCTCGGGTGTCCCTGCCAGTTCCTTGCTCATTGGCATGGTGATGCTGGTACTGTCTCTTTTGTGGATAACCTATGGACTTCCTTTTCCGGGACCTTCTGGTCCCCCACATTGGGATTCACTTAAATAAGAGTCAACACATCTGGCTGATGTGGAACAAACCTCCTTTACCCTCATTAAGCAGGACCAATTTGCATCTGGTTTAGTCTGGTCTAGCATCTCATGGGTGTACCTCCTGTCTGCTCTATACCTTGAACACAGCACATTACAACTTCAAAAGTACCACCACGGGAGCCAAGCAAGAAATCCAAAAAGGCTGTAACACTCATTCAGAACAGGGTGAAATGCAATGGAGAGCTGCAGGTTTTCTAATAGTGTCAATCAAAAGCCAAGAAGCCAATAGCTTCGTGAAGAAAGATGTGGGACTGGCATTGAGCTTCCAGTAGATGTCATAATTGGTATGGGATTTGGCCTGCTTTTCCTACTACCAAAGTGCTGGAGAAGTGCCAGATGAATGTTACTTTAAGTCTCTGGCTCAATTCTGGCCATGTTTCTTTAGTGCCATATAAGAGGGAGGGCAAGGAGAGACTTGCAAAGTCAGCAAAGAAGTCAGAGTTGCCAAGGGAGGGGTGCTGTGGTTGGTTTCCAAAAGAGGGTTGCTGCTCAACCAGAGTACTGGGAGACCTCTGAAGCAGAAGATGGACACCAGGCAAAGAGTAGACAAGGCTGAGGGACCAGAGTAGTGAAGGCTGAATACAGACCATGGGCAGGAACACAGTGTAAAAATATCCCTCTAAATGTCTCCCACATGGATGAGTGTAACAAGTGTGTCCATTATCATTGTAAAGATATTGGATAATTGGTTCTGCTGTTTGCATTTCATGCTGAAGTAGCTGGGTTATTTTTGCAGTGACTTCTGCAAAAGTATTCATTGACCCCAGGGAAGGCAGCATTGCTGGAGGAACATGGATTACCCTGAGATTGGATGGTGAGTTTCCAGTGGCTTTTAATGACTGTTGGAAATCTTGGGATACAGCGCCTAAGACTTGCTAACAATAAATCCTTAATGAGGGTTAGAAATCCCCAACATTATGACATGAGCTTTTTGTCATCTTTTCACTTGACTCCAGTAGCTGGGGCTTTAAGAACACTACTAATTAACATTTGACTTGAGATAACATCCAAAAAATTGGCAACAGAATCACCCACCTAGTCCACAATTGTTAATGCTGGCCACTGAAAACTAGGTGCCTCCATAGATGGTCTGACTTCTCTGTGTTTCTGAGCAGTGGCTCAAATGGTCCCACTGCATCCAGGAGAAACCTGGCCATTTACTGATGCCCAAATACCTAGTTAGCTGCTTGATTTTAGTGCCCGAGTTGAAATACTTTGGTGTTGCTATTCATCATCGTGCAACATATCCAACAAGTGTGTGGAAATCCCACCGTTTTTTCATTTCATCCCAAACGTGAAAGAAATATCCCCATGCTTGACTGAAAGTCCCAATCAGGGATTTTAGTTTAGTACTGCTAGACAAAATTTTAATCATGCCCCATATGGAGTTTAACAGCTATGCTGCTGTCAGAGTATAAAACGCTCCCATACTTACCAAAGGTTTCTTGCTAATAGATTGCTTAGGTTTGACATCTGGCCAGCTCGGTCTCTGGTACTCGACCAATGGGTCTCCGTCGGAAGTGTCCCTGGTAAATCCAACTCTTCCTAGAGTTGTGTGTGATGTCCACCCTCTGCATTTTGATGTATCCACCATAAGATGCAAAACAAGGTAAATTATGTAAAAGATTCAGAAAAGACTTTCTTGCCTGCGTATGCTATTTCTTATGCTTTATTTTTTATCATAAAGGGCTACTTGAATCCGTAGCGTAAAAGGCCTAATGAAATCCAATGCCTCGAAAGGCATCAAAACCGAAAATAAGGCGTAACTTTTAAATGTTGTGTGAAATTACTAATGGAAGAGCTTGCCAAGTGGTGCATGCATACTCACTGGTTGTCTTTCTTACAGGGATGATGTTACTCAGCCATGAGTTTTTGGTTTTAATAGCATGTATGCATGCAATAAAAAAAGAGTAATTCTTCCTCCTGGAGGAATGAACGAGTGAAACTCTCAGGCCTGTATCATGCAGGAGGACATGAAGGTCCCACCTAGCTTTTAAAGGTGTTAATCCTAGTGAATACTTCAGTATCCCTTCACGTAGGGCAGGGTGGCCAACCTCCAGCATGTGTGCCACAAGTGTTACAGGCAACCTCTGTGCATAGAAGACAGCAGACCAGGGAGGGGGCAGGCACTACAGCTGCAAATTGGGTAGAGAACAAAAAGCAGAGAAGTAGATCAGGTGAGGAGCACAGGGCAGGGAAGAGAAAGCTGAGCAAAAGATGGTCAGGGAAAGGAGGGTGGTACACAGGGAGAGCATGTGGCTGATTTGCAGCATGCCTAATGAAAAGGGTGGCCCTCATTGACATAGGGCGTAGGGTTATTAAGCAAGGCTCAGAGAGAGTTTTGTGAACAACGATGCCTGTGCTTTACAAAGGTAATAAGAGAATTCATTGTTAAGGGGACGCGGTGCTCAGCGTTACTTGGATTTTGCATTGAAATCTACCCCAGGCTGGTCGACTCCACTTTTGTCCCCAGAGGTGGTCCCTTCAGGTCAGATTTGGGGCATGTTGGCTGGTGAACAAAAGCTTGCACTGCCACTGCCCGCATGGTTACTGTCCTGTGGCTGCACCTTACCCACCAAAATGTCACGCTGGTTGGCACGCTCTCCTAGGAGCGATGCTCACAATCTGGGGTTTCAAGTAAAACGACCCATTTACTCATTGGCTGTTATCCCCGTCTCCCATTCAGCTCTTCATTAATGCCAGTTATCTCCCGAGCTCAGTCTTTATTTGGCCTCGTCCCTCTCCTGAAGAAAAAACAATGATGTTCCAGTAGAGGGGTTCTGCCTCGGGCAAAAGAGATGGGCTATCCCACCATCCTTCACGGGGCCCAGGACACGATTTTGAGTCCTCTGCTTTTGTTGTATGCCTCATGCCTCCCTCTCAAACCCTGCTTCTTGCTTTCTTTTTTCTGCTTTGTGGACGTGTCAGCTGTTTCGAGGCCTCTACCATTTTGTCTGGTTGAGCTCTTGTCTCTCTACTGTGCTCAGGTGGGTTATCCACTGAGGTCTCAGTCTAGGGTGTTTGATCCCATCTCATAATCCTTACAACCCCCCTCGGACAGAGGGCAAACAAAGAATTTGAACACATCCTTAGAGGCCCAGACCTGTTGGCTAACCACTGGACTATTTTTTTTTTTCCTCCCATCATACAATATCTTCCAAGAATACTGCTCATTTGTGAATTGATTCGGCTGGGCTTTGCTGAGAATCAGTGTTAAAAGTACCCAATTAATCCCAGGTCCAAGCAACTCCTACTCCTACAAAGGAGGAGAAGTTTCTCTTGGAAGTGGGCATCAGCTCTTCTGGTGTAACTGTTAGTGCTGCATGCATCTGTAGCGGGGCAAATAAGCTAAATCAATATAAACATATGCTGAATGAAACAGGGTAAATGTTGCAATGGTTTTGCTAAGCTTGTATTGCAACACCCTCCCCCCCCCCTTGGTTTTCACTTTCATTTACTTGCACTTTCTCGGCAGTTTGCTTTACTTCCAGTGGAGTGCATATGCCTATGTATGTGGGGGATTATTCTCATTTTGTGTATCAATTTATAAACCTGACTAAATCAGTAGAAGAGTGGGCTCTAATTTTTATTAAAATCCCTTCAAAGCTACAATGAATTTTGCCTGGGAAGGATCTGGCCTGTGTGTTAAAGCCTGATCTGTTTCTTTTTAAGGTCCTTGCTGCAAGAGGGAGTGTACCATCCAGAAGTGACTTCTAATGGGCAGGTGATAAGCACCTCGGGTAGGATGACTGGGGACAACTGCACTTTTAAGGTGAACACCGACTAATAATGTGAAATGCATAAGGATAATTGATGGTGGGTGCAGTATAACAGACTGGTACCAACCAGACATGCATTGTTTGAGTCTCAGGGGAGGTATTCAGAAAGTGCCTTCTCTGGGCAGGTATGGGGGTGCCATCTAATCCCAGACGAGATGACCTAGAAGGTTCTTATAGCCGTGGTTACATCAAAATGACGGTCCCAGTAAACCCCTTTTTGCACTTTTAAGGCATACAGGGCAAAACACTAATATTACAATTATGATGAGAAGCCTGAATGTCTTAAATTTGGTGCAAACACATGGCCAGAATCAGCCCCTAATAGCAATTTATAGTTTGAAGGTAGAAGGAAGGGGAAATAAAGAGGTCAGAGGACTTCTCTAAGGCCATCCAATACTGCAGAGCAGGACCTAGTGATTACAGTAGACCAGAAGCATGTGAGTCATAAGGGCGCTCTTGTTACAAGCCAACAGCGCCCTGGGTTGTATTAACGGGGGTCTCACTTGCAAATCAAGTGAATTGATTCTGCCACTCCATCCAGTACTGGTGAGGCCTCACCTGGAGCACTGTGTCCAGTTTTGGGCCCTGTACTTCAAGAAGGATGTGGACAGATTGGAAAGGGTCCAGCACAGAGCAACAAGAATGACTGGAGGTTTGGGCAGCATGCCTTATGAGGAAAGGCTGGAAGAATTAGCATGTGTTTAATTTGTAGAAGAGAAGACTGAGGCAGGGGATTTGATAACAGTCTTCAAATATCTGAAGGGAGATGGGCTTTTCTGTGTGGCCATAGGGGACAGGACTAGGAGCAAGGGCCTCAAGCTTCAGCAGGGGGAAATGAGTTTGGAGATTAGGAGGAACTTTCTAACTTTGAGTGTGATCAAGCATTGGAAAACAGGTTACCTAGAGCAGTTGTGGCATCGCCGTCCTTGGAAGTTTTCAAAAGCAGGTTAGGCAGACACTTGGCTGGGACGGTTTAGTCAGGGATGATCCTGCCTTGAGAAAGGGGCTGGGTTAAATCATCTTGCAAGTGCCTTTCTAGCCCTACTTTCCTATGATCCAGCAGATCAGTGGCATAAACTATATTTGACTCCAAATTTCCTGAATCCCAAATGAACACATTACCTCCTAGATTATGTTGCTTTCAACTGAGCATGCTCAGAAGAGTGCATGGGGCACACTAGCACCCCAGCGCATGATATACCAGTATGGCAGCTCAGCATTGAAAGGGTTGGACTCCTTGCGATGTCTCCGGGGCATCCTGAGCCTCATCCATCTGACAGCCGATTGCAAACCCAGGGAGATCATCCCATCTTTTGCATTGCTTTTCAGCACTCTGTGATTTTGGCTTGGTTGCAAATGCTGTCGGAAAAGCTGTACTTGTCTTCTCACGTGTGAATGACTACAAGGAATGTGGAGAAAGATGCAGGATGCTGCAAAGTTTCTTTTTGCAAACTATGTGTGACTATAGACATGCTAATGCAAGCAGGATCCTGGTAGTTGAGACAGCTGGGGTCTGTTCCCACCTCTGCTGCTGAATGACTTTGGGATCTTGCCACTGTCCTTTACCCACGTTGGACAAATTCTGTTTTTCCCATGGTTTTTTATCCAATGCGAAATTCAAAAACAGCAAGGTAGGTGCCCGGACATGGGCATGCCCCCTGCTTTGTTTTCTAGAGCAGTTCCCTTCTCACCCAGCTACAGTGACACTAGAGGAATAGGGTCTGTGCCCCGGGTGGCATTTGCAGCAGAAGGGCAACAGTGATAGGGGCTGGTCCAGTCCCTCCAACAGCAGAGGCTACCACTCTTGCACTCCTCCGAAAGTGGGCACCTGGATCTAGTGCCCTGATCACCCACCCTTTCTTACACCACAGATGTTGGGAACAGAGGGTACTTTTAGCCCCACATAGTCCATGCTCTACCAAGCTCTTGGCCCTACCTAGTTCAAGTGGTTAGGGCACTTTGTAAGGAAGTCAAATATGTGGGCTTAAAGGTTGTTGTCTGAGGCAGGGCTGGAAAGCTGTCTTTCCTGCTTCCCAGACGAATGCATTCACCTTTAGGCTATTGAGCTAAAAGATGAAATGTCTCTTTGCATTGGTGTCTACCAGATGCTAAAGTTTGCAAGACTTGCACAGAACGGATGTGCTGCTCCATGCATATTGGGGGTTGGACAGCAACTTAGCCACATCAGGTTGCTCTGAGCACGAAGTCAGCCCAACCTAGACCCATGGGTGGCATCCGATGTTAAATCTGTGTAGGTGGCACTTAGTGCCACTTCTGCGTCTAGGAGACAGAACAGAACTGGGCCAGGGCTTAGACATCCAAGTGCAGCTCCGATGCATAATAGGCAAAGTCGAATTTTGTCCTTTTCCCCCTTTCAGTTCCCGTTCTGAAGAATAAGAATAATTGCTCTATGCTCCTATTCTTTTAAACCCTCCAGCTTTATTTTGTTCCCATTAATATTGGGTGAATTCAAAGGGTGCAGGACAAGGTTTATAAAAACAGTTTTGATTTCTAGTGCAGGATAATCGTTTCCCCTTAAGTCGAGATCAAGTGGCATTTGCACAGCAGAATCCCCCACCGTAATGGTTTGCCAATGATCACCTGTGATCGGAAGTTATGCCTCGCTTTTGTGTGAGCTCCCTTTCCAGCACCGTGCGGCAGAGTCCAGTGTTTCAGTAAATTGCACATGAAAGCGTGCGAGTCGCCGGGTGGTTCAGTTCGCTTGGAGCGCTGATGAAAAATCACCAGGGGATGCCATTAATGAGACACGTGCCAAGCTAAATAAAACACAGCGCATCTCTTTGTTTTGGGACTGCAATCCGTGAGCCAGGAGTATTAAAAATTAATTTTGCCTCGCCTCTCGGTTGCAAACACCCGCTGCAGGCTGCAACAAGTCTGAACAGCTCGTGGACAGCTTTCCTGGCAGCTGGTGGCCACGGCTATACCACTGCTTTTGGCTGCGTCCTCCGGCCAGCCCCACCCCGGCGTGTTGTGCCGAGCTGACCTCGCTGCTCCATGATGATCAGCTTGAGGGAAACTCAATGCTGCTCATCATTAATATTTTAGGCTGCTGTCTCCAGTGGGCTAGAAAGGCAAAGGCCAGCGTGTGTGAGAAAGTGCAAATCATTGCAGTGCTGCATCAATGCTGTGAAGTCTGTTTTTAGACTAGCCAGGGGGGTTATCCACACTGTCTACTACCAAGAGAGCCTAAGAGCAGGATAAGGGTCAGAGAGGAGGACGGAGAGGTGCATAGGATCTGAGGGAGGGCTAGTGGAAGTGGAGAGAGGGATCAGGAGAAGCCTGCTTATTTTTTTTGTAAATTTGGCCCTTATCGGTGCATAGAAGTGTCCGGTAGACTCATGCACAAATGCATAGAAGTGTCTGGTAGATTCACAAATGCATGTAGACTCACAAACTTAAACCAGTGGACTTCAATCTTAGAGTTATGGGCCAGGTTGCTCCCACCCCCCTCACCCTCCAGGGAGCCACCCCTCCTCAGGTGATGGGGAAGACAGATGACTGCCAATGTCTGAAGGAGCATGGCGGAAAGGAGAGAGGAATGGAGCCTACCTCTGTCTGCAAAGGGTATCAGAGGTGCAGCACAGGGCAAGGAAGGGGGCATGTGGGGCCAACCTGCTTGCTGTTGATCCCCTGTGCTGTGGGTCAAATCCAGTCCTGGGTAAGCCTTAGAGCAGGGGGTAGGGACCAGAACCTGCATTCCCTGGCCAATCTGGTAGTCCTAACTTACAGAGTCAGGTTCACCTCCTATTTAAGATGCCTAGTTTGCCAGTCCAGAATTTGCCCTGGGTGCCTACCTGCATCCCTGGACAGCCAAAAACTTATGTGACTTGCAAATCTGGCCCTTGGTGCTTACACGGTGCATGCAGCTTTTCATTTGGAGATTTCAGCATCCTCCACCAAGAGGGATAATCACCATTAACCCAGCTTCACAGATGGGGAAACTAAGGTAGAGAGTGATTTTGCCCAATATCACCCTCCTGGCCTTATGCGGAGGTCAGGGCTCCCTACTCCTAGCTTTTTGCCCTAGCCTCAGCATGCCAGTAACATAATGCTGTACCTCTCTACAATGCTTTGACCCCTGATGAAAAAACAGGACCTCACACATTATCCAGTATTAGGAATGGAGCATCCTCATTAAAATCAAAAGTACCATGGAGTTTTTGATATGCAGAATGTACTGGTCTCACCAGACCTGTTCTCCTCATGTAGTATCCTGCCTCCAGCATGGGGCAATACCCAAAAGTTTGGAGGGAGTTAAAAATTCTCACTGAAAGAAATTTAATACTGCCAAAAAATATTCTGCTGCTATCATCTTTCAGCAAACTCTGGGAACCAGATCCCCACCCAGGGACAGGTTAAGCAATGGCAGTTGCTGCTGCTGAGGCTCTGGCCCTCTATTTAGTTTGTCTTTGCTTGTCCCAAAAACCTGAGAATCGATGAGAGAGGGAGTGAATTGGAGGAAAATCTTGTTGGAAGAAATTAGCTTTGGGAGCATCTACATGAGAAGCCTGATTGCACAGAAAGTTAGTCCACAGTTAAGGTGCAGTAGTTTAATTTACTCCAGTGAAGGTACAATAGACTAATTTACTGCACTGCCAGATAGTCCTGTCAGATACAAGTGATATCCGGCAGTGCAGTAAATTACTGTTCTTAAATGCATGTGTAGATGGTGAAATTGGGATTAGTTTACTCTAGCTCAACTTGAGCCAGAGTATATTCAGTTGCATTGATTGCACATGTAGATATGCCCTCTGTGTAGTGAACTGCACCCAGAGTGCCATACCTGTCACTCTACAAATACCACCAATATTCCCGGAACATCACAATTTTGGACCGAAATGCAAGTATTCACACTAGAAGGGTGGGGCCAAGGGTATATCTGCCTGCAGTGTGGAGATCCTTAAGCTAATTTTAAATGAGCTGCCACAGGTACCAGAAGTAGTTTAGTTGCAAGAGTATGGAGCCTAGTGTGGGGTAAGTTATCCAGCATCTTGGCTAGCTTTGGTACTGTGTTTAAAGCTTGCTTGGGTATTTCCATGCTCCGTTGGAAGCTGCGGTGCAGACATGCCCGGTGAAGTACATCTACCTAACTGGAGCAAAGAATTGATACTGCGTGATCTGTAATTCCAATAAAAAACTTAAAGTTCAAATTTCAGACACTGGACACTGGCTACAAACAGGCTTACCATCTGTGTTAAAGAATTACATTTATTTATGTGATGGCGTAAAATGGCCGTCATTGTTCTTTCCAGGATTTAGCTTTGCTTGTATCTGCTGCTCTCCTTGACCTGAAGAAGGGTATTTTGGACTCACAAGGTTGTCTTGCAAACCTGCAAGCTACTGATTTGGTCCAAGGAAAGATATTGCCTTAGCCCACAAATTTTGCTGCTTGTCTGATCCAGCATCAGATGTAGAAGGCATTCAGCCAATCCTGATAGAGCAAAGAAATTTGGGATAATCTCCAACCAATCATGAGGATTTGAGGAGCAGAAAGACAGGCAAAAGGCTGTTAACTATTGGTTTCCATCTATCCCACATACGCGTGGTCAACTGTGTAATGCCCTCCGTGGTAGAACTATGTAGGATTGTCCCCTGGCAACTCAGGCTAGACCCCCAGTGGTCCCAGTGCAACCCAGTTGCTTTCAGTGTACGGTGTAACTGGTGAATAACTTGCTAAGACTCCTGTTAGCCATGCATAAACTGGAGAGGAATCTCTTAGCTGCAATGACTTAGCAGGCCTAGGAGGTATAAAAAGAAATACAACATCATTGCCGTCACTGACAATGGCAGATCTGACTTTGAATACACAGGGGGGACAAATATGCTGAGCAAGAAGGGGGCATTTTTTTACATAGTCGCACATCAGAGTAGAGCTATGCTTTAAAGACAAAGCCTCAGATAGGAGTGTCTGAAATGCTGGCTGCCAACTGTGTTGTGAACGATATACAGTCAGATCTCATAGGGCTGCTGTGAAAGCTTGTTTAGTTAAGTAGAAAATTCTTCTTGCAGTTTGCCGCCGCTCAGACACCTGTGGTTTACCAAATTAATCCACCATCTGGAGTCCCAGGTAAGGGATCTTTCACATCGGGACTGCTTTGATTACTCTTTGATGTTTCATATTTTCATCCTCCGTATGACAAAGCTGCCATTTTCTATCTGACACGCTGAGGATTGAACTAGTCACCTCCAGAACTAAAACTAACACTTGAGCTATGCAATCAAGCCTTGCCAGCTGATACTGTAAGAGACTGCTATTTTTGGTGGGTTGGGCCCTGTTGCATGCACTGACCAGCACTTTGCTTGTAAAGATGCCAAATCTCCTTCATTTGAAGCTGGCTGAGTATAACGATGTTGCAGAACAACCACATTGCTTATTGTAAATCCTGATGATCGTTTGCACCTCTCCCCCTTTTTATTCTTGTAATGATTCTGACACAAAAATCAGCTTCCCCACTTAAAACATAAAGCCCCAATTTGGAGGGAAAAGTGTGTGGTATGCAAGTAAATACGGTATTTGGATAATGTCCCAGACTCTATACCTGCAACTCCATCCCAACCTGTACAGCACTTAATTAACTTCAGGGGGCCCCTGCAATCATCAGAGTTCATAGATTCATAGATGTTAGGGTAGGAAGGGACCTCAATAGATCATCGAGTCCGACCCCCTGCATAAGCAGGAAAGAGTGCTGGGTCTAGATGAGTTCAACAATCAGGATCTGAATGACCAAAAAAATGGTAGACAAATGCCAAGCTATTGGTGTACAATTCAAGATGAACAGAAACACTTATATAAAAAGGACTAGGTGCTTGGCAATTGTGAGTATTTTTTACCTTCTCTTTTGTATCTCAGTGCTGGTTTGTCCAAACTGTTACCCATAGCTGCTTCTTTGTCTACCAGGGGTGTAGGTTGTAGCCGTGTTGGTCTAAGGACATAGACAGACAAGGTTCTTTGGGTGATATTTTTTTTATTAGACCAACTTAAACAGTTGGGGAAAAAAATTCCAGCTAATTAAGTTGGTCTAATAAAAGCTATCAGATTCACCCAAAGAACCTTGTTTGTCTTTTTCTACCATAATTTTGCTACCATTTTCAAGCTGCTTCTGGAGATCTTAGGAGCATTTAACATCTTGAAATTTGAAGTCCTTGGAAAGCAAGGATCCTAGGGTATTTAGAGTCTAGACAGGCATGTAGTGAGGGTGAAAGTTTAATGCACGTTAGGCACTTTGATAAATCCTACTAGTTAACTATCTGGCTCTTGAAATTCCTAAATAATTTTGTCAGTCTTGTCCCTACTCTCTCTGTGTGGGTGTATGAGTGTTTTGGTGTATGTTTGAGCTAGGATTCTTAAAGGTAAGTGCCCAGATCCCATTGCAACTTAGTGGGAATTAAGCTCCACTCCTAGGTGTATCTACACAAGATGTTTATTGTGGAGCTGACTAATTTAGCTCTGCAGTAATTGTCTCGTGTCTACATGTGCAGTGCTGCAGGAAACTAATAAACTGTGCAGCAAGGTAGTACCTGCAAATACAAGCGCTATCCTACTGTGGAGTTATTTACTGTGCAGCAATGTACATGTAGACACTGACCTGGAAGTAAATTGCTCCTGGTTAGCGCAGCCAGCAGGGGGCTACACAACTTCCTGCTGCCTAGCCACATGTCTCAGCAGCTACAGGAGGCTCATGGCCCAACCAGCTCCTCTGCCACCTGATGCAGCCACATGCTGCTTGGGCTTGACCGCCGTGCCCCCTGCCCACCCGGGGTTGGCACCCAGACAACTGAGGCTGGAGCTTGGAGCTCTCTTGGATGCTGCAGGCAGGCAGGCAGAATAGGGCAGGAACGGCCCTGTCCTAAACTCCTGCCTGGCTCAGTTTGCTGCTGTCTCAGGTGGACGTGTAGATGCTGCACCCATGAGTAGTTGACTCTAGCACAAATTGCTCCATGGCTTATCCCATTGCATTAATTATATGTGTAGATGTGCCCCCTTTTCATAGATTTATAGATTCTAGGGTTGGAAGGGACCTCAGTGGCCCATCTAGTCTGACCCCCTGCCCCTGGCAGGGAAGAAAAGGGTCACCAACCCTGGGGTCATGTGAACCCAACCAGCTGCCTGTCCAGTCTCCTCTTGAAGACCCTCAAGGATGGGTGAGCACCACCTTTGGCTTTTTTGAAAAAATCTAGCCTTGATGCACAGGGCCAAGTGCAAGTGATCCTTTGCCATGTTACAGTGAAGGGCATTTCTGTGCTGAAAGTTTAACCCTGTAACCATTCTGAAGACTGAAAATGTGTCATGGTGAGTGAACAGTCATCTTCTGGAGGAGTTAGTCATGGAAAACCTGTGGCTTTATACACGGCTTTGTCAAGCCTAATTTACTTTAGAGTTTGACTCCCATCCGTGGGCATATCTACATGTACCATTAATGCACAGCAATAAGTTCTGGAGCTTACTGCTCCCAGGAAGCTCCCAGGTGCACCATTTACATGTGTGCCCAGACCACAGCACATGGAGCTGGGTCACAGCAGCCCTGGCTGGCAGGGGACCTGGGGGCGTGGGGAGAAGGGGTCAGCCTGCCAACCTGGGGCTGCTCCAGTGTGGCTCAACACATTGCGGAGCAGCTGGCTGGGGCACAAGGGTGCTTCAGCCCGGGGGCTGGCTGGCAGGCAGCAGGATTGGCATCTACATATGTGCTGCTATGCACAAAAAATACTCCACCGCATGGTACCACTCGTATTTGCAAGTCCTACCCTACTGCGGAGTTTATTAGTTTCACGCACCCTAATAGGGGTGCATGTGTAGACACAGACATTTACTGCGGAGGTAATTAGTTTGCAGTAAACATCCCATGTACATGAGCCCAGTGACCCCTTTATTTCCCTTTTAAAAACCAAATTGCTGCTGAGATGCATCTGGTGGATGCACCAAAATAATGAATGTCTGGGTGCTAAAGTTTGATTGCCTGAAGTGACTCGGTAGCAGAGCTGGTCAGAAATATATATATTTTTTGGCAGTGAAAAATGCTGAAGAAATTAATTTTTGTCATTGCTTATCAAAAAATGCTTGGTTTCTGGTGAAACACAAATGATTCAGGTTTTCTGGGTAAAGCCAGCAGTTCTGAGTTTTTGGTCATGCATGACAGGAACCTAATTTCCACTGGCAGTCAGCGGGAGAGTTAAGTACTTCAACTACTTAGGCACTTCTGTAAATCTCAGATCCTATTGCACCCAGTAAGTGCCTGAGAATCTATTTGGGAGCCTATCTGACCTTTCTTGATCTCTGAAAACCCTTAATTCAAAATGTGGGTGGGTCCTTGTTCAACTTGCCACTTTTTGAGTTTTAGTCTTGAGCCAAAAAGGCAAGCACGTTACAAAAGTAGACACACGGTTGGTTTTTCAGGAACTCGAGTGGGGTGGAATAGGATTATACTTCACCACATAGAAGCCTAAGTGCTACTTAGAGACCTATTAAGTGGAACAGGATCTGGCTCTTGACACCTAACTACCTTTGCAAATATGTCCCGTAACCCCTACTTTGTCAGCCTGCCTCTGAAAACATTTACATGCTGCTTTAAAAAATAACCACTTAGTTTTCCTTTTCCTTCTAAACAGGAAGCCTAATAGAAGTCTATGGGCAGGTCATAGCAGGAAGTTATGAAACCATGGACTTTGACACTGACTACATTGATGGGTAATTATGTCTGTTGGCTTTCTGGTTCTGCCCATGTGGTTTTTTTGCATTTCTTTCTTTGATCAGCCTCCTTGACAGCAATAAATAGCAACCAGTTGGCACAGAATTCCCATTTCCTCTAGTTGTGCTTTATTGCAGCTCATGAGTTGGGCTCCAGCAAACTTTGCTAATCTAATTGCAACTGGTCCATTAAGCTAGTCCGCTTATTTACTGGCGGCACAGTCAATCATGGCTCAGTGTGAATTGTACTGTAATTGCGTCTGGTGGCTGTAAGTTTTATTTTGGTGAAACAAATTGAAAGAAACCAATTAAAATAATGTAAGAGTCCAAAAGTTAAATAAATGTTCTTCCCAATTTGCATTTTTTAGAAATGCTATTAGTCGGAGGCAGGGAGCGTAATTCTCAGAGCAAATCCTTAGTCAAAGCAGAGGTATTAAGACAATAGGCCTTATTTTTTTCTAATGCTATCAACCCTGTTTCATCATTTGCGCTTCCACACAGTGGACCTCGTTTTCTTTTGCCCTGTCGCAGATTGGTCATTTCTCAAGAAATAAAATGCTGCCTGTCTGGAGTAGGGTTGGTTCTGCAGGATGGAGAATTGGGCTTAGTGAGGTCACTGTGAAAGCAAATTGTGGTAGCCTGGTTAAGCAAGGGGAAAATGTCACGCTTCATAGGGGTTTTACTGACCGCACCAGGAGTCGGGAAGATACCTTCCCCTACCACATCATTGCCTCGGCTGTCCTTTTTGCATTTCTGAAGCAACACATACTAGTCACAGCTGGACGCAGGAGTCTGAATCTGATGGACCGTATGTCCGAGATGGTGTTATGAGCCAAATCCTTAGATGGGAAAATTCTGACTCGGTAGATGGTGTCTATCAAAGCCATTGGTGTTTCACTGATTTACACTGGCTGGGCATCGAACCCTACATTCCTATGCTCTGGATACTCATTAACACCATTTGTTCAATATTGGTTATTGTTTCACTTGCTTTGAATGGAAACGACAAGGGCTCTGGGCAATGGAATGGAAAGCTGGACAATGTTTCATTGTGTGTTTGATTCTCCACTGAAAGCTGGTTGTCTCATTTACAACATAACCCCGATAAGTGATCCACATACTCGAGGAAACTTAGCAGACAGGATATGCTCGCTCATTGAGGGGAATGCTTTGCTTCTTTTTAGCAAATGCACACCTTGAGTGATTAGGGCTTTGTTGCAGTCCTTGCCTCCGTCACTCACATGTTATAAAGGAGGGCTGGGCTCCTTGTGTTCGCAAGGGAGTTCTGCAGCCTTCACAAGGGACAGGACATAGCATTTGACTGCCCCTGAGAAGCACTTCAATACAGTGTTACTTACCTGGGGGGTTTTTTCCCTTGAAAAGCCCCAAATCGAAGAAGATTCAGTTAACAAAAATAAGTAGATGATCTCACAAGTCTTTTTCCTATGATCCTAAAACATAAAACCCAGCCACATTTAGTCTCCATTCCAAAGCCAGGACCTAACAAAGTGTTTGTGTTGTAGTGCCTTTTGAATTGCACAGTAGCCTAAATTGTTGTTGCATCTGAACTAATCCGCCTCTGCTAATGATGCTAATTGTAATCATAGAATCATGGAAAATGAGGGTGGGAAGGGACCTGAGGAGGTCACATCTAGTCCAACCCCCTGCCCAGAGCAGGACCAGCCCCAGTGACATTATCCCAGCCAAGGTTTTGTCTAGCTGGGTCTTAAAAACCTCCAAGGATGGAGAATCCACAACTTCTCTGGGTAACCTGTTTCAGTGTTTTACTACCCGCTTAGTGAGAGTTTATTCCTAATATCCAACCTAAACTTCCCTTGCTGCAACTTTAGACCATTGCTCCTTGTTCTGCCATCTTCCACCACTGAGAACAGTGTAGCCGCATCCTTTTCATAACCACCCTCCACACAGTTGAAGACTGCTATTAAATCCCACTAAGCCTTCTTTTCTCCAAACTAAATGAGTCCAGCTTCCTCAGCCTCTCCTCATAAGCCATGAGGGTTTCCATCTCTGAGTTGTATTCAGTTGTTGTCTCCCGCTTAAATTATGTGTCCGCCAAAGCAGGGAGTGTCTTAGTTTTTGTTATAAGCGTGAAAAGCCCTTGTACACCCAGATCCTGGTTTGGGAGCTTTAAATATCTTCAGTAATACAAATAATAATAAAAAATAGCATGTTGTACACAAGGGAGGATAGCAGCTGATGGTGTTTTCCTGCTGTTTTTGGGTAATGGTTTTACTGGAACCTACTCTACCAGTTGGATGCTACTCCATCCCACTCAAGTCCCTGGAAACATGTTAACTCATCTACCATTGCAACACATCACCAGCTGAGCCTTAAGACTAAGTCCTAGATCTGCACCGAATAAGAGGCAGTGATGAAGGACGAGGACCCATCATTTTGGGTTTTTTTGTATGCATTTATTTTTCAGGGATGTGAACAGCGTTGAATAGGATCACACTTAGAGCACCTAATAGCCAGAGTAGGATCTGGCCTGGGAGTGAAATCTTGGCCCTCCTACAGCCATTGGGGGGGATTTAGCCATTGAAAGCTGGACCCGAATATCACTCAAGAGCATTGTGCTTTACTTTCTTGTCATGTTTTTTCCTTTTTGTTTTCTAGCCCAGTTATTCTTGAGGCTGAAGATGATGGGTGGATCAGTCTGTGCTCATTTGCCAACAAGCAAAACAGAAGCATGTTAGTTTCTGAGTTTCCTTTGCATTTGAGTTGCACTCTCTGAGTCTTATTGCTTCAAGCACGCTTGTCTTATCGAGGATTTGCCTACCTGCACGACCCGTGGTAACAAAAGACAAGTCCTTTGTCCCAATGCAGAGACGGCCCTTGAAAAGTCAGCCGTCGGGTGAACAACTGGAATTACGGAAATGCTTGGGAGTTCAAAATATCTGTTTTTTTGACACTGTAGGACATGTAATGTCCACAGCACAGGAAGTTTTGATATTTAGGATTTGTTTTCATTCCAAATTTCATCAAAAAAGTTGAAATTTTCCAAATATCTCATAGAATATACATAAAAAAAAATAGATATAGAAAAATGGACTTGTTTCCATTGGCTGTTGTCAAGTTCATTTTGGCACGGATGGAAAGGTATAATGTCATATCAAATATTATTAAATAGGGTATCTATGACGTTTTTTGACAGATATTATGATTGATTTTTTTTTTAATGTCATATAAAAGTCAAAATGAAATGAATCAAAATGAGATTCACATTTTGCCTTAAAAGCAACAATTTCCTGGGAAATTTTAAAATGTTGATGATACTGCATTTTCTGGTGGGAAATGATTAGAAAATCATTACTCAAAAGCCCCTCAAGTGGATGTAAGCTGGAGCCTTGCAGGGACAGATAAAATTATGAAAACATAGGCCTGGAAGGTCGTCAGGAAGTGATTTGCTCTGACCTCTTCCTCAAGGCAGGATCTCCCCTGTTTAAACCACCCTAGGGAAGGGTTTGTCTGACCTTCTTTTCACAACTGCTGAGGATGGACATGCCACAGCCTCTTTATGTAGCCTGTCCCAATGCTTATCCACCCTCGTAGTGAGAAAGCTCTTCCTAGGATTATGACAAAGTTACAAGACATCCCTTTTTTCTCATCAGTACCAGATCTTTGCATGGTTAACCCCCAGTACAGCTAAGGTCTCAGAGCTCCTGCTCCAACTCTGCCGAGCAGTTCAGCATAGATGCAAACCTGGCTCTTTGCACACTGGAAGTATTACTGATCACTTTTAACACACCTATCCTATTAACACACAGTATCCTATTCCACCGGAGTGGACTTGGATGTCTGAGAACAGTCCTATTCCACCCTGATCGAGAACCTGAGACACTTTTTGCAATGCACTGGGTGCATCTAGACGTGCTCGTAACTGTGGAGTTGACTAATTTGCTCCGCAGTAAAATGTCACAGTCTACATGTGTGCTGGTATTAGGGCTCAGTAAATTAATTAACTCTGCCATAAAATAGTACTGTCAGGGATTAGTGGCCCTGTGGCCCAGTTTCCATGTGGCAGATACACCGTAGGGGTCTAGTGTCTGTCCCAAAAGGGCGGGTTTCATTCATGCTGTCTGAAGACTCATATTACCAACCACTTACGGGGTTGGGGAAGCATTGCACAGAGGGGCTGCACTAACTAGTCACTGGTATCCTGTCCTCCTCTGGAAAACCTGAAGGCACTTTCATGATTGGATTTTGGCTCAAATAGACAGCAAGTCCCACCAGGGGAAGTGAAGTCCCACTGGGCAAGGCAATGGTGACATGTGAGTCAAGGTGGAGCATTGTTTGCTGGGTACATATAGTCAAGAGTGCATTTGAATTGGATCCGGGACAGTACTATCCTATGGTGGAGTAATTTACTCTGCCAAAATGCACATGTAGACGCTGGCTTGGGCTGGTTGGGGTTTGAGGATGCTACAGTGCAGGGGCTGCCTGCCAGATAACCCTGCACCATAAAAGCCTTGCGTCCCGGGCAGCCCCTCCGCTGGCCACTGCCACCACCCGGGGACCAGGGCTGACCTCCCAGGCCTCCTGCTAGTCCAGGGCTGCTCCACCTTGGCTCAAAGTGCTGTGGTCCTGGGTCCATGTGCAGACGCTGGGCCTAGCAGCACTGACTCCGGCATGAATTGTGCCGGGGTTTATTTCTTCGCACTAATAACACATGTAGATGCACCCGCTGTCATCTTAGCTGTAAGACAATCACAAAAAGCAGCGAGAGGCGGAGGACCCATCACCTTTTGTGTTCCTTGTTTTCCAGGGACTTGAACAGGGCGGAATAAGAATCACGCTTAGGTGCCTAAGTCCACTTTACATGCCTAATGATTGCAAAAGAAGCTGATTCGGGGCCAGATCCACGAAGGTATTTAGGTGCTTAACTCCTATCCAGGTACCTGACTCCCTTAATTTGAATGAAAGCAGTGGGAGTTAGGCAGTTAAATATGTTTGAGGATCTGGCGCTCAATGCATCATGAGAGAGAGCTTGCTGGACTGGACTTTGGTGAAGGGGAGCTTTCATGTCCTTGGGATGCCAGCTCCTGATAGCGACATGCCTGTCTGCATTGCTTCTTAAGCCCAGTGCAAACTCTGCTATCTCAGTTTCCTTAAATAATAAATCCCTTCTCTGCTGCTGATGAAAAAGGTCTTTGTTTCAAATATTAAAGCTCTAGGACCAAGCAGCTAAGGATTTAAGTGGTTTGACAAATCATTGTTTAAACTTTTACAAATCTGCCCAGGGCATCATTGATTTTCAAAGCAGTTTTAACATTAACAACATTCTTCGCTTACTTGCTAACAAACCATAACTGCTCCTTCCCCTCTGGGAGAGCGTCTCGCTTAATAACATGTTGCAAAGGCTCCTGTCTTCTTCCAGTGGCAGATGGGGTCTAAGTCTTTGTTCCAGTGGGTTAGAAGAGAAGGCAAAGTCATGTTCAAGCTACCTTTTGTATCCTCCCTACATTGGGACCATCCTGAAATGTTGTGAAATTCAGAGCAGCCTCTGAGCTGCTCCTCTTCCTTGTGCCCTTCCTCCCATGCAACTTCAGCTCATGGGCAGGTTCTGGGCTAGTTTGGTCTCCGACCTGGGGACAACCTGACTGCAAATGATTTTGGCTTGGGGTGGGATTGCGAGATTTTGCTGGTATTTTTCATTCTTCCAGTAGCACAGTTGTCTTTTATTTGTTATTTTTTTTTTTACAGCTATCCTATCCAGGGAGAACATGGAACGGGGACCCTGAAGTGCCGTGTAGAAGGCAATTATATCGGTCAGTGAAAAAAGAAAAACCGCGTGTGCCTGGTATTTTGGTCTCCTTGGCTGTGTCCAGATGAGCACAAACTTTGGTTCCCTGGGGACAAGTAGCAGCTGGACACCTTGTGCTGCTGCTAGTTGTCCCCTTGCAGTGTGGAGAACAGCTGAATGGGTGCTATGTGCCACATTGCTCACGCTTGTCTAGACGTGGCCTTCATGACAGACCTTCTCAAACTCTCACCATTGCACTGGGAAACAAGGTTGGGGAGCGAGTCCTTGGCACATTTCTGCCCTTTCCTACCCTGATTGTGACCAAACCACTAATGGCTGCAAGCTCTTTCTTCCCCTGCCCATTTTAGACCATGATCTTTCTTTTAGATGATGACTCCTTAGCATGCCTCCTGGCACCTCCCCTCCAGGACCTGAAGATGAATTGTGCCTCTGGCATAGGAGTGCATGCACTCCAATGGATTCAGTAGTTCATTTGGTGGCTGGGCCACAGCACTGTATCCTAGGGGTGGGGAGCTGCCTCCTGCTGCTGACATCTCATCCGAGAAGTGCCCTTGGTAGGAAGTTGGAGGTGCGATCGCTTCACGTGGTTGCCGACAGGTCGGGGTTTGTGCTGGGGGAAGCTGCATAGCACAGACTCTCTCTGTGGTGGTGACCTGTGTCTCATGGTGGGGGTTTCACATGAACATTTCAGAAGGGAGTTAGAGATAAAATTGGCTTGGAATCCATCCAGAATTTTTTTTCCCATCCAAAATCAGGATGAAAAGGCTCTCCTTACTCCTCCCATCCCCAAACTCCCACACCTTATAGAATCATAGGCTCATAGGAAAGTAGGGGTGGAAGAGACCTCATAAGGTCATCTAGTCCAGCCCCTTGTTCAAGGCAGGAGCACCACTGACTAAACCATCCCAGTGGTGTGTCTGTTTAACCTGTTCTTGAGCATTTCCAGGGATGGGGATACCACAATTTCTCTAAGTAGCCCGTTCCAGTGCTTGACCACCCTCACGGTCACACATTTCCTCCTAATTTCCAACCTCAATTTCCCCTGCTGCAGCTTGAGGGTGTGGTTCCTAGTTCTGTCCCCTACAGCCACCTAGAAAAGCCCATGTCTATCCTCTCTATAACTGCTCTTCAGGTATGTAAAGATTGTTATCAAATCAGTCTGATCTTCTCCAGGCTAAATAACCCTAATTCTTTTAGCCTTTCCTCATAAGTCTTGTCTCCCAGCCCCCTGATCATTTTTGCTGCCCTGCACTGGCCTCTTTCCAAACTGCCCATGTCCTTGAAGTGTAGGACCCAAAACTGGACACAATACTCCAGGTGAGTATTGGGTTGAATAGAGTGAAAAAATCACTTCCCTTGATTTGCAAATGACACTCCCATTAATACAACCCAAGATGCTGTTGGCTTTTTTTTTTTGCAACAAAAGCACCCTGTTGGCTCATATTCAGCTTATGGTCCACCTTATATATATATTTTTAATGAATTTTGCTATTGTTGAATCAAAATTCTGCAGCAGACTCAGGAGTGGGTCAGTGTTTCTGCTATGAAAAAGGCTCCCTGGACTCCCTGCTTCTCCAGCTGTCTCTTTGGCGGCCTGCAAGTCCCAAACTCCGGCTTGCTGGCTAATTAGATGGGCAGTCTGCCTACCCATCAAATGGGAAGCCTAGAGAGCTGCCTTGTGGCACTAGCTGAGGAGCTGACCACCTGTACAGTCAGGCAAGCAGCCTGCGCACTTTTGGGGATGGCATCTTGAGGAAACTGCCAGCCATGGCACTGGGGGCCTGAGGAAGTGCTGTAAGGGTTGGTAGAAAACTGGGTTGGCTGGCTGGTAAGCCTGCCAGGTTTCTCATACAAGTTCTGATAGAAATGGCACAATCCAGCAGAGCCTTCCTATTCCACTGAGCCAACATATTCCCAAGAGAAACCATCCAATGGGGACATTTTCAACTAGTTCTAGCTCAAGGCTTATGTCCTTTTCCCCAAAACCCCTAGGAAAAGACCCAAAGTAGTGCCTTAAGTTCCTAAAATAGGACTCAGATGGAAGTTAGGCCTCTAGATCCAAAAAAAATGCAACCAAATCCAGAAAACCCCAAGTTTAGCCTCTGTGTTTTGGTCCTGCGGGTGTCCTGGGCATCCAGTTTAGCTGTCCCCATGTATGAAGAAGAGCTCTGGTCTAAGCAGTTAATTACATAGATCAGGAGTGATCAACTTGCAGCTCGTTGGCCATCGGTGGCTCATAGGTATATGGCGTCTGGCCCAGGGGACTCCCCACAGGTTGGGAAATTTGGCGGTGGGGGAGCAGTGGCAATTAATACCATCACCCTCCCTTGCTTCCAAATTTCCAAGCCTTGTGTGGTTGGTTGGAGCTAGGCCATGCCCCCTTCCCTCCATGTGGCTGAGTTGGGACTGGGTTGTACTGCCTATTCCCCATGGGGCTGGGCTATACCCCCTCCCCTTGCACTGCTGGATTGGGGCAGTGCCCTGCCACCTTCTCCTGTGTTGCTAGTTCAGGGCTGGCCATGTCCCCTTGTCCCTGCATAGCTGGATCAGGGCCAGGTCATGCCCCCTGTCCCCTGTTCCCTCCCTGCCCTCTTCCCCCATGTGGCTGGATTAGGGCCAGGCTGCCACCACCCCACTCTGCACGACCAAATGGGGTCCCATCATGTTCACCCTGGGCACTGGATCAAGACCACCAGCCAGATCCAGCCCAGAGATAGAGCAGGCACTACCCATCTGGTCCATTGGGCAAAAAAGTTGAGCACCACTGGACTAGGTCCTTGAGGGTCTAGTCTGGGAGGTGGGCTTGAAGCATGCCTAACGCAATGAATAGTGCTGAGTTTGGCCCATAGTGCAGCAACCAGGGTCATTTTCCTTCACAAATACAGCCTGTGGTGATGCAGCTGCCTACCTTTTGCACAAACATTTAGGTTACTCACCTGGGAAGTGGGAGACCTTGATTTCATGTCCAGCTCAGCTTGGCCAGCGGGGGAGTCAAATCCACTTCTGGGTGCTCTCTGCCAGGCCATTCAAACCCCTCTGTGTAGATGTCTGCCCCAGGTGGGTTGCTCTACAGTAAATTGCTCTACAGTAAACACACCCCAGAGCATTTGCACATGTAGATGTGCCCGCAGTGAAGCACTTGATGAACTTTCGATGTACTCGAGAAGGCTAGATTTTCTTTTACAAATCTGAATAAGAGATGTATGTTTAACTGTAATTAAGGATTAATAAAATAATTTATTTGGACTATTTCTCTCTAGTTTATTGCACTTTTAAAAACCTAATATATAATCTATTAATTAGTGCACATTCCAAAAAAGGTATAGTTGATTTTGCTTTGATCTTAAATTGAATAATATCTATTACATGTGATGATGCATGTACCTTTTGCACACCCCCTTTCCAAAACCCTAGGTCCATCCATGCCTACAGTCAACGTGTTTAATTTTTTTCTTCTGGCAGGCTCACAGAACATTAGCTTCTCAGTGTTTAACAAGGGGAAGTGAGTAAGATTTTTTTCCTCTCTTTCTCTGTGATTTCTGAAGCATGTGTATCTGTGCTTAGCTCTACTACTTTGCTATCTCAAAAAGCTGAAATGCTTTTCAGATCAGACCTGGCAGTGAGAAAGACATTTCTGCCTAGCGCACATTTCCAAGACAACTTTGGTTGTTATTGTGCTTGTCTAACTGCAAGAGAAAGACTCTTCCATTGGGTACAGTTGGGGGTAGACCTTTTGGTCAACCTCTGGTCAGTGGCAGGGAGGCTGGGGGGGGGGGGGACTGTTGGTCCTGTCTGTTTCTTTGAGATGGGCTAAATCCTACATTTTCCATTTATTTATTTTGGGGGGTTGTCTGCCTTATCTTCTCTTTTTTTCACTCATTCTCTCCCCCTCCCCCCACGCCAGAGTTTTTCCAAGGGTGGAAAAGGCAAAAAGGTAAGTGAAAGTGGTAGAATCCTCACTTTTTACCATTATCCAATCAGAAGAAGTTGGGAAACTATAAGAAAGTGTGTGAGAATCTAGTCTTGCAGCATTGTAGAGTCACAGAAAAGTGGGGCTGGAAAGGACTTTAGGAGGTCATCTAGCAGCTCATCACTCTGTTCGAGGAAGGATCATTCCTATCTAAACTATCCCAGACAAGTGTTTGTCTAAATTATTCATAAAGCTATAAAAATAACCCATCACACAGCTGCTAGGAAAATTGCCCCCAAACACTAAGAACACCTTAACCTTTCACAGGTAAAGCAGGGGGACAAGGGCACTGCCAGTGCCCAGGCACTGCAAGGACAGGAAGTATTTGATAAAATTCACTTGAGAGATCCAAGGAAGAAGACCATGTCCACCACTACAGAGGTGGACAAAACCCCTCACATGCCAGTCTGATTATATCAGAGCCCTGGTTTATAATGGGAAGCTTTTAGATGAAGAACATCAGCCAGCACTTTTTGCAGTACTTACATGAAAGTTGTTTCATAGTTTCATAGTTTCTAGGGTTGGAAGGGACCTGAATAGATCATCAAGTCTGACCCCCTGCACTGGGTAGGAACGAGTGCTGGGATCATAATACACCAGCCAGATATATATCCAACCTCCTTTTGAAGACCCCCAAGGTAGAGAAGAGCACCACCTCCCTTGGGAGCCCATTCCAGAGCCTGGCAGCCCTAACCATAAAGTTGTGAATGAACAGTTAATTTTCCTCTTAGAAAAAACAGTTACCCTCAGTTTATTCTGAAAGTAAATGCTTCCTGAGCCTTCACTGACACCACAGGTAGCTCAGATTTCAGGGACCCTCACAGGAATTTCTTTCTTGTTGCAGGTCAGTGGTACACAAGGATGCATGGCTTATCAGTGCTAAACAGGAGCTTTTCTTGTATCAGACACACCCAGGTACTGTAGAGATCAGTCCCATGATGAGCCCTTTTAGAAGGTCATGAAGACAACCTCTTATTGCTAAACTTTCCCAGTGTTTTCTTGTGCCCTTATCACAGCTGTGCATTTCCCCTTTTATCCTATGCTTTCATGGGTTTGGAGCACACAAAAAAGTCCTCAGAAGGAGATGGAAAGGCTGGTTTTCTTACATGCTAAAGATGTTAAGTGCCCCAATTCCCTGCTGTCTCTTATTTTGTGGCATTCTCTGTTTCCTGGATCCCCAATGAGTAAGACTTTGTAACATAGCTACCAGCCTTTTTGAGTGGGAAGTGGTGGAAGGGTTGGGAGAAGGACCCTTCAAGTGTTGCCAACCCAAGACATCTTTTTTTACTGATAATCTGCAAGCTTTTTACTGCCAACCACACTGTTTTTACTGACATCTATGTTTTTACTGATATTTGTTTTATGTAAATGCAACTATCCTGCCAAGCCGTGGCCTGAAGCCAGGCCTCAGTTAGAAGGTGTGGGTTCAAATATAGAGGTTTAACATCAACCATAACAAGTACAAAATAAGTAAACAAGTACAAAAGCTTGGCTGTTAGTAAAAAAAGTTTTTAGTAAAAAAATAATTTTCTTGGTTTGGCAGCCCTGCTTGATTGCAGTGATGATTTTACACTGCAGGGACCCCCTACTCACCTCCACATCCTGATGCATGTGACTGCATCCTGAACCATGCTGCCACCCTCAGTGAACCCCCCAGACTTCCCTCTGCTAGCCCTCCTTCCCCTGTCCCACTCAGACCCCAAGGAAGCCTATCCATGACCCAGCAGTATTATATGTAGGCTGGGACACAGGAGCAACAATGCATGGGAGAGTGATTCTTGCAGGGTAATGTTCTCCTGCTCACATGCCAGGTGGTACTGCTCTGCTCTGTTTTTGGAGCTTCAGTCAAGTTGTAGCTGCTTAGTGTTTTTACTGATGGCTAAAGTTTTTTTCAGACTTTACTGATAGCCATTTTTAGCCTGAACTTTTACTGACAGACAGTACATTTACTGACATTTGGTAACCCCAGACCCCTTTTAAAGGGTAATCTCCAGAAGTATCAGCATGATTGCTATTCACGGTAGGACAGGTGATGGGTAATGAATCAGCAGTTCTAGTCCTGCCAAACCCATGCTAGGTGCATCATCCTGCTAGGTTCAGGAGGTTCTGAGTAACCACAAAGCCAGCTGAGGTTTGAAATGTGCAAGGTACTTTGGAGAAGGCAAATTGCTTCCTTGTCTCAGCTGAGTGAATTGTACCTCTTGAGAGTCAGTGGGAGAATCAAGATTTCTCTGTGTATAATGTGGGAAAAGGTTTACTGCAGACTGCTATAGTAGCGTGTCAGGAAGTTAACAGTTTATCATCCAGTAAAGTCAAAACATTCACATGCAGCTTCCAGCTTTACACAACAGACCATTTAAATCTTGAATAGACATTTTCATGGCTAAGTGTTGTCAAGGAGATTTGACAAGAAGCTATATGTAAGACTCAAGGTAGAAATACAAGTCCAAGCTCTAAAGATCATCAGAGCAGGTGGAGGTGTCCAACCTAATATTTTTGGTTATTATCGTATGTTATATAAGGCTAGAAAAGATCACCTGGTTCATCCAATCTGGTTTTCTAAATCTTTCAGGAGCTCTAACTTGATCCTAAAGTTTGATATAACCTTTGACTGTAGCTACCATAGTGAATAGACCAACAGGTTGCTAAATGCACATGTATAAAGGACTTGGTTCAAATGATTTAGCCCCCTAGTAATGACATTAATGGTAGTAATAGTAGTAATAATATAGCATTTATAAAATTAGGGATAATTATGTTATTTTAGACGTGGGGAACTTAATGCACAAGAAGTTCAAGCGGCTTGCTCACACCCAGAAAAACAGTGGTAGAACAGGGAATATAACCATTTTTCATGTCTCAGTCCAGTGCTGTATCCATTAGGTGATGCTGCCTCAATAAGGCCCTTAAAACTAGTTGGCTTAGATGTATTTTCAGATGTAGGAAAGTTAGAATAATCTTTAAACTGCTTTGAAAGCAGATTGCAGCTTCCTGTTCAGAGCAAAAATTGCTTCATTCAACAGCAGAAAGCTTACACGCTAGGGCTGTGGTGGCCTAGTGCTTAATGCATTTCACTGCCGCTTCAGACCCTGAATGGGACCCCTGTTTTGGACTTACTTTAAAGCCTGTTCACAGGTGATCCGGATTTAAATAGGTACCTGGTTTTTTAGGCTGGGGTTAAGACGTTTCTGTGCTATTGACCACTTCACTCCTTTCTGAGCTATTGGCCACAGAAACTGGTATGCTTAACTATGCTAGCTGTATTGACTGCTGTGGGTGGGAGGACGTTTGCACATAGTATATGAATGTTAAACTATCATCTAGTGTAAAATAACCAGATTACCCATGTGAAAAGAGACTGTAAAGGTCAAATCCTGAGTGACACCAAGTGCTTACAACCTCCTTTTGCACCTGCACAAGTTGGAGATGCTTAGTGGCTCCCAGGATTTCATTCTCAAGATTGAGAATTACGAGAATCATATTTAGACATTGGTGAGCTCAGTAGTAGTCAGACATGTCACTGCCGTGCACTGCAGTGAAGGGTACGAGACCTTTGAAGGCCGTCAGGCGGGTACTTATGATGCTTGGAGTGGAACTAGGTACAGACGCTTATCGGTTGTAAAGCAAGATTATTTACTCACGCCGTTAAGGTGGTGAAAGACGGAGGTCAGAGATATTTGGTTAGTTACAGCTTAAGGTTCGAAGGTCGGTCTGCATGAAAGTCTTTCGTCGGGCAGATAAACGGAAAAAAAAATTGGGTCGGCAGGTCGGTGATTTACGTCTTAAGATTGGGTCGAGACGCGAGGGGGGCACTGGCAAGTGATCAAGTTGTCAGTTACTCTGATACGTGTGATCAGAGGTCTCCAAGGTTCGTACGGAGGTCCCCCTTCTTCACGGAAGTGAAGATGGGTTTTATTTGTATATTAGCCAATTGTTTTTCGCCACGTCATAAATTTAATGAGAATCGCCAATTGTATAGTGGTCTTCGCTAGGGTGTTATCATAGGAACACTTCCGGACACTCCCTGTCATTCTGACCAATTACAATGATTTATATAAAGCAAAGAAGGCAAAAGTTTTTATCTCTGTTAGTGGCGCAGTAATAAATTTCTTTTTGACATGCGCAGAAAAAAAACTGTTATTTTCATCTTGTTAGTTAACCCTTAGTTACCTTGTATAGATTAAAACTGTTTTGATTAATATATTTCTTGCTTGTGGCATGGGCAGTACTTAATTTGCTTGTGACAAGACATTTGGGCTAAATTCAGAAGTGAGCCACACAGGATGTAGGTTAATTTAATTTCACCTTCTTCAGGCCTCCTCATAGTATAAGTCCCATCAGTCTGGGGGTTGGACGAGATGATTCCTGAAGTCTTTTCCAACCCTATGACTCTAAATAATCATAACATGAATTACAGGAGTCACTGAAACCTTTTCCATAAGGTTACTGTAGCCTTCCCCAAATTGTCATTTGTCCAGACTCCACGTACTTTCTCAAATTAATTCTTGGTGTAATTCCACTGGTTTGTAGGAGTTACATCAGGAATGAGTTCAGTGCATTTAAGTTGTAGGAGCTTGCTCCCATTGATATCAATGCAAATGTTGCTGTTAACTATAATAGAGCAGAAGGGTGGAAGGGGTCTCCTGGGCCATTGAGTCCTGCCCCATGTTCATAGACAATTATTAACTGAAGGAATCTCCAAAACAGTGTTGAGTACTGGAAGCAGCAGGGAGATCAGCCTTTCCTAGTTTGGGTGAAAATTAGTTGTTTTCCGATTCTTCCTTTTCTTTCTCTATAGAAATAGTGTCTGTGTTTCCCACCTCTGGAAGCCTGCGTGGAGGGACTCGTCTCACTATTACAGGAGATTTCTTTGATCACCCACTGAAGGTCACCGTTGCAGGTAACAATGTAGAATCAGGTGTTAGATATTGCAGTAATGCAATGAAAGCTATGGCCCAAATCCTGTGCTTACAAACACCTGAGCCATTACTGGTACTGTGTCCAGGTTTGAGCCCCACACTTCAAGAAAGATGTGGATGGATTGGAAAGAGGTCAGTGGAGAGCAACAAACATGATTAGAGGCCTGGGAAACATGATTTATGCTGAAATCCTGGAAGAATTAGGTTATTTAGCCTGAGAGAAGACTGGGGGAGAGGCGGGGGGTAATCTGGTAAATCTTCAAAAATCTGAAGGGTAATTATAGAGAGGATAGAGATAAACTATTTTTTTTGGCCATAGGGGACAGGATTAAGAGCAATGACCTCAAGCTTCTGTAGGGGAAATTGAGGTTGGATATTAGGGGGAACTTTCTGACTATGACGGCGGTCAAGTATTGGAACAGTTTTCCTGGAGAACTTGTGGGATTTCCAGCCCTGGGAGTTTTCAAAGACAGGTTAGGCAGACACTTGGCTGGAATGGTTGAGTCCAGGATGATCCTCCCTTGATCAGGGAGTTGGAGTATATGCCCTCATGAGGTCCCTTCCATCCCTACTTTCCTATGACCCTGTGAGATGATCAACTTGGCACAAGTTCAAAAGACCCGGTTCACCAGCCATTTCACAGTCAGTAGTAATGACCCCAACCACCCCCATTGAAGTTGGGATGAAGCCAGTGGGATGACTGTCTTTATTCTTTTTAAGTCAAATGAATAGATGGCTGGTGGTATAAACTTGCTTCTATCTATGTAGGGTGATGATGCTCTTTTTGAAGACCAGACGAATGAAAATGTTGAAGCAGGGATTTGCTGACCTCATCTAGAATCAAAGTTTATCCCATAAACAGCTTGGGCTTGGATTCGTGTTATCAAGCCTTGTGCTCATTATTCAGACACCTGTTTTTCAGGTGTTCCCTGTGAAAACGAGTACATTTCTCCCTGGAAGATCATATGTATCACTGGGCCAGTTGACAAGACCAGAAGACTCTCTGCACCCCAACCAGGTACAGCAATTTCAGGCTCAAACTGGCAAACAGATTTGCTGCCATTTGTAAATGGGGTGCAGCAACTTCCTTGGTGGTGGCGAGAGGGGCAAAGCCAGAGTTATCCCGGAGTTACTGATACTGCTCCATGTGGGGTTCCATAATGAGATCGACTTCTAGGTTTGATCACCAACCTCCATAGTTAGCTTGGGAATTTCTGACCATGGAACAAGGATCCTCCATATTAACCTAGCAAAATTATTTGCTTTTGGCCTGGAACCTATGAGCTTGGCCATTCCCAATAAGTCTCCCTTATTTCCTAGGGATCCAATCTTTTCTAATTCCTATTGGCTCTTCCTAGGAATTCTCTGAATGCTTTCCTCTTTCCTTCCTTGTTCCTTTCAGCTTCTTCATTCATCTCACCTCAGTTGGGGATTTCTAGGCATATTATCCTCTGAAGGCTATTGACAGATAAGGTTCTTTGGGTAAATGTGATATCTTTTATTAGACTAACTAAATAGTCGGAATAATTGGTCTTTGCAAGCTTTCGGGCACAAACATCCTTCTTCAGGTATACAGGAGAGCACACAAACGAAAACAGACTTTCCCTATGCCTGAAAAGGGTGTTTGTTCCCAGAAGCTTGCAAAGAACAATTTTTTTTCCAACTATTTAGTCAGTCTAATAAAATATTTACTTAAAGAACCTTGTCTGCCTATGTCCTTAGACCAACATGGCTACAGCCAACAATTCTGGAGGCTATTGGTCTTTCTCTTTCTTTATTGGAGGGGATTTTATCAATCGAGGCACAGCCTTTGCAGAATTCCTACTCTATCACTTAAATGGATCCCACTCACGGGCCCAAAGATATCTTTTTTCAAAGGTGCTGGTTGTTACCACTCACTGGGGGCACCTACACAAGATGCTTACTGAGAAATTGCCTGATTAGCTCTGTGGTAAAGCATCTACCTCTACACGTGCAGAGCTATTCGGCCCGAGCAAACTCTGACATAGGTTAGTACTGCCCGATACAAGTACTATCTTATGGGAGAGTTATTTAAACCACTGCAACTCACCTGTAGACAGACTGTAGCACCCTTGTGCCCCAGCCAGCCCCTCTGTAGCATATTGAGCTGTGTGAATGGCATCAGAGTTTGTGTTGTGCTAAATCCATGTCTAGATGTACCCACTAAAATGTAATCTGTGGCATGCAGCATTTTTTTTTTTTTGTTGCTTTACCATCAATTCTTTCACATGCCATACAGCCCACATTAGCTTCTGCTGATACTATTCTTAATTTTTAATTTTACAGGAAACAGAGGGCTTCTCTTTGAAGTGTGGGATGATACAGTAGACACTGGCCTAACAGAAGCAACACCTGGGTATAGATGGCAATTTGTTCCCAATGCCAGCTCTCCAGCAGTATTTCTCTCTCAGGCAAAACAGCCATTCAGGTATTCATTGAGGTTAAAAAGGAATAGGAAACCTTGTCATGTACTTATGTGTAAGGAGGAGCAACAACACATGTGAGTTCTTTATAGAAGGTTTGACCGCATGGCTCCAGGTACAAGCGAACCTTTCCTCTCTGTGCTTGAACCTTTAGGTCAAAAAATATAGTGAAATATTTTATGCTAAATTTTGTTTCTTGGCTGGATCCCTCTGGTCTTCCTGGTTCTACCTAGGCAGGGCCAGACGTGCTAAAGTACCACAAACAAGAGTGTTGCTATGATAGATCCAGCTCCATTAGAAACAGGAAGTACTATGTCTAACAAGAAGCTGTCTTACATATGGATTTGGGCTAAATGTTGCGTGCAGACAAATCTGGAAAAGCAAGCAGGACTAGACTCTTATATCAGTCAGGATAGCTCTCTGGAAGTTAATGGAGACAGATTGTGTGAATCTACACGTGCACAGTTACTGCACAGTAACCAAAAATTACTGCACAGTATGGGTGCGCATCTACACATGTGCACCTATACTATGCAGTAACTATGGTGACTTATGCCAACGTGTACATAAATTTGCTACCTGCATGATGAAAAGTAGCAAATTTACACCCAAGTAGTTACTGTGCAGTAAGGCACATGTAGACACCTTACTGAGCAGTAACCCTGTGTGTGTGGACTGACTTGGGACTAACTTTAGTCCCAAGTCAGTCCACACAGAGTTACTGCACTGTAATGCCTACACGTGTAGATGCCGGCATAAAAACCACTTACTGGGCAACAATTTACTGTGCAGTAAATGTATGTGTAGACACTTGCATTGATTTGTATCTGTTGTGGATAAGGTTTTAGGCTTCTAGGTGCCCAAGAGCTGAAGTTTTTGAGATTTCTCTCTGAGACCAGTACAAAATTCACTATTGCTGTTTTATAGAAATTTGCACAAAAATATTCACCTTTTGACTGGGCAAATCCTTGAAGGAAAGGAGCATCAATAGCTATTAAGCATGGGAGTTAAGGATACAGCCTCTGAATCATAATTTTCTAGAGCTTGAATGTTGAAGGCTGCAAGAGAAGAACAGTGGCAGTGGAAAAATCCCTGGTCATACCCAATGCACTTTCCCTTTCGGCATCGACTCTTTTTTCTACTGTGTGACAGAGGATGCTGGCAAGGTGGACCTATGGTCTAACCCAATAACAGCAGTTCTTATTTGAATTTCACATGATTCTCATTTGAACCTATGCACTTTTTTGATCTGATTGCCTTTCCTCTTCCAAATAGCGATGCTTTTTTTTTTTTTCTTAACAAAATGGCTTATTGTTCCTGGGAGATAATCTTCACTTTTCTTTGGAAATCTTTGTGTAACATAACTCATTTTCCTTGTCTTGTGAAAACAGGTAATCTTTTGTGTGTCTAGCACTTGCAAATGCTCTAGAATAAGTTAGTGTTGAGTTGCAACACCTTTTCCTCTTACCAGGGGGAGTCAGCTCTTTGTCAGGGATCGAGTGCTGACTGCTTCACGTGATGCAGATGTTCTTCTGCTACCTAGGTCACGACTTTGCGGGTTCTTTGTGGCACCACAGACAAATAACTACACCTTCTGGATTCTTGCTGATGGCAAGGCATCTCTGTACCTCAGCCTAACAGAAGACCCAGGAAGTAAGGTATGTTGTTACAACAGCAAGAATAGGATGTGAGGGATACAGAGGAACTCCATGGATGGGTATCACATGCTAGAATGTCTTACCATGCAAGCTGGACTCCTTAGGAGGCCTCATTCATGGGCTTTACATTAAACCAATGCCACTGAAATCAATGCAGGTACACGTGGTTCTCTGTGATGGTTTGGCCTTTCTCACCAGTTTTTGAAGGACTTGCTGCCACCTCCACAATCCTGCAGATCTTTCTTCCAGGGCATTTATAAAGTAACAGGAAACTCACAATTAACACAGGCTGTGAAGACTCAGAGGCCTTTCCTTCTTCTCCCAGGCCATCCCTGCTTCAGAGTGAGTGCCAGACCCAATATCCTTTATGCCGTTTCCGCCCACAATGGGGCTCTCAGCCCCAACCCAATCCAAGTTGAGTCTAATACCCGAGCAGAGACAGCTGGCCAAAGCCAATGCAAAGTGACTGGTGTTGCAGGTGGCCCATGGTCTTATCTCAAATAACGCTAAGCTGAGGGAGAAGCTTCTATGTCAAGACAATTTCTCATGGACGGGTGTCATTTCTCAACAGGAGGGGACTCAGTAGGGGCCTTATCTAATAGAGCATAGGGCTATTCATCTTCAAAGCAAATGGGAACTAGCTCTAGCATGCAGTGTCCTTCTGAGGTGGGCAAATTATGTAAGCTGGGGAAGAGGAGATATAGAATTGAAGGGATTTTTCCAGGAGCAGAGGCAATTTTTTGTTTTGTTTTGATTTAGTGATAGATTTAGACATGAGAAGTGCCTTTTTCCTCTTCCTAAGCACATTAATTTTAGATTCATAGAGTCATAGATTGTACGGCCAGAAGGGACCTTGGAAGAGCATTGGGTCCAGCCCCCTGCACCGAGCAGGAAAGACAACTGGGGTCAAATGACCCCAGGAAGGTGACCGTCCAGTCTCCTCTTGAAGATTTCCAGGGTAGGCGATTGCACCACCTCTGGAGGGAGCTTCTTCCACAGTCTGGACACTTAACTGTGAAGTAGTGTTTCCTAATGTTGAGCCTGAATCGATCTTCCAGGAGTTTGTGGCCATTACTCCTGGTTTTCCCCTCGGGTGCCCTGGTGACCCCTTGATGTACTCCCCTAGTGTAACGGTGAGCTGCTACCAGGTCCCCTCTCAGCCTTCTCTTCCTAAGGCTGAAGAGTCCCAGATCCCTCAGCCTTTCCTCGCATGGCTTGCCGTGTAAGTCTCTGATCATACGGGCTGCTCTTCTTTGGACTCTCTCAAACTTGTCCACGTCCTTGTTAACGTGTGGTGCCCAGAACTGGACACAGGACTCCAGTTGTGGTCTCACCGATGCTGAGTGGAGTGGAAGTATCACCTCCTTGGTTTTGCTGGAGATGCATCAGTTGGTTCATGTCAGAGTATTATTTGCCCGGCCAGCTACAGCATTGCACAGCTGGCTCATATTCATCCTGTGGTCAGATCACAGCACTCTGCCAAGACAGGGTCTTTCCCTCGTAGGATGGGAAGGAATTCCTCACCCATTGTCTGTTCCCTCTACACCATTTCAAGGCCCGAGTCCAGCAAAAAGAATTGGAGCTAGAAGCACTGCTCCGTCATTGTCTCATTGTTTTTTGTCTGAATGCAGATCAAAATTGCCTCTCTTCCTGCTGGTGTTTCCCAGTGGTCTGAACACTGGGAGAAGAACTGGAACCAAAGCTGGCAGCCAAAATCCCAGAAATTTGAGCTTACTGGTGGCTCGAGGTACTACCTGGAAGCACTGCATCATGGGACAGCGCCCAGCACTGGAGTGAAAGTTGGGATTCAGCTGCACAACACCTGGCTGAACCCCGATGTGATCAATACCTATCACAGAGAAAAGCACGAGATCCAAGCCAGTGCTCACCAACTTCCAGAAATACAGGTCTGTGGCATGCCTGTGATCAGGTACCTTAAGTCTCTGTGTGCTGCTATTTACCACGTGTGTGCTGTAGCAAGTCCTTATTGTAAAGGCCCTGGTGTGTTCTTATCCTGTCTTAATGAATAGTGAAGTCATGATTATTTGCATTCAAACACATTAGGAAGCTGTGGTCAGCCCTTGGCTCCCAGAAGTTCCTTCCTTCATCCCTTAACATGTTAAATGTGCCTTGACTGCATTAGGATCTAACTGTGTTAGTTAATTCATGTTGACTAATATAAGTTTGGAACGGATTTATTTTCTTGACTGATCTCAAAATGTTACGCTGTTGGATTTGGATCAGGTGATATTAAACGTTCACAGGAGGAAGGGAAGTTCAGTAGCTAGAAGTTGGTTCTGGTGGTTAAAAGTCACGACTAGGAATATGGCAACTGAGGGGCTGCTCCTGGATCTGCCACTAACTTGCTTGGAGATGCTGAATGAGTCTCTTTAACCACCCTGTCCTTGTTATGTGAGAACCAAAGCCTTATCACAAGAGACTGCATGGAGCAATGGGTGGTTAAAGGGACTCCTGCTGCTGACTTGCAGAGACTGAAAGGGATGAATAGCGATGACGTATAAAAGACCTCTTGCAGTACCTCCATTAGAAGAACCATAAGAAACTTCTTGAGATCTTTGTACCTCACATACACTATACCTGTTTTTCTTCCTATCAGATGCTGACTCTCTCTGGGACAGGTTGGTTCAGTCTTTCCTGGGACAATATATCCAGCAACACGATATCCACAAATGCTACAGCTGACCAGGTGGGCATGATTAAACACAGGAAGCTAAAACCTCAGCTGGTATAAAACATCGTAGCACCACTGAAACCAACAGCAATATTCATAGCATGCCTATCTATGAAAGCTTATGTCTCGCTGAACCAGTTAGTCTATAAAGGACCACTCTTGCCCGACCTTCTGCCTAACTTCAGACTAGCCTGGCTAACCACCTCTCTTCATGAAAGTATGGGTGGAAACATGCTTTTTGTTGCACTTAATATACCATATGCCATTATGGTATATGCCATTATGCCACTATATGCCATTATGCCACCATAACCATATGCCATTATGCCATTATATGCCATTATGCCACCATAACCATTTTTATGGGTCACAAAGTGAAAGTGAATAAATGTCCATACCTTCTGAAAACCTGTCTCAGTTGGTGACCCGTCCTAGAGGCTAAGACCTCTTGCCATATTCTCAGTTATGCTTACAATCACTGGGAATGCTTTTGAAAAGCAGTTTTTGTGGGGAAACTCTCAGCTGCTGGGACCTGCAACTGCATCTGATCTAGTCCCTGTCATGTTCAGAGTGAAATGCAGAGTATTAGATACTTGTCTATCAAAATGGACATTCTGATACTTGACCATAGGGTCTTTCCCATGCAAGAACATAGACCGTGAGATTCTTTGTATCCCTAAAATGAACTGTGAGCTAGTCTTGTCAAGGTTTGTGATCTCAATTTTATGAAACACAGCAATGACTTAGAAGCATCTCAGACCAATCAGCTACACAATGGACCATAAAAAGGGTTGCATCCTCAACATGGTTTTATTTTTCCTTTCTGTAGGTCCAAACAGTCATAGAGGAGCTTCTTTCAGTAAAATGTGACACTGAGCCATCGTCTGCTAAATTCCTTTTCCGGAATGGGTTTGAGAACGGTAAATACCTATTAAGATAAAGATGATTCCAGTGCAGAGTTAATATCAATGTATTGCAGTAATGAGTTTTTCTGTTTACATAGGAGCCATGACATCTTCGGGTGGCATGGTTAGCTCAGTAAGGCTATGCTAATACCACACAGGTATGAACATAAAGATGGGGAAATCCAATGCATTTAGCTGGCCAAAAGCTGAAAACTAGTAGATGTTAGATGGCAAAGGGAAGGGTCCCACATTTTAGCTCAAAAGCCTACTGCTCAGAGCACTTGCCTACAGAGCAGAAAACACAGGCTACAATCCCCCTTCATTTAGAGGGGTTTGGTGTCTTGTCCTTCCCATCAAAGGATGCAGGCGAGACATTACCCAGGCCCATCTTCAGGTGTTTCCTTGAAGCTGTTCTCCCAAAGACAGCCAAGAGCAGAAGATACATGGAGCCAGAAGGAAGAGGATATGTTGGAGGCTGTGGGGCTCAGTGGGAAGAAAGCTGCCTGGGAAAGAAAGGGGCCCTGGATTCTAGGATGCTACCAATAGGGCAGAAACTGTCCCAGCCCTTTTTTCCAGTAAATATTAAAGCAAGGTACACTGCACCAGGTTTAAAAGGCCTGGAGAAGAGAAGTTCAGGACGACTGGAAGAATCCAAATGCAAAGCAAGACAAGCAGAATAACTGCAAGCCTGCTAGCTTAATGTTAATCTCGGGAAAAGAATGAGAAAGCCCCTAAAGAAACGTAATTAATAATCAACAACATGGTGATTATGTGTATCAGGATATAATTGATGCCAATGAATATGGCTGCATGGAACATGGCTTTTGTCAACACACCTAATTTCATTTTTTGATGAGATTAGTTTGGTAATGGTGACTGTATAGATATTCAGACTCTGCTAAGGCAGCTGTCTTGGTAGGGGAGGAATTCAGGTTGGTCATGTAGTACCCCCAACTAACTATTTAGCACTGGGGAGGCCTCACCTGAGGTGCTATGTTCAGTTTAGGCCCCACACTTCAAGAAGGAGGTGGACAGTTTGGGAAGAGTCCAGTGCAGAGTAACAAACATGATCAGAGACCTTGGAAACATGACTTATCAGGAAAGGCAGAAAAAGAAGAGACGAATGAAGGGTCCTCCTGGCTGTGGTTATGTCAAAACATGGGTCCCACTTAAACCCCTTTTTATCTTCCAAGGTATGTAGGGCAAAACATTAATACTACAGTTGTGATGAGAAGCCCCTTTGTCTTAAGTCCTTTAAAAACACAAGGTCAGAGTCAGCCCCTGGCAGCAATTTGGAGCCTGAGTGCAGAAGGGAGTTACAGAGTTATCCAAATGGCAGCTTGTGGCCCACATGCAGCCTGTGAAGGGTTTAATTGTGGCCTGAGTGGGTGAGTGGGTGTTGAAGGTGCTGTATTAGTGCAGCTTCCAAACCTAGGGCGTGAATGCCACTGCCGCTTCTTCCCTCCCACCCCCACCACTGACTTCCTTACCAGATGCTGAATTTGGGGTCCTTGGTCCCTGTTGGTGACTCAGATCAGTGAAGTGTGCGAGCAGTGGCAGTGTAAATTCCCTTGGGTCCAAAGTCACACCAGTGCAGTGGCTCTGGCACCCGTGCTGAGAAGCTACCAGTGCGCTGCTGGAGGTGAGTCATCCAGCCTCTGAGGAGCCCCCGGGGCTGGATTTGGCTCATGGGGTCAAATAAATTGAGCAGCCCTGGAGGATGCCTGAACTCTAGGTTTGAGGGGATTCAAGTTGCCACATAAAGGCTGTCCAACTTCTATGCCCCTCATGCCACATTAACAGGGGCCACACTGGCAGGAGCTGCACGTCCCTCTGCCCCTAGTGCACTGCACACCCAAGGTGCCCTATCTCTGGATTGTGTGTCCTGGGTGCTCCCCACTCCACCCCACATCCCCCTGTTGCACAGCATACTTATGCCTGTTCCACCATGCACCCTGGTTTCCCCACACTGCACCATGTGTCCCCCTGTATCACCAGAACGCCCCAAGGGATGACAAGGTCAAACGGTCACAAACTCCTCCGTGACCAATTCAGGCTGGACGTAAGGAAAAGCTTCTTTACTGTCCGAGCCTCCAAGGTTTGGAATAGTCTACCGCTGGAGGTGGTTCAGGCACCTACTTTGAATGCCTTCAAGACATATTTGGATGCTTTTCTTGCTCAGATCCTATGACCGCTGCTGACTTTCTGCCCCTGGGGCGGGGGGCTGGACTTGATGATCTTCCCAGGTCCCTTCCAGCCCTAATGTCTATGAAATCTATGAAGTGTACCCTGCTGCCTCTGCTTCCCATGTCCTCCACTGCAGTGTGAACCCAGGCACCCCGATGCTGCACCGTGTGCAGGGCAACCCCGCACTACGCCATGCCCCAGGTGGCCCAACTCGACCTTAGCTCTCTGGCTGTGAGCTCCTCCCCGCACCACCCCTCGTAGCACAGTGCCACTCAGGTGCCCTGGGCTGCAAGCTCCCCTGGCACTAAAGTCTGGGCTGCATTGCACCTCCCCACCCCCTGGGGCAGGGGTAGGGGCAGAGGCAGAGGCAGGAAGGGAAGCCCAGAGCCCTTGGCTGCTACTTCAGCTGGAGCAATGGGGAATGCAGTGACTGGGCAAGTCCTTGGAGGCTGCAGTTTAACCCTTTGCACATGTGGTCTGTGGGCTGCCAGTTGAATTACAGAGTAAGCTAAATGAAGGTATTTTCCACCCCTTATATTAAAGTTTGCTGACTTGGAGCAAAGAATGAAAGTCATGGGGCAAGAAAGAGAAAGAACAAGAGGGCATTTGACAGCAGCCTAATGTTTAAAGCCTCAGCTCAGCTGGGGGAGATCGGGGTCCAGGTTCTATCAGCGTTTTGGTTTTTCATCTAATGACTGTATAATGTAATGCGCATCACACTGTCTATCAAACAGGAACAAAACTAGAATGATATTCACCAGAATGTGCGTGTTCACTGCCTACCTTGAACGTTTGCCATGCAGCTGCTTTCAAGATTGTTTCCAAACCTCTAACCCCTTTTCATTTTTACCAGTGTCAGATCAGAAGGACTTCTGCACTAAGGGTTATGTAGTCAGTGGTGTGGAGCCCTTTTGTGGAAGATTCAGCATTTGCAGCCCAAAGTATCTCGTAAGAACACCCCCATCAACTTTACCAAGATACGATGTCACTGAATACACACACGTGAGTAGCCTCTGTGACAGAGTGCCTTAAAAATGGCAGCAGGGACCTGAAAGTGGAACACAACCTTGGCCTCAATAGCTGAGTTTTTGCCCCTGTTACACCCCAAAGTACATGTCTCGTCTCTGAAGTGTGATCCTGTTTCACCCAGGGAGATGAACATACGTCCCCATTCTCTCAATGCACAGCCCTATCCATTTTCATCATGCCAGGAGCCAGCTGGCTCCCCAACGCTGTTTACGCATTTTGCTTTAAATAATCATTGGACAATCATTGGGCACAAGAATCAGATTAAGGCACAAAGAAGTGAAGTGGCTTATTCACAGTCAGGTAGGGAGTCTGGGTAGAGCTGGGAAGAAGAATCAAGTCATCTGATTCTCAGTCCATTTTTTTCCCTGACCTTCTAGGTATTGCACTAGACTGTGGGGTGTAGTGTACTGGGTGGAGAGTCAAGGGGCCAAGGGTCTATTTCCAATTGTTGATAGCCTGCTTGTGACCTCTGGCAAGTCACTTCACATACCTGTGCTTCAGTTTCCCCATCTGTAAAATGGAAACGATACCTTCTCTGTAAAGTGCCTTGCGATTCACTAACAAAAAGCATGTTACAAGATCTCACCATGAATATTCCTGCTTCTCTAAGGAAGAGAGAGTAGTTCATTTCTTCAAGCGTTGAAACCTTTGAGCTTTCTGCTGGTCCCGTCAGCAATGGAGCTGTGTCAGTCATGGGTTTTAAGGTGTGAACACCTGTCCATGAAAGTTAGATACATAGCTGTAACTTTTTTCACCCAAGTTATGAAACAGAGGTCAGAAGGGAATCACCCTTGATCTTTCTTGGATTTGAACCCCAGTCTAATTTCTTTTTCTGGACTAACGTGTTCCTGGTTTGTTCTCCTTCTCTACTGTCACAGGTATGCTTTGCACATAAAGGTTATATCAGCAACACCCTTCATGTTTTGGTGTCCTACATCAACACCTTTCTACGTACAGTGAAGAAGAATCTTACTTGCCATTGGAGAACTCAAGAGAACAGCCTGGAAAGGTATTCAAAGCATACTTACATGGGTTGAATAAATGATCCTCCCTTCACCCTGTGACTATGTGTAGCATATCCGTTGTCTGCAGATGTGTTGCAATTCGGGAAGATTCTCAGCTGGTGCAGACAGATATAGCTTCATTGAAGTCAACGAAATTGTAGTATCAGTACTTTCCCGCATGAATACGTTTAATGGTGTATGTAGACTGCTCACTGCTATGCCATCTTTAACTTGCTGCTCTGTCCTTAACGACAGCAAAAACTTGAAACAATGAATTACAATCACATTGAGTTTTAAAGGACTAGTCACACTGAGTATATCCAGTTGACTTTGGAGGTTGGTCTATGCAGTGAATACTGCCAACAGCCCTGCTTCAACATGTGCTAGATTCTGTGTCAGACCAGAGGTGTGTGTGTTCACCGGGGGAAGCCTTTCCTTTGGAACAAATGCAGTTCTCTTCGGGTATTCAGTGAGAATCTCTTGAGCATGGCAGTCGCTCTGTTAAATTTTAAAGTACTGTACTGACTGGTCTTCTGCCCCATGCACACGGTAAATTTATTATATGATTAACATGTTAATCTGCCACAAATAGTAACAATGCCACACATTCGACCAATTTATGGCACCATAAAGTAGAAAACCAGCCACAAAGATATTCTGCATAAAAGGTGGAACATCTTTGTGGCTGGTTTGTGTGACGCCATGAATTGGATGTGTGGCTTACTCCCATCCTGATGCTGACAATCGGCTTGTTATCAGCATTGGTATTGGGACTGGGATTAACACTGGGGCTGAAGACAAGGTTCCCAGCAGAGGAGAGATGAGAGCCTCTACCAGCCAGGAACCTTGCAACCACCTTGCCTGGCAGCCCTTGCTGTCTTGTCCAGCAGCCCCCAACTTTGCTCTGCAGCAAAGATGCTTGGTTCTTGGGAGCCCCAGTTGTATGCTATTGCTTCAAATGGGGCACGGCAGCAACTGGCACAAAGGATTATGGCAAGAGTGAGCAAAACATGACACAAATGTAGAAAAAGGAAACATAAAATGTCATCATAGGCTATTTTCCCCCCTTATCTTCAGAGTAAGAGAAATGCTGATTAGCGCAGGTTTTAGCACTAGTGACATCAAACAGTCAGCAGTTTCTATTTTTCAGGAGAGGGGTGTGAGCAAGTAGTATGGCCATGCAGATGCATTTATTTTTGGGACCACATGATTTACTAGGTACAGACTTTGAGTTCCTTGCCAGGGGTTGATGTGGCTGTCATTGTCGCAACACGTTGGAGTCCTAGTATGAAAGGCAAAGATGGAAACCAATCTTTCTATCACATGCCAAACACCCCAAAACATTTCAGTCTTGCTTAAAACAATTTGAACATGAGAATGTCCTTTTTCACTGCCACGTGGCACAGTGTGGGTGTGACAATTTTTCTGGACTAATGTACAGAGGATTCAAGGCTGTTATAGTCCCAGCAAGGGCCTCAACTGTAGCAACCTCCCATGGTGGTGGTCTCAGGTTCAATGTCTAATGCATTGGCCAAGATAGTAGCCCTTACACCAGCACTCATTTAGGATACTTAGGCAGCTGTCTGGATAGGTGATGGATTGCAATGGCTCTTATTAAAATGTTTTAATACCTCTCAGCTGGGAGTTTACATGTGTTGACCTGTGGAGGAGCTGTGTGAACAGCTCTGAGCTCCTCTTAGACCTCCAAGCAAACTCAACAGTGCTGCTGCATCAGATTGTCCTGCTGTTCCCTGAGGTAGATGAGGAACCATCTGGAAAGTTTTACCTTGATGAAATAATCATCTCGGACAGACAAGTAACTGGTAATTTCATCACTCTCTTATTGGGAATGCCATTTGAAGCACTATCAGAATATCCATGGTCATCAATGGAGCTGCTCTGAATCTTTTTATGGAGAACAAATAGTTTTAAAGAACCTGAAATTGGAGTTTTGTGAAAAAAAAAATGTTGGCTTTTTAAAGAAAACTAACTTCTTGGCATTCTAATTGATTTTTTTAAATTGAAAACATTGCCAACATAGCTCTCATTTGCTGCAAATCCTGGAAAGAAACATTTTAATAACTTCCTGGATAAAAGAAAAAGAGATGTAAAATTTATGGAAAAAAAAAAAAAAAGATTGAGAAAACCTAACAAGAAGTGGGTCTGCTTCCAACTCCATGGAATTGAAGCTGCTTAGGGAACAAGCCAAAATTGTTCATCCCTAATCAAACCGTATTATTATTTTCCTTTCAGTTTTCCAAAGGGACCCCAAACCAGCTCATCCAGGGGGGAATATTATAGAAGCAGTGTCTGTGGTTGGGTCACCCCCCATCTACAATGTGTCCTTGCTGGTGGCTGGCTGTGGTGGGCATCTCCCTCTTTTCTCACTGAGGTATGGACTGAGTGCAGGTTGTCTCACGTCTACTTATTGCCAAGTTCCTTGCACCTCATTTTAAAGCATTTGGTACTAGCTACTATCAGAGGCAGTATAATGGGATATAGGGACCTTGAACCTGATCCCGTTGGGCAAGTCCCACATTTCTGTCCCTTGTGGAGGAATAATATTTCCTGTTTTTGTTCTTTCTCCATTGAATGCCCTGTGTGCAGGTCTTCCCCTGCCTTAGCTATCTGTGGAGAGCATTCAATGTCACCAGAAATATCTACTTGCTAATAGGGAGGCAGGGAAAACAGAACAGTGAGGCCTGTAAGCCATTGATAAAGGGAAAATAAAGAGGGACCAGAGTCAGATCGGTGGCTCTAAACCCAAGATTGCTGGGCTGTGGGGAAGTTTGGACTGAGATCAGGATGCCATGTCTGGATCTGTTGCCACGCTATGCTGGAGGCTAGTGGCTAACGAGTCCTGACCCCTGATAGAGTTCAAACTGGGATTGTATGATACCAACCCAATCCCCTTCAAACCAACCAACCACCTCCCTGGCCCACACATAGCAGAGACCTTGTCAATTTGCTTTCACAGCTCATAGGGAGAAGCCATTTCATTGTATTGTTACTATTTTTTTTGCCCCTGTGGTTGAGCTGAAATCAGTCATTTGTGCTCCTGTAACAATGAAGGACTCACAGCTCCTCAGTACTAGGTGCTGCCCGTATTCATAGGCAATGAGAACCTGTGCCACGGCAAGCTGATTTTCTAAAAAAACCAAGGTAGATGCCAGAAGGTGTATTAATCCACTTTACAAATGGAGAACTGGAGCCCAACAGCATGAATTGGTTTGCCCTTGGTCTTCCAAGGAGCTTGTGGAAGAGGGAGCATTCGAATCTGGATTTCCAGAGTTTTAAAAGAATGTTTTAAACAAGAAAATATCTTTGTCCTTGCTCCATGGCTCTCTCTCCAGAGTCCAACTTGAGAGCTCTCAGTCCTACTGAGGGGGGAGTGAATCAGACCAATCTGTCCCTGCCTCTGTCTGTAAGATAGCTCAGCACTAGTGTCACAGGCCAGCTAGGCCTGACTGAGCACTGCAACTTTATTAAACACTGGGCTTTTGGTTCGGGATCGAGGAGGAGATGTTGGGAAGGAAAGCAATGACAAGTTTCACTTATAAGAAAGAATGAATTTTACTTATAACAACAAAAGATATAGCTTGCACATATGACAATTAGTAAAAAGGTTAAGCTAATAAACAGACAACATAACAATACAAGTTAAAATTGACAGTGATAATTAAAACAGATAGAGAGAAATCAACCAAGAGTTCCCACTTGGTTAGCAACTTATTGATAGTCCCTCAGTTAGAAACACGTCAAGTTGATTCAGCGAAGTCAGGCATCTCCGATTTACGCTGTCAGAGGAGAACCGGAGGAGGACCCTCAGTCAGGATATGGTCTTCATTCACACAGGGAATAAGAGAGATCCAGGGGAATGGAACAGCAATGACCCTTCTGTTCTGTCCTTCCTGAGGGTTACTTAGCGTGCGTTTTCTTTTATATCCTGTTTATGCTATTTTTTTTTGTTATATAGCCATTCATAATGTTACTCTATAGCTGTTATCCTATGGGGTTAAAAGGTGTTAGAAATCATTACAATAAGTTACTGCCCAATAAGCATATCACACCACATTGCTTTGGGTTCGAGATTAACATGTTCCCACCTAAGTTCATTTTACTGTCTCTAAGCAGAAAAAGTTTATAAAATTAGCTAAGTCTGCAGTTATATCCTTTAGTTCTGCTTTTTAAAAGTCATGCTGTTTCAAGATAAATATAAAAGTTATATATAATTCTTGTGGGTTATACTCCAGACAGACAAAAAAACCAAACAGTTTTGTAAGTTCTAGTTCAGATATCTTCAAAAACCATTTCTTTGTTAGAACCTGCTCATTAACCCTTCTGGTTCTGGCTATCACACACTAGCAAGAGATTGCTGGAAGAAAGAGGTAAACTGTTTATGACAGGGACCATCTCTTTGCTGTGTTGTACCGTGATTGGTGCTTATGGTGCTAAGGTATGTATGTACCTGGACAAAAATACACATAACTATGTAAAACGATCCTGTCTACAACTTATATTTTTCCTAGCGAGACCTGATTGTTCCCACTTATTCCTCACTAATAGCTGCTGGGGCTCACCCCAGTGTCATCCCCATGTGAAGGCACTGATGTGTTTAGAGCTCACAACTAAACTCACAGCACTGCTTCCTTCAACCCCCCAGGTACTTGCATGGCCCTTATCACAGTATTTTATCCTCACAATGTTGTGGCGTGGTAGGGAAGTGCCTTTTTTTCCCATTTTACAGAGAGGATCAGAACTAGAACAAATAAAGGATGTATCCTGCTTCAGGCAGGGGGTTGGACTAGATGACCCTTGAAGGTCCTTTCTAGCCCCACTTCTCTATGTTCTTCTGTATGAGTCTATGTAAGTGCCTCATATTCAGGTGTTATAGAGGTAAAATTTTCTGTCCTTCAGAGTAGAATCTGGAACTCTAAGAGGGGACTGACTTCCCTAGATAGGGCATGGCAGTGGTGATGCGTAGGGGATGCAGGGGGTGCATGAGCACCCCCTGACTGACCACGCTTGATGCTTAGGCTATGGGCAGGGGGGGCAGGCAAGAGTGCCAGTGCCCCCCCTGCAAGCGCCGGCCACTCTCTGCGATCGCTACAGCCTCTTTCAGGAGTAGCTGCAGCTGCTTCTGGGAGCGGCTGCAGTGATTGGCTGGTGCTTGCTCCCAGAAGAGGCTGCAGCCACTCCTGGAAGCTGCTGCAGCGATTGCAGCGATTGGCTGCAGCGGGATTGCCCAGGGTGGGGGGGACTCCCCCCGGTCCACAGGATTGCTCATGGGGGACCTCCCCTCCGGTCGGCAGGACTGGTCACGGGGGGGGGGGGGGAGGGGGACACATGGCCCGCCTGACTAAGGCAGCACCAGTCGCCCATGGGGCATGGAGAGAATTGAGTGCTTCGGTATGGGATCCCAAACAGACAGTGAGAACTATCTAGTAGGGGATGTGGATAGACCTGAAATCTTGTCCCTCATTTCACTTTACCTAGGGCTGCAGGGAAGCACCTTCATTCCCTTGAGATCTGCTACCCAGAATCTGCTCCTCTAAGGGCATGTGTAGAAAAAATGAGCATGTGTGCACAGCACTTTAAAGTGGGTTAAATGCTTTTGCACTGCTTTCATAGTTTCATAGTTTCATAGTTGGTCGGGTTGGAAGGGACCTGAGCAGATCATCAAGTCCAACCCCCTGGCATGGCAAGAAAAACTACTGGGGTTAAATGACCCCAGCAAGGTGTTCGTCTAACCTCTTCTTAAAGACCCCCAGGGTAGGAGCCAGCACCACTTCGCTTAGAAGTTGGTTCCAGATCCTAGCTGCCCTGACAGTGAAGTAGCACCTCCTGATGTCTAGTCTGAATATACCCTCTGCCAGCTTGTGACCGTTATTCCTAGTCACTCCTGGTAGTGCTCGGGGGAACAGGGACTCCCCCAATGCCTGCTGGTCCCCCTTGACTAGTTTGTAACAGGCCACCAGGTCCCCCTTCAGCCTTCTCTTGTGGACAGGTTCAGGTCCTGTAGCCTTCCCTCGTAGGGCCTGCCCTGCTGGCCCCTGATCATGCGAGTGGCCCTCTTCTGGACCCCCTCCAAGTTGTCCACATCCCTCCTGAAGTGCGGCGCCCAGAACTGGATGCAGTACTCCAACTGTGGCATGACCAGTGCCGCATAGAGCGGGAGGATCACCTCCTTGGACCTGCTTGAGATGCATCTCTGGATGCATGACAAGGTGTAGTTGGCCTTCCTGACCGCATCGCCACACTGTCAGCCCATGTTCATTTTGGCATCAATAATGACTCCAAGATCCTTTTCTGCCTCTGCACTGACGAGAAGGGAGTTCCCCAGTCTGTAGGTCTGCTGTTGGTTCTTCCTCTCCAGGTGCACTTGTCAGTGTTGAAACCCATCCTGTTCTCATCTGCCCACCCCTGTAACCTGTCTAGGTCCAATTTCAGCCTGTTCCTCCCTTCTAGTGTGCCCACATCCCTTCACATCTTAGTGTCGTCAGCAAATATGAATAGGGTGCTTTTTTCCCCCTCGTCCAAGTCACTGATGAAGATGTTGAACAGCGTGGGTCCGAGGACTGAGCCCTGGAGGACCCCACTGCCCACATCCCTCCAGGTCGAATAGGACACATCCACCACCACTCTTTGGGTGCGGCCTTCCAGCCAGTTAGTGACCCATTTGACTGTGTAGGTGTCAATGCCACAGTCCCCTAATTTTTTAATGAGAATGGCATTGATGTTTGCATGTGTCAGCAGCATATTGCACATTAATTCCAGCCGTTGTAGCACATTCAGTGTCATAATGCACCTTAAATGACTTTGGGGTGCAGCAAACAGAAACACCTCAGGAGTTTTGTTGGCTGCCCTATAGCCATGGAGTGAAGCACTGGGCTCCGTATGGCTCAGGGGCTGTGCAGGCAGCCCGAGCAGGCAGCCTACCAGCAGCCTGGGAAGGCAGCCTCCACCAAAGAGAAGAAGAAGAAAAAAAAACAAACCAGTGAGCCTGATCTCCCCCCACCCTGAGCCTGCCTGCATGAGCTGCACGGGGACCTGCTCCTTCCCTCTGTGGCTGTGGTGCCCCCCTGGAGCTCCCGAGCCGAGTACCTGCAGGTGGGTGCCACCTGGGGGGTGCTGCCGCTGCCGCAGAAGAAAGCACCAGCCCCCCCCAACTGCAGCTCAAGGACTGCTCTACCCGCCGGCAACTCACGCTCCCCTCCCTGCCACCAGCAAGGCAGGTGAGACACAGGTGTACACGACATGGGATTTACTTCACCCTAAATGGAAGCTGTGTTTTTAAAAACCCACCACTTCAATTTTGGGTGAAGTAACCCCCATTTCATCTACACATGCCCTAGGTCAGCATCTAAGCATGGTTTTCACAGAGATGAACAGAGGTCTCTCTTCTTAGTGGTGGTGTCTTTTATGTTATCATCTAGTGCAGGGGTCTGTAACCAATAGGGCATGTCTACATGAGACACTTACTGCACCTAATGACACTGCAGAGAAGCATGGAGGTTAAAAATTATGCTAATAGCCTACTGTGCAGTGTTATTAGGCCAATGCACAGTAAGCATCATGAAAAAACCATGCGCCAGTGCTACTGTGCAATAATGGTAGTTACTGCACATTTAGTTAGTAACTTATTAAGCAAGTACTAAACTAAATGTGCAGTACCTAAGCAATCAGGAGTCAAAGTAGAGATGATATCTTTATTAGACCAACAAGATTTTTGCAAAAAAATTCTTAAATTGCAAGCTTTTGGGCACAAACACCCTTCATCAGGAATTGGCAAAATGATTGTAATAGTTCTCTTAGGTAGAAATGAAAGTTCATATTTCATAGGATTTCACAGAGGTGGCAATAGATAGAAAACTCCTCTGGGCAGTCCGTTCATAGCTGGTTTAGAGCCTCTCACCTCTTGTGAGGATCTTTGATGATGCAAATTACCTCAAAACAAAGGCAGGAGCAGTGTCTCAGGTTTCAGGTGGTCACAGTTGCTTCCTGCTTGGAAAAATATGAAGATTTTATTTAAAAAAACAGGCTAAAATTTGATATCTTTCATGTGTCAGGTATCCAGGTTGTAGCCATATTGGTCTAGAGGAAAAAGCAATCAGGACTCGTGGTAGAGATGATAGCTTTTATTAGACCAACAAGATTTTTGCAAAAAAAAAGTCTTTAATTGCAAGCTTTTGGACACAAATACCCTCGAACTGCCTGCCCAGAGGAGTTTTCCATCTATTGACTCCTCTGTGAAATCCTATGAAATATGAAATTTCATTTCTACCCAGGAGAACTTTTACATTCTTTTCTCCAATGCCCGATGAAGGGTGTCTGTGTCCAAAAGCTTGCAATGAAAGATTTTTTTTTGCAAAAATCTTGATGGCTTAATACAAGATATCATCTCTACTATGAGTCTTGCTTGCTCTTTCCTCTAGACCAATGTGGCTACAACCTGGATACCTGACAGTACCTAAGCCGCATTAATGAACGTGTAGATGCGCCCAAAGTGGATCGAGCCAGTAGAACTATTTTATCCAGCCTGCAAAATGGGTATTTCGGTGCTGGGAAGCTTCGGTGGTGTTTTAGCAGCAGTGGCCTGAACTCTGGAGGTGGGGAGAAGCGCCCTCAAGCTGAGGCAAGAATTGAACCCCACTTTCTAGGGGATTGCTCTAACCACTAAACTGTTGTACACCAGGGATAACTTTCTCCTCTTCCTTCTCTGTCTTTTTTTAAGAAAGCCACCACAACTCCATTGTGCTAGACAGCCTTGTTGGCCTGCTGGAGGCCTGATGGGAGCACACCTATCAGATCCAGCCCCTTGAGGGGATTTGGATGGAGGAATGTCCTATTTTTTGGGCCTCAACAAGGCTTAGAGCAGGAGATAAGTACCAAGCTGCACAGATGGGGCAGTTCTGGGCATGCTGGGGAGCAGAATGCAAAGAGTCCAGAGAGTTTTAAAGTCAAAAGAGAAGCCCCAAGGGAGTTTATGCAGCAGCTGAGCTGGGAACATAGGGATTGCAGTCCCACCGAAGTCCTGCTTCAGGCACCCAAGCCCCTTTTTGGATCTTCTAAGCCCAAGTAAGTGGCTTGTCTAAAGTCCCACAAGAAGTCCATGGCATCGAAAAGGGGATTGAGCAGAGGCCCCTAAATGCCAAACAGGTATCCTGAGCACTACAGCACTGTCCTTCCTTCCTCAGGCAGTGGCAAGACATTCGAAATGGGTCTTGAGGGTGAGTTCTTGTTGGATGCCAAAATACACAGCTGGAGAGATGCTGTTGTAGAAGTGCCCAGGCTCTTCTTCTGGGAGCGACAAAAGTCCCAGGCATGAGGTTATTCGAACCTGATTTTCTGAAGTGCTGAGTACGTGCAAGTCCTACAGAAGCCTATTGCATCTGTGAGCTCTCGATAGCTTTGAAAACCCAGACCTTTGCAGCTGAAAAATGCTGCCATCCTAGCCAACAAGGCTAGAAATGGGCAGGTTTTATCTTCTCCACAACTGAAAGGGGTTTGCCAAGAGAGAATCTGTTCAGTGTCAAGGGTTTCTGCTGCAGTTATGAAAAGTCCAAGGCGGTAGGGTGATGCATTGATCAATTGGACAAAGTTATGCTACAAAATCAGCCAAGCTTCCCAGCATCATAAATTAGCACAGCACCGAGGGGTTTAACTTGCAAATAGACTCCTGTGACTGCATTCGCTCTCACCGGTAGTTTTTAATAGAAAGCCAAGTTCCACAACAAAACCCAGGCCATGCATGGCAGGGACAAAGTGGAGTAGACAAATTCAGACTTGAAGCAGTTTTTTCTTTTCTCTCCTGTACAAGTAGGAGAGTACTGAGTAGGAATGTGTGAATAATTTTACTTCTATGTATAGTGTTGCTGAGATTCATGCTGGAGCATTGCTCATAGTTTTGAAGTAGACATCTTTAAAAGGACGGTGACTAGTTAGAAAGAGCAGAATTGCAGAAAGGAGTCGAGCTGGAGAGAACGCCTTACAATGAGAGGCTTACAACTCGCGGTGCTGATCTCATCTAAAAGAAGATTGAGCTGCAACTTGATTACTCTGAATAACAGGCAGTCCTTGACTTACAACGTTTCAAGTTACAACGTTTTGCACTTACAATGTTTATAAATGGACACCCTGTTTCGACTTTCTGATGCCGGTTTCGATTTTACAATGCTTGATCCAATGCCATGCCACGCCGGTGAACAAGTTTGCTGCGTCACCCATCTCCCTGGAGAACATCTGTCCAAACGGCCTTGGACACTTCCTTTAAGAAGGACGACGAGACTCCAGAAAAACCTGCAGCCAGGATGCCAGCCCAGAACCCTTCAAAAAGTCCAACCAAGTCACCTCAAAAAAGTCCTTTCAAATCAATATGATTGCTATTTACAATATAAATACATTAATGTTGCTATATTACTCATCTATAATTGATTGAGTACAAAATTCTGGGCTATTTTTGGTGAAAATAGTGTATCGGGCCTTGGTCCAAAAACCGATCCCCCATTTATAACGCTGTTTCCTATGGGAAAATCAGTTCCGAGTTACAACGTTTCGACTTAAGACGTGGTTTTCAGGCACCAATTGTGTCATACGTCCGAGGACTGCCTGTAAGTATTTTGCAAAGAAGGGAAAAATGCTTGGTACTGGAGGGCTTGCTAATCTACCGAAGAAAGTGTAGCTAGAACCAATGACTGAAGCTAAAGCCAGGTTAAATAAAACGAGAAGTGAGGCTCAGCTTTTTGACAATATGGGTGATTAATCACAGAAACAAACTTTCCAGGGAAGTTGGGGATTTTCCATTTTACACTGTATTCAGATCAAGGGGTGGGGGATGTCTTGCTGGAAGATCTGCTTTTGTTGACGCACACGCTCTGTTTCAGTCAAACTTTAGGATTTGTGCAAGGAGAACTGGTAAAATTAAATATCCTGTAATATGCAGGAGATCAGAATAGATGGACCAAAGATATTATCTGCCTCTACAAGTCGTATTTGGGATGAGAAAGGGATTTAATTCCACGGTCAGATCAGCATAGGTTGTGGGGGGTTGTATAGGATGAACCTGCCTTGAGCTGGGGTTGGACTAGATGACCTCCTGAGGGGCTTCCTAGCCCTACTTTTCTATGACTGTGATTCATAGTTTTAGGAATTAGAAACCTGGACCACTGAATCACCTAGGTGTTGTTCGTATCAGTCGCCATAGGGTGACACTATTGCACACTGTTACAATGGACACTTCCCCCCCCACGCACATAAGTAGAAATAGGTTTATAACTTAAAAAATACCAAGAGGAACGTTTTGTATTGCAAGCAATGCAGATAATTGCTTCAGGGCGTAATACAGATGTACTGAGATTTTGAGTACATTTGTTGAAGTTGCATCTATAAATACTGCTTTGAACTTTCCTATCCGTGGCTTTGACATCGAAAACCTGCACTTATTTTTTGGTGAAGGGATGCCCTGTTAGTTCTCTGTTTGTCCAGGGTCTGACGCACATGGTCTTGACTTTTCATCGCTGTAGACATAAGAATAACACATAATGACAGCATATTCTCATAAGTCAGGAAACATTGCAGGAATGTATCTGACACAAAAAGTGAAGTTGTTCTTTGATGTCACCTGCCTTATTTTCCACCATAGTTGAGGCAGGCCTCATGGAAGCATAAGCCAGGAATATCCATGTCTGTCCAGGCAGCAAATTCCCCCACCTGTATCCTCAAACACTTCAAAGGACACTGTCTGAATGAATTCCCAGGGGTGCCTGCACCATGGCACACAGCGTTGTGTGGAGTGCAGGGAGTGATGCTTCTCAAATCATATAGGAATGATTTCTATTTCTATTACTGTTTTCTAATACTGCTTTGCACTTCTAATGTATAGGACCTCTTATCTGAGGGCTTGAAAGAGCTTTAAAAACATTAACCAAGTACCTAAAAAGTCTCATGCGAACTGAGCAGAATGATGACTTTTTTTTTTGTAAGGTAACATTCAGGATGGAGAGCTTGTCCCATGCTTAAGGAGTCAACTGGGGACTCGAAGGACCCACATTTCAGGTCCTTCATTACCAGACAGATGGTTAAGACTTTAATGTCAGGCAGTCTCTTTGTAACTCTGTTCCCCTTCCAGAAAATAAGGATAATAGCACTTCCCTACCTCACAGGGTTGTCCTGAGGATAAGCATACTAACATCTGTCGGACCCTTAAACAGTGCGGTAATGGGCCATTGATAACTACTTACAGTGGGCCAGATGTGGGAAACCTGGGTGGGTTCTGGTCCTAGCTCATCCATAGGCCTTCTGTGTGGCTCTGGACAGGTCTCTTCCTCTCCGTGAGCCTCAGTTTCCCCGTCTCTAAAATGAGGCCAACTATGCAAAAGGTGTTTGTGAGCTTTATGCCACACAGAGGCAAGGCCTGGGACTCAGACCCTTCTGCACTGACAATGTCCCACTGCACGGGAAGCACGTTGGAGCTGGATTTGAGCTGGAGTTCAGTTCGACAGTCTCAAACAGGGCCAGACACAGCAGTGCACAGCCAGATCTTGTGAGCATAACTCTCCTGATTCAATGTTCACTTTTCCATAGCTACTTCTGAAAAGTTTGGCAGGTCAAAGGACTAACGTCAGCTGAAACCTGGTTAGAATTGCCCACGGCTGCTGTGTTCACACTGGGTGGTGTGATGCAAAGGGTACGTATGTAGGACCTCCTGGATATTGATATCTCTGTGTGTCAAACTCTTTCTTGCAGGGGAACCTTGCCCTCTCAGGGGTCTGAAGAAGATGATTCTCTCTTTGCTTCCCTGGAAAATGCAAACATCAGCCTGAGGGTTCAGAGACTGCAAACTGCATCCCCACCTATTGGAGGGACCTTCCAGATCCTGCTGCCTAATACTGTGATATCAGGTACAAAGAGGGTTGAAATGACCTTTACCTGGCAAGCCAAGGTAGGGGCGGATGAGGTCTTCCTTGGGAACCCTTCCTACAAAGGTGAGGCTGGCAAGCTAGTTCCTTTGGCGGCAGACAATAATTCTTCATCTTTAACGTCTTCAAAAAACTGTGGGAGGAAAGAGAAGAGGAAAGAACATTTTGACATGATGATGTAGAGACTTCTCCAAAGCCTTTTTGAAGTTTAGATCCATTGATTTCGGTGGGCTTTCGACCACTTCCTTAAAGTGGGGTTTTTCACAGGCAGGCACCCTGTAATACAACATTTGGTCTTCTGCATGTATTTCTAATGCATCTATGACTACAAAAGCCAGGCCCTTTCCCTTATTAGGATCAAGCAGGCTTGGGACTGCAGAGAGGTTGATACCTGTTGTTTTGCAATGCCCTTCCCAGGTGTCCCCGTTCACATCTCTTCCCATCATCTTCACAAGCTCCTGCAAAGCAGCACCGATAACTCCACAGCACGCTACTTCAATGCCAGTGATTTCACAGTGACCAAGGACTCGAGCACGTGTTATGAGGCCATCTGGACGCTGACCTGGAAAGCGAAGACGGGGGACTTGCCCAATGTTATCAGTGTATGCAGATCTCTTGATTTCAGGCTTTGCTGCAACTTGGAGTGTGCCAGTTGGCACAGCTGTATTGGCAGGATTGGTATGGAAGAAAGCTTTTTCATGTGGATGTCTAGTGAGTTTTAGGCAAAATGTCTGACAAGGACTGTCATTGGGAGCAATGATGTAGTGAGTTCTGATATGGCCTGGCTGGCTAAGAACTGTTACTGTAGGTGCAATAAAAACACCCCTCCACCCTCATGCTCCAGGGTATAAACCAGAGGTCAGGAAGCAGCTCCCCCTCCATGCTACAGGACTGCATAAAAAGCCCCCATCTCCCATGGATCAAGGATAAGTGGATTACAATCACATTAAAATACAGCGGCTACCGGCAGAATCATGGAACAGTTTTTCATGCAAGGTGCACAGTCAATTTTCCCCCTCTTAGGATCTGTCCTGTTGAGCAGTAGAGGCTACTTTTTTTGGCTTGCATGCCACAAATGAGCCCCACACCCTCCCCAATGTGCCACTCCAATCCCTTCCCCCTGATCTGCTGTTCTGCTTTCTGCTCCTTGCCTTGCTTTCAGCTCCATGCCTGATCTGCTGCTGTGCTGCCGGTCCCTTCCCTAGTCTGCCGCATTCCCCATACGGAGACTGCACTTGCTATATGGCAGGGGTGTTGAAGATGGCCTGCGGAGCTGTTTCACTTGGGCCACAGGGCTCATAGAGGACCTGGGAATTTGGGGGCAGAGGAAGTGAGGGTGGGGCAAGCAATGCCTGCATTAACACCTATGTTGCCACTGCCGCTTGTCACACCTCCATTGCCAGGTCTACATCTGCCCCGTGATGCTCCTTGCTGCCTGGACTTTGTCTGGGGACCCTAGTGAGTTTGACACTTGCTATAGATGATCTCCAAGAGTTTGTTACCTGACTCTTCCATGGCTCTCAGACCAAGCTTTTCATTCTTGCTTGTCAGACACCCTTCCAAGACCCGCAACAATGGGCTCATTTACATAGGTGATGTCTGCCAGGAGCCTAAATTGTAGCTGGCATGATTTCACTCTTAATGGGCACATCTACATGTGCATTAATGCACCTTTGCTACTGTGCAGTAAGTTTAGTACCTCTAATATGAAGTGTTATATAAATGCACAGTAGCCAGTGCGACTGCACAATAGCAAACGCACATGGTCTTTTTCCGTGCGCAGCTTTTGCCACGACTTGATAATGTGAAGTAAAATTAGTCTACCGTGCATTAAGCATCTTGTGTAGGTGTGCCCAGTGCGTCCAGAGAGTTGCATTATCAGGCTTTTATATCAGTCTCTGAAGTCTCAGCCCCTGTTTGAGATAGACCAGAAGTCCCTTTGGTCTTTCATATGCATTTTTTTTTGCACATGTAAAACTAGCTGGAGAAGCAGGACAGTTTGTGCTTAAGGCACTGGCCTGGGAGTTTGAAAAATCCAAGTTAATTTCCCTATTTTAAGGCATAAACTGAGTCTTTTAAAGTATTTATTAAGTATTTAGGCACCTAATTTCAATGAGACTTAGGCACCAAACTATTTCACAGTTTGGTCCTAATTCTCTGCCTGCAAATGGCAGTAGTATTGTAGGGTTGTTGTGATGATACATATGCTACAGAAAGCAAAGCTGTCAGTGCTATGACAATGGGGGTCTTAGAGTAGCTAGAGAAAATTCTTCCAGTATTGCATCGCATAACTCTGAACATGAATGGTGCGGATTTGAATTGGTCACCGAATCAATCGGCAGCTTGTAAAATAAAATTCTTCACTCTTGACCAGGTCTCTGCTGAAAACCTCACTGGACTGAATCCCACTGTTGCTGCTCGGGTGGTTTACGATGGCGGTGTGTTTATTGGACCCATATTCGGTGACATGCTAGCCACCTGCAATAACTCTACGCAGGTGAGTCAGTGGTTGACCATGCTTCCTGTAGACGCATGTGGCAAGAGTTTTAAAGGCATTTGGGTGCTTGGCTCCTGTTAAACTCAAAGAGCATTAAGCTCATTAGTATCTTTACAAATTTGGCCAATGGTTGCTTTCTGTTTAACAGCCAGATCCTGCCATGCTGCACTTATTAAGCAAGATTTTATTCCATTTCAGTCAATGAGACTCATGGCAGAGCAAGATGTTAAGTCTTCAGGGGCAGGGGAGATAGCCCTCTTCTTAAGGCAGGGGTTTAAGACTATTGTTGTCTCTGACTTTATATCCCCGAGTGAACTCTTACTGGATTCTGCAGTGATACCTTCCAGCTACTGGAGTCCTGGTATAATAAATGGCATTGGTAGGGCTATTACTTGAGCATGGTAACATAGTGAATGGAGGGCAACCAGGGCACCAACCCCAGGCAGCCACTTAGAGGAGGTGCAATAACATCAGGATACTCATTACCAGACATGGAGACACAGGATACTCATCAAGATGAACCTACAGTCCGGCCCAGTAAATGGTGGTTCTTATATTCTTATGTTTCTTACGGCATGCTACTTGGGGCATCTTAATTTATTCTCTGCTTTGGCAGAGTAAAATTAGTCTGTGCTGAGCTCCATACGGTCACAGCTGGTCTGCCTCTGGGTCCCGAGTTAGTCTGGGTATCTCTGTGCTGCACTGTAGTGAACGGTACAGACATACTACAGGATGGATAGACTGCTTGAATGCACATGTAAATGTGAATAATTTCTGTACTCGGGCTTGCTTCTCATCTGAAGAATTATCTTGGTTTGATACCAATAGCACATGAAAGTATATCTTAATCTAATTTTGGGTGCGACTATGGCGAAATCACACTTTTCAGGTCCAATTCTGTGTTTCTTTGTCACAATCTGCTTCTCATACTCCTTTTTCAGTTCATTAGGACTATGTGAGACAGAGGTGGGATCATTTGGTGCTCTGTGCATTACCTGTTCAGACTGCCGAACCTTTATCCTGAGGGATAAGGTATTGTTTGCCCAGAACTAGGCTTGGCTTTCAAATCCCAGGTAGAGCTCTGCAGATGAAGCAGCTAAAAATAAAATATCCCCGGACTACTATGCTAATCAGATCTGATTGGGGATTTGTTATAAATATTGAGTACTACATTGCACTTTTACTGTGGAAGCAGCACAGTAAAACTGCATGTCAAATCATCTGGAAGTTGAGTGTAAGATAATAGAGAGCATCAGGCTATCAACTGGGAGGAAGAGTTAGGACAATTAGGGGCCTGGATGGAGTTATGAGAAGTAAGAAAGGATCCAACCAGCATCTAGAGAAGTAATCAATTTAGACCCCCAAAACTGGGTTCTGGCTTTCTTAAAATGAGCCTTAGCAAACTTTGTAGTGAACCTGAGTAGCAAAACCTGAAGCCAGGTGTAAATTTTCACAGTAAGGTCACAGTGAAGCCTTAAGCTAGGTGAGTCTGGCATGATGCTGGGTTCAGTTGTCAGTGTTTTGCAGAACTGTTAACAATCTTGGTCCTCTTATGTTTGGAGTAAAAGATTTTCTCCATTTCTTCAGGTTGTGGTGGTGGTGAATGAGGTCCTAGCCAACTGCTCTGGTTCCTGTTCCTTTCGGTATTGCCAGGAGGCAACCCCTTTAGTCAGCGATGTGGAGTATTTACTAGGTAACAGTATTTCTGCTCGAATGTAATGACTGTAAAAGTCGCTTGTCCACTTGATGCTAGAAATGGGCCTGTAACATGCCTTCCACTGCAGTAATGAGGTCTCCTGCCTGGCTCACCACCTTGGTCCTACCTCATTACTCACCTCTGGCCTCCCAGGATTTGCCCACACCATTATCTCACCTGTCACCGTTGGATGTTAAAATTCATGAAGCTGCCCTAGGAGGCAGGAGTGGGTTTTGGGGTAGTCGGTTGTTGGGGCTGAAGCCTCCCTTGGCCTTGACACATGTTAACCTGACACATGTTCATTCTGCCCAGGGCCCACTGTGTCAGATCCCCAGGCTTGTGGACCTCAGCTTGACCCTTGGGCTACGGGGCTCTTGACTTCCTGGCCATGCCCCTCATGGGCTCCGGGCTTGCACCCTATCAGTCTTTGCTGCCAGGTATTCAGTCCTCTGGCATGAAACGGTCCTTCCTCCGAAACATTTGGGTTTCTGCTCAACACGGTCCACTGTGCTTCAGGCCCTGGGGTGCTCTGTGCTGGGTGCCCCTGCAGCACCCGGTGGCCTCTAATCCTCCACTTATAACCATATTTGCTTATCCTGTTTAAACACAAATCAAAAGCACGAGCGTTCACTTCCAAAACATAAAGCTCACAAAACACAAGCTCCTCTGTCGGGGTTCATCTCACCCTGCAGTAGCACCAGTGCAAATGTTTGAGGCACTATCTCTTGATGCTTGTGATTCAGGGTTTCTTCTGCCCTTTGCGGCACAGAGTCCTTTCTCCCCAGGCAATCCAGACTAGCTGCTCCCTGGATCTCTGCCTCCGATGGATCCTATGGCTAGACTGCCCCTTTCTGGGCCAAGCCCAGGCATTACGAGCCTCTCCCTGGGTCACTTGACCCTTTACTTCTGCCCCAGGCCTGCCAATCACTGCGTGTGACTGTGGTGGGAGGCCCCTTGTTGCCATTAAGCCTGTTTAAGGGGCTGGGGTGGCCAGCGGACCCTGGGCTCCCTCCCAGTAATGGGGAAGGGGCCTGTTACAGAGCCCAAAACAGCTGCCTTGCATCTGGACACCCTAGAGCAGGGGTGGGCAAAATGTGGCCCGTGGGCCAGATGTGGCCCACCAAGCTGTTCTATCCAGCCCATGGGGCCCTTAAAAATTTGGAAACGTAATATTTATCTGCCCCTGGCTGCCTATCATGCAGCCCTTAATGGCTTGCCAAAACTCAGTAAGAGGCCCTCCACCCAAAATAATTGCCCGCCCTTGATCTAGAGTTTTGGAAGCTGAGGGGTCAAATCCAACTGTGAATCTGAATTCGGCAGTGAGCTGCAATCAAGCTATAGATCTGAAGAATAAAAAAATGAACTTTAGGATTTTCACACCTGGATTTGGGCCTGAAGTTTATTGTTTTGGTCCACTTGTTTCCATATGTCCAACGTATGATCCTCCAGTGCTTCTCAGCTCGTGTAACTTGTCTGTACTTTTGTAATGATTGCTTGAAGTGCAGCCATTCAGACCGTTATTTGTATGCCACAGTACAATGCATGCTGTGATGGAGAAGCAGGCCTTGTAACATAAGCTCCACCCCAAATTTGAGAAACTTCAGATTTTTGGTCAGTGAAATAGTAAATTCCAAACAAACAAAAAATATTTCGAATTGTGTCCAGTTTTCTGTTTAGAAATGTGTGAGTAAAAGAACCAGTGGAAATCCCTCAAATCAAAATATTTCCATTCATTTAATAAAATGGACTCCAAGGCAGGCATATTGCTTCATGGGAGTTGTAGTGTGGGAGTAATATCCCTAGTTTTCCTTTGGATCATGAGTCTCCTATAATGCATGGCACAGAGCTTGGTCAAAAGGAATTCCATGTTGCATTATGGGACATTCAGGGTGAGTCGCTGTACAAATGGAACAAAACTCCAGCCACGCTCTCAACAAACCCACAATAAATGTATAAGGCAAGAGATAAAGTTGATATACACAGATAGGGGACTGCAATAAAATAATGGGATGCTTTTTATTCTGTTGTGGTAACGTTGGGTGCTCAGATAATTATAGTGGTTTGTATGTTGTGAATGCTTGGGTATAGAAAGATGGGCAAAAGCAGCTTCACTGCTGTTCTTTGTAGGCAGACTTGGGTATTGTTACTTAGAAGCACGTTTTCAGTTTGGTTGGGTTCATTTTTCAGATGACGGACTCCACACCAAGGTTTTTATCAGGGGATCGGGCTTCACTGAGGACCATCAGGCACTGAGGATATTGGTGAACGACACAACCTGCTATGTCACGGCTTCAAACCGAACTGATTTAGTTTGCCAGATGAAGATGCTACCAGTAGGACTGTATCAGGTTATGTTACTGGTGAGACCCTATGGCTTTGCACTCAATGCTAGCACGGGAGGGGACATCTACCTGAGAATTGAGCCAAAGCTGGTAGCTGTTGAACCATCGAGAGCTTCAGAGATTGGTAGGTCTGAAAGCAAAACAATATCTTTAACATGATGGGGTGTGATCTTTAGCAGCAATGCACAGGGATTTTAGTGGGACCTATCCGTTTAAGAGAGGACTGGCTAGGTATGTTGCTTTATGGAGTGCAGTTCATTTTTGGGGGGTGATGGGAGGATATTTTCAGCTAAAAAAGCATCATCTCCTTAATTGCAAGGGTGTCTGGAGTCACCTCAAGGAATTCTAGTGCTACTGAGAGAGGAAGTGGTTGGTGATGCCTCCTATGGGGAAGGAGGTGGTTTACATGGTCATAAATCAGGAAGAATGTGGATCTAGGAGGCCCTGTTTTTCAAGAGGTTCTCCATGTCCTCCATCTGGTGGAGATGCAGGATCTCTTCCTATGAATTGTGGATTCTTAACCTGAGTTACAAGTACGTTCCAGGGGATCGCAACCACCCTCCCTTTTTATGGCTAGGTGGGATGGAAGTCCTGAAACTTTTAACAGGGGTCATGATAAGGGGAAGGTTAGCAACTACTGCTGTAGATCATTTAAAAAAGCAGGTACAATTCTTTGGCCTTGATTTTCTTCCAACAACCCAGCTCCTATCTCAATTACAGTGATCTTTCTTTCATTAAAAAGCAAGCAAGTATATTATTATCCTACTTTACATATGCTTTGAACATTTATAATTGGAAAGAATTACAGCTTCCATCTGTGGTTTTGATTTCTTCCATTTAAAATACCTCTCTTCAATTCTCACAGAAGGCACTCATAGATTATTTCATTTCATATGGGTGTAGATATGAAAGTGCTCTGATGTTCATCTTTACAAAATACACACAATCAGGTTACATTTCACTGGGGATGTTGATAAAAGAGCTACCACAAAATTCAGTGTAAAAATGTCTTCCCATTGTTGCCGGCTCAGAAAATTTGACCTTTTGGAAAGGTGAAGCTGGGGAGTATCTCGTGTTGCTCTGTAGTGATGTCTCATGTCAATGTAGCATCAACTGTAATGGGGTTCCAAAGGGAGATCTATCTATCTATCTATCTATCTATCTATCTATCTATCTATCTATCTATCTATCTATCTATCTATCTATCTATCTATCTATCTATCTATCTATCTATCTATCTATCTATCTATCTATCATAGATTCATGGATGTTAAGGCCAGAAGGGACCTCAATAGATCATCGAGTCCGACCCCCTGCATAGGCAGGAAAGAGTGCTGGGTCTAGATGACCCCAGCTAGATGCATATCCAACCTCCTCTTGAAGACCCCCAGGGTAGGGGAGAGCACCACCTCCCTTGGGAGCCCGTTCCAGACCTTGGCCACTCGAACTGTGAAGAAGTTCTTCCTAATGTCCAATCTAAATCTGCTCTCTGCTAGCTTGTGGCCATTATTTCTTGTAACCCCTGGGGGCGCCTTGGTGAATAAAACCTCACCAATTCCCTTCTGTGCCCCCGTGATGAACTTATAGGCAGCCACAAGGTCGCCTCTCAACCTTCTCTTGTGGAGGCTGAAAAGGTCCAGTTTCTCTAGTCTCTCCTTGTAGGGCTTGGTCTGCAGGCCCTTAACCATACGAGTGGCCCTTCTCTGGACCCTTTCCAGGTTATCCACATCCCTCTTGAATTGCGGCGCCCAGAATTGCACACAGTACTCCAACTGCGGTCTGACCAGCGCCCGATAGAGGGGAAGTATTACCTCCTTGGACCTATTCGTCATGCACCTGCTGATGCACGATAAAGTGCCATTGGCTTTTCTGATGGCTTCATCACACTGCCGACTCATGTTCATCTTGGAGTCCACTAGGACTCCAAGATCCCTTTCCACTTCCGTGCCACCCAGCAGGTCATTCCCTAGGCTGTAGGTGTGCTGGACATTTTTCCTCCCTAGGTGCAGCACTTTCAATTTCTCCTTGTTGAACTGCATCCTGTTGTTTTCTGCCCACTTGTCCAACCTATCCAGGTCTGCCTGCAGCTGTTCCCTGCCCTCCGGCGTGTCCACTTCTCTCCACAGTTTTGTGTCATCCGGAAACTTGGACAGAGTACATTTCACTCCCTCGTCCAAGTAGCTGATGAAGACATTAAAGAGTATCGGTCCCAGGACTGAGCCCTGTGGGACCCCACTGCCCACACCCTTCCAGGTCGAGACCAACCCATCCACCACGACTCTCTGGGTGTGACCCTCCAGCCAATTCGCCACCCACCGGACTGTGTAGTCATCCAAGTCACAGCCTCTTAACTTGTTCACCAGTATGGGGTGGGATACCGTATCAAAGGCCTTCCTGAAGTCTAAGTATACGACATCCACCCCTCCTCCTGTGTCCAGGCGTTTCGTAACCTGGTCATAAAAAGAGACTAGTTTGGTCAGGCACGATCTGCCCACCACAAACCCGTGCTGGTTTCCCCTCAGCATAATTTGTCCTGCCGGGCTCTCGCATATGTGAGCCTTGATAATTTTTTCAAAGACTTTGCCAAGGATGGAGGTGAGACTGACTGGCCTATAGTTGCCCGGGTCCTCCTTCCTCCCCTTCTTGAAAATGGGGACCACATTGGCCCTTTTCCAGTCCTCCAGGACTTGGCTCGTGCGCCATGAGCGTTCAAATATTCCCGCCAGTGGCTCTGCAATGATGTCGGCCAGTGCCTTCAGTACCCTCGGATGGAGCTCATCCGGGCCTGCCGACTTAAAGGCATCCAGTTCTTCCAAGTGACTCTGCACCATCTCAGGGTCTATGCATGGACGTCTGGCGCCTTGCTGCTGCCTCTCTACAACCCCAGTGAGAGACTTGTCCTGCCCCTCGCTTAGGAACACTGAGGCAAAGAACTTGTTGAGGAGTTTAGCCTTGTCCCCCCTGTCTGTCACCAATTGTTTCTGCCCATTTAGCAGGGGTCCTATTCCTCCCTGGACCTTCCTTTTACTCCCTATATATCTAAAAAACAAATTCTTGTTGTCCTTTACTTGGGATGCCATCCTCAGCTCCATGGTAGCTTTGGCCCGTCTAACTGCCTCCCTACAAGCACGAGCAGAGGAGGTATATTCATCTTTGGTGATCTCTCCCTGTTTCCACTTTTTATGTGCTCCCCTTTTGGCCCTTAGGCTGCCCTGGATTTCTCTGGTCAGTCAGGGAAGCCTCCTGGCCCCTTTCCCTCTTTTACCCCGCATGGGGATCATCTCGCTTTGTACCCGAAGGATCGTTTCCTTAAGGCACAACCACCCTTCTTGGGCTCCCATCATTTCAAAACTCCTACTCTCTCTCTCTCTCTCTCTCGTTAGACCCCGACTCCATTCGGCGCCCAATGACTGGGGAGACGACGGTTCAATTACCCGTGGATCCTGGTACTCATTAGCCAGAGCAGGCAGGGAGCACACATTGCTCGCAACAGATTTATTCAGAATGGAGACAGCTTCAGGCGAGCTCCCTCACAGACACCCAGTCTATGAACACAGGGAGCAGCATGGAACAATAGTTTTTTCCCACCTTTATACACTTTTGTTTATACAAATTAACATTTACTCCACCTCCATCCCTCCTTCTGTTCCACCCATTTCTCCTCCTATCTCAAGCTCTGCCTCTGTTTATTGTTTGCTTCATTAGCATGGAATTGCCTATGCATTTTACTCATTTACATGTCTTTTTGCTATGAGTGCATGTCTAAGACCTTGACTCCTGCTCTTTGGTCAATGGGTGGACTTTGACCAAAACCTGGAAGTTTCTGGAGGCTTCTTCACCAATTCCCATTTACCTTTTTGCATATGTTCATCTCGGATTCTGTTACCAGTTACATGTTGTTTTTCACATTCCAGGCTGTTTTTCTGTCTCATGTTGTACCATCTTCCACCTTTTTTGGGCCCCTGTATCTTATCTTGTTCCTCACTGTAGCTGGCTCACAGCACACAGACTTACTGGCTGCTTTTTCCTCAGAAAATGGTTAACACAGTTAAGATAGTTACTTAGCATAAGCAAATGGCTGGCTTAGATATCATTCTGCCTTGTTGTCAGCAGCTTTTGCTAGGCCACAGGTCATGCCTTTATTTAGCTGCAGATTCAATGCTCCCTGAAAATCCAAATATTGTCACCCTACCATATATCTATATATATCTATAGCTATATATATAACATTTCTTCCTCATCAAGGTGCAGAATAGAGGAATTGCCTTACTAGGAGTGAATAATATGTCACTTTTTAAGCATTGAGGCCTAAATCCAGCTCTCCCATTAGCTGAGCTAGTAGCGCTTGGCTAAAGGTCAGCCATGCAAGTGGCACTGTGGTCTACTTATGTAAATTTTAGATCCTGTTACTTCATTTCCTTCACGTCTGACTCCTGTCCCCAAAATGGTTGTGGTGCCAGAAGGAGCCCCCCCCCCCCCCGCTTAGCCCAATCATTTAATGGTTTGGACACTTTGCTGGGGAAGGGGAGATGTAGGTTCAAACCCCTCTGGTTGAGGGAGCCAAGAAACTGGTTCACCCACTCCCTGGGTAAGTGTTGTTACTAAACCACTGGGCTAAAAAGGGAGAGCTTTCTCTCCCCATCTCCTCTGTTTAATAATTTTGGATTGGTTTTTATCCAGTGACTGATGTTGCAGGGAATCGCACGGCCTTTGACTTCCCCGGGGAGGAGGTTCACTACCGAACATACTTTCTGAGCATGCTTGGAAAGGCAAGATGAGTTGTTCAGGAGGGAGCTGGATATAAAATTACCAAAGTGGCCTAAAATGTCCCTTACCACCTAACATTAGCTGCATAATTTCAGCTAACCTCAGAGTCTCTCCTGGTTTAAAAATACTATGGCTCTAGTGATTTATCTGAACTGACTTGTTTGGATTGCTTTAAACATGGCCAGTGACAGATGCTTCAGAGAAGGTATGAAAAACCTTCTGTAAGGTCTGGAATGGCTTTTTCCTAGAAAAATATTTCTTCTTGACCCTGTTAAGTGTTCACGCTCTGGAGCACGAGGGTCTGTGCTCATTCTGAGTTATTTATTACATCCCATGTAATGATGGATATTCTCATAATTCATATAAAGAGCTACATTTTTGTTGGATTGTGCTAAGTCCTTGATGTCCTTTATACCTTTTGGCAGTGGATTCCAAAGTTTTGTTGTGTTGAAAAGAAACTTGGGAAAGAGGGAATGGTGCCCAAAAAAGCAGAGGGCGAAGGGCAGCATCATTAAAAAATAAACTCCTTGCCACGTGCCAAGGCCCTTTTATTTTGACTGATAAAAATCATGGCTGGAGAAAAGGGCAGGTGCAAAATATATCAAAAGTCATCCCATTTTCTCACCCACAGCATTGCTGGTGTCACTCTGTTTTGTGCTCAGGACTCTCTTGGTCGGATTATACGTCTACCGGAGTATTTGCAATAGAACTGAGTATCACAAAAAAGCCAAGTTTCAAGTCTGCCTCCTTCTTGCTTTTGGCATGATCCTGAGCAGTGTTGAAGATCCTCAGCTCTCCCTGGCCTAAATGAAAGTTGAGGTCACTCGGTACTTTCAATCTTCTGTGACTTTCTTCCTGGCACCCTGCTGTAGTTCAAACCCTGCCTGGGCTCCTTTCTAACCTGAAGTTCCTGGACACATGCTACAGGCTGTTTTTATAGCAGGGGGCACGGTAGATATTTGAACTGTAAGGCACCTGCGGGGAAGGTTCATTTTCATTCCTGGTACTTCTGTTTCTTTGCTTGTTTCATGCCTGAGTCGGGGACCTTTTCTGGGCCAAGATCACAGCGCAGGGCTTGCCAGCTAAAACAAGTCTGTTGTCAAAAAAAGTCTCTTTGTATGGATGTCCCTGCAAGTTATATAGTCTACAGGTTTCAACAGAAGAGAAACCTGCAGCACGAAGAGTTGGAGTAACTTGGCCAAAAGCAATTCAACCACAGAGTTTATGGATAGGACCCACATCTCTTGTCCTCCATGCGGACCCATTAACCAGTACAGAGAATGCTGTATAGTACTGTCCCATAAATAAAGGATCATTTTTTCTATTGCTGATGTAACTAATACTGGTTTTATAGGAGGCTGCCCAGTGATCCTCAGAGGTACTGGTTTCGATGGGATAAGTCTGGTATTGTTTGGATCTCAGGTGTGCCCAGTTAACACCAATAACAGCAACTCAATGAGAATTGAATGTGAAGTTCCTTCTCGGGTGAGAAACCACATTTTCTGCTTTTCCTTCTGGGGGCACATCAGTTTGCTGAAAGGTTTGAAAGGTCCATACAGTCCTCTCTGTCTTGTATTATATGTCCCGTACCCATGGATTTCTTTGTTTATGAGACACAGTGTAAAATATCAGTGTCTGTGTGATCACCTGCTGCCACCAATCCATGGTTGGAGACACCAGATAGCAGCTAAACACGGCATGTACACAACTGAATTTTAAACTTGTAGACTGTGAGTGAGCCTACATGTGCAGTTAATGCACATGAATAAAATCTGGAGCTTGTTGCTCTGGAGTTTTTTGCCCCCGGGCACGCTATTTGAATGTGCACCTAGGAGCAAAAATCTCCAGAGCAATTAGCCCTGCAGTTTATTCATGTGCAACACATGGAGCCCAGTTTGAATGTGTATCTGGGAGCAAAAATCTCCAGAGCAATTAGCCCCGGAGTTTATTCATGTGCAGCACATGGAGCCCAGTGGGAGAAGCCCTGGCTGGCAGGGGAGCCAGGGAGTCAGCCAGCCAGTCCAGGGCTGCTCAAGCTGGGCTCCACATGCTGTGGAGCGGCTGGCTGGGGCACGAGGGTGCTTCACCGTGGGGGCTGCTCGCTAGCTAGCTCCATGCTGAAACATCCCGGTGCCCCAGCCAGCCTCATCACCGTCTACATATGCATTTGAGTTCAGGAATTTACTGCACTTTCAGATAGTACTTGTGTCTGACTATCCAAGGGTGCGGTAAATTAGTTTACACCGGCCTAATTGCCACACGTGTGTAGATGATGACACTTTGCTATGCAGTAAATTAGTCTAGCGCATGTGTAGATGTGCAGTAGTGCATGTGTAGACGTGCCCCATTGGTTCTAGGTCATGTGCCATTATCCCTTTAAGGCTCCTGTGTAGCTCATCAGCTGTGATAGTTTTAGAGCTCATATTTCCCTGTTAAAGGCAACACAGTCTCTCTTGCATGCACTTCAAAAGATGGCAGTGATGAACATACATGTTTGCAGCTTGTTGTAGCCTATCTTTTATTCTGCTTCACTATATAGATGGGTCGTTAATTGAAAAACTCAGGTCAGACAATGTATGTTTTTACTCTTCCATGTTGGGGCTGGGAGATGTATGAAAACAAATGTAATTTGTAATGGCACATACTTGCGTTGTTGTTTTATTTTCAACTCTAATTTCAGGGTGAGGACGACTTTAATGTGCACGTGACACTGATTGCCAGGTGCCAGTCCACTGTATTCGCCAACGTGTTTATCTATGACCCTTCTTTAAATCCAGCTATTGTAGCACTGAGCAGGAACAGAAGCAGCATAGCAGGTGAATGGCTTACGGTCTCCTTTAAATGCAGATGGACCTGGAGTTTAAGGAGTATATCATCGGATAGTACCATCAGTAAGGAAGGCAATACAAAGGGACTGGCTGGCTAAAATGTGCAGAGACAGGTGATGGCACATTGACCTTTTATTCCTAGGATGCTGGGTTCAGGCTAGACCCGCTGGGTAGTGAACAAGACTAATTGCCAAGAGAGACGAGTGTTTGGCTTTGGCCTAACATGGATGGTTGCCCAAAGGTATATGCCTACCATTAAAATTGGCCCTTTTTTGGTGCTTTTAGACATGGAGAGATGGAAATAGCCCACAAAGACTGAACTGCCCTAATGTCCATCAAGAAGGCCCAAATTCAGAGAACAGGACCTTATAATAGTAGGGCCAAGCTTGCCTTCCAGTTGCCCATAAGCTTCTTGTCCTGCAGATAAGCAGAAGTCTTCAGCACCCAAGCCAGTCAATGTTTAATCTTCATCTTTTATACAACCGCTCCTCATCAAGCACCTTCCACATAAATTGGACAGAAGTAACCCTAAGGCTAGCTGGTAGCAGGACCTCACCCTCTGAGGCTGGCCTAGAGGAGGCTGTGGTGTGGGGGTCTCATCCCAGGAGCGCAGATGGGAGGAGAGGTGCTAGTAGCCTGTGGGTCAACAGCAAAACCTGAATCCATGTGCTTCAGATCTATGGCAGGGGTCAGCAACCTGCTGCCTGGGGGGCCAGACCTAGCCCGTGAAGAATTTTTTTCTGGCCTGCCAACCCCAGAATATGCCATCAAATAGCCACCTCTATTAACTGCCACCCCTGGCATACGGAGAACGGAGCTGTTTTCTTTGTGTTTGAAAGGTTGCTGACCCCTGCTTGATGGGAAAAAAGGGTAATTTCAGGGGGATGGGACGGCAGTGAAGACTGTTTGAGTCTGAGGAAAGAGGAAAAGGCCTCCGTCTTTCTACTCCATCTTGCACGCTTGATACTTTCCTTTCTTTTGCTGCCTGTCCTTCTGGCCTCCCCCCATGCCTGTACAATGCACCTTAATAAAGCTGCCCCTTGGCTCACCAGCATCCCTGGCTTTTGTGCCAATGTAAAAGCAGAGCTGGGGCTGCGCACACAGAGTTTCTGCTCCATTCCCCAATAGCCGTGTCATTTTCTAATACTCCAGAATGCATAAATAAGGGGACGTGTCCTTTATCATCTGAATATTATTCAGATACGATAACACCAAGGGGAGATTTTTCTAGCCCTGGGCAGCACAGGTGCATGGAATTCCTTAATGTTATAGAGCTCCCTGAATGGCAGCAGCGCTGAGTTCAATCTTCTATTCAGAACTCGGCGGCTTCGGCTTTTAATATAATTTTCCTCCTATATAATAAAAAGAATAAATAAATTACACCGATGCCTTCCAGGCATCCAGGATTAAGCTGACAATTGACCAAGAGTCCAAAGAGTTCACGTTATTAATATATTCAACTTCACAGGCTTTCAAAGTTTCAAACTTTATTTGACTCTTTCCGTGTGCAGAATTGGCAAGTGGCTGCTTTCGGCTGTACTCCAGAGGGGCTGGTGGGGGGGAATGTATAGTTTGTCAGCTACTCCCCCATTGCAGTCTAGTGCATACTCTTATCCCAAGATAGCTAACCCCATTTTTATATACAGGGCTAAGACACCTCACATTTACCATGAGGTAAGTGCATGCACACAAGGAATAACTGGAACAGCTGCATCTCGGCAGGTTCGCACACCTTAGCTTGCACTGGGGGAACAGGTTTGTGTGGCCATGCCCTGAGAAAACGAGCACATTTGCTTCATTGAATAGAGTGGCTTTTCTTTCAAGCTAAAGTTATGAAAGTCCCACCTTGAAGACAAGCTGCTGTGGTAATGGGGAGTGGAGCACGTGCCATGTTAATGGGATTAGTATTTGCTGGGGAGGGGGCTGCATTTATTAGTCAAGTAGGCTTGGCCAATAAAGGATCTTAACTGCTTTAACTAATTAGGGCTCGTCCACACTGAAACGTTCATGTGAATTAAAAGTGCCAAAGCCACAACTGTCCTGACTAACTGCATGCCTGGCCTATCTTATTCTGGAATAACAGTGATTTTTTTTCCAGTTTAGCTTATTACTCTTTCAAAGTTGGTTAAGATAAATCCTTTATTCCAGGATAAGTGCTCCCATATGTGTAGAGTTATTTAAGAATAGTTCTTCCTAGATAGGAGGAGGGAATAGGAGATCCCCTTAGGGATTTGTATGCCTCAGGAGATTGTTAATGGTATATTGCTCAGCTTATGAAAGGGATCATATGACATGGCTGCCTGTGATAATAGAGGACTGGACTTGAATATTAGGGAGGCTGAAGGATGAACGGGCCATGGACATGGACACTTCCATATCTCAGAGTGGTCTTCTAGCCAACCTAGGGCAGAAACGTGTCCTGCCACTGGTTTTTGCACGCAGGTGAACTTCCATTGTCTTTCTGGATCCTGTTTGTGATCACTGAATCCAGTTCGATTCATTGCTTCATTGATTCTTCCCTCCATAGGTGGCCAGATACTCCAGATTGGTTTGTCATCATTCGCAGCTTACACTGGTTCGGATGTCCAGGTCCAGATTGGGGATGCTGCAGCAGACATCCTAGGAAAAACAGCCCACGGTTTGGATGTAGTGCTGCCTGGTCTGGCAGCTGGATGGTACAATGTTTCTGTCATCCTCAATGGCATCCTTATTGGCTCAAATGGGTAAGACAACACGGTCATTGATTTTAAGAAACATTTCCTGTAGGTAAGATTTTAGGATTAATGATAAAACAAAAGACAGCATAAGCTCAATGGGAAACTTGCTCACAGAGAGATCTACAATTTTTTGCAAACATTAATACTAATTATCAAAGCCCTAATTCAGGAGTGTATGCCTGGTCAGCAAAACATCTAAACTCCATGCTTACATCCTACTACTGGCGTCACTAATAGGGTGGCGTGAAATTATTTAGGTGAAATGTATTATTTGAGTGATGCAATTTCTGGGCAACCAGAAGTCATGCGTTGGGTCAAATGTAGTGATACGTTTCTCCAGGAAGAAAGGAAAATAGCTCACTTTAATAAAAAGGGAAGAAAATATTTGGAGGAGTTAAAATAGTTAAAATGCTTTATTCTGAGATTTTTTTAAAACAAAATATTAATTTTTTCCCCCTTTTTTTCCTGTGCCATTCCAGGAACAAATTTAGCTGTATTACATTTAAACATATTTTTCAAAAGAACAGAAAACATAGCCTGGAAATAGGATGAACTGATCTGTTAGGCCAGAAGGATTGTTCCCCCCCCCCCAACCCCCTTTTTTTTTTCTTTCATTTGACTGCTGAGCCAAACTCTCAAGGATGGGTTGCTGGGAGTGCTTTTTGAAGCAGCGCCATTGGTATGCAGAAAGGAAGGCCTTTATGTTGTATAATGTGACCCTGGCTGGTAGTTATACAGTTGGGCTCTAAGGGGGAAAGAATATTTGTTCCCTGGAATCCTAATAACTTATTAGATGCCACCGGGCAGAGGAGGAGGAGCACGGTAGACATTTTCAGTTCCTATCTGATTAGAAGAGAGGAAATTAAAACACAGGGCATAAAAGGAAAAAGCAGAAGACTAATCCAGCATTGTGCATGTTTTGCAGGGTCGAATCCTTAATCCAGTACATCTCTGAGATCTTCAACATAGAGCCTTGCTGTGGCTCTTTCCTGGGTAAATATCAGGGCATCTGTAACCACTTATGGAGGTCACCAAGGGATCAAGGATATGGTCTCCCCTGCAGGACTAGGCAGGGTGTCCAGTTTCACGTTAGTTTAATTAATGGGGCATTTAAATGCATGACCCCTCATTATGCCCACTTGTACTGACAAGCAGCAGCAGCCTGCTGAGCAGTCTCTGGAAATGTGTGAGTGGTTCGGACTGGCTGGCCAACCCAGGAGCAAGCTGGGTTACTATATATATACGATTGGCTTTTTATATGCATAAGTGGGATGTCGACATTACCTCCTCAGCAAGACCAGGCATGCCACCAAGATACCAGCTCTGTCCATTTGTGAGCATCTGGGCCTATACAAATTGCGGAGTACAATGCTTGAGCTCACACCCTGGCACTGCTCAGGGCTGCTCCAAGCTGTCTGGTCTGCAGACTTGTGGGCACAGACATGCCTAGTGCATGAAAGAGGATGCATTTGTCTTAGTGACATGCTTAGTTTGGCTGAGGAGGTGGTGTGGGCATGCTTGAAGGGTCCCAAGGGCTGAACACGTGCAAATCTTTCAAGATCAGACTTAAGAACCTGACCCAATAAAAGACTTAGTCCCTGGGGAGGGAATCTAGAACCCTGCGAAAAGTGCCTGGACTCCTAATGTGACTCGAGACAGAGTGTGATGCTATAGGCTAGGGATTAGGGCATTCATTTGGGAAGGTGCAGACCTTTCGGACCCTGCTCTCTGGCTGGTTTTGGCGTTTCACAAGAAACAGCCACTGGACAAGCTGCAGTCCAGGGAATCATAGAAAAGAAGGGTTGGAAGGGACCTCGGGACATCATCTAGGCCAAAGCCCTGCTCAAAGCAGGTCTGTCTCCAACTATAACATCCCCAAAGTTTTGTTGAGCAGGGTCTTAAAAACCTCCAAGGATGGAGAGTGCACAAGCTCGCTGGTCAGCCTGTTCCAGTACTTTAGTACCCTCCACATCAGGAAATTCTTCCTAATATCTAACCTCAACTTTCCTTGCTGCAACTTGAGCCCATTGCTCCTTGTTCTGTCATCTGCCCCCACTGAGAACAGTCCAGCTCCATCCTCTTTGGATCCTCCCTTCAGGGAGTTAAAGGATGCTATTAAATCTCTGTCAGCCTTCTCTTCTCCAAACTAAATGGGTGTCTTTACCTGTGCTCCGGAGGTGGGGGTGGAGGTGCTTTAATTGGACCAGTTCTGAGAACCGCTCTAATGAAAGTGCCCTCAGTGTCACATGTGTCAGCATCCCTGTGCTTCGAAGTGGCATCAGAGGCACTTTAACTAAAGCATGTTTGAGAAGCTTTAGTTAAAGCGCCCCCGCGACCATATTGAAGCGTGGGGACATTGAATACATGAGATGCAGCAGTTGCTGCATCCCTAATATTCAATATGTTAATTAGCATGCTCCTGCAGACTTGATTAATCGAGTCTGCTCCGGCACGCTGTCATTACAGTGCATTGGAGCAGTGTCCCTGCATGTCTACAGGTACCCAAAAGCCCAGTTCCCTCAGCCTTTCCTCAGAAGTCGTGTTCATTAGCCCCTTCACCGTTTTTGTTGCCCACCACTGGACTCTCTCCAATTTTTCCACATCCTCTCTGTAGCGGGGGGCCCAAACCTGGACACAGGACTCCAGATGTGGCCTGGAGCAGGACCCAGAACCCAGGACTCCCTTCCCCAAATGAGTGTGAGCTCATCCTAAGTCTGCCATGGTTTCACCTGTAAGCCCTTACCCAAAACACTTACTCTTTTTCTGGGAATAATGATACAGAGGCTTTGTGATGAGTACTCAGCTAATATTTGGCACTCTATAAAGTATGATTGATCAGGTTGATTACATCTCATTAATCAGCTCTGAGACCTGACGTATAATGAAGTCAATCAGTTTGGAAAAGTGAGTCATGCAAAAAAAAACCAAACAAACAAAAAAACCCCATGAGTTGCAGAAGAAATATTTGGGGGCAGAAATTCAAGGTTCAAGAAAAATGTGATTATTTTTAGCTCTGGCAGCTCTCCAGGCAAATTGCAGTTAAAAGTGGATTCAAAGCCCCTCCCTCAAGGTACTTGCAGTCTAGCTAGAGATTGAATGCATGAGTGAAGGTGATGGAGATGCCCCAGAGGCAGCTTGCTAAGCAGGGAATTTGGCCAAACCTTCCTACTTCTGTATTCTTTTTTTCTAGAAGCACCTGGTATTTATTGACCTTGTGGCAAAATATGTTTGAAATCATAAGCAGATCTTTCTAGGAAGACTTGAAGGGTTTCTATTGCTCAGGAGTAACCAATGACTAATCTGTAGGCCATGGCCAAGTCCTTGTAGATCCCACAGTCACTACGAACTGCTGCGTAGCCTGCACTGCTTTGAATCAAGTGGAGGTTGACTGGATCAGGATCGAAAGAAAACTGCATTCTCTATAGAGTCCACCTGTGTCTAAAAGATAAGGGTGCCGGCAATCTTCGTGGTTTTATCCCAGCCATGTGAACGTGGTTCCTTGGTTTCATGGCAGGCTGCCATCAACTGACAATATATGGGCATGTCTTGCTAATGAATCCTTTGCAAACTGAGTAATCAGCACAGCAAAATGAAGATGCAAGTAGATCACATGCTAGCAAACCCATGCAGGGTTAATCTAGCTAGCCTGGGGGCCACTAGGAGTAACGACATGGGAGCATGGGCCATAGCATGTGCTAGCAACTAAAGTATGAACATGGGACTTCTGGGGAGTTTGGTGGGCAACTATTGATCCTATTGGATCATGGTGTATGCATGAGAGGTCACCAGGACCTTTCACATGTATGCCTAGGGAGGAATATGGAGGAGTGGAGGCTGCCCAGACCTTCCACCCCCCATTTAGACCATTGAGACAGAATCCAAAGGCCAGACCGAGTCCAGACGTTCAGTGCCTCGATGGCGTGGTGATATGCATGTCTTGGAGTTGAACCCTGGTCTCCCATGTGGCAAATACTTTGGTTAAGGTATAAGTCATATCTTCCCTCCTAATGTTATGGTAATGGGGCAGTTTCCAAATCAAGACCTTGTTGACCTACTTGCTAAATGTCTTAAGGCAGAGATGTCCAACTGGTGGCCCCACAGCATCAGGAGTTAATTTTGGCAATGAAAGTGTAGCCTTGGTTGTAGAAGGGCTGCGAAGTGGCATTTATCCATGTGACATTAGATTATAACCTCCCATGAGAGTGACTTCATGCCACTCTGCCCTAGAGGCAGGGGGAGCCCGAGGTAAATCCATGCCCCAGGAATATGTAGCTGGAGTGCAAGGATTGGGCAAAATATTACAGGGAAAAATGACTAATTTTGAAGAACCAGCCCTACTTCCTCCTTGAGCGTCTCTGGTCATGCCTGCCGTTGATATTTCAAGTTCTGTGTTGGCTTTCTGTCTGCTTTCCAGTCCTTTTCTGCTTGACACACCCACCCAATCAATGCCCAAGACCTTGCATTTGCAATCCATTCTCCAGGAAACCCCTCCACCTATATAAGTTAGTTGCTGGTTGGCCCAGTAGCAGCCCTCAACCTGAGTGGTGACTTCCATTGATTCTTGCTACTTGAGATCATAAGGGAGCTTAACTGCTGCTGTTTAAACCATCAGCTTTAACAAGGTCTGTGATTGCCTATAGATCCAGGCATGCTTCATGGCAGCCATGGACACCTAAGATACCTTGGCATTAACTGTATGTCTTTTTATCTTTACCCCTAGGGGGAACAATGCTGACCATCTCTGGAACAGGCTTCAGCCCAAACCCAGCTTTAGTTTCAGTCACTATAGACAGGCAAACCTGTGATGTGACCTACTTGATGGAAGAGGCAATTTGGTGCCGGACTCCACCTGCTGCTGGCTTGTCTCATGTACAGTCACAGGACATCTCTGCTCAGGTGCTCGTGTTCATTGGCAGTAGATCAACTACACATACTTCCTCCTTGAGTTTGCAAAGTGGGGACATTACCTTTACTTACCAAAGGGCTTTAACGCCGGGAGTTTCTGCTGTGGAAGTGGAGATGAGGAACGGCAGCCTGCATCTGGGTATACACGGATTAAATGTAACCAACTCACTAGCTAAGCTGGGAGATTCAGCATGTGAGCTCAAGTCTCAACATACCAACAAGTCTACCACATTTTCTCAGTGCTCCTTGCCAATGAATACTCTGGAGCCGGGGATATACCCCATCAGGGTGCTTCAGAAGCAGCTGGGCTATGCCAACCTGACAGCAAGCCTGCAGGACATTAGAGTAACCCCACAGATAAGTACTGTATTTCCTTCACAAGGATCGGCTTGTGGTGGGCTCGTGCTCACCATATCTGGCTTTGCTTTAACCTCCCAGAGAAATTCAGTTCGAGTAAGCCTGGGGGGCAACTACTCATGTGAAATCAAGAGCTCTGTTTACAACATGATCATCTGCACCCTTCTTCCAAGGGATCAGTCTCTGGGTGCCTGGCAGTTGCCTGAGGCATATCCGGTTCTTAACGTCACAGTGACCGTAAATGGGATCAGCAGCATCTGCCTTGCAAACTGTACCCTCCACCTCCTGGAAGAGTGGACCCCGAGCGTGGATGCGGTGACCTGGGAGATCAATGGGACATTCACTGACGTGATGCTCAGTGGACAGAGATTAGTTTGGGCAACAGATAAACCTGTGGTCCGCATGGGTAACCAGGCCCCTTGTCATGTAACCTACTGGAATGAGACCAGCGTCAGGTGCTGGGCAGCCAGTGTTTATGCCGGGGAGCATGCTCTTTCCATGCCCAACAGCCGGCGTGGGCAAGCTTGCTTCAGGACGGGCTCTCGCATTGTTAGCATTGCTCCTTATGTGCTCAGGTTTTACCCCCAACATTTTGGTGGCAACGGCGGAGGCCGTCTCACCATAGAAGGCGCTGCATTTCAAGGAAGAAGCCAGACCTCCGTTATCATTGGGAACCATCTCTGCCTCATTACACATGCCACATATAATGCGATCCAATGCACTGTGCCTCCGGGCCACGGGACCAAGGCTTTATGGCTAGAGGTCAACAGCCTGTCCTATCCCCTGGGAGAAATAAGCTACAGAGAAGAGTTTACCCCAGCTTTCCTTTCCCTTCTGCCTGTGGTGGGTCTCCTTTTAACCGTGAAGGTGTCACGCATTACAGCCGTGGAAAACATGAGGGTGTCTGTTGGCGATTCCCCATGCACCAATGTCAATGGCAATCGTACCACTTTGCAGTGTTTGGCTCCCCAGCTTCCTGCGGGAGAGCATCACATCGTGGGCCATGATCTCCTGAGAGGCTGGGCTTCCTCAAACCTGACGTTCATCTCTCGGCTTGCTGTCACATCTGTACACCACAACTTTGGTAAGTACGGGGATGCGGACTCCTTTCTCCAGATCCTGCAGTGACAGAGGCCTCAATGGCCTGTATTTGTAGCTCGGGGGAGAGAGGAAATCAATTATAAAAACCATCTAGTATACGAAGGTAAGAGAAGTCAGACTAATGGATTTTCCAGGAAGGCATATCCTGGGTGGGATTACACAACCATGGGTCCACCCACTTCCAGGGAACCATAAGGGGAAGCATAAGGTGACCATTTTGACCTGCCCTTCAAACCCCACCTCCTATTTCAAACTATTCAAGCAAACCAACACTGGTTTTATTATCAGCCAGTCCCGAAGCAACATCTCAAATCCCTTTCTCTGTTCGTTGTCAAGGCTGCCTGGGTGGAGGAGCTGTTCACCTGCATGGGACTGGATTCTCTCCAGAAAGCACTTCTGTGGCCATCTGTGACGCTCCCTGTGTAACGCTGGGCCCGGTGACGGCGACTGACTTGAGCTGCCTTGCCCCACGCTTGGACGGTCAGTTAAAGAAACACCTGGCGGGAGAGAGGTGCTCACAGTAACCAAAAAACACCCCTCCCAAAATCTGTCCTTGGATCGAATGCCCTAGATTTGCATTGCCCCGACACAGGGGAGCCAGGGACTCTCGAGAAATGGACATGGAAACAATGCGTGTGTTAAATAGGGGTAGAGCACCTGCAGGGAGGAAACCTAAAATACTTTAGGAATTGCTTATTTGCTTATCTGGGAGCTGTCCTCTAAACACACCGGGCTGGAGGGAGCCTCCTAGGCCATCAAGTTCGGTCCCCCATGTTCAGAGTCATTTTTCAGCCAGAGGACCCTGCAAAATCACCGCTTGAAACCCTCACCCACAATGACAAGACACCAGATCCAAAATGCCAACAATGCCCTATGACAGCAGGGGCCAAATATTTTGGCAGTTGTACCTCAAATGAGCCCCACATCCTCCCCAAGTGCCACTCCAGTACCCTTCCCCTGCCCGATCTGCTTTTCTGATTTCTGTGCCCTGCCCTGTTCTCTCCACCCAAGCTGCTGCTCTGCTTTCTGCTTCCTGCCCTAGGTACCACCATTAGCACACATAGAGGCTTCCTGTGCCACTTGTGGGACTTACACCCCAGGTTGGCCACTCCTGCCCTAGACATGCCATCGGTAGGGACAAAGACACTGCCAATGCTCTGCCACTCAAGGACAGGTTAAAAAAGACTCATTGCTTGAATAGTGGGGTGTGGGAGAGGGTGAAGACTCCTCATTGGAGAGTGGGTGGGATAGAGAGACTATTTTTTAGCTGGCGATGCTAGAAACTAACACTAGATGTCAGCAAGCGATCATCTCAAAAGGTTTCACAGTGGTTTCCTTCAGGGAATTGCGTTAGGCAGATTGCACTAAACCACTGAAGAAATGCTCTCCTTCGGTGCTCTGCTCTTGCTGAATTGAGACAGGCACTCTGTTTCCCAGCATAGCCTGCTGAGAAGGCTAATGCACACCCATACCCACACTGCCCCTTTTCGACATTGCCCTCAAAATAGAGGAGTTCAAATGCAAAATCAACTTGTCCAAGTGATGATTGGTTTTGCTTCGAGGAGAATGATATTTTATATAATAAACTCATTCAGCTTTAGCAGGCAAGAAGATTTTTGTAAAGGGGACACTTACACATAAAGGGAAGTAAAGTAAATCACCTGCGATGCACACCCATCTGCTGTGTGTGTATGGACGCACGTGCCTACACATATACTCACAAAGATACCACACTTTGATTACATTTGTATTTGTCGGTCCCCCTGTTCAGATGATTTTGTAAACTCTCTGGATATGTCCTCATGCCCACAGGCAACTGGTGCCTCCCAAGTCGGTGTCAGCGGTGGGGACGGGGCTGGTGAGCACCCACAGAAACCCCTGCTGGCATCGGTGTTGGGGATGGATTTTCTACAGTTGCAGGATTTATTTTTCCCCCTATAGAAATTCAGATCCATTTTATACAATCAAAATGAAATACTTAAAAATGGTCCTTTTGGTCAAAATCTATGTTTTTGAAAATGAGAAATCAGAAAACAAAAAGCTTAGCCATTGTTATTAAATATTGGTTGTGAAACTTTCTAAAAGAAACAGGTCTTGATTTGGGTTTTTTTGCACTCCCTGCTCCCCAGTTTTTATTTTTTGGTGGGTGTGTGTGTGTGTGTGTTTGTAGGGAGGGAGGGGGTGGGCTTTAACAAACATAATTCCCATAAGCTAACTGCCTCCAAAATCTTTAAAAACCATTTTCAGTGAAAAATAGCTAACAGTGTTCTTAAAGCACTAGTATTCACTTGTTCTTTCATTTGCTATTTTCTCTGTAAATAATCTGCTGATTAGTGCAAAGTCCACTGGTAGATTCTCTTCGGCTCAGGGTAAATGTGAAAAGCCTGCCACTGAGGTTGGGGACAGCCTAGAAATGGGATCAAGTTATGACTGTGAGCACGAAGTACTAGGTATGTGAGCTAGTGACTTCTGAGATACATTTTGCAGCCGGCATAGGGTTTGTAAGGCAAGCGTATTGCAAAATGCCATTATTTGTGGCTGTGGGTTTTACATGAGCTGATATAGTAGGACGAGGTCTTAACAAACAGATGAGTTTGGAGAATAATATATAGTAGGATGAGGTCTTAACAAACAGATGAGTTTGGAGAATAATATGGCAGCAAGAAAGACCAGTGTAATTCAGGTTGTACACACATGCACACACACACACTCCTTGCTTGGTGACTGCATGTGAGATCTTTGTGTCCGAGTTTTGGATGATCCTGCTGGAAGTGGAGCATATTCGCAGAGCAGCAATGCAACCACCGCAAGGATTTAGATTCAGAGTGAAGAATAAAAGAGAGAAAAATGCTGAGTTTGACTGAACAGCTGTGGGGGGGGGGAGGGGAAGGGCAACTCACTTCTTTGAAGAGTGTAAACACCGTGGTAAGAGTTAATCTGATTTAAAGTGGCGTATTATGCGGGCAGTGAAATGAGAGCAAGTGCACAGTTCAAGGCAACATACTGTGCCCACTGAATCCGAGGAGCAGTCATTATGAGTTCAACTCGTGCCTTTATTGGGGGAAGTTCTCTGGTGTGTGCTTCGCAGGTGATCAGAGTCCTAGTCCCGCTGCCCTCGAAATCTATAAATGAAATTAAGAAAGGGACAGAAAAAGAAAGCAAGGTATGCTGAATGCAAAGCAAAAAACTTCCTGACGGGGAGCTCCATTAGGCTGTGGAATAGATGGTGGCAAAACTCTCTCCTGGGAACCTTTAAAACTAGACTGTGCAGAATGAATACCCCATAGGGAACCATTCTTCACAGGCAGAGGTTGGACTCAGTGACCCTAATGGGTCTTTTTTTAACCTCTATCTTCTCGCTCAAGCGTGTATTAACTTTAGGCTCTGCAGTGTATTCCATAACTGGAAGTAGGTAGCCTGAGACGGAGCTTTTTGGGCAGTTGTTTAATAAGGCTGCGGCTGCACTTGGCACGTCTGTAGTTGTTGGTATTGTTTCTGTTCCAGCATTGGTAGATTGACACGGACCCTTGTGCTGGGCACCTCTCAACCCTGGCTGTGTTTTGTCCTAAACACTGAAAATTTAGGTCCATCTCTGTATTGTACCATGATACAAAAAACAGGTTGTTTTCAAAGGAAATTTTTTTCTACGATCACAACCCCCCTCTCACTCCTCCCCAAGAACCCATTTGTTTCTTCCACCAAGCGGCACGTGAGCTTTATTTGGTTTTTCTTTTTTACCTTTGACTTTCTTTTGTTGTTTTATGTATTTATGTGCCCCCCGAGCACAGCACGTGTGCATGTCCCAGCCCTCGGTGCAGCTCTTTGTGAAACGGGGCAATGCTGTTATCCCTAGTTGAGAGGTGAAGAGCTGCAGCCTTGTGAGCTGCCCAGGGTTATACAGGAAGCCTGGGGCAGAGCAGGGAATTGAAACCCAAGTCTTGATTCGTGCTCAGACTGCTTGACCCGCGGCCCTCTCCCTTGCCAATGCCATGCCCTTGGAAGAACGAATCTTGGGTGAAAGTCTTATAAGCCCCATCGTTTTTTAGGAGAAATGTTCAGAGTATGGGATTTTGGCTTTAGTGAAAATATCCTTCAGTTAGATTTTTTCTTTATTACACCTGGAAAGCTACCTCACTCTCCTTCCTCCCTTAGGACATTCACTTACTTGAATACATAAAAGGATTTACTAATGATTACAGCGCTGGGTTGTTCTGTCTATCACCACCTGCGATGATCAGCATGATCTCAACGTCACTTTATGCTTATGTCTCTATGAGCCCTGTCTTCCTTTCTCCTCTTGGTTTATCATGAGCTGCTGAGATCTCCGGGATAGGGACTGTCATTACATTATGTGTTTCAAGAGACTTTAGAGCGATTGAGTCTTAATTAGAACTGGATTTTCCATTCTGCAGATTATTTTAAGATTTTGGACCTCAGGAGATCATCTAGTCCAACCCCAGGCTCATAAAACAAAGTTTCTTCTCATGCAACCTTTCCTTTAAATGACCGGCCATATAAACCATAACAAAACTACTTGAAGAATAAAATTGAACCCTCTTGAGTTTCTTTTAGATCTCAACCCTCCAAAATCTGCTCTTGTTCTCCTAAAGGGAGCTGGTGATGTCAAATGGACCTGGGATGCAGTTTCAGGTCTGGGATGCCGCTTTGAACCTATTTTTGTTGAAAGTCAAAACTTCCAGGTAAAAGCTTCCCAGTCACCTAGTGCTTTCCAGCCCAATGACTCCACTCATCCTGGGGCTACACTGACATCTTTAGAAAAGGAGCGGATAATTTCACGAGCCCCCTTTATCCATTCAGCCTCCTTTCCACATATTGAACAGGACACTGTCTTCGTGGAGCATTGAGCAACGAGGCGTTGAAGGCCATTCCCTTGCAATGAAACAATGCAGCGTATTGTTTTGCTGGGCTGTAGCAGACAGTGCTCCTTCTCCTCTAGCCAGCAATTGTGCCCAGACTTAGCTAATCCCATCCTGCCCTCATCTCGCACAAGGGGTCGTTTTAGTCTAAGGGGATGAGACCATCTGGCTAGTTATTGCACAAGAGGTCGTATATCTTTGCAGGTGCCAAGTGAGTCAAACCCAACCGAAAGAGTTACAAATGGACCCACAAATGGATCCCGAGGGGCGGAGAGTTGGTATTCCTAGTTCAGCGGGGGCAAATCGTTTTGGCAGGCATGCCACAAATTCACCCCATGCCACCCCTGAGTGCCACTTCCCTTCCCCTGCATGATCAACAGCTCTGCTTTTTGCTTCCTGCCTGCGCTCCCTGCCCAATCTGCTACTCTGTTTTTGGCTCCCGGCCCTATCTCCCCCTGTGCTGCCCCCATCCCTCTCTCCTCCGCCGTGTGCCACACACGGGAGCTCCCCATGCCACTTGGGACATGCCTGCCGCAGGTTGGCCACTCCTGTGCTACTGGGAGGCTGGCATATGGGTATTGGTCTAAGGATATAAGCAGACAAGGTAAATCCGATATCTTTTATTAGACCAACTCAAATAGTTGGAAAAATAGTGGGAGACTGGGGAATTCAAAGCCTCGCTGCTAAGGAAGCTGGTAGCCCAGCTAGCATTGACTTCAGTGGTGCAGCATCACAGTCTAATATGCATTAGTGCAAATGCTTATGCAAGTGGATGTCTCTCTCTCTCTCGCTGTTTTTTGTCTCCTGTCTTTGCAGCCTCCTTGGCCATTCTCTGCAGCCTGAAACACTCTTCTGAAGACTGTCAAGAAACTGGGGCCACGTATATTAAATGCGACATCCGTGTTACAGTGGGCACGGACAGTGTGACTGGGCCTGCACCGTACATATATTTATGCGATGATGACATTCTTCCATGGGACCAGACAACTGGTGACTCCTCCCTACCCTATTTTACTGGCCTCTTTTTCAGGTTGGTCGCAGCTCTTTCCCCCTCTTGAGTGGCCATGCTTCTGCTCGCTATGTTTCCGGCGTCATTCATCCCTTTGCAGAATCGAACCCCATCTGATTATAGGCTTAGGGGAAGGTAGGTGTCTGTCCCCCAGGCTGGTGATAGCACAGCGATGGGGCCTGCAGACCACTAGAGAGCTCCGTTGGGTTGTGAAATCCGCTCGGTACACATATCAGAGCATCTCCTCCTTGTCTCTTAAAGTGTTCGAGAGACATTGGAAAATCCATCTAGTAAACAGCCCGCTTTGTTCCTTCTTAGGTTTTAATATTTATCTTCCCATCCAAAGCAACATCTGGTGGATGCCAATGGGGAAAAAGATTAGTCATTATGAAAAACAGAAGGATTCTTCCCCTCCCCCTGCCCTCAGCACATACTTCCCATCTCCAAACAGCCACGAATAAAAGTTGGAGAGAAATCCAGTGGGCTGTAGGTTTACTCAACGAAGGTGCACAGACAAGCAAAGTACCTTTCAGGGCCAAATCATCTGCTGAGATAAATTGGTACCACTGCATTGATTTTAATGGAGCTGTTCCTGTTTACACCTATGGGGAATTCAGCTCTGAAAGGCTGGGGAGGAGGAGGAGGCTTGGTGGAAAGGAACAAACAAAAGAATAAAACTTTCCAATTTGTTCCCCCCCCCCCACCCCGGGTCCTCCTTTCTAAACAAATAGAAAATCAGAGCAGGATCACAATGGGTGGTCCAAGGTTTTCAGGAGACTCGGGGCAAATTCTCAGCTGATGTAAATTAGCATGGTTCAGACAATTTCCGCAGAGCTACCCGGATTTGACGCCGAAGACCTGGCTCTGTCATCTCCTATTGTGAAATACTAATTAATCAATGATTACTGATGCCCTGCGGTGAGAGAAGCAAGCACTCCAGTATGATCTGAGCAAAGAGGGCAAAACTAGAGGCAGTCAAACTTCTTTTTTTTTTTTCTTTCAATGCCAGAAACTGTGTGAAGCTAGCCCGGTTTGAGCTTGCAAAGCTTTGAATCTCCATTTTTCTGCACATCACCGTGACTCTCAGCATCTTTGCTGGAGTCCACTGACTTACATTCATAGAAAGCAGGCATCAGGGAGAAGCGAAGCAAGTTTATTAGGTCAGATCCTGGAGCTATCCTCATATACATCAATTGAGGATATGTCCCGTTGCTTACTTTTTCCTATTTATGCTGCAGGCCCCTTTCTAAACAAAGTGGACGGCACGGACGCTTCAATATTTGACCCATGAAACTCAGCGAGACTGGGAGAGAGGGAGATAAAACGCCTTGGAAATCATCAATCCATCTCCTTACCAAACTAGTTGTTTCCTGTTGCTTTCCCCCACCAGTCTCATAATGCAAACTCCATTATTTCCACTGTGGGGAAACCAGTCCTCGGTCTGAAAGTGCTCCCTCCTTTTTTTTTCCTTTCCCATTTCACCAACTTTGCTGATCCTTTTAATATGCTAAAAATGCCATCTCCCTGCGGTATTTACCCTCTGCTCATATTGGGGATTGTTATAAGAACTGGTCAGGTCTTTTCTGATGAAATGATTTTTCACCAGGAAATTCTGAGTCCTTGAAACTGAAACTAGGGAAGGGATCGGCTCTAATAAATCGCTGTCGGAGTGTGACCCATTTTGATGTTATCCAAACTAATAAAAAAGGATTTGTTTCCAAAAGAGATCTTCATCCTGAAATGTTATGAATTTAATCTAAAAAAATAAAAAGATAAAATAATGCTCAAGATGGGAATTAAATCCTTTGAAATTATTGAATAGATATAAACAAAACTATTACAAAAGTACTGTTTCATGGAATTTCTCAAAATTCAGCTTTTTTCCCCTAGATTCACAAAGAGGAAAAAAAAAATCAAAATCTCAAAACTTTTTTGCAGGATGGGAAAACAGTTTCTTTCCCAGCTCTAATTGTTTGCCTTCCTTTCTGGTCATTCGCCCATGCAGTCTAGTAATGGAGCTTTTCCTGATTTGCTCTGTTGTGACCAGGCATTCAGGACTTATAGGTATTTTATAGATTTCATAGATTTTCAGGGTCAGAAGGGACCTCAACAGGTCATCGAGTCCAACCCCCTGCCCCGTATTAAATGCTTAATTTTAATTCCAACTTCAGTACGAGCAAATGCAAAATACAGTAGTGGTTCCAGTTGGTGGGTCCTAAAATCAGTTGTTCCTTTGCTTCGCTTCTCTACAATCTCCAGTTTGCTAATAACTTTCCAGAGTTTCTGTGCCCAGGAAAAAACTGACAGCTTCAGATGCAGTTCATAGATTCATAAAAGTAGGGTCGGAAGGGACCTTGTAGATGTTAGGGGACTCTACTGACTGGATCCTTTAACTTCAAAGACAACACATTAATTTCCAGGGTCTGATTGCTGTTGTCAGCAGAGAGATCTCCCCTGGTTTCCATGCAAAGCCTATCAGACTGACTCTATTTATAGGAAGATATGGCTATAGCTTGGGCTATAAACATGTGCATGATTTGAAGGATGCAGCATTTCCTTACAGCAGAAAACACATGAAGCAGCTTTGAACGCTACCCACTGAATTACCGTGCAGGACGAGAATAGTTCTCAAAGTGTTGATATCAAAAGCTAGCATAGTTCCCTACGGCTGGCTTTTGATTATTGATACAGTGGAGGGAAAGGTTCATTTAAATATATCAATAAAAACCCACCGTTAAAACGGAACGGATACTTGTGATGGTGTTTTGTTAACTCAGCTGCTTTCTGTCCCGCACCTCCTATTGTGCTAAAAGAGAATGGCAGTAAAACAAACACCCTCTGAAAGCATTGTGAAAACGGCAGCTATTTATTCGTAAAACCGAATAGAGCACTCGGCTTGGTTTGAAAGCTCTAGGTTCATCCATTTGGCAGGTTTCCTCCCCCCAAAAGCTTTAAGGGCCAGATCCTCCAATTAGCTGCCTTCAATGGTACTCAGAGGCACAACTTTCTTAGGTGCTATTGAAAATCCCATTTAGCCTGAGTTTGGAGGTCCTCAAAGACTTTGGATAATCCCATCTCTGCATTTTTAGGTGCCATTTGGAAATCTGTCCTTACCTGCCTGGTTAGAGGAGTGGGACCCATTCAGAGTGGAGTCTGCCTGACTGTAACTCAATGCCTTTTCAGGCTTATAAGTGCACAATCCAGCGTCACAAGTGGCACCGGTTAAATAGGCTTGATTCTCCACTGCCGTCTTACCTTGTTCCACACTGAATCAAATGGTAGCACCCATTTTATACAGGTGTAAATGGCTACAAAGGGTGCGAGGAGGGCAGTGCAGAACTGGGCCCAGGGACCAAGCTGTTTTATCTGTTGCTTGCACAAGTGATAGAAGAAGACTGTCCTTTGCTTTAGACTGAGCTGGTGGCCAGGACCGTTAAGGCAGCAGTTGCTACAGATCTGGCTGGGATGCAATGGGTTTCTGGATAAACAGGGGCTTTTAGTTTCCTAGCATCAGAACTACATTCATACACCAAGCAAATCCATGGGGTTTTGAAGGGAAATGTGTGGGGAGGGGAAGAAATACAAACGGCCTTCATAATAAATACAAACGGGCATTATATATCACGGGCTTGATACAAATCATGCTGAGTTAAATTGGAAAGTGTCCCATTGACATCAAGGATATAGCTTGTAGCCCGGTTGGTCTAAGGACATCGTCCAGACAGGGTTCTTTGGGTAACTCTGATACCTTTTATTAGACCAACTCCAATAGTTGGAAAAATTCTTCTTTGCAAGCTCGCAGGTATTTTCAGGTATTTATGCCTGCAAGCTTGCAAAGAAGCATTTTTTCCCCAATGATTTGAGTTGGACTAATAAAAGATATCAAATTTACCCAGAGAACCTTGTCTGCCATTGATTTCAAGGGACTTTGGGTTACACCCCTACAGCTCCCGCTACTAAAAGGCTAACAAAGTGAGCAGCTGTCAGCAGCAGCACCCTGCAAGAGCACCTCTTCCTAATACCTCTTCTGTTACTTCTGCTCTCTATGTGAGAGGAGCCTTTACAGCTTAGAGCGAGTGTCTGCTAGTATAACTGGCACATATATCGAATCTGCTTAGTCTGGGCTGTTAAGTAAGTTTAATTAATTTACTAAGTTAATGTTCCAATGCCAGCAACAAAGCATCATTGCAATCAGCTGGGTAGCAGGAATTGGAACCCTTAAATGAGCTCATTTTTTCACAGTTGGAATTAGGGACCAGTTAGCCAGTTGTGTGGGTTTTCCAATTTCTCCGCGTGCCCTAAGGGAGTTGCAAGTTATTCATTTCCCATTGCTAAGTGTGAATAAGAGAGGAGAAGGGGAAAAAGGGAAAGGAAAAAAAAAAACAACCCAAGAAACCCCACTCAGGGTGTGCGTCCATCTTAGACTCTAGACACGGCTATTCCCTAGTCATTGTCTGCCCTGTTTTCCCCCGTCTTCATCCAGGAACAGCATTTGCTGCCCATTTGTAACAGTTTGGGGAAGCAGAACGGCATCACTGAGAGATATTTACTGCATGTATTTTCATCGGGAGTGTTTGCAGATAAAGGGAGGAAAAACAAATAAACAATACAAGAATGGAAACAAAATTACCGAAATTTGCAAAGTTTGACAAATGGTGGCCAGGAGTTGCCACAAGCTAATGGCTCGCAATGATTAATAAGAGTAAAAATAATTGCATTTCATTAAGATTGATGACACCCCATTTAACCTCCCTTCTCGTTTCAGCCCTAAAGTGGAAAGAGATGAAGTTCTCATCTATAATAGCTCCTGTAACATTACCATGGAAACTGAGGCAGAGATGGAGTGTGAGGGAGCTAATCAGCCAATTACCGCCGAGATTACTGAGATACGGAAAAGCTGGGGCCAGAACACTCAGGTATAATCAAATCTTTTTTACAGACTGATTCAAACAGCTTAAAATTAAATTTGTAATATTGTGTACATTTAAAGGGTGGGGGGGGAAAACAATTTGGGCTGAGCAGCAGTAATCTATAATATTAAATGCTCTCCAACTTTGAATAGCGGTTCGAATTCACAGCTGCTGAATTAATGGTTAACTATGGCTAATCGTATATTTTATCAAATAGAAATGAAGGCTGCCGCATTTGCTTTAACTTCCTTCAGAGTTTATGCATTTTCCTCCCCCGCACCACCACCCAAACTCCCTTTTTATGTACAAATGCTAGTTCTATTCCAAAGCACCATTTCTTTATATCTATCCCCTCGATCAAAGAGGCTGCTTGCGAGACCAGGAGTTTTAAGTCACCTTGTGAGAGTACATGCAGCACTAGTTTTATTTGAAAGAGTCTGACTCTGGATGTGTTTGCTCGTTGTACATAAAATAGGACTGCGATGGTGTAAGGGAGAGACGGGCAGAACGCGTGCGCCTATGCATGTGTGATAATCCAGCAACGGCATTTGTTTCCCACTGAACAGCTTGTAAAAAACTTGATCTCAGAATTGCAGTTGCAAACTTGCGATGATCTCCCTTCAAAGCATCTCAGCTGCAGCCGAGCTCAGCTCCGCACATGAAATGAAGTCTCGCTGGCACAGCGGTAGTGAAAGTGGGGTAGAAGATTTAGCGGACATAAAACATTTCTTTGACCCCGCTGTCACGCCAAAGGTTACTTGCTCATAATCTCCGAAACAGACTGCGTGGGAGTGCCGAGGTATCCGACTGTTATTAGAAGCTGCTATCCTCGTGGATGTGGGGAATGCTTCGACATCCAAGTGTCTTCAACTGTCTGGGGCTGATCCTCTCCTCCCGAGCACTGCTGTAATTCAGGAGTAACTCTTTTGAAGCTGGTGGCATTATTGCTGTGCTAAACCGGCATGAGAGAAGTCAAATGCCTAACCCCGCTCAGCAGAATCAGTTCTGCCCTTTCTTTTGGTGAAGTCGATAATCTGATTATCAGACAATCTACTTAGCACTGATGAGACCTAGAAAACTCCAGGCCTGTGCTTGCTCTTCTGTTGATCTTAAAATGATCTTAAAAAGATTTCACGGGAATTGTTAAGCGTGTTGTCCTAGGCTGCAATTTTCCCACCTGCAGTGGACCACTTCAGAGATGCGCTCCATCTCAGCAGTAGGTGCAGCAATCCCAGACCTGGCTATCTCCTGGCCCAGCAATCCCTTTCTGTTTTAAAGCACCAGACAGAAGTCTTTACTCTGTCAGCCCTTCTGCTTTTGGTGTAGAGCTGCCCTGGTTCCTCCTGAATGAATGAAACATGTTGCAGCCGATGTGCAATCACTTCTCTTTAAGATATTGTTTAATTGGGTTGTTTCTAGAGCCCACAACCCTGGCTTCTCGCAGGCTAAATGGAACATTTGTTTCCCTGCCAGTGCGGCCCGCTTGCACATTTCCTGGCTTCCTCTCCTTTTCTAGGAGCCCCTGTTCATGTATTTCCTTTGTTAATCAGCATCGGTGGCTGGGCTATCAGGAGTGTGCATAGCTAAGGGGAGACGTTTTAGTTAAACGTTGCAGCGGGGCCAAAAGAGAGATCTCTTCAGGCCAAAATGTGGCCGCTTTTATTCTATTTCCCCCCAAATGAAATGCTCGGAGTATTCCCAACAGCCCCATAAAGTGCCGGTTGTGGCGTCTGTGAGCTCCCGCCTGCTACTGGCAGGAATCGGCTGCATTTCAGAAATCCTGCAGTCCTAGTGAGGAGATTGTATGCTAGCTTGAGTACTGGAAGTCTGTGCTTTTTGGGATGGTGAGTGACCTGAGTTGTGTCTCCGCTGGAAGCTGTGCTGCGCAGCACAGTGAAAACCTATTCAAACCCTTGGGGACTTCAGAAAACTTAGGGGAAGGGAAAGGGGGCTGTGCAAAACTAGGGAGGCTTTTGGCTTTGCAAAGCCTCATCGTTTGGGTTTTGGTTCTGCTTAATGAAACCACAGGCCATCTGGAATCAGGCCTCTGTTATGCCCCAAATCGGGAGGGGCTGTGGGGGTGACTGGGTGGGGAATTCAGATAAATGGTTTCAATTTGGGTCCCTTCCTAGCTGACAGCACCCTGGTAAGATTTATGGGTCAGCGCAGCATATGCATGCTTCACTGTAGAGGTTTAAATCATGTCGTGTGAACTAGCCTTACCTTTCCATTGGAAATAATGGTCCCCAGCGTCAGTACCAGACAGTGGAAAGTATTATTAGCATCCTGCGCATAGGGATAAAGGAACTATTAGCAAGCAGCCGAGCTGCTGTGGAAGTCATGGGATGCCATCACTTCTACACTAACACCTTGCACTTGTATCACCCTTTTCATCGAAGGTCCCCAAAGCGCTGCACGGATGTGTGCCCTGATCCTCAGCTGCTGTCAGTTGATGTAGCTCCATAGGGCTGTAGCCCGACTGATATGCTCCAGCTCAGTGTCGGGTGGGCTATAATTACTATTTGCTCTTTGTATTGAGGGAATGCCTATATGCCCAAATTATAAACAGGTTTGTGTTGAGCAGACACAAAGTAAGAGACAACCCCTACCCCAAAAGGCTTCGAATTTCATTTGTGGCAAGCTGCAGCAGCTCCTTGTGACAAGGGAGTAGGGTGGCGGTGAGAGTGTGAGCAATGACGATAAGGAGCCTGTAGTTACAATGGCTGTTAATGTTAGTGAGGAAACATAGGCCAGCAGTTAGGGCACAAGCAGAGAGCTCAGCTCCAATCCTTCCCATGCAATCTTGACTGAATCATTTAGAAACCAATCCAAAATGGGACTTGGGAAGCTGGTTGGTGGAGCTGGACTCTCAAATCCTGTGCTAGGGATATAGGTTGTAGCCGTGTTGGTCTAAGGACATCGGCAGACAAGCTCCTTTGGGTGAATCTGATATCTTTTATTAGACCAACTCCAACAGTTGGCAAAATTCTTCTTTGCAAGCTTTTGGGTACAAATACCCTTTGTCAGGCTGAGGAAGCATCTGCAGTCGGTGTGTGTGCTCCTCCTGGAAGGAATGAATAGTAAGGAAGCCAGAGGCTGGTCTGCATGCAAGAAAGCCAGTCAGTGAAGATGTAAATTGAAGACTCATTGACTCTTGAATCACAGAACCAACTGCAGAAGCTTCCTCAGTCGGATGGAGGGTATTTGTACCCGAAAGCTTGCAAAGACTAATTTTTCCAACTGTTTGAGTTGGTCTAATAAAAGATATCGGATTTACCCAAAGAACCTTGTCTGCCTAAATCCTGTGCTAGGCTTACTGGGCAAAGTATAAGGAAAAAAGCATCTCAGTGTGGGACTGAAAGCATCCTGCAGGCAGAACAAGGGCTGTGTAGCCAGTGGCATAGCACTGAGGGCAGGGTCTTACACTCCTTCCCCTCCTTTTGGAGTTTGGGTGCCAGGTTTAGGACTGCAAGGAGGTGGCTCATCCACTCTGGATCCCTGGCTTAGACTCCTTGCCTAACGTTGGTGCCTGCAGCCTTCATTTCAAACATGGGATAGGGGTTTCTCATTGCTTTTAAGTCTTGACTACAGGAGGAGGACGAGGTGTTGATGGTGCTGTGCCCATTTGGTATTGTAGCTCTGTGGTTTGAGGGTGTGGGCGACCTGGATTCAGAACCAAGCCGTTGTCTTCTAAATCCCCATGTTCGGGGCTGCTCTGGGCTGGTTTTGAGAGTGGCAATCTGCACCCCTTGTGTTTGAAGCTGTTCCAGACTGCAGAAAATAGTTCAAGATTCAGTAGACCAGGGAGAGGGAGGGGAGAAAGGTAGAAACAGAGACATAGGCAGGACTCAAGTGTTTTGGGCACTCATAGGAGAGAGAAGAGTCCTGCCCTTGCTAGTTCGGAGGGTAAAATGCATAACCACACCAGGGGCTGGAACAAAGGATGCGCACCACTTTAACCGCTCGGTGAGAGAGTCGTGCTAACTTTTGCTTTCTCTCTGTGAGCGAGGCACGGAGTTGCTCCACACTGCCAAGACTGTGGCATGTCTATGTATGAGGAGGGACAACACTGTAGATGCTTAGGGAGCTTTTCAGGCAAAGAACTCAAGAGCCTCTGGTGTCAGGGCATCTCCAGGAAGGCATTGCAAGCAGCAAAGGCAGCATGGGGCAGCTCGTTGAGGAATGAATGAGGCAAGCATTTCATAAGTGGTGCGGAGGAGACGTTGGGAAAGCATCGCAAGATTAGACAAGAGGAGCTAGTTGTGGAAGGGCAGGGCTGTGAGGGGACTTGAAGCTGAATGCAAGAGGTTTGGACTTGATGTGGGAAGACAGAGGGAACCAAAGAGGGACGGCAAACTCTTTGGGACAGGGACTGCCTTTGCTTTGTCCTTGCTCTGCTGTCTTTGCAGGGCAGTTGTGAAATAGCCTTCTCATGGGGAGCAGTGCAAACTGATTTTAAGGTGGGCCTTGATAAGTTTGTGAGCATGATGACATGGCACCTGCAGTCATAGGAGCCTGGTCCTCATGAGCCAGGGGGACCCATGCTCCTCAGATCCTTGGAGCAGCTGTGCTTCAAATGGCTCAGGTAGAGGAAGACCGATCAAAGGGGAAGTCAAGATAGGGCCCCAGGGATCCAGAGTAAAGCAAGCAAGGAAGAGATTCCTCCTGCCACCGTTGCCCTTTTTGAGAAGTGGAAAGGGAAACCAGGAGTGGAAACTGTACTTGGTTCTCAGACGTGGCACCGCAAAGCATTAGCCACAGGCTTCCTCAACCAGCTCAAGAATTTCCTTTTACCTCTGCATTGGCTTCAGCAGAACGAGCACAATGTGGCCGACGTGATTCTTCCAGGAATTCAGCATGGCTGCTCCAGGTGCATCCTCTGGGTCCGTTTTTTTTTGGTAGACAGCTACCTTCTGCCCTATGTTGTGCCCATAACTCTGTAGAAAACCCTGCTGTTCCCTACAACCCTTCCATGCTGTTCTGCATGGATGGGAATAACATGCGAGAAGCTGCAAAATCCACAAAAGCTGAGGCTTTTTTTCTAGCACAGGGCACTGACTTCGAGGATAGCAATACTGTGGACAGAGTTTCTTCCTATGGATGTGTGTAAATCCCCATTACAGGCATGAGGTGGTTGCATTGGTGAAAAAAAACCCATTTATTTTATCTGGACATAAACTCTTAAATCCAATTTGTAAAAGCCTTGCAGATTGTTTCCTATGGATGGATCCCCGTGACTTTGCAATGCTCTATTTAATTCAGTGGAGCCTGATTTAGGGGTCTCCAAGTTGGTTGCAAAACAAGGACCCAGTCTTGGGTTTTATTCAGCTGTTAGAATCATTTAATCATAGAGAATGAGGGTTGGAAGGCACCTCAGGAGGTCACATCTAGTCCAACCCCCTGCTGAAAGCAGGACCAGCCCCAACTACATCATCCCAGCCAAGGCATTGTCCACCCAGGAATTAAAAAACCTCCAAGAATGGAGATTGCAACACATCTCTGGGTATCCCATTCCTGTGCTTCACCACCCTCCTGGTGAAAAACTTTTTCCTAATATCCAACCAAAACTTCCCTTGCTGCAACTTGAAACCATCGCTCCTTGTTCTCTCTCTGTCACCATTGAGAACAGTGTTGAGAAAGTCTGCCCAGGTGTCAATTTTTCTATGCTGGCATGGTGTGTGATAGAGTTGAGATACAGTCACTAAGTCCAGTCCTGTGTCTGCAAGTCCCCAGGAGGATGGGGCGAGGGTTTTTAGAAAGAGTCAGCTTATTCCCGACCTCTGCTCACCTGTATGGTTTGACATACATGCCGCCTTATGACTTAATTAGGCCATGCATGCGAGGGACCCAAGCGCTGCCCTGCATTGCATTTGGAATCATTAACATTTGTAACGCGCGCTATTATTAACCGAGGAAGAGCGGTGAACGTTATTTTTGAATCTGTGTATAATGTAATTTAGCCTACTTAAGTAAGAAACAGCCCTGATTGTCTATCCCACAGGACTTAATTAGCTTGCCGCTTCACGGTGCCCTGGGTAATGGGGAGATATGAATTAAAAAAAAAAAAAGTTCGGATGCTCAGTCACTACCTGTCCACTTCCACCTCTGGTGCGTAATGAGATGTCAGCTGCTGTGACACTGATGAGATGTGTAAAACATGCTGATAACACAAGGAGAAGATGCTCATGGGAAGATTTGACCAGGCTTGGGTGTCTCTGAACCTATTACGCTTAGTGAGCCTTCAGATTATTATTCCAGATCACTGGACCAGATCTAATCATCATGCAGGCATGCTGTTTGAGCAGTGTTTTCCTTGTACCGGCTCCCCTCCTTCCCTGGCCCAGATGGGCAGTATAATGTACGTTGCAGGGCAGATGCCATGTATAGTAAGTCAACTGTAGGAAAACCTAACTGGTACAGGAGCTCATTTCCTCCAGCCCAACCCTCGAGGGGATGCCATTAAAGAAGAGAAGGCTAATAAAAAATAACACGCTAGATAAAAATGCTATCCTGAATTACAGTTGTGCTTGCATGTGCGGGGCTTTTTTTTTTTTTTCAAGCTTATTCTTAAAGATGATGTTATGGGCAGGCCTCGAGATTTAAATAGCTGCATAGAAAGTCAAGGGGCTGCAGTTTCTTAGCTTGTTCACATAAAGCAAAGCTCTCGGGTGCTGCATAGCTAGCTAGGAGAACTAGCTGCTCACCTCCCATTCATTTTATACTGGGCATTGGCTCTCCAGACCCAACATCTGCTACGTGCTGGCTTTGTTTTCGGGCTGCTTACCTGCTCTCTCCACCCCACGTGCTTCTTTGGAGACTGCACTATTTGGGAGAGAGCCCTGGGGATGGGAAAAGAGATGCCAGTACCTTTTGGAGCCCTTTGTAACTTCATTTAGATCAGGGGAACTGGAGTGGAAGCCCAAGAGCTTTCTCCCTGTAGGTCTGGGGCAGACATTGCATACACTGGTTTGGCCCAAATCTGTTAGGTCGGATACTACATTCAACCAGGTTTATCTCAAACCAGTTCCAGCCGTTTTCACACTAGTTTATGTGCACTGAATGTCTGTTCTGTTCCAGGCTGAGATCATTTAAACCGGTTTATGTGCAATGTCTGTCCCTAGCCTTAGTGTTTCAAAGTGCTCCTCCAACTGTTTCAAGCGTGGGGATATTAGAGCTTCTCAATCCTCTCCCTCCCCCCCCCAAAACAAAAAAAAAACAAAAACAAAAAACAACAAGTTTAAACATCTTTTTATATTGAGAAGTTAAGTGATCTAAATGCAACTACTGGCTCCCTGTAGAATAACGATCAGGAAATGATTGCAAATTTAAATGTGGGTATACAAATGATTATCTCCCTCTGCCCTTGCCTTTTTATGTTCCTTGTCTTAGGTGGGCCTCACAATTGAGCAAAGGCAGTGTAAAGCTGCAGGAATTTTACACCCATTTCCCCACCCAGTCCTGTATCAAGCTTAGCTCTGGTACCAAGCAAGACTGATTTCATGAGAGGAGGTCTTTTAAATCAGGTACCCTGCTCAAACTCTGGATTTATGTTACTGCATGGTGTTTGTCTACATTTCGACTTGCAGTTTCAGGTGAATATGCTCTTCACTAAGTATCCTGCCTGTTGTGTGGTGCTGGCTTTATCCTAATGAGCAGCCTCTACCCTCCACCCCAGAGGTGGCTGCATTTCATTGCTGGATGAAGTGCATAAGTATGCCCTTTCCCAACCTCAGTGGGGGAAAGGGAGGTGGTACATTTACTGGTTAATCTTTGCAAGCTGCTTTGGAGATCCTTAGATGAAAGATGCTTCAGAAGAACGAAGCATGCCTGTTCTCTCCTCGGCCTTCTCGCACATGTCGACACTTCCACGACGGGAGGTGTCTTTGGTCTGCATGTATTTGCAACGCACATGAACTTGGCACATCCATAGCAAAGTGCTTCTGAGCGCCAGATGCTTTGCATTTGAAGCATCTGCGTGACCACAGCAGTGATCCTTCAGGTTGGAAGTATTTGGTATCATAACTTGAAATGTGAAATCAAAATAAAGTCCACAAACCTCTGATGAAATTTTTGCCAAGGCTTCTTTTAGCTGAGGAAGAAGCAATTCTGGCCTTGTTTATACAGGGAAGTTTGACCCGAGGGGTAAATGGAAAGTGATTTTAATTAAACGCTTTCTGGACTTTCTTAAACTGAACTAAGCAACTGCAGCAAGTTTAGGCAAAGGGAGGACAGCTTTCTCATTAAGGCACGTCTAGCCAGTAAGTGTGCATGGGAAAAAGCTTTCGCTGTTCTGGGAACAGTCACCTCTCTTCTCTGTTTGACTCAAATACATTTGTGCTCCCCATTGCCATGAGAACCTGGGCACCTTGCAGTTGTTGATGCCATTGTCTGTTATCAGCTATCCAGGTTGTAGCCATATTGGTCTAGAGGAAAAGGCAACTGGGACTTGTAGTAGTCATGATGTCTTTTATTAGACCAACAAGATTTTTGCAAAAAAAAAAAAAAAAAAATTAATTGCAAGTTTTTGGGCACAAACTCCCTTCATCAGGCATTGGAGAAAAGATTGTAAAAGGTCTCCTGGGTAGAAATGAAAGTTCATGATCCTTAGGATTTCACAGAAAACTCCTCTGGGCAGTCAGCTCATAGCTGGTATGGAGCCTCTCACCTCCTGCAAGGATCTGTGATGATGCAAAGTACCTTGAAACAAAGGCAGGAGCAGGATCTCAGGTTTCAGGTGGTCACCATTGCTTCCTGCTTAGCTGATGTTTTAAAATGAAATCTTCATCTTTTCCCAAGCAGGAAGCAGCTGTGACCACCTGCAACCTGAGATCCTGTTCCTGCTTCTACCCGGGAGAACATTTGCAATCTTTGCTCCAGTGCCTGATGAAGGGTGTTTGTGCCCCAAAGCTTGCAACTAAAGACTTCTTTTTTTTTTGCAAAAAATATTGTTGGTCTAATAAAAGATCATCTCTACTATAAGTCCTGATTGCCTTTTGTCTGTTATCCTCATTTCACAAATGGGGGAGTGTGGTGCAAAAGGACATAGGCCTTCATCCACAAAGGGTGGCTTATGCATTTTGCTCTGCAGTCATTGGAAAAGATGTGTGACCAGTGGATGGGAGCCAAGGCCTCTTTTGTTTCCCTCCCTCCTTGACCCTACAAATCTTGCATTCCTGGCTACACAGCAGACCAGCTCCCATAGGAAGGGTGTAGAGTGCCCTCCTTCTTCCCAGTCTGGCGATGCCAATAGTGGGGTGGTTAGGGCACTCTCCAGGGAGGTGGAAGATGTCCCCTTAGGGGCCAAGGGCCTAGATTCCTGTGTCCCTCTTGAGTGAATAACATAACCACAAGGCGGTTAAGTAAAAGGCATCATCGTTGACTAGGTTTTTTAACTGAAGTGGATGCACCTCCTGTTTGGTGCTGATTCAGTGCTGTCAGCATGTGTTAGAGTGGTCTGAGCACAACTGGATCAGGCCCCTGTGGTGGTGGGGGACACTGGCAGACATGAATCTCAAACAGCAGACCTTTAGGATCCAAGCCAGTTTTCTGGCCAAATCCTGTATACAAGGACCTACATGCATGGTTAATGAATCCTTCACTTGGACCGAGGTGCCTAAATTTGATCCTGGATTTCATTTTAGCTCTCTATCTCCATTTTTTAGAGGGATTTGGCTCTGAATGACTTATTCCAAGTCACAAAGCAAGTCGGTGGTAGAGTCCTGCCTCAAAACCACTGTCCAGGGTTAATTCCCTAACCCTCAGACCAGGTTTCCTTTCCCATCAGGCCCTAGCTCTTATAAAGCAAAGAGATGCCTGAGGAGGACTCTTTAAAGGATCAGTGCTGTTTTCACGAGAGATATCAGTGAGGGCTGGGGGAGGAAGACTACTTTGGCTTTGGGGGACTCTTTTGTCGGTGGCTGAGTTTTAGTCAAGGTTTTCTCAGCCCTGGTCCCACTCGGTGCTACTCATTGCCTCATTTCCATGTTTCGGTATGTGCCTTCTTCTTAGAGACGCCCCCAAACTGGGCACATGTAGACAACTGTGAATATTCTGTAGATCAGTCTGCATCTCACATTGCTCATCTGTAAAATGGGCATAATATGCTGCTAAAAAGAACCATCTGCTTGGGAGTGCTTTAATAGGTATGTGCTAGCGCTCATGCATCAGCGCAGCGCTGCAACGTTTAATTAGCAAAGAGTAATGAGGACTTCGAGCCAGCTCCCGCCTGTTTGTGTTGGCATTACAGCAGACACAAACCCAGACCCTCATCATTCATCAACAGTAAAATCATCTGTTAGAGAATCATAGAGAAGTCAGGCTGGAGGGGACCTCCAGAGGTCAGCTAGTTCAACCCCCTATCCAGGATCATCCCTATCTAAGCCATCCCATCCCATCTAAACACATACCTTCAACCCTGATACAACATAGTCCTAACATTGGGACCTGCCGCAGGTAAAGCAGGGGAACCATGGCACCTACGTCCTGCTTCTATAAAATGTTGTCAATATACAGTCAAGAGATCCTGGGTCAAGGACCATGATCCCTGCTACAGAGGAAGGTTTCCCTAGCTATGAACATCCATGGTTAAGTCCCAGGAGGAGCACTGGCACCCCCTTGGTCCAAATCTCCAGCCTCGGATGCAACCAACACCCAACACTTCTGAGGAAGGCTTAAAAACAGGGTGACACAGGTAGAAGCAGGGTGGGGAATTGGGGAGGAAGTCCCTCCCGGCCCCATGTGGCAACCAGCCATAATGACACATGGCTCTGAAATAAGAGTAGGAGCTATGCTTCAAATCACCTTTACTGTGCTAGCAGGCATAGTTGATGCAACCTTCAATATAGTCGAGTTTATTTCCCAACTTTTTTTTACCCCTAACTCCCCTTATCATGGTGCGCTGTCTTCACTTGCATCGTCTGGTAATGCTGTTGCTGCTAATGATAACACCTATACCTTGGGATGTGGTGGAAGCTGTCTTTTTATGACATTTTTTGTGCATCTCAGCCAGTCCCTTTGTTTTCCACTTTACTTAAATTCGATATTTGATCAAGTGTTCCTTGGCTACAGGTTAGAGAGATTCAGTGGTGTCTTCTCTTAATCCTTGCTAGCTTTGTGAAGTCCCTTGATTTAAAAAAAAAAAGCCAGTAAAGAAAAATAAAACCAAAAAGCCAGTCTTGGGGTGCAGATGCTATCGGTGCTGACAGAGGTACCATCTGTAAGATTGTTAAGATGTAGAGAGCCAAGATGGCTTCTGCAGTAACCACAGGCAATGTGAAGAGATAAATGGTTGACCCTCTCCCGTGTCAGGTGAGGATTGATGCCACTATCAGCCCTAGTGCTTTTGCAATGATTTTTTAAAAAATCTCTGATAGAGTGTGTTATCTAGTTACTGGCATGAGGGCAATAGCCTGGAGGCAGGGGAAGAGGAGGAGGGAAAGGGGGGGGAGAGAGAAAAGGAAAGAAGAAGAAAAAAAAAAGGGAAGAGAAAAAAAACAAAAAAGAAAGAATGAAGGTCATATTGGGGAGGACAGTCTGGCTCAGGTTAAAGGGGAAAAAGGGGCCTTGTTCACATAGGAGAGGCAAATATATAAATAAACCATCCAAGTGACTGCTAGGTAGGTGCATGGGAAAAGGATAATTAAAATCAACCTTCCTCCTTCCGCCCCACCACACACACACACACACACACACACACACACACACACACACACTGTCTCAAGCTGGGATGGGCCTTGGGCTGTGATGGGAAATTTAGGAGATGCACTTCGGGTGGTGTTCCCCCCCCACAACCCTTGCTTGTACCTTTTGCAGCCTAATAGCAAGGTTTTTATTCATGCACAGCTGAAACCTGTGGGCTGTTTCATATCTTCCTTTTATAGCCCCATTCCTCCCAGCGTCACCCTATTGTCCCTGGGGATTTTGGGTCCTTACACCATACCTGACTCTTTATGGAGCCCAAGTGAGTAATGGCCCGCACCCCCACGCTGCTGCAGGGAAATGGGAAGTCATTGATAGGGAAGGGTGGAGAGGGGTGGGAGACGGAAAGGGTGGGCGAGGCAGGGATGCTTCCCCAGGCAGCCCAGAGCCCCCTGAAGTCCAAGGGTGCTTTCCTAGAAGGTGGGCAACCGTCCTGCTGTGACCCAAGGACTTTCTGAAATGGGGCCTTTATTCCATATTTGAAAAACTGGCTCTGGATAAGCACCAGGCAGTGACCTTCTGTCCCCCGCAACTCACTGCTGAGAGGCCATCGCATGACACTGCCTGACGCTGTGTGAACACATGTATGCTGCTTCCAGATTGGGAGGTCTCCTGAACGGAGCGGTATAGCCATGTTCACGCACCTATATCTGGACTATTTAGCTCTGAGTGAGCAGAGCTAATTCATCTGCCCATTGTGCTGAACTAAGGGGGCTGCAAGGCTTAAACACATACATGCCTTTTGGCAAGTTTGAGGTGCCTGCCCAGCGCCTGTGCAAATCGCTTACTCAAGTGATCACACCTGTGCACACTCTTAAGCGACCGACATGGGAAAGTAGCCTGCCCTATCATAGCTATCCCACTGAATTCATTGGGACTGCTCCTGTGGGTCCAGTTATCCATATGGGAAAGCACTGACAGCATTTCAGCCACCGATTTAAATGTAATGAGGAACGGCAACCACGTGCTTTGTTGAATCGGTACCTCGGGCAGCTACTGCATTATTTATGTGGCACCCAAGCGGTGCATGGTGTTTTATAGCCAGCTCACTTGTCTCTACCTTCCAGTGCAAGGGTGAAAGCCATGTGGGATTAAATTCAAGTCACCGGATGTAACGTAATGGGCAAATGAATTGCCTTGTGGTATCAGTTCATAAAATGTAAACCAGTAAATTGCTGGAGTGGAGGAGGTGGGGAGGGGTAAGTCAGTGAATTAAGTATCTGTGCCCTAATGAATCCATTGGAGTCTCTGTTCTCTCCTTAAAGAAAGGGTTAATTTTATATGATTGCCAGTAAAACATACTGTTTTCACAATGCCTAATAGCCAGGTGATAGACGGACTTAACGACCGCTGGCTAAGTGCTGTGCCTGCGTTCCTGGTCGGCAGAACGCCACCCGAGTTTCCAATCTGTCCTTGTAAATCGCTGCAGAGAAAAGAACTTCATTAAGGGATCATAAGGCGGCCCAATAAAAAACAGCAAACAATTAGACTCGTGACTGAGAAGGAGAGGAGGTGACAGCGTTCCCTGCAGACCCCCTGAAGAAAAGCAGACATCGCCGAGCAGGGAAAGCGGCAGGTAAAGTGGCCACTATAAACACTTTCTCTTGCAAGCTGCCTCTTTTCAATAAACAGGCCGTTTGCCGGTCTACAGCTTTAGCAAAATATTTCCAGTTGACTTCATGGGTGGTGCGGGGCTGGGAGCTGTTAGCTCATGCTCACTTACATTTCAAATGTCAGAGCTCATTAGCCGTGAGTGTAGCCAAAGACAGTCGGCGCGGAGCTGTGCAAACTTCACTTCCTCAAACAAAGCTGGGGACGGAGCTTGCCATTTTGCTTCTTAATGATGGCTATTTATTTATTTACGTATTTTTTCTCCCCGCACGCCTTTTCTTCCATCCCGTGTCTTCTTTTTTGCTGACATTCAACTTCCCATTGGTCCTTGCTGGTTTCTGGATTTTGGCCTTGCCGTTTTGTCCTCACCCTGCAACTAGGGGGCAATCGGAGCTGCAGTTTTGTCCTGAATATACTAGGTTGCGCCTGTCTGAGCTCAGCAATGCACGTGCACACAGATGAGGTTGATATAAGGCAGCGTGGAGTTAGCCAACGTTTTAGGTTCAGTTATGCCAGGCTGAGTCAAGTGCCATGAAATGTCTGACAGGGAGCAATCCTCTGGCAGGGAGCAAGACAAGTGATGAGAAGTTAGGGGTTGGCAACCTACAGCTTCTGGGTCTAATCTGACCCATGGGGAGATTTGAGCTGGCCCATCAAGGCTTGATTCAGCCCATGGCAGCATTTGATGGCAGGGGGAATCATTGGCAAGGGAAGCAGTGAGGGTTGGGTCACAAATGGTGGCTTGCTTTAGGGCTGAGTTGTGTTACTTGGGCCCACCATGAGTAAAGTCTTCCTGATGCCAGGAGCAGGTATGGGTGAACTGGGCAACTGCCCAGGGTCCCCCCACATTCCCCCTATCCCCACAACCCCCACATCCCTCCCCACAACCCCCTCCCCCCACACCCCACACACACAGGCACCCACTCAAGAACCTCACACCTACCCCCTCACCCCACTTCCCACCCTGCTCCTGCAAACCTCACATCCCCTCCACATCTCATACCCTGAGTACCCAGCTGCCAATGGGAGCTGCTGGCAGGAGCTGTGGCTGCAGGGGCAGCTGTCCCCATACCCTGGTTAGTGAAGGGGTCAGGGGGAGCTCTGATTTTTCTATGATAATACCAAAAGCAAACACCAAAGCATATTGATATTTAGAAGTTATTTTATGATGATGATAGAGGCACTGGTAGACTTCCAAATTGCTTTTAAATTGTAAATATATCAAGAAAACATTGCCCAATGGATCATGTTCTCTCTCTCTCTCTCTCTCTCTCTATGTATAAACATGGAAAAAACAGGGATTTGGGGGTATTTTAAAGAGTGAATTTGGGGTTTTTTTTCATAGTTTCATAGTAGTTTGAGGTCAGAAGGGACCTAAATAGATCATCTAGTCTAACCCCCCACCACTGGCCGGAGCACATGCTGGGATCACACGACCCCAGACAGGTGTTCGTCCAACCTCTTTTTGAATGTACCCAAGGTAGGAGCGAGGACCACTTCCCTAGGAAGTTGGTTCCAGATCCTAGCCACCCTGACAGTGAAATAGTGCCTCCTAATCTCTAACCTGAACCTATTCTCCAGCAGCTTCTGGCCATTGTTCCTCATCACCCCAGGTGCTGCTGGGGGGAATAGGACCCTTTCTATTTGCTGCTGATCTCCCCTAACGAATTTGTAGGCAGCCACCAAGTCCCCCCTCAGCCTCCGTTTGCTGAGGTTGAACAGGTTCAGGACCCTCAGCCTCTCCTCATAGGGAGAATTCATCAGAGAATTTGCAGTTTTTAAACAGGGAACACCAGGATTCCTGCTAGTGAGGCAAGTGGCAGGACCCAGGCAGAGGAGCCTGCCCAGGGCTGGCACCGGGGACTCAGGTGGAGGGCAAATGGGGTGGCTGACCTCCTGGCCATTTGGGGCCAGGATGACATGCTCTGACAGTTCAAAGCAGGCCCCCACAATAAGCATGTCTTCTAGGCGATAGCTGCCCAGATGGCAGGGTGGGGGCACACATAGTAGCAGTGTTGGACAAAGGCCAACTGTGCAGCCCCAGCACATTGACAGGTGGCCCAAAGGTGCAGACGACTCTGCTGCAGTGCCCATGCCACAGCCCAGGCAGCTGAGCAGTCCCCATCCAGGTCTGGCAGACATGCAGACACGGGGCTCTAGGTCCAAAGGGGCAGATGCTGTTGTAGATGGCAGCAGGTCACAGCCAGGCATCAGCTCGCACTGCCACACTGCTGCAGTGGGTAGAGGGTGCAAGGGCCAATCTAGGTCAGGGATGCTACAGCAGTCCAGGTGGCACAGGGGGCTAGTGTCCCCATACGTCACCTGGTTGGGCCTCAGAAGCTCCTGAGCTACTCACCAGGGCAGCTTTTTATGCTGCTACCTTTTTATACAGCCTTCAGCTCCCCTTGGCTGCAGATCTGGGAGGAGCTGGGCAGGGTCAGTTTGCCCCAAGTGGTAAAATTGTCCTGCACCAAAGTGCATGTACAGGCACATATGCTGAAGCACAAATCTCCGGCACAAATTTGTCCCGCTGCTATTTGAGCTCCTGCAAGTGCACGCGCTTGCATGTATGGATGTGCCAAGAGGGGGACAGGCAGAGAACTACCTAGCCTGTGTATCCCAGATGGGCTTTATCATGATCTAGGCCATTGGTTATCAACCAGGGTGTGCTATCTTGTGATTCTTGACTGTCCAGTGAGGTGCCAAGCAATGTTAGCACTTTTAGGTGTGCAAACATGATTTACAAAGAAAAACAAAGAGTTTTCAATAGGAATCCATAGTATTAAAAACATTTTGACTTGTGGTCTTTCTTTGCAGCAAAAGAATTGCTCTGGTATTTTTCTGTAGTCAAAGATGTAGGGAAAACTAAGAGCCAGCAATTTCTGAGGGGTGCCTTGAGTCTAACGAGGGATGTAAAAAAGGTGAAAACCACTGAACTAGGCACTGGGCTGCTCAGCTCAGCAAAAACCTAAGTGCTTCTGGGTTGGTACAGAGGAGGACTTGAGTTCCTTAGGAAAACAGAGGCCTCTATGGTGATTAGATACCTCCAGCATTAGGCAGCAGGAGAGGGGAGTTTTCAGGATTGCAATTTTGGCCCTATGCAGCTAAATGCTACTTAAGTCTTTTTCCCTTTGGATCTGGCCCCTAGTGCATTGTCAAAAGCTGCTAACACCGATTGCAATGAGATTCCCATTTTGGAAATGTCAGTACATGGCTCTCTGCCTCTTTAAAATAATATTTACTATTTGGACCAGAGTGCACTGAGCAGCACCCGAGGGCAGGAAAGACTAGATTGTCCCTCCTTCCTCTTGCCTGATGATTAGAGAAAGTAGGTTTATATAATGCATGGCAGGGATGCTACAGGCTTCCCTCCATGCTGACCCAGAGAGCATGTGATTTGTCACAGCCCTTCGTTGCAGATGTTCGATTCTGGAGCTCTAACTGTGGTTGCTTATGCTGTTAACCGTTGGTGACCCCTGTTCAGTGCTTGGTATTTTGGCGAGAATTTAAGAATGGTATATTGGCCCTCACATTAGTGTCTTTAATCTTTTCACCTCATTAGCATCTCTTGCGCACTGATCTTTAAGCTCACTTTGAGCACCTGTACAGACTTCTCGTAGCAGTTGCGCACAACCATATGTTCCCAATGCCATCAGATTCATCTTCTGCCTACCTTCCTCTGCTGTGGTCTGCACCTGTCTCCCATTTGTACATGTCCTCTTTTAGGCCCTAAGCTTGCAAACAGGTACTTGCTTAATTTTCTGCATGAATAGTCCCACTGTCTTCATGAAGCTTTAAGTTAAGCCCATGCATACTTGCAGGATCAGATCTTGTGGTTCAGCCTGAATGAGAAAATCTGCCTGGTTTAACAAAAAGCATTCAGAATAAAACATATAGATATTATCTAGCTATCTATGTGTCACAAGCTTTCATGGGCTGAAGTTCTCTTTGTCAGATGACCTATAGCTTTATCCTATTGTTTTGTACTATCGTTTGTGCGTGTGTGCAAGCCCCATCTTCACCTTTTTACCTTTCTGGCAGATAACTGTTTTTAGTGATGACAATAAAGATACCATTTTTTTTCCCTTTGTGACCCAGCAGGGCCGTGTGTTTGACCCAAACACTCCAAGTTCCAGTCAGATTCTGCTATCAGATGGAGCTGGCTCTATTTCCTGAATTATTCTTCCTGGCTGTACAACATTATGAAATTATGTTTGCATTTAAACCTGAGTATTTACCTGTAATGATGCTGGGGCTTAGTACATGATACATTACAGCAGTAGATAATGCATACAGATAGGCTAAGAAAGCACGTTGTTGACGTGCTGGGACTAAACAGGACATTGTGTTTGAAAGTGCAATCTGAAAGGTTGCAGATTGGGCAGACACTGAAAAATCCTGCATTACCGAGATGACAGAGTGGAGTCCTCTAGCTAATAACCGCTGACCACATAAAACAGATTCCAGGCCAGTGCGCGTTTCCCACTGTCTTGAAGCTTGAGTTTGAAGAAGGTCCTGTAGGACCCATGGTTCTTGCTGTCATTTTGCATTGAAGGAGGATGAAAGGCCTTGCTCAGAGTTGGAGCCCTACTAGGGTCGGTTCTGTACAGACAGAGTAAGACAGCTCCTGCTCTTTGCAATCTAAGCAGATAAACCAAGGGCTGGGGGGAAAGACTGCAGCTTAAAAGTAAAGGTCCAAATTCTGGTGAAAACGCTCATGGTTTAAGGCACTGCTCAAAGCATGACACTGGCAGAGTTGGGCTCAAATGATCAGATGGGTGGTAGGTTATAGTCTAATATAGCCTCAGTGGCCTAATGGATAAGGCACTGGCCTCCTAAGCCAGGGATTGTGGGTTCAAGTCCCATCTGGGGTGAAATGTGTATTTATGTGTGATAGGTTTGCTTAATGCAGGTTTTTAAATGATAGCTGGCGTGGCTCTGTTGTGGTCTGGTCCCAGATGACTGGAAGAGGGTCGTGGTGGTCCCTATTTTTGAGGAAGGAGGACCAGGGTAATTATAGGCTGGCTAGCCTGACCTCTATTCTTGGCGAGACCTTAAAAAAAATCATTAAGGATCACATTTGTTAGGGGGCCAGTGGGCCACACAATGTCAAGGGTCAACCAGCATGGGCTTATAGCAGACAGATCCTGCCTGACTAACCTGGTCTCTTTTTATGACCAGGTCACAAAGTGTTTAGATGCAGGAGTAGAGTTAGATGTTATTTACTTGGATTTTAAAAAGGCTTTCGACACGGTGCCGCACCATATTCTTACAAGTAACTTAGTAGCTGCGATGTGGATTTTTTTAGAGTCAGGTGGGTGGAAAACTGGCTCATGGGATGCACCCAGAGAGTGGTGGTGGATGGGTTGGTTTTTACCCGGAGAGATATGGGCAGTGGTGTCCCGCAAGGCTCTGTCCTTGGACCTTTACTATTCAGTATCTTAATCAGCGATCTGGATGAGGGTGTAGAAAGCACTCTGTCCAAATTCACAGATGACACCAAACATATTTAAATCAGCAGGTCCAGATGCTCTTCACCCGATAGTGCTGAAGGAATTGGTGGGGGTCATAGCAGGGCCCCTGGCACAGACCTATGAGCTCTCGTGGGGCACTGGCCAGGTACCAGAGGATTGGAAAAGGGCCAGTGTGGTCCCCATTTACAAGAAGGGGAGAGAGGAAGACCTCAGCAATTATAGGACCGTCAGTCTTACCTTGGTCCTTGGGAAGACCTTTGAGGAAATTATCAAGAAGCACATCTGCAAGGGCCCAGCAGGGGAGGTAATGCTCAGGGGCAACCAACATGGGTTCATTGAGGGCAGGTCCTGCTTGACTAACTTAGTTACTTTTTATGATCAGGTCACAAAGTCCCTGGACAAGGGTGTTGGGGTGGATGTCATCTTTCTGGACTTTAAGAAGGGCTTTGACACGGTTTCCAACCACATTCTCTTAAAAAAAAACCTGGTGACTGCAGCATTGATGCCTACACAGTCAGATGGGTGGCAAATTGGCTAGATGGGCACACCCAGAGAGTGGTGGTGGATGGGTCATTTTTGACTTGGAGGGAAGTGGGCAGTGGAGTCCCCCAGGTCTCGTTCCTGGGGCCTGCACTGTTCAACATCTTTATCAGCGATCTGAATGTAGGCGGAGAATGCACGTTGGCCATATTCACTGATGATACCAAGATGTGGGGTGAAGTGGGCACACTGGAGGAGAGGGACAGAATCCAGCTAGATCTAGACAGGTTACAGAGGTGGGCAGATGAGAATAGGATGGAATTCAATGCAGACAAGTGCAGGGTGCTGCATCTAGGGAGAAGGAACCAGCAACACACGTGTAAGCTGGGGAACACTCTTCTTGTCAACACGGTGGCAGAAAGGGATCTCGGTGTCATTGTTGACTCCAGGATGAACATGGGCCACCAATGCGAGGAAGCGGTCAGTAAGGCTAACTGCACTTTGTCGTGCATCTACAGATGCATCACAAGCAGGTCCAGGGAGATGATCCATCCCCTCTATGTGGTGTTGGTCAGGCCGCAGCTGGAGTACTGCATCCAGTTTTGGGCATCGCACTTCAAGAGGGATGTGGATAACCTGGAAAGGGTTCAGAGGAGGGCTACTCGTATGGTTGAGGGCCTACAGGTAAGATCCTATGAAGACAGACTGAGGGACCTGAATCTCTTCAGCCTTTGCAAGAGAAGGCTGAGAGGTGATCTTGTGGCTGTCTACAAACCCATCAAGGCGTGGCGGCAGAAAATAGGGGATACTCTGTTACATCTTAGGCCAGGTTCTGCCATTTTTAAACCAGTCTGTGTGCACTGAACTTCTGTTATGGGTATAGACCGGTTTCTGATCATTTATGCTGGTAAAAATGTAATATCTGTGTCTAGTCCAGGTGGTTATAACATATAGTCATTATTGATCTGTGCCAGGTCCCAGCCAGTGAGCAGCAGGCAAAAAACCCCTCTGTATGCCACAATCTCTTGATGGAGCCATCCCATGCCCCACACTACTCCCTTTAATTTCTTTTGAAGAGCTGTACATCGGCTAGGAGCATCCTTGGGAAGAACCACTGTTGACCCCTGTTTAAAACTGGGGAAAAAGCTTTTGGATATCATAATGGAAATGCTGCCCTTATCCCTGGTAGCAGAGTTTGGTGGGGTGGATGGATGGAAGGCAGTACAGTGCATTGTGCTGTTTGAGTCTTTCCAGAGAGAGATGGCATGTTAGAGATGGGTCAGATGATAAAGAACCAGGAGTGATGGGTTTCAACTTGTGAATTAAAACCAAGACCCCTTCCATTGCTGGCTTTAAGAATAAGGATGCATGTGTTTAAGCACAATGAGTAACCATGCCAGTTTTTACCAGGTTATATGGTTTGGCTGAGTTTGTTTATTTGCCTTCTGTCTTACCTGGAGTGTGATGAGATATAGTATTTGTGCAGCACTTCCCATTCTTGGAGCACTCTCCAATCCTCAGCCAATTAATCTTTGCAGCACCCTTGCAAATTAGGCTTCGGGAAATGAGATGCAGCTGGGTTACATCAGATTTGCCGTGTTACCACAGAGCTGGTATCAAGGCCAAGAGCCTGTAGTTCTGGCTCCCAGACCTCTGCTCTACACCTCTCTTGCAAAGGCAGGTGGAGGTCTGAACTTCAGAAATTTAGAAGGGAAAAAATCCTGCTTGTCAGAATACAAAAACAGATGTTATTTTGGAGTGTGATTCCCACTGAAGCCAATAGACTCTCAGTGCCATCTCTGGGATTGAATGAGCCTGCTGGAATACCCTTTTTACTATTTATGCCATCTAGAAATCCTATTTGCTGCTGTATTTCGACCTTTTTCTCTCTTTAGGTGGCTGGAGAACTGCAATGTTAATATTTGCTTTTGCAATATTTGTTCTCAGTTTTGTTGCAGTTAGTAAAGATTATTGAATGGAGTGACAGTGTTTATATAGCACGGGCTCCGGTGTCCAGCAGTGTCTCCAGGCTTGGGATTTCACTTGTGTAAACAGTTTAATCTCATTTGCTCATTAGTGTTAAGATGACATTGTTCATTTAAGTGCCTTTATCCTCTGCAAAATCTGATTTACAATGCTGTGTATATTGTGAAGGCCTTTTTACTGTGGTTTCAAGGAGGAAAAAAAACCCCAACTCATCCAAGATGGGTCTAAAAACTGGGGAAAAGCAGTGAATCTTGCACACCCACAAACACACACACACACACCCTTTCACACAAGATGGTCTTATGATGAAGACATTGGGATGGCACAGCTTCCAGACAGCTTATGATGAAGTGAACTTGGGTTCAAAAGAGCTTGTGCACTATACATATATCTTATTTAGTTAGTCTGTAAAGGTGCATCTCTACCCTGCCTTCCGATGGACTTCAGACTAGCATGGCTAGCTACTTCTCATAGCTTCCACTGAAATGATTCATCTCTGAATATCAGAGAAAAATGGCGGTACAGAAAAATGCAGTGAATTTTCACTCATTTAACAAAGCAAAATTTGGATCTATGTCTTCAAAAATTACTTGGAAATTACTGAACTAAAACTTCCAGCCTGTGTCCAGATGAGCAGGGTTGTGCGGTTTGTGGCACCAGAAACTGCACGTGGGGAACGTTAAAACCTTCAGCACCGGGCCAAAATTTGCTATCGGGAAATCCTGGTACCAAAAAAATTTAACAAGGCCTGGGAAAAAAATGTGATAAGGCATGGCACATACAACAGGAGCGTGCACCAGCAGACACAGGGGCTTGGTCCTCCAGGATGCTGGCCAGAATGTCTCCACTTCTTCAGGTGTGTCCCAGCTCCTCCAGCATGTGGGGAGCTGGGAGGACCTGCGCAAGGGCAGTTTGCCCAAAGTGGGACAATTTGTCCCTTAACAAAGTGCACATATAGGGGTGTGGTCCGTGACAAAAAGCAGCGGCACTTTGTGCCACTGCTATTTTTGCCACTGTGGCCACATCCGGACAAGCAAGGACATTTGGTTCCCCAGGGGCAAGTAGCAGCAGCACATTTGCATCGCAGCTACTTGTCCCTGGGGAAAGCCTGAGCTGCACATGCTTGGGTGTGCGGCAAGTTACCCCGGGGGTGGTAAGGGAAGCTGGGGCCAGCACTTTGCTGTCCTCAGCATCCCTACCTGGCATCCTGGAGGCCTCCCAGGGCTGCAGCAGTCACAATTGTGCCAGGCAGAGCTGAGTTGGCATCTGCAGCATGGCTCTGGGCAGTCCAGCTCCACTTTTCAGCGGCACAAATTGCCCGTGTGTGCGCTGCTCCAGTTCCCCCTCCCTCCCCCCAGTGGGTTTAGGGGTCAAAAATCCCATGGAAAAAAAAAACAGAGCAATGCATGCATGTGCAGTGTGCCCTTGCAGCTTGGAGAACAGCTGGCTGTGCGGTATGTGGCGCTGCAGACACATTTGCGGCACCACATACCGCACGGCCGTGCTTGTCTGGACGCGCCCTACAGACCATGTCCCTGCACATCTAGATGCAGCCCCACGGGTGAAATTCTGTCTCCACTGGAGTCAGAGTGAATTTTGCTGTTGATCTCAGTTGACCCCCTCATATAAATCTCAAACATGTGGGGAAGCCTTGATTGAGATCTTTTCTTATTGTGTACTGGAAACAGTTTTAGGCCTCTTGGTACCTGAGTGCGGAGCAGTGCGCCCAAAAGCCAGCCCAGAAAGGAGCATTGTTTGTTGGAATAGCTAGGTGTTTGGAGTTGACTCTATTTACATTTTGGATTTCCCTTCTTTTTCTTGCCCTTCCCCATTCATAGACTTTGCATTCTAGATCCTGGGGTCTGGTATTATTCAAGGAGACACTTCCAAATAGATGCAGACCTGCTTGAATATCTCTTACTGAGATATTCATTGTATTCATGTGGCTCCTTTAATTATTGGCTCTATATGCAAAAAAGGGTTTTGTGATCTTGGTAGGTAAAAGGGAAGCTTTTTAAAGCTGGCTACTTATGTGGAATGCTTGAATGCATGCGTGTGTGAGCACAAACGTACACACGGTAGCATCTTTTTGGTGCCCTCCCTGCGAAAACCAATATTCTGTGTCCTTAATTAATCACCTCTGGTGCAAAGAGCCTTACCTTCTGTGCACGGAAGTTGCAGTGATTACTCCCGTGCTAGAAAAGGCTTTTTTTACAGGAGTCAAGTTCTCTCCCATGCCATTGTCCGGTTGCAAATTGGCCTGGAGTCTGGCTTGTGCCATGGGCTCTGACCTCCCAAACTGCCCACTCATTTTTCCCCAAACTAATCAGCTAGACGAACTATTTACAGTTGGCTTTTGGGTCTTCTCACTGCTCTTGCGGCTGCCCCTGTCTGAGTAATTAATGATAGCCCTGTTTGTTTATGGTCTTGAGTTACTAATGCTGTTGGCTGGAAATGCATTTTTACCTTTGGGACCTGCCAGCTTCCTGGTTCTAGTCCCACCTCACTGGCCTAGGTCAATTTTTTGTGTGTAAACAGATTTATCCTGTAATAGTTGGCTGGAGACTGGGCCATTCATCAGTCCCAAAGTGAATGTGCTGGGCCACGTTCTTCCTCTATTGTGCTGGTGTAAAAGCGGTGCAAGTCTGTGACATTGCAGCAGGGGAGCTCGGAAGAGAATTTTTCCTCGTTTAATGTTGGCAGTGCTAATAAGCACTCCCATTGTAAAATGGAAAGCACTGAAGATCTCCCAGGACCGGACCCTCTGTCTGTCTGTGTAAGTACCCACACAGCCCTAGTCACTTTGCTATCTGCCGTCTATGCGGCCATGAATTGATTTATTCCCCCAGTGCCCCAGCTAGGCAGGAGAGCATGATCCCTATACGGCACATGGAAAACCGAGTCACGGTTCTCAGCAGGTAGCACATGAAATCATAGGAATACAGGCCTGGAAGAGGATTTTGACTGGGTTTTGCCAGTGCTCCTGCTGGGACTTAAATCTGGATGTTCCTGGCTAGAGGGACTTGCCCCTGCACTCAGGGTCAGACCAATCACCACATTTGGGGTCGGGAAGGAATTTTACCCTATGGTCAGATTGGTACAAACTGTGGGGGTTTTTTGGCTTGGTTTCCTTTGTAGTGGGAAGGCATGACTGGGAGGGCATGTAGTGGGAGGGCATGTTGGTGGTCAAGTAAGGAGGTGACAAGGGGTTTCATCACTTGAGTATATATTAACCTTTTACAGAGGCAGGATGTCGGCTGCCATAGTCCCCCTGCTTCACCTGTGGCAGGTTAGGGTGGTACATCTCGTCTTGTGTCAGGGTTGGTTGTAGTTTTACTATGAGATTAGGTTATGGATTCGCATAGGATGGCTTGGATAGAGATGATGCTGATGTATGGAGGTCCCTTCCAGCCCTGCTTCTCAATGATTCTGTGATTCAAGTGCAGGAAATTGTGTTTCATTCAGGTTAACACCCAAACCTGCCACTGGTAAAGCAGGGGACAATGTTGGCTAATGTCACACTGCCGCAAAGATTGTTAAAATATGCTTGAGAGATCCAAGGAAGATGGCCGCACTCCCCCACTACAGAAGAAGGCAAAAATCACCAGTCTCTACTAATCCGGACATGCAGTAAGAAATCTTTCCTTCCTCCAGATATGGTGATTGGTCTGCCCCTGAGTGGAGGGGCAAGACCATCAAGCCAGGAAACTCTGGATTTAAGTTTAAGTCCCAGGAGAAGCAAGAGCATGGGGCATCAGGAGGGGAAAAAAGATTCATTCCTGGCCCCACGTGGCAGTCAGCAAAGCTCAGAAACCTGGGAAATACCCCTAGGAGAGCATAGGCATAGCTGCTCCCAGATCACCCCAGACCAATGCTTGTCCAACCTCATCTTGAACACTTGTATCCATACAGGAGCATATAGACATAACAGTTACATCTCAGCAGCTCTTGTCTCTCTTCTTAAACTGTCCACAGCCCTAGTAGCCTTTCTTTGTACATGTTCCAGTTCCTTGTAGGGGCCCAGAATGGGCCATAATGTTCAAGATGGGATCTCCCCAGTGCCTTGTACAATGGGAATAGTACTTCCCTTCCTCTGTTGGAAAATGTCTTCCCTGCTAGGCAAAGAATGTATTTATTTTTTCCATGGTTTCATCACACTCATGGCCCCTTAATCCTCCTACAATATTACTTATACACCCCGATCTTTGTCCTCCTCTTTAGCTTGTACCCGAGGAAGCCTCAGCTGATAACAGCAATGCTTGTTATCAGTCCCTAAGTGCATGATCTTGCACATTGTATTATTACATTTCATCCCATTTCTCAAGGTCATTCTGTGCTTCCTGCATAACATTCTTCCTCTGATTGGATGATTCCTTCAACTTCACCAGATTACATAAACTCAGTCTTATTTTTTAATGCTAAAAGCATCAGAAGCATAAAGGAGAAGGGGAAGAAGGAGGGCGTGGACAGGAGTGGTCGGTGGTTTGCTGCTGCTGGGGGAGATATCACCTCCTTTTTTTGCTGGTAAAAACAGGTGTATTTTGGCTACTCAACATGCATGTTGGGGGCAAAGTAGGAGGTGACATGGAGCTTCTGCATGGAAGGTGCAGTGGGGGGACATAGTACTGCTGAAGGCACAGATTGGCCAGTTACACCTATGAAGATCATGAATAAATGATGAAATAAGGGCCAGCCTTGAGAAACTCCTCCCAGAATCTTCCTCTGACCTGAGCATTTCCTTTCAAGCCAGAAACAGGCATAATGTTTAAGAGAGGTAAAAGGATGCCTCTGGGGAGCAGGCCTCAGCCGTTATGATGCAGCTGTTACAGCTGTATGCCCTTGTAGCCAAACGAGTGAGTTAAATCAGTGTCATTTTAATCCCGAATGAATCGATTAAAGTTGCAGTGATTTTGCTACATCGATACTGGTATAGGATGCAGATGCAACAGTTGCATTGTAGCTTTATGGTTATTATATGATACTGATATAATTGTTACATCTATCTATACTCTTAGTAGACGATTACTTACCTTATCTTAATCTCTAGTCCATGCTTAGTACACAGTGGCCCCACTTCCTCTCTCGGTTTTATTTATGTAGCTGGGGAACCTGTATTGTTTGTTTGGATTTCCTTTTCAGGGTCTAACTCAGCATGACTTTTGGCCGCTCTTGCCTCATCTATGCATTTCCTGAGTGTTTGTGGCTGAGCTGGGAATCAAACCCAGTCTTCCTAAATCCCTTCTACCCCAACTGTCCCTCTTCTGTCTCTTGGAGTTTAGACAAGAAACGTTAACTCTGACAGTCCAGATCTTCCCTCAGCCCCATCCCCGTGGGCTGTACAGTCTCTGGTTTGCCAAACTTGTATCTGAAGTTTTCAGGCTTGTGAGTTGTTTCTTTTTGCCTGTATTCCTCCCTGCTCTTCTTACAGTTTTCCTAAATTGGTATTGAGGTCAATGATGGCATCAGACATGTGATTTAGTGAGCACTGTTCCCCACCCCCACTTGAAAAATCAGAAGTCTTTGCTGAATTGGCGGGTATCTGGATTGCTGATTTTCTGTGCTGTGAAAGACCATGAGCTATTCAGATCTGGGTTCTGTATCTGAACAAATTATAAAGCAGGGCAAATCTGCTCTGTTCCACATAGGCTTTTATACCACCTTTTGACCATCAGGCAATGTGCATTAAGTGCATTCAGGTTTAATATTTAAAATAGTCTGAACTGCTAGTAGCCAAGCGCAGTTAGTTATTTTATTAGATGAAGGAGGCTTAACCTTGGTTCTGTGGAAATTGGTGGCAAACCTGTTTTGAGACATGACACATTAGTTGCTCTTGCACTTACTTACTACCCTATAAAGAAGGGCAGTCTATTAAGCGTGTCTGAATTTGGCCTGATGACCACCCTGGAATTAGTCCTTTCAGGGTTGCGTGGAAGTGCCAGATCATTTTCCTTCTTCCAACTTCTCAGCTGCTTCTCCACCCAACAAGTCTAGTATCCTCCCTTATGGACTAAGTTAGGACCATCAAAAAGCCCAAGGTGGAATCGATTCAATCTTTGCAGGTTAGTCTAAGCTGCATAGATTGAACTGATAAGCAAGTGAACAGACATTCAGTTTTGATTGTGTTAATGGAACCACATGCCTGCAGTGGCTCAGACTGGAAACTGGGGGGACTACAGCATGCCTCCCTGCTCAGCTGGAGAAGACAGCTTAGGCCAAGGCAAGCCCACCCTCCCTGCAAGGAGGTTTGTGGGGGAGGTGCAAAGCATCCTGGGATGCTGGAGGACTGAGAGTTAACTTGAATCTGGAGAGGATCTGGGACAGAAGTTCAATAAACTGATTTAACCTAAATCATTAAAGTCTGATACTACATCCATCCACGTTTATCTTAAATTGGTTTTGGCCATTTTGAAAGTGATTTATGTGTAGTGAACTTGCGTGTTATAGATCTGAACCAGTTTCTGACCACTTATACTGGTTTATGTATAATTTCTGTCCCCAACCTGAGTGCAGTGTGTACCCATAAGATTCAAATTAAATGAATATGAAAGGAACTCCTTGTAGAGGTTGCTGGGCACAGATTGCTTTAAATTTATATCTTCCCAAAAGAAGTATACACAGCTTGTGTCAATGGTGCCATTCTGATGTCATGGCCCGTACCAAAAAAGCTGATGTTAAAGATTGTTGACAGCTAACTTCTACTTCTCCTGCAGCTGAGTACATGAAATGTCTACACTGGTTTAATCGACCTTTGTAGAAGTGTAGAGAAAGAGCAAATACAAAGTGATACTGAATGTTCCTTGTCTCGATACTATACATGTGCCAATGTGACTGTGGGACTTGACCAAAGGGGCCACCACCGGCCAAATCTGGCTCATCTGAGGGCTGGGGCGTATCTTGTACACTAAACGTGTTCAGTGCGGGGAATAAGATTTTGAATATTTATGGAGCATGTGTTGAGGAGCGAAGAGCCTGCACCAATTTGCCTGTTTTAATTATAGATGTTCTAACCACCTTCTTAATTGCTCCTTCATTAGGAAGTAGTTTGATGTTTCTGTTTTTTTTTTTTTTTCCCCAGGAGGTAAAAATAATCAAATTTTGTTTGCTTCTGTAAATATATATTTTTTTGCCCTTGAGGAGATAATTATTTCTATTGTTGCATGGAGATGATGGCCAATACAGGAGGAATAATTAGAGCAGATGGCTGTGAACGCTTCCCTTGTAAAAGACATCTAGGATAATAAAACACCCCGTTCCCTTTTGTCCCCTCCAAATATGTATGTTTGTTTTGTTTTTTTTTTTGCTTTCCTTCAGGTAGATTGAAGAGGGGGAGGGGGAAATGGTTTCCCTGTTATATTAAACTGAGGAGCTGTCAAGAGTTCACAGCCTGGAAAGTGAGCTCCATGTATTCCATCACTGAAATTAAGTGTTTTCAAATGTGGCGTGGAGTCCTGGGTCCAGAGCATGGGGAAATATACACTGTACTCCATCACTTAAAATGTTAACCTTGTCTCTCACTAGTGACTGGGAACAGAAACACTTGCTCTCTGTACTTGCTGGTTAAATGGCAATCTGTCAGCACCAGAAGAAAAGGCTACCTTGTGTGTGTCAATCTCTCTGATATGGCTGTAGTGTTCAAAACCCTTCACTTGTTCCCTGCATAACTAGGAACGGGTAATAGCACAGTGCTTAAAGACGTTCTCCACTCCTGCAGTGGATCGCAGGAAACCATATAGAGATTTTTTTTTTTTTAATATATGTAAGAAAACAATTTGGTGGGTTTTTAAAAAAATGATTATTGCTATGCATGTATATAATGCCATCAGCGTGTTCAGCGCCTTACTGGCAAGCGGTTGAAATTCTGTCCTCATTGAAGTCATTGGGAAAATTCTGCTACTGACTTCAGTAGGGTTTGGATTTGAGAGTCCCCATTTCAAAAAACCTTGAGTTTAAATTGACAGTTAGTAAAGGGTTGGGTATAACAACAACCAAAATATGTGTTATAGTTTCTGGATTGATACCAACTGTCTTAGTTTAATGGCTTTCTTGCTCTTTGGCCAGAATGGTGTCATCGTTATAATCTAGTTTGCTTTTATGTCGGTGCTAGCTCTCCAAAAGAGCACAGGTTGGTACTTGAGATGAAGTGAAGTATATGCCCTCAAGAGAGAGCACTTCATCAGCAGCTGAAATGCAGCCAGCCCAGGGCTACCTTATAGCAGCTATACTGTATGACAGTTAAAAAAACCCAAAAAACAAATAAAAAACATAAAGATAAACCTGTTGGAAACTTGAGAAAAGTAATACAGGAGGAGAGGTTGAGAGTAGTGAGTTGAACTATAACGGGACCAATATACCAGGGTTGCTAATGATATGTCTCAGGGGTATAGGTTGAAGCCGTGTTGGTCTAAGGACATCGGCAGTCAAGGTTCTTTGGGTAAGTCCGATATCTTTTATTAGATCAACTCAAATAGTTGGAAAAAAATTCTTCTTAGCAAACTTTTGCACACAAACACCTTTCGTCAGGATGAGGAAGGGTATTTGCACCCGTAAAGCTTGCTAAGAAGAATTTTTCCAACTATTTGAGTTGGTCTAATAAAAGATATTGGATTTACTGTAATGATATATTGTATTCACCCAGTACATTTTGTCTGTTATGCTCTAGCTTGAACTTTTTTTACAGAGAATTGATTCATCATCAGTATAATCACAAGAGGTAAGACTTAGTATCCCTGTTTTACAGGTGGAGAAGTCAAGGCACAGACATTAAGGGCCAAATCCTATGTCTTTGATCGGGCACCTAAAAGGTAGTGAGAAGCCTGAGTATGATCCTCTTTCACTCTCCCTAAAGTTATTAACACACAAGTGATGGGTCCTCTTCTTCCTCACTGCTTTTTGTAATTAAGCCTTAAGGCTAAGATACAAAGATAGGCATGGCAATGGCTTTTCAGTTACTCAGGCAAGGTGGAATGAGATCACACTTGGGCATCGATTAGGTGGACAGGATCTGACCCTAAGTGCCTTTCACAAGCCACACAGAAAAAAAAATTAGCTTCTTGTCAGAACTGGGAGCAGAACAAGTGACTCCTGATTTTAATCTAGACAAAACTCCCTGTACTTTAGTGCTCCTCGGTATCATAAGGGGCATCGTACAGGACCAAAGTACTCCTAAGCTCATGTCTATCTTGGGTTGGGTCTTATACTCCCAATGTAGTACAGGGCAGGGCATTCGTCCACTACTGCCTTAGTGAAACAGGGGCACCCGTGATGCTGGGTTTAAGACTGTCTGCATTCCTCATGTTCATTATCTCAGCTGTATGTAAAATATATGTATACGCGTCTGTGTGCATGTGTGCACACATGCTCTCTCGCTCACTTAATTTGAGCTTTCAGCCATTCTTCCTTACCTCTCCCAGTCATTCAGTGAACCGGGCACCCTGGAGCTACACACAGTTGGGGACGGCGGGCTTACAAACGCATTTTTGTTTGGAAGTTTAGCCTTACTGAATGAATGGGAATTTTAGTCTCTCTGAAGCCCATTTCTAGTCATTAGTTTAGTGCTTGTTTGAGACCCCTAGGTTTGGTCTGAATTGAATATCTACTTCAGATGGCATATCTGTGGTCACACAGAGCCTCTGACCTTTCTAGGCACTAATCCAAGGGCTCTTCTTCCTTTATTTCCTTACAAGCCTCACTTGCAACGAGGTGATGAGAGTTACAGCTTGTCAGATCATGTTGGCACACCTGCAATGCAAAGACGGAGAGGGAAGGTAAGTATCCACATGTAAAGACTCGGCATAGAAGCATGCAAGCAATCCTAAGAAGAGCGCCGTGCCTCCCTCTGTCCCTGGGCTTGGCTCTGACTCAAAGTTCACTGCAAGCTCCTGATCTGGATCCAAGGCTGGGCATGCTTAAATCTTGTTTGATGACAACATCTGGGGCTCAAATCACCTCTGTTTATAGTCAAGGTGGATCAAAGCTACCACGGGGAAGACATTCTGTTGTGGTTGTAACATGCTGAGTTGTAATTTGAGTATGAAGTACGAAGCGAGTAGGGATCTGCATATGAATTTGACTTACTGCAACTCGCAGAGCTAGCCAGTAACACCTACAGCCCGGTCACTGAGATGCGCTCTGTGCAGATTTGCATTTCTCTGCATCTTGCCTTTTGAGGTCCATGCCACTGCAGTCCCCAAAAGTCCCCCCAATAAAAATAGATGAAAGCCGAATAGATGACAGTCGGCTCCACGTGCTTGGCTCCCACTGGCTCTGGGGGCTCCTTCTGGTTCATCAGACAAACATGCACTGGAGGGCAGACAGCCATGACCTTGGTTGCTGCAGCTGCTGCAGCTGCTGCTGCTCCTCAGTGTTACTAGGTATGGTTTAAATAACAGCATCGGGCGAGCGCTCAGTGCCAGCCAGAGCAACAAGAAGAGCCTGTCTGCTGTGAACAACTGCTCGTGACTCTTCTCACTCCTTGGTCCTCAACCTGGCAGTGGGAAGGAAGGAGCAAATGTTCCCAAATCTTTCAGCATATGCAGTCCTCTGGTGATCGAGCACTTAACTGCCATTATTGGGTTTTTCCTCTGTGACCAAGGGAAGGAGACAAAACCTGGAGAGGCTACCCAATGAAGAAGTGTGTTACCTGGGCCCATCTCACATGAGATGCAAAGGACTATGCAGCTATTAATCATATGTTATAACTACTTGGCCACTTTGCTATGAGCTCACAATGTGATTTACCGCCTGTGCTCATGTAGCCTTACCCTCCTGGTCAGGATTAGCATCATACAGGACACACCAGTAATAAAGGTGCCTCATCCTTATTGCTTTTTATATGCTAGTAGTGTCCAGCGCTGCCATTGCGCTGGGTGCTGTCCCACTCGGCAGTGTGAGGCCAGGCCTATTCATTGGTGCAGAGCTGGCCTTAGGGAAAATGTGCACGTAGCACCCCCCTGATGACGGCGCCCTGGGCAGGTGCCCGCATCACCCACCCATAAGGCCAGCTCTACATAGGTGTTTTACTATCTAATTAGGTAATGGGAAAGGGGACAAGGTGGAACAGAAGTGCAGAGGCTTGTTCCACATATCCCAGCAGGCAATGGTAGTGGTAGGAATAAAATCCAGGACTCCTGACTCGCTGTCCTGTTCCCAGTCCACCAGACCACACTGCGTTCTTTTGAGGTCCTTCCCAGCTCAAGAAAAAGGGGGAAAAAGAGATAAATCAAAGAGTAAGAGTTCCTTTGAGGGGAGGGCGGGGGGCGGGAGATGGTCTTGTGTTTGAGAGACTGCATTTCTTTGGGGTCTTAGCAAATCTTTTAACCTCCCTGTGGTGCAGTTCCCCATGGAGGAATAAAATAAGGAAGTTTGTCTTTTTTGTATGTCTAGATTGTAAGGTCCTTGGGGCAGGTCCTGTCTCATGGTGGGTATGTGTGGCCTCCTGCACAGTGGCGCCCCAAGGTGCTAGAATGATACAAATAAATGGAAGGAGCAGCTATTTGTGCACATATTTCATTTTCAAGTTAGTTTCTTAAGACCGATGAAGCTTCCTGGACTCCAGCAAGCATCTGTGCTTGCCTTGGGAGCATCAGTATATCGAGTGTTGGGGATAGCTCCCCTTTAACCAGGGGGAAGGTGTATGTGTATGAAAACAGAGGGACTATAGCCACATAGTCTATAGAGTCTATAGTTAGATAAATGAACCTAAATGGAAAGAGGTAGGGTGAAATTCTGGGAACCAGGAAATGCTTTCATTTACAAGAAGCCAAAAAGCAGAAAGGGACTCAGTTTTTATTTAATGTTATGGTGTTTATTTCTTCAACGGGTCTTGCAGTTCACAGCAAGATTTAAACATTAAGAGCTAGAACAACTTAAAATATTCTTTGTGCCCAGGCCCATTACAACCTAAGGAATTAGATGCTTTACTTGTTGAAGTCAAATGGACGAAGCCTTCCCGATTTCAATGCGTGTTAGATCAAGCCCATTAAAAGCACCGATTTGGACAGGGCAAACCATTTCATGGCAATTCTTTACAAAAGGCATCAAATCGATGGACTGAGGCTCTGTCAGACAGGGAGCTATCAACTGTAAGATGGTGGGAGATGTTTACTGAGCAGTTGACTCATTAACTAACCCTAACCCTACTAGGGTGCACACAACTATTAAACTCTGCAGCAGGGAAGTACTTGCAAATACAAGTCTTATCCTGCTGCAGAGTTTTTTCATGCACAAGAAGCAGCGCACGTGTAGATGCTGACCCGGCTGGCTGGGGCATGAGGGTTTGCTGGCTAGCCCAACACTGAAGCGCCCTCATGCCCCAGCCAGCCCCTCTGCAGCAGGCTGAGCATATTGAGAGCAGTCCCAGGCTGGCAGGCTGACCCCCAGGCTCTCCATCAGCTGGGGCTGCTCTGACCTGGCTCAGTGTGCTACAGTCTGGGCACACGTGTAAACCACACACCTGGTTGCTTCCCAGGAGCAAGAAACTGCAGTGATGAGCTCCACATTTTATTGCTGCTCACTGATGGTACATGCATGCACGCCCACTGAGGCACAGGGTGATTTGCCCAGCAAGTTATCGCACGAGTGTGCGCTGATGCAATATGTTGCAAAGTGGTGAAGAAGAAATGAAGTGGCTTTATTTCTTGATTTTTCTTGAACATGTTTTGCTTGTTTTCCATTGGAAACCAGTTCCCTTAGCTGTGCGGATTCTGCATACGAAGAAGCAATATATATTTACATTACCAAGGGTCCTTTATAAATCTTGATTTTCCAAGACCTCCTCCTTATAATGTTTTCCCCACCACTACTCTGTTACTAAGAGAAGCCTATGTTTTTAAAGTGATGAATATTTAGTATTCAGGGCGTCAAGTCTGGCCAGATCTGAGTCCTTCTTGAAGGCCCATTTCTTCCACAGTGAAATAAATTGGCTGGGATGATCTAGTTGGGGCTGGTCCTGCTTTGAGCAGGGGGGTTGGACTAGATGACCTCCTACGGTCCCTTCCAACCCTCATTTTCTAGGATTCTTTAAATTCTAGGATTCTAGGATTTTATGACTTGATTTATATATACTCTGTATATTGGTGTCCCTTTCTCTCTAAACTTTGTCTGCATGTCCAGCTAAATTTTCAGTCTAACTCCTTAAAGCCAGCCTTCCCATTCCCAAATATTTGGAAAGCACCCAACACTTTGTTGTACTCCTGGAAACAAATAATACTGTTTAGGTATTCAGGGGTTAATCTAAGGTATTCAGGGGTTTGCTCATCCCTAAAAAAAGAAAAAAAAAATAGTTCAAAAAGGCATCCCAAGAAGCAGAGAGAGATGAGTGCAATGGATTAATTCTAATATTGCAAATACTTTACTTTAAATGATAGAAATGTAAGTCTGGAAACGATCACCTCTTGCATCCCTCTGCTCTGAGATTTGTTATGAATACCTAGACCATCCCTTAGAGATATTTGTTTAACATGCTTTTACCTCCTTAGGTAGCCAATTCCAGTGCTTACTTATCCTTCTAGCTAGGAAGGGTAACATTGTAATCATAATTATCATAATAATATGATTATAATAATATTGTAATAATAATGATAATATTGTTCTAATATTGCAAATCGTGTTTTCTGCAAATTAAGCTAATTAATGCTTGTCCTACCTGAGGGAAATGGTGAATAATTGATCTCTGTGCTTTTCATAACCACCCTTTTACCTATTGACAAACTTCTATCATGTTCAATTTATTTCTACCTGAACATATGTTTTCCAGCACCCCTTGCTTTCATTGGGTGTTGTAGGAACTGTCTCTATGACAGACTGCTTTTCTTTGTTAGCTGACCGATGGCAAGTGAATTGAAAAAAATGACTATCTCCATCACACAAATTACATTTGACTCACTCAAACCAGAACTCAGGCAAAATCCTGGCTGAATAAGATGTGCTTAGCAGTGTACCCTCTTTCAAACTTTTTTTTGTTTAAGTAACAACATTAACAAGGGCATATCCCTGACCCAGAGAATGACCTGCCTTTAATTTACCGATATGGAAACCAGGGAAGTATTTTCAGAAGCATCCCCTGATTTATCACACGTATTGTGACGGCAGATGAAAAGAGCTTTTCAAGTAGCTGGGTGCACAACTCCAGGGGCGCATCCCAATGAGTGTGCACATGCAGTTTGCGGGGCCTCAAACTGCACGTAGAGCATGTGAACTTGGTCGCCATGCTGCAGATTTACAGCGTGGCACTAAAAATTGACACTGGGAGATCCTGGTGTAAAAAAAAAAAAAAAAATACTGCAAAAAGTGGTGAGGCGCACAGGGCAGCAGCATGCGCTGCCTGAAACGGAGCCTAGCTGGCCAGAGCCCTGCTGGCTGCCAGCAAGGCTCTGATCAGCCAGGCTGATCGTTGCCACTGCTGCACCCATGAGGCCCTCAGGATCCCAAAGAAGGCTGCTGGAACCAGCACAGGTCCTGGCCTCAGCCTCCCCTACCCCATGTGGGACAATTTGCCCCATGCCAACCCCACGTGCAGGGGCATGCACAGTGGCAGTAAGTGGAACAAATTTGTGCCATTGCTATTTTTGCCATGGCAAACTGCACACCCCTGCATCTGGGGACATGCCCCATGGAGCTTTCTTGATTAAAATCATCTCTTTGACTGCATCCCTAAACAGACTGGTGCAATCAGCAGGGCATAGAAGAGTCACTTGGGAAGGGAGCAAGTGCTTTTGCAGGTCCCAGCACACATGGCCCTTTGGTGACCAAGCACTCGGTTGCTCTTAATGGTTTTATCCTGATAACACTCCGTGACCCAGGGAAGTGTCATCCTTCATACATCAAAACTGGAGACCAGAGTAGGTTAAGTGTTTTGCCTTCATCGGTACAAGATGCCTTTGGCTGGACCAAGATTGTAACCCCTGTCTCCTGAGTCTTGATTTAATGCCTTTTCTACTACAGAGACCTTCCTACCATAGAGGTGAATCCCATGTGTCAATCCTTGCCTTGATCTGAGGATAGGTATGGTGAATGCTTTACAAAAGCTGGCCTATCCTTGTTAGAGTATGAACTTTGCTCTCTAAACATGGTGCCAAGAGCTTCTTTCACTGTAGGTCTAGGCCTGGCTTTTGTGGTAGGCCTAGGTCTATCTGTGAAGTAGACCGTTGAGTAGGGTCTAGTAAGTCGAAGGAGGGCGTGAGAGAAGGAGACCGCAAAAACGTAAGGCTCAGTGTACATTATATACACTTGTGCAGCAGCAAAAGGAGGTCGCTTTTGTGGTGTCTCATTTATGTAATGCATGTCTTGACATACTCAATAGTTGCCATGTAGTTGCTTGTAAGAATAATGGCACAGGTGGCTTTCGAGGTGTGATGTGTTAAGGAGGAAAGGGTTGTAGTTTTAAGGAGCAGTTGAAGGGGCCTTTCCATACACGTTTCGTGGAACAAATTCCACCTACTCTGTTTGGGAATGCAGCCTGGGAGGAGGTAGGAAAACCTTTGTGAGCACCAACCTCTTTCATCAAGGGGCTTGCAAATGAGGTACTTCGTTTTGCTTCTCTCCGGAAGTCTTTCCTTTGCGATAACCACAGCCTGATGAAAACCATGAAACCGTCGACATTAAATCTCCCCCCAAACTGGCTGAGGGCTGTTTTCTGTGCCTGTATGTCTGCCTCTCAGTGTTTGTGAATGTGCGCTCATCTTCATGGATTCAGCCGAGCCTTCATTGCAATGCATGCGATTAAAGTCCGGAATTAAGGAAGGGAAATGGAGGGCTAGGCTGATAACAAGCAGGTGCCGGTTCACACACTCTGAGTAGATGATCCAGGCTATTTGTCTGCCGTTTTTGAAGTTAATCAGCATTATGCCTCTTCCCATGCTTCATTTGGAACTAATGTGTGAGCTGCTGAGGAGAAGGCAATAATAATATCAAATAAGCAGAGAGAGGAGGAAAGGGACTTGAAAAGAGGAATGTCACTATAAATAGGGACAATTGGCTGCAGTGCCTTTGAAAAATAATACCAACTCTAAATGCCACCCGTCAAGCTGATTGTTTTGGGTGTACTTGTGACTGCTGGATTCTGCACCAGTTCTGGTTTTAGGGAGGGAAAACGCACTGAGAAATTTAGATTTCCCGTTTTCTCCTATTTTATGTGGAAGGGGAAATGGGCTGGGCTGGCTGCTGAATGAGTATCTGGTACCACTAGTGCAATCAACTTGCCAGAATAAATGAACTTCATTTCAGATATTTCTCATAAAACTTTGTTCCGTTCTCCCCTAACTGCAGGTTTGGTTGCTTTAGGAGGCCCAAGCTATACTCTGTTTCAAAGTGAGCTATTTTAAAGTTACTCCCATTTGGATTTTGGTGTGCACAAGTAAAAAGTCAGTTTTAAGCGTGATTCTTTCCTCTTTTCAGAGACACGCTCGCCTCCGATTTTGCGGCCCGTGGTCTAAGAGCTCCAGCTGGCTTGATGGGTGCCCACCACAAGATGGCGATAACGTCACGGTAGAAAGAGGCCAGACGTTGCTATTGGATACCATCACTGGCATCCTAAACTTGCTGCATGTCAAAGGTCTGAGGAGTATTTTTTTGTTCCTTTCTTCCAGCTGTAGAGTTTCATTGTCACGATCTCCCTCCCCCTCTCCAGCCCCCGCGCCCCTACTTCCTAGCTCCCAAGATGTAGCAAGGCACCTGGTCAGACAGGAGGTGGAAGAGACAATGCGTCGGTGTTTGGTTAACATAGCGAAGGGGCGGGTATGCTTAATTATTTTGCATGCAGAAGGCATCTTTTTCTTGTTTGAAGCATCACGACAATGTGAAGAAGAACGTTTTATTTTTTCGTAACTCATGAGCGCTCAGTTCCCCCGCATAACGATTGGCGATGCTGGCAACTATAAGCGACTATGTTTTCCGTGTCATCGTTGGTGCGAGTGCATTGCCAAAGCTTTGATGAAATGAATGCTGCAGAATGATAAGGCACAGGTAGAGAATGTCACAAATAATCCAAGATCCTTGGCAGTGGGCAAATAACGGAGCACAATTATGCAGGAGAGCGTAAGGTCTCTGCAGTACTTACACAGCCTCACTGAAATCCAGACTTGGTGTAAACAGAGATAACGCTGTTGAAATCAAGTTAAGGATAAAAGTAAACCTGCCATTCAGCCACTGGATATATCCCACTCTGGAAATTAGGTCCTGATCATACACACTGGGTATGTGTGCACATCACCGTACAGTGATGTTAGCACTGCACTATGTCATAGATATTGGGGTCGGAAGGGACCTCAATAGATCATCGAGTCCAACCCCTGCTTGGGCAGGAAAGAGTGCTGGGTCTAGATGACCCCAGCTAGATGCCTATCCAGCCTTCTCTTAAAGACCCCTAAGGTAGCAGAGAGCACCACCTCCCTTGGAGGCCCATACCAAATTTTGGCTACCCTTACCATGAACAAACAGGGGGACGCCAGGACCTGAACCCAGGACCTCAGCACTCACAGTGAAAGACCCTGCATGGTGCACCACAGGACCCAGCTAAAGCAATCACCTGGAGTCTCTGCATTCGCTGGGAATTGAGCCCAAGTCTTGTGCATGGGAGGCAGGAATTGTACTGTTGAACTACCAATGCTTGACACTTGCAGACTTGCTTGGGGGAAGTACTAAAACACGGCGCAGTAGACACCCATACTGTGGCATATGGGAAGCGCCTGGTTACATTCGCCGGCTACATCGCTATAGTGGTGCGCTATAGCTAGGCAGTGTGCCAGTACGGCAACATAGCTGGCAATCACGTGTAGACCCACATGATCACTACATCGCCATAGTATGCCGTATGGTGATGTATAAATGCTCCCACTGTGTATATACTTAATTTTGAGCATGTGAATTGCCCTAGAGATTTCAATGCGACTGCTTGTATGCTTAACATTAAGCATATGTGTAGGCGTTTCCAGGCTTCAAAATTGTAAATGTTGATACCTTCGTACTCCATTAAAGAGTTTCTCCAAAAAAGATATAAGCGTTAAACTGTCGTTGGTACTTCATGTGAAGGATTATGGACACGAGTAAAGAGGAGGGTTTTACATGTTCGTTTTACTAAAGTTTAGAATGATCACATTAGGAAAAAAAATCTGAGAGTTTAACTACTGAAGGGTACATGGCTCCCTCTCCCTTCAGTTTTACTGTTATAGGATTAGAGGCCTTCAGAAATAGCTGGGTGGAGTACTGTTAGGTTTATCTCCACCTTTGGAAAGAAAATGCCGTTAAAAATAAGCTAGAATTTTGCTCAAACATGAAACAGTTTAACCTGATTTCTCTTCCCTCTATTCAGACACTCCTAAATCTCTGGCATTTAGTCTGGAAACGGAATGAAATTATTCAATCCAAATAAAATTATTATGATGAAATGCATGTGTGTAGCACATGTTGGAGGTGAGTGTGGACTAAAACCCAGTATCCAAAGTCCTGGAAATTTTGGAAATACCTGTCAAAACTTTGGAGCTTAACCGAAATCTATGGGCCAGATCAGGAGTAGAATACCAAGTAAGGATGCTTTTGAACTTTGGGCAAGTTCAGATGCAAATCTGAACTCTGGGTTTGATCGAAAACCCAGTAAGTCACTGGGAACCTTTCAGTTGGTTTCAGCTGAGTTTGGAACAGGCTCTTGATAGCTTGAGCTTATCTCATATTTATGTCAATGCTTTTGTTCATCATGCTCCTTTTCATATGCAGAATAGTTCCGTGTTATAAAACAGATGCTCTTGTCAAAATATGATGTCAGTGTTTTAGAGACAGTTACTCTCACAATTACATCATGTACCATGGTTGGTTATATATGTCCTGGAGTCCCATGTTTTTGTTTTAAGCTTTTTCTACCCATCTCCAGTATCTGCATCCCAATAAACACATACACTAGGTTGGTATTGGCCATTTTGATGTAGTTTGAATTAGAGAAAGCCAAAGTCTCTTGAGGTCTAAGCTGCTACAAGATACTAGGAGTTACTGACTCGGTGTCTGGGTATGTCATTTAATTGACTGTTTCCCCAGTTGCAAGATGGGAATAATAACTCTTATCTGCCCCAGGTAGGAATCATCACATTTTCAGTACAGAAAAGCATCTGCAAGGGGACTTAATTATGTACTTACATATAAGCATGTGCTCAACTGCTTTTCTTAATGAGGCCCTGATGGAGAATGACTCAAGGTCTTGTTACACCTGACACTGTGAGCCACACAAAGGTTGATCAGTGTTAGTGCTAGCTTGGGTTTGGTGCTAGCTTGAGTTGAGTGCAGTCACACTTCAGGTCAGCACGGGCCTGGAGGACGGAAAGGTAAGAATACCCATACTCCCACCCATTCTGGGCTTGCTTTCTGCCCTCCAGGCCTCCCCTGGTTCTCCTCCTACCCCTGGGGCTTTGGACTTGCCCTTTAGGGTTCCCTCCGGCCCCGCTCTGCTCCCTTGCCCCGCTTACTTGTAGCTGCCCGGCTGTCTGTCCCAGGGGAGCAGACGGGGAAGGCTTAACCTTCCTGCCCGGCAGGCACGGCTCGGTTGCTGCTCTGCCCTTACGGAGCTGAAGCAGTGGAGGTCAGGCAGCCTGTTTTACCCTTCTCTGCCTGCTCCTCCAGGACAGAGAGCATGGGCAGCCACAAGTAAACCGAGGGATGTGGGGAAATGAGCAGGGATCTGGGGAGGGCGGGCAGTGGGCCTGATGTGGGCTGGCGCGGGGAAGGTGGGAGTTTACACTAAGGTGTATCCTAGAGTGTCTACACCGTAGTGCAACGTGAGCTGGGTAGCATTGCTCAGAGATAATTCTGCCTTGGAGTAGCATAACTTTGAGCCATCTAACAAGTGCTTAAAACCAGTTTCAGCTGTTAATAGATAGACAATCCAGGGGTTAAGAGCTCTAAGATTCACCCAACATTACCCTTAATTATACCTTAGTTTTGCTGTCATTGGAGACAATGGCTTTATTGGTGTGGGACCAGGATCTGAAGCTGAAAAGGACACATAAATGACATTCCAGATGGAAAAACCCATGAGGTTGTGTAGTCCATTCCTTTGCTGAGGCATTTTTGTTCCCTACAGTCATATACACATTGTTTATAGACTAAGCAGTTGACCTTCCTTCTTTTCAAGACATGACCAGCATTTTGAATACAGGTATCTTGGACTGATGCTACATTCATTAAGGCCAGTGGAAACCCCTCTTTGATTTGAATAAGTATTGCAGGGCTTTGGCTTTAAAGCTTTAAAGTTGCTATGTGAGTTGGTGTGCTAGGGATGCCACTTACCTGTCAACACACTGATGTTAAGCAGTGTGTTGAGGCTTGGATTTTGGGTAGACCAATTACGGTTAATGCAGTATTTCTCCATTGGCTGGAGACAGTATTAGCTGGGACAAAGTCACCAGGTGAATAGGGGATGTATCCCTGCCTCTTTCTCTGCAGACTAGAATGACAAGAATGCCATGAGTAAGAACACAAGGGGCACATCTACACATGCATTTAAGCATGACTAAATGTAATGTGCATTAAGCTAATGTGCATTTACCTAATGTGCATTAAAGCGATTTTTGGCAAGTGTCTATACGTGCAGAGAGTTGGCATTAAAGTTAGTGCCAAGTCCCTGCAGCCCTGCTGTGTGCCCCTAATGCTGGGGCAGACCTAGCACTAAAGTTAGTGCCAGATTGCATCTACGTGTGTGTTAACACACTTTAACTAATTGTGCATTTGCAGGTATCAAATTTAGTTGCGATGAGCTTAATTTCACCATTTTTAATGCACAATAAGGGTGCACACATGTTGATGTATGCCCATAATGTGTATTAAATTAGGCTAGTGCTCATTCACGTGTCTTGTGTAGATTCGTCCAAGAAGTGCCATATTGAGTCAGGCCATTGGTCCCTCTAGGCCAGTATTTTGTATCCAACAGTTGCAAGTAGTGGATGCTTTAGAAAGAGAGTATACACACAAGCCAGGTCTAGTATAATACATCCCCTGGTGTAACATCCCTGGTATCAACCATTTGTTTCAATGGGATTCATTCAGATTTACACTGGTGAGAGCTGGATCTGGATCCCATTTTTCTTATTTTTCTGTGCGCCCCTTATGCTGGCGATATCTTTCATTTCCTGGGCATGATTAGCATAAACCCCCCCCATATTTTATAAGCAACAAAACAGCTTCTGATCTTCTAACTCACAAATGTGCTAAACATATTCATTTTTTTGGCTTCCACCAATGCCTGTTGAACATCTGTTTAAAGGAGGAGGAGTTAGTTCCACACAGGTGATGGACCTGAGGCCAGAGACCAAGTCAGCTATGATGCTATAGTCCTTAGATGCGAAGCCATTAGCAGCTCTATTAAGATAGAGACCTGCAGGGTTCAGACAGGCCCATGTAGAAGATTCGGAGTCTGGGGAAAGGACCTGTTATACGCATTTGATTTATGTTCAGGTATTCTGGTTTTGAGAAATAAACCTACCCTTGGAAAAAAAATGGACTGAAATTCTGTATTGTCAATCATTTTATTTCGTGCACACAACAGTGAGTTGTTCCACTGGTGTCGAATTTAATGAGCAAAGCGTAGCCACAGTGGAAACCACAACACCTCTTCCATCTGCCTAGACTCAAGCTGAGACCCTGAGAAGTGTTCATACCTTCTTACTCCCGGTCCTTAATGGCCGGTGAAATGAAATGAAGAACACCTTGTCTTCATGATAACTCAGGTCACAGGTGCTTATTACAAAGATTTAAATGTAGAAGGCTAGCCAGCTCTAAAGAAGCCTATGTTTAATGCCAACAAGTTTGCTGGTTATTAGAAAGGATCTTCAACCCTCCCCCCGAAGGCAGAGCATTCTGGATCCTTGTATAGTCTTCATTCAGACATGATATAGATATGTTCCTACAGGCATATCTAGGCAAGCACTTCTTCTCCAAAGACAGGAGAAAAACCTACATACTAACTCCTGCAAGACCTCCCTCTGACTGTCCTGTGACACCGTTACTCTTAACACGCTGGTGATACCTATCCAAACTCACACCGGCCAGCAAACAATGCAGTGACTGCTGATATAGGCTGAGTTGGAACCGGCAGCCCATGAGTAGCAAAGCTTTTCTTTCTGTCCTTATCTCCTTTGCTATCCAGTCACTACCCAACTATTTTTTCAGTATCCCCATATTATTCCCCATGTCTTCAGACTGGCTAGGGTGCTGGATTTTCTCTGCCATGTTTTGATTTTGCTCAATCCATTTGAGCTGTGCATTGAGATACTATTTGCAGGCAGTTTCTAGTTCATATTTTCTTTTTTTAATCAGGCAGAGACATTACAATTAAAATACCGTAAAAGCGATTCTGGCAGTATTGCAATAAGCATGTTTTTTAATTAAAGAAAGAACATGGGATGTACAAATAGTACCAGCTAATGGGAAATTTTCATCCAATGTATATTTTAATTGAGAATTAAAGGAGAAAAAAAGTCAGCCCTGTCTCTCCTTGTTACTGCGGGAAGGTCTCCTACTTTGTTACACTGAGGTGAATCAGCTCAGCATTAATTACAGCCGAAGTGTTTTAAAATCCTACGTGTCTGGGAGAAAAGAAGGGAAGTAATTTTTTACAGGGAGCCAGTGTTTTTCAATGGGATTTTACTTGTAGGCCAAGAAAATCTGTCTCAGACTTGTAAGGTCTGTGAACTATAGGAACTGGGCAACTTTTCTGCTTTTCTTGCCACCAGTAAATTCTGGTTTGGGGCTCAGCCTAGGTGCAGACTTAGAGCATGTATGTTGGTCTCTGAGGGCTATTACTTGCCAGCCAGATGGATTCTTCCACATCTCTGGTAGCTATTGAGACTCCTTGGAGGCTTGTCAGGCTAATCTCTAGCTGACCTGCAGAAGGTAATCCCAGTTCTGCTAACAAAACGAATTATGTTCAGCTCCTGCAGGGATGAGACGGAAATCTTAGGGAGTACAGGCCCTCCTTCTTCAACTTTCTGGCAAGGAGAAATGGATCAGGCCTGTCTTTGGAAGCAGATACTATTGCTAATTATCTGACAGTAAGATCTCAGCATCTTCCTGTATCTATCCTGGGTACTATTCTGGAACCTATGACAATATTGCAAGGTAGAGAAACACTGCCGTTGCCCTGTATGCTGATTGGGAAATGAGACCCAGAGAGACTAAAGGCCTTATCCAGTTTGATCTTGAAGGTGTCTAAATGTGATTTAGGTAGAGCCTAAATTCTCATGAACCATCAGGTTTGGCTCTGCTCTGCAGGTCACCAACCTCAGCAGTTTGCTACATTCAGGTGGCACTACCATTTTGAACTGCAAAGTACACTAGGTGGGCATACTGGGACTGCTGGACATGCCCAGAAGTGACTGAATTTGAGACTAATTACCACTTCACCACTGGTTTAGTCCTGGTGAGATGCCCACCTGGCACTAACAGCTTTGAAGTCAGCTTACAAACAATGGTGGTAGTGCCCATGTATGATTACGGTGCTCGCTCAGGGAGTGGGAGACCCAGGTTCGAGATCATCTTTGCCCCAAGGCAGACTTCAAACCCACACCTCTCACTTCCCAAGAGCACCCTAATTGCTAGGTTGTTGAATAGGCTAAGTTATCTAAGGGCTGTGTCTTTAAAGCCATGACTGTCTAATAATTTAACAAGCATGAAGAGTCCAGGACCGTTCCCAAGGGAATGCCAGAACCAGTAGCTTCAAGCCAAGCGCCCTCCTGTTTGCTTTCTCTCTACCCACAGAGCCCACGTCTTCTTGCTTGCCTAGCTTCAACAATCCAGCTGTTCTAAGACAGTCGCTGACTTGAGGAAACCCTGAGATTTCATGGGAGAGATGGAGAGTGCCATGCGTATTTAGCCTAGAGATTAGGGCACTGTCCTGGGAGGTGAGACCCATGGATTTGGAGGTTCCTCAGGCTGAGGAAGGTCTCTGATCTCTGGATGAGTGCTCCAGTTAAGAGGCTTTTTGGGAAAAAGTTGGGCACCACCATTGCTAGTTAGTTAAGTGCCCATCTTAGAAGCATGAATAGGCTAAATGGATCACAGGCAGTCAACTCTGGTGAAGGATGGGTGTTCAGACATGTGCCTGTCCTAATTGTTTTCTCTTGGCTGCCTTTTGGTGACCCTGAGCTTTCTCAGGCGTTCATCCTCTCTGCATTATCTGGGTGAAGCACCGAGGTGCTAAACTCAGTCCACCCGGACTGTTCTTCAGCAGTTCCTAAATGTCCCCATTGACTGTATAGGGATCCCAGGCACCTAAATCTGGTCATGTCAGCTTACTTTTTGGGTCTGAGGAGTCTTAGGTGCTGAGAGCCCTAAATATAGGCATGTCTGAGGCCAAACTAGATCTGTCCCTAAGTCCCACATCCTCAAAGATGCTTAGGCACATAATCCTACTGATTTCAGTCGAGAGTAGGGTATCTTGTGTATTCCCTTTGAAAATAGGATGCAAGTGAGTTGCCCAAAGTCATGCAAGAAATCTTTGGAAGAAGAATGAACACAGCTGTGATCTCTTAGCTCCCAGCCCAGTGCCCCAACCGCTGGGGCCTCACATAGATCAAAGCCCTGTTATGGTAGGTACTGAGCAAATATATATTAAGATACAGTCCTTGTCTTTAGGTACTTGCAATGTAAATACCAGAATATAGGGAAGAGACTGAAGCACAGAGAACTGGAGTGCTTTCACCCAAGATTATGCAGAGACTGGCTGGAGCAGCTGAGCCTGTTTCTTTCGAGAAACCCAGTCCACCGCCTGGCCTTTCTTCTTTAAAATTATAGATGATAGAAAATGAGGGTTGGAAGGGACCTCAGGAGGTCGCATCTAGTCCAACCCCCTGCTCCAAGCAGGACCAGCCCCAACTACATCATCCCAGCCAGGACTTTGTGCAGCTGGGCCTTAAAAACCTCCAAGGATGGAATACCACCACCTCTCTGGGTAACCCAATCCAGTGCTTCACCACCCTCCTAGTGAAAAAGTTTTTCCTAATATCCAACCTAAACTTCCCTTGCTGCAACTTGAGACCATTGCTTCTTGTTCTTTGCTGGAAATGAAGCGTTTGACTTGAGTTGATCCCTGGAAGGCTGATAATCTGTTCTGCATGCCATGTACCCATATTGCAACAATTTTGTTTCCATAATTTTTGGAGCCTTTGTGGGTCTCTCCCCAAAGAATAGTCCTAATGAAGGAGCCAATTCTCTTGCTTCTGGAGCTCAGGTGTTGGGGTTTGACAGCACCTTTCAACTTATTGCAGAGTAAACAAATGTCTATTCTGCTTTCAACTACTTTGTCCCCCCGCATGACCGATGTTTCCTGAGCACCTGAAAACTATATATTTGGGTAATATCAATTTTGACATACTCAACTGGGTGATTATTCTTGACTTTGAAGGCACCTGATATAACATGCGCTGTTCTTGTTTCTGTTCTATACCGAGCTCTCCTGTTTGGCTAGCTCTTCCTTCGGAGCATACGGTAGGTGTGGCCAAGTGTCTGCGGTGCTGCCTTAGTGCTTTTTCATAGATTTCATAGACATTTGGGCTGGAAGGGACCCCGGAGGATCATCAAGTCCAGTCCCCTGCCCAAGGGGCAGGAAGTCAGCAGGGATCATAGGATCCCAGCAAGATAAGCATCCAAATTTGTCTTGAAGGCGTTCAAAGTGGGTGCTTGAATCGCCTCCAGCGGCAGTCTATTCCAAACCTTGGGGACTCAGACAGTGAAGAAGTTCTTTCTTATGTCCAGCCTGAATCAGTCGCGGCAGAGTAGAGAGAGAGAGACAGAGTAGAGAGGCTGCCTTTAAAGAGACGGGGCTGGCAGGCTTATGTGGGCTGCAGATCTGAATCACTATTGCTTGGCAGCTCTACTGTAAGGAAAAAGTCCAACCAGCTTGCAAAGGAGCACATGCCATCTGAACAGATGGCCATGAAGGGAAAGAGCCAAGAAACATGGGCCTCAGTCTTGGGAGCTGGTTTGTAACTGAGAATATTCAAGCAGCTGCATGTTTCCCTCTGAGAGTTGGATGAAGGCCCCAATCCAGCAAAGCACTTGAACGCACACTTAACTTTTAAGCACGCTAGGTACTCCTATTGACTTCAGTGGGACTATTCATATACATAAGTGTTGTCTTTATTGGGACCTAAATGTGTGTTGGGAGTGGTCACAAAGGGAGGATAACATACGCTGTGGGACATAGAGTGACTCCTTCAGTTTAGGCGGCCTTCAAGGTTAAGTCAATATTGAGCCAGCAGCCCCGGGAGAAGCCATGGCTCGTCTGGTTGCTCCCCTGGCTGCCCTCCACCCGGGTGAGGCAGGCAGCGCTGACAGCTTTGGGGGAAGCTGGGGGGAGGAGAGCTGGGGGGAATGATTGAAGAGCTGGGGGATCAAATTGGGAACTGGGGGGAAGCTCCTGTTTGTTCTCTCAGCCCCTGATAATTTCACCCAGTTTGATCCCCCAGCCCCCAATCATTCCCCGCAGCTTCTCCAAGGGCTGCCAGAACTGCCTGCCTCACTCCAGCGACGGTGGGGGAGCAGCCAGAGGAGCCGTGGCTTGAGCTGGCAGCCTAGGGAGAAGCTGCGGGGGCTGGGAGGAATTATTGGGGGCTGGGGGAATGAACAGGGGCTTCCCCCCCAGCTCCCAGTTTGATTCCCTAGCTTCCCCAATCATTCCCCTAGCTCCTAATCTTTTCCTGCAGCTTCTCCTGGAGCTGCCAGCTCAAGCCGGGCCTCAGCGAATTGAATCTGTCCCACCGAATCCATATCCACAGCAAATACTTTCTACTTTGCACAAGCCTAGTGCGCAGTACTCAGCACTACTGTGCAGTAGCACTGGCATATGTCTTTTAAGTGATGCTAATGTGCAGTAGGTTAATTCTACTGCACATTAGTGCATTAGCATGGCTTTCACCGTGATGTGGTAACGCGCGGTATAATGAATCTCTTGCACTTTTAGCGTTTCATGTAGATGCACCCGGTGTGGATCATGTATTTAGCCCAGTTCAGCAATGCTTATATTCGGTTCAGAGACACTCTACATTGAAATGACACTCTGTTGCATTTCCTCCTCTGCTTTTGGTCTTGTTCTCCTCTGTTTCACGTGAGACTTCAGAGCAGAAATATCCTCTATGTACAACCAAGCTCTTCATTATTTGGTGAAGCAGGTACTCATGTACTGCATTTCCTCCTCCTTTCATCATTATTTTGATGTGGTAGGTGGTCCAAATGGAAAAGTGTGGGGCCCTCACTTCATTTTTTAGTCTGTTTTCTTAACTTTCCATATTTTCTTCTGGTATTTCTTTCTCCCCCTCTGGGAAAAGAGGAGGTCCTTCAAATGCTGTGATTTTTGTTTTTTTTTTAAAGGAGGGCAAGAAAAGAAACTTTTTTCTAGGCCTGGAGGTAGAGGCTAATTGCTAGGTTAATTGAGAGAATTGATGGTTTTGATGTTCTCACAAAAAACCTCAAATAGCCTCAAAAGATTTCTTTCCCTTCCCCCCAACCTGAAAGAGAGAGGGTTGGTCTGAATGTTACTGTACAGAAGTGATTATGGGTTTAATTGTATTTATTTGGATTGGTGGGGAGGCCATCATAACAACAGTTGATTGATTTTTATAAAATTACCCCAAGGTCACTTGTAGGGCGTTCCTCGCTTCCTTGTGCATTCATAACAAACAATTTAAGGGTCACCGCCGAAGGCTCCACTGAGAGAGAGTCTCGTTTTCTGCTTTCAGAAAAGGGGTCAAGTGCTCTAAAAGAAGGAAGTGAAGCTTTTTATTTTAAAGTCTTTCAAAGCAGCAGTTGTGTATTTATTCTGCGACTGTAAAGTCCAAAGAGGGTAGCTACAGAGAGCTGGTGATTAGGGTGAACATATAAACATTGGACATAAATGCTTGTAAGTTTGGATATAGTTTATTTTATAATTGGACCGGTTAAATGACTGAGTTTGAATCCTTGCCAGTCTTTTCTCTCTCTTTTTTTTTTTTTTATTAAGCTGTCATTTTTTCAATTCCCAGCAGGTTCTCGACTCTATTCTTGGTTTTCAGAAGTGCTGAGCTTCTGGTGATATCACTGTGGGAAATGGACAGGTTCAGCAGTTTTAAAAATACCCAGGGATTAGGCTTGTATGATATGATGTGGCAGTGCATATGATCTGCACTGACTGATTGCTCAACTGTGGGTGCCATTTCAACACTTCTAACTTGAGGGCCAGGCAGTTGCCTTACAGGGAAGACCCAGTGTTGTAGTAGATTTTCATCGCTGTGGTCGCCTTGATTTTGCAAGTCTTTGTGCTGCCGTGCATGGTAGATTGCTAACATTTGTTCGTGTGCTTAGGTGCTGGGAAATGCAAGAACTAGGCATCACCCTCTCTATCTAGGAGCAATTCTCAAACTCTTCTTGACCACTTATGTAGTAGTAGGAATACAGGATAAACAAAAAGACACAGACTGGACATGCCTAAGGAGACCCAGATTCAGTGCTCCCTAAATATCTAATGGTGATATTGGCCATTTCCTACCTAAGCTTTGTTACAATCCTGTTCAATACTGTAAGTGTGTAAAGTCTGTTTAAGTTCCTGATTTCTTAGGTAATCCCAGTGCAAGGCTAGTGATTGTCTGATGTTGCAGCATGCATGCAGGACATTATAAAACATGCTGGCAGAGGTCACAGTGATGGTGTTCACCTTTTGCTCAATAGCCTTGTCACTCTACCACTCACCTGGGAAGCTTAAAGCCTGAGTTACAGACCTTCTTCACCCTAAGCATATATAAAAGCTCACATACTGCCAGGCATGGACTAGTTTGAGTGAGGTCTTCCTCTTGCTGTCTTGTTATAGCTGGGTTATTGGGCAGTCAAGAGTGCAACAGGGGAGCAAACAGTAGGGCGTGTGTTTCTTTAGCACCAAGTAGAGGACATTTCCCTGGGTTGGGGAGACCTGGGTTCACTTCTTGGCAATCAACACACATTTGAAGTCATGAAGTGTGAAAAAAAATGATAAAGGAAGGAAGCTAAAGAGATTAGGATGCTAAATTTCAGCTAGGTGTAGATGAAGGGACGTGTGTCTTTAAATTAGCTGGTCTGGATTATTTTCATGCAAAATTCCTTGAAGAGTTGGCTGAGTAGATGTCTGGTGGGCTGATATTAATTTTTAACCATCTTGAAAATTCAGGGAGATTTATGAAGGCTAGAAAAATGTTACTGTTTGAGATGTGTTAATGCACATTAGCCTAATTTAATATGCATCATGGGCACACGTCTACACGTGTGTGCCCTTGATGCATGTTAAAAATGACAAAATGAGACTAATTATGCCTATATTTGATTACTGCAAATGCAGATATCAAATTTAGTCACAGTTAAAGTACACTAATGCAACCTAGCACTAACTTTAGTGCCAGGTCTGCACTGTCACTAGGGGCACATGGCAGGGCTTAGAGCCAAGTGCACTAACTTTAGTTCCACGACCCTGCACGTGTAAACACCTGAGAAAAATCACTTCATTAAATTTAGTTGCGCTTAAATGCACGTGTAGACATGCCCTTTGTGCCAATATTCAGAAAGGAGTAGGGGAATGGACTCTATAAGTAATGACCAATGAATCTGAAACTAATCTTCAAGAAAATAATGGAAAATCCAATAGAATATTTAATTATTAAACAATGAGAACATAGGAATATCATTAAAAACAGTCAGTGTAGTTTTATGGAATATATATCTTATCATACACTTCTGATTTAATTCTTTGAGCTGATTGCTAGTTTGTCTTATGAGGATAACTGCATAGGATTAAATTAGTAGGGCTGTAGTGTTTGTGTAGCAGTGATGGGCCAGGAAATATGGAAGAGCAAGAGTTTTTCGGTGATATCTTTTATTGGGCCAGTTGCATAGTTGGGAGAGATATTAGACAAGCTTTTGGGCACAAATATCCTTCCTTAAATCTTTCTAGGCTTAAATTAGACTTTTGTAAGGTGAACGACTCTGTACCAAATGGCATTCTGGATTAAAAACCAAATAGCACTACATCTTATCAACAAATCACACATGAAATGGATGAATGAACTGGGTAGATGACATACTTCACCAAGAAGCCATCATCACATGGAGTGATTTCTAATGAGTCTGCAAAGAGTAGGACTAAGTTGGATGTTATTTACCATGTTTATCCATGATGTTAAATTAAAGAGAAAATCAGTTTGGTAGGATGCTCAATAACAATGAGGACAAGGTACCTCTACAGTGTGATTTGAATTGCTTTGTCAGCTGGGCACTTTAAACGAAAACGCATTTTAATACAGGAAACCCTCGCTATTCGTGGATTTGCGATTTTGAATATTCGCGGTGTGCCGCACCAACCCACAGTCTCTCCCCGCGCAGCGTGATGACACTTTGTTACTGCACTTTGCAAGTAAGGGGTGGTTCAAGAAATTTAAAAGGAGGCACAGTCTACATAATGTGAAGTTGATGGGGGAATCTGCATCAGCAGACCATGAACTAGCGCGGGATTGTCCCCTGCAGCTTCTTAAAATCATTGAGGAAAAGGGTTACAAGCCCAAATAAGTTTTCAATGCAGTACAGTATTCATGGATTTCCCCATTTGTGAAGATCACTGAAACATATCCCCCATGAATGGTGAAGGTCTCTTGTATAGCCATGTAAAGGTATGCCCCTTGAAACAAGGAATGCAGGTCATATTGATGGTGTGGATGTATTATACTGAAACAGAGTGAAGGGTCATTGGCTACAAGCAACTCGGCCCAAGTTCCCCATACAATCACGTGACAGAACAAACTAATTCACTCTGATTTAGAGTTTAGATTGTGACTGTATAGGATGGTTTGGATAGGGATGATCCTGCCTCAGGGAGGAGGTTGGACTAGATGACCTGTGGAGGTCTCTTCCAGCCCAATGTCTTAATCCTTGAATGTCTAAGCAGGAGAGGAGTGCATAAATATACAGAACTCATCTTTTGTGTGAGGCGTGGAATTGATGTGCCCAGTTCAGTATTTTAAAAAAGGAATTTGAAGACTGAAAAAGTTGCAGAAAACAACCAGGCAGGCTAGGAGAAAAAGCCCAACGGTGAAAAACTTCAAGAGCTCAATCTGTTTAGCTAATTAAAAGGGAAAAAAAGATAAAATCTAATTGATTAGCAGATGCAGGTACCTTCACAAGGACAATGCACTGGGTTCTAGAGGACTCTTCCACCTCATTGGGAAAGGATGAACCACAAACCAATGACTGGAAGCTGCTGCCAGACAAATTCAAATCAGATGATACCCATTTTTAAACCATAAGGCTGATAAAACTTTGGAGCCAACTATAAGGAAAGGGGCTGACACATCTTTGAGGACTGTGTACCATACTTTAAGGCACGTTTTAAACACAAATGATTTGGCTTAATACATGGGAACCCCCCAATTCAATCACTCTTACAAATGCCAAGTCCAATGTGAGGTGATTCAGTTGTGCCTTCTGTCTTTAAACTCTACCATGAATAGATTTCATAGATTTTTAGAGTCAGACGGGACTTCGTAGATTATTGGGTCCGAGCCCCTGCTCCAGGCAGGAAAGAGCGCTGGGGTCAAGTAACCCCAGCCAGATGCCTGTCTAATCTCCTCTTGAACACCTCCAAGGTCGGGGAAAGCACCACCTCCCTTGGAAGCCCATCCCAGATTTTGGCAACCGTCACCATAAAGAATGTCTTCCATATGTCCAATCTAAATCTATTCTCCTTCAGTTTGTGGCTATTATTTCTGGTAATCCTGAGGGGTGTCCCAGTAAACAGAGTATCCCCTATTCCCTGCTGACCCCCTCCCCCCTGATGAGTTTGTAGGCAGTCACAAGATCACCTCTCAGCCTTCTCTTGCGGAGGTTGAAGAGATTCAGGTCCCTCAGTCTGTCTCCATAGGGTCTTACCTGCAGGCCCTCAGCCATACGAGTAGCCCTCCTCTGAACCCTCTCAAGGTTGTCCGCATCCCTCTGAATCCTATCTGTTTCTGAATATCAAATGTTTTGCATTTGGAATACACCTGATTTCAGGCCGATTTAAATGCATGTAGAGAAGACGTCTCAGTTTTGAACCAGAGAAGTTTGACTCTATGCTGCACTATCAATATGTATTCAGTATGGTTGGTGAGAACAAAGAAAGACTGTTTCCAGCTAAGTGAGCTTAACTGGAATATATTTGTGACCGGTATGGGAAAATGCTTTGGGTAACTAGCCTGCTTGCAAAGCCCTGCATGCTGAGAAGTCCCACTGGCTTCAAGTGGCTATAAATGGGAGAATAAAGAACTAGCTTTGGCAGTCTGTTAGACCCGCTCTATGTAAATACACCTGCTCCAAGTATGTGGAATTTAACATAGTCTAGGAGGAGAAAAATTTGTGGGTAGCCCTTGGTAAAATACTGGCAGTAGATCACTGAGCCGGGCTTGCTAAACAGAGGCAAAGGTTAAAGGCTAGTCTCATATTTTAGTAATTAATTTAAATGGTTTGTCTTTTCTCTTTAATTTTAAGTAGACTATAATGTCCAACCCTTAGTAGCCCCCTGATCTCCTGCCAAAAATCTCAGGCTGTACAGGGCACACTTTGTCTGCTGTGATTTCCACCCCCTCATTTTAAACTCATAGACATACTTTACCTCTGTACTGAAATGGCAGGATGTGCTATTTTAAACTGCAGGAAAGTAAGGAACAAGAACTTCCATAGTAGGTAAATGTGGAGCGCTCCAGCCCTTACAGAGGTCTCCTCTTAATTTCCGATAGTTATGGATTGACTTGAGCCTTTATTGCTACCCCTTAAAAATAGAGAATGCTTTGGGGCATATGAAGGGGGACAGAAAAGAGAGGACTGTTTCCCTGAAAGGAGAGATGACTAAAGAGGGGGAATAAACAATCAAGTGCTACAGAGAAGGTAAATGTTGGAGCAGCTCATCTGTTCATATAACACAACACCAACATGGACATTCAACAGAAAGGCAGCAAATTCAAAATGGAGAAATGCCTTGTCCAACAATGTATAATTGATTGGTGGAACCAATTACCACCGGATGTCACTGAGGCCAAGGATTTAGGAAGGTTCAAAGAATGATTAGATGGTTATTCTGGTAACAACAAAGGTCCTTTTATAATAGCTAATGCATCCGGTGCCAGCCGCCATCAAAGTGAAAGTACTGGGTGCCAGTGACCTCTGATGCTGTTCAGTTTGCTAGCTCCTGGGTATGCCCACATTGAGACGCCTACTGTGGAGCTGACTAATTAGCTCCACACGGAGTTCATTCAGTCGCATTAATTGCATGTGTAGACACGCGTCCTGTCTTCCATAGCTCTTTTTCTCTGTCCCAATGCATTTACAGTCTAAAGAGGCAATTCATACCCAGGAAGAAATACCACCCTTATCTTACAGTTAGAGAGAAGAGACACTGAGAGGTTAAAGTTGGGTTTGTCAAAGGGGTTGGGCACCCCACTCTGGTTAAAATTTAGGGAGAGCCCCAAGTACTTTTCTGTTTTTGCAAATCCCAGTCTGTGTATCTTGCTTGAGTCCCCAGTGAAAGTCTGTGGTAGTGTTGAGAATTGTCTAAGGCTCTGTTCCCCTACTCTAACCAATGTCATCCATCTAGATCCATTGTGTGAAGTTTCTTTGAATGTGAAATATCAAATGTCTCTCGGAATGATAGTTGCATATTGATTTTCTGTTGCATTGTAGGTGGCAAGCTCCTGTTTGGTGGGCCTGGCCCTGTAGGACTCCATGCTCATTACATTCTGGTATCTGATGGTGGAAAACTCCAGGTGGGATCTCCAAACGCACCTTTCTGTTGCAAAGCACATATCCATCTCTATGGAAGCCTTCATACCCCAAACTTCTTTCCATTTGGGGCCAAATTTCTGGCAGTAAGGAACGGGACCCTTTCTATACATGGTGAGTTGATGAATGTACAATGCTGCTTTGTCTAAAAAAAGGAATAGCTTTGTTTGTGTCTCTAAACAATGTTGGGAAGCAACATGGAAAAGGATCACACTTAAGTGCCTTAGTCCATGTCAGTGGCTAATATAATAGATGGTGTGGTGGGACAGTACGGGGTGCTCCTGCACTGAGCCACCCACCTCACTGCTTCTGACCACCTTCCAGGCTCCAAATGCCTCCCTGGGGGTGCCTCACATCTGGCTGACCCCCTTCCTGGAGCATACCTGCAAGCCTGCCACCACCCAGGGTCTGGACTGATTTTGGCCCTGTGCCCCATGGGAAACACATCCCTAGTAGTCTTTGAGGGGTACTCGATCCACTGCAAGAACGTGGGGTGCTTCCCTCAGTCTGAAGCACAAATGGTGGTCCGTTAGTCAGCCAAACCAAGGGGACCCCAAGGCATAATCTAGATCCTCTCCCAATAAGTTTCCCATGCTAGGTACAGAGGAGGACTTTATTGGTTACAAGGAGTAGGATTGGAATAGGGTACAGGGTACAGTCTTATCAGAGAAATACCTTAGAGCAACCAGTGGCATGGTAACCTTTGATCATGCATAAAAGGGAAGTACCACCTCCTTGGACCTGTTTGTCATGCACCTCCTAATGCATGATAAAGTGCAGTTATCTTTATTGATCACTTCATCACGTTGATGACTCATGTTCATCTTGGAGTCAGCAGTGACCCCCAAATCCTTTCCAATGCTGTGCTGCTGAGACTGTCCTTCCCTAGCCCAGTGTGTTGGTGATTCCTTCTTCCTAGGTGCAGCACCTTGCACTTGTCCTTATTGAACTGCATCTTATTCTGTTCTGCCCATTTTTCTAACCTGTCCAGATCTGCCTGGATTCATTCGCTACCCTCTAGTGTGTTAACTTTATCCCATAATTTGATATCATCTTCGAATTTGGACAGAGTGCTTTCCACACCCTCATCCAAGTCACTGATGAAGACATTGAACAGGGACTCCACTGCCCAAATCTTTCTAGGTCGATGCCAACCCATCCAGCACCACTCTCTGGGTGCAGTCCCTAAGCCAATTTGCCACCCACCTGACGGTGTAATGATCTATGTGACAGCCGCTCAGTTTATCTGTAAGAATAAGATAAGATACTGTATGAAAGGCCTTCTTAAAATCCAAGTAGATGACATCTACCTTGATTCCTGTGTCTAAGCATTTTGTGACCTAGTCATGAAAAGAAACAAGGTTAATCAGGCAGGATCTACCTTCTATGAATCCATGCTGGTTGCCCTTTAGCATTGCTTTCCCCACTGGACTCCCACAAATGTGATCCTTAATACATTTTTCAAAGGTTTTCCCGAGGATAGAGGTGAGACTAACCAGTCTATAGTTACTTGGATCCTCCTTCCTCCCCTTCTTGAAAATAGGGACCACATTGGCCCTTTTCCAGTCCTCTGGGACCTGAGCTGAGCACCAAGAGTGCCCAAACAGCTGTGCCAGTGGCTCTGCTTTTTCTCAGGCCTCAATTTTGACTGTATAAAACTATCTGGATTTGACTCTTGACTGTAGACTTTTTCAGACAGGGACCTGAACTTATTCTTGTCTGAAAGTCTGTCTAGGATCAGTGATTGATAGGAATGAGGAAATTAATCTCCTTGCCTGACTGAGTGAGGACTGTCTTCTAGGGGCCTTCTGTACTGCTACTTAGCAGGTGGCTCCTTTCTTCTTGGGTTTTGGTACTGGCGTTATTGGCCTAACTCCCCTGATAGCACAACATACTATACCAGCTAAGGAGAAATGATTTCCCCAAGATCTCGGCAGGATCCTTATAGAACAAGCAATTAAATTCATTATCAGAGGCCCTAGGTAGAATCCCACCTCCTGCTCCGGCTTTCCTCTTTTCATTTACTGTGCTTTAATATTTATACAATGATATAATTCTTAGTGGTGCTACTTTCAAGCCAAAAACAAGTAAGAATTTGCAATCTAAGGCCTAAATTCTGATTGCTTCACAGCATTGTGATAACAAAACAGTGATAGTGATTGCCTCCTTGGTTGGCTATTGTCTAATTCCCAGGCAAACCTGCTTGTTTTAAGTAGTCCCACTGAATGGAAGTGGATCGAATGTATCAAAAGCTCATGTGTTTGGCATTATTTATATTTAGACTCATTGTTTCTTACATTTTTATACTTGTGGTGACAGCAGGAGGGGATAGATAGGAGGCTACAATGCATTTGCTGTGCAGAGCAAGGTGAAGGTAAAGTTGGTGTGGCCCATCAGCGGAAACGACTCCGAGTTTCAATTTCTTATCGCTGATGCACAAAATCCAGACTTGCCACAAACTCACTTATAAACTCTGTGTAACGTATGGACCCAGTGCATGGCTACAATTAAGCTTCATTGAAACCATGTAATCCACAATTTAGCACTAAAAGAGCGGAAGCCCTCTAGAAAATAAGACTGTAAGGAGTGTATTCTCTTGCTGGCTTCATACTGCTTACATCAAACAGAAATACGTTGTTCTGGTTCCAATTTAGCTCCAGTCTGGCCTGTGGCATAGAACAAATTGGAGAGCACGTCAACCATCTCTTTTTATACATATATATATATATATATATATATATATATATATATATATATACACACACACACACACACACACACACACACACACATCCATATAATATTATCACAGATCAAAATCATTAAATAAGCAGCTTTTAAATTCTCAGCTGTCTCGGCGAAGACAGGATGGAGTGCAATTTAATTTCTTTTCTTTTGCAGATTGGAAAGTTTGGAAAATGTTGCACAGCTATGGTTGAGTTCACATTGTTTAGTAAGCGCTGTCAGCTGCTCTCTTTGATATGTTAATATGACGAAGGGTTTCCCAGAATTCCTTGTGAGTGGCAGTCCTGTGCTCCGGTGGTCGCAGAAGATTGGGAAATTTCACTGTTGCCTTTGGCTTTTGCCAACTCCCCTGCCAGTCAGAGTGCGCCACCCGTAAACTGCCTGCCAATCATGTGTCAGTTTTAAAGGGGGTCGCAGTCAGCTGGGGTGATTTTGAGTTTTTGACAATGTAATTATGGCCCTTGCGTCCACAGTAAGAGCCTGAGTAGGATTGAGGGAGTTTTATTGATTGTTCAGAAGGGAAATTTATCACTGTCTCTGGCTCTGTTTGCACTTTATTCCCTGAGAAACTCTCTTGACAAGTTTCCTACGAGACATTCTAGCTTGGTGGCCTTGGCTATGCTTGCACCTTTGTCCTTTCCAGCAAAATTGATTTGGACCCATGCTGTGGACTTGGAGCAAGCATTCAGCCTTTAAGAGAGTAGAAGATGGGATAAAAAGGATAGCATTCACAAGCGGTGCAAATCAAGTGGCTGTGCTGCAAGTGGAGCCAGCCAATCCTTTTTCTGCTGCAAGATATTCAACAGTCTAATTTCACAGGCAAACAAGTAGTCCTGTTGTGGATGCGAATAAAATATTCCCATGGAAATGGTTTACAACCCAACATTAGAAATCAGATCAACATGCAATGCTTTGTTCTCTCTTATGCACATGTAACCCCCATTAACATGTCCACTGGGGATTTACATGTCTTTCTAAGATATAATTGAAAAGCTATTACTCATTAATTGTGCAACTGGTGATTTTGTCTGCTGTGTGTATGTGTATGCATAAGAAAGACTTGACTTTCTGTTTTGCTATGTTTTGTCTAACGGTAAAAGGAATCAGAACTCTTGATAGAGGTGATATCTTTTATTAGACCAATTAGATATTTGCAAAAAAAAATCTTTATTTGCAAGCTTTTGGGCACATGTGCTCTTCTTCAGGCTAAGGAGAATGCAAAATTGTAAAATTTCTTTTAGGTGGAAATGAAAATTCATATTTCACAAGAGAGTTGAAAGGTGTTGTAACGTCTCCTCGTTGTCTAGTGGTATACACACATGCAAAAGGGGGCATATTAGTGATGATTTAAGAATGTTTTGCATCCATTTTCTCTTGGTGAATCAAGTATGGAGGTTAAAATGTAGGTATCTTATTTGTCTATCACCAGGCAAAGTAAATGCAGTGAGGTTCCTGATCAGCCTTACCTCCTCTAATGGCAGGTCACCAGTTTAGGCATAGATCCAAAGGTAGTTCAGTCTCCTTTACTCTCAAATGTGCCTCTTTGGGTCAACATCCTCATTATTCTCTGAAGTCTTGTAACATCAGGACAGATATTAAGTTGATCTTTCTATTCAGTGCGGAGCAGGAGCAGAGAGTTAAATACATAGTGAAAGCTGATGTTACTTAACAGACTGTCTCCCATGTCCAGCCTTTCTGTACTGGCAGGAGCTTCTTAAGGATGCGGACTGGCAATTGGTTATACTAATTACAGCACTGCGGAGACATACCAGTCCCTAAGTGCATGTCAGCTGATCCATTATAACTGTTTAATTTGTCTGCTCTTATCCTGCAGTAACAGAAGCCAAACCACAATGATTTCCTCTTGAATGAAACAGGTGGGAAATTTCAGTGGTTTAGCTTTCATTCATGGAGCAGAGTATACAAATTAAACCATTACTCTGCTTAAAGTAAGTCATGCTAAATCTTTCCAACCCCCCACCACCCCCATTCTCATTATCATGTTTCTCTATGCCTTCATCATCTGTAACTACGTTCCTAGGTACAATGAATTGCAATAGTTGAGCATGGAGCTCATGAATGCATAGATCACTGCATAGATCGGTGTCTAGTAGAATGGGATGGAGTCTGCATGTGTAATTAGGTAATAGGAGCAGAGGGTGCGTCTACACATGCATTTAATGTCCTTTAGTTAATGCACATTAAATCTACTACCTCCATTGTGAGGTACTATGAAAATGTGCATTAGCCTATTTTAATGTGCATTAACTAAAGAGCACATTATTTTAGTGATGCTTTAATGTACATTGAAATAAGCTAGTGCACATTAAAGCACATGTGTAGATTTGTCAAGTTACTTCCTTTGCAGATTCAGTTGTTTTGTTATTGGACAACAATGAGGTCTCCGACAGGCCCTTGATGTTTTAGAACATCCTATCACGCAGTACATAGGGATCGTCCGTAAAAGGTGGTGACATGGAGGAGGTTTGTTCTTCATAGCCTTTCTTTCTTCCTATCAAATGCTGTCTTAAGATGGGGGATCAATCAGATGCTCTTCATTTTTATACCGAACTAAGAATAGTAAAACCCAGGACTTAACACTATTTACATCAGATGTACAAGAGATTTCAGGATGGGCATTGCCTGAGTACTGCTTGCAGTGGAGCCTGTGCTTCCTCCCAAATTTAGCACACTGGGAAGATGGCTGGACCTTGTGGGTTTTTAACAGATGGAAGTTTTAGAGGTGGAGAAACTATTGTTCATCTTGCATTTCTCTGTCTCATCAAAGGATTTCTTCTGCTTCTGGCTTCCACTGCAACCAGGAAATCAGGGAGAAGAACAGCGTACAGCAAAAAATGAAAGCCAAGCAATGGCTTTTTTTTCCAATGGGAAAAGTTTTAGTTTGACTTCCAGTTTTTTGGGCCAAGAGGGGAAGAGCGTTCTCCAAAATCTGTGAAGATAAAAAAGTTCTGAGCATGGATCAAGGCAAGGCAAGGTTGGGAGATCTTTTATTAGACCAACTAAACAGTTGGAAAAAACGTTCCTTGCAAGCTTTTGGGTCCAAACACCCTTCTTCAGGCATTGGGAGACTGCTGCTGTTGTTCTGAGTTCTCCGAGGTAGAAGAGAAGCTAAAAGTGTGACCAGACATCTGTGAAAATGTAAATAGGTAGAAGACAATGGGTAGAGATAGGAGGGGACCTGGGAAAGGGTTGGGGGAAATTTGTGAAGGAATACAAAATGGTAAGCTCCAGGCAGGTACTCGGTGAATCAGATGTCAGGCAGGTTGTAATGTGTCATAAATCCAATGTCTATGTAACCTGGGTACACCCCAGGCATGGGACGGGTAGGCAGGAGGGGGTGCTGTGAGAGTGATGCCAGAATTTTGAGCAGATCCCTCTTTCCTCTATCGAGTTAGCCCAAGCCCCAAAGTTCTTAACTATATACAATTTATTGAGTTATAATATACATAATCATAAAACTAAATATCATATACATATATTTACACAGTGAACATTAACCAATAACCAAGGTCAAACACTAAATAACACTATTTACCCATCACAATAAAACAATTTCAGCAGCATCAACACAATACAACATCACAATACAACACTTCAATTACAAAATATAAGGCACAAACAAGAACAATCTTAATAACACCTATTCCTTAATATAGTCCCTGACGCATGGCAAGAGATAGTCCTCCTTCCAATGGGGTCCCTTGGGGGGTGTCCAGGAAGCACCAGGGGCCCCTCCACTTAGGGCCTTGACTAGGCATGAGGCTGCTCACCCAGCCCCTTCTCTGGGTTTGCTCGCCCCAAATGTCTTTCCCCTGTGGGACCCAAGGGCCCAATGACTTGCGTTCCCTCAGGTGGCGGTGGTCAGGGCTCAGCTCAATGGGGTCTCCTCTGCTGGAGCACCTCTCCAGGCCTTTTCTGTGCCACTGGGCCCCTCCCCACCCTGTGCCCTGCTCTGGGCAATGAGGGCTCAGCTCCTCTCAGCTGCTGCAGCACTGCTGCTGGCTCCTCATGCTGCGGCACTACTATTTCCCCATGCCCTGGCTCAGCACTGAGGGCTCTTTTAGCACAGGCCAGGCCCTTCAGGCTCTGGCTGTCCATCCTTACGCTGGGTGACTAACCCAAACAGCCTCCGCTGCTTCCTGGATCCACTCTCTCGTGCGCTGCTTGTGGACCACCCTGCCTGGCCGCCTGCCGGGGTTACCCACAATGATGCCTGAGCTGCCCTTCCACGGCTCCCAAGGCTCGGGCCAGTGCATCACCCTGCGCACCATATGGCCTGCTGGCCCTCCAGGGTTGCAGGCTCGAGCCGCCACTTGCAGCTCCCAAAGCCTGGGCTCCGTGCACCGAACCAGACACTGTGATGGGCCCGAGCAGTCTCACACTGCTCCCAGGGCTGGGTCTCTGTGAACCAACCCTGTGCACTGTCAACAGCCTGAGCGGTCTTGCACCGCTCCCAAGGCTGCTCCTCCAGTGGCAGCTTCAGGAGCCTTGGGCCTATTGCCCGCTGGGGGAGAGCTCCCCAGCTTTTCTTGGCTATGCACTTCTTGAGTCTCTCGCTGCACCTGCCCTTCATGCTGGGCACGCAGCTCCTTTTGTACGCTCCAGGGCTCCACCCCTGAAGTCTTCCAGACCTGACAGTTTACAGTCTTCAATCAGGTCCAGGGGAGCTCTTCTTCCCCTCCCCTCAGGAAAGGGATGTAACTTTATTTCTCTTGCTGCCTCCTGATTGGTGGATGGACTCCACTAATCAAAACAGCAGGATCTCAAGCCTGGGACTCAACCCAAGCTCTGAAAGGTGAGCCTGCTACATCTATATTAAGTTCATGCTTTTTTGTATACAGTACATTTATGACATGAAGTTTGTAGGCTTGTCTATGAAAGGTGTTTTGTAAATCCCCTTTGAGGATTAGAATTGAGAGGTTAGAGAGAGAGTGGTTGCCTTGTGACAAGTGTGCACACACAGGTAATTGGATATTTTTGTCTTTGATTGATTTTTGGTGCATGTTCATCCTGGTGTGCAGCTGTTGTTTGGTTTCTCCTACATATCAGGCATTTAGTGCACTGGATGAGATGTATAACTTTTCTGGAGGTGCAGGTGTAAGATCCAGGAATGGTGATGGTTCTGTTGTGGGGTATCGTTATTGTGGCAGTGGTGGAGATGTGTTGGCAGGTTTTACATTTCTTGTCCTGGCATGGTCTGAATTCAACTTTCCTCAAGGCTCTAGCCAACCAGAGGTCCAGATTTGGACCTATCTTTATTTATCCAAGTTGTTTCATTCTTCTGTCACCAGTTTGTTTGGGAATGACAGAGTCTATGTTTTTTAATTCCCTTTCATCATGTGTTGGAGATGTAGCTAACTGATCTTAGCATTTAAATGATCCTTCTCCCCTGCATACTTATTCCAGCAGACAGACATTCCCTGTCTTGTTCAGTGGCAGTGTTGTAGATTAACTGGCAATAATGCAAAATGTTAACAGCTGTGTGCAACTACTGATGAGCATGTACACTACTTAGCTGCCATGTTTGAAATGGTGCAACACTATGTCAGTTCAAAGACACTTTTCCTACACATTACTTTTGGTTGCCTGGTGTATTTATGCATGTTGTATTTCAGGTACCATACCTATTAACTCATTCGTATATGCAAGAGACTCATAGGAGCTAAGACATCTCTTTCATCTCTTTATCCATGGAAGCTGACTAACATAATATCTAGGTGACTACTAATTAAAGAGATTTAATTTGCATTTGTCAAAGACATTGCAAAGGGAATGTTTTGTAGCTGGTGAAGAGCAACAATGAAGAAGACATCTGTGTATCTGCATGCTATTTGGCCCACATTATGGTCCTTAAGGGACAGTGCTGACTGGAAAAGTTTGGGTGGTATGCTTTTCTGTCACATATTGTAGCTTTATAGAAGTCAGAATGTAGAAATGTGCTGATTTTTAGGAAATTGCTGATGGTTTTGGCTTTCACGGTAATGTGAAAATATTTCCTTTTGAGAAGGTAAACCAATTTGGCTTTGTTTTTATGCTGATTTTTTTTATCTCTTTCTAGCTTTTCTAATACTAATAGATAATATTATATCTACATACGTATAATATTTAATAGGAAGCCCACATAAATGGCATTTTGGGGCATTGACGTGGATTTTAGATACTAAACCCCTTGGGAAACCAAGTAACTCTGTGCAAATGGCATCAATGGAAGAGAAATGCCCTCCGCATTTTTAGCCCAATAACTGGTTAAGGCACCAGGGTGTAGGCCCCTATCAGCCAATGGTGCTTTTGCATCTTGCATTTAATGATCATTAGATAAAATGGGTAGACTAGACAGGAGTGGGAAAACTTATGTTGACTGAGCTCAGTATCCAGAACCCAGGACCCCTTCCTTCAAGGTCCATCTTACTGCGGGGGTCTCCTCATTGAGCAGAGTCCGTCTCACTGAGCCATATTTCGTCTGCCTTGCCCCTCGCCCATCCCATATATCTTGGCTGCCCAGTGGGGCAGCTGCAATAGAAGGGGTGGAGGATACTCCTGGCCTTGCTTAGTCTGTGACCTAGTTATGACCAGGGATCCTGGTTTTGTCTGATTTGAAAAAAATCTGTAATTTTCAGATCATGAGAAATCATGGAAAAATGTGGATTTGGGGTTACTTTTTTATATCCAAAAATTTGGCTTGTTTTTTTTTTTTTTTTTTTTTAAATCCAGGATCCCTGGTTAGGACACATTGCTGAGAAGCAGGAAATAAACATTTAAACTCCATTTGGGACAAAGGGAGCTAGAACCTGGATCTCCCATTCCCTGGGCAAGTGGCCTAACAATTAGGCCACTGAGTAATCAAGAAAGAAGGTCAGACAGTGACTGATCACATTTTTTCTGCAGATAATAAAGGGCAGGGGAATAAGATCTAGAATTCACCCAAGTAGCCCTAAATGCCACTTACACACTCACTTTAGCCCCATAAGTGTTACTTGCACACTTAGTGGGGAGCTGCGACATAATATTTAATGGGGCATCACAGGTCCTTCGGTGCAGAGTGCCTGGGAGAGATGGATATACTTGTCCTCGGGATCCTAAGGGTTAATGAGCTGTTATAAATAAAAAGGGACCCTGTATTTTACCTCCGGGCACAAATGAAAAGCTTTCTTGCACTGGCGGTGGCCTAGAAGGGACAGAAAAAAACTGGCTGTTCTTCAATAGGAGCTGCCCACACATGGAAATTTGGCCTGGAGGAGTGTATGGGGGTGGAAAAAGATTACCCACTTTCCAGGCAGAAGAGTCCCTTGGCTTTCAAAGCTGTGTGGCAGGCAAAACCAGACCTCCGTAAGCCTGAGCACAAGACAGAGATGTCGTGCTAAATATCAGGGGATTGAATCAACATGAGCAGCAGCGGAGAAATAAACCCAGAAAGATCAAATGAGCTAGGAATACCTTGGTCCAGAAGGTATATGGTGAGAAATTGCTGAGGACTCGATGTTCGGACCTGTGTCTTCAGCCGTATGAGGTATGTAGCTGTGATTTTGCCTGCTCTGTTTTCCGGAGGCTCTCTTCCCTTCAAGGGTAAATGATGCTTATTGCTCCAACAGAGGCAGGCTACAGTGGGAATTAAAGACGGAAACCTTGGAGTAAGGCCCCCATTCAGGACAACACTTGTTCATGCGTTTGACCTGAATGGTACTCTTAAATCCCATTGACTTGAGAGAGATTGAAATGCCTGGCTAAGTGCTGCCCTACCCTGGGATGCTTTTAGCAGGAAGGCCTCAAAGACACACTGGTCTTTTGAACGCTGGGAGATTTTTCTATGATTGCTGTGGTGGCTTACTGTAGTCACCAACAAGGATCAAGCAGGTCACCAAAATCTCCTCTCCTTTTCAGGAGAGTTATTTCTAACCGTTGCCTCATGATTTCCTATTCTAAGCTTGGCAAATTTTAGGGAGGGCAAAATTAGGTTGGGACAAACTGGTGTCAACTGGGTGGAGTGTGAGTGAGCCGTAAGGGATTGGATGAATAGGTGGTCTCCCTTAGTTGTGACTTTTCTGAAAATCTGATACTGCGGGGGTTTTATCAGGGTGTGTAATTATTTTGTAAAGAGAATCTAATACTGTTGGTTAAAACAATGGTTGCTAGAGTCTGCTGGGAAATGGCCAGGGCTGAACCTAGCTTCAGGCAGGGGAAGGCTCTGGGTAGGAAGATATGGAAAAGGCAGTGATCCTTTAGACGGGAAGAGATTTTGCAAGGTAAATGACCTTGCTTTGTGCATCTTGGGCAGGTGGATTAATGGTAATACATGAAGTAGGGCACTGGCTCCTTTTTCCTTTCTCTCCTTGCTGCACCGGGCAGGTGTCCTAAATTATTGGACACACCTGAGACAGTGTGGGTTGGTAACCTACCTGCTAATACTGTCTAATCTGAGGAGGGCTGGGTAAATTGGGCTCCTGAGCCAGGAGAAGAGGCCTTCTGAGAGCTGAGAAAGAGTTGGACAGGGCTCTTTCTCTGGGCAGGAAGAAGAAACTACCTGAGGTGCTCTGCACACCAGTAGGAGGAAGGCCTCAGGGACTGAATGTGGTAATATTTGGAAAGCAGACTACAATAGACTACAAAAGAAGGTGGTTACTGTTCTCAGACTCTGGGTGTGAATAGATCATTTCAGGAAGGAAGAGGGAAACTGAGGCAGAGTGCCTGTAGGACCATTGCTGGCCCTAAGGGTGTGGTCTGAGGCACTGCCCGGGTATGCAAAGCAAAGAATTGGAAGTTTGGGATTGTATTTGGGTTCCTAATCTGAGAAAAAAAAGAAGAAAAATCCATTGTCTTCTCTTCTATTTAACTGAATATTGGGAGATGCAGTCCAGCAAGAGCTCCCCTTTTTATTTATTTATTTTTTGCATTGTAGATATGCCTCTGCTGCGGAGAAGTCGGTAATTGTGCCCTGTGCAGGTATCTAATAATATATTCTTGTGGTGTGAATTACTGAGATCACCATAAATCCCTGCCCTATTAGTGGAGGGCTGTGTCCTGGGGTGTATTTGCTAGAGCTTCATAGCATCTTAATTTCATAGTTTTCAAGTGTTTGCAGTTTCACTTATCATCCTTGGGAAATGATTCTGGTCATTTATAGAGGGTTTTTTTTTTTATCAAAGCATTTTAATAGAACAAATGGAAACCAAGAAATGTTTAGTATTTTTTTTAAATAGAAATGGTTTTGAAGGGAAATGTATTTGCTGAAAATCTCTCTCAATTGTTTTTTTTTTTTTTTTTGCTGTTTTTCATGTGAAATTTTGAAGAAACAGAAAATTCTTTATAAATTCCACATTCAAAATAACTGGCACTTTTTGAGCATCTTTCTCTTTCTTTGGAGTAGTGGAACGTTTGAGTGTTGTTGTAGCCATGATAGTCCAGGAAATGTATGAGGGCAAGGATTTTTTGTGATACCTTTTATTGTACCAGTTTTATCGGTGGGAGAGGAGTTTGACAAGCTTTCAGGCTCAAATAACAGAGAAAACTCCATGTAAATGCAAAAAGTCTGGAGGGACAGAGAAGAACTGTGAACTGGGAGAGAAGTGGAGCTACCCGGAGCCATTATAAGATGAAGTGCAGTAGAACAGGCAATCTAGTTAGTAGCAGAGCTGGCTCATTAAAGAAAGGATAGAATAGTTATTACCTGTGAAGTGCAGGGAAATTAGTAGCAGTATTTGTTAGGTTACAATGAGCCATAAAACAACTCTCTGTATTAAGTCCAGCTTTTTTACTGTTCAGTAGGGTTATTAATATCTTGTCACAGGCCTGTCTTTTGGAGGTGTGTTGTAAACTCCTGTTGAGCAGGAGGATTGTGAAATCTGAAGCAGAGTGATTAGACTGTGAAAAATATGCTTCTCCTGGTCGTTGTGTGTCTCTCTGCTTTCTATTATTTTTTTTCTGTGATCATTCATTCTGGTGCATAGCTCCTGTCTAGTTTCACCTGCATAGTTTCCCTGTTGGCACGTGGTACACTGGAGGAGACGCACCACCTTCTGTGATAGACACAGAATCACAGAGAAGTTGGGCCGGAGGGGACCTCCACCGGTCATCTAGTCCAACCACCTGCCTGGGGTAGGATTGTCCCTTTCCAAACCATCCTATACAAATCCATAATGTGTAGGATCCATAGATTCTGATGGTTGTGTTTTGAGGGGTGTTGGTTGTTGTGGGGCTGGAGACACATTGACAGGTTTTGCATTTGTTGCAGAGGCACGGTTGTGTCCCATTCACAGTGTATTCATCAGAGGGAAGTTTGTTTCCGATTATGAGTTGGGCCAGATTTGGGGGTCGCTTGAAGCAAGTAGGGGTCTGGTGTAATCAAGGTCTGATCTTTTGTGATAGTTTCATAGTCGGTCGGGTTGGAAGGGACCTGAGCAGGTCATCAAGTCCGACCCCCTGCTATGGGCAGGAAAGAGTGCTGGGGTCAAATAACCCCGGCAAGGTGATTATCCAGCCTCCTTTTGAAGACCCCCAGGGTAGGAGCGAGCACCACTTCCCTTGGAAGTTGGTTCCAGCCCCTAGCAGCCCTGACTGTGAAATAGCGCCTCCTGATGTCCAGCCTGAACCTACTCTCAATCAACTTTATGGCCATTATTCCTGACTATGATTATAGTCTGTAATTGTTTGATGCCTCTTTCTTAAATCTGAGAAAGGATACATGATGCTCGAAAGGTTGTCCAACAACTGTCTTCAGCATACTGTTGGTCCAATAAGAGATATCACAAAAAATCCTTTCCTCTATATGTATTTAGGCTCTTGAGGGCCATAGAACTGAGCACAGCTCAAGTGGCTTACAGTGGAAAGCTACTTCTCTTTTCTATTGCACAGTGCTTCTGATGTTACATCCCAAGGTTGTAGTGTTCTCCATTAAAGAGTCAAGAAATAACGCTACAATTATTTCTTGTTCTCCAACAACAACATGGTTTGTGGAGGCTGAACAAAGAAGTGAGTGTTAGGAAACCCTGAGACCTAGTTCTAGTTCTGACTTCCTAAGTGTTCTGAATCAAATCAGCCTCAGTCAGTTTAGGTATCCAGGTTGTAGCTGTATTGGTCTAGAGGAAAAGGCCATCAGGACTTGGAGTAGAGATATCATCTTTTATTGGACCAACAGGATTTTTGCAAAAAAAATTTCTCACTCAATTTAAGCAGATAAACTAATCCAGAATATTATGTAAAAGTTGGGAAACATAATCATTGGCTGTGTCTTAGAACAGTGGTTTTCAACCTGGGGTCCGCAAAAGATGACTCTGATCAATCAAAAAGGATGTGAAATACACACACTTACAATTCAAATGGGTCTGTCCTTCCATTCAGATTTTTTTGGGGGGGCCGCAAAAGAAAAAAAAAAAGGTTGGAAACCATTGTCTTAATGCTTTGAGCCAGTTGTTTGCATCTGGAAGGATTATGTTGGCACACCGCTTTTCTTGGGCTGAGCCTGCCTTCCCAGGCTGCTGTCAGGCTGCCTGCAGGGCTTATTGCAGAGACGCGGAGCTGCGTTGAGCCTGGTGCTTCGCTCCCCAGCTGTAGGGAAGGAACCTAAACTCCACAGAGGAGTGTTAGTTTGCTGCACCCCAAGTCATTTAAGGCACATTACGCCGCCAAATTTCCTACAGCGGCTGGACTTAATGTGCAATACGCTGCCGACGTGTGCAAACACCAACACCATTACAGTGGTGCAAAAGCATTTAGCCCGCTTTAAAGTGTTGTGCACACGTTCCCCTGTCTACACATGGCCTATGTGTAGGTATGGGTTTCAGGCTGTCAATGCTAATCTCGCTGAAGTCTGGGGAGGGGGAGCAGGATTTCAGACGCAGCTATGTTTTCAGCATCTCCCAATGGCTGACTTGCATGTCCCTCTGTGCAGGATGCTGGCTGTTGTGAATCCTGAAACTAGGCACTAAACCCTCTTGATTTAGAGTATACCAAGGTTAGAGGACTAATTTTGGCTTACACATGTCACTTCCAGAGCTGAGGGCCCAAGTATTGTGCACAAAAATGCTTCACACTCCCAAACCTGTGTCTCCTTTGGGATCTGACCCTTCATTTCTCTGTGCCACAGTGATTATCTGTAGAACAAGGACAGTGTTTCCCTTTTTTTGGTCTGCTTTGTGTACCCTATTTTCTCACGTACAACATGCCCTCAAATAAGATTCACACCTTGTTTTTGAAAGGAAGAATGAAGAAAAATAACTTTCCTTGAAAATACATGTAAGTGCGGTATTTTCCTAGGCAAAACACAAGCAGCTGAAGCTGCAGTGGGGAGGAGGGAGCAAAACATTGTAGCTGCTCTGTTAAATCCACAGCTGCAGGACACCACAGGTGCTGTTGGCTGAGCCACTGCTCAATCCCTCTTCTCTTCTGGAGCTGAGCTGGGGAAGCCAGCAGTGCCTGTCAGGTCAGCTGAGGGTCCAAACGTAGTTATTAGCAACTGCAGAGCCAGCTGAGGGCCTACCCAGACTTTGCCCTGGCACCTGGAGCTTTCCTCTGCTTTAGAAATACAGTATGAGCCTCTACTGGGAGAAAAAGAAAGCATCCCCATTCCCCAGCCAGCAGCCAGGGAGCCCCTTGTGCCCATTGCCCCTGTCACATTGCTTTCCTTTTCCCCTAGCAGAGGCTCAAGCTGCAGGAGTTCCTATGATCATATTTCCTTGCTTACATGCACACCCCACTTTCCAGCAGCTCATTTTGTACATAGAAACGTAGAACCTGAAGGGACCTGTAGGATCATCAAGTTTGGTCCTCTGCCGTGGACAGGAAGTTATCGGGCTCAGATGAGCTCAACAAGGTGCCTATCCAGCCTCATCTTGAACACCACCAAGGAGGGTGACTGTCCACCTCTGCCCAGAGTGTGTTTCAGATTCTGGTGACCCTTACAGAGAAGTTTTTTCCTACATCTAGCCTGAATTTATCCTCTATTAGCTTATGCCCACTGGTCCTCCTTCTCCCTTGAGGTGCCTTCTTAAAGAGTTGCTCCCCTAGATCTTGAGTTGCTCCCCTGATGTATTTGAAGCCAGCTATCAAGTCACCTCTCAGACTTCTCTTACTCAGACTGAACAGGCCCAGTTCCCAGAGTCTCTCCTGTCCTCCATGCCCTTGACCATACGGGTGGTCCTTCTTTGTACCCCCTCAAGCTTATTCACATCCTTGAAGTGCAGTGACTAGAACTGAACACAATACTTCAGCTGAGGTCTCACCAGTGGTGAGTAGAGAGGGAGCAGTGCCTCCCTGGATCTATTGGCCATGCATCAGCTCATGCCACAGTTTTATTTGCCCTTCTGGCAACCTCATCGCACTGCTGGCTCATATTCAACTTTCTGTCAGTCATGACCCCTGGATCTCGTTCAGATGCTGTGCCAGCCAGCGGACCCCCACCCATTGTGTAGTTGGGTGAGGGGTCTTCCTACCCAGGTGCAAGACCTTGCACTTATCCTTGTTAAACTTCATCTGATTTCATTCCACCCAAGATTCCAGTCTGTCAAGGTCATCCTGGATCCTGGCCCTATCCTCTAGTGTGCCCATGTTTCCCTACAGCTTCATATTGTCCACAGACTTAATCAGTGAGCTCTCCACCCCCTTATCCAAATCATTAATGAATATATTGAAGAGCACGGGTCCAAGTACTGATCCCTGGGGGACACCACTGGAGGTGGCCCTCCAGGATGAGGCCACCCCATCAATTGCCACCCTCTGGGAGTGGCCTATGAGCCAATTGTCCATCCTCCTCACTGTAGACTGGCCCAGTCCAGCAACCTCCAGTTTACTTGAGAGTATCACCTTTTTCTGGGGAAAAATACATTTTGTATTCAAGAAAATATGGCATTTAAGCCCCAACCCCATGACAGTGTGCCTGTGAGTAGTGACTTGAATGATCTCGGTCACATTGTAAGCTTTTTGGGGCACAGACTTCCTCTTGCTATTGGCCTGACCCAAAGCTAAGAGAAATCAGTGGCAGGTGCCCAGATCTCACTTGGGCCCCTTAGGACTTGATTTTATATAAGAAATGCATGGTAAACTCCCTACCTAATTTGCTGACCGGTATCAATCTAGATCTCTCTTGGCATGACTTGTGGCAATGGCTTTTAAGTTGGAAGACATTTTATAAGAGGTGCGAAGGGTGGGATTTTTTTTCCCTCGGCTAACAAAGAACAGCTAAAAATGGACTTTTCTCAGACACCCCTTATGGATAGGAAAGATTCTTTAAAAGCGTTTTTCTATTTGGTGCAGTGTTTCCCACTGGGAGGAGAAGGGGGTTCAGGTACGTTGTCTCACAGCCGAGATCAATACTGCTTTGTTTCCTCCTCCTTTTCTTTCCTGGCCTGCTGAGAGGCTGGCAGAAAGGCTGGGCATGTGATCAGTGTTATAAATGAGACAAAGGATGCGGCTGGTGAATAAATGATGCGAGGAAGCACACTGTTCTGTCTCAAGGAGACTGGCAGCTTTTCTTGGACGCTATTAAGAACAAGAGTTGGAATTTCCCAAAGTTCCTTAAGGGAAGTTGAGTCCCAAGAGTGGCTTATGAGTCACAGTCCTTTTGAAAATCCTGCTCAACATGGTACATTTTTATGGGCTTAATTTATCAGGGTTGGGAACCTAACATTAGGAGTATTATTTAGTTGCTTTACATTTCAGAGGCCTGACTTTCAGCCTACAATAAGTCTTCCCCCAATAATTGCATTGAAGTTAGTGGGAGCTGCAGGTTTTCAGGCTCTCTAAAAATAGGGCAATTCATAGTCGGAAATCTAACTATATACTGCCTTCTATATTCAAAGGAGTATAAAAACACTAAGAAATTAATAGGGCTCTGCTGAATCCAGTATAATCCATAGAAATAATAGAATTAGTCATCTTGCTTCAGGCATCTGTTAGATTTCCGCCTACAGATTTCTGTCTGTGTATTGGATGTAAGATGAATTCTTTGACAGAAATATGTCAAATTCAGGAAGTCAGCTAAGCATCAGCTTAATATAAGCACCTAAGTCCATTCAGCAAGGTACTTCATGTTAAGTGCAGGCCCATGAACTTTGCTCAGTAGGAAGGGCTTTGCATACCTGCTCTGCTGAGTTGGGGCTTGCTTCTGTTGAATTGGATTGAAAGGCATTTTTGCAAAGGTCAAATACTTCTCCTCTGATTCATTCCAGGAATCCAGAGGAAATCCTCTACTGGCCTGAGTAAGGTTAGAATGATTTCTCCTATATGGAAATTCTGGTAAGATAGGAAACTAAAAGGTAGGGGTTAACGAGTTCAAATGATACCACTTTGCACTGTCTGGGGCACTGGCAGATGTGTAGGCCCCTGCTGTAACTCATGGCACTTTATGTAAAGCACTGTGAGTTAGAGTGCACTTCCCCAACCCAACAGATGAGGGCAGGGGAAGGGGACCTGTAGGTTGTGGGGAGGAAGGGGAATTGAGCCTGGCTGCAGAAGTCCAGGAGCCTGCCTTGCAGGGAAGAAGTTGCTCCTCTCCCCCAGCCCTCCCTCCTTCAGCTCTGGTGCTGTTTGCAGGAAGGGAGGGGGGAGAGGGGAGGGTGTGCGAGCATCTGCCTGGGGTTTTCCTGGCCTGAGATGGTGGCAGGAAAGGGCTGGGGGGGGGGGTAGGAGATGGGGGCTCCAATCCATCCCCCCACTACCTCTAGCTCAACCCACAGCTCACTTCCCTTCCCCTCTCCTCCCTTTCTCCAGACAGTCCCAGTCACACCACAAATTAATCCTAGAGAACACCAGTTCCCTAAAGTGCTCCAAAGTGGAGCACCTTCATCTAATCCCTCATTTGATGAAGGTTAGTTTGTCATGTGATTAGCCACTTTAAAAGCAGTCATGGCACGGCTGTAGAGTGCTTTCAGGTGGCTGATCACGTGACAAATGTCACTTCTGTCTGTGCCCTTGGTTAAATTTTCTGAGAGTGTGAAACCAAGCAGGTCAGGACTGCTTTGTTTTTTACACTGACCCTCAACGCTAATAAAATACTTCACTTTTGCCTACAACTTTCCAAATGTAGAAGGGCCATTTATGCAAGAAGTTGATGTTGAAGTTGGGAGTTTGATTCACTGGCGGGATCTCACTTCACTAATTAACCCAGAAGGAAGTTAAGTCATATTATTGCACTTGTATTCATGGAGAAACTGAGTTACAATGTGGTTAAAGTGACTGGCTGATAGTAGAAACTGAGCTAATTGCAGAGATAAGATTGGAGCTGAGCTATTCCTTGTGCCTAACTTCAGGATTAATTCACTTTTGGCACGATCCTTTTGAATCGGTGTCACTCCCTGGCTGTGATTTGGTAGCACAGTCTATCTCGGGGTGCTGTGCTGAATGTAACTCTGCTAATTTAACTCCGTGCAATCTTTTATTTCCTCTTTGATGAAACTGGAATTTTGCATCTCAAGTATGTGAAGTGTCCTTTCAACAGTGGAATGGCTGCTTCCTTTCTCCAGGTTTGTTTTCCCAACCTGAGCTCAGTTAATTATTAAAAATGAATTAAATAATGAAGGAGCCATACAGATTCATCTATTTTTCAACACTTTGGAGTGTTTCTAGTTGCAGACTTTTTGGGAAAGGCTCATTTCAATACATCCCTTATAGCCAATATCCTCTTACCCTCCAAGAAGCACTTTTCTATCCATTTTCCTGGGTGATCCTGTCATTAAATTTTTCCCCACCACCCCTGATACTTTTGTCAGAAGTGTAATTTGGTTTTAGTGCAAAACGCTAGCAAAAGGCTGAGAGCTTGCAGAAAGGGATTCCCTCTGCGCAGATCTCATTAGGTACCTGCAGAGAGGCAGATTCAGCCATCTCCAGTGGATCATCCATCACCCATTCCTGGTCTCCATAAAGAGCCCTTTGAGGTACCTCTGGCTCAAAGTCAGGAAGGCTGGAGCAGACCTCAGGGACGTGAGCATTATCCACTGCAGGGAGCTGGATCAGTAGTTAATTCTGCTTGAGAATTCATTGCTTTCAATGTAGCTGTCTGGACACTAGATCCCTTGTTTCAACAATGATTACAGGGGTGCTACTGATGGGAGAAACTCTGCCAGCATAGTTCCACCTCAGCCATGCTGACAGGGGACTGCAGATAATCTGCAAGCCGGCAACACAAAGGTCTTGGCCCCCAGCACAAACTTCTGTGCATCGCCAGGGTCCGTACAGATGTGTAGGGACCCATAAGATACTGGAACTACATGCAGACAGAGGAAACCCTAGTAACCCCCATGGAAGAAATTGTGGGACACCCTGAAGATGGAATAGAGATGGCTATGGTTTGATCTACAGTGACTTGCACCTAAATAGACTATTGATTTCCTTGATGGCGGCCAAATCCATAAATGTGGAATGGTCCTAAACAGTCATTGATCTTGGGTTGAGAGAGAGAGAGAGTGTGTGTGTGTGTGTGTGTGTGTGTGTGTGTGTGTGTGTGTGTGTATACACACACGCACATAATTATAATAATTATACATACATACATACATATGTATACACACACGCACATAATTATAATAATTATACATATATATACACACACGCACATAATTATAATAATTATATATATAATTTATTTATTTAACCCATTTTGTGGTTTAGTAGTAAAGCGAGGAAATCAATGACTCCCAGGCCTGGAAAGACTGCACTGTATAAAGCCAAACTGCAGGCTGAGTTGTAAAATTTTGCTGTTCAAGCCCTGACTTTTTTCTTTCTTTCTAACAGAGATGCTAGGACATATATATATACATCACTTTACCTGGCTTTCTTCAGCTGGGACTGGGTACAAATGGCCAAGACACAAAGCCATTTAAACCAGAGTGAATCTGCACTAGTCCTTTTGAAGCTAATGAAGCTGATCCTGATATTTGGCACAGGCAACAGGAAAAACTTGGCTCAAGGCCACATTTCCAGTTTTCTCATCCTGGCTCATGTAAGGGTGCTAAGGCCTGTCACATAACTTACAGCTGCTGTAAGGCTGGAAACAGATGTCCCCTTTCACTGCCTTTGTGCCACCATAAATATTTTTAGGGCAGCACAAAGTGTCGGCCAGTAGGTATCCATACATTTTGTTGTGCCACAATGTGGCCATACAATGAAGGATGGGAGCTTCATGGGAGAGAGTATATCATAAACCTCTGATAGGTGTGTTATGAATATCTTTCTGGACTTGATGCTCCGATATGCATTTATTACAGCTCCAGCAAAGAGGCCTTATTCTGTTAGGAGCCTAAATGTCCTAAGTCACAAGAAAGCAGTGAAGAGGAGGAAGAGACAACCAGTGTTAGCTGGTTTTCAGAGACACAAACGGGATGGAATAGGATTGTGTTTAGGCCAAATTAGGTGAAATAGCATCTGGCCCTTTGCATTTTAATCTAAGCTTTCATCTCTGAAGGTTTTCGTTTCAATCCCCAGTGAGTTTGCCAAGACGGCAACTGTCCTACAACCATAATCCCTGCAGCAGGCTGGACCCTGGACTTAGAACTGGTACAAACTGTCTTGGGTGGATCCTCTGCTAGGATAATTTAGCATCATTCAGTTGAACAGTGTTGCTTATGCCAGCTGAGTATCTACTCCTTGGGTTATGCTTGGGAACAAAAGCTGGCAAAGGATGAAGAATCTCCTCTGTTCCATTTCATTTTTACTAGGAGAGAAACGGTATTAAAAAAAATGAAAGTACAAGGTTGTGTACCTTTTGTTATTTCTTTCATAAAGTCCTACGTGCATCAAGGGATAGACTATTACCATATGTCCCTGATTAAAGCAAGCCCATGAAAGTATCTTGTTATTACATCTCTCTAGTTATTATTAAACAGCATCCAAAAATATGTTTGTGGAAATTCCTTTTGACATTTTTTTTTTTTAGTTGTTTCCTGCAAAAGAAAAACTTTTTTTTTTTTTTCTTCTTAAAATCTAATTTTCTACAGACAAAAAGTTTTTGATAAGAAGTGTTCAGTCAGACCTACATATTAACAGAGCAAATGAAGGAATGGTAAGTATTCTTTTATGAGAAAAATGGCTTTTTTTTTTTTTTTTTTAATCTTTCAAGTTAGAAAACAACCTGACATTTTGAAATGTTCTTTGGACACTGAAGTACCATTGCTTTCCTGATTTTTGTTTTTTACTTGGCATTTCTCTCCTTAAATTCTTCCTCATCTTGTATCAAAGTGGAAAAATGAAAAAAAATGGAGTACAAAAAAGAAGTAGAAAGGAAAAGCGTAGGCACAAAAAATATGGGGTTTGGAATGTTTTATTGAAAAATCAAAACATTAAAAAAATATTAAAAAACAAAATATTCCCATAAAAAGTTTTGTCTCCCCAAAAGTCCATTTTCATGAAGGAATATTTTGAACAAAAAATGCTGATTCGTTTCACATACTAGCAGTATTATTTTTCTTTGGATGGTTGATATAAAAGCTGCCTTTGTATGTACACATCATATATGCAGGTGTAGATGCGTGCAAATGCACGGGCATGTGCTTGTGCTCACGCATGTGCACACACGGCGTCGCTGCGTGCCAGATTGCAGGGCTCTGCAAGAGATGCGGTGCCAAGCAGTGTGCAGTCAGCTGCTGTCAGTCTTTCACTTTTACGCGAGTACTAAAAATTCATGAGGTTCACTCAATAAAAGAGGGAAAATGAACAATAATGATGATACTGCTGCTAATAAAAGGTAGGGAATAGACTGACAACCGTTTTTAATGCAGGTCGTGGCGGTGAGACTAGGTGCCTCAGAGGGTCTGATTCTTCATTGCCTCGTGCACTGTGGAGTCAAAGTGAGAAGTGCGTTAAAATTGCTACCATTAGCTAGATCTAGACGTGTAGGCATGTGTGGGTTTTGGTGCTGCAGACCTCTTTGCAGCACCACAAACTGCATGAGTTGCACATTAATCAGTGTGTAGCACTGCTGATTGGCAGGGCCAGGGCAAAAGTTGCTGCTGGGATTTCAGAGCAGCAAAAAAATCCCCCAAACCAAACCAAAGAAAAAAAAATACCTGGAAAAAAAAAAAGTGGATTTTGCTGATTCGGATGACAGTGATTCAATTCAGTGATTCGAATCAGTGTCCCGAATCAATTCATCTGAATCCAATTGGGAGATTCGGCTGCTGTCGAATCTCTGAATCACCCAGGCCCATCCCCTGCCCACTCTCACAGCCGCCCATGGCTTCCCTGCCCACCCCAGCTCCCAGCACTTCGAAAAAAAAGCCCTGACTGACCGGGTGCTGCCAGGCAGGGGGGCAATCCTGCAGTAGTTCTCAGATGGTGGCAGTTGATGGGATGGCCTCATCCTGGAGGGTCATCTCCAGTGGTGTCCCCCAGGGATCAGGGCATCCCTGCCCCTCACTGTCCCACACTGCATGGCGGGGGGGAGGGGGGCTCTGCATGAAGCCCCTCACCCCCCTTGCTCTCCTAGCCCCCCCCCAGTAGCTGCCCCACCTGCCCCAGCTAAGCCCCTTTAAGAAAAAAACACAACTAGACTCGCCAGTTCCTGCCCAGCAGGGGGTGATCCTCACTGCCCTCCCCTTGCACCACACCACGTGGGGGGGGTTTTCCACAAGCCCCCTGAAGTCCCGTGGCTACTGCAGGAGCCGGTGAGTCTAGGTTTTTTTTTCTTTTCATTTTTTTCCCTTAAAGGGCTGGAGCTGAGGCAGGTGGGGCAGCTGTGGGGGGTCGGGACGTTTGTGGCAGAGCTGGCCACGCAGCGTGGAGCAGTGGGGATCAGCCCTCTGCCTGGCAGCACCCAGTGAGTTGGGGCTTTTTTTTAAAGCACTGGGAGCTGGGGCAGGTGGGCAGCCATGGGGGGGCTGGGGGAGCAGGCAGGGGATGGGGCCTGTCAGGGGTCCCCCCAGGGCCCCCTCCACCCTGCTCCAGCCCCCCCTCCCCTGCCCCTATTTACCAGCATGGAGTCTGGCTCCAGCTCCCTGCTGCAGCCGGCGGAGACTGCCCAAATCATTGAAGCTCTCCGAATGTTTTCCGAAGATTCGGAGAGCTTCGAATCGATTTGGACCTTTGTATTGGTCCCCTGATTTGATTTGGATTTGGAGATTCGGCCACCGAATTGGGCTGAATCTCCTCCGAAACGAATCACCACCCAAAGCTTTGCACAGCCCTAGTAGGTGCTGGGACACTGAGACAAACACGGAGATGGGGAAGCTGTCAGCCCAGGGCTGCCTGCTCTCTCATCGCTGTGCACTGTGGAGCCCCTGTGCCAAGGCACCCTACACCCCAGCCAGCCGTTCCCTGCCTGGGTGGGGTGCAGGGTGCCTGATCAGGCAGCCTTGGGCCGTTCCCTGGGTGGCTGGGGCACAGGATGCCTCAGTGCAGGGGATGGCTAGCCCCTGCTGTGCCCCAGCCAGTGCCCCTCCACAGCAGCATGTGGAGCAGCAGGACAGTGTGTCCCACTGCAAAGCACACGGGCAGGGGCGTGCACTTGGCACAAAGTAGCGGCACAAATTTGCTGCTGCAAACGCATGCTCCTGCTCATGTGGACTCAGTTATTCACCATTATTAGCATGCTACATCACTTTGCACTGGTGAAAAATTTTAGGGAAACATTGAATCTGGGACTGCAAATATAGCAGGAAGCGAGCCCTGATCCCTCAGGCCATGCATTTGTACTCTCTGCCGGGATTGTAAGGGAAATATTGGAAACAGAAACTAAAGTATCTGCAGAGCATCTGTCTAATCCTGTGAATGAGGCAGATGCTATATATAAAGCTCTCTTGTTGCTTTCCTGAAGCTGTCTTGGAACTTTGTAGTTAAGATTAGATGCCACCTCTTCATTACAATCAATTTTAATTTTGGTCCTATTTCAGGAAAGCACTTAAGTATGTCCTTAAGTACATCTCCATTCAAAGCAACATCTAAGAATGTGCATAAATCCCCTTGGTTTAATGGGATTTTAGCATCTCCCATGAAGAAAATACCCATTTTCTCCTTGAGAAACACTTTTGTCTCTGACACATTTAGCTGAAGGGACGTAAAACAAAGTTGTAACAGTCTTCTTGAAGACCAGCCTGGCTGCATCCACAGATGGAGAGGGACTGTTGATCCCTAGGAGTGACTATTCTCAGAAATGGCTTAAATCCAAGATGTATGTCATAATTCTCCCTTCCTCAATTTGCCTCCACTGATCTCAACCTTTCTGGCAATTTTGACCCTGAAAATCCTCATCCAAGGTGTCTCCTGAGCATTAAATTGATGTTTATTAGCACTTGAGGCAGCTCCATTGCCTTTGGCCTTTCCAGGTCTTCAGGCTCCAGAGAAAGATGGCTTCTGAATTTCCCAAAGATTCAGGGAGGCACAACGTCCTCTACATCCCTGGAGAATTCACCAGAACTTATTCAAACCTGATGATCTCCTGGGGCGTCACTATTTTTTTGCATCGTGGATCATCACTGGACCCATGCCAAATGCACAGAAAATGCCGCCATTCAGATCTGCTAACAAGGTGTGCCCTCCTTGCACGGGGGGGGAAACAGAAGCAAAGGTATAAGTCATTTGGCAAATTGTGCCCTTTGATTTTAAAACAGCTGTCAGACTTCCCTGCATCATCCAGATTACCTGCCTTAGATCTTTAGCTGGAACACAGCTCACTTGCTTTGGCTGAAGATCAGGCCTCCCCTTCCTATCACCTGGACTTAGCTCAAGCCTGTCCCTGCTCGCTATCCACCCACTCTGTCTGGAACAAGAACCATCTCTTCTGCAGCTGCAGGCAGCCAAAGCATCCCTTCCAGCATCTCCATGCTATAGCAGGTCTTCATCCCTTTTTTAATCCTTATGCTCTAGTTTCCACATTGCTTATGCCTTTTCATTTCTTTCTCCTTCTGCTTGCTGTCGTTGGGGCCATTAGGGGAGATCATCCATTGTGTGTTAAGAAGTTAGACGTGCATCTCAGTGTTTACCTCCCTTTGGTGTTTGTGCAATACCCACTCAATGCCTGTAACTAATTCACCCTAGGGTGCCTTTCCACCACCACTCTGTCCTTTTTTTTCCCCCCTCCTGATTCCTGCCTTCTGTATTATTTAGCTGAGTAAAATGGTTTGGGATGCCGCTTTTATGAAAAACGCTTGGCTAAACCAAGTTACATTGCATCGAGTATGAGAGGCGCTGTCTAAAACCATATTTGACTCGATGAACTAGTGAGTTAGTTTTTAATGTACTGACAGTTGCTACATGTCTTTATTCTAGATTGTATTATTTTACCCAGCGCTACTATTGAGAAACATAATCAGTGATATTACAGGCTCAGGGCTCGAAGGAAATTTCCTTGAAGAGAAGTCAGCAGTTGTGAAAGGCATCAGGCTGACAGCCACGAGAATGGCATATTCTATGTATCTGCAAAGCAGGAGGAACAACAGTGGGAGCAGCAGTGCAGGGTTTCTCCTTGATGCTCTCTCAGCATTTCTCTCCTGTGGTTAGGTGCTGGATGGATTACATTGGATTATCCATGGCCTTTGATTATTCATTGGCATTCCCTTTCATAGATTCATAGATGTTAGGGTCGGAAGGAACCTCAATAAATCATCGAGTCCGACACCCTGCATATGCAGGAAAGAGTGCTGGGTCTAGATGACCCCAGCTAGATGCTCATCTAACCTCCTCTTGAAGACCCCCAGGGTAGGGGAGAGCACCACCTCCCTTGGGAGCCCGTTCCAGACCTTGGCCACTCGAACTGTGAAGAAGTTCTTCCTAATGTCCAGTCTAAATCTGCTCTCTGCTAGCTTGTGGCCATTATTTCTTGTAACCCCTGGGGGTGCCTTGGTGAACAAATACTCACCAATTCCCTTCTGTGCCCCCGTGATGAACTTACAGGCAGCCACAAGGTCGCCTCTCAACCTTCTCTTGCGGAAGCTGAAAAGATCCAGTTTCTCTAGTCTCTCCTCGTAGGGCTTGGTCTGTAGGCCCTTAACCATACGAGTTGCCCTTCTCTGGACCCTCTCCAGGTTATCCACATCCCTCTTGAATTGTGGCGCCCAAAATTGCACGCAGTACTCCAACTGCGGTCTGACCAGTGCCCGATAGAGGGGAAGTATCACCTCCTTGGACCTATTCGTCATGCATTTGCTGATGCACGATAAAGTGCCATTGGCTTTTCTGATGGCTTCGTCACACTGCCGGCTCATGTTCATCTTGGAGTCCACTAGGACTCCAAGATCCCTTTCCACTTCCATGCCACCCAGCAGGTCATTTCCTAGGCTGTAGGTGTGCTGGACATTTTTCCTCCCTAGGTGCAGCACTTTGCATTTCTCCTTGTTGAACTGCATTCTGTTGTTTTCTGCCCACTTGTCCAACCTGTCCAGGTCTGCTTGCAGCTGTTCCCTGCCCTCCGGCGTGTCCACTTCTCCCCATAGCTTTGTGTCATCTGCAAACTTGGACAGAGTACATTTGACTCCCTCGTCCAAGTCGCTGATGAGCTTTCTTGATACCTGCACATAGTCTCACTATCCCGCCTGTCAAATAGTTCTGTACTACCTTCAACTTCACTCTCTCTCTCTTTCTTTCTTAGTTTTCAACTCAAGGTGAAGCCTACTGATTCTTACTGCTTAACATCTGAGAAATACAATCTTTGCCCTCAATCTACTCTTGCTGAAGTTCTCATGGTTTTCTACGGTCCTGACAGATGCAATCTTGCTCTGGTTTCACCCATTAAATTTGCCAGTGTAAACATCCCTATCCCGTTCCTCCTATCTCTATGCATCTTTCCAGTGACTCCTCTTCTCTACTGCATGTCTTCAAGCTCTTACCAGACCTCTCATTCTTCACTCAGTGTCACAAGGCTGAATCCCTTATCTGATGTGTCCGCGATGCCAGTCTTTATTACTTGCTTGCTGAATTTTCAAGCCAGTAACTTTGCAGATGTTCATGCAAAGTTCCTCCCAAGTATGAATTGAGAAAAACACAAAGCTTTTCATTATTCTCCTTAAAACTCTCCTTTGCCAAGATATCTACAAAATCTTGCCACTGGTTAGTCTTCTGAGGTTCAGAGACTCCCATCTGCCACACTAACCAATACTGTTACCTTGTTCTGTTATACTTACCCATCTGCCTGTATCCCTCTGTCTCTCTTGTCTTACACTAATGGCTATGGCCTATACTATCCAGTAGATACCAAGTGGACCTAGGTACTTAAGTGTGAACCTTATCTATCCTGGGGCACCTGTATACACCATGGGCTTCAGCGTCGCATCAGTGTTTGCACACACTTTGGTTTTTGAACGAATTAAACCCGGTCCCCAGCCAGTTCCACAGGACAGACGGATCGTCTAGTGCTGACCTCCAGCCTGAGGTCCCCCATCCCTTGCCCTGCCACGCAGCTGTGGGAATAGGGAGCTGGCAAACAGCTCAAGAAAAAAAAAAAGCAGAAGCAATTTGAAAGTGTAAGCAATTCAAAGGGGTGAATTACAAAAAAGTTGCAGCATCGTCTGGTGGACAAAGAGGCTCATTATACATCTTTGAGTGTCTTTGTGTTTGCACACAATGAATTCATGGATGCTAAGCTTTAATTTGTGGCCAGTGAAACCAAACTATGTCTGAAGAGTTTTACCTTAGTGCACCAGAAAGACTTTTAAAGGATCAGGAAAACTCACTCCTGCAAAGTCATGTTGCAGTACAAGAAAGAGCAAAAAACATGATGTCTACAAAGGCGTCTGATTAAGTACCTGAAAAAAATGGTAGGAAGGTAATCCTTCCTCTTGCTACAGTTGATGACTTGCTCTTAAGGCTAAGAGGATGGCACATTACAAAAGTAGACTCATGAACATTATTTCAAGCACTTTAGTGGGGTGGAATAGGATTTTGCATGGGTGCTTAAGTCTACTTTGGTGTCTAGCAGGTAGAATAGGATCTGACCCATAAGGGTTTTATTTGTAGTCACTTTAGACTGGCTAGTGTGGACATTGATAGTAACATAGCTGCATCAGCACAGGATGCATTACAGGGTCCAGAACCCATCTGTAAAGCTGCAGAAATACTACAGTAGTTGACTCATATTGAGTATGTGGCTAACACATCTTCACTGTTATTGATAGCTAAGAAGGGGTAGCTCCAGAATATCTACACAAGCTGCACTGACAGCTGTGACTGCAGTGTAGACATGGTTAAACTGTAAACTCCTTGGGGGGAAAAAAAATTCTTCCAAGTCATAACAGTGCCTGATATATTGGGGTCCTCGTCCAGAACTAGGCCCCTGGAGCCTGTGGCTATTGTGATACAAATAATTCATTGCAAGGAATCTGAAACACAACTCCACCTTCGTTTTTGCTTAGGAACCCTCTCTGATTTCTGCAGTTCTCTTTCTTATTTCTAAGTATTGACTGTATAGTTTGGACAAGCATGTTTCAGCCTGTGGGTCTCTTGACAAAAGGCTCACTTCAAGTATGTTGGTATTGAAAGTAATCTCTAGCGTGTGAGCAGTCTCCTGGCATTTATTCTGTTTCCTAGTAGACGGGGAATAACATACTTCCTGACCTGAATTTTGGTGTGAATAATCTTTTTTGCTAAAATCTGAGACTTTATGAACATTTTTACAAATGCAAAATGGTCACTGGAATGCTTCCAAATATCATATCTTCATTGGTATTTGTCTTATGGTAGTGCCGAGAGACCTCAGCTGAGATCAGGACCTATATGGCTAGGAGCTGCAAGTTGGAAAACTGTGGGCTAGATAGAATTATTATTAGGTGGATTCATAACTGGTTGAATGGTCAAACTGATGAAAAGCAGAGTAACTATTAATGGATTAATGTCAGACTAGCAGAAGATATAGGTTGGGGGGGTCTACAGGGGTCTCTGCTGGGTCCAGTGTTGGGCCTTGGATACTGGAATAGAGACTATATTGATCAAATTTAGATGACAAAATTGGAAGAGGTTGTCCAGCATTTTGAACATTTGGATTAAAATCTAAAGGGAAAATATTGAATTGGAGAACTGGGCTCTGGACAAAATGAAATTAAAGGAAGACAAACATAAGCTGCTACATCTAGGGGAGAAAAACTACATGAACACATACAGGATAATGGTCTTGGCAGGAGCATACTGAGAAGGATACAGGGGTCCTGATGGATCACAAGCTCAACATGAGTCTGCACTGTGACGCTGTCACAAAAAATGCTGTCAGGTGCTAATAAGCATCGTGCGGTTTTGCATTGCATTTACAGAAGTGTTGTATGCAAGCCATGAGACATGATATTAGCACCCTGCCTGGTTAGGCCTTGGAGGGCTGTGTCCAGTTTGGGGCATTTGCATTATAGGAAGGAAGTAGAAAAGCTTAAAAGGCACTAGAGGCAAGTGATTCAGATGGTAAATGTAAACTGTACAAGGAAAGACTGAGAGGACTAAGACTGTTTAGTCTGGAGAGAAAAAGAGGTAAGAGTGGGGGGCATGAAAGCAGTTTTTAACTATTTGAAAGGCTGCCATCTAGAAGATGGAGAAACTTTATTCTTCATTCTTCCTTGCTACAGAGGGTGGGGCATATGATAGTGAATTTAAACTGCAGCAAAGCAGATTTAGATTAAATCTGAGGACAAACTTTCTAGCTGTAAAAACTGCAGGATGATGAAACCAGCTTCCCTGGGAATCTATGGGATCTCGTTCCCTCAACGTGTTGTAGGAGAAGCTAGAAGGGCATCTCTCTGGGATGAGTTGGTGCATCCTACATCCGTTGCAAGGTGTTGGACTAGGCAAACCTGGAAGTCCCTCTCAGCCCTACCATGCTAATAATAAAAGTCTGTTCCCCAAAGGGTTAACACTGACCGGATAAGACAAAGGAAGGTTGATCTGTGTTTTATGGATTGGGACCTACATTGTACAGAGAGTTTAAATGACTTCCTCAAGTTATACAGAGAAGTGGTATCTAAATCTAACTCTCTGGATTTCCAGCCTGGTGCGCCAACCACATGCCCATCCGTGTGAGCCAAACATGTTCCTCTGGATAGTAAATGAGTGAGTGAAACTGGACTGCTTGTCCTCACCCAGATGTATGAGTCCACCTATTTGTTATTTGCCCTTCCAGTTGAACATCTCCATGCGTGTATCCTTGCCTGCTCTGTGCTATCAATGATACCAGTCTCAACCATTGGCATTATGTGCTTTCCCCCCAAGCACTCTGGTGGGAAGACAAAGTAATTAGCCAGCTGTTTGGTTTTTAATGGATATCATGAAAAAAGGAGTGAGTATGGCAAAAGGGTTCCCTAATCTAGTGAATGGCACTTTTATGAAAGCCAACTTATAAATTACAGAATATTTCAGCAGAGTCTTTTTCAATTGTAATCCGTGCCAGTCTCAGAAACACGCAGTTTCATTTAGACACGAGGAAGGCTTTCCAAGATGTTTCAGAACGAAGCTAATACAGATTGCACTTGGTAATGTTGGGGCCAATCCATTGTCCGCAATGCAGTTCTCCCTTATTTACATCAGTGTCAACAAGGAGACTCAGGCCCACAGACTACAAGACCCCAGAAAACAAAACAGGAAACAAAGAGGGAAGGTTGCTTAAAATAATTTGAAAATGATTTATTGGGTGCAACCTTTACCCTTAGTGGTTTCTGGTATTATTACTTTTCTTTAGTACAACCAGGGAGGACAGTAACTTGCTGTGGGCTAAAGGTAAATTATGATCTATGGCAAAGGAGTGAAGACAAAGTGCTCTGAAGGATGGTAGATATGAGCCACGTGCTCCCACTGATGGTGCTGCACGTGTCAGATCAGACTGGACAAATCGGTTCCAAAGACTGCTGGGGAAATGGAAATGGAAAGTTAGCACAAAACTCACGTAGCACAGAAGGAACGGTTAAATACAGGAGGTGCTGAACAGAAAGGGTTCCAAGCTTTACAGTTAGTCCACTGTTTCCAACTTTGCTACTGATTTAGAAATTGGCTACCAGGGAAGGAAGAGGTAATTTAGCTTAGCCAGGCCCCTTTTGAAGTCGAGAGAAGATCTGAAGTAGGACTAGCATTTTGCTGTGTGTCTTCAGTTACCCACCCTGCTAGGGTTATCTTTAAAGATATAGTAAGCATAAGTGGTCCTTTAGATCAGTGATTTTTTTCAACCTTTTTTCATTTGTGGACCCCTAGCACTTCTTGAATTGAGGTGTGGACCCCTTTGGAAATGTCAAGCGGACGTGCAAACCCCTCTGAATTGTAAGTGTGGGTATTCACATACTTTTGATTGATCATAGTCATCTTTTGCGGACCCCTGAGACATAGCGGGTCTGCGGACCACAGGTTGAAAACCACTGCTCTAGGTGTTCGTTGACTTGTTCACTTCAATCGACCCGCTTTTTACCTCTCTTAGCAGTGTCTCCGCCCCAGTTCCTTTCTCTTCTATATAAAATCCTTCCTTTCTGCCGGTCCATTCACAACATCTGATGAAGTAGGCTATGGTCATGATAGCTCATGCCTCTCTGTACCAATTAGTTTCTGAGAAGCCACTTAGCCCCTCCTTCTGCCTCTAAAGACCTATCTACCACAGCAGCATATACCCAGGTTGGGGTATATACAGGTTGCTTGGCCAACCTGGCTCAAAGCATCATAAGATCATAGGAAAGTAGGGCTGAAAGAGACTTTCTGAGGTCACCTAGACCACCCCCATGGCCAAGGTAGGTTCATGTCTTTCTAAACCATCCTAGTCAAGTGTCCAACGCTGCAAATCTGGGCATGACTCTCACCTCTGTCATTGTGCCTGCACTGGTGCTACTGTTATTCCAGTTTGGTGCAGAGAATTTAGGGAATACTCCCAGGACTCTCAATGCTGCATTAATGCTGCTCTAAGACTGGTGTAAGGGTGTATTATAGAAAAAACAATGTCTGTACTTCCTGGGCTGTCCTATGGAAGTGCCCTTAGCCCACCAACACATCTTACTAAGGCATTTCTGTTACTGAATACTGTTTATTTCTTTTGGCTGCAGCTTCTACCAAGTTATAGATCCAGCATAGGTGGACATATCTCATCTTTGCCACTGAAGTGGCAGGGCCCTGACAATGCCCTGGTCTCCCCTGCTTTTTATTTGTGGTCTGTTTTTGAGTGTTGTTGGTGTTTTTGGTTTTGTGCCTTGGAGCTGTGATGTGGGAGGGTTTGAAATTAGATAATTTTAGAAATCTTTGGGTAAATGGTTGCCTCTGAATGTAGGGAACCAGAAGCAATGGTGTAGGAGACTGGCTCCTGTGCTAATGACTAGGTTGTTTCTGAAGCAGACAGTTTTGGAGATATCAAAGTGCATTTCAGCAATGGATTCTGAGTCTTTAAAATTGATGGCAGATGTATGAATGAGCTCACTTAAGTTGGATTCTGATGTGTGCAGTGTAGATGTATATGTGGGCCCTAGGTATAATCCAACACTTCTGGGGTAGGGGAGCTAGCAATTTTGCAGTCCTGGAGTGACCAGCTCTACCTTGGCTTCTGGATGAGGAAGGTCTTCTCCATGAAGCTATGTGCGGACCTTACTCAAACCCTTCAGTGCTAGAGCACACAAGTGAGGAGGTCATGCTAGCCCAAAAGTCGGTTGCTATTCCTGTGCTGTTCCTATCATGAACACCAACATGGGATGTACTGGCAAGCTGCCAGGATGCTGAAATGATCTTCTTGGATAAGAAAGGACTTACCTTCTCTGTGACAAGCTCTGGTATTTGTCCTTCATGGAGCCTGGTGCCCCTACTGACGAGAGTGGCCTGTCTGTGTTCTCCAACCTCCTCTACCTCCTACCTCTTGCCTGCCACAACTTGCTGTTAAATAGGTAATGGGGAGGCAGGCTATGAAAGCTGGGGTGGCCATATCCTTGGTGCCTTTTACCTCTCTGTTTCTCATCCCATGGGTGTATTTCCTCTTTCAGAGGGCCTAAGTCAGCTCAGGAGCTAGAATAGTGACCTCCATCTGATACTGTAGTCATGCCCATGCCTTACAGAGGACTCTTAGGGGTCCCTTCATCACAGACCTCTATATCCAAAATAACACTGGGCTTTTAGCACCCAGAATCCTTGTCTGAGCTTCCACCTGCCCAGCTTCACCCCTTTTTATCTGGCTGAGACCCTTCAGCCCAGATCCACCACCTCAGACCCTAGTTTACTGAGTCTCAGCTCTCAGATGCCCTGCTCATGGCCTCCTCTTCCCCTGAAGCCACAACCCAGTCCCATGGACTGAAGCATTGCCTAAAACAGAAAGACAAGCAAAGTGCTTTCCAACTAAAGAGCACCCCACTTTGGCTCCTTGCTTCACTGCATCCCCTTGCTTTCTTCTTGCAGCCCTGGAGGACTTCTTAGGCATCAGCCAGTCCGTCTGCTGAAGTCTTCTCCTTCAGGAGATCCTCTTCCTGCTGCCTTCAACACCTTAGGAAAGCAAGCAAACAGGATACAAAATGGAGCCTTGCAATGTAAATTAGATCTGTCAAATATAATGGCTTACCCTGAAGCTGGACTGGCATTTTCTGTAAAAAGAAAGCCAACAAAAATGTGGCAAAATCACAATAATAGCTCATAGCCTGGCGGCATTAATATTATTTTGCTCTATTTTTTTTTCAAATGAAACTTAAATGATCTTTAAATGATAATGTCAATTTTTTTCTAAGTGCTGATGTGACTGGGGATGGAGTGGTTGAGATTTTTTTGTGATTGCTAATTATCCCATGTGTTGTCCTTAGGCTGGGTACCAAACGTGGTGTTCACACACCTGAAATCAGCGGCTCATGTTAATGATACGAGGTTAGTCCTAGCGGAGCCTGTTGACTGGCAATCTGGAGATGAAGTCATTGTAAGTGGAACGGGTCCTGGAGATGGGGAATGGCAAGAGGAAATTGTCACCGTTGAAGCTGTGAACAACACTGAACTGTACCTTAGATCACCTCTCAGGTATCTTTGGCAAGCTTCAGGGGTATCTTAATAACAGTAGCTAACTGGATGAAATGTTTGAGTAAAGATCTGGAATTACATCTATTCTAATGAGAAGTGATCATGATATTATACAAGTACTGTTGGACCATGTTCTTAAAGCCGTTGGGGTACCTTTTTCCATTGATTTCCATGTTAAATTATTCCAGCCATCTTGACATCATCCTTAAATGTGCCTTCCAGGGGTGTCAAGAGAAAGCCAAGAACCAACCTATGACCTATGGACTTTATCGTGTCAGTTAAATGGTGTAAAACTACCAAGAAACCTCTACAGGCTCAAGCATAAAACTCCACTTACCCAATAATATGACTGTGAAAAACTGATGGCCAGGTGTATGTCACATATTTCTGCTGCCTTAACTATATCTCCCGGGCAAGATAGCTTTGATGGTATAAGCCCCTAAACAGAGATGCAATCATTCCAGTAAACCTGTACGTTCACCAATATATCATATTTTCCTGCAAACAGTATGCCCTGTTATATAATCTACTCACTCTTTTTGAAAGGCAGAATGAAGAAAAAAAGACACCCCCCCCCCAGTTGTGGCTGAATAGAGCAGAGACAGAACCTAATCTTCAGCTGTGTCACCCTACCTTTCTGGCTTAACTAAAGCTGAAGTCCTAGCTGTTGTTGAAGACTGGCTTCCATGGGTGGATCTATGAAAAGGGCTAAAGAGTTTCCAAGGCAGTGAAATAAAAGAGACGTGTATAACGACTACAAAACAGCAACATTGACATAAGAAATCATGGGTCGATCAGTGGAATATTAAGACTATTAAAATGGAGAAATGATCGTTAACACCTCTGGAATGAAGAACAATGAGCCATTGATTCAATTGACTCCCTCCGCTGCCTGAATAATAATGCAACAGCTGCTGCACTGTGAGCAGGAGTCAAACAAGGGTGATTCTCACCCAGGCAGAAAATCAGCTTCCCTTCTTAATACACACACCCCAGTTTTGGAAAGTTGATTTTGAGGGATAAGGAGTAAGAAAATAGGGTAGGTTGTTTCGGCCATCGTGGGTGCCTGTACTTTATCTTTACAGAACACTGGTTTTGCCACTATGGCTGCGTCTAGTGTAGGAGCACCTTGCTCGTATAGTTTACTGGTGGTAAAGAGCTCTTTGTATAGACATAGCTTTACACAAAGTCAGTGAGTATAATTTGGGAGGCTGAGCTACTTGTTTTATTTCTGGAAAGAATGAGTGACCCCTATATGCTAACGACTATGACATTCATTATTTCCAAATGAATGAAAACTCAAAAACCAAGACAACATAGATCAACCTCCCTCCTCCCAAAACCCCCCTAGTGTAATGCAGCTGGGGCCCCCAGGCTGCATCTTCCCATGATGCAGCATGTACCAGTGGCTACTCCCCTTCTCCCCTCCACACACTGTGCAGGCAGCTCCAACCTTAGCCCCCATGCTGACCCTTCTGGGAAGGAGAACCCGAGCAATAGGGGGAGTGGTGGCTGGGAAGGAGCTGGGAGGTGGGGAGGAGCAGGACACATTAACCACTCATGGGCTTCATGTGACCCACAGGCTGCCAGTCGCATAGCCCTAGCCTAGACCTTGTCCCTTGTTTGTCAGGACTTCGATGAACCAGATATAGGCTTTAGGTTCACAATAAAGAAACCCGGTAGATTCAGAATTCACCACAAAAGATTTTTCTATATAAAACTACTTGAATCTTTTATAAACCAACCCACATCCATCTCCACTCTTCTCCATTTTATATTTCACAGCACCTTGCTACTGTAGTCGAGATATAGAGATGGGCTGAAAAGTAACCTTTGACTCCTAACAAACATGGATTTGGACAATTTTTCATCCAGTTCTGAGTTCTCTAAGCTAAGGGGGAATCAAATAGGAGATGGTTTCTCATGGTATTCAGGCTGTGTCTTCTACTGTATCTTTAACAGGTTCCCCCATGGGTTTGAGGAGGAACAGATGGGAGGGCAGCACCTTTCTTTGAGTGCTGTTGTGGCGTTGCTGAGCAGAAGGATTGTTGTCCAAGGAAACGTGACTGGTGAGAGGATGTCCCACCTCCGGATGTGTGCAGCAGCAGGCGTTTCAGGAGGTGGGAAGGCTCTTTTAACAAAATTTTGGAAATAAGTAAATAAAGGCTTCGTTGTTCCCCTGAAATGACATGGTCGTATCCTTGTGTTAGGCAATCCTTCTTAACACAAAAACCCTGAAGTACCTCAATGCCAGAAAAGTGAATGTATCTTTCCAGATGTTGTTTGACGTTGAAATATGAAGTCCTGGGATTCAGACTGAGTTTGCTTGTTGTATCTTGGATGTATTATTCATGCATTGTTTTTTCAAGCCATCTTGAGAAATGTCCCCTTCACCCCCACTTATTTTCCCCAAAGTCTATGGGTTTAAGAGACTATCCTTTGAAAATAACATTATCAGCATACATATATTAATTTTTAAACTCTGTTTATTATTTAGCAACTCAAAGATTAAAAACCAATGTTTTCTGTGCTCTTAAGGGTAAAATATCAGGATTCTGCTTAAAAGGGGGGGAAAAAAGAACAAAATAAAAAGGGTGATAGCTCTTCATAGCATTTGGAAAACCTAATAAAATAAGGCCAGTTGATCCAGTTCTCCTTTCTCTTCCTTTGGCTTTACACCAGTTTAATACCACTGTATTTCAGCGGAGGTGTTCCTGATTTATACCATGTTAAAAGAAAGTGGGAACAGACTCACTGACTGCAATGCAGAGAGAGGCAGGCCTGGCGGTTGCTCTGGCATTATGTTTCCTTTAAAAACCAAATGTTTCATGCTTTCAAATTTCAACATTAGACGTCAGCTGATGTCCAACAGCTAACTGCTTGTTGTGCACTATGGATTGGCAGTCCACCTCATGTGGAGCCTGTAAATATAATTTCTGAAATGCCCGTGTTGAAAACAATAGAGCTGGATTTATCAGAGGAAGAATGGGAGGAAGATTTGAGTTGGATTTGGGGTTATTTTTCTTTCCAAAAAAAGAAAAAAAAATACCGTTCCTGAGTGGGTACAGCTTTGGCCTTTAAAAGTACACACCTTCAGTTGCTGCCCACCAGCATGCCTTAAGCAGACCCAGAGGAACTGTTTTGAGGGGCAAGAGGATCATTCACACCTAGTGCCCATTCGAATCTTCAATCAGCACACCTGGCACCCAACCGTGACTCCATCTCTAGCATCAGACAACTTGGCAGCTCACCTCTGTGTCTCCTTTTCCTCACTTGTGAACTGGAGATGGTAATACTAATCTACCCTCCTCCGAGAGATACTGCAAAAAACTAATGTTCCCGAGGACTTCTGAAGCATTCTCATTGCAGCGTAATTCAAGCACTTCCATGCCCAATCGCCTTTTCACGATTCTGACCCAAGCTAAATGGGTGTCAAATCCATCTTTCCCAGGCACAAGCCTATTTAAAACTGAACAGAGGGAACTTTTCCGAGCATAAAATGACCACAGCTTCCTGCTGATTTCCATATACATTCTTCCAAAAAATGAACAGCTCTAATTCAGAGAAGGATGTGGCAGAAGACTTTTCACAGAGCATGGGGTCACTGTGGAGCAGTGCCATTTACAGACTCTCTTTGCTGTGTTTCAGATGCCTCAGGATGTCTGTATAAGAGGAGTGAGAAGAAGCTTGGGTCCCAGGAGATGGGTGCTGTTGTTATGATGCAGGCTTTCCAGGGTGAAGAAAGCCACATCCGTTTGGAAGGGGTCCAGTTCCAGCACGTCGGCCAAGCATTTCAGCAGCATCTAAGTGCCCTGACCATTGCTGGGACTGCCCGTTTGACTGGTGAGATAATTATGCTCTTGCACAGCAGAGAGAGGCCCAGGTAGTACCAGAAACCAGGCTTCTACTAGCTGAACTTAGGTGGATTTTGAGAAAATCTGCCCAATCTTAGCTCTCCACCAAATGTGTTTCAGAGTAAAGAGGGGTGAATCAGTTTGGCAAAAATAAGAAATCCACATTTTGGCCCTGCTAGAGCCCAACCCCTAAAAGAAGTTTTAAAACATTCATACATATAGTACATATGAACTATACATATAGTATAGTTCATTTTTGCTACAGCTCTAAGTCCACGTGCTTTAGCAGGGTCTGGAAACAGAAGCCCTAAAATATCATGAAAGCCCATTTTCATTATTTCTAGTGCAGCATCTGGAAGAACAGGAAGACTTAAAACCTTTGTGGGTATAGATTGGCAGAGAACTTTAGTAATGTCATGGGGATTATTTACTTTTTGGAACTTGAAATAGCCTTCTTTTAGGGTTTGCCCATCATTATTGTGGCTTGCAAGTGCATTTCTGTGACAAAAGGAGAATACAAGCCAATTCTCTTGACATCAATAGGAGGTTTTCTGTTGATGCTGAATGAGTTGGGTCAAGTCCACAAGACAGCCAGCCAGTGGACAAACTTCTTTGTATCCTGAAATGGGCAGGAAATACTGACTTTTCCTCAGTATTAAGTGCAATTGCATTGGGCTGCGTTACACTCTGACTGGTCTTGTAAAGAATTGCCCATCATAAATTAACCAAGGTTGCTAATTTGCACATAGCTTACTAGCTGCCAGGTAAATAGTTTCATAGCTGGTAGGGTCAGAAGGGACCTGAACAGATCATCAAGTCTGACCCCCTGCCATGGCAGGAAAGGATGTTGGGGTCAAATGACCCCAGCAAGGTGTCTATCCAGCCTCCTTTTGAAGACCCTGAGGGGAGGAGCAAGCACCACTTCCCTTGGAAGTTGGTTCCAGATCCTAGCTGTCCTGACAGTGAAGTAGCGCCTCCTGATGTCTAGTCTGAATCTACTCTCCATCAACTTATGGTTGTTATTCCTTGTTACTCCCAGTAGTGCTTGGGGGAACAGGGACTCTCCTATTGCCTGCTGGTCCCCTTTGGCCAGTTTATAGATGGCCACCACATCCCCCCCCTCGGCCTTCTCTTGCGGAGGCTGAGCAGGTTCAGGTCCCGTAGCCTCTCCTCGTAGGGCCTGCCCTGCTGCCCCCTGACCATGCGGGTGGCCTCCTCTGGACCTTCTCCATGCTGTCCACATCCCTCCTGAAATGTGGCGCCCAGAACTGGACGCAGTACTCCAACTGCAGCCTGACCAGTGTCGCATAGAGGGGGAGGATCACCTTCTTGGACCTGCTCATGATGCATCTGTGGATGCAGGACAAGGTGCAGTTAGCCTTCCTGACCGTTTCCCCACATTGGCAGCCCATGTTCACCTTGGAGTCTATATGACTCCAAGATCCTTTTCTGTCTCTGCACTGATGAGAAGGGAGTTCCCCAGCCTGTAGGTCTGCTGCTGGTTCTTCCTCCCCAGGTGCAGCACCTTGCACTTGTCAGTATTGAAACCCATCCTGTTCTCATCCGCCCACCCCTGTAACCTGTTCAGGTCTGATTGCAGCCTATTCCTCCCTTCTAGCATGCCCACTTCTCCCTACATCTTAGTGTCATCTGAAATTTAAGCAAGGTGCTTTTCACCCCCTTGTCCAAGTCGCTGATGAAGATGTTGAACACTGCAGGCCCAAGGACCAAGCCCTGGGGAACCCCACTGAGCACATCCCTCCAGGTCGAAAATGAGCCATCCACCACCACTCTCTGGGTGCGGCCTTCCAGCCAATTGGCGACCCATCTGACTGTGTAGGCATCGACACCACAATCTCCTAATTTTTTAACGAGAATGGGGTGAGAGACGGTGTCGAAGGCCTTCCTAAAGTCCAGGAAGACTACATCCACTGCGACATCTGCATCCAAGGGTGTTGTGACCTGGTTGTAGAAGGCCACCAGGTTGGTCTGACAGGACCTGTCCCTAATGAACCCATGTTGGTTGCCCCTGAGCATAACCTCCCCTGCTTGCCCCTCACAGATGTGCACCTGGATAATTTTCTCAAAGAGCTTCCCCAGGACTGAGGTAAGACTAACTAGCCTATAGTTCCCTGGGTCCTCCTTCCTCCCTTTTTTTGAAAATGGGGACCACATTGGCACTTTTCCAATCCTCTGGCACCTCACCAGAGCACCAAGAGTGCTTGTAAAGCCATGCCAGGGGTCCCGCAATGACCTCTGCTAATTCCCTCAGCACCCTAGGGTGGAGGTCATCAGATCTTGTACTGCTGATATATTGCTTCGAAGACCACTGGATGGCAAATATTCTCCCTCCCCCCCCATGTCTGTGCAAAACTAATTACATTGTAGAGTTCTCTGTGAAGGCCAGAATCACATAGTGTCACCATGTTGTGACATGAAGTTAGTTAATGGGGTGGTGCTATGAAAAATATGGGCTCTTTGCAGGCCTACTGCCATATTCTGTTGGAATAGCGTGATTCTGCTTTCAAACATCATTATGCTGTGCAACTGTAACACCCTGTTTTATCAGTTCATAGTTATTTCTGCAGGAGGAAAACTCATCCTGGTAGCAATACCTGAAGGCTGGTTAAAGGAAAAAAAAACAACAAAAAAACCTCTATGAAGTAAGAGCAGATGGCTTAAATTGCTTGATCTCTTTGACATGTCAGAGCTAGCTTGATCAACCATGTAGCATCAGTAGCTGAATACTTCATGCAAAAGCATCATGTTTAAAAAAGGGAGCCTGGCATTTCTATTCATTCTTTCTTCTCACAGTACTCTTTTATTTCCAGATTCTTACATTCGTGGTTGCTCTGTTTGGGATTCCTTTGGTCGGGGACTCGGCATCTCTGGGACCTCGGATCTAAGTGTGGACAACAATGTTTTCTATAACATTTCAGGCCACGGGCTCCTGTTGGGTAAGAGAGAGAGAAAGTTCCAACAAACTTGTATATGGCCTTTATGCTAAAGGTGTCATCCATCAAAATTTCCAAAGGGAAAGAAAGTTAGTTTCAGACAGCCCGCATCTTTGCCCTGGCTGAGCTGCTAACATATATCTGTGCTCACTGACAGCTGTCTTGTGGACTATGACTTTCAAGCTTTATCATGTAATGTCACCATTTCACTATCCTTGCCACCATGCCACTATTTCTTGTCACCATACATTGCCTACAACTTTTTCTTATGATGCACGTGAAACCATTTCAATTCCCACCCCAACCTCTTTGCCTTTCAATCTAGCAATAGATAAAAGATTTTTTTTTTTAAAGTAATGGATTTGCCTGTAATAGAAAGGATGTAAAAACAACTTAAAAAATAAGCAGAGATTAAAGAACTTGACTAAACTGGAACTTGAAGTGAAATGGTGAACACCAACATATTTTCCTGGACTAAAATCACTCTCATATTTGGAATATCATCTTATGCCACCTGAGCAATGGTATTGGTTTATTTTGGCTGCCACCAGTTGGAGGCTCTGGATTATCCGTTGTCATTTAAACAGATAAAGAAAAACTTTTCATCCTGCCTTGCAGCTCAGCACACTCATTGAGGCCCAGTGGTAGGCACTTCACTAAACATAGTAAGACACAGTCTCTGGTCCTCATGATCTTACAAGCAACTAGAGGATAAGGAAGAGTAGTATTATTAGGTATGTTTTCTAAATGGAGAATTCAGGCATAAATGAAGTGAGTTTCCCCAGAGTTGGCATAGTGGCAAAGGCAGGAAGTGAACCCTGATCTCTGACTGCCCACAATGCCTCTGATTATTCATGCTCAGATGGATGCCTTATGCTCAGGGTTCTGGGCTGAGCTTAACATGTCCTCTGAAGGTATCCCCAAGACACTTTTAATGATCTTGATGTCAGCAGCTCCAAAGGGTCTGGTAAGATGAATGTATCGTGTTGTTATTGGAATCTTAAAGCAGTTTCATCTAAAACCCTTATTTTCTGGGTGGGGGTTATTTTGCAGGACAGTCATAAAAGCTGCTCTGGGCTTAACCTTAATTGGCAAACGAGGCTCTGACCTAGAAGCCAAGACTTTGTATGCCTCCTTTCAAATCTATGTGGCTGTCAAAAGCAGTGGTTCAAGCCCTTGCTTGTGTTCTGACAGTAGCTTTGATTGAAATAAATACCATCCAGAAAGGAAACATTTCTCAATAGGATGTAGTTCCACAAAGAGATAAAAGCCAAAGAGGCTGTGGAGACAGATGAAAAATAAAGCCCCAAACCTGATGCATATTTTTCAGGGGAGCAGCTGGACTTCTGACAGTTGTTATCAGGGCAGGAACGTATTTCCTTGCAGAACTAGGGGGAATTTCAACTAACATTATTCCAAGGGAGGACCAGGTTCCTTTTAAAGGAAGAGTGATGTGAATCTTTCCTGGATTGAGCTGGCTGTTTTTTCCACACACATGACAGCTGGTATTTCCTTACAGTAGAAAATCAAGGGATTGTAACGGGGCTGTCTGCCCCTTTAGGAGCTAAGAACAAGTCTGGAGCAAGACTGGTGGGATGTAGTTAGCTGTGTTAGTCAAGTAGAAGGCAGAATAGCTTTGCTCCGTGTAGACCAGGAGCGGGCAATTATTTTTCGTGGATGGCCGCTTACTGAGTTTTGGCAAGCTGTCGAGGGCCACATGGATAGCCATGCCCCCTGGTTGTCATCTTGTGATTGGAAGTCCCACCTCCTATCCCCTGCCCTTTGCCACCTGAAGTCTTTCCCCTTGGCCCTGGAAGTACTCCTTTCATCAAGGGGTTTTGCCATCTCGGAACCAGAAAAATGCCAAATTATATTCTAAAAAGCAAACGCCTATAGCATTCATTCATTTGATTTCAAAAAATATTTTTGTCCTGATTTACACGTGTTTGTGTAGTGTACATAGAGGTGATCGCACAATAGCTTAAAATTAAGTCTTACTCTTGAATATCATGGGGGGTACATATAGGTTTGTGGGGGACTGTGAGTGTGTGGGTATGTGGGGTGTGGGTGGGTATGGAGTTTGTGGGGGGTCGTGTGTGGGAGGAGGGTGGCTGGGTGTATGAGGGGCTGTGGGGGTCTGCATGTATGGCAGTGCAAGGGGGGGGTGGATGCATGTGTATGGTGGGGTGTACTTGTGGGACTCACCCTATGAACATGCATACCCAGACACTCTGCCCCTGCCTACACACACACACTGGTGCAGCCCCATGCTTCCCAGTTCAGCAACGGAGCAAGGAGCCACATGGTGCCAAAGCATGGCAGGGGCAGGAAGAGAACGAAATGCCTGGGGGTGGACAGGACTGGGCTGCTCAGTTCTGATGAGGGCTCCCCCTGGGTCCTACGGCCTCTGGCTCCTGTTAGCTTTGACACACAGCCAGGAGCAAATAAATTTTAATTGACTAATTTTTAGGGGCCTCACAGACTGGATAGAATGGCCTGGCAGGCCGTATCCAGCCCGCAGGCTTTATTCTGCCCACCCCTGTTGTAGGCTAACCAGATGTAGTGCAGCCAGCCATACAATGAGAATGATCTAATGATTAGGGTAGGGTTGAGCTAGGAGATTTGAGAGAGCTTTACAGGGAAAGAGGCAAGCAGAAAGCACTGGGGCCTGCTGTAGAAGATGAGCAAACCCAGGCTATGGTGTTCCCCAGCATCTTGCCTAGAGATTAGAAAAGGCAATAGGATTTTGGCTTTTCTTTTGCAGTGCAGTGTGTCTGAGAATGAAAGCAGAACAGAGCATGGCTGATTCTCAGTGCCCGGCCACTTGGTTAGAGACATACTTACAGGGGGTTTCTTTCCTCTCTTTGCTAACCTACACAATAAGCAGGTTGTAGGACCTTGTTACCACATGCAGGGATGCTGATGTGCTTGGGGGAGTTGGTTGAACCTGCCTGTCCATTGCCTAGTTCATGGCTTAAAAAAAAATAACCTAAGGAATTGAGGTGCATGGCTACAGGAGTTGTGTTGAGATCTATTCCTGAATGTCCTGTAAATATGGCTGGCTAAAACATATTCAACACAGGAGATGGGTTCGATTCCTGGCTCCCATGTAACAAAGCTGCCCATGTGACCTTTTCCAAATTTCTTCATCTCTTTTGGCCTCAATTCCCCATTTGTAAATGGGGTATAACAACACTCTTCCCCTCTCTTTCACCTATGTTTAGACTGTAAGCTCTTTAGGGCAGTGGTTCCCAACCTTTTTTTTTCTTGTGTACTGGCATGGGAGTGGGGCAGGGAACATGAAGCTGGCTGTCTCCCTTTTAGGGCTTTCCCACCCCCCAGCTTTAACCCCATATGTCACTGCTGGTGGCAGAAACCGCTTGCCCAGGTGGACAGATGGGGGTCCGAGCAGAGGGCTTGTGTCACGGCCCTGCACCAACCCTTTGCGGCCCAACCCGGTGGTTGGGAACCTCTGTTTTAGGGGAAAGAGTGTTTCTTATGTGGTTCCCAAGAACTTTTCAAGCAATATCTAGAGCATCGGAAAATGCAACCGTTGCTCTGGTGGGGAGTCAGAAGCAGGCAGTGCATAGCATCATGCACAAAAGCATGGACAGGAATAAAACATGAGGAGTAGACGATCTACCTAGGTGAAGGTTTGGAGCTGTAGGTGATGAGTTTCTGTCTGTGGTTGCTTTTCAGGAGGATGGTTAGAGCAGGGGAACAAAATCAGGCACAATATACTCATCGGACTATCTGGAACTGATGGACTTTCCAACCTTGAAGCTGTGTCACCAGCAGGGATCTATATCCAGGCTCCTGCTAATCAGATAGAGGTAAAACAAAAGCTCTCTATCCAAAAAAAACCCATAAAGAGCTGGAAGATTAGCTTCCTAAGGTGACAAAATGCAGAATGTTATTGGCTTTAGTAAGTTTTGATATTATGCATATTTATTTTTATTAGAAATGTCACTTTTCAGCATGGGGAGAAGTGTTTGCAAGAAAATTCCAATCCTCTTAACTCTTTCCAAGTTTTGTTTCATTAAAAAAATCAGAAATCATCTTGGGCTCATCAAAAGACTCATAAAATATTGGGGGTGAAAAAATCCCAAGATGCATGTTTAATCCATTCCTGTCTAGTTTTATCATTTATATCAAACTCAAGATATAAGATAGTCTGGATGACAAACCAAGTGAGATAAGGCAGTTTCAATCCAGTTCCACATAGTTATGAGACCTAAGAATACCTCAGGGACTGTAAAGTAGGGCTGGAAAGGATGAGGTTCTCCATCCAATAAAAATCTTTGAGCTTTAAAAAAACGCCAAAAAACAACTCATTCCAAAATGTGATGAAAAATTGAAACCTCAAAATTTTTCATAAAACATCAAAATAGAAAAATATTGATTCAGGTCAATCAACAACTTTTCTTTCTGTATTTTTAAATGCTTTGTTTCCATTTTGATGTTGATAAAACCTCCAATTTTGGTAAAACCATCAACTAAATTTTGATAGTGTAAATAATTTATTTGAAGAAAAAACCCTCCAAGATTTTACTTAAAAGATATCAAAATGTGACGTTTAAATACTTTCAAACCTTTCTTTCACCCTTTTTTTGGAAAGTTAATTTCAAGTTTACCTCTCTCCCAAGTTCAATTTGGAAGTTAATACAAGTTGACCTCTCTCCCAAAAAGCTTCACTCTGTCTCAAATCAGCTTTATCACTGAAACTCCCTGACCGGCCTTATTGCCCACCCATAGGAACTGAACCAATCAACTGTCCACAACAACAATTTCTCCCTTGCCTTGTCTTTCTCGGAGAGTTGTAGATAAGCTTAATGATGCAAAGTTAGGTTAGGTTACCTTCAAGGCAACTTTGCTTGCGAATAAGGCACGTTTTTTGCATCCACCCAATTTACAAACCATTGTAAGAGAAAGCTGGGGGCATCTAAAGTAACAAGAAAATTAGGCAGAGTATCATTTATGAACTGGTGAAGCTACCTTTTTTTTTTTTTTTTGGTTCATCTAATGTGTTCATAAAGGCTTGGTCTTTATAATAAGCATTTCAATATCTTTGTGGATATGACTGATTGGAGGCTATGGCTCAGTAGCCAAGCATTGGGGTTGAAACTCCTCTCCAAGACAGAAGAAATCATGATCACGATATTTTCACAGGGTTATAGGATGATTTCAGCAGAGCGCTGGCTTCTTCCTCATCCAGGTCCAAATCAGTTTCTCCATCAAATAATGTCTCCATTTATTCACCTTCAGACCTCTGTCCACATGAAGGGAGACAGAGCTCAGCTACCACCACCCATTTCAGGATATATAAGGGCTGATTTTCTGTTCACGTCATTTTAAACCTTGGTGAGAGGAATCGGCTCCATGGTTCTCTGAGTTCCTAGTGCTAGTTGTTTTAATGGGATTTTGAGATTTTTGCATTGGTGCCTGGTGCAATCGGCTCCATACTTCTCTGAGTTCCTAGTGCACTGAAAGCCTGGGGCATGGGAAAGCCTCTGTTTGTGCTTCAAATAAATACTTCTCTGATGTGCTTCGGGCAATAAAGGAAGCACCATTTAGCATGAGAAGGTGGTCTAGTCTCTACACAAACTGAGCCCTGACTTCAAACCAAGGCTTCAGAGAGGGGTGTGCATTAGTGTTTAGATGGGCACTTCTCCATCAGACCAGTATAGAGACCCAAAACTGCAAAGCGCTGTCAAAGCAATGACTGATGTTTCCTTGCTAAAAAAAATCTTCTACAACCCTTTCCCAACATCATCCAACTAGCCACTCCCTCAAATATGAAACAGAGGACAGGAAGCTATTTGGATCTGATCATTTTCTGCTTTGTTCTCCTGCCGTGACATTTGATGAAACCGGCTGCAATGCAAATGGTCACTAACCACAGACCCATTGGGAATATGTGCCCCACTCTGGAGGGGTCCAAAAGTTGGGGAATAGTCCTCCTGTGCTTTCTGGTGTGTGAGAAGAGAAAAGCAAGCAGAGGCTTAAAGGCCTAGCATTGTTCATCTAATGGCATTCATAAAATATTTATATTGTCTCTATTGCAGTTAAGAGACACTTGAAACGTCAGCTGGCTTTATTTTACTGACTTTAGATATTCTTCTCCAGGTGTCTGGCACACACGGGCAGGCAATTTCTCTTTGGGCTTGTGGCTGTGTGGACATTGGTAATACATTGACTTCCACAAAGAATTGATTTTCACACAAAATTCCCCACTTGCCTAAAACCCCTGCCCTTAAGCCACCGGCTGCCTGAAAAAACATCTGCAGCATATTTTTTTTTTTTTCTTATGAATCATCCTCAGAATACACAATTGGAATCGCAAGTAAAAGATCCTGAGCATAATGTGACCTGACTGCAGAAGCATTTTGTTAAAGGAAGGGGATTGGCGTTGGCGCACTCGAAAGAGCAGCGGCTCTGCAAGGAGAGAGAGAAGGCAATGCTTGAGAGAAGGCAAAGCATTGATGTACTTTTGCTTCTTGACAGGTGTCAAAGATCATGACTGCAGGGAACTCGCTTGGACGGGTTGGGAGAAAGGAGTTGGAATATGGAGGCTTTCACCTCTAGGTCACTGCTCGGTTTTGACTTGGATCATTAGGGACCAAAACTCATTACTGTTCAAAAGCTAACTCGCAATTCATGCTAAGGAAGGTGGTGGGCCTCAGTCCAGATCCCGGTCAATAAATATCCACTTAAAAAGCACCACTACAATTGCTACCAAGCAACATCTATGGTTGGTCGCTGCCCACGTGGGCCAGGTCTGGACGGTGGTTAACACGTAAAGTCCTGGCCCCATAAAATCAGTGACCAAAGTCTGATGGGTTTGAGCATGGCAGGATTTCACCCAGAGGCTTCAGAGGGTCTGCATCTTGTTGCTTATCCGCTCCCTCTGCAAGTAGTGAATTTATGGGCTTTATGGCGGAAGAGTCTAATGCGATAAGCTAATTTAACCTCATATTTTAATAACATCAGAAGAACGCTACTCAGCAACTTCTGCATGGAGGCTTGCTCATACATGTTATCTCAAGCCTGAATTTATCCATGTTCGGTTTCCAGCCTTTTATGAAGCTGTTCACTCTGAATTTGAGGGATCATTTTCTTTACTCCAACACTGTGTTAACTTGATTTTTTTTTGGATAGAAGAATGCAATTGGATTGCACGTGGTATAGTGGGATTCCTTTTTTGTATAGAAAATATATATTTATATCAAGAACGAAACTGGTAAGTACTTTAGGTATTCAACAATTGATCTTTAACCAGGCAACTTAGTTACATAGTGAAGTTCAGTGGATAAAAAAATGAGTCACCTTGGATTTTTATCACCTGTGTGTTGCAGATCGCGATGTGCTTCCATACACGCTTGCTATTTTTCTAGACACTGTGGCCTGGTCTGAACGTGCAGTGCTGGCTTCTGCTGTTGCTCTTGGGAGCAGTCCGGAGTGAAAAAGGAAACAGGAGCGAGTGAGGGAGATCAAGCTTGACCAAATATTCATTGACTTCATTAAGAGTCTTACATGAGCCGAGGGATTAGGAACAGAGGGCTGGCTCAAAGTGACTTCAAAATAAGTGTTGAATTTCCAGGACTCTTGGGGTAACTTGTCTGATATCAATGTATTTTTATATTTCTCTGCAGGGTAACATGGTTTGTGCTGCTGGGTATGGTTATTTCTTTCATCTTTCCCCCAAGAGACCATCTCAAACTCCTGTCCTCTCCTTCAGCAAGAACACAGCTCATTCTTGCACAAGGTATAGTGGGATTCCTTTTGGTTCAGGACTTTTTTTTTCCCATACAAGGAAAATGGGCTATAATTGCAACAGAAAACTAGAAAAAGTTCTATCCCTTTAGATATACATTTAAACTTTTGTACTCATCCAGTTATTTTGAATAAGATTGCGTTACCTGAGGGTCGTCATTTAACAGTGATTTAGTTTTGCCTATTTCTTAAGGACTATTTATAAATAGATTCCATTTTAGCTTCAATGAGATGCTTCTTCTTTTACTGTGGGGTCTCAACTGCAGTGTATTTGCCAGCTGTCTTATTAACAGCTGCTGCATACTACCCCAGAGGTGGCTGCCTTGTATTAGCAGATGAAGTGATTCCAGTGCAGATGTAAGGACGCGTGTTAACTAAGCTTTTGATCACCTGTTTAACCACGTACATGTGATGGATCGCATTTTGTCTGTAAAACAGTTAAAAAACCAAAGAGCACATGCACAAATATAAGTGCGCATGTAGGCAACCGTCAATCCGCTGTATCATGATGCACATGTAAGAGGTCTAGCTAGGTGCTGATGAATCCATTTGGTGTAAGACAATTACACCAAAACCTTTGACACTTATGCCTAGGCAAGAATATGAAGACTGCCCAAAGGCCAGGCTGAGTCCAGATGTTCAGTGTCTCAATGGTTATAGCTTCTGGCGGAGGGCAGCAGATAAGAACTGTTGCTGACTGCCTAAAGCCTCAGTGAGGGTGTGTTTCTGTTAAGGTGATGTCCCTAAGCCTTTCTCCAACCAAGGAGCACCCACAAGGCAGTGGGGGCTAGGGTTTTGAAGCACCCTATACTCTCTTTACTTTGTAGGTTGCTACACTGTTTTATTTTATAGGACCTACTGCACCACAAGTAGTCCCACCATGTTGCAACTAGGCCCTCTAGTTGGATGCAGTTTCTGGTCATACCCAGGACCAACAGATAGTGTTTTGCTGAGTAAGAATGGGATTATTCACATGATTTAAATTATGTACTTTGCTTAATTGGAGTCCGGGACTCTGGAGAGACATGCAAAAGAAGTGGTGTAGGTTTTAGAGACTGCTCGATGCATGCACATATCTCTTTATTATCGATATATGCTAGGATGGATCTCCACAAATCTGCCATAGATCTCTGCAATTACCCAAGAAAAGCCTGCACAGAAGTAGCCAGAAAGAAAGTTGAGCACTCTCCGTCTTCACTTGTCTTCCAGATATGGTCTCCTGGTATATCCCGAATATCAGCCCCAATGTGCAAATAGCCTGGGCCCAGTTCTGTTCCAGAGCTTCATGGCCTGGAGGAATCAAGGTGGGGCTCAGGTATGTGTTTGTTTTAATGGCATCTTGAGATTTTTTTCAGGATGCATCAGTGTCTGGTGCAAATGCAAATGAAAGGTCAGAAGGTGTAGAATTGTAGAGTTAGAAGAGATTGGGGCTCAACCCCTGCCGTTTTAGGATGCTACCCCTGGAAATATTTGCTTGCAATATAAAATTGATTTACATGTTGTTACTGTTTCTCTAGCATGCTGACTCAGTTACTCAAGCGACTGAATCGATTTGTCGTTCTTCGGATATTAGTGACCCGGCGTTTCATAAGAACGAAGTGTATTCTGTCAGCTCTGAACGTGCTGCCTCTCTGTAACTGGCTTCCTAGTGTCACCTGCTTGGATGTAACCAAAATATTGCTTATCCTGACTACATCTCTATGATGATAAACCCTATTTTTTCTCTTTTTATCCATTGCTCTGTCATTTTAGCCATGTGCTTTACTGATGATTGACTCTCATTTCCCCAATATCTTTTTGTGTGTGTGTCAACACAGAAGCATGTTTTTAACCCTTGTAAGCACAAATAAAATTTAAGGGCGAGATTTTCAAGCTATAATTAAGACAACTCCTATTAACGCCTTAATTCTTTCCCTCTACTATATAATGTTGAAAGGAAAATAATAAAGCATAGGATTTTTTTTCTCTCTCTTTTTTTTATTTGAAACAGATTTTTAGAAGCAGCAACCTTGAACTTCAAAATTTCCAGATACATTCTTGCAAGGAGTTTGGAATTGATATAGTAGAAAGCCTTGGAAATACCTCTGTAACTAACAGCTTATTGCTCGGCCACCTCGGGCACAAGGTTTGTGGCTGTTTTTATTCTGCCTTGGGTTTTTTTTCCTCCAGCAAATCAGTCTGAGAGCCATTAGGAGTGAGTTAAAAAACAACCCAAACCAAAAACCAGCTGGTTCTTCAGCAAAGCTTTACCTTTGTGTCTCAGGACTAGGTTCAGTTAAGTTCCAAAGTTTAAGAAATCTCTATATCATGAGTGGTAAGGATTTAAGTGTAGCTTTATGGAGATATTTAAATACCTACCCCTTGTTTAGATGCTTTCGTCTCTGGGCTTTGGCTTTCTCCCTCTCCTCTGAAAGATGGTACCTTAAGTGCCGCTGTATCCTTTCACACCATACCTGGGGCAATATCGTTGTCACTCATCCAAGCTGGAGACATCATCATTTTATCTTCCTTGTGTTGGAATGGGAAGAGAGCACCCTACAACAATGACATTTTAAACCAGATGTCATTGAAACAGCTGGAAAACTAGATAGATGAGAAACTGCAATCCATGCAAGTTTATTGTATAGACCAATATGGCCTATGGGTTGGACGCAGCCTGTCGAGCTGTGCCGTTTGGCTCACAGGGAAGGGGGAAGGAATTCAGAAGAAAGGCAAGTGGAGACAGGACCCACGGCTGAAACGTGGGACATGGAGTCTGGGTGGGACTCTGTGTCCCAGGGTCCCTCAGGACCTCCACAAGAGAAGAAAAAGTCAAGTGATGTCTAGAGCAGAACTACCAAAGCTGCCTAGGAGTCAGAATTTTTGGCTTGCAGGAAATCGCACGATTATGAAAGAAAAAAACCCCCAAACTGCTGGACTTCAGAATGAAATTTGAAAATGTGAAATTTCCTGCAAAACAAGCATTCTGAAAGGTTTGACTTGGGGTCATAGGAGTGTTGGATATTATAATATATCAGTGGTTCTCAGTCTTTTTTTGTACCAGGACCCAGCTGTAAACATCAATGGCCAGTCCTGACCCAGTGCCCCTCACTCCCGACCCGCCGCCCCCAGGCTCCAGCCCCCAGTGTGCAGGGCACGGGGTGAGTATGTGGGGGGCATGGAGGGCCCCATGCAGCCCCGTGCAGGCTGGGACTCTACCAGCCTGCTTGGGAAAAGCCACAGTTTCCAACATTGTTCTTCTTTAAAGGAGAGTCCATTTTTAAAGTTTGTTCACAACCCTTTCATATATCCTTGCAAGACACTTTTGAGTTGTGACCCACAGGTTGAGAAACACTGATAATATATTACCCATCTATATATACATTTTATATATATATAAAAATTATAATTGTACATTATATATATATATATATATATATATATATATATATAATACAATATATTATAATTTAATATATATTATAAAATATTATATTATAGATGGGTTATATATATGTATAGAAAATATTATATGTATATTTTATATATATATATTATATGTATATGTGTGTGTGTATATATATATATATATATATGTATATATATATATATGTATATTATATATATGTACAGTATAACATTAACATATTTTAACAAAGGCAAAAACAAATTACAAGGGGTAAAGATTTCTGGGGGTGATATCTCGTATTGGACCAACTGTATTGTTGGGATAGAGTTAGACAAGCTTCTGAATGCAAGGCATTCTTCATCAGGTCATCCTTTGAAAGCTTGTCTAACTCTAGCCCAACTATACAATAAGTCCAATAAAAGATATCACCCTACAAAATTCTTGGTTTTTGCTTAATTCCTGGAACCGAGTAGCAACAGCATCACTCTAACAGCCATTATATTAAAACAAACAATGTTGACAGCATAAAAAAAAATGGCTTTTACTTTTTCCCCCACCATCAAAAAAATGATGAGGTTTGACCCGCTAGATCAGGGGCGGGCAATTATTTTGGGCGGAGGGCCGCTTACTGAGTTTTTGCAAGCCATCGAGGTCCGCATGACAGGCAGCCAGGGGCAGATAAATATTAATTTTCTAAATTTTTTAGGAGCCCTGTGGGCCAGATAGAACAGCCTGGAAGGCCACATCCGGTCCGCGGGCCACATTTTGCCCACCCGTGTGCTAGACTTTGATGAAACTACACCCTTTTGTGGAAAGCTGTTTTATGTACATACCTTTTCCAACCACTTCTAATAACCACTAGTCTAAACCTTTTGCAGTTTAATATCATGAGTTGAGCAGAGCACAGGTCTGTGAACCAGGAGGTTGGTTTCAGTCCTGATTTTGCCATTGATTGTGCTAATATAGCTTGGGCACTATTTTCCCCCTAGTTTCTCTGTGTGGAAAACATGATGATACTGCCCATTTTTATAGCACGGTGTGAGAATTAAGTCATTTTTGGTGATAGAAAAATGCCACGTGCAACAATGATTTATGCTAGCAAATCAAATCTTCTACTAGGTGTTTGTGTAGGGCCTAGCACTAATAACAACTAACAGTCATAGAAGCTTAGCAATGGCTGATTGCACCTGACTTGTTGTATTTTCTTTGCTCCAGTTTTAAAATTGGCTTGGAATATATTTCCAGTCTGATTGGCTGGTGGGTATTCTTGGAAGAGACTCATTTATAAGCATGGGAGGACACTATTTAATGTAGTGGGTTGATCTATAGGGAGGGCCAAGTTTGAATAAAAACAGTCTTAAAGGTTTCATCTTCCAGTGTTCAAGCCGTACAGCGAGTTTCTCTCAGATACGAAGGGTGTTGAGTCTCTTTGTTGTTGTTGTCACAGGATCTATGGAAGAACTCCAGTGCCGCACTTGCTAAGAGGTTTAGAGGCGCTCAGATGTGTGTTGTTTCTCAAAGCCCCCCAAGGGGGTGATTATCTTTGATTATCTCATGATAAGAGTCTCCTTGTCATAATTTACATCTTAATTTATGTAATTCTCCCTTTAATAATGATGTCTCTTTAACATCAATTAAAACTTTATGACATTAATTTACCATGAACACTGGGTATTCTACTCTGCCAGCCCTTTAATTTTTTAAAAGGTGCCTTAAAAGCTGATTTTTATTTTTGGAAATAGTGGGAGAATTACAAACTGAGCCCTTGGCCCCTTCACAGTACGGTACCAGGACTGATCTGTGGTAGGTAAGAGGAAGACTAATGTTCATTGCAGGCAGCTTTATAGGGACTTTAGTTCTTTCAGTGAGTGACCTGAATGCATATGCACTGGCACATAAGGGAATGCATTTACTTGTATTAAAGGCAGAATGTCTAAGGTAAGGGACACATGCTTGGCAAGGAAGAAAGGATATTCATCTTTTTTTTTTCCCTAAAAATATTTGATAGGGGAAAATATTGAGGCCAAAGGATTGAATCAGGTGAGCAGCTGGGGTGGAAATGAATAAAGACATAAGCACATGGAGAGAAAAAAAACCCTGAAGAGTGAGAACTGTTTGGGCTGTTCTGAATGAGCCATTGCTAACATGGGGAGGCACTGACTCAGTAGTGGCTTGGAAAGATGTGCCTTCTCCCACCCCTAGGATGATTGTAATGGGAAATGTTATGGGGCAGTAGATGGGACTAAAAGCAATGGTCTCAACTGAGTTCCTGCCATCTTCTCCTCCACTTCCCTGCACTCTTTCTGTACCTGTTTGTTCCCAGCCATAGTATTGAGGTACAGCATTATTTGTGGTGGAGCTTCCTGACCTGGATTAGCAGGAGGCCTAGCCTCTCCCATGTGCCTTTGTACTATATTGTGGACAGCTACTATTATTTTATATGTCTATTTTCTCTTCCTGGCCCTTTTTGGCCTCTTTGCCTATCCACCACCCCCCCCTTACCTTTGCTTTCATCTCCATTTTTATTGATACTTGTATTTTCCATGGCTTGCGTGCATGTCTGATTTGGGGGGAATATTGTCTCAGAGTTTATACATGCCAGTAGATCTATGGCCTTCAACAAAGCTACACTAATATGCATCAAGAGAGGATTTGGATCCTGGATTTACTCCAGAGACGAGGGGGCTCATGTATTTCACTGTTTTCTTATAGCAGGATGCTAGCTGTATGTCAGCAGGACTGAAAACTCCCAAAAGGCGTGAGCTGTTGGTTTCCAATACAACTTTCATGAACTTTGATAGTAGCATGTGCACTGCCATCAGCACCTGCTCAGGCTGTTCCCGAGGGCAAGGTAAGTTAAATGGATGTAGATTTGCAAAGTCCTTGACATCCCTACATTACAGAGTTGGGCTTATGAATGATGAATGTGGATATGCATCACTAGCAACTGCACTCCGGGTCCTGATGGAAGGATGGTCCCCTCTTAGGGCAGCTGGCTCACCTTTTGCCATCTGTCTTCAGGTCCCCACATCACAGATTTCACAGATTTCCTATTTGATTTTTGGGCAGGCTACCAACAGCCAGATTTGTAAATAAATTTGGGTGCCTCCCATTGGTTTCTGTGGGTTTTAGGAATCTAAGTACCTTTACAAATTTGGTTACTTGTCCCTGCTTCAGATCCCTCCCTATAAAATTGAATAATTGCACTTCCCTAGCTCACAAAAGAGACCATGCATTAAAGATTGGGAGCTGCATGGATATGATGGTTAAGGGGGTGGGGAGGCCCTGTCTAGATACCTAAGATGGAAACATTGCATCTTATGCTGCTCTGAAAAGCCAAGAAATCTGAGTCTGGATTTGCTGCAGGTCATCATTTTATGTAAGAGCGTTTTAATTCCCAACCCTTTACCCATGCATCTGCTCCCTAAGGGATGTTTAAAAGTCCTCCTCAGTGCTCCAGTGTCACTGTTGGACTGAAGCATAAGCATCCCTTTAAAGTCCTTTTCCTGACTTACCAGTTCTGTATTAGATATTCCCAATGAAAGAGCCAGGCTGGGTACCTTATGTCCAGTAACAGTGCATGGGTATGAGATGATGGTGAATTCATTTTACCCTGTTTTGATTTCCTCACCTCTTCACATTCTGGACAGGTCTTCAGAAGCTCTTTTGGGATTGAAAGGATAGGAATAATCTCATGTATGTGTTAGTACTTCTTCATTTTGGTGGGGATAATGTATCAAATGTAGTGGCATAGCTGCTACAACACATCCGCTAGTCAGCATGTATCTTAGGCCACCCTGAGCCCTAGAAGCCTGATTCTGTTTCATCTGTTTAGCATCTAAATTGACTTATGTGCCAAAGTGTGAGTCTGTATCACTTTGTTTAAGTCCTGAAAATCCATTCATATACCTATTTATGTAAGAAACCGTTGTCTTATCTTTTAGAGTGAGTCACAAAAAGGTAGTGAGGAGGAGTAGGATCCACCCATCTTTTGCACTTATTGTTTTTCCAGGACTTGAATAGGGTGGAATGGAATCACACTTAGGCTCCTAAATCCACTAATTCACTTACTAGGTGGAATAGACTCTGGTCTTGGGTGAACTGTCTTGAGATAATTCTGTGTGTAAGATTGCTTTTGAGTCTTGAAGAATTACCCAAAACCTCTTTGAAGACTATTCCAACCAAAACCACTTGCCAAACAAAGGATAATTCAGTACCAGGATGATAAGGCTGGTAACAGGCACATCTAGGTCAGAATGTGAAACAGCCCCTGGTACAGGACAGTTTGAGATGTGTAGGATACAGATGAAATGCAATACGTAGTTCATTACAGGGCGAATAACTGCAATTAAACACACATATAGATGCTGACCACATATATAAATTGTGCCCGGTCAGCCCAGCCAGCAGGGGGCCAGGTTCCAGCCTACCACCTAGCCACATGGTTCTGCACTTTTAGCATGCTTGTGCCTCAGCCAGCCCCTCTGCTACCTGATGCCACCACCTGGAGCCTGGGGCTGACCTCCTGTGTCTCCTGCTATCTAGGGCCTGCTCTTCCCCAGCTCAAAGTACTGTTGTCCTAGGAACATGTGTAGACCACACCCAGGAGTAGTTTACTCCAGCTCAAGATGCTCCAGAGTTTATTGCTTTAAATTAATTGCACGTGTAGATGCACCCATTGAAAGATACATTTGTTACCGTTTGTGTTGCATTACTTACTGAGGATACCAGCTAAAATCAGGACCAGTTAGGAGCTGTACATGAAAAATAAAATTGTCTTCACTATAGAGTTTCCTTTATAAACAGGGCAAAAAAGATTTATTATGACTTCTATGGTATGGATCTGGAATATTGGCATGGACTGATATGGCAATGTGCCTAACATCACACAAGGAGCCTGCCAGAGCCAGCGATTAAGCCCACATTTGTTGAATCTGAATCCAGCGCTCTAACCAGAAGACTTTTCAGAGGCAGGATGCTAGATTTAGATGGACCTTGGATGTGATCCGGGATGTCAGATATCATAATCATCCTTTCCCTTTCCTTGTGATTGATTAAGCATCATTGTTTCATTAAATGAGTCATCTTCCAATCAAGGGATAGAGCTAATAGCATGTGACCATCTGCTTATAAGTTCCTTTCTTTCCAACCCAAGGAGCCATTTGTTAAGAGGAAGTTGAACTGAGGTTAACCCTTGTTCACTGGGAAAGCAGGTAATGTCCCTGCATCTTGTCACAGAAATGCAAATCTGAATTTCTGATCTCTTGCTTCTTTTCCCCAGGTGGCTTTACAGTGAGAGCTGAACGGCTGAAATTCCTAAATTCGCCTAACCAGGTATTGTTCCCATTTCCTCATTCGGCCATCCTCGAAGATCTGGATGGCTCCATCACAGAGCAGAAAGGAAGTCATCTCCTTGCTTCTTTGAACATACTTGCAACTTCCTGCGTGGTCAGTGCCAACTTCAGTCAAGCTGCAGCGAGCAGTGTTTGTGGAAGGGATGTGATTTTTCACCGTATGTCTATTGGACTGTAAGTACCAAAGAGCTAATTTTGTACAAAAAGGTCAGGCTTTTGTGATTTATACAGAGAGGAGTAGTAGGTCTGAGAATTAGGCCTCAGAGATTCTAAATTTAATCTCAGGCTGCCACTGCCTTTCTTGGACAGATCCTTTATCCTTATTAACTTGGTTTCCATATCTGTAAAACCTGTGCTTGGCCAAGGCTAAAACTGGATCTTAATATCTGATTCTTATTTATATTAAACCCATTCACACAGCTTTAGCAATGTAAAGAGGCTTTAATGTGCTATTCTAATTTGGCCTACATTAAGCTCTCCACCCAGCCAGAGTGCTATAAAGGGGTCTTATTGTAAATGAGAATTAGGGTCTGTGCCTTACAAGGTGTACCTTGAAATTGAGCTACCTAATGTGGTTGGACACTTTTGGCCTAAGTGACTTATGAAAAGTCAGAATTGGAAATTGAACTCAGACCTCCTGACTGCTAAACTGCAGGTACTTCTGTAGAATTAGGAGGGCAACACAGGCAACATGGGAATAAAAAATGAAACTCCAGATCTTGGTAGAGGAAACCTAGTGATAGACGATGCAGAAAAGGCTGAAGTATCCAGTGCCTTTTTTTTACCTTAGTCATCACAGGTAAGGTCAGCTCCCAGACTATTGCACCTGGCAGCAAAGTCTGGGGAGAAGGTGAGTAGCCAACAGTGGTGAAAGAAGAGGTTAAGGACTATTTAGAAAAGTGGACGTGTAAAAGACCTTGGGGCCAGATGTGATGCATCTGCATGTGTCAAGGAAGTTGACCAATGTGATTGCAGAGTCACTGGTCTTCATCTTTGAAAACTCATGGTGATCAGGAGAGGTCCTAGATGGTTGCAAAGGGGCAAATATAATGCCCATCTTTAAGAAGCGGAAGAAGGAGGATACAGGCAACTACAAATCAGTTGGCCTCAGCTCAGTCCCTGGCAAGATCATGGAGAAGGTCCTCAAGGAATCCATATCTAAACACTTGGAGAAAGTGGTGATTAGGAACAGTCAGCATGGATTCACCAAGGGCAAGTCATGCTTGGCCAACCTGATTGCCTTCTGTGATGAGATGACTGGCTCTGTGGATGTGGGAAGAGCAGAAGACATGATATGCCTTGACTTTAGTATGGGTTTGATATGACCCCCCGCAAAATTTTTGCAAGCAACTTAAGGGAAGTATGGGATGGGTGAATAGACTGTAAGGTGGATAGAAAGCTGGCTGGATCATTGGGCTCAAAGTGTAGCAGTAAATGGTGCAATATAAAGGGCCCCAGGGCTCAGTCCTGAGGTTGGTTTTCTTCAATATCTTCATCAACAATCTGAAAGATGGGATGAATTGCACCAAGTTTGCAGATGACACCAAGCTGGGGGGAGTTGTAGATTCATTGGAGAGTAGGGCTAGGATTCAGAGAGACCTTGTCAAATTGGAGGTTGGACCAAAAGAAATGAGGTTCAATAAGGACAAGTGCAAGGTTCTGCACTTAGGACAGAACACTTCCGTTCACTGGTACAGGCTGGGAACTGAATGGCTAAGCAGCAGCTTCGCCAAAAAGGACCTGGGGTTTATAGTGGACAATAAGCTGAATAGGAGCCAACAGTGTGCCCTCGTTGTGAAGAAGGCTCATGGCATGCTGGCCTGCATTGGTAGGAGTGTTGCCAGTATATTGAGGGAAGTGATTCTTCCCCTCTGTTTGGCACTGGTGAGGCCACATCTGGAGTCCTATGTCCAGTTTTGGGCCTTCTACTACAGAAAGGATGTGGACAAATTGGAGAGAGTCCAGTGGAGGGTACCAGAAATGGTGAGAAGGCTGGAGGACATGACTTAAGAAGACAAGCTGAGGGAACTGGGCTTATTTAGTCCAGAGAAGAGAAGACTGAGGGGGATTTAATAGCAGCCTTCATCTACCTGAAGGGGGTTGCAAAGAGGATGGAGCTGGACTGTTCTCGGTGGGGGCAGATGACAGGACAAGGAGCAATGGGCTCAAGTTGCAGCAAGGGAAGTTTAGGTTAGATATTAGGAAAAAGTCTTTCATGAGGAGGGTAGTAAAGGACTGGAACAGGTTACCAAGACAGGTTGTGGGAAGTCCATCCTTGGAGATTTTAAAGACCTGTTTAGATAAAGACCTTGCTGGATGATGTAGTTGGGGAATGGTCCTGTTTGGAGCAGAGGGTTGGACTAGATGTGATCTCCTGAAGTCCCTTCCAACCCTAATTTTTATGTTTCTGTGAGTCTATGATCTTGAATTAATTTAGATTAAAAAGCTCTGGAGAATACTCTCTGATATATTCACCATTTTGCTTTAAAGAGCTCCCAATGTGTGGGTTGCTGCTGATTGGTCATGCCTATTACTTGGAAACTCGCTTCAGCCTAATTCATTTTCCATGTTAATTTCATGAACTATCAGATTCACATAATGCATTTTCTATTAATATTGGAGCCAACATTTCATGGTTGCATCGGCCAAGCTACTCTTGGGTGTAAGCAGCTGCTAACATAATTAACACAAATTAATAAAAAAAGTTTAAGTTAGGTTAGCACTTGGATGAGTAAGTAGGAGTCAGCAACAGTAACTAACCAGGCACAGCATGGTACAGCAACCCTTAGTCTGGTCATTGGACTCCTCATGGATCATAGAGTCAAGTTCAGGTTTTCAGCTCTCATCTTCAGACGCAATTATGGGACTGGCCCTGGTGTCCCAAAGAACTTGCTTCACCTACACGATTCTGAATTCCCATCGCAGTTGTAAAATAAGCCATTTGAAGAGACATGTCTCCCTTGGTGGGTAGGTGTTTGTGAGTCTTTTCTTGTTATCTGGCCCATTGATTTGAAACTCAGTTCTGGAGACCACATCCACAGTGGTATTTAGGTAACTGTTTCCTATTGGCGTCCATCCCACCACTTTCAGACAGAAAAGTAAAACCTATTTCCCCAACCTAGACACAGCTGAGATCCCAGGTCCTTCAAAATGTGTTAACTTCAGGGTAGAATATATGATGCAAAATTCAGTTTGTGCGTGAGTTCTTAGGCATGGCATGGTGCTCAGATAGCACAAAGAAGAGGTAGCAGAGGAACAGGGTGGCTTGTAAGAAAGGAGCCATACATGAGCTGTTTGTGGGGAATGTAGCATCTAGTATGCTCTTCTTTGAGCCAATACTAAACCAATGCCCCAGCATTATACTTCTGGAGAAAATGAAATATGGAAGGTCTATCCACTCCTCATGAGTGATTCCTTGATGCTTTTCACAAGGGAGTAGAAGTTACTCCAATGCCCTTGAAGAATTATATTCTACCAACATGAAACCCATATGCAGCTTCAAATGAAAATGATGTTCTTCCTGAGCCAGATTGTGGGGAGGAGGAAATGATTCATTTACTGTAATAGTATCTAGTGCTTAGAGTGGAGGGCTCTGATTTCGGGGACTTAGGTTTTATTCTGACCTTGGGCAAAATCGACAACTTTCTATGCCACTGGTTTCCACCATCTCAAGTGGACACGTTAATTAATAGAACCGATGGGAACTTTTTCTCGAGCACATTGATGTTTTGGGTGAAAAATGGCTTATCAACACATTGGATATATATTTTGAAATCTATTATCAGAAGAAAAACAACAGGTTTTGTCAAAAATCTTAAATTGCGACACAATATTTTAGCTTTTGTTTGATTTTTATGGGAAAAATATTGATTCTGTTCCTTTCTATTCACATGGATAAAACGATTCACTATTCTGATCAGCTCTCATAACTAGATGTCGTCTGGAAAGAAAGTTCAGCCTCATGGATATACAGCATTGTATAGCTCCACTGGTTTTTATTTCATAACACTGCTTCAGACCCTAGAGGCTCTTGGAAGCATTTCATTCAAAAGATATTATACTTTCCAAATAAATGGGAGCTGATGATATCCACCTGATTGTGTTTTTGCCACTTCTTGTGAAGGTGTCTCTTTCCCCTTACATTCTCTTTTACAGCTTGGTTCTGCATCCCCAAATCTTCATTATTATTTAATATTTATATTGCCCAGATACCAACCAGGTTGGGGCTGCCATTATACTAGGTGCTTTACAGACCTATAATACATGGTCACCCCTGTTCCAGTCTAAAAGTCAAGGCATACTTCTTCTTTCATATGGCTGATGTAGATACAGAGCAGCAACTATAATTTTACATTTAGGTGGTTGTACCAGACAATTGTGTCAGGAGCAGCAGAGGGCATCATCGTGGTACCTCTTTCATATTTGTGGATTGGGCATTGAGTAGTTGTATGGTCCATGATCTGTTCTGGGTGGCCACAGTTGCACACTTGGAAGTTTTTTAATTTTCCATTTGTGCATCAAGTATCTGCATCTCCCATAGTTTGTGCAGTTACAGTTTAGAGTTGCCCATGAGCATTGGAAGAGATCAAACCCAGGGACCTTCTGCCTTGGAACTATCACAAGATGTTTGGGACTTCCTGGGTGCATCTACATGTGACGCTCACTGCATTAGCCTTATAACACTGTGCAGTAATGTGTCATGGCAAAAACTGTGCTAATAACCTACCGTGCAGTGTTATTAGGCTAATGCACAAGACACGTCACTAAATAACTGTGTGCCCGCACTATTGCACAGTAACTCTAGGTACTGCACATTTATTTAGTATTTTATTTAAAAAGTACTAACCAAACTGTGCAGCATCTAAGGCACATTAATGAACATGTAGACATCCCCCTGTGATCTCCATTCAGTTTTTCAAGCTTCATCAGGGTTGAAGTCACATTGTTGAGGTTAAGCTTGTGGATCTAGGAGGGCTTGCATGACTTCAGGTGATGGTGAAGGGCATTGTTGAGGTCTTGGTGGATGGGAAGAGATTTTTTTTCTTAATTCACTGAACTTGCCATGGAGATGTTGCTTTACGACATACTCAGTGGTTGAGGTCAACAGGTGAATGGAGTTTGGACCAGTGCAACTGGGTAACAATAATAACAGTGTATATGTTTCTTAGCTAATCAGGAGGAGCAATTCTGTCTCACCTCTCCAATATATTTTGCCCTCTATGGAAGAAACTGGAGGCAGAATTAAATCACAGGGACACAATTTTTTTAAAAGTTATTTCTGTTTGAATTGCATTGCCTAAGTCATATGACCAGTTGTCATTTGCACCAAGTCTACTTTATGCCACTGGATTATACTACAGTGATGCACACAGTATTAGCATTTTATATAAGGTAGAATAGCAGCCAAAATTCATCTCAGGGCCCCTTTTCACTGCCAGAGTGTTTGAAGGTGGCCATAGGGGAAATGAGTAATTCATAAAGTCCAGTATCCTAGTGGTACTTGTATGCATTGCACTGTTATCATGGTCCAGCCTTGCAGTCCAGCCAGACCTTTGCATGAGTTTTGATAGACGTGTAGCTCTTCATTTCTATCCCAGTCCATAACTAGTTGCTACAGCTGACTCTGCGAACTGGGCCACTGCCTGCATTTGAGTAGCTGGCAGCTAAATGCAGCCAATGGAGAAATGTTGCTTAGCCAACTACTGCTGCTACTGCTGTTAGAGGGAAGATACATTTGAAATGCTTTCTCTTTAAAAAGAAGTGTTTTAACAGATCAAAAAAAAATCAATCTAGCTTTTTGATTGCCCCTGCAATACCACCATTACATTTTCTGTTTAGTGTACAAATCTGTACCGTTTTCCATTTTTGCTGTTTCAAGTGGATAGCACACAGGCAGCAGCACTGAATAGTGCTGTCAGATGGATGTAAATAATTCAGAGCCTCCATATTATTCATGTTCCAGAAGGAGGAAGAATGCTTCCGAATAGAAGGGAAAAAAGTTACTCCATAGTCTGCCGAAGAGGGGCAACACCTCTCTATGCCATCAGTTTGCATGAGTCTTTCCATGCAAATACTATTTCTTCTCATTTCCTTGAGACCAACAGTCTGTACTCCATGGGAGAAGGAAGCAGTGTGGTTTAATGCTAGGGGACGGATGTGCCAGTTAGGAAAAGCTGGTTCCATTCCTGGCTCTGCCTCCATCTGCTCTGTGACCTCAGGCAAGTCACTTCCCGTCTCATCCTTTGTTTGTCTGACTTGCATCCAAGGTCGTCTCTGTCTATGGAGTCTACCCCCAGCTTGCTGGTGGGCCAGTGAACTTTCACAACGTGAATCATAATTTTGCGTAAAAAAGAAAGATGGTTATGGGGGGGGGGGCGTTGGGCAAAAATGGGAGTTATCCAAAATCTGAGATCCCAGCAAACTTGAACTTTGGGCAAGTTTGAGTCTAGTACCAAAGTTTGCCCTTCTGAAGAAGTGAGGGGCTGCTCACATCAGGGTGCTCTGGCAGCTTTCAGCCATCTCCTCATTTCAGGCTACCCCTCCTTCTTGCCAGTCAGCCACAAAAGCAGGGAGTCAACTTTTGCCAGAGATATTTGGCAGCAGCATGTCTTGAGGCCAGCTGCTAGCCCGTGCTTCAGAAGAGGACAATACTGAACTGTGCTGAATTGAGTGACCCTCCTCCTTGGAGATGAAGAGCATCCTTTCTCTGCTGCTTTCATATCTTGTCCTCCTGTGAGTATGTGCTACCTTCCAAATAGCCATTGTGTGAAGTTGAAGGATCATCAGCATGCAGCCAGGCATATCAGCCAACACACTATGCATTCAAATAGGCGACGGATGACATGGGCATTGTTCAGAGGAACAGTGCTTCAAAACTGACTATTTGGAGAAACATGGTGGGAAGTATAAAAAAGAGGAACAGTTAAAAGTAAATGTAAAATATCTCTACAGCAGGACCTGCAGATGTTTTATGAGATGGTGGATTTCCTCCACAGGTAAGTGAAGAGTGTTGCAATTGGTACAAGAGAGTGGGCATGGGAGCAACATGGACAAATTGAGCAATGAAAAATCTAGGCTGATAAAGAGAAAGCATTTCCCAACCAAGATATGATGGACTGAATCTCCCAGGGGAAGGGTGAAAGTATCAGCATTTGAGTAATTTAAAGCTGGAATGAGCAAAGCACCTAAAAAACACTGGAGGCAGCCATCCTGCACTGCTTATGAGTGTGAATGACATGTGCTTCTGGCAGCTGGGAGAGGGAAGGTGGTGATGGGAGGGCAGAGGTGGGAGCATGGCAGCGGTAAGTGGTGAGCTCCCGCAGACACCGCCAGCAGTGTCAACAGCGGGGGGGGGGGGGGGGAGAGTGCTGAGCAGGGGTCGGCGACTACCCACAGATGCTGCTGGCAGTGTTGGTGGTGGCCAGTGGTGACTGGTGGTCAGCAGCAGGTTGGGGGGAGGTGGTGAGCAAAGACCACCTGCAGGTGCCATCGGTGGCTCCTTTTCATAGGGGGTGCACGTGCACCTGTGTGCACCCCCTACATGGCACCAGTGCCCGTGAGCTAGATGACCTAATTGTCCCCTCTCTAATCACAGAACTGCTGGTGCTGCCAAAATCTTCCTTATGGCCACAAGATACAAGAGACAAGGTTGTTACTAGAGGTGTGCAAAGCAGGCCCTATTCGATTTGGATTCGGATTCGGCCCGAATTGGGGACAGTGATTCAGTTCATTGATTTGGATCTCTGTCCCCCATCTGATTCAGCCAAATCCAAATCTGAGGATTCGATGCTGATTTGGAGAATCAGTGATTCGGCCATAGACACGGCTTTAAAAGTTTTTTTTTCTACATACCTTGAGGTACCTGTGTGACTTGTGAACACTGCAATGCTGGGGTGCATGGAGAGTCCCACAGGAGCATAGGGGTCCCCACATGTGCTCAGCGGTGAACCTGGAAGTGGACTAGAAGTACTTCCAGTCCACTTCTGGGTCTACCTGGGAGTGCTCTGGGGGTCCCCCAGGCTTGGGAATTGGCCATGGGGGGACCGCGCGCCCCCCCCCCCCCCGGCAGACCAGTGCTTCTGGTCCACTTCTGGGTCTGCTGCTGAGCACACTGGGAAGCCCCCATGCTTCTGTGGGACATGCCGTGCCCCCCCATCACTGCAGCATTCACGAGCCCCTGCTACCTAGAGGTATGTAGAAAAAACATTTAAAGCTGTGCCTATGTCTGAATTGCAGAATCTGTCCGAATCGATTTGGAGGGTTCAGATTCAATTCGGAGAGATTAAAGGGTCCTCCAATTTGATTCGGATTCAGAGATTCATCCACCGAATCGGGCTGAATCTCCGCCAAATTGAATCAGGGACTGAAGCATCGCACAGCCCTAGTTGCTACCTCTTGCTGCCATAGGAGTTAATGTTAGGATTTGAACCCAGATGATCTTAGTCCCAGCCCAAAGCCTTAGCCACAATTGTATTCTCCCTATCATATGCAGCTACAACATGAAGGATGGAAACTTCACCCTCAGCTTTCAGGGAAGATGGTCAAATATCCCAGAGTTGTTCTCTTAAAATCTCTTCTTATTAGCGTTGGTTATCATGTGTTCTTTTTTTTTGTTTTTTGAACCAGCACAGGATATAATAACAACAACAATAATAATAATTGTTTTTATTGTTGCTGCTGTTGTTATTACCATCCCATTTTATCCAAAAATGTATTTTTCCTTAAAAATATGTTACGTGGAAAATGTTCTCCCTGCTCTGTCTGAACCTAAACACCTGAGAACTTTGTCAGGCATTAGATCTGGCTCCAAACTTCGCAGGCTTGACCCACATCTCCCCAAAGAGGACCTTCTCTGTCAAGTCCAGTTGAAAGTTAAACTAATGTGTCACTTAAGCACCTTTTAAAAGGCTCGTTACATTCTTTTAAAAATGTAATTGAAGCTTATAAAAGTCTTTATAAATTTATATGCGAGAAAGTTATTGAGTGCTGTGAAGAGCAGCTTATGCTGTGGTGCAGCCCTGAGTGGCTGCAGGCTAGATATGGTCGCTCAAAATGCCACCGCTACCCATATTATCTTGAAAATATGAGTCCCTATTAATATTAAAACAAATTCTCATTAAAAAATTGTCATAACGTGATGAAGTGACTTTAAAAGTTTCTTCACATTATGCATAATTTTTACAAGAGCAGAGTATTAGAATAATCTCCATTCATGCAGCACCTTCCATCCGCAGGGACTCCAAGACCCTTGGCAAACTTTATTTCAGGAATTGCTTCACTTCTCAGTTTCAGTAACTTTCCCTGCAGAGTTTTGAAACCGTGCCTCTTCGCTCAGCCCCGGTCTTGAAACTGAGCCTGACATTGGTTCACTCTTTTATTCTGCTGCAGAGAAAAAAAGATCAACTCTCTTTATAGCCTCAATTGTTAAATCTGGCCTAATATTATCTCCTGCAGCGCATGCATTTACTTGCTACAAACAGAGCAATGCATGATGTGTTAGCGTGAAAGGAATAGTGTATCCCTTACATCCTTATCTTCAAGTCTACAGATGAGTATAGTTATGCTACTTCTGCTTTTACCTTGATAGTGGCCTGCATATCCCTATAACATATCCCTATAACATGTCTATGTAACATATTCACAGTCATGCTTTCCACTCATTATTTATACGCACTGCTTTTCTCTGTGCATTCACCTTCCCTATAGACAAGCATGTAGTCATGCAGCTATTTTACACATTCTTCTTTTATTTGAACTTGGGCTCAGGTGATGGGATGTGAGCACTTAACGGCTAGATGGTAGCTATTTAATTAGTCAGCATACCTACCTCAGTTCCCTAGCCTTGTCTCACTTGCTGCACTGCATTTCTTACATAATAGGACCATCCTAACCTTGAAATGATTTTTAGAGTAATGCTTATGAATGTGGACAGTACTGGGAATCATGAAATCAGGGTTGGAAGCACCTCAGGGAAACTTAGTTCAACACTGCTGCCCAGATGCAAGAAGCTACAAGGATACCCAGCCACATTTTCAGTGTCAAATTAAGTACTTTACTTTTTGCAACTTGATACACCTGGCACCTGATTTTCAGACTGTTTCACATAATGACTCCTCTGCATTTCTGCAAATGAGACATGAGGATCCTAACTCTTCTCGTCCATAAGGAGGTTGAGCACATCAGTGATGCTCAACCTCCAGTCTGTGGGCCAGATTCAGCCCATGAGGCCATGTTGTTCAGTCTGTGGATCCCCCCACAGATCCAGAAATTCGGTGATGGAGGAACGGTGGAAGCATTAATCGCTGTTTTCCTGCTGCCAAATTTCCAGATCTGTGTGGAGCCCTATGGCTGTCCAACATCTTGACAGAAGAAAGGAGATGTGACAAAGTCAGTCAGTCACAGGGTGAGATCACTAAAGATGAATATACCTCCTCTGCTTGTGCTTGTAGGGAGGCAGCTAGGTGGGCCAAAGCTACCACGGAGCTGAGGATGGCAACCCAAGTAAAAGACAACAAGAAATTGTTTTTTAGATATATTGGGAGTAAAAGGAAGGCCCAGGGAGGAATAGGACCCCTGCTAAATGGGCAGAAACAATTGGTGACAGACAGGGGGGACAAGGCTGAACTCCTCAACGAGTTCTTTGCCTTGGTGTTCCTAAGTGAGGGGCACGACAAGTCTCTCACTGGGGTTGTAGAGAGGCAGCAGCAAGGTGCCAGACTTCCATACGTAGATCCTGACGTGGTGCAGAGTCACTTGGAAGAACTGGATGCCTTTAAGTCGGCAGGCCCAGATGAGCTCCATCCAAGGGTGCTGAAGGCACTGGCCGACATCATTGCAGAGCCACTGGCGGGAATATTCGAACGCTCGTGGTGCACAGGCCAAGTCCCGGAGGACTGGAAAAGGGCCAACGTGGTCCCCATTTTCAAAAAGGGGAGGAAGGAGGACCCGGGCAACTATAGGCCAGTCAGTCTCACCTCCATCCTTGGTAAAGTCTTTGAAAAAATTATCAAGGCTCACATTTGTGAGAGCCCGGCAGGGCAAATTATGCTGAGGGGAAACCAGCACGGGTTTGTGGTGGGCAGATCGTGCCTGACCAATCTAGTCTCTTTCTATGACCAGGTTACAAAATGCCTGGACACAGGAGGAGGGGTGGATGTCGTATACTTAGACTTCAGGAAGGCCTTCGATACGGTATCCCACCCCATACTTGTGAACAAATTAAGAGGCTGTGATGTGGATGACTGCACAGTCCGGTGGGTGGCGAATTGGCTAGAGGGTCGCACCCAGAGAGTCGTGGTGGATGGGTCGGTCTCGGCCTGGAAGGGTGTGGGCAGTGGGGTCCCGCAGGGCTCAGTCCTTGGACCGATACACTTTAATGTCTTCATCAGTGACTTGGACGAGGGAGTCAAATGTACTCTGTCCAAGTTTGCAGATGACACAAAGCTATGGGGAGAAGTGGACATGCCGGAGGGCAGGGAACAGCTGCAGGCAGACCTGGATAGGTTGGACAAGTGGGCAGAAAACAACAGGATGCAGTTCAACAAGGAGAAATGCAAAGTGCTGCACCTAGGGAGGAAAAATGTCCAGCACACCTACAGCCTAGGGAATGACCTGCTGGGTGGCACGGAAGTGGAAAGGGATCTTGGAGTCCTAGCGGACTCCAAGATGAACATGAGTCGGCAGTGTGACAAAGCCATCAGAAAAGCCAATGGCACTTTATCGTGCATCAGCAGATGCATGACAAATAGGTCCAGGGAGGTGATACTTCCCCTCTATTGGGCGCTGGTCAGACCACAGTTGGAGTACTGCGTGCAATTCTGGGCGCTGCTCTTCAAGAAGGATGTGGATAACCTGGAGAGGGTCCAGAGAAGGGCAACTCGTATGGTCAAGGGCCTGCAGACCAAGCCCTACGAGGAGAGACTAGAGAACCTGGACCTTTTCAGCCTCCACAAGAGAAGGTTGAGAGGCGACCTTGTGGCTGCCTTTAAGTTCATCACGGGGACACAGAAGGGAATTGGTGAGTATTTATTCACCAAGGCACCCCCGGGGGTTACAAGAAATAATGGCCACAAGCTAGCAGAGAGCAGATTTAGACTGGACATTAGGAGGAACTTCTTCACAGTTCGAGTGGCCAAGGTCTGGAACGGGCTCCCAAGGGAAGTGGTGCTCTCCCCTACCCTGGGGGTCTTCAAGAGGAGGTTAGACGAGTATCTAGCTGGGGTCATCTAGACCCAGCACTCTTTCCTGCTTATGCAGGGGGTCGGGCTCGATGATCTATTGAGGTCCCTTTCGACCCTAACATCTATGAATCAATGGTGCTTGGCAGCGGTATGGGAGAAGAGCCCACTGCGTGAGAGGCAAGACTTCCTACAGTGGCTACAGGTCCACTTATTAGATGAAGGTTGAAGCATACTCTGTTTCCTGGCTCCCCTGTGGGCCTCAGCCTGTACTCTCTGATGGCTTTCCATGGTGGATGCACCAACTTTGATCTGGCTTCTCCAGACCGAGCGGTTGTGGCAGGGTTCTCTCAGTTGTCAGTGGGAATGCTGAATTTCTTGAGACTTTGCTCAGCCCTGTTGCTACATTGGAGCTTTGGCCTTCCTCTGCATTGCAGGCGGTTCTTGAGTTGGCCATAGAGCATAGCATACAGCAGATGATCGTGAGTCCACATGTCCCAGCCAGCAAAGCCTGTTAGCATCCAGCATTGTCTGCATAGACTATGGGCCAGTCCTCTCAAGGATCTTGTTGTTGGTGATCTGTTGGTCCCAAGGGATTCCAAGGACTTTTCTGAGACAGTGGAGGTGGAAGCTGTTCAGTCTCTGCTCTTGCTTGGAGTATGCTTCTCACAGCATACAGGGCATACAGACTTTGCTGTGGCTGGGGCCATGGGCCTGCTTGCTGAATTTGCACCGGCACACAGTACAGCTCATGCATAGGGCTGCTTTGAGGATGGATCCAGTGCTCGGGGTTAAGCTGGAATGTGGCAGGATCTGGTGCATGTGGTTGGGCCGGTACATAGCCAAGTCCCACAAGTAGACTAATCTCATGTATTGACCTTGTGCTGGGTCAGGCCCATGGACCGACCCTCTTGCACTCATGTGTCCCACAGGGCCAGAAGGTTGAGCACTGATTTACGTAGCATACTGGAGATATGAATTGTGTTCTCAGCCTTTCCTCTGTTCCTGGCACCAGTGGTAAATACAATTCCTCATTCATTAAATAAGATTTCCTCGCATCTAAACTTTAAAGAGCCTCCTATGGTCATCATCTGTATTTAGCCTCTGGTTGTCCAGCAGTAGAGTGATGTAGTGATACAAAGGGGCTACATGCATTTTACAGTTAGTTACTGCTTTGCTTCCTCTTTTAGGAGAGGCATAATCAGAATGGATTATTTCACAAATGTACCAAACAAAGCATTTAGAGCTAAACACAGTGTCTGCCTTAATACACACAGATATGGACCCTTAGGATAAGTAAGCTAATGGTAAACATAAACAGGAGAGTTAATATTTGTTCTACTTGATGCTGTTGATTGGTTTAACAAATCCTTTGTGGGCCATCTCTGTTCAACAGTTCCGCACGGCACACTTGAGCTAAATTACATAACAGCTTATACGATTGCAACCGGTAAATTGTTACTCAGATTGTAAAATTCCATCTCGTAATCCTGCCATATTTCTAAAGCAAATTGCTCCTTAATTGAAACCTACTTTGATATAAAAATACAGCCTTCTCAATGAGTCATCCATTTTTTTTTTGATACAGTTTGCAAAGGCTTCCAACAGCTTAAAGTGAGGGTTAATTTTGCATTAAGACTGTTGCCTCCCGGTTTCTTTCAAATAAAGCCGAAGGAAGTTCAGAGAAAGGCTCTTTCCTCTGGTAATGAAGCTCTCTCATGTTAATGATCCATGCAGGCTCCCTCGGATCCTCTGAATTAGAAATACTTGCGTGCGCGTGCTACTCTGCTTCATTAGCATTAAAGAGAGGTAGATTGGTGGCTATTTAGGGCAGAGTGAAATCACTGGCTATTTAGGGCAAACCAGTGCTAATTGTTTCTGGTAATTCTGTGAGTGACGTAATTCTATTTTGGTGTCAGCTTGGCAAAAGCATGGCGAAAAGCACAAGGACATCCTTTCAAAAAGAATATGGTTTCACGTTCAGCATTACCACGGGCAATCTAAACTTTGCATCGAAGAGCAAAGATTTTTCAAACACTGGGTTACGTTTGTCTTTGGCATTGGTTCAGGGTTAGCACAAATGTGGGAAAGCATCTCAACCAAGACTGGAATTAAATGCATGGGAGAGAGGGACAGTATATTTTGGGTTGAGGAAAACTAATTGTGGAACAGACTGCCAAAGAAAGTTAAGACAATCAAGAGTCTGAGGATCATTAGGAAACAGCAGGCCCTTCCTCTTCAGAATGGCCTCTACCATAAGAATGATGCTGATAGTATTGACACATCTTTATGCCCCCCCACTCCAAATTGAGACAACAAAACCCATCCAACTCAAGATCTATTAATAAAACATTAACATATCAAGCCAACAAGCCCTACTCCAAGATGACTTTTCCCCTCAAAATAGGAGAAAAATTGGAGAAATGCCGTGGGGATAACTATGGACTTTGCTGCTACTAGTGGCTCTACCAAGAAGATACTTAGAGACTACAATGATGCACACCAGTATGAAGCCCGAGAGGAAACAGTTTACCCAAACTAATTGATCCATCCTTGTTTGTCCATCCACTTTGATGCCTTTTAAAGGATGTTAGTTGAGAACTCCCAGAAAAGTAGTCCAAAAATTAGTGTCAAATACCTGTGAATAAAAACGATTGATGATTAAAGAATGCCGAGGAGCATGGCCTTGGGATTTTTCTCAGCTGCCGAGGAGTTACATCATCATAATTGCAATGATTTCACTGGAATATCTTCTGATTCACATGGAAATGAGAGAAGGCGGTCCTTGAGCTGATTGTTCTCTTATAGGAAACAATCACGGTATCCTTTCCAAAGGTGGCAGGAGTCAAAATGGCGGCAACTGCTGTTGGCAGGCTGACGGAAGTCCCGGTTTCTCTTCAGCATTAAAGAAAAAAAGCTGCAAACTAAAAATATCAATGAACAGGCTTCTATGCAGCCTCAATTCTATTTTGTTAGCCTCGTTTACTGGGGGCTACATGCAAGCTGCAACCCTGCACATCAGACTGGGATATCTAGTGGCTGCGTTAACATATTGGAAGTAAAAACATCAGTTTGGTGCATGCTAAAAAGAAAGAGAGTATCCTAAAATCAGTCTCCACCCAAAATAATCACCTAAACTTTCCTTGAGGACAGCATCAGAGTTTGCCTGGCTTTATTTGTTCTTCCACATTTATTATCTTCTTTCATCAAGCACTTCCTGAAAGTAGACTCTTTTAAATACTTATGCATTACCCTATACATAAGTACACTTCCTATTTGGAAGCTATCAGTTATGATAGCGGGTGGTCATTTTATCCAATGTAAAAAATGGCCAGGATTGGTTTAATTTGATAAAAAAAATCATTCCAATCCCACAATTTTGGGGACCACGAGGGGAAGGGAGGACTGTCCTGGAGATGAAAGCTGTTCAAAAGGTGGGGGGTAGCTAGCATGGTTGAATGAAATGTTTTTTTACGCTTTTAATTCTCTTTTCCTAAGGTTACACTGTAAACACCAGTTGGGGGTTCAGTTACTACCACGTTGACATTATTGCTGTTGATTGTTGAGCGGCTTTTGCTGGATTAGAATAAGAGGGGAGAGAAGTGGGGAGAGACAGAGGATAGGGAGGTATCTTAGTTTTCATTTAGAGGATCAAATGAATGTTTCCTTATATTTTCACTTATTCATATGATACTGAACAATGATTAATAATTAAATTTTCACTCTTTAATACTTATTTTTCTTATGGGAGATGGAACACGTATCTGCGAGTCTAAATGACTTGTTTTCTACTCTTTAATGTCCCACTTAAAGCATATTATTCATAAGTTTGTTCCCACCTGAGGAGTTAACATGGTGGAATGTTATATAATGATAATGTGCTTTTTATCCCAAGGTCTCAGAGCATTATGCAAACACTAATGCTTTAAGCCTCATGGCAGCTCTGTGTGTTGGGTATTAGCTGCATTTTAGAGACTGAGTAAGTAAAGCACAGAGAAGTTAAGTGACTTATTGGATGGTAGTGGCTGAGGTAGGAACCAAAACAAGAAATGGGGTGCTGACAAATGTGCAGCTTCCCACTGTAACTCATGGCACTTCACAGAAAGCGCCATAAGTTATAGAAGCTGACCCAACAGACACTTGCTGCTGGGTCAGGCAGGGTGTGGGGATCGAGCTCCACTTTGGTGTCAATCCATTTGGAGTCAATCAAGGAAGAGCATTGTGTCCGCAAGCTCTTTTCCTTAGCTTCACCTCCCCTCCCCTCCAGCTCCGGTATTGTCTGCAGGATGGGAGAAGGGAGAGGGAGTTCTGGGCTGCACTGGGGGGGGGGGGTGCAGGGGAGCACAGCTTGCACTGGAGGGTGGGGGGAGAGTAGATTGGAACCCCCCACCTCAGGGTACAGGGGTTAAGGTTTTTCAAGGGGCCAGTTGTGTGACAAATGTCACTTCTGTCACCACACCCGCACCCCTGGGTCCTGATATAGAGGCCATTGAAAGCAGTGGACAGACCCTGATTTCTACATGCTTTGGATAAGGTCCTAACAGGAGAAAAATGCCCCACATAATACGCCAGATATCACAATTCAGATATATTGATTTTAGGAAGTGATTGTGTAGAAAACTTTTTAATCAACTGCATAAACTCTAGAGCTGACCAGACAGCAAGAATTGTTGGAAACATCATTGTTTAAGAATTCAGTTGCATTCCACATTGGAAGTGCTTGTCATCTTTTAAAACCATACCTCCTAACATGCTAATGTCCAGGCTGATAAAAATATTGATTTATTGCACAGATCAAATGCATCCTTGAAAACAGGATTAATAAAACATTTTTTTTTTTTTGTCATTACAGGAAAAGTGCCAAAAAGTTTTGCTTGGACCTTAGGGAGCCTATAAACATGTAGCAAGGCTGCTTCAGTGCACTGTAATTACAGCATGTTGGAGTAGACTCAGTTAATCAAATCTGCTGGAGCGTGGTAATTATCATGCTCCAGCATCATGTGTATCAGTGTCCCTGCACTGAAAAATGGCAGGGGCACTTTAACTGAAACTTGTTAACACACTTTTGTTAGTGCCCCAACCCCCATTTGTCAGTGGGGGGATACTTATATGTGTGATACTCTAGGTGGCTCTTGGAGCCACTCTAACTAAAGCACTCCCCCCTCCCCCCCACACACATGCACTCCCAGAGCACATCTATAAATGCCCTAAGTATTTAACATCTTCCTATCCCACTCATGGAAATCCAATTTATAAAATTATAACAGATATATAAATATCTGGCTACTTGCATAAGAATTAAGATCCTGTTGTCTTCTGACCTGTTCTGAGAACTGAGTGGGATCTACTTCCAGCTTTGCCACTCACTTTGTGTGTCTTTGAACACATCCTTTCACTTCTCTGTGCTTGTCTCCTGCTTATCTTTGTTTCCTTTGTCTTTTTACAGTTTTTCAGAGCATAGAGTATCTTTTACAATGTGTTTGCTCTGTGCTTAGCACAATGGGACCCTGCTCCCAGATTGGGTCCTTCTATAATTCAAATAAAGAAGGTTAAGAAGAAGCATTGCAAGGTGAAGAATTTGAACACGGACATGTAATATATTTTTCCCCTCAGAAACGAGGCCCCAGATGCTCCTTATGATTTAACCGTGACTGACAATAATAATAAGACAACCACAGTCAATTATGTCTCTGATACTCTATCAAACCTCTACGGCTGGATGGCTCTACTCTTGGATAAGGAAGCTTATACTCTGACATTTGACAACCCTTTGTTCAACAAACAACTACAGGTAACGGAGGTGGTTTCTATTATTCATAAGCAGTTTTTTTTTAGTAAAGGATGAATCAACTTACCACAGAAGGAAGGAAGAGAAGCCCTCTTAAAGTTTCAGGATGGAAAACGTAGGAAAAGGATAAAGGGTGAGAGTCACAAAGGAACTTAGGTACTTAAACTGCAAAATAGGTGTCATTTAGCCACCCGTCATAGAATCATAAAAAAATGAAGGTTGGAAAGGACCTCAGGAGGTCACATCTAGTCCAATCCCCTGCTCAAAGTAGGACCATCCCCCACTAGATCATCCCAGTCAGGGCTTTGCGTAGCTGGGTCTTAGAAACCTCTAAGGATGGAGATTCTACAACCTCTGTTAGGCTTGCGATAGCTGTCAGGTATGTTAGTTTTCTGGCAAAAATTTCCTTATGTGACTAAAGGTCAAGTACTATGTGTGCACTGAGGAACAGCCAAATGTCTAATGGGTATATGCCTTCCAGACGTAAAGTCTATACACTGTAATCTGTAACTTATATACACAACCATGTGGGCACATTCGTGTTGTGTGTCGCAGGCATGGTGGTGTTCTGGAAACCTCTCGGAATAGATTCAAACAGAGTTGGCAACCCTCGTTGGGGGAGTGCTCCCCTCACAGGACTACAGAGTCAGCCTCACTTTTAGCTTGGGTTCCATGTTGGCCGTGTGACATTTTCATTCCTTTGTACCCAGCATCTCAGTGGGTGTGTCTACACATGCATTAGATCCAGGAGCAGTTTGCTTGTGAGCAAACTACTTGGGTATAAATGCTCCTGAGTAGGCATCTACACGTGCAGGGAAGTGGGAGCAGATTTGCTGCTAATGACAGCAAACTGCTCTTCCTTCCTGGGGCCCTGCAATGGGCCCCTGTGGCCACCAGGGAGAGCTCTAGCCCCACCTCCCCTCTGCTAGGCCTGGGGCTGGCAGGGAGCACTGGGCCAATAGACAGCTGTCTCTTGGTCAAGGCTGGGACATTGCTCCCTGCCCCCCAGGGCTGCCTGCTGCTGGGTCGGGGACAATGTCCCCCTTGCCCCAGCAGCAGGGAGTTCCCATCTCCAGGTCTCTGATTGGGGCTGGGGACTTGGAAAGAGCTTTGTGGGAGGGCCAGGTCCCAGCCCTCTCCCTCAATTGGTGGAGCAGCTAGCAGTGAGCCCTGGCTACTAGCTGCCTCACCACTGGATTGGGGCAGGGGGCTGGGTCCTGCCTCATCCCTGCAGCTCTTTCCAAGCTCTGTGCCTCAATCACCTGATTGGGGTGCGGGGCTGGGACCTGCCCCTGGCTGGGTCACTTCCCAGCCCTCGCTCCCCAATTGTAGGGCAGGGGCTGGAGAGCCTGTTCCCCGCTCAGCTCTGCAAGCACAGCATTGGTTGGAGAACAGGCTGGGGATCAGGTTCTCCCAGTGCTGACCATAAGGATCTTGCGGCCCCCACTCCCCAATTGCAATGGCAATCACTCCCTGAACAAGATCTCAGAGTGGGGGGCTTGGCACTCCCTGCTGCCAGGGCAGGGGTCATTGCTCCCTGCCCTCGGGAGCTGCCTGCTGCCAGGGTGGGGTCCACCACCAGAGCCTGGGCAGGGACTATGTCCCACTGGCCTGGCAGCAGGTTGCTCCAAGACCCCCACTCCAAGATCACTATTGGGGAGTGAGGGCTTGGATCCTTATCTCGCATCCCCTGCTTTGCCATCGTGATCGGGGAAGGGGGGGCTGGGAGATCTTGCCTCTCCCCTGCAGCTCTTTCCAAGTCCCCGGGCCCAATCAGGGAGCCAGGGCTGGGAGTTCCCTGCTGCCAGGGCAGGGGGGCATTGTCCTCCCCTGGCAGCAGGCAGTTCCCGGGGGCAGGGAGCAATATCCTGCCCGCGATCGTCAGCTGGCTGGGAACAGATTTGTTCCCAATTAGGGATCAAGAGTGGTACTGCACAGTAACTACTTGCAAGGAAATTTGCTACTCACATTTTTAGGTACCAACTTTACTTGCAATTAGCAAGGTTTACTGTGCAGTAAGCATGCACATGTGCAGTAAGCATGTGCATCTATACAGTAAACCATGCTACTTCACAGTAAAGTGTCTCATGTAGACTCACCCAGAAAGAGCAAAAAGGAAGCTTCTGTTACTCAAAAGTAAGCTTCTCTTAGCTGGGATGATGTAGTCAGGGATCCTTCTGCATTGAGCAGAGGTTGAACAAGATGACCTCCTCAGTACTGTGGGGTGCGGCCTAAATGACACTTACGTCTGGGAAAGTAGTAGCATTCAAGATGCACGCTCCTCTTATGTTCTTCCTTTTGGCTGGCTTAGGCATCCCCTGCTTGGTATGCTGAGCACTGTGCATCCCACCCCCAGCTACGTAAATCTCTTTATTTAAAGGGTAGGGGACTTAGTCACCTGCCTCAGGATTGTGAAGTCTACTCCTGAAATGCAACAGCCTACCTGATAGGGGTGGAGAATCTGAGCACCCCCATACCTAAGTCCCTCTCTGCATCTCATCCTAAGTGAGAACAGGCTATTTCATTAGTGCCCAGAGCATATATGCACTCTCTTTCCGAGTCCCTCACAGTCAAATATGATTGTCTTCCATGATTGTCCTATCTGTGAGTCTGAATACGGCTGATGAGGCCAATCTGGGATAGACAGACTTGCAGCTTGGGCACGTGTTTCTGTGTGGGGTGGGTAACTCTGGATTTTTTCTTCAGTCCATGACAAGCTCTTTATGCCACTTATACTTTTCCATCTCCCGTTGCCATCGTAAGGTTTCAAAGTCCTGAGCTCATTGCAGCAGACTCTTCCCCCATTCGGGGCAGTCCTGGGTGGCTTGATATGCACTAGCCTCTCACCAAAATACCTCTGAGCTGGTAGAGCATTTTGGACACTATACACAAAATGTCCTCATAGTGCAAAGGGACAGAAAAAATATACATACCACTTAAGGCCTACTGAAGTTTGTCTTGGTGGTCCATAATCTCTATGTACAATGTAAGGTGTTCAGGATAATTGATTCCGCAGACACTTCCCAGAATAACCTGCATGATCTGAACATGCCCACTCTGTGTTTCTAATGCTAGTTCACAGCAGAATGTTTTATTATTTCAGAAAGAGTATTTTTATTTGTATTTCATAGCAGTCAGGAGACCTAATTATAGAGATGCATGCTTCTTACATTTCTCTCTCATCTAGTACTCTGCGACATTTGATAACTTCGCCGATGGGAATTATTTACTAATGGAACATAGGAATCTATCATCCACCATTGAGGTCACGGTGCTTTGCGGGACAAGGCGAGGGCAGCCACTCCAGTCACTCCCTTCACACATTTATCATAAGAGCTGTGACTGGTTTTTCAATCGCAAACTGGGGAAGCTAACCTATTTGGGTAAGTGCAATGCAAGTAATATAAAGTTTATATATACACGTACCTTTTTGCCCAGTGGCTGTGCTGGAGGTGACATTCCTTCAACTGTTTTGAAAATGAATTTAAGACAACAGGGCTACTCAGTAATTAAAGGTATGCATATGCTTAAACTGATTCAGCATCAAAAGCTAATTTATTCTTCCAAGGAATGTAGCATGCGTGGTGGAAGTTTGATACTGGATGAATTTGTACAAGTGTGTTGGCAGTGCTAAGGTGGTAGGATACATGGCTGGTTCCTTGAGTCCACTATTTCCCCACCATACATGTGATCCATCAGTCCTCCAAAGCCTGTTAATCAGGCCCCCACGGAAGACAATTGTGCTATCCTTTTGAGTAAGGATTACTCAGATGAGGATCCCATTCTAAATCGGGAGCTGTCACAGGCTTTTTAGCCCCCTAAACTTGAAAATATTGCCTTCTGTCTCTAGTTTTTGGAGTGTGAATATGACTTTTCAAAGTATTGCAGCTCTTTATTGGTATTGGTTGGGATTACCCATACCTGCCAGCTTTGTGATTTGTGATAGGAAAAATCTTCAAAACCTGGGGCTTCCCCCTTGTTCTGGTTCTCCAGCAAACCATCCGTTCTGGTGCTAAATTCTGGATGCGACAGGAGAAGTAATAATTATGGCTATTATCAGCCATGACAGAACCATAACTCATAAAAACCTCACAATGCCCTCGGGAGGTAGGTAGTGTCATCACCATTTAACACAGAGAAGCTAAAACAGGGAGGGCTGGGTTCCCACTCACTTGAGACTATTTTAACATTCGTACAACTTTGTTGGCTCTAATGAGTTGCTCTTGATTTGCACTGGTGAGGTGGCAGCCAGGCCTAGAGAATTTGAACAATTCCCCCAAGGCTGTGCTAGAAATTTATGGCAGAACAAGGAATCTTTTTTTCTTTGCAATTAGCAAACCACAAGGGAGGGAAAAGATACGGCTACCTGGAAATCCAAGGCTGTCCCTCACTGAAGATCTATTATTTCAAATCCAAATATGTCAGCTCTTGGACAGCTTGGTCATTCTACACAAAATATTCAGATAAACAGAGACGCATGGGAAAGCTTAAGAATGTGACCCATTTCTCGGCATCTTATCGCCGCAAAGAGTAATGGATTAGGTTGAAACGGTAATAGTGAGATATAATGATTCGTTCAGCATGTTTTAGCATTATAAAGAATTGTTTATATTCCTACCCTTCCTTGCAACTTATTTTTGTTTTAATTTTGTTATCTTATGTTCATCTCTTTTTAACCTAGAGAATAATACAGAGAAAAATAATATAGGGATATAGAAAAAAGGTTGGAAAACTATAGAGGAAAAAAGAACTACAGGCAGTCCTCGGACTTATGACATAATTGGTTCCTGAAAACTGCATCTTAAGTTGAAACGTTGTAACTCAGAACTGTTTTTCCCATAGGAAACAATGTTATAAATGGGGATCGGTTCCTGAGCCAAGGCCCAATACCCTATTTTCACCAAAAAAGCCAGTAATTTTGTACTTGATCAATTATAGATGAGCAATATAGCTACATTAATGTATTTATATTGTAAATAGCAATCATATTGATTTGGAAGGACTTTTTGAAGGGCTCTTGGTTGGACTTTTTGAAGTGTTCTTGGCTGGAGTCTTCTCAGGAGTCTTGGCTGCAGGTTTTTCTGGAGTCTTGTCTGCTTTCTGAAAGAAAGTGTCCAAGGAAGTTTGGACAGATGTTGTCCAGGGACATGGGTGACACAGCAAACTTGTTCGCTGGTGTGGCGTTGCATCAGATCAAGCGTTGTAAAGTCGAAACTGAGGTCAGAAAGTTGAAACGGGGTTTCAATTTATAAACGTTGTAAGTGTGAAACTTTGTCACTTGAAATGTTGTAAGTCGAGGACTGCCTGTATATAAGTTGCATTCAAACTAATGGAAATATCTTGCATATCCATACTCAGATTTGACTTGATTCCAGCGAGCACTTGGGAGGTTGCTAGTTTGGACATAATGTAAATTGAAAGGATTCTCAACTTAGATATGTTATTTGCTCACTGTCCTGTGCTCTGTAGCACATGTCACTGGAGGTTGAAGTGGTAAGCAGATTCCATTTGGCAAGAAGGCACATATTTGCAACTTGAACAACTATGGCACGCACTAGATTTTCCAGGACTTCGCATCCTTAAATCAAATTTGGGTCTTTCTGGCCATAAGCAAGTACTAAATGACTGCACAGTAACTGTGCAGTACTGTCTCCATGCTTTTTTTCCCGATGCTACTGCGCAGTAGTGTCGTGTCATGATTAGTGCTTGGCAATGCTATTGCCCGATAGCAACGAGTGACAAGCGCAGTAGCTCGTTCCTACTGCGCCGTAGCGTCTCATGTAGATACGCCCTCTGAAAACTACTCTTTAGCTCTATCACTGGTTATTCAAAGAGTGACAAGATGAATTCTTTGGCCAACGCCATGCAATAGTTCAGATGTGGTGGTCTCGGCAATCCCTTCCAGGCATAAAAATCTATAAATCTCGAAGCTGAGAGAGAGGGAGGACAAAACTTTTGGTTTCAGTCCTGAGAGCGCTTGGCTGTTTAACGTTGTGAGCTGTTTTTATTTTTTAGTTACATTTAACTGTATGAAATAATTAGTCAACTAATTAATCCCATTTACAAGCTTTGTAGGATTCTTCAGCTGTCACTCATGTCCAAGCCTGAGGCCTAGGTTTAGTCTCAGCTCTCTTGTTCATGTGACTCGGTCTCCATAGCTACAGGCTGCATCTGCTGACACCCCACTCTCTATTTACTGCTTAATTAAGAATTTCACGCTCAGCCCTTATCTGCTGCTAAGAACAAGAACACACTGTTAAGAAATTCCAAATTTAGGCTGCTGCACAAGGAAAGCCTTTCTTGTAGGCCTGACTGCGTGGAGCCTCTTTAACTACCCTCTTGGCAACTGAGCTGCCACCCTTCAATCAAAAATCATTAAATGGGGCAGAGATAATGAGCATGTAGCATATCAAAAGGAGGATGTTTGCTTGGGCTAAGGAGGAAAAGCTGTAAGGGCCTATAAGCAGCCGCCACTTCAAAGGAAGAGGGGGCTGCCCCATCAGCAGGCCTGATAAAGAATCATTTGTTCCTGTTTGACTTATGTAAAAGGTCTGGTATGTTAGAGTCCCGTCTTGCAGACGCGAGTCCCCGCTCTTGGTGTTCGTGTGTCAGCAGTTAGGCAGCTGGGCCCAAACAGCATCGGCCAGAGCATATAATCAGTTGACTCCATCCCAACAATGGACACTTGTAGGGGGTGGCTAGGGGGAGGTCCCCGAGACAATGGGAACACAATTATTGCAGCTGCTAGGGAGGGCCATAATTCTTCCTGGAGAAAGTAGCAGGCCCTTGTGGAGCTGGGGGAAGAACTTGAGTGTATTATTCATATTCTGACTTTTGGAAGCACTTTGCCATACCAGTGGGGTTCCAGCAGCTGCTCGTGTACCGCCTCTTTCTAATAATTGTACATTCTGTCAGGGGTCAACTTACTTTTGACCCTTTCCCTTTGTGCCAGTTAAAAGGCTTTTTAGGGCAAACTGTTGGGTAGTGGCAGGGGTGCATTAAATCCAAAATTATCGTTGGGAAGTACATATCAGATGCCGGCTCATTCACAGGCAGGCTCCTAAATTCACACACAGCCCTTTGCTCAGACCCAATGGAAATAAATAATAATCATAAAAAAGGGACCCGACCACGGAGAAGACATTGTTATTTAAAAAAGCCAAACAGCTGAACGAATCTGCCGTGGTCGGCAGCAGGGATTGTTCATGTTTGGCTCAGATGCTTTGCACGCCCCCCTCGTCCAATCGGACACGGCATTAGGCCAGCCTCACATAAGCGGTCATCTCTGGGGAATAAGTGTCTTGGAGAGGAGGTAATGTTGGGGGGAGATGAGACATTTTAGTCCCCTGGATGTTTTCTTTATTTGTCATCTTGGAGTTTAGATCTTGGTTCAAACAATATGGGGGCTGAATGTGGAAGGGCAATTACAATAGAGTGGTAAATTGAACCCAGGATCCAATGTTTTTGTGGATCCAGGATATATGCAATGATCCTTTTAACCAAGGTGTTTACTGCTACCTACATACATCACTCATGTTAACTAACTCCTTTACATCCCATTGAAAAAAAACCCCTTTTCAGAGCATTCACAACACAGGCAGGTTATTCCCCTGTTCCTCTGGGTCTCAGGGAGGACGATTGTAGCCTCCTGAGCTGAAGGAATGTAGGATCATCTCATTCATGTTTCTAACTATGTGCTTTAGGGTTGTCTTGCCTCCTTTGTGAGATCGACCTGTTTTCCTCTGCGGCATCCGAATCCCAGAAGAAGTACTCCCGTTGTGACATGTCCTAACAGCGGTGTTGATGTAATATCACCCCATTGTGGCATATTGTGCTCATGTAACGATATGGTGATATAAATTGCACTCAAAGGCACATTTGGACAGTGGCCCTTAATAGTGGGCTCCTTTGTAAACTGCAGTCATAATGTTGCTTAAACTCTAAGCTTTTGGGGCATTTACATACATACATTTTTGTGGCCGGACGCGCTGGAGATCTGGCACGTCAGAGCAGACTCAGTTAATCGAGTCTGCTCCGCATGCAAACTGATGCATGTGGGAGAAAGCTATGGGGAGAAGTGGACACGCCGGAGGGCAGGGAACAGCTGCAGGCAGACCTGGATAGGTTGCACAAGTGGGCAGAAAACAACAGGATGCAGTCCAACAAGGAGAAATGCAAAGTGCTGCACCTAGGGAGGAAAAATGTCCAGCACACCTACAGCCTAGGGAATGACCTGCTGGGTGGCACGGAAGTGGAAAGGGATCTTGGAGTCCTAGTGGACTCCAAGATGAACATGAGCCGGCAGTGTGACGAAGCCATCAGAAAAGCCAATGGCACTTTATCGTGCATCAGCAGATGCATGACGAATAGGTCCAGGGAGGTGATACTTCCCCTCTATCGGGCATTGGTCAGACCGCAGTTGGAGTACTGCGTGCAATTCTGGGTGCCGCACTTCAAGAGGGACGCGGATAACCTGGAGAGGGTACAGAGAAGGGCAACTCGTATGGTCAAGGGCCTGCAGACCAAGCCCTACGAGGAGAGACTAGAGAAACTGGACCTTTTCAGCCTCCGCAAGAGAAGGTTGAGAGGCGACCTTGTGGCTGCCTATAAGTTCATCACGGGGGCACAGAAGGGAATAGGTGAGGATTTATTCACCAAGGCGCCCCCGGGGGTTACAAGAAATAATGGCCACAAGCTAGCAGAGAGCAGATTCAGACTGGACATTAGGAAGAACTTCTTCACAGTTCGAGTGGCCAAGGTCTGGAACGGGCTCCCAAGGGAGGTGGTGCTCTCCCCTACCCTGGGGGTCTTCAAGAGGAGGTTAGACGAGTATCTAGCTGGGGTCATCTAGACCCAGCACTCTTTCCTGCCTGTGCAGGGGGTCGGACTCGATGATCTATTGAGGTCCCTTCCGACCCTAACATCTATGAATCTATGTGCTGCTGCATTGCTTGCAGCTGTATAAGTAGCAAAATGCGCATCGGCATGTTGAAAATGGTGGCTGTGCGCTTTCGAACTTAAACACCCTCTATGTGTTTTAGACCGAAAGCGGATCACTGCCATTTTTGGTGTGCTGACACTTGTTTCATTGCTTATACAAGTACAAGTGACACAGCAGTGGGCACTTTTCAAAGTGCCCAGCATGGTGGCACTTCCATGTGTAAAAATGAAGTTTGAGGCCAAGTGTGTCTTTTCTAAAGATGACATACAATGCCTACCAGAGATCCTTGATTAAAGTCTCTGAACGCTTCAACATAAAAAAAAATAATTATTAGAGCCATTTGGAATAAGCATTTTTTTTTCCCCAGAAAAAAAAAAACCAACAAAAAAAATTGACATGTTCAAGCTATTTTAATTTTGAAAGGTTCTAAGTATTCATTAATTTTAAATTTCTCATGGTCTTTTTAATTAAAGTATTTGTCAGAAACATTGAAAATATTATGGAGCCAGTTGTCCCATCCATGTATCTTAAAATCCATTTCTTTTCAGTAAACCAAACTTTGTGTATGGGGATTGTCCCGTTGACTTCAGGGGAACAACTCATGTGAAAAGGGTTAAGTTAGATCATGGCCTAATATTGTATAAATGTGGTGTCAAAATCAGGTTTGTAGTTTACTTAGATAAAAGAATTGATTCTCATTATTTTTTTAAATTATTGTTGATTCCCAAGACCTGATCAAACTTCCATTATAGTCAACAGCATTTCTGAATTGATTTTTTTTGTGGAAGAGCAGACCTCTAAAATGTTTGCTCTTTATGGTGAAATATATGGCTTAAATAAAACAAAGAGGATTCCTTTGTGTTTATTACTCAAAGTTCAAGGGGCATTTGGGGTGAGAGATTGGATGCAGGGAGCTGGCTGACTCAGGGGACTGGTAAAGCAAGAATTAGCCTTTAATGTCTATTGAGGCTGAATTCAGGTTAGGTCAGTTGTTACTAAAGGTCATTTGACCATATGAAGGCTGTTGGGTGGCCTAGGTGAAATGACTTAGTCATAAGGTTGGAAGGGATCTCAAGGGTCATCTAGTCAAACCCCACAATTAATCCATTGAGTCTTTTTTGGTTCCTAATAGACTAGTGCCCCATGTATTGATGTGCAGGAGGGAAAAAAAATCACCGAAAGCACTAAATGCCATTTTAATTGACACATTCAGCAGAGACCAGAGACAAATGGAAGGAAGCACGCTAATTTGTAGGGATGGTTTTTATTTTTCTGGCTGGAAGTTCATGAACAGGACAGCCTGATGAAGCACATGCTCCATCTTTGCTGCAGCTAGTACAAATGCACTAAGAGAGAAGTCAGCCTCAGTTTGCCAAATCTTAGTGTTTTATATTGGGTGCTATTTCCTGTAGTATCCACATGCACGTGATAATGCTATTCTGAGAACCTACTGAATGGCAGCCATTAGAAGATGACCTCCCCACGCAGAGCGTAGCAAATGCCATGTAGAAGTTGTTGTTTATAAAAGCTTGATTCCCTGTGCTATTTTTGGTTTTACTGATGTTGAATTGCATAGTGTTACTTCTTCTTTGTGAGTCAGGCTATGAGAGACATTTATCCTAGTTTCAGCTCTTTCGTACAACCAGCGGCAACATTTTCTGTCACCACATAGCTGATGAAAGACTAGGTTGCTCCTCCTTCAAATCAACTCACAGACCATTACCAGAAGACAAACATGTCAAGAACATTGAATTCAGGAAAGCCTATATGATTCAGAGCCCAAGGATGCAGGGCGGGCTGTAAGTGGACGGAAAACTTATGGGTCTTATAAGGGTTTTATACAACAAAGACTTGGAACCTTATAGCTGCATTTTGTGAAGAAGTGCCTTAATCCAGCGTTTACTAATGATGTCCTTTTTCTGTGTTGACCACATCTTGTCCTATTTCTTACCTATATATATATATATATATATATATATATATATATACTTGAGACCTAACCAAAGAACTATAGTTCCTATCATCTTCTCAACTCTCGGGGCTTAAATCTCTACTGGCGTGTACCTGGTTTACACATTTACGCCTGTGCAAAGTTGGGATAAAATCATACCAGATCAAACTCCTTGTGCTTTACACCTGCTTTGTCTTGCACAGGTACAAATAATATTGCAAGGTATAATGCAACGAAGAATCCAGCTGTGTAGTTTTTAGCCAAGCTGGTAACAAGTAAGTGGTATGGTCTTCTCTCAACATGGCTTGGATAATTACCTAACCTGGTTAATTACTGTGGCAGCTAAATATGGGTCTCTTTTGTCATGAGGCTACTCTTCTATATGATTGCCTTCCATATAATCAGGTTGTAATGGTATTAGTTTATGATACAGATTGGATCTGCTCTCCAGCTCTCTATATTCAGATGGACAAAGTGTCTCTAGTTTCCTTTTGTGGTAGTCTGTCTGAGGGATGTCCTGCACTCTGCAGGATGGGCTAATGGGGCAGATTTTCCCAGAATGCATTGGAAGAAACATAGAGTGAAGTTAGACCATGAAGAAAAAAAGGGTTTCTTACAAAAGTATGGTTGCAGGGTCCAATTCTCCTCTTGCAGGGCACGTCTACACGTTCATTAATGTGCAGTAGTTACTGTACATTTAGTTTAGTAATTATTTAATGAAGTCTGTTCCAACTAAATATGCAGTAATGCTGGCTCATGGTCTTTTGTGATGTTTACTGCACGGTAGTCTAATAACATTGTGCAATAGCGTATTAGCATGGTTTTAGAGCATCACAGTACTGCACAGTGTTATTAGGTGACTGTGAAGTAAGAGTATCATATAGGTGTGTCCCCAGTCAATTATTTTACCTTGGTCTTAACTCCAATGGAGTTACTCCATATTTACCCTGGCTTAAGTAAGGAGAGAACAAGGGCCAAAGTGAATAGAACAGCTTACAAAGCAAGACCAAGACCACTTTAGTTAGCTCACAAGTTGCTTCAAATTGTCCTATTTCCCAGGCCTCTCCTATGATCAGAGAGTGTTTGTTCCATAGTTTGCATCCAGGTTACCTTCTGCCCCCAAACTAAGTCCTGCCAGCATTAGAAATAAGCCTCAATCCAGCATTATTAACGCCCCCCCCCCCCCCATGGATGACATGCCTGTTATTTCAGGCATTTCACGGCCAGCTTCCTTTTCTGTGGGTTTAATTTTGCTGCCAATGTTTTATTTGCTTCTCATCTTTAAAGCTCTGGCAAAGCAGTATTGAGAGGCATACTTAATCTCTCTCTGCCATTTAACTTAACACCAGTCACTGAAGTGCCTCACAGTCTTCTCTCCTGTAAGCGGGTGTTGCTATCATTCCCATGTTATAGAAGGGGAGCTGAAGTTACAGAGAAACTGAGGTCCATATGCTTACAGAAATTGGGTGCATCTACATGTGGCCATATGGTGCCATTACTGCACCATCATTTAGTACTTCCTTTTGGAAGTACTACAAGATAGTACAGTAACAGTCCATACTGCACCATACTGGTGATGCATGGTTATTTTTCACTGCTACATCACTGTAGCAAGCGCTATAGCAAGGGAGTGCGTAGCTACGGTGATGTAGTGGCAGCATCACGGTTTTTCCCAATGGACGCTACGGCGCTGTAGCATCTTGTGTAGATGCGCCCATTGAGCACCTCACTCCATAAGGATCTGGGCTTAAGGGACTTGCTAGACCTCCACCATTGCACCATTCTCCCTTCCCAAATAGAAACCCATCCCATCACAGCAAACGTGGAAGACTCAGCTCCATCATGTCAATCAGTGGAATTTCCATATTGTGGTTCTTTGGGTAAATCTGATATCTTTTATTAAAGATAAATAAAAAGATATCAGATTTACCCAAAGTACCTTGTCTGCTTATGGCCTTAGACCACCACAGCTACAATCTATACCCCCATATTGTAGTTCTGCACTTGAGGTTGGCTTGGGCCAATAAGGGATTGAATTGTGAATAGCCTTTAGGAGACAAGGTGATGCTGAAGAGCAGGGCTTTAGCACTTGGTTTCTAAATAATCCAGCATGAGAAAAACTTTGTGGAATCCATTCAATTTTAATTATGGAAGCCTCATTCAGCCTACTAGCATAGGCTGCTAATGCCTTCCAGTGCATTAGCCCGATACCAAATAGTAATTATCAGACAGATTCAAGTATTTTGATTATTCAGACTAATTTATTGAATACTGAAATGTAATGAACTTAAGCCTATTTAATTATGCTCAGTTGCACTGGGAGATGGGAGGGGAGGTAGGGGAGGATAGTTCTCATGATTGAAAAGGACAAAGACTTGTTTAAGGATAACATAAGGAAATTACAGTATGGCCTGGACTCCCCTTGGGGGGCTGAGGTACACATGGGGAAGATAACAGAGCGTTCCTGAATGGATAGATGGGAAGCGTTCCTGTTTAAGCACCTGAGAAGAGTCAGGTAGGCTGAGAGCCTTCCATTTTCCCCTTGATGCACAAATGTTAAGGTCAAAAGATACTCCCATATCAGTGCTGTAACCTGCATCTCTAGGGAATAAGGAGCTGTCTGATTTGAAGAATCACAGAGATGCTTCTTCTGCATTAGCTTTTTACCCAGAATTTGAGACGGACTGAGACCAGAGAGGGGAAGGAGTTATCTGTCTTTACCTATTGGTGAACAGAGGAATGGATGATAACAGTAATCACTTCCTTTGCATAATCTTTCTACCCAGGTTTCCTTCTGTGACACTATGGGAGTCAATGTAAGAGATCTGAAACTCAGGATTAGTTAGTAAAACTGATTTGAGGGGACTCATATAAGATCGGGTGTGGAAGGGACTTGAGGTGGTAATCTAATCTCAGAGGCATAGCTATCAAGTTAGGCACTCTGTGCAAAACTTCCTGGGGGCAGGGAGAAGTGCTGAGCACCAGAGAGTACAAGGAGGGGAAGAGATTCATAGATTCATAGATGTTAGGATCGGAAGGGACCCCAATAGATCATCGAGTCTGACCCCCCAAAGAGGGAGGAAAGTAGTCAGTCTCACCTGCTCCAGCTCCTGTGACGAGGTGGCATGGGTCTTCTTCCTTGTCTCTGCACCCAGAACCTACATTTGGGTGGCAAGGGAGTGTGTCAGGCTGACTCCCATAGCTGGGTAGTGTGGGGGTGCTCCTGACATAGTAAGGACTTGGGGGGAATGCCAGTTTGGTGCCCCTCTAGAGCTGGTGCTCCAGTTATGGTACTATCTAATCCAATAGTTTTACCACCTCATTTCTGGATTTGGGCCAGGCAAAGAAGAGCAAGTGGATAAGGTCTGCTCATTAGCTGTGCAGAGAATGCAGGGGACGTGGTGTAGACATGGTCTTAGATTCCAGGAAGATACAAATAGACAGTAAATACATGTAGGCTAGAGTCTAGTTTATGATCACAGATATCCCATTGTAAATCCAGAGCAACTCATGAGTGTCATCCCATGGAAGTCAAGAAAGCTAATGTGGGCTTGATGACCTACATAAGATCAATGTGCAGACTATAGATTGAGCGTATTGTGCATTTTTTTTCTTAGCTAAGTGTCAAGAGACCTTCAGTGTTTACAAATATAAATGAACGTACTGTTTAAAAAAAAATACTAAAAGAAAATTGTGGAAAAGGATCTACCATTGCCCTAAGTTTTGGGAAAAGTTTTTCCATTAGAAATTTGAGTCATTACTGGAAAATGTAACATCAGGGAGTATTAAAGACTCACTTTTGAACATTTAAGTTGTCTATAACCCATTCTCTTTATTCAGTTACAGGTGAAGACCTAATTCAAGTGACATTCAAGGAGGAAAGGGTCTCTATACCTGCACCAGGTGTGTATCAGTTTTACTTAAAGAGTCACAGCAATTCTTTTCCCTAGGTTTCCAGAAATGCAGTATTAAAGATCACCTCTATGGTTTTTACATCTATTAACCCATGAAGGGCTGTAGGTATTTATTTAAACCAAGGGCGGGCAGTTATTTCAGGCGGAGGGCTGCTTACCCAGTTTTGGCAAGCTGTCAAGGGCCGCGTGGGTAGCCCTGCCCCTTGGCAGGTGCCCCATACCCTGGTCACCATCTTGGGACCAATGTCTTAGGGCCAGCACTGGTGGGGCCCAGAGCAGAGCACAGGCTGGCAGGGGTCTGGGGAGCTGGGCTGGGCTGCACCAGCAGGGACGGGGGGGGCTGGCCCAGCTCCATAGAGCCCCTACCAGCCAGGACCCTGTACCCCTGTGCCCTGCTCTGGGCCGCGTTGGCTCCAGGACACTGGTGTGGGCCCTGCGCTCCCACTGACTCCCGCACCCGCTCACTCCCAGTGCCCCCCTCGGCCCCGCGGTATAGGTGGGGGGCTAGCAGGGAAGGAGCTGGTGCGGAGCACGGGGAAAAGTGGCCCATGCTCAGCACCAGCTTGTAACCCACCCCTGCTGCCAGCCTGGGCCCTGCGCTGGCTCCAGACTCACCCATTGGGGCTGTGCCACAGTGGTAGCAGCTTCTCAGCTCAGAGAAAAGTGGCTCCCATGCTTGCTGCACCTGCAGTGTTTGCCACCACCGCCTCTGTGCTGCCCAGCATGCGAGCTCTGGGCAGGCAGCACCAATCTTCCTGGTGCTGGGTGCAGGCTGAGCCCAGCACTGGTCCCAGACGGCAGGGGCAGCCTCCTGTCATCACCTGGGAGGTGATGACCTCCTGTCATCACCTCCTGCCTGCACCCCTGGGAGGGCTGCTGGGCTGTGCCAGACTCCTCCCAGAGGTGCAGGCCCCTGATCTGCCTGCTGGATGACAGGAGGGTGCTCCTGACATCTGGGATAGCACTGGGTGCAGCCCGCACCCAGCACCGGGAAGATTGATGCTGGCACTGACCCCAGCTGGCAGCAACAGCATGCTGTCATCCGGTGCACAGATCCAGGGGTCTGCACCGCCCAGGAGGGCTGGGGCTGTGCCACAATCTTCCTGGGGGGCGCGACCCCCAGATCTGCGCAGGGTGACAGGAGGCTGCTGCCACCAGCTGGGATTGGTGCTGAAGCCAAACCCGGCTTCGAAACTGGAAACATTTCAAAACTTTCAAAACATTTCGAGTGCCCTTGTTTCATTTTGAAGCTGCTTCGAATGCTTTTGTTTCATTTCAATTTCGCTGTTTCGAGCTCGAAACGCATCAGAACAGCTTCAAAACGAAACCCCTGGTGAAATTTTGCACAGCCCTATAAGAGACTATGAACTCTTGTTAAGAAATACCATATTGGATCCCAAAGTCATGGAGACTGTAAGCCTAAGGTATGTTTTTGTTCTAAATAGGGACCTTAGTTGTAATAGTATGACTTTATTATGCAGTTACACATTGGGCCAGACAGCCTGCCATACTGAAGAGCGCAACCAGAAGCCAGGAAGACCTTGAGCGTTCTGATTTTGGATTGGGCTCTGGTTTGCCACATTGTCCATTAATATGAAGAACAACATCAAACTGTGTTGCAGTTGGGTGTGGGGCTCCATTGCATAAGGTGCTGAACACCTGTACAACAGCAAGGCCTAGAACAAAAGAGCTGACGTGCTAAAATTGGATGCAACTTCCTTGGGCTTTATTTTCCTCGTGGTGGAATAGGGTTAATGGTTTTCTCACAGGATTCATCATTTTAATTTTGTTAATTAGTTTGCATTATATTTAGAAGCCTCAGTCTACATTGGATGAAAATGGTCTGTATTGTGGGTGACATGAGTTGGGCCCTCGATTCGAACAGAGACAGAATTTCACCACGGGCTACAGTAGTAGTGGCCTATGGGCCAAATGTGGCCCATAAAGCTGCTGTGAATGGCCCATCACTGGCATGTCAATGCAGGTGAATGCTCCTATTATTCATCCCCCGGCCTTTCCCCTGCTCCAGAGCAGCATGAAAGCTGTGGCTATATCTAGACCCTGCACTGACATACCAGGAAGCTCAGAGTTTTCATGGAGCTCTGGAGCCCAAAAGCTGAGCACTGACACTGCTGCTCATCTCATTTCAATATTGGGGGAGGAGAATGTAAATGGCAACAGCACTCAGCTCCTGGGTGCCAGGGCCCTGTGAAAGCTTTGGCAGCTTGGAGTGGAGAGGCAATGGAAACCCACCTTTGGCAGCCCCCCACGCACATGGCTCTGGTGCAGCACAGGACTGGCTATATCACCTGAAAACAAAAGACAGTTATATAAAAAGATAGTCATTTTAAAGAAAACCCAATGCTGTAGGGCAGAAAATGGTCCTACTCCCACTGCATTCCCAAAGCACGTGGCTTCCTGTTCAGGAGACAGTGATGGGGCACTGGGAAGCTGAGGTAAGATATAGCACCGCCAGATGGGCAATCTCCATCTCCATCCCCATCTCCCATGGGCATCAGACCCAGCAATCCTCCACCAACACTAAGAACATGGAAACCAAGAACCTGGAAGCCAACCAGTTCTTTACAAGCTGAGCAAGCCTCAATCTCTGCTGCGGCACAGGGCATGGTTTCATTTGAAAGTTTAACAATTTTTTTGTAAAATGTAAAATAATACTATGGAATTTTGACTGTTCTACTTTGTATTAATAAGCCTAAAATCACTAAAAGTGTATGTTTTCCTTCCAAAGATTGTTTGAAAATCTTAATATTTGGATACACCCAAGCATAGAACTGCAATGCTTTTCTTTGCTCCCTCAATCCATGCTGATTTTAAGGTTTGAACCACTTGGGGGGGAAAAAAAAAGGTTGAACACTACTGGGATAGAGGACCTTTCTCTTCCACTCAAGGGCAGACTGATCACCAAGTGTGGGATGAGGCAGGAATTTGACCCCATGGTCTGATTGGCATGGATGGTAGGGGCTTCTTCCTCTGTAGAAGGGGCATAGAAATCTTCCTTGGATCTCTTAAGCATATTTTAAAACTATTTCCTGTTCTTGCACTGGCAGGAATATTGTCAGTGCTCTTGTCCCCCTGCTTTACCTTTGGAGAATTAGGATGATCTTCATGTTTACAGGCTTGTGTCTGGTAGTTGTGTTAGAGGATGTTCATGCAGTTGCAAATAGGCTAGATGGCTACTGCATAGGATGGTTTAGATAGGGATTTGCCCTGTCCTTAGGCTCCTGAGGTCCCATCCAGCCCTATTTTCTGATGAGTCTATGGTTCTGTGTGCTGATTTCCATATAGCCAAGTCTTTTGACTCTTAGGACATGTGGCAAAATCTAGCCACTACCCATGGTTTTATGGGGAGAAGGGTATGTAATAAGAGCTGGCATTTGTTGGCAGGGTGCGCCCATTTGGTACATTCTGGTGCTTATATCTCGAGATAGATAATCGATTGCTATTTTGCAGTAACTTATTTGCAAAGCAATCTGAAGCAGTAGAGTATGGCAGTGCGACAGGAGAACTGCAAATTACTCAAAGATTTGATTTGGGAAAGTAACAAACAATGGGGCTGCCAAGAGGGTCTCAAAATCCTGGAAGAACTGTCTTTTCCACGCGAGTCCTAGTTCTTCTATACGGTTAGGAATACTGGTAGGGTGGTACGTTCATTATTTAACCATTTTAAATGTATAATAGGGTGATAATACTTGAGGCGTGTGACTATCAAAGAAATGCCAGGCCTCCCAAATCCCATATCAATCATTCTATGTGTGTCCTTTTCTTCCAGCTCCTTCCGATGGCATTTTGAAATGGTCAATGCCTGAATCATGGAGCGGTGTGGGCAGGGGCTGGGGTGGATACAATCACAGCATTCCCGCCCCTGGAGAAGACGTCATCATCTTGCCTAGTAAGTAAAAGAAAGGACAAATAGTCAATTGGTCCAAGGGCGTGACTATCCCGCCGAAGTCAGCTGTATTTTAGCAAGTCCTAATTAATGTGTGAATTCTCACATATGCAGAAATACACTAGAACATTTGTTTCTGGCCAGTGCTTGATCCGAGGCTGCGTCATAAGTCGGTGAGGTCTGAAACAAAGACGGTTCTCATTCTCACTTTCTTCTTTCACACACAACATTGGCTTGCCAGCAGACTATGCACGCCCGGTTACATGGGGGGAGGTTATCTTGGAGGCCAAGCAGCGGTAATTGCAGATTTGCCATATCAAAGAGAACAAGGAATGTATCTTTCCACTTACCTTGTGGCGTTTGCTGGGGGCTGTATTTTGCCTGCGTTTCCAAGCCTAGACTGACTTCCCTTTTGCCCTTGTGTTGCTTTTCTATGTGTCGATTTTAATTTCTAAATTCATTTGCAGTTTGGGTTGGGAGTCTAGCTTTGTCTTTGGCTTTTACTTTACCAGCGCGGAGAAGCTGAAAGATAGTCTCTGACATGTCTCTGAGGAGGTCCAAGTTCAAATCCCTGTACAGTCAAGAATCTGTGGCTGGAGACAGAAGTTACACATAAACTGGTTTAAGTCATCAGAAACTGGTTTCAATTTGTACCAGAACAGAAGTTCAGTGTACATAAACCAGTTTCAAAATGCCTGAAACTGGATTAGATGAACCTGGTTGAATGCAGTATCCAACTTAACTGATTTGGGTCAAACCGGTTTATGAAACTTCTGTCCCAGGCCTGTGTGAGGCTGGGCCAATCTGTGTCCTGTCAATGCAAATGCTATATAACAGTAATAACAGCATTCAAGCTGTCAGCCCCTAGAGTTGTATATCCTGAGAAGCTGGGTGCTGGGCAGTCACAGTAAAATGTCCTTTGGATTCAGCCCGCACTAACTTGTGCTGACAAAGCCTCAGATGACTTATCTTCCCTGTCTCTTTATTCCAACCTCCTAGGAGCTTGCTTTGGCTTTCTGGTTCTGTGGTCTGGGTTCTTGTTGGTGCCTGTTTTAATATCAAACAAGTTAAGATGATCACTCTTGTATTTGTTTTTATACTCTGAAATGTTGTATAGAAACTGCTTGTAGATAAGGAATACTTCAACCAACTTCTCTGTGTCCCCTAATAACAAACTGAATTCAAGACAGAACTGTACTTTCTGGTGATTACTGGGGCTGAGGAAATACGTAGCCACTCTTGGAATACCCTACACAGAGCTTCGGCACATAAGCAATTAGGATGAGAGCTATGAGATTTTGTTTGTTTGGTTTTTTTTGGAAAACTTTTTGCTGTTGTGCCAAAATATGCCATTTTAAGGTAGAATCATAGACTCATAAGGCTGGAAGGGACCCCGAAGGATCATCGGGTCCAGCCCCCTGCATGAGCAGGAAAGACATCTGAGGTCGGATGAGCCCAGCCAGGTGACCGTCCAGTCTTCTCTAGGGTAGACGATTGCACCACCTCTGGGGGGAGCTTGTTCCATAGTCTGCACACCCTAGTTGTAAAGAAGTTTTTCCTAATGTTCAGCCTGAAACTATCTTCCAGGAGTTTGTGGCCATTGTTTCTAGTTTTCCCCCAGGGTGCCCTGGTGAACAGTTGTTCACTGAGCCTCTGATGTACGCCTCTGATATAGTGGTAAGCCGCAATCAGGTCCCCTCTCAGCCTTCTTTTCTTTAGGCTGAAGAGTCCAATATCCCTCAGCCTCTCTATGTATGGCTTGCCATGCAAGTCCTTGATCATATGGGTGGCCCTTCTCTGGACCCTCTCGAGCTTTAGCATGTCCTTGTTGAATTGCGGTATCCAGAACTGTTCGCAATACTCCAGCTGCAGCCACGCCAATGTTGAGTGAAGTGGGAGAATCACCTCTTTGGATTTACTGGAGAGGCACTGATTGATGCATGCCAGAGTTTTATTGGCCCTAGCGACTACTGCATTGCATTACCAGCTTATATTCATGCTGGGGTCTATTGTTACCCCCAGATCCCTCTCATTTGTAGTGCAGGTCAGGTTAGCGATGCCCAGCCTGTAGGTGCGCTGGGGGGGGTCTTCCTTCTCATATGCAGCACTTTGCATTTCTCTACGTTGAACCTCATTGGGTTCCCTTCTGCCCAACATGCCAGCCCATCTAGGCCTGCTTGTATCTGCAGCCTATCTGCGGATGCGTCCACATAACCCCATATCTCGGTGTCGTCCGTGAACTTGGCCAATGTGATCAAAACTTTGTATACATTTATTTTTTATTTTAAAAAGGTGGTTCTGTAGGATGAGGAAGACCCATAAAAATAATTTTAAAAAACCAACCCTTTTCACAATTTCAAGATAAAACATTTCAGGTTTTGATTAAAGATGCATTTAATTTTAAGTTATTTCACTTTTATTAAAATCTTCCAAAAATGGTACTTTTTTTTCCAAGTTAGTGGAATTTGCTCTGTCTGAAATATTACCATTTTTATTTTGGGCAATTTCAAAAAAAAGATTCTTTCTGGGTCAAGTTGAATGTTTCTCTTCTCCTTGCCTCCCAGGTTCTTGGAACTTCCACTGAATTGAAAAATCAGGGATTTAATTCTCATTTATATACAGGAGGTATGCAATGTTGCTCAAATCTGTACTCCAGTTGGCTGCAGTATGCATGCACAAAAGAACATGGGAAATGCCATTTACTGTATCAGGCCATAGGTCCATTTAGCCCAATATCCTGTCTCACGCTGGCAGAGATTGGATGGTTGCAGGGAAGGTAAAAAGGGCATGTCCAGGATTTTCCATCCCCTGCTCCTTCCTCTCCCACTGCATCTTCCAGCATGCAGAGATTTAGAAAATTCTGATTCAGAAGCTGCATCCCTTTTACCCACCCAATTGAACCATGTTGATACCTACATTGAAGTGTTTGAAAGATTTTGGCATAATTGATCCAAATAATATTCAGTTGGAGAATTATAGAATTCATAGAAGAGACCTCTGAAGGTCATCTAGTACAACCCTCTGCTCTAGGAAGGTCATCTCTATCACTCAAACCATCCTATATAAGTCCTTATCTAACCTATTCCTAAAACTAAACAATCAACCCTGTTGCACAGCGAGAAGGCATATTCCAAAAGCACCTTAACCTGCCACAGGTAAACCCAAGAGAACAGGGATGCCAGAGTCCCACCACTGCAAGGGTCATTAAAATGCACTTGAGAGATCCAAGGAAGAGGGACATGCTGCCCACTACAGAGGAGGGCAACTCTTTCCACAATTTGTGCCAGTCTGACCATGGGGTAAAATTCCTTCCTGGCCCCAGATGTGGCAATTGGTCTGACCCTCAGTGTAGGGGCAAGACCCGCAAACCAGGAACCTCCAGGTTTTAGTCCCAGTGGGAGCACTGGTACACTCCAGTCAAAATCCCCAGTCTTGGCCATGGCCAACACCCAATGCTAATGAGAGAGGTGAAATTCTTCTCCCTCCCCTACCCCTTCTTCCCTCCCACCCAGCACTTGTATCAACAGGAGGGGAAAGACTTCTTCCTGGCCCCATGTAGCAACCAGCAAAGCCCAGAAGACTGGGCAAGCCAAACACCTTCCATTCAGCTCTGCAACTTCAGGGCAGCAAGCGTAACTCAATCCACCGCACCCTATACCTGGACAGCCAGAGCTCCCCTTTCTGTATCCCCTCCATGGTCTTATCTCAGTTGCCTTAACCTTATTTCATGACTAAGCTGGTTGTGGGGCTCTACTTCATTCTCCTGCTGCTGAGTATGGTCCTCTCCAATATCCACCTGCTGTCGGCTGTATAGCTTTTTATTTCCCAGTGATTGCTTATGTGTGTGTGTGTCAGTAGGGGACCCCTGGGGTTCCCGCTGTTGATCTTTACAAAGAAGTCCAGGCATAGCTACTCCTCGATCATCCCTGCCCAGTACTTAACCAGCCTCTTCCTGAAAACCTCCAGCGATGAAGATTTTACAACTTCCCTAGGTCACGTGATATTTTGTATGTAGCACTGAAATTCATCCCATTTCCATGGGATCTGATGTTTTCCTGTTATTTTGGTGTATTTGTCCTCACGACATAACTCTGAGATACAGAAGTGCCAGTTCTCAATTTTATGGAGGAAGCATTGAGGCACAGAGAGGCTAAATGACTTGACCAATGTTGCAAGAGAACTACATGGCCAGATGTGTACCCCAGCAATTTATAACCCCAGCAATTTTATTGACCAGCAATAGGTCAGAGAATGGATTTTGTGCTGAGCTCCGGAGAACAGGGGGAGTCATGGCATGGGCTCATCACATTTCGTCTGCTGCTGCTGCTATGGTGCGGGCTCATGCTGGCGCGTGGGCAGGCTCACTGCATGCTGGCTGCATTAGTCCTCTCAGTGTGGGCTCTCCAGGGGCTGCCATTCTGTTTCTTCCTCTAAATCAGTGCTGGTGCCCCACTTGCCATCCCCTAGTATGGTACAGTGTACAAAAAAAGCTTGAATCCAGATACCCCAAGTTGAGTCCAACCTGCTATTTCACTACAGCAGGTGAAATATTCCCATACCTTAGGTTTTCAACTCACTGTAGAGATGACTGATTTTTTTTTTCACGTTGAAAACGGCGACTGAGAAACAGGGAAGCTATATTCAACCAGTATATATACCCCAGTACTTTTTCCTGCCATGGCAGGGGGTCGGACTTGATGATCTGCTCAGGTCCCTTCTGACCCGACCAACTATGAAACTATGACCAAAGTTTTTGCAAATCCATTCTCTCCTGTTTTTCCTAGAGGCTTTACTACAGAAATCGCCACTGCAAAGATAAAAATTGGCACAATTGGTGTAAATCATGAGCTATTCATTTGAAATTTCCAAGGAGAAGCACGTTGGCCTTTTTCTATTTTGTGCTAAGTAGGTTCTTGTACCACTCTCCTCACAATAATATTTGAGTGCCTCCCAATCATGTGTTAAGCAATGTGACTAACTTCTTTTCATGTGTGGCTTGTTTCATTCCCTCTCCCATCCTTTCCCCAAGGGGAGAACTGTCCTTGTAGTGGAGTAATTTGCTTTTCATAGTTTCATGGAGCTTCAGGGTGGAAGGAAGCACTAGGTTATTTAGTTTGATTTCGTACATATTGAAGTCCATATATAAAATCCTGTATCTTCAGCCCAAAGTCTACAGGAAGACTAAGGTATTTTGGTTTTCTAAAGACCGACCTGCATGCCACAGGCAGAGAACAAGAGAGACAAAGCTGCCACCAATGATTGAGGCCCCTGACCTGGCAAAGAATAACTTAGGTGATATCCAAGAAGGGGAAATCCTTTCTGGACTGTAGGAGAAAGCAAAAAGCCAAACTCTATTTGCTGAGCAGAAACAGAGATCATGGTCTGTGCCTGGGGGTTTTTGCATTGAACTAGGCCATGGAGGATCCTGAAGAGTCCCAAAGATAAGAACACAAAGATTTCAATATTATGTTACAGTACAAACACCTGAGAGGTAGTTATCTCTGTTGGTCTGAAGTCAGATGGAAGGCAGGTTAAAGATGCACCTTGCAGGACAAACACTGGCACGCCATACGAGATCCTTGTTGCAAGGTGGATCAAAAAGCTGCATTTAGTCTTGAATTCTGGGGTTCAGCTCCTTGGATTGTGCTACTGCATAACAGCAAAAATGACTGTCTCCATACCTAGACCTTAACGAATGGCAAAACCAAAGCAAAATGTTTAATTGCCAAAAAGAAACAAACAAGGGCCATGTTTGAACGTTAGGTCACACTTGATTCCATGTAGCATTTTAGTTTGTACGGGGCAGGTTTTTGGCAATGCCTTTCTCAGATCAGCTATAACTATCAAGTTAAAGGGATTGCATAGAAGCCTTTACCAGTTCAGTGCCTATATGCACATGGTTGGTTGGTGTCCAAACCTCCCCAACACCTCCCTGGGGGCTTTACCTTTACTTTTAGTAATAATGAGGATAAACTGTCTAGCCTGGTCCTCCTGAGATAGCTATTTCATCGCTTGCCTCGCCGCTTTCTGTCTTCACTCCTCTTGGGTTGGAGTGCATGAGCCCCAGTAGATCAGGTGCTAAGGTGAGTTAGAAGAATAACAACACAGCCTCATACAAGGGTCTAACACTTAATCAGGGGTTGCTTTGAGGCTGGGATGCTACGAAGTAATTTCTAGCTGGAAACAAGGACGATGATCCAAAAATAAAGAAGAACAAACAGCTGTCGATGGCAGACGAGTTTGGATTTTTTTTATCTTGGCCACTGCAAATGCTGATCTAGTCACACAACAAGTAGTTCCAAAAAAGTGGGCAAGCCCTTCTTCTTATGAGAATGGCAAGTGGTCAGAAAAGTACCTGTAGCGATAGTAGGAACTTTGCAGTGAGAATCCAAGTTACCAGACTGTGTTAAATACATTAGAATATAAGAAGTGTGTAACAGGGAAACCTTACCCTCTTACTGGGAGGTTTGGGGGACAAGCAGGCCTGCAAGGGCCCTTCAAGAGTAGAGTCTTTGTGGCCCAAAGCGGGAGAAGGCAGACAAAAATAATACAGGAAGAGGAGACAGGGTTTCAGCAGTCACCAACAGCCGTGCCATGGGTACGCTGAAACCAAGCAGGGCTGGGTGGACCAATGACAGTACACTTTGTTCATGTTGTGTGATAGGACAGATTGGCTGGAAGGGGAGGGACTTATCCATATAAAAGATTTGCTCTTGGGTCAGCCGTCTCACGCTGGTGCTGTCTGGGGAAGAATGAGGACCTCCAGGCATGCTGCCGTGGAGCTGGGAGTGGTGATCAGGAGAGCCCTGACATGCAGGTGGAGGATGCAGGATAGGGCTGATTTTCAGTTCAACAGCATCTTTGTTTTGTGAGCAGCCAGATGGGCTGTGTCTTCTCTTTTTCTGTGCTGGAGAGACTTAACACTGGAGGACTGGGTTGTGGTTGTAGGGCTGTGCAGAGACACCAAAGATGCACTCTAGGTTTAAACTTTCAGGGGAAGGGCACTATAGAGAGAGAGAGAGAGAAAGGAAAAGATGGAGATTGCAACTGGGGGGGCTAGAGCCTGAGCCTTGAGAGGCAGAGGCTGAAGCCAATAAGCTGGGCTACAGTAAGCAAGCCCAGGTTAGAGGCCTACAGCCAGAGTATCCTGTGGTCTGAAGCCAAGATGGCCAGAGCCTGTACAGGAAAGTCAAAGACAACCAAGTACCACCTGTGAGGCATGGGTGTAGCTATAGGGGAGGATGGAGGCCACAACTAGAGCCCTCAAGGGTTGATTAGGGTCATTAGGGTCATGAATTGTGACTACCAAGTTCAAGTTGTACCAGCAGGGTACTACTAGTAGTTTTGGACTGGGTATGTGAGCCCCCCACAGAAAAAAAAACAAGGGTCTAGTAATGGCCCCTAGAGACCAGGGACTGAATGAGCCCACTAGGCACAAGGGTGCCCACTCCAGGACTCGGGGACATCCTCCTAAGCAACAGATAAGGAATATCAAGGCATGGCAAGTGAGATAGATGGGGGGTCGGGGGGGAGGTTATATAGAAGGTCTGGAGTAGGGGCAGGACTAGGGTGGTCTACAGAGGGTGTCACAGCAGCCCTCAGGGCATGTCCCATCACAAAATGCCATACTGGGTTAGACCAATGGTCTGTCTAGCTCATTATCCAGTCTCTGACAGTGGCAGCAGTGGATGCTATAGAGGGAAACACTGGACTGGATATCTCCAGAGTGAGCTGTCCCCTGTTCAGTACCCTCCCTATCACCCACCTTTATAGGTTTAGAGATGCCGGAGGAAACATCTCCAAGCGTTCTGTTCAATACCCATTAATAGACCTACCATGAATTTATCCAGTCCCTTTTTGAACCTATATTACCCACTTCCACCACCTTCTGTGGCAATTACTCCCACAAATTCACTAAGCGTTGTATAAAAAAAGTACTGCTGTATTGGGGAAGCGGGGGAAGTAAAAAAACTGTGTCTGCCTATACAGTAGTTAAACAATTATAAGCAAGTTAAGTTAAGAGTTCATTGCTACTTAAAGGTATCCAATATTTTATTTGGTGTGCTTATTGCAGTCACAGTCTCTCGACTTCGACCTCCTTCCCTAAAGTACAGTCATCTTTTGAGGCTTGCCACTGCTGAAACAGAGACCACTTAATATTGTGCATTTTCCACTAACTCTAATTTTTACAAGAGTCCATTAGAACTGCTGAATTGCACATAGATGCAAAGCAGGAGTTCTGGGTTTAAACCTGTCCTTGCAATCAGCATGCTGTGTGATGCTGGGGAAGTTATCATAGCCAAAAAAATCAGTTTAGGCTTTAGGGGTATCTCATGGGGCATTTAGCTTTACATTATTCTAAGTCAATCCCAGAGGAAAAATAGAGCAAACACAATGCACGGTGTTTACTTTGGAGGAGATGCTGTTTGCCAGTGTAAAGTTACTTCTGAGGAAGCAGGAAATAAATTTACACTAGTGAAAATGATACCAGTTTGTGTCATGTATCCTCTTACAGGGTCCATTTTAATCCAGGGTATCCAGTTTCCTCTGCCCTAGTGACCAGGTGCTGTAATATGGCCTACTGCAGACAGTCAGCTTGGGAGAGATGGTCGTGTGTCCATGCTTTACTGCAAAGTAAATTTTTTGTGAAATAAAATCTGAAGGAAATAACTCCAGGATAATCCTATAAGGTATCTGCATCCTAAGTAAATATGGCCCATTTTTCTAGCAGCTTGGAATCAACGGACCTATGAAACCAGGCAGTATTTTTGTCACTGTTTGCCTTTTTAAATGCAGCGAGAGGTCGGTCTCACGAGAAGTAGGAACCGCAAGTTCTGTTTCTAATCCTTGGTTTGCTCCACCTTGCCTCTGTGACGTGGGGCATGTTTCTTTACATGATTTTTTGGAGTTTGGTAGTGAAGTCTGAACAAAAGGGGCTCCTATAGATGTGCAGGGAGCTGGCTCCGATGCACTGGAAAACCAGCATGTTGGAGCAGACTCGATGAATCTGCAGAAATTACCGCGCTCCAGCAGACTCTAGCATCACGTCTATCAGTGTCCCTGCACTCAGCACCGTACCGACCCTCCTATCGCCCTGGGTGATTGGGCCCCCCTACGCTGGAGATAATGATAATAATAATGATAATCAGACAAAAAAACATACTATTTTCAGGCCCCCTTTCTGTCCCAGCCCTGGGCGGCTGCCCGGTTCATCCATACCTGTGTCTGGCTCTGCACGTACTGAAAAATGGAGAGCTAAAGCTCATTCGATGAGCACCCCGCCACCATTTTTCATCACGGAGGATGCTGATACACATGCTTGGGCCCTTTTAATTAGCATGGCTTGCTAATTAAAGCACCTCCCCATGCTTCCCTGACCGTGTATAAAAATGCCCAGGGACATTAGATACTCTCCATGCTTTGGTTTCCTGATCTGTCAAATGGGAGTTGGAAGGCCTACATCACAGGCTTACATCGCTAAGATGTGGGGAGTAGGAATCCTCTCTAGGAAACAGCATCACTACACGTAATTATTATAGGAATAGCGTATTTTTGTCTGCTGTTTCCAGTCAGACTTATGCTTAGAAACCCATGCAAAGTGTTTGGGAGGTGTTGCTTTTGTTGAGTGGGCCCTGGGTCATTTACGCCTTTAGCACAGGGGTGAATTTTACCTGTGTCGACTACTTGAGTGACCCCTCTTGCACAAGTGTAACCTGCTTCCAATAGCATGTCACAGATCCCCCCCTCCGTGCTTGTCCACAGAGAACGTGCATGTGTTTCAGTCCCCGCTGGAGCATTTTAGCTCCCTGGAGGTCTCTGATTTTACTCCCCGGCACTGCAGCCGGTACACAAGCACCCCTCGCACAACAAATGGCCGCCTACTCTGATCTATTTTCTTCTTTTGGGACTCTCACCCGCCAAAACCCTATTTGCATGACTTTGGGAAAACAAGACAGCTGAGTTGATTCGTGACATACCACCGACAAGCAGCAGCAGCCTTCAGTCTGGGCCAGCCGGTGGAAAGCATTAGCTCCTCAAGCCCTTGGATTTGCAAAGCTTTGGTTTATGGTTTCCAGTATGACACGGAGCATGTTGGGTGGAAGGAGAACGCGTTATAATTCGAGGCAATGGAATGTTGTTTTGAAGGCTACAGATATGATATCATGTAGCCTCTGGCCATTTTTTCTTCTTTTTTTTTTTCTTCTAGTGGTGGAATCCACTCTGTTATTCATTTTCTGATTTTGATTTGCTTTGAACTTTTTCTGTTTGAAGAGATGAATGCTGGAGTACTGTATCTCATATAATAGCTCCTCTGTTGTGTCTGATTTCCATTCAATGGCATGGTATGGTGTTTTATATAGCAGGGCGGTTGATCAAAGGCATTTTATGTCATTGCTGGAGTCATTAGTGAGTTCTCAGTGTTGTCTGTCCAAGCATTAGGACTGTGGTGTACCTGGGAGCTGTTGTTTGAAGAAAGTACACATAAAATACCAGGTAGCCCTTGAATTCTCATTTTAGGGAAGCCGTTGTTTGTTGTGATGTTAATTTGTTGGGGGGGGGGGGGAAATAAAAATAAAGATATAAAACTTTTTTTTTTCTCTTCTCTGGAGGCAGATCTCTGGGTAGACATGATGCTAAAGTTGTGGTCTTTGGGAGTAGCTGGTCAGTGTGCTGTGTTTTGTACCAAATCTCTCAGGAAGCAGCTAGGGAAGGGGTGTAAGAAGTGGATTTCTCTCCGTCTCTTACACAAATACGCTAGACCCATTCATATTCAGACTTCTCTTGAGCTAGTGAAGCCTCCTCAGGTCTGCGGAGGTATCTCTGAATGGACAAATTTCTCCTGTCGTTGTTTTAGGGTCGCGTGTAGCAGGCTGTCGTTACGGAGCAGTCAGCATTTCTAGGATAAACTCTTATTTCTAAGGATGTGCAACTCAGCAAAAAAATAAAAGATCTGTTCCAGGCTGAAACTCAACATAGAAATATTTTGCCTGGGAGCCCATTTTTCTTCCTTATAACAATGTTTCTCCATGTGTTTGATGAATAGACTTACAGCCTTTGTCAACTGCAGCATTTTACCCCATTTTTCAGCACAGCATGAACTCCCCCACAAGATGATTTCAACTGTATTTTTCACCCTCTTCTTTTCTCTCTATTATGTTTCATTGTGGACTCAATGCCTGTTGCATGGTTATCTGGGATTGCCATAGATGGAAACAAATGACCCAGGCAGTCCCCGCCAGCCTTGTGTTCCTATGAGTTGTGTCTTTCCTGCCGAGTTTGACTGTAAGCTCTGCAGGGCAATGGGATATGCTTCTCGTGTAAAGATCCTTATGCACAAGATTTTCACCATTTTTGTGACAATTCTCCCGTGTCACCAGCCTCACACCCACTCAGTAGAGATGCGCTGGAGATTGGCAGCTAAAGCCCGTGGCGGTTCCACCTGTGGCAAGGATGCTGCATCTCAGGGATATAGGGGCTGAGCAGGACTTTTCTCTGTTATTGATTATTTTAGTAGTCAGTGGTGCTGGGTATTGGACATGAGAGCAGAGACATCATGGGTGCATTCAAACAAGCATGCACACGCTTGTTGTTCCCCGGGGACAAACAGCAGTGGCACATACTTGTCCCTGGGGTGCACTTGGGCATGTGCACTCTGGCATGCAGCAAGTTGCCCCAGGTGGGGTAGGGGAGGCTAGGGCCAGCCCCAGGGTTGGCCCCAGCAGCCTTACCTTGGGTTCAGGGGGCTTTCTGGGGCTCCAGTGGTGGCAATCTGGTGTGCAGAGCCTGGAGCATGGCTCTTGCGAACCACACTCTGGCTTCAGGCAGCTTACACTGCTGCCACAAGCACCACCTTGCTTTTTTTAGGCATGGGGTTTTTTTTGGACACTGGTCACCTCTGCTCTATAGGATCAACAACTGGCCTTCAGCTCTTATGCAAGCTGCACTGGAACTGAAGTCAGTGGGATTTGTACCAGAACAAGGATGGAGAAAATACTTTTGGATATTTTCCACATGTACCAAAAGCCAGTCTATTCAGGGATCTGGATAAAACTTTCATCCCCCATGGGAAGAAAAAATCCAGGGAGAAGGAAAAAAGAATGCTGCCTGGTCCATTTTTCACAGGACACACCATTAGCTTGTGTCCCACAAGACATCACTGAAGCCAAGGGCTCGCCAAGAAGTCACCGCAGGGCAGCCATTGTGGACCAGATCCTGTTACAACTAGTAAGCATCTAAGTGGACTTGGGTGCCCAAGTGTGATTCTATTCCACGCTGTTCAAGGCCTGAAAATCCACAAATGGACCTACTTTTGTAACATGCCAACATCTGACCCCTAAAGAACAAGTCATACAGAAGCAACGAGGAGGTAGAGGACCCACGCACTTGTTGTGTTAACTATTCGTCAGGGCCCTGAGCAGGATGGACTAGAATCCCAATGTAGCTACTCAGGAACATATTAAGTGGAAAAGAATCTGGCCCTAAGTGAATTTCAAGAACAGCCAGAGCAAGAAGAGTAGCTGAAAGAAATCTCAAGATTATAATGGAATATCTGTGCTTGGCGGTTTTTAAGACCCGGCTAGATGAAGCTTTGGCTGGGATGATCTAGTTGGGGATAGTCCTGCTCTGAGCAGAGGGTTGGGCTAGATGTGACCTCCTGAGGTCCCTTCCAGCCCTAATTTTCTATGATTCTATGATGATGATTTTTTTTTATGGAATGGAAAATACACTTTTAGGATGAAGGGTTTAAACCAATTTCTAGCTATTGGTAATTAGGAAGACAAACTTCCCCCTTGGGGCTAAATACCCCTGTGCCTGCCTACTGGGGTGTTCTCTTGTTCCTTCTGAAGCAACCACTGCAGGTCATGATCAGAGACACAATGGGGGAGCTGGACCCAACTCTCGTGTAGTGGGGTAGTTTCCTTGTTCCAATTTGAATGTGTTTGAAGCCTCCAGTCCATATTCTGGACTCAAGTCAGTTGAAAAATGTGCATGTTTCCTTGAAACGTCCCAGTTCTGAATATTTATCCCTGGCAGGAACGGAGCTCAGGGGGAAGGAAACCATAGCAAATCCCAGCATTGGGGCTGACAGCTGGCATTACCGTTCCTTACACTGAAAATCCTCTCCGGGTATAAACGGCTTGTGCATAAAACAAGCTGCATCTTCAACCCATGCTTTTGCACTATGAGACAACGATATGTGCACGGAGCTATCAGTGACATAGGGGTGTTGTCATCAGGTCCCTTGTAAAGAAAGCATTTAGATTTTCATTTGTTCAGAAGTATCCAGTGATAGAGAGAGAGCCAGTATGCCACACCTAGAAGCCATTATTCTTGCAGAGACTAGCTAGAAGTAGCTAGAAACTGTGAAGAAAGGGTCCAAGTTGGTTTCAGCTATAGGTGCAAAGGTTCAAAGGTGCCATTTGACTTTAAAAAGAATTAGATGGAGACTTTAGGACAAAATTCTCTTCTGTACAGTGGGCCAGGTGAAGCCACCTCTGCCCCTTCATTGCACTTGCAGCCTGTTATGAACACTAAGTGGTTTCTTGGCTGTGCACTGGCAGCTTTTGGAAGCAATTGTATTAGTCTGGGATTTTCCAAAATGCTATGAGCACACCTAATTAGAGGTGGTTCTCACCAGTTGTAGGGTTTGTGAAGAAAGAAGTAGAGAGCAGTTCAGCCTGAGTCCTAATTTAGTGGGCTATCACTGGATCTCCACACCTCGGTACCATTAGCTTGACAGCTCCGGGTAGAGCCAGCGTCAACATTTCCATTGACTGCTGTGGCAAGCAAAATGGGCCAATGCAGGAATTGCTAGTGTTATTACTAGTAACTTGTGGCAGCAAGATAAGGGGATTGCTGAGGGTGTATGCTGTGGGACACCTGTTCTATGTCTTCAATTTAATGGCTCATATTTTATTGGGTGTAATAAAAAAAAAATGTAACTTGGATCATGTTTAGCTTCTGTTTCAAAATTTCTCTTACTAAACTGAATGAATGAGTTCTGTGTGCACAGTTAGGTTTATAGGCAGCAAGTCACTGGGCACATTTTACTGAAAACAGAACTGAAGCTCTCGCTTAAGTGCTTTGCTGAGTAGGGATGGCTTCAAGACCACGTGGAATGATAATGATAACTTTAAGCTTGAAGTGAAAATCAGTGGATGTGTCTGCACAAAACACTTTACTGTGCATTAGACTAATCTAATGCACAGTAAAGCATCACTGTCTACACATGCACAGCAATTACTGTGCAATAGATTACTCTAATGCCGTATTTTCTAGTACCTATAGATACAGGTCCTAGAAATAGGTGCATTAAACTAATGTGCTGAAACGCATGTGTAGACGCTGACCAGGAGCAAATTACTCCCTGTCAGCCTAGGCAGCAAGGGGCCACAGGGAGCAGAGAGCTGCCGTGGCTTAGTGGGAGATTGCCTTCTAGCCACTTGGACATCTGGATGCAACCTGGATGGTCCCAATCTCCATATTGGCAGTTGCCCAGAACCAGGACAGTTCTCCATGCCCCATAGAGATCAGGAAAGTCCTGATTTGTGAGGGACTGGCAGGCAGCTCCCCCCTTTTCCCTGGAGCCCATCCAGACTCCCCACAACTGGCAGGGAGCTGCTCGCTGAGCTGGGACAGCTTCCCTTCTCCCTCCCACCCCAGCCAACCCTGTGCAGTTCAAGGCTGCCCCACGGCTGGGACAGCTAGGGGCTGGCACCCAGGGGAGCCTGGACTTTCCTTGGCTGCTTCAGAGGGGCTCAGGGCTGAGTATCCCTGCTCCTCTCAGATGCAATTTTTCCCCAAAGTGGGCACGCATCTGGACGTGCACCTGGGAGCACTTTAATGATCCTCAGTTTGTTGCAGAGAAAATTCAGGCCTATTAATTGCACATGTAGATACACCCAGTGGGACTCAAGCATGTCATACTAATCACTCCTTGCTACTTGCATTGCAGTAGCCCTAAAGAACCAAGGATAAGGACAGCATGGTGGTAGGTGCTATAGAAAAACTTAAGATGTTTCTGTCCCCAAAAGTTTGCCGTCTAAATGCAGTTAAGCACATACTTAAGTGTCCATAATCTCAAGGTATTTTCCCCTTGTTTTCCAGCTTTGTGTCATATGTTTAAAACTTAGTGTTGGCGTGTTGGACTATTACCGCTGTTCTCCATATCTACCCTGTTTCTCAGACAGAGCCGTCCTGGTGGATACAACTCTTCCTCCTCTGAGAGGTCTCTATGTCTTGGGACGCCTGGAATTCCCAATCAACTCCAGCAACGTCCTTAGTGCAGCCTGTGTAGTGGTTGCAGGTGGTGAGCTGAAAGTGGGTAAGTGAGTAGCAGAAATTCCTGATGCTTGGATTTAAACTTACTTACTGGTATGAAAAAAAAATGACAAGGATGCTAGGCGTACTAGTAAAATAAGGTCATCTCTTCTACCTCTTCTCCTGTGATACAGTCAAAGCAAGGGTTCTGCTCAGAGCTGTGAGGTGGGGTAGACTGTGCGGTGGGACTAATATATATATGTGTGTGTGTGTATACATATACCTATACATGCACGCACATACGTGCACACACATATCTATCAGTTGAAATCTATTCGTCTGGGATGGTCTAGCTGGGGCTGGCCCTGCTTGGAGCAGGGGGTTGGACTAGATGTGACCTCTTGAGGTCCCTTCCAGCCCTAACTTTCTGTGATTCTGATCCCATTTAAACGAATACAAAACTCCCATTGATTTCCTTGGGGCCAAGATTTTACCCTTCCTATATAAAAATGCTGAGTTTTAATTGTATCCTTCTACCCTTCATCCAGTGTATGTTCTTCAAAGCAGAGTCTCTTACCCGGTGCAGATGTAGGCCCAGCCTCACATTATGTGTGCTGCCATAAGTGGCACAAAGCACATTTAAATACAAACTCGTGCAGACCCACACGACATAGGAGCCCAGGATATGGGATAAGGGATGGCACAGCTGGGTTGATGCCACCGGGCCTGTCCCTGTTGCTGCACAGGGTGTCAGAGACTGTCATAGGATATAGTGCTGGCACTGCTGCTTATGTCCTGAGTAGCACCAATGTCATTGGGGCTGTTCTGTAGCATCAGCAATGAGAAAACCATTGCCTTTCCCTGGAAAAGTAATTACTCACATAATTCTCTTTAAACACGAAGCTTCATAAAGTCGAGGATTTTATTTACTTACCAGAATCCTTCGGACTCTCAGCTCACCATGTTGGTCACTCCCTGACCTCTCTCAAGATTGGTTTTATGAACTTTCAAACGAGAATTTGTTTGAGTAATCACCTTTCCAAGAAGTCTGCTCAGAGATTTTTTTTGTTGTTAATCTCGAGGGACTGGCTAGTTAATACAGGTTTGGCAAAAGAGATCTTTTATTGCCTTGAGTTCTACTTTGAAGGAAAAAAAAGAGAGGCTTAGAAAATAGCAAAGGAGGTCAGCGCATTTTTAAATATGCCTGCTAGTTTGCTGCTCTGACCCTTTTGCCGTTTAAAGGTGATCTGAGATTGATTTGAAGGAAATGAATGTTCCTCGCTGCCTAAATGCAGTTAAAAGCAGGGAGGACTTCACTGCTGTATAGACTCTCTGAGAGCAAATGCCTGTGGATCGAGGGTGGCAGTAGGGGGCAAACAGGCATCTGCAGCTGTACGAGGTCCTCCGGAGAAATATCCTCTTTCCAAATTCAGCAGCAAAGGTGATAGATGGATATCATCTTTCCAATCGGCTCGCAAACTCCTCTAGTGGCTTTGACACTCATCTGTAAAATGGGGAGGGAACAATCCCCCACCCCCGCCCATGTGTTCCAGGCCCGAAGGTAACTTCTCGGAGCCCATCTGTCCAATCCTGTGTGTGCCATGCCCGAAGGAAGGTTTTTCATCCCATCTGTCCAATTCTACCACACCCTAAAGAAATCCTGACACAAGATAGATAATGAGACAGTTTAGTAAACAAAGTTAATAGATGTGGACATCAGCACTCAGCATTGCCCGAATAGGAGTCTAAGACTGACGCCATCTGATCCAAACCCCAACATCCTCCCTGCAGGGGAGCAGCTCAGTGCCCTTGCAGCCACTGTTGGCTAAATTGCCTTGTTCCCGTTCTGGAGAATGGCAAGCTGAGGCATGGGGTGGCTAAAGGACCTGTCCGGGCCATCACAATGACCCATGGCAGAGTCAAAAATAGGACCCACCCACCGCTTGGATTTCCTAGTTCTCCACCCTATGTCGTGATTCTTAGTTTCTGGTTGCCACCGTTGAGAGCGCAGGTCCTCATAGCAACGAGAAGGAGGGTTAAAGCACAGAAGTGATAGCGCGTAGGTGCACTGGACTAGAAGGGACCGGTCGCATCACTGAGTCCAGTCATTGTACAGGCAGCAATAGTTTTCAAGCCAAGAGAAATGTTCATTGCAGTAAAATTCAAGGCTGGACAATTCCTGGCTGTAAGTCTTTGAGAGAGCTGATTTTCTTTTCTTTTCTTTTCTTTTCTTTTCTTTTCTTTTCTTTTCTTTTCTTTTGGCCAAAATTGTGGTTGGGGAAAGGTATTGTAGATGAATCAGCTCTTTGCTCCCAGCTCTTAACACCCTTTTGACATTGAAGGCTTTCCTGTCATTTTGCCTTCGTACACAGTTTGTAACTCAATGGTCATTTTGTATTATGGGTCTTCCTCTTTACCTGATTGACAAGGGAGGATAATCTGTTATAGCTCTTGGCCAGGGAGGGTAGCCTTTTAGCTTAAATTCCTGGTACAATGATTAGCATTACAATGGCATTTCAGGAACACTGTAGTTATGCTCCACAATATCTCTGTTACAAAATAGGGAGTGATCCACATTTTCATAGATTCGTAGAAGTTCGGGGCTGGAAGGGACCTGACAGCTATGGAAACCGAGGCTCAGTGAAGTTAAGTGACTTGCCAAAGGTCACTAGCAAGTCAGTACCAGACACAAACACCCAGAAAATATTGACCTTAACCTCTCAGCAGATTTAACTAGGCTTCACTTTGGGCTCAATGAGTTTATTTTGACCCCACATTCAGAGTTGACATGCAACCCCTCTTGAATTCCAACTGATTCAAATGTCTGCAATGCTCCCTCGCTAGGCAAAGCCACTAATTCCTCCCCCCGCATGTCTGATTAGGAGGTGTTGAAATGCTGATGCCATTTGCACCAGCGTCAGCTCATCAGACTTATTTCTGTTTCCTTTCAGCATCCAGCTGTTCTTTGCTGGCAGACTGGTTTTGCCTGTCACAACAGAGTAAACTAGAACAACGCCCCTGCACTCACCAATTATCCAGATAGACTTTTTCAGTCTCAAACTTGTCATATATTGTTTTAGATATCTGGTGAGAGCTGCTTGTCAGTCTTGTTCTTTTATTCCAGGCAAGACGCCTGAGGTCATCATTAGTTCATGACTTGATTGTCTGGAGATGAAGCACCAGACATTTCTGAAGTCTCTATCATTGCTTTCAGCATGAGAGCTGCGTGGCACTGACTTGCCTGCTTTTTCTATGAATGGAAAATTTCAGAAGCAATAAGCTTCCCCTGTATTGTCTTCCTAGTTGGCAGGCCTTAAGAGATTCTTGAGATGACCACATCATCGTGCGGGGTAGTGCCTGACCTAAGGAGCACTCGGTGCACCCGATAGATATGTGACAGCTCTGTAGCATACCCTGGTGTCTCCAAGCTCTCCAATTTCTCCATCATGTGGACCACAGGTTTTCTCCATCATGTCGACCACAGTTTTTCTCCATCATGTGGACCACAGAAGATTGTTTCATGGGTCCCACCTCCCATCACATTGGAAGTGGTACAACCTCCCTGTGATAGCTATGATAAGAGACTATGATAGCTATGACAAGGCAAAGGAACATACCTCCTACAGGCTCGGTGGTGCCAACTTAACTAGCACCATAACCGAAAGGGACCTGGGGGTAATAATGGATCACAGTATGAATAAGAGTTGGCAGTGCCATACTGTAGCCAGGTGAGCAAACAGTACTCTGGCATGCTTCAACTGATGCATCTCCAGCAAAACCAAGGAGGTGATTCTTCTGCTTTACTCAGCATCGGTGAGACCGCAGCTGGGGTACGGCGTCCAGTTCTGGGCACCGCACTTTAACAAAGACGTGGGCAAGCTTGAGAGAGTCCAAAGAAGAGCCACCTGTGTGATCAGAGACTTGCATGGCAAGCCATACGAGGAAAGGCTGAGGGATCTGGGACTCTTCAACCTGAAGAAAAAAAGGCTGAGGAGGGACCTGGTAGCAGCTTACCACTCTACCAGGGGAGTACATCAAGGGCTCGGTGAACAGCTGTTCACCAGGGCACCCTTGGGGAAAACCAGGAGTAATGGCCACAAACTCCTGGAAGACCATTTCAAACTCAACATTAGGAAAAACTTCACAGTCAGGGTGTCCAGGCTGTGCAATAAGCTCCCTCCAGAGGTGGTACAGTCGCCTACCCTGGAAATCTTCAAGAGGAGACTGGACAGTCACCTCACTGGGGTCAGCCGACCCCCAGCTGTCTTTCCTGCCTAGTGCAGGGGGCTGGACCCGATGATCTTACAAGGTCCTTTCCAGCCCCTTACAATCTATGAATCTATGAATATTAGGGAATTATTCAAGACATTTTTAATTGTCATTAATGTGATGAGCATTCTGTTCCATTTGAAAAAAATAATGTTTATGGCACCGTCTGCTTTAGTCAATCAGTTCTCGCCAACTTCTGCTTGGTCCTTGTTCTCCCCTTGGGGTATACCCTACCTATCTCATTTACATCTCTTGGATGTCCATCTCTTATGGACAGCCAGCAGCTCTACTCTTGCAGCGGCCCAAGGTCATAGCAGCAGCCCTGGGTTTCATCTGTTTCTTTCATGTGGCAAAAGCCTCTAGTGGATTAAGATGGCTTGGGTGTCTTCCTTCTTTAAAGCTGTTTTTACACGCATCTAGATCCACAGTGAAGAGCCCCTGACAAACCAGCAGGAAAAGAGGAAAGGTCCATGCCACCTGATGAGCTGGTTACCAGCAAATGTCCCACCTTGATGCCCGAAAACCATAGACGTTTTTCTATGGTGGGGAATCAACCTAGTCAAATCCCCAAAGGCTTGCATTCAGGTAATAAAAACTAACACCAGAATCACTTCTGTTCACACAGCAACATATATTTGCCAATGAGAAAAGCCATGAAGAAAAATCATAAGCACGGAGATTGTTTCCTATTTACAGCAGCTGTCCTGGAAAACCAGACTGAAAAAGCAGAGGTGGTGTGGAAAGGAGACACCCAGCATCCTGCGAAAGACTTGAATGGCTTTGATCTAGAGGAAAAACACAAATAATGTGAGGCACAACATCTGGAAGCAAACTGGGATCTGAAAACAATGGAAAAAAATAAACTGTTGGAGCACAATGACAAAATTAGGTTCAGGCTGCAATCTGGAAAGTAACAAATTTCGGGTAGAAAAAGAGCAGGGTAGAAAATAGACTGTCAGGACCTAATCCCTCTTATGTAATGGGAGTGGTGTGTGGTGGCTTTCTGTCCTCACGGGTGAATTGAGGTGCTGGGATCTGCTTTGGCCTTTAAGCTAGCACAGCTGGGGCCGTTAGCTTGGCCATTCATAATGCAGGCCTCCCACTTTCTGTCTTTGCTGCTGCTGACCTTCATTGCTATGGCATCCGAGTCCAAAATCTAGTCACATATAAAATGAAACCATGAGTTTAGTTGACTTGTGTTTGGCTCCTTTTCTTTATTTATTTTTTTCTGTAGACCCTCCTTTGCAGGCATTGAGGCTCCAATTCACCGGCTGTGAAACTAGGAGTGATCTACAGGAGTAACCTGACACATATGAATAGAGCTTGGCAAACTATAACATCCTTTTCTCTGAAGGAAATTCTCATTTTTTATTTATTTTTTTTCATCTGGGAAGTTAAACCTGTTTTGTTTTGTTTTTTTATGGGAGAAGATTATCAAAAAAGTTGCCTTTGGGGAGAAGCAAAGTAGAACCTGGCAGTTTGCTGTAGAGAGGACAGGAACCTTTCCAGTGGTCAGCTATGAAGCTGGCATTACTGTTTTCCCAAATGGAAAATTTTGGGTTTCCCTTGGAAAATGTTGGTTTTACAAAAGGGTTTCTTTTCCCGTTGGAATCCCTCTGCTGGAAAATTCCTTATTAGCTCTCCAGGTAAGCAGCCCTTTTGAGTGAATTAATAACTTTAATCCTTAGCACTGCAGTCTGTCAGATCACTGTGAAAACATTCACAAAACAGATCTCACCAAGTTGATCAAATTACAGTGCCAAGTAATCCATTGATTCGTGGTTATGAAATCGAAAAAAGACAGTTTTATAGTTTCATAGTTGTTAGGGGCTGGAAGGGACCTTACAGATCCTGGGGTCCAGCCCCCCTGCCCTTGGGCAGGAAAGACCACCGGGTTTAGATGACCCCAGAAAGATGATCATCAAGTTGTGATCATCCAGTCTGACTTCTTGTAGAAAACAGGCTTGCCCTGAATTAATTCCTGTTGGAACAAGTGAATATCTTTTGGAAAAATATCCAATCTGGATTTTAAAAATTGCCAGTGATGAAAAATCCTTGAGAATTAATTACTCTGGCAGTTAAAAATTTGCACTGTCTCGCTAGTCTGATTTTACCAGCCAACCATTGCACAGAATCATAGAAAATGAGTGTTGGAAGGGACCTTAGGAGGTCATCTAATCCAACCCCCTGCTCCAAGCAGGACCATCCAGCTATATTATCCCAAACAACGCTATCTACCTGGGTCTTAAAAACCTCAAAGGAGGAAGGTCCCACAACCTCTCTGGGTAACCTGTTCCAGTGCACTGCTACCCTCCTAGTGAGAGCTTTTCCTGATATCTAACCTCAACTTCCCTTGCTGCAGCTTGAGCCCATTGCTCCTTCTGTCATCTGCCCCTACTGAGAAGAATCCAGCTCCATCCTCTTTGCAACCCCGCTTTAGGGAGTTGAAGGCTGCTATTAACCTTCCCCCCTCATCAGGTTTCTCTTTCCCAGAATAAATAGCCTCAGTTCCCTCAGTCTTTCCTTATAAATCATGCGCCTCAGGCCCCTAACCATCATTTTGTTTTGTTACCCTCCACTGGACTCTCTCCAGCATCTCTCTAGCATTTTATCTGCTAAACTAAAGACACCTCTATGATCAAATTGTTGTCCTTTATAAAGATATTTACTACGTGATCAAATCGCACCTTAACTTTTAATAAACTAAAAAGATCAGGTTCCTGGCATTTCTCACTGCAGAGTACCCTTCCCATTGTTTAATCATCATTCTTGCTTTCCTATGAGCCCTCAACCGTTCATCAACATCCTTTGTGAGTTGTTGGCACCAGAACTGGTTACAGTATTCCTGTAATATCACCTTTTCTGTCTAGTTCTTCTTTTCTTCAGCATTTGCTCTGAAGTTTTACATCCTACTGTGGTCAGACCAACAGGACTCTAGTTGCTGGAGTCTCTTTACTCTCCGTCCTTAAATAAATGTGTTACATTTGCCATGCTCCGATCATATGGTAGCAGCCCAGACACTGATAGAGTTATTAAAGATAATAGCAATTAGAGGTGTAACATGGTGAGCCCATTCCAAATTCTGGGATAGTCCAATCTGGTCACCCCAACTTGGGCTACGGAGCCCTTTGACTAAGATTCTCCACCTATTAAGCATTTGAGGGGACCTTACTGCTTAAGAGAGATGTTGTTCCACTCTGTTTGGTTCTCCGGAAATCCATCAATACATATAATTTTCTAACATCCCAACATCTTACTCTTAAGACTGCATCCCCGAAAAAGTAGCAAAATGGCGGATGCCCCACCCACTTCTTGCACTGACTCTTTTTAGGGACTTGAGTAGAGCAGAATGGGATCGCATGTAGGTGCCTAAGTCCACCTACATGTCTAATAGGTGGATCTTCCCTTGATGTATTGCTTTCAGATTGGCTGGGGCAATTTTGTTTCTGGCCCTTCATTCCTCTGAGATCTTGCTTTTGCGTCCACGTTCCAGGAGATCACCCTGTGTGAAAATCGAGGCAAAGTACTCCATGATTTTTGGGGACATGCCTAGACTGTTTTTCATCTCTACTGTCTCTTCAGAGTGGTCCCACTTCTTTTTTCCTTATATTCTTTTTTCACTTATATAGTTGAAGAACTTTTTGCTATTTATTTTAATTTCTTTTGCAAGGTCTAAATTAGGTTGACTCTTGCTAGTTCTCACTCAATGCTCACACTACCTGATCTCTAATATTTACCCTTCTTTGCTGATCAGGTTTTTTTCTGCATTGGTTATAGGCATGGGCAGATCTGGGAATGGGATCACACCCTTCCCTGGCTGTGCAAAATAGGCATAGTCAAGTCTCGGAGTTCACTGGCTTGTCAACATAGACCCAGAAATGACAGTGTGGCACCCTGGGGGTGAATGCCACTGCCCGCCCCCCAACTGCATTGCCTGAGACTGAACTCAGAGGCAGGAGAAAAGTGGGGTGAGCAGCAGCATCCCCCCTGGATCCACCCGTGGTTATAATCTCTATCCTAGTATTCTTCCAGATAATTAATAAAAGTTTTAGTTTATGGGTCCACAAACAAGTTGTAAACTAGTGTAAGCTTAAATTGTCAGCATCTCCAAGGGAAGTGCTCATGCACATGTTTTAACCCAAGTGCAGCCGAGAGTTAGGTTACCTTCCAATTCAGGTCTCGGTCTAAAAGAGTAGCCGCCTTGGTGTGAGGTCACACGCTGGCTGACCTTGTTCACATGTGATTGGATCCCAGAGTGATGCCTGTTGGACCCCATTTGCAAATATGATCATCATTCACATTTACACCTGCATTTCAGGATCTATCAGCTAGCTAGCTAGTCACATGCTGAGTTTGGTTTGCTGTAGTTTCTAAATCAAAACATCATTTAGTACTATCTTCAATGCCTTACAGAAATTTTAGGGCTTTGATTTTAGGCAGCTCAGGGAGTTCTTCTTAACCCCTAGACTGTCCACACATTAAAACATGTAAACGAGTTTTAAGCACCCTTTAGGCATCTAAACATTGCGCCACTCCAGGGCAGGTTTATCTCTGATCCGTGTTACCTAGCTCATGTCCACAAATGTGTGGCCACTCCCCAGATGTAAGCCACCCAAGTTTCATTCTTCCAGTATCCCAGGATGCAGTGTTCCCTCGCCCTCCCCTTCTGTCCTATGTGGACAGCTCAGAGCTGTAGCTCCTAGTCAGGCCCCTGCTCACAAGCCTCTAGTGGTGAGTCATAGCTCTGTGGGATGGGGACAATCAGAGAAAGTTTTTAGCCTGAACATGTAACTATTTTAAGTTTTATTTTAACTATTTTTTTATAACTTTTTATAAAATAATTTTTATTTTAGCTATTCGAACTAACACCAATCACCATTTGAGAAGCTTAACATGCAGTGTGTAATAAGACCCTTAGTGTACTCCCTCAACCACATTTGTAAGCTTAGTGGGAAAAGATACCAAACTAGTTTGACAGGGGTTAGTTATTTGCCCTAAACCCATGTTGATGGTCATTAATTATGTCATGCTCTCTTATTTCTTTTTTCTATGGTGTCTTGCGCCAGCCATTCATTCGATGTCCAGGACTGATGTTAGACCAACAGACGGGCTGTCATTTTTGTCATTGTTCAATAATTGGCACAATGTGAGGTTTCTTTCTGTCTTTTGGAATTTCCCCTGCTGCTCCAAGACTTATTGAACATAACAGTAATAGTCCAGTCAGCTGCTGGACCATCTTCTTAAAAAGTTTTGAATGCAAGATACTCGGTCCTGCTGACTCCAAAATGTCTGATTTTAGTGCTGTCTGCTTAATGAGAAGTGCTTAGTTGTCAGGCTGCAGTATGACTATTTGTCCTTCCTTTTCCCAGACAAGAAACGTCTACTAAATACTTCTGCTGCTTCTTTTGCAGCAGAATACTGTCCTTTGGTTCTCATCTCTGCTGGCCGTAGATGTTTCCTGCATCCTTTTGCTTCCTTTGTCTTTTTTTTTTTCAAACTTACCTTCTCATTTGTATGTTTTACCATTCTCTTTCCCTTCATCCATTTGCTTTATATTTGCTTCTTTTTTTTTTTATAGCTGCCATTGCTTCACCTCCAATCCAGGTTGTACTTTAATAAATGAGATCGTCCCTAAGCATTGCTTATATAGTTTTTCTTAATTCTTAAAACTCGTGAGAGTTTTAAAAGATTATAGTTCTTTCCCCTTTTAAACTTTCTTTTCAAATTCAAATTTGATTTCATTTATTAGAGTTCTCATTTTCAAGCTTTTTCCCATAGCCATTAATGCTAGAGATAGGTTTGTTTTTTTTTTAATTAAAAATGGGATATTATTATATTTATGCAATTCTTTTTAATACACACACACACACACACACATGCACACATATGCAAGCACACCGGTTTATAAAAAAAAAAAAAGAAGGTAATTTAATTTCTTTCTCAATACCAGTGAAAAAGCTGGTCAAGAAAATTAAAAAAAAAAGAGTATAAAAAACTATAAGCCTCAAACTCCATGGGGATGGCTAGGGTCAGGAAGAGCTCATAATGGGCGAGCTGTAACATCACTATGCTCCCAAGAGGTATGTGTAGAGAGGCAGGGGGTTGTTGGGTCTTCAGTATACTCTGGAAAACCATCCAAGGGAATGAGGATGAGTTGGAAGATGAGGGCTGGGATATAAAGCTTGAGGCGCAGATCACTAGCGTTCTCATCTGTTGTCCGTCTGTTGTCCTTTCTGAAATGTATCCTTGGTTGCAGTCCAATCCCTAGGGGCAGGTGTTCACACCCCAGTTATCACCAGTCTCAGCAGAGAGGCCAGGGACTGAATGGATGATGAAGGAGCCAATTCGTCCCCTGCCTCTAGAGGAAGAACTGCAGTACGCAGATGAGCCGCCTTAGCTGGAAAGGCTGTGGAAATATTGCAGTGCCTGTCCTATTGATGCATCAGGGACTTTGATAGATACATAGAGGACTTAAATCTCCAGTGATATCAATCTGGCCCCTTTAGGAAACATTGCAGTTTCTTATTTAATTTAATTGATTTTAATTTAAAAGGGTCTTGAAGAATAATGTTTCTTTGGGATATAAAATCAGCTATCTCACTAGTTTCCTCTGTGCAGATATTCCAAGCTGGTAATTTTTATATATTAAAGGGACATGGCATGCTGGCTAATTTTATATCTATCTATCTATCTATCTATCTATCTATCTATCTATCTATCTATCTATCTATCTATCTATCTATCTGTGTATATGTGTATATGTGTATATGTGTATATAGCTAGATAGAGAGAGAGAGAGAGATCTATAGATGTATATAGCTATATAGATGGATATTGATTGACAGTATATATTGATATATAGATATCTATATATACAGTATATCTATCTATATAGACAGATATCAATATATCTATATACTGTGTGTATATATATATATCAATATCTATATCTATCTATTTAGATCTCTCTCTCTCTCGCTCTAAATATATGTGGGTGTGTGTGCAAAATTAGCCAGCCTGCCATGTGTGTATATAGATATATAGATAGATATATAATTCTACATCTGCTGCAGTTTTCTGTTGCATAATTTATTTCATCTCTAATTTTAAAGGAACATTGAACTCTTTTACTGGACTCTGTATACATTTCTCTAGGGCAAAAACTGTCCTACTTTTTCCTCCCTGGTATCTGTTTAGTGCTAGGCCATTTTCTTCTGAAACTGTAAACTACCCTTGGTGAAATAAATGAAGTCACAGTTGGAATACAGTTTACTGTACAGACTTATCACCGCAAGATAAGAGCGACATGACACACACCAAAACTTTCTAAGCATTTTTCCTCTCTTCTGCTCTATTAACATCTTTCTGTTAGCTTGGAAGGATACTCATTGCAGAACTGGTGCCATTACATCCAAACAGCAAGGGTAAGGACAGAAGTGGCTGGAGGAGAAGGGTAATTCAGTGGTTAGGGTGTTAGCTTGTGAATGGCTATTCTTCCTCAGATTTCTTGGGCGGCTGAGGGCAAATCTCCCAGGATTGAGGGCAGATCTCCACGAAAGAGACTGGTGTCTGGCCACCTAGTGAAATCACAATATCCGGGTTAGGAATCAAGGCTCCCTAGACTGTGTGGAGCATGCTAGGCACCTGGGCTTGGGCCCTGCAGAAGCTAGCAAAGCGAGCAGGAGTCACCTACTTCAGCCAAGAGAAGATAAAAAGACACTGCCAAATGGAAGCAGATCAGATATGGTGGGATGCCTCCCACCACTCCTGATCCTCTTTCTTGGGCGAAACACACCTCACGCATTGTCAGCAGCCTGATTCGGGACAACAGGCAAAGTATTCCCTTTGCTTAGGGAGTCTACCCTCGCTGTCCCATGCCTCCTTGCCACGTATTTCTGGGCTCCTGCACTACCCTGTGCCTCCTTGCTGGGACCCGCGCCAACCTGTGCTTCGTGCAAAGGCGCGGGGCAATGTGGGACAGTGTGGAGGTGCGAGGTGGTGCAGGAACCAGAGAATCCCTGGCATCCCATGCCTCCGCGTTAGGGCCCATGCTGACTTGTGCCTCTGTGTGAAGCACAGGTCAGCAGAAATCCCAGGGCATGACTCAATAAGCAGGGAAAGCCAGGCAGATGTCCCAAGAGCTTGAGGGGCCCCAATGCTGCCCAGGAATACCCAGGGTGCTCAGGATCGGGCCCCTCAAACCCCTACCATAAGCAGATAGATATGGCTCCTGCAATAAAGCAGCACAAATTATTAGTATCTTCTTTCCTGGCCACAAATTTGGGCATTTATGGTGTGACAAAAGGTAGGGATAACTTTGTTTTTGCTTTGTGTGTCTCTCAAAATGTTTATGGAGGCACAAAGGTGACCTCTGTTTCCATCCTACAGATGTACAAGCCCATTGTCCAGCTTTAAGTACCTGTAGGGTACTAAGATAACACTTTTTTTTTTCCAGGTTTAATTTGAATTACTTGTAAATGCTATTCAAGCTGTATACCCTGTGCCTGTTTTGATGCAAGTCAAAGCCCAGGACAGTCAAACCCAGGATAAACTGATGTCTGTCCTTAGCCTTTCTGATTTCTGATTTGTAGCCTTTCTTTCTTAGCCTTTCTGATTTCTACAAGTATGTACTGAACCTGGAGGTACATAGTACCTCCATCTCCTGTTTGTCTTAAAGTTGCACACCCAAAGCTCTTGTATTTAGGGTCTTGCTGAAGTTGATTCAGTGAGTAAGTGGGAAAGGTGAAAACACAATACACATAGCCTGACTCCTGGTTGTAGTCACAAGCCTGTGCCATCATCATACCCTGCATGTGTTTTATTATCATAGCATGAACTCTTCTTGCTTAATTGATACAGTACTGTTCGGGAGATGAGCTACAAAGCTTTCTATGTAGTTTGTCATGTGTATCATAGATTTTGCAAAGCTGGATGTAAACTGATTTGAAAACAATATTTGTATACGTATTTAAATAGGATAATATTTGCAGGCTCTAATATTTTGCTGCTTTCCATCCAATTTTATCCCTGTGTTTGTTTAATTGGATCTCAATGCAGAATCTCTCTGTTGCTATAGGATAATGAGGGCTGGTAAGTGTTTCTCACTTATTTCTATACAGTATCAATATGTGTATTTGCATCACATATTTTTTAACGTTGTCAGCACCGCATTACTTCATCTGTCCTACTTTTGAGGACCTGTAACGTAGCAAGTGGGGTTGTGACCCAGAAAACAAGCCTATTTTATAGCCTCTATTCCATAAAATGCTTCAGTGGGTATGTCTATACATGCAATTAATTCAAAGCAATAAACTCCGGTGCATGTTGCGTTGGAGTTTATTGCTCGTGGGTGTGCCATTTGAACATGTGCGTGGGACCATAGCATGTTGAGCTGGGTTGGATCACCCCCAGCTGGCAGGGGATCTGGGGGGTCAGCCTGCCAACCTGGGGCTTCTCTGACTTGGCTCACCGTGCTTTGGAGGGGATGGCTGGGGCATGAAGGTACTCCAGTGTGGGAGCTAGCCAGCCCCAGCCAGCCCCGTCAGCATCTACATGTGCATTGCAGCTCATTAAAACACCATCATAGGATCGTATTTATGTTGACAAGTACTAACCAATAGTGCTGCTTATTAGTTTCCTGCGGCCTAATAGGGTCACATATGTAGACCCAGAGACTACTGCAGAGCTAATTAGGCAGCTGTGCAGTAAATGTCCAGTGTAGACATGCCCAGGATGTGCCTAATCCCAGTGAAGTCCATGTGATGTTAAGTATGTGCTTAAAAGCTTTGCTGAACAAAGGTGCAAATAAACATATATTTACATTCAAGCACATATGTAAAACTTGTGCTTAGTAGGAACTTAAACTACTAAGCTCAAGTTCCCCAGATCCATAGATTATCAAGCCAGAATTTACCTTGTGATTATCTAGTCTATTCTATAGGACTTGTCTGAATTCCTTCCTCTGTGAACTGAACATATCTTTTAGAAAAAAGATCTACATCTCCTGATACGTACTTTCTTCACCAGAAGAATAGACGGTTGTGGGTTTTTTCTTCTTTTTTTTTTTTTTTTTTTTTTTTGCAGGTACTTTTCATCATCCCCTAGAAAGAGGACTAAACCTGCTTATCTTTCTTCGAGCATCTGATGGAATTTATTGTGATCGGTTGGATGGAATAAATGTCCACCCAGGAACTATTGGTATGCTTTTTCCTGGGAAAAAAACAACAACCCCATGTTCAATGGAATAGTCAAGTTTACAGCTATTCAGCCTAGTACTATGTAGAGTCACTATAACCTATTTGTGGAAGAGTTTCGACAAGGCTGTCAGCAAATGTAACAATTCATAGATTCATAGATAGAATCTATGAATTGTTACATTTGCTGACAGCCTTGTCGAAACTCTTCCACAAAATTGTATTGATATCAAATGATACTGACTCAAAATATTTCAGTTTGTTGAACTGACCTGGGCCATTTGTTTTGAGTGAGTTCCATATAGGACTACATTCTTCCATGGTGGCAACATGGCCTTGTGGGTATTGTAGTTCAAATGCCTGATATGCATATTTTCTTCAGTTTCCTTAGCTAAGCTATGTGTCCCATGATGCAATTCAGTCTTCCCCACAAAGCAGCATGGTAGATCATGGGACTCATGTGACCAAGGATCATAAAATGATAGAAAGTGAGGGTTGAAGGGACCTCAGGAGGTCACATCTAGTCCAACCCCCTGCTCAAAGCAGGGCCAGCCCCAAACAAAATCATCCTACCCAGGGCTTTGTTGAGTCGGGCCTTAAAAACCTCCAAGGATGGACGGTCCACCACCTCTCTAGGTAACCTGTTCCAGATGCATCCAAGGAGAGGTAATCTGGAGAGGGGTGTTAATCCATGGGAAAATGGAAGTGTACTTCCAGGCGCCAGAACTACAGCACCAAAGAGACAACGTGTCACCGTAGGGAAATGCAGTTTAATAATGATTTGACTCAGTGTTTAACTATAATATGGGAGCAATTCTGTTACCCCTTCTGGGTGTGCATAAGCCATCTTTAGAGAGAATAAAGACCTTAAATGCTGGAGGGTGCAAATGAAAGAGGAACAGTGACAAAAAACCTTGGTCATATCCTGTTGGCTCTCTCTTTCAGCATCCACTCCTTGCCACTGTGTGACACAGGATACCAGGCAAGATGGACCTATGCATGATCTGACCCAGTAAATGGCAGTTCTTACGTTCTTATGTTTTATAGAAAAAAAATCACCCTCTCGAGATGTGCAGATAGCTCCTTAATCCTATAATGGGAACACTCGCATGCCAGAGGGGGTAAAAGAACTGCTCCTACACATTACTCAGGTAACTCAGGGTTGGTTGCACTTTGGTTGTCCACTGAGTGAAACAGTGGGCAGTTCAACAAATTGGAAAAAAAAAAAAAATCAGTGCAGAAACTTGAACATGTTTCATTTTAACAGGAAATTAAATCAGTGCAGGAACATGAACATGTTTCATTTTAACAGCCAAACATTATGACATTTCCAAACTGAATGTTTTAGAGCATTTCTTAATGTGAAAAGTTTCAATATTTCAACTCTTGGTCCTGATTTTAGAACTGTAAAATGGATTTGAAAAAAAAAATAGCATTTCACTACATAGCTCCACAATTTAAATTATTGGGAGTTGTATGGCTGTCCTTGTTTGGCATTGCAAGTGTCCCACTAATCACCTATATCTAGCTTACCAGGTGAGTCTGCATGTCCATTAATGCACTTTTGCTACTGTGCATTAAATTTAGTACCTCTGGGCACTTTTACACATACTCTGAGGGCAGGGGGCATGGTGCTTTAATTAGAGCGACTCTGAGAATTGCTTTAATCAAAGCGCCACTGTGTCTCATGTATCAGCATCCTTGCACTTAAAAATGCCAGTTGGGGTGCTTGAACTAAAGCTCATTCAATAAGATTTAGTTCAAGCACAACCACTGCCATTTTTATGCATGGGGACACTGATACATGAGATGCAGGAGCATGGCAATTAAGTCTGCATGGCAATCATGGCAATCAATTAATTGAGTCTGCTCTGACACTGGAATTCAATCTTGTCAGAGCAGCTGCCGTGTTCGTGTATAGCTGCCCTCTAATGTGAGGTACTAAGTAAATGTGCATTAGGCTGCCCTAATGCGCGATAGTGAAAGCAGATGCTTTTTTAGTGATGCTTAACGTGCTGTAGGCTAATTTTACTGCACATTGGCGTATTAGCACGGTTTTTGCCATGACACACTACTGCACAGTAAAATATGCTACTGTGCATTAAAGCACACGTGTAGATGTACCAACTGTGGGGTCAGACTTGCCTGTCAAACTGGAGTGAATATTCATGTGCTATTCTCACAGGATCAGTCCAGATGAAAAACATGCAGAAATGTTCAAAAGTCTTTTGAAGAGAGGAGACTCAAAAATGGATCTTCATTAAGGCACAAGTTCTTTATGTTCACTGGTCTTACCTTTTCATTTGTTCCAGGGGTTTATGGGAAGGTGCAGATGCACAGTGCTTATCCTAAGAAATCCTGGACACATCTTGGAGCTGACATTGCACCTGGCAATGAAAGGTGAGGGTGTTCCTCAAAGTCAGTAATTTGGTGTTCTCGGGTAAATTTAAGGGTTTTTTTTTTTTTTATTGTCAATGTATTGTCACATACAGATTTTAAAATTAAAACAAAGGCCTCAGTGTGATGGGCAGTGTACAAACCATGGTTCCTTAACACAAAAAAGAAAATGCAAAACCCCAGGGTTTTAAAATTTTTATTCATTTCAGTCCAGAATGAAACATTAAGTAGTCACTGAAGCAACAACTGTCTCTGCAGGGTGGTGGTGAAAGCACTTTGTGGTGGTATGTAGGAGCATAGGGAAGAAGGGCTGAAAGGGACCTCGTAAGGTCATCTAGTCCAGTCCTCTGCTCAAGGCAGGGTCATCCCTGACTACACCATCCCAGCCAAATGTCTGTTTAACTTGTTCTCCAAAACTTCCAGAAATGGAGATCCCACACCATGGGAGGCCCAGGTTTAAATCTCCTGTTATAAATGACTCTGCAGACATTGAATCCTAGATCCTACATCAGTGTGCTACCCATGGGACTATTAGCTACCCTAAGGATGCATATCTCCCTATGGAAGTTTTATTCTGGACCGGAGAAGTCTTCCTTATGACATTCTCATTGAAACGTATATATGGCCACAAAATGTATCCATGCAAATTGGCATTTTTTTCAATAGAAAAAAAAAGAAGGTTAATTGAAAATGTTTTAATTGCTCCAGTTCAAACACATAGGGTAATAAAAAATTCATAACTGAGGTAGACATGAAAGATCACAGTTTGGAGAAAGAAGTTTATTTTGTTTTAGGAAAGGAAAGCTGAGTCTCAGAGAGATTATGTAGCTTGCCCAAGGTCACATAACAGAACTGTATCAAGGACTGGAATTCACCTTAGATCTACCAAGTCCCAGGCTAATACTCTAACCATAAACCCACTTTTTATATATTTTTTTCTAATTCTTCTTTCTTGAATGGAAAGCTGTTCAATAAAGACTAATGTAGTATCTCAAATGGGGTCATTTATGAAAAAGGATGCTTGATAGGCAAGAAGCCATGATGTGTGTGCTGACATCACTTATAGAGAGTGCAGGGAGGGAGATCCTTATACTGCTGGCCATGACACAGGTCTCATTAACCAATGTGGAGACACCAGAAGGAAAGAAACCCCTATAGACACTGAGAATGAACTGGAGAATGGAATAGTTCAAAGTCACTGAGCAAATGGAGGTAAGTTTGTGGCTAAAAACAGACATTGGATTTCTCTTGGGACAAAACCTTTTATTCAGGGATCCTACAGACCTACAAGCCCATTGCCCCACTTTAAGTACCTGTGAAATCTCTGAGAAACCACTTTTTCCCATGACAATCGGAGCTAATTTGAGTTCATTGCCATCCAAGCTGCATGTGGACATGAAGGTCTTGTTCCTGTTCCAACACAAGTCAAAGGCTAGGACAATCACACCCGAGATAAACACAAGGTCTGCTTTTTTTCCTATGTGTTTCATTGAGTATTTTGGCTTAGATTTGCCTTGGCAAGTTCTTCATTCTTCTTTGAAACTTCTCTGAATATAACCTTTCTCATCGCTGTTATTTAACTTTTGTGCGGTTCAAGGATTTTGCTCGCCGATGAAGTGGACTGGAGTCATGGTGGAAACATTGTCATCAGTTCCTCCTCTTACGAGCCTCACCAAGCCGAGGTAGTCACGGTTAAAGAGATCAGGAACCATAGCGTTAAAATCCACGAGCGCCTTCTCCACAGGCATATAGGTAAGAAACTTGTCTTTCATAGTACCTGCCTCCTCTTTATCCCTTCCCATGTTTTTATTGCTTTGTTGCATCACAACCCAAAGTTGTGATTTTTTGTTTGTGTGTGCTTTGGCACTACTAAATTATTTTTCCCGCTAAATTGCAGCTTCCTTGCACGGTAAAGTTTTCTGCTGCAGAAGAGAACCCCGGTGCAACGGAATATTCCCGCCAAATTTGTAGCTTTCTTTGCATGGTGCATTTCTTTTGCATCCAAGAAATGCACGGTGCAAAGAGTTTCCTCCATTTGTATGAAGATTCGTGCCACATTATTGGCCGATTCTAATACATGCAAATGTGGTGGCTAGCAATTGGCTTGCTAGCCGTATAAAGAGCTTGGGTGGTTTCCGCCCAAGTTGGAGAGAGAGCAATTGGAGTTTGAGAGGGAGAGCGTGAAGATCTCTAAGCGCTGTGGATCCTTTTGGACCCAACGCTTTTCTTAAAAGGCAATAGAGGTCTGATAACTGAACCCACGGAGCTTCAACAACTCCGGGGAAAAGAACGAACAGCCTCTAGCCTCTCCCCGTCGCCGATAAATTCCTAGACGTATCCCTTTCTGCATATTAAAGATACGAACCCACGGAGCTTTAACAACTCCGTGGGAGAGAAACTACCAAACCCGTGGAGCTTCAACAACTTCGGGGCTAGAACGAATTTATCGTAGTCCTCTAACGAGGATTTAAGTGGAGCTGCACCTGGAAACTGTTCAGCCTACACCACGACCACCTTTGGTGTAAGTAAATAATCTTTAAATCAACCATTACGCGTCTGTGACTAATTCTAGTTCACCCCCGGTCTTCTCCGGCCCCGCGTGCCCGGGCTGCTGGCCACAGCCCGCGTGCGCAAAGACAGGCCCGGCTCGCCCCCGGGCCGCACACATGACAAGTTCATCACCTGGCCCATTATTCCTGTATTGCTTTGTATATCTTATATCGAATGACAGTAAGAGATTTTGCCTCCACCTTCCTGATGATGTGACTTCATTTCTTTTTTCTGCATGCTTCTTCATGCCTGTACTAAGGGGCAGGATGTTCAAAGCAGAGTAGGCAATGCAATTTGACTATTAATTGGAATGATAAAGTTAACCGCTTTTGAAAATCCCCCCCCCCCCCAACCATGTATGTATATAAATTAGAGCTGTCAGAATAATGAGGGGAGGAAAATTGGTTTCATTGCAAAATATATTTTGAAATATGAAATTTCAGAAAATGTGGACAACCTCTAGTAGAGGAGGTGGTCAGAATCACAAAACTTTTGCTGTGATTTTTTAAATTTTGAAATGTGAATTATTGATTAAATTTTACACCTTGAAACATGTTGACAGGTTTAACATGGATACAAAATGCATAGATATGAAATATATATATGATAAGTATATAGTTATATAATCACACATATATCAGGACCTACTTAAATCATAGCAAGGTGAAGGGGTTTTTGCAGCCTGCTCACAATACTTCATAGATATTTCATAGATATTTCATAGACATTAGGGCTGGAAGGGACCTCAGAAGATCGAGTCCAGCCCCCCGCCCAAAGGGCAGGACGTCAGCTGGGGTCATAGGATCCCAGCAAGATAAGCATCCAGTTTGCTCTTGAAGGTGTTCAATGAAGGCGCTTGAACCACCTCCAGTGGCAGGCTGTTCCAGACCTTGGGGGTTCAGACAGTAAAGAAATTCTTCCTTATGTCCAGCCTGAAACGGTCTTGTCGTAGTTTATGACCGTTCGACCTAGTCGTCATCCCTTGGGGCGCTCTGGTGAACAAACGTTCCCCCAGATACTGGTGGTCACCCCTGATAAACTTGTAGGTGGCCACCAGATCACCCCTGAGCCTACGCTTTTCCAGGCTAAAGAGCCCCAGGGCTCTCAGCCTGTCATCGTAGGGTCTGCTTCCCTGACCCCTGATCATGCGCGTGCCTCTTCTCTGGACTCTCTCAAGCTTCTCCACATCCTTTTTGAATTGTGGAGCCCAAAACTGGACGCAGTACTCCAGCTGTGGCCTCACTAGGGCCGAGTACAAGGGGAGAATGACGTCCCGGGATTTGCTTGAGAAGCATCTATGGATGCAAGCCAGCGTTTTGGTCGCTTTACTAGCCGCAGCATTGCACTGCAGGCTCATGTTCATCTTGTGGTCAACGATGACCCCCAAGTCTCTTTCTTGCATAGTGCTAGCCAACATAGCACTGCAGAGCCTATAAGGATGCTGCGGGTTTTTCTTCCCAAGGTGGAGAACCTTGCATTTATCGGCGTTGAACACCATCAGATTCTCATCTGTCCACTTGCTGAGCCTGTCCAGGTCAGCCTGGATCACCCGCCTGTCTTCTGGTGTGGATACGCAGAGCCAGATGTGTCCCTCGGCGCTGATTGGTGGAGAGGCCCCGGTGGGGAGGTGGGATGAGTGGCCAACATCTTGATTGCTGGTAGCCCTTTGTGCTGCCTCAACCCTCGGCGCTGATTGGTGGAGAGGGGCAGGCAAGTGGGGGAGGGACACGGGGGCAGTCATCATCTCATCTGCTGCCCTTTATGCCACCCCATGAGCCAGTGCCTTCCCCTCCCAGCAGTGAAGCCTGCTGGCTCCCACTGGGAAGCCAATATTTTATTTTTATTAATTTATTTTTGTTGTTGATTTCATGGATCTTGTGGACAATCCCGGATTTCACAGGTTCTGTGAAACCTGCAAAACTAGAAATTAAGTATGCGTGTGTGTGTGTGTTCGTGTATACGCGCACACATACATACGCATGCATACATACATATATACATATGTATGTATGTATGCATGCGTATGTATGTGTGTGTGTGTACAACACATATATTTTTATAATATGTATAGAGATAAATAATTTGTTGATACTTAATGTTTTGCTATCCCAGGTATATAATTATTTCTGTACAAATTATTATGGTGTATTTGCATATGACAAGTGGGTCAAACCAGTTTGATCTCCTGGGCCAGATCTGGATTCAGATCTGGATCTCTTTACAGATTGGATCTGGACTTACTTGTAGCAGTGGTGGCAGCAGCAGGGTGGGCAGTGGCAGGGAGCTGGGGAGCTTAACACAACCATTGCTCATCCCCTACCATAGAAGCACATCCCCAGTAGAGCTCCATGTCCTGGATTTTAGCAGCAGGCCCTACCCCCATTGATCCCGCCTTGAATTCCTGGTTTTTCTAGGAGCCCCATAAGATGCATGACATGGCTTCATGGGCTGGATCTGGCCCAGAGACTATACATTTGACACCCCTGGAATATAACATGTTATTTACCATATTTACTCAAATCCAAGATGAGGCTCCCCCCATTAACTTGTCTAACATGTATAGGCAGCCATGAAATGCAGGCGCTTCTCACAGAATCGGAGTCTTTATTTGTGGAATCAGTGACTTTGAAAAAGATGAGGTCATAGTGGACCATCGGCTGAACATAGCATTGACACTGAGGCCAAAAGGGCTAATGCAGTCCTTGTATGCATAAGACTGGAACGTGGAGTAATGTAATAGTAGAGATATTACATTATTTTTGTATCTGAAAGTTTGTGTCTGGCACTGGAATATTGTGTCCAGTCCACTTCTGGTGTATACGTTTCAAGATGGACAGTGAAGAAACAGAGGGTTCAGAAAAGAGCCACAAGGATCATTAAATATTTGGAAAATATATCTTGATCTTCTCCTTGGAAAATTAAATTCATAGAGCTCCTGCAGCCTCTCATTTCATTTGGTCACTTCGTTGACTTAGTCATTGTCTATGAATTTGTGTTTGAGGAGCATGGGAGAGGCAAGGATTTCTGTGGGTGAGGTCTTCTATTTGACAAACTGTATCATTGGGAGGGCCGTAGATGTGTTTTCAGGTACCCAGGTCTCTGAAAAAAAAGTGGAGACAATAGAGTTAAATAGATAGAACAAAGGCTTATGCAAAAGTCCCTGTATTAATAAAAACAGGATATAAAAGATATTATCAGGTAGCCAACAGCCAAGAGAAACGTAGTGACCTGAGGATAACCTGATAAGTAGAAGAGCAAGATCATTCAAGAGGGTTGTTATCACCCGTGGAGTGCAAAGAGATTAGCGGGGATCAGGTAAATTATAATGGGCCATGAAATCAATATTTATGTTAAGTCCCTGGATGTTAGAGTCCAGTAAGCTACTACATTATTTGTTCCCAGGCTGGCCTTTTGAAGGTGCTTTGTAAATCGGGTTTGAGCACAAGGACTGTGAGGTCATAAAGGGAGTGTTTTTTTTTCCTGTGAAAAATGTTCTCCTATCCTAATCCTAGTGACTGTCTCCTTTAAGTATTAATTTTTTTTTTTTTCTGTGATTGTTCATTCTGTTGCATTTTTTTTTTCTAGCTTTATCCACATAGTTTCCATGAAGGCATTTTATGTACTGGGTGAAACACCCCATTTTATGTAGATCCATGGCTAGTCCTGGATCCATGGATTTGATGGTTTTATTGGGGGGGAAGGAGGGGAGGGGGTTGGTTTTGTTGGCAATAGAGGTTAGTGGGAAGAGTTATTTGTTGGTACAGGACTCTTCAACCTAGCAAACAAAAGACATAATGATTCAAAGAATCATCTATGAATCTATGAATCAATGTCTGGAAATTGAAGCCAAGCCAAGCAAAAATCAAACTAGAAAGAAAATATACATCTTTAGCAGTGACTGTAGTCAACAAGAAGAACAATGGAGCTAGGATTGTGTTGGCTTCTTTCACCTGAAACCTTGCCAGGCCATGACCTTGAACTTGGGGCTTGACTTGCCTAACTTGGCAGCTCATCCTGGCCCACCATCTTTCCACCTGACCATTCAGGCCAGGCAAGGCTGGTCAGAAACCTCCATCAGGGCCTAGCCATCCACCCACTTCCTGCCACTGGAATCGTTGGTGAGAGCCACCTGAACTTTCACGCCCTCCGTTATAAACCCATGGCCCAGAACAGGATGTGTCTTGGCAACAAGGCTCAATCTGAACTCAGATTACTTTACTGTTCCTTATAGCTTGTGCCTCTGCTTGCTCTCTTTCTATCTCCTAGCTTCTTGATCTGGCTTGCCCTCTGGCTCCATGTTCCGTTGACCCTTCAGCTTCCTGACTCATCTTATTCCTAGGGGATGCTCTGTTTGATCTCCTGGCTCTTAACTTAGCCTGTCTTCTGACTTCACGCTTTTTGTGATCCCCCAGTTCCCTATCTCAGCTTGCCGCCAGACCCAGTTCTCAGATTGACCTTCTGGCTCCTGATCTATCTCATCCCTGGAATCTACTCATGGCCCTGATGGCCCCTTGATCGCTAAGTGACCCCCAGCCTTAGCCACTCACAACTCGATATCACAGGTTTTTCAATCAAGAATGGATATCTTTCAAAAAGCTTTACTAAGGTTCAGTTGGGCTTACTATGGGATTTATTTAATGTGGCACGCAGGTCAAATAAGATAAACCTAGTGGTCCTTTTTGACCTACAAAGTTGGAACCTATTTTTGGAAGGTTGTGGTGTCAAATTTATGTTTAGATGGATATAGTGACATCAAGCTAGGGGAGTAGTAGATACGCGGGAAGATAGGGCTAGGATTCAGAGTGACCTAGACTCTTAGGATTGGGTGGAAAGGAAGCTCATGAGGTTCAACAAGGACAAGTGCAAAGTCCTGCACTTAGAACGGAGCAATCCCATGCACCAGTACAGGCTGGGGGCTGACTAGCTAGTTACCAGGTCTGCAGAAAAGGATGTGGGGGTGAAAGTGGACGGTGAGCTGAATATGAGCCAGCAGCGTGCCCTTGTTGCCAAGAAAGCTAACAGCATCCTGGGCTGCACTGGTAGGAGTGTTGCCAGCAGATCAAAGGAAGTGATTCTTCCCCTCTGTTCAGCACTGGGGAGGCTACATTTGGCATCCTGTGTTTTTGGAGGTTTTCAAAACCAGCTGGACAAAGGTTTGGCTGGGATGATCTAGTTGGGGATGGCCCTGCTTTGAGCAGGTGGTTGGACTAGATGTGACTTCCTGAGGTCCCTTTCAACCCTCACTTTCTCTGATTCTATGGTTGGACATAGGGGTGTTCAGATCTTTTGTTATGGTTTGTAGTATTTTGCATAGTTCGGTTATTTTGAGCAATTGGGTGCTTATAAAGCAAACTGAAGTAAAGAATTAATCAGCTTGTCACCTCTAGGTTGTCATGTGACCAAAAGTCTTTGCCATCGGGTTAGTTCGTTTCCTTGTCCAATGCTGTTAGTTTCAGGCTATGTCTATACTGCTTCCCTGCCCAGCCTGGAACCACTGCTGAGAAATAATTACTCCCACTGCATATATATGTCCAAATCCAGCAGTTAGGCAGAATAGATGATATAATGGGGTCTTGAGAATGTGTCTTGGCGCTGCCGCTATGCAGAGGAAGCCTGAGACGTGCTTGCTCTAAAGCTCCCAACCCAGTAGCGTCAACTTCTGCTTCCAGCAAAATTTTGGCCAAGCTCTTCCAAGTCTTGTGCTTCCATAATTTGGCTTACACTCTCAAATGAATCTGCAGCCAGTGCTATCAATAGTACCACCTTTAGCTTTATTTGCTCTAGAATTACACCGAACTAAAGGGAGAAGGGGGAAAATGAACTATGGAACTCGTTTTGTGTTAAATGGGGCAAAGCTGGACTCTGCCTAGCTTGGTTATGTAGACTGAGAGCCACACGTTCTCTGCAACGTGTCATAGAGCACAATATGCAGTTTCATTTATAAGGAATCATTGCTTGTATGCATGACAGTCTATTCCTTATTCAGTACTAAGGGGCACAGAGCCAACTTGAGGTCAAATCCTGGCTCTGGTGAAGACAATGGGAATTTTCCATGGATTCCGTAGAGGCCTGGTTTCACCCTGTGTGGTTTTGCTGGACTAAGCAGCTACGGCTCCATACAACCACAACAACATGGCTCATCACAAATCCAAGGGAGCTTGCCTGAACAAGGAGATGGGACCTGGTGAATGTCTGCATCCCAGTGTAGAAGGGTTTCCCAAAGTCCTGTGCACTTTTTAGGACTCAAGGGGAGATTAAGCATGATTTGAAGCCTTGTGAACTGGAATCAATTTCTTACACTTTACATGCAACGTTAGTACAAAGTTTTATAATAGTAAATTGATTTTACCAGCAGCATCAAGCTGATCACTGTGTGAACTTGTAGCCTTGGGAAAGACCAGCTTTGGCTTCCAGGATGCTAAGGCACAATGTCTCCAGTATGTTTAGTTGAAGAGCATAGAGTGGGAATTTTCCTGTTGGTTCAGGAGGTGCTTACCCTATTGAGCAGACTTGGCACTCTCTTTCTGGGAGATCAATACCCATTGTAAATAGTGATGTTCAGGTGGCCTTTTTGCTTCTCTGTTTGTGCTTCTAGACCGTGCTGAGGATGAATGAATCTGAACGGCAGTGCAGCTGCTGAGGGGAAACCAGGCACTTGTTGCCAGAGTGGACGTCCTGAAAATATTGATTTCCAAAATCTCATAGGTAGTGATCATATTTCTCCCCTTGCAATTCCCCAGGGCGTTCCCATAACACAGAAGATGGTAGACAGCTTCCTTTGGCTGCAGAGGTTGGGCTTCTAACACGGAATATACAGATCAAGTCTGACACCATTTGCTCTGGGAGGCTTCTAGTAGGACGCTTTAGAAATGCCAATGGAGTGGAATATGCAGGTAGGTAAAACTCACCCACTTGGTTCCATTGCAGCAATCCTGCCCAGTTCAGCCCAGGCCAGTACTTTGGAAAACAGTTGTAACTTGTTCAATTTGTTGTATAGCACTGAGCCCTCAGGAAAAAAAGAAAAAAAAAAACAACAACCTAGTAGTGTAGTAATAATAACCTGAAAACCTATCCAGATTTTTTATCAGCATTTTGTCTTGCTTTGCTAACAAATGCCGGGTTTGTGCATTGGATTTGTATGGCGTTCCATTTATCATCAAGTTCTTTGCAATTTTTCCATGGGTCAGTTCTTGGATAGCATTGTGGTAAATATGGTTATTCTGACTATTACTACTGATGATGATGATGAAACAATCTGCCTCCAATTACTTTTGTCTCACTGCATTTATCACATTGCAGGTGCCCTGCAGCTCTTAAATGTTGAACTTCTGAACTTTGGGCCTTCGCACCTTCCTGCCATTGACTTCAGAAATGTATCCCAGGGATCTGCAGTAATTGCTTCCAGCATTCACCAGACCTGTGGGGGTGGCATTCAATCAGTTGCAAGCCATGGCATTGTACTGCGTGATAATGTAATGTTCAGTACAGTTGGCCCTGGGATTGACTTGGAAGGCCAAAACCATTCTCTCACAAGGAACCTTATCATTCTGAGCAAGCAACCAGAAGGGTCACCGAATTGGGTTGCTGGTGTCAAAGTAAACCTAATTGATGGTGCCTACTTACTTGGTAATGTTGTAGCAGGATCTGAACGAATAGCCTTTCACATCAAGGGCCAAGAGTGTTCCCTTGCCAGAGATCAGTACATTGAAAATGTAGCCCATTCAAGCCTTCATGGTGTCCATTTATACAGAGGAGATGGGTTTCAAAACTGTACCAGGATCACTGGTTTCCTGTCCTACAAGAATTATGACTATGGTGTCATGTTCCATCTTGAAAGCAGTGTCGTGATGGACAATATGACGTTGGTAGACAATGCGGTGGGTGTCCTGCCTGTGGTGTGCAGCTCTTTTGAGCAGCACTGTTTAAGGAAAGAATACATCAAATTTAGGAACTCTGTCATTGTTGCTACGAGCAAAACGTTTGACTGCATTAAGGACAGAATCAAGCCCCTCTCAGGTGACTCAACTTCCAGAGACCGAGCTCCACGTTACCCTCGAAGAGGCCGCATTGGGATTCTGTGGCCTGCATTCGCCTCTGATACAAGCCGATGGCCTGATAAACCATGGCACAAAATAAGAAATGATCCATCAGTCTCAGGAATTATGACGCTACAAGGTTGGTCTTTCGTTGGCATTAGCTTGAACATCCTAGCAAAATATCCCTTAAATGTAAGGTACTCCACCTGGGAAGGAGGAACCCCCAGCACACCTATAGGTTAGGGAGTGTCCTTGGCAGCTCAGAGGCAGAGAGGGATCTTGGAGTAATAATTGACTCCAAGATGAACATGAGCCGGCAGTGTAACAAGGCCAATCGCACCTTGTCGCGCATTAGCAGGTGCATGACTAATAGATCAAAGGAGGTGATGCTCCCCCTCTGTGAGGCACTGGTCAGGCCGCAGTTGGAGTACTGTGTCCAGTTTTGGGCGCCGCACTTCAAGAGGGACGCGGGGAATCTGGAGAGGGTCCAGAGGAGGGCCACTCGCATGATTAATGGCCTTCGGGAAAGACCCTACAGGGGGAGGTTGAGAGAGCTGAATCTCTTCAGCCTTCACAAGAGACGGCTGAGGGGAGATCTTGTGGCTGCCTATAAATTTATTAGTGGAGGTCAACGGGGAATAGGGGAAGCGCTGTTTACTAAGACGCCTCAGGGAGTAACTAGGAATAATGGGTGTAAACTAGTTGAGAGTGGATTTAGGTTAGATATTAGGGTGGCCAGGATCTGGAATGGGCTTCCAAGAGAGGTGGTGCTATCACCTAGCTTGGAGGTCTTCAAGAGGAGGCTAGAGAGTCACCTGGCTGGGGTCATCTGACCTTGGTCCTCTCTCCTGCCAGGGGCAGGCGGTCGGACACGATGATCCGTTGTGGTCCCTTCCGACTCTACAATCTATGAATCCCATCTGGAGTCATTATTTTCTGCCTATTTATGCACCACCCTCTCCTGCAATCTGAAATGGATACAGTGAGTGACATTCTGGTCCCACAGAAGTCAATGACAAAATGTCTTTTGACTTCACTGAAGCCTAGATGTTGGCCAGTGTTCCTCCATGTTTGCCTAACTGTTGTATTGTACTCTGTGTCACTGCACAGCTTGCACGTATCACTCCAAAAGGACCTTTATTTCAGGGGTGGAGGAAGCGGTTTCTCTATTTGATATACCTGCCTAATCTATTGGTATCTAAGGCTGGATAAAGATAACAAGGATGTCAACTGCTTTACAGATGTTGTTTACTGTGTTCATAGATATTAGGGTCAGAAGGGACCTCAGCAGATCGTCGAGTCCGACCCTCTGCCCTGGGGGGGTGCCATGTTCAGAGTCAGTAACCTGTATTGTGGTTCTTTTTGGTAAACACTGCTATAAAAAAGCCAGACAGTAATAATAATAATAATTACAATGGGTAATGACAGTCAATAACTTCAGTGGAAGTGTGTAAAACTCATTTAATGAATGATTGTAGCCTTTTATCCCTTGTGTTCTTGGGTCAAACAGAACATGCATTACAAATAACACAAGAGTTTGCATTACAGAAGCATGCAGATCACTGGGTAGTTTCAGATCTGCCTATCTTAGGCCAGTGATACAGGTACAGGGGTACCTTGAGGTGCTATAGGATGCCATGCAATATTAGCAGTGTTAGGTGCGCAAACATTATTCAAAGGATAAAAAACCCAGAAATTTCAAATAGGAATCCATAGTGTTATAAATATCCTGACTTTCTGTGGCCCTTCAGAAGTCTTTGCCACAGAAAGATTTCTCTATTATTTTTCTGTAGTCAGAAAATGAGTGAAAATGAAGGGCTGGCATTTTCTAAGGGGTGCCTGGAGCCTGTCCAGGGGTGCCTTGAGTCTAAAAAGGTTGGGAAGATTTGTCTTAGGCTTTGATATGACCCCCCATTGTGTAGGTGTCTGAGCACCTTGCAATCTTGTATCTTTATGATACATTTATATTAGGAAGTGCTATTAGCCTCATGGGGGTCTCTAGCACTATTTTTAACTTCAGGTGAGTTAAACCTCAGTTAGGCAAGGCACTGTGAGGCAAACAAAGCAGTGCTTTACTGTACATCACTTTGTCATTTGTATCTTCTTGCCCATGGGAAATGAAATATAGCCCACTATAGCTTAGCCCTGAGTGAAGGAAGTCTCAACTACCATGGATTAATTCTCATTTACTGCCATATTGGAGCATGCGCACAGGCGATTGCTGCAGAACAACTGCCGTGGCATAAGGTCTCACCCTCCCATGTCTCCCAGTGGTTTGTTTGCGTGTTTATGTCTTTGGTAAAGTGGCAAGCCTGAAACCAGTTTAAATTCTTAGAGGGGTTGCATTAATGTTGGATTTTTGGTTTTTTAAAATTTTTTCATAGAAGTCACCTTTACTGGTTTTACAAAGAGTTGCTATAGTGATGACATGGACATCTGCATCATGTCAAATCCTGATAGCACTGGCATCATGCACCCAATCACATCTGAGAAGATGAGAATGCTACATGTCAATGAGAAGAACAAGCTTTACTTTCATATGCTGCAAACAAGGTAGTGTGCTTTCTTCTTATTAAGAAGCTACTCTCCCCCCCCAACCAATGTTTATAATGCATGTGTGGTACCAATTCCCCACCTGGTCATATGTTTACCTGCCTTTAGCACTCATCACTAGAGAATTAGCATATTTAAGTACCGCTTACATCTATTTCTAATGAGTTTTGTTTTTTATTAGGAGTGTGGGAGTTAGAAGCTGGACATGAGTCTAAACCAAAATTCATGGGGATATTCAAAATTTAAACAAGTGCTATAATTAACTGAATTGTTATAAAGTAATGAACTAATTTTTTTGATCCAAACTACCCTTTTAAATCGATTTGTCTGTTTTCTACCTGCTCTTGTACTGATCACGTATGGGACCAAAACTGGAAAAATCTGAGCATCTGATTATTTATCTTAACTTAGGATGCAAGGCTCAGATAGTTTGGTTTAAAACTTCCCCCGAACCAGACTTCCTGGAGTCCTACCACTACCTTCTGAGTAGGAAAAGTAGGTTCTGATATTGGGTCTTGAGCACAGCTGACTTCTCAAGTGCTGGCTTCAAACAACAACAGGGGCTCCAGAAAAGTAAAAAAAATTGGTGATGGATATATCATCCTTTCTGGCATGAGAAAAAGAGTTGGTTATTTGCCTGTGAAATCACATCACTGATGTTGAGTGGTTACAGGAAGGTTGTGAGATGGCAGATGAGTGCCAGCCATCCTCGTGCCCAGAGAGATAATCTCCTGAACATATTGGAAGAGGGATAAAGGAGAGATGTATATGCAACCCTTAGGAGTCAACCATTCAAATGCACACGATTTTCTGGAAACATAGGCTGATTTATGTTTCGATTTGTATGGAGTACTGGAATACAGCGACTCACTCCGCCATGAAACTTTTGCAGAAGAAGTGAAACCCAATGACTAGTCAAAAATAATCAGAGGTGCTTCACACTGCTCCAGTCTACAGCCCCTCAAGTGATTTGTCAATGGGTTCATTTTTTTTTTTTTTTTTGCTCCAGGCATTAGTTTGCATGTGGATTTCTGAGCACTGTCCAGCTTGTCATCTCCCATTATTCTTAACTCCTGAATCCAGTCCATTGCATTATGCTGTTTGTGACCTGCTACCATACAGAGCATTGCAAAAACTGATGATTTGCAAATGTGCCTGATGGACACGCGTAATGCAAAGTGCTTTCTCAGTATTCTGCTAAGCCTCTGGGTAGGGTCCAGGCTTTTTGTGTTGCTTCTGCATCTTTTGCAGGCATTTATTAAATCCAAGCTTGCAAAAACTGTCCACTATTCAGGGCCAGAGCCTGTCCCATCGCCTGGGGGCTTAAGTGGATTGGACACCTAAGTGTGATCCTATTCCACCCCGCTCAAGTCCCTGGAAACCATTAATATGTCTACTTTTGTAACATCCTGTGATCTTAGCCTTAAGACTAAGTCACAAAAGTGCCCCAGGGTGGAGGAGAACCCACACACCTTTGGCATGAGCAGTTTTTCAGGGTCTCAAGCAGCATGGATAGTATTGTATGTCCACTTTGGCACCTAAGAGGTAGAATGGGATCAGTCCTGTGCTGCCTCAGCATTGAAAAGGGTCCACAAAGGGACTTGGAGAGAGGAGCTGAGGCTTCTTCTGGAGTAAGGGCATGTGGGAACTGCCCAACTTCCAAGCAACTGGGTGCCATAGCACCAGGGATTGCAAGCCATGCAGGCCACACCAACGTGAGCCATTGGCCCCCCTGGACCACATGCTACGTAGCTGCCCTCCCCACAACTGCACTGTATATAGGGGTATTCTGGATTCACCTCCCTCCCTGCACAGTGCTGCATGGGTACCCAGCTCTGCAGGTTCCCCCAGTACCATGGGCTGGGCTGTGCTGCACCATGTCAGGCTGTGCAGTCCTCTGGGATGGGGACAAGAAGTGGAAGTCAGAGGAGGGCAAGGGAGCCTGGAGACCCCAGCTACTGCTGCCTCTGGAGTAAAGTGGGGAATGGTGGCCAGGTAGGAGCCTGGGGGCTGCACATCAATCTCTTGGGGGCCACATACAGCCCACAGGCGACTAGTTCAACAGCCCCGGGTTAGGGGTCAATCCAACCCAGGGAACTGTGCAGAATTGTATCTCACAGTCATTTCCATCCTGGTCTGAGTGATACAGGCATTAAAACACTGTGGATTCTGGTGGCTGGATTATGAGGCACTATGGTTTGTCTGCAAGGTTGAATTATTTGAAAATAAGTGCTGAATCAAAATTGGAAATGTTTCTGGGCAATAGGGGTATTCAAGACACAACCCTGGAACTGGATCCAAATTTTGTGGCTGGCCTCATCTATAATGGCCTGAGCCAAAATCTTGAGGTTCTCCAACAAAGAGGAGAATGGGAATTACTTGAGGGAGAAATATGTCGCTGAATATAATCATTCTTAGCATTTGGGAGGTTGGGATCCAGATTTCATTTTTGCTCATTGGGCCTGGTCTCAAGGAAATTACACGTTGCTACAGAGTTTGGTGACAAAGCCAATCAGACCTCTTGTTCGCTCAGCAGATTTTACTAATTGTCCCCTATTTACCCACATCTATTTTGGAAGTATCACCATGATATGTATGTCTACAGAAGTGAATTTATGAGCGATGAAAAAACCTTTAAACGCCACCACCATCTGATTTTCCCTACTGTCTCCCTGACAATAATATTGATTCTTCTGCCTTTCGGCAGCAATGAATACGAGGATATGGTGTTTCCTGAGATGAGATGTGAAAGCTCAAGGAAGGCTCTCTTCAAGGATTTGGATGGAAGCGCTCTGGGTCTGGAACCACCCGTGTCCGTTTTTCCGAAGTCAGATTGGGAGTGGCCACAGTTTTATTTGCACGCTGGTAAGACTTTACAATATCTGACGAGTTTGCTGTACCATGGGGGGCAGCCGGGCCACAACGACAGCCTGCCCCAGGCCCAAGATGGGTCGGTCTTGTCTGCGGCTCTGAAAGGATGCTGGCCAAGGGATAGAAGAAAGGCTTGCTAGTCGTGCTACTGGGTTCCTGTGTTCAGTAATGTCTTTCTGACCATCTGCAAGGCAAGTCTTCTAAATTGACTTAATCTTCCTGTGCTTTAATGTGTCCTTTTATAAAGCAAGAATAACATTTATCCACCTATTTAGAGTGCAGTGAGATCCTTGGATGAGAGGTGCTCTGCATGTTGAAAATAGCAGCGTTAACTGCCTCAGCGTAGATTTTTTTTTATTTGTGTCCTACTAAGAGGGCAATCGGGTTGAAAATCCATGCCAGAAGCTTAACGAACACTTCCTCTGGCTTAAAAAGACCCATTTTGCTCTATAACCACATTCGGCAAGTTCACACAGCAAGGCTCCGTTCTCCTCCTGATTACAACTCTGCGCTGTGATTCCAAATAAACTCTTTAATTACAATTAGCATTTCCTCAGCCTGCTGCTGACAGCGGCCATTTTGCAGAAAAGTCGCATCATTTGTGACTCCGGCAGTATGGGAGGCTGATGCGAGGGACTGTAATTAATCCCGTTTTCCATCCTGCTCGAAAACTGATTAAACACGAGAAGAACTTTAATCTTTAAACAAAATGTCTAATGTGTACCCACAGTAAAGGCTTTCCTCTAAGGATCGCTCTCTCACTGGCTGCTTAGAGGGCTGATTAATACATTGTCTAGGCATAAACATGCTCTTTTTTTTTCCCCCTCTACCTTCTCTGCCCTGATTATGAATCACAAGCCAATGCTAATATCCCAGCAGGCTCCGTGTACCATTTAGCACCAGCTTTTTAAAGCACGCATTCATGCACACGCAGTGTCCGATCGTTTTGGATGCATGTTACATTTTCACAGGCACGCGATAGTGAGACGTGCCAGGAATCCCCCACCATCTCAATGGCACTAATGGGGCAACCTGCGCTCCACAGGGTTTATCTCCTTATGCAATGATGCCAGCAGCATATGGTAAATGCTGCCTGCCTCTCAGGCTGCCAAAAAATGGTAGCATTTTCTTCCTACTGCCCAAAGAAGAGTGGGATTTTTACCTGCCCAAATCTGTCTGTCATTTCTGTGCGTTCCTCTGTCAGAAACCTTCAGCTCCATCTCTTTCGAAGCTTCACCTTTGGAAAAGCACGGATTGAACTGAGGATGAATTCATGCTCATTTTGCTCTTCCCTGACCCTCTACCAATATTTAGCTTAGCGCGCTGCCAACTCCCGCAGTGGACGGGCTTTTCCAACGCTGGCCTCATCCACACAACTTTCACCTTGCCTCTGTGCTAGGAGTGCGAATCCGGATTAACCGCCCTGTAGACAAACACTATTATTTTCAGATTTATGTGGATATACCGTTGGAATGTAACCTCTCACATTGCAGGTTGCAGAGATCAAGGCTGCAGCCGTCTAACTAATCAACACCCACCATCTGTGCCTCTGTTTTTTGTAGTCACCTGTTACCTACTGAACACCCAGGCCTTCTGCTCAACTCCAGCAGCTTGATCAGATTGTTGCACCGCAGTTTTTAAGCCTCTGCTAACAACTAAGCACTCAAGTCATCAGGTTAATATGCAGCATCCCTGCCGCCGTCAGTCTAGGGACACGTGGTTTCTCAAATGCAGCTGAAAACAACAGTTCTCCAGCTTTTGGCATCCTCTGAATCATCCCTTCCAATTTGGATGTCCAACTTATAAACATTGCCTTCTGTCAACAGTTCCCTGGGATCATAGCCACCACAAAGGAAGGTCTCCTGGGACAAAAGATTGAGTGAAAGGCAGGGAACTATTGCATCAAGATAGCATTAAATGGGTGGCTAGGTGGGGTCTGTTTCCAGATGCGTGACCGGGTTATTTCCCATTTAATCCACACAGTAACCCTCGAAGGTTCAAAATGCAAGAAATGAGATGCATCTCCTTGTCGGCTCAGTCTATCTGCCTCTTCTCTCTCATCTCTTCCCTAGATTGTAATCTCTTTGGGCCAAAGGATCTCTCTTTGTTCTGTGTTCCCATAGAGCTGCACAAATACTTGAATTTTTTCCCCCTTTCACTGGCTTACTCAAAAATTCAGGGGGGAAATACTTCTTATTTTGGGGTTGATCCAAAACAAAAGGTGTTTCAGTTTTTCAAGTGAAACAGATGATGAAAAAAAATGAAATGCAAAGGTTTTGTTTTATTTTTTTTTTCTTATCTATTCATTACAATTACTTATAACCCTACCTTTTTATTTATTTTTTTTTTAAGGATTTTTTTTCCCCCCAAAGGATTGATTTTTTAATTATTTTTTTTTTTAAGGATTTTTTTTTCCTCCAAATTTTTGCTTCGGTTGAATTTGGCTGGAAAAAAAAGACGAGTAGGGCACAGATGTGTGTATCCTTTTTGCTCACATTTCATTTGGAAACTTTCACTCCACACAATAGGGTCCCAATCCATGGCTCGAGCTCCATGTGCTGCCATAGTGCAAATAATAAATAACAGCATCACTGGCTAATGGCATGTAAGTACTACACAATAATTAACTGCTTCCAGAGGTCTTTTGCTCCCTAGCTAGAGGGGAAAATCCCATTCTCTTTTCCCAAGCAATTATAGACTCACGAGATTGAAACTTGCTATGTGGCTGTTTAATCTCAGCAGATATTTATGGGAAAACATTAGTGTTTGAGGATTCCAGATGTCAGGATATTAAAGCATAGAGGCACAGTGATGTCCCAGAAAATATTACAGTCTTCGGGATGTCTGCCTTGGCGTGTTGTCTCTAGAAGAGCGAAGGGTTCAGCCTTCAGTTTTCATTGAGAAAACCAAGAGAAACTTCCTGCGTCTCTTCCCTTTTTTCACATCTCTGAATTTAGCAAGAAATCGAATATGTACAGCGTCGTTAGCGTATTATTATGTGCCAGAGAGGCAAGAATTTGTGCAAGTGATATCTTTTATTGGAGTGACAGAATTAGTATTTATTTGTCAGCGCCTCCAGAATGGCTGCCTTTCTGAGTTCACAAAGGCATGAGAGAAATGTCTTTTGCATATTCCCTGTCAGCATAATTTAACCATTTCTGGGCCTGATCCTACAAACACATATATATCTTTACTCACCTCAGTAAGTCCATCATGTAGGCCTAAATGTCTATGGGATCGGCAGGACTCATCCCTGCTCCCCCAGCCCCCCACAACCCCTGCCCATTCGCCCTGTCCCTCTCCCATGGCCATCCTGCCTGCCCCAACTCCCAATGCTTTAAAAAATAGCCCCCACTCACTGGGTGCTTACGGGTGGGGGGGGGAGATCCCTGCTGCCCCCCCTCTGTCGCGAGCCTCCCACTCCTCCAGCCTGACTCAGCCCTGGCCCTTTAAGAACCACCCCCAAAAAATGACTGCGGACTCACCAGCTCCTGCAGCAACCTTGGGGCTTCAGGGGGCTCATGGAAGAGCCCCCCACACAGCAGGGGGCAGTGGAAGGCAGCAGGAATGCCCCTCCCCTCCCCCCGGCCTGCTGGGCAGGAACCGGTGAGTTCGGCATTTTTTAATTTTTTTATTTTCTTAAAGGGCCGGAGCTGGGACAGGTGGGGCAGACATGGGGGGGGCAATGGGGGGGATGCAGGGGGCTCATGGCAAAGCCCCCCAAGCAGCATGGGGCAGTGGGGGACAGCGGGGATAGCCCCCCGCCAGGCAGCTGCCGGTGAGTCAGGGCTATTTTTTTCAAAGGGCTAGACCTGCAAGAGCAGGCAGGGATGGGCAGGACCTGGGTGATTCGGAGATTCGGCTGCTGCCGAATTGTTTTGGCCAAATCGATTTGGGACAGTGATTGAAATCACCGAATCGAATCACTGCCCCCCGAATCACCCAAATCCAAAGCCAATACTAGCCACTTCGCAGGGGTTTACTGACCAGCTTTCCCTACCGACAGATATGTGCCCTAGAGATCCCGGGAGACTTGTCTCTGTGTAAGTGGGGAACAAGCTGCCCATTGTCTAACTAGTGACCCCTTAGGTTAAAGGAAGGCAGCGGATCCTTTGTCTCTAGCAGTTTTTTTGTCTAGCCCTGAATATCACATCCACCCAGAAGGTAGCAAATTTGATCAACATTAAAAAAGAGTCTCAATAAATGACACTTGGAAAAAGAAATTACTAGCTCTAGTTAATATAGTGAAGACATTTGGTTTGAGGTACCATAAAATCTTTGTTATCCGGCATTCCTGGTAAGGGGATGGGGGTAAGGGGTAAGGGGATTGCCGGTTATGTAATAATTCCAGTTATCTGAAATAACCGGCAGGGGATCCTTGCATATTGAAAGAAAAAAACTTTTGATGTGGCATTTTTGAGTTAGAAAAATAAAACTGGAGGGATTCTTGCCAGAGTTAGATGTTTGCTCTCAAACGAGGACTAGAAAATTTTCTAGATCAGAAAACGTAATGCTATACATCTAATGTTCAGGTGCTTATTAGAGCCTAACCAAGGCTTTAATCCTGCAATCAAATATACATATCTTTAATTTTACAGATAAGTAATCTCACTGAAGTGTTCATAAAAGTAGGAGCCAAATCTGTGATGGGGATTTGCCAAGGCTATATTGAGTGTTTGGGTGCTTGTTTTACTTCAGAAATGAGCTAAAATCAAGTTTAGAAGCAGTTCAAAGGGATTCATATCTAGGAGTTTGATTCAGTTATATCTCTAGTCAATAAAATCCTGAAATTATTCTAATGAAATGAACCATCATAACCCCAAAGTGACTTAAGTGTAGGGTTGTATATTTTCTTGTAATCTTTTTAGAAAAGAAAATGGTTTGTCAACTAAGGAGAACATTTTCAAAAAGAAAAAGAATCTCATTTTTGACAGAAACATTTGGGTTAGTGTTGAGAAAAGGAACATAGCCTTTTTTTAGATTTGTGGGAAAAACTGAAGATTTTTTTTTAGATGAAAGCAAACATTAATCACAGGAAGAAAAATCACAGCTATGCTTAAGGGTACCCATGTCATAGAAAATCAATGAGACTCATGCTCCTTAATCACGTATAAACTTTTGGAAATCTTACCTATTTGTATTTGGCTAATTTTTATATGGAAGCTGAGCAGTGAGCAGAGAGCAGTTGCTACAGGAGAAGCAGCTCAGGAGTGGAACTGGCTTGAAGAGGCTTTTTTCTGTGCTAGTGACTTAGGGGCTAGGGGCAGAAGTTACACATCAACCAGTTTAAGTGATCAGAAACTGGTTTCAACCTGTAAAAGAACAGAAGTTCAATGCACATAAACCAGTTTCCAAATAGCTGAAACTGGTTTGAGAGAAACCTGGTTGAATGTAGTATCAGACTTAACTGATTTAGGTCAAACCAGTTTATGGAACTTCTGTCCTAGACCAGGGTGGCTGATTGGTGCTGGTTTAGATAAATGAGGGGCGGAGCTAAGATAGGCAGCCTTATAAAAAGGCAACCTCCAGTAAGCTGTGGGACCAGAAGAAAATGGCAAGAAGAAAATAATGAGTAATACTTAAGGGCAACAAGAAGACAGCAAGTAGAGTTTGCTTAGGGTGTTCATTGTAGGAGGGAGCAGAATACTGTGTGTGTGTGAGCACACACATGCACATGTGCATGCACAAGTGCCCTGATACAGGTGTTTGGTGTGCAGGTTCTTGCACTGTGATCTGGTTCAACTGTTGTGACATGCCATGTTTGTGTTCCTCTCGGACTGTTAGGAGGACTTCTTCTGCACCATGTGTAAGCTGGTGTGTGCCCTGGGGAGAAGATTGAAAGGTTGGAAGCATGGGTATCCATGCTGCATTGCATCTGGGACCAGGAAGATTACTTGGACAAGAGTTATGAGAAGCTGGTATTGGAGCGGCCAAAGGGTAATGAGAAGAAGTGGCAGCATGTATTACTACTTGAAGAAGGAAGTTCTCCATAATTAAAGAGCAGTGGATTGAAGTCAGCAACCCCTTTCAAGCACTTTGCTGAGGAAAAGGCAGAGGAATCGGTATCTGCAGGAATAAGGTGGAGGAGGGAACAGCTTAGAGAGCAGGAAGTGAAAGACCACGAGGACGGGCTGCAGGACCATTGCACCGAGAAGGAAGAGGAGACTGGTGGTGGTTGGTGACTCTCCTCCAAGGGATGGGGGCACCACTTTGTCATCCAGATTTGAGGGTGCCAGAGGTATGCTTCATGCCTAGAACTGAATTCAGGATGTCACACAGAGTCTGCCAAAGCTCATCCGTCCTTGGACAACTACCCCTCCCTGTTTGTCCATATAAGTACCAACAATAATCTCAGAATCTCTGAAGATTTCATGAAGATCATTGCCAAGGGCTACAAGATCTCCTCTGCCAGTTCCTTCAGTCCCCTGGGATAAAGCTCATCCAGGCCTGCTCCCCTGAATTCATTCAAACCAACAGAGGGCCACATGACAAGCAGCCAGGGGTAGATAAATATTAATTTTCTAAAATTTTGGGGGGGCCCCGCGGGCCATACAGAATGGCCTAGCGGGCTGCATCTGGCCCTCGGGCCGCATTTTGCCCACCCCTGAACTAGGGGGTCATCTGTCTTGGATCTTGTCCTGACCTACAGGGAAGAATTGGTGGAGGATGTAAAGGTGATGGGTAACTTGGGAAGAAGCCATCACAATACACTAGAATACCAGATCCTGCAACAGGGAAAGCATGAGGTCAACAAAATCAGGATACTAGCTTGCAAAAAGGCATATTTCATCTGACTCGGGGGGTTAATAGGCATAGCATCATAGGAGGGTAGAGGTGCCCAGGAGGGCTGGGAGCTTCTCAAGGGCACAGTATTCAAAGCCCAATAAAAAACCATTCCAACATGATGAAAGCACATGAAGAATGGCAAGAGACCAAAGTGGCAGCACAAGGAGCTTCTAGGATACATCAGATGCAAAAGGAAAGTACATAGGCAATGGAAGAATGGCAGGTCACCAAGGATGCATACCAGAAAATAGCAAGAACTTGCAGGGAAAAAATCAGGAAGGCAAAGATAAAAACCAAGCTACACTTGGCAAAGGAGGTTAAGGGCAGCAAGAATAGGTTCTGTAAGTCTGTTGGCCAGAAAAGAAGGACCAATGAACCCGTGGGTCCTCTGCTACCAAGCCTGGGAGAACTCCTAACTGAAGATGCAAAAAAGGCAGAGCTGCTTAACAGCTACTTTGCCTCAGTCTTCACCAAAAAAACAAAACAAAAAAAAAGGTTGCATCTAGACACCTAATAAGGATGATCTGGATAAAGGAGGAAGCATGCCGAGGGAGGAGATTAAAAAAAAAAAAAAGATGGTTAGAGAGTTTCTGTTGGTTTGAATGAATTCAGGGGAGCAGGCCTGGATGAGCTTTATCCCAGGGGACTGAAGGAACTAGCAGAGGAGATCTTGTAGCCCTTGTCAATGATCTTCTTGAAGTTGTGGAAGACAGGCCTAGTACCAGAGGGCTGGAAAAGGGCCAATGCAGTGCCCTTCTTTAAAAAAGACAAAAAGGAGGACTCAGGGAACTATAAATCACTTAGTGTCACCTCAATACCTGGGAAGTTACTGGAGCATATCCTAAGGAGGGTCATTTGCAAGCAGCTGGAGGAGGAAAGGCTGATCACAAGAAGCCAGCATGGATTTCTTCAAAATAAATCATGTCAAACAGACTTGATCTCCAACTTTGACACTAACTCCTTGGCTCAAAGAAAGGAAAACTATGGATATAGTGTACCTGGACTTCAACCAGGATTTTGACAAGGTCCAGCATGACCTTATAAACAAATTGGAGAAATGTGGGCTGGGTAAAGCTATTACAAGGTGGATGGAGAACTGGCTCAATAATACGTCCATGTCAGAATGGCAGGAGGTTTTGAGTGGAGTCCCACTGGGGTTTGTCCTGGGCCTGGTGCTGTTCAACATTTTTATTAATGTTTTTGATGCTGGCATAGAAAGCTTCATGAGCAAGTTTGCAGATGACATGAAACTAGGAAGGATTTTGAACACGTTGGAGGATGTGAGCGCAACACAGAAGGATCTTGAGAGATTGGAAAGTTGGGCTAGAGATAACAGGTTGCAATTCCGTGCGGACAAATGCAAGGTGCTACACCTCAGGGGGAATAATCAAAAACACAAATACAAAAAGGGGGGCACCTGGCTAAATGGCAATACTGTGCAAAAGGATTTAGGGATCTTAGTAGATCACAGACTCAGTATGAGTCTTCAGTGTGATGCAACCACACAAACAGTGAATGTGGTTTTGGGACGGATCAGTAGAAGCAGTAGATAAAGACATGGGAGGTGATAGTGCCTCTGTGCCCAGCACTGGTTAGGCCCCATCTGGATACTGTAAACAGTTTTGCATTTTAAAAAGTATCTGGAGAAGATATAGAGGGTCCAGTGTTGGGTAACAAAGATGATCACTGGCTTGGAAAGCCAATCATGTAAGGAGAGGCTGAAGGACCTACACGTATTCAGCCTGTGGAATAGGTGCTTAAGAGGGGACATAATAGCAGTCTTTAAATACTTGAAGGGCTGCTGGAAAGAAGAGGGAAAGCACCTTTTCTCACTTGCTGCAGAGAGGGGGGCATGGACCAAAGGCTTGAAGTTGCAGCAAATAAATTTAGATGGACTATCTGGAAAAAAACAACAACTTTGCTGTTAGAATAGCAAATCAATGGAAAAGGATGGCTAGGGAAGTTGTGGGCTCTCCATCGCTGGGGGTGTCCAAGAAGAGGCTGGACAGCCACTGGTCGGGGATAATCGAGGCATAGCGATGCCTATGTGCTACTACGGGTATTTTCCATGCTTCTGGGTTTTGCTGTTTACCCCCGGCACCCTCTCCCCCCTCTTTCTGCTATACGTGTCTGGGTGTTTTTAAGCCTTCCTCAGAGGCACTGGGTGTTGACTACAGCCAAGGCTGGGCACTTTGACTGCAATGATATAATGTTCCTGCTGGGACCAAAGCCAAAGGTTCCTGGCTAGAGGGTTTTTCCCCTCCACTCAGGGTCACACTGATCACCATATTTTGGGGCCAGGAAGGTATTTTACCCCATGGTCAGAGTGGTACGGACGGTAAGGGTTTTTTGCCTTCCTCTAGGAGGGAACATGGCCCTCTCCCCTAGATCTCTTGAGCATATATTAACAACATTTAATAGAAGCAGGACTTTGGCTACTGTGATTCCCCTTCTTTATCTGTGCCAGGCTCGGGTGTTAGGTCTGTGTTGTGTCAGGATTGACAGTAGCCTTATGCAGAGTTTTAGATTATGGACTGTATATTTGGTTAGGGGTGATCCTGCCTCAGGCCAGGGGTTTGGGCTCTGGAGGTGACTTCCAGCACTACTTCTCTATGATAAGATGCAATTTTCCATCCAAGTAGGTCTCCAATTCAGTTTCTGAAAAAGGGAATTTATACAGAATCCAAGACTAAAAGAAAAGTTTCAGTCTCTCTCTGTCTCCTGTCATTCCAATGAGGGCAGTGTTTTTTATTCAACAAATAGACATTTGTGTGCAGTGCTTGCAGTCCAAACGTTGCACTTTCTAGCTAAGAACCTTTCAAAAACTGGCTGCTTTGAACAAAGCTGTAAGTAAGTAATGTATTTGTACTGCCCAAACAATGTTAAATAGCAAAAAAACAGCATAAATGGTACATCAAAGAAATGCCTTCCTGTTTTAGTAATCAGGTACATTGCTTGGGCCTCAGTGAATCATTATGCATTTCAGAAATATTCGTTTTTAATCTGACGGTGTCCCTATAACACCCTCCAAGTTTATTATTCTATGTCAGGGCTCCCCAACTGTTGGCCTGTGGGCCTCATTCAGGCTGCAAAGGGTTTAATACGTGGTTCTCCACTGACTCCATTGCTTATGCTGCAAGGCAGAGATCTCTCTCGGCAGCTTGCTTCTTGGTCTCCTCACAACTTACAGAGGATGTTTCATGGGGGTTTTCTGCAGAATTTGTTTTTTGTGAATTTGGAAGGGGTGGGTCAGGGTTGGAGACGTAGGAGGGGCCGCCTGAGTCAGCTGCTCCATTTGGAAAACTGTCAGACATCACCTCTGGAGATCCTCTGCATCTTAGCAAGCCAGGCACAAGAGAAGGTTGCCTATGACTGGGGTACTAGTTCCTTGGCTATAATGCAGTAGTATTTGCCAACTGCATACTTGCACTATTGCAGTAGTGACAAGAAGGACCCACCTGTAGTCAGTACTACCAGCATGAAGGCATAAAATAAAAATACATTTCTGTAGCTGCCCAGCCATAAGTGCCCAGGGCTTTCATAGATGCCATACAGAGCTGATGCACAATCCAACCTCAAACCCATACCAGCATTAAGTTCATCCTATAGGACAGATGTCCTGAGAAAGGGAATAAGCTTGTAAAGGAGCATGCTTTGTTCGTCAGCTGGCTAAATAAAAGAGTCTGAGGAATCTGCCTACCATGCACAAGCTCCCGTCACCTTCCTCTTCTTCCATGCACCTAGGAGACAGAGTCAATAGCTTTCCTGGTGATGACTCCACTTTGGCCAGATTCATCCCTTCATTGCAGGAAGTGCAGTTAGACCAGGGGTTGTTTTGGCCCACTGATTCTGTTTCTTGCTTCTCAGTTCCTTGTAGCTGCTTTCTGCCAGTCTTCAAGGCTGGAGATTTAACAAAGCTGACAGTAAAGATGAAGCAGAGGAAGACGTGAAGGTGCCTTCCTATTCCAGGAGAATGTAATGCCTGCCTTGGTGATTTTTGTCACCAGTTGTGTCCAAAATGGACACCAGTCATGGACAAAATTTTGTCACCCATCATGTACAAAATAGCTCAGACCCTCTACATGATGTAGGGGGTCTGAGCTAGGGTTTGGAGCTAGCAATTGCTAGTTTCTCACTTTAGTGTTGATACAAACTTTCCCAGGGACAAGGTCACTGAGGCTGCCCCTTTGAAATTAGACACCTCGATTTTAGACACCTTAAGAAAGTGGCTGATTGTCAGAGGCCTTTGCACTTCTTTACTGGCTGGACTGTCTAAACAGATCTCGAGCCAGTGACTGCCCCTTAACTCTAGCTCAAGTTGTAGTGGCTCACGCCTTTGGGCCGTGTCAGCCTTGTTGCATGTTACACTTAACGCGTGTTAACTGCACTTTAACCTCTAGCATCTGAACATTCAAGCACTAAACATGTGCTAAGTGCCATCGTGGCATAGCAGAGTTCACACTTTTCTGGCGAGGAGTATCCCCAGGTTGTGTTCCTTAAAACGCGTTGAGTTCAAGTCTGTCTGCTCCACGGTGGTGATACAGCCAGAAGACTCCAGGCGGGTGTGGGGGCTGGAACCAACAAACAGCCATTTTATTCAGGTCATAGTACATGTTACCATGCAAGTGGTCCAAAACCTTTCTAGCTCTTAGTAATGCTTACTATAACCTAATTAAACTCATGATAAGCATCCTGTGTGACAAGGCCTTTAGCAGCCTGGTCATTAGAGCAAGTTACCCAGGATTGGGATCTAGAGGCCACGGGTGAACCCCCCGGTTGTGCTGTTCCATCTCCCTTCGGGCTGCAGTTGCTGAACCCAGAAATGCCATGAGGAATGTAGATGCTCAGCACCTGTGAAATCGAGTCACCCTTATCCAGGCACCTTTGCCACCCTTATCCAGGCATCTTGCATCACCCTTATTGAGGCACCTTGCTGTGAATTTGGCCCCTGCATTTGAGCCCAGGCAATATCTTCTGTAGCTGGAAAACGAGGAATCTGAGGGTGATGTCACGCATTGAACCGAACACTTACTAAGTGCAGCTAAAATGCAAGCAGATGCATGTTCAAACAACGTTGCACATGTCAAGTGCCATCATGGCCATGCAAAGCAGCTCCCTTTCAGGTGAGGATTATCTAATGTACTTACTTGAATCTGTCACAGCATTTCAGTGATATGCAGCCGTTGCAAGTAAGCATGGGACTACACCCTCATATGCCACCGTGCCGGGAGGCAGAGGAGGCATTCTGGTAACTGGAAAAGGGAGAGGGTATAGCTACACTGGTTCTATGCTTTTCCGTGCTGCTGAAAAGCTTTGCCCGTCTGCTGCCAGTCTGCATGCTCCTGTCCCAGAAATATAGCAGTGAGGAGGCTGCCTGGGTACCTGACCTGGCTGCTCTTGAGATCTCCAGGGACTGAGATCCTGAAAGTGGTAGGGGCAGGTGCCTGAGCAGCAGTGTCCGGTCTGAGTTTGGGTTGCATGGAGCAGGAGCAGGTGGGCAGGGCTTCTTTTTTGGGTAATGGCCTAAAGAGTCACAGGGAGCCAGTATAGACACCCCCTCTCTCTGCTGTGGAGAGCAAGGGTCAGACATGATGATCTACTGAAGTCTTTAAAATCTAAAAATCCCTAAACCCTAAAAATCTATGAAATCTATAGAGTTACCCTGAGATAACAAGAGAGGTGAGGAGTAGTTTGTAAAGTTTCTCTGCCCTGAGCCATGCACCCAAGCCCGCTCAGCTAATATACTGCCCTGGTTGCTGAATCCCGGTCTGTCAGTCAGGCTGGGCACTGGAAGTGGGAAGATGGATCACCCACAAAGTAGTGGCTGGGGGCTCAGGAGAGCTTATTGCAGGTGGGAGTCTAGGTGGAGGCAGAGACCTAACTTAGAAACTTCTCCTTATCTCCTTGAGTAACTCTTCTGCTCTTTCTCCTGAAAAAGTAGCCCTAGCTTAAGTGACAGCTTCGTTATGAGGATAAGGCTCTTTGGGTAAATATGATATCTTTTATTAGTCCCCTCTTCCTTCACCACCCACCTGTCTGTCATCCACTGACTCTTCAACTTACACTGTCACTGACTGGCTTTCTTGCATGCAGACCAGCCTCTGGCTTCTTTACTATTCATTCCTTCCAAGAAAAGCACGTAACAATGCAGACATTTCCTCAGCCTGACAAAGGGTGTTTGTGCCCGAAAGCTTGCAAAGAGGAATTTTTCCCAACTATTTGAGTTGGTCTAATAAAAGATATCTGGGTTGGTAAAAGACACCCACATTCTGGGTTGCCAGAATCTGGAATGGGCTTCCAAGAGGAGCGGTGCTCTCCCTTACCTCGGGGGCCTTTAAGAGGAAGCTGGACATGTATCTGGTTGGGGTTTTCTGACCCCAATGCTCTTTCCTGCCCGTGGCAGGGGGCCGGACTCAATGATCTACTGAAGTCCCTTCTGAATTTAGCATCTATGAATCTATAGCAGATTTACCCAAAAAACCTTGTCTGCCTATATCCTTAGATGGCTACAACCTATGCCCCTGGCTTCATTACAAGGCACTGTGTCGATGCCTACTATGTGGCAATCCTTTCCTCAAATGACCGACAGTATTAAAAGACAGGAAGTGCTGAGAGGTAGAGCAACGTGCCCAAGGTGACACAACAGATCAGTAGCAGGGTGGATTAATCCCAACTCCTTTTCTGCTAGATCACACCACCGCTGAAGGGTTAATGGGGAGGACACATCTGCATCAAAGAGAGATGAGGTCCCCGAGTCCATGCGATTACGGTGCCCATGAACTGTATCTCAAAGCAAACAGTATTCATTTCCTTAGCTTTTCCAGGCATATCCGTAACCCAACCAAACTGCTGAGTGCGAGTTTGCAGGGCTTTGCAAGGGAAACACTGCATTTTGCAACAATTAATTTGGCAGAGGAAGCAGCCTGTTTAAAGATGCCTGCAGCGGTGACTAAAATATGTGTTGTTTTTCAAGGCCACCAGACACACAGTTGACTAGGTTGGCTAATAAACAAAACAACAATGCAAAACCCCAGCCTCGTGGGGTTTGCAGGGAGAGGGGATGAGAAGTAAAATGAATAATGCTTACCTGCTAGGGGTGGGTGAAGACTGTAATTGTTTTGCCCCCAGCAGATCCCTGCAAGGGTTAAAAATGACAACGATATTAGTTGGCGATTGCTAAGATTGTTGGTTTGGAGCTTTCGGCAAAATGCAGACTGTTATTTACCGGACTTGGTCGATTTACTTCTTAATGCAATAATGACCTGTGAAATGAAACGTGAGCTAGACAATTGTTCCTCATTGTTTCCAGTAAAACATCCTTTCATACCCCATTAAACCACCATTAATTCCATATGAAAGAGAGGCAAACGCTAGCACCAAGGGATCTTTCTCTCTCTTTCTCTCAGTGGGCCCGATCCAGAGTCTACTGACAGCAGTGAAAATCCTTTTATTAGCTTCATCGGGCTTTTGGATCAGGACCGCAAGAGGGACTGGATTGTCACTGGAGACCTTGCACCCAGCAGGCGCCGTTCTGATAGACCCCCAGATCAGTCCCCAAGATGCTGAGCTACTTTGAAAACTCAGGTTACATACTTTGATGCTTAAATTGAGGGTGTTTTTTTTTTTTTTTAAACTGGCTCCATTTGTGCACACTGAGTCCTTTTGTAAAACTATTAAATCATTTTTTTAAAAGCAGTTTTTTTTCTTTCAGTGCTTTCCCAATCTGATTCCACTCCCTGATTGTCCCTGCTTCTGTTCTTTCTCCACAGTATGTTGGCTAATAATTGTCAAATAATGGCAAAATCAAGTTACATATCTAGTAGCAATATCAAATCAATGTTTATAAGATTTTATTCGGTAATAGTGGAATTCTGCTTGTTTCTTAAGCCAAAGGAAACTGAAACGAGAGAGGGAGAACTCCCAGGGTCTGAAATTAGAAAGCGAGAGGATTTTTCTTTCATCCTGCAGAAAATTTTGAGGATAACAAAAGATTAACTAGCTTTTCAGTTAGCCGGAGACAAATTTTGAATATTGGTGGGTTGTTTTTTTTTAGGTTTTTTTTTTTAATATGAAATTGAAAGCCTCGGGGCCAAGCCACTTTTGGTTTTTGATTTAAAAAAAAAAAAAAAGTTTACATTTTTTACAGAAAACAGGCACTTTTGAAAAAGTTTGAGTAAAAAAAAAAAAATTGTTGAAATAAATGGGATCAAGAGATCGTTTCAATCAGCCTAATCATCTTGCTTAATTCAGAAACATTTCAGCCCCCAATTCTTTTTGGCACGGATGTGGAATCCAGTAACGCCAGGGTGGCTAGTATGGACTTACACAACCAGCCCCTTAATGCCTGAAAAGTTGTAATTTGTCAGAAAACGTCTCCAAAGGCAGGACCTCAGGTGCATTAATTGCTAATCAGCCAGTTAATAGCCATGTTTATTTGTAGCTGTCAAAAAAAACCCCAAAAACCCAGGAAATTGTTGTTAAATTGTCATGGTTGTTAAAACCCTTTAAGAGAGTATAGGGGGGAAAAGTCAGCAAAAATCGTGATGGAAGGTACAGCAAAATCACATGCACACCTATATAATCTGCTATTATGTCGGCGTGAATGCAAAGAGGACACCACAGACAGCCCTACAATGATCAAAGTTGTCCCATTGCAGGTTAAAGTCACTCCTCTGAAAGTCAGGAATAATGATATAATAATGATGCACCGGTGTAATTACATCAGTATATGGGTCATGTATCCACAGCTGTAGCCAGTCCTATCAGTGCCACCATGTGCCACCACCAGGGGTGGTGACACTATAACAGTATCTAAGCCAGGGAGCTATATCAAAAGAGCTGCTCATCTATCTACTATGGACACTGGTTTATTTTATACTGGTATAAATATGTCCAAACCCTAAATGTCTGTGAACAATAATGCATGCTTTTTGGTTGTAGCTACGTTGATCTAAGGACATTGGCAGGAAAGCTTTTTTGGGTAGACGTGATATCCTTTATTAGACTGACTGATGACATCTCAGACCAAGAGAGTCTCCCTATGCCTGAAGAAGGGTGCTTGTGTCCGAAAGCTTGCAAAGCACTTTTTTCCAACTACTCAGTTGGTCTAATAAAAGATATCACATCTACCCAAAGAAGCTTGCTTGCCTATGAAAAATATTAGTTTCTAAAAGTGCAACGAACTGCCATCCCCTTTGCCCGGGAGTCTTCACATGGCAGGAGCCAAATAGACAAGGACTTCTCTGTAATTTGAGGCTATCATTACTTTGGGTGAGCCATGTTAATTGGAGGCAAAGGCTCTGAAAGTTACCTCACTCTAGCTTAGATCATGCTGGTAATGTTTTCATGATTAAGTAATGACTATTTATTTATTTGTTTTGGTGCTTTTCTGAAAACCCATGCTTTTATGATTCTAATTACCCCGAAAAGAAACTCATCAGGACTTCACGGAGTAATTAGTTTAGCTTGTTTGAGTAAGGGCTATTTTTGACTTACCTGCAAGCTATCTATTTGTGGAACATGCCTAGTTTTCTATGGGAATGACCTCAGAGAAAGTCTTGTGTGACTGGGCCTTTGCTTTTTTCTATGATGTAGATGCAGGAGGATTTTCTTGCTCAGAGGGTGCGTCTACATGAGACGGTAACTGCGCAGTAGCCTAATAACACCGTGCAGCAGGGTCCTGGGCAAAACCTGTGCTAATACACTAATGCGCAATAGTATTAAGTTATTGCACAATTAGCATCTGTAAAAACACGTGCACCTATACTACTGCACGGTAGCACCAGTTACTGCATATTGATTTAGTACTTGGTTATCCAAGTACTAAGCTTAATGCTCAGTAACTACAGTGCATTAATGCATGTGTAGACATGCCCAGAATGACTGATGTGGCAACGCTGGGCTGAAATGCCATTGTTTTAATGCCATCCAGGAAGAGCGCACACCAACTGCTGAAACTTCCTTAGCCTGACAAAGGGTTTTTGAACCCGAAAGCTTGCTTAATAACTATTCTCCAACTATTTGGGTTGGTCTATTAAGATATCAAATTCACCCAAGGAACCTTGTCTGCCTATTGTTTTAATGATACTTTATTAAGGGCTCAGTTCAAAGCTTGAGTACTATCCATGGGGAGAAATAAGGCGGCATAAGCCCCTGCTTGCATATGCCACCCCTATTTCCACCCTTTGTGCATGTTGCAGGCAGTTAACCAACTACAAATGGCTACATCTCTGGTGCAAGTAGATTGCCAGGGACAAAGAGTGAATAGACTCCAGTCTCAATTCACTGGCCATGGGAAGGGCCGATATAACTTATTACCCCCATAGAGCTAAATTGGGAAATATGGACTTTTGCCCTTATCCTGTGTTGGACTGCAGGGTGCCCATCAAAGGGGAAGTCTTTTGGGTCACGGCAGCCTCTAGTACATTGAGATTTTGGTCTCACTTGACACTTCAGGTGACTGCTATGCAAAGAATAAATACAATGTGAAAGAAACAGCTAAGAGATAACAAATAACTTCTTTAAAATCAGACTTATTTCTAAATAGATAAAGGTCCCGATTTATCATGCATCACTTTTCAGCAATGGTGGGCTGGCTTCTTTTTTATCATAAGGTGCCTTTTATGTTGCTCTGACAAGGTAAAGGGGCTCTGGAGTGAGTGTCAGTGTAAATTCATATGTTGAAGTCAGTAGTCTGGGCTTCTCATTTGTGCTAATAGTTTTTCTACCTCAGGAGTCTCTCAGGAATGGTGATTTCAGAATAGCTCTGTATGTGGATACTTACTGTGGAATAAGAGTGACTTGTTCCTGCTAGGCTAGATTGTCCATTGGGTAATGGAGAATCAGCACTAAACAGCACTCACTGGGAGCATCTACATTAGGGGTGGGCAAAATGTGGCCCATGGGCCAGATGCGACCCGGCAGACCATTCTATCCGGCCCGCGGGGCCCCTAAAAAAATTAGAAAATTAATATTTATCTATCCCTGCCTGCCTGTCATGCGGCCCTCGATGGCTTGCCAAAACTCAGTTAGGGGCCTTCCACCCAAAATAATTGCCCGCCCCTGATCTACATGGAGGGCCATCCCGGGGAGTGGCAAATTGGGGCAACTGCCCCGGGCCCGTGGAGCTGGGCGGAGTGGAGTGGCGACTCCGTGCTGCCACTGGCTTCACATCCAGCTGCTCAGCACCCCTCCCCGCCTTGCCAAATCCACCGCTGAATCCAGTGCATTTGGTCTCCCCCCCGGCGCCAAATCTGCTGCTGGCTTCCTCACATCTGGGGGCAAGACCCTGCATGCACTGATTTGCCCCGGGCCTTGCACCCTGCTCAGATCGTCTCTGTCTACATGTGTGCTTTACAGCTGAGTTGACTAATTAGCTCCACAGTAAAGTGTCAGTGTCTACATGTGCGCCAGTATTAGGGTGCAGAAAATTAATTAACTCCACCATAAGATAGTACTATTGGGGTCAGTATCATATGACATAGTTACTTCACCAAAATGCACATGTGGACAGTGACAGGAGCTGGCTGGGGCATTAGAGTGCTAAGGTGAGGGGGGCTGCCTGCCGCATGGCTCTGTACTTTAGCACTCTTGTGTCTTAACCAGCCCCTCTATTGCCTGATGCTGCCATTCGGAGCCCGGGACTGCTCCCCACAGCCTACTGCCAGCCTGAACTGCTGCGGTCCCAGGTGCACATATAGATGCTGAGCCTGGGAGCAGCTGACTCTGGCACAAATTGCGCTGGAGTTTATCATGTCGCCTTAATGGCACAGGTAGATGCACCCATTGGGGGTGACAGTCAAAGCCTGTAGGCTTCCGTGTGTCCACTGTGACTTTAGCCAGCTGGCTTGAATCTCAGAAAACAAATATTTGCCATAAAAAGAATGACATATAAACTTTAAAACTTGTGAATTAAAGTTTTGGTGAATGCTTTATTACTTGCGTATATGCTTGCATGTGATTTTGCATATCTTCCTGTTCCTTTAGGGCTGAATCCTACTTAATGCTTTCTCAAGACAAAACTCCCACTGAAGTCAGTGGGGAATTTTGCTTGCGTGACTGAGTGATTAGCCCCTAAGAAGCTATTCTCTCTCATTCAAAAGGATAGCAGCATGTATATAACATGTACCCTTATCTAGGATGGATCTTATCTAGCAGAGAAGTCTGTTGCTTCTTAGGCTGGGGTAGTTAGTTGCTTCTTAGGCTGTGTCAGTTAGTTTGCCCATGAAGTCTCATCAAATTGAATGCTTACACATAAGGGCTCACTGTGTTCAATACTGATTAATTTTGCAATAAGCAGTGGGCTAGATTTTCAGTGGATGTAAATGGACCTGATTCTGTTGCAGTTAAGGGTCCAGCACTTCCCATCATCAGCCCCAGTATTCAGTTGCTTTTATTTGTTCATGATGAAAATTCCTCCTTTGCCTGATTTTTGTCTTGGAACAAACTTTCTTGGAAAGTTTTATCAAGAGAGGTTCAAATGTAGTGACCCAAAAGAGTTTTTCTCAGAGCTGGAAAGCTATTTCTAACATCTAAGGTTGGGGACAGAAACTGGTGTAAGTGATCAGAAACCAGTTCAACTCGGTAGCATAACAGAAGTTCAGTGCACATAAACCACTTTCAAAATGGCTGAAACTGGTGTGATAGAAACCTGGATGGATGCAGTATCAGACTTACTTGATTGAGGTTAAATTGTTTTATTGAACTATTGCTCCAGAGCCCCTCGAGATTCAAGTTAACTCAGTCCCCCAGCACTTCAGGATGCTTCGTACCTCCCCTGCAAACCCCACCCCACAGAGTGAGTGGGCTAGCCTTGGCTCAAAATGTCTGCTCCAGCTGAGCAGGGAGGCATGTTTTAGCACACCCTGACTTCTACTGCAAGCGTGTGACTGCATTTCCAGAATCAAAAGTGAATGTCTGTTCACTTGCTTATCAGTTGAATCTACTCAGCTTAGACTAGCCTGCAAAGACTGAATCTATTTAGATTCAGCCCCAGGCTTTTTTATTGAGTAAGGCCTTAACCTCTGCTTTAGGAGGTAGGCAAATGTCAGTCCCCATTTTTATACATGTAGTAACTTGGGATGCATGTCAAGGTCAACTCTGACAGAGCTGGGAACAAAACTTAATGCTATCAAAAGTGTTACAGATTCGGGACATGCAAGATAGAGTTGACAAATCTACACTGGCATTAAGGTATATAGTTTAGTCAATTTTTTTCCTCATATGGTATGCTACATGCAGCTGGTTTAAAAAGCTCACTGTTCCCTGCATCCAGATATGGTAACCACATGGGTAGAAAATCAAGGCCGTAGCAGTTTAAATTAATCCTCATAAAAGTATTCCTCTGGAATTCAGACAAATGTAGAAAAAATGTGGAGGGGCACGTGAATATTTGCTACTGGCATGCATAGAAATTGCCTGGGAAAACAGGTCCCTTCTTTTGCCTTTCCTGCTGTCCCCGTCCCCCTGCCCCAGGTAGCAAGGTTAGTAATAAAGAAGAAACAGGAATCTTTGTGTGCGAGTGTGTGCACTGTCCTTGCAACTGCATTTGGAAGTATTTCATCATTTTTTCCCCCTTGTCTTCCAAATATTAGCATTTAATGAAATACACATTTCCTTCATTTATTTTGAACCTGCTCCAAAGCCAGCAAATACCAGAACCTCAAATGTTATGATAGGATAGGTTCTTTATTGGTTTGTTTTCTTTTCATTCTTTTGTTTTCACTGTGATTTTTTTTTTTTTTTTTAATTATAAATCCTTATGTTTCCAGCTCAAGGAGCCTGGATCCCAACTGAGGTAGACAAATATTAAAAAATAAATAAATAAAAAAGTGTCCCTGAGATTCATCCGGTGCCAACAGCTGTGTACCAAACAGGAAATTGAGGCAGCCAGGTTCATCAGAGACTCAGGATTTCCTTTGTGGATATTTCAGATAAGGCATCTTTAATTTTTGCAACTAATTCAATGTTTCAAAAGGCCAATAAGAAAAGGAAAGTGGGAGAGGGTCACTCTGATATTGGAGAGACATGATAGCATTGGACCATACATAGGTGATAATCTGCCACTGGGGTGACCTCACTTCAGTACTGGAAACAGCCGCATATGAAAAAGGGTGGGCTTTTAAGATGTTCATTATGTAAAAAATATGGAGAATAGTTTTGTGATTAAGACACTGAAACAGGGACTTGGGAGATCTGGATCGGCCAGATTTCACATGCAACTTTGGATATGTCTCTGTGTATCTTCATTTGTTGTCTCTGAAATGAAGCTTATCTCTCTTTTCCTCCACTTTTTGGTGACACTGTCAGTTTAGACTGTAATGTTGTTAAGATATGGCTTCCTCTATGTATATACAGCACCCGGCACAATGGCAGCCAAACTCAGTGGAGACCTCTGTGCTACTGTAGTATAAATAATAATTGCACACAAAACAATACTGAAATATAAGTATTAAACAAATAAAGTCAAGTGCCTAAAAGTTAGGAAAACCAAGAATTAAGGTTGCCCGTGTCATCTTAACTTGCCTCGTATATGTACAAGGCATGACTATATGGCTATGATACAGTTGTTAATTATATCATCCCATTCTGCCTTTTTCCACAAGATCTGCATCATGTAGTGTGAAGAATGGACCTGGTCTGGAGATATGTCAAGGTTGTGTAGGGAAAGAAACTCTTGCCTGTAGGACTCTTGACTCATTGTGATCCCTGAATTGATTGCTGCCAAATATGTACGGTGAATGAAGCAGGGGTTTGCAGAGAAAGCTGGGCCAGTCTCATGGTAAAGCAGGTAAATGCTGCCTGGGAGAATTAGACTCTGTCCTTGCCTGCTCCCAAACACCTGGGGCATTTGTACATGCCACGTTTTTTGCCCTTTTTTGCACTGCAATGGCACAACTGTTTGCACAAGCGGGTTTTCTGGATGCTTTAAAAGTATTTCTGGTGTACTAAAGTAAAACTTCTCGGATGTAGTTTAATTTGGCTTCCTGCAAATTAAAGTGTTGTGTCCCTGGATTCATTGTGTGCAAACAGAAAGGCACTGAAAGATGTGTAATGAACCTCTTTGTCCCCCAGATGGCACTGTGACTTTTTTGTAGTTCACCCCTTCAAATTACTTCTGCTTTCAAATTGCTTCCGCTTTTTTTTTTTCTTGTGCTGTTTGCCAACTCCCTGCTTCCACAGCTGTGTGCAGGGTATAGGGTGGGGGCCCCCAGGCTGGGCAGGGACAGTGCTGGACCATCTCATTGTCCTGCAGCACTGACCAGGGACTGGGCTTAATTCATTTGAAGACCTAGCACGTGCCAACACTAATGTGATGCTCCAAAGCTTAATTTGTTTGAAAACCTCATGTGTGCAAACACGGATGTGACGATCCAAAATAAACAAGTTTAAATTTTATAAACCTGTTTAATTTAATGAAGATTAAACCCCGTGGTGTGTATAGGTGCTCCTGCATAGTGCTACTTATATTACTTAAGCCAGGCTTTTGTTGTTGGCACACCTGTTCCTTCTGTGTTTGAATCAGGCATCTTTCTTCTCAGCCCTGCCTGAGTCTGGCAGGAGGAGATTTGAAGAGAGATAGGCCCCAGTTCAAGTGTCCATATCTTAGGCAGCCCAGATCCTCACAGAGCTGCAGTGGCAGAGGAAATCCTGCTCAGCCCTAGTGTGGTATTTGCGCAGAAGTGATGGCTTCTTCTGGGAACTTAGCTGCTAACACTTAAGAGCCTTGCACTGAGTGTGGCTAAACTGTGATTTTTCTAAAGGTTTTTAGTTTGGCCAAAGTTGGTTGGATTGTCACTGCCACCATAAAAGGTACACTGCTGTTGCACAACTCACCTTCCTACCAAATCACAGGTCTCTGGAACATCTGGACCCTAGAGCTTTACAAAGAAAAGTTCATTAGAAATTTGCAGCCCAGGAGTGGTTGGTCCAATAAAAGATATCACTGTAAGAAATTATTGCCTCTTACAATGAAAATCAAGGCAGAAACCTAGCAGTTAAAGTTTTACCCCCAAAAGTTACAGTTTGCCAAACCAACTGAAAACAAGGCTCAACAAGGTTGAACATCCTTTATCATGGGCAATGCAACCAGTTCTGCCTATAGTAATAATGCAAGATACTCAAAGACCTTAATGATGCATATAAGAATTCAGAGTTGTCCAAATTTGGTGTGATGGTGGGCTGCACTCAGCACTAGAATATGGCCCCCAGGACAATCAAACACCATGCGAGTTATACACTATGATGGTGGGCCATCAGGATTTACCCTGCCCTGCCATGAACCAGTAAGAGATGTGCCTGCAGGGACCCACAGGCCACAGATTAATGGTTCATGGTCTTCATGTGATCCATGGACCATTACTGAACAATAATAATTATTAAACACTTATTATTATCAAACAGTAATCATCATCATCATTATTATTAATTTATTCATTATAATAATAATTTGTTCTTTTATTTATATATGGCTTAACAATGCATCAAAATGTATACTTTGAATTATGTACTATTAAGAATCAACATTGCCAATACCTTACAGTCAAGGGTGATTGTCTTCCACGATTGCCTTATCCATGGGTCTGAAGATGTCTGACAAGCCCAATCTGGTTTCGACAGGTTCTATCACAACTCAGGCACATGTGTTTTTGTGGGGTGGGATGCCTGATTCAAACACAGAAGGAACAGACAACAAAAGCCTGGCTTAAGTGATGTAAGTAGCACTATCCAGGAGCGCCTATGCACACCACAGGGTTTAATCCTCATTAAATTAAATAGGTTTATAAAATTTAAACTTGTTCATTTTGGATTGCCACATCAGTGTTTGCACACATGAGGTTTGCACACATGTCTTTGTGGGGTGGGTGGATTCTTGCTTTGGTCCGCAACCAGCTGTTACTGCCAGTCCCTCTTCTTTGTCTCCTGTTGTCATTGTGAGGTTTCAAAGTATGGACTATTAATAACAGACTAACCATAATTATCATAATAGCAGACTGATAACAACAACAACAATAGTAATACTACTACCACTCCTACATTTCAAGGAACCTATTGTTCAGTCATACAGAAACAAAAGCAAGCCTTTTACCATAGGCTGTACAAGATACGCAAATGATTAAGCATATAAAATTTCTTTTTAGTTATGAAGTTGCAAAATTTTTCAACCAGTTTTACCCCAGTGACATAAAAAGGGGCCTGATACTGAGATTAACCTAACTACAGGACCAAGGTTGTTATTGAAGCTGCTTTCTTTTCAGGTAGCTTCTTCTTTCATTGGGATGCACTAGATTGGGATCAGTATCACACACCTCATGGCAGGGACTAGCTCCAGTTGGGATCTTTTGCATCTCTTTCTTTTCTTTTCACTTTTTACACTTCTGTGTAGTTGCACATCCAGTTCAGGTTCTAGAGGCCCTATTTTCTGGTTGCTTGAATTAGGCAGGTTTTATGATAGTTTTGGCAAAGATCTCATTCAACAAACCCGTCTAGAATATAACCTCTATATTTGACAAACTAACTGGCCAGTGTTTAAAGGCATCTGTTGTACAACAAAATTTTATGCAATTAATTAGAAACAGCTAATTGAGGAGAAAGCTTCATTCTTAAAATGTCCTCTTAGTTACTAATGAACTTTGTTCCTGCAAAGTTCCTGGTTTATCTGACATGAATGAATTGACTGCAAACTAGAGTGAGTGCTCTTTTTTGCTTTCTTCTCATGCTCACTAGGCTGCAACAATTATTGGAACAATAAAGGATGTTTTATCTTTACAAGACCTAAACTGAAAGACACTAAAATTTTCCACGGTGAGTTTAGCTTTAGATAGTCAGAGGTAATTGGAGTGTTTTAATTCTCAGGATTATAGTCCTGGATACACCAGCAGTGAATAAAAAGGAAGATTAGTAATATATTGTAGTCATTAAAGAAGTGTAGTCATTAAAGACTCTTAATACAGAAACGTTTCCTAACGGTGGGGAACTGGGTTTCCTGGGTTCAGGTCTGAGTTCTGCCGCTGTTTGGTGTGTTCTTTGGCAAATCACTTCAGCTCTCTGATTCTGTTTCCAAGTCCAACCAGTCACCTACATCACAGGGGTGTCATGAGATTTAACTAAGTAAGAATCCAATTCAACTCCTAGTGAAGTTAATAAGAGATTCACCAATAGGACCATGCACTGATTTAGGGAAGTCCTTTGGCTGTGAGACTTTAAATGGAGAAGTGCCTAATCTTACGATTATGAGTGTATCTAAGCCAAGTCTTTTAAAATGGTAGATGAGGTTAGGATATCTCAAGACATTCACCACTAAAGCCCAGATCCTCAGCTGCGGACTGGAGCACGGTTCATGTGCCTGAGTTAGGCACCTCAGATGTCCTTCACAGTGCCTAGGGAGAGTAAGACATATACAAATGGGATTCACTGGGCAAGAGAAAGTCAATGCCAGCCAGTAGGTGTGTTACAGCAAGGTGGTATATCTGAAATCCTGCCTCTCTCCTGGATTTAGGCATTTATGTGACATTGGGATCTACAGGTCAAAATGCCCTCCTTGCCTGGGGCCTAAATCCTGCCTTTGGGTATGGAATATTTGATCACTTTTAAAATGTGGCCAGAGCAGGAGCTTCTGCTGTTATTACAGTTTGCTTGTGGCATAGTATCCTAGTGGTTAGAGCACTTACCCAGGAAGTGGGAGACCAGAGTACTAGGCCCTCCTCAGCCTAAGGAGAGTAAAAGCTATGCTCCCCCAGGAGAATGACCTGAACAAGCGCTCTCACCACTAGGCCAGCGCGTCCAAGGTGGGCTCCTTTCCTGCCTCTGGCTGCATTTCTGAATGCAAGTGACTGTGGCTGTTGTGCCGCAGGTTGAACTCGGTGCTGTCAGTGCATGTTAAGCACACCCATCAGATCAGGCCCTTTGGGGGGCTTCGGTGTGAGAAGACCTCATCTGTGAGGCTCAAGTGTCCTTAGGCATGATATGGATGCTGAGATGCTCAGGTCAGCCAGGATGGCAGCACCTCTGGCCATTAGGACTGTGCGAGGCTTCGGACAGAGCTTTGGATCCGGAGAGGCTTCAGACGCTTCGGGGTCTGAAGCAGCACATCCGGGTCAAAGCGCTGCCTCGTTAGGTTTCCCGAAGCAGTTCGGAGCCGCCTTGGAGATCCGGCCATAGGGTATAATGGGGAAACAATAAAATATCTCTATCTTTGGGGGGTTTTGTCCATCAGCAGCTAGGGGCGCAGGGCCGCAGGACCCCCATGCACTGATCTCCTCCACAGCTGGCAGGTGTCGTGGCCACAGCAGGGACTACCATCCCTGCAGCTGTCACCCCGCTGCGCCTTAACACACACAGTGTCACCCATGGCACCAGTTTTGCTTGTCTGCAGCTTGAGGAGCAGTTTCCCCCAATCCCCTGCACCGATCTCCTTGAAACATGGCAGGCTTTATGGCCTCAGTAAGAGCTACCAGCTCTTCAGTTTTGAACCCCCTGTGTTGTAACACACACCAGTGACAGAAGTTTGGCTTTTAAGAATTTGGGGTACAGTTGCCCCCAAATCCCTGCACCGAACTTCTTGAAACTTGGCAGGTTTCATGCTCTCAGCAGAGGCTACCACCTCTGCAAGTTTCATCCAAATCAGACAAAAAAACAACAAAGTTATAGATATTTCATTGATTCCCCATTGGCCGGATCTCCAAGGCGGCTCCAAAGCTTGGGCCGGATCAAGGTGGAAACCCAGTCCAGAGCTCCGGATAGGATCACGGCCATCGGAAGCAGCCAGATCCAAAGCAGATCGGATCACTGCCGACTCATGCAGGCCTACTGGCCATACACAGTACCGGAACTATAGGCCCCAAATCTACCTCTACTGTTAGGTGTCTAATTAGTGGACGTATCTACACAAGACACTAGATGTGCAGTAGACTTTAACTCTACTGCTCACTAGCATGTCACAGCTGTACTAATGCGCTAACGTGCAGTAGAATTAGTCTACTAAGCATTAGCGTCACATCTAAAATGTGCGTTGGCGGTACTGCACAGTAGTGCTGATTACGGCGCGTTAAGTTCAGTACCTGTTATTACAGATTTTGAGCTTAATGCAGCATAATTATGGTGCTTTGGTGCATGTGTCGACATGCCCAGTGTCATTTCTGCAGATTTTAGACCCTGCACCCACCTGTGCAACGAGCACGGTCCTTTGGAGCGTACTCAGAAAGGATCTGCTGTAGCCATTTATGCTCCATTGCAGTCCTACTTCACTTGCAAAAGTATTAGTCCCCTCAAACTTTAGTCAGAGGAAAACCAAGAATGTTTGACAGGGAGACATCTCCCAATAGACCGCCAAGGAACTGGGAAAACCTACCACTCCTACTTCTTGGTGAAGAGCCCTAATACCCAAGCCATGCCCTAGGCAGGGCCTAAAACACCTTCCATTCCCCTTGTTGAAGGTGGGTTATTGGGCAGCCAATGTGGGGGTAATACATGAGAGACAGAAGGACATCAAGCAACAAGGTATTTTGGGGTTTTTTCCTGTGGCTTAATGGACTAGGCATTGCTCTGGAGGAGATATCCTGAATTATAATTCCAGTACTATATATCCAATGAGTGTTTCAGGCAAAAAGTACAACCACATATATTTCCTTCTTGGATCCCAACCTAGTTTACATTTTGTGCTGTTGTGGAGCCAGGCTTTATGCTCTTGCCTGGAACAGGAAGATAGCACAATGGAAGTTGATGGGAACAGTGAAGTCACTGGAATCACTCACAGGTGAAGCAGCCTTTACAGGGTGGTGAGATCTTAGGTAGTGAGCTCTTTCTCTGTCTGCCCACGTGCCCAATGATCAATGCAATAGGGCTTCAGAGGGGGGCTACAAATATAGCAGCCCCAACTCTGAGTGTGCAGAAATCATGAGGAATTGGGGTTCTCTGTTGCTTCCCTTAGGGTTTTTCCAGGCTTAAAATGCCCTTGTGTTACATCCTCAAGCTTTCCTTCGCAGCCAGGAAGACGAACTTGAATTCTGGTTTGTTTTTCCAGATGAAACTGAGATGCTCACTTATGTAATCACTTGACTCCAGGACTGGGAGCTTTAAAAAAAAAAAAAAAAGCAATATAATCAAAGCCTTGGAAAAAAACAAGAAAGCTGGCAGCCCTGCGAATCATTAATAAGAGTAAATACTAGCCTCCTCAAATCATAGCTCATTTCCACCAGTCACTCCTATTCTGAAAAGTACTGACATCTTGGTTTATTTGCTTTGCTAGTCCAGCACGTCTGATTGTAGCAAAAAGAATAAAGCATGAAGCTGATTTATCGGAAAGGAGCATACAAAACCAATTTGTTTACTTTGGTTTCTTTAACTGAACTTACTTGTAGGTTGTACTTTCCCCAAACACCCTTTATAACCAATAATTCTTCATTGCACCCCTAGAGGGTCCACAAGTTATGGGATGGTGGATTATGGAGAGGGTGGGTGGGAAAAAGTCAATAATAATACTAATAAAAAGGCCATCTTTCTGATCAAAGGAGAGAATGCTTGAATAAAGATTATATTAAAAAAGAAAAAACGTTTAGAAGTCTTGTTAAAACCATTGGATTACTGTCCAGTTATGTGGATTTTCCCTCTAGTGCTTATTCTGGCATTCATTAAATGCTGGTAGGTTACACCGAACTGCTTGAAAGAATGATTAGAAAAGTTATGTGTGAATAATAGAATTGCTTAAAGGGAAATGGAAACCCTTAAAGGGAAACGCATGTTGACATGGACAGCGAACGTCGGTAATTTTCTCATTGCTCAGGATCCCCATCCCGCTCCCCACTTTTGGGTTCAATCTGCAAATATTTATTTTTACAGTCAATTTGTTCAGGAGCATCTTTAGGGACTAATATTGCCATTCAGTTGACTCCAGCAGGAGCTGGGAGAGTGAAGGACTTTTAAAAAATAAGATCCTTTATACAATGTTAGGTGCCTAACGTTAGGCATTTGAGCTGGGATTTTCAGAGCTGCCTGAAAGTTAAACGCTGAGTGTCAGATACGTCTGTCTTACAAGCGTGGCTCATTCAAACATGCCCTGTCCACCCATTCCCACATGCATGCTCCAAATGTGGAAATATGCCAGTAAATCTGCTCCTGGGTCATCCTCAGTGGCTGCTCTGAAGTACACTGAGAATGGTCACAGGGATGCATGCCCTAGAGCAGCGGTGACCAACCTGTGGCATCGGTGCCACAAGTGACATGAGCCAATTGGGGATGGGACAGGCAGCACTGCAGCAGGTAGGGCAGGGAGCAGAAAGCAGAGCAAGCCCAGTGAATGCATGGCCAAGAGGCACCTCTGCTTCCCATTCACCCACTAGAGGGTCTTCACTAAAACATTTCTACATATGGGGTATGCAAGTGGGCAAGACCAGTTTGGCCGGGACTCACCGCCACCATGTTGGAGTCACAGGGATTCAGAGGAAGTTGGCACCAGGAACATCACTCCCTTAGTCTTCTGAGTGAATCCTAACTCCTCGTCTGGAAATCCTGCAGGAAAGTACTTGGGAACTGCTAAAGAAACTAGAGCAACCAACAATAAAAGTAAAATAAATGTAAATGTCTTCGGATTTTATGCGGCAGCCTACCACAAATGTATCTGAGCACGTCCGGGTGAAATAGCTCAGCGAGCTATCCACCCCAAGTAGGTGCAGCAGGGCGAATTTAAGTGGCTTGAAGATATTAATGGTATTGTTATAAAAGAAAGTAAGGGAAGAGGAAGCCTTGAAATGAGCAATACAAATAGGATCCCCTATCAGTAAAGCAACACTGGAGCCTATGTTTTGGATTTCACAAGGGAAAGACCTGCCAAGGACTTGTTTCAAAAGATCTATGTAGGATTTAAGAGGGGAAAAAATGCTCATGCACATGTATTTATTACTGGTTACCTGCACTGCAGTAGGATGGAGTCCCCAAAGAGAAAGGAGCCTCATTGTGCTGTACAGGAACACATGGTGAATGGTGGTCCCTGCTGCAAGGAGCTTAAATATCAAGGAGAAACGTAGATGTCGAAAAAATGGAGTCATTCTCCCAAGGACAACAAAACAGCCGTCTGTCTCTCAGGTCACGTTAGGATGCTTGAACGTAGGAGTCTCTTCTCTACCAGAAGTGCTTCATTGACCACATGCTTCATCGAAGAGTAGCAATTGCAGTGCTAAGATCCTCAGGTAGGCATGCCTGAGTTCCTACACCCTCCTTCCCTCCCAGGAGAACTGAAAAGGGACAAGCTAATTGTAGCAAGTGGAAAGCATCCCACCTGCAGTGCCTCTGGGAGGTCTTTGTCTTAGAGATAACATTACTCCAGGCACTCCTGCTTGCTTAGTGCTTCCCTTCCCACCCCCTGGTGTGGCTCTCCTTTGCAAGGAGCATAATTAAGCCCAGTAAAACAATCTGAGTACCGAGTGCCCAGAAATACAAGCCATAAAAAGTTAAATTGAACTGAAGCCATGGCCACAAGAGCAAATGCTCTTCTTTTCTTTGGTCTTCGCATTACAATAACAATATATTAGCGCTGTGAAGTCACAGCTCAGGGTAACAGAGCTGATCCTGTGGTTGAGTTACTCGGGCAAATTATACAAGCTCTAATCTAAACTGTGGGATAACGAGATGCAAAAGGATTTTCCTGAAGTGCGCTGCTCACCATGTCGTGTTTATTTAGCAAGGAAATGAGTGTTTTCAATGAGATAAAAAATGTAGCTTTGGTTGAGGGAAGTTTCAAATCAGGCCTTCCGTACTTTAAGCTATGGTGATGTAGAGAGCCGTGTACAAATATTTTTAAAGTCCTCTCTATTTGGTTGGGTTTTCGGTTCTACCCCAGCTAATACTCTCCTAGTGTAATTTCTTCCTTTGCTTCTTTTTGTCCTATGAGATTTGAACAAGCACAGTTTTCTTTTCTTTTTCTTTCTTTTTTTTGTATTGGTTTTTGACATGGAGACTAAGTAGCTGTGATTTTGAGGGAGAAGTCCTGGCCTCACTGGAGACAGTGGGTGCTTGTACACGTGACGGGCATCACGATGTACGTATGACGAAATGTCATTCATGTGACTTAATAGCGTCATGCATTACACATATGCCAGTTTTTTGATTGGGTTTGCATCATTGCAAACTAAACTACATCTGGAGGTAGTTTAGTTCGAAATGATACGTTGCGGCTGTCAGCTCGCCCCCCAGCCGCAGGAGAGGTGGGCCGGCTCCGCAGAATAAAAGGATTGGGCCCCTTGCTGCTTCTGCTGTTAGAAGCAGCAAGGGGCCCAGTCCTGCTTTCAATGGAGCCTGCCCACCTGTCTTGGCTAGGACTGTGGGGACCAACCTTATTAGCAGGTATGGCACAAATAAGGCCTTGTGCCCTCCGCAAGTGCCACTGGGATTCCTGTGCCCCTGCCTGACCTACTGCTCTGCTCTCTGCTCCCTGCTTGATCTGCCATGGTGCTGCCTAACCCCTTCCCTGTCCTGCTGCATGCTACACACAGAGGCTGCCCATGCCACCTGTGGCCTGTGGGACGTGGGTTGGCCAGCCCCTGGGCTAGAATTTCACTTTCTTGATCAGGCTGGATTTTTATTTTTTTTAAGATAGTTTTTGAGTTAGAATCCAGCTGACTTTCAACAAGACTATTTGTGTTGGCTGGTGCACCACAAATCCAGGAGCGGTATGGTCATAGCTATCAGATGGTACACGGGTTTGGGGTCTGGGATCAAGCAAGTCTCAGTTATAACTGCACTGCTTAGAATGATGAAAGTGAGACATCAGGTACTTCTGTGATTTGCACGTAATATGCTACGAATTAAGGCTGTTATTTGCAAAGGGCAATTAGGCACCCAATTCCCTTTCAAATGCCATGGGACTTAGGTAGGTAAGACCATTAGGTCCATTTGAAAACCTCAAGGCTATGAAGCTTAACCACTGCTGGTACAGCAGCTAATCCACGACAGTGGGAATCATTGCTGCAGGGCATTGTTTTTAACTCTACCACTCATTTTGTCATCTTTCTGCCTTTACTTCCACTGTTGCGGCCCAGAGGATGATACCTTCTTCATATCTTTTTCACATACAATTTCCATTGTTTCCCCTAATTCATGGGGGGAAATCCACTAAATACCAGTTTCAGGTTTTTTGTGTATTCCCCCCTCCTTTTCTGTTACTTTTTTTTTCCTTCTCCCCCCCCCCCCCTTTCCTCTTCCTGTCCTTTTTTATATTGAATGAAGAGGAAATCAGAAGAGGAAGGGAAAGAAAAAAAAACCAAAACCTGAACATTTGATTTGAAAAGCGATCTGTTTTTTTTTATTATTATTATTATTATTTCTTTGGTTTCTGTAATTATACTGTAATATCTAATTTTTTTTAAAACTTGTGTTTTATAATATTCAGCTTCCAAAAAGGACATTTTTATTTATTTATTTTTTTTCAAAAGGTAATAAGTGAACAATTCTGAGCTGCTCTTGTTTCTACATTTGTAAAATGGAATTGATTACAAACCCAGGGAAAGGGCTTTGAGTATATTTAGAGACTGGCCCTCTTAAGTGCCTTAAGATCCAACAAAATATGCTGTTGACCAGCGGAGTAGAAGCACTGAGTATTTTAATGAGCGAGGCTATGCAAGTAGGAATACACCTGCAAAGGAAATAGTATCTCTGCATTATGAGAGTTAGCCGGAGTTAGACTTGCACCTAACCATAGATAACCCTACACAGGGGATTTTGAGTAAATCCTGACTCTAGTGCTGTTGACGGCAAACTCCCACTGAGTCCAGAGGGATGGGTTTCTGTAACTTGCACTTTCCTAAAGCCTCTGAGCTGCTGAGTGGTTAGTCAGTAGAAATCATCAATGTGCCTAGGCATTTTGGGTGTGCATGCACGTGTGTGTGTGTGTGTGCATGTAGGTGAGTGAGGATAGAAGTAGGAGAGGCTTCCAGCATCCCTAAATGTTTTCTGCCATGGCTTAGATTTCATTTGTTGAGTGTTTTTCCATGCCCATGAATTTGCACTCCATGATAGGGCAGACTGGGCTCTTTAACCCTGGTCGGCAGCCAGTCTAGGAGTGAGCTCTGATAGATAGGCAAATGGATGGTCTCCTGTGGCCAGGCTGGTTTCAAACATACTGGCACCTGACTTCCTTTTGGATTAAACCAGCAAGGCTGAGAGGGGGACACTGGTATGTGGGCAGCTTCATGTCCCCATAGACATTGCCCAGGCTTTTGTGCCCTGGAGAGGTCACTCCAGCTTCACTTTTTCTTTTAAGTGAAGATTAAGCTCAGCGAGCTCATGTCTCACTCACTCGGCGTAATTCTATTGTCTTGCGAGGTACACAGATGCCTACTACTAATTTGCGGTGATTGAAATTATTACCAACTCCCATCTATCACAGGGGGTGGCTAGTGCAATCACTGACTTTATATAAATATGGTTGTCCTGATTGTCATTAAACTTTACTTTTCCCACTTTGTAAGCTGATATTATTCCTTCTATTCCTGCCATTCAGTATATATTACAAAGGGAATATTGCTAGTGTAACTATGCCATGAACTATTTCCATGTGTTGTATGTTTTTACACATGTATAGAACATGCATAATAGTGAAATATAACATAAGATACGTATTTAGAGTATAATGTAACAACATATGAAAAAAAAATGCTATAGGGCTCTGCTTTTTTTTTGATGTGCATTTGATTAATGCGATACAACCTCCCTACCCCCATCACTCACACTCAATAACCCCTCTGCAATCCAATGATCTCAAAAACAGGGATAGCTGGTGACAAAGCATCATATGGAGGCTGAAATCCGTGTGGCATGTGACATAGAGAAAAGGTCACATTGCCCTGCATCAGCCCTTGCTTAAGTCAAGTTAATTAATGGCTCTTTTTTTTTCTAATTCAACTGGATGGGCCCCCAGGCAAAGTGCAGTTTGCAACGGCATTGTGATCCAGCATCATGCAGGCTGACACTTTCTCTACCCACCCCATCCCTGCGCTGCAAGTTCAGGAGACATAGGGAACCCTTGGACTGACTTTGTAGGTGTGTGCATCACTTTTGTGTCACCCTGCAAGGAGAAAAGGTGGCTGAGATGCCTTTCTGCAGAGAGCCCAAATGCCAGCATGTGCAACACTGGGAAAATCAGGAATGAGATGTCAAGACAGTGTGTCCCTTCAAGAGCTGTGTCTTCAGCCTGACTTGCTCCTATGCAGCTCCATGGCTTGCTGCAGCCTGGTTGCCTTGACCTACCTCAACAGTCTCCCTTCCACTCTCCATCCTTCCTTTCCCCTATGCTGTTTCCCATGGCGGAGTTGACTTGGCTTATTCTCTCCATATTGTGGAGGGAGAAATATCCATCCATTATACCTTGATCTTTGGATCTTATAAATATGTTGACACAAATCTCCAAGTACTGGCTATATCCATCCAGAAAGCTTTGCAGCATTCTCCATGGGGGAAAAAAAAGGAGCTCCAGCCAATTAATCTCTTTAATCAGTGGAAACAGACTGCTTGTTTTTCACTGTTGCATAACAGAGTAGCAAGGTCTGCTAGGACGAAGAAATTAAACAGCATCAAGCTGTATCTGGAGGCTGCCAGATATTTAATAGGAGCATCTTCTGGATCTGCTTTATTTGTGGGTGCCAAATGGGCTTATACTAACTCCACCTTCATGACAGGGTTAGATTGCATGATTTACATGCTTAGATAAATCCAACATTTATGCACCAGGCATTGACTTTTGTAGGGGACAACTGAAACCTAAGTGTGGTTGTCCTTAAAAAATGTCTGGCTAATGGAAGGTCACAGTAGTTGTCTCCAGCGATGGTTGTTAAAGTGCATTAACTGTCCTTTCAAGAACGTCCCTTGCTTGTGTTACAGATTCGATTGTGCTGTAGTCTCAGTTCTCAGTTGTAGCCAGATTGCAACCGGCTGCCTCTGGCTTTAAAGAAAGTTCTTGTCTTTTGAGCTGCTGTTAGACAATCGCTTGTAAGGACGGTTTGGGTAGGGACGTTCCTGCCTTGAGCAGGTGGCTGAGCTAGATGACGTCCTGAGTGCCCTTCCAGCCCTACTTTTCTATGATCCTGTGTCCGATGTGAGGATCAGCTCCTGAACTTCAAACTTCAACTGCATCATTTCAGTCTGATCAGTCCTGAAGTGTGCCTGTACTTTCTAGGCTGGCTGCTTTATTGTTAGCTCCCAAAAGCCATAGGCGTGATGGAGGCCACCAGACAGGGAAGGTCTGGGTCACAGCATATTTTTCTGTGCATTCAAATTCCTAGCTTTTTGGCTGTGAGTACATTTTTTCTGCCTTTTTGCCTGCTGCTGTTGTACGGTGGTGAATCCGTGGAGATAAAAATACTCTCCTATATCCAAACAGCACATTCATCAGCTAAACTGCACCTGTCCTCCGGAAATAGATCTTAGGGTGTCTGATTCACCGAGGGACCTGATGGCACATGTTACTGTGGTTTGCAGACCTTGCCCTGGGTTTTTGGAGTGGAAGAGGATGGTGGAACATCTTTCTGGAAGATCAACTATGAACCCAGCGGTTCTGCCTGGCATGATGGCTCTGCTTGCAGGTGCCACATGCATATGACAGTGATAAGAAGATGGAGCAGACTTGTGCCCTTTGATAGTGGAGAGCGGGTCTCTGGCTTCTAGGCTGTTAGGGGGAGTGGGCTAAGCCCCACAGGTTCAAAGTCACCCCCTCCCACTGACCAGGCTTTGGTGTTGATGGACTTCAGAGGAGAGCCTTGGCTGGAAGGTGAGGGCAGTGCAAAGTGGGCAATGAGACAGGAAAGGAAAGCTGTGCCCCTTCCTGCTGCATTACACTGATCTTTCCCTGGAGGTCAGTAGAATGGGTCCAAGCAATGCAGACTGGGAGAAGAAATGGGTTGCATACATAGTTTTATATTTGGCCGGGTCAGAAGGGACCTGAGCAGATTTTCAAGTCCAACCCCCTGCCATGGCAGGAAAGAGCGCTGGGGTCAGATGACCCCAGCAAGGTGTTCATCCAGCTCCTCTTAAAGACCCCCAGGGTAGGAGCCAGCACCAATTCGCTTGGAAGTTAGTTCCAGCCCCTAGCCACCCTAACTGTGAAGTAGTGCCTCCTGATGTCTAGTCTGAATCTACCCTCTGCCAGCTTGTGACGGTTATTTCTAGTCACTCCTAGTAGTGCTCGGGGGAACAGGGACTCCCCCAATGCCTGCTGGTCTCCCCTGACTAGTTTGTAACAGGCCACTAGATCCCCCTCAGCCTTCTCTGGTGGGGGCTGAACAGATTCAGGTCCCATAGCCTCTCCTCGTAAGGTCTGCCCTGCTGCCCCTGATCATGCAGGTGGCTTCCTCTGGACCCTCTCCATGTTATCCACATCCCTCCTGAAGTGCGGTGCCCAGAACTGGACACAGTACTCCACCTGCGGCCTGACCAGTGTCACGTAGAGGGGGAGGATCACCTCCTTGGACCTGCTTGAGATGCATCTCTGGATGCATGACAAGGTCGGTTGGCCTTCCTGACTGCATCCTCACACTGTCGGCCCATGTTCATTTTGGCATCAACAATGAGTCCAAGATCCTTTTCTGCCTCTGCACTGACGAGAAGGGAGTTCCCCAGCCTGTAGGTGTGCTGCTGGTTCTTCCTTCCCAGGTGTAGCACCTTGCACTTGTCAGTGTTGAAACCCATCCTGTTCTCATCTGCCCACCCTTGTAACCTGTCTAGGTCCAATTGCAGCCTACTCCTCCCTTCAAACGTGCCCACATCCCCCCACATCTTAGTCTCATCAGCAAATTTGAACAGGGTGGTTTTCACCCCCTCGTCCAAGTCGCTGATAAAGATGTTGAACAGCACAGGTCCAAGGACCGAGCCCTGGGGAACCCCACTGCCCACATCTCTCCAGGTCGAATAAGACCCATCCACCACCACTCTCTGGGTGCAGACATCCAGCCAGTTAGTGACCCATCTGACTGTGTAGGTTTCGATGCCACAGTCCTCTAGTTTTTTAGTGAGGATGGGTGAGAGACAGTGTTGAAGGCCTTCCTGAAGTCCAGAAAGAGTATGTCCACTGCTACCCCCGCGTCTAAGGACTTTGTGACCTTGTCGTAGAAGGCCACCAGGTTGGTCTGACAGGACCTGCCTCTAATGAACCCATGTTGGTTGCCCCTAAGCACAACCTCCTCTGCCGGCCCCTTGCAGACATGCGCCAGGATAATTCTCTCAAAAAGCTTACCCAGGATCGAGGTATTACATGAATCTCTCTTTGTAAAAGAACCATGAAAGAAAGAGCTGCTGAACCCCTGGACTGGGTGGCATCCATATTTATATGGATATTTTCCATCTCTATATTCTGAGGGGCAAGGATTCTGCCATTCCCCTGCTTTTCACACCTGCTACCCAAACACGTTGCCTCACATAGCATATAGATGCATAACCTGCACCCCCTCAGTGGCACATTTTGGCTCCTTGAGTGGGTGTACCACCCCATAGGAGGTGATCGGACCTCATAATGAATCTAATGAGTCTTGACCAACAGAGTTGGGTCTTCCAGCTCCACTAGTAGCAGTTCATGCTTTTAGGACCTCATGTCTGAGATTGAGTCCTCACTGCTCACCCAGGACCGTGGCAATAGATATGCATCTCCTTGCAATGTGAGATTGCTCCTGGGACACGAGTCTATCCAAGGAACATTACTGCTCTGTTCTGCCATAGGACAGACGCTGGAGCAAGAGCCCAGCAGCACTGGGGTTAACACTGCTTCTGCATCTTGCAGTCTAGTGGAAAGCATGCCTGGCATGTTGTCCTTATCCCCTCCACCCAGCCCCTGATGGAAGTATATCTCCATGGTGACTCAGGCCTTTGTTTTTCTTATAAAGTCTGCTATGCATGAAAAACAAAAACATGGTGTCATGAGGATATTGAGTTGGATTTGTTACAAATTCTGGGATAATCCAGCTCCTATATGAACTCGGTCATTCCTAGCTGCTGTGCTCATGGCTCAGCCCCATGAGGTCCGTGGATATTCAGCTTGTTCTGGCGTCTTTGGGAGCTGAGCGTGCTGACCAGTACTCAAGAGATGCTTGGTATCTTGTAGGCAGGGGAGCTGTTTGCATCTGCAGGCTCAATCCTGCTGATCCTTTGGACGTGTAACAGAGAGGGGGGTGTTAATGGGAAGCAGAGTGAAGACCAGACCAGTGGCTGAATGAAGCTTCCTGTTCCTCTGATCTGAATGCCCAGGCTGCAATGCAGGAGAAGACATGAGAGGCTGAGAGGGTATCTGAAACACATGCTTATATTGATGCCCCTAGTTAGGTCATTCTCAGAGACCTCACCAGGGCAACTCTAGGTCTAAATTCATGAGTTGAAGGGATCCAGAGGTAACATTTGGATTTTTTGAGAGCCAGGAGGGCTCTGAGATCTAGGTTGTTTGAACCTGTGGGGCTTAGCCCACTACCCCTGAGTCTCCCCCTTCCTGGTAACCAGGGTACGGGGTTGATGGACTTCAGAGGAGAGCCTTGGCTGGAAGGTGAGGGCCATGCAAAGTGGGCAATGAAACGGGAAAGGAAATCCCAAGAAGTCTGGCCCTCCCAAAGCCTGCTTCAGTGTGTGCTCACTGCGCTGGCCTCAGCCATTTGTGTCTACCCTGAAAAGCACTTCCCTGCTGGGCACAAATGATATTCAGGATCTATTTCTTACACCACTGTTTATCTCCACCAAATCCTAGGAGGCCTTTGCTGCTGGCAGAGAACAAAGGTCCTTGCCTTTCAGTCCCAGCCGTAGCAAACACTTCCTGTGATACCTTGGTCAATTCACTTAAGCTGAAGATTGGAAGATAGGATCAATATTAAGGTTGTCCCAAAGTCCGGACCTGCTGCCCATCTATATTGCAAGCCCTTAGCTTTACCCATGGCAACAGTCCAGCTCAAACCTTGGAAGCTTTGCTGAACTGATAGTTAAGAGGTCAATGCTAGCCCTACTCACCTCCCCTGTCTGCAGTGTGGTGGGACCTTATCCACGGACTGCAAACCACAAGCACAAGAAGTCTTCCAGCAGCCATCGCGCAATTCCTTGCTCCTGACTGCAGGTCTTTCTGTCTCCCCCTTTCCTTTTCCTGCCACTCATAAGTGCAGAGAAGCTGAAAAGGAGGGGCAAGGAATCTGCAGACCCATTCAAGGGAAGTCTGCAAGGGAACCAGGGATACAGCTCAGCACCATGCTCAAGAAATGAGTACAATGTGGATGCTTTGGTGCAGGCTTCAAATTACTTGGAAAAAGGGGGACTCTTTTGGCTGAGGCTGGTGGAAGGTGGCCTCAGGGTTGCCCCTAAACATCACAGTAGACATCCCCTAGCTTGGTCTGTGCCTTGGTTCCCAATCAATATAAAGGAATTACTTCAATGCCCTTTCTTTTGTTTTGCTGTATTTACACCCTCAGGTCTCAAGGCATCTTACAGTTGCCCGGTTAGCAGCAAAGTGAGCTCTGATCTCAATAAAGGCCCCTTCTCAGTACTTCAGTGCAAACAATGATACTGTTGAGAGACTATGCCTGGGATAGAAACACCCTGGGGTTTAAACAGGCAAGTGCTCGTTTCTTCTGAGCTGTGGAAACTAGACCGAGAGACTATAAGAGCGATCAAATACAGTCACCGTAACGTTCCTTGCCAGCCACTCTGTACGGCGGAGATGGACAGTAATGTCTAGTGTTAAGCGTGTCCATGTACCCCTCGGATGCATGGTGGATGATTGTACAAAGGTCAGATGTCTTGTGTGCCCTCCCAGAGGCTTTTAATAGGGTGAGCTACTAGCTTTCATTTTCTCTCATAATTTTACAAGGCAGAATTCCCCCTCCCCCAGGCAAGAGTCAGCCTGCCACTAAGTATTCACTGTAGGATGATGATGAAGCTTGAAATAAAACACAGCCATGGACTGAACTCACTAACCACCAGTCCAGAGGTATTAAGGCTCCTGGTTGATAGTGACAATATTGGGTTCTTGGAAATATTTTGCTTCTAGCACCGTGGGTGATTAGGGAGAGGGGCTCCAGCAAAAAAGATAATGATTTCATATTTTCTGGGAAAATGGCAAATGCAATTAGACTTGCCAACTGAGTTGTGATCAAAATTCTGATTAATTACTTACTGCTATTTCACAGAAAAGAAATTAGTCCATATCTAATTGGTGTTACTGAAAAGTATTCTGTTTCTAGTCTGCCTAAATTAATGTAAAGAACATATCTATTCTCTCTCTCTCTCTTTGTGTGCTTGTGCGTGTTAGGGAGAAAGAGCATGTACTCTTTGGGGCAGATTTTCAGCTGGTGTAAATTGGTATTTCTCCATTAAATTTACTGGGACAATGCCAGGATTCAGCAGCTAAGGAGGTGAAGTCAGTTGTGCATGAATATAGGCTTGGGTCCAAATCCCAGCACCACTTTTAGAGGGGCCAACAGCATTTAGGCAACTAACCTTAGCTGCATAAGTCACATTTCAGGCCCCTCTCATTGATTTTAGATTCTGCTTCCCCTAGAAAGGTTTGTAATGCTATACAAGTCTCAAAAGCAACAGAAGAGGAGGAGGATATTTTAGCCCAATAGCTCTGTCATCACAGGAGTTGCATGCAGATGCAGGATCGAGGCCAACTTCCCAGCACAGTGCTATAATCACCAGACCATGGACTAGTTAGGCCCAAATGCACTGTATGTCCCTCCTGTTGACACAGGCAGACAACAGGGGAAGATGTGTGAAGCCAAAAGGAGCACAAGCTGGAGACAGTGTGGCCCAGCGAGATGGGGATTACCATGTGAGAATGGGTGCCTTGTGCTCCCTTCTGTGCACCTGCTCCCAGTTGCATTTCTGCATTTTGTCTTTAATAGTCATGGGATATAGTGGATAGATCAAAGTCTTCTCAACTTTTGGAGGCGGAGGCCTGAACTGAAGGGCCCCCTCCTTTCGAGAGCAACATTGTTCTCACTACACGTGCCATTAGGGGGCAGCAAGAAACTGTGGAGCTTATTGCTCTGCAGTTTATTGCTCCCGGGTGTGCCGTCTGCATGTGCACCCAGGACTGCAGCGTGTTGAGATTCAATGGAGCAGCCCTAGCTGGCAGGTGGCCTGGGGATGATCTGCAGCAGCCTCCAGAGCAGGCTGCCAGCCAGAGGCTGCTTTGAGCAGGCTCAACATGCTGTGGAAGGGTTGGCTCAGGCAAGAGAGTGCAGATCCTGCACTGAAGCACCTTCATGGCCCAGCCAGCCCAGTCCCCAACTACACATGTTCATAGATTTCATAGACATTAGGGCTAGAAGGGACCTCGAAGATCATCAAGTCCAGCCCCCTGCTGTGATGCAGACAATGCCTCCCAGGGTACTACTTTTGTTTAGCAAGGCTACCCTGTGGTGGCATTTGTTAGTCTACTGTGACCTATTTATTAGTCTACAGCAGCATTTTACTGCAGAGCTAATCAGTCATGGTAAACGTCTTGTGTAGATGCGCCCGCTGAGTCTCGCTCCTCGTTTGTCTTCTGTCTAGTCACACATACATTCCTCCTCTTGGCTGACCAATGGGTCATAGTATCATAGTACTTAGGGTCAGAAGGGACCTAAACAGATCATCAGGTTCGACCCCCTGCCCCAGCCTTCATCAGAAGCTGTGGAGGGTCCCGTCACTTCATCAGCTGTGGAGGGTCCCGTCACTTCATCAGAAGTTGTGGAGGGTCCCATCACTTCATCAGAAGCTGTGAAGGGTCCCGTCACTTCATCAGAAGTTGTGGAGGGTCCCATCACTTCATCAGAAGCTGTGAAGGGTCCCGTCACTTCATCAGCTGTGGAGGGTCCCGTCACTTCATCAGAAGTTGTGGAGGGTCCCATCACTTCATCAGAAGCTGTGGATGGTCCCGTCACTTCATCAGAAGTTGTGGAGGGTCCCGTCACTTCATCAGTTATGAAGGGTCCCGTCACTTCATCAGAAGTTGTGGAGGGTCCCGACACTTCATCAGAAGCTGTGAAGGGTCCCGTCACTTCATCAGAAGTTGTGGAGGGTCCCGTCACTTCATCAGAAGTTGTGGAGGGTCCCTTTGGCTCTGCCTAGCCCACAGCATGGTGTTTGTGCACTTGTGGGGAAGTGGGAGATGTAGGTTCAAAACCATGCCGGGTAAGGATAGACCAGAACAGAGGTGTCCCGCTTCCCGGGCAAGTTCCATCACCATTAAGATATTGCACCAAAAAGTAAGAGATCCCTCTCCTTTGAATCATCACTCACTGTGGTTTGCCTGTGACTAACATTTCAGGGATGTACATGGAGGTTATGTGTCTTCCCAGGTGGAATGGGATCACAGCAGAGTATAAGTGGCCTGAGCAGGTCCCTTCTGAGAAAAGCAGGTCACTCTGAGAAAAAATCAAATGTAAAATTCATTTAAGCATCTGGAATTGCCACTTGTGTTGCTAACTTTAGCTGCGTGTTACTTACCTGTCTAAAGAGGAGCTGAATTTGAGCCTCGGTGCCTGCCTATTAGGTAAAGCTCTCTGGCTCGAGTTCAGACTACATGATCATAATGGTCCATCTTCTAGCCTCAAAATCAATGAGCCTGTGATTTTCTCTATCAAAACCAATCAGAGCAGTATGAAATCCCACTCCTAGCTGGCGAAAATGCTGTATTTCCCACCTACCATATCATCAGAGACCTTCTATTGCATGATTTTTGTTTGCTCATTTATTTCAATTTCAGCTCCCCGGGTGCTCTAGACACATGTACAATAACAGCAATTACACGTTACAGAAAACACATCAATAATTTTAGTATTAAGCATTAGGGAAAACTCAGAACAACTCCCAGATTTTAACTAGGAAGACTGCATTGGATCAGGAAAGCACAGTCCATGGACTACTGATTATTTGAATTCCTCTCTTGCCATCCTACCATCATCTTACTATGTTTCTTGAAATAGAACTAACATGTTTAAAATGTATCTGAATGTATTTTCCCTCAGGTATTCTCTTCATTTTTCTAGGAAACTGAATCTTACAAAAACGAGCTAAGGAGCTTTAGCAATGCACTTGCACCCCATAAGAAGTCCATTTCCTGTCTTTAAAATAGGCCCCAGCTCTCTCCCTTAATTGATATCAAAGGGGGAAAGATCCACACTTTATTTTCCAAGTAAACTGGTAGAAAACCTGCCAATGTGGTGAAGGGAGAAGAAGAGATGTAAAGATACTTCTATTTTAGTTATCTGTAGAGTAGATTACTTAAATAGAAAAATGGTTTGCTTTTACAAGCTTTGGTCGCTTCTACTTCTGCCTTGATTTCACAATGGCGTAATTGTGATAGCTCCAGACGACCCCCACTTCATTTACACCCATAAAAGTGAAAGTGAATTGAAGCTATTTTATAAGTTCATTTTGTGGATGGATGAAGCAATTGTAACATTTCAAAGGGGCAGGGGATTTGACTGCTTGTGAGTATGTGTCAGCTGATCCCTTGAACCTCGGGGGAAAACCAGCATGTGAGTAAAAGTTAGTTTCATTTCTGACACCAGAAAGCATGTTGTTAACCTGCTTCCTAGAGCTTGGACTAGAACAGTAATCCTCAGTTAGGGTGATGTAGCACCCAGCGGGGGCCATGAGATCCTTTAGAGGGTGCTTCAGGGTGCCACACAATATTAGTATTATTAGGTGTGCAAACACTTACACATGATTCTCAAAATAAACTCAAGATTTCAAATAGGAATCCATAGTGTCAAAAACAGTCTAACCTGTTGTAGTCTTCCTGAGTCCTTTGCAACAGAAGAATGGCTCTGTATTTTTCCCATAGTTAAAAAATGACTGAAAGCTGAGAGCTGGCATTTTTTGAGGGGTGCCTTAGGTCTAGTGAGGGGGTTCCTTGAGTTAAAAACAGTTGAGAACCATTGGATTCACTCCAGTTGGAAGCCTGAAAGCTCTTCCTGTGGAAACCGTTGGTAAATATAGTAGCCGGAGTTTTGTTCAAGACCCACATAAGACAAAAGTTGAATCCACAAGGCCATCTTGATTGGACATTGCCAAATCACAATAGAGCTGGTTGATCCAAATCACCTATCTCCATTCTGGAAATGCCTAAGAAAGTGACCTACTGAACCTGAATGTGGTTTCTATATGTTCCTGGAATAAAAAATATTTCATAATGAAAATGGTTTCAGTCCAGTGTCCATGTTATACAAATCCCACAATTATTGGAATCAACAGCACTCTTCTCTCAGAAGGGGCATGAGACCCAAAATAGCTTCTAATTTATTAAGATCGTCTTGTAAGATTCAGTCAGGACACTTAAATAGTGCACGAGGTGGGTATCTGGCACTGCCTTACCTAGGTTGTAACCGTTCTGTGACTTATTTATTTATATAGTGCATGCAGTTTCAGCATATTGTTTCAGCTATCTTAAGGCAATGTCATCACCAGTGTGAAGAGCTTGAAGGCCACCAGATATCATCATTGATGGACACAAGTCAGCAATGTGGGACATGGTTTGGACTTGTCCATAAGGACATTTGTTGTCGTTGTGAAGGCCCCATTGGTATAGATTTGAGGCACAGTGAACCTGTCCAGTTCAAAAACAGTTGAGAAGTGCCCAAAAATGGTGTGCCCACTTAAATCCTGGTCGACTGAGTGTATGGTCAGAGATGATGTAGTGATTGGTTGGTGCTTGTGCTGACCGTTCTTCATGCCATTGAGTAAATAAGGAAAAGTCAAAGGGTTTTGAAAATGTGGACCATATTGGGCATCTTGTGGGGAGCTGAACTATTGGTGGGTGGAATATGTCCCTGTGCACTGGCAGCGTAGGATTATCCTGGAGTCTGGCTAGTAAGTTTACTTCAGCATTTGTGCAGTGGAGGTGAGGGGGAGCAATGTTGCTTAGGACTGATAACCATAGGAGTGGAGTGGGGCACAACATGCCTGACACAAGACACATTGTAGCATGTGGCTTACATTGACTCCTTAATTGTGGCTTACATTGACTCTATGTTTCCAGAACTATCTGCAGGTTTCTGGTGTCTGGTTCTTGCCAGCCTCCAGGACAAGATACTAGTCTAGATTTACCACCGGTGTAATTCAGTCTGGCAATGCCAGGGGATGATGAAATTGGACCAGACCAGAGAGATGAAATTGGACTTGAACCGGACTAAGCTAGACAAATGAACAGGTTTAGAGTTACAGTCTTTTCACCTACTGCTGAATTTTCCAAGATGCTGAGCATTCTTCATATCCATGATTGCCCAGCAACTTCCAGGGCCTTGTTCTTGCATTATAAACGGTCCTTAGTTGCTCCAGCATGTCCACAGACTCCACGCACAATGCCCAAACCTCAGCCAATCTAAGTGACTGGAACTCCAAGCTCTGGAAGTGGAGAACAGAGCCCAGCAGGAGTGATTTTGAACCAACCAAAGGAAGAAAAAAAGTGGAATAAGTTGCTCACCAGAAATTAGAGGGCAAAAATAGAACAGCAAGTGGACTTTGGTTTTGAAACCCTTCGAGCACTAGACAGTGGGCCGTTGCACTACTTTGTCTCTCCCGTTGCAGACTGGGATGTTTTCAGACTAAACAAACTCATGTAACCAGAACTTAGCCATCATTTATAGAAGTGCCTTGTGCAACATGGTTAATAAATAAAAAGTTAAGAAAAATAAAAAGACAGCCTTGCTGCTATTAACAAAAGACTCTTCAAAGCTGTTCTTTTGCTCTGGGCTTTTACAATAATAAACTGGGAAAAAATACATTAGAGAATACACTGCTTTCTAGCCACTTCATATTTCATTTTGCCTCTTGCTTGTCTATTTATTTTCATGTCTTTCCTGATTACTTCTCAATTGTAGAAGACAACATTAGGCAAAATGAGTTTTAAATATACTCCCTGCCCAGAACTCCTTGGGTTGTCTGCAGTTTCAGGTTTCTCACTAGAAAGTCTGGGCAAGATGCAAAGGGAGCGTGGTATAGTAGATAAAGCAAACAAGGACAGCATTTTTGGTTATATTCCCTGCTTTATTATACATCACCTCACTAGTCTTCAGCCTCAATGGGTACTAGGAGGGTATGAGCTTAACTAATGAATATTTGTGCTGATCATTGAAGATGTTCAGTGTCATCTTGGAGAATCTGACCTTGTCCAGCAGAGGTGTTTGGTTGACTTTGGTGGGAGAAGGATCAGGCATTAGTCCGGTCACTGAAATCATTTGAGAGCCAGTTGTGTGGACAAGCATATGTGAAGAGGAAGTCATGCACACTCATGCTTTTTGACTTGAAGGTCTTGTTGAAACTAGCATGTGACATCAGAGGCTTCACTGGTTTACATCATCTTTGAGTTTTTGTTTTCCCGTGTCCAGCAGAGCTCAAGCAGTGGATGCACTTGTGATTTCTGTTGATTATGCAGTGATATTTTAGGAATATGTGCTGTGAATATCAAAACAGATCCTCCTGATTTTCCTGGAACTGCTGCTTAGAATCAGCCCTTTGTTCCCTCAATGCCTGCAACATTTCTAAAGGCTAGAGATGAAAAGAACTGTATAATTTGTTGTTCTTTCCCAAGGTTTTCAAATGGGAGGCCAGGTCTGAATTCAAGGGTTTGGGTCAGACCATGGAGATACAGAGGCCAGCTGCAGTTTGGGTCCAGGCCCAAGCTTTTTCAAAGGCCAATTGTAAGAGCTGGTCAGGGTACACACGTTGTTGAAATGATCAGCAGTGGAAGATGCAGAAATAGATAGACACTCCACCAGATGTGAAGAGCATGGATGTCTGATTTATAACACTAGAGTTGAACATGCTCTCTTTCTTTCATTCTTTCTTTCTTGTTTGCTTGCTTTTAGACTTTTTCTTACTCAAGCATCATAGTCTCTATGTGTGAACCTGATTCAGGCTCAGGTTTGGACACCCAGTGAAACAGAATTGGGCAAGCTGAACATGAGTTTGAATTGTTGCCATGCTTTGTCAGTGCACTAAGTAGAATGAAGAGGGCTCAGTTTAGGGTGATCCCAACCTATTCAGAGTAATCCCGACCAGGTGCAGATACATTATAAAACCCTCATACTCATTGGTGAAGGAGTCTGTGCAGAACAGTGGGGCATGAAGGATGGGGGCACTATTTCTATTTGTCATATGTACTGTGGGGAGCAATATTAAACCTTACAAGAAATGGCATTAGACGTCTCTCTCCTAGAGTAACCTAAAATAATGGTGATTGTCTTTACCCCATATCATCTACCTTTCTGCTGAAGGCTGATCTAATGCAGGAATTCCTACATTAGCGTCCATTACCGAGGGCCTTTGAACACGATGCTCTATTTCTGCAGGACATAGGAAATGTTAGATTCCAGGTCTGTCAGTTCTGTAGGAAGTCTTGGTAGGCAAAGATTTGGCATGCATGTATCTATGATACTCCACATGGGCTGATCAATTGGAAAGCTGGGCTAGAGTTAACAGAATTAAGTTCCTGCCTGTGGCAGGGGGTCAGGCTGGATGATCTGTTCAGGTCCCTCCTGACCCTAGCTAGCTACTATAAGTTCAGTGCATTTAAGTATCAGATGCTACAGTTCAGGAAGAAGAACCAAGGTGGATCCAGGGGGGTGAGGTTCCAGGGGGGTTAGGTAGTGTGGTTGCACCCTCCTTTGGCTGTGCTGTGCATGTGTAGTGAGCTCTGAGCTCACCACTTGGTGAGCATTCATCAGCTGATCACCATGGGCTCTGGCCAGAGACAGCTTTTTGGTGCAGCTCCAAAACCCGGGGAGTGAGCACACTATTGTTTTCCCTCCCCCTATCCTGCTGAATTCAGCAGCAGAGTAAAAGGGGGGATGAGCAACAGCAGCACTCATCCCCTTCTCTGAAGATGCACTAAAGTAGTGGCTCTGGTAAGAACCTGCACCAACCAGCTGGTGAGCTCATAGAGCTCACTGCATATGGGCAACATGGCCAAAGGGAGGTGTGGCCATAACCACTCCTGAATCTGCTATTGAGACTAACCAAATGCACAAATACAGAATGGGGGGATAACTGGCAAAGTAGTAGTGTTACTGAAAAGGATCTGGGGGATTTGTTGGATCACATACTTGTCACGAATCAGCAGTGTGATGCAAAAAAATAAAAGCAAGAGTTGTTTTGCATCAGCAGGAATTTTAGGTCTAAGACAGGGGGAGTGATAGTGCCCCTCTACTCAGTGCTGGCTAAGCCTAATCTAGAGTATTGGGTACAGTTTGGGGCTTTGCTTTTCAAGCAAGATGTTCAGAAATTGGAGAGGTTCCAGAGGCAAGCAAGAAAAATGATAGAGGTATCGGAAAGCAAGTCATACAAAGAAAGGATAAGAAAGCTAGGTATGTTTAGCTTAGAGAAAAGCAGATTAAGTGTGGGGCATGTGATAGTAGTGTTCAAATATTTGAAAGGCTGCCATACAAAAAAAAAAAACTGTTTTCCATTGCCACAAGGGGCGGGAAAGAATGCAATGGTTTGAAATTGCAGCAAAGCAAATCTTAGATCCAATCTCAGGAAAAGTATCTTTATTTTTTGAAGAGCATGGCACTAGATGGTCCGAAGAGCATGGCAGCCATGGCCCAGAGAATTTGTAGAATCCCCATCACTGGAGGTTTCCAAGAAGATGCTGGATAAGCACTGAACAGGCATGGTTTAGAATATCATTGCTGCATTTCTGCTGGGGCTTAAATCAGATGACCCTTGAGATCCCATCCAGGTCTTTGATTCTATGGTGGATGCTATCACTGCATCAGTGGCTGATGGCATGTTTTCCCTAGACCCTTGAGAAGAGAGAGTTGCTCACATCTTTTTCTTTCCTGCACCCCCCCCCCCCCCCCCAATGACTGGTTCTGCAGCTCAGGGTGAGATTATGTGGCTGGGACACATACCTGGTGGTTGTGTAACTATCCCATTAAACACCTTTGAGTGAATAGTTATAGTATGCTCGCACCTAAAGACTCCAACCAGTATCACAGCCTTGTTGTGCTAGGTGCTGGGCACAAAAATAGTAAAAAGCAGTCCATGTCTAAAAGAGCTTACAGTCTGAATTGAAAAGTCCCCTATAAATGAGAACCTGGGGTACAGAGAGAGGAAGTGTCTTGCTTAATCATAGCAACTTTACAGCACAGCCAAGAAATAAATGTGGTTCACCTACATCTTAATCCAAAACCTTTACCACCAAACCACTGGTGTATATGTTGAGAAGGTTTAATGAACCTGTTCAAACCTGCACTGCTGGAACTTACTCAAAGGTAACACGTAGATGGGGAAAAGGCCAGGAGACTCTTAATTCTCTATGAAAACCTCAGGCTCATAGGCTGCATACACACATTCAAATAATCTGGGAGAATTCTCCCAGGTTTGTTCTCATGGTAGAAAAATGTGCCAAGAACCACATGTATAGACATTCAAATATTGAGGCCCTGAAAAATGGAGAGAAATTTCAATGCTGAGAGAGATTGTAGCTTATTTTTCTCATGGAGTGGACGTTTTTATGCAGGAGAAAAAACCTGACAACAGAATACTCGTGGTTTCTCCTGGGAGAGCAAAGTGTCTCCCAGGAGAAACTGCATGTCTGTACAAAGCATAGCCTGCAGGAAATGAGTGGGTGTCTGAAAGTGCCCTAGCAATAATCTTTCTCACAATATTTTAGTTATACACATTTCTTGTCCAACAGAGAACCAAGAAGTTCAACGGTGAACGTGAAAAATAATGTGGTGACATTTTTTCTTAGCTTTGGTCATATTAGTTGGCATAAATGAAGGCTATGCATGATGTATCCTAATTTCCTTTTTAGTTTAAGTTGTTGGAAATTAGAGGACATGGATAAGATCGGGGCAAAGCAATATTGGGTACACAGCTAATCCATGTGAAATCTGCTTATGCCATCATTTTCTGGATGTTTTACTAGTTGTGGTATATTATTTAAATAGCATTTAAAATCCTGCAGTTCAGGGACTGTTCCCAAAAAAAGAAAATTATAAATGGGAAACTTTTCATTGTAATTTGTTTTAACCAATCGGTATCTAATAATCCCTGGTTGGACCCTCTAAGTACAAGTAGACTTAAATTTGGAAATATATATCTGTTTTTGGTGCCTCTGTTTAACCCCAAGCTTTAAAAAAAAACCTCAGAAGTTGTGGAGGCATCTCGAATTGCTTGTCACTTTTGAAAATTTAATCTACAATGAATAGTGATAAATCAGCCAATTCACATCTGTAACTAGTATTTCAGTTCTGGAAGCAAACTACAGATTATTGTAATGCTTTTGCCTAATATATATATTTTTAAGGAAAAATGACTTTTCAGCAGAACAAATATAGTTACTCACAACTGTTGTTTGGGTCAAACATTGTTAGTTTCTCAGTGGGAAACTAAAACCTGGGAAATGTGTCATTTCAGTTGAAATATTTTTTTCCCCTGAAAAATAAAACTTTTGGGTTTTCAAAACAATAAAAGTATCTTGTAAATGATTGGACCCCAAAAATAGACTTTCTCTCCCAAATTGTCCATGAAAACAAGCGGCATCTCCCCAACCTGGATAACTCCAATGTCTGCAGATGTTTCTATGTCCAATTTTGTTTCTGATTGATCTCTAATGGAAAGTTGTGGTAACAAAACCTTTCTCCAGAAAAAAAAGAAATCACTTCTGCACACTTTGCTGGGGTTATTTGACCCCAGCAGTTTTTCCTGCCTGGAGCAGGGGGGCTGGACCCGACGATCTCACGAGGTCCCTTCCAGCCCTAAACGTCTGTGAATCTGTGAACTCATAGTGTAAGCCTGTTCCCATCATTGAGAAACTATTCTCATTAGGAGGCAAAAATAATAATCGCCTGGAATTTCCCTGGAATTTTATTGTGGAGTATTCGTTTTCTTCTCAAACTTTATTTTTACAGAAGAAAAGGACAATTTATCCCTGCACTTAACTGCAGGCCAGGCAGGAGGGGAGAAGCTGAGAACCGTTTACTCCTTAATAAAACCTGGCAACAATAGCCTTAATCGAGTTCAAGTTTATTTGACTAATTCTTTCACCACTTGTCACAGGACATACTTTTGTTTGTGGTAACAGAACAAGCTCTTTCCTCTCCCATTTCTCCAGTGAGCAGTACAGGCACTTGTGGTGAGCACACATTACTGCTAACTGTTATGATGTTTGCTGTCAAACTCATTTATTTATGCAACTGCTGTGGAAAGGCCTCAGGCCGATAAGCAGCCATGAAAGATTTCAGAGTCCTGGTGTGGGGTCATGAAAGGGAAAGCAAGGGGCGGGGGGTGGGGGGGGGGAAGCCTCCACTGGTTATGAGAAAGGAACTGACACAGGAAATGGTCACATATGGCACAGATTTATTGTGTCCGGGACTTCCCATTCAAATCTCATTATATCCACAGCTCAGAGCGGTGTATGGCACAACCACATTCATTTTTAGGTCTGGCATCCCAATGAAATTACTGGTCTGCTTTGCAATGGAGGTGATAGGTTTATCATTCCTGGGCGCGAGCGAGCCAGCGACGGGAATTGTGTTGTAAAGAATGCCGTTCGCTGGCCCTTGCCTTTAAATTAAGCCACCGGTATCAGTTTGTCTGAAGCTCAGCAGACAAGGTTAGTGGTCAAGAGGAGTGGGGAAAAAATCCTTCTGGGCTTTAAATACAGCTAAAGAAAAGGCAGGGATTACTTGAGGGGAAACGTAATGGGAAAGGGTTTTGGTAGGCAAGAGAAACACAGTGTTGTTTCCACTGCAGGGTCATTGCTCCCCAGAAAAATAACAAGGGCAAATAAAACAGGGAAAATAGTCAACAAGGTGGTTCCTCTGAAGTATCTTTTCTGAGGGTGACATTTCCCCCTTCCTACAACACGCCTGACTATTTGAGCCATGTGTGGTGAACCAAACATGGATAGAGGGATGGCATGTTCAGTAGTCCTTATTTATGTAATGGTAGTTTGCAGGAGCCTTACCCAATGACCAGGGGTCTTTGTGCTAGGGGCTGTACAAATGCATAGAAAAAATGGATCCATGACACAAAGACTTTAAACCCAGCAGTCAGCTATGGAGGTGAAATGCGCCCCCCACCCCCCCATGCTATTTCAGCATAAGTAGACTAAGATGCTAGCACTGGGCTTGTCTGCACTGGGCAGTAGGCCCTAGGTAGGGCAAGGCCAAGCATGCCCTACCTTCCTGCACTTACAGATCTTTCCAGACTTAGAAATTAAGATGCTCTGGATTTGTCCCTCTCCCCACACTCTCCACATCTGTCTTTGGAGCACTTAAGCACAACTATTGGGGCTGAGCACAGAGTGGCCTCACTGGGTGTATCTGTGCCAAAAATACGGCATAATACGGGCATGTGTCTACACATGGATGCCAATACCGTGCAGTAAATATGGCGACTTATGCTGACTTCAGTGTAAAATTGATACCTGCACCATGCAGGTATCAAATTTACACCCGATTATTTATTGTGCAGTAACGTACATGTAGACACGTTACTGTGCAGTAACACTGTGTGTAGACTGATTTGGGACTAATGGGACTAAATTTAGTCCCAAGTCAGTCCACACATAGTGTTACTGCACAGCAAGGTGTCTACATGTGCATTACTACACAGTAACTAATTGGGTCTAAATTTGATACCTGCATGATGAAGGTATCAAATTTACACTGAAGTTGGCATAAGTGGCAAATGCAAGGACTAAATTTAGTCCCGAATCAGTCCACACACAGCATTAATGCGCTTTAATGCCTGCACATGTAGATGCTGTCCTATTCCCACTTACTACACTGTAATTTACTGCACAGTAAATTTAAGCCAGCGTAAATGCACATGTAGACACACCCAGTGTACGTAAGCCCACTTTGGTTCCAGAGGCCACGGGACCAAAGCTGCAGCTCCTAGTCAAGTGATTCCACAAGAGTCACAAGTCACACGTGTTAAGCTTGTGATTTGGGAGAGAAGCTTGGGAGTGTGAAGGGAGCAGAGTCTAAAGGCTCCCAACCCTTTCATTCCCTTTCATTCCCTTTTTAACCTTTTTTTTTTTTTTTTTTTAAACCAGCCTCATGACTGCCTTATTGTTTGGAAAGACTCATGCTAGGTGATGTTGCTGTAAGGCGAGCTAGTAGGATATATTAATGATCTGCAACTAGCAGGGGAGTTTTAGGTCATAAAAAATCTCAGTCTTCCAGGTGACAGGAGATCCAGCTAGACTGTGAGCTGAACCTCTCAGGGGAGAGACTGCAACATCAAGAAAGGGAGGGGAAGGAGATCCCAGTCCCATATTCATACCATGTGAATGCTGGGCTGTAAGAAGAGTCCCGGTGTAAATGAGAGCAACTCTGAAGGCCAGAGTACATGAAATCAAAATGTTCCAGCAATGACCCCTTCCCCACCTCAGATACAGCAATGCAGTCAGATTGAATGGGTGGGTTTGCTGACTTGAGGGATCCCTTATACCACTGTGGTCCTATGTTCCTGTGCACTGACCACCTGTAACACTACAGCACGTGAGCTTCAGTGCATCTGGTCTGATAGGGCCACAGGCTCTGTAATCTCCAGATATGCCATTCTGTCCCACTTTTGGCCAAAGTGTGAGTAAGGTAGGGTCTAGCTGGCTTCAAGGTCAGGAACAATGTATTACTCTATGTGGGCTGCTTAGAGCCAGGCAAGTCTATTATTTGCTCTTGACTTGTTGATGCGATTTAGCATACTCTGACATGTATGTGTGTTGCTTATCCTTTCTGTACAGTACCTAGCAAAACAGAGCCCTGAAGCTGGATGCTATCACAATGAATAAACAATGTGAATAATGCACATAAATAATTATGCAGATAGCAGATAATGATATTATGTGCCCAGACTATTGCACATACCGTTAAAGCCAAAAACGGTATGAAAAAAGCCCCAAACCAAAGGATTTAATATTCTTAGTTGTTTATTTCCCGGCATATATACATATCTGTGCAAGTATATGCATTGATTTATCATGGTGTGCATGCATGCATACCAGTGAGGGAATGTGTGCAAAAAAGTGTTTCAGACATGTATTCAATCACAATTGTTTCTACACTCTAGAGCAAACAAACATGCATCCTGGCCCAAAGTTGTGCACACCTTCATCTATAAGAGGCCAAACAGGTTCCCATGTTGGTACCGGCTCCTGCACATAGATGCTTATGTTCATTTATAGACCTGTGTGCAATCAGGGGCATTTTCAGGAGTTCAGCGTTGGTCTAGCTGCACCTACTGAACTCCATGGGACTGCTCACATGAATTGAGTCACTTGTATGTGTATAGAGTTGATCAATGCCTCTAGGGCCATTAGCTGCAGCAGAGCCCCCGCAGGGATAAAACAGAACGTGTTGCAGTGAAAATTTAGAATGGGAAATGTGAGGCCATCGAAACCATAGAGGCAAAGTGCATAATGGCACCTTCATTTCACTTTCTCGTCCTGTTAGATTTCTAGGGTCCTAACGTTGGGTCCTTTTTATTGCACATTCGGATGTCAGCAGGTCAAAAGGAGCCGTTCATGCCGAGACGTATTTCCCCTTCAGCAACGATACATGCTGGACAGCCCAAGGCCAGCGAATTGCAGTTTCCACACACTGACCCATTTGTCCTCACTACCTTTTATATTTTTGGAACAATAATTGTAGTTAAATTAGAAACGGCCGACGGGCGAATCCAGTCAGATGGAAAGAAAATTGCGGGAGATTTATTTTATTTTGATAAAAAGCAAAGCAGCAAAAACTGATGCCACCTTTTTGTTTTTGTCAAAAAATTGCCTATATATATATATATATTTTTTTTTTTTTTTCCCTCCCCCTTGTACCATGAATTGTGAAATCCATCATGAAATGGGTAAAAATTATTGAAGGAAATGGTGGTGTTAACCTGAAGGGGAAAATCATTAATGTTGATGTATTTCATTCAATTTTAACTTTAGCATTTGTTTATTTATTTATTTGTGGTGTTGAGGAAATAGGGAACGGATACAGGAGGCCTGCCAAGGCATTTCTGTGCCTTAAAGTCAAAACATCTATTTAAAAAAATACTCTTCCCTCCTACGCCTTGATCCATTTTTCTAAATAAAGGATATGAGTTGTTGTTGTTGTCGTTGGGTTTGTTGGGTTGTTTTTTTGGTTTTTTTTTCCCAAGCAAAGTGCACCCCCTCGGCATATTTTTCTTTTCAAATGTGAAATGAGGTGGAAAATCCTCATTTCACGACAGGAAGGACAAATATTGACACGAAGTTAATATTTGTCAGAAGCCCTGGAAGCAACCTGGGTGTTTAAAACATAAAAATAAAAATAAATTAAATAAAATAAAATAAAATAACAAACTTGATATGAAGGGTTGTGAATGTGCAAAAAAAAGGGGGGAATTTATTGTCTGAAGGGAAAGAAATAGATAGGCCAGGCGAGCGCACACTCTCACCGCTATGTCACGCATGCGCAGGGGTCCCTGACACCCCTGTCTCACATGGGACTTTCTCTCCCTACTAGATGTAAGCACACACACTTTCCTCTCTCTTTCTTTCCAAGATGCATTTATATACACAAAAATGCTCACACTTGGTCCCTTCTTATCTCCCTCTCACACCCTGCACACCTTTCTTCTCCCTTTTCTCTCTCCCATGCAACTTCTCTCTCTTTCTCCCTCTCTCTCTCTCTTGCACACACACACATGCACACACAAATATAACCTGTTTAATCTAATTTCACCCATTTAGAAAGAGGGCTTCTGGAATTTATCACTGTTATTGTTCATCTCCAATGTAAATAGCCCATGTCAGCCCAATATTCAGTGGTCACTCAGTATTTATTAAGTCCTGTCCACTCTGGCCTTCTTTAGAGGAAAGCCCCGGGGCAGATTAACTGCTGCCCCTGACACGCCATGTCACTTATCTATTCGCATTGATTATGAGAGTCAGCTGTGACCAGGCCTCACTTTTCCCTGCTTCTCCCAGCCCTCTCTTACAAGCACCCCTGCTTGGATTTTCATGAGGAAATAATCAGATTAGGCCTTCAGCGGCGAGTTCATATGGAGTTCTCTTTCTCCAATGTGCTACTAACTGAATAAACGTGTTTTGTGGTAAATTGTAAATGACATTATGATTACCAAGGCCAGCATGGGTTTCATTTAAAAGTGATCGAAATTGCAGGCCACAGAAATTGTGACTGGCAGATAAGGCCATTTGGAAGAAGGTGAAGGGAGGGGGACGGGGGGAAAGTAACTGCGACCCCACAACCCAGCTTGGCTGGGAAAGGAACAGGGCAAAGGAAAGTCCTAGGGATGATAAAATACAAGCAAGTCCCATTTATAGACAAGAGAAATGTCATGGGAAGGGCGGGGGAGGATGACTTGGATGTTTCTGGGAGAGCAAATGATAAGATCGGTCAGGCTTTGTGGCCTGCCTGCTGTACTGTGCATGTCCCCTACACTTCGAGATAATAAAGAATAGCTCTTATTGGTGCAGTGCTTCCAAACAAAACTGTTTCCCTCTCCTCTCCTCGCGCCCTCTTGCATTTAGTGTTAACCAAGCACTTGGACTGATGAAGGAACAACACTGGCCGCTCAATGTCCAAATAGAGAGTCCTAAAATAATAGAAAACGAGGGTGGGAAGGGAGCTCAGGAGGTCACATCTAGTCCAACCCCCTGCTCCAAGCAGGACCAGCCCCAACTACATCTTTGTCAAGCTGAGTCTTAAATAGCTGACTTTCCAAGTGCTCTCTTTGCTTTCCTCTGTGATGTGCACAGAAAGGGTCTACTAACTGGTCCCATCTGAAGAGCCCCTTTGACTTAAAGGCACTTCCACAATCCAGGCATAAAGAGCAAGCCAGCATGAGTATCATGCTGTGGATGTTACCCTGCATGTGAATGCAGGGATAACATCCACAGGAGGCTGCACAGTAGTCTCATTATCAGACTGTGGCTTTCCCATGGCAGAGAGTTACACAGTTATAAACTGGTGGGTCATTCTGTCCATCTCAATGTCTGACCTCTCATTAGGTACCACCGTATGTCATGAGGGGAAGCAAATAGGAGGGTCTTATTTGCTTCATTTCCCCCTTCCTTGTATAATTCTGTGCTTCTGTTCTGACTTCTTCACTGGATCAATCCAGTGTCTCTTTTTATATCTCTAACTATCTTTCCTGGTTTTTTTCCAGGGTCTTATTTTCCCCACAAGCAGGCTGGGAACAAAGAAGGGGATCATAGTTGGCTAGGTGTCAGTCAGAATTGGAGACATGTAAGAAGGAGGAAGTTTTTTGCTTTTAACTCTATACAGGCTGCCCAGGTCTTGCTTCCAGGCACTGTGAAAATGCACAGGACTGTGAAAGGCAGGACAGGCAGGTAATATTCAGGGCTTGGCTGCACCCCACAATATAAAGACCCATAGAGCTAATCAGTGCAAGGGTGGGAAAGAAGGCAGGAAGAGGTTAATAGCTGGCTAAAGTAGCAATTTAGTTCCAGTTTCTGGCAGAGAGGGGAAAAAAGGCCCCAGGGCTTTCTGGGGATGTTCCTTGAAGCATCTTACCAGTATGCTGTTCCAATTCATGAGCTGTTTTTTAGGACAATTCAAGCCAGTACAAGGGATGATTTTGCATGTGAAGCAAGGAGGGAAACAATATTGCAATATAAAGAGCCTCTTAAAGAACACACACCTTGCTGGGGTTGTTTCGCAGCAGGGGGGCTGGACCCGACGATCCCACGAGGTCCCTTCTAGCCTTAAACTTCTGTGAATCTGTGAAAAGAGCAATGATTTGAATCAGGCTGTTTGAGAGAAACAGTTCTTGGCATCAAGTATACGTAACAGCACTGAATTGGGAATATATGCCATCAACACGATTCGGTATTAGGTGGCATCTTGGCATGGTAGATCTCCCTCTCCTTTTTGTTGTTTGTAAACAGGTATATACAGAGAAGATAGCAAGTGTGTCTACAAGCCCTCAACCCAAGGCTACTTCTGCAAGGAGACAGACCATGCACTTTTGATCCTGGAAAGCTTGGAAGTAGATGCTGATGGAGAGAGGCCATCTCCAGTGATGTCAGTGACTGGCAGTTTTGTGGAGTCCTTCAGTGCATCAGCTTCACATTCATCTTGCTGCTCCTCAGGACATCCACAGTCATTTTATTCTGTCTTGCCATCCAACAAGCTCACTAAGGTTTGCTTTGCTGGTCCAACACCTTTGACCATGAGACTCCACCTCAATAGTGGCCAAAGCTTTACCAGACTTTTCCTAGCTGTATTCTACAATGAACCCCAAAGCCTTCACGTTTTCAGGCAAGGAAAATACATCCCATCCACCTCATCTTTTGTTTCATCTGATGCTGTGGCAGGCACCAACTATTTCAGCTTTGAGGACAACCTTCTGTACATCTTGCTTCATGGAGATGAACCTGTAGAAATCTACACAAGACATTCCCTTCTTATTGCTTTTACCATAACCACAACCATTGGAGAGGAGGAGCAGATAAATGTGGTCCATCACCTGGCTGATTTTTTACAGATTGGCCATGAACTGGTCAGAATAGTTCACAATGGGGCAGGGAGTGAGAGCACATTAAAGGTTATCTCAGCCAATGCCAGAAAGAGGACACGTCTGTGTCCAACTATGACATCTTGCATGGCTTTTCATAGCAGGGATGACGGGGAGAACACTTGGGCAGGGCCAACGAGCATGAGGAGGCTACGGCCTTCTGGTACAGCGACCTCATCAAGTGTGATGATCATCGAAGTTGGGGACCCACCAAGCCTTGTGAGAAATAGCCTTGTTTCTTCCTTGTCTGATGAAAGGCTGCAAAGCTTGGCCAGTATTCTCATCATTGCTCATCAGACTGGGGAGCTTCAGGATGTCCTGGATATACCAACTGATACTTTAATGCTGATGTGGTCTGCCTCCCCATCACCAGAAGGATGTAGTGGTCGGTAAGTATGCTTCATAGCATTGAAAGGTGATGGTGGTGGTGATCATTAGTTTTTAACCAAGAGTATTTAACCAAATAAGAGTATTTAACCAGGCCAAGTTCCAGGAGATGTAATAAGTTTTCCACCACTTAGAGCAGGACTCTCCAGCAGGTGGCCTGTGCACTGCATATGGCCTGGAAGGACCCCTTGGAGCTGCCCAGGTCCCTCTTTCTCCTCCAGTTTGCACTGCCTGTCCCTGGGGTTGGAACAGCACGTCCAGGGCTCTGCAGTCCAGCGAGTGAGACAGTGCAGTAGCAAGGGAGCCAGTAACCCCCATGGATGTGGCCCTTGGGACATAATATTCCCCAGCTTCTGAGAAGTTGAAAAGCCCAAACTTAAGAGTCCTTAAGTCAAGGGAGGAAGTTTCTCAAAAATCATGCCTCTTTTCAACCACAAGGCAGAAAGTTTCTCAAAAATCATGTCTCTTTTCAACCACAGGCAGCTAGGCTGGGTCCAATAATTTCTGGGTTACATGCCATGGTTGGTGTTGTATGGGAGGTCAGACTATATGGGCATAATGGTTCCTTTTGGCCTTCAGATCCATTAAATCTGTTTGATATAGTGCCAGAGATGCACATAGTGCATTATAGGCAGGTTTCCACCCTGAAGATCTTAGACATTAAGATTCATGGCCTTAAAGGCTAGAAGACACCCTTATCTATCATGCTTGTATACCTAAACCTTTATATATCTGAGGTCAATACATTTTACCACCAATGGTGTTTGACTAATGCATTTCTTTCCAAAAGGTATCTAGTCTAAAAATATCAGGAGATGGAGAATCTAGCTCTTCTCGTCGTAGTTTGTTCTAATGGTCCATCACTGTTAAACAATTATGCCTAAATCTTATTTTGAATTTGTCTGGTTTCAGCCTCTGGTCCTTGGCTCCTGTTTTTAATGTCTTTGTCAGAATAAAGAGCCTTTTGGTATCTGGTCTTTTCCACTGGGAGAGGCTCTTCTGTAATCAAGTCACCTCAAAGTTTTCCTTTTGACAAATGGAACAGAGAGTGCTTTCTAACGCTCTCACTCTTGAGCATTTTTTCTAGCTCTGAAGCCATTTTATTATTTTTTTTGGCTCTTTTCTCTAACCCCTCCAATTTTTCAATATCCTTTTTAATATTGAAGATCAATATGCATGTACAGGATTCTAATATTAGTTTCACCAATGACATCTACAAAGGTAAAGCTACTTTCTTACTCCTACTCATGGTTCCCTGGCTGATATAGTCAATGATTGCATTAGCCCTGGTTCTTCCACATAGCACTTGGAGCTCAGATTCATTTGTCTGTCTACTATGATCCAAATCCTTTACAGAGTCATAACTTTCCAAGACACAGTTCCTTATTCTGTAGGTACGGCCTGCATTCCTTGTTCCTAGGTGAAAGACTATATATTCAATTGTATAACAATGCACTTGATTTGAATAGGCCCAGCCTACCAGTTGTTCCAAATAGCACTGGATGACAACTCTATCTATCCTTATCTTCGTTTACCTCTCTAACAGTCTTTGTCATGCAAAAATTTCATCAGCCATGAATTTATACTTCTTTCCTAGATCATTGATGAAAATATTGACTCGAACTAACTGCCTCTGAACTGCAGTAGAAACCCTTTCATGCAATGATTTCCCAATGACAAATGTTTTTTGTGATCTGTCAGTCATCCAGTCCCTAATACATTTAATGGGTGCTCTGTTGGTATTGTATCCTACTAATTTTGATGGCAAAATGTCGTTTTCTACTAAGCCGTACGAAAATAAATTACACCTATAAAGATACCTTTTTTAATCAATCAAGAATTAAATCAGCTTTGCTTGACAAGACCTATATTCTGTATAACCACCTTGGCCAGTCTTAATTGTATTTCAGCCATTCAGTACTTTTATCACTGAATCTTGTTTGAGCTTGAAGTTTTTCAGCTGTCGAACCTGCAGATACGTATGCATGCACTTCATTTTACTATAATTGGTAGACTAGGGCCATCTCATAGACAGTGGCAGCAATCCCCCAGTTCAAGGATGATCTCTACTACAGCTTATTGATGGGTCTTGAGGTGACTAGGGCTGGCGGTGCTAGTAGAGTTAAGCACATGTGCAAATGTTTTCAGGCGAGGGGTGTAGGGGCCTTGAGTACCCCTGGTCAGCATGGAAAGTTTTTAACTTCAGTGGGACTCCAATCAGGGATACTTGTTTGCAGGACAAACAAATCAGGGCCAAACCTTCAAGACATTTATTACTGACTGCACTATTTATTATGGTGTGGAATAACACTGATTTCAGTGGGGTACTATTCGTGGTACTAAATCCTGCATCAGGTAATCATTTGTTTGCAGGATTGCACATTTAAACATAAACCTGGTAGGCAAGATTTACATCCTATAAAATTGAGTGGAACATTTTATAGAGTTTAAAAGAGATTAAATCCCCTCTCCATGAGCTGGTTGATGGTGATGATGGTGATGATAACGATGGTAATAGGAAACCCCTTTATCTAGAGCTATCTCTAATTGTATGGATTTTACATGTATTTTTGGATTAATTGCAATAGACTCTAATACATCTACACAGTCTGTCTGGTTGCTTCTTCAATAAACTCTGCAGGTCACAGGGGCTAGGGGCAGACATGGCATGTGTCTGTGGACAAGTTACACCTGTGTTTGTCCCAGAACAGAAATATCCCGGGATTGGCATGCATACATATTGCTCTTCGAATCAGGGTTTAGTGAGCAGCTGAATGCACTGCCGCTTTTCTGCCATCGATCCAATGATGCAGCCTTGGGATAACTGTTCAGCTGCACTTTGTGATGTTGTGGGCTGAACTGTTAGTACTCCTTATTCTTCCCTGGCACTTGCAAGTTGGCGATAGGGAGTGGAGTGAGCCCGGCAGTGAGGGTAGACTGTGTAGGTCTGATCCCTTGGGTTGGGGATAGTAGATCTATGATCACTTGGGAGAGGAAAGAACAGAGCTAATGTAATAGAAGTCTATAGGGAATCTGTATACAAATGTGATGGTTGCCGTACCAAGGCTAAACATATTTGCTGCAATGTCTTGAACTGAAGAGCCAGGCAGTCTAGCAGGGACCATGATGGATGCTCAGCCTGTGCAAATCAGTGACGGGGGCCCCTGTTACATACACTTATCATCAAGTTACACAAACACCACCAAATATGAGGCAACCTGGGCTTTAGATCCCTTCTTCACTGCGCGGGCTCCTCTGTGGTGTTATTTATTACTTCCCATCAGTCATCGCCTTCTGGCGTCCCTTATGGCTGACACTTGTGATATAATAAGGCCCTGTCTAACTTATAAAATTAAATCAGATATTTCCTGTTGGGGAGTAATGTCCCCTCTGTCTAGTTCCCTTTAGACAGTACACACCAGCACAGGCAGGGATAATGGAGTCGGGATAATGAGAGACGGTGTCCCTCTGTGTACTTTTCCATACAAAGGGGTAAGGTGTGGGGAAAGGATTTTTTCACACCTGTATCCAGTTGAACAGATCTTCAGGGCAGATATAGCAGGCTATGCTGCAGTATGGCTAATAGCCCTGTAATGTGAAGCCTGTGGCTCTCCCTGCTTCACAGTATGTGGGCTTCATTCTTCATAACCCGGGACAGAATGACTTAAAGGTGAATTTTGTGGCCCTAGCCAAGCCAGTGCAGCCTGACAACACATCTATTTATCTGATTTCCTAAATTGTTTACATATTCCTATATATCTCATATATATAATCTCAACTGAGATATAAATAATATTCTATCTATCTATCTATCTATCTATCTATCTATCTATATTGATTTATATATCTATATACCTATACACATTAATCTCATATATATATTATCTCAATTGAGATATAAATAACATTTTATATATATATATCAATATCGATACAGCTATAATCTCAGAAATCAGATAAACAAGTACACACACACATACAAACACACCCATACCAGGTATGTAGATACATATGTATGTATTTATGGGGGTGTGTATAGGCATGCACATGTATAAATATTTGTGTGTGTGTGTAGTAATGATCCTCAACCCATGACTCATGGCCAGCATGTTGTCCATGAGAGGATCTGACATTGCTCATTGCCACAGAAAACCAATAAAGTTAAAACTGTGGTGACAGGCAAGGCGCAGACCAGTGTTGCCTGCGGCACCTTAGTTGCTCAGTGTTGTTGCTCGCAGGCAAAGGTTGGGATCATTAGTGGATAGGATCTTAGTAACATAGGATGAGAAGGGACATCAAGGTGTCTTTTTTCTCTTCCCCCTACTCTGAGGCAGGATACCTAGACCATCCCTGACAGGTATTTGTCTAATCTGTTATATGTGGGGTCGGCAGAAATGAATAATCCTGTTTTGAGGGCAGGGTTAGTTATAGTGCACTCAGCTGGGCTGACTTCCTATCCTCAGCCTGATTGTAGGGCTGCAGAGGGGAACTGAGTGATCGGGCTCAGTTCCTTTCCCCAGCCCGACCGCAGCACTTGGGAGGGGAACTGAGCCCGGGCTCAGTTCCCTTCCCCTGCACTGTGATTGGCTTCCCACAGCCCAGTGGCAGGAGACAGGAAGAGCCAGGGCTGTGCTCCCAGGTGCTGCTGGGAGCACAGCCCTGGCTCTCCCCTGTCTCTCACCACCTCACTGCTGGCTGCTTCGAAACTCGAAACATTGAGAAACTTTTGAAACATTTTGACTAGCCTCATTTTGTTTCGAGGCTGTCTCGAAGCCCTTCGTTTCGATTTGATTTCTCTGTTTCGAGTTCGAATTGAGTCGAAAAAGTGTCAAATTGAAACAGCTGGCAAAATTTCACACGGCCCTACAGGACACGATTTTGTCATGTAATGAAAGGCTCATCAGAATGGAAAACTATTAGGGACCTGAGTTCGTTTTCTGGGCAACCCTAATACTGGCCTTCCTGTCTTTGCAGCCGGTGGCCTTGTGACTGTAAGATGCTTTTACAGCTCTCTTTTCTAAGTAATTTCCTTTTTCTGTGTGCAATGCAAATGGAATAAACACAAAATGCAGCAGATGAAACGTGAGCTCTGAGGAGTTGATTCCCTTTCGCCGGCCTAGGCTTAAACTAGGAATAATTCCATTCACTTCAGTGGAATTAAACTAGTGTAAAATCAGTCCCTTCGCCCTGCTTCCTCAGCAGAGTTAAAACGTTTAGCCCGTATCTCTGCCACTGCCCTACCAGAGGATCTGAGGGCACAATGGCACTGCCCCTGGGGCATTCTGCAGCCCGCTAAAGGAAATATTACTGTGTCTGTCTGCTCCCACTCCCCACTTTCCAAACCTGGAACTGAGATGATGAGGACACTCCAGGGGCACCCTTTGCTGATGCTCTGTTTCTGGAAGACACATTAGAGCACCCCTATCATGTTTTAAAATCATCACAGGAGTGGGGTGCTGAAAAAGCCTGTCAATAGAGTGAATAGTGCCAAGAAACCTCACTGGCTTTAAGATGGGTCTGGAGTTGGCAGCCTGGGAACACCTGTGCTAGCTATTTCCTATGTTTCTGATGTCTGTAACATAGGCAAAACAAGTAACTTCCTCTTAGAAATGGCTGATTATTTCAAGAGCAGGAAATAATGGTGATTGACCTGGGCAGGAGATATCTTGTAGATAGTTTTATACAACCTCTTCCCATTTATGGATGGTCTAGAGACAGTGTTGCCTGCGGTACCTGAGCTGCTCCATGTTGTTGCTCATAGACAAAGTTTGGGACCATGAATCTTAGACATACAGGACCAGAAGGAGCATCAAGGGATCTTCTTGTCTTTTCCCTTACTCTCTGGGAAATGTCCATGCAAGCGAACAGGACACTGGGATTCTGTCATTTAGCATTGAAGAAGCATGCATCACAGACCCCGGAGATATTGCTTAGCACTGAAGTGATAGGTTGGGGCTTTCAGTGTTGTCTAAGGGAGTTGGGTGTCTGATTTACATTGAATTTTGACTTAGTCTCTAATCTCTTGGGGGCTACAGCCTTCTTTTTTCATAGCTTGGTAGACTTGAACTAGGACAATGGATGTGAGGTCCATGTTTGGAACTTGTAGGTGATGATAATAAATTTCTGAGATATTGGTGCCTAACTCACTTAGGCACCTTGGAGTATCCCAGCCAAAATGACTGCCCTTTTTTACATTCTATTCCTTGTGGGGAAACATATTTCTTTAAAAAATAAATTTCCAATTTTTTTTTTTTTTTGCTAAAATATCCTCTATAGAACATCTCCCTGGTGTCAGATGATCACCTATCAGCCATCATATGGTAACAATTGTTGGGTATAGGGGCTGGATTCATTCCAGTACATTAGGAGTTAAAGGGTCTTTCTCCCATTACCAATCCCCTCTCATGCTTAAACTCAGCCTTATGTTAAGCCACCCTGCTTCTAATATCTACTGTACATAGTAACCCTATCTAAAAAGCCCTCGTTACTCAGGAGTGTCATATTCTGCCCAGCAGCTATGGAAATTCACTGATCACACTCAAGGATGACACCCGTGAATTACAAGATTCAGGAGATGAGAATATAAAGCCTTCCCCCCACCATCACTGCTGCTGAAACAGCAGCTGAGCTCCAAAGCCAGCTGATACCATTGCATTTGCTCTAGCCAGAAGCGGAAGGCTGGAAGCGGGGAGAAAGGGATAGAAGGGAGTCAGAGAGGATGAGCAGAAGGGACGGGAAAGTGAAGGGTAGCAGTCCAATGAGCCCAGAAGGAGCAGAGGCAAGTAGGAAGGTGGAGAAGAGAAAAGGAGGAGTCAGGAAGAGGGAAATTAGTCTCATCTGAAATTAGAAAAGGGAGCAAATCTGAATGGGAGAAGTGGGGGCTGCGGTACCTTCGAAGGAACATGGTTGTTTGCGCTCTGCTCCCAGGTTTTCAGTCTTCTCCAAAGCCATGTTGTAATTTATATTAACAGGGGAGATCCTGAGAAGACAGATCCTGTGTGTGCTCCTCTGGGAGGTACAGGGATCCCCAGCTGCACTCAGGATGCATTCTGCTCCAGATGATTAAAATCACATGTATCTCATATACCTGATATATTGGAAAGGGATTTGGAAAATTCCCCTGGATTCTAGTGCTATCAGATCAACCTGCCTGCCGCACAAACCAGGCGTGGTAAGTGTGTAGGAAATTCAATGCGGTGTCTTTGCTGATCACTTGGTACAGCGATCACTGTGTGCACATGATGGAGCTAAGCGGAGACAGCTGGAAGGGGTTGATTCTCTTCCGCCGGCCTAGCTCAAAATAGGAACGATCCCATTCACTTCAGTGGAATTATAAAATCAGTCTGAAGCGAGAGGAGGATCAGATCAGGAGCGTTGTCGCTTTTCCTAAGCATTGCCCCCGCCTCCCTTGCTTACGGCTCCTTCTTAAAACATTCTTTCACATACCTCGACGTTTGCAGGAAACTGGCAGGCGAGGGGTTAAACAGTTTTGGGTGCTGGGCATTCAGGCTCTTTTATATATATATATATATATATATATATATATATATATATATACACCTCAGTTTGGCTGTAGGACCTCACGCCCGGAGGCCACAGTCACATTATCAGCTGGAAATTGGATAACGACAGCACAATGACAAATCCAGGTTGCCTGCAATAAGGTGCTAATCCCTTTGCTTTAATATCGGAGCAGCGTGTAATGATGTTTGGACATCACTCCAGTTTACTGACGACCCCACTGGGGCCTGCAATAGAACTGTACAACTGTCTAACAAGACGTCAGGTGACTGCCGTCGTCAAAGCAACGGACGGGGCAATCTAATCTTCCTTCCATCCCTTCCAGCTCCCAATAAGGCCCAGGTTATAGAAGTGGCCCATCAATGCTTGGTAACTCGAATCAATTAACGTTAATTCGCACAATGCTATGATGTATTGTGATCACTTTCATTTCGGAGCAGGGGGAAGAAATTGCTATAATTCACCTAAAATGAGGTTGTCTATGGTGCTGAGGTATTAATTGGGTGTCCATATTAAATGGAAAAGGAGCACAGCAGTGAAGGAAAAGTGGATGAGTGACTCTCTTGGCTGCTATTGACCTATCAGAAGAAGACAGTGCCCTTTTCCTTTGCTTTTATCTATTACAGTTTTCCCTATTGCGTGTCAAGTTGATGTATTATAAAAAATTCATTTGGTGACCTTTCACCCCCCTAGCAGATTAAACAATTTCACTGGGATGGCATCATTAACAGGGCCTTGCATTTAATGATGATTTCTCTAAAAGGCCACGGAGATTCGATTTTAAGCTAACAGATTTATTGCACTATTATAACATATCGTAAAAAACTGTACCACCTACGGTCTGGTTTTAGGATAGAAACTGTTTAAGAGTTTATGTGGAGCTTAAAGTGGTATTACCTTGGGATATGCTGCAGTAGCAAGACTCTGACCTCCGGCACGATGCTGTTTACATTTAATAAAAGATGTTCTTCCAACAGTAAACTTAGGGAGTGTATTAGGAGGTTGGTTTAGTTCCTAGCCACTGCTAAGCAGTGTGGCTCGTGCAGGTACTTCCATTGGTTCCCAACCATTAATAGATGTGACCAATCACTTTCATGCAGTTTGGGAACATGATGACCCCCATCTTTCTTGCAGGCTTTATTGCATTAAATAGATGGGGTTCCTATTAGAAAGGAGAAAAGAAAAAACAAAACAAAACACCAAAACAGGCTCTTTGCTTTAGGGTTTGGAAAGCCCCAGGACCCTAGTTTAAAAAGGAGCACCCCCGCCATGTCCTATTGCGTTGGCACTCAACTTGGGCATGTTCATCTACACTCGTGCACAGCTGTGGTCTTCACCGGCTAATCTGGTCGAGTTTGGGTGAGAAGAAATGTGGGGAGATAGTGATATAAGACTGAGAGCTAAGTTCAAGCTCTAGCTTTGTGCCAGTCTTCCTATGCGATCTCAGCTTCTCTCTCTTTTCCCCCTCTGTAAATTGGGGATAATAACATGACTTCTGCCTTTATACATCATGTGCCTTTTGAAGCTGGGGTTGTCTTTGTCAGTAGATTCATGTAGGGTTGGCACAACAGCATTTTGACGTTGTCTGGAGCCACCGGGGCCTATTGTTATATCATATTGTCATATTTAGCCGGTCCAATAAAAGATATCACATCTACCCAAAGTCCCTCCCTTACCTGCCTGCTGTCATACCAAGAACTTATGATGAGTGTCCTGAAAAGGCAGGGAGCTGCAAGGTACTGCACATTCCCAAGCACGATTTATGCATGCATGGCCTTTCCTCTCCCACTTGGTCCTTTCTAGCACTTTGAATAGTTACAAAATATCTGGCATTTAGCACAGCTTTTGAAGAAGCCAAAACCAAAATGACAATGAACCAATGGAGTCATCTCTTTGTGCTCAGTTTGTCTCAGAACAGACAACTTGGTCCCTTGCTGGCTACCTCTGTTCATATTGTCATCCTGGGCAGTAATATAACGAGTGGTGGGCAACTGGGGCACCACCACTTAAAGGTGGCCCAAGAATGGTAGCCACCGCCGGCCCATCTGCTATAACTGCCAGTCCCTGCTGCTGCACCTGCTACACTGGGCACAGATCCTGATTATTACCCCTTGGATGCAAGCTCTGCTCATAATAATCCGCACTTATGACAGCTCCTTTTTCCTAGCTTGCTGTCATCACAGCATTTTCCCTCCAGGACACAGGACAGCTTCCTTCTAAACCCACTACCAGCCTTTACTGCCTGCAGAACTCGGGTGTCAGTGGCGCTGTCCAAGGTTCAGACGGTTGACCTTATGTACTCCATGTGAAGGTCAAAGACAGAAATGCCGAGTGGTCCGGGTCGTGCTTAGTCCACTGGCGCACACCCCCATCAACCCAGTAGTCTTTATGAAAGGGCATTTTTACCATCTTACTTGGGGTGGCTTTGTGTCCAGCCAGACCCAAAGAACATTAACCTGGACCTTGCTTTCTGGCTGAATTCCTTCCTCTGGCTTTGCAGTCATGATGCAGTGAAAGGACAGTTGCCTTTTCATAATACCTGTGAAAACAGCACCCATCCCCTGGAAGGCTGTTCCTGCTGCTGCCTTGCTCCCCTGCTGTTCTGGATGCTCATGTGCCCACTTTCCCATCTTAGTTTTTAATGGGAGGAACCATATTTTATGACTACAGATCAAGTGGCTGGCATGTCTTTTCCTGTCTCATTACCCCACCTGCCTCCCTTCTCCTGCCTCCCAATGAAAAAAAAAAACCCAACAGGTCCCATGCTAATCTGCTTATTGCACATCTAAGTCATGCTAAGACCTCTAAGGCTTAGATCCTGGTTTCTCTCTTCCAGACCAGGAGCAGTCTGACTCTGGCCCAGTGGTTTGGATGCTGCTCTGGCTCTACCCGTGGCTGTTATTCCTGTCCTCAGTGCTGTTTAAAACATTTTGCATTAGTCGTGGTTAAAATACACAAACAGCACTGGGAGCTGGGAAAGCCAGGGCCAGAACCCAGGGTGGTGCCATCTCTTTGGGCCATTGGCTCACGCTGCCTTTCGTTTGCTCTCCTTTTGGCCCCATGACTCTTGGGCCAGCTTCAACAGTAAGGGGTGTGGGGTGGGGTGGCAGGAAAAACAACATTGCGACCCTGTCTACCCCATGGCTTGCAGTTTAGGACATTCTCCCAGAAATTAGGGAGACCCCCCCAGGTGGAAAAGGGCCTGGAATCCACATCTCACTTCCAGGGTAAGTTCTTTAACCATTAGGCTGAAAGGTGGGTAGTGGCTTCAGCAGTAGCATAGGATGGATTAGGATCTAAAATTAGTGGGTGCGTCTACTCGAGACACTTTACTGCACATTATGTGAATGTAATGCATGGTAAGGTGTTACCATCTACATGTGTGTGTCAATTCCTGTGCATTAAATTAGTCCAATGCACTGTTTGCTAGTACCAATACATGCAGGTCCTAGAAAAACAGTGCATTAACTAATGAGCCAAAGCGTACATGTAGCTCCTGACCAGAATTTGCTCCTGGTCAGCCAAGGTAGCAGGGGGCCACAACTGCATCCTGGCTGGGATGGGGGTTGGGAGGGTGGGGAGGGTGCTGTCCTGATTGCAGGGCAGCTCCCTTACATCTCTGGGGAGATTGGGGAGGCAAAATAGCATCTGGGTCTAAGTACCATGCAGATGCAGGATAGGTGGGGTCAAATCTGGCCCTAACTCTTGACATGACCTGCATCTCCAGGTATTTCTGGTCCCTGAGAAGACAGGAGAATGAACTGAGGGCAAGTCTGTAGGGTAGTGGACCCAAACAAATTGTAAACTAACTCAGTTGGGTACTGGTGACAGTCTAGCTATGCCTGGACAGAGCTCAGCATGAGCTCTTTTTCTCAGGCAAGTTCTGTAATGTAGACATAGCTTTAATCTCCTTTGCTATCCTCCTTGCCTACAAGGTATTGCCTCAAGTGAGCCTTGCCTCAGTTTTAAAGTCCAATGCGAATAACAATAAAGCTATTATTGCCTTCGGTGGTCAGGAGCGGTGCCTAGGAGTTCATCTGACTTCCCTTTCTCCCTAAAGGGCAGCCCAGCCTCTTACCTCCTCATTCTTGTGACACACCGTTCTTCCCCAGCCTGTTTCAGTTTCCTCCCACCACATTTATCCTCCTTGCTGCTTAGGAAGAGACATCTGCTCTCCCACAGATCCCAATATGTTCTGCAGACCCATACTGCCGCTCCATGTGAAGTAATAGCTGATGGAGCTTAGCATGCGCGTCCCTGGGGAGCGAAAGCTCCTGGGTGGGATCCCCGGGGCCCCCATAGAGAAGATCTTTAGAGGACTGACAGCATGTGGTGCTCTCCCGTGGTATACCTGCCACGCTGAGACAGCCAGCACCACACCGCGGGGAAGTGACAGAACAGCACGCTCCTCTCTGCTCGCTCTCAGGCCAGTCTGCCCACTCCGCCCCTACGCATGGAGCTCCATGCTAGCTTCTCTGTCTCCCCCAACACACACACAATGCCAAGGGGTGGCTGGGAAGTCTATTTTCCTCCTGGCACCGCTCAGCAAGGGAGCAGCAGACCAGGTTGCTCTCTTGCTAGATGCTGCCATTCCCTTGCAGGGAATACAAATCCAGCATGCACAGGGCTACCACAAGCCCCAGCCCAGTGAGAGCTAGTGCTGAATATGCAGCATTATACATGCCATGTGTATAATGGCATATACATATAATGGCACATACAGCCACATGTATAACTGCGTTGAGCCAAAATCACTTGCACTTATTGTTCTGTTAAGTTTTTTTTCTCTGTCAGTGTGGATCTACAGGAGGATACTGGTTGTCTTCAGGAAAAACAATACATCCTGGGGCTATGTTGTGCAGAATTGTTCCTTTAAACTGGAGAGACAGAGAGAGAGAGAGGCCTTGCCTTGAGGCAACACAGCATAGGGCAGGGATGGCCAACCTGTGTCATGCATGCCACAAGTGACGCGGGCAGGCTGTGGGTGAGGCATGTGGCAGACTGGGAAGCAGCAAGGCATCACAGCAGCAGTTAAGGCAGGGAGCAGAGAGCAAAGCAGCAGATTGAGCAGGGGAAGGGGATTGAGAGGGCACTCGGGGAGGGTGCGGGATTTAATTAATTTGTGGCACGCGTACCAAAAAGATCAGCCCCCATTGGCCGAGGGCCTAGGGCACTGGTCTGGGATTGATCACAACAATGAGTAACTATGATTTTCAAACATGACCAGTGGGTTTTAAGTAGCTCTGTTGGACCCAAATTGGGATACATTGAATTGGACTAGTTTTCAAAGCTGCTACTCACTGGAAACCTGTCCCCATGCCTCAGTTTTGTGTCCTTGAAATCACTGTGATTAGGATTGCTTCAGTATTAGGGCTTCACTGTGCTAGGTGTTATACATACACTTAAGGACGGCCCTGGCTCTCCAGAGCTTCCCCTCAGAGCCATGAAGATAAAAGATTTTTTAAGTTCGTTGGCAATTCAAAAAACTTATTTGGATTCATGCAACATACATACATATATACATAGATATATACACACACATATATACACACATACATACATACATATATATATGTGTATGTATATATATATATATATATATATATATATATATATATATGTGTGTATGCATATTTCATATTTATATATTTACTTTCCAGTGAAGGGGGTGTGGGGAAGGGATCCAAGAGGGGTGTAATAAGCTATTTTATTTAATCTAAAATGAAACGTTTCATTTTGATTTAAGAATAAGACTGAAAGACTTTTTTTGGGGGGGGGTGGGGAGGTGGGGTAGAGAACACTTTGAACACAGACAATCACAATGTTTCATTTTGAAAATGCCAGGAGGAAACACTTCGGCTTTTCCAGAATTTCTTTCCCTGAACAATTTTGTGAAGCCGATGCCAACTGACAAAACGTTTCAACGTTGCCAATACAAATTTGTGGATAGGATCGGGTCAGAGGGGAAGCAGGTGCAGGGATATGGAGTGATATGAATGGGACTGCACAGCACAATGATGCCAGGAATATAATCTAATTTTCCATCGACCTAAATTCATTAGGTCACATTTGCCACTTTGGCCACTATATGAATAGCGTTGTGGCATAGGCGAGTGATTCCTTTCAGCTGCAGTGCTGTTTGCCTGGGCAGGCCCAGTATCATAATGCGAAGAAACAGTCTGAAAAAAGAAAAGAGTTTAACCAAAGCAAATTGGCCATCAATAAACCTTTTGTTTGTAAACACCTTTAAGCAAACACTAGAGAGCTGAATTAATAGCTTTTCTACTTTCATTTCTAGGCAATATCAACCCCCCATTTGCTTTGCTGCAGTGGTACATTAGAGGTATATATATCTATAGATATAGATATCTATATCTAGATAGACATCTATCTATCTATATCTATCTATATAGCTATATATTTATCTATATATACTATACTATATACTATACTATCTATCTATCTAGATAGATAGATAGTATAGTATATACTAGATAGATAGATAGATAGATAGATAGATAGATAGATAGATAGATAGATAGATATCTATATCTAGATGGACAGATAGATAGATAGATATTGATATCTATATCTATCTAGCTGAATGAATAGCTTTCCTACTTTCATTTCTAGGCAATATCAACCTCCCAGTTGCTTTGTTGCAATGGTACATTAGAAGTATATATATCTAGATCTAGATCTCTATATATAGATAAATAGATAGATGTCTATCTGTATCTATCTATATATCTATATATTTATCTATCTATATATACTATACTATATACTATATTATATATCTATATCTATATTTATAGATAGATCTATCTATCTATATCTATTTATCTATCTAGATAGGTAGATATCTATATCTATATCTATCTATCTAGATATCTATCTAGATAGATATAGATATAACTATATATCTATCTATGTAGATAGATATATAGTTATAGATATAGATATATAAGGGAGATGGTAAATGACATGAAGCATCAGGAAGGGAATGAAATGGTATGGGCTCAAAATAAAGTGTAATTTCTTTATTCAAATGCAAAAGGCTTCTCTCAGGATGCTTGAATTTAAATTCCACTCTCAGAATACCAATGTCTTTTTAATGGGGAGCCTGTGTATCTCAATATCTCTGCATGTGAACGTAGCAGCTACTAAGGAATAGAAGCACAAATTCACCGGTAAGAGACTTTCAGTACAGACCTGCAGCTTTAAAGATTGCCCCTGGAGAAAATGTGTGTCTTCTTTTACAGAAGCTGCAGGATATTTCTTGGAATACATCTTGCTGGACGGGAAGAATTTTATACATTCTTTGCTTCTGGATGAACGGGGAGGGTGGTTTCAAGCTTAAAGCAGGAGATTTGCATAATATAATTACCTGCGACTTTGGAGGAGACATATCTTGTGTGTCTCAGTTTCCCATCTTTAAATTAGGGTAATATATTGGGAATCCTTTATCTGTTTGGATTAGGGTATGGTACCTTGTGCTATTGGCCTTGGTCTCATCTAAGGTCTCAAAGTCATAGGAATCATAATGCAAGATAACAAGGGCATGATGAGGGGTCTGCTGAAATGTTATTTAATTCAGCCTAGCCCCAAACACTTAAATATTGCCACCTAAAGTGAAAAAGGCATGAAGTCTTGTGAACAAAAGCAATGGTTAGTCAGCAGAGCTATGCAGGAAGTTAGCTGCCTCAGGGATCTGTACCAGGTGTTTTAATAAAATTAATGATCTGGTGATTTTTTTCTCCTTCACATTGTTTTGCATGTGGAAGAAATGGAAGTGGCCTCACTCCTGGAAGCTGCCTATATGCAAGGCCCTATAATATCTCAGTCCAAGTGCAGCCCTCAGATGGAGAAATGGGAAAGGAGCTCCCCGTACAGCCACAAATAATTTTTCTGGATAAACAGGTAGTGATTTACCTCCCTACAGAAGTGCGACTGTGTTAACTCTGTGTGACATTATCCGCCCCAAGCACTCAGAAACCATGAGAATATCTTAAAAACACGATTTCAAAAAATATTCAATTGTATTAATTTGTCTTCACATTTCTGAACCTTTAAGATACGCTCGGTTCGCATTTTCACGCTTTTCTTGGCTAGAAATTTACTTCAAAAACAGGGACCCTGAGCTTCTGCTTCCAGCTCTTGATTGCTGCTAGTGGGCCTTAAAAAAAAATAGCACCAAATATTGCAAGATTTACAAGGAGATCACAGGAAGTTGGCAACACTCTGTATGGTTGGGTTTGCTTGGCTCCTACTGTTCCTTATTTCCCTTTGGCGCTTTTGAGAAGCTTGACAACTCTTGACACTAAAAGCTAAAGCTTTATATCAGGATCCAGAGCTGGGCTTTTGGGTTACAGTCTTAGCATCGTAGTGGGGGAAAGGATTTCAAGGGCCATTTGCTCCAACCGCTAGGCCAGATTCCCTGGCTGGGCATTGAACCCTAGGCCACAGTAGTGCAAATGTCAAAGGCAAACCGCTAGACGGCCAGAGAAGAAATGGAAATGCTTGACACTGGGCATGTCTATGTGAGACGCTTACTGCACAGTAGCCCAATAATACTATGCAGTAGCGTGCCAGTCAAAAGCCATGCAAATATGCTACTGTGCAGTGTTATTAGGCTACAGCACAGTAAGTATCAAAAAAATCCCGTGCATCGGCACTACTGCACAGTAACTGTAGTTACTGTGCATTTAATTAGTACTTCGTTAAGCAAGTACTAAACTAAATGCACAGTAACTACTGCACACGAATGAATGTGTAAAGAGCATTAACAATCTGACCTGGACTCCAAATCATCAGTGAGGTTTAGAAAGCATTTTTATTTTAAATGACAACTTTTGACTTCTTTTTATTTGTCTACTCGTGTCAGAGTCGATTGTGTCAAAAGCTGTTGTGCTTTTCTAGGTGATCGGGGGGCTAGAAAAACATATATTTTTTTAAATACACTGACGTTTGAGATGTCTGTTTAATCCCACGAATCTAGGAGCTGGGACTTTGACATCCAATACTGGGAAATTCACAATAAAAGCATGAAGGTTGGCAGCTGACAGAGTTTAGGCTCCTCTCTATTATACTGTGGGCATGTCTACATGAGATGTTTACTAGGGAGCAAACTAATTAGCTCCTCGGTAAAGTCTCAGCGTCTACATGTGCAATGCTATTAGGCCAGAGTAAATTAGTTTACAAGTACTAACCTGTGTTGGAGTAAAGTACTCCACCGCAGCATGTGTAGATGGGGACCAGGTTGTCTGCCTTGCACTGGGGTACCAGCATGCCCCAGCCAGCCCCTCTACAGCGTGTTGATCCAGGTTGGAGCAGCCCCAGGCTGGCAAGCTGACCCCTAGACCTCCTGCCAGCTGGGGCTGCTCTGACCTGGCTCAGCATACTGCAGAGGAGCTGGCTTATTGCACAGGAGCAAAAAAATCCAGCACTATATGCATTGGAGTTTATTGTGTCACACTAATTACCCATGTAAAAATGCCCTGTGTGATGCTGCGTGAAACACCTAGCATGCAAATACATATTATCCAGCTGCTAGAGTTTAATAGATGAGCATTGCCTTTAACTCCTCCCTCCGCTGTAAATTCCCATTCACCTGGAGGAAAAGGAAGAAGGAAACCTTTTCTTTCTCTTCTGTTCTTCTCAGGGTCAGAGAGTTGAAACACTGGGGCTACCCTCTGAACCCTGGGTCGTTGAAGCCTATCTCAAGGGCTCCTCGAAGGCTGCATTGAAAGGTTTGGACATGTTTTCTTGCATATAGGGAGGTGGCAAAAGCATGCATTGGAAGTGATGGCTATACATCTGGGAGAAAGATTTTGTTTGAAGGCTCCGAGTTGGAAAGGGAACAGTGTCGTGGGCTGCTCAAGCACATAGAAAGGAGGCTTTGAAAAGCATTTCTGTGTCTGGCCAACTTAAAGGGACACTGCCCCATAGTTGAAAACCCCAGATAGAAACCTTAGAAAGAAGAAAAGAGGTGGAGGATGATCAAGCATGTTAATCTACTCCAGGTAGTGTTCATTGACCTAGTTCCATTAAAGTCAACAGCGCTACATCTGTTTACACTCATGGCGAATCTGACATAACGTGATAGAAATATCTGCTTAAGTTTATTCTCACTTCTTTCTTCAATGCAAGAATGTTTTCTAATGAGGGATTTGAACATTTCCCTTCTGGTCCTGATTTAGCAACTATATCAGCTTGTGCTTAACTATTTCCAATGCGGTTCTTGGGACATCGCATGTTTAAAATTTCAGTTTAAATAAATGATTACCAACATAACATCACGTTGGCTAGGCTGATCTCCCTGTCAGAGCTGGGTGAGGTTCACAAGGCGAACGGACAGCGTGGAGGGTGAAAAGTAGGCGGTTCTGCTATATTCCTACCAAGTGCCCGTCCACAGTCACGGCAAGTGTATCTTAGTTTTGAATTGCCACGATTGCCTTTGAGGAAACAGAAGGGGTAAAAAGCTTCTGTGCTGTGGATCAACCACGAGCTATCGGACCTAAACACTAAGGCCTTTGCTATACGTTACATTTATTACACCATTTACTGGTTGATTATGCAGTAAATTTAGACTGGCCACACATGCAAAGTAAGACCGTCCACACGGACAAAGTAATTATTACACACTGAACTGGTTATTCATGCAATAAATTTAGACTAGTCACACATACACAGTAATTATCCCATGCTAAAAATAACTATCCATTGATAATGTAGCCAACCAGGTATAAAGTTAGTGCTTGAAAATGTGTCAGTCTGATATCTTTTATCAGACCAACTCAAATAGTTGGAAAAAAATCTTCTTTGCAAGCTTTCGGGCTCAAACACCCTTCATCAGGCTGAGGAAGCATCTGCACTTGGTCTGAGCTCTTCCTGGAAGGAAGGAATAGTAAAGAAGCCAGTGTTTGTGCCCGAAAGCTTGCAAGGATGAATTTTTTTCCAACTATTTGAGTTGGTCTAATAAAAGATATCAGATTTTTGTCTGCCTTAGACCAACACGGCTACAACCTGGACTGCTGAAAATGTGTAACAACTCTAGCTGGTTTTTATCCAGATTTCATTCGAATGTTTCATAGTTTCATAGTTGGTGGGGTAGGAAGAGACCTAAGCAGATCATTTAGTCTGACCCCCTGCCATGGGGAGGAAAGGATGCTGGGGTCAAATGACCCCAGCTAGGTGGCTGCCTAGCCTCCTTTTGAAGAATGTGTAGCAGGGTCCTCAGTGACATTTGATGGCTTAGACCAGGGGTGGGCAAAATGCGGCCCGTGGGCCAGATGCGGCCCACCAGGCCATTCTGTCCATCCCACAGGGCCCCTAAAAAATGTAGAAAATTAATAGTTATCTGCCCCTGGCTGCCTGTCATGCAGCCCTCGATGGCTTGCCAAAACTCAGTAAGTAGCCCTCCGCCTGAAATAATCGCCTGGCTTAGACTATGCAGGAAAGTAGACTAGATAATAGCAATGTTCCCTTTTGATGTTAAAATCTATAAATCTATTAATTTCTAGGTCTCCCTGCCAGGATTTCCAAAAGCCAACCCTGGTCCTCAGCTTAATATAGCTCCATGGAAGCCAGTGGGATAAGGGGAGTTTTTACAAACTGGGGATCAGCTCTATGGTGGCAGTGGCAGGCTTGGTTTTAAAGGGTAAACTGAGACTGTCCAAATTCATTTCACACCGTGCACAGAAAACAGTCTGAGAGGGACGGGTTGCAAGCACTACTAATTTCTACTGGACTGAAATCAGCATCCTAAAGAGGAACATTTCTGATGCCCTGAGCCAGGGTCCTATTTCACATTACTTTTGGATAAAGCTTTATAAAAAATCAGCCTTTTTGTGAGCTGGGAAGAATCACTTTTTTTTCACCAAAATTAAATAAATTGCAAATCAGAGAAAGAAAGGCAAAAAAAAAAAGAGAGGCAGAGAAATTAAAAACACATGGAAGGAAAAGACTCAAATAAAGAATAGTCACTGAAGTGAAATGCACTTTACATTCTTTAAAAGATACATGCATCAAATTAATAGTCAATAAAATCCGGCAAGGAATGAACTGCGTTGTACAGATGTTCTGCGTGTAATAGTTTGCTGCAGTTTTTCCTTTGACAAACGTCCTTATTGAGCTCGTCTTTTGAAGCATATGAAAGCAGCATTTAATCGAAATGGGTCTGTCTAGCACACTGAGCCCGCTTCATGTGACAGCAGCCAAACTACCTCATGCAAAGTAGTTTAGCTCCAAATTAGCTCGCTTCTGCGTTAAATACCAGCTTGCCTCAGAGATCTTTGTAAAGACTCCCATATATATCTATAATATTCGGAGATTTGAAGCATATGTGCCCAAAAGCTGAAATCGTCTCTGGTAAGGGGTACAGTACTGTACTGCAGGCTTCACCGTAGACTGGGAATGGCAGTTATAAAATATTTGAATGCTGTTGACAGGATCTTCTATAAAATGGGTGTTACATCTGGTGGTAGAGCTGAAAATACAATGGTAGAGCTGAGAGTGCTATCAAGGCAGGCACGGTGGGGGATGAGGATCATATACACTTCATAGATATAAAACGATGGGCCAGGATTGAAAGAACAACTAGAATTTTTCATGTTCCTAGAAGGACCAGAAATATTTACATCCCGGTAGCCCTTAGAGACCCCCCGTAGTGAGATCAGGATTTCGTTGAAATGGGCATGGATAGAGCACTTAATATCGCACAATCCTCACATTAGCACAGAAAGCTCTCAAAATGGTTAAGATAGAGGCTGAGAGAGGAAATAAAGGCAGAGACAGGGCAAGGGAGAGCTGGCAACAGAACTCAGATAGGTGCAGGATGCTCTCCTTAAGCTGGTCCCTGCTTCTTCCATGACTAGTGAGTTTACAGGTGAAAAAAAAAGACATAGTAAGATGCTATTGTCTCATCACATCTATATCCGGGTGTTTCTTCTTAAGACCTCCCTTTTGATACTGGGCAGCAGTACCTGGACTGGCATGCCTTTCCCGTCCTCTCAGTCCATCTCATTGCTCCCATTCTGTGCTGGATCAGCTCTGCAATACTCAACAACCCTTGCCGGGTTCAGTTCCTCAATAATGGTTGTGCCATTTCAATAATCCCCATGCTGATGGGATATTGGCTTTTCAATGAGGTTCAGTTAAGTAAAGCGATGTTATAATTTTCCTGCATAATGCACCTGGTCTATTAAGATGTATTAAGTGAGCTTCCATAGGTATCTGCCCTGTGCCTTGCACACACCATTGTTTTCATGAATGATTTTGATGGTGAAACAGTGTGAATACTCATGACTATTTCAGGCAATACCAAGGTGGGAAGGTTGGTAAGCATTCTGGAGGACAGAACTAGATTTCACGATGACTATGACAAATTGGAGAAATGGTCTGAGATAAAAAAGATGTGATTCAATAAGGAAAAAATGCAAAAGGTGACTGCTTGATAGGAACAATTAACTGCAGAAATACAAGATGGGGCGGGACTGCTATACAGTGTCACTGAGCAGATGTTATTGGAGGTTGCAGTCGATCATAAACTGAACACAAATCAGGAACATTATATGAAAATGAAAAATAATGAATATCTGACTCTCTATGTCCAGTGTTCATCCCAATGGACCGCTAACCTCAGCTGTGATGTCTAGGGACTACTGTGATATATAAATAAGTCTATAAGAAGTGTGCTGTGATACTTCTATTATACCTAGCATAGGGGAGGCCTCAGCTGGAATCCAGTACCTAGTTTTGGATACCGGACTTCAAGATAGATGTTGATATGGGTGAGAATCGGGACAGCAACAAAAATGATCAGTGTAGGCCAATGGTTTTCAATGCTTTTTTCATATGTGGGGCCCTAAAAAGTTTTGAATGGAGGTGCGGACCCATTCAGAAATTTTGAATGGAAATGCAGACCCCTTTGAATTGTAAGTGCGGGTATTCACATAATTTTGATTGATCATAGTCATCTTTCATGGACCCTTTAGACATGATCTTCAGATTCCCAGGGCTCTGCAGACCACAGGTTGAGAACAACAGGACTAGAAGCCATGACAGAAGGAGAAAGACTGAAAGAAGTAGGCTTGTTTAGTCTAGTGAAGGGAAGAGTGAGGAGTGATACAAGAGCAGCCTTCCAATATATAAAATGTTTCTACAAAGGGGAAGGTAGTAAATTGGTCTCCCCGAGCACTTGAAGATTTACAGGTTTAAGTCAGAACAAGGGGCATCTAAGTTAAACATCAGGAAAAACTCACTAATTGTAAAGACAGTTAAACTAGCATAGGTGACCTAGAGAAGCTGTGCAATCTCCATTATTTCAGGTTTTTAAGAATGGCTTGGACAAATATCCATCAGGAATCATCTAGGGATAGTTGATCAAACTTCTGGGGTGGGAAATGGATTAGGTAAACTCCTTCCATTTTTAAATGATACCTGTGATGTGGCAGCTCTAAAATTGGCATACTTTGTACTGTACTCGTCCACATTACTACTTTTAGGATTATTTCTAAGGAGTCTGATTGCAAACCCTTTCTTCATTCGGAGTAATATTTTGAGTACTCCCTTTTAATCAAGGGGTTATTTTTGCAGTGGGGCATGACTCAGTATAAGAAAGGATATCAGAGCCTGGTCTGTAAATGAAGGCCCGTTCTTCCTTCCTTTGAACAGTACTGTGAATCTGCAGTTTCAGCGCCATTCTGAATGCAGGTGCCTCTGACAAGGCTTTGTGAAGATCAGGCAATTCTGTTACTTTGAGATGTGGAGAGGCATGGACAAATATTTGCAATGCACTTGTTCCTTGCAAGCCTTCACCTGATAATTTGAATGGCTTACTGGTTATAAAATGTCAACACACCTGTTTCGTAAAGAATGCAATTATTCTGCGTACTCTTTGAGCAAGCAAGAGAATTTTTGTCATCTCTGGACCAAGTCCAGCATCCTAAAGAAGGGCTGATTTATAAGCCCCACCTGAACCAATATTTAGAGAGTTTGCCTGTCTTGGAGAACTTTGCCACTTTCATTCCACACGCCTGCATGAAGCCCTGCATTTGGCCGCCATCCCACAAAGCCCAAGACTTGGCTGGTGCTCAAAGCCGTGAAAAAAGTAGCTATCCAGTTGCAAAATCAATGCTATTTTTTTCAAAGGACTGTGTCAAGTTAAAACACACATCACATGTGAAAATCTGAATGTAAAATGCTATTGGGTTAGGATGTGCATCCAGATTGATCGGTTCCTGCTCCGGGAAGGTACGTGAGCTAGGGCTGCCTGTGTTTTGGGCTTGCCGAGTGCTTGCTTGGGGGGCTGTGTGCTTGGGTCTGTGCTCTGAGCAGCTGGGAGACTCCACGAGCGAACAGGGGCAACAAATAGGACAGTTTGCAAGCAGTTCACAGGCCATTTTACCGCTCCGCTCTTTGAAGGGGAATTTTTAAGGTCAGCTCTTTCTTTAATCAAGAGCAACTGAACTGTGGTCTTCATGCTTTCGTGGAAGGAGAAATATATATGTTATGTATCATAACATTACCCAACAAGAGTAAGTAACCTACATATATTTAGTATAAGTAGCCATAACTCAGAAGTTAGGCCAATACTTAAGCCGCTATTTTAACTAGAGTTCAAGGTGAGGGAGAGTTTGCTAGGAAGTTCCTCTCACCTTCCTTCACTTAGCTTGGTGAGAGGAAGGAGGTCATCAGGGAAAAGGGAAGCTTTTTGGACTAAAGAGGAGAGAATAGTTTGTAAGGGAATTTGCTAGAGAAGGTCTGCTTCATAAGAGGGGCAGGAAGAGAGAGGGGGCAGATTTAAGAGACCTAGAGAGGTGACTTCAGGATGTCACAGTGTCAGAGCCACTGCCACTGCCAGCTCTTCCTCTGCTTGCACCTATGAGGTGTCTTTCCAGAAAGGACAACTCATGGTCAGGGCTTCCACCCAGGTCCTGGTTTGGTACCGTGGAGATGGTGGCTGCAGGTTCCTTCCAGTGACAGCCATGTGTGGGAGTGCCTGTGATGTGAACAGTTCCTCTTGGTGCGACCCTCAGGGAGCAGACAAGAGAGCTCCAGGAGGAGGTGGTGAAGCATCCTCTACCATGAGGACTTCATCAATTTGATGCTGGAGGAGACCTCTAGGACTATGGAGGAAGGACTGCCAGAGTCAGTGCTAGAGAAGGAAGGGGACATGGACTGCCGGGAAGGTGGAAGCTGGAAGCTTGTGGCATCTGGCAGCAAGCAGAAGTCTTCATCTCCACCTGCAATGGTTTGCATAGAAAACAGATGTGGAGTCCTAGCAGCTGGGGAGGAGGAGCATGTTCCTTGATGAAAGAGGCCAGGCCAGGCATCCCCAAAGTTGGGAGGATGGAGATCACTGCCACCAAGAAGTGATAGGTGGTGGTGATTGGAGACTCCCTTCTGCAGGGGCTGGTGGCATCCATCTGAAGCCTGACCTGTTGTCTCAGGAGGTCTGCTGCTGGACTGGAGCCCAGATCCAAGATGTCACGGAAGGATGACCGAGACTCACCCAGCCCTCTGACAGCTACCCCATGCTGCTCATCCATGTGGGCACCAGTGCTACTGCTGGGGTGACCCTGAGCAGATCAAAAGTGACTACAGGGCTCTGGGTGCAAAAGTGAAGGGGATGGGGGCACAAGTGGTGTTCTTGATCCTTCCAGTCAAGAGGAAGAGCCTAGACAAGAGGAGATGCATCCTTCAAATCAATGCATGGTGTCACCAGCAAGGATTTAGCTTCTTTGACTACAGGATATTGTTTAAAAAAAAAACAAAAACACCTGCTAGGACAAGATGGGATCCATTTGACAAAGAGAGGGAGGAGCATGTTCTCAGACAGGTTCACTCACCTAGTAAGGAGGACTTTCAACTAAGTTCACTTGAGGGTGGAGACCAAAGCCCTGAGGTAAGTGAGGAAGCGGGTGACTTGGAGGAAGTGCAAGCAGGAGGAGGCAACAGAGGAAGCCTTCTCATTCTTCCTGAGAAATCAGGGCAATCAGCTAGTTACCTCAGGTGTCTGTACTCAAATGTATGGAGCCTGGGAAACAAGCAGGAAGAATTGGAAGTCCTCGCTCAGTCATGGACTATGACATGATTGGAATAACAGAGGCGTGGTGGGAGCTCGCATGGCTGGAGCACTGTCATGGGTGTATGCAAACTGTCCAAGAAGGACGGATAGGAGAGAAGAGGAGGAGGACTGGTGGTTTATGTAAAAGCATCATATGATTGCTCAGAGCTCTAGTATGAAGCTGGAGACAGGCCTGTTGAAAGACCCTGGGTTACGGTCAGAGCGGAGAACAGTAAGGGTGATGTGGTGGTGGGGTCTGCTATAGACCTCCAAACCAGGAGGAAGTGGTGGTTGAGGCTTTCTTCAAACAGCTAGCTGAAGGTTCCTGAGCACAGGCCCTGGTTCCCATGGGGGACTTCAGTCACCCTGACATCTGCTGGGAAGGCAATACAGCAATGCACAGGTGATCCAGGAGGTTTTTGGAGAGTGTTGGGAACAACTTCTTGGTGCAAGTGTTGGAGAGACCAACTTGTGGCCGTGCTGTTCTTGACTTGCTGCTCACAAACAGGGAAGAACTGGTGGGGGATGCAGAAGTGGATGGCAACTTGGGCAGCAGCAACCGTGAGAAGATTGAATTCAGGATCCTGAGTAAAGGAAGGATGGAGAGCAGCAGAGTAAGGACCCTGGACTTCAGAAAAGCAGACTTCAAGTCACTAAGGGAAGTCATGGGCAGGATTATAATCACCCTGTTGAGCTGCTCCACATGCTGGGTATTGCCAAAAGAGTTGCAACAGAAGCGACTCAACCAATATACTCTCTTTCTTTCACTGCTGCCGCTGGTTCTTTGCGACTATTGCTTGGCTTGAATAATAATCAAGATCCTACAACCAGTTCCTTAAGCCCTCCAGTCCCCATGGCCTCCTTTTTTCCAGAATCAAGTGAGTTAACACTGCAGATGGGCAGAAGTGACTCACTGCAGGCAAGAAACAGCCAGGTCTGAGAAAATGGGACTCTGGGTCAGTCTAAGGTAATTATATGGCATCTGTTACCACTATATCTAAAGATCTCACAAACTTAAATATACTCACAAGCTTTAACACACGAATTATACCAATCCTGCAAAGGAGGAAGTGCTAGTGACCTCATTTTGCAGAATTGAGGCACAGAGACCCAGATCTTTGAAAGTAATAGGGCACCTAAGACTCTGCCTATACACATGCTTGGGGGTGGGGGGCATTTTAATTAGCTCAGTTCCCAGACAGCTGATCTAATTAAAATGCCTCACTGTCCATGTGTATTAAGCCCCCATATGTTTAAAAATGGGGGCAGGATGCTTTATCTAAACCTCATTTGACAAGGTTTAGATAAAGTGCCCTGTGGCCATTTAAAAATGTGCAGGGGCTTAATACACATGACTCTGCTGCAATGCTGGAGTCTTCTAATTAGAATATGAAGCAGACTTGATTAATTGAGTCTGCTCTGACCTGTTCTAATTAGAACAGCCAATGAACACATATATAGGCAGCCATTGATTTAAACAGAAGTTAACCAAAAGAATACCTTCAAGATACCTTTTCCAAGCTCAGGCAGGAAGTCCATAGTAAACCGGGAAACTGAATTGAGGTCTACCAAAGCCTAAGCAATGGACCATAGTCAACATTAAACAAAGCATCACAGATGGATCTATCTAATATCTCAGTAGTGAGGTAAGTCATAACCATGTATTGAACCTGTTTGGGGTGATTCTAATCTGGCTCTAGGCCTTGTACTCTTGTTAGAGCATACAGCCACCCTTACATTGGTGTGGATAGAGGCAGCTCTATGTTACATTTGGAGGAACTGTGGTGATTTACAAAAGCTGAAGATCTGGACTAGAAAGGTTTCTTTAAAAGCTCCCAAAATATGGTGTGGGAGCCATTCACCAGGAAGGTGTTAACTGCAGTATGTTTGTGTATTTTTTTTTAGGCCACACCACGGTAGAGGTCCAGCATGGATGGGCCTGCTTTACAGACTTGGCAGTCTCCAGTTCGGGCACTGACTGGTATCTCATTTTCACTGTTTCATCACCTCCAGGTAGGGTCCACTATAGGTACCTTGTTGCTTTATTATCTTGTTCCTTGCAAATCTACAAGAACTCTCTGAACCATATTACTAAAGCATCTCAGCTGAGCAGAGCAATTCCTATGCCCTAGGTAAAAAGTCCTGGGGATGAAGCCAGTTTTCCCTCTTTCAAGGCAGTTCTATAACAGGTAAACTGTAGAGAGGTGCTCCTTCTTGCTTGTTCTTCTGGCCCTGATGTGCTTGGCTGCCTGGTGGCCCAGCTTCAAGAGGACAGGTGGAGAGTGCTCCCATCCAGGCTTGTGCACTCTCTTAGGAAGTAGTTGTTATGGGCTTGAATTCCTTTGGAATGAGAAGAGTCCAGCATCTATCTCCCCCATTTCCCAGGAAAGTCCTCTAAATACCTGTGCTAATTCAATGCTATTGATGAAGCTGTAGTGGATCAGCTTTGCCCCAGGATTTAGGTGCTTCCTCACAACCCGCCTGGATTACAATAGAGGTTAGATAGGAGTTAGGTGCCTGATCCAGTGATCAGCCCGGATTAGTTTTGTGCATGCTCCATCTTGTGCGCAGTCCTACAAACTGCTGAGTGTCCTCAGCTCTCAGTGGATTCACTCACACTGCAGGAAGCTAAGCATTAAGCAGGAACAAGTTCTTATCCTGAAATGAGATGCATTGAAATTGCTGGAAATGCCATGGCACTGAAGTTAGGAGAGGTTGTTTTCATTGTACAAAGGTTGATCCCAGATTCCTTTACTTACATTTTTAGCTAATAGAGATGTTGCTCAGAGATCTTTACAGACAGTGGCCTAAACAGCTGTTTCATTATAAGGGCAATTATCTTTGACTAATTGAAACCATGGCTCTGTACATTTTTTAACATGCACCATAAAAGTGCATACTGGGCACATCTTCATATGCATTTTCTGCGGCACTAGTTTACTTGCGAGTAAATTACAATTAAACGGTGCCAGGCAGGAAGGAGTCTACAAGTGCAGGGAAGCAGGAGCCAATTTCCTGCCAATCTACTCCTAATCCGGGGAGCCCTGGGGCTAGTCTCAGGCTGGCCCCCTAGGGTCCAGGGCTGACCTGAGAGCAAATTTGCTCCCGGATTGCATCTACACATGTGTTACTGTGCAGTAACTAAATGTGAGTAAATTTGATACCTGCATTTTCAGGTATCAGATTTACAGATGATTAGGGGTTTTTACTGTACAGTAAGTGTATGCACGTGTAGATGCACAATTACTATGCAGTAAACTAGGCTACTGTGCAGTTAAGCCTCTTGTGTAGATGCGCCCACTAAGTAACATAGATCATTCTGTATTTTATATCTGAATTGGAGAGTGTACAGCACCTTGGCATTCATGGGAGGTGCTTCCTTGTCCCCTAAAGAAAACATGAAGCAGGACGTTTCACAGGCACTTGGGATAAAATAATTTCATCAGTTTTGATTATGCAGCCTACCATGACTATTTGTGTCTATGACCTCTGTACTGGTTTCCTATCTGGGGTTATTCTTGAAGCATCTAGAATGCATCTAGTACTGAATGCAGTGGTGTTACCTGGAGGGAGCAGATTATTTATAGGGCATTTGCACTGGTCTGCTATTTGTTTCTGTGCATGTCTATATATCTTTATGAGCTTTATTCTCCCCAACTCTGATTTCAGTTAATAGGAATTTTGCAACTGGCATTAATAAGAATTGGATTCACTCTTCACATCCACCTCCAGTTTGAGTTTTAGCTATCTGAGACACCCCTGGTCCACTCTTACTACAAGTTGATACACTGATATAGTTGCAGGCTTTAGGCATGTTGCTCTCAGAATTGAGATACCAAACAGAAACTTAAGTTTGTTGAAAGGGTCAACTTAAAATGTAGTCAGCTTGAAATAAAGATATGGTTTTGGTATCTACACCTGTCCACAAGTTGCCATCTATGAATTATTGTACACATTTTATGCCAATTATCATACCTATTCAATACATTTGTAAATAAAACTCTCACACATTTTTACTAAAGGATTCACACAAACAGCAAAGAGAATAACTTCTACTAAAGTCAATAGGACTGTGGATTTGGGATTGAAGACATAAGTCAGGGGTGTCAAACATCTGGCCTCCTTGGTGCTGTTCTGTCTGACCTGGTGGGTGACCAGTAGGCTAGAGAAGCTGTGAGTGCAACTAGGGTGGACTGGCTGGAGAGTCTGGGGCCCCAAGGTCCTAGTGGAAATGGCCCTTAATGGCAGGAGGGTGAGCGAGGGCTCTGTTAACACAACAATCCTAGCCCTGCAGCTGCTTATCTCCATCATGGCAAGTGGCCACTTGATCCAAGTCCCCTTGCCCTACTGCCCGCTACCACCCCTGGGCTCTCAACTTGATCTGCTGCCACTGCCAGCCCTATGCTTCAGGCCAGATCTGATATGTGAAGAGCCCCATAGTCTGGATCCTGCCAAGGGCATAGGGTAAGTTTGACCTCTCTGAAATAAGTGATAAAAAGAGAGTATTGGCCCAACTGTTTTGGTGCTTATATCCTGCCCATCCGATATTCAATGGGATAAGGCATTTTCACCAACTATTCTGGATTCCTGAGCAGGGTGATTGCATAGTCTAAGCCCAATTGGCAGGTGAAGCAATCACCAGTCAGCAGGTAGAGAGTATCTTTGGATCATATCAAAGAACCTCAAGTCAAGCCTGAACCACATGCTTCCCTGGCCTAGCATAACTAATCCACATCAGTTTCTATTACCAATGGCACACAAGGAAGTAATATGGGCAGAGTCATATACCCAATTGAACCTCTTCTCCATTCAAGAGAGGAAGGGAAGCACATTCTGTTTGGGCTTGATCCAGGATCTGTTGAAGCCAACGGAGAGTCTTTCATGGAAATGAATGGGCTATCTAGTCAGGGGTTGGTTTCAGTGACCACCTGAGTTCCTTACAACCCTGCTATTCTATGATTTAAGCCTTTTGGGAATGTATAAATGCATTGTCAGCCATTTCTGAGTTAAGTGTTTTGGCTCTGAAGCACCAAATCAAGTGCCCTTGATTTTGTAATAATCCCTGACATGTTTTCTTTCCTCAGGTGCCAAGTTCACAGCTGAGTCCCAGCCATTTACCATCTTCCCCATTGCCATGGGAGAGAAATCCAACCCTATCCTTGCTGTTGTGCTGAGCTCAGTGGCTTCTGTGGTAGTTCTGGGTCTTTTCGTATTCTGCTGGGTCAAGAAAAGCAAAAGTAACAGTAAGTTGAGATCCGTCATGTGAAGAAGCCCCCTTTTTTGCAGTGCTGTTCCATGTATTGGAACAATGATAGGGAGAGCTGGGCTGGAGCTGTTAACACCATATAATGAATCCTGCACAAACCATGACTGATAAAGTGGAGCTCTTTGGGCTTCATTGGGAATGGCATCAGATCCCAAGGCAGTTTCTGCATCCACAAGTGACTTTTGCTGCTGTTCTAATCCTCTTCCATTTATTTCCTCCATCTCGGTGTAGCCTGTAGGCTTGAGCTTGCAGTTTCCTCTGTGAAGTCAGACTCCAGCACTTACACAAAGCCCCTGACTTCAGCTGCCCAAAGCTGACCTTAGGGTCCTATTGTTTTAGACCCTGCGCATGCCCATGGGTGGTTCCAGAGGGGGTGCAGTGATGTGGTCTCACTCCTCTTTCAGACCACACCATGAGAGCAGCAGCCAGGGACATTTTAAAATCCCTTGGCATCCCCTTCCTTCTTCTCCTTCCTCAGTGACACATCCCCTCATCTCTCATCCTCTCCCAACCCTGCCCTGCTGCTGGTGTCCCCAGCTGACCCAGGGGTGGGGGGTGCTCCAGAGTTTCAAAGAGGGGAAAGGATGGGAGAATCCATACTCAATTCAAGGACTTAAAAAATCCCTGGTTTCTGCACCTGTGGCATAATCTACCCATCCCATGGGGGGAGAGGGTGGAAACTGGGAGTGAGGTTGCAACCATCCCTGCAGCACTGGCCGCTGCTTCTGCATCCCTCTCTACAAAATCCTGGATACACCCATAGCCAAGACAGTTTCTGTCCTGAAGAGCTTACAATCATGGGCATAGCAGAACGAAACCACTAGCCCCATTTTACAGATGGGGAGCAGAGGCACAGAGAAATCATTATCTAGGTTTTCAACAGCACCAAAGCTATCAACATTGTTTTTAATTGGGACTGCAGAGCACTTGGGAAAATACAGTAGCTGAGAGGCTTAGCAAAGGGTGCCCAGGAGGTGAAGGCATGTCTCTTGAATCCTTGTCTCGTGCTTTGTTCTCTTGGTCCAGCATCTTACGCATGAAATCATCCAAGCAGGACGTGCTATCACTTAGTCCTGCGTTGCATTAAAAGGTGTTTCTTTGTATCTGTTTAAAAACAGGACATATTTAAAACTGGACTGGGCAGTATTGTCCTCCCTCGTATTGGTATAGTATTTTCAAAGTCAGTGGGAGCTCTTGGGTGCTTTCAAAATTCAGGCCACTTCTTTCAGTGCCTCAGCCACTATTTTCCTATACTTTGAATAGGCAATAGTGGAGCAACTCAGTCCCTGGAGTATAGCAAGCAAAAGTCTAACTCACCCTAACACTGCTTCCTATTACATCTTCCTAAAAGTGGAAATGACACTGGAAGATAGGCCCAGAGCAGAATTATCTTATGCCAGCATAAAGCTACTGCTGGGAGAGGAGAGACATGTGTAGCTAGGGCTCTTCCACAATCCAGCAATCTCCACCTGTCATCTCAGCTTTTTGGAGACATGTATCGACTGACATAATCTAGAGCAGCCTTCAAGGTATACTGGAATGACCTGTGGATGCATAAACTGTTAGACTGTATTAAAAGAACAAAGGGAAAGTTGGGGAATGTGCATCCGCTGTTCCAACGTAACTCTTATGTGTATCCCCTCCTACACTGGTATAAGTGAGCTAAACTGCCATAACTTTAAAGCTGAACCAAATGGTCTGGGACAGAAATTCCATAAACCGGTTGGACCCAAATCAGTTACATCTGATCCTGCATCAACCAGGTTTATCTTAAATCAGTTTTAACCATTTTGGAACTTCTTTATGTGCACTGAGCTTCTGCTGTGTTACAGGTTTAAACCCGTTTCAGATCACTTAAACCGGTTTATGCGTCATTTCTGTCCCTTGCCAACAGGTTTAAAGTTACAGCAGTTTGGCCCCACTCTTGCTGTTCTGGAAAAGGAAACATTTAACAGTTACATGGGAATGGCTGCTAATGGCATAATTAATACTGGTATAACTGTTACATAATTCCACACCCTTAGGCTAGGGGCCAAGTCAGCTGGAGAGGCAAACCAGCCCTTGGACCTCATAAAGGTGACTTGTGCTGCACAGTCGTAGACGCTTGGCTGTGAGTTTCTACTGATGTCCACTTTACATGGGCAGAGTTTTGCTGGAATGAAGAAATGAGATCCCTGGAGGGATGAAGAGTAATCGTCTTTTGGGAAGAGGGAGTATGCTCTAGATTGGATACTGGCTCTCTTGCACAAAGTTTTCCCTTCAAGTAATATCTGGTTCTGAGCCTTGAATGGGTTGAGAATGAGGTAATTGTTTCTTTTGGTACAGAAACAAAGACTGGACGGGCTAATGCACTGCAAGCAGAAAGCAACATCAAATCTTCCCCGATCCACCGGCCGAATAATTCAACTTGCGTCCAGCTGCAGTGCAAACAGGAAGAGAATGACCGTGATGTTGCTGGGGTGGAAGCAGGTGAGCCTGCAGATGGAGGGTGAATGAGAACAAGTTTCTAAAGTGCCTTTCAGGCACTGTGCTTGGGGAAATGACCCTTGTCACTGTAGTGTGTTCGCTCTCTCTCAGATAATCCAGATCAAATGTCTTCTGTTCACAAAGCCAAATACGATTCTTCTCACTGCCAGCACTTAAAAAACCCCCCTGAGGTCTGCAAATGACCACTGTTCACTGACTGGCAGTGGTACCATCACTGCTTTTCCCCTTTTTCAGTCGCACCTTGCTATTTTTGGAGCCTTTTTTGTGTACAGAAGACCTATGATTCTTATAGGGTTTTATTTTGGGGGACAAAGGGAGTGGCTTGTAGCTTATGGTGTATGGGAGTTCCCGTAGATCCTTTTGGACTTGCCACCAGGTTGCCAGGGACAGGATTTGATGACCCAGTGTGTCCCGTCAGGTTCCTAGGTCTCTATCTCAGTATTGCTAACAATGTGCTTGGTGCTGTACAAGTTATAAATGTGAAGACAATTCCTGTTCCAAAGAGGTTACAGGTTAAAGTGCTGCACCAGCACGCTGCTCTGCAGTCCAGCATGTGCCAACTTCTACGGATCAGTGTGGAGGGTCGTGGCTCGTGTTGCAGATCACTGAGTACGTCAAGGCGTGCTGAGTTCAGTGGGCCACCAGCACCAAAAGTTCTGCCATGTGGATCCAATGCCGGTGTCATTGCTGAAGAGGCAAGCTAAGAAAAGCCAAGAGCAATCTGGAAGAGAGGGGTAACATAAGAGGTTAACAAGTGGGTTGTTTTTAATGGTAGGTTTTGGGGTTTTTTTATTAGATTCATAGATGTTAGGTAATTTTTAACCCATTTTGGGGGGTCAACCTAGAAATGAGTTTTTAAAAGTTTAATGCATGAGTGAGTAATAGTTTAGTGAGCCCAGACTAGGCTTTATGCAGAAGGAGAGTGGAGAGGCAGAGTAGCAGGTGGAGGGGAAAGTTCGGCACAGAGATGCTCTTGTTGTCTCCTATATCCCACAGTTATGGTTTTTGCCATCCGCCTATTGCTGACTGGAATGACACAAAGGCCAGTCTCCCAAATCAGTACAGTAAGACGGACAGAGGTAATGGTTACTTCTTCCTTTTGACTGATGAAGAATTCACAGGGCTTGTTTTCATTGACACCAAAGCCTTTTCACCTTGCTGTGGCAATCTGAAGAGCTTTAAAGTGGGCATAAAACACTGCAAGGCCAGTGTAAATGGGTCTTACTCTAAGGGCAAATCAGGCCCTCATGTCTAAAACTCGTTTCGGAAAGCCTATGTGCCCAGAAGATACGAGATATATTTTGGTTCGCGTCACCAGAAATGCCAGGAGTTTAGAGATGGACAGACAAAGACTTTGTAGTGAAGGGAAGAGGGATTTACTGGCCTTTACGTACAGTTTGACTCCCTATATTACTTTGCATCTCCATCGAGAGATGCTGGTCTCCTCCATTCTCTGCCTTAAACAATTGTGCAATGTTACAACATCCCGACAGGTAGAAGTCAGGGCAGGGTGACACCTTGTATACTAACTCGTTCAGAAAGACATGAGCTTCCGAGGGCTACAGCCTACTTTGTCAGCTATAGGCTGTAGCCTATAAAAGCTCATGGCTTTCTGAACGACATAGTGTATAAGGTGCCGTCCTGTTCTGCTCTGCCTAACTTCAAACTATATTTGCCTGTAGCTAAGAACAGGGGACACGATTTCTAAGCATTTCCAAGGGCTAAATCCTCAGGTGTCTAGGTATATGGCCAGACTGTCAGGCTGCAGAGCGCATCCATCTGATCCAGCCAGGGCACATCTGCAGACTCCCCACTACCTCTGCGGACTGCTGTTCTTTTTGCTTGTCATTTCTACATTCCCGTGTCCTTTTTTCCCCTTTTGTTTTGCTTCTCCGGGTCCTTTTCTCCCCCTGTCTTTTCTCATAATCATGTGCTGATCAAACACTGCTTCCTCTGAGGTCATTGCAAAAGCAGATCCCCCCAAGGGCATGCAGTTTAGCAGCGGGGTCCGCCAAGCAGCAGAAAGCATGGGCTTTCTCTATGTGAGCCTGGATTGTCTCCTCCAGGTTTTTGCTCTCCCCAGCTACCGTCACCGCTCTAAGCCTAGTCCGTCCCAGTAACCCAGCTGAACTACACAGTTACTCTAGGGCTGGGAAATTTCCCCCCCCCCCACCTCCTCCCCTAAATTTGTGGATTACATAAGAGGCAGGAAGAGGCGATTTTGAGTTTCAGCTCATTTTAATTAGCATCTCTCCCCAAAACAGAGGGAAACAGAGAGAAAGGAAATGCTGCTGCGTATATGTTCTGATATTCGCCACCCTTCTCCAGAATACCACGTTCAGCTGTGTGCCTTAGGATACGTATCTGCTGTAAATTCATTTTTTATCTAATTTGTCTGAGATCTAAGCTTCCTGTGGAGGTCTGAGATCAAAGGCGCTGATTCTGTCTGATGTCGGCTCTGACACATAATGTGTGCTGACTTAGTTCTGTCTATAAACTCGCAGTGGGAGGCTGGCATTTTCCCCTGGCACCTTTGCACAGTGAACTTTTAATTTCGGCTAGGGAGGCAGACAGGTATGGCAGCGATCGGAGTTGTTGTGTAAATAATTCATGGCAAGATTATTGTCAGAACGAGGAGATCCAGCCTCAAAGAGATCCAGCCTCTTTGAGTCTTTTAGGAACCAGAGGAAAAAAAAAAAAAAGATTCCCCAACATGATCAAATCTATCCAAGACCTGCAGTACCTTAAGTGGATTTAATACATGTCACTTGAAATGTCTAATGCTTGACTAATCTATAGGCAAAACAAGGTTGGTTTTGGAGAAAGTCATTTTTGTTTCATTTCTGCCTCTCAGGTTGTTGTTTTTATTCCCTTCCATAAAGAAATCCCAGATTTTCTAAATCCATCAAGCATCCAGAGTCTTTATCATTCATCAAGGTTGTAAACTCTGTTGTCGCAGGGTGTGCCATTGTTATATGTTTCTGCAGTGCTGAGCATAGGATGCTAGGCTCTCTGGGTATTGCCACAATGAGGAAGATACATAGGCCTGCCTCCTATTCTGCCTCCTATTCTGAATTTTTCAGGGACTTTCAGGGATATTTTGAGGAAGGCAAAATAGGACCACATTTAGGCACCTAAATCCACTTAGACATCTAGTAGGCGGAGGAGAATCTGGCCATACAATTTAAAGCCACAGGAGACTATTAGATTATCTAGTCCTTGTCTGTACCCCACAGACCATTAAATATCACTTAATGACCCTGTGTTAAACCCCATAATTTTTGACCGATTCAAGCAGACAGGCATCTAGTCTTGACTTGCAGATCTGAAGAGAGGGAGCTGTCCACTTCCATCATCGATCTTCTGAAAAGGATTTGAGAGTCATGGTGGGTAATCAGTTAAATTTGAGTTCCTGGTGGGAAACCGGCCAAATGGGCTAATGAAATCCTTGGATTTCAAAAAGGCAGAAAACTCGAGAAGGACCAGGCCTCTGTTTTTGGTCTGGGTTTGACTCCATCTGTGTCCAGTGCCGGTGTTCCCACTTCATGCAGAATATGGGTAGACTGGAGACGGTTCAAAATCCAGCTCATGGCTTTCTGAACGACATGGTGTATAAGGTGCCATCCTGTTCTGCTCTGCCTAACTTCAAACTATATTTGCCTGTAGCTGTTGTCCCCTATTCTTAGCTACAGGCAAATTCTTAGAGCCAGGAGGAGGATGACAAGGCAGGGCTTGCAGTGTGCAACGCCAGGGTGCGAGTCTACTTAGTTTATCCGAGAGAAGAGATTTGATCACAGTCTAAAAATACCTACCCAGGGAACAAAATGTTGATAATAGGCTTTTCAAGCTAGCAGACAACTGTATAACAATAGCTAAACAAATTTAGATTAGGAATTAGAGGCAAATAATGGCACAGTTATTTAGGCACTGGTAGAACTTAACAAAGGCTTTGGTGGAGTCTCTGTCACTAATGATTTTTAAATTATTTTGTTTCTAAAATATATTCTTCAGTTCAATTAGGAATTAATTCAGGGACATTTTATACTCTGGGCTATTCGAGACAGCAGATTAGACAATCCTAAGATTCCTCTCTGGTCTGCAGAATCGATGACTATAGGGACATCGATTACTGGTCTGAAAGGAACTGGGTATAAGGGCAATGCCCAGTACTCGACTAAGGGCTGCAGGGTTGTACCTTCGCTTGGGATCTCAGAAACGAACTGTGCTCTTGCTGCCTCTTGTCCCATCACCAAAAATTGTGCCAGTGGATCTCCCCTTGTTATTGATGCTTTAGCTCCCTCCACAACTAGGCTCAGGATGGTTGAAAGCTGGCTTTGTCAACCAGGTAAGCTCAAGGGCTGCCCTTTCAGATGCCACATCAGAGATTGGATCAGGCATTTCAGACCTAAAAACATGTGCTTTGTGGTAGAAGCCAAAAGCTCAAAGCTTCACTGTCAGTGACTGTAACAATTCACCCACTCTGCAGTTCAGGCTTTGCAATCAAAAACACTCATCGATGGACAGCATAAGGTGGGATAAGACTAGATATGGATCTGGAGCAAATAACTGAATATTTAAAAAAAGAAAAAAGGATAAATCACTCCAAATCAGAGTGAGAAGAAATCCACCTGCATGAATCTAAATGTAGAATGGGAGGGGAAGAGACATGGTAACTAAAAAATGACATGTAGTAAGAACAAGAAATACTATCCCTTTGTGCCTCATGGCACTTGGGGTTGCTAGAAATACTTTCTCCCATTTGAAAACCATTGGCGCCCATTTTACTTCTTTTGTTTTAAGTCAAAATGGCTTGTTGTTACCAGTCCTGTAACTAGGGCTGGGAATGCGGGCACCCACCACAGGGCTGGATATAGAAGGGGCACCAGACCTGTGCCACAGGGGTTGCTGAAGGAGCTGTGCGGGCAACCTGTGCAGCAGCCGCCGGAGCCCACCGCAGCAGTAGCAGCTCTGATCCCCCGCTGGGTAGATTGCTGCATCTGTGGTGCAGTGACCTGGTGCCTAGCAGAACCCGCTGGGAGCTTCAGGTGAGGCAAGGCTTGCATGGAAAATTGCCCCTTGCCCACCACTACCCAACTTCTGCCCCCCAGGCCCAGGTTGTTGAAAAAGTTAGCTCAACCTCTGTTTTTTCCCTTGCCCCATCTCCTGCAGCCATCTTTTTTTCCCAGTTCTCTAATGCTGTCTTTGTTGGGTGTCTCCTGTACCTGAGAACAAGGCCATGCATGACATTAAGGTTCAGTTGATGCATTGAAAAAGAATTCAAACAATTAGTGGACACACATTAGAGGCATGGGTAATATATAAGCTCTGGTGTAAGTGAGTGATGCACATACTGGATTGTAGCAGTCTGTATTTATTCCTCTTTTATTGACTGCTTATAAATGGTGTAAAGGGCATCTGAGTATATGAGCTCAGCAAAAGAACTCATTATTGTATTAATTTTGTCAAGTGTGCATACGTTTCATTGCTGTAATGTTTTAATGACTTGTTTCCACAAAGTTGATATTCAGGGCCAAATTAAAATAGTTCCTTTAACAGGCACTTCCCAGTGACAGTTGGACTTTAATTAGTGAAGGACACTAAAATGGAGCAGAGCCATAAATAAGAAGAAAAGAGAAATATAAGGTTTTGTTGTGAAGGCTAATAGCAAAATTGATTTTCTCTTACAGATATGGAAGCAAATGGGAAGCAAGGAAGCAGAGTGGGAGAGGTCAAGGAGCAGCATCCACAGACCTTTAAAGCCAAGTCATTGGGGAAGATGAACATTGTTGAACATCAGATGGACAGTGGAGAGAAGTCATCGATGACTAAGAAATGCGGGGATCGCTATGAGCCACGTGCTAGGACGTCTCCATGGGATTCCTTTGAACTTCAGCAGCTTGGACTCAAGGAGTTCTCTGAATGGAAAGATGTCTCTCAGGAGTAATTTGGTTACATCTATGGAAAGAAATAGGAAGAAGAAGAAGCACTGTACCAGAAGGCAAAGAGGAAGAGGGAGAAGACTGCCACAGGACCTTGAGGAGATGAGTAAGGCAAGAAGAAACGCCTAAACAAGATGTGGTCTACGATGCTTTGGCACCTCATTCTCTTCTACTGCGAATGTCATCAGGAAAAGCAAGGGAGCCTGGGAGACACATCAGGATGGTTAGCAGAAAAGTAGTGGTCAGAGCAGCGTATTTAAATAACTTGTATTAAAAAAAAAAAAATCCTGTTAATTTTTTCATTTTTTGACTCGGCAAATTTGGTTCTGTTCAAGGAAAGAAAAAAACTTGTTCCACTTCCCTGTTGCTTAAATATGTGCTTAAGGCTTTTCAAACTAGAAACGGGATGGAAGTACCTGTTACTTAACAAAATGATTTGCTGCACCAGGGTTTGAGTATCCCATGAGCCAGCAACCAGTCCCTTCTGAACGTCTGTAAAATATCTAGTGCAATCATTAATAATAGTGACCTAGAAGCTGGGTCTTCTGGGTTCTAGTCCTCATTGACTTCACACAAGGTCTCCCTAGACTTCTCTGTGTGCCTCTCATTGCTGAGCTGTAAAACTTATTTTTTCCCAATTAAGCCTCTGTAGCTCAGAGGGGAATAGCAAGACTTTGTATCATGTCTCTAAAGCCCTTGTGTGGAAAGTACTCCAACAGAACCAGCTATTATTTATATTAATCCGTGGAAAAGGTCCAGCTGGTGCCTATATGGTGCTTATGATCTTGGCCAGTACTGTTGACTGAAACGGGAAACCTCTAGGGATGAAAAGACTCGGTTTCTATAGGATGAACCAAAGAGATATGCTCAAGCACTGAGCATCGAGTTAATTCCCTTAGGCCCAGGCATCTGAAGTCCACTGTAGCTCAAATCCCAAACAAGCACTGACTGATGTCACAGCAGCTATCTTGACTGGCACATGGGGTATTAAACTCATGGCCTCAAGAGCTAAAAGCTATAGCCTGAGCTGTGCAAAGCTTTGGATTAGCTCACTGTATCCTCTCTGAACTGGACACAATCTATTCAAAACTCACACACATGGACCAATGCATTACATTTTCCCACACCAGCCCTACCTTCGTGACTTTTTCCTGATCTAGACTGAAGAACAATGTGGGCTGGTGGGAGGATGGCTTGTTCTCCATGTCCATTGACTGTGAGACTACATGCCACCTCCAATGCCAACATATTTCCATCAATAAATAAACTTAGATCATCCACAGCCATTGGAACATGCAGCCTTCAACCCCATCCAGTCTCAGCTGATACAAGCTAGTCTTTTAGGCACAAAATCCTTTCCCCGTCTGCTTAGCCTTGCAAAACCCATATGGTATATTATTTTAACTAGGCAAGAATGAAAAATCACTAGCCAAAAAGGCAAATAGAGTTAATTGGAAGAAATGGAAATAGAGGCAGGAGAGGAAGCTCATTTACCTGCAAAGTCTCATTCCAGGAGCTGGAGCTGATCCAAAAGTGTCTCAAGATCTTTAAGGCTCCCATAGCAGTGTCATGTTCCCTTAATGCCATGCATATCTGTCAAGTACTTACTCAGAGGAGTCATTCATAGACTCACCAACACCAGCTCCTGCAATGTCAAAAGTTCATAGGGATGGATATCCAATTGGTATAACTCACAGCATCTCCATTAGTGAGCCAGGTTCACAACTGATGTCAGCAGAGCTATAACGATCTACATCAGGCCTGGTTTGAGTCAGTAGTCTCCAAAGTGAGAAGGGACCATCCTTTATGACCTCCTGCACAATATAGAACGTGGAGTTTCTCCCAAAAAATTCCCACACTGGCAAGAATTATTCTTCCTTACTCTATTAATGAACACTATGGAGTCAAATAACTTGAAGGCTGGATGAAAAGATATCATTTCGTCCAACGGTTTGGAAATCTTTCCTTTCTCCATAGCCGACACACAGTTTATTAGAGATGGCTTGCAATAGTGGAAGGCACAATCTATATTGTATAAATATGCTTCTCCCTCCCTACTCGCTCCTCCTTCAAAAGAAGCTCTGCTTCTGGTGAGTGACTGTATCCCATCCAAACAGTGCAAATGTAAAAAGTATCTAATTACAGATGTCAGAATATACGCAAATGGCATGCAAATAATATGGGATGTTAATGGTATGCAAAAATATACAATGGAGCCTTCTATTTGAAAAAAAATCAGACATATCAGTAACAGTTAAGGGTTTTAATTAATCCTTTAATTCAAAATTCTTGTATTTATTCCATATATTGTTTACAGAATATATAATGTCTTGCATGTCTAGACTTCTAAGTGCTTTAATAAGCAGGGTTAAAAGCACAGCTAACTGCATAGTTGTTGATCTTGGTTTCCAGAAGTGCTGTGTATTAGGTCAAGGGAATGGCATTGCACATGACCCTACAGTGGCAAAAGTGAGGGAGCAAAAGGAAATGCCGAGTTACAAACAGAAAAATCATATGGTGGTATAACTGAGGGGGTGGGTAATATGGGAAACTACCCAGGCACTGACTGGGGGAGAGGGTGGCACATTTGAGATTGCAGTGCCAACTGGAAGTCGCTGCTTCTGCTTTGTCCCAAGAACCCAGCCATGCCCCGACACTGATGAAACCTTGTATCTATAGGTTAAACTTCAGGAGTGAATTACTTTGGTTGATAGGAAAGTAGGTATCATATGGTGACCAGAGAAGGCATGTCCACATGAGCATGGACATTTGGTTCCCCAGGGACAAGTAGTGGTGGTGTACCTTGCACCGCCACTTCTTGTCCCCGGGGAATGCCCGTGCCACGCAGGCTTTGGCACATGGCAAGTTGCCCCAGCTGGCATAGGGGAGGCTGGGGCCAGCACTGTGCTGATCCTAGCAGCCTTACCTGGGGTACTGAGGGCCTCCCGGAGATGCAGCGATGGTGATCCTGCCAGGCGGCAGCTGCAGCATGGCTGCAAGCAGCCCGGGTCCGCTTTTTAACAGTGCACACTACCCTGGATGTCCAGGGGTCAAAAAAACCCCCCAAAAAACACAGAGAAAAAAACCCCAAGCAGTGCACACTTGGGCAGCATGCCTTTGCAGCGCAGAGAACACCTCACTAGGCAGTATGTGGCACTGCAAATGTGTTTGCAGCACCATATACTGCACGGCCACACTTGTCTGAATGTGCCAAAGGGGCCAGAAGTGATTGGAAGAATTCAAGTTTTGTATAGCATCAGTTCAACAACCACCCTTTGTTAACACTATGGTGATATGTAGCCTCTCAAAACCTATCTGAGATTGGTACCCCATTGTTTCAAGCACTGAACAGACACACCCCCTGCTCTGAAGACTTCACTCACTAAATGGATATAGGAAGCACCAACATCCCCATATTGGCATGAGAAATGAAGAGCTTAATAGACTTATCCAAGTCCATGCAGGATGTCTACAGCACAACCAGGAGTTAAATTAACATCTCACATGTTGCAGTCCTGGTCTGGAACTTCATAAAAACGGGTTTCTACGATATGTGGGGCAAGAAAGAGAGCCATGGGTTGGGGCTTGTGTGAGAAGGCAGAGGAACCCAGGCTCCATCTTGCTTCTTTTCTTTTTGCCTCTACATAGCTTATGGTTTCAGCTGCCTAGTGGGCCAGCTTCTCTAGGAGGTATGGGCGGTGCTTCTACCAATGCCTGGCCCAGATTCCACTTCTTAAAGCACTTGGCTGGGAGGTTGGTGATGCAGGATCAAGTCCCCTTTAAGGCGAGTGTCTGTGGAAGGGAAGTTCCTTCTCCTGAGAAAAGTACCATAACTTGCTGGCAGTCCCTCGATACAAGGATAACAATCTGCTAAAAAAATAGGGAATTCACTAATGAGTCCCAAGATGATTGAGGAAATGAATCTGATGTCCACATGTTTGACTGAAGATGTGGCAAATAGTTCCTGGAGGAAGGAGTAAGTTTTGGTGTTGTTGGCTCCAAGCTCTTTCCCTTGGTCTCTCTCATCTGTCCAAGTAAAGTGAGTTTGCTCAAAATGATCAGTGTGCTGTTGAGCAGCATGGCACTACTAGCGATGATTCAGTACTTGACTCTCCCAAGTACCGTTATTAATATTGTGTTTCTTCAAAATAGCTTACAAGGTGCCCCTAAATCTTGTCTTTTGTCCATTTCTAGAGTGGTAACCATCAGTGAACTGAGAATATAGGACCTGTTTTGGAAGTCAGTTGGCAGGCATTCATGTAAGAAGTCCTTTTCAGCGAAGCTGGTGCTGTATAAACATGACTTTAATAGCTGTGGTGTTTGCTTGAGTCAGAATACCAACATTCATTCTTCTGCCCTTCCAAATGATGTGGAGGATTTCCAAAGTCATGATTAATGGTAATGTGCTAAAGCTTTCAGAGGTTTCCAATATGTCCTCTAAGTTTCACCCCTCTAGGGATGACAAGAGCTTGGGAGAAGAGAAGTTTAGTTTGGGCCCTCATGTCATGGTCATGAAAACCATGGTTTTGGAGACATCCAAAGGCAGCACTGACTGCTTTTATCCAGTGTTGAATATCATCTCTCTTTTTACTTATGGAGAAACGTGACTGTCCAGGTAGTGCTCAACATTTTCCAAGGATTACCTTCTAATTGCAGCATGTGGTAGAGAAGCTGGTAGGTTTGGGGTGGGTTGGTAAAGTACCTTGGTTTTTGTGAAGTTGACTGAGTCCAAGCAGTTCATAGACTTCACAGAAGCAATCAAAGAGTGACCTGGAGCTTTTCAACTCAGTGGGCACACATAACACAACTGTCAGTAATATGAAGATTGCTAATGGAGGTGTTGGTTATCTTGGATTTGGAACATAATCGAATTATATTAAAGAGATTCCCATTCATGGAGTACTGGATGCTGACGCCAGATGGAGGTTGATCTGCAATGAGAGGTGGAATAGCTGTGATGTAGATGCAAAAAAAATATTGGTGTAATCAGACATTGTGCCTTGACTCTAGGTCTAATAGTGAAGGGGTCCATTTCTGAGCCGTTACTTATGACTGTTGCTGTCATATCATCTTGAAGAAATCTGATTATGTTAACAAATTGTGGCAGGCATTCAGATCTCATCAAGATCTTCCATAGAGTTTCTCTATTGACTGATTCAAAGCTTTAGTCAGGTCAGTGAAGGCCATGTAAAGATCTTGGTGTTCCTCATGGCACTTCTCCTGTAGCTGTCTAGTAACAACAGGCCTTTGTACACTCCACAAAATTGGCCTTTAAGGTGGCTTAAATGCCCTTTTGCACCACTTTAAATGCCGTTGCTGTTTGCACGCTCAGCGGCATATTCCACTTTAAAGGCATCGCTGTTTCTATGTTTGGTGACATAGTCCATCTTAATGGTGTTGTTGTTTCCACGCTTGATGGTGTAGTCTGCTTTAAATGATTTTGGAACATAGCAAGATAATGTGTGGTGTTTTAGTTTGCTACCTAATGAAATGGGTCGGTTTCGACCTGGAAGGGTGTGGGCAGTGGGGTCCCACAGGGCTCGGTCCTTGGACCAATACTCTTTAATGTCTTCATCAGCGACTTAGACAAGGGAGTGAAGTGTACTGTGTCCAAGTTTGCAGATGACACAAAGCTATGGGGAGAAGTGGACACACCGGAGGGCAGGGAACAGCTGCAGGCAGACCTGGATAGGTTGGACAAGTGGGCAGAAAACAACAGAATGCAGTTCAACAAGGAGAAATGCAAAGTGCTGCACCTAGGGAGGAAAAATGTCCAGCACACCTACTGCCTAGGGAATGACCTGCTGGGTGGCACGGAAGTGGAAAGGGATCTCGGAGTCCTAGTGGACTCCAAGATGAACATGAGTCGGCAGTGTGACGAAGCCATCAGAAAAGCCAATGGCACTTTATCGTGCATCAGCAGATGCATGACGAATAGATCCAAGGAGGTGATACTTCCCCTCTATCGGGCACTGGTCAGACTGCAGTTGGAGTACTGCGTGCAATTCTGGGCGCCGCAATTCAAGAGGGATGCGGATAACCTGGAGAGGGTCCAGACAAGGGCCACTCGTACGGTCAAGGGCCTGCAGACCAAGCCCTACGAGGAGAGACTAGAGAACCTGGACCTTTTCAGCCTCCGCAACAGAAGGTTGAGAGGCAACTTTGTGGCTGCCTATAAGTTGATCACAGGGGCACAGAAGGGAATTGGTGAGGATTTATTCACCAAGGCGTCCCCCGGGGGTTACAAGAAATAATGGCCACAAGCTAGCAGAGAGCAGATTTAGATTGGACATTAGGAAGAACTTCTTCACAGTTCGAGTGGCCAAGGTCTGGAACGGGCTCCCAAGGGAGGTGGTGCTCTCCCCTACCCTGGGGGTCTTCAAGAGGAGGTTAGATAAGCATCTAGCTGGGGTCATCTAGACCCAGCACTCTTTCCTGCCTATGCAGGGGGTCGGACTCGATGATCTATTGAGGTCCCTTCCGACCCTAACATCTATGAATCTATGAATCTATGAAGTGCAACAGTGCACGGGGCACTGGAAGCCGACATGCCTGGGTCTTGATGGGCTTCAAGTGCCCTATGCACCATCCCCTCCTCCTTATCCTGCTTCTGTGCGACCTGGTAGCAGCCTGTGTGGGCAGGCAGGCTTGACTGAAGAAAAAAAAAGTGTTGAGGAGTCTGATCTCCTGGATCCTGCCTGCCTGAGCTACATGGGGGCCCAGTGCTTCCTGCCGTGGCTACAGTGCCCCCTGGGACCACCTGGGCCAGATGCCAGCGGGTGGATGCTGCCTGGGGGATGCCACTGCAGAGGGAAGCACCAACCCCAACATAGGCACAGGGGGAAGCACTGGGCCCCTGCACAGCTCAGGGACCGCTCAGCCCACCAGCAGCTCACCCCCGCCGCCACTGCCAGAAATGCAAGTAAGGATCGGGCCCCCACCCTTGTGTACATGCCATGGGGGTTTAGTTCAGTTTAATTCTCCCTAAATTGAAATGGTGGAAATGGTAGGTTTTTAAATACCCACCGTTTCAATTTAGGGAGAACTAAACCAAATGAAATCCCCATGGTGTGTACAAGAAGCCAAAGATCATATCTTTTACCTCTGACTTTTCTGAAACCACACTGAGACTTGGGTAGAGTCTCCTCAGTGACTATAGTGGAGAGCTTGGGTGAGGATCTTCCCATCTACTGACAGGAGTGCAGTGCCATAGTAATTGCTACAACCTGATCTATGTCTTTTCTTGAATACATTGTTTTGCTACCTGAATGGACATGTTGGAACATTTCAAATGATCCAGCCATCATTTGCGCTGGTCATAGCCCTGGTAATATGGACATTGTGACAGTCATAGGCATGCACTATGATGTAGTCAACTAGGTGCTAGTGCTCTCAGCGGGGCTGCATCCACGGTGTCTTCTATGTGTTGCTCTGGCAGAATAAGGGGTTTGTAATGATGAACTCATGTACTGAATACTAGATCAGGAAAAAAAAAATCCATTCAAATTGACTTTCCCCACTCCTCCCTTTCCAAAGCTCAGAGTCCCTGCCCATTCAGTATTGAAATCTCCAGGAATTATCTTCTTTGGGGGATAGATGACAAGACTTGGCTGAGTTCAGAATAGACTTCTCTTTTGTTTCACCCTCTGCATCATGGGACGGGGTGTAGGTACTGATTACTGCTGCATATTGTCTGTTGGTCAGCGTAAAGATGCTCACTGATGCCAATTGGACATCCCAGCATTAGTAAAAACCAATGCTGTGAATGTGTCTGTCTTTATCAGCTTTTCCTTTCTAAACAAAGGTGTAGCCACATCATGATCCCTGAGCTATCTCACTCCTGTGCATCTGATCTCACTAAGTACGGTGATATCAATATCAAATAGTTCAAGTTCTCTGGTCATGACTGCTTCAGTCAATCATTGGTTGCAAATCCCATTATATGATTTGGACAGAGATAGTGCGATCCCATTGGATGCAACTTTCTAGCCATGTGAAATGAGACAGATACTACTTAGGGCACCTTTTCTAGTGCCCTCTTCATACACGGTGAGTAGAGTAGATCTGAAACAGGCCTGATCAGTTATGATGGCAGCTACCACACTGCACGCCGGTCTCAGTTCCCAGTATAAAATGACCATTGTACAACCATCGCCTCCATGTAGGTCTCTGAAAAGGGGCTGCCAGTAATCACTAGCACCTGCCCCCATCACCCCTCGCCCATAACCATAGGACTTGCCATTGAAAGGAGATGCCTGCACGTGTCCTCTTTTAATGCAGGGATGCCATTGTACACCTGCAACCACACTATACTTTGTGGGAAGGAAACCTTGGTCTGATGGCATGGAAAACCTAGATGACCAAAGCTTTCTATTCTGTTGCAGCCTTCATCCACCTTCGCAGCTACTGTGAAGTATCTGTTCTTCATCTACCTGCTCTGAGGACTTTTATTTTTATTTTTGGATCACTCTTGACCTTGTCACCATGGAAGTCCTTACCAGGAGGAGAAAACTCCAGACAGCATCACTTTTGAGGTCCTTGGTAGTAAGCAAGTCTCTACCACATCCAGGCTGTGAGCTTAGGGTGGGCCCTAAAAGCTGGGGCTATTGGAGTAGGGAGCAGGAGGGCCCTGCTCCATTTTTTCTGTGATTTATCCAAGGTTATGTGCAATCTTGGGGGGCAATGGGAAGTAGGATAACTAATCTAAGGGGTCTAAAATGCCACTAGCCTTATCTGTGGAAGTGCTATTCAACTGTCTCAAGGTGGAGTTAATTTGGACCTGTTTTACAGATCTGCTTCGAGAGGGGTTAAGGTCTATGGCAGAAAGCTGGGCTGCACTGAAGTCCATAGAAAAAAACAACTCCTCTTGACTTCTCTGTGGACAAACCCACCTTATGGTGCTTATGACCGCCTGGACCCCCTGTCCCCATTAGCACACGAGTACTCAAGGCATTGCTTGCACATGAATACTCAAGGCATTGCTAAGAGCGATGCAGCTGAAGCTGCGTGCTATTTTAGCCAACGATTCTGGGGCTGTGACAATCCCTAGGTGACGCTGTGGTTAAGTTTTCTTTTTTCTGGTCATGGTGGTTTCCCCTTTTTTCTCTTTCTTCTGAGGTGGAGAGGGAGCTGCATTACAGACAAATTAGCCTAAGGCTTTGGGCCAGACTTGATAAGACTTCACGAAGATACAGGAACAGGCACATGGAGAGAGACGGAAGAAAAGAAAGCCTGTGAAAAATTAAAATGACAAGGCTGGTTAGGAACTGGAGATAACTGGAGATGTAGTAAAATTAATTACAGTCTGGGTTGAAAGACTCGTACGCCTCAAATGATTTTTTTTTTAAAGTACGCAAAACAACAGCAAGGAGATTATAAACCTTTGTGGCACAACACCCCCCCTGCCCCCTACATATTATGACTATTTGTTATTACCGTCGTGAAGTAGGTAGGAAAAGCACTTTGCCAGCAAATAAAAGGACATGTTGTCTCTCTCAGAGGAGCTTGTGCTCAAAAAACTTGAATATTCATGTGCTTGAGTCACTTCAGAGTAAAATTAACAACTGGTGTGTATGTCTTCACTGAGTTGGAGCCTAAATTGGATGAAACATTCCCCATGAAACAATGGATGCCTAAGCAAACCGTGTCCCAAATGGTTGGTGTTTATTTTTACAGAGGGAGAGTTGGGCTGCAATACGGCTTTCAGTTCTTGAGCTGGTTCCACATTTGGGGGAGGTGGAAGCCAATCCAACATTTGAGGCTGTTGGAGACCTTGGTTTTTGGATCGGCCCCTGAGATAGATGAGGGCAAGTGCAGGATTTGGATTGAAATTGTGCCATGGAGTCCAAAATACACATGCACATACGCACGCACAGAAGCAGACACAGACTTCAGGATATGTTGGCACAGAGAATTGGCCTCAGCATATCTTCAGGATTATATAATGCACGCGTGTATTGGGTTTTATGTTAGATTTCGACCATGCCCAGCAAAAGATTTGCTTGGGTCTGGATTTGAGTCAAAATGAGTTTCCCTATACTCCACCGTGTCTAATGCAATGTTTTGTTGTTGTTGTTCTCCTCCGACATGCCCTGCATAAATGTTATGTTCCTTCCTTGTCCCTTATTTCATTATCCTGTTCCCTTCTGCCAGTGCTGTCAGCCTTCCTAGCCCAGGTGCCTGTCTCCTGCATGAGTATCCTTCTTCTCTTTTCTCATGCCACTGCATATGCATGCTATAATTGTCTCTGCTGCCATCCACCAAGCTCCTACCCTCTCATTAATTCCTTTCTGAAAACTCAGCTTTCCTCTGATACCTTTGAATAGGCACAGAATAGGCTGGAAAATGCTGCAGAGGTTGTGTGTGTGCATGCGTGCCCACGTGCACGTGCATGTGTGTGTGCGTGCATGCATGCATGTGCATACATGTGTGTGTGTGTTAATTTAAGTCACTTGAAAAATGTCAAAGAGCAAAATACCAGAAAAAAAATAACCCCTGTTTTGGGGATGGGTTTCCCTCCTCTTCAGTCTTTCCCCCTGTTTTTTTTTTTTTTTTCCAGTTCACTATTGAAAGAAAAAAAAAAAGTGGGGGGGGGGAGTAAAAAAAAAAAAAGGGGGGAATAATACTACAAAATAATGGAAAAAAAATTGGAAACTGATTTTTTGGGGGGGAGGGTTGGTTCAGAAGATAGAAATTTTAAAAGCAAATAAGTGAAATCTATACAAAACTTGTTTTTTTTTCCCCAAAATATAGGCTGTTTTTAGTTTAATATTCAAAAGAAAAATGATGGCCCACTGCAGTCCTAAGTAGTCACTGACATATCATTGATTGTAATCATAATTAATAGACCGCAGCTTTGGGACAGCTTTGGGTGATCTTGAAGTCCAGTGCAGAAATCATGAGGAAGGGTTGGAGAGTAAAGAGGTAACCCTTGGCTTTTCCCCTTGAATTTTGCCTTAAATATTGTAGCTTAACCCATAAGCTCAAAATGAATGGCAGAGGGTTAAGTTGGAGTACCGCGTTGAACAAGGAAAATCCACACGCAACGCACTTTCAAGAAATGCCACAAAGTATGATGCAAATCTACTTGGCAATGGCTTCTGCCAGACGGAAAGTTACTTTGCAGAAGTGCTCAGCACCCTCAGTGCTAGGAGTCAGTGGGGCTTTAGCTCCTCTAAAACTCAAGACTAGATCTGAATAGTTCGATTATTACTGCACACCTTCCAGTTAAATTACTCCACCTAGTTGGAATTGCTTGGGTCTGAGATGTATAATTCTGCATTGTATTTTACGGCCATTTTCATCAGACATGGGGGCTCAGACCCAGGACCATGGTTAAGCGCATTACTGCTACTATTGCTGGTGCCACTTCTACCAGTATCACAGCACGTAGGAGCCCTAGTAATGGAGCTGGACCCCTTTTTGCTTGGTACTGAATGGCAGAGAGTAACAGGCTGCTCCCTGCCCCAAAAGGGCTTACAATTTAATATAAGAAAAGAAACAACAGATGGATATAGGCAGATGGGGGAGTCCAAGGACACAATAAAAGACTATGGGACAAGTTACTGGGCAGTCATGGCAGGAGTTTGGCAGCCTGTTAGCCACCGAGGCTTTTTGTAGGCATTGTGGCTAAAGGACATGGGTGTGCCTTAAGAGTAACCATATGGGTAATTAATCTTGTAAGGACCTTTGACCTTATGAGGACATATAGGAGTAGCTATGTCAAGCTAGAGAAAAGGGCATGACATTACACACAGGCTTAAAGTTAAGCATGTGCCATAATGCTTTGAATCCTAGCATGAGGATTGGAAAGGACCCCAGGAGTCATCTTGTCCACCCCACTGCTCAAAGCAGGACCAGCCCCAACTAGATCATCCCGGCAAGGCCTGAAGACCTGACCTGAGCATAGATTACTTTACCCACTTCCCAATCCATTGCTACACATGGCCTTTGCCTGATGGCAAGCCTTGATTCTTCCCCTCTGGATTCACCTCTGCACTTTGTGAGCACACTAGCAAAGATGCTTGTGCCCAACGCGCACCAAGATTTGCCGCCCTGCATGCAAACAACACTAAAAATACCGAGCCCTTGCTCCCCCCCTCCCACTTCCTATGTCTAGGTGCTGACAAAAGTTATTTGTCGTATTCCCTTCATGCGGTGAGTGACAGGAGACTGGTGTCAAGTGAGAAAATGAAATGTAAATTTTATTAAACACCCTCTCATCTCTGTGTATCAATCCAGATTCCAGCCTAACATAGCAAATCAAATCCTGTCTCTGCCAGGCCTGAGGGCAAACGAAGAATCATTTCTCCTTAATACCATTCCCTCCTAGTAAAATATTTTCTGTTTAGTAAATGAAAATTTAAAATGCAAACCCTGTTTTAATCCCAGAGAAGAGAAGGTGCATTGCAGAGACAGGATGCTACAATGTGTTCGGTTATGCCTTGTGCTTTCTTGTTGTTTTCAGACCCAACAATGATGATTTCCTGCCGCAGAAACAGCAACTCCCTTTCAAGACTTGCCTATTGGGATATTTCACCTTCATGGCTGTCATGGGGCTTGATAGCAGGTCCAGAGATGATGTTGATGCTGCTTCATTGGATACATTGAACATGAAAATGCACGCTAATTGTGCAATGAGGTGGTGTGTGCAACACCGCTCTCTCGTGCATAGAATAAGAATGGCACAACACTGCATCATGAGCCTCATACCGCCGCTGTAAAAGAGATTCTCCGCTCACCCCAAGATTAGTCCTGCCTTTTCAGAAAAAGAGATGCTCAATTCTACCCTTTCTAGTGCTGTGAAATTTTGAGTGCTACCATGATGATTGAGTAACCACAGGTTTATTATCATTGGCATAGAGCAGCGTGCAGATTTGCTAAGATAATTCAGTGATGACTGATTCTGCATAATGTTTGATTAGATTTATATCATGCCTTCCCCAAAAGAGGTTCAGGGCATTTGCCTGTAAAAGCTGGAAAAGTTAGAAAAACAGAATACAAATATTAAGGAGCAGGACAACCTGTTTAGACAATGCCCCAAAACTTAACTCCATCTGCTGAAGGCTTGCCCAAATAAAAGGGTCATACAAGGCTTCTGGAAGATGCCCAGGGTCAGGCTTTGACAGACCACAAGGACTTCCAGAGATGATGAGTGCTGATGGAGAACAACCTAAATGAACATGGCTATCTCATTTTGGGCTGCGATCCGGACAGATCTCCCTGGCCATATAGGTTGGGCTAATAGTACCTAGATGATATACACCCTGGAACAGCTTCCCTCCCTAACCATCTAAGCATGGTTGTGCCACAGTACGTGGGAGATTCAGCTGATGGCAATTTTTTATCACGGTCGGCAGTTAAGGAATATCCCAGCAAGGGGTTAAGATTGTTGCACCCCTAGAGGCTTTATGCTGTTGGGGGCTGCGATGTCAAACAAAGACTGTGACCATTTATGCTTATTAGAGACTGCTAGGTACTTTTGCATAAGCAGGTGTTTGTAGCCCAGCGTCCTGGCCTAATTCAATTTAGGAGCCTATTTCTTGCATTCGTGATAACCGAGGTGGTTTCAATTAGATACTGTAGTTGGCACTGTCTAGTCTCAACTGCTGCCTTGTGTGCCATGCACGGCCGAGCAGCTGAGGTCTTCCACAGAAGCAAGCGCCTGCCCCGCCGTGCCGCCTCCTCACTCCATCGTGTGCTGCAAGTCAGTAATCAATTTATGAGACACAGTTTCTACCGTTAATCATTTCATAGCAAAACATCACCCAGGGCCAAATCCTTGTATCAGGGATACTCGGTCTGGTCCATTGTGCTTTTCCTTTGAGGACAAGGATAGGCCTACTTGGGAGTTTTCTGGTGGGATTGTTTTCCAAGGGAAACTTCTCTTTCTGCAAATTTCCCAAGGGAGCATACGAACTTTGCTGGCAAAGTGCTAGTTTCCATAGACACCCTGCCCCTAGCTCCTAGCAGGCTGCTGGGCTATCGGGCTTCCCAGTTCAAGAGTAGCTTGCTAGGGATCTGCTCTGGCACTGGCACCTGGCTCCCAGAAGTCATGTCCCGAGGACACCTCACCAGGTACGATGCTGAGGAGCTGCTTCTCCTAAGGCCCTCCGGGCTGCATAGAAACTCTGGGAGTTCACATCCCCCATCACCAGGCTGCCCATATCCCCGCTTGGTGAAACAAAATGTTGCATTGGCTCCTTCAAGACGAATATTTCAGAACCCACAATACATTTTTGGAAATTTCCGAATCCCCCATGGAACAGGGATTCCTGTTACCCATGAGCTCCAAATCACTACATTGCAGAACTACCCTCCATGGAAAAGACAGATAGATACAGCAGGTCCTGAACAACTTGTCTCTGGCTCAGCGCCTTCTGTTAAAGGTCTCACTGAATCTCAGACTAGGAGTCAACAAAAAAGAAGTCAGGAGAGGACTTTACTGGACAGCATCCTCTCCAAGGGTGTTTTCAAGGAAAAAAAAGGGGGGGGGATAAACTACTGAAATAACAATACAGTTCAAGGGGAAATGTCCTTGGTGCTAAGATACTGGCTCCAGACTTAAGGCCTTCTTACATGTTGCACTGTGAGCTGCACAGGTGTTGATTAGTGTTGGTGCTAGCTGAGCTTTGGAGCAGTCACATGTTCAGGCCATCAGGTGCCTGGAGGACAAAAAGGTAAGAAAAATCCCACCCCTCCCCTCCTATTCCAGGCTTCCCCACCCCCCACCCCACCACCTTGGGGCTCCCCCAGGGTCCTGCCCCTCCGGGTCTCCTCCACCCTCAACCTCACTTACTTGTCTGTCTGTCCCAGGGGAGCAGGCAGGGAAGGGTTAAACCTTCTGCAACATGCCCTGTGTATGTAACACAGATCAGAGACAATCCTGTCCTAGGGTGGCCGAACTGAGTTTAAAACTAGTGTCAGGTGTTAATGTGAGGACAATCTGGGGGTTAAGAGCTCCAAAAATGACTCTGTAACAAGTCCCTTAGTTGATCTCAGTTTAGTTTTACACCCAGCCACAGACTGCAGGTATGAACTTGGCCACTCATTTAGCCTCTCCACATCTCAGTTTAGTTTTACACCCAGCCACAGACTGCAGGTATGAACTTGGCCACTCATTCAGCCTTTCCACATCTCAGCTTCCCATCTGTAAATTAAACATCATCATATTTCCTTCTCCTTGTTCTTGCCCATCTCCTCTACCTTGCACCAAATCTAAATTATACCTATTGGTTGCCTAAGTATGATCCTATGCCGCCCTGCCTATGTCCCTGGGAAAAAAAGTCATGTGCCTACTTTTGTAACATGCCATCATTGATCTTCAGATTAAGGGTCATCTGACATGTTACACTTAGGATGTGTTCACTGCATTTAAAATGTTAATGTCCACATGGTCAAGCAATTAAACGTGCTAAGTGCCATCGTAGCATAGCAAAGTGAGGACTTTTCATGGGAGGAGTATCTCCAGATTGGATCAGGTAACACCTATTTGGCTATCATTGGACAGGTCCACAGAGGTAATAATAAGAGCACATCTGGCTGATTGTTGGTCCCAGCCCTGGCACCGCACTGGAGCCTTGAACCAGCCATGTTTCTCTTGGCTAGTGGCTTGCCCTACAGATCCAGCAGCAAGGAGGGACATCTTCTCCTGGGCTCAGATCTTCATGTTTCCCTCTGCTCACTGCTAGTTGTAGAGACTCACTTGCTGTAGCATGCCAGGGGCAGGCACTCCTTGAACGTCCAGTGCTGGGCACGTGGCAGGGAGGGTGTGGGCTCTGGGTATAAGGTTTGCATGTTGTCAGAGGACAATGAAGGCACCCAGGGTTTGTGTCCTGGGTAGGAAGGGCACAGCTGGACCCAGTGGCCTGAGACTGCAGGAAGCATTACTTTGTGACTGCTCAGACCACATTTTAGCTTTTAATATGGCACAGAAATGCTTACTGTCTCAGATAAAACATGTGCTAAGTGTCCCATCCAACAAGGCCTTCAGTCACAAAAAAATATTGAGCAGGAGGAGGATCGATGCACCTTTTGTATTGCAACTAAATCCATGCAGGCACCCAGTAGCTGGAATAGGATCTGCTCCGTTTTGCCCACTTTGGACTTGTGTATCTTATGTGCCTTGCACAGTGAGGCCCTGATCTCGGTGGAGGTCACAAAGCTCTACTCAAAATAACAACGGCAATAATGATGGTGATGATGATGATATGTTCACACAAGTTTGTCTACATTTTCAAAGCCCCAAGAGTAGCAAGGTACACTCTGCGCTGTTGAGCTGTCAAATCACATGAATTGCCTGCTCCCTTAATATCACCAATCCCTCCTCCACCTCGCCAACTTAAATTCTCCCATGCCTCAAGCTAGACGGCTGTTGGGACTCAGAGCTCTAGATACATCCACACAGGAGATCAGTCATTTCACGCTGCCAGTGGGCTTCTTTACTATTCTAATACAGAACCGATTGCACACTATGACTAATAATGTTGGCTGTATGAAAGAATTATTTATATAGAGACTGAAAAAGGCCTCCTTGGATTTCTAGACAGGACAGTCTTGATTTTGAGAGAGCAAAAGCATAAAATAACTTCAGGGGCCTTCCAGAGTGCAATAGTTGACAGGAGACAAAAACCACAATTGGTGCTTTCACCTGAAAGTAGGGACATATACCTATGCCAACATTTCTTTGCTCACATGGTAGAGTGCCACATCCTAGGAACGAAAGCAGGGGAACAAAATGAATGCCAATCAAGAAGGGTGCCTGGAAAACAGATCCTGTTAAACTAACTTGGTATCTTTTTTTTTTTTGGATGAGATTACAAGTTTCTTTGATAAAGGTAATAGCATTCGTGTAATATGCTTAGACTTCTGTAAGGCATTTGCTTTGGTACCGTACAGCAATTTGGTTAAGAAACTAGAATGGTAAAAAATTAACCAGGCACACATTAAACAGATTAAAAATGGTCTGGCATGCCTTGAAATGCTATTTAGCATTTATCAGTGACCCTGGAATAAGTTATGACAATATTATTGATATGCTTTGCCGATAACACAGGATTGGGGGAGTGGTAAACAGCAAAGAGGCCAGATCACTCGTACAAGGTATATGGTTCAACTGGTCAAGCAGACACAAGAAACAATATGTATTTTATTTATGGAGAAATGTTGAGGAAGGAAGAATGAAGGCCAGTAGCTTTTTGGACTTCCTAATGTCACATGTCACTTTTTCAGCCCCATTCCTATGCTGCAGACTGATGCAGAGCCAGATCTGGACACAGGTATGGGTGAAGCGGGCAGCTGCCCGGGACCTGAACAGAAAGGGGGCCCAAAAATGGTAATTTTTTTTCCCCATTGTCCAATTATTATTATCATTATCTCTGGTGAAGGGGAACCTGATACTAAAAGTTTGCCCGGGGCTGCCAGGAGTCTAGGTACGGCATTGCACAGAGCCAAATGACCAGTTCCACAATGGCAACCCACTGCCTCCCAGCTTGGTCCACCATTACCCACAATTACTTTGTGTAACCTCGGACCAAGCAGAACATAGAGAGGTTACAGTCCTTCATTATTTGTCACTGGCATGACCACAGCTACAATCCTATGGTTTATTCCAGTGTCCACACATCAGAAAAGTCTTTTATAATAGGAAAGAGAAAACAGTCTCAAGAATGGGTACAGGATTAGAGAACAGGATTTACAGGGAGAGATGCCAGGAGCTCAATCTGTTAACATACAAGAGAGAAAGTTAAGAAATGACTTGATTACAGTCCACAGGTTCCAAAGTGTGGAACAGACATTTGTTAAGACAGAGCTCTTGACTTAAAAGACAAAACCTAAGAGCCAAAGTCTGGAAGGTGAAGCTTTACAACCTCAAACTGGGTATAAGGTGGACAAATGTCACATGGAGAAATCTCACTGCACTTTGTGGTGGACTCTCCATCACCGGCAATTTTTAAATTTGGACTGTACATTTATTTTTAAAATATTTGGTTATGCCAGCAGGACTTGATTTGTATTAAACAGGTGGTTGGTCAGTACGGGCAGTCCTCGGACTTACGACACAATTGGTTCCTGAAAACAGCGTCTTAAGTAGAAACGTTGTAACTCGGAACCAATTTTCTCATAAGAAACAATGTTATAAATGGGGGATTGGTTCCTGAACCATGGCCCAATACCCAATTTTCACCAAAAATACACCAGAATTTTGTACTTGATCAATTATAGATGAGTAATATAGTTACATTAATGTATTTATATTGTAAATAGCAATCATATTGATTTGGAAGGACTTCTTTGAGGTGACTTTGCTGCACTTTTTGAAGGGCTCTTGGTTGGACTTTTTGAAGGGTTCTTGGCCGGAGTCTTCTCAGGAGTTTTGGCTGCAGGTTTTTCTGGAGTCTTGTCTGCTTTCTTAAAGAAAGTGTCCAAGGAAGTTTGGACAGATGTTCTCCAGGGAGATGGGTGACACAGAAAACTTGTTCACTGGCCTGGTGTCACATTGGATTAAGCACTGTAAAGTCAAAACTGAGGTCAGAAAGTTGAAACAGAGTGTCAATTGATAAACGTTGCATGTGTGAAACGTTGTAACTTGAAACGTTGTAAGTCGAGGACTGCCTGCATACCCAGAGTGGTCCTGTCGGCCTTATAAACAATGAAACTATGGATCTGCCCCTCTATAACTCCCAGCAAGCCACAAAGCCTTTTCCAATAAAAACATTAGCTCAGCTACAATTAAGTGGCACAAATTTAACTCCCCTTTATGTGTCTTATGTAGAAATGAGGTCCAACCCCTCCCCGCACGGCTCACCTTGCCTCCTCTGAGCTACCTCAGAAAGATCTGCTTTGTCCAGGAAAGCTCAGTAGCAATTTTATACCACCAGGAAAACCTACATTTCTGTAATGTCTTTGCAATGTTATACACAGAAGACCAGCAACTAAGGGGGGAGGGGGGGTTTCTAGTTCCTGTTTCCCAATGGCATTTCTGCATTTTACATTTAATAACCATAGGGTAAAATGTAGTCGTGTAACATGGGGTGGGCAAATGGGGCACAGGGAGAGGTACCAGAAGGACAGGGACAACTACAGTTCCCAGGATACCTAGTCTGCCATGACATGCACTGCCCAGTCTTGCTCATGCATGCTGCCTCATGCTGAAGCCAGAAGAAGGGGAGGACGGGAGAGAGAGGACTGCCCTGGATGTCCCTTGACTTCACTGGGCTTTGGATCAGATTGTAAAAATGTATCTAGCTTGTTTTCTGAGCCTTTGGATAGGGGAACCTCATGAAAATAGTCATTTTCTTGAGATCTCTAGTACTTCCTGCTTCTGCTCGCCGGTATATGGAAAAGCACATCTAAAACAATAGCTGTGCGGTTATTCCATCACATCGGAGTCAGGTCCTCACCTGAATCAGGAAAGGCAGTGCAATTTAAAAATGAGAAATAGAAAACCAAACATAACAATTCTTAAAATGTACTTTAAAGATGGACCCTAAGTACACCTACAGCTCTGAATATCCCCAAACTTCAGTTAGGTCTATGGTGACATCCCAGCTGTGTGTATCTGCGCTCAACGGGTGTGTCCCAATGCACGCCCACGTGCGGTTTGTGGTGCCTCAAACCACAAATGCACCTGTTTGCTGCGCTGCTGATTTGCAACGTGGCAGGGTTTTTTGACACAGGGAGATCCCGTTGTAAAGAAAAAATGCCACTAAGAAAGTATCATGCTGCTGCTCTGGGAGGCCCCCAGAGCCCTAGGTAAAGGCAGCCCAGCATGCCAGTAGCCTTCTTTGCAACAAGGACACACTGTTGGCTCATATTCAGTTTATTGTCCACTGAAACCCCCAGGTCAGACAGAAAGCATTAGGAAATCATAGATCCCCTTATGTCCTTCCTTACTCTCCAAATTGAAATATAGAGCTAAAAGGGATTTTTTAAGAGGTCATCTAGTGCAACATCCTGGACTAAATGAGTGGTCTTGGACTGAATTATCCACGTGATTTAAGTTGTCCATAGCACAGAGGTAACGATGGTACTTCCCCTTCTTGTGTAGCCTTTCATCTCAAGAGCTACACAACAATAGTAGGTGCTTCGAACAGGCATCTTGAACAAAAAATGGGCGGTAGGGGAACAGACAAGGGAAGAATGAAAAATACCATCTGATTGATCAGTTACTATTTAAAGACAATGGGCGAAATGTTGTAACTTGCATGATTGAACCGTGACTTTGTCCCAGGAAGTAGCTTTTTTCTATTGGATCATTCCAGTTAAAACAAGACGATGCCCCCCCTGCCCCCCCCCATAAAAAACCCTACCCACAACCCCCAAAACAGAAACAAACAAAAAAACCCAAGCAGGTCTCCAACTTTTGGTGTTGGCTAGCCCTTTAATATCTGATACAAACAATAGTGTAAAAAAAAAAAGATAAGAAGGGAGAAGAATAGGCCTAGATTAGACCAAGAACATCGTGCATTTCATAAGTAAATACATTTCATAATGAAGTCAGGGCTTTGCTGTTGATGGGTGCTTCAGATTTTCAGTTGGCAATGATCTTCCCAGCTATGGTTTTCTCTCTAATTCTTTTGTTTTCCTTTTTTTTTATGATGCTGTGAACAAACATCCCCATTTGCTCCTTTGACATGCTGATTTTAAATGGCAAAAGTTCAATAAATAAATTATAGATGGAAAATAAAGTTCCCTTTCCCTTCGATTTCATTAATGACCTGGCTGTGTCAGAACTATACAATCAAGACTTGTTATTTTCATCTCTGGTGACCTCAAAGTCCTTAAGGAAAATGGATGAGGTGCCCTCAGTTCTTGAACAAAAACCCATTCACATCTTAACCCCTAACATGCTGTTTGGCCTTATCATTAAAAAATAGGTTCAAATATTCTGGAAATCCATGCTGACTACAAAGGGATGAGCCTCTGCTGGGGTATATCAACACAACTCTGCAACACAGCTATGTTTGATTTACATCAGCTGAGGACCTGGCCTATAGTATTGCTGATGAAGTCACCGTCCCCAATCATACATCCCTCCTGTTCCCTTTTAATAATATTAATGCCCCTCATAGCTGTTCAGACTGTGTCTCTCATCTCCTTGCTAAGACATTTAAATCTCCTGTTTCATTTGCATGGTTATCCAGTAAAATAGCTGCTAGTGTTTCTCTCCTTGTTTGCAAAACTGAGGGGAGGTGGAAGGGGGAGTGTAGAAACGGGAGGATTTATCTGTGTGCAGGGGAAATTATTCAAATGTGACAACTCACTTTTGTTCCACAGGAGACTTGCTTGAAGGCTCAGAGTCTCACGGGGGCAGAGAGCCTTTTTCAGAGCGTCTTACCATAATTAGTATTTTATCCCCTCTTGCTTGGCATCCAAGTGCCGTGCTCAACTTTGGCACCGTGGAAATAGATGCACCAGAAGGACAACTGATGTAACCTGGTATCCTTGCTGTCCTAAATCTGTGACCAACCTTGCAGGAAGTTCCACTGGATGAGATGAATTTGGGTTTACGAAAGCTTGTGCTCTCTCCCTATATCTTATTTAGTTAGTCTATAAAGGTATCCCTCTAGCCTGCCTTCTAACTGACTTCAGATTAACACAGTTAACTACCTCCAACCTTCCAGGGTCAGCAAATAATGGACTTGGCATGAACATTTGCCTGAGGCTAGCTTGGTTTTCTTGCGAAATAAATAAATTTAAGCAGAGAACTGGATAGAGGGATGTTGGGAAGCTACAGGAGCTCAAAAGTACTGAGAATCAAACTAGTTTTATTAAAGGCATTTAGGTGCATCTTTTGGAGCCTAAATACTGTCTAAAACTGAGACTAAGAGCACCAAAGTGCTATATTAAGCCAAGGCATTGGTTCATTTTATCTTCAAAGAGTAACAGAGGCCCTGCAACACCCTACAGTCTGTCTTCCTATTCACCTTGAGGCACCCTCCTCTCCCACTTGCAACCTCAAATGATACCTTCCTTTGCAACAGAAGTGCCTCCCCCTTGGGACTTTGATCTCTTCCTATAGCTACCACTTCTTTCTCTACAGACCCGGAGATGATGTCTCCAGCACTACACTATGACTACCTTTGACTGACTATCATAACTAAAACAATAACACCATCACCAGCAACAGTGGTGACGAGTAGGGGGTGTGCAGGGTGCGTGTGCACCCCCTGAGAGCGCTGGTGCACCCCCTGACCGGCAATGCTCCCTGCTTAGGTGATTGGCAGGAGGGGCAGGTGGGAGCACTGGTGTGCCCCCTGCAAGTGCCTGCCAGGAAGCAGGAGCACTGGATGTAGTGCTGCAGCTGCCGACTCCCCCAGTCAGCAACATTAGTCATGGGGAACCTCGCCCCCATTGCTGGCTGGTTGCTGGAGGCGGGGGCACATGCCCCACCCTAAGGTGGCACGAGTCACCCATGACCAGCCCCTCCTGTGACAACTCCTTGCCACTATATCAGGAACAATGAACCTCACAAACCAACAATAAAGGGAGCCCAAATGGAAAGTGACTCCCTTGGGGAGTCCGAACGGACTCAATTAGCGTGCATGCGTGCCGCTGTTCCCTGCTCAATACCCTACTAGGCCATTCACTACTGCTTTCACCCAAGCAGTGGTGGGAGGTGCTTTTGGAGAAAGAAACATCTCAGTCCTAATGGGTGTCATTTCTGGGTACCTGGCATTGCTGTCACTATGGCATCTGTAGTGGGACCTGGGCCGAGAGGCCACACCAGTGTGGGGTCCAGGAGCCACACTCTCAATGGGTGTCTTTATTACTCTATTTCTGTATCCTGCCTGCCACATGGGATGCTAGGGTTCGATTCCCAGCCAATGTACCACTTGTAGTGGGACCCAAGCTGAGAGGCCAAACCAGGGTATGGCCTGGGTGCTGCACTCTCAAAAGTTGCCTTATTGCCCTATTTCTGTATCTCTCCCACAACAACTTGATGTAACTATAAAGGATAGCAGGAGGTGGTACCTGACCGTATAGGGCTCGTTGAGACAGGTGCAGGTCGCGATGTCTGGGAGTCTTTTGTGGGGCTCCACCTCCCTTTCCACTCAGGTGTCCCATTGCTGATTGGACATTAGGAAGAAATTATTTATGGTGATTGTTGCCAAAATATAGAATAGGCTTCCAAGGTGGGGGGTGCTTTCCCCTACCTTGGAGGTGTTCAAGAGGAGATTAGACAAGGGGTCACTTGACCCCAGCACTCTTTCCTGCCCAGAGCAAGGGGTCGGACTTGATGGTCTAATAAGTCCCTTCCAACCCTAGAAATCTATGAAATCTATGGAGTAGGTGCCTGGCCCTCCTGGGTGCCTGACCTCATGGGCTGGTTAGAAAGGCCATTGAAAAAAGATAACCCAGCAGCCTGGGATCAGCGTGAGTTGGCCAAGCCTAGGGATCCTAATCAAGGTCTGCAGCCAATAGTATCCAGGCTATGTAAGAAAATGAATAAACCAATATAACCTAAATAATAGTGCCCGTGTCTGCTTCAAGCCTTGCCTCGGCTCAGCAGCATGTGTCCCTCTTTCTTTAAGTGGTCAGGGCTCTTCTAAGTTTGTGCCCTGCTATGAGCCCAATCTGAGTGGGCTGGCCTGTCTCAGGCCAAACCCTTCAGGTAGCCTGGGGCCACGGGTATTACAAAAGCCCGTGGGGCTCCTGTTGGCACCTGACCTCCAGCATCTGCGAAATGGTCGGAGGAAGTTAGACTTGAGCTGGTCTGCCATCAAAGGTCCTTGGCTCTGTTGGAGGGAAGTGGTGTGGACCAGTGCCTACGCTAGTGTCTTCCCTTTTCTGAGGCTGGCACTGCCTTATGAAGGAAGTTCAGGGCTGGCCTGGGACAACTTGGACCCTGCTTGCCCGCGTGTGCCCTGTGGCCATCTCTGAGAGCTATGAAGGGGCTCGTTAGCTCTTGCAGCTGTGGCCTCTGGGCACTAGGTAGCACCAGCTGCCTGCTGCTTGTTCTCTTCCTGGGCTGGGCCCTGGGCCCATGTTGAGCCCAGCTTCCTGCTCTCAATCCAGCCTGAGAAATGGGCCCATGAATAGTGCATTTCACGCTGGGAGTAGGGGCATGGGGGAGAATGCTGTCAGCCTGTGGGCTTGACACTTTCCTTCGGGGTGGACCTGGAGTACACCAGCCGCAGAGCACTCTGGTGGTCATCACCCCGGGAAGCGCGGGGCTCGGCTGGATCCCTACTACATCAAAGCAGCCATGGATTTGTTATAACCTATTGAATACATTTCTTATGTTAAACTGAACACACTATGCTAGACAGTAAGGGCCAGATCTTATCCTGGCTATGAGGTGCCTAAGCATGGTTCTCTTCTGCATTGCTAGAGTCTCAGAAAAACAGTTAATGGTTGAGTTTTCCTCCTCCTCATTGCCTTTTGTGATTCAGTTTCAAGGCTAAAGTGAAATAAGCGCATTTAATGTTTCATCGGGGACTCAAGGCTGGGAGAATAGGATCGTGCGGAGGCACCTAAAAGGCAGAACAAGAACTAGCTCTTGTAAAAGACTATGTTAACACGTTAGCAAAACAGGCACCCTGGATCTAAACTCCGTGTGTTTTGGACACTGGAAAGGCCCCGTTGTCTTCTGTTGTTTCCCTTGTCAGTGCCCTTGCCTTTTCAAAAAGGAAATACTAATCAGATGCACGTTCAGCACAAAGGAAGAGATTCCTTCCAACTCCCCCCCAAAAATAACCACCCAGACAGAGGTACATGTGCTATTTACTCCCCTAGCTACAATTCGGCACCGAGCAAGTGTCTAAAGGAGCGTATATTAACATTCAGCTGGCAGTTACTGCAAGCAGTAATAGACATGAGCATTGACTAGACCCAATATTAGTGATGGTACTGGGAAACCATCCTTGCTTTTGGCTGCCTGAAGGCAGTAGTGATCCCCAGCTTGTCCTATCTGTCAGTCTATTTGATCTCCAAATGAATTGCTTTTGATAACAGCTATATAAATGCAGAACTGTTCCGCTGGGCCTTCTTAAATGAGACTCCTCTCTTTCATCTCCCAGTCATTTCAAAAAGCAGATAGACTTGTTAGAGGTTTTTAATGCAATGATTTATGTTTTATCTTGCCTGGTTCGAGGCAGCATTTATTTAGCACTAAATTCTTCCCAAGCCTATATGTGAGGGTGAAACGCTTGAACACAATATTTGGGATTTAAAATATTATATGTGTGTATACATATACATAGTGTGTGATATTTTCTGCCTCATTACAGGAAAGGAGGTGAATACGTTTACTTTCAGGCAGCCAATAGTCCAGACCACTTGGATCAGAGCACCTGCAGCAAAATTAAAATAAATGAGAAAGCAATAATATTTGAAAACCCTCTTACCAGCATCCAGAATAGGACAAATAATTAACTGATTTGGCAGATTAAAAAAAATAGTCTTTGTTAGTTTTGATTAAAACAAATCCCTAGCACACTTTGAAATATGAGCATTTTTGATCGTAACAAAAAGTCAGTATTAGGCATTAGAGTTGGTTTTCCTCTTTTTATTCATTTATTTATTTGCATTTTGCAAATATTTGCATTTTGCATTTTATTTCATTGATTGATTTGCATTGTGCTTGAATGAGTCTCTGCACTTATTTGATTATAAACATCAGCTGAATCCTGTTTTTTTCTGAAGTGCGTATCCACCCCAGCCAATGGACATCTGGTAGAGAGAACTGCAGTTCTTGCAGGCATTTTATAGTCCAAGAATGCAGATCCAGATTGCTCACCAGAGAATGAAGGAATCTGATTGGGACTGAAGATTCCCGCCTCAAATGGTCTTTTCAGTTTAAAAACAGCCCAACCCATTTATTTAGATGATGTTGCCATCCAGAGGTATCAAGTAATTTTGTAACATGCATAAAAAAGAAGGAAGAGAAGACCCTTCTGGAAAAATGGAGGAGATATCTCTGAGGCATGGAATTTAAGGGGAAAAAGCTTGGTCCTTGGAAAAAAACCAAAGCCTTTCTGTTGCTGTGTTGCATCCATTTTCATTCCCTGTTATGAGGAACAACCAGTACCTGCAACACCTTTTTTTCCCCCTGTACACTAGAAAACAAACAAACAAAAAAAAACCCATCAAAGAGGGTGTAACTTAATTTGTCTGATTAAAATGAAACATTATGTGTAATTTGGTGAAACAAGGTACTATGTAGGGATGGCAAGTAGGCCTTTCTGGCTCTGAAATAACAAACATTAATTTTCTGGTTTAGAAAAATATAGGGATGGGCCTATCAGAAGTGCCTCAGGGCTAGCGCACACAGGTTAGGTGCCTGAAACAAAATCTGCTGCCTTGAGGTAGGTGTCCAGACTCCCTGTACAGAGCATGGGAAGAGGGGGGCATCCCAGGGAGTCTCCAAAAATGAGCCAGCTGAGAGGTAACTACCTAAGCAAATAGAGAACAATGGAGACAGAGGCTGTTTTAAACCCTGCCCTTCTCTAGACCGAAGAAACCTTCTTCATTGCTTTCAGGAAGCACCTCATTTCTCTCTTGATTCACAGCCCTGAATCGTCCCTGAAAAGTCAGCCCCTACTCTCTTGGTGTCAGGTCCGAAAGGTGAGAAGATTGGTTTTCTGCCCACTTTATCCCTTAACTCACCAATTAGAGCACCTGCCAAAATATAGGGGGATGGTGTTCAGTCCCTTCCTCTGCCTGAAAGAATTTGGACCCGGTGTTCTCGTTGCTTTGGAGGTGCCCTACAGGCCAGAAGAGAGGCTATTCTGGTGCAAAGTGCACTGCACTCCCCCTGGGGAGCTGTCCATGGGCGGATCTGGGCTTTTGTAAAGAGGGGTGCAGACGCAGCAACAGCCACCCCAGCTCCCGGCTTCCTCCCATGCCCCACACAGTGGGCAAACAACGCTCTGGGGTCAGCAGAGGAGGACCCTTTGGAGTCCCCAAAGTAGGTGAGAATCTTGACCCCCATCTCCATTTCCCTCCAGCAGTGTGGAGATGCAGGATGGGAGCGCACTTGCCCCCATTTTCAGACCATCCCACTGGAGTAGCAGCTGGGGAGTTTTTTTAAGTCCCCAAATCAGCTAAGTATCCCTCCCCCCATACACACCTCCTTTTCCCTCCTTGCTCAGTCCCATCCCCACTCCCCTGCCTGCCAGCTGTTCCCAGTTGCCCGAGGGGTGGTGGGAAGCTCCAAAGCTGCTCCTGGCCTATACTACTTGGGCTGCTGGGGAGCCAGATGCAGTTGCAGCAGTGGTGAGGGTAGAGGGTAGATAGGTTCCCTTGTCCCAAGATAGCTCCCAGGCTAGTGGATAAAGGCAGGGAAGAGAAAGCTGCTCACTACTGTCACTGCCACTGTCCTTAGGTGATCCCAGATGCCTGTGCAGCCTGATTCGAGTGGGACAGGAAAATCTCTGGAGGTCCCCCACCTTGGGGTCAGTGGGGACCAGGACAGTGGCAGCAGTGGGTGGAGGAGGGAAGGAAGGACCTGCCACTGAGCACAGAGGAGAAGGGATTGGGGGTGTGGGGATCGGATTCCTACCTGCTTTAGGGACTGCTAGAGTGTACCGCTCCATCCTAACATACCTTAATGTTAGGGTGGTTAGGGCATTTCTGGGTCCTAGTAGATCCCCTATGGCACAAGAAGACAAGGCATTTCCCATATCCTAAGAGGGATTCTCCACCCTTTTTCATTTGTGGACCCCTGAAAACATTTCAAATGGAGGTGTGGAGCCTTTGGGAAATTTCGAATGGAGGTGAGGACCCCTTTGAATTGTAAGTGTGGGTATTCACATAATTTTCCTTGATTATAGTCATCTTTTGCGGACCCCTTAGACACAGTCTGTGGACCCCCTGGGGTCCGTGGACCAAAGGTTGAAAAGTACTGGTCTATAACCTCTGAGTTATTGCTACCTAGGTTTAAAAGAAAGCATTGCTGCTTTTTCCATGATGCACAATCAAGTAAATAAGATCTGAGAACACCTATTGAACCAGTCCCCTTGGGTGAGAGGGTAGAGGAAAGCCTCATCTACAGGTCCCAAAGGATCACAGGCATAAACACATCCTTCCTGTCAAAGCTGGCATCTTTCTGGACATGCTCAAAAGTAAAAGAAAACACGTAGATGCTAAATCCCACCTAAATCCAACTGTAGGCACCTACATCTGTTTTTTGGTTTAGGCCTACATCTACACAGTTATTTCCATGAGTTCAGGCACCTTGCCTGGTAAAGGAGATAGGCACCCCTCAGTTGGTTTACGGTAAACTTTTCTCTTTTCAAATTCAAACAAAATCTACTATTTTTTTTCCCCCCAGTTCCTAGGAAAAAAAGAAAATAATTTCACGCGTTTTGGTTAAAAGATGTAGAATGTTTCTAGAACATGTGCTGGTTGAAAAGACATTTTTTCACTGTGAAACTCTTACAGTGAAAAATATTTCACCCAATCCCTATGAAAATGTTCTTTGGTTGTTGCAGGTATCTGGACTATTTAACAACAGTATGGATCAGACAGGAGGCCTAGATGGAGGATTATGTGAGAGGAGGAAGGTATAGTTCCACAACAGAGTTAAAACATATTTCTATTGTCTTCACTGAGTCTGTTGTCTTTGATCTCTAAACCTGTTTAAACTTCAGCTATTTCTTTGGTCTCATCCATATCCCAGTTTTGACCCATTGTCAGTTGGCCAAGATTGTACAAGTATGGGATTTGATGGTGAAAAGAGAGATGGAGTTGTATATCATGACTTCATAGCAGCACAAATCATCCTGTTACCTAACGTGTTGGCTTCATGATCATATTGGGTAGGAAGAGGCCGTACAGCAAAGACCTGAAGACAGATAGGGGATCACTACACTTTCCCTTTGGCTTTTCTTTGGGTAAAAGAATAGGGTCATCAAAACATGATTGGGTCCATCCCTACCAGGGTCCTCAAACTTGTCAGCAATGCTGCGTGGTAAGTAGCATAAAAATAGCTGAAAACTAAATGAATCTGCTAAAAATCTGGGGTAAAACCCTTACTCTATTTAAATGAAAGGTAAAACTCCCATTGACCTCAATTAGGGGTAAGATTTCACCCAAGGTCTTTTGTCCACAGCTGAAAGGAAATCATCAGCCAACTAGATCAATGAACTTTCTGCACTGTAATGAGGTCTAAAACTAGTCACTGTAAGGGATTAAAAAAAGCCATGGGTTTATGACAAAATCAGAACTGATGAATACGAGATACTATACTAAACAAAGTCCTCTGGTTTTTATACCAATATGAGTGAAGGCAAAATAGGTTGAGGAACACTGCCCTTATTCCAACCTGATAGCCTGATCCAAAGAAAACTGAGAGAGAAAGAGAAAGGCTCCCTTACACTGTAATTATTCAAGGCATGACAATAGGTGGAGGACAAGCACTGCAGAGCAGAAGGGAGGCAATACAAAGGCTACTTCGGTTAGGTCACAGGGCCATCTCGCTATATCATGGTGTATATCAAATGGGTTTTCACAGAGGATGTATCAGAGGATGCTGTGACTCCAGGAGGAAAGCCAGGCCTTGCAGTCTTCATGTCAGAACCACGTCTTGAAGAAGACTTGAAGGTGATGGTCAAGAACGCAAGTCCGTTGCTCTAAGGGCTGGACATACACATAATATGATACAATGACCCCACCGTGTTTGTAATTAGCAGGACGCAGGGTGAGCAATTTGATGTATTATTAGACTCCTCTTACAGATGGTGAAGTGAAGCACGGAGAGACTAAGGTGAACATTTTCAAGAGACCTCCAGCTCCCATGCAGAGACACAGGTTTTTAAGAAAGCTCAGCTCCGTACATTGAAAGCCGGGCCAGAAGTCAAAATCAGAGCTGAATGCTGTTGTACACAATAAGAAACTGAACATTTTACATTTGAAATGCTTATTTTGAATGAAAGTCCCCCCCCCCCCCCTCCCCCGCCCCAAAATGGAATATTTCTTGGCAAGGTGGCATTTTTACAAGATTTTTTTGTTTTGTTTTCATTTTCGACCACTGAAAACAGGGTGGGGAGGAGGTCAACACTCATTCTTATTTCTCTTTTCACAAAACCTTAAGTAAGATATCTTCAAAGGTGAAAAAAAATAATTCTCATTGTCAATCACACACACACACACCTCTCTCTCTCTATATCTATATAGATGTATATATTTTTAATTTTTTTTTTTGAGTACTCCTGAAGTAAGATATCTTCAGAAGTGGAAAAAAAAAAACCCCAAACCAATTCTTAGGGTCATATATATATATCTATATATATATAGATATATATATATCTATATATATATAATTTTTTTTGAGTACTCCTGAAGTAAGATATCTTCAACTGTGAAAAATAACCCACAATTCTCATTCTCTTTTTTTTTTGTTTGTTTCAAACAAAATACAAAATAGAGTACGTTTCATGACCTAAAAGACTGAATCAAACTCATCTCTCCTGAATACAAGGTCATTGCCTTGCTCCTACTGGTTTTCAGCAAGCAGTCCCTTACTGCAAATTCTCTCTCCATTTTCAGAGGGAGAAAACCACACAAATTCCTTATTTGTGTGCTGTCCATAAGCTCGTGGCTCTCCGATTCATTGGGAATACCCTTTCGATGGAATTCCCATACACGCCATCAGCGATTGCTCCTGTATTTTAAGGAAGGGAGCAGATCTGATTGTTTGCAGTGGTCATTTGGGGGTTTCATTAGTTTTGACAGGGGGATAATGCCACTGTTTTGGGTGCGGGTGGCACGGGGTGTGGCGGCGGGGGTGTGGGGTGGTGGATGAGATGCAAGGCTTTTATCTTTTCCCGTGTATACTATCACTTATTAAAATCCTGTTGTCCTGACCATTGTCGCTGCCATTGAAGTCTGGTTTATTTACTTGAAAATCTGATTTGTTTCATTTTATTACTGTGTTTGCAAAGTAACTGATATCAGATTCTGCGGGAAAGAACTGCCATTTACCAGCAGGCTATGATGGCTCTGACTTGGTCTGCAGGCCCGATTTTGAGGCCTAGTCTGCCCCGAGGGCTCCAGCAGAAATAAGATTACTGGCAATAACTGCTTCAACTGCTTTGAATAACAGACACAACTCAGAGAGCATAAAATTAGCATAAACACAGCATCAGTGTGTTCCCTCAGCGGATACGAGACAGGCAGGATATGGAAAATTGACTGAAATGGGGTCAGACAATGCAGAAATCTGAAACACAGGAAATGCTGCCGAACAGAGAGGAGGTAATACCACGATGGTGGTTTGTTGTTTTTTTTTTTAAGAAAAAAAAAATTCATGCAGTTTTAATGATAAAAATGTTAGAACAGATGAAAATTAAAGAGGCAGCAGCAGCCTTGGCACAAAAGCATCCCAAATATTGCCTTTCCAAGCAAATTATTATTAAGTATTCCTCAGCTTTTCACTCCTGAGGGTAAAATAATAATAATAAACACAGATTTGCTGTCTTTTAAAATTGATTTTGCCCTCCTTTTTTCAGGAGAGGAGGGGAAAGGGGGCGGGGTACAATATTAATTGAAGGAGGATGCAGAGGTTTTGTTCCCGTGAAGTACAAACAGTATTTTAAAGCAATCCTATCTCTTTCTATTTATCAAATATTAAAATGGGAGATGCTACTGACAGATCCAATAAAGGAGAACATTAAGAGGGAAAGGCACTGCAGCTCCGATTTTCCTATTCTAATAACAAGCTGTCACAGATACCGTGTGGAATAAAATTATCAATGGAGCTTCAGAGAGTTCGATTCCTGAGCTTATGGGTATAGGGTGTGTTTGAAGGATGCAAAAGGTGGTGTGCTTGGACATCTCAGTTCAGTCCATACTTGTGCCCGTATGGCATAAGTAGGCGAAAAAAGAGAACCTTTATCTCATCACCCTGAGCTCACCTGATCCTAGAGGTCTTTCCTGCCCAAGTGCAGGGGGGCTGGACCCGATGATTTTGTAAGGTCCCATCCAGCCGGTGACATCTATGAATCACCTGTATGGGATTTGGGAGAGAGCTTGGAAGGCAGGTACCCTCTTCAGTGAGGAACTTATTGTTGGGAATACCCCACATTATGAATGGAAAGGCCTTTGTCCCGCACTGTTAGAAGAAGTTGATGGTTCCCCCTTCTGCTTCCAACTGTTGGGAGAAAGTCATTTATTGGCAGAAAATCATGCTTCTCAAGCTTATCTTTGATCACCTAAAAGGAGTCAGCGATGAGCCACATGCTAAAACCTGATTTCATTGAGTAAGTGGCAGATCCATGTTTGAATCCTTTTAGGAAGTGTTTCTTCTTCTGTAACTCCTTTGCTGCCCTACGCTCACCCCATAGCTATGTGTATTCTGTGGTTTCTCCATATGGCATATGTCTTGTTGGCCAACGTGATATAGGGCAGAGGGGTGCTGGGAAGGCACCTTTCCCTTCCAGTGGTGGAAGGGAGTGGGGGAGAGCTGTGTGGCCAGGCTGGTGGCACTGGGGTCAGTGCCCATGTTCATTGGGGCAGGGCAGCTGGGAGATGCAAGGCCAGGAGGGTATGGGTCAGGACAGGCCATGAATCTTTGCAAATGTTTCCCAGCCGGAAAAAGGTTGAAAACCACTGCTTTAAACAATTTCCAGAAATCTGTTCCCCATGGCATAGAAGAGGGGAGAGGTGTTGCTAAACCGTCTCCAATGATTTTTTTTTTTAATCAATATTCCACAGTCAGCCCAACCTGCCATCTCCCTCCCAAAAAACCCCAACATTTATGAATTTTGAGGAATATTTTTAAGTCACCTGTAGGGCTGCCTGAACTGCTTTAAATTTCATCTGAATTTTTGAATAGTCAGGAAAAGTGTAGTGGTAAAACAAGAGTAAAGATCCATTTTCAGTTATTTCTACAGGTAGTCGATAGGTCTTACTTTTGGTTGATAAGAAGTCATATCCCAATCCATAAAAGATCTGATCATTAAGCATTTTTACATCTTCACCTCTCTATCATGACCTATATGTGAGAAGGGGAAATCCAAGATCCTATCGCTTAGAAACATTTTCTAATCTTTTGAAAGAGCACATAGAGTGTTTCTATTGCTAGAAATGATGCTGATGAGACAAGTTCAAGTCAAACCTATGGAAGTGGTAGGTAGTTAAAATAGTGGATTTTTTTTTACTTAAATCTGAAATAAATTTTGTAGGGCAGGGGCGAGAAATATAGGCAGATGGGTGGACTGAGTTTAAAATGAAGGTCTTATTTCCATAACCCTAAGTGCTTCCTGGTCTAAGCCAGGCTTCTAAGAAAAGAAACCCAAAATGACTTTGAAAGGAGTTGTATTTCTGATCTTGCCAAAAGTAATCTCATGGACAACCCTGCTGTTGTGAGACTTCAAGGACAACACACTTTATAATTAAGTTTCAGATCTGAAACGAATCTCTTGACAGTATGGCCTTGCTTAGAAAAATAAGTGCTAATGACCCCACTCCCTTGCTAGCAGGCCAAGGGAGAAAGGCCAAGTGTAAAAACAGCTTGGAAAATAAACTACTTTCTCAAACCTAGAAGTGGTCCTTTCAGGTCAGGGGGAAGACATGTTGTTATGTGGTATGGGGATAACATGCAACGCTGTTGCTTGTGCCTGGGGATAAGTTAAAAACTCTGGTCCCCAAAGCTGTCAATCCAGTACCTCTCACCAGTACTAAATTCACTAAACAAGCAAACAGGACTATTCCAAAAGGGCACACGAGGAAATAAAAGAAATGGGAATTATAAGAGTTTTTCCTGTGGTATACTTGCATTCTAGTCCCCTTCAAACAAAGGACTTGCCACTGTCGCTACCGAGGTCAACTGGCATTTCATTTATTTATTCAAAAATATAATTGACTTTGATGAGATCAGGCCCTTAAACAGCAATGTACCAATACATACATGTAATTGTATGCACGTCTAATATGTACAGAAGGTTCTTTGGGTAAATGTGATACCTTTTATTAGATTAATTAAATAGTTGGAAACTTTGTGGGTTTTTTTACTATTTAGTTGCTTTTTCCAACTATCTAGTTGGTCTAATAAAAGATATAAGATTTATCCAAAGAATCTTGTCTGCTTATCTCCCTAGACCAACATGGTTATACCCAATACCCCCAGCTAAAATGTATATTTACAGAAGAATACACATACCCAAATAAGCAAAATACACAACATTAAATTAAATATATATTTTTAAAGCAAGTTCCATTTAAAACATTTTTTCAATGAGTGTTCATTCTCCAAAAAAGGAGATTGGTCTATGAGAAAAAAATACTGACAAACTTCAACCAACTCTGCTGTCCAATATCATCCAGAAGTGAATATTACTTTCCAGCACCAAGGCCTTTAAATCTGAATTTTGAGTCTGACCAGATATGGTATCTGGCTTGAGCCCCACAAGATGGTATTAAGTAACCACCCCAAATATACAACAGACTTAGTGAAAAGATATCACTGGGAAGAGATGTATACTGCAGTATCATGCAACCCCTTCCCATAAATGTTCTACGAGAACCCCCCCCCCGAATGCATTAATTAAAACAGGCAGTGTCATTTGCAGGAAACGGATGAAGTGCAGAGAGAGTTCCAGTTATGGAAAAACGTTGACGGTTGACTTCTAGATTTGCAAATCCAACCCCTCCACTAAGGCCCTTACCCTAGAACAGCAGTTTTCAAACCGTGAGATGTGCCCTCCTGGTGGGGCTTGAAGGAAGGGCACCACATGCAAGGCATATTTTCCTTTTTAAAATTATTGTTATAGAACAAGGACATGATATTTGACAACATCACATATTAAAATACTGAGTGAACCTTTTGCAACTGATTTCACAGGTGTTGCAATATATTTAATTAAGCCAGTGATCATTTCCATAGCAACAACTACATTTCCCACCTTCCCGTTTAGTACGTCTATCATATCTATTCTTACAATACAAAAAAATTACAATAAGCATTTGTGCAGTGAAGCTTGTTCTGCTGGTGAGCTTGACATTTTTCATACTATTACGAGATGAAAATGAACTGGCACCTGTGCTGTCCCCAGGAGTATAAAAAGCCACCCTGGCAAGTAGCTCAGGGCTACTAACTCTCAGGAGCTTCTGGGGCCTAGCCAGTTGGTACCTGGGGACACTACCCTTTGTGCCAGCTAGACTGCTGAAGCAGCCCTAAATGTTCCCTGCACCCTCTACCCACTGCACGGGTCTGGCAGTGGGGGCTGCTGCCTGGCTGTGATCTGCTGCACACCTGCCAGACCTGGAATGGGACTGCACAGCCAGTAGAGGAATCTTCCCCTCTGGGCCCGCTGCCAGTGGGCTGTGGCTGCAGGGTTGGCCTCTGTGTGGCACTACTGCTACGTGTGCCCCCTGCCCGGCCATCGGGGCAGCTATCACCTGGAAGATGTTTTGGGTGTGGTGGCCTGCTTTGAACCGTCAAAGCCTGTCCTCCTGGCCCCAACTGGCCAGCAGGATAGCCACAGCCAGCTGGGTCCAAGGTGCCAGCTCTGAGCAGGCAGGGTCCTAGCAGGAATTCTGGTGTTCCCTATTGGAAAACTGAAAAATCCCTGATAAAAAAAAAAATCCCAAAGTCACTCTGTAAAATACCCCCAAATCCATGTTCCTCCACAAGTAAAACAAATGACCACTATAAAGAGAGAGAGAGAGTGAGACAGAAACAGCGATCAGTTGGACAATGTTTTATGATATATCTACAGTGTTAAAGCATGTCTCTTATCATAATAATAAAGTGACCTCTAAATACATGTTTCATGAATTCATGAATATATATTTTGCTGCCCTCCCACAGGAGAAATGGCCCCCACACAGGGGTTATGGCCCCCCAACAGGGGATTCTGCCCCCACACAAGGGTTACAGCCCCCCAAAAGGGGTACGGCCCCCCAACAGGGGATTCAGCCCGCACACAATGGGTACAGCCCGCCAACAGGGGGTTGGGCCCCCACACAAGGGGTATGGCCCCCAAACAGGGGCCAAATGGCCCCTGCAGGGGCTACCACCCCCCCTGCAAGGCCCACATGCCCCACCCCAGCCCCCCGATTGCTGCCCAACCTAGCCCCATCCCACGCCAGCTGCTGCAGCCCCCCTGATGGCTGCCCCCCAAGCCCCATCCCCCGCTCCCCCAGAACCCCCCCAAAGGCTGCCCCACCCAGCCTTACCCCCCAATTTGCACCCCCAGGCCCCCATGGCTTCCCCCACAACCCCAGGCGCCATCACTTAAAAAAAACCCAAAAACAACAGAAACCCCCCCCCCCCCCCCAAAATGGGAAAAAAAAAGCACCTCTACTTACCTAAGAAGCAGGGGTAGGGGGGGGCTCCAGGGCTTCCTGGCAGAGCCCACCCCCCGGGCAGCACAGGGCAGTGGCGGAACAGCAGGTCCCAGGCTGGGGCCATTGGGGCTGTCCCTCTGCCCAGCAGTGAAAACATTTTTTTCATGTCCACACATGCCTCTTGCCCCACCTCAAAGGGGTTTGATATGGGGCAAGAGGCATGTGCACGCTCATTTGGACGCACCCATTTTCTATGATTTCAAAATACAGCATGCAAACATGTGTGTATGGTTAAGAATTTAATTTGCAGCCAAATTCTATTTCATCTATGCTCCACTGTTCAGACCATTCAGATGAATAGTAAAAATGGAGTAGAACTGGATAAAAGCATTTAATCTAAAATCTTCAATAGCTATTTGATTAACCAGGTATTACAGGAACAAGATCAATTTTTGCTGATTATATATTAGTCAAAGTTAAAAAAAGAAATGATTATCTTTACAGGATAGGAAAAAAATCAGCAATATCAATAAAGAAATTCCCAACCAGCTCTTACATTCTAGTATTCTGTAGAAATGGTCATGAATCCAACTTTCTGACCTGAAGCTTCTCTAACTTCTGCATCTGATCCAGACAATGAAATGAAAATAATAATGGTGCTTCCCTAACTCAGGGGTGCTGCGAGCCTAAATAAATTCATTAGTACAAGTAGTAATTTTTCCGATCTTTACATACAGGCTCCAGAGTGCAAACTTATACTGCCACAAGCTCTAATTCTCACCATCTTGGTTCCCTCGGACAATCCTTTTTCACCTGTATGTGCATAAGTTGCACTTATGGAGCCATGCAAGTGCCCAGTCTTTTTCCTCTTAGGCAGTTTTCCTCTTGAGAGCAACATGAGGCCTATTCCTAGTTTATTAAATGACTTTACTAGCTCAGCTGGGAGCATGTAGCAGCTCGTTAATGCCTTGGGTATTGGCCAGGATGCCAGGATTAACACCCTTGGTCTCACCGAAGTACAACCACTTTTATGACCACCGGGTCAGAACCTCGGTTTTACATCTCCCTGAAAGTGTACACCTCTGGGAAGTCAGGAAGCACTTGGTACTACAGATGCTTATTGGGCTTTTACCTTGCTTCAGGTATCCTATGAATGATGTAAGGTATGGCCAATAAAACCATATACTTTTTAAATGGGATCATGACATTTAGAGCCTATGACACCTGCATGGTGGAACAGACAGTGATGAAAAATCAAGTGTATGTTATAAAGCTTTGTCTACACTTGAAATAGTTTGCTTATAGCACTATTTCAATATGGTTATAGCAGCAGACACCCACAATGGAGATCCAGAGAAAATAATTTCCCTGTACGGCATAAGCCATATTGGCAAAAGGACATTTCTGTTGGTATAATTGTATCTACATAGGGGTTTTGCTGGAACAACTCTGTTGATAAGAGATGTAGTTGTCATGCCTCTAACTCCCCACAAAAAAAGATGTAGGTGCTTAAGGGAGGACATGTTAGCTCTTCAAATACTTTAAAGGAAAGCATCTTTTCTTCCTTGCTGCAGACAGGACGACATGGACCAATGGACCAACGGCATGTAGTCACTGCATGTTGGCTACAGCCAGGCCTGGGACCTTGCCCCTCTGCTTGGATAGCAGGACACATACAGTATTCAGGAAATATTTGAGCTGGTGTAGGCAAGATCTTTAGATCTGACCCAGAGCACATCCCAATATGCATTGCATGCAATGTTGCAATACTTTTTGTGAGGCTGTTTTTAACAGGCTCAGAAAAAAATAAAGGTTACATCTCTTCAGGTCTAGGCTGGAATAGCAGCCGCCGCACCAGCTTTCTTCTTCCTCTTGGGGCATTGGGACTGATCAGGATGGTGCCCAAAAATCCAATACCAATAATAAAAGAGCCCAGGTCCATTATTACACACTGGGAAATCATCGCGGAGGCACAACTATTTCTGGAGCCAGTAAACTCAGAAGGGATTTGGCATTGCATCAAGCCACCTCTGACTTCACCAGCCCAAAGAAACACCTGGTCCTTTTACAGCTGGATTGATAAGAGGAAGCGCGCAGCACAAGTGCAGAGTCTGCACCCCTGGACCCGAGAGCGCTATAACTAAGCAGATACTAACCAGCTGAGCACCAATTCAAGAAAAGCAAGCCTGCTTCCCTCCCACCCCCCTTTAACTTCATTTAAAACTGCCCCCTGCTCTCCATCAGGAAAGACCGCCTGAGTCGTTCCTCTTTTTATCCAGACACATTCGCCCCTGCCTCACTTCTTATGATATGTTTTATTATTTATTTTCTAGTAATTAATCTGAGCCATTGACTCAAACGGAACTAGCCAAGTGAAAAAGAAAATATAACAAAGCCCCCCAATATGTTCTCTAGCCCCAGGGCGAGAGGCAGCTGACGGCTAATGGGACAGATGATGCTCCTCTCCTCATTTCATCTATTTAACTGCTTGTTTAAGACAGAAGAATGCATACTTGGCATGCCCAGCTCTTTGGGGTTTCCTTTTGGAGCCCTTCTATAATTTGCAGGTAAAGCGTGTCAGAAAAAAATGTTTCCTCCTGGGAGGGGGGAAGAAATTCAGCAAAATTTGGGGACTGAAATGTTGCAAAATTTGCCAGAGCAATTATGTTAGCTCATGAGTGTTACCATCTGAATGCCTCTTGCTCTCATTCTTATTTATAACCTGGGATTTCTAATCAGGTTTTGCTGCTTTGGGGGCATTACCATCTTCTTTCTTAAAGAAAAGTAGTGGGGGCACCTGATGGCAGGGTGGGGGGGGGCATAGCCATGATGCCCCATGGGAAATGTGGTTTGGCCAAGGGAGCCTGAGCCAGAGAAAAAATGCAACCAGGCTATAACTCCCATGAAGCATCAAGACAAAACAAATCATTTTATTGGGGGTGTCTAATTTTTTATATTAAAAAAAAATCAAAATTTTGTACAGCAAATGGATGCTCTTTGCAAAAACAGAGGTTTTTTGTCACATCGGAATTGATGGAAAATTATCCACCACCCGTGTCTGAAGGATTTGCTTTCTGTGGCCTCCATTTTGAGCATGGCACATACCTGTGCAGGGGACAGGGGAGAAACAGAAGCTCCCAAAACCACAACCTCAAACTCCATTGCCCATTAGGGCTTTGTAATTTTTTTTTTTTTTCATAAATAGTTTGTTCACCAAAAATGCTGTTTCAGACTTTTCAACATGATGTGCAAGTGTAACCTGAAGCATAGCCCTTCCTTTCCATTGCCTTTGTTTAAAAAAAACCCCACAAAATAGAAATGAGACACATTGTTTCAGGTGAAAACATCATGCTTTTATGCTGCCCTCGATAATTTGCTAGTAGGCTGGCAGTATTTTTTTTCAGGTTCAGTATTCCTAACTACAGTATGATTGCACGGTCTCTTTATTAACATTTAAGCTTTGGTAATGGGCTTGGCAAGTACAAACATAAGAGGAAGATAGAGACTCAGAAGTTATGACCTAAATGAAATACACTTAGGAGGCTGTCATTCCATTGCAAGCATTCTTAAATGCCGTGGTTATCATGCAAAACTACAGTGTATATGTTTGCATATGCACAAGATGATGTCAGTAAATTCCCAATTAAGCATAGAAGGTAGAGAGATCACATGCTTATTACTAAAGGTCTGCCTGTTTGTATACTGGTGCACAATAAAGGGAATTACACTTTTATTTTTGAATTTACCACTCAGCAGGGTCAGCAAGACATGGATTTCTTCTGATCGATGTAAAGGAAGGTTATATGAATTTCAAACACTTAATTTTGCTGTAAGTCGATTTTCTTCTGCCTAAAATGGGGATGACTAATTTTTGTCATGCTACTCTCTCCTTCCCATTTAGAAAGTCAACTTCTTAGGGGTAAGGACTGTATCAGACAGTCCTACATACCTGTAATGCCTACAGCAATGGACTGTGATCTTAGCTGGGCCTTCTTACATCCAAAAGTAACAAAGCAAAAATGACATAGCCCATCTTGTTGAAAACCAGATAAGAGACATAGCTAAACAATACCCCAGGCAAATGCCATTGTACATGTATTGCTAACCCCATACATTTAAAAATCATGAGTCAGGCCCTCCCCAGATCATTTGATTGGCTTCAAATTGATGTCCGTTTTTAAACAGTAAATGTGGGATTTTCTCTTTTTGGGGCTCTATTCAGGCTTTTCAGTCACTAGTGTTCGAGTTTCTCTGTGCAAGTGCAAGGATTGGAAAGTTGTGATTTCCTTTTAAAAGAAGACTGTGAGTCTTGTAATCACATGGCTCTAGAAGCTGGGACCTGGAAATAAAACACGACAGTGTTTTTAGTGTTTTAGACTATCACGTGATGAAGTAGGTTGTTGCCTATGAAAACTCATGCCTCTCTGAATCAGTCTCTAAGGCTAAGTATAGATGTTCAAAAAGCCCCTGGTGGAAATGCTCTATCGCATTACACTTACAGCGATGTAAGTAAGAGCTGGAGTGAACTGAACAGACGTCCGCTGATCAGTGTGGGAGGTGGTGGGGGGTCAGACCCTGCCAACAATGAGGACACTCCTGCCCCCCTTTCAAAACAGCCCCTCTCCCCAGCCCCACTTCCCTGCAGGACTTGGGGGCAGGGGGAAGGAGGGGAATACCCCCTCCCCTTGCTGGGGGTGGGGGGGCATGGCTTCCAGGCTCAGGTCTTGAGGGGGACGGTTGGCCAGGTCTGTTCTGCATGGCAAAGGGGCTCTGTTCCTCAGCTGCAGCTGGGCGTCTGGCTCAGCTCCCACCAAGACCCAAATCCACAAGCTTGAGGGAGCGGGGGGTGTCTGCATGGCAGAGAGGCTTCATTTCCACCCCGCCCCCTACCACAGTTCCCAGCATGGTGAAAAGCCAGCCCAGGCAGCCCTATGCTGCAGCTCTTGGGTGCAGCTGTCAAGAGGCTAGGGTGGTGGGGGGGAAGTGAGAGCCCATATTGCATGAGTCCCCCCAGATTGCTGGGTTGGGTCCTCAGTGGGTGGCGGGGGAAGGGGGAGGCAAGCCAAGTCAATGAGGCAGAGTGGCTCCCTTCCTTCACCCCCAGCTCCCAGTGTGGCAAAAACCTGGGCCGAGCAGTCCTGTGCTCCAGCTTCTAGTTGCAGCTATCAAGAGGCTGGGACAGGGTGGGGGAGTGCCCCCCCTGCCATGTAGACCCAGCCCAGCCCCCCAAGACCTGACCCAGCAATCGGGGGAGGGGAGCATAGTATGGGGGCTCCATTCACCCACCCTCCACCCGGCCTTTTATGTTTCCTCTCTGTAACAGCTTTGGGGTGGTGCTGAGCCACTGTTTAATAGAAGCAGAAGAGCATTGGCTGAGGTTAGCAAGCTACCCCATGAGGGACCCCTGAGATGTCAGGGGAATGCGACTCACCTTGACTCAGGATGGGGTGTGGTACAGATGTTTGATAAAGTGCTCTAACCTAAAGTGCTTTAGTCTGATACTACTTCCATCCAGAGTTAACTTAGAGTGTTTTTACATGTGTTCTGGTGGTGGGAGTCTCTTTAATTAGAGCGGTGCTGAGAGCTGCACTAATTAAAGTGCTGCAGCATCTTGTGTATCAGCCTCCCTGCACTTCAAAATGGTGGCAGAGGTGCTTTAACTAAATCTTGTTGAATCAGCTTTAGTTAAAGTGCCCTCCCCCACTATTTTGAAGTGCAGGGATGCTTATACACGGAAGCTGGCTGCAGCGTGGTAATTAGCCTGCTCCAGCAGACTCAGTTAATCGAGTCTGCTCCAGCATGCTGCAAGTACAGTGCATCCGAAGTGCCTCCCCACATGTATAGAGGCACCCTTAGAGCGGGATCAGCTATTTTAAAACACCTTATGTGCCGTGAATGTCTGTTCTGTTACAGCTTTAAAGTGCTTTCTTCCCGCTTAATGAGCAATAAGTGTTACGTCTGTACCTAGCCTCAGGTGCCATCCTGTCCTACTTTCTGCCCGACTACGGCAATCTGAAACTCACTGTGAAAACCACATGAATTGGCAACAACAACATGTGAACAGAATGGAGACAAAGGCTGGAGGACTAATTTAAATATTTATAAGCAGTTCAGTTTGAAAGGTGTCTGAATTGCTCTGATACTTATAGTTTCCTTGTGCAACCTTCCTTAGCACTGCTATACCTGTCTTTTTCTCACTGTGATTTCCAGCACCCACTTGCTGCATCTCCCATTCACTTCTCCCCCTCGTTATTGTTGTGGGGACTAGAAACTCTATATTCTTTGCTGGGTCCAAGCTGCTGTTGACTGCAACTCTTCTGTACTTGGAGACATCAGAATTGGTTAGGAGCATGTTAGTGTTGAGAATAATGTCAATGCTATGTCACTTCCTTGTTGGGGAAGGTGAGGGGGGAACCTGGACTTACCTGTTTGACATGGGATGGGTTTAAGAGGGAAGGAGCAGACATGGGACACTCCTTGCAAATGTTAAAGGTCAAATAGCTTGGAGAACTGAATCCAAGAAGGAAGGGAGGAGCAGCTGGCTGGGGGGCACTGGGGGTGGAATGGGTGGCCGTGTTTTCTGTATTTGCTAGCAGCAGCATGCATAACAATGAGACACAGATGTACACAGGAGCATTTCAGCAGGCCTTTTACTGCTTCCAGCATGGTGATTTCTCAGATGAAGTCCCTTTGCCTCCCACGTCCTCCTTTTTGGCCTCCCACTCCTCCCCTTTCCATATATCAGCAACCTAATTTAACTCATTCACTCCCATAGTAGGGGTCTTTCTCTAATGTGAGGTGCTCAGACTATCTAGAGAGGATTACTTTCTCCAATATCCCATTAATGGCCATTGACACCCATGTTATTGTTACCCAGACTGCTGAACAAACAAATGAGTCCACCCCAAGATACAAGTATTAGGGCTTTGTTACACGATCATTTTGTGCGGTTCCTGGAGCTCTTAACCCCTGGATTGTTTAGATGTTAGCACCTTGAAATGGTTTTAAGCGCTCATTAGGTAGCTCAAAGTTACACCGCTCCAGGGCAGGATTATCTCTGATCCACACTACCCAGCTTCTGCTCCATTAAGGTGTGGCAACTCCTCTCAGATGTGTTTCCTGATTTGAAGTCCTCCAGTATCCCAGGATCTCTCCCACTTTCATCCATAGAGAAGGAAAAGAAGCCTGTCCTGGATCACCAGCCCTCTAGGGGCAAATCACAGCTCCAGCTCCTAGTCCTGCCCCTGTTCACCAGGCCTGTAATGGCAAGTCACAGCTGCGCAGGTGGGAGACAGTCAGGGAAGGCTGCTAGATTAAGGATACAACTGCTTCAGACTCCAAGCTAACACAAACGCCGATTAACATTTGTACAGCTCACCGCATAAAGGGTAACAAGACCCTTAGTTAAAATTTTTGCCAAGGTGCTTTGGAAATAGAACTGGCTCTACCTGTACTATGGGCCTTCTCCTCATCCCAGTTAAAGAGACTGTTGCCATAATGGAGTATGTCCCAATTTACAGTGGGGTGACTACTTTGAATTCACCCCTGTATCTCACAGTACTCAGCAATGGGCTCAAGCTATGAAATTGAGTTCTGTTTCCCAGCACCCAAATTGAGCAGGGTTTGAATTCTCCAGAGTATGCAGAGAAGATATATTTGGGCTTAGATCCGTGTTAAGAGTCCAGAGGAGAGCCATGTGCATGATTAGAGGTCAAGAGAAAAGGCCTTATGAGGACAGGCTGAGCGCCATGGGACTCTTTAGTCCGGAGAAGCCAAGGCTCAGGGGAGACTTGGTGGCAGCCTATAAGTACATCAGGGGGTGCATCAGGAACTGGGGGAACATCTGTTCACCAGGGCACCCCAAAGGGAAGACAAGAAAACTGCTGGAAGACCATTTTAGATTGGATATAAGAAAAAACCTATTCACTGTCCGAGTCTCCAGAGTCTGGAATAGACTCCCCCCAGAAGTGGTGAAAGCATCTGCTCTGGTTATGTTCAAGAAATGCCTCCATCCTCACCTTTCTGGGGTCATCTGACCCCAGCTGACTTCCTGCCCTTTGGGCAGAGGCTGGATCTCATGATCACGCAAGCTCCCTTCCAGCCCTAACTTCTGTGAAATCTATAATGACTAAGCCTAGACCAGGGTTAAACTTCCACAAAACTACGTTCTGGTGTTTGCTTCTGGGATTATGCCTGGTATCTTTGGTTGCTTGGATCCTTCCAAACATAATTGGGTACATGAATTGTCTCTGAGAAAACATGTGCATGGTTCTTTAAGCCAAAAGTTGTTGCTATAGACTTATTTAAGAGGGAGCAAGCAAGATCAACAGCTACGACTGACAGCGGAAATATTAACAGGTGCTTTGTATTATAACATAACACAGGCACATTGATGGGCTCTGTTGCACACTGTGTCACATTTGCTGCCCTGCCCTCTGACGCCCTGCCCTCTGGTACACTTCGGCGCTGCTTGCAGGAGTCGAAACGGAGTCAGAATCCACCAACGGGAGTCGATACTGGTTTCCACATTGACTCTGTTTATTTCAGTTCATTCCCTTGGGGATCGTGGGGGCTGTCTGTTTTCTTTTCTTTTCTTCCCTTTTTTCTTTCAAGGAAATTTACTGCTGCATGTAACAGAGAAGATGCCGATTTGCCAGCTGCCAATGGAAGCTCGGGGCTTTCTGAAAAATTTGTAAGAGAGCTTTGCCTTTGAGAGTGTTTGTTTAAGCAAAGTGAATTTACACAGCTTGCGTGACTCTTTTTACGCCAATGTCTCTGCGACACACTTGTACAATGTGCCTCTGTTCTCCCTCCGCAGCTCCAGTCTCCATTTAATATTATGCATGCACACCCATGAAAGCCCCAAATCAGTCCTCTATAACCACAGCCTTCTTCAAAGAGCCTGAAGGCGAGAGTCCTCTTGCACCAAAGGTGAATTCAGGGGCAGGCAGAAGCATCAAGTTTCCCAGTGCCTGCCTCAGGCCTGATGTGCCTTGGAGTAGCTACTGAGCTGCTCTAAATTGTGTAAGGTCCTTAGTGGCTTCACCTTGTTCTTCTTCCCCCGTTCTGCACTCCAAGGAAAGGTCGTAGTATAGAGTTCGGCTGAAGAGTAGATGTCCGAGCAGGGACTTTCCTTTGTGATTAGACTAAAGTGCTCCTCCTTGTCAGAGATGTATTTGGTACCCGTGTTGGTCTGAGACAAAAAGCTGGAGATCCTCAACACCTTCAACACCTTAAAGAGAAATGTGGATCTTTATCTGGCCGGGATCCTATGACCCCTGCTGACTTCCTGCCCCTGGGGCAGGGGGCTGGACTCGATGATCTTCCGAGGTCCCTTCCAGCCCTAACGTCTATGAAATCTATGAAAAAGAAAAGCACAACTCCCAAACTCTTGGTTTAGAGATGATACCTTTTATTAGACCAACTGTCGCTGAACCAAGAGTTCTGGGGGTTTGCACTTCCTTATCCACTGTCGATGTGTAGGGGATGCATGTGTACCCCCTGATTGTATCGGTGCACTCCCTATGAAAAGGCACTGCCAACACTGTTGGCAGCACCTGCAAGAGGTCGCCACTCGCCACCCCTCCCCAGCCGGTGTCATCTGCAAGTAGTTGCTGACCCCTGGTCAGCACTTGCCACCCCCCCCGGTGGCATCTGCAGGAGCTCCCCGCTTACCGCCAATGCACTCCCGCTGCCGCCACCGTGATCCCACTGCTGACGTGCCCCCACAGCTGCTGGGGGCATGCATCATTCATGTCCTTATCTGAACTGTGCAGATATATCATTGTAAAAGGGAGACTGGGCTTCAATGATCAAATAGGGAGCTGAGGCAGAGAGTGAGAATAAGGGCCAGGAGGGAGAAAGACCTTTGGCATCACGACACAGTGTCCCTGCACCTAAAAGTTAGATTCAGGGGACAGAATCCACAAATGCAAGCTAGGTGTCTCCATTTATGGCACTTTAAATGGAGAAACTCAGTGCCCAATGCTCAGCAGGCTGGTAGGGGTAGGTCTAAATCAGGTAACAGGAAATCCTGAGGAAAGGTGTCTCTGAAATTTTGCTGCTCCTAAATTTTGGTTTGTTTAGGAGATTGGGATTCACAGGAACCCCCTGAAGCCCACCGACCCATGTGGAGTACCCTCTGTGTTTCATGGCTATGCCACAGCTCAGGTTTGTCTCCATTCCTCCTCACTCTTTGATGCTCAGCTCACTGGATCTGGCCTCCTAACAGATTCAATGAGTCAGGGCCTGTGGCTTTCTCTCTGTAATATATAACAACACTAACAGAGTCACTATTAACTCTCTTGTGGGGTAGGTATTGCAGAGGACCACTGCCCCACTCAACCCATGCCCCATCACTTCCTAGATCCTCCCATGGCTGGGCTTCATTGATGGGGTGTAGGGCAATTGTAGCACAGGCATTAGTGCCCTACACCCTGAGCCTGACGCTGAAAGATATGAGCTAAAAAGATGTCTTTGAAGTTAAGCTTGATAAACCGGAGACAAAAGTTGATTGAAAAGATTGATTGATTGCCAAAGAATCCAGAGCATGCACGCAAGAACATGTCGAAAGGAGCATATACAACTTGTCATTCCTCATTACTGAGGATGATGGGGAGGAGACAGCAAATATTAATAAAATGAAACATTATTGGCCTCTCTGATACAGTCAATGCTAGTAATAATGTCTTCTAGATGCCTTCATTCAGAGGTATTGAAGCACAATGGCAGTGGGGCAAAGAAACATCCTCATATTTAGACATCAGGAACAGGCATGAAGAGGAAACCAGGGGCACCAGACTCCTGATTTAATCTTCAGACCACACTTTCTTCCCAGGAATATGCTCCTGTCTTGCAGAAGTCCTTTTTCATGTAGAGATTGCATTGTCCTCCTAAATCAGAGCTCCACTTTTCACTGCCTTCATGTTCAACCTGTTAAGAGCAGTTCCCAAGGAAGGGTAAAAAATGCTGACTCCCTTTGTTCCCTGCAGCCTAAATTTCAGATCTTCCTTTTCTCTCAGTCTTAGCTGATGTCTTAATATAAGGATCCCTCCCCTGATTGAGAGCTATTGGATAGCTCTGATCAAAATGTTTCTGCCAATGTATTATTCTGTAATAGAAATTGGGGGTGGGGGGTGTAATACAAGCCTTTCATGAGAACTACATGCTTTCCTTGAAATGCTTCAGTTTGATCAAAAAACTTCAAACCGACCAAAATGGAAATGTTCAGCTTAAAAAAGCCCCAAATATTCTAATTTGGGGGCAGGGCGGGGGGTCTTTTTGATGAAAAATCATGTTTCCCCCCCACTTTCCAAAGTGATGAATGCCTTAATATTGGCATGCCCGGTGCAGAGCACTTTAAAGGAAACCTCACCTTCGAAGAGCAGAACATGCTGAAAATCTGTCCTTTGAATTGGACAGCCCAAATCAGAAGCACCACAAATCAGTGATCCCTCTTTGAAACCCCGGCCCTTGAGCTGTGATAAATAATAGCCCCGAAACAAAAGCAGGCATCCGTGCTTGTGCATGCTCTGTACTTGCGCTGCATTTATTCTGTGATTATTATTATTATTTTTTCTGATAGACATGAAATGATGGCTTGTTTTCTTTAGATCAGAAATCCAGGTTCTAGGTCCTCTTTTTGTCTTTTTTGCTCTCTGTCTCTCTCTGAGGCTTATGACAAGCAAGTGGCTTAAAACCAGATTAATTCCATCAGACTTTCTCTTTAACCCTTGCGGGTCTGGGCTCCCATTCACTTTCATTTGCTCTCCCCCTCCCTTCCCACTCCCCACATGCACCCAGCCCCACGCACACCATGTCAAGGACAAGATCAGCGCACAGAGTTTTTAACTTTGCCTTCTCTGTAGACAGCGTTGTCAGCTCCCATGCAGATTCTCATTTTCTGGTGCTTCTGTAACACTTTTTTTCCAGCCTTTGCTTTGCTCTTTGATGTAAGCTTAACGGGTGTATCTGCAGCAAACTCGCAAGCTTTGGAAGATCTTGAATCTCTGCTAAACAGCATGTTGTAGCTCTACCTGGATTGAACAGTATCCCAATTGCACTGATGCATTGAAGTATACAGTCACTCCACTACTGCCACCAACAGGACACCCATAAAAATGAGCTGTTTCCCACAATCAGCTCCTAGCTCAAATCCCTTGATTTTGAGAGTGAATACAGAGGGGCAGGAGACTTGCACAGAACAGAAGTATGTATTTGCTGCCGCTCTCTGTATAATGTGCTTTTTTGCATGCTGTTCAAATGAGCAGTGTAGAGTTAATCCCACCTTGTCCATCCCCCTGTGCTTCTCACAGGCACATGGTGTTTCATTTAAACCAATATATTTTGCTCGCCCAAGTGATGTCAACATTTCCAGGCAAAAGAATATTCAAGATGGTATATGCAGGCTTGCCCAAGATAAAAGGTGCACAATGTATTACTATGTTTTGTAAAGAAATTTAGGAGAAACCCTATTCTGAAGACAAAGACTCTGTCCTCTGCTAATGGCTTGTTTAACTAGGAATTTCTCTCTGTCTCGCTCTTTTTTTTATTTTTTTCCCACTGAGACCAGCTGGTCAGAAGTAGGAGAATGATCAATAGTTCAACGGGTTAAAATGTGCTTTTCGTGGGGACAAATGCAAACATGTATCTTCCTGGTTTGTTTTTTTAAGCCCACGGTCCAAATGTATCCCAAGCAAGCAAGTTAAACTAATTTATTTATTATCAGAAGAATCAATTTCTTCGCGTCTTCTGAATAAACAGCTGAAGTCATGTTAGAAAATGAGAAGCAGAAGGAAACGGCACTTTCCAAATGCACTGTCTTATTTATCTCTGTGAAAAGAACGGCTCAAAACCCAGAGGGAACACTGATCGTTGTAAAATCCACAACGCAAAAACAAAACTAGCACTGCAACACATTTCTGACATATCGACATATTTTTAAAAGGTTCTGTGATGATAAAAAAAAAATGTTTTTGTGATGCTACTAAGTAAAGAGTTAAAACTTTGCAATCTAGTGCTAATGCCGTTTGCATGGGTGTGACTTACACTTTACTTGTGCAAGGGAAAAAAATAACACTCCTGAGTTTCAATGTTGTTTGGGTCCCATGTGCTACGTCTGTTTTGGTAGTCTTAGATCTACACCACGCAAGGGGGAAGGTTTCTTTTAAGATGATTTTTGTTGTGGTTTTGTTGTGTTGTTTTCTTTGGAGAAGATGTCTTTCTGGACAAATAATCCAGTAAAGCGCTTCTATTTGCACGAGATTTTCCATAAAAACACTTCTTCTTTCTTCTGTTAAAGAGTGCAATAAAGGTGACTGGTAAACTGATGTTTACTGTTACTAGTTAATTTTATGTATGTGTTTTGAGAGTGGGATTTTGAAAAATATGGCCAAGAGTTTGTTTCCGAGGCATAGCATGCAGTTTCTGTGCTCTAGTGGCAGTAGTGGCTGGGGCGGTGGCAGCAGCAGCTGCTCTTCTTATACCCCCTTGAAATCACTGACTGCAGCTGTGTCCCATTCATCCATCCCTAGTTACACTACTGAGGTGCCTAATTCTACTGAAAGTCTATGGGATTTAAGGCTTGCCGACATAGGGACATTATTCTGGAATAAGAGAAGGAGTGAATGTTAAATACAGTCGCTATTCTGGAATGACTCCCCGTGGATTCCTAACTCTTCCCCAGAAGGCCTGCTTTTCCCTTTAGCTTCATCAGCTTCCAGAGTGGTTTCAGCAAATTAGAAAAAGTCACTATAGAATAAGGGAGCTCAGACAGAGAGTTTCTCCAAGATGGCTCGGCCTATCTCCTTGGGGAAGTTAAGGTGGAAACAGTTGTGGCCTTGGTGTCGACATGAACATTTTTATGCACAAAGGACAAGCAATCAGATTTCCATACCCCTTGTCGCACCGCAAATTCTCCCAATTTGTGGCCTCGACAAAGCTGTTAACAGTCTCTGCTGCTCTATTGTGGCAGATGTCTGGTAGGTTTATGCCACAAGAGCATGGGCAACCCAGGGCTGCCTGTGCTTTCCACCTGGTCTGGGCAGGCACTCGCGCAGCTTGAGGAACCTGGTCCTGTGCACCCCGGGATTCCCTTCCAGGATCAGGCTACTCAAGCCAGGAGAGCTCTTCCCCAGCTTTTCCATCTTACAGAGACATGCCCTGGGGAACCTCCAAGCTCCATGAGTGCACAGATCTGGGATTATGTGCATAGAGACATAACTTGCAGAATCAAAGGCATGCCTCTAAGTAGGAAAGATGGGATTCCCCCCTTACAGAGACATGCCTCAGAAATTCCCCAGGGGGTATTTCTGCAAGTGGGAAACCCTGGATTTCCCTTCTTACTGAGAAGCACCCCAGGGAATGGGCGGGAGGGGAGCTGGACCTGATGATCTCACAAGGTCTCTTCCAGCCCTAAACTTCTGTGAATCTCTGAATCTCTAAAGTACACCTCTGTAAGTGAGGAACTGTATTACTCACTGTTTCACAAGAAGAGGGACCTGCCCAATTTAGGGCAAAAGGTGATTTTTTTTTTTCCCCAAAGAAAAAGATAGGCTTCATTTGGTGATGTCCATTTACAACCTCAGTATGCAGCAGAGCTGTAAATGTACAGAGATGCCCCTGTAAACACTCCTAGTGAGAGCTAAGTATGAGGTGGTTTAGTCTACTTTGTTGGTCCTCCCAGGAAGTCAGCGGCATGGTGACTGCACTATCCATACACAACCCTAGCTAACTGCGCACAAATATCCCTATATGTCCCCATCTGTGTCAATCAGTGTCCCTATACAGACAAGCCTTTAGGTTCCTAACTCCCTTGGACACTTTTGTAGATCCCACCTTTAGGGCTTGACAGTACAAGGAGGCTCAGGAAAATCATTGCAAATTAAAATTTAAGGCGGATTAGTTAAACCAGATAAAACTCCTGTGTGAACACTGGGTACGTGTACATGTCCATTAATGTGCAGTGGTTATTGCATATTTAATGTAATGCTTATATAACCAAGGACTAACTAAATTCACAGTAACCAGAATTACTGTGCAGTAGTGACAGCAAACCCCTTTTTAGTGACACTACTGTGCAGTAGCCTAATAATACTGTGCAGTTGTGTATTAGCTGTGTTTGTGCTGGGATGCGCTACTGCACGGTGCCATTAGGCTTTTGCACAGTCAGCATCTTGTGTAGATGTGCCCACTGATTGGAAATTAGAGTGGCCCTAATTCAATCTTGATTCCAGCAAACTAAAGTCCTATTTTGAATAGGATGAACCTGGATTAAGGCCATGTTAATCCTGAATGAGTGTCCTCAGTGCAAACACACTTAATGGGAACTGGAGTTGGAGGCATCTCAGATAGAGCTCTGCACAGCGTGGGGATAGCCACAGCTTCAAGCCACTAGTGTCCTGCAGTGTATTAGAAATGATGGCTTCTAGCCCATTGCAACCCTCCTGAAACATGTGTTTTTTTTGCTTTTTTTCAAAATGAATCTGTTTTGCTATTTTGGTTAGAGAAGGCTGATATTCAGTGGGGCTAAGAAAACTTCATTCAACTGCCTTGGGAACTTAATATGGATCTGTTTCCTAAGGGGTAAATTCCTTTCTCCATAGGAATGAACAATGTCAATGGGGGCGTATACATACCAAGAAGAAAATAGGCCATATTGACTAAAAGAAAACCCCATGACTTACACTAAATCAATTAAGGGCATTCTCAATCCACATCCACCCAAGGGGTTTGCACTGATTTAGCTAAATTGGTTTCTAAACTGATTTAGTTAAATTGGCACATTCACGGTGGTTAGAACTGCCATAAGTAAGTGTGAAAGAGACTGAGTCGAAGAGATTCTCAAGGAAATCCATATTAGTATAACAGACACACCGAGGGAGCTGGAAGAAAGTTCATGTAGCAGCAAATTACACTGTCTCTAGACTTACCTGGAGTGGCTTACACTCTTAATCAGGTCTGATATGGGGCTAATATCTATTAAAGGAACATGGAGTTTTCCATAATGGAATAGACCTCAAATCCATTTAATCAGCAGCCTGTCTCTGACACTGCTTAGCCCCAGATGACATGGTATGGAGTAACTTGCACACAGGGAAAATTCATGCTTAAGCCCTTCCTGGTAGGGCTGTGAGAAACAGCACCGTTCGGATTTGACTTCCGTTTCAGGGATTTGACACAGCAGTGTTTCGTTTCATCTCGAAACCACTGTTCCATTTTGCATCAAAACAGTTTCAAAATGAAACACTGGGCAAAATTTTGCACAACCTACTTCCTGGGAAGGATCTATCTACCCAAGCTCCTGCATTGATACCTAAAGAAGTTTTAACCTGGATAGCTCAGGTCCTGGTAGCAGTATTGCCACAGTAGCATGGAGTTAGTTCTGGGTTATCAGCTGAGTATTCACCCAGCTTCCCAGGTGGGTTTCCAACTGAGTTCTGTACTGCTAGTAATACCTGAGCTAGTTAATCTAGCCAGAGGAGATATTTCTACACAGGCTACATTCACTTCTATTTGAATGTACCTTAAGAGGTTAGCTTTTACCCTGAAGCCTGGCTTCATTCATTTTTTTTTCTAAGCTATTGCAATTGTGGGTATTGTCATTATAGCCCTATAAATGAATATATATGCTTTTTTGAACCCTAAGATGCTTTTTGCCTCACTGAATCTTGTAGCAATGAGTCTCACAGGCTTCATTAGGACATATTAAAAAAATATTACGATAAAATAGTATTTCGTTTTATCAGTCTTGGACATACTGCATTCATGGTTTCCCTCTCTCTTGCTCTGTCTCTCTCATCTATTGGTATTTTCTTGGAGCCGGGATTGTTGCTTACTATATGTTTGTACAGCATCTAGCACAGTAGGGTTTTGATGTCAATAGCAGAGGGTCTCTTGGTGTTAGCAGGCATCTGTTGATCTTTTGGGTCATGTTGTACATGTAAGAGGTCTAGTCGGATCCTTGATGAATCCTTTTATGGCTGATAAGCCCAATTCAAGAGCAGCACAGCTGGTTACAGCTTCACAGATCCATATGGTGTCTGAGTTGGAGTCCAAGTTTGCAGCATGCTGCTTTCGCCTTTCTCACTTTGCTTCCATCCTCTGGATCAAAGCTGCTTCATGTTGAGCTGCACCCAGGGCCAGCTATTCCTCCAGATCAAATGGGATTCTACACACTCCTCCCAGCTTTCTATGCTGATGCTAAATGACATCATATAATTTTTGCACACATCGCGGTGCTACCGTAGAGGATGACTTTGCTTTTTAGAGCTGCCTCGATTCTTCCTATACAAAATATTCTTGGGGATACAGACTCCTCCCATTCTCCTGACATAGCCAGTCCATCACAACCTCTCCTCTTCTCAATAGTGGTTTCTAAGTGTGTTGGTCCTGCGTGCTCCAGTACCTCTGTGTTTGGTATTCAGTCTTCCCACAAGATCTTATACAGACATCTCAGGGGGAAGCTGTTCCGTCTCTTGATGTAGCATATGTAGTCTGCACTTCTGAACCATAAAGCAGGGATGACAGCACACAACTGCCTACCTGAAGCTCTTGCATGACTCAGAAAATCTGCCCAAAAGATTTTGAAGGGGATATTCACTGTGGGCAACCAAGGTTGCATTATCCACAAACAGGAAATCTTTCAGAACCGGTTCTTTCACCAAGGTTTTCACTCAAAACCTTGCAAGGTTGAACAAGCCTCCTTCTAGTCTGGTTGAAAGATGCATACCATCATTGTTGTCCTGCATGAAGCAGCAGGAATGAAAAGCAGATGTTAAAAAGCATGGGAGGTGAGATACACCCCTGTTTCAGCCCGTGAATCAAAGGCATTTGATTCTTTGGCTGGACATAAGGAAAACTTCTTTACCTTCCAGGCCCCCAGAGCTTGGAATAGACTCCCCCCAGAAGTGGTGCAAGCACCTACTCTGGACACTTTTAAGAAACACTTGGATGCCGATCTTGCTGGGATCATCTAACCTTGGCTGACTTCCTGCCTCTTGGGCAGAGGGCTGGATGCGATGATCTTGTGAGGTCCCTTCCAGCCCCAACCCTAATGTCTATTTGTTTTCATGCACTACAACTGTCTTCGTACCTTGATATAATGAGTGAATAATGCTCAGCAGTTTGGAGGAACAGCCCAGTTTCTCCAGAACAATAAAACCCCCTATCTGTTGATTGTATTGAGTGCCTTTATCAGATTGGTGAAAGACGTGTCCAGTGCTATTCTTTTTTTCTACACTTCTCTTGCAGTTGCTTGATTAAAAATATCATATCAATGATGGAGTATACTCACCAAAAACCACATTGACTTTCAAGATAGATTCTTCCACCTGGAGATTGCAACCTAGGGAGCATAATGCGAGCAACAATTTTCCCGATCATGTTTAACAGGGAGATACCTCCATAGCTGTCACAGTCACTTTTATCCTCTTTGTTTTTGTACCATTGTACAAACTGAGCATCTTTGAAACCTTGTGGTACTGCTGCCTCTTTCCAGCAGAGTAGTATAACTTCATGAAGCTTTCAAAGTAATTCATCATTGCTAAATCTGTAGATTTCAGCAGGCAAACAGTTGTTGCTGGATGCCTTGTTCCCAGGAAACAATTTAATGGTGTTCTGCAAATCTTTTAAATGTTGGCTTATTGTCCAAATCCATCATAACTTCAAATAGTTGGTCCTGGGTATGATTATAGTTGATGCTTCAAACTTGGTCCTGTATATGAGCATACATTGCATCTGACTGGAGGGCTTGGTGGCAATGTGGTGGGGCTACTTGTGGCAGGGTAACTTCTATAAAATATCACAATGTTGCAACCTCCAGAGTAAAGTTAATTTAAGGTGCCTCGCAACCCTGCCCCCATTGCATTGTGGGTATTCCTTGGTTGGAAAAGGTTAAGGGACATCACCCTGAGAGAAACGTGCCCTTGTTGAGGCATTAGACAGTCAGCAACAACCTTAATCTGTTGCTCTCTGGCAGAAGCTACAACCATCGAGGCACTGAACATCTGGACCCAGTCTGGCCTTTGGACTCTGTCTCAGCCCTCTAATGGGGGGACGGTAGGTCTAGGGCATCCACCACTCCTCCATCCTCCTGCCTAGCATACAGGCTGAAGATCTTGGTGTGATCTTGGTGTTAGACTAACATAAATAAATACAAGTTTTCTTTTTTAGTGCAAAGTAACATGGCAAGTCTCCTGATTTTGTATGAAATCTTTAAAGCCAGTTCACTGACATGTAAGCATTATAAGCAGTCAGCAGGTCCTCTTGTTAAACAGAAACCAATTTCCCCAGATCATAATCTCGTGGTTTTCTTTCCCTTACCCCTACTGATTATGTGTCATGAGACAGCCCCACAACACTCTTGCATCAACTGCTCTGGAAAATTATCTAGCACATATTGTTCCTCTAAGCACGTCAGCAGAATGCAATCCTTTCCAGAGACATAAAAGGACCTTTCTAACCAATCTTTATTTTAAAGCTAAAATAAAAATATCTCTATTTCTACCTCATTATCTTTCAAAGTTGGAAGCAATGCAACCACCTAATGCCTTTCCCCACCTCCAGAAAGCAGGGTGGAATGAGGTGGGTTAATGGATCATAGACATTACAGATACAACGGATATATTAGGTTATGTTCATGCTCTTCCCTGCATACTTTAGCTACACATACTCCGCTCCATATGAATGAGGACATCACCTTCAACTGCTACTCACCTTACCTGGATAGGAGCAAGTAATCAGTGTAGTAAGGAGACCCTACATTGAATTATTAATCCTCTGAGACACCCACCAATGGCATTTGATATACTACTGTCTTTCTAGGTCCCTTGCCTCCAACCCTTTTCTTTACCTTTACTAGGCAATGAGCATCTTACTCTTTTCCCTTACTGCAGTTGCAGTGCTAAATGCTAGGTCTTACCTACTCCTCCCATCATCCCCAGTAAAACTTTCCGTAGAAGCTGCATAGCCAGCTGGTCAATGCTTGCCATATATCAATCATAAATTTCAGTCTTTTGCTCCACATGCAAATGCAATTCTTTGACTGCTCTTCTCCATTATAAACCCAAAGCAGTGTGTATATTAATGAAAATCTAAACCCGACACTGACTTAATGGAGGATGGAGGGAACAAACCCCAGGTGGCAGATACTTTTCTCATTGCTTGATGTGCAGCTGGAAGGTGCTCGGATATTATGTGGCTGGAATCAGAATCTGTATAGACACGGATAGCAATGGTTTCTGTGCCTAAGAGAGTGAAAAAGCAAGTCTGCTGCAGTACAGGCCCTGAGGAGCTGATTCTTCAGGTCAGGCTGCTGAGATTTATCCTTTTCACACTGGAGGTCCCCTGATTTAGCTCCTGGTGCTGGTCAAGATGACAGATATCGTAGGGAGATACCTAATGGCTTGCCGTCAACATGGCATATCTTGAAAAGGTTGTGTCATCTTTATGTTATTACTGAGAGAAAAATCTCATTCCTATTGGGCCTGGTGGATTTGGCCTGAGAAAGATCAAAGATTTTCCCTGAAATAATTTAAATCAGCAGCAAATGATGGTTTCATGGGGAAGGCACTGCGTAGGGCTCAGGAAACGGCTCTCCTTCATACCTCTACTACAGACAGTGTGACCACGGTCAAGGCAGTATATGTCTCTGTGCCTTCATTCTTCTGTGCCCCATGGTGTAATGCCCCAGATGTCTTCTACCTTGTTTCTTTCCAATCCGTATTTCCTTATTTCCGACCGTTTACCTTGTTTCTTTCCAATCCTTATCTCCTTGGAAATCCTTATTTCCAATCCGCTCCTAATCTTTGTATTTCAAACTCTTTGGGACAGAATAGCTCTGTTAGCATCTGTTTGCTCTTTGCCTAAGACAACAGATCCATGATCTTGATCTGAACGCCTCTAAATAATGCAATGTAAGATGACAAAGTTAGAGGGGACTTCAGCAGTCACCTAGTCCAACCTGTTGCACAGATACAGGAGGCTGTCTTCATAAACCATCCCAGGTAGATGTCTACCCAGCTTCTTCTTGGAAACTTCCAATGCAACTTCCCTGGGCAGCTTGTTTCGTTGTCCTACTACTCTTATACCTAGGCAGTTTTCCCTGAGATTTATTCTAAATTAATAGTTCTCTATGACTGTTGTATAATATGCGGTCTCTAGGTAATGTGATAGCTATTCTTATTTAGACCGTGCTACTTCGTAATGGTCCCTATCATGGAGGAGAGCCGTGTCTGGCTAGCGACTGAATATGCATGTGATGGAAAGAGGTCCCCAGCCTCACAGAGCTTACAATCGTGGGATCAGAAGAAAGACAGCTGGTGTTCATGACAGATGGGAGAGAGCACAAGGTAGCAGTCAGACAGCAATGGTTAGTGCAATAATCAGTGATCATAGCACGCCAGCTGCCTAGTCACTGTCAAGCATTTTGTAAGCATCACAGCTTTACAGAGAGCTTTGAAAGAGAAGAAGGCAATGATTTGGCAGCTACAAATAAAAGTGAAACTTGCCTTCTCTCCTAGCATTGGACTGCATCATACTCACTTCTCGCTGCTTATACCGGACAGGTGGAATCGTGCTTCGAAGCAGCAGGTTTCACTAGCAAAGCCTGGTCCTTCACTGCTTTATACCAGCAAGACCCCTATCAGCTGGAGCTCCGCTGTATCCTTGGCACTGACGGAGGACTCTGCTTTCTGTCAGTGCATTTGTGCAGTGACACATATTCTCTAGTGATTAGATTAACGTTGGCAAAGGCAATATGAAAAACCCACACAGATTACCACTGTCACCCGCAGTAATTACATTTATTCATTTCCATTTAGCCAAGTTTTTACAAGCTGAGCAAGGGGCCAAATAAGCAATAAACACAGAGGCAAGAAATTAAAATGCTGATCTGTTTGCTGTGAAAACAATCAAACCATCATCTTTCTTTAGGCAGCTCATTCATCATCCAGGAAGGCCTCACTGTGGTGATATGGAGGGTTGGAAACCTAATGTTATTACATGTAAATTCACTAACATGAAATTACTGCCCCTGATGTGATTTTACTAATAAATTAGTTCATTTCTACCTTTTCGCAAGAGACTTTAGGGACCATGGAGAATTGTACATGTGTTTTGTAATCTTGCCTGCTTTATTCCAACCAAGCTGGCTGTCTGGTTTCTCTTCCTGCCCTCATCCCTGTGTCTTTTGGTTTCATGCTATTTCATTACCAGTTAGACATGCTGTCAATTTTTTATTGGTTGTGGGGGGAGGGGAAAGATATTCGTCTCATATCAGTAGGTGGATTTCCCTTGGGTTTTGCTTTCCCCAATGCTGCACTATTGAATTACCGCAGTGGGGCCCAACCTTTTTGGGCAGTGGGCCAGATGAATTGTGCAGGGTTGGTCTGTGGGCCTTATTTGATGCCTGGGATTGGCCCGTGGGTCTGATCCAGCAGATGGCCCTAGTCCTGTGCACAGAATTGGGCCTGCCACTTCAGTCCCAGTCCTGGCCCCATGCATACTGGATCCAGCCCTGGCCCCATCTGCAGTGAATGAGACCAGCTGCCCCAGCCCTGTGTGCCGGCCTGACCCAGTGCACAGGGCTACATCATCTGGCTATGTGATTTGAAAAATGGTGACAGGGAGCAATGGCAGTGTCACACCCCCATTGCCAATTTAAGGACCCGTGGGGAGTCCTGTAGGCCAGACAACATGCATGTGCAGGCCAGATCTGGCCCATGGACTGGAGGTTGAGCATCACAGACTTACATCAGCTAAGGATTGTACTTTGCATAACAGTTCCCCCCACTGCACTTTTTGTGAGCATATGGCTTTAATGACTCCATTTCTCCTTGCAGGACTATGCAACTCTGTGAACTCCTTTCCCTTAAATCACTAGCTGAGTAATATCAAGTTAGTGATTATTTCCAGTTTCAAGCAATATAGGATTCATAGCCACAATATCAGGGGCAACTGAGGTGAACAAATACCTATTGGAAGGCTTGGTTTTACTCACTTCAGACTAGTTTTGCCCCATTTTAGATCTAATGGATCAGATACCCAGCTGGCATAAATGTACACAAGTCCACTGAAGTGTAAACCTGGAATAAATTTATTGAAGACGCTGGATAAGATCCTTAGCTTGTATAAATCCATTGATGTCCATGACATTTTTCCCATTTACATCAATTCAAAATTTGACCTCTTGGGCTTTCCATTTATGCTGAGATAAATGAGAGGATCATCAGACTACCACAGGTTTTCCTGATTTGCAGTGGTGTAAAGGAAGAATCATATCTGGATTAGTTGTTCAGTCTCTTAAAGCAACCTCCTATTAGTCTAAAATGTGAAAATCAAGACAAGTTTAAGAATGGCTGATTCCTCATTGTTATTATTCTGTCTTATTTTAGGCAGCAACATGAACACCACCTGCACCCGGACACCTGGTGGGGGGCACAGCGACCGCCCACAGGCGGTGGCAGCAGTGTTGGCAGCGGGGGATTGGCAGTGGTGAGCGGGGAGCTTCCGCAGGTGGCTGCAGTGGTGTTGGTGGCAGGGAGGGGGGGTGGTGAGCACTGACCAGTGGTAGGCAACCACCTGCAAATGCCATCGGCAGCATCAGCAGTGGTCAGCAGTGACTGGGGACCTCCTGCAGACACCACCGGTGGTATCGGTGGTGAGGAGGGGGGGGAGCAAGAGGCAACTGCCCGCTGGTGCCGCCGGCAGCATCGGTGGCACTTTTTGGAAGGGGTGTACCGCCAAGCTCAGAGGGTGCACGTTCACCCATGTGCACCCCTGCGCATCGCCAATGGGCAGCAAAATACCCCAGTTCAGTTTGGTAGTGACATAAACTGTACCAGTTTGACTCTATTGAAGTCAGTGGATTTGTTCTGGATTTACATCAGTTTTGGAGCTGAATTTGGTCCATTACTGTTAGAGACAGTAAATTTGGTTGGTGACAGTTCTCTCCACCTCCTGCAACACTCCCTGGCCTCAGTGTCACTCTCCCTTGCTGTGCTGGTAGTGTACAGCTAACAAGACTAATCAAGGAACATGCTTTTGTCACTGGTCAGGAATGTGACATCACAGTGGGCAGGGACCAGCAGAAAGGTGTTATTTTTTACTAAGATGCTTTGAAAAGCATCTTAGTAAGTGGCTAGGGCAGAGGTGTTGTGGCCTTATTTATTTATTTCATTTGATTTGATTTGATCTATGTGCCAACAAGGCTCTGAGCGGCTTACAAGAACAGAAATGGAATACTTGTACAGGAGAGTGACAAAACACCATCAATAGTTGAACACAGCTAGAGTATCAAGTCAGACAAGAGACCCCCCTGAATAACATCTCAGCTTAGTTTGTTTTCTAAACACCTACGGATATAGGAAGGTCTTGAAGAGCTCCCAAAAGATGTCTAGGTTTGGTCTCTGCCGGGCCTCTAGAGGGAGGATGTTTCAGAGCGGAGGAGCTACTTCTGATCTGAACAATCTCTCACATGTTTTCACCGAGCAGATTTGGCATATTGATGGTACTTGCAGGAGGTGGCTCTCGCCTGACCTTAGGTTTAAGAGAGAAGACATTCCCTTAGGTATCTAGGGCCTAGATCACTGAGGGTCTTATAGTTCAAAACCAGCACCATCAGTTGCTCTCAGAAAGCTATTTGGGACCCAATTCATGCTGTGGGACACAGGAGTTATGTGCTCCTGGTGACCCACTGCTGCCAGGAGGTGGGCTACCAGGTTCTGTACCAGCGGCAGCTTCTGGCCGGTCTTCAAGGACAGCTGTATGAAGAGTGCATTGCAATACTTAAGGAAGTTATGAGCACCATGGAAATTCAAATGCAGTGCCTCAGTTAATCTCACACTAAAAGTGGGGTCAAGAGCTGATTGTGAGCAGCTGAGTAGAGTCTTTGCTGGGGTGAATCTGCAACTTCAGTAGCACCGTTCCAGTTTATAGAAGCTGAGGACCTGGCCTTGGAACCATGTGTCAAGGACATTTCCAATTTGGCGACTACTCATTTTCATAGATTTCATAGACATCAGGACTGGAAGGGACGTCTCAAGATCATCAGATCCAGCCCCCTGCCCAAGGGGCAGGAAGTCGGCTGGGGTCAAATGATCCCAGCAAGATAAGCATTCAAGTGGGTCTTAAATGTTTCCAGAGTAGGTTCTTGCACCACTTCTGGGGGGAGTCTATTTTACCTATTCTATTTTTTTTTTATCCAGCTCTGTAGATCCTAGCTGGAGAAAGAGGGGACTTATTTGCACCCTTGTCACTAACTGGCTGTGTGACTTTTAGCACACTATTTCCTTTTTCTGCTTGCTCTTCCCCTTCCATCCTTTGTCCACCATCTTCATTTAGGATTTGTCCACTCTGCCTTTGTTCTGTACCTACAACCAGCCACCCTGGGTGAAGCCCACTCGACCCACTCCATGCTTACCAGCTCCCCCAAAGAAGGCACTATCGCTGCCTTAGAGTGACTTTAAGTGAACACCCAGCTCTCCTCCTAGACTCTCTGTCTGGGTGTATTTTTTGCCATGGGCTCAGTTCTGCTTTATAGCAGCTACATTACCTCATTTCAATTGAGTGGTGTGGATGGGGCATGCTTCAGGGTGACACTATTGGGCTCCACACATAGACATGCCCTTAGATGGTCTCTTACTAGGTGTTTTAACAATGCTTGGCAAAGCAGGGCCCCAACATCAATCTGGCTCTGAAGGCCTTACATAGGATAGGCAATAAATATTAATATTAAAGGCAACATTTTATTTGAAATCATAAACAATACAGGTGGCATTTGTGGGGTTTACAGGCATGAAATATCTTACTCCTTCTGCCGGATGAATATGGCCACTGTAAATAACTTCTGGCTGAAGATCTGTTATTTCATTAAGGCAGCAACTAAAATTCCCAATAGTCTCCTTACCCAATAAGCAGATTATCTATAAATCAGCCAAACCTACCGTCCATATGGACAAGTTGTTGACAAGTTTAGTAGTTTGTCTTAGTCTGATTATTCTAAAAATGATATTAGAGAATCAGATACATCCCACTATGCCAGCATTTAGTATCTGGATCACTACTATTTTCTCTGAAGTTACGTTGATATTGTGTTTGGAAGATGGAAATGAATGCAGACAGCAGTAAATATGCTGTGCTTTGGATCTGATTCTGTTTTTCTAGCATAGATGAGGAATAGATTCACTGAAACCAGTAGAGAGATGCCAGAATTAAACTGGTTGAGAAGAGAACTGGGGCGGTTGAGCATCACTGGATCTAATAAGTGACTTGTTGCTATGGAAATAATATGTTGGTTGCCAAATCAAAACCTCAAGCACAACTGTCAAATGGAAAATAAAGATGAGGAATGGTAAATGGGCCAAATTCAAACCTGGTGAAACACTAGTCAAGTCAGTGGGGTTGCAACAGGGGTGAATATAGAGTATTGTCTCTGTCAGGTTGGCGACTGTATGTGTGACATTTGGATTTCATTCTGGGTTTGTTTTTCATTGGATTGGGGCTCAGGTCCAAAGCTGGATCACAGAAGAGGATTTGGTTTGGATTCAAGGGCATTGAATCCTGCCTGCTGCTCCCGTGATGTTCCAGGTCACCTGGGGCACCTACACACGTGCTTGATACCTGCTCCGGCATGTGCTAATTAGCACACATGGGAGCAGACTCGATTGAGACTGCTTGAGCATGCTAATTTGCATGCTCCTGGAGCCTTGGCATCTCATATATTCAGCATCCCCATACTTCAAAATGGCAGTGAGGGCACTTTAACTAAAGATTATTGAATGAGCTTGAGTTAAAGCACTCCCGCCATCATTTTGAAGTGTGGGGCGCTGAATACAAGAGATGAGGTAGGCTTTTTAATTACAGCTGCTCCCAAGAGCCACTCTAAATAAAGCACTTCTTCCCCCCTCCCTCCCAAGCTCATGTAAAGATGCCCTTAGAGACTTAGGGTTAAATCCTATTTCAGCTTCAAGTGCTTCAGTGGTCTCTACATGGTGCTTAGTGGCAATCTGAGGCACTTGTGCATAGTTTGTATTCTATATCCACCTGTAGTCAAATTGAATTACCCTGTGTGTAGATCAGTGGAAGAGAAGGCCCTTCCTACCTTTTAGCTCAGTAAAGTAGTGGATAGGGCACTTGTCCAGGGGACAGGGAGCCTTGTTTCTTGTACTCTTATCACCCAGGAGGAGTTTGAATATATATCTCTTTTTTTCTCAGCATGGTGCTCCAAGCACCAGGCCATGGGCTAGGACTGTCGCAAACACTTTCCAGCCCTCCTCTTGAAGATGGTTTCCAAATTGTGTGCAAATGCCAAAAAATAAAGCAGCGTTAACAGGTTTCCCTCTTAAAAATAGTTCCCTGATATTTGGTTTAATTTCTTTCCTTGACTTTAACCCCTCTGCTCCAACCTATACACCAGTAAACGCCCCTAAGAAATCCTCTCCCTTCTTTCAAAGACGTATAGAGGCATACTTCATTCTCTTAAACCTTCTTCCCTAATCAATCCTTCCAGGTACCTTAGCATTTCTCTTTCTCTACCCTGCGTTGCTTCTGATTTATCTATGTCATCCTAGTACTGTAGTATTTTGAATGCAATTTTTTGTAGTCCCTAACAATTTTTATTGCCTTCCACCGGACTGTATCCAATTTGTCCACATCCTTTCTATAGCAGAGTACCTAAAACTGGGCACGGTACTCTAGATGTGGCCTCACACTGAAGAATAGAAGGGAATAATTACTTCCCTCAGTTTGCTGGCAACGCTCCTACTAATGCATAAGTGGGCTAAAGAGATTTGCATATTCAGAAAATCTGACCCACAGATATATTTTATAGCAATACGGCATTCAGTGATAAACCAAGAGATTAATTTATGATCCTGGAAAAGGCCTGATTCTGCAGTGATGGGAGTTTTGTCATAAGCTTTCCAGGGTTCAGGGACAAGATGCACATGGATAGCAGAAGGTTACAGCATTATCATTTACATTGCAGGAGGGACTGGAGGGCACCACAGAGGTTGGAAATCCATTGTGGGGGGTACTGTATAAGTTTAGAAGGAGGCATCCCCCACCCAAGGTGCTTACAGTCTAAATGGATAACATATAAGAAAGAGTATGGGTATATAAACCATTTACTGCAGAATGAAGGCAAGTGGACCATTATTATGCATCACCTGCTCCATGGGTACTACCCGTTTGCATGCTCATACCCCATGGAAAGTAGAACTTAAACTACAGTAAATGGATCCTCATTCACTGAGACCTGGCCATTGTGGTTTAGCTTTCATTTACATAGAAGCATGCACATGGGAATTCACCATACTTTGTGTAGCAAAGCCCTGCCATCTCCTACCCTACAATAAGCCATCCATGCTCAAAGGTGACCGGGGCCACAGAAGGATCATCCAGAAACTCAGTGGCAAAGCGAAGGTTTGAATCTAGACTTGCTGATTTCCAGGACTTTGCCTGTCCCTCTAAGTCAGGGGTGGCCAACCTGTGACACAGGTGCCTCAAGTGGCACATGCACATGGCACATGGCAGATTGGAAAAGGAGCAGAAAGCAGAGCAGGACATCAGGCAGGAAGCATAGGACTGATAACAGAAAGCAGAGAAGTAGATTGGGCAGGGGATTAGAGTGGTGCTTGTTTTTGGGGGTGCATGGGGTAATTTGTAGAGGTTGGCCCCCACTGTTGCAGGCTACACCGCTTGCTTAGAAAAACCTGCATGCGTGCACCCACACCCACACTTACGCACACATGTACACACACGCAGATCACATTACACCCTAGCTACAAAGTGATCAGACTTCACTCAATGTCAGCCGGGCCTTGTGAGGAATTAAGAAGACGCTGTGTGAGATTACCAAGAGATACTTATGTTTGCTTTTCTTTATCCATGGGATAAATCCAGGAGCCTCTCCTTTCCTGATGTGCATTATGCATTTGAAAGTGTTGTTGGCTGAAATCAAACACACCACGAAGCGCGAGGGGTATTGTTGTGTATGAGCGTGTTTGGAAGCCTCGGGTTGCTTATACAGCAAAATAAAGTGATGCCGGCTTCTTTCTGTTCTTGCTGGGATCCTCTAGGAATTAGTCTTGCAATTCCAGAGCAGGCAAGGAGCTCTTCATTTGTTAATCACCTGGCTTTACCAGGCTGTAAAATGAATGCAGAACCTCCCTGAATGTGTATTAAGCAAAGGTACAGGATTATGTTTGCTTAATAATATAGTGATGTCTTGCTGAACAACTGTAATTTCCATGTACTTATTGATCTTAATTTATAATGCCATTAGCTTTCTAAACTGCCATTAACTAATGATGGGCTCTGTAGGCTTAACAGCTCTTTCAAATCAGTCGCTGACAAGTCGGCCCCAGAAGCATTTGTCAAAAGGGTAATGGATCCCTTTTGGAGTGGCAATAAATTAGGTTATACTCTTATCAAATTAAACAATGGATGAAGGAAAATTAGCTATCAATAAAAATCTATAAAGCCGGCCCGATTATTCCCAGTCAATTATATCAATTAGAGATCAAACAGTGAACCCCCTGCAGTACGTTAAATAGAACTAACCAGGGCCAAAGGAGGCCAAATTGTGTTACAAAATGCAACACTGCGGGCAGCTGTAGGAGATAATCATTACTGTCATTGACAAAGGAGCTGCTTTATTAGAAAGCTGGATGTAGCCTGGAGGCAGGCTTCTGGCTAGAGGACAAAGGCTGTGCGTTGAGAAAGGGGAGAGAGACTTGAAGCTGGTTGGGAGGGTGGGGAGGTGTCTCCTGCTGAGCTCGCTCCCAACTTTTGTCATTCAAAACAGACCGAGTTTAATTGGATTCTTTCCCTGCCTCCGAGAGGTGGCTCTTCTCAAAATTTTCCGATTCTGCCTTATTAAGTTGTTTGCATTGCTGTTCTTCCTAGTAACAATGCAGGATACATATAGGTCTGTAAAGATGGGAACTGCTATAGAAGTATTACGGGCTAAATTATGCCTTAAGGCCCAGCCCAGGGTAAAGGCTGCTGCATCATGATAACACCCTGTTAGGCAGGAAGCCCTGTGCTGAGATACATGCCTGTGAGGATGTTAGCATGCTTCCCTACCCCTTGCACAACCCATCGGCATTAGGCAAAGGCACAGTCTTTGTCATTAGGGTAATCAAGGGTGTATTGTCACTCGGTGTGGGTTCTCCAAAAGGGATCAGTGCTGGCTGCATTGGAGATGGGGTTATAGCTCTGGTCCCCACGCAGCCAACCGATATGTCTAAATTTGTGAGTGTGTGACCGAGCATGTCTTTACTCACCTGAATAGTCCCATTGGCTTCAATAGCCTCGAATGCTGCACCCAGTCTTGAAGTGTCTCTTTCCAGACCTGCTGTGGTTACAGGACTAGTAGCATGTCTGCCCTCTCTCTGGTGTCTCGTCCGTGCTTTCAGGTGTTCAGCCTTGCACTGTTAATTCTCCTGGGATGGAGACGGCCTCCCACTCCCAGACCAAGCCCTGAGCAGGCCCAAACTATGTTCAGACACATGTGGTTCTCTCCATCAGTGCTATGTAGGGAGGATGAAGCTTTCTTAACACCAAAGTCTTATTAGCAAAGTCTTGTTAATGCAGCAGGAAGATCCAGGCTTTTTGAGCAAAGGGAATTTGGAGCAACAAATAAGTCACATGTGCATTACCTGGAGTCTTCTCCTCCCATAATAATGCATTTGCCAGGCCCAGTTTCCTCAGACATCTCCAAAAAGCACCAGCATCCCAGTCTTGTCTCCATCTGCTTCCTTTCCTGCTCCCTTGAGGGCCCCTTCTACTGCCTTGAGGCCTTTGTTTCCTTGTGTTTGGCAGGTCCTGGCTGTTACGAGTCAAGCAAGTTTCATAGGTTGGCTGGCGACGTAGAGACAAAGATCCTCCAAGCTCATGACAGCGAACCATGATTCTGGCATTGTCCCTTCATTTCTTTTAGTTGGTAGATAGGTGGCTCTCTAGAGTCATCCTTCGCCTCACCTTGATTTCACGCAGGCTATGTCTTCACGGTAAACCGATCGTGCCCAGCCGTGGTGCTTCTCGCACCCTGCACTGCTGCGGGCAGGTTGCCTCCTAAACCGGAAGCTGTTTAATTGCATCTCTATGGTGCCAGAGGTGGATTCATTAGCTTGAGGGAAGGCAAATTGGTCCTGTCACTCAGCAATGCAAATCAGTTTGCCTGAAGCACTTCTACACAGGGCTACACTGCTACACTGCTTCCGGTTCGAGAGGCAGGCCTCCTGATGAAGCATACCGTGCTGGAGGGCACTGCTGCCAGGCATGGTATATTTACTATGCAGACATGGCCGGGAGCCCTTCTTGAGTTAAATCAATGTATTCATGCAGCATAACATCCCGATACTCAGGCCAGCCTATGGGTTCATTACTTTATTACCGGAAAGCTTCAAATCCGTGGTAGATCCCTATTAAAACACCCCTCTCCCTTCTCCCATGCTACTGTGGTTAATACATTGTGGTTAATTTATTGCAAGCCCTAATCAGGATGGTGCATCCATTGCACCAGGTTCATGCATTGGCACACGAAGACACGGTCACGTCCCTAAGTAGCTTTAAATGTAATGTCATTAATTTGGGGCTGCTGCAAACTTCTTCTGAATCAAGTCCATCATTCTCGCAGGCTGAGACGGTTCAGTCTCCTTTCCAGGTCAGACTGCGCACAACTGAACAAGAGCAGGGTGCGGGCAAAAGCGATAAAATGGTGTTGTGTACATCACCAGGACATAGTCTTAATCTTTGAATTATGGTTAAGAGGAAATTAATGAATGTTGGGAAATGGACTATGAGGAGGTCATTAGCTTCATCCGACTTAGTGAGAAGATAACGTTTCCTTTGGTGGAAAATGGGACATGAGGCTTCTAGGGACTTCTTAGCCTCAATGGTACAACTGCAAAGCTCCTAGAGTGTCATAGCCATCAGGAACCTCCAACACTTCCTGAAGAAGCTGAGCCAGCTTGCAAAAAAAAGATTCACAAGGGCCAGGAAGAAAAAGCCCAGGGTGGACCCTGACACTGTAGTATGCAGTGCTTTGGAATAGAAAAACTGTAGTATAGGGACTCAAGCACTCACATGAAAAAAGAGGAGTCCCTGCAAGATTGTTTATGAGTTTTATGTTTAAATAGTCACTGGATAAAACAGCAGGAAAAAAAGCCTGGCAGGAGAAAATCTAGAACTTCTCCATTACAAAGCTATGGGTGTGTGTTTGAAGCCCACCTCTGGAAAAAGAGAGCTCAGGTCTCCCACTTCCCAGGCTAATACATTAAAATTGAGGGGTGGTGCCCTCCCTCTACCCATTTTTTTAAAAAGAAAAACAGAGTCTTGTCCTGTTCTCTCGATGAAACTGTAAGCATCTAGCAGCAAGGGACGATTATTGCCTCTTATCCTGACTGAACGGAGCATTCAACCTGCAGTCCTGACTCAAGATCCTGAGTTCTAGGGAACGGTGTGAAGGTTCAGACATTTTATATACTGCAGTAGGAACCTTTGTATAACTGCAAAGGTTAGCCCCCCAAAATGTAGGTATCATTATGCTTAACTTGTGGGCAATTGCATCTCTCCTTAGATCTAGTCCACTGATTCGTGACCAGGGTGTGACAAGGTGCATGCCACTGTTAGGTGTGCAAACACCGACACATGATTTACAGGCTAAGCCTAGAGATTTCAATGAAGAATCTAGAGGGCTAAAACATTCTGCCCTGTGGTAGGCTTTCTAAGTCTTTTGGGGTCTTTTTTTTGCAACAGAAGAACGGCTCTATTATTTTTATGTAGTAAGGAAACAAGAGCAAGCTAAGACCTGTCATTTTTCAAGGGGTGCCTTGAATCTAACGAGGTGTGCTTTGAGTCTAAAGAGATTGAGAACCACTGATCTAGTCCCCCAAGTCTTTTCCAGTATCCCAGAGGAAGTCTTGATTGGGGCCAGAAGCTTGGTCCACATCACCACAGTGCCTGAACTGCAAGAGCCCTCCTTTCTCTTAGTCACTCAGGGCTCATATATACACCACAAATTTTGCCCTTTCATGTGCTGCAACCGTGTGTCTGTTTGCCTGAGCAGGATTTCCCAATGCTTTAAAAGTCTTTCTTGTGCATTAAACTAAAACGCCTCAGATGTAGTTTAGTTTGGTTTACCAGGAATTAAATCATTGCGTCCATGGATTCCATGTGTGCAAACAGACACTCAAAGATGTGTAATGAGCCTGTTTGTCCACCAGATGGCGCTGCAACTTTTTGTAGTTCACCCCTCAACGGCTTCCACTTTTTTAAATTAACACTCCTGGGTCATAGTTAAGTTTTTTTCCCCGTGTGTGGTTTGCCGCTCCCTGCTTCCACAGCTCTGTGGCAGGACACAGGCATGGTATGGGTGGGGGGTCCCAGGCTGGGGAGGGGGTGGGGGGCAGTGCTGGGCCATCCTGCTTTCCTGTGGCACCAGCCAAGGACCCAGCTTAATTTGTTTGAAAACCTAGTGTGTATAAACACAGATGCGTTGCTCCAAGGCTTAATTCATTTGAAAACCTAGTACGTGTAAACACAGATGCAACACTCCAAAATAAATAAGTTTAAATTTTATAAACCTATTTAATTTAATGAGGATTAAAACCTGTGGTATGTACAGGCTCCCTCAGTCACTACCAAAACGGGATGGTCTGGAACTGGCCCCTGGAAGTGATTCACTCTAAGGGTCAAAGATGGAGGATGGCTTAGTGGATTGGGCACCAACTTAACAGACAGGTTAATAAAGTTCAGTTCCTTGCCATAGACTTGCTGTTTGGCCTTCAGCATGTCTCACTTTCTCACCTGTAAAATGGACATAAATATATGCTGCCCTGCCTCACAAGGGTGTGGCAGGACAAGGGTGTCATGAGGGTAAATACATACAAGGGTTGTGAAGCACTCAGATGCTAAAGCAATGTCAACCCCATAAATCAATCAGAAGAGTTGACAAGCTCGTTTGATTAAAAAATGAAAGCAAGGCAGTCAGGGAATTCAAAGTTATCATTCCCACAACCACTGTAATTGTGATACCCCACATTTAATATTAGGTACATGCATGTATTACTGCATTTATATTGCTGTACATGCAGTTAAATTTAATTTCAATATACATGTGCATTGTGGCTGCGTTACAGCCACTCTGGGAACCATATGTTTGAATATTATGGCTTCTGTGCTTTCAATTTCTCAATCAGAACAGCACATTAATGTCTTTGATTTTACTTTGAATTCTGATTCCTCCCCTCCTAAAAAGGAAAGAATGAAATGCTAAATACTGCTGGGGAAGGGGAGGATGGGGAGTGGCAGGGGGAAGGTGGGGCAGATTCTGATCTTAATTTTACCAAAGTCAGGAATAGTTCTGCTGCAAGCAATGGGCCTGCTTCTAGTTTCCACTGGAAAAACTGAAATCAGAGCATGGTCTCCTATTTGTTCTGCTCTCTGTGTATGTACAACTGGCCTAAAACAGTAAAGTGCTATTTGCAAATACGATCCAATACATTACAATATAACTCAACCCCCATGAATATTTGCAGAAAGTTGTTTCCTTGTGCAAATATCAGTTCTGTGTTTGCCCAGCACCTACCAAAAAGGACTTCTGGTTCATAATTAGGTCTTCTAGAAGCAATACTAATGAGAGAAAAGAATAATACACATCATTAGTACTGGTGACAAAAATGCGTAACTCCTCATTCTAGTGTTCGCCTTCCAAGCATCACACGGAAATGATGCTGTATGATTTAAATGGCCAATTATGTGCTCCAAATACCTTCTAATACATATCTGAAGACAGCATCAAAAGCAAATGGTTTGTTGATAGCACACAGACCGAGGCCAAAATGTACAAAGCTGGACACTCAGAGCCATGAAAAGTCAGGCCACATGTTAAGGGATGAAGGCAGGTGTATTGCTGCTCACTTTGGGCACATTCCTGAACTCTCGATAACATTGCTGGAAAATATAACTAAAATCATACCTATTGTCTTTGTTATTGCTATTATTCTGATCCCAGCTACCCGAAATCCTAGCCATCCAGGTATCCAAACGTGTGGGTTAAGGAGATTCTGCTGATTGGCTTCCTCTGGCCAGGATGCTGACTTCAAGATGTGCTAGGAGTACCCAGTACTTCCCTCCTGCCATTCAGCTACAGACAGAAATCATACATTCACCAGTGCCACATTTGCTGATGTCCGTGAGATGTAAAAGAACAGGGAAGGGGCTGTTCTCTGCCTGCTGGGCTGGATGGAGCTCCCAGGGTATGCAAAGATGTGGGCCAAGTGGGCTATAAAAGCAGACACCTGCTTTCTCACAACTATCACGGGGCCTGATTCTTCACAGCCTGACCCCCTGTAAGCCCAATTTACACCAAGCCCCCGTTACCCACTGCAGCAGGGTAAAAGTGATTATTTTCAAGTGAAAGTAAATTACATTGATGTCTCCTCCAAGGCTCCTTTACGCTGCCGGAGCAGTTTAAAACAAAATCAGATCTTACATAAGTATGGGGCTTCTGGTTCCCACGACTGCTTCAAAATCTTTAGTGTATTTATCCTGATAGCACCCCGGCAAGGTAAAGAAGTGTTATTATCCCCTGTTCCATATGAGAAACTGAGATTTCAGTAAGAGTTTGACACTGATGTCCCTTTAGGGAGGTGGGCTTCAGAGACCCGCTTAAGGTGACACAGGAGGCCTGTGGCAGAGCAAAAAAACAACCCTCTTCTGAACAGGGAGCCAGTGGGCTACTTCTGGAAGTATCCTTACTCTCCAGTACAGAGGTCAGGGTGTCAGATGTTAACATGTTAGTACCAAAGAGCTATACACTCCCTTTAATGGACTGCACAACATGTAGGGACAGAAATTACACATAAAACCAGCAGAAGTAACCATAAACTGGTTCAAATCTGTAGCACAATAGAAATTTAGTACATACAGAGCACTTTCCAAATGACTGAAACTGGTTTAAAATAAACCTGGATGGATGTAGTTAATATCAGACTCAACTGCTTTAGGTTAAATCGGTGTATTTAACTTCTGTTCCACATGCCCTCCAGATTCAAATTAACTCACAGTCCTGCAGCATCCCAGGATGCTTTACTCCTCCTCTGCAACCCCCTCCCCTTGGTGGGTGGGCGGGCTAGTCTTGGTCCAAGCTGTCTGCTCCAGCTCATCAGGGAGGCATGCTCTAGCGCCCCCCAGATTCTGGCCTAGGTCTCTGCAGGCATGTGGCTGCAATTCCAGAATTCAAAGTGAATGTCTGTTCACTTGCTTATCAGTTCAATCTGCGTGGCTTAGACCTGCGAAGACTGAATCAATTCAGCCTCGGGCTTTTTGACTATCTATACTTAGCTGTAGGGTAGTGGAGCACTGAGCCAACTTTGCCATTGGTACAAAAGTTCTGGTTGTTGGATCCTTTTTAGATTCTCCCTTTTTGTTTTTTGTTTTTTCGCTGCTGTTCTCTAGGTTCCTGGGGTAATCTAATTGCCTGCTCTGAAGAAGTTTTGTTTCTTGTCTGCCGTATTTTCCTCGTACACCTTATAAATCTGCTCATCCTAGTTTCCCTTTTTTAGTCTTCGCTAAAAGACGAATGGAAAGCAAGAAAGTAACTAATGATGCAAAGTTTTCGGGAAGAACTTTCTGAAACAGCCTGGGGACTGAGAATTTCTGATTCACATAGACACACTGTACTGCAGAACCCTGGGCCTACTAATCTTCCCCTTTTAACGGACTACCATTGCAATTTGATTAAAGGACTCTTTCTGAGCACTGAGAGATAGCATTAAACACCAGAATGTACTTATGAAGGCAGGGGAAGTGGGGAGGGGGTGGGGGGAAGGGGGAAGAAAGTAATTTAGCATCTGGCGAAATGGAATGTGAACATCCAGAAGACGTTACACCATCAAGATTTCTCCTTTTCTCTCTCTCTCTCTCTCTTCCTTTTATTAAAGGCCCAAGCAATTTAAAAATGGAGACAGTGTATCCCACTTAATAGCGTTGCTGTTAATCTTCTTGCCAGTCAGTTCTAAGTATCGAACGCAAAAAAAAAAACTCCTCCTGTCACCAGCTGTGGTTGGGGAGTGACTGCCCTAAGGGGCTCCAAGGCTTAAAAAAAAATCCACCACTGAGAAAAGGCAATAAGAGGAGTCTGTTTCTGTCTAACCTGCCATATAAATGAAACAATCAAAGACGACAACAAAGGAAACTCCACTAACAACCAGAGGCAAAAACAGTTTGCTGTAATATATCCTGGCTTTGGTAACTATTTTTAGCCAAACTCCTCTTTTTTAACACATACAATCTCTCTCTCTCTCTCTCCCTCCCTCTCTTTAATTTTGATTAAGAAGGAGAGAAAATAATAAGAAAGATAGAGGTGGGGAATGATTACATGGAGAAAAATGGATACGTGTGAAAATTCAAGATGATTTTTTTTCGTGAAATATAAAGGAAGTGTTGGAAAGCTTTCTGAATCTTTGCAGGAGTGAGGGGATAGGCAATGCTGATTATAGCCCGCTTCCTCCATGCAGAAATAATCTGTTCGTATAAATATGTAATGTTTTATCACCGTTGTGCCTAGGAACTGCTGTCAAAGACCAGGGCTTTCTTATGCTTGGCACTGTACAAAAAAGAAAAAAGATGGCCTCTGCCCAAGAGGACATATTGCCAACAAACGCAGAAATCATGAGTCAGGCCCAATGAAAGCCATGAGACTTAAAAAAATTAATAAAAACAAGATAATAAAGATGTAAGCATTCTTCTTGGTTGCCTTCTAGCATTTGAGCCTGTCGGGGTCATATTTGTTCCCCAACCAATAAAGCTATAAACTGCTTAAGGAATGCTTGAGACCATAGACTGAGAGGGCTGGGAGGTACCTCAGGAAGTAATCTAGTCCAAAGGCAAGACTACCCCTGTCTAAACCATCTCTTTTATGCGATCATGCAAACTGCTCTTAAAAACTTCCACAGATGGAGATTCCACAGCTTTTCTAGGACATTTATTCCAATGCTTAATCAACCTCACAGTTAGAAAGTTAAAAAGTTATTTCTAATCTCCACCCTGAATTTCCCTTGTTGTAATTTAAGACCATTACTACTTGTCCCGTCCCCTCTGGACACAGGGACACCATCTTCTTTATAATCACCTATCATGTATTTGAAGACTGTTATCAAATCCCCCTTTAGTCTTCTCTTCTCCAGAATAAACAATCCCCATGTTCCTCCAACCTTATTTTGTAAGTCACATTTCTTAGATCTCTAGTATTTTTGTTGCTCTCTGTTGGTTTCTTACTAATTTGTCCACATCAAGTCTGGTGTCCCGAATCGGACATGATGTACCACGTGAGACCTCACCGATGCTGAACAGGGTCAAAGAATCGCTTTGCATGACTTGTGCATGAGACTCCTGTTAATCCATCCTCGGACACCGTTGTTCTTTTTTGTTTGTATTGACTTTTTGCAACAGTAGTGTACTGTTGACTCATATTTGGCTTGTGGTACAATATAACCCCCATCCCAAACACTGGTATTTGATTGGGAGGCAAAAATACATGAATAGTATCAAAATCATCAGGTTCATTGGAAGAGCTGATTGTGAACAGACCATGGTCTTATCTACACAAAGTTAAATGGCCATGTCAAGCTACTTGGAGACCTCAAGGCACAAAGCCTAGGATACTTCAAGTAAATAGACAGAAAAATGATATTATAAAAGAGCTATGAAAGGCACTGAAAAAAGCTTCCAACTTCTGAAGACAATGAAGCAGACTGGAAAGTCTTCAAAATTGCTGTGTATTGCTGTGCTGCAAGAGGAAAGAGTTTTTGTGGGTGATATCCGGGATCCTGATTTTCTGTATTTAGAAATCCCAAATTCTCTCATTAAAAACCCCCCAAATCCATGTTTTTCTGTGATTAAAATGAAACACAACTATATATATATATATATATATATATATATATATATATACACATATATATGTGTGTGTGTGTGTGTGTGTATGTATGTGAGTTGAGCACAATGTTTTATTCATATATATATAATGTTTCATATATATATATATATATATATATATATATATATATATATATATATAAATATATATAATTTTTAAGCAATTTGGAAGCCAACCAGTGCCTCAATCCTTACAATAAATTCTTAATATGCATATATTGTGGTGTTTGATTGTTTTTATCATGGAAAATCAGGGCTCCCTCTGCTCTGTTCATTCACTAGGATGCAGATCCAGCTGTGATTGTACCCCCGCTGCTTTGTAGTGCTGAGCAGTCCTAATCTGCTGGTACCCTGCCCCTACCCATGCCAGTGCACCTCACGTCTAACCTGCAGTCCTGTGGCCCTGCCGGTGCCCCTCAGTCCTCACCCACAGTCCCCCACATCCCAACCCTGCTAGTGGTCCTTGCTTCCAACCCACAGCCCCCCCATCACTGCCAGTGCCCCTTACTCCCCTGGCCCTGCTGGTGCCTATCACTCTGACCCACTGCCTCTTGTCCTCAGGCCCCAGCCCCTCAGTGTGTGAAGAAGGGGGTGGGCATGTCGAGAACAGGGTTGGTGTGTGGAGAAGTGGTGGGTGGGCACAGGCTACACTTCGGGCAGCGAGGGGGAACACATGCCCCCGAGATTTCTGTCCCCACAGCAGGATGCAAAGCTGCATCCAGGCTGGACCAACTCTGGGTAGGAGCCACCTACATGGCCCCATGGGTGGGCTCCGGCGTGGGAAAGAGCGCTGTGCTGCCATGGCCTGAAGAAGTATCCACTGCTGTGTGTAAATCTATTTAATACTCTAGAAACAGCAAGAATGGTTCAGTGAAAATGCTGGGGCTATAAGGGGATTGCTTGATGACATACACAGTTCATATTCTTATTCACTCCAGAATTCAAGAAAAGTACTTTTAACTTGTGTAATTCTTTAACCTAAATTGGGGACGGTTTTGATATTTGGTGGAGCAAGAAAGCAGTTGAGCTAGAGTCACCATTTAACCAAAACAATAGAATGTCTTTGATGCACTTAAAAAAGTATATGAGCCTCATCCAAGTGGTTCTCGTGTTCTGGATTCAAATGGAAACACCTTTCTGATTAAAAAGAGTCAAATTCTGTTGTGGTCGTCTGGCCTCTTAAAAACCATGCTCAACCTGGAATTCAGCTTCAGTGATGAGATGACTGATTAACTACATTAGTAGGTCATCTCTTGAATTCTTGCCAGCAAACTGTCTTAGAGGATGAAAAAGGCACTCTCTGGGCACATCTACATGTGTGCCTTAGACTAATCTACTGTGCAGTAAAGCATCACTGTCTACACATGCATGGCAATTAAGGTGTAGCAGATTAATTTACAGTGCCATCAGATAATCCTGTCAGACACAGGTATTATCCAACAGTGCTCTAAATTACTGTGCTTAAGTAGGCAGTAAAATGGGTGCAAATTGCTCCTGGTCAGCTGCTCTAGCAGGGGGCCAGACTTCTGCCTGATACCAAGCTGTGTGGCTTAGCAGCTTCTGGAGCTGCATGTGTGGGCAGCTCTGAGTCTGTCATCTGACCCTGGACCTGAACCCCAGGGCCCCTACCAGCTGGAGCCTGCCCTGCAAGCACTGTGACCCACCACTGGGGACACATGCCAGCTTCTGCTGTCCCCTGGATCCTATGCCTGACCCATCTGAGGGTCCTGCCAGCCAGAGCCTGCCCCCAGGACACCATGCTCTACTGCAGCAGGCATGTGCCACCCGATGCTGCCACCTGGACCCTGTGGCTGGCATTGTGAGGTCCCTGCCAGCCTGAGCGTACCCCTCAGTACTGTGCCCCATCACAGTGGGAACTGTTATCAATCCCATCACCCAAGCCAGACCTGCTGAAGCCTGGCCCACCAAGGCCCCTGCCAGCTGCTGCCATACTGGACTCCACGCCTAGTGACACACAGGGCTGGGGACCTAACTGGACCCATGAAGAGACAGTGAATCTTATCGCCATTGGAGGGTGGGGGGAAGGATGTTGAGGTCCGGTGGCAGTTTGGCTGAGTGACAAAGGCCAGTGCCCATATTTATATGGTTATGGCCCAGTGGATGCAGTAGTGTGGACACCAGAGGTCTTGTCAGCAGTGCCAGGTGAAAACCAAGGTCCTGAGGGCACAGTGGGTCTGCATAAGGGACCACAACAGGTGGTCCTGGGCTGCCCGCAGGTCCATGCCCTTTATGCAGGAGTTGGCCCTCACAGACCCTGTTGAGGCCCTGTTGTGGGCCAGGAGGACTGTCCGGAGGAGGGCCCCTAGGGGCTTCTGCACTAGGTTCTGCCCCTAGGTTCCGGCATGCTGCTCACCCTCAGCCTCACCCAGTAGCTCGGGCAGCCCAGGCGACCACCTGCTCCCACAACTCTGGCAGTGGGCTGCTAATGACAGGGCAGGGATAGCCGCTGCACATACCAGTTCCAGCTTCTTGCTGGAGGGGGACACTGCTCAGGTGGCCAGGTACCACACCTCAGCACCCCACGATGTGTTGACCAGGCAGACTTCCTCTCCATAGCCAGAGACAGTATTGGACTGCAGGGACCACCTGCCACACCCTCCTGGTAAACCACACAGGGAGGAAAGCCAAGAGGGAAAGGTGCTACAGCCACCCATGCTCATGATAGCTCACTTGCCCACCCCCGGGATGCACACCTGGAGGCAGGGCCCCCACACAGGAGGGTAGGGGGTCCCTCCTCTCTCCTCCCTACCCTGCCCGGCTAAACTCCCCACTGTCATGTCCACCAGACTCCCCCCTCCCCCTCCCCCTCATATCATACAGGGAGGCAAGAGGAAGGAGTCAGTTCAGGACTTTGTTGAATGCCCAGTAGGCTCCCAGCTAGACAGCCAGGGGCTTGTCACATGTGGAGAAACTCATCGATGGCAGCGGTGATATCCTCCTCAGCCTCTGAGATCAGGCACTCATAGGGTAGGTAGAGATACCCCTTCAGGCAGTGGCACATGTTGTGGGCAAGTTCAGGTCTGCCTGTGGTTCCTTTGAAGCTCAAGGCCTTGTGCCAGGTTCTTAGCTGTACCCAGGGAACCATTATGATCAGCAGCTGGTGTAGTGGGTCTGGCAGCTTTCAGAATATTCAAACTGCTTGTCACAGCACGCTTGGGTGACTCTAACCAGGGACATGGTTGGGGTACAGCCCACCTGGCCTTGGTCTGGGGTGACTATCTAGAGAGGGCCACTGCAGGTACTGGGGGGACATTACCAGGTTTGTGACCCAGCTGGAAGGGAGCCCCTCAACCCTAGAACCCAGGCAATGTGGCACGAACGGCATGGGAGCGAAATGCCTTGCTTGTAAAAAGGAGAAGGGAGGGAATTACTTTGGAACTTCTGTGGCAGCTTCCAGCAGAGGCCATCCATAGCTCAGCCTGGGTAGAGTATGGGGAAGGCAGGCTACCTGTGGCAATCGGCAAGTGGACTTGCTGGGCAAGTTGCCCAGCCCTTGCTGTGGAAGTGGGGAGGGAAGGCTCAGTTGGCAGTCCCCTGTGGAAGGTCCCACCTGGGCAACTTACCATGGTCCCTGGGCACCTGTGTACATACAACCCCCAAACTGAGGATGGGCAGCACACATCCCCTCAGTGGATGTTATCTCTGAAATGTTGCAAAGTTTCACAAAGACTTTTCTGGCCTTGCTCTTCAGAATCAGCTTCTGGACATGGGGGGAGACCCACTATCAGAGATGGGGCCCAAAGGATGCCACTATCCTTAACAGAAGCACTCTGCATGCACTGGCTCCATCAGGATTGGCGTCAGGATGGCTTTCCTCAAGTGGTTGGCCCATCTCCAAGGAGTGGCTCAAGTAGACTTGGGCCTGGTGCTGCAAGGTCCACATGATGGATTCTGTACCTTGCCTTCCTGCAGAGGCAAATTGCCCTCCAGGAGAGGCATCTCAACCTCTAGGAGAGGCAGCTGCAGGACAAGAATCAGCAGCACACTGTGGTACACTGGCAGTGGAGCCAACTGAGGATGACAGTCATGTCCTGGATATGGTACTGGCCCTGGTGGTCTCTTGTGCTACCCACTACTTAGGCCCCGGCCCCCGCCCTGGTCCCAGCTGGCCCCTGGCAGTCATCTGCGAGCTTATGTCAAAATCCCTCATGGGCATGGGAGGAGGTGCCACACTACCTGCAGTGGCCAGGGCCCCCAGCCCCTGTTCCAGATCCTGGCCCTCTGATGGCTGGGGCTGCAGGGTTACTGCAGCATCTGGACCCAAGGTGATGTTGGCACAGGCTGGGGTGCTAGGTGCCTCCCTCTGGGCTCTACACCTGGGGCACCTCCTCCCTACTGTTCCCCTGACATTGTAAATAGTTTAATGGGGAAGAAGGTGCTTTATTGATGGTGCGCATTGGGGTTGGGTGGGGTCTGTTGTTAGAGAAGGAGGGGACCTGTGGTTGTGGTGGGGGTGGGTGTCTATTGTTATGTTGTGGAGGAAAATAAAGGTTGGGGTTTGTTACAAACTGTCTGGAGTGTGTGTGTTCTTGGGACTGTGCTGTGGGCCTGGGATCTGTGGGTGGCCACCTGGGTGCCCTACTGCAGCAGGGTGGAGGAAGAGGTGGTCAGCGACTGCCACAGTGCCCTGGCTGCTGCTTCTGGTGGGAGGGCAAGGAGTGTTCATGGTGTGCCGGGCACAGGCTCCTGGAACAGTGTCCTGGAGGGCTGTGTCAGAAGGCTGAACACTGCTTGGGCAAACAGAGGTGTGGGGCCAGGGACCAAGGTGCAGGGCAGCCTTTTACAGCATGGGCCTGGCACCTGGCTGTCTAACCCAGACTCCATTGAAACATGTCAATTCTCACACTGTTTTTCCTATCCCTGGGAATTTTAGAACTGTCCTGAATGTTGCCTTTACACACTGCAGCAGCCTCTCTCCTTTCCTAAAGGAGCTCCTGCAGGCATACCAGTCTGTAGCCTGGATCAGCCACACACAACGTTAGCTGCACCTTGCTAAAGTAGAAGCACTTTCCCTTCCTAACACAGATGCAGCTAATTCAGCTACACGCAGCTTTGTGTCAGTGGAGCAAAGTCAATGCTAGCAAGTGCAACAAGCAACACCTGTACAAGGTGGTACAGCTGGTATAACTACATTTACCTGAGTAATTTCTGGCTAACATCACTGTGTTGGTCAAGGATCTCACCTCACACATGTGAGACCAATGTAGCAGGAGTGTGTAATATAAACATAGCCCAGCATCAGCCCAGTGGTGCCAGTTTTATGTAGGTATACCCCTCTAGAGCTCCTTTTGGCTGCTGTAGGGGGGGGGCAGAGCAGGGCAGGAGCAGCCCCAGCCTAAAATGCTCCACTCAGGCTCAATTTGCTCCTGACCTGAGCGCACATGTCGTCATTAAGCCCAGGAGTACTTTACTACTCATCAATTGCTTGTGCATTAATTGCACATGTAGATGCACCCTCTTTCTCTCAAGCCCCTTGGCTTAGATGCTATTCCATATGAGGCTTATGTAGTTGGTGGGGCCTACTTAATCCAGTGTTTCTCAGGACTAAAGCCTAACAGCACTAAGATAGTGTCCTTGTTGTTGGAGATAAAATTATTCCCATAATGTTCCACTACTTCTGATAGCTACCTTTTATACTTTCAGACAGTGCAAGACTGTAACATGTCAGAGCTTTCCATAGGGAGAAACGAGTTAGACATTATATTAAGGGTATGTAGTTTATAAAAACATTACTAAAAAAATAACAGATATTCTAAAAGATGGTTAATCAATTGGCATATTGTCCAACAGATCACTAGAATGCTTAGATCCCTCTCTAATGACTTCTGCTAATGTGCTTATATCCCTCTCCAACTCCTAATTCTTGTGTCTGCGCCACACTTATAACAGTGATTAATCATTTACTAACCCCTGATAAAATATGTATAAATCTCCCCTTAATATAAGTATGACCGATGGGTTTATATATCAGGTGTAGTGATTTGAAAGTGAGGATAGATTTCCTTCACCTCTTTTAAACATTTTTTAAAATATATATTATGACTTAATTCTGGTAATGCCTCCAGTGTTCTTGCAGCTTTTCAAACAGAGAAAGAGAATGGTGCTATAATTCAGATAGCTCATACTTGAAAGCCTGATCAGTGAGCAAGTATACAATAGGAGAGGAGCAAGAAATATACAGATGCCTTAATATATATATATATATATATATACATATATATATATATATACATATATGTATATATATATAGGGAACTACTCAATTTGCAATTTTGTGATTTTTGCGGACACTGAAAAAAAATGTGGCTTCCCCAATCACCATGAAAAAGGTATTCTCTGAGCTTTTGTGTGAAATTTTGGGGGGTGGGAGGGAGAAACTTACTAAAAATAAATGCTGGGTCCCCAGTGGCAGCCATTGGCTGCTGTGCCTGGCCTCATAGCCTGTTCTGGGGAGGGGGGCAGGGGGAAGGGACAGGGACAGATGGGACCCATCAGCATGAAAGGAAGCAACTGAGATAGTGGCCACCCCCCTCCTCCCTCTGCTGCTGATTGGCTGAGAGTCCTACCCTTCGTGTGCCCCCACCCTTTTCCACCAATCAATGGCAAGGGGTGGAGCTGCATGAAAGGCAGCCCTTTTGACCAATCAGCAGTGAGGTGCATGGCTGCTGGAGACCCTTGGCCAATAAGTGTGTGTCTGGGGGGGGGGGGGGGGGGCATTGCCATTAAAAGACTGCAAAAATGTCACCAGGCACCATGAGCAGTTCACGATTTTTACTTCCCCTCCGTGCACTTTAAGTAGATTCCTAGATATGTAGGAATAAATATGAATAATTATTAAGCATTTACATTGTCTTCAAATTATTGGAAGTCTCCTGCACTGAGAAGAGCCTGTTTGGTAATATCTTTTCTTAGACCAACTGAACAATTTGGAGGGATGTTGAATGAGCTTTCAACCATAAAGTGCTCTTCCTGTGTTCATCCCACACTGGAACCTATGAGAAGGATCATCAAATGCTTATAGCTCACACTCAAAATGGACCAGATCTTGATGATGTTGAGAAGACTTGAAGAGGACCAGACCAGTTCAAGGCATTACACCTAGATAATATATAAATACAAAATCATGTAGATTTACAGAACAATTCACAGGATGAATATGGATTACAAAGGCACAAATGCAGAATAACAACTGTCTAGGGAATATTGTTACTGCGAAGGCATTGGGGATATTGGTGGATCGCATACTCGACAGGAACAGAAATATGAGACATTCACCTAAAAAGCCCCTGCTAGGGTGCATTTTGGATGCCAGAATGGTTCTGGCTTTGAATGCTGTGCAGCCTACATTTTCCAGAGAGAAATACGTCTACGACTGGGAAGGGAGCTCCATAAGTAGACCTCAGTTCTTCAAACGCTCATGGCCATGCTTGGCCTTACAAATTTGATTCAAGTGGTTTGTAGTATTATTAATCTTAAGCACACATTTTCATGATCAGGGCCCTACTTTCATTCTTCCTTCTCCAGTTGTCACTGGATTTAAATGCCATTGCAGTAATGGGCATGATGCTGTTAATTCCAGTCCCGGATGAAGGAGCTCAGCTTGGAACTGCTATCCATTGGGAGCCGATAAGCAGTTTACACTCACAGATCACATACAGCTGAGTGATGCTGAAGAAGACCCCCTTCCTCCTCTTGCCATGTGTGCTGTGAAAGGATATTAGTGCTGGCTAATGATCTGTAAATGTGTCAGAACTGTGCCACCTAGTGACACCAGCGCTCATTTCCTTTGGTGAAGTCACACTGATTGCACAACAGCAAGCTATAATATAATTAGTGTTAATTTGGTTTCTCGGCGGATGACTGCTGCACAGCACTCGAGACAGCCTCTTTGTGCTTCTCAAGGAGACGTTTCTTCATGTAATATGAGTTTCATTAGAGCTTTTTATTTTCCATTACAGTTGTCACATACCAACATTTTGTATTGCTTTGTGGATTTTCTGCCTGGTAAAAATGGGTCTCAAGGCCTGCGTGCTCTACCAGAGGCCAATGCATGCTGGGAATGACATTGGATTGAACAAGCTGGATACAGGGATTCTCTCTCTGTCTGTGTGCTCATAACTAGAAGTTCTCAAGAAACATTTTTCCATAGAAAAAAACAAAGTCCTCAAATGCAAAAGATGTCATTGGACAGGACTACTTGCAGCTAATCAAAAGAGGGCTGGGCAGGGGAGGAAGGTGTTTAAAATTGTAAACATGTTGTGTTTCAACATTTTGAAATGACAAGTTTGAATTTTTTGTACTGAAACCACTCTTGTCTTGAAATGTAATTTATCATTTAAAACTATTTGAAAGAATGTAAGAATGAAACAAATTCCCAAAGAACTTTTTTGAATGATTGGTTCCTGACCATTTTAAAGATTTTTGGGGTGTTTTTATTCTCATTCAGTTCAGGGCAGGAAAACATGTGGAAAACTCCAGACCTATCACACGATGGGAAAACAGTTTCCTACCCATCTCTGTTCATAACAGAACAGGTCAGCAAGCCTGACGCACACGGTGCACTTTACTTGCTATTGCTGCATGGTAGTGAACAACCTGCCTCTTGAAATGTGTCATGTATAGGGATTGCTTGAGGCAGCTTTTAGCATGACTGCTGTTGCAACTGAAGCATGATCAGCCTTCCTCCGCAACGAGAACCCAAGTTTGGGGCTCTTCAGGGAAGTTGACACAGGAATTGCATACCCTCAGGCAAAGCAATGAATGGTACACAGGCTTATTACTGGACAAGAAATAGCCAGAAACCAATGCAGTAGGTGATTCCCATGAAGCATTACAATTATGTAGCCCAAGGAAATTTTCCCAGGTTGGCAGGACACAGAAAAAACCTGGGATCACAGAAAGGGACTTTATCAAGGACTATGGAAACAAATACTTAAGGATGAGAGTCTACTCCCATCATTGGATGCTGAGAAGTGCTCACCGCCCTAGATAATAGGGGTGTACAAAGTGGGCCCTATTCAATTCAGATTCGGATTCAGCATGAATCAGGGACAGTGATTCGATTAATTGATTTGCATCACTGTCTCTGATTCGATTTGGCCGAATCCAAATCTGAAGACTCGATGCTGGTTCAGAGAATCAGCAATTCAGACATAGACAGAAATTTAAATGTTTTTTCTACATTCCTCAAGGTACCAGTATAGCTCGTGAATGCTGTGATGCTGGGGCGGATGGACCATTGCACAGGAGTGCAGGGGACCATCCATGTGTTCTGCGGTGAACCTGGAAGTAGGCAAGAAGTATTTCCGGTCCACTTCCAGGTCCACTGGGGAGTGCGTTGGGCCCTGCCCCCCGCGCCCCTCTGGCTCAGTGAATGGCCGTGGGGGAAACCAAGGTGCCCCCCCCCCGACATCTAAGACATTAAGATCTAATAGATCTTAACTGAGGAAGCTATAGTCGTTGAACCAGGGAGTGCCGGAGGGTCCCCCAGCAGGCTCCCCAGTGGACCCAGAAGTGGACCAGAAGTGCTTCTGATCCACTTCCAGGTCTGCTGCTGAGCACAATGGGGACCCCCCAACACTCCTGTGGGACGCTCCATCCATCCCAGCATTGCAGCATTCATGAGCCGCCTGCTACCTAGAGGTATGTAGAAAAAAACATTTAAAGCTATCTCTATGTCTGAATCACCGAATCTTTCCAAATCTCTCCGGATTGATTCGGAGGATTCTGATTTGATTCAGAGAGATTCAATTCTGATTCGATTTGGATTTCAAGATTCGGCCACCGAATCAGCCCAAATCTCCGCCGAATCAAATCAGGGACGAAAGCTTTGCACAGGCCTACTAGATAATAAATTGAAAAAACTCCATTTTGGATTCCACCCATCATCATGTGTGACTTCCAGTGTCTTGGCTAACAATGAGTGTTGAACTAGAATCCACAAGTACAAGTGCAAGTCTACAACTAGAGTTAGAAAGCATTTGACACCCTTTATGCCCTGTCTGAATTAGACTGTAAAATTTGAGACACACAGGCATGGCTGTTTTATTTGTTTGTCAAAAATAAGCACATGTATGGCTCTGCAAAAATAATAATAGCAATACAGTAATGGCCATGCTGGATCAGACCAGATGTCTTTATATAAATATCAGTAATTAGGCCGTGGTACCTGGGTTCACATTAGCTCTGATTTTGACATGGGATCTGTCATCACAGCTGGCAAATTTCATGTAATTCATATTATGTATAGTTCTTAAAGTGACGGATTAACACAGGATCCTCCTGTACTAAATGATATCCAAATGCACAGCTGGTGGGAGGAGAGAGCATCTGCCCCTTTCCTAGAGAGTTTACTAACCTTTCATCTATCATCCTATCTGCCAGCATATAGTACCTACTAGACTCCTCCATAACAGGTGTGTATCAAGGTGACAGCAATAATACTCTGAGTCATTCTACATCACTTCCTGAAGGTAGACATCTCCCATCCAAGAACACAAACCAGTCGTGTGATCTGGCAGCTTCACAGCATAAGGTGACATAACTATGGGCCATATTGTGAATCAATAGCAATATTAAATGGTATTTACAACAGCTAAGTGTCATCGTAACCAATGCACAGATCCTTATGAATATGTCAGCAGGACTTCCCATTATCTCTGTCACTTGCTTCTAAATGGCTCTGCATTGCTAAAGAGGGGGAAAAAAGGAAGCTTAATTGGAAAATTTATGTTTAAACTTTATAAACAGTGCAAGCAGGAAACCCATCATCCCAGTATTTTACCATGTCTCCTAGATCTAATAGATCTTAACTGATGCACAGTGTCATTAAGATTAATTTAAGAAGCTACCCCTAGAGAGATTTAGAAATCAATTTAAGACATGTTCTCAAATAATGTTAGAAATATTAGATTCATTCATATTCTCGTCATTGCACTATTTTCCTGACTAAACCAACGGAAGATAATATCCTACATATCTATATCATCATTCATGCTAAAAGGATGGTGGAAAACATCTTTACATAATATAGTAAAGAATCAAGTTATTGATCAGTGTGAGTCAGTCACCTCTGAAATGGAACACAAGCTGTTCAACTGTGTGCAGCAATGCTCTGCCCAGACACATATTAACTATAGCTGAATAAATTATGGGATAAAATTAGCCCTTTCTTCTGTTTTCAAGCCAGACACAAAGGAAGACTCTAAGGCCTGGTTGGACTCTAAAGCCAGGTACAAAATGTACACTGATTGTGCGACAAGTGCATAGAAAGGGCTCTACAGCCATAACCAAACAGACGGTCAGGGCATGCAGAGCACTGTAAAAATGGCAGATCCCACTCTAAGATAACTCTGGATAGATGTGGTATCAGACTTTAGTGCTGTAGATTAAAGCGCTGTAACGAACATCTGTACCAGATGTTAGGTGGCATTCTGCTGGCAACCCCTGGGGCTTTGTGGCACCCCGCTCACCTCCAGTCCCAGGGTGGGGCTCTAGCCTCCGCTAGAGCTTGTGTAGTCTGCCTCAGCCCTGGGCCAGCCCTGCCCTGGGATCTCAGTGCCCCAAGGTGGTGAAGCCCCTCTTTCCACCACCCCCGGCTCCTGCCTTGTTCCCTCTGGCCAGCTATGAGTTGCTGCCTGGTATTATTGCTCAGTGTGCTGTTTCCATCTACCCATTCGGGGCATTTGTAAAGACTGCAGCTTCTGATTAAGTGCTGTGCTGTTTGCTGGACACCACATTCACACAGGGGGCTGTCCAAAATGTTCACCGTGTACATTGTTGTTTTGAAGCATCGGTATCTAAATCTGTTTGTTTGGCTTGACCCATGCTTCTCGGTCAAGGTTGTGCCCAATGGGGGACTCGTTTAGTATAAAACTGTAGGAATAGATTTCAGACCAGATTACTCTAAACAATCATTTCATTTCTATTCACACACCCCCCCCCCCCATCTATATTTTGTGCAACACACGGTACCCAGCCTGCCAGGCTCTCCACAAAACCTGGCAGCAGAGGAGTGGTTAGGGTCTGTCTTCTTATGTCACTTGGTCTAATGCCCTAGCATGCAGGGAATACATCTGTGCGTGTGCAAGTTGTGCAGTCTGTTATGAGTCTCTGTTCACTGATAAGCACAGTGTCAAACTTTTTAGTGTGACAACTTTGGGACCATACAGGGGCACAGTAATCTGCTGGAGCGTGTACCTTTGCAATGCGTGGTTCTGAGCACTTTGAAGTTGGCACCGCATGTCGTGCTGGCTAAACATCTTAACCCATGCAGAAGCTTTACTGCTGACCTTCTGAATGTGAAGTTTATAGATGAGGGAAGAGTCTAATGTGGCTCCTTGGCAAGCTGGGGTATGCTCATGGAGAAGGAAATAGTTGCTTATTCTGATATGCAGTGTGTTCTTGGCTTGACAATTCTCCAGGTGGAAGAGTGACAGTAATGACTTATGGATGCTCCCCATTGACCTTGCACCTGTCAAATACCCTCCCCCTGAACACACACACACTAAGTCCTGTGCCATTGGCCTGGAACATGGCAGAGGCATCAAGGCCGGTACCCCATACTGTTTCTGGGAGCTTATCTAACATTGAGTGGGACCATTACTTTGGTTCATTGACAACAACTGGCCACTCCATGCCTGAAGGTCATGTTGCTTTCCTGAGAGAGGCTAGTGCATGGACATGGAACCACTTTATGCAAAATGGCACACAAACAGACCCCCAAAAGACATTGAAAGCTTTTTTCAAGCCCCACAGCCAAGATGTAACCAACAGTTAAGCTGAAATACTAGATTATTTTCTCCCTCTGTATGGTACAGGCCCCTCTAAGATTCTGTGGTCTGACACTTCTTTTTCAAAGTCTGGTCCACCATGCAATTCAACTGCAATGCTTGTTACAAATGGAGCAGATACTCTGGGGCTGACTAGGTAGCTTAGGCTGGAGTCAAGACAGGTAAGTACTGCACAGTTGGGCAAAATGTTTCCACTGAAGTACAGCAAGCCAAATGGAGCATGACTGAGATAGGCTCTGCCAATCCTCTCATTTGCTATCCATTGCTGCTAAATAAACGCATGCCATTAAGGACAGGAGCACAGGTCAGAGCTCGGAGTCTGCTCCCTGACCTCACTGAACCACAGCCTCCATTATATTTTTCACCTCTCCCATCTCTTGGGTTCCCAGTGGGCCAGCTCTAAGATGAGAGCTGGAGTTTGGCATTGGCCACAACAAGCCACGGCCTCATTTTTAGAGCACTTTGCTGGCAAGTGCGAAGGGTAGGCTCAGGTTCTGGTGATGGAGACCTAGAATCCAGGTTTCTCACTTGCTGGGCTAGTGCTTTTACTATGAGTCCATTGGTCTGGAAGGAGGAGTGCTGTCCGCATCCATTCCTTTACGATTTGCATGTAATTATGTACCTTGCTGGGAGGAATAGGAGCTAAAATCCACAAAAAAGGGGCCCTGAATCATAGAAAATTAGGTTTGGAATGGACCTCAGGAGGCCATTTACTCCAACCATCTGCTCAAAGCAGGACCACTTCCAACCATGTCTTCCTACCCAAGGCTTTGTCTACCCAGGTTTTAAAAACTCCAAGGATGGAGAATTCACCACCTCTTTGGAGAACTTGTTCCCATGTTTACTACCCTCCTCATGAGAACATTTTTCCTAATATGTAACCTAAACTTCCCTTGCTGCAAGTGGAGACCATTGCTCCTTCCTCTGTCATTTGCCACCACTGAGAACAGCCGAGCTCCATCCTCTTTGCAACCACCCTTCAGGCTGAGCTGTGGTGGTTCGAGTGCTGTGTTTGGAAAGTCAAGAGCAGAAAGGGTCAAACCCACTCTGAGTGAGGAGGACCTGGGGCCCAGAACCTACAGTTTTCTAAGCAAGTGACCCAGCCACTGGGCAAAAGCATGTAAGCACACGTGGCATTTTTTCTGTAATTGAGGCTAAGTCTGTTAGTCATGTGTTTTGGCTAACTCTGTTTTCAAGTGCTTAAGACCACCTGAACATAGGGCATGCAGAAAGGCGATGGCTGCTCTTGTTTATGTGCAACTACATGGACACGAACAAGGTTATGTATGCATCTAGGAACAGAACTCCCCTGGGCATGTAAGCACCAAAGATGCCCAGAAGAGATGACCAAAAACCTGAAGAAAATCAGTTGCAAGAATGTCAGTCATTTAAAATATAAGAGAAAGGAATACAAAGAAATGGAAATAACCCAAGGCCCCAGCTCTTTAGGTCCATTTGGATTGCTATTGTTGTCTTGATTTATGCAATGAAGGGCCAAGCCTTTTTCTTAGGGTATGATTGGAGTCAAAATCTCTGTGCTGGCAAAGAGGTTGCTAGAAAAGCTGCTGCCAGTCTTCTCTGAGCCATGCCGCCCTGAGAGTGACAGGAATCCAGCACTGCTCCATCCTCCGATTCAGGTGCTGAGGATCACCAGTGAGAACAACTTTCATACGGGCTCATTTCCAATCCAGCAATGCCATTGTGCCACAAGAGGGTAGGGGTGCTCTTTTGAAAGCCTTGCAACGTATTCTTACAAAGCATGCATTTCAATGCAAAGAGTATCGGGCATTAAAACGCGTGCACACAGATTGAATCTGAACAGACATTTTCTATACCATCTGCATTTCAACTATTGCTTTTCTTATAATTAACATCTGTTCATAGACATCAATCTGAGCAGCAAGGACCATATTATTTAAAGACTGTCTTTCTGTCTAGGGCTCTCCCCAAAATAGTGCTGGAGACGGAGGATAGGTTACCCCCAGGAAAGAGGATTTGGTTACAAAGAGCACCTTTCATTAATCTAAACAGATAGCCACGGGGGCAGCAGCACCAGAACGTACACAACTGGATTTCATCAGAGAAAGTGCCCCTATAATGTATGAGCATTAAATAGCAAGTGTATCTGTGTGTGTGCGCACGCACATGTGTGTGCACTCATGCAAGTCTGCATAGAAACAAACAAGAGAAGGTAAGTAGATGAAAGGCCACAGATAATCCCTTAAATAGCATATTACAGAGGCTGTTTCAAACCTGTTTTCTTCTTAAACAGCCTGTCATTGAATTTTTAATTTAATTTAATTTAATTTTACTAGTTTCAGCATGTCACCAGCTAGGCAAGTTAGTGACGGCTGAGGATGGGATGTCACATCTGGGAAGAATGCCCCTCCTCAATGCCTATATTGTCTGAAATAGAAGCCCACTGGGTGGATATTTTGGGTGAAATAGAAAAACACAGCTGTGACACTGGATGAATCTTTTTAGGCTTTGCAGAATTCACTAGTATTGACATATGCTATTATAGGGTTAATAGGATCCACCTGCGGCTGGCTTGATGGCCTGCCAGTTCCTGTCAATAAACAAACAGTCTAAAGCCCTCAGCCCTCTTCCAAAGAGGCTTGCAATGATCCTTCTCTAGCACTGTTCAGCCAAGGGTCTCATTAAATTTAGAAATGCTAACCAATCAGGCCTGTCAGGATTAGAGCTGAACAAAATGGGTGGTTTTGGTGAAAAATTTTGAAATCAGCATAATACATGTGACTCAAATATGTTGATTTCTCCAAATTTCTAAAGCTGTGAAATGGCCAGTTTTGGTAATTTTGGGCATGTCTACCCATCACCCTATGCTGCACGTTGCTACAGTGAGGTAGGGTGATGCGGGTCTACAAGTGACCAGGAGTTACTACGCCGTAGCGGTGTGCTCCCCCATTTAGCACGCTGCCACGGCAAAGTAGCAGGGAAAACTAACCGTGCTCTGCGTATGTGGCACAGTACGGGCGGTTCCTGCACCGTGCTTTAGTACAAAAGGAAGTAACAACATCACTGTAGGATAACTGGCAGTCGTGCCCTTTCAGATGAAATTACTCTTTGCTTCCAAATGTCCTTGAATTGTATTCACAATCCTGCCAAGAGTTCAAAATTGAAAAGAGACATTTCAAAATATACCGGAATGAAACATTTCCATTTTGCTGAAGTGAAACATTTTGATAACTGTAAAATTGACTTTTTTTTTTCAGTTTTCAAATGACCCTTTTTTTTACAAATCTTTCATGTAAAAGTAGACTTTTTTTTTCAAAATTGCAATATTTCAGACCAATCAGAAATCTGCTTTTACCCACTTCTACACTTCTTCCCTTCTGTTGAGATAGGGATAATGTACTGATCTAATTAGAGATGGAAAAACCAAGGCCAAGGAAGGGTGACTGGGTCATGGATAGAATTAGGAGCAGAAACATTGGCATCTTGATTACTAATCATTTGCTCCAATCAATCATCTCGACATCATTGCTACTTCCTGTTCTTCATTCAAAATGGCTCAGTGAGGAGGACCTACAGCTATTTAGCAAATTATTCTATTTCCACCTCTTGTGTGAAAATGAATCTATGTAGAGCGGCATCCGTCTTGGTGAGAAGTAGGCAGCCAACCCTTCACCAGTGAAGTCCATGGGACAAGAACAGGTACACACGGACAGTATTGGCTAAACTTTGTGGGGCTTGCTGATGGAAGTTGCAGAGGAAGCAGTAAGCTGCATTGGTGAGAGAGAAGATCTGTTGCATAGTGACTTCTATAATATTTTGAATCCTGTAGAATGGGAAATCATAGACCTGTGGACTGATTGCAAGAGTGGTGCTATTCTGAGCAAAAAGTGCTGCTTATAGCGCAAAAAGCAAAATATAAAGCAAAAGAATCATGAACATTTAAATTTTTTCTAAAATATTTTTTTCCGCCAGTCTTAGAAAGTGATACAATATTTCACAAATGCTCCTTTCAGCTATTTAGGAATTGGACAAGCTGTTTGGAGACTGGACAAGCACCTAGATGGGGTCATCTGACCCCAGCACTCTTTCCTGCCCAGGGCAGGGGGTCAGACTCCCTTCCGACCCCAATATCTATGAATCTATGAATTTAAAAGTCTTTGGAAATAAAATGGTTTGAGAGATATTGCGTGCTTGTTTTATTTTTTAAATATTCCTGCTCCATGACTGACAGTCTTATGGCTGAACCTAACTTTCTTTGCCAAAGTTTCAACTCATGACATTTGTCATGAAAAAATGTCCTTTCAATAACATTCTTGGGGGTAGGGGGGTTAGAGGACAGCTCATAATTTTTCCTCCCTCTATGACAACCCTTTTTAGGGAGAACATATATTGAAAGTAATATATGCTCTGCCTTATTTCCTGGATGTACTGTAGACATTAAAAATGCAAACATTTCTCTTTTAAAATGGCCATATTTCATTAGGATAGTTTGTTGAATCAAATGGTTGACCATTTGTGTGTGGGGGATATTGAATTCTTCAACGCCTAGCCACCTAACGCGGACTGAACAAGTCCTTCGTTAAGAAAAACGAAGCAACAACAAGTTTCAGCTACATTCGATGAGGAATGTCATATGGAGGCAACTAAGAAAACTCTCTTCTCAGCTTCTCGAGAGTTTTTTTGGGCCCATAAGCAAACTGTGTAATAAGTGACAGATTCCAGATAGCGAGAGGAAACCGTGAATCAGACCAGCCCAACCTCTGCACACAATAGTTAGGCAGGTGCTCCTGTCAGCCTTCCCTCTGCCAGGAAACGCCATAGGAATGCATGACCAATTTGGTTTCAGAATAGAATACTCTCTTTAATGGACAGAAAACACTAACCTTTTATTTTTTTCTCTTTTCTGTCCTCCCGCCCTACCCCAATCCCCCCCCCCCTTTTCAGTTTAACCCTTTGAAAGAACAAAGAACAAAGCTGAAATCTCAATTTCAACCTATTTTTACCCTCAAAATAGCTTCCTTATTCCATAGGACCCCAGACAAACATGCTGTTGAGTCAAAGCAAAGTAAACATCTTATAGGAAGAGCCGCATGACTCAAAACCAGATGAAATCAGTCTCAACCAGGCGAAACACTTTGCTTTTATTTTGGAATATAGCTTTTTGAATGTTTAAGGATGACACAAACTGAACAGTTTTACAGGCTCCGGTGATATTTTCTACTTTGAATTCAAGGGGTTGCTCTGAATCGGGTTGACTCTTTTGCAACGGAAAGGAACTTTTGAAGTACGACCACTCGGTGCAAAAATCTGACCAAAATAATCACATTGCAGTGTGATATTTGAGTGTGCCTGGATTTCAGCTCGAAGAAATTGCATTGTCTTTGCAGGACTGGCCTTCTGGGAGGTTTACCTAAATCAGTCATTTGGATTGTCACGTTATATTTGCGTCGTTTCTTCCCTGTGATTTTGTATGTGGTTATTTCCATTTCAAGGAAGTGTGTTTGTGTAGAAGCCGCCCACCCTTTTGAGCGTGCACACACACACAATCACCCTTATTCAAAGCACCTCACCAACACACACACAACTAACACAACTGCACATTAAAAACACCCCACTAGCAGCATGGGAACGCACGTGCACACGCCTTAAGAATAAACACCAAATGCACGCTAATCAAACCCCCACCCACACGCAGAGCAAAAGATGTGTTTCCTAAGTTGAAGTATTTGTATTTTGTTTCTCCACTATGTTTCAGATGTAAAGGTCCTGAATATGCAACATCATATAATACCATTACACAAAGATCTTTCTGGTGTTGAGCCTGCAGTGATCCCATTGGAGTTAATGGGAGTGAAATGCACACGCTCATGCAAAGAAAAGTTCCCCCCACACCCCAATGTATTACAGCCGCCTGCCTACAGCTTATTTAGAGATTTCCAATAGCTGGGGTAAAGGAGCATTTAAAAAAATTGTTCACAGCAAAACAGATTAATTTTACGACTCAGTAGTTTGAATTATAGCCTATGACAAAGCCGAGCTATTTCAAATGCAGGCAAAAAGTGTGACTGTCGGTATTTTTTTTTAAAGCCCCCAAATCTGGGAATAATATTCTACTTTTTGAACTAGGATTGTATGGTCAGTTGTTATTCATCAAGTTTGGGGTGTAACACCGTGCTCTGGAAACATATGTGTGTGTGCACAATGTGTGTATGAGTGTGCATATATAATATACTGATATGTTTTAGGTACATATAACTCCTCATTTTAAGGCAGTTATTAGGAGCTCTAAAAAGTAATGGAGCAAACTTACAGTCTGAAAATAAACGCTTTTGATTTGTTGCAAAAATATAAAAAGGAGACTAATGAAATGAAAGGATTGTTTAAATCAGGGGCAATTAAAAACCACACATTTCTTTTTCTAGGATATGCAATTGTACTCAATGTTTGCAGCATGAGGCCTGCCTGTAGGAGAAATAATTTAATGGGTTTTGCGATTTGGTACTAACAGCATAACAAAATCCTACAGCTGCAGCCTCATTTCTCCAAGCTCAAACTGCTCACTTTTTTTTTTTTTTTTTTAAATTGCATATTTTGTACAGTTAAGGAAAAATCAGGTTCTCTATCTTCGAGAACCAATTTCCACCATAATAGGTAATTGCGCATAATTACGGGAATTTGGGAAAGGGAAGGAAGAAAACAAAGGAACGGAACAAATTTGTTGTTGTTTCGCTGTCAAGATTAAATCGACATTAGATTCTTTCAATTTTTTCTTCTTTTGTTCCTTTATTACATGGGAATGCATGCAAAGGATTGTGTAACTGGGGCTAAAATGCAATAGGCCTCGTTTTTATTTGCACCAGATCTGGAAAGGTAATTAGGTGAGTAAAAATGTAACCAAAAAAAAGTGACAGTTTCAAAAAAAGCCCAAGGGCCCAACTCCCACCGCACCTTTAAGGGCATAAGTACCTTTAAAAATCTGGTCCTAAGGCTTCTTACTCTGGTTTAGCTAAGCAGAGCCTTAATTTACACCTACTTTAAAGTGCTTTTACAAATAGGAAAGCGATGTAAACAGACCTTCTAGTAAACAGTGAGTTCTGTGTCTGTGCGTGGACTCAGAAGTAACGGTCCTTGAAGTCCCCTTCAGCGCTACGGCTCTAAGTGAGGAGTGGCTTTTGCATGAGTCTCGCACCCATTTCTATCTAATTCAGTTTAGAAACCTCTGTAGCAAAACCAATGCAACCCCCCTTAAATCATTTCAGAAGTGTCTGGAATTGGTTTCACTTTGAACAGCTTGTAATTGGCCTGGGACAGATGTTTACTCATTCAGGGATTCTAGTTTTCTCTGATTTAAAAAAAAAATCCCCAATTTTTGGTTTAAAAAAAAGTAACCCCAAATCCACATTTTTCCATGATTAAAATGACCCTGCTCCTATACATCCCGGACAATGCAGCTATAATTAGGTACCTGGTCAAAGGCAGGGAGTCAAAGGCAGCTGGATGTGGCATTGGCCATATCAATCTTACCTGCCTGCCCTTGGTAGAGAGACTGCCATGCCTTAAATATGCTAGCTCAGTGGGTAGCTTGTCTGGGGCAAATCTTTGACCTTTTCTGACACAAAACTGGGCCAATTGAACTACATCGGCTTAAAATGACATCGTTGAGCAGCCCTGGCCTAAAACTCAATGGATGACATTTTTGTTTTTTCTGGATTCATTTAAAGCCGGCATTTTACAATCCAAGATCCATTCGTGCACCAACAATTTCAGAGGACACGGGGCGGGGGGGCACTGTACAGCATCGTTTAGTCGTGTGCTGTGGCAGTGCCTAAAATCCGGAGTCAGGAATCAGGGTCCTATTGTGCTGGGTGCTGTACGTATCTAAAAATAAGAGAAGTTGGTCCTTAAAACTGATCAGGACATTTTCTAATTAAATCATTTTTTCCTCAGTAAGGTTGATTCCCTTAGAATTGAAAGTATTCACAGGAAAGGAACCATTTTCTTTTTCAAATACATTTTGGAAAAGTTTAATAGTTTGGTTGTTTTTTTTTTTTTAAGTTCTCTTTTGACATTTCCAGGTTTATAAACTCCTGTTTTAATATTTGGACCCCCCCCACGCCCAAACCCCCCCCCCCCAAACCCCCTAAACTTTATCATAAAAAGGTCAAAATCAAAGCAAAATATTGTAGAATGACCTAAACAATATATTTTGATTGATAAAAAAAATCAATGTTCTTTGCTTTTGGAATTTGGTTGTATGACATTTGTGAAATCGGACTCCTCATTCTAATTCAAGACCAAAAAACAGTTTTGAAGCCCTGAAAATGTTTGCAGTGGGAAAAAACCAATTCCTGCTGAGCTCTAATCCTGATCTGATTTAAAGTTGCATCTCCAAATTATAGAAAAATAGAGGCAATATTCCATATTTAGAGAGAGAACCAGATAAAGTTCAATTTTTTTTAACCAAGATTCAGTTTTTAGTGTTTGAATCTGAACCACAACTTGAACATTACACCTAGCTAGTGCTATCATGTAGTGCTTTCTATTCATAGATCTTAAAGCACTTTCCAAAGGAAGCCAACTGCATTTTCTCTAGTTTACATCTGAGAAGACTCAGATATAGGGAGAGAGGTGATATGCCTGAAGTCATAGAGTCATACAAAAGTAGTCCTGGAAGGGACCTCAGGAGGTCATCTAGTCCAGCTCATTGCTTCAAGGCAGGATTATCCCTACCTAAATTATCCTCAACAACTGTTTGTCTAACCTGTTCTGAAAACTATACAAAAAACCCTGGAGCACAACTATCAGGTGCGATGCCCCAAAACACAGTAGGAAGACCCTGACCTGCCACTTGTAAAGCAGGGGGATGAAGACACTGCTGATGTCCTTCTGCTGCAAGCACAGGAAATGGTTATTAAAAATGCAGTGGAGAGATCCAAGGAAGAGGACCTCCCTTCCCTCACTACAAAACCTCCCACAGGCCATATGAATCTTGCCATGGGGTAAAATTCCTTCCTGGAAGCTGTGCCAGGAACTGAATACAGGTGAATGCCAAGCTATTGCAGTGCCCCTTGCGTGTTTTGAAATGATATAGTTTTCCCTAGGAGCCGGTTGTGAGCCAGAAGTGGCTGCTGGTATCCTAATAGGATGAGAAACAGTTATCAGAATCATAGTCTGGCTTGATTTTGCTGACAATGCCTACCCAGTGCAAGTGTTCGAGTCAGTGCAGGGAGGTGCATGTTATACCTCCTGATGCTGGGGAGGGCTTTTTGCATTCTCTTCCTGGTAATATAGTCCCTTTTGCATGGATGACTTTGTGCATGCCCTGCTAATCTGCATGTGAGTGGTGTTTTGGCATTCAGACCACCAAAGCTGAACACTTAGGTGACCAGGAAAGAACAGAAAATCCCTTCGTGGGGTTCAACTTGAGCACTCCCAAAGACCTTTCTCTGAGGGTATGGGTGGAATAGTTCCTATTTTGAACTGTCTCAGGGATTGAACCAAAATCCTTTGAAAATACATGCGTCTACACCTGATGTAGGGCCAAGTTTTACTGGGAAAAAGGCTGAACCACACACGCATTTTTTGTGGAGCTGACATGCTGGGGACACACCAGGCATGCACTGAGAAGAGTAGGTTACAGTAGATCTCTAGGATGGGGTGTCCTTCCCTGGAGCTTGACAAGAAGCCCACAAATCAGTCCACTTCATCATACTTTCCAGGCTTTCCAGGCTATGCTCACTCTTGGGGTACTACTGGTCACATTTGGTCCCCTCATTCTGCAATGGTGATTGTGGGCAGTTAGAGCTGTGCGAACTTTGGTCGTTGATTCAATTTGGAGGAGATTCGGCCTGATTCAGCGGCCGAATCTCTGAATCTGAATTGAATTGGGAGACCCATTAAAAGCTCTGAATTGATTCAGAAGCCTCTGAATCAGTTTGGAAAGATGTGGAAGGCTTGCAAGAAACAGAAACTGCAAAGGGGGGGGGGGCTGGGGCCAGGACAGGGGCTGGGGCAAACCCTGTCCAGCCGGGGCTGCACCTGGCTCTGGAAGTGGGGGCTATGGGCGATAGGAGAGGTTGTGACTCGTCAGGCTGCTCCCCCAGCTGCCCCCGCTGGGGTGAGGCAGGCAGAGCCGGGTGGATGTGACTTCTCCTGCGGGTCATCTGACTGCTGCCCTGGCTGCCCACGCTGGGGAGAGGGAGGCAGAGCCTGGAGGCTGTGGGAGAAGTCATGGCTTTCCGGCTGCCCCTTCGGCTGCCCGACTGGGTAGAGGCAGGTAGAGATGGATGGGTTGCGGGACAAGCCGCAGCTGCCTGACTCTGCCTGCCTTGCCCTGGCGGGGGCAGCCACAGAAACAGTTAGACAAACCATGGGATAATCTGTAAGAGTCTATGGCTGAATTTCCAAATCAGCGCCGAATCTTGGACTCTGAATCTGCCAAATTGAAGCAGGACAATGATTCGAATCACCAAATCGAATCGCTCTCCTTCCAAATCAGCCAAATCTGAATCCAAAGTGAATGCTTGCTGCTTTGCACAGGTCTATGGGCAGTCTTTATTGCTCCCGGGTTCCTGTGCCAGGTCTTTCATTGAAGTGGGTAACATGGGGACATGCTCCAATCTAAGGACGGGAGAGGGACTTGAAATTAGAAACACTAAGCTAAATTTCCTTTTTGCTTTTGTGCTGAGAAGGAGCTGGGAATGGGAAGGTGGATGTAACTGGCTGCTGGTAAGCCCTTCCCATGTTGGCTTGCTCACATCCTATGGGACGAATAAAATTGAATCATCCACTTATTTCTGCATGCCTGAAGCCAGCATTGAGGGAAAACCAAAGGAATTGGTTACGCGTCTTTATATCCATAAGCGGCTGCCTAGCCCTGGGTCCATCAAATCCTTTAAGCATAGGCTGGAGATACTCGGAAAATGCAAAGAGTCAGCTTCAGCTCTGGAAACTTATGGATGAGAAGGTATGAATGGAGGTAGTGATATTTCTAGGTGATATGGGAAGACTAGAGGTGTCAAACCCTGTGGGCCAGATGAGGGTCACAGATCTGGTCTACTGGCTGGATATGGACCCAAACCTGCCCTCCTCTGCCCTAGCCATGTTGGATCCAGCACATGCAGGAATGGCTCTGCAACCTATGCCACAGACAGTGCCCACTCTGGTCAGTCCATGATCCCATGTGTGGCCACATACAGCACACATCCCAGAGTAGGCACTGTTGTGTTGTGCAGTCCTGGGCCTCTGTGCTTGGGGCTGTCCTGTGGCATGTGTGTGATGCTCCAGGGGCATCACCAGGAGCTGGATGACAGGGCTGCATGGGATGGACTCAGTCCGCAGGCCGTAACTTTGATACCCATAGTCTAGACAAAACAAATTATGTCATACACTGAAATCATCTAATCATGAACACTCCTGACTTCTGAGCACTTCCTTGATTTAGGGACTCTGGGAGCTATGTCTCTGATATCTCTTGTTTTCCCCTGCACCGTAACCTAAACCTATAAAGAAAACTGACTTAAAGGATTACCTAACTGTTCCAAAGCCTATTTGCAATGGCCATGATTAAAACAGCTTTACCTCGCTTTAAATAATATCACATAGATTCTCACAATTCAGCTCTGTTTCTAGCCTTAAAATCCATAATATCCTGCTGGAGCAACTCCCCAACAAAGCTGCTCTTTTCTGACCCTTTGACTTCTTGGGTGAACAACATAATGACCTTCATTGATTCAGCTGCTGGTAGCAAGAGTGAAGGGGAAGAGGTTTCCCATTTCCTCCACATTGAAACTTCTAGGTTGGTGGAATTATTAGAAGATTTTGTTTTTTGTCCAAGGGAGTCTCATACTGTTGCCAGGATTTAGTGCAGGAATAAAAACAAAGCATGGAGGCAGGGAGAATGAAAGTAATATAGATTACCGGTAGCTTAGAGTTTTCCAAGTCCCAGACAGCTGTCTGTAGCTAGAGATACATGGAACAATTGTCACCATGTGCAAGCTAGATAGCAAATAAGAACTATACAAGACAATGGATATAGAATGAGACAAGTATATACCGTACAGGCAGGGCACATTCAATGACTGTGACATAAATTGTGATAACTTCACTTTGTTTTTGTTTTTTTGCTCTGAATTAATACTGTATCTACACCAATAGCCAGGGGCAACCTTAAGATTGCCTTAGAGCCCATGGTCACTGGTCATGTGTACCATGCTTGGCTTCTGATACCAGTCCATCCCAGTTCTGAGAGCTCTGTTGAACTTCCAGGTAAAGCCCATGGAAATTCCTGCTTGCCTTCTATGTCTCCCCTTTCTGCAGGGTCTATCAGCAGCCATTCCACAATTCCCAGGTCCTAACTTTTGACCCTTCTTCAGCCCGTTTCCTTTTTCTACTACCCATATGTAGAAATAAGCTCAGGAGAGGAAGTAGTGAGCACAGCAGTTCCTAGAAGAGCTCTGGAAGGAAACTTGAGAGACATTTTAGTGTCAGTGGGAATGGCGCTGATGTGGGCTACAAGGTATGGCAATTTCAAGGTTGACTCTAAATATTAGTGTCGACATCCTCAAATGGAGGAATGGAAAATGGAACGTGGCTTGTAGACCTGCTGGAGTATGGGCTGGAGCTGCGGCACTTACCTTACATACTACTCTATGGGCTTTTCAGATCCATGCTTAGTCCTCAATACCGATTCTCTGGTCATATACAATGGTTTTGTACGTTCCAGAGGGAGTAATGGGTGAATTCTCTCTGGGCACCTATCATGCTTCTACTCTCTCCGTCACAGTGGACTTTAGATTTGCGTAATACGGGCCCTAAATGATCATGCAACTCAGGCTGAAATGTATTTTGTTACTGGCTGCAGTCTTAGATACAGTAAAGTATATCTAAGCAGGCCCAAAAAAGTCCACGGTGTTTTCATAAATGTAACATGTAGTGGGTAATCTGAATTTCTTTCTTTCATTATCTTTTCCAGTTGAGTAAACACAGCAGTTCACTTCTCAGTCCCTTATTTCCTCGTTCGGCACGTTAGACATTGTCAGAAGCAAGCCAAACTTTTATTTGGGACAAATTCAGACTTTCTATATTTTTACATCTGAGGCTTCCAAATGCTTTTTAGTACAGGGCAATGTTTGGATATTCACAGTCGCAAGATGTGCAAAGTATTAAAACACAGCGACAGTAGATAGGCAATTGAAAGAGCCTTTGAGAGAACCTGCAGGACGGTGCTGAGATAGTGCTGTGTGCCTTTTAGTGTGCTGCGTGCAATGTGAGAAGGGAAGGAGCCTTGAAACCACAAAGGGAATGTTTGTCAGGAGAAGAGCTGATTAGGATTTTTTTAATTCACGCGCTTGCACACGCGCACACACACACACTCACGTGTGTCTGTGTTCATACACATACATATACACACATATACATGTGTGTGATTCTCTATTTACAAAATATATTGAAGGATTTTGAGATTTTGACTTTCTGATTTGGGATGGGACTATTTTTCGATCCCTTGAATATTTTCATAGGACTCCAAAATCCTTTCCTGCCCAGCTCCATGCAGGGTATCTCTAGATCCGCTGCAAGTTAAAAACAGCGTGTAGCATAAAGTGTTTGTGAATCAATTAGATTCATCCACCAGAGGTCATTAGATGATCAGATGACACATTCCCACTGCCTTTAGAAGTAAAGGTATAAGCATCGGTTGCTTTGTAAAAAAATAGCAGTTTTGCTAATAAGAAAAAAGGTTTAAAAGAAAACAATATACATTTGGAAAAAAAAAAGAAATAAAAACCCTTTTGTGCAGTCAAAAAACCAGATCTCATGGTGAAGTTTACTTTTTAGTACTGTTAGTTGCTGAATAGCTCTGACAAGAAAATGAGAATAAGCTCTGGATAATACGTATTGCCAAAAGAACTTGCAAAGGCGCTTTTCTTATCATGACTATAGGTAGGTGCTTCAAAGATGAGTTTGCAGATGAGTTTCCATTATTTGAGCAATATATCCATAGGTGTATTTTTACACCTAGGTACAAACTATGTGGGCTTCAAAGCTGGAAGGGTACATGATAATAACAGGAACTAGGTAGCAAGTAAGATCTTTTTAATTGGATTTAGAATGAGTAGGGATGTATCTACTGAGCCTATTCTCACTTAGCTTTATACTAGCTGAGCCTAATGCTTACTCTACTTTACACCAGTTTATATCACAAATAATGCCATGGAAGTCAAAGACGGGGAGGGTTGTGGGAGAGTGCTGCAGAAAAAAAAAAACACAATCAGGTCCATGCTTCTCTTCCTAACTTGAATCCCATTTTAATTGGACTTTCTCTTACATGCTCCAAGCACTTTTGCTTCAGATCCAGTCTTCTGGCACAACTTCCCTTAGTCTTGTTGCCTTTCTAAGTCTTTCATTTCAAACCTCATCTGAACCCTCTTTTCTGTCCTGCTTCAGTTACTCTGCTTATCTTCTTTCATTTCTAATTGTAAATGTAGTGTTATTAGCTTTTGGCCTGGTCTTATTGACATGAGTGATCCTCATACTGAGCGTCACAGGTAAACCTGAGGGTTGTAACCACTCGCAAAACAGTAGCTATGCAAACCAAGCTGTACAGTCCTACATTGCAAAAGTATCATGGTTAATCAGGAGGTGGCTTTGGGAGACAAGGGGCATTCCTAACTGATCTCAGTTGCCTTCCCCTGCGTGTTATTTCTCTGCCTTATGTGCCTAGTATTTCACAGATTCACAGAAGTTCAGATCATGAGATCATGGGGTCCAGCCCCCTGCTCTGGGCAGGAAAGACTGCTGGGGTCAAATAACCCTATCAAGGTGAGTGTCCAGTCTCCTTTTGAAGATCTCCAGGGTAGGTGCCTGCACCACCCCGCTGGCAGGCTATTCCAGACTCCCGCTGGGAGTCTATTTCCAAGTTTGGAAACTGGTTCGCACTGACTTTAATAAAAGCCTTTATTAAGACTTGAATGGCTTTGAGGACCATACTGTGAAGCTTGAAAGATCTGGGTTCAATCCACTGCTTGGTTGCAGTCCAGTCCCCTGTGGTTCAGTGGCAGAGTCCTTGCCTGCTGTATAGGAGACAAGGGTTGGACAACTATAGCCATGGAGTCACTGAATGTCTAGACTCAGTCTAGCCTTTGGATTCTGTCTCAATGCCCTCAACAGGGGGATGAAAGGTCTGGGCAGCTGCCACTCCTCCACTCTCCTGCCTAGGCATATGCATCAAAGGGCCGGGCGACCTCTCAAGCATACACCATGATCCAGTCGGATGGATGGTTACCATGCCATACCATGGGGGCTGCAGTCCTGCTGTGTGGTATGAGCCATGTCACTTGGGCCCATCTCTGACAAGGCACTTAGGCACATGAACTCAATGGAAAGTAGGTGTCTAAATACCTTTGAGTATGTGGACATTGGCTTTTCTGTGCCTTAGTTTTCTATTAATAAAAATGGGACTAGTAGTGTCTTCCATGCCTTAAAAGTCTGTTGCAGAGGTAGTTACATCAACAGTTTTGACATGTTTTGTGGTGATAGGAACCATATATATATCTATATCTATATATTTCAAAGACAGAAAGAAAATCTTAAATCAATATTCAGAAATGTCCATGTTTTCCCTCACTTGGGAGTTAGAGTTGCTTGCTTCTGGCTTACCATTCTTTTTTTTTTCATTTTTATTATAAAAAAATCACAAGGGCAACCATGTAGCTCTGGTCCCTGATTCATTTACTGCAGTCGTTGGTCTCTTGTTAGCAATCCCATCCACCTGAATGTCATCTACTTCCTTGGTTTCCCCACTTTCCTCTGGCATCACTTCCTTGTCTTTGCTTTATTTAACACCATAGGACATACAACAAACCAGAACTCCTGGTTCCAAAATGATACTTTTTATTAGACCAACTGGAAAATCACAAGAAAATTGTCCTTTTTTGCAGCTTTCGGGATCAAAGTCCCTTCATCAGACTCTGGGAAAAGTATAGATGGTCCAAGATGGTAAAAAGTCCCCATAGGTAGGACATATTTAACAGCATATTTTCTCACTTAATAACACACACTGCCCCCCGCCCGGCCCCCAAAAACCCCAAACCAGCTGCTGGCAATCGAAGTGAACATTACATGCTAGAAATAAGGTAAGAGCAGGTTTTTGGCTGAAAATAGCAGTAAAATCTGCAGTCATCCACACAAAGCAGTAATCCTACTGGTCAGCTCCCTGGTTGCTGCTACTCAGTTACTGAAGGGAGTAACTTTTTTCTTTATTTTGCCTGTCAAAAACAAGGTGGGTCTTATGTTCTTGGGCATATTGTATGTGAGGAAATACGGTATGTAATTTAAAGTAGTCAAGGCAATTTTCATAAGACTATCGAGAAATATGACTGGGAGTCACATGAGGACTCCTGTAGTCCAAGTACCTGCTCAAAGCAGGATCATTCCTGTGCACATCACATCACCCAAGCCAAGTGTTTCTTTGACATATTCTTAAAACCTTCCAAGGATGGAGACTCTACAAATTGTGTAGGTAATCTAATCCAGCACTTAAGTACCCTCATAGTTATAAAGTTCTTCCTAACATCCAACCAAAATGTCCCTTATTGAAATTTAAAACTATTACTTCTATGCTTGTCTCTTGCAGTCACAAAGAAGAGTCTATCTCCATCCTCTTTATAACCCGCCTTTATGTATTTGAAGACTGTAATCAAATCCCTCCTCGGGCTTCTCATCTCCAAACTAAAAAAATCCATTTTTTTCCAACATATACTTGCTTTAATTTTAGTTTTGCTATAAATGCAAATTGTAGAATAATGGGGGAGAGAGGGATCCAACATGGGGAAAAACGGAAGCTAGCAACACGAGAGCAAAGCAGGTAAAGAGTCTTGGCCAAGTGTGGCATGGAGGATATTTTCATTTAAATATTCTCAAATTGCTTCAAGATGGACCTCAACAATAAAGTAAAAGACCCAGAGCAGTCTTGCAACCAACATCAGTGCATGTAGTCCATGGCTTCAAGGATTTGGACTCCCCATGATAGGGTTGAAAAGAAACTCTATATCTGTGCAGGAGGTGTCTGATAATTTCATGCTTCAGGGTTTCTTCTGCTTGTTTGTAGGGGCCAGGAAGTAATTCCTCTCCCCACCTCCACCAACAAATGATTTGGCTTCCTCTAAAGCACTGGACACAGCTAGAGGTAGCAGGTAGGCTAGAGTATGTTGGTGCTGCTGCTGGTGCTGCTGATTGGAAACCTCCCAGGTACCAGAGGCTATCTCATATACTCAGGGTATACTCAGGGTCAAATCAGTTCCCAGATCTGGGATCAGAAAGAAATTTTCCTCCCAGACTAGGAATGTAGGGGTTTGGCCCTCCTTGGTAATGCAGGATGCATCTAGATGTCTGCTATATTGTGGAGTTGCCTAATTAGCTTCTCAGCCAAGTGTCACCATCTACACGTGTGGTGCTATTAGGCCTCAGTAGACTAATTAACTCTGCTATGGGATCATACTGCCCAAAAAAAGTACTGTCCTATGGTGGAGTAGTTATGTACGCTCCAATGCACTCGGAGATGGTGACGAGGGCTGGTTGGGCACAAGGGTGCTACAGTGTGGGGGCTGTCCGCCGGCTAGCGCTGCACTGAAGCATCCTTGTGCCCCAACCAGCCCCTCTGCAGCATGTTGAACCAGGGCAGAGCAGCTCTGGGCCAGCAGGCTAACCCACCCAGCTCCCTGCCTGCCAGGGATGCACTGCCCTGGCTCAGTGTGCTGCGGTGCACATTTAAACGCTGCGCACAGGAGCAATAAACTCCAGCATGAACTGTGCCAGTGTTTATTCAGCTGTGCTCATTGCACATGTAAGTGCAGCTGCATGGTGCAGGCTTCTCAAGATCATCTGAACATATATTAACCTAAAAATTATCTGCTGTTGCGGTGACAGGGTGCTGGCAGTCCCTCCTCTTTACCTGTGGCACAGGGTGTTGTGTGGTTGTGGTGTGCAAGGGGGATCAGAGTGGATGATCAGTGGAACATGTAGAACAAAAGGTTCCCTCTGTAAGTAGTTGCTTTCACTGCAATAGCATTATTACCAAAAGTAAGCCCTGTGACTATGAAGAGTTTATAGGATTGGACCTCTATAATGAATCTTTATATTTATAATACAATTTTTTTTTTTACTGCCTAAAGCTTGTCTATTATCTCTCCTCCTAATTATACAATTGTTCCAAAAAACCCCCCAAACATCCCATCCCCAAAGCCCTTGCCTCTCATATATTTCCTAGACCATCACGGCTACAACAACACTGCAACCCTACCTCAAATATTTTGCATTCAATACTTAAAATGACCATGGTAACAATCAGTAAAAAGTCCCTATAGGCATTATGTAAGTATTAGTAACAGTGCTGCTGGAAAGATCTTAAAATTAAGCTCTGTCTCTTCTTTTCCAGTGGTGAAAAGACTCTATCTTTTTTCCCCATAAAGTTGGCTATAAACAGACAAATCTGGAAATGATCAATTCATATTTCTTCCCCTTGTAACCTCTTACCACTGACTGCCTGCAGCAACGAGACTTCCACAGTGCACATCCAGGCAGTCTGTACTGTTTTCCCTTTTCAACCCAGGGTCCCTAATCCATGCGCCTGTATCTAGCTACCAGCTATGCAGAGCAGCCCTGTAGTTGTGCTCTCTGTAGTCCTTATTAGCAGCTCTGAAAAACAAGTGGATAAAGTATGATGGGTTTTTAGACTCCAAAGGGCACATGTAACTAAACTCAGGCAACTCTTATTGCAAGAGGTTTATTGCATCCTCCTGCCAAGGTGGAAATGGCATAGTGAATAAAATAAGGTTTTACATTTTTAAAAATCTGAATGACGCAATTAAGACATAGCTTTGTTAATTCATCCTTCATGAGTCTGCACAGCCCCAGTTAAACATGCTTTCTCATGCATATGCAGTTTCTTCTTACTTTGGAATAGAGATTTAAGCAGAGGCTCGACCCCCATATAAATAAAAAAGAGTGGGGATAAAATATGAAAAAATGTAGCTATAATTCAGAGCCTAAGAATGGCCATACCAGATAACACCCTTGGTTTTTAAGTCTAGTCTCTGACAGCAATCAGTTCCAGGGGCTTAAAGAGAGACCCAGGATAGACCAAAGTGAGCAATCCTAGGCTGACTTACCATTTTGGAAACTTTTCTTTTCCTCTTCCCATCTCTCATTTGCTGGTCTACCATTTGCCAAAAAAAGGCCGACATCCCTTAATTATTTTCAAATATATTACTCTTGTGGAGGTTTTCTTTACATCTACGCATACTGTGCATATCTACATGTGATGCTACATTGCCATAGCAACACGCTACGGCAACGTAGTGTCCGCAGGCAAAAACCGTGACGCTGCAGCCACTTCGCCGTAGCGACGCATGCCCTCAGGATACTGCATCGCTACAGCGACGTAGCAGCTAAAAATCACCATTCATTGTGTGCACAGCACAGAGTGGGCTGTTGCTGCACCATCATTTAGTACTTCTTTTTGGAAATGGCATAGTAACCAGGGTGCCATAGGGGCACGTGTAGACGCACCCACTGAATCCCTTTTTAAGATCCTGGTAGGATCCTGGTACCATAGTGACAAATTTAATTGGTCAGTTAAATATTGTACAAAGTTTTTTTTTTTTTCTTTTATCAGTTGTACATATGTTTTTTTTCCCCATTTAAATTACTTTGATTTTTTTCTTACAAGGTAGTAATTATGGACACTTGATTTATCCTCTGATCAAATTCTCTGCATATCTCTAATCATATTTGTTCCTTGTCTTGATATCCCCTCTGTTTTACTACATTTTCCTAGAAAGGGGATAACCACAACTGAGTACAGTGTTCTCCATGGATTTTTATCATAATGTCAAGATTTTCAGTATTATTTAATCACCTATTCTTTATGCATTCTACTCTTTTGCTTGCATTTTATCTGGCTGGCACTTTGAAGACATTTTTATTAGTCTGCCCATTTTTTTTTGTTTACAATATATTTAAATAAGTCTTTTCATCCATAATCCCATTGGTCATTTGTATTTTTGGATCATCTTTCCTTATAACTAATATACATTTTCTAACTACTGAGTCACACTCATTGTTATCAGCTCCCTCATTTTTCTACTTGTTCCATATAATATTTTTATTTTTACTTCTCCTACCTTTTAACCAGGATTTTTTTTTTTTTACCTAAAAACACCTTGGTTCATGACTAAGGAATGTGTTTTACTAGGGAATCAAATAAGTATTCATAAGCAATGCCCAGCTATCATTTGCATTTTTATATTTAAATATTTCTTTCTACTCAGCATTGCTCATGGTTGGTTTCTGCTTTGGGAAATTACTGTTTTTTAAAGCACCATGTTATGCTACTGGTTGGAACTTGTCCTATATGCACACAACAACTGGAATTAGGTCATGAGACCATGTGCACTTAGGCGAGTCAATTTTTAGTTCAGTGATCAATTCAATTTCATTCGTCAGGAGGAGGGCTGCTAAGACTCCATAGTAATGCTGAGCAGCGATAGTAATGTGTTCATTCTCTTTTAAAGGGTCCAACATACTCTTCCATGTGTGCCTTCCAGTGTGCAAGCCAGGATGTGTGCATGGGAGCTACAGTTCCACCATTCAACGTACAGCATGGATTTCTGGATGGCTGACAAAACCCTTATGAAGTAGGGAAGAGCAGTTATAGATGGAGAATCAAAGCACATACAGACAAAGGACTAGATCCAACAAGGCACTTTCATGCCTAAGGGTGTGTGTAGACAAAACGGGGGCCCTGAATTGGAGCGGTGGGTTTTTAAAAAAATAACTTCAATTTAGGGCCCTTTAAATCCCCATTTCATGCACACACCTGAACTTACCTGCCTCTCCAGTGGCAGGGAGGGGAGGGCAAGCTGACAGCAGGCAGAATGGTCCCTGGGCTGCAGGGGGGTGGTGGGGGGGTGGGAGGGGCAGGTGTAACCCTCCACAGCAGTGGTGGCCCCACCCCAGGTGGCACCCTTCTGCAGGCACCCAGCTTGGGCGGTCCCTGGGAGCACCACAGCCATGGAGGGAAGCATCTTTTAAAAAAAAGATCAAGCTCGCCGCTTTTCTTGGGCAGAGCCTGCCTTCCCAGGCTGCTGCCAGGCTGCCTGCACGGGCTTCCTGCAGAGCCCCTGAGCTGCACAGAGCCCAGTGCTTTGCTCCACGGCTGTAGGGCAACAAACTAAAACACCTCAGAAGAGTTTTAGTTTGCTGTGCCCCAAGTCATTTAAGGTGCATTTCACTGCCAAATGTGTTACAGCGGCTGGAGTTGCTGCTCAATATGCCGTTGACGCATGTGAACACCAACACCATTAAAGCGGTGCAAAAGCATTTAACCCACCTTAAAGTGTCATGCACACATGCCCCTCATTTCGTCTACACACAGCCTAAAATGGGAGCTAGGTTGAATTGAGGCACCTATGTCCAAAATTGTGACCTATAACCACTACTCCTACCTGGGCATCCCCTACTGCTTAACCCTGAAGGTGCCTAAACTCACTAGACACTGGGCACATCTACACATGCACTTTAATGCACAGGAACCTATTTTACTGCATATTAAAGTATTATATAAAAAATCATGCGATTATGTTAACTCGCAGTAAAATAAGCTACTGTGCATTAAGCGTCACTTAAAAACCATGCACACTCATTACTGCACATTAACACAACCTAATGCATATCTCTTTAGTACCTCACATTGGAGGTACTAAATTTAATGCACATTAGAAAAGCACCTTAATGCACATGTAGATACTCCCACCATGTCTGACTTTAAAATTCTCCATGTGATTAGAATTCAGCTTCTGTGCCCACACAAAACTGTCCCTGCCTCTGCAGTTTGGTGCCTATTTTACAGTTAATCCTGACCACAGTTTCTAATCTGTAAGTTTTGTACTGTCAGCCAAACCTTTGTAATGACGAGTCTATACTGATATAAGTTCGCATAATGTAAATCTTCTGCCAGGCCGTAGCCTGCTGCCTCAGTTAGGAGGGCTGGGTTTGACTTTAGGAGTTTAACATCAACCATAGTAAAAAAGTAAAAAAATTGTGATTGTCAGTAAAGACTATCCAGCAATTTTTTTTTTCTTCAGGTTGGCAATCTTGCTTGACTGCTGCAATGGTTTTACACCGTCCTTCTCCTTTCTCCACCTTCCTAACTAGGGATGGGCACCACCATATCCTGATACCCCTGATTACACCCTGAAATATGCTGCTCTGCCCCAGCCCATCCCTCAGCCTCACCCCTGCCAGTCCTGGCATAGACCCCCAAAGAAGCCTGCCTGCAACCCAGCAATATTACAGGCAGCCTGAAGCCTGGGTGAAACAACAACCGAGCTGCAGCTTTTAGTGTTTTTACTGATAGCTAAAGGTTTTTTACAGACTTTACTGATAGCTATTTTTAGTCTTATTTTCTTATTGACAGTCAATAAATTTACTGACCGTTGGCAACCCTGATCCCGACTGGGATCCAGAAATGAAGTGTTTCTTTACCTCAGCCCCATGCTGGTATGTATTTTCTGAACACAGAGAGGCTCTCCTTACCATGAATGGGTCACCCACAGCTATTGATTGAAGATGCTTATACCCACTTTTCCAAAGAACAGAGAATATTTCACTTTTTTTAATGGTTGTGGTGGTGTTTGCCTTTTCTACAAAGGCCTAGATGTTACAGCGTTCATCAAGGACAAATTCAAGACTCACTGGGCCAAAGAAAGAGATGGGGAAAGAAAGATGGAGTATGACTTTGGGTGCAGACACACAACAATGTATTCATCACTGGGTAATCCACCTTGGGTTTTACTCTTTAGTAAAATTCTGTTGTAGTCCAGAACAGTATCAGTATGATCAGCTCTCTGGAAGTCACTAGCTATAATAGGTGCTGTTAGAGCATCTCACTACTAGACGGTAGGTAAGCCAGTAATAGATTGCATTGAGTCAAGGGCTATGGGGTGATGAATAGAGATGCAGATTCACAGCAGATAAATGGATATAACTTACGTCATTGCACAGTTACTCTTCAGCTTCTGAGGGATCTTTTTACTCTAGAGTAGAATGAATTGCATTTGGGTAAGACTATTTTTATTCATCCATTCTATTTTTCCCCCAGAATAAAGTCAAATTATTTTGGAGTATGCATGCCATATGCCCTAACCTTGTCCGTCTGAATCATAGAACCATAGGAGGTCTTAACAGGACCCTTAGATGTCATCTAATTCAATCCCTATCCAACCCAGTAAAACCACCAAAAACACTAAAAGCTGCAGCTTGATGATGTCATCTAAACCAATCCCTATCCAACCCATCCCACGCAAATCTGTTGTTTAACCTATTAATAAAACTACACAATCAACCCTGAAACAACCACAAGGCACAGCACCCTAAACTTTCACAGATAAAACAGAGAAATGAGTGTAACGACTATCCTGATACTGTGACAGTTACTAAAATACACTCAAGAGATCTGCTCCCCCGTCTCCCTGCTCTTTCTGCTTTGCTAGTCTTAGGATTGACTGGGGTCATACAATGCACAGCTTATTTCAAGTCTCTTGGTTACCAGGATTTACTGTAAGATTACTGGTTCCAGTTCTGGGTGCCACTTCAAGAAAGATGTGGAGAATCTTGAAAGGGTCCAGAGAAGGGCCACAAGAAACATTAAGGTCATGGAGGACAAATGTCTTATAAGGAAAGACTATGGCATCTGGGACTGTTCAGCCTGGGGAAGAGAAGACTGGGGTGGGGCTTGGTGGTCATCTATAAGAATGTAAGAAGTGAATATTTGGATCTGGGAGAACAACTGTTCACTAGGGTACCCCAGGGGAGGACAAGGACCAATGGCCGTAAACTGTTAGAGGATGGTTTCAGGTTGGATGTAAGGAAAAACTTCTTTACGCTAAGGGTGACCAGAATTTGGAATAGACTTCCCAAGGAGCTGGTGCAGCCCCCAGGCTTGGAAGTCTTCAAGAGTAGACTGGACAGACACCTTGCTGGGGTCATTTGATCTCAGCAGTATTGATGCCCAGGCCAGGGGGGTTGGACGCAATGATGTTTCAAAGTCTCTTTCACCCCTTAATTTATAGGATTCTATGCTTTAAGTGGTGTCCAGAAGGGTGCTCTTGCTTTTGGCTGATCAAAGTATTTTTGATGAAACCATAGTCTGCTGATTACTGCTGCTTCACCAAAACATTTCATGGAAAAGTATAATTTCAACAGAATTTCATCATGAAGGTTTCTTGGGTCCTGGGTGTCATCTCTGGTCCAAATGATGGTAAAAGGAGAACAAGAACTATTTTAGTTCTAACAAAATTGTACCACTTCTTACATCCCTGCTGTGTTTGGCCTGCAATGGGAACAATGATGATGAAAGTAATGCAAAGTGAATGGGCCAAGTACTGCTACATTAATATACTGATACAGAGTAAATAGAGACAGCTTCTCCTGAGAGGGCAATCCAATGCAGCCATTCTGGACAGCTACCTTGGGTCCAAATAGACCAGTGATTTTGAACCCATTTTAGACTTGAGTCACCTCTTATTAGACTCAAGGTGCCCCTTGGAAAATGCCATCTCTTAGTTTTCACTCTCCTTTGTCTACAGAAAAAATAATAGAGCATTTTTTTCTGTTTCAAAGAATTCAGAAAGACCACAGCAAGTCAAAATATTTAGGCAATAAAGACTCCTATTTGAAAATTCTGGGTGTATCTTGTGAACCAACTTTGCATACCTAATAGACCTAAGATTACACCATGAAGGGGACCTAAGGCACCCCAGGGTGCCACAGCACCCTGGTTGGCAATCACTGATCTAGACATTTAGTCTGTGAGGCCATGGACCTCCTCTTCATTCCCTTTTTTCCAGGGCCTTGGAGGGAATGAGGAGGTCTGCACTTTCCTTGGCATATTCACAGTACTTGTAGCTCATCATTAAGTCAATGATTATAATCAAATCTCATTATTCGGGTCTTTGGCTGCATGACATCAGGGATCAAGAAGGAAATTAGTTTCCTTAATGCATAAGTGACCATAAAGGAGTCTTTTTTTTTCTTGCTCTTTCTCTGAAGCATCCAGGACTGGCTGCAATGGGAGACAGGATACCAGAGTTGAGGTTGGGGGCCAGTACTCTGGAATGGGTCTGTTTTCTCCAGTGCTTGGTTGATCCAGCTCTCAGGCACCAAGTCCATCCGATCCCAGATCTGGAGATAGGGGACAGTTTTGAGGGAGTGACCAATGTACTGATACAAGTTTTCATAATGTAAATGTAACTCTTCTGCCAGGTCATAGCCTGCTGCCCCAGTTATGAGGGCTGGGTTTGACTTCAGAGAGAGCAGGAGTTTAACATCAACCATAGTAAAAAAGTAAAAAAAAAGTTGATTGTCAGTAAAGACTTTCCAGCAATTTTTTTCTTAGGCTGGCATCCCTGCTTGACTACTGCAATGGTTTTACACTGTTCTTCTTCTCTCTCCACCCTCTTAACCATGGATCCCCTACTCACCTCCTCATCCTGATGCCACTGACTGCACCCTGAAATATGCTGCCCTGCCCTAACCCATCCCTCAGCCTTACCCCTGCCAGTTCTGGCACAGACCCCCAAAGAAGCTAGCCTTCAACCCAGCAATATTACAGGCAGCCTGAAGCCTGGGTGAAACATCAATTTTGCTTCAGCTTTTAGTGTTTTTACTGACAGGTAAAGGTTTTTACTGATGCTATTTTTAGTCTTATTTTTTTATTGACAGTCAATAAATTTACTGACCTTTTGCAACTGTGCTCTTGATTGAGATCCAGAAATGAAGTGTTTCTTCACTTCAGCCCCTCTGCATTACAGAGCACGGATCCCTATCTGGGGGCATCCTAGCATGTCTCGCCTCATCCATTCTCCACTATTGCAGGGGCCCTGGGCAGTGATGGCACCTCAGTCTCTCCTGCAGCACACAACCATTTCATCTCATGAGGACTGAAATACATTAGTCTGACTAAAGACACTGGGCTGAAAAGAATGGTGGCAGGATAAAATGTAATGTCTATGATAGACAGGAGGTCAGACTAGATGATCTATTGATCCCGTCCATTCTTTACCTTTATGAATACGAAACTCTGGGAACAAAGAAGAAACACTCATGCCTAAATAGCCAATAGGTTGGGAGATACTCAGGTTCAGATTGAGCCTAGGTATTTCACATCTTGGATGAACATCCTAATCACTGAGCTCCAATTTACTGTCCAGTGAGCCGGTGCTGTTTGGAAATGTCTGGTGTTTGCTACAATGAAGCAGGAAAACAAATGTCAAACCCTTGGCATTTGCTGCAAAATGAAATTCCTGTTTCCCAGCCAGTTCGAGTCCTTCTTTCCTCCTGAAAAAGCCGGGCACAATCTAGCTGGAAACTTCTGCCTTGGTTATTGCTTACCATTGCACATGCACGATAAAGATGCTACGCTTTGCAAAAATGTCTTGTTCATGAGAGTAGCCTCTTCGCTGAATTGCTGAACGGTGCTAGATTTTGCCATGGGACGTGTGGGCCTGCTTCGGGAATCCGTTCAAGTGATCACTGGTAGGATGGCTGCAGTTTACTTCAGGCAGGCAGTCAAGCACTTTCTGAATGCTGACGCCCATAAACAGCTCCGTTCCCTGCTAACTCAGGAGACCGGAGCTGCTTAAGGGTATTTACACCTATTTGAATAGAAACAGTAGCAAATCACCAGCTGAGGGCTTAAAATAAATAATTGTAATCATGGGTAAAATGCCCACAAAAAGAGAAGTGCATAGATTCCTTGCCACATCCCCCAGCTATGTGTTAACATTAATAATACACACACACACACACACACACACACACACACACACACACACGTATATATGTATATATGTATATGTATATATATATGCATATGTATATATGTGTGTGTGTCTGTATATATATATGTATATATATGTATGTATGTGTGTGTGTGTGTGTGTGTATTCTGTTCCTCTCTCTCTCTCTATATATATATGTATATGTGTATATATATATATATATATATATATATATATATATATATAGACACCCAATTTAAATATCAAGGGTGGTTCTGAAACACCTGGGTCAATGTAGAGTCACCCCACTGACTTGAGTGGAGTCCATACACATTCAGTGGAGCGGGAAAGGGACTGAAATGATTGGTGCTGCTTCAATACCGTTAAACTACACAATGAGGGGGTTAACCCAAGTAAAATGATCAGCCTAGTCTTTGCCGACTGCACGATCCTGGATTTGATATAATCATGTGTGTTGGAGGACTGGCAGCCAACCAACTAACTCTATGTTGTGACCTATCTGCTTCTGATTTACAAAGGTCAAGGGAGCGGATGCCTCTTCTTCATGGAGAATTATATATGTAAATGACTGGACAAATAAGCTGAATGCATACGGCCTCTCCGCTATTCAGAAGAAAAAAAAAAGCCTGTTTTCTCTGTATGGCTGTCCCTCTTATTTAAAAAAAAAAGAGGGGGAACCATTTTGCTAAACTGGGGCTGCTAATGTGTTCTGGTGGCACATTGCTAGAGGTTTAGCGATTGAAAGTGCAGATGCCCTGTGAATGTTTTTTTTTTCCCTCCTCTTGAAGGAGGGATGGTGCTGGAAGGGACAAAATACAAGCTGAAGATGAGTGCTGGTAGAACGATCAGCTCTGCAAGGCATGAGCTCTGCGCCTCTAAATTAAGAGTTTGGAGACGGGTTTTGTGGCGCAACAAAACAAAAGGGGGAGGGTTGCCATCGGAGCCAGAGGGTGAGAGCTGCTACATGTGTGCCCGTCTCCTGCTGCTCGAGGCCACCGGAGTTCATGGGAGAACAATACAGAATGAGAAGGCGAGCGGCACGTGTGCTGCAGCTGATTCTGACTGATCGAAAACAAGCCATTTGTCCCTCTGTGCAAATGTGCGAGCAGGGCCAAGCAGATGGGCTTGTGTGTGTGCACGTCTGGGTGTGGGTTTGGTGTCACTCAACTTCTGTTTTATAATCGAATGATACTCTTTGCACTGTAACCCATTAGGGCTTTAAAAAAAAAAATAATGGACTGAGTTTTTAGCAGGATAAAATCTAAATTAAAGAGCATGCAGTGCTCACCAGAAAAAATACATCAGCATTTACTGGACCATGGTAATTAAATTTACTGTGGCATTTATGGTATTTCCTGTACTTATGCAGGAAAGGCTGCCTATAAAATGGTTATGGCAAATATTGAAGTGTGATGAATGTTGGTATTTTTTAGCGGTGGCTGCAGCAACAAAGGGCATAGTCCCATATTTAGTGGTATCAGTGGGAAGCCTAGTGCTGGCTTCAGCAGCCGTTGGATAAGGTCCATAAAGAAGGGGTAACAAATAAGAATATACAGTGGCAGACCTTGTCTGCATCTTACATCAATGGCACAAGTCCCCTTCATATTAATAGGAACAGGAGTGGGAATTAACACTGGGATCCTCCCAGTCTTTACAGATCCAGGATCATTTCTGGGAGCAACCAAAGTGAAACACGATCAAGTGAAATGTGTGTTTGTGCCTTCACCAGCTTTGGCCTTTACAAACACTGACAAGAATTGGGACCAATGCAGTGAGATAAGGGAAGATGGCATCCAGGTGCTAAAGATCCCAGCAGGGAGGAACATCGAACTGACTGGGAATTTTCCCATATTTTCTTGTAAGCATCAGGAGCGGAGCAAATTCAATGAGTTTCCTATTTCATCCAAAAAGTTGGGGGAACAGTTTTAAAAAAATGGCCAAATATCCCATTATGGCTTTTTGTTCTTGTTCCAACTGGACTTTTCATTTTGCAATTTGAAGTCCGAGTTTGATGACCTGGACTGGATTACCTACAAGAGAGGCAGGGAAAAAAAACCCTGTTGGTTGCTGTATGATAACTGCTTGTGTGTGCGCTCTGGGCGAGCCTGTGGTCGATGCCCCTGGTAGATGCTGCCTGCGATACATGAAAGTGAACCTGTGATAGTTTGCCCATCTTTCATCAAAGGCTAAGTGATCATATTATCTTTCATTTAACACTGAGTCAGAAGGTATACCCTCTTCCCCACCCAGCAACTGCCATGGGGAAACACTCTGCCCCTTTTTATTTTACCGCAATTAGCTCCTGTGCATGTGACCTTAATTTCTTGTAAAAAGAGTAAGAAATACCAAAGGGTCAAAGCCAAAACAAAGGCAGCAGAACATTATGTTTCAATTGTGCTGATCCAAAATTGGTTGCAGCAATGCTCCAGATGTTGACTTGTGCCCCAGTTTGGAAGAAGAAAAACTTCTGAAATCTCAAAAATGCTCAGGATTCTTGTCCAGCACCAGCTGTGCCTTTTATTTGGCTTTGAAAGTCCCCGGGCAGTGAGTGAGTGGAGCTAGGAATGGGATGGTTCATTCCCAGCCATCTCATTCCCAATGATCTGGCTGGGAATGAGATCCCTTTGAGAGTAAGAGCAGAAGAAAATGAGTCCCCCAGGAGCAGCACATAAATAAGTAAAGCCAGTCACTTCACCTCTGAGTCACTCTTTCTTGCTGGGGAGATGTCTCTTCTTGCCACAGGCTTGAGGCTAAAGGCTCATTAGGGCTCGTTGTGCTAATTAGGAAGCCAGAAGAAATAAGATAAAGGGGAGAGAACAGTCTGAAAACCCCACTGCTTCTTGAAGGGCATCACCCTCTTTGCTCATTCACATGGTTTTGCTTAATGCTGGATAGAAAACAGGTGGTGGGAGTGGTAGGTGTAGGCATCTGACCCCAAATTTCTGGTGCATCCTGGCTCTAGGCTCCATATAAGCTTGGCACCCCATTGTGTGAAGTGCTGTAAGAACATGTATTGGGAAAAAAAAATATCCATTCTCTGTCCCAAAGTGGCAAGATCTTTACAAGGAAGACAAATCAAAGCATAAGAGGCTCAGTTTAGTCCAGGAGGAGGATTTAACAGGCTAGCTGAGTGCAAGGAGCAACACCCATGGCTTGTTACATCCTTGTTATGGCTATTGTTAGGACTAAGGGCTGTCAGCTCCCTCTTAGCATTAATTGTGGATTGAATCTGAATTGCACAGTGACTTTTAAACAGGCATCAGTAAGGGCAGGCTGGGAACAGGCAAAATGCATCAAATGAGAAAAGCACCTGTGCACAGAGATAAACTTCCCCCCTGTCTTGAAGGTTAAGAAACATTTGAGATAGCTGCTTCCCCCCCCACCACACAATGGTGTTTATCGCTGTCCTGCCTCAGCAGTTTCCAGCTATAGGAGAAAGCGGGGTGGCAAGTTTGCAGGAATAGCTTCACTTACCTCTTTCTTGTCTCTTTGACTGACCTCACCTCCTGTCTTTTCCGGGAGGCTGAAGATAAAATGAATACTGCCCCTATGGAGCCCTGTAACCCCTCTGTTCTTGGACCAGGGTCTGACTATAGTTCCCAGCCATACCCACTGCTTGTCTTCCTGTAAGTCTAACTTCATTTGGGGCACGTGTATTTTCCAGCACATGTAAAAGGGTGAATTGTAGACCTTCCCAATTGTAAGTTTGGGTTTGATTTAACACCAACTACAGGCAGCAGTTTGTTTTTTTATGTTTTTTTCATGACTGAATATAGGGTTTTTTTGCCTCAACTTCAGGACAGTGGGTTATCTCTCTGTGCACCTCTTTAAAATGTGAATAAGACTCACAAAACTCTTGCAAAGGGGAAAGCACGACTCCACCTCGTAATAGCTTGTTTGTGTAGCCATGCCTTTAAATAAAAAGCCAATTTTCCATCAGAAACCATTTCAATGGAAAATATTCAACCAGCCTTAATGATATCTATTAACTGTTCAGTATTACTTTCATCTTCAGCATTAAGGAGACTGGAGGGTTCTCCAAAGTTACGCTTGCAATCATCTTCCACTATAATACTCCTATTTCAGGCCTCTCTAGAGCTCTTTGCTTTGCAGAATGAGTTTGCTTGGCATCGTGCCACATTTGTTCTGAGGATAAAGGAGAATCTTTCAAGCTTGAAGAAAACACAAACTTTTTCTTGACTTTGAACTTCATTAAAAGTTCTCCTCATCTTTTTTGCATCCTTTTTCTTTAACCCTAAAAAGGCATATATTCATTCTCCAGGAATGCCCAGTGGCTATCACTAGTAACACAGCACCATCCTACAAACAAGTTATTTAGAACAGCTTCTGCCCTAAAATTACTGTAGCCAAAATGAGCAGGACATGTAAAAGTAGATTGGTGCTGACCGATGAAACTTTCTTGGATTTTAAAAAGAAAAAAAGGCCTCTTTGCCAAGGCTATACCTTTTTCACACCAATGTTCACATTTTCATAGCGTTTTTATTAAGAACATGATTAAAACAGTTACTGAAATTTGAGGGTTTTTTTTTTAAATGGAGTGTTTTTTTTGGTAAATGCAAATATTTGACCATTTTTATTGGGGAAGATACTATGCAACACAAAAAAACCACAGAGCCAATTTTTTCCTTTTAATTATGAGCCCTGCATTTTAATGAAGAGGAATTAAAATACAGAAAGATAAGAAAGGACTTACTGAATAGCACACAGTTATAAAAAGTCTGTGGTCAATCTGGAAATTGAACCAAAAGCTCTTGATTATCAATTTATTCTGTCTACTGCATCCTTTTGGGCCACGGTCTGTTTCAAGCCTTCCACGGAGTTAAATCTTCTCAAAAGCTCATTCTGGTTATAGTTGAGGACAGTCTGGTGTTAATCAAAAACAGCTATTAATGGAATTTGAATGTGTGTAGTTTGAGGTCCATTCAGCCACTGATGAATAAATACTTTGTTGTGAATGGGAGATGGTTGCTGTTTAATTCACTAGTAGTGCATTTGGATTCTGTGTATGAATAAAAACATACTGATTTCTATTAGCTTAGCTAACAAAGGTTAGAGTGATTTTTTTTTTTTTAGACCTCAATATTTAACTATAATGAACAAAGCCGTTGCTTTATCTCAAGTGGTGGGCACCCATGATTTTTGGGTCTGTACCACTATAGGCTCTATGGATGCATGTTGTTTCACAATAAAAAGGCAAACATTTCCTCCATAGCTGCATTTGCTATAACGCCAATTATGATACTCCCCGTAGTAGAGGGCAGCAAATAAATATATACAAAATTAAAATCAAGCAGCCAAGAGTCAGAGATCAGGCAAAACATACATTTTTTTTAAACTAACTTCTTTGTTTAGGGTGCACACAGTCCACAATTTGCAGTACTCTATAGTAACTCCTAACTTTTTAGGCCCAATCAGAAAACTTTAGTTGAATCAAATTGTTTTATTTATAACTAAATACATCTTTGTTAAAAATGTGTTTTAGGAATAGCTGTATTAATCTATGGTCAGTGGTGATGCACTGGGGGTGCATGTGCATCCCCTGAGAGCACAGGTGCACCCCCTGAGAGCAGCATTCCTGGGCAGGGGGGCAGGCAAGAGCACTGGCGCCCCCCTGAGAGTGCCGACCAGGGAAAGCACCAGAAGAAGCGGTCCCCCCATGGCCTATCCCATTTACCCGGAAGGAAGTGCTGCCCCCCCCCCGCCCCTCCCCAACCTGTGGGATCAGCAGTGGGGGACCACCCCTTGTTCCTGGTCGCTGACTGTCCGCTGGGGAGGGGCAAGTGCCCCCCCCCCCCCCCGATTCAGAAGGCACCAGTCACCCATGTCTACAGTACTGGTTTTGTCATATTACAGCCATAATGGTCCAGGAAATAAGTGAGATGCAGGGATTCTTGTGGGTGCTATCTTTTCTTGGACTGGCTGAATAGATGTGACAGAAGAAGAACTCATTGCATTCAAAAGGTTGTCTGAATCTATTCCTAATAGAGGATATCACCCACAAAAATCTATTAAGTTATGTGTTTTAAGTACCTAGGTTTAGAGGCTCGGGATCAGACACTATGATTTTTGTCATTTAGCAATTTTAACTATTGTCTTTTGTGTATAGAATAGATGGGAAAACTAATCCCTGAAGTGTAAGCCTGGATCCAGTTCTGGATCTGCAGTTTCCTACAGCTGGACTCTGTCTGGATTAAATATTGGCTCAAGCCTTTCTCTAATGTAGTCTGGAACAATGAAAAATTCTGTGAGCCACCATCTCAGCTTATGCAAATAAAATGATGCCAATTCATACCAGCTGCAGATCTGGCTGTGACTGCAGCTCATATGATCCTTGCAAACAGGTCTCTACATTTTTAAGCTCCGTGTGTATGAATTTCTTGGGCCAGTTTCAAGCCCTGATGCAAACAGGCCATTGAAGTCTATCTAGCTGCATTTGCTTGTATTACTGTCTGGTTTTTACTACTTGGAGACTCAGGTTTCAGTGAACCCAACCCAGTGGCAGTCTCATGGTAAATGCCAAATTGTGCCCAAACCAGGCAAAACCACGATGATTTGCAGTTTTAAGGAAAGGCCACTGAAGCAAGCTTGCTTGAAGAAGAACCCAATTTTTTTCCAACCTTAACAGGTCTTTCAGTGAGTCAAGGTTAAGGAAACCTGAATGCAGACAGTCTTCCTAACGAGTATTGGCCCAGTTCTGATAGAGCTTGTCTCCAGCCAGATTACACGCTTTATACGCCATATTGCACATAAGCAGCAATGCACAGCTGTGACACTCCAGGGGCAAATTGTGTTGGAATTGCTCAACAGGGACTGCCACCTTTCTCAGAGTGTCTTCTGCATGCCCATGACACCGCTGTACCTCTCCGGCCCCCCTGAAGTGAATCGCACCCTAGGCTCTGCAACTGTGCCAGGCTGCTGTACAGGTGGCACAAGGTGGGAGGAAATTCCTTATACCCTCCCCCCATATACCTGAGCTAGTCGAAGACATTTTTGTCCATTAATGGCAGCTAAACCTCTGTGCCTTTGTGGCTTTATTTTCTGCCTTCTCCTGGAGTGCGAGGCACGGGCCACTGCCAGAAGAAATTGAAGGGCCATTGGTTCGATCTACAATGACAAATCTTCTGCTTCTATGTTCCCATGTTAAATGGTCAAGTTTAAAGATGACACAATGGGTCTGATAGTCCAAGCTTCCCATGCATGCTAACTCCCGCTGACTTATGGCTTGTGTGTGCAGAAAGTGGCATGTCTAGCTGCTCAGTAATTATTAGAACAAATAAATCCGGGAAGCCACAGCACCATTTAACTGCAGAGAAATGCTTAGCTCTGACAGCTCATTAAAGAAAGCACCATCTTTAAAGGAACTGATGCAAAAGAGACCATATGAAGCTTAACCCTGAGGTGGATCTGGCAAGGCAGAGCAATGCCAAATGTCCTTTATGGATTACACTAAGAATCTGTGAGCGGGAGTAAATGCCAGGTCAGGTGTATAGTGTCTATGGCCCGTGATGTGCTTGCGATGGATGGCTACAGGATTATGCATATCAAGTGAATAAACATGGGATAAAACATGTGTCAGGCTGATTTCACTGAACTAGAGCAAAGCCAGTGCACAGGAACATTAGGACACGCTGTGTCAGGCAAATTCTAGATGAAAGAAATAGTATATTGTATGTATATAGTGCCTCTCTAATGTCTCCACTGGTCTGATGGGTGACCTTCGGCAAGACAAGTTGGATAGGACAGAATTAGGAGCAGAGTCAGCAACTATCAATGTGCTCCTATCTCACCTAGGTGCTTTTGAAAAATCGCCCTTGTTGCATTCAACTCATTTTTTCCCATCCTCGAAAATGAGGAGAATTATATGTAGCCTCTAGTTGAAAGTATTTTGAAATGGAAAAAAAAATTGGACTGGTTGAAAATATGTTTTTTCCTGTTCCATTAAACATGTTGATATTTCAAGATTTGGTTTTGGCCCAATTTGAGGTAAAATCCTTAAACATCAGTTTGGGCCAACTGAAAGATTGTGTTTGACCAGCTGAAATTTGCCTTCTCTCAATATTGACCCTTTTTAGTGCTTTATAAGAATTAAGTAAATTTCAAAATAAAGAGCTGTTTGGAAGCAGAAAGTCAAACCTTTTCATGATTGTTGGTTTTTGTTGTTGGTTTTTTTTTTTTGGAAAATGAACTACTCTGATGTTCTTTCTTAATCTTTTTAAATGAGAATTTATCAAGCAGTACAATTTCAAAAAAAAAAAAAAGTTTGAATCAAAATAACAATGTTATTGTTATGGAGCAGTTTCCCCCCAGATGTGGTGCAAGCACCTACTCTGGACACCTTTAAGGCCCGTTTGGATGCTTATCTTGTTGGGATCATGTGCCCCCCAGCTGACTTCCTGCCCCTGGGGCAGGGGGCTGGACTCGATGATCTTCTGCGGTCCCTTCCAGCCCTAATGTCTATGAAATGTATGACTGAAATCTAATAAAAAGTGGCTCTAGAAAACTTGTGTGTACATGTTAAGTAATATTATATTTTGGAAATATCAACTCCGTGGACATGGCATCTGAGTCCATTTCATCCTGAATTATCCCAAACCTCTTTGCAAAAGATGTGGCATATTAAAGCACTACTGAATTGCAGCCACCTTTAGGTCTGGCACACAATCATAGAAAAGTAGGGCTGGAAGGGATGCTCCAGACCCCTGCTCAAGGCAGGATCGTTGCTGTCTAAACCATCCTATTACAAACACTTGTCTAACCTATTCTTAAAAAACTTTGGGAATAACCTCCACAACTGCCAGGCATAATGCATGAACCATCATAAACACCCTTGAACTCGCCATAGATAAAGCAGGGGGATGAGAGCATTGCCAATGTCCAGCCACTGCAAGGAGAGGAAGTAGTTTGTTAAAATACACTCCAGAGATCATCTGTCTTTAACACAACCACATGGCAGTGCAGGGTTGCAGCAACTGGTGTATTCATTAAATCAGGTATTTCAATTTAAGCCACGTTCTCTCTCACACACCCTTCCTTCCTTGTGTATTATTTCCACATTATGTTCACTCTGTGTCATCAGAAGGACAACTGAATTATAATATTGGTTCTGTTCCTTGCCCCATCCCTGTCTTCCTGTTTGATCTTGGGTCAGTCTCTTAGTCTACCCTGCACTTCAGTTCCTCATCTATTTAAAAATGGTTTTCATGTATCCTTACCTTACCGGGGTGGTGTGAGAATAACTACATTAACAATGATGTGGCACTCAGCAAAGGGGGCTGGATAAATACCCTGAAAGATGGATCATCTTCTTGTGATTGCAGGATGTAAAGCTCTTATCACCCAGCATCTTTCCTATTATTTATTGTTATCTCTGCTTCTTCTTCCTCGTTGCTATCTTTATTATTTAAATGGAAATTAGAGTGGTGGTTAGTTTCAAGATTTATTATGCCATAGCAAGGTTTGTTGCATCAGAAAATGGTTTGTTGCTGCTAGGTAAAACACTCCACATGTAATGAAAATTACCTTTTATTATCTTCCTAATGGTGTAATCTATTAGGCTTGTGGAATAGTTTCCCAAGAGAAAGGGTGGAAACTCAATTTCCTTGGACATTGAAAGCTAGAGTAGAGAAAGCACAAGGCAGTCTTGCATTGGTCAGGAGAGAAAGGGGGCAAACTAGATCATGCTTTCTGAACCTCTCAGCCAACCTCTCTCAACTCAGGTGAAGATCTGTTTGCCTTCTCACATTGCTAAATAAAAGAAGATGGGAAGAGGTTGCTTGAACTAAACAGCCAACATTTTTCTTCTCTCTCTATTCTTAGCTGACTATTTTCCAATGTGAATATTATCTCATTATTTTCTCCAAGCCTGAGCATATTTACTTGTAGAGATTTACAAAGAAAGTGTGGGCCGGTGAGTCACAGGCATTCAGGTCTCCTTGGGGTGTGGTTTGAAGTCTGAGATTTCCAGAAAGCTACCATCTCTCTTGGGGTGGAGTTAAAATGGTGGGGTGTTGACTGTGGTGTATGGTGGTTGGGCTACTAGTGGACTATGTGAACGAGTACCAGTTGTGTATTGACAGTGGCCTTCATTTTCATTTCGTTGTGCTTTCAGTTCTAGTTACATTATATAATGAACTACTTGAACTGAGCTGCAACATCAGGTTGTTGTGAATTAGGACTATAGGACCTGTCGTTTTGGATCAGATTTGAGGTGCATCTCATCCACCAGCCTTTTTAGAGATGAGTTGGTGAGGTTTATAAGAACCCCATAGTAGAAAGATATGCTTCCCATAGGATCTCATCCTGGTGTACCAGAGTTAAGATTGAATACCCTTCCAGAAAACTATTAACATAGCCCTGGGTGCTCTTGGTCATCATATACGTGTATAATCCCTTCTGAAAGGCATTTTTGAAAAAAAATAGTAAGCTTTTGGCCACAACAGCTTCCATGGTTTAATTAGATGTTAGATGACAAAACAATTTCCTTTTATTGGCTTTGAATTTGCCATTTTCGGTTGGATTAAACATTGACATGTTCTTGTGTTGTGGGATTGGGAGACCTGAAGTTCCTCATCCACTTTCTCTAGGCTATACAGTAGTTTTTCTATTGTTTGCAACATATATTTCAAGGAAGGTCAAAATTCTGCCCAAGCCAAGTGGCTTCTGTTTAAGGCACACCAGACAGCAGCACACAAGGAAATTATGTGTCTTGTAATATGCCCAGCCACCTTTTGGCTTCCCAGCACAAGCCCAAAAATTCATTTCCTCTGAGATGACTGGGAGAGACCTTTTGTGTGTGTCCAAAGCAAGTCTCACATGCACACTACTGGAACCACAGCACGATGCCTTGGTTGCTTTGCTACTGTTCCTCCAGCCATTATTTATAAAGGATAGGGTCCAAATAATGTTGATATACATATCATATAGCATGTATATGCATACACGTAAAGCATTAGATCTATTGAAGCCGTATTCAGAAAATTGATTCATACTGGCTTAACTATTTAGCAATACTGCTAAGTAGACAGAAAATTAAATGGGAAGTCCAGTGAACAGAGAAAATGAAAAGTACCAATGTACTGAGTTAGAAAGCTGTTCACAGGGGTGCTACAGAAAACTGTATAATACTGGGACAAACACAAGTTCTCTTTATTAATCCATAAAAGGGCTACTGTGAAAGCATATTGTAATTATATTTATAGAGGATACTAGATTGGAATCTGTTGGAACTAAGGATTGTACATGTAAAAATCATGAAGCATTATAAAACCCTGTATAGTAGCAGCATGCCAGCATGGAGAAGGTTAACTCAAGGCTAGTATAAAGGACAGAGAAATCATCCAAAAGAGACACAGAGACACTAAAATGATGGGCAGGAAGCACCAAAATGAAAGTAGGACTTGGAAAATTCAAGCTAAAATAAATGCTAAAGATAAAAGATAAAAATAATCCCAAATATAAATATCCAGTGGGAGGAGACACCTAGAAAGTAATTTTACTGCATGTGACTCGGGGTGTGAGTGGGCAGCAAATTATCACAAGTGAGCAAAGTGAGAATGCATCAACGGAAGCCAACGTGAGTTGGCAAAGGCATTGTGTCATAGGCCACAGAAGTAATAATTCACATTGCTCTCTCTCTCAGAGGTTGGGCTCACACCTAATATAAGGTGAGACAAATCAGTGAGTTTTCCATTGATTTCAGTGAGCTTTGGATTAGGCCAAGGTTCTACCCAATTCTGGGAAGGTTAAAGCCAGAACAAAGTTAAGTTCTTCTAATACATTACAGAAGAGCAAAACTAAAATTCGACAAAGAAACTGTGGAAGCACTGTCTTATGAGGACAGACCTGAAGAACGAATATCCATCTAGTTTGACTAAGTAATGATGAAAGGGGAACATGAAAACTACCTACAGTTATCTGAAGAGTTTAAATGCCAAGGAGGGAGAAGAATTCTTTAGGGTGGGGATACTGCTAAGAGCAACGCCGTGAGATTAAATAAAAGAATATCCAATCTGTCTACCCAGGAAAAAAGAAAGAGACATTCTAATGGTAACTAAGAAATAGTCTCTCATTGGAAGTGGTGGGAGCATAGGAGCTCCATTAACTAGGTCATTTAAAATGGAAAAAAGGAGAAATGCCTGTAAGGGACAATCCTTCAATATCAGAAGGATGGACAAGATGACCTAATAGAGTTTAAGGCCAGAAAAGATTATTATAATCAACTTGTTATCCAGAAAGCGAGGCAAGATGAACGTAACAGTCCCTTCTGGCCTTTCAAACTATGAATCTATGAAATTAGAGATGGACACATACCAAAAACTAAATCTTGAAGTTGTTACTCAGGTAAAAATCCTACAGAAGCTGAATTAAGTCCAATGCAAGACTGACTGCTCCTTTTTCTTTTAATGTATAGTGAGCAGTCCAACAGTCCACTGTATTTTCTGTCCACCCGTTATCTGAGTGGCCACATTTTACTACTGGTGTGACATGACTGCTTTCAATCACCTGCTCAGTTATGCTGTCCGGCAATAATTTTGTAACAGTCCCTTAACTAAAGGTTCCTTATTAACGAGTGCAACCAGAGGAATTTCAGCCTAAGTGACCTGCCTTGTATAAAATGAAGTTGGACATGTTCTGTGTTTTCCCAAGTTCATAATTCCATTGACTTAACTTCAGCCTACAGTATTGCCCTCCCACCCTGGGCAGTCAATCACAACAAACAGATCAGGAGCCCTGAAGCTGGGGATATTGGATACAGTGAAGAAAATACTATAAACTGTAAATCAAAGATGATGTCTAAGTTTATGAGAATTTTGCCTGAAGACACATTTTTATTCCCCAAAGCCTCTTTGCTAAAGCATTTATTACTGATCCTAATTCCTCTTGCAAACTTAGTTAATACTCACAGATATCTTTTGCATACAGAATAGCACACATGCAGTTAGACTGATGCGTCTCACTGGCTGATGCCAGGCTGAGTGGTGTAGACTACAAAGTGGAAAGCAGAATAGCTGAAAGCGATGTTTGGCTTAAAATAAAATTATGTTACATATAAAAAAAAAATGTTGTGTTTAATGAATTTTCCATTGTTCTAATTAAAAGTGTCATGAACGTAATATAGATATACAGGAACCTCTGTACATCATGAATCTAGCTGAACAGTGGGAAGGAAATTACCTTGTTTGATATCCCTTTTACTAACCCAAGAAATGATGTAGATAACATTTAGCTTTTTGTTTAGCAGGAGGGTAGGAATGGGAGAAAATGATCTGCTGGAGTCCTTATAGATTTATTCATAGATGTTAGGAGCTGGAAGGGACCTTGAAGATCATCGGGTCCAGCCCTCCCACTCTAGGCAGGAAGACAAAGAAGTTAGGTGACCCCAGCAAGGTGACTATCCAGTCTCCTCTTGAAAACCTCCAGGGTAGGTGACTGCACCACCTCTGGAGGGAATTTATTCCACAGTCTGGTCACCCTACCTGTGAAGGAGTTTTCCCTGGTAGTAAGCCTAAAGTGGCCTTCCAGGAGTTTGTATCCATTGGATCTGGTCTTCCCCGAGGAAGCCCTAGTGAACAGTTGTTCACCGAGCTCCTGATGCACTCCTCTGATATAGCAGTAAGCCACTATCAAGTCCCCTCTCTACCTTCTCTTCTTTAGGCTAAAAAGGCCCAGGTCCCTCAGCCTTTCCTTGTATGGCTTGCCTTGCCATCCTACGTGGCAAGGAACACCCCATTCCGCATGTTAATGCTATAGATGTTTGAAAAAGGGGAGATACAAACTTTTGGCTTTGTGGCAGTGCACTGATTGTGCCTGCCACTTGAAGACCATCAGGCAGGCTGAGGAACAGCCAGCAGGTGGGTTCAGGCCCAATTAGGTAGTCACATGACTGTAGGGGACTGCCTGATTGGAGGATGGTAGGGCAGGAGAATATAAAGCCAGACCCTGGGAGCAGGGCTGGCAGTTACATCTGGGGAGATGGAGGAGTAACATCACCTGGCCTGAAGACTGCAGCTCCTAGAAAACCTCGAGGTTGTGGTAGGACTATGAGGATGGAGGAGGTTCCTGTTGGTGCTGGATAAGACCTGAAAGTGCACCCTACTGGAGCTGGTTAGTGTGGTGGGGCTGCCTGTGGTGGGGCAGTCTCCAGGAAATGCCACTCATGGGGCACTCCAGGGGAAGGCAAGGATGGGGCGCCCAAAAGCCTCAGCCTGTGCTGCTTTGTGGGTAATCCCATGGAGGGGAATGGCTAGGGGAGCACACTGCAACAGAAAAACACTATGGTGCCAAGGCCCACCAAGTGGGGCCTCAGGCCTGAAGGGCGAAAGCCCAAGGAGGGGCCAAGGCCCACATAGTATGGCCTTAGGCCTAAGGAGGAGAGTGTAGGCCCAGTAGGGGTCAGGGCCAGGATACAGTGGGGGACCTGAGGCCTAAACTGGGAGTGTGTGGCCTAGTGAGGGGCCAGTGGAAGTGTGTAGCTCAGTGAGGGGCCAGAGTGTGTATGTGGCCTGAGTGGGCCATAGGCCAAATGCGGCTCAGTAAGGGGCTGGGGTAGTAGCAAGAAGAATATAGGATACCATCTGCAAGGCATGGGACACACTGTAGGGTTGGCTCAGAGCTGTGTGATTGGCCCAGTACACCAGGGTTGCAAATGGGGCAGCTTCCCACATTACATCTATTCATTTTACATCAAAGGCATGACAGGCGAGAACAGGCAGACTGCCCTAAAGTGTGTTGGGGGGGGGGGGGGGAGAAAGGGCATCAAACTCTTCGGGTGCCTGAGGACCCCGCTTTGTCACAGGGATCCACTTAGGAAATCCTCTTAGTGGAAGTGTTGGCGGATCTTTGACATGATGGTTATCTCCCTCCTTTCAGTCACTCATTATTAAGAGTGTGTGGTGGGTTTTGTGATAAATACGTCTTCACTAAGCATCTTTGATTGTTCTATAGCAGAGCTGGTCAAAAAATCCCAATGGAAGGGTTTTTTTTCAGGCTGCTTTGTTACTTTTGAAATTTCCCATGTGTCATCTTTGACAAAATTCAGATTCAGAAAAAAATTGAAACAAAACTTTTTAAACAAGTCAAAAAATGCCTTTTTGGCTTTATCAGGACAAACTTTAGATTTGCTTTTGTTTCTAAATACTATACTATACTATACTATACTATACTATACTATACTATACTATACTATACTAGCTTAGGCACCTAAAGGATTGATTAGAATCCTAGTATCAATCACAGCTGATTAGATCCATATCTCAGAGCACCTCTACTTGATCTTTAGACTGACAAAAAAATAGATGGCACGTTAATAAAGGATCATCCACATTTAGGACCCAGGATTACTATACAGTGAATGGGGAGAGTTTTGGACCTCCAAAGGAAGATCCAGAGATGTACAAGGTAATTCAGGGCTATTCAGGAAATGTTGGGTTCAGAGACCTGATGTAAACTTCTCTATGGAGCTTAAGCACCTGGCTGTGCATTACATATATCCATCTGGCTGAAGGAGGGGACTTCTGGGTTTTGGTTTTCTCCTAATACAGGTTATACTTTTCACACTAGATAGTCATGGAGTAAGAAATCAGAAATTACTATGGGAGCATGGCTGCGAAGCCTGAACTCTCCCTTCTCTGGGGACTGTCCTCAGCACAGGAGGACTTCCTCTTGTTCTGGTATCATGATTTGTATTCCTTTCTGACCAAAGGTATTCAGGAGCCTACAGTCAGGGCAGGAAAGGGGACATATGGGTTTGAATTCCATCAGAGTAAGAAGTGTCTTGAACCAGGTCTCTATGGGCATGTGTTCCAAGTACAGGGCATGTGTGCAAAAGGTAGACAGTACTACCACAATGTATTTGAGTGTGAAAGGGCCCCTGGGTGCTTTGCTGAAATCAATGCTTTCCATGTAAATTAGGAGTACTTTGAGAGTCCATACTGGTTTAGGGATTTTTCAGGACTTAGATGTAGTTTTTGGCCATTACTAGCTCTGAATAGCAATGAACTTGAACAGGTGGTTAAACAGGCCCCTAGGATATGTCTACACTGCAACACCAGCACTGTTGAGGTCTCCTTGTTTGGAGTACACTTACTCCTGCTTGGATATGTCAAGCCTGGAAATGCAACACGGTATCTACTCCTGGCCCATAGCCCATGGCCGTTTTTAAGTTCACTGGAGACGGAGATCTCAGAAGTCACTGCTGGCGGAAGCGGGGTGGGGGGCACTTCTGTAATACTTAACCACCACATTTCTGGGCTTCTGGGCTTGCTGCCCAGGAGTAGGTGGGCTGGGTATGCCTGAGCGCACATGGTCTTGGTATTGCATGGGTCATCAGCAATACCTCGCAGTCAGGGTTGATTGTCTACCATGATTATCTTCTCTGTGGGTCTGAAGGCAGCTGACAAGGCCTATCTGGGATTGACAGACTCTGCTGCACTTCAGGATATGTTGTGTGGTGGGACATGGTATAGATGTAGCCCTCAGTGCTCAAACTGGATTGCTTCTTAGTGTGAAAAGAAACCTAAATCCAGACAATCTGAAAGATTGTTTCAGGCCAAAATGGAGGTGCATGAACCCAGGCCACTAAGAAATTTTGCATCTGTTGAAGCAAGTGCAACACCCGCCCACACACTTAGATTGTGTATTGTGTTTGTGTGTGTGTGTGTGTGTGTGTGTTTTTATGTGGGCAAGATGTTGTTTTGGCCATGTGCTCAGCACCTGGCAAGCTGGGGCCTGGGCAAAATATGTGAAACCCACTGGCCTCATTGGCCAAAGGAAGCAAAGGATTCTTCAAGCAGATTGGTTGGGAGAAAGACTGGAGTGTGTCCCTGCCTGGACACAGCCAGGGTGATGTCATGCAGGGGGATATAAGGTGAGCTGGGCTGGTTTGGGGAGGGAGAGAAGCTGCTAGGAGCTGCTGTAGAGTGACATCTCCTCCAAGGGAGAAGGAATTTGCAGATAGCAAAAAGGGAAACTCGGGTAGAGGAGAGAGCAAGGGAGAATTGTCCCAGTGTCTAGGACCTCCTCTCTCCTTCTTTTCTGCCCCACCCCACGTATTTATTTATTTATTTGTTTTTAAGGTGTTAAGGGATGAATACTGGGGAAGAGAGTATTGGTTCCTTGGGTTGGCTGGCCAGGAATTAGGTCTGACAGTTTTAAACAGGGTTGAAACCTGAGCATTTCTGATCCTGCCAGCTTTGGGCCGGGTTGAGGTTTGCAACTTTCTACTCCCAGTGGAGCTGTAAACCCAAACTACCTGCAGCCCAGGCCTAGACGGTAGGCCTGGCTTTTCCCTTTTTTTTTGTTTTTTGTTTTTATGGTCCTTTGCTTCAGTTGAAGCTGTGTGGTTGGGCCAGCTGTAGCCATTAATCAACCTGGTTCCTTTTGGAGTCTGTCCTGGCAGTTTTGTTTCAGCAGGCCATATGACTTTCAGTCCAGAAGTTTTGTGGGGTGTGCATGCTGGCTGGAGCTGCTGTGCCTCCCCCCCTGCCCTGCCCCCCGCCCCCCCAACACACATACAGTCTCTCCATGGGAGCAAAGATCAGCACTACCACTTCTCCAGGAGCAACAGAGCCCCTTGCAGTGCAGAAGGACCCACCCTCTCGAGCAGCTCCCCGCAGCGCAGTGAACCCAAGGAGCGGCTCATAGGACTCTCCGGTGTGGGCCCCCTCTCCATACCATTGCTGAAGGGCAGGTATAGGGGTGCAGGCCCCCAGAACTACCTGCTGGGGAACCCCAAGTCCCAGACTGTCTGGGTATGGGTGAAGCCCCCCCCCCAAGAGGATGCCACCTATAGACTTTGCTTTGTAGCTAATAGTGTTTTTAAATTATATTGATTATTTTTGGGGTTGTTGTATTCTCTGTAATAAATTTGGATTTTTGTGTTTACACGGCTTGAGAGGAGGGAGCTTTTTTGTTTATATGGGATGCCCCAGCAGATTTAATGTTGCCAGATTTCTGGGTGGGGGCTTGAGCCACTGGTATAATTTATGAGGTTACCCCAAAGTATGAACCTGGCCCTGTTTGCTGCCAATCAGTACCCAACAGAAGGGCTACACGAGGTTGAGCCACATCATTTTGCAACATAGACTCTTAATTGCTCCATAAGTTTTGCTTAGGCACCTAGTTGATTGAGTTGGATCTTACTCCTTGTGCCTCAGTGTCACATCTGTGAAAAAGGAAATAATAATTAGAGGTGGGGAAAGAATGGACTGGGGGTGTTGAAATTCAAAATGTTCTTTATATATAAACATATATAAATTTTATATATATGGTGCATACATATATTTAGAATAAAACCAAATAATGGTAAAATCAAAAAGCTAAAAATAATCTGAGGTAAAAAAAAATGGATTTTAGAACTAGTTTGACTCAAATATTTGTGAAAGATTTTTAGTAAAATTTAAAGTAAGTTTTAAAAAAATTCAAAACATAATGCTGTGATTTATCTGAATGTTTTTTCCAGGCTAGACAATTCAGAGAAACTTGACTTGAATTCCTTATATATTTTGATATGACTAAAACTAGATTTTTTGCCTAAAAAAGTTTAGTCTGGAAAAATGCGATCTGCTTTAACAATAATAAACTGCTTCATGGCCTGGCCTGCTTGGAGAGTAAAACTGAGTCTGTTCATCATTCAGCACAATGAAGGCTCCCTGTAATGCTAATTGTACTGAGGACAGTGCTGAGCTCTGGCTGGTAGAAAAGGCAGATTGAATGTATGGGTCTCACATTTCTTTAAACATACGTATTAGAGCCACTGATAACAGACACACTTCTGGCCATAGTAATCTATAAGCATGGAGCTGTAGGTATTGTGGAATATCAATAGCGAGCCAATCTGAAAGGTATGGGAAAGAAGACCCCTCTCCCCATACTTAAATGCATTTGTAGGCAGTCATGACTTAGTGTGAAACAGGGAATTAACTTGCCCTTTCATCTGAAGCCTATACGAGCTTGGCTGAATTTAAACCTCTGACAACTGGGGACCAGAAAGAAACTATCACACAGGACAGTTTTCCTTTGATTTTCTTCTGCTTGCATTCAAGAATATCCAAGTGATCACTGTCAATGACAGGACAGTATACTAGACAGCCAATGTACTTGATCTAATCCTCCATAAAATAATCCCACTGTTTTCAATGGAATAATGACTATTCCATTCCAAGGAGATGAAAGAAGTTGATCAATTAAAACTCATACATGTTGAATACATGAACAGAGCGGTGCATTCACTTATGATCATTATTCCATAAAAGAGCAACATACAGCTGTATTTTCTGCTCTTCCAGTGCTAGCTTTGAGGCACATCCATGCAGTTAAATAGGAAATCTTGCAGTATTACTGATAGGCACGTGCCTGTTTTGAGACTTAATACATGATTTCAGGTTTAGAGCCATCAATCTGGCACCTAAAACTCATTTCCGGAAAATAACCCAGGTCCTGTGTCTTCCCCCTCTGTTTAAATCCTGGCTGCAATTTCAGTAGACTGATGTTGGTAAAAGATCATTTAGAAACCAAAGTCATAGTTACTTCTGGGCATGAGTCTTACATATGCTAAAACTTCCTGACACAACTGGCAATATAAAGTTGTCATAATATGGGTATTAATGATATTCAGAAGTACTTAATGGCCCTTCAGACTTCCAGATGGGGGGGGGGGTGCAAATGTAAGCTTTGGCCCCTGGGCACCTGAGACCCTCATTACGCCACTGGTCAGCTATGGGTAGTGGAGGATCTGGCTAGGGCATGAGGGCACTAAAGTAGAGAGCCATGCGGCAGGCAGCTCCCCGCACTTTAGCGCCCTCATGCCCCAGCCAGCCCCTGTCACCATCTACACATGCATTTCAGTGCAGTAAATGACCCCACCTTAAGACAGTATTGTCTCGGACTCTGACAGTACTGTCTTATGGCAGAGTTAATTAATTTACTGTACCCTAATAGTGGCACACATGTAGATGGTGACTCTTCACTGCGGGGATAATCAGTCCACTCTGCAGTAAAGCACAAATGTAGCTGCACTCCCAGAGCGGTGTTAACACACCGCTGTGTGAACAGGAATCGTTGTATTTGTATTCTAACTCAAAAGTCAGACTCTAATCACCATCAGTGTAAAAAGAGAGCTCATGGGGATGAAGTCAGAGAGAAAAACACACCTGTACTTCAAAAACTAAGGTTTCTATGTGGAATATTTCCCCAATAGATGCAACAATTTAATTGATCGGCAACAATATAGAAGCCAAGGTTTCTATGTGGAATATTTCCCCAACAGATGCAACAATTTCATCGTTCGGCAACAATATAGAAGCCAAGGTTTCTATGTGGAATATTTCCCCATCAGATGCAACAATTAGGCATAGACCCAGTGCGGTGGAGATACGTGCCAGCAGGAAGTTATGCCACTTTTGAAAAGATGCTCTGCAGCAGACTCTCAGAGTTTATCGCTTGCCCCGAACCTCTGATTTAGGAGGTTTCTCACCGTTCCTGAGGGAGGAAAAAAAATACCTCGACAAGGAAGTTACCTCTGAGTCTGAATGCATGCGCATGCATGTCTTTATACCCAAGACCTTCATATATAAAATATGTAAAATGTGACATCTCATAATATTTTCATACTGGGTAACTACAGAGAATATTTTGGCAAGGGTGCTTAATCTAAAATGTTCAATTTTAATCAGCTTGAACTATGGTCTGTCTTTCTGTGAACTGAAAACCACCAATCAATTTTCCTTTATCTTTTTTTCTGTTTTTCTTACCCAAGGCAATGCCTTTTGTAAAAGGGTATTTATTTTTAATGGATTTTTTAATGAATTTTTCAGTCAAGCTATTAATAATGCCATTAATTATAGGCAGCTTGTATTAAAGTGCATGCTGGCCTCTTAATCCTGACCCCCAGCTATTGGCTTGCAGCTAATCCAGCCTGGTGCTTGGCAGTGAGGTGCAGGCTCCAGCCAGTGGCTGCTAGGAAACAGGATAGGAAGACAGAAGTGAAGGATAAGAAGAGGCGGGGGGAATCGAATTTTTAGTATATACTTTGCCAGAGGGGCTGAAGTTTAAAGCCAGATGATATGTTAGTGTTGTGGGGATAATCCTGGAGATGCGATGCAAGCACTTAGGAGGAACTTCCCCAGTGGAAGGCTTTGCTCTGCCTGAAAGGCCTGGGCTGTTTGATAACCCCACAGGAGCACTGTGCTACCTTACCTGGGGCTGTTATGTGTGACTGCTGCTCCACTTCAATCTGCTTAAAAGATCTACCAGACAGAAGGCCCCGTCGCATAATAGACTCCCTCCCCCTCCCCGAGCTGCTCGTCTGACATAATTGTTACAAAAGTTCTTAATTATCAGCGGGTTTAAAGATAACGAAGGGGCCCGCTCCCGATCCGGTCTAGAAGGCAATGTCAGCACTGCCGTCACTAGGACTGGAGTCAGACGCAGAAGATTGCAGTTCTTTGTGCCGTGGGTTTCTTTCTTTCTGGTTTCTTTTTCCTGCCCCTAACACAGGCTCAAGTGTTAGAAAAGTCCTTGAATGAATCATTTTGTGCTTAGTCCGCTCTCTGATTTCCCCCTCTTTTTTTTTGGCCTGTGGTGTGTTTGCTTTGCTCGCTTTAAAAGTCACGTCATTGAGATCTCCACAAAGACAGTTTCCTTCTTTATAAATGTCTGGGCTACCAAGTATTACGCAGATCAGACTCCCGACTGTCCGAATATTATACAGGGCAGCGTTTTCAAATGTGGATGCCTGCTTTACCGCCTTTCATTTGCACGTGCCAAGTCCAGGGTACCTCCAAAGGTAGTGTTGCAACCAGTGCAATTTTCTAAAAAAAGCTTAGGAGACTTAGGAACCTAACTAGGAACAACGGCCACAAACTGACAGAGAGCAGATTTAGGTTAGACACCAGGAAGCACTTCTTTACAGTAAGGGTTGCCAAAATCTGGAACGGGCTTTCAAGGGAGGTGTGATGCTCTCCCCTACCTTAGGGGGTTTTAAAAGGAGGTTAGACATGCACCTGGCCAGGGTCATCTGACCCCAGCGCTCTTTTCTGCCCAGGGCAGGGGGTCGGACTCAATGATCTGCTGAGGTCCCTTCTGACCCTAACATATATAAATCCCATCTTTGCAAGAGATGTAGAAATCTAAGCTAAAAGCTAGTAGGACTGGTTGATGCAGTCAATACTTAGGCAACCTCATTTTTGAGAATGAAGGGTCTTTTGGAAACAGCTGAGTAAAATTTTCAAAGGTGTGACAGTCCCATGTGCAAAAGGAGATGGTGGATTATGATTCCCTTTCTTCTCCCTGCAATAAAAATATTGAAAAAGTAGAGATAACTTTGCTTATCTCTGAACCGATCACTTGGCTCTTGCTGCAACTCCGCCGCTCACACAATGCATCTCTGATTAGCACAGTTTGTATTAAATGGCTGGATCAGCCGGTATGCATGCAGCCATGGTAATAACAGGGGGCAATTTTAATGTACACGCATTGTTCAACTGGAATAGGAAAAAATGTAATTTATGTAAATATACCTAAAACATAAATGTATCTAAGGGTTTTCCTAACAGAAGCCGTAACTGGGATTTTTTTTCTGGTCGTATGTAGGGGATTATTTTACTTTTTTGAGACGGAAAAAAACAACACTTTCGCTCCAACCTCAACCCAAAGAGTCAAACATTTTCTGAGGCTCAAAATACGTGTTTGATCTGTTGATTCCATGGTGACTATTCTTATCGAGACCGTGATAACTGTTAACTTAAAAAAAAAAAATCTTTTCTTTAATCTTTATATTTCCTGTTAGCATTAGAACCATAAAGGCCAAGATGCAACAGGATCTCGTGATCTTTTGCCCAATTTTAAGAGCTAAGAAATTTGTTTAACTCAATCTGTGTCCTTTGTCTTGCAGTTAAGATCCAATAAAGCAGTAGTGGCTAGTTGTGGGAACTTATTGCTTAGTCTGGAGCAAAAATAGGACAAAAGTCCATAATTCTGAGATCTTACCAGGCAGTTTGGGAAACTTTTGAGGTTCACCTGTCACTATTTGGTCTCCTTATCGGTGTTCAGAAATATCAAGGCTTTTAAAATTTTGAAGGAAAAGGATGTTGCCTTGTTATTCCTAAGGTCAGACTGAGCCTCAGTTTTGATCAGACAAGAAAGGAAGAAAACCCATGTGTTCAGAAAAGATAACTGTAAATATATTTAAGAGAAATGAGTCTGATTGCTTCAGCAGGCTGTCTGAGCTGTGTGAAATTTTGTCACCAAGAGGTTAAACTACTTGAAAGGAGATCACAAGCTCAGAGAGACACCAAAATGTGCTACAGTTCAAAAAACCAGGCGCTCTCTGAGTAAAAATGAACCCATTTTTCACTAGAAAAAAATGGTTCCCAAATTCAGTTGGTCTTCCTCCTTCTCCTCTCTGCCACCAACTAAAGAAGACTCCTTTTTAATCAAATTTCACAGAAAAACGAAATGGAAAAGGAACAATATAACTCAGAGTGAATAGTGGAGAGTGTTAGTGTAAGTCTGCATTGGCAATTTTCTATCAGGTGTACACCTGTGCTTTTAATTTGCTGTTAAAATGCAAGGCTCTTAAGCAGGAACCAAACTTCAAGGGTGGGAGCTGTTCGATATGTGTCCAAGTACCTTGGTAAATGGGGGCTTTAATCACTTTTCATGAACCCAGCTAATTCCTGGCATAGCTCAGGAAAGCTGTCAGTCTTTGCTCAGGGAGAGAACCTGAAAGGCTTTCAGCGCATTAGAGGGTTGTCTTTTCAGGTCAAAGCTGAGATGCGGAGAAAAGGAGCGGGGCATTGCATTGTGCTTGCTTGACCTATCCAATATTTTATTTTTGGATAAACAGAGCACTTCAGCTTCTAGTCCTTCTGATCCATCACTCTTCACAAAGACTGCATTCAGCAAATAGGGCACAATGTTTCAATGCATGCTCTGTCTCTCTGAGTCTCGTTCATGCCTTTTGTTTTCTTACTGTCTTCATGGGCGATGCACATTTTTAATTTTGAGTTCCTTTTGCCTCTATTTTTCCCTGGCATTTGAAATTAGAAAATGAAGGAGATGGGCCTTGCTGCTTTTTCTCTACTTTACCCAGGGTGGGGCAGGTTCGGGTACCCTTCATCTCACTGAATAGCAGCGTATGTCACGAGAAGCCCATTGCAGTCAAACAGCGGGATCCTCCGTGAGTATAAATCCGCAAAGGCCCATTGCCCAAAACAGGTTTGTTTGGGATTATACCAGCTGAGTATCTAGCCTAACTGGGTTGACTTGTATGAGTTGGAAATAAGAGGTCTCTGAATTGCCCCTAAATCTTGTTAACAAAACCCTTTTCCCTTTATAGTGAAAGCTACACTGGACAACAATATGAATAATTATTTGCTGCCCACTCAAATGTTCCCTGGACTTTCAACTGGATTTTGTTTCCAGCACATTGAAGTATTACATGCAAATAATATTTGTCATGAATGTAGCCCACTCCTTGCTTTTTTTAAATGTTCACCAAGCATATGTGGGCTGATTCTGATTTTTGCAAATGGGAACTCGGGATTTATTTTTATTTCCTATTTGCTGAAGAACTAAAACACATGGTTCTCCTGTGAGTTGTCTATGAATAGCTCATTTGCACTCTTGATGGTGCAATTGATGGGGTACATCACATTATATTAATATTTCTGCCCTCTTGGAAAACTATAGTGGGCAGTGATTATAATACTTCGAGAAGGATAATCATTTCAGCTAAAATGTGTGATCTTTTAATCATTTCTTATTGTGTTCAGCAACACATGAATATCAGCAAATAGCCCATAACATGGAGCAGTGGCCCATTTCTCTCTGAAGATGCCGTTTTTCCATTATTTGTTGCCTACTACATTGCCAAAGGAATGAGAGAAGAGGTTGGATGACTTGTCTTAGGATATTGTAATGGGTTACAAAGCCTTTTATATTTGGGCCTATAGTTCAAATCTGGCTGAAGCTAATGGCAACTAAAAATAATTGCTTCAGGGAGGACTAATGTTTGCTGGGGCTGGCTTAGATGGGATGACCCTTCCTTAAGCCATGGGGTGGAGTAGATGATCTGTGGTCTGTTAAGTAGCTACTCCATTTCATGCCACAGAAGACTTTGGGAACTTTTATTTCCAGCTCTGGACAGTCTTGAAAAGTTTGTTGAATAAAAGCAAAGCAATGTTAGTACATAAAGACAAATGTAGACGTATAGAAGTAGTGTGGCCCCAAAGAAAGGATCCTGGACCTGGATTCAATCGTTTTATTATCATTAGGTTCCACTGTTGCCCTGTCACTGCCCTGCCTTGTGACGTTAGAGAATTTCACATCTTTCAGTACCTCAGTTTCCCAGATGTAAAATGGGGATAACCATCCTGTGCCACACACTTTGTAGTCTATGCAGCTACCTTCTACACAACATATAAACACAGCTGTGTTGTTTCACTTCATTAAACTTGAAGTTGGCTGTAGTATGATCTATATTATCAGTTGTAATCTATCTCCTCTCTTGGATTAGAAAACTACTAAAATATTCCATGTAAGTGGAGAAATCAAAGAGCTTCTGTAGTCGTGCTTGCTAAGGATGGGGGCAGCAGAGACTAGTAAAATTTTGGAACATTTCTATAAATTGCACTTGTGTAATATAAATCATTCAACTACATATGTGGTAGGCTACTTGGGATAGGGCCTATCCTTGGTTCTATTTCTGATCCATACCTCTTAAGCAATACCACGTTAAAAATATGTTAGAAAAAAATGAAATCACAATTATATTCTCCTAAAACAAATCCAAGACATCAGGGGAATTATTTTGATCAGAACACTTAAAACATTCTTCCTTGGATACATCATCTTATGATTATATTTCGTTATCCTATGGCCCTTGGCACACTTTACACTTAAGACATGATTGATGAGTTAATCATGTCTTACGTAGTTGCCTGGCCACATGTTAATTCAATTAATGACATGGGAAAGCTAGGAATAAGCCATAAAGTTATGACACAATATATGTGTCATAGCTTTGTGACTGGTTCATATCCGGCCATTAAGTAAACGTGGGATTTGGTGCTGAACTTCATGATCATCTGGCAAATTTATCCTCAACAGCTGAAGCAAAATCCTGACCTCAGGTGCCTCGAAGGTACCTGAGGTACTTGCTTGCTTGCATCCATTGTTTCTCAAACTGGGGATTTGTGGTAAACTTGTAGAAAAGAGGGGGACAACTGTTTTGGCAGGCGTGCCACCGATTAGCCACGCATCCTTCTCCCCTATGGCCATTCTGATTCCCTTTCCCTACCCAATCAGCTGCTCTGTTTTCTGCTCCCTGTCCGATCTGCTGCTCTGCTTTCCGCTCCCTGCCCTATCTGCCATTGTGTTGCCTGCCCCCTCCCCGATCGGCTACATGCCAACATGCAGAAGCTGCCCATGCCACTTGTAGTGTGCATGCTGCAGGTTGGCGACCCCTGTTCTAGAAGACAAATGAAAGGCAGGAAGAGGAAAATAGGAGGGGGGAATATCAATGAAGGAAAAGGAAGAAAACAAAAGAAAAAATTAAGAACAGCTCCACAATCTCTCTCAGGTCATTGGAAATGTTATAGTGCAGCTGTAGTGATATGAAGTGCAGCTTTTTTTTATTATCCATAATACCAAGTCACAGGAATACACAAGAGGACAAAGAACTTAAAAAACTAAAACCAAAAGAGAGACTGCAGCTATAGGCTTTCTTTCATTATAATGTGTAAGCTCCCACATATATAGGCACCTAATACGTTGGGGTGCCATACAGTTCAAGCCAGAGTTTCTAATGGTCTTTGTTCAGTTGATGACAGCTGAAGGCCTATTCTTCTAGGTCTCCAAAAGTAACTATCCCATTTGCCTCCTAGTCACAGATTCCTTTCCCATGTTAGTCTAAGCAACAATAAGAAAGCTGCGCGTGCGGCTGTATGCACACGGTACAACATGAACATTTGGTTATTTCTTTTCCTTTAGGAACAGAGATGCATTAAAAGGGGTTTAAAGCTTTTCCTCCTGACTGTCCTATAAAGCAAATGTAATATGCTACGGAAAAAACCTGCAGACACATTTCCGGGCATCTACGTACTTAGCAGAGGGAGTGTGTTCAATTAGTCTCTTTACCACAAGCTCCCCAGTTAGTCTCCCTCTGGAAAATAGGTGAGAAATTCTTATATTCCTCTCAATATGTTAATCAGACAACTGGTATCACAGTTCTCTAACTGTGTAATACCAGTCCCCCTTGGCAGATATATTTTATTTGGATAATGATGTGAAATTTAAGATCTACGTTTCAATTGTACAGAGCCATAGGCAGTTGTCAATTTTAGTGACAGACACAGACCTCGAGCTAAATTCCTGTGCACAAGCAAAAATTCCAACAAGCGTAGCACAATTCCAGTCCCTTAATAGAAATGCATTTTCTCCCATTGAGGGGCAGTATTTTTAAACTGTGCATGGCTTTGCCTGGCGCTGGCACATCATTAAAGCGCTCAGATATTTCCTTTCCCTTGGACAGTCTGGTGACTGTAGCTATCAAGCAGCCTGCCACAAAAATTCAATGGTTATCTGTCTTTTTTTTTCTGCCTAAAGTACCCATTGCTGTGGTATCTGGGTGCTGTTCTATGAATTGCTTGTTTTTCACTTCCAATATAACACTGCTGAATATAATTTTGTCGTGCCATGTTCCTCAGCCTCCCTGGCCCTCTTGGGTGGCTGTTATGACTTTTTAATACAGGTTATCGGCTAGGTCTTGGCTATTTGTTGCAGAATATATTATCTCCACACTATCCCTCCTGTTCAGTACCAGGAGCTGGGGAAGGCGGTAGCTCCATGTAGACACCTAAGAAGTGAAACGATTTTTTACCCCTTTCCTCATTGTCAATAGCTGATAGGAAATCACTTTCTCTTCTGGGGTTTAGCACCAGCTGCAGGTTGATCTAGTTAGGCTGCCTTTTTGGCATAGCATTTTAGAGGAGACATTTTAGTGTTTAAGATGAAAATCCCTGCAATGCTCACAGGCGCAGCAAGAGCCCCAGGAAAAATGGGCTCTGATGTATTGGTTTTATTTCTTTCCCCAAAGTGTATCTAAATGTGGCTGAAAGCTGTCCCCAGAGCTGTCAATCAAAAGAGGAACAATATGAGTTCCCCCACACTATCATGTAGTAGGTAGGGCAGGGGGGTTAGCACTGAGGAGTAGGGCGATGTGCATAATTGATTTTTCCCATCTCATCATTCAGCCAAAACCCACCCGCGTCTCAAAAATGTGTATCGTGTCAACCTAAAACAGATTTTCTTTTTTTTTAATGTTTGGCAAAACAAAATGTTCTGATCTGTTATCAGACCTTTCTAAAGGTTTTAAAAATAAAGGTCCATAAAGCAGAGGCAGAGATGGCATAGGTGTCCTCTCTGTTAGTAGTGCCGCGGATGCTCAAGTGGGAGACCTAGGACCTTGCCCCTAGGGGGTCACTGCCCTATGGGGGATTTCAGGGTGGGTATCCCTCACTCTTTCTTGTTAAAGCTGTTCATCTTCGCATACAATTGTACCAAGGACCCTGCAGCTCCTGGTATTTTAAGATGGAAAAACAGTAGCAAATAGTGCTCAGGCAGCCAAATAGAGGCTAGCTGCAAAGAAATAGGCAGTCAGAGGCCAGAAGCAGAGAGCGCCTATTGCTGTGCTAGTTGCTTGCATGATAGGACAGAGCTTCCTGAAGCAATAGAGCCACTGCTATAGGAGTCAGGGTACCAACAACAAGCTGCCCATTAGCATAAGAGAGAGGCAGCTGTGCCAGGGCTAGCAAGCCACCTGATGGGACGTAGGCAGGGCTTGGGCAACATATATAAGCCAGGACCTGAGGCTGGGTAGTCAATCTGGCTCAGGAAGCCATAGAGGGAAGAGCTCTGCATGAAGAGGGCTGGACCTGCAACACTAAGATCTGGATACCAATGGGACCTGGAGGGTAAGTAACTCCTTGCATGGAGTGGGGATGAAGGTGATTGTGGTATGCAGCCAGTGAGCGAAGGATTGGATGTTATAGCTGGTGGGCTCATGTTTTGTTTCCTGGTTTAGATGGGTGCGCCAGGTTTGGGACTGTAGAGAAGGTCAGGAGGCGCCAGCAATGCCGGAGAGGAGCGGTGAGGCTTGAACCTGCTGGAGGCAGGGTGCAAGCTGCAATATAGCTGTAAGAGAAAGGCAGACAGAATGGGACATAGAGGCAGGGATCAGTGACCCAGAGCCTGAGAAGGGGCAGAGATAGGGCCAAGAGCCCAATGGCCAAGTGAGGTGAAGCAAGGGTCAAAGACCCACAGCCTACGAGGGGCAGAGAGGAGGGTCAGGGGCCTTCAGCCTAAGAGGAGCAGTGACTGACAAGGGCATGGAGGCTTGGTGAAACATGGAACGAGATGGTGGGCTGAGGAGCCACTGAATTAATTGCTAACACCTGCAAGGCAATAACTATAAGGGGTGGTCAGAGGTGGTGATTAACCCATAAGGTAACAGGTGCCCTGGGGGCACGTATGGACCTGTAGGATAGGAGCCAGTGGCCAAGAGGGCATCAGTCACCCCTGGAACACCACTCCTATTACAACAATGCATTAATATCCATAGGCGCGGCTACTCGGACATCATGGCTCTACCTCCCATGTGAGTACCAACAGGGATGGGAGTCATTCCTACACTCTGCCTGGGCTAAGAAATACTGTACATGAAGTGGAAGAGTGGACAATGAAGGCTGAGGATAAAGCCCATCTCAGCCTGTCCCATAGCAGTGATTTAAAGTATTAGCCTAGAAGATAAAGGACCTCTCTTCAATTCCCTGCCCTAAATAAGGAAGGGAGAGGATTTGAACCTGGGACCTGCTTACTCTCAATGAATGTTTCTGAATTTTTTTTAATTTGTTTTTTCTCACTTGAAGATATTCAATTAATTGAAAATTGGTTTTAGCAAATAGATAAATGAGTCGCCCAGTGAAGATTTGGAAACCTAAGGTGCCCCCCTCCCTCCTGAGGGCTTATGTCACTGGGTCACAGTGTCACGCTGCTTCTCACTTGGTCTCCTTCAGGTCACGTGCATCTTTGTCTTCTGGCTGCCCTGTGTGCCAGCTTCTGCAAGTAGAGGATACATGGCCCGGTTTTTGCTGGGAAATAGGACATATGGATTCACACCACTTCTGTTTGAAAAGGGCCTATAACCTTGGTCTCTCACTTTCTTGGCAGATACCTTAAGAATGACTCTATCAGGCTAATGGGTAGGTTGGTCCAACTTCTCTTTCACTCAAGCTAATCTCTGTTCTTGGCTTTGATGCTGCTTTGATGGTGGCCCTTGCCATATCTTGTAGGACTAGGTTTATAAGAGTGTAAGGCATGTACAGATGTAGGTGAAGACCCCTGTAGAGTTTCAAAAGCACTTTGGTGCCTATCTGCATTTTAACATAATTAAGGGTATGTCCCTGCTTCATTTGTGAGCATTTGTCTCTGCTTCATTTGCAGCATTCACTGAAAATTAGCCCTACTCATACACTCCAACTCTACACACCCCAACTCTGGAGGTATGGCAGTGTGGACATTACAGGGATCCACCCTGTCCGTGAGATTCCTGTCTCTGCTATGGTGTCCAAGAGCAGCAGATGGTATCCTTGAAGCATCCTCACAGATGCACTTTAAGTTTGGCATGTATAAAATGGGAGGAGGTAGACTGCACTTACTTTTTGGCAGCAGCCTCAAAAGCAGAACAGAACCGATGTAGTGTATACTCTACATAGCCCCAAGAAGCTGGGCCAAATGGCTCAGTCAGTGTCGCACAGAAAGCCTGAAAACAGACTTAAATTCCCTAGTGTTTCTAAGAGAACATTTCTCTCCTCTTCAACTTTTAATACATTTTTTTTTTTTTATTCACTCAAATCCCAAAGGACTGAGTAAAAGTTGGCTTCAGGGTTAATGCTGCATCACCTATAAAATGTAGTATATAATTAGTGATAGAAATAGTGAGGCTTTTTTTTTTTTTTAATGACTCCAATGTCTCAAGTTGGACACACAATAATATGAGTCACAGTTAAAAATCTTGGCATAAAGATTGATGAAAGAAACATGAAATACTCAGTGTCCAAGGTCCAGATTCACAACCAGATTTAGGTGCCTGAAATGGGAACTGGGCTACAAACTGACTGATTCATTTTCTTGGCAGATACAGACATCGCTTAGGGACACTGTCCTGCAGGGTCAGGCCCCTTTTGCTCCCAGGCCTTCATGGGCCCAAACCTGAAAGACCTCTGTCCTGGGTGCCTGGCCCTGGCCCAGGGCATGCCTAGGGTTGGGGGAAGGCAGAATTAAATTCCATGGAAAGTTTCCCAAGACTGTAGATGTGCAGCTGGATTGAGGCCAGGCAGTGAGAGATGTTTGCCTCTGGAATCCCCTACTAGGAATTGCCACACAACCCTTTTTGGATATTTGTGACATGACAAGGAGCAAGGTCATGTGTGTACTCATGTTTTGTGTTTCCATAAAAAGTTTTAGGGCAGGACAAGGTGTCTACTTGGAGTCTTACATGGCTATTTGGGCCCCCATCTTATTAGGTGTCTACTTGCCTAGACAGCGAAGGTCCCGACTCTGTTCTGCCTCCCAGATGCATAAGTGGACTCATCACTTAAGCCAATGTTATATCCTATTTCATCCTGAGTGACTAAAATGTGACCATCTTCCATCCATCTTCTGAGAAGATGGTTGGTCCATCTTCTCTTGAGTGAAGGAGAAGATGGACCAACCTACCCATTAGTCTGATAGATTCATTCTTAAGGTATTTGCCAAGAAAGTGGGAGACTGAGGTTATAGGCCCTTTTCAAAAGAAGTGGTATGAATCCATATGTCCTATTTCCCAGCAAGTACCAGGCCATGTATCCTCTACCTGTTGCAGAAGTTGGCACACAAGGCAGCCAAAAGAGAAAGATGCACGTGACCTGAAGAAGACCAAGTGAGAAGCAGTGTGACGCTGTGACCCAGTGACATAAGCCCTCAGAAGGGAGGGAGGCACCTTAGGTTCCCAAATCTTCGCTCCCAAATTCCAGTGGTTAGTTTTTACACATGGATTATTTAATACCCAAGATCCCGGTGTTTAGGTGCCTCTACTTAGATAGGTGGCAACATTTGGCTAAATAGCTGTAAAAATTAAATGCTATGCTACTTTAAAAAATACTTGTTTTTTTTTTTTTTACTGACAGCTGTCCAATAAGGACCTGATCTTGCCATACCGAAAATGACAGAAGCTTTGCCATCCGTGACAACAGGAAAAGAATTAGGGACTGTCATTGTAGCTCAAACGCCCTATAAAGGCACTTCAGAAAAATCCCTTGCATGGTAGAAATGTTTCCATTTTCCCAAAGAATCAAGGGTATGGTGAGCTTTCATCGTATTTGTGCTTCTTTCAGACTAGATTAGCTGGTCCTTTCCTTAACACGCCCATGGTGTTCTGGGTCACGTTGGAAGTGTTATGTGCTTTAGCGTGCTGGGATTTGAAAACAGAAGCTGACAGCTTTTTGTTCACATTTGTTTTGAGAGTGGATTTTTTTTTTTAATTTGTCTTTTTTCTTTCTTTCTTTCTGTTTTTTGGTTGAGATTCCGCCTCTATTGATCTTTAATGGCTTCCAGATGGAATCATGTTTGCCCGTTTTATAGTCTGAGCTCTGAAATGCTGAGAATATACAGTGGAAGAAAACAGCCCATTAGCTAATAAAAAATAAAAAAGGCACTGCAAATATACTAATAAAGTTTGAAATGTTGTAATATATTAAGGAGCTGACAACTGCACAGGAAATAGACCTGAGCTGACTGAATGGAATAACAAGGGTGTTTTAAGTGCTTTAAAATGGAAGCAACAGCTGTACCATAAGACTATCCATAAACCACTGCTTACATTTGGGATTGTAGCTAAAACAACAAGTTAAGTGGCCTTTCGTGTAAGACTCTTGACTGTCAGCTAATTTAGGAGGAGCCCTTTTTAGAGATGGTGGCATCATCTCTGGTCCTTGTAAGGATGAGGACATCAGCTGTAGAAACACATTGCTGAGTATATGTTTGGTGTGCATTATGCTGCATGGTCGATCTATTCCAGAGGCAGAAAATTGCCACACTGGGTTTCTTGGTGCATAGTAACTTTACAACATTATTTACACAAGGAACAAAATGAACAGTTCTGTCTCTAGGCCTGAACTCTAATTTGCCATCTAATATTTACAGTTATTTGCACCAATGCAAAGCACGTGCAAAACGTGACCAGACCACAGAGGTGCCATCCACCTTGAAAACACTATCTAGCCCTAATTTGATGTTGGTAATAACTGTTTGTATTAAAGAAGCAGCTAAAGGCCCTGTATGACTTAAGAGGCTCCTGCCCTGATGAGCTTAAGTCCAGATATAGTCCCCTTTTAGAATAGCTGTGTAAGTGGCATTTTTTAGCTATATCTGCAGATTTTAGATCCAGCTCCCCTCTATGCAACTCACTTTGCTTTTCTAAGCCTGCTTGTCAGGGATCTTTTTGGGCCACTTATGCTCTTCTGCAATCCTGTTTCACCCCAGAAGACAAAAGTACCATGTAAATTCCCAAATTTAATCACAGAAAAACCAGGACCAGCAACTGTTTCACACAAGAGAAGGAGGAAGTTACTTCCACCTTTTATATGAGCAGACTAGTAGTTACAGCATTTATTTAGGGAATGGGAGACTTCAGACCCCTCTGCACCCCCTCAGGGTGCAGAGAGGGTCTGAACATATATCTCGCTCTTCCCACTGTCCGTGGCAATGCGTAGGAAGTAAATGGGGGTACACATGCAACTCCTGAGAGTGCCGGTGCATCCCCTGACTGGCCACACTAGCAGCTTAGGCGATGGGCAGGTGGGTGCACCGGTGCCCCCCCTGCAAGCGCCAGCTGATCACTGCAGCTGCTCCCAGACATGGCTGCAGCCACTCCCAGAAGTGGCTGCAGCGATCGGCCATCACAGGATTGGCTGTGGGGGTCCCCCTGGGTGGAGAGATCAGCCACAGGTAGACCCCCACCGGTCAGCAGGACTAGTTGCAGGGGGGGGGCATGTGCCCCACCCCAACTAAGGCAGCACCAGTTGTCCATGCCCACTGTAGTACCTAATCTTCAGGCCACAGACTGAGCACAGGGAAGAAAGCACCTTCCACTCCTGCTGTTGAAGCTGCCCACTCAGCAGCCAAGAGGCAAAGACATGAGAGGCCAGAAGAAGAAAGCAAAGGGAATCTGGCTTTGTGCCTCACCAACATGGGCAATCTAGGGAAGGGGCCCTGTGTTCTGGTCCCTGCTCCTATCCCTACTGCTGTCAGTCCAGTGGCAACTTAATATAAAATGGAGAAACACCATTAGAGGAAGAAGCAGGACCCAGAGCTACATTAGCCATGGAAGCACGAAGTACCTAGCTAAGTTTGGGCTTGGATTTGGGCTTTACAGTTTAAATAGAAAAAGGCAATGTTTGTCCTGTCTTGCACATGGGAACTGAGGGGCTAGGGATAGACATTACACACAAACTGGTTTAAGTGATCAGAAACTGGTTTAAACCTATAACAGAACACAAGTTCAGTGCGCATACACCAGCTTCAAAATGGCTGAAACTGGTTTAAGATAAACCTGATTGAATGTAGTATTAGACTTAACTGATTTGGGTCAAACCGGTTTATGCAGTATCTGTCCCAGATCCCTTCCTGGTTTAAGTTAAACCAGAACCCCTCAGCATCCCAGATGCTGTGCAGCCCTGGGCTGGGCTGTCTGCTCCAGAGAACAGGGCTGGCCCCTCCCCTCTGCTCCCTAGCCAGAGCTCTGGCAAAAACAATAGATACAGCAGCGTTTGCCTCGTTTCCCCCTGCCGCCCCCCACCCCCCTCCTCGCTGCTTGCTGCTCAAGAAAAGATCCACCCCTCCCTCCCATCTCCCACTGCACAGACCCCAGCCTCATGGACCCTAGGCATGTGGGATGCTAGCTAATGCTGAGAGTTGTCTGTTTGTGTGTTGTGTGTGTGTCTCCAATTTCACTGGAACAGGAAGACAAAGCAGTGTCCGCTTATGGCTTTTTGGAGCTAATCAACAAGTCAGCTGGTAATGTCCCTCCATTCCTTCCTTGGAAAAAGTTTTTTTAAGAAGAGCTTGAACTAATGAGAAAGGCTCTTGCTTTGTTGGTGGGCTGATAAATGCTGTGTTATCAGCCCCCTGCTGGTTTGCAGCCCTGTCAGGTGTGCAGACAGCATGAAGCAGGGAGAGGGAGACTGAAATGCTCAGTATCATCAACAGAAGCATGCACTTGACTCCCTCTCCCCATGTTTGTGCTAGCCTTGGGCTGGGGGCTGACAACACTGCTGCCCCTTGAGCAGTGCATGGGGAAAAGCTGGGACGGTGCAGGCAGGATAGGGGTTTACACCCCTCCCTAATCAGAGTGTCCTGCTGTGGGGTGACAACACCCCCCCCCCCCGTCAGTTCAGCACTATAGAAGGGAATGGAGGACTGCTCTAGCTCTCCCTGGCTTCTAACCTGAGCCACTGCAGGCTGTGCCTGCATGTCTTCAGTACGGAGGGAATGTCTGTGCAGTTACAAACCTGTTCAACCTAGGCAGATTAGATTAACCTGCAAAGATTAAATCAACACAGGCTCAGGCTCTTTGAATGTCTGTCCCTAGCCAGAAGGTCTAACATACACATGGACTTACTCTAGAGTAGCTTTTTCTGCATAACATCATATGTGAACCCTCTTATTCCTCATTAGGAGTGCCTCATTCCAGTTTATCTTAATCCACTTTGAAAGGGGCATACATTCAGGGCTCTGTGTGCATATGTGTGCCTGCATACACATAGGTAATGGAAATGTGTTTGTGTGCATGTATGCCAGTGTGGATTCGGAGGCACACACTGGAGGCCAGTGTAAGGGTGGAGTGCTGGTTAGACAGTGGGTGCATGTGTGCTCCTCTTTTGGTACATGTTGGGGCATTTATTGATGCCCCTGAAGGACCGTGATGGGGGTAGTCTTCAAATTATGGCTATCCAGTCTCAGTGGATTAAGCTAAGCAGGATCAAGTCACTCCTGTTCTAGAATAAAGTGTCCACACATGTAACTATTCAATATATATATATATATATTGCCCTTTGGATGCACAGCCTGCCTTAATCAGAATTAATTTTCAAATATAGACAAACTCTTACTAACGACTTGCCTATGGTTAGGACAGGGTATTTGTTGGTGATAGCTTTTTCAGGACCAAATGCATGGTTGGAATAGACAAGCTTTGGGGTATCACAGTACCCTTCCTTGGGTCTCTGTAAATGCCTGAAAGCTTGTCTAAATCAGGCATGTGAAAGACAAAGCCCAGGGCTGGATCCAACCTGTGGAGCCCTATCATCTGGCTCTTGATGCTTGGACTCACCCCAGCCCATTGGCCCATGCACTGCATACAATGCATGGTGACAGTTTGGTGCATGCTACACATGGTGCACAGGGCTGTCCAGCATGCATGCTGCATGCAGCACACAGGTCTATTGAAGGACATGCCCTTCAGGCAGGGATTGGGGTTGTTCTCGGGCATGGGATGCATGCAACATCTGTACTGGACTGGCCCTACAGTCTGGATCTGGGGTTGGTCTGGATTGGGCCTACAGATAGGCCTGGCATGCTGGATGCAGCAAGCACTCCACGTGAACTCGACATACAGCAGGCAGTGTGCCCTCCACACCAGCTACCAGGAGCCAGCACATGCTGCACGTGGCACTCAGGGCTGACCTGCAGAGTGGCCCTGCACCCCTCCCAGATGGGTTTGATAGCCTCAGTCTAAATCCATCCCAGCCACACAGTTGGTTGCATAAAAGATATCACCGACAAAACATTTTGCCTGTCATATTTCCTGGACCATCGTGGCTATAACGTCACTTCAACGCTACTTTGTCTGTGGTTACACATACAGCCTGCAGGATAACTTGTCAAGTGAACCAAGATTGGGCAAGGCCCAGCTCAGGTCTTAACCCCCAAACCTTCCATTTATAGTCTTGATTCTTGTAAGTCTTTCTTTTGGAGAAAGTTGCCACAAATAATTGAGGTGCATATTTAGGATACTTGCTACCGAGGTACCTTATCACGTACTGTGTCTTCAGGGTGCCAGCACTAATACCGACTTGCAAATATAAAAGGTTCATCAATTGCTTGCTCTTTCTTTTTATTCAAATACTAAGCATTTATTTGGCTTACTAGTTGCACCAGGGTTTGTAGTCCTATAATTGCAGCCCTAATAGAAATGCATAGTAAAGCACCATGGGTTCTATAGCTGTAAAGAAAATGACAAAAAGATTAAGAACAAGGGTTTGATTATAAAGGCAACGTAAAACTTCAGCATCTTCCTCCTTCCCTGCACCCCCAGCACTTCAGAAATGGATGGGGCTGCCGTTTGTTTTCAGCCTCAGAAATCTTCATTAAAGTTGAAGAATTAAATATAGCACTTTAGCTAATTAATTATGGTTTGATCATTTTGACACCTCCAAATGACTCAGTCACATACCTTGAAGCTTTGTCAACTCAATTGCATCTTTATTTTTGTTGCCTTTAACCAACAATGAAGACTAATGCCACTCTTTCTAGTTTTCAATCACCTCTACAGAAGTGCTCCCCTGGCAATGTGCAGGGACAGACCTAATTAATCCCTCATCTGCCCTGCGTTGTGTCTATACATCACACTGGCAGTTGGAACTGCTGCTTGTTTTAAGGCTATTGCTGGAATGAAATGCTCATCTGTTTTTCAATAATTTTACCACAGGTGGTGATTTGTAATTAGAAAGGGCAGAATCCAAATTTTGTGGGTTTTTTTTTTCTTATTTAGGAAAAGGGGGAGGTGGGAGAAGGTGGAGAATAACAATAATAATAACAAAAGCTGCCACGCAGCGGGGAAGGAGCGTTAACTTTTGGCACCGGGAAGAATAGCAGGCATCTGGCCTCGCTGAAAAAAAGAACAAAAGTTTGCATTGATGCGGCTGCACACAGGTTAGAGATCAAACGCTGCGACGCTAGCAGGCTGCAGCTGAACTCGGAGGAGCGCAGCACTTCAGAAGCTCCACGGAGGTTTCAAGAGGAAGCAAAGCAAAAAATGTTCCCTTTTCCCTATTAATCTTCTCTCTCTGTCATGGTTTCACTGGGCCAATTATGTGGCAGTGCGTGGTTTTCTGCTCTTAGATGCCAGTTTCTTTTAAGCCAGCTCAGCTACTAGCGAGGGGGGTGCAGTTTATCTGGGCGACAGGACATAACCTGGGGTCAGCTTCCTCCCTTGCCCAAGGAAAGCCAATTCCATAACTCCTGAGAGAAGACCCCGACCTCCAGGCTACTCCTTCACCCCTCCCATTGAAGCATTTTCCATTTTAGGTGGCACGAGACCAGAGCGAGACACAGAACGGATGGAGGAGAGAGCCCGTAAGCACAAGAGTAAGCAAAGCCATCTGCCTAAAGGTTAAGGCAGCTACCTGAGAGGGAGACACATAGGTTCACTTCCTAAATATTAATCAATGTCCTTGGATAATACACTTACATCATGTCTTGAACCACGGGGCACAGGCTTCCTTCCCTTATTCCAAGCAAGGGCCCTCACCGTGGAATTAGGGAATCAATCTGTTTTCTCTTTTCTGGACCGCTGCATCTTTAATTATCCCATGCAAACAACACCTTAATCAATTCAGAGCAGGAACCACACCTTGCCCCTCAGCCTGAAAGCTTGTGCGCTCTCGTTGAAGGTGGGAGAATTGGGGTTTGAAGCCTCTTAGCTATAAAAATGTACTGCACTGATGTGTCCCCTGCTCGGGGGGAGTGTTTTAGCCACAGTCATTGCATAAAAGTTAGGAGGCAGAGTTCACCCATTCTGGGCATCCTTTGTGTGGCATCTGATCCATTAGGTGTTCAGAAAGGCTTCCCCATCCATTTTTTTCCTGTTGACACTGTCCCATTTGGCATAAAATCTGGGGTGGAAAAATCTGGGGAGGAAAAATCTGCAACAAACTTACAGACTTGGTGGCACTATGCTAGATAGTACCACGTCCAAAAGGGACCTGGGGGTCATGATTGACCATAAAATGAATATGAGCCACCAGGGTGATGCTACAGTTTGCAGAGCAAACAATGCACTGGCATGCATCAACTGATGCATCTCAAGCAAAACGAAGGAAGTGATTCTCCCGCTTTACTTGGCACTGGTGAGGCCGCAGCTGGAGGACTGCATCCAGCGCTTGGCACCGCACTTCAAGAAGGATGTGGAGATGCTTGAGACAATCCAGAGAAGAGCTACTTGTATGATTAGAGGCCTGAAGAGCAAGCCATACAAGGAAAGGCTGACAGATATGGGACTGTTCAGCCTAGAAAAGAGACGACTTTGTGGGGATTTGGTGGCAGCATACAAATATATCAGGGAAGAGCATCAAGGGCTAGACAAGCAACTATTCACCAAAGCACCCCAAGGGAAAGCCAGGAGCAACAGTTGTAAACTCCTAGAAGAAGGTTTCAGACTGGATAGAAGCTAAAACTTCTTTACGGTTCATGTGACCAGACTCTGGAACAGCCTACCAGCTGGGGTGGTACAGGCGCCTACCCTGGAGATCTTCAGAAGGAGACTGGATGCACACCTTGCTGGGGTTATTTGACCCCACCAGTCTTTCCTGCCCAGAGTAATGGTGCTGGAGCTGATGATCTCATGAGGTCCCTTCCAGCCCTAAACTTGGGTGAATTTGTAAAATATTTATATATTCACTTGCCAGAAAGCCAATGTCTCTATTACTTTGTGACTGGCACACTCACTTGAGAGACTTCAGTTCCACTCCCTGTTGCAGTGAATATTTAAGTACTTTATATGATGTAAAACTGTTTCAAAGGGGAGATTCACATGTTAATACCATACTGTCCAGCAAACCATTCTTCCAGGAGTGGAAGTTTTAGAATAAAAATTCTTCCAAATCAGGCAAAGGATGGATTTGAACCCTAGCCTCCCACATCCTGAGTGAGGATAAAAAAATCTACTTTGTTTGGGGGGAAAACACTAGTCTGGAGTACCATAACTGGCTTATTGCAGGAGAGGGCTCATAGCTGCAAATTCCAAGAGGTGCCAATTTTTAGTTCAGAGTTAGCTGCCCAGCTCTGTGAGTGGTGTTCCTACCCTCCACCTTTCTTCCTGGTATTTTTATCAGCTAACCCAAGGAAGTCATTGTTCAGGCTGGCATTCTGTATTGCTGTCCTGGTATAGTGCCTAGATAGACCCTTAGCCCACGGTTGTGACCTAGTGATGCAATTACTAAGAGTTAAGTGTTGCAACACCTCAGCTCCTTTTGTACTTTCTATAGTTGGTGTTAAATACGAGCTCAGGTGAGGTGGCTGCAGTTCTTCCTGATGGCATCAACATCTGTGAAATATAACCTAAAAAGACTTTATTCCATACAGCAAGGTACTGATAAAGCACAGCTGAGATGCCTTGACTTCCAGCACACTTTCTCTTATCCCATGGACCATACTGAGTCGTCTAACTATATGAGCTGATGGGTACCAATTCTGTTTTGGGAAGCTATAACAGTAGGTTGCCCTTGAAGGTACTCCTAAGTGAGGACTGGTAGCACTCCTGGAAACTTTTATTCCAGGTGTGTTTAAGAAGGTCATTCCACCAACTTCAATATGTGGTAATTGGATGGGTTTTCTTTTCTTTTTTTCCTAGTTGCACCCTGGGATGCAATGGTTTTGAGATGGACCGGAGACTAGAACTCTTGCCTGATTTGACTTTGTGATAAGCTGATAGTTCTAAGTGTTTAAATATATATAAAGACTATATATATAGTGCTAATATACAGCTCCTATTTAACCTTATCTATCTATCTATCTATCTATCTATCTATCTATCTATCTATCTATCTATCTATCTATCTATCTATCTATCTATAGTGCTCTCTCTCTCTCTCTCTCTCTCTCTATATATATATATCCTATTTAACCTCATATAGATATAGATATGTGTGTGTATGTGTGTGTATATATGTGTGTGTGTGTGTGTGTGTATATATGTGTGTATGTATGTGTGTGTGTGTATATATATATATATATATGTGTGTGTGTGTGTATATGTATGTGTGTGTGTGTGTGTGTGTGTGTGCGTATATATTCAGATCAACCCCAAAACGATATTTTCCAGCATTTCTGGCCAATTGCAACAAATATTGGGGTGGAATAAAACATTTTGCTTGGCCCCAAATGAAACATTTCAGTGTGATTTGAAGGAGGTACAAAAGAGATGAGGTGGATTACTCTCTGCATGATTTATAGTATGGACTTGAACTTTCAAATGTATCCTAGCATGGATTATTTTCATAGTTGTTAGAGGCTGGAAGGGACCTTACCGGGTTCATCAGGTCCAGCCCCCCTGCACGTGGTTCGGGAAAGACTTTTGGGATCAAAAGATCCCAGCAAGGTGGGCATCAAGATGGTTCATTAAGATTGCCAGGGTGGGTGATGGTACCACTTCTGGGGCAAGCCTGTTCCAGACCCTCGGCCCTCGGTTTGCAAAGAAGTTTTTCCTTATGTCTAGCCTGAAGCAATCCTCAATCAGCTTGTGCCCATTATTTCTTGTCCTCTCCTGGGGGGCCTTGGTGAATAGATGCTCCCCCAAACCCTGATGTAGGCCCCTGATATACTTGTAGGCTGCAACCAAGTCCCCCCCCCCCCCCCCGGGTCTTTTCTTCTCCAGGCTGAACAACCCAAGTCCCTCAGCCTCTCCTCATATGTCTTGGTCTCCAGGTCTCTAATCATGCTTGTGGCTCTCCTCTGGACTTTCTCAAGCTTTTCCACATCCTTCCTGAAGTGCAGCACCCAGAACTGGACTCAGTACTCCAGTTGCGGTTTCATCAAGGCTGAGTAAACACCATTCTGCTGTTGAAGTTTTCCATTTTATATTAATATTTGCTCATTTAAGCTAGTGAGAATGAATCTGTAGTCTATTGGTTAACACTTTCTAATTTGTAAACCCAAGTTCCAATCTCTTCTCTAAATCAGACAAGAGAGGGGATTGAACCTGAAGCCATGGGTATATGAGCAATTCAGTTCAAGGCAAGGGAAGTGAGTGGTTTACCATACTTAGGCCTCTCTGTAGTCGCTGCTTGGGTTCCTGTTTTTATACCATGGTAAACGAAGCTGCTCTTCAGTAATGTACACTTCAGTGTAGGGTTACCGTACATCCAGGTTTTGCTGGACACGTCCTCTTTTTTTGGCCCCCTGTGTTGTGTCCAGGTGGATTTTTAAAATAAGAGCAAATGTCCAGGTTTTTTTGCTGTTCCCTCTGCTCTCCCAGGCTGGCTGCTTGGGGCTGGGAGCAGCAGGCAAGGTAATTGGCTGTCGGGGGTCACATTTTCCCTGGCAAGCCAGGTAAAGAGACAGTGCATGCGTGCATGTACCTGTATATGTGTGTGTGCAGGCACTGCTTGGGCAACAGGGCTGTGGGTGCAGGGGGCTGCAGGTCGGGAGTGAGGGGCACCAGCAAGGGGGGGTGGGCAGGGGGCTGTGGTTTGAGAGTAAGAGGAGGCTGGCAGGGCTGGGGGAGCAGGGGTTTAGGAGTGAAGGGCAGAGGCAGGGCACGGGCATATCACTGCCCCCCACAAGCATATGCCCTTCTTCTTCCCCTCTCCCCCCATCCCTTGTGTCCTCTTTTTTGCTGCTGGAAATATGGTAACCCTACACGAGTGAAAGAGGGGTAAGTAGCTGTGCAACAAAAGCCTGCACACTGGCTGTTTCTGGAAAGCACGGTGAATCCCAGACCTCTTTTGCCTCATGGTAACCTGCCACTGCGAACATACTCTGCGAGTTTACAGCCCAGATGAATGTTTTAACCACTACAATATAAGGAAGGCTATGCCTGAATTTTGAGAAAGGTACCTCAGTTCCCTTGTGAATCTGGGCTGACATTTTTTTAATTCTGTGCTTTGAAAATACTGAAACAAACATTACAAAAAAGAAAAAAAATGTTTCAGCTGGAATCGTTTGCAAATGCAGCAAATACTGTTGGCCACCCTCAAAATGCATTTTTCAATGAAGTAGTGATTTGTCACAAAATAAAGCTCCCGTTACAGCGGAGATGGTATTTAAACACTTGCCCTGCTTCTACTGGCCCGGACAGGAGAGGAAAGCTGTAACCTGTCTCTGCCCTCAGTCCCAGTGGCAGGGAGGCAGGACAAACTACTATCCCCCTCCATCAGCCCTGAAATCAGAGGCTATGAACAGTACCTACAATACTTTACATCCCAGAGTTAAGCTCTCCTCCATTTCCTGGCCCAGATACATTTATGAGAATATTTCCCCTCTGTCTCAGGGCACCCTGCCCATTTCCAGACTCACTCCCCCAAAACTCCCTCTATGTGGCCAGGCATTTTGTTTTAATTTTTTAAAATGAATTCAGCTCAGCACCCACACCGACCGCTTTAACCAGAGATTTGTACGCTCAAGAGAAGACACGGAGATCTGTTGATGTTCTTGGCTGGTGTTCATGCCCTCGGTACCCATTTTTTTATGAATATACATGTTTTCTTGGCTGCCTTCACTGGAGCCCATCTGTTACAATGGCACGGTTCCTGCTCACAAGTAGAATCAGACCTTTGCTCTAGGGCATAAGTTCCAGGCAACAATGGGTTTTTAAGATAAGCAGCAGGAGCACTACAGGAAGTCCCTCCTCTGCATCAGCACTGGCACCACCTGTCTCCTTTCACATGAACACACCAGTTGACATAAATGCGCTGAAGGACGATGTAGCTGCACAGGTTAAGGGAGGAAGGGAAGGCACAGCAAACAGGAACCTGCCAAGAAAGCAGTGTGTGTTGTAACAGAGATCCATTAATAGCACAGGATGCATGCAAAAGCAAAGAGCTAAAAAATTCAGAGCTTAGAAGCATTCTGTGTCTGTGCATGTACATATGCATGTACGTGCATTCAGTTGGCACCATTGTTCTTTAACCAGCATGGTGTGTGCACCAATGAGCAAGTTGATAGGCTGATGCATGAGTGACAGTCCTGCCTGCAGGTAGGGCACACCCACGGAGGGCACATGTGCATGTATGTGCATAGACATGTGAAAAATCTGGAAGATTTGGGTAGGAATTCAATGCCACTGCTTGGCTGGACCAACTCAATGGCTCAGTAGTTATGGTGCCAGTTTAGGAGATGGGAATGATGGATACATTTCCTTGTTCTGCCATAGGCCTCCTTGATAAATTGAAGGAAGTCACTTAGGGCTGACAAAAAAATATTCTTCTGCTCACATCCAACCTGAGATCTCCAATCCTTCAAAAGCCATCAGTACTCGCCGGCTTAATTCTTCAGGTGCCTGCAGGTTTTCCTCTTGGCAACCACACAACTGCTTACGTCCTGCCAGTGCAGAACAGCAGGCACCTCGCTTAATGCCTGGTGAGATTCACAAACGATGTGTCCCTCCACGCATTTTGCCTGCAAGTGCTGATGCAGTCATTGTTTCAGAGCATACCAAACTGGAAACCTGTGCACAAGATAGCCAAAGGAGGTTTTGTCCCTTCACCTTTTTTCGCTCAACAGGTGAATGCTTAAGGCACTCACCTGGGATGTAGGAGACCAAGTTTTGAATGGGGACCAAAAGGGAAGTATGCAGGCACCCAAGACAGATATACTAGATGTATCTACCTCCACACTCCCTCCAACATTAAAATCTACTAGTTGCAGAGATGGTTCAAATAATAATTTCTGTAGGTAACAACTTCCCATGCAGTCAGAGCGACTAAGGAGTACTGGTGAACTTCTATTCCACTGTTCCTGTGCGTATATAGGAAGGATGGTATGGTTGGGGAGGTACTGGGATCAGATATTTTATTTCTTGATGTTACTCCAAATGTCTACTGTGACAAGAGAAGTCACTAATCCCCAGGTTTTTGAAAGAACTGAAGCATCCACTTCCACTTGATATCATCTGTTGAAATCAGTAGGAGAGAGGCATTTAAATGGGTTTTAAAATATTTGAATTTAAATATATATTTTGTAAATTTGACCTTGAAATCTACCAAGGACTGAACACTGATATTGACTTCATGGTATACGATAATCTACCCGATCCCTGAAATTCTTCCTTCACACTGCAGGTGATGATAACTCTCCACCTCCTTAATAGGTCTTGGTCTCCCGTTAATCAAGCTTCTTTTCTTCTGCTAACTGCCTGCTAACCATGGGAATTTCTCCAGGTTCACAACCCTACCTTGCACTTTTATTCATTATTGTCCCTGCTTCTTCCTTCAAACCTGATGAAGAATGCCTTGCATTCAAAAGCTTGTCTAACTGTAACCCAACCATGCAATGGGTCCAGTAGAAGGTATCACCCCAAAAATCTATCGTTCCCATCTTGAGCAATCTGAAAGTATTTCAGTGAGTTGTGAACCCCAATTAAAAAGTGATTTTAAGTGATAACTCCTGAATTAAGACCATAAGAAGTGACATAGTGGGTCAGACCAATGGTCCGCCTAGCCCAGTATCATGTCAATGACAGTGGCAGGAGCGGATGCAATGCAGGGAGACCATTGAACCAGAGATCCCTCTATTCAATCCCCTCCCTGGCAGCCACAATAAATGGTTTAGAGATGCCAGAGGAAATATCTCCAACTATGCTATTAGTTATACTCTAGCTATTAATAGATCTACCATTCATTAATTTATCCAGTCGGTTTTTGAATCTGGATATACTGTCTGCCTCTACCACCTTCTATAGAAATGAATACCACAAGGTAACTACTCATTACATTGTTCAAAAAAAGTACTTCCTAGTTTTAAACCTCTCACCTACTCATTTCAATGGGTACCCTCCAGTTCTAGTATTTTGGGACTTGGTGCATAACAGTTTCCTGTTTACTCTTGGTTTACGCCCTTCATCATTTTATAGACCTCTATCATATTACCCCCTACCAGCCTTCTCCTTTCCAAATTGAAGAGCCCTAGCCTCTTAAGTGTCTCCTGGTGTGGCAACTTTTCCATGCCCCTGATCATTTTGGTTGCCCTTCTCTGTAGCTTTTCTAATTCAGCTACATCCATTTCTTTCTCCCCCTTTCATCTACAGACTCATACCTGTGTCTCAGTGTTACAGATGCCAGGAAATTAATCCCTCCCCCCCCCCAAAAAGTAATTTTTATCTTGCATTTCTATTGCATTACTTTTAATTGAGGGGGAATTTTTGCCCTAAATCTGGCAACTAACAATTTTGCTTTAAAGGTGACAAGATTGCATTTTCCCCTGAAAAAAAAAATCAAAACATGGATTATCTATCTATCTATCTAGATAGACAGATAGATATCTATATATCCAGATAGATATATAGATATCTATATATCCAGATAGATATCTATATAGATATCTATATCTATTTATCTCTCTATATATCTATATAGATATAGATCTATATAGATATATATATATAGAGAGAGAGAGAGCCATTTTTCTAGAAAGCCATTTCCAACACAAAAGAATTCTTCAAAAGAGACATTTAAAATCATCTTTAGCAAATACCCTTGCATTTGCTTTCCCCTCATCCCATCCATGTCTAAACGGATGTGCTTTCCAGAGAGGAATACAATATAAAATTTATTAAGATCAGGGTATAATTTAAGGCCTGTTATGTATACTAGGAAGACAGAGAACATAGCATTAAAGTGAGATCCAGAAGGATGCTACCCCTCAGGGATGCTACTGGGTTGCTAATGACCTTGGGCAAATCACCACATCCCTCTGTGTCTCAGTTACCCATAATGATATCGATCTACTTTGCAGAGTTCTTTAAGATGTAATGCCTAAATGTGCTATATAGGAGCTAGGTAATATTATAACTACTACTATACTGTAGCTACATTGTAACAGTGACTTAACACCCAAACTTTTTTCCCCAACTTGAATTGCTATATAATCTTCAGATTATATGTAGTCATAATTATGTTAGCTTCTTAGAGAATTCCAGAATTATAGATATCATATGTCCTACCATGAGGCAGATAGTAAAAATGTCTTAGAAAAAAAGCTGGTTGATACAAGGAAAAACATGTCCCTCAAACATTTAAAACATTTAAAACTTTTGACATTTTTCATTTTGAATGAATTCTTTGGTTGATGCATTTTTATTTAATTGAATTTTCCCCGCTATCTCTGTTTCACCTTCCCACATTCTGTTCCTCTTGACTTTTGTCTCTGCCTGCCATATTTTTTTTTCTTTTTTGGAAAAAATAAACATTTTGAAAATTTTAAATACCAACAAAGAGACATTTAATAGATAAAAAGAGTTATTTTTAAAGCTTCTTTTTGCAACTTCCCTAACAAAATAATGGGCCTGATTTTGTGCATTTCCCTGTTGATTTCAGCTCATGTTTTATCCCTAGTAAGGCTGCAGTATTGAGCCACAGTCAGCAATTTTTGTTATTTGTAAAGGCAGCAGTACAAATATTTCCCCCACCAGTCCTAAAGTTATTTTATTCTCTGTCTCCATTCCTGCTTCACAGTGTGAAATAGTCCTAATGCTAAGCCACTGGTTTATCTATCCATTGTGAAATAAAGTTGACAGGAAGGCTGAATGTTGAACCTATCTCCAGGAACTTACACTAGATTTTTATAATCTTATATGCTGTGTGTGTGTGTGTGTGTGTGTGTGTGTGTGTAATGATCACAAAATGTTTTCCATGGGGCAAACAAGGCCTTTTCAGAACGAACCTGGATACATAAATGACTAGTGTGTGAGCACCTTAGCATCTTTAATATGTATATATGTTCACCGTGCATTTTGGGTAGGAAAACATTATAATTGTGATATTACACAGCATGAGTCAAGACACAGAAAGGATACAGGGTAGATTAAAGATGACACCGAGAATCCATGGCAGAAGAGTGGGAAACTAAGAGCACCTATACACATGCCCGATGCCTGCACCGACGCGTTTTAATTTGAATGCTCCAGCAGCTGTCATGTGTATTCAGGTTGAACACGCCTTAGTTAAAGTGTTCCTGCTGCCTTTTTGAAGTGCAAGATGCTGAATACATGAAGCGCGATGGGCATTTTAATTAGAGCAGCTCCCAAGAGACTCACCCCCCACGGGATATGTGTAAAGGCACCCTAAATGCCCCAAGGTATAGGTTAATGCCCTAACTACTGGAGCCTGGTCAATCCCTGATATATCTAAAGGCCAAAAGTACTCTGGAATCACCTTAACTATGCTTTGACCTATACAATAACTCTATAATTATGATTTGACGCATAATGTGGTCCCAAATTAGATTTTTTTTTAAATGAATTAAGTGGATTTAGGCCCCAAGTGTGATTCTGTTCCACCCAATTCAAGTTTGGAGAACTCATTAATGCAGCTGTTTTTGTTACACACTGAGCGTGTCTACACATTGCCATACAGTGACATTGCTACAGCACTGTGTTTTAATACTTCCTTTTGAAAGTACAAAAGCACGGCACAGTATGGGTGGCTACTATGCCGTGTGTGTGGCGTACGATTAGATTTCCCTGCTACACTGCCATAGCAGCACACTATACCCGGAGACACACATGATCACTATGTCGCCATAGCATGCTATACGTTGATGTAGTGCATTGCTATATCACCATAGGGCAATGTATGGATGCGCCCACTATCACCTTACTCCTAAGGTTGAGTTACAAAAAAAGCAAGGATGAGGAGGATCCATCCATCCTTTGGGTTAGCTCTTTTCAGGGTAGCACAGACTCTGCACAGATGCGTAAAGCTATTTGCTTAATAGGTGGAATAAAATCTGGCCCCACATGTTTGCATGCCTTTCTGAACTGGGGCCTTGGGAAGCCAGCAAACTGATTTTCTTTCTCAGTGAAGAGAGAGCTTGGTTCCTCTGTTAATTCAGGACATTGGTGGGACAATGGAGAAATTGCATGTTGGCAACACACGCTTCCTCTAGCCTCTGGATAAAGGATTTGAGTTTTGTGCATTCTGCCAATCCTGTAAAGATCTTACTCATCCTATAATCACCCTAAAAATTTAGAATAAAAGGGGGAAAAAAGACTGAAAAGGAAAAGAAAAAATCCTGAGGGTTGCCTCAGCCAAATATTTTTGGACTTTAGAGCTATTTGATCATTAGGCTAAGTATGGATAATCGGTGTAATGCTCAATAAAGACATTATACACTGAAATGGAAAATTGAAATGGTGAAAGCCAAATGAATTATCTCTTTTTAGAAGCTAGGGTTCTTGGAAAGAGCCAAATCCTAGTTTTGCCTTCCCTTCCCCCAGTTGCATATTGCTTTCTTAAATATTTTTAACTACTAATATTTGTATTAGTTTAATATTAAGAGACCCCAGCTAAGATTGTTGCCTCACTGGGTAAAGCACGTTCAGACATGTAGTAAGTATAGGCCATCACGGCAGAGAGAGACCCGGCTGTATAATGGGTTTTGATCCAAATTCTTCTCCCATTTTCAAATTAATTGCATCTGTCCTCTGAGTCTGGTGATACTTTTGACCTAAACTAGCAGGAGGATATAGGCTAAACCCTAAATTTGGCTTCCATTTGACTGTGAAATCACATCACCTTGCAGTAAAGACATGGGACAAGCTATTCAATTATTGCTCATAATTCTTCAGTGCTTTCTCACAGTCTCCCCATGTTCCCAGAAGGATAGAGAAGTCACAAAAAAGCAAGGATGAGGAGGACCCACCCATCCTGCAACGTGCTTGAAAAGGTTTTAGGAATGAGTCAGTTTACTGCAGCATGAAGAGCTTGCAGGCGTGATACCCAAAGGCCTAGCTAGACGCCTAAGGGAGTTCAGCATTAGTGGGGACGCAGAATCTCAGGTGTGGCTTTGCATCATGGCTGCTCACCCTGGCTGGTTTAATTTGGCTACCTTGGTGCTAGTTAAGATGTACTGCCTGAAGGTGCAATTTATCTCTGCCAGAAAAGCATGCTTGATAAAAAGCTTATGGGCTTGAGATTAGCCAGATGCAGTACAGAGAATATGCCCATGGCTCAGAAAGTTGCAGGTTCAACTTCTCTCTGCCTTGTAGATTCTTCCACAGCTGCATGTCAGGCAGCCCCTTTGAGCTGCCTTGCATAGCAAATTTTGCACCTCAGCAGACCTTTGCACTAGATGACCCCAGAGATCCCTTCCAAACCCATGAGCAGGAAAAGAAATATCATTACTCTTTTACGGACGCAGAGCAGGAGTAACGAGATTAAGAGGCAGGCATTGAAGAACTCATTTTAATTCAGCCCTATTCACAGCACTTAAAACCCATTAAAGCTAAATATGTGTGAAACTTCTTGACTAAATCAGGGTTTTAATGATCTGCCCAGCCTTGTAGCAAAGTGTGTCATAGAGCTGAGAGCTGAAATGCACATCTCATAAATGCCATATTGACACTCTTATCCCAACCTCACCCTTCCTCTTTGTTTTCTTCTCCAGCAACCTCTGTTGTTGGCCTACATTTTCCCTTTGCCTGACCCCAGAGAAGCTCCCAAATCATTAGAGATCAGTAGCCTTTAATGGGGACATTCTACCTGTGAAAACACTCGGGTTGACTCTGCAATGTGTTAAACACCTTCTGTGACAAGTGGTTTCAGAAGCATTTAGAGCAAGTTATGGAAATGCTGCCTTGTCCAATCTGCCTTATTTGGAGGGACTTTTGGGGATAAAAGGAATCCTTGGACATTGATGACAGCAATGGTGTAGGGCAGAGTAAACAGCAAAGAAAAATCAGGTTTTAGACAAAGATGATGCTATGCCTGAAATGATGTAGAAGTCACTTTGGTGTTTGATGTTCTTAGGGGTGAGAGGCAGAATTGATAGCAAAGGTTGTATAGTGCATTTTCTGATGCTTTTATCTGCACAAATAAACAATTGTGAAACTTAGAGGAGGGAAGGAAAGACTGACTTTTTAGCTACTTTATTCAGCGGTTTGGGGTAGAAAAAGGTGGGGTCCAGGTCCAATCTACAAAGCAAAGACAAACAAATTACCATCAAACCAAGAGCACCATGTCATTACATTCATAACATCACATCGTGATGCAGTATTACACACCTTCGCAGTATTACACATCATACCTAACATATCATTATGTGGTTGGGACACCGGCCACGCGGTCGTACAGTCCAAAGCCCCCTATAAACAAACGATTGCTACCCTTCTCTATCCAATCATAAATGTGACAACACCTTCAACTTCCCACACAAAGCAAAAAAAGCAAAAAGCAGCCAGGGTGCGGTGCAAGTTTGGAGTCACAGTGCAACACCGAGCCTGCCTGGTCGCCCAGACTGGTCATGACATCGGAGCGCGTGTTGAAGACGGCCATCCTCCACATGGCACAGCGCTCCCTTGAGGGCCCAGCGTGCCTCAAAAGTGGGCACTGCCCATCGGAGCACGGTGTACTCAAAGTCGAGCAAGAGGCGTGCCCGCACCAGGAGGTCAAAAAGCCTCAGGGCATTGTCTGAGCTGGTCCCGGCAAGCCAGTTGCAGTGGCTGTTGAGGACAGCTATCTTGGCCTGACCCAGTAGAAAGTTGGCCAGGCAGATGGCACCCCGCTTGGCCACCTTGTACAGGTAGGAGCACATGTAGGTGTTCTCCGAGAGGCTCCTGCCCAGTGCCCACAGAGGTGTCTCAAGGGTGAGAAAGAGTGGCCGCAGGTGGGGACAGTCATGGAAAGCATGGAAGAGGTTCTCCTCAATGCCCCTAGGGCAGAAGGGGCAGGCCATTGAGGCGGCTGGGTCAAAGTGGGACATAAATATGCCAGTGGCAAAATCGTTAGTCTCCAGAGACTTGGCTTTTTGTTGTTGTTGCTGCTTATTGTCCTTCCAATCCCATGACTCTTGCATTCTTGGGTACCGCATAGCCCACCCTCAACAGAAGGGGTGAGAGGTGCCCTTATTTAACATATTCAGTAATCTGGAAATGTGGTGTTAAACTCCTTCGGCTGGGATTGGGATACAACCCAGATACCCTATGACATGGGCGAGTGCTGTAACCCCTAAGCTATCAGGCAAAAAATGGACATTCCCGAAAGTGCCATTTATCGAACTGAATTCAGTGCTGTACATGGAATTTAAGTGTGCTTGGAAGAGGGTTAGTGAATTCCTACATGGACTCACTCAAGTGCACCCACAGCAACAAACTAGACTGCAGCAGAGCTTAGACAGATGCTAACTGATTATGTAGACCACTCATGGACATGCTCAAAAGTCCACGTAAAGACATTAAGGGAACTTTTCCATCCAAATCTAGTATTCCCAAACATTTCTGACCTTAATGCTCTTGGGATAATACCTCCCGACCAAGTGATACCATTCTGTTGCTGTGGCATCAGCAATGTTTCAGGACATAAACCTCACCACAAATGGAGTCACCCTTCTGGTGACTTGCTATTTCAGTGACAAATGTTCCAGTTCATCATTTTTGCCACTGGAAAACCTTGTTCAATTGAAGAGAACGGATGGTATGCTAAGCTTAGCAAGTAAATAGTTCAGATAGTGGCCAAAGCAGAGAGTTCCTTTGCTTACCCTTTCTTTGAAAAATTAGCCCTGAAATAGGATTGAATAAAAAGATGCACGTATATAACAAGAGAAATAAATACAGTCTAACGCCTTACGGAGGACAACGTGGTAAGCACATGAAAACATTTGATAGCACAGCACGAAGACCAAGCAGAATTGGTTATCTATTTAACAGTAACTCCTGTAAAAAAGTTAACCCATTGAGCTAGGCATGGTATATGCATATCATAAGAACATGCTACTTCAGAAGGGGAAACGAGGTGGGACATCATGGGTTTGAGAAGAATGCAAGCTTCCTGATGCCCATTCTAGTCCCCTCTTTGCTGGCCCGTGCAACCTTTCCCTGGACTGGAAGAAGAGTCTATTACTAGCTATTGTTGGACCAAATAAAAAAACCCCAAAAAACGTAAAATCTAGGCTGAATAACAGTAGAAGCTTCCTAAAAAACTTTGTAGCAGAAGGTTTATTACTTCCTGCACTTAATTAAATTTAAATGTGAGTGGACGGAGTGCTGGAGGACATGCCTCAAGAATATCTACAAGCTTCTGGTCCCTGGTATATAAGCTTCTGCCAGAAGCAGATGGATTGGATCATCTCATGGGTTTCTGCCATCTTGAATGTCCATGATTCCAAGAACTATACCACTTAGAAACGGGGTGACGTATCTAAACATTGCAGGAGATGCATGCCACCCAAGGGATGGCTTAGCTACCATTCAATCCTGTAATAAGTTTGGCACAGACCAGTAAATGAAAAAAAAAAAAAAAAACAACAAAAAAAACCAAGTCATCATCCCATGCTGTCTTTGCAAGTCTTTGGTTCTTACCCCAACACAATGATGAAAGTTGTCATTTCTCCTGTAGTTCCCAGCATCTGTCGCTGGCACTGAACAGGTAGAGGGGGGTGGAAAGAGTGGGGGAAAAGCCCCTTAAAAGTCATCATAACAAACTTGCCGCTGAGTGAAGTTGCTGTTTGGCTGAGCGCGGTGACTGCTGTGCTGTGACAGATCCTGTCAGGGAGGCATTGCCCCGGCTTGCAGGTGTAAGCCTGACCTATCAAACTGAATGGGAGCTGACAGAAAGGATTTCTGCAATGTGAAATGGAGAGCTGACAGCAAAACAGTGACGTGTGAGGGACCAAATCACCGCGAGCGCAGCTGTCATGGATGATGTCCAGAGAAATGACAGTGGAATACTAACTTTACTTGATGTCAGTTTAGTTGTCCTTTGTGTTTGAAAGAGGAGCTGGCTGGAAGGCGAGGTGGGGGGAGGCAGATGCGAAAAAGCAGGCAGGAAAAAATATTTTGGCTTGACATGCAAAGCAATGTTGCATTTTCTTTTAGTGCCGTTGGGCGTGGTGCTTTATTTTTATTTATATATTTAGTTATTTCTGGAGAGGATGGCACCTTTGAGTACCATTTTAAGATTTAGATTATACTTAATCTTCTGTCAGCAACATAACAAACACCCGTCATCCCCCCTCCCGCCATCGCCGCTGTCAGCAACTCATGCTATTTTACAGCAGCTAATTGTTCATCATTGCTGCAAGTTGAGGCAATCAAAAGACTTTTCTTTTGAGAAAGGAGGGCAATTGCAAGGAAGGTAGTAGAGTCTAGTGGAGAGGGAAATTCTACCTCTACACACACTGTCGCCTTACTTTGTGACCTTGGAGAAATCATTTCAGTTCTGTTTCTCTTTCTAGCTCCTTTTTTTTTTCCCATTTAGGATTCCTATAGACATGCCAGGGTTGGGGAAGGGGCCTTTTAATTAGAGTGCTCTAATTAAAACAACTCACCATCATGTATATCAAGTGTCCCACATTTCAAAATGGCTGAGTTCTAACTAAAACTCATTCAATGAGTTTTAGTTAAAGCGCCTCCGTGGTAATTTTGAAATGTGGAACACTTAATACATGCGATGGTGAGGCATGCTGGAGTGCTCTAATTTGTATGCTCCAGAAGACTCAATTAATCAAATAACTTTTAGACTCAATTAATCCAATTGTTTTTTATCCAATAGACTTGATTAATTGAGTCTGCTCCAAAGTGTTCTAATTAGAATGCATCAGAGCATGTATATAGGCACCCTTAGATTGGAAACTGTTTGGTACAGAACCTGTCTCTTATTATTGTACAGCCCCTTGCACCATAGATTTCCAGTCTTAGGGCCTTTGAACTGCATCTGTCATATGAAGAATAATTCTGAAGCAGAGCTGACATTAGCAGGCTGAGCTTTTACACCCTGTGTTGCTTGATGTCTCAAACAGGACCTTAAATAGTGTGCTAACAAGTACACCTATAAGAAGGTAAAGCAGCAGCTATAACTGGTCAATTAGATGCAGAAAAAGACATGCATATTTTCCTAATTCCCTTTACTGGGGTTCCCTTTTTATTCATTTAAATGTTGACAGAAAAATATAAAAATTTCAAACTTTTTTTTTTTATCCAAAGTATAAATATAACAGCCTCTACCTCCCATGTCCACCCCCAGCCTTCCCAACTCCTGAGGCCTTGGTCTGAGTCTCTAAGGGCTCTATCAAACAGACTAAGTAAGTCTAAGATCACTTCCAGAATCCCTTATCCAATTCCCAGTATGCTTAAAGAAAGAGAAGAAACTGGTAGCTCATGCCAGGACCAGTTGGGATGCACCTGCACAGAATCATAGAAAATGAGGGTGGAAGAGACCTCAGAAGGTCACATCTAGTCCAACCCCCTGCTCAAAGCAGGACCAGCCCCAACTATATCTTTCCAGCCAGGGCTTTGTCGAGGCTGCATGGGGTGTTCTGGAAGAGTAGCTGTAATGGACCAATGACAAGCAAGCTCAGCAGCTTAAATAGGGAAAGGGAAGTGTGATTTGGCATGTAGAAGTGGGGTTTTGAGTTTGGAATGTAGAAGGAAACCGTGTGGTTCAGACAGCCCCCATTAAATTCCCTTTTTGCCCAATGGGACTTTATATCACTCTGAGGTTCTGCCTGTCCGTGACCAACATGCAGAGAGAAATGGCTAACAATAGCCAGCCATGATTGACCTCCAACAGGGCTCCTCATTGGGGAAGCCAACAAGCTTGTCTGGAGTTGTGGGGAAATCCTGCCTAGTGCAGGAAAAGTGAAGTGAAGTTCAGTCCAGCCAGGCAGTAGGACAGCACTGCAACTCTCCATCTCAGAGCACGCCATCTGGGCTATGCTATCTTCCTCAGAGATAAGCCATGGAGGTTGGTATAGTTTCTTAGATGTTGTGAGCAAGGAGAGGTGGGTGGCTGGTTTATTTATAAATGTTTCCTAATAGTTAATTCACTTTGACCCCTAACCTTCCCTAGATCCTGGGTTCCTGTTTCTAGTGCTATTTCCTTCTTTGCTGTTATTTCTGGAATGAATTTCTGGAGTGTTTTATATACTTCATTATCCATAGTATCCTGGGATTTACACTCCTGCCAGCTTGTAGCAGTAGAAAGGATTTCTCAAGGGGTACAGCCCCTGAACACTGGGCACCACAAGAACTCCTTTTGAATGGACCAGAGGTCCAGAGGCCAAGAAAAGAGTGATCCATGTGAGGAGAAGGTAGAAGCTACTCCATGTAGGGTTGATACCATGTACAGCAAAAGCCGTGTTATCTAACACTTTACCAACTGGAAAGCTCCACTAACCAGCATCTGTCAATACAAATCTTCCTTCTGAGTCCTGCTTCCAGTTTTGCCACCGCAAACCAAGTCCCACTTCTTCCTTGTGGGCCACAGCCCGGGGCAAAGCAGCCTCCGCGGGTCTCCCCTCCCAGTCCCCCAGCACACTGACGCCAGAGAGTAAAAGCCCTGGACTCTGGACACGGTATATTTAATTAACTGGCATATTTGATTAACTGGCATCCCCCATTCCTGGGGGTACCTGGAAGATAACAAATGAACTTTTAGGGAAGAAAGAGCTGTGCATATCTCTCCTATCTATAGATAGGAGACACCTCTCCTATGCTTCTAAATGCCAGTCCTGCTCTCCTTTCCCATTCAATAATGCAGACTTTTGTATGGAGGACATTTTAACTCCAAAAGTTAGTCACAGACTCATAAAAGCAAATTCCCTTCTCAGGGAGAAATTCCTAATTATATACCAACAGGAACCAAACTACAGGAAGTTGCACTATGTTGCTTTTTAGTGTATTATTCTGTTTTCCTTTCCTCCACAAAAAAACACCAAGGTGCAACTATTTTCCATTGCTTGGACTCTAGGAACATGTATGAAGCTGCCTGGGTTTCTGGATCTCGTCAGGAGCATAGAGAGTTCCACAGTTAGCTATTAGTATGGATCATTTACCATAAAACTGCTACTTATCCATCTAGTAACATACAAGATCTTGATGTCAGAGTCAGCAAAGTTCAAACTGGAAATGAGAAGCAAATTTTCAAGGGAGGCTAACTAACCATTGGAACAGATTACCAAGGGATGTGGTAAATTCTCCACTGCCTGAAGTCTTGAAATCAAGATGGGACATTTTCTCAAACAGACAATAAATGAATAAATGCAAAGTATGCTCTAATTCAAACAGAAGTTATCGGCTGAATTCTGGATTCATAGCAGTTTGTCATATCTGTGTTATGTGTATATTGTCATATCTGTATATCTGTATATTGTCATATCTGTGTTATGTGTATATTGTGTTATGCAGGAGATCAGAATGAATTACCACAAAGTCCCTTTTTTGACCTAAAAATCAATTATTCTTATAATTAGGTGATGGTGATGATGATAAATTTACCTGTACTTCGTGATATAGTTTAAAATAAAAATTATGTTTAAGATTTGTAACTATCCCTACAGTTTCAGCTTCATGAAATTATGCCAAAATTCTTAGTCTCTCTTAAAAATGCAGTCTACTTCAGTGGCAAGTTTGTTGGTTTAATGCCAGGACAACGCCCCCCCCCCCCCCCGAGATATTTTTGAGCTGTCAGAGCACAAGATATCACTAAATAACCTGAGATGTGAGCATACAATGATAGGTCTTGCTGCCATACCATTAGTCCCTTTGAGTTCCTGAATTATTCATGGTGTAATTATTGTTGCCGATTAAAAGTATTTGCATTATTTGTATTTGATTAAAAGTATCCTAAATATTGGGCACATCTACACATGCATTAATGTGCCTTTTCTAAAGTGCATTACATTTAGTACCTCCAATGTAATGGTGTTTATACACATGCCCAGGGTGGAGGGGAGGTGCTTTAATTATGGTGGCTCTAAGAGGAGGTGCTTTAATTAAAGTGCCCAGTGTATCTTGTGTATCAACGTCCCCACACTGAATAATGATGGTGGGGACATTGTATCTAAAGATCCTTCAATGAGCTTTAGATAAAGCACCCTCACTGCCATTTTTAAGCACTGGGACACTGATACACAAGAGGTTGGGGGTTGCTGGAGTGCAGTAATTACCACATTCCAGCAGACTCAATGAATCGAGTCTGCTCCGATGCGCTGTAATTACAGTGTGTTGGAGCAGCCTTGCTGCTTGTGTATAGGCACCCTGAGATACTAAATGAATGTGCATTGGGCTGTACTAATGCTCAGTAGTGCATTTGCATGCTTTTTTAGTGATGTTTAATGTGCAGTAGACTACTGCGCATTAGTGTAATGTCATAGCTATTTACATGATGTTTAATGCGCAGTAAAAGTCTACGGTGCATTAACGCATATGTGTAGATGTGCCCAATATATGTCTTATTTTTGTGTCTTATCTGGCATGTACATTAAAAGGACATAATTAGGTCCCCTTCATGTATTAAAAAAACAGCTACTATTGGATTCAGTGGTCACATCTACATATGCAATTAGTGTGAAGCAATATACTCCGCTTCATACAGAACTGGAATATATTGCTCCTGGGAACTGCATGTGCACGTGTACCCAGGACTGCATCACATTGAGCTTGGTTGGAGCAGCTGTGGCTGGCAGGGGACCCAGGGGGTCAGCTTGTCAGCCCGAGACTGCTCTGACCTGGCTTCAGAGAGGCTGACTGGGGCACGAGGATGCTCCAGTGCCAGGCTACATGGCAGGCAGCCCCCACACTGAAGCACCCTTGTGCCCTAGCTAGCCCTGTCAGCATCTACATGTGTGTTACTGCACACTAAGTATGCTTCCATAGGCAGAATTTATTAGTTTACTGTGGCTTAATAGTGCCACATGTACAGACGCTGAGACTTTATTGCGGAGCGAATTAGTCAGCCCTACAGTAAACATAGCGTGTAGACATGCCCACTATGACATAATTCACAACTCACAAGTCACAAGAACTGTTGCCCTCTCTAATCCACAGTTCTTTGAAGTCAATGACATTACATTTATCCAAGTGCAGCCAGAAAAAAGATGACTCAAGCCACTGGTGTGGGTGACAGTGCTGTCATGCTGCGGAGCACTGAATATATTTTGAATAAAGTGAAACTATTAATTAGCTCAAATACCTGAGAAATGGGAGGGTTTCTTTTGTGGATGTTGGGCTTTGGGAGAGTGCACAGCCTAGTAAAAAAAGGTGCTGGCTTGCTGTTTAGGTGACTCAGGTACAAATTCCTGCCTTACTAATGACACCTCATGTGCCATTAAGCAAGTCTTTTGAGTCTCTTTCTGTGGGACTCATAGAAGGAGTGCGCTTATTGTAGCTTCCAGCATGCTACTTATAGCCAATAATTCCTTTGACACCAACATTACAGTGATGTGATTATCTCTGAACACACTGGTTTTAGAGTTAGTCTTTAATACCTGTTCAGTGCAAAACACAACTAGAGTTCAGTCTCTTTGGAAGTGTTCAGATGTTACCATTATGTAAAAAAATATTCTCTGATATCATTTAGTTTCTTCCACTCTTTTGTATTGTTGCAACCATATTGATCCTGGAAGTGTATGAAAATCAGGGGTTTTTTGTAAGATCTTTTATGGGACCAACTCTAGAAATAAGCTTTTGGGCATCAAGTGCCCTGCCTCAAGTCAACTGTTTAGAGCTTCTGATCATCTGTTCCAGGGGAAATTCCAACATTTTGAAATTCTTAAATAGGTACAGAATCTGGAAATGTCTCATTCATTTCTAAGGGGGAAAAAAACCCATTTTGGGTATATTGAAACAACGTTTTTGAAATGCTGGATTTCATGAAGGTTAAAGAGCTTTGTTTTGATTCTTACTGTAATATAAATGTAAAGAAAAAAGAAAAAGGATGACATCAAAACAAAGAGCTTTGAATTAATTAAAATGCAGGCCTTTGATCTTATTGAAATGAAATACTTGGATTTTTTTTTCCTGTAAATTTGATGAAACATCATCATCCTATGACAGGATTCAATTGTGCCAAACCAGCATTTTCTCATAGACAGCTGTTTCACCAAAATACTTTCAGTCTGGTCTAATAATGATGTATTTTAAACCAATTAAGTAATATGCTATATACTGTTATAGGGCATAAAACTGATTGCACAAAGGCTACTGAGACCATGTGATAAATTTTCTTTCTTTAAATATTAGATGCACTGTATGGCTCCAGCCTCAGCATGATAAAAGATTGAGAAGAAACTAAGTACTTGTAAACATTTCTCATTCATTATCTTGGGTTTCTGCTACTGTGTGACAAATCATTAGTCGTAGTGTAAGGCAAGCTTTAAAAATGTAATTACTTAATCATGCAGTTAGTTCCCCATCAATCCTACCAGCATTTGCTCTTAACTAGCTTTAAAGAACAAAATTAGGAGTAATTTGTAAACAAAAGTAATTGAGGAACGGCTGATATTGCCAAGGTGTTGACAGCACAACACATGTTATTGTTTCCTTTCATTGCAGACAAAAGTGGTGGTCAGCAAATATTCTCGAGTTATACTACTATCAGAGGACAGTGTTGTGCCTTTGGTTATCAGGAGATCCTGAAAACATGGTGCTATGTCCCTGAGGTCAGTAAATCTCAAATTTTATTCATCATGCATTGAGTGACTCTGTGTGAATATTAGACTTACATGGAAAAGCTACTTGGCAAGCATCATTCTTGCTTGAGGATAATAGGACTAATACAAAGGGTTTATATATTGGACTTAGAAACAGCTCTGCACCACCTTAAGAAGAGAGCGTTAAGGGACCAGGTCGAGGGTGATCTGACACAGAAATCAGGTCTCTGAGGAAGGGATGAGGGTCCAATGACTAATTATCAGATATGACAGGAGGTGATGCTCCCCCTCTATGCGGCACTGGTCAGGCCGCAGTTGGAGTACTGTGTCCAGTTTTGGATGCCGCACTTCAAGAGGGACGCGGGGAAACTCGAGAGGGTCTAGAGGAGGGCCACTCTCATGATTAGTGGCCTTCATGATAGAACCTATGGGGGGAGGTTAAGACAGATGAATCTCTTCAGCCTTCACAAGAGACGGCAGAGGGGAGATCTTGTGTCTATAAATTTATTAGGGAAGGTCAACGGGGAATAGGGGAAGCACTGTTTACCAAGGTGCCCCAGAGAATGACTAGGAATAATGGGTGTAAATTAGTTGAGAGGGGATTTAGGTTAGATATTAGGAAGAAATTTTTCGTAGTAAGGGTGGCCAGGATCTGGACTGGGCTTCCAAGAGCGGTGGTGCTATCACCTAGCTTGGAGGTCTTCAAGAGGAGGCTAGATAGTCACCTGGCTGGGGTCATCTGTCCTTGGTCCTCTTTCCTGCCAGGGGCAGGGGGTTGGACATGATAATCCATTGTGGTCCCTTCCGACTACAATCTATGAATCTATGAATCTATAAGCTGGAGGAACATCTAAAATAGAAGCCAGGTTTAGAATCCAGAAAGCCAGAAGCCAAGCTACCAAGTCCAAGGGAAAATCCACAGTTTTAAGTCCCAAAACAGAACCAAGATGGGTATCAGGAACCAGAACACAGATCAGTAGGGAAGTCCAAGGTCAAAGTCCAAAGAAGAAGCAAATACCATGGCCAGAAACCAGGAAAACCAGAAAGTTCAAGAGACAGGAGACTTGCCACACCAAACTAAGTCAGAACTGTTGACTGGCCTGGAAACACATGCGTCCAGCTGGTACTAAATGGATAGGTGGTGCTCCCAGCAGCCAAACAAAATGCTCATGGTTTCTAAAGCGGGGCAAAGTCTGTTAGCGGAGGGCTCACTGCAGGTCTGGCTGCGGAGGTACTTTGCCCAAGCTGTCCTGCCTGATCAGAGTCCTTTAAAGAGAGAATCTAGTCAGTGTAACGGGTTACTGGGATGAGTTGGGAAGAGGAAAGACATGGCTGGGGTCAGGAAATGTGGGAACCTGCAGCCAATTGGTGTCATGATACTATTTATTACTCCATAGGTTGACACTATTATTTGCTCTATTATGACACTATTATTGCTCTACAGGTTCCATAGCAAAAGATGTGCCTGTACATAATATAATAAAATATGTGATTTTGCAAGGAGATTATCACTCCAAAGACATGGACTGATTAAAAATGTGGAGGTGGCCAAGACATTTTCAGCTAACCATCCTGCCACTTGAGAGAGTGCTGATTCAATGAAAATGAAGCTGTTTGTGATAGAGTTCCTCCCAATTGATTTCTCAAGCTGGAAACAGAAAATAGAACAAGATAAAGCTAAAGAAATTAAAAGAGCAATGTTGGTTTATTTGAAGTGATCTCTCACTTAGAAATCTGAATGAATTGCAGTAAACATAGAAGAAAGAGGAAAAAGAGAGAGAAAGAGAAAGCAAAGCTAGTCAAAGTCAAGGTAAAACATTTCACACCTGGTAGCAGCAGTAATGAGATCAGTAATAGGCCCTAGGGCTGTGCAAAGCTTCGGTCCCTGATTCGATTCAGCAGAGATTCAGGCTCGATTCGGTGGCTGAATCTCCAAATCTGAATTGAATCAGAGGACCCCTTAATCTGTTTGAATCGAATTGGAACCCTCCAAATTGATTCGGAGAGATTCAGAAAGATTCAACGATTCATACATTGAGACAGTTTTAAATGTTTTTTCTACATACCTCTAGGTAGGAGGCAGCTCACGTATGCAGCAATGCTGGGGTGCATGGAGTACCAGATGGTAAAGCTAACCTCTTTAACAAATTTTTTGCCTTTTTTTTTCTCCACAGGGACCAGGACATCCCCACCACCGGGAATCTGGATGGACTCAGGAGAAGCATCCCCAGGCCTAGGGTCAGGGAAGACCTAGTTAGGGAACTTCTGGTGGGGCTGGACGTATTCAAGTCAGCAGGTCCAGATGATCTGCACCCCAGGATGCTGAGGGAACTGGCAGAGGTCATTGCAAGTCCCCTGGCATGGCTCTGGCCAGGTGCCAGAGGACTGGAAAAGGGCCAATGTGGTCCCCATTTTCAAAAAAAGAGAGGAAGGAGGACCCAGGTAACTATAGGTGTGTTGGTCTTACCTGCGGAAGCTCTTTGAGAAAATTATGCAGGAGCACGTCTGCGAGGGACCAGCAGGGGAGGTTATGCTCAGGGGCAACCAACATGGGTTCATTAGAGGCAGGTCCTGTCAGACCAATCTGGTGGCCTTCTACGACCAGGTCACAAAATCCTTAGATGCAGGTGTCGCAGTGGATGTAGTCTTTCTAGACTTTAGGAAGGCCTTCAACACCATCTCTCACCCCATTCTCATTAAAAAGCTAGGTGACTGTGGCACTGATGCCTACACAGTCAGATGGGTGACAAATTGGCTAGGGGGCTGCACCCAAAGAGTGGTGGTGGATGGGTCTTTTTTGACCTGGAGGGAAGTGGGCAGTGGGGTTCCCCAGGGCTCGGTCCTCGGGCCTGCACTGTTCAACATCTTCATCAGCGACTTGGACGAGGTCTTCCATCCTGAGAGGTACGGAAGGACCCATCTGTCGCCAGGACCCCTCGGCACGAGAGGTATGCTGCCTCCCTGGAGCAAAGATTCGGGATGTGACGGAGGTAATCCAGGCCAGGATCAAGCCCACCGATTATTACCCCATGGTCCTAGTCCATGTGGGTACTAATGATGCGGCCAGGAGAACCCCCGATCACTTGATGGCGGACTACTGTGCTCTGGGCGGCGTGCTGAAGGAGTTCGGTGCCCAGGTGGTTTTCTCTTCCATCCTACCAGTGACTGGACGAGGAAGACGGCAGGAGAACTGCATCCGAGAGACCAACTGGCGGCTTCGGCAGTGGTGTCTCGAGGCAGGCTTCGGCTTCCTGGACCATGACCCGCACATCACGACGAGGGACATGCTCAGCTGGGATGGGCTTCACCTGTCCCCCAAAGGTAAGCGTGTGTTTTCTTCTAGGTTGGCGGATCTCCTCCGGCGGGCTTTAAACTAGGCTCGTCGGGGGGAGGGGATTACGAGGGCAGGGGAAGCTGTGGACCACCAAACCATGTGGCACCCATAAGGACAGCCCAGCCTGAAGAAGAAGAACATTGGGAACCCGAAAGCCATGGGGAGGCCAGCACAACAGAACAGGTAAGGAACAAGAAGGTAAGAAACAATGGGCCCCATGGGACTGGGAGTGGGGAGGCAGCAAAGGCACCAGTCGCAGGGCTCAAGTGCCTATATACTAATGCTAGGAGCATGGGGAACAAGCAGGATGAACTAGCGCTCCTGCTTGCACTAAACACCTATGACTTAGTGGGGCTAACAGAGACCTGGTGGGATTCATCCCATGACTGGGCGGTACATATTGAGGGCTATAGATTGTACAGAAAGGACAGGTCGGGGAAGAAAGGGGGGGGGGTTGCACTTTATGTCAGTGAGCAATATACATCAACCCTCATCAAGACAGAATCCGAGGCTGAGGAAGTAGAAGGATTGTGGGTTAAGCTACATGGGGGGCAAGGAGAAAGGGATTTGGTGGTAGGGGTCTGGTACAGACCCCCACACCAAGGGGAAGAAATAGATGCGGGGCTCCTGAGGCAACTCTCGGAGACCATAAAAGCTAAAGAGGCGGTAGTCATGGGGGACCTAAACTACCCGGACATCTGCTGGGAGACGCAGACAGCAAGGTCCCATCGCTCACGCAGGTTTCTAACCTGTGTACAGGACCTCCACCTGACACAGGAGGTGTATGGTCCCACTAGGGGGAATGCCATACTGGATCTGGTATTGGCAACGGGAGATGACATGATAGGGGACCTCCAAATCGGTAGCTATCTGGGAGACAGTGATCACCTTATAATAGAATTCAACATAAGACGGCGAGTGGGTAAGGTAACTAGTAGGGTGAAAGTGCTAGACTTTAGGAAAGCTGATCTCATTGCACTCAGGCGATTAGTCAAGGAAGCACTGCAGAGTAGGAGTTTTGATGGGATGGGTGCCCAAGAAGGGTGGCTGTGCCTAAAGGAAACGATCCTTTGGGCACAAAGCAAGACGATCCCCGAGCGAGGCAAAAGAGGGAAAGGGGCCAGGAGGCTTCAATGGCTGACCAGAGAAATCCAGGGCAGCCTAAGGGCCAAAAGGGGAGCACATAAAAAGTGGAAAAAGGGTGAGATCACTAAAGATGAATATACCTCCTCTGCTCGTGCTTGTAGGGAGGCAGTTAGGCGGGCCAAAGCTACCATGGAGCTGAGGATGGCAACCCAAGTAAAGGACAACAAGAAATTGTTTTTTAGATATATTGGGAGTAAAAGGAAGGCCCAGGGAGGAATAGGACCCCTGCTAAATGGGCAGCAGCAATTGGTGACAGATAGAGGGGACAAGGCTGAACTCCTCAACGAGTTCTTTGCCTCAGTGTTCCTAAGCGAGGGGCACGACAAGTCTCTCACTGGGGTTGTAGAGAGGCAGCAGCAAGGCGCCAGACTTCCATGCGTAGATCCTGAGGTGGTGCAGAGTCATTTGGAAGAACTGGATGCCTTTAAGTCGGCAGGCCCGGATGGGCTCCATCCGAGGGTGCTGAAGGCACTGGCCGACGTCATTGCAGAGCCACTGGCAGGAATATTCGAATGCTCGTGGCGCACGGGCCAAGTCCCGGAGGACTGGAAAAGGGCTAACGTGGTCCCCATTTTCAAAAAGGGGAGGAAGGAGGACCCGGGCAACTATAGGCCGGTCAGTCTCACCTCCATCCTTGGTAAAGTATTTGAAAAAATTATCAAGGCTCACATTTGTGAGAGCCCGGCAGGGCAAATTATGCTGAGGGGAAACCAGCATGGGTTTGTGGCGGGCAGATCGTGCCTGACCAACCTAGTCTCTTTCTATGACCAGGTTACGAAACGCCTGGACACAGGAGGAGGGGTGGATGTCGTATACCTGGACTTCAGGAAGGCCTTCGATACGGTATCCCACCCCATACTGGTGAACAAATTAAGAGGCTGTGATGTGGATGACTGCACAGTTCGGTGGGTGGCGAATTGGCTAGAGGGTCGCACCCAAAGAGTCGTGGTAGATGGGTCGGTCTCGACCTGGAATGGTGTGGGTAGTGGGGTCCCGCAGGGTTCGGTCCTTGGACCGATACTCTTTAATGTCTTCATCAGCGACTTGGACGTGGGAGTGAAATGTACTCTGTCCAAGTTTGCAGATGACACAAAGCTATGGGGAGAAGTGGACACGCCGGAGGGCAGGGAACAGCTGCAGGCAGACCTGGATAGGCTGGACAAGTGGGCAGAAAACAACAGGATGCAGTTCAACAAGGAGAAATGCAAAGTGCTGCACCTAGGGAGGAAAAATGTCCAGCACACCTACAGCCTAGGGAATGACCTGCTGGGTGGCACGGAGGTGGAAAGGGATCTTGGAGTCCTAGTGGACTCCAAGTTGAACGTGAGCCGGCAGTGTGACGAAGCCATCAGAAAAGCCAATGGCACTTTATCGTGCATCAGCAGATGCATGACAAATAGGTCCAGGGAGGTGATACTTCCCCTCTATCGGGCGTTGGTCAGACCGCAGTTGGAGTACTGCGTGCAATTCTGGGCGCCGCACTTCAAGAAGGATGCGGATAACCTGGAGAGGGTACAGCAAAGGGCAACTCGTATGGTCAAGGGCCTGCAGACCAAGCCCTACGAGGAGAGACTAGTGAAACTGGACCTTTTCAGCCTCCGCAAGAGAAGGTTGAGAGGCGACCTTGTGGCTGCCTATAAGTTCATCATGGGGGCACAGAAGGGAATTGGTGAGGATTTATTCACCAAGGCGCCCGCGGGGGTTACAAGAAACAATGGCCACAAGCTAGCAGAGAGCAGATTTAGACTGGACATTAGGAAGAACTTCTTCACAGTTCGAGTGGCCAAGGTCTGGAACGGGCTCCCAAGGGAGGTGGTGCTCTCCCCTACCCTGGGGGTCTTCAAGAGGAGGTTAGACGAGTATCTAGCTGGGGTCATTTAGACCCAGCACTCTTTCCTGCTTATGCAGGGGGTCGGACTTGATGATCTATTGAGGTCCCTTCCGACCCTAACATCTATGAATCTATGAATCTATGAGGGAGTAAAAAGCACCTTGTTCAAATTCACAGATGACACTAAGATGTGAGGAGAAGTAGGCTCGCTAGAAGGGAGGAATAGGCTGCAATTGGACCTGGACAGGTTACAGAGGTGGGCAAATGAGAATAGAATGGGATTCAACACTGACAAGTGCAAGGTGCTGCACCTGGGGAGGAAGAACCAGCAGCAGACCTACAGGCTGGGAACTCCCTTCTCATCAGTGCAGAGGCAGAAAAGGATCTTGGAGTAATTATTGATTCCAGGATGAACATGGGCTGCCAATGTGAGGACACGGTCAGTAAGGCCAACCGCCCCTTGTCATGCATCCACAGATGCATCCCGATCAGGTCCAAGGAGGTGATCCTCCCCCTCTATGCGACACTGGTCAGGCCGCAGTTGGAGTACTGCGTCCAGTTCTGGGCGCCGCACTTCAGGAGGGATGTGGACAGCATGGACAGGGTCCAGAGGAGGGCCACGCATATGGTCAGGGAGCAGCAGGGCAGGTCCTACGAGGAGAGGCTGAAGGGTCTGAACCTGTTCAATCTCCACAAGAGAAGGCTGAGAGGGGACCTGGTGGCCATCTATAAATTTACCAGGGGGGACCAGCAGGGAACGGGAGAGTCCCTGTTCCCCCGACCACTACCAGGAGTAACAAGGAATAACGGCCACAAGTTGACTGAGAGTAGGTTCAGGCTAGACATCAGGAGGCGCTACTTCACAGTCAGGGCAGCTAGGACCTGGAACGAGCTTCCAAGGGAAGTGGTGCTGGCTCCTACCCTGGGGGTCTTCAGAAGGAGGCTAGATAATCACCTTGCTGGAGTCATTTGACCCCAGCATCCTTGCCTGCCATGGCAGGGGGTTGGACTTGATGATCTGCTCAGGTCCCTTCCGACTCAACCTACTATGAAACTATGGAAGAAACTAAATAGAATTATCGGTTTGTGCCGTCCCTCAGGAGAAACTTCATTCTCCAGGTTGGCAGTACTAGGAGGAATAGTGCAGCCTAGGGATCCTGTGGTTGAATGAGTCAGTTAGCTTGGAGAGCCCAGGGGAGAGCTTTCCAGGGATCTGGGGAATGGGATACACAAACGCACCACCACCTCTCGCTCCCAAGTTCCTCACCAGTCCGAGGACTTAGAGCCCTAACAGCTGTGAAGTCCTTGATACCACAGCTCGATGGCCCAGCTCAGCACCTGGCTTCATAAAGTGGGCAACTGAGGAGCAAGGAAGGTGGGTAGACAGATCCGTTGGCAGGACTCCATTGAAAACCTGAGTGACTGATGTTTGTTTGCTTTTTAATCATAATAAAGCATGCCTCCCATAGGATATTTTGCTTGTTATAATTATTCAGCATTTTCTAACATGAGGAAAAATGGAGGATTTCTGGCCAGCTGCAACAAACATTATTTTTAGCGGTCAGCCAGGATCCCAGGGACTCCTGCATGATGAAGGTGAAACAACCTTCTCATCCCTCTGGGTGTCGCCTGCAGAATCACGGTGAGACAAAATAGCAGAGCAGGATGTTGGAAGTAAAGCTATCTTGGGGCCATTCAAAGGGAATATGATCTGAAGGAGAAACGATGCATGTGTCTTGCGAAGGTAAAAGTTCATCAAGGAAGACATCTCAATCCTAGCTTAATTGAAACTAATTAAGTGTGATAGCGACACATTTCTTTTCAATAATTGTGCCTGTGGGCTTCTCCAGGACTTAATGTTGAGAGATCTCTGAAGGCACAGTACTCATGACATTTGATTGGATCACAGCAAGGGTGGTGTTAGCCATCTCTTGTTTTCACTAAGGGATATGAGATTCAAAAGGAGCTGCACGCTCCTCAACTTTCAAACGCTTGCAAATCATCTTACTTGAAAATGTTGTCTTTGTAAACTGTGCTTTCAAACACCGCATTTATCACTGCTCTTAGCAGCAGGGGAGGCAACAGAATGGCAACCCTTGATGGGGCAAAAAGAGGAAGACTGAAAACACATTTCTGAAGGGCTTTTTTTGGTGAAACATTGTGAAAACGTTGACTGATTGAACTAGTCACAGCAAACCGCATCTCCGGTGAATTTAATTACTCTTTCTTCTTCTGGATACTGCATGAAAAGATTGTGCTCTCTTCAGTTTCATTTGTTTTATCCAGGAGATCTCCTAGGCAAGTGTTTTCATCAGGAAGAGTCAACATAAAAATTCAGATTGAACTACATTGCCAAGTAGCGATTAGTCAGGTCAAGTGCCAATAGTTGGGGACTGACTTGTGGCAGTCATGCACCCAAAGACATTGCCCTAAACATGCTGACAACATTTGTCATTCAACATTAAGATGATTACTATATTTAAGGGTATATAATGTTAAGGGTATTATACTTCAGGGCTTCATATACAGGTCAGGAAGGATTTTTTCCCCCCGTATGTAATACGGCATCCGTATTACATATTTCCATGCGTCTTTTCCCTTTCCTTCGAAGTTGAAGAGAATGACGATGCCCAAGTGTGAGACTGAGCAGGATACTACAAGGTGCTATGGGAAGTTCTCTCCAGGGCCAAGTTACTCTGGTTCTCATTATCAGAGTTTTGCATCTTTCCATAGCAGCAGGGGATGTGCTTTATTTGCTGGGACCATCCGCACATCTTACACCCTCCCATTGCAAAAAGACATACAAAAAACTAGAACTCTTGGTTCCAAAATGATACCTTTTATTAGACCAACTGGAAAACGGCAAGAAAACTGTCCTTTTCTGCAAGCTTTCGGGAATCAAGGTCCCTTCGTCAGGCTCTGGGAAAAGTGTAGATGGTACAAGATGGTAAAAAGTCCCCATAGGTTAGAAATAAACTTCATTTTTGCACAGAAGCTGAAGATGGAAGTCTGTCCCTCTGAGTCCATGCGAGTGACCTCCCATTGCAAACACCTTTACACGGTTGGTGGGGTGGGGTATGTCTCTCCCATTCTTGAGACTACATTGTAGGCTTTAAAGGACTGAAACATTTAGCTGATATAGAGGGTTTGATATAGGGTATTTGGATTAAGCGTAACACCCTGTGATATAGGAGATCAAACTAATTGATCAAATGCTTCTGTCCGACCCCAATATCTATGAAATCTTTGAGTCTTCCTGTACTTCTATACAAAGTAGATGTGAAACTCCTACAGAGATCAGAACGGACGCTTCATGATCTAGCCCCAGTAAGGGATAGCTGCACTGCCCTAATGCTTTAAAGAAAACAATTTTTCTCGTGTCGGCGTATTGGACACATTGTAGCACAACTTTCTACTGCCTTTTTGTCCATTGCTACCACCGAACACTCAGAAGCTGATGTCCCGATGATCTGCTTCGCCAGAATCTCTTCTCCGACTGACCCCTGCCGAGTGGGTACATAACCATTTTTTCACAGCAGCTTTCTCACAGTTATGCCCACCTCTATGCCGTAGGTAACCAACACACGTTTTCACTTGATGATTTCCAAAAAACGAGTCTGCCGTTCTCCAATCACATTTCTAACCTAAGCACAAATCTTCTCTTCCACCCCCACGCTAGGCAAGAGTCTTCACGAGCAAGATATTTGAAGGGCTACAGCTTGAGGTGGCATTTATTTCCTGCAGTTCAAACACATATGGGGAAAAACCCACATTTTTTCATTAGTTTTCAAAGCTGCCTTTGGAACAGCATCCTAATTCAGTTGCAACACCCCTCTTCCTCTCTAGGGGAAGTAAGCTGCACCAGTCCCTTTTCTGTTCTCAAGGTACTTTATGTATCAAATCCATTGCTAGTGCATTATGGGAACAGCTGGGTCTCCACCCACTTGCCCCCCTGTACAAGGAGTGGGAAGAGACTACTCCGATCTGCACATGGAGTGGACCCGTGGGCTGCTTGCACGCTGAAGAGATGCTGGATTCATGGCTGCACGTGGCAACTCCTGACTGAACCCAACACTGCTCAGATGCGAGTGACAATCCAGGGCAATACGCAGTGGCAATTCAGACCCTCATTAGAGCCCTTCCAACACAAATCCCAGCACTTGATATTTTTAAGATCAGTGCATACCAATACCCAGTCATATTTGTTAGAGCAGACCTAAAGAAACCTCAAATGTGTGTAAGAAGAGGGAATTAAGAGCTTCCTATAAATCCATTTGGATTTTGAATGCATTACTGGAAAATGATTTGCATTGTTTGCTCTGTTTTTTTCCCCATTATAACAAAGGGAAAAAAAATGATAGTGCTGTATTTGGGGAGCAGCAACCTGCTGCCTTAAGGAATGTGCTTGGAGGTTAAGGGAAGATGAGCCAAAGTGACCCGTTTCAGACCATAGCATCTGTAAGGACCACAAAGTGGACCTGGTGCACGGAGTCTGTTTTGATCCTCGTGAGCTCGGCACGCGCTCCAGATTTGAAATGCCTTCTCCCTCCCAGTCTCTGCGGATGGCTCTTGTTTAAAAACTGCACCATGTAATGGTATTTAATGAAAAGTACTGAAACTGTGCTACAGTGCCACAGATTCACTGCTAAATATGTCATGAGGCAACATTTTATAGGCATTGTAAAATCTTTTTACCACACACAGCTGCATTACCCAAAATTACTCAAATCTGCAGGGCATCGGAGTTGCACACTACAGCAGTAATAGGCTTTGCTGCTTAAAAAGTGATTATGACTAATGCACAAAAGCAATTATCGCCAGGCGTAATTGCCAAGAATTAAGCACTACATATATAGATATATATATCTGGCACTTCATATCCAGTTTCTTACTTGACATTTTGGAGCAAACAAAAGTAGAGAGGAGAAGAACATGGGAATCTCTAATAAAAAGAAAGCGAGTGCTCCGATGAGGAAATGGAAAGGAGCCAGGAAATAGAGGCTGGGTGGTTTGGGCTTGGGATTAAGAGCTGTGCAATTCTACTCTTGGCTTTGACACAGACTTGTGACCAAAGGCAAGTCACTTAACCACATGTTACCAAAGATGATCCATCTGTAAAATGGGTCTAAAAAAACCCCCAGACATGATGTGTGTGTTGTGGACTGGAATTAATATTTATTATTCATTGCATTACAGTAGCATCAACAGGATCCAGGCTTGATTTTTTTTTTTGGGCATGGTATTGTACATACACATAGGTAACTGCCCAGAGGGATTTAAATCATTGGACATGAGCTGCAGGAGCACAGAAGGTGTTTGTGGCGAGGTTTTCAAAAGGAAGTTAGAATGCCTTCTGCGATGGATGCTTATCTTGCTGGGATCCCTTTACCCCAGCTGACTTCCTGCCCCTGGGGCAGGGGGCTGGATTGATGATCTCCAAGGTCCCATCCAGCCCTAGTTTTTACGAAATTAGTGAAATGCATGATGGGATGCAGGACATCTCAACACCACCTTCCTGCAGAGCTCAGGAACTCTGCTGACAAGCAAGTCCCACCCACTGCTCCCTGTTCTGTGCATGCCAAAGCCCAGGGCATGAAGCTGTGCCTCCAGCTCAGAGCAGCCCTAAGCATACACCAGACAGCTTGAGATCAATGAACTGTCTAACCTAGCCAACAGGAAATGCAAAGGAAAAGGGTGTGAAATAGCAAGCATTGTGCAGTGAGCTGTGACCTATAGCCAGGTGTACAGCAAACACTACAAGAAAGAACACCGCAACACAAGATAAACCATTTCCAACAGGAAAGGGAATGAACTAGGAGACTCACTAAAAATATTTCCCTGTTGTTTCGTATCTGTGATTTAACTACTTTTAAAATTCTCCCAGATTCTTACGGTGCGTATGCGGCTCCTATTATTGTGCTTTCTATTATTTTCTCTGGAGAAGAGAAGACGAAGGGCAGGCGGTAGCATGGCCATCGGAGAGGACATTTTGGTTTTCTGCTACTCTGTCCTCTGTCATCTATTGATACAAAAGCAGATGCCTTGATGTCCTCTCTTTTTCTCTTCTCAAGGCAAGAAGGTGTCCAGTTTCTCTTCTCTTGAAGAGAAAAAGAGAGGACAGAGGACAACTGGGCTGTCCTCTATGATAGCCACAGCAGTAGGGGAGTGAGATTTAATAGCAGCCTTCAACTATGTGAAGGGTGGTTGCAAAGAGATGGAGCTGGACTGTTCTCAGTGGTGGCAGATGGCAGAACAAGGAGCAATGGGCTCAAATTGCAGCAAAGGAGGTTTAAGTTAGATAATAGGAAAAACTTTCTCACCTGGAGCGTAGTAAAGCACTGGAACAGGTTACCCAGAGAGGTTATAAAATCCCCATACTTGGAGGTTTTTAAGACCTGGGTAGACAAAGCCTTGGCTGGGATGATCTAGTTGGGGCTGGTCCTGCTTTGAGCAGGGGTTTGGACTAGATGTGACCTCCTGAGGTCCCTTCCAACACTAATTTTCTATGATACTATGTCTGTATAACACTTGTACCTAGGAATCAGTCACAGACAAGGAAACCCCTTGTGTTGAGCACCTTGCACACGCGCAAAAAGGTAGTGACTTCCCCAGGGAACTTAGAACAGGAATAAATTCTATGTCATGCAACTCAGGGGTCAGCAACTAATGGCCTGTAGGCTGGATCCGGCCCATAAAGAGACTGGATCCTGCCCATGGCACAAGGCAGTGGGGGCATCTTCTCTGCCCTGAGTCATGCATTCCTCTGCTGCCTACCCCCAATCCCTTCTGCAATTCCTAGAATCCCAGTTTTGTGCCTCGTGAGCTTTTTTTTGCCCTGCTACCACCAAATTTGTAGTTCCCCATCACTTTTGGCAACAGAAATTGCTAGCTGTAGGCACGGGTGGATCCATCATTTAGTAAAGTGGGTGCTGGACCCTACCCTCCAGAACATGAGGAGAGGTGTGGCTGGAGCCCCCAGGCTGGTGGGGGAGACAGGCAGGGATCAGGCACATGAAGCAGGGGTGCCCATTGTCTCTTCTCTTGCTCATTCTCAGCAGATGAGGACAGCGGCAGCAGCATGAAGTGGGTTCCTCCTTCTGGTACCTGCTCCTGGCCAGCAGGGAACGTGGCAGATTGGCAGGGAGTAGGTGCAGGAAGAAGAAAGCCAGCTATGGTTGTCACTATCCCCTGCCAAGCTCTGAACCCCATCATTTGCAGCCTGCAGCTGGAGCGGGGCAGAAGCAGCTCTGGGGCTTCCCCTGTGTCAGCTAAAGACCCCGGTAGTGGCGGCAGGAGAGGGGTGTGACTGTACTACCATGTCTACCTCCCTGGATCTGTCGTTGGTAGTAGGTGGCATTTGTAAGCAGGACATCGAGCCCTGAAAACAAATGCAGTGCATTCGACAGCCTGTCCAAATCCATTCCAAAACTTGCACTTCATCCAATAAAAAATACCACCCAGAAAAATCCTTGCCTTTCAAGGCAAATACTATAGCAAAAAATGGAAAATGTTGCTGATTTATTTTTTTCCGCCCCCACTTTTGAAGAAAGGCCACTTTGGATGGGAAAAAAGGCAAGGATTTTTCTGAAACATCACTCCAACACTTTCAAAGCAGTTGGCTTCTTATCCATATTGCTACTTGCCCTGATGTTGATGTTGTTTTACCAAAAAAAAGTTTAATATAGATTTCCGTCAAATTGTTTCCCTGAAAATCACCTGAATTTTTCATTACTGACTAGTTGTCTTGCTAAAAGCTAGAGCTATGAAACATTTTTTGATAAAATGTCAAGGAAAATAGGGCAAATACCATAGCAAAAAATGGAAAACATTGCTGATTTATTTTTTCCGCCCCCACTTTTGAAGAACGGCTGCTTTGGATGGGAAAAGAAAAATGAAAATGTTGACCAGCTCTTATTATTCTTTCCTAAGGAGCGCATATTTGAATTTATTAATTATCTTTATCTTTCTGAAAAAAAAAAATTGTTCTGGAAAAAAAAAAATTCAGGATGGACCAAGAAACAAAAAAATGAAAAGGTTTGGTTAATTCCCAGCACCTCCCAATACAAAAATATACATATGTTTTGAAAAGCAGCCCCAGCTGTATATAACAACACGCATTAGTGCCTCTTCCAGTGAAATGAAATCGAACAGCAAGACACAATCATAAGCCCATCTTGAAGTGTAGTCAATTTGTCCAGTAAATATTGTGGCATTAACAGTTTTATTTGTTGATCATTTCTGATGTTAATGGTAATGGGCCCCATTGGTATTGGGATATTTATGTCTGACAGTGAAGTGCAATTTACATTAATAAGACTCATTAATTTCAGATGGTTCCTTCCATTAGAGGGAAATATTAGAAATGGCATTTTTCATCATCATTCCCTTTCTCAGCATAGAACACAGTCGAAGAGCTACGTTGCCGCACAACAGTGAATGCTCCCTTGTTGCTGCTGTTAATGATGTGCCTGCCTGCCAAACCTCCACGAGGATGGTCCTCCCTTGGAAGAACGATCCTGCTTGCAGATTTCTCTTATATTTTTTTCTGGGCTGTACTTCTCATTCCAAACAAAACTGGAAACATTTTTTCCCCCCGCTCCCATTTCCGACATCCTTTTGGTTTCATATGATGCTGACAATTGTGACTATTAGTTATATTTGGCTACTAAAATGAAACGGAGAATTATGGAAGGGCCCATGATAGAAATGACAATTCCTCCCTTGAAAATGATACAAAATGACTCAGTCCTTTAGTAATGTTCAATTTTTATAACAGGAAATAGAAAGTTAATTACCGGTTATTTAGGGCTTTCTAAATCCCGCTTTTTTTTTTTTTTTTTTAATAGCTAGATGATGAACAGTTACTTTGTGTAAGATGAGAAAAGTCAAAGCAAATAATTTATTGGGACTAATTTCCATAATAGTCTTTCAGGCAGCAGACTAGTGGCGCTGACTGTTTGCTTGACTGCAGCTGTCCTGACCCGGCATCAAAATGTTTTTCGTGTCTTTAAAAAAATTACTTTCAGCGTTTTACCTATTTTAAGTGCATGAGGTTAATTAGGGCATACATACATAATCACACTGTCTAGTTCTGAAACAGTGAGGGGAAGTGGCTGATCTAACTCCACATTAAAAGGATTTTGTTTTTTAACAGTATACTTTTGTATTTATATTCTGCAGACTTTGAACAAATACATTCTTTCTTTTTTTAACTGCCCCACAGCCTTGATGCCTTTTAGACCAAGAACTCATAGCTGAATGCTGATTTATTTTCTGTCTGTTCTGGTCACTCCATACATGAAGGCAGACAAATTCAAATGTGTTTATTGCTGAAACAGCTTAAATAAGGAGAGCGGTAAATTAATCAAATCCCAACATTAAGATTCCTATTGACATGAGTCGGACTGGATCAGACCCTTGAAGTCCATTATTCAAGAAATGAGGGTCACATCCTAATCCACCTCTAAGAGGCATCAGATTTGCATATCCAAATTACTCGTCACAATCCAATTCTACCCTTCAACACAGACAACAAGGTAGGAAGACTCCCAGATTTCAGATGTAGCTCTATTTTGGCCATCTGAGGATGAACAGAAATGTTCCAGCTCTCAGGATGTGCCTACCTCCGCTTTGCTCTGTTGCAGTCCTAATCTATGTAGGAAACTCTTAACTTCTGAATAAATCCCCAATTCTTTCATCCAAGACAAACAAAGCTAGCGACTGATGTAGAAGGGTGACCTGTCTGCCTGGAGAGCTTTCACGAGGAGGAATTTTCTGATAATAGATGGTTTCTAATCTAACAAGGAAAAAAAAAGGCATAATTAACTCCCATGGTTGGAAAGTAAAGCTAGGCAAAATTTAAACTAGAAATAAGGCACAAAGTCATCATCACGGGAATAATTAGCCATTGGTAAATTGTTCCAAGGCATGTAATTGATTCTCCATCACTTGTTGCCCTTAAATCAAACTGAATAACTGCCTAGAAATACGATGTTTCTCAAAAAGAAGTTATTTCCGGAACAAAGAATTATTTCCAGAAAGAAGTAACAGTTTTGCTACTGTTCTTACAACAAGGGGCCCAGCCTTGTTGCTGTCCCGAACTCCCAGGAAGTTCCTGCTGTCTCACCCGACTGTTTTCTGGGATGCCGCGTTTCCTGGGCACTGTATGTTTCCAGGAAGACTCACACTATATTACACAGTTGGCCATGACTCTGGAAAAATCATTTTCCTACACGTTACCTTCCAAAAACAGAGCGTGTAGCATATTTGGGGATGTGTGGTATACAAGAAAGAAATCTTAACGGAGATCTCCGGTTGGATATCACGATGGACTTTGCAACTATGAGGGTGTTTAAGGCCTGCAACAAACTACCTACAGAGGTGGTGATATTTCCATCACAGGAACTTTTTGGAAGTAGGGGTTCAACAACCATTTGATCGTTGAGATGTGGTGGATGCTACTTTGGGCAGGGGGTTGGATTAGAGACAATCTCCTGTGGTCCCTTTGAGTCTTGTTTTTCTATGATTTGATGATGGGTGGGAGCAAGGAAGGTATCATAAACTTTAGTTCACAGTGAGCTAAAGCAAACAGATCCCAAACCATGCAGAAAGCTTATGGCAGGACAAAGTTATACGTTGAACAGAGATGGCCCACTTCCCAGGTCAGTGCTTTAAACATAAGATCATTTTGCCAGTCGTGGCTGGATGTTCTGATCTCCTTCCAAACCATTCCCACCCTCCAGTCTCTGGTGCTCCCAGGCTTCCTTCTTCATTGCTCACATTGCTTCTCTCTGGCCTTTCCCTTACTCATCATTACACAAAGAGATGAGTGAGGTTGAGGAGGAACAAAAAGCCCTGGCTCGGTTTGGATTCCTCCATTCCTGTGATGTATTTGCAGCCCAGAGAGTAGCTGCTGTTGAGATGGAGCAGAAGTACAGCCTCCAGCTCCTCTCCTTTACCAGACCTCCAGGCAGATGATTGATGGGATTGGACAGCAGGCGGTGAGGCTAAATGACCCCACCCAGCGTAGACACAGCACCCTGCAGCAGCGCAGACGTCTTCTTGCCTGGGGCCACGGGAGATTTCTGTGGTGAGCTGTGAAATATGCAGTTCTCAGGATCATGCGCCGAGTGAAACGCTCGGATTTGTGTGTGTGTGCATGTGTGTGTGTGTATGTGTGTGTGTGTGTGCATGCGCGTGTGCCTGCGTGCTTATTTATTTGCATCAAAGAAACGGAGAGAGCCTTGCCATAATGCAAGCTCAGCTTTGATGCGCACTTCATAAAGTTACCCACAATAAATGCAATAAAATCGTACAGACAGACGCAAAACAAAGATGAGAGCATTACAAAAGATCAAATTGACTCTCCAGAAATATGAGCCTTGTGGCAGTGTCATATAAATACCACATTCCCACTCCCCCTGGTGTGTTCAGAGAAACACCGGCTGGGTCTCCAGTTACGGCACGTCGCTGACCAATCTGCCCCAAGATGAAATTCATCCCTCTGCAAAGCATCATCACTCGTCTACTCTGTTCTTTTCCTAACTTCAGAGATCACTTCGTTGTTATAGGATAAGCAGCTTTGTGCAACCACGGTTATTAAGGCCAGGTACACACATTATACTTTTACCAGTATAAGTGATTGGAAACTGGTCTCTACCTGTAACAGAAGTTTGGTACCCATAGACTGGTTCACAAATGGTGGCACCAGGTCTAAGATTTGATCCCCCCACCAAAGGATGCCCATGCCACATTAATGTGTTCATAAGGGTTTTCTATTCCACCGATTTGGAACGTAAGCGGACTTTGGGGCCACATCCAGCCAAGCACAGATGTTTGCTTCCTTGGGACAAGTAGCAGTGGCACACCTTGTGCCATTGCTACTTGTCTTTGGGGAATGCCTATGCCACATGCGTTCACATGGCAGGTTACCCCAGGTGGGGTCCTGGGGACATCCTGGGGATGCAGCCATGGCAGGAAGCCTGGCCAGCAGCCAAAGTGTCAGCCAGGCCCTGGGTTTAGGCAGCATGTCCTGCCACCAGGTGTGCCACCTTTCTTTGCTTCAGTATGGGTTTTTTTGACCCCAGGATCTCCTGGTAGCCGCATGGGGAATGCCGGCATGTGCAGCGTGTGGTGCCGTAGACAGGTCTGCAGTGCCACATACTGCACATCTGCGCCCATCTGGATGTGGCCTACGTGTGTAAGTCTGATTCTGTCCCACCCTGCTCGAGTCTCTGAGGATCGTCCTCAACCTCACTGCATTTCTGTGACTCAGACTTAGGGGTTTATGGAAGGTGAGAAACGTCAAAGCAAAGGGTCAGGGGATGGTGTGTTACACAGGAAGATGAATTGATGGATTTTCAGGGACTTGAGGGGGGTGGAATAGAATCACACATAAGTGCCTATGTCCTATTAACCTGCCCTTTATAGCAAGGACAATTTTCTTTTCCTTTCCTGTTCTTTATGGCAGCCTTTCAAATCTTTGAAAACTGTTGTTCTCCACCACCCCTCATCTGCTTTTCTTTAAACTAGCAATGCCTTATCCCTCATATGTCTTACATTCCAACCCTTTTATCATCTTCATTCCTCATCTGTGAATATTCTCCAGTTTCTCCGCAGCTGCCTTCAAATTCAGTGCCTGAAACTGGACCCAATGCTCAAATGCAACCAAAGTTGAACGAAGTGATAACATCACCAGCTGTGTCTTCCATATAATGCTTCTTTTCATGCGACACAAAGTATATTTGCTTTTCACTCAATAAAATTGTGTTCTTGATTCGGGGAATTTGTGATCGATCATAAACTCCAGCAATGCTACCACCAAGCCAGTGAATCCCCCGTTGTGTTTTCTCCCCTATATATAGCAACTTTGGTTAGTTTTCGTGGAATGTCATTTTGTTTTCTATGCGCCTGTTCTCCAGTTTCCTAGATTTGATTTTCAATCATGTACTCCACGGTGCTTGAAAGCCTCACAGTTTTGTGTCATCTACAGATCCTATCAGTACACTCTCTTTTCTTACATTTGTCGTTAATAAATATGTTCATCTGCAGCAAACCCACAACAGACCCTGGCAAAACCTCCACTTGGAACAGCCTGCAATTCTCACTTCAATCCATTTACGGTTGCCATTTGCTTTTGGTTATTCAATTAAATACGTCTCCACCTAATGATAATTCTGCCTAGCCCGTGTTCCTCCAGCATTTGTATGAAAAAGGCATGTGGCAATGTGGCAAAAATTTTATCCGAGTCCAGGTATGTTATTGTCTATTGCATTCCCCTTATCCACCAATATCACCTACCATGTCAAAGAAAGAATTTAAGTCGGTTTGGCATCAATTCTTACTAAGAAATCCATGTTGGCTGCTAGTTGCCAGGCTTTCCACCTCCAGGTATTTACAAACTGAAGATTTTATGATTTACTCTAGTGACTTCCCCAGGATTGAAGTCAAGATGACCAGTCCATAATTCCTTGGGGCCTCTATTTTCCCCCCTTTTTTAAAGATGGACACCATTCTAGACTTTATACAGACCTCCTGAATCTTATCATGACTTAACAAATTGTTATTGCCAGTGTTGCCAAGCTAATTATTTGGATTGACTTGACCGCCATTCAAAATATTCAAAATTTCTTGGGTATGTACTTACTGATCATGATCTACATACCTTCCTTTTCTTTTTTTTTGTTTTTTTCAGATTGACTTTACTTATTGTCTGGTCATGGTTTTTAAGTCTTTTTTTTTTTGGTGAAGGCTGAAGCAAAGGTGGAATTGAGGAGCTTCACCTTTGTTGTATCTGCCATTAATAGATTACCTGCTCAGTTGAGCATCTGATGCAGAGTTTCCTTCATGTTTCTTTATCATCTGCCAGTTTAAGTTTGGTAAAACCCATTCTTGTCATTAACATCTCTTGCCAGCGGTAACTTATTTTTCAGCTTTGCTTTTCCGATGCGTTCCCTACACATCTGTGATGTACCCCTTTGGGTATTTCATAATGACATGCTTTCCCTTTATTGGCTTTTGTTTGGCTGAGATTTAAGGTAGCTAAAAAGGTCTTTGGGCAGCCCATTGGTGGTTTGTAGGTTTTATCTTTCCCCCTGCACTGGAAAAACGTGATGGTGAAAAGACACTCTTCCAGTCTTTGTTAGATGGATCTCATTCAAGAGAAACAGTGCTTCCTCAAGGAATGTCAACCAGTTGCCAAAATAATTGAAGTTTCTTGCCAACACCAACTTTGTAGCCAATTTCTTCTACATCTTATGGTTAACATTTGAGGAAAAAAACCAAAAAATATCTATATTCCATAGGCTGTTTTGAATTTTCTCATTATTGAATCCCAAAAAATGTTGTTTGAAAAGAAATTTCAGTCCTCAGAATAATCTTTATACTAACTAGGATGCAATAGCATTTAGTTTCTACCTAGCAGCCTAAGTTGGTTATCATTTACCTTCTGCAACTACTAAATCACACTGATGCCCTGCTTTTTTTTTTCAATGATATATATCTTGTAGCATCCACCACCAAAGCCAATGTAATAAAGGCACCAAAGTCTTTTCCCTTTTACAACAAATTTATATCTGCAGCTTGAGGTGCTTGGATTTAGCTTGGTTAGTCATGTCTACACCTCCTCTGTGCCACTTCTGGGCTGCGACTGAGTAGTAAACTCTGCCTTGTCTCTCCCACACAGCAAACACCAAATCCAGGAAATAAGGTAATGTACCCATCTTAGAGGTACCCTAGGCACATGCCAAGAAGCATGCCTGAGTCAGAGAACCTGAGAGCAGTGCCAGCATGCACGCTCATATTTGATCCACACTGGCTCTCCTGTTGAGGCTCACACTGAGAGGGTGAGAGTGGGTGGGCCGACAGTGTAGACAAAATAAGATGAGGTCAGTCTATGAACTCATTTCCAAAACAGGCTTTGAAGAAGGGATTTGGTTGACATCAATCCTTACACATCTAGCCAAAGTCATCCTTCTGAATAGCGTGGAGATGGAATTATCCTCTCTCTCTAACTGCTGACCCCTCTAGTTCACAAGGATGGCAATGTGTGTGCTGCGTCTCTTGAGGGAGCAAACCGAGGATGCCATACACTAGAGATGAAGAGAAGCTTGATATGAATCTTTACAGACTAACTAAATAAAATATACATATGATCACAAGCGTTCATGAACCCAGGTTCACTTCATCCGATGCTGTGGGACTAGAGATGTCATTACAGAGCTTGGAATGAGCACGACGTTCGCAAAGAAACATTAAATGTGATAAGAAAATAAGAAAGAGAGATTGTCATTAATATTATTATGTTACTTCTGACCCTCAGACCAAACGGCTCGTTCTGCAAGGGGGATTAATTATAATCGAAATCTAAATCAGAATAGCAGTAACATTTTGAAGGCTGGCTCTTTGTAAGCTCCTCATCCCCATGCAGTTTTTATGCAGTTGAGCAAATTGTACTCTAGCATGCGATCCCCTTTCATGTGTTAGCGTGTGCTTTGTTTTTGCCTTTGCATGGGCTCAAACTCTGTTGTTATTGTGTTACAGACCATCATTCAATTTGATGCCATCAACCAAGACAAACTCTGTTATATCAAGGTTGGGCGTGTAAACACAGGTTATAACACAGTTCCTCAGTACAAGATAATTTACTTAGGGGCACAGTCGACCAACTCTACTCCTCGCCTAATACCTTACTGTGAGTGTAATCCCACTGAAATGAATGGTAGTACTTGTAAAGTAACTCACTGTTTGATGTGAGTGAATAATAGTGGGAGACTGAAGTCCTTCATATAACCTTGTTATAGGCAGATCTAGGAGCCCTGCTATCGCTAAAGATGCCCAGCGCTTTCCATTATAATTTGTTGCTTCTAACTTTGCTGAACTTTAAACATACCAGCTGTCTACAGCAGGCTAATGATTTTTTTCCACGTTTCAGTTAAAACAGTTCAAGACTGCGAAGTCATTTCCTTGAGATGGTCTTGTACCACTAGGCTTTAAGGCAGTGCCGTACTTAAACTCCTGGCAGCTCCAGGCGAACTTTTAGCATCGGGCCCCCGTTGGACAGAGATAATGATTTTTTTGTTGTTGCAAAAGTCTTTATCACATTTGTGGTATTGATGTTATTAAATAGTTCAGTCTATATTGATAACATTGCCAGTCCTGTATATGCATGATATTAAAACTTTTTTTTCAATTGTAATTTATTTTTTCATTTTTGGGCCTCCTTTTTGTCTGGGCCCCGGGCGGTCGCCCAGTTCACCCATGCCATTGTCCAAAGTTTGCTTTGAAACTTGGCATCTCTCTGCATGTACTCTTTGAGCTTTAGGTGAAAATGTGGCCAACTTATGAACCTCTGGACATTTCAGAGAATTGATGAAGGTCTTCAGTCTGAACTGAGCATGCTCCAGTCCAGTAGAGCTCCAATGTGGGCTAAACATCTATCTTTCCCAGAGGGCAGCTGAGCATGCTTTACTTACGGGGCAGCAGCAACTAAAGGGTATTGTCCCTGTCATTATTCCCCTTAGCTCATGGGGATTTTGTGGTATTGGACTTCAGGAAATGTCTTGGTCTCAGTGCCCCTCTGGTGCTGCTCATACAGTGTAGAAGAGAAAGACAGCTGGGACATGGAAAGTTGGGAGCAGAAGTATAGGGAACAGGGGCAGGAGCTCATGACAGTGTGGGGAATCAGGGACAGAAGCAAAAATGGAGATAAGGGAAGAAGCAGATGGGAATGGTGGAATAGGAGAGGGGATGCAGGTGGATGGGAAACCCATAGGATCAAATAGAGAAGTGTAAGGGGGTCAAGAGCAGCAGAAGAAGGGGGAATTCAATGGTAGCACTCAAGGAGCTTCAATGGGAAAGCTACAGGAGCACAAGGCCAGTAGGAATGTAAGGTACTGGGAGATACTTGGGGAATAGCACAAGGGCAGAAGGCTTATTTCCCTTCAAACCTGACATTTAATCCAATATTCCCATGTCCCTCTAATTCTCTTCTAGTGAGCTGTCCTCATAAAGGATAACATATACATTGCTATTAGCTATTCCATTAGTTCAATTGACAGTGGGCTGGACTGAGTGTCTGTAGCGTCCAAACCTGCTGTTATATCTAGGGGATCCATAGCATTTTTTTGGCTGAATAAAGCTTAAGAAATTCCTATATAACAATTGATGGGCATGCTCTGACAAAAAAAAAAGGATGTGTTCACGTAACCAAATACAGTGTATATAATGCATAGACACACACCAGATACCTTAATCCTGGCTCTTCTCCAGCCTTTGACTGTACAAAGTTAACGTTCTTTTAAAGTAGATTTAAAAATATATATAATTAAATATCTATTCCTATCATCTGCTATCACACAAGCACTTTACAAGGTTATGGATTTTCATTGTCCACGCCACACTAGCCATAACGCATTCATCCTAGCTGCAACTTACCCTTTAATAGACTACAAGTTACACTTTTGCTCCATGGATGTACTCTTGGACATCAGACTACTATGTTATGATGATGTGTGACAGCTATTTTGGGGGTTGTTTTTTTTCCAAGCAGTGAACATTGCTCTTGGCTTCTATCCCAAGAGCAAGGATTCCATTTTTTAATGGAGACATGGCTTGCAATAAACCTATATTACCCTTAAAAACAAACAAACAAAAACTAACCGAAAAAAAGCCTCTTAAGAGTAAATTAAAGCAGATACCTTGTCTTTGATCAAGTTACAAGTGGAGCAGGAGTGTTAATATACTGGAGAATTTTCACAGCGGAAATGAATTACACCATTGGCCGTGCAACTGTAAAGTTGAGCGGAAATTGTAACAAAAAATAATCAAGGACTGACTTGAAACTGTGAAGGATATTGGCAAATGTCCAGGAAAAGGTACAACTGGTGCCAAGCTCACATAAAAGAATGGTTTAACAGTCAGTCTTATTGCTATAACTGCCTTTTTTTTTTTTTTTAGCTGTTTTTCCTATTGTAACTAATCTCATTAAATAAGCCCATTGTCTCTCCCTCGCAGACAACAGGCTCATTCAGGGGAGCTGTGCCACGCATGGAGATTGTTCAGCAGGAATTGAAAGGGACGACAACACATCATAAAAATAGGACGGATTGAGTGTGTTCCACCATGAAAGGCAGGAAAAAGCCCTCACAGCATGTCTGACATCCACTGCCGTTCGAAGCTGCCTCTTGGAAAAAGCTTCTGTGAAATCCTGTCACTGTTACAGATTATCGAAAGGTGGAACAGAAGTATTTAGTACATGTGCGGTGATTCTGGAAACCGATGGCAGCAGGACAAAAACCTAGATCGGGCATCAGGATTAACGTAAGGAAGAATGGGATGACGGCAGAATCAATGGCACACAGCAGGCTTAAGAGCCAGCTCCAATGTCTATCAGCTCGATGGAAAGAGTCACATTTTTGATTGACTTAATAACGACGATAACAATTTTATTCCTAAAAGACCCCTCATGCCAAGTGCTCAGCCTGATGAGCAAAAAAGACTCATAAAACGATTTCTCATTAGCTGCAAACACCCCCAAGAGCCAATGTTGCAAAGATGGTCAAGTGTCATTTATTGTGTAGAAACTTGAGTTCCTAAGGGTGATGATCAGTGCTCTGTCATGATAAAATACAGAATACGGGACATTCCTCTGCCCCAAACAGTCTGAACAGACAAGACAGACAAAGAATTTAAAGGGAAAACAGAGGCCCAGAAAGCTGTGACTTGCCAACAGTCACGTAGCAGATAGCAAAGCTGGAAATAATGTCCAGATCGCTTGACTTCCAGTTTATAAACTAGATTGAGCTCTTAGGACCTGGTCAAGATAGTGATTTTAATAGTCATAGTGCTTCTCATGTGTACATGTCAAAGTGCTTTACAAAGGGCATTGGTTTCATTATTCCCATTTCACAGAAGAGAAAAATTGAGACAGAGGGTGCTAGCAGTAACAAGCTCATGGATACTCTGGAGTTCACAGGAACAGAGTCAGGAGTAGAGCTCAGGCTTTTTTGGGTCTCAGGGTAACTCCACGTGACGCTCCCCTTTCCCACCTCATGTTCGGTCTACGTAGCCTGGCATACCTGTGCCGTCCATATCTGCTCTTCACTTGGACCACGTTCTTCTGAATCCCCTCGGCTTCATCTGTCACTTTTGCCTTGTCTGAGCACTCACGCTTTTCTTCCATTAACTTTCACCCTGGCTACCCTTCTCCAGAGAATGCCATCTTGAACTTCTAAGCCTATTTCACCCGGCTCCAATCCTCAAGCTACACCTATTCCATTAGACTTACATGTAGCTAGCCAGCCAATTAACAATAGACCAAGGAGCAGCTGCTAGTTTTTATGTGTTTGTTTATATTAAAAATATACATATATATATGCAACATATATAAAATCCATCTATACTGTGCAGGCAAAATCACTAGATGGCACAGTTACACATAGTCTTTCAAAATTACTTTCTTTGCATGTGTGCAAGTGTGTCGTTTTGGAAGAAGTTTGGTCTTGTTGATTTATTTCTGATAGTACTCCTTTGAGATAGAGCGGAGGTGAGTTCAAAGAGAACCTGCTTTTTGCCTTCATCTCTCAAACTAGAGTGAATTTTTGGGATGCGGTCATTTCCTGAGAACCGGACTTTGGCTGAGATTTTTGCAATGTTTTCTTGTTTTGGATGGTTTGTTTGCTATGGCCATCTCTGTCCCAGGACCAGTGCGAACGTGTAAAAAAATGCAAGTTACACTTAAAATCTACCCAATCTTTACATCACCATTTCTCCTTCACCGGGAAGTAGCTCAGCAAAGCTACAGCATTGTTTTTCCACCTGGCAGAGGGGTGACATTGATGGCGATAATTGGACAATGATCTTACAAGACAAGATAACAATGATTTGACTATGCTTTTATCTAGTGTATATATTTGCAATTCCAGGCCATACACTTGCAATAAAGCGTAGGTGGAGCTTTTGCTTCAGATTTTAAGATACAGATAAGTGCTCAGCAGGATGTTTCAAAACACCACGGTGCCTAACATTGCTAGGCCCAGGGTCCTAACACCCACTGATTTCAATGCAGGTTAAATGCCTAAGTACCTCTGAAAAGCTGTCATTCAGTGGGCATAATATAGAAAGTTTCAACTGCAAATTCAGATTCTTTGAAAGTAAAGTCTCTGAATCACCTGGGACTTTGAATAGCCATTTCTCCTGTCTGAACCAAAGATCTCCTAACTAGAGTACACACAAGTATAGTATTAGCTAAAGGGGCAAGATGCAGACATCCAGACATACTTTTGCACCCAAACCTAATTATCATCAGTGGGCATTAGGTACCTAAATACCTTTTTGAGGCTCAGGGCCTCTCTCTGACCTCTGTTGCAGATCCATCCCTTTCATGAATTAGGGAACAAGGGTGATTGGTAACACACATAACACTAATAGTTAATAATAACTCAATAGTGTAATAGGCAGACAAGGTCCTTTGGGTGAATCTATGTCCTTAGACCAACACGGCTACAACCTACACCCCTGTCAATAGTTTAATAAACTTTCAAAATATAAGGGCATAGATTCATAGATTCATAGATGTTAGGGTCGGAAGGGACCTCAATAGATCGAGTCTGACCCCCTGCATAGGCAGGAAAGAGTGCTGGGTCTAGATGACCCCAGCTAGATGCTTATCTAACCTCCTCTTGAAGACCCCCAGGGTAGGGGAGAGCACCACCTCCCTTGGAAGCCCGTTCCACACCTTGGCCACTCGAACTGTGAAGAAGTTCTTCCTAATGTCCAGTCTAAATCTGCTCTCTGCTAGCTTGTGGCCATTGTTTCTTGTAACCCCTGGGAGCGCCTTGGTGAATAAAACCTCACCAATTCCCTTCTGTGCCCCCGTGATGAACTTATAGGCAGCCACAAGGTCGCCTCTCAACCTTCTCTTGCGGAGGCTGAAAAGGTCCAGTTTCTCTAGTCTCTCCTCTTAGGGCTTGGTCTGCAAGCCAGCACCAACACATGCAGCAGATACATTTTGTTCACTTACTTGTGCAATTTTTAAAGTGTGAGATAAGTGAAGAAACTAGTACAGATGATAGAAAAAGCAGAAGTAATTAAGGATCACAATGCGAAGACAACACCCGGCTGTACATGGTGCTGTCTTGTAACAGCAGGAATAAATCTCCAATATTAAGACAATTAAAAATAACTGTCTTGCTACATCATAGTAGCTTTATCCCTTAACTCCTGGCACGGCTATCATCATATATTAATAGCGGTTATACTTAAGAACAATGAGGGATCTGTTCTTTTCCTTTTCTCTAATATCTCAAAAAAAAAATGTTGACTTTGTGGGTGGATCCAATGGTGCTGGAACACGAAGTAGATCCTGCTTCTCCAGCCAGAGTCTGAGCTCATCTTAATCCAACCTTAATCCTACTGAAATTAGCAGCATTTATTTGATTTTGCAGCCCCAGCAAAGAGCAGGATCTTGCCCTTATCGTTAGAGAGCAGGCTTTGAGTTTCAGATCCTCAACTGGCATCAATCAGCCAAGTGCCATTCAAGTCAACCAAGTGACCTAGATCACAGCATTTTAGCTCTGGGTAGCTGGATTGTTGTTTTGATCTGGTCACTTAATCAGAGAGCCGTAATAAAGAACGGGCAAGTTTTTCAAGGTCTGGGAGAGAAAGGGTAGTGATATTTTTATGGTTTTTTTTATTCTGTGGATCCTGAATCTTTAAGGAATTCCTCCTTTCCCCTTGAATGAGATTGAATCAGGATGCCTGCAGCACACTCAGGAAGGTGAAGTGACCAAGCAGCCACCCTATGCTTTAAGCAGGAGAGGCAGCAAGGAGAGGCAGTAAAAGATTTTTGCATTAGCTCCTCCTCTTTCCTGGGTCCAGATCTATTGATTTGCCCCACAACCTTGAAAAATGATTAGGTGCTTAACTCCCTTTAGTTTTAATGGGAGTTAGGAACCTGAATGCCTTTTAGGAGTTGTGCTTTTCATCTGATCCAAATCCAAATTCTGCATCTAGTTTGGACCTTTGGAGGTTGGATATGCATCTAGCTGGGGTCATCTAGACCCAGTACTCTTTCCTGTCTATGCAGGGTGTCGGACTCGATGATCTATTGAGGTCCCTTCCGACCCTAACATCTATGAATCTATGAATCTATGGTCTAAGGAGTCAATGGAAACAATGGTAAATTTGCCTTTGAGCCCTATGTCTCTGGATCAGGTTCATATACTGGCATGAATGTGTGAACGCTAATGACTTTACCAGATATACTCACTGATACATTAGATAGATAGGTTAGATCTGAGGTGTCCCCTGCACTTGTCCTGGCATTTCTAACTCTGCAATCCATGACTAATCTTACATAGTGTCCCTGCCACAGGCCATTAGCAGCAAATGGAGCAGGGCTTTGTCTGAAAACATGCCCCCTTTCTGCACTCTGCAAAGATGTGCATGTGAAGGGTGTTTTGTGGCCCCACAGCTTGCTTTGGCTGTGAGGAGTAGAAGAAAGGTCCTAGGATAAGCAATTAAAAAAAATCAGTTTCTTACAAAGCTGGTTAGCAAAAGAAGCAATATGTTGCTATGGTAGAAGGGCGTTTGAACCCTTGTTGAAGTGGGTAGGTACAATGGCAGCCCTTCATTCAAAAGAAATGAAGAAGTGAGTAGGCTTCTGTGATGGCTGAATCCATAGAGGCTGCCATCCAAAACACTACAGCGAGGATGGTCTGCAGCTCTGCTAGACGCAATTGTGCACATCTGTATGATTAGACACAGACAGAAACACTGCAAAAATAGGGCATGGAAAGCATGAGAAAGGCAAGGACAGCCAGAAAACCACTTGACATGTGACCCTTAAGAAAACAGAAAGAGAGACCTCTTGAGAAGAGTGTGGGCTGGAAAGGAGTTTGGGTTTATGAGCAAAGAAACAACTTTCTATTTTTCAATTCCTACTTTATTAGGATTAATAAGAATAATCCATTCCTTGCAAACAAATAAAATTACAGCAAAGAAATATTTAGCTCTGTCACCAATTTCTCCTAAAAGAAGGCCTGAAGACCCTGGGTATCGGCGAAGTGCTTGGATCAAAAGGGATAATATTAATAGCTTAAATTTAGCTTAATTTACAATAGTTCTCATTTCAAAGGCTCTTGGGGAATTTTAAAGACGGTACATGGGATTGGCAATTTTTTTAACTTGAAATGTTTTCTCCCCAACAAAAAACATGTTTTTTTTTTCCCCCTCAAAAAAGGAAATATTAATTCTCAGTACTTTTTGTTGGATTTTTGACATTGTGGTTTATTTTTCCTGTGTTTTTAGCAACAAAAACTGAAAATAGGGCCTATAAAAAAACCCAAACAATGTTTCTTATTTTGTTACCACAGTCTAACATGCTTGGTTAAAAGTGAAACATTTCACCTTTAGCTCAATTTGTTGGACTTCTTATGGTCCAAAATGCAGGACTTTTAAAGAAAATTCTCATACAGAAACACATTAGTTTTTACATCAACATGCTTTGTGGGAGCAAATAACATTGAAAGACCAGCTGTCTTAGTAATCTCTCAATGGATTACTGTCTCCTTTTTATTTCCTGTTCTGAAGTACTGTACAATATTGCCAGACAAGGTTCTTTGGGTAAATCTGATATCTTTTATTAGACCAACTAAAATAGTTGGAAAAATTCTTCTTTGCAAGCTTTCAGGTACAAACACCCTTCTTCAGGCAGAGGGAGCATCTGCAGTTGTTTTGTGCTCTTACTGCAGGGGTGGGCAAAATGCAGTCCACGGGCTGGATGTGGCCCACCAGGCCATTCTATCTGGCCCTCAGGGTCCCAAAAACACTTAGAAAATTAATATTTATCTGCCCCTGGCTGCCTGTCGTGCATTCCTCAATGGCTTGCCAAAACTCAGTAAGCGGCCCTCCACCTAAAATAATTGCCTGACCCTGTCTTACTGGATGGGATAGAAGCCAGAAGCCAGTACGCAAGAATGCAGGTCAATGAAAATGCAAATGCATGGTGGTTAGGGCCAGGGGATGATGACAAAGGGTGAGAAACAGGTGTGAGGGGGGAAGGAACATACTGATCTTGTGAGAAAATGTAGCAGGTAAATTGTAGAGTGGTTACCTGGGGTATCAAATGGTAGGCAGGTTATAATGTACCTTAAACCCAATGTCTATATTTAGTTCATGAATTTTTGTATCCAGTAGGTTGATGAAGTGGAGTTCATAGGCTTGCCTACGAAAGGTGTTTTGTAAATTCCCTTTGAGCATAGGCAACTAGTAATGGGGCACGGGGGCATGTGCCCCCCCCCCCCACCTCCGCCCGACAGGGCCGTCCCCACTGCCGACGCTGGGGGCAGCTTCTGTGGGTGATCACGAGCCCTGGCCCTGGTGTCAACGTGGGCGGTGGCTGCTGTGAGTGCTCCCCCAGACTTGGGAAGCACCAGTCACCCATGTCTTTGAGGATTAGAGCTGAGAAATTGGAGAGGAAGTGATTGTCTTGTGAGAAATGTGCACCCACAGGTAATTGGGTATTTTTGTCTTTGAGATTTTTGGTGCACCTTCATTCTGGTACACAGTTGTTGTTTGGTTTCTCCTAAATATTTTCCATCAGGGCATTTGGTGCACTAGATGAGATATATTACATTTCTGGAGATGTAGGTGTGAGATCCAAGAATGATGATGGTTCTGTTGTGGAGTGTCATTATTGTGGGAGTGGTGGAGATGTGTAGGCAGATTTTATATTTCCTGTCATGGCATGGTCTGGATCCATTCGGTGTGTTTTAGGTCATAGGAAAGTTTGTTTCTGGTGATGAGGTTGATGAGGTTGGGTGCTTGTTTAAAGGCTAGGATGGATGGTTCTCAGAAGACCTTTTTAATAATTGGGTCTTCTTCTAGTATGGTTGCAACTGTTTGAGGATTTTCCATATAGGTTCCAAGGAGGGATGGTGTGTCATAATGAATGATGTGCAATTCAGGGGGATTTTCTTTTTGTACTCCAGCAATTCTTCACAAGGTATCCGAGTGGCTCTTTCAAAAGTGTGGTGTATCTCTCTGGAGGAGTATCCTTGTTGATTCAAAGCCATTTTGAGATTTGTGGAGCACCGAACCTTGCCAACACCAATTGTCATTCTGGTAAAAGGGACCTCCTGTATACTCATTTCCAATCCCCTAGTATAAAAATCTGGTTATGCATTGATAAATCCCAAACTGATCAACCACCACTGTAAAACTCATTAGGTTTTTGTTTTGTTTTTTACTTCCACTACTCAGCCTAGAAGGCTGTTGTAGAACCTCACTGCTCCAATGGGGAGAAATCCTTGTCTAATTTCCAGACTCAGTGTAACCATGACCATTAATTCACATTTATTCTTTTACCAACACTGTTAACCAAATAGTTGTTCTCCCTCTCTTTTCTTTACTTTTTTATGGATTTACAGAAAGAAATAGTAATTCTTCATTTTGCTAGTCCTTTTTTTTTTATACTGGCTCCCCATGCCATATGATGTCACCCATTAAGGAAGAAGGCATTAAACTCTACAATGCAGGGACCACTTTCTTGCCCTCTTTTCATACACTGTCATCTGCAAAGGGTGCCAGATCCCTGACTGCGGTTTCCTAGATTTTATTGCAATATAAATGCATAAATAATAGTTCGTCTGCAGTACTGAGCATGACTTACGTAAAACCCAGAAGTGAATATGATCTTTTCTAACCATATTAAAGATAACACACCCTTTTTATTGAACTTCAGACGTTATTAATCATTCTGCTGCACTGTTATTATAAACTGTTGTTGATTATCAAATTCTTCTGGGCATATGCGCAATGCCAGACAGTCAGTTTTACATTAAAAGGATACAGTTTGAGAAACCTAAATACAGAAATCAAATATGTGTTTAATTAGGGCTTTAATCTTTCCTGAGCTCATTGGAAAAAAAAAAAAAAAAGCAGTCCAAGATGCATGCCTATAGGGGCTGATAATATTTTCCTAAAATGATTCCCCTTCCTACAATGTGTATTAGTAAACATCCGTTTGTGTTAGTAATTAACTCCAATGTTTGGATATTATTTTACATCTCCTGATTGCACGTTCCAGTCTAGATAATTGGTGAACAGGCAGCACAATAATATTTTAAGTAGAGCTGGTTGGAAAATATTTGACACACTTTTTTGATGAGACCCATATAAAGCTGCCCAAATCAGGGTTTGAAGGGTCTTTGGCTTTGGGTCTTTGAACAGTTGTGTGCAGCCTGACACAAAATTCCCTGGAGCTCCCATGCTTTCAGGTTCTTCACAGACTAAACCATCCCAGAGCCAGTGCTCCAAGCCCAGCTTGACAGAAATGGAGATTGTGTTACGTGGATCATTTTGAGATTTAGGGGGAAGAATCAAAACAAAACCAGAATTCAAAATATCAAAATCCTCCATGCAATGGAATTATTTGTTCTCTTGAAAGCTGTAATAAGGAGCTCCAAATAAAATGTTGTGGGTGATAACTTTTATTGGTTGGGATCTACAACAGCAACACTTCAACACTACTGGAATGTGAAATCCACTCAAGAAATGGTACCAGAAAACATGGGGGTGGGCAAATATACACACAGACAAACAGAGGGAGAAGAAAAAAAGGGAAGCAGAAGGAAAAGAAGAGGAAGAAGTAATAGAGCTAGGGCAGGAAAGAAAGGAGACTGCATAAACAAAACTGCTCCATTGAAAGCAAGGGACTTTTTGTCATTGAGATGTTGGGCTGTCACCGTGAAAAGGCAGAATTATAGAAAGAATATATAGGTCCCATGAGGAGGAGAAAGAAGGAAAGGAGCAGTGGGAGATAATGAAAAGAAAAGAAGGGATATCTGGAAGAGAAGAGAAAGCAAAGCACAGCGGGGATGATGATAGGGCTATGTCCTGGCATGTCAAGTGTGGATGATGATAGGGCCATGTCCTGGGATTTAGGGAGCTGGATGAGTTCAGTTGGGCTACTGGTGATTCAGGACCTAGGCCCGGGTTCAAAAGGGATGTAGCTGGTTTTGGGCTGGAAGTCTTGTATGGTTCCTCAGTAGTGATACAGCAGATTCGGCCTAGAGGCATATGCACATGGGAAGTTCTCTGCCTTATACTGCTCAGAAGAGAGTGGAGCTGAGTGTTGGGGAAACAGGGCTACGGCACATGCTCATCAGTGCAACCAGTCTGTAAGAGATGTCCATGCAAGCGTCTGAATCTTGCTTAAAACCATTTCGATTTCACAAACTAGGTATCCCTGTACATAAGTTCTTGGATGGGCCTGACTCTGCAGGAGGAGGATTAAGTCTAGATCGTGATTCCAGATTGTGAATCCCATATTAACCAAACACCTCATTTAGGGCTGCAGAAAAACACCTAACTGTTGCATACATTTGGGAGCAAAGCAGAACATACCTCTTCTCTGTGTTTCTTATGGGCTGGGCTCAGCGCTCACTTGCTTGAATTCCCACATTCAGTGTACAGAGGCCAGTGATACCTAACTAGGGTTTGTAAGTTCTGTTTGTAGACATACACATTTAAAGTTAATGCAAGGCCTATCTTGGATGCCTATCTTGCTGGGATCATTTGACCCCCACTGACTTTTCTGCCCCGTGGGCAGGTGGCTGGACCTGATGATTTTGCATGGTCTCTTCCAGCCCTAATATCTATGACATCTAGTCTATGAAAGGCAAGGCCCAGCACTCCTTACCTAGGCCCCTTTGTAGACCTGGGCCCTGAATCCCAACAGCGTGGGATGGGCAACGGGCAAAAGGAAGGATGTAGAAAATGAAATTCAGTGCCGGGGGGGTTGATTAAAACCAAAATGGATATAGAAACGTTGTGGCTCTGATTAGGCAGCTGTGCTTTCAGTCACAGTCTCCAGGGGCTCCCCACAAGAGGCTAGATTATGACTGTTCAGTCTGGCTTGAGTAAAAGGCAGCATGGAGCAGACAAGAGGAAACAGAGCAGCAAATACAGTTCACTAGAGACAATCGCAATCCCTCCAAATGTTATTGCCATAAGAGACAAGTAGGTTACCACACCCCTTGCCCTGAAGCTCTCTGAGCTTCTAGCCAGTGATCCTGTATGGTCAGCAGGTGGCAGAGCAATGACTATTCACTTCCTATTAGTTTCTGCTTCTTTCATATCCACTTGTCATGGAGACCATGCCAGGGACCCTTGCTGTCCCCACCACAGGGCCGTAATAAGACCAGGCCCGAGTAAGAGAGTCATGGAGACTTTGCTCTTGATCTTATCTGTGGATGACCAATTATAGGCCCAGGTGGTCTATCACGCAGCAAGTAAAAGATTGGATTCCCCACAACAAAGTTCCTATTCAGCTGAGATATGTGTGGGTGTGATGGATCTTTTACTGCCTTTAACATGGATCAGTGGCGTGATGGTTTCCAAAAAGAATTTGTCAGGTGCTAATAGAAACCTGCTGAATGTTTTCTCACCAGTCCTGCATGAGCAACACAAAGCAATATGCAGCTAACCATTTCCAGTCAAACTTGAAGGGGTGGGAAACAAGCTTGAAGAGGAGATTTGATCAATCCACAGCCATCTCTGGACTTTTAGTGACCACCACTGGGGGTCTTCAAGAGGAGACTGGATGAGCACTTGGCTGGGGTCATCTGACCCCAGGGCTCTTCCCTGCCCAGGGCAGAGGAACGGACTCGATGACCTACTGAGGTCCCAGCCGACCCCAATATCTATGAATCTGTGAACCACAAGGCAAAGACTTCCAACCACAGCTTAATTAACAGAGGCAGTGGGGAGGAACAAGACAGAGAGGGAGTGAGGGCTGATGAAAGAAAACCAAACTTTCCAAATATAGAAATAAATATTGTGATGAGATCCTTTAGTACCGCAGACACTCCTGAAGTGCAATATGGATCTAATTATTTGGAAAGTGCATAGCTCTCCTGACAGTTGGCACTATGGAAACCCCCAAAGATGCATAGATAGAATTAAATTAATGGAGGGAACATTTCTTAGTGGTAAAAGAAATGTTTGACCATCAGTTAGGAGTGAGTATGTTGGGAAAGGTTTTCCCATTCAGCATCGAGGTGTCAAGTCAAACACCTCTTCAAATGTCCATGAACCGATGATGTGGGAAACAAGAAAAGAACTGTTTTCGTTCCCTTGACATATTTTGTTTCAACATGTTTTAAATATGTAATTTTTTTCATTTTTAAACAGGTTTCTCAAATTAGTTGAAACAAGACCAATTGTATCAAACAGAGCATATGTACAAAGTTTCCACACCATCTAGCCATGGGCTATGCAAAGTGACCTCACCATCTAGCCATGAGCTAAGCAGGGCTGATAGTACTCCTTCTATGTGGCTCATTAGGAAGCCAAGGAAGGAAGATACATGGGACCAGGAGGAGAGAAGGGAAGGGGGAGGACTGGGATTTTGTGAGGTGGGTGCTTCCCTATAAGAGAAGGGACTCAGGATTTTGGCCCATGGTCCTGCCCCCAGTGGTGTTTCTATATTTTGCATTTGCTAGTCATCAGCTAAAATGGATAGGCAGCACTGGGCTAGCTTCTGTCCTATAGTGGAGCAAGAGTCCAGGGTATCCATGGCAGTATTCATCTCTCAGAGCCACACTCTCTCTACTATTTACTCATCTAGCTTTCGAGTTGGGCCTTAGTTATTAATGAACTGGCATTTTTGATGCAAAACTCTTTCCCCAAAAAATACTTAACCAAATCTAAACTGAAGGACTGTCAACAAGATGCCATCTGGAGCCATCAGATGAAACTGGTTCTCATCTGCTGACCCAACCCCACAGCACCAACGGTTTTCCTTGAAAGGGCTTCAGTCTACCTGGTAGATCTGCAGTTTCTTATTCTATGCATGTAGTCAGGGAGAGAAATGTTGCACCTGAGAAACAAGAGCTTCTTTGCAAAGGGGGCTGCCATGGCCACATAGAAAATCATGGTAAAAAAAAAAGTCAGACAAGCTACTTAACCTGAAACTTGGCAAAATTTAAGCCTCATAGAAGCAGTTGACAGGTATTACTTGTTTATTTTCTGGTTTATCTAATCATATTACAGCAGCAAGGACAGCTTCTGATAATATCAGGACATCATTGGGATAGCCACTGGTTCTCAAACTTTTTAGACTCAAGGCACCCCTCAGTATATACCAGCTTAGTTTTCACTCATTTTTGTCCATGGAAATATAAGAGAGCAATTTTTTTCTGTTCTAAAGAGTGCCGAAAGAGCCTAACAGGGCAGAATGGTTGTAACACAATGGATTTCTGTTTGAAATCTCTGGCCGCGTCCCTACAAAGGCTTTTGAGGCATTGCAAAACACACATGGTACATGTGAATAGGTTCTCTGCACTGTGTATTTTCAGCATGGAGGCAAAATTAGATATTGGGAAATCCTGGCATCTAAAAAATGCTTGGAGAGAAAGTGTGATGCAGTGCATGTGGCAGCAGCATGTGCTGCTTGAAACTGGAGCCTGGCCAGCCAGAGCCACGTTCTGGCTGTCATCCAGGCTCTGCACGCCCCAATTGCTGCTGCTGCATCCCTGGGTAAGGCTGCTGGGGCCAGTCCAGGTGCTGGCCTCTGCCTTCCCTACCCCACCCAGGACAATTTGCTGTGCACCAGAGCACATGCGCCCTCTGAGCGTATCTTTTGAATCATGTTCGCAGACCTAACAGTGTTAACATTGCATGGCACCATGCAGCACCCTTGAATGGATCTCAAGGCACCGCATACCCTAGCTGAGAATCACCAAGACAGGGACCATCTCGTACCCTGTGTATGCAGTCCCTGTTCTAAATCAAATGTCCCAAAAAATAGCAGATGTCAAGGACAACTTATTCTCAGTTATGGCAGATTCTCTGAGGTCTTGAAGACAAGCCCAGATCTTTATTTCTAAAAGTTGCACCCTATGAGCAGCCAAGAAGCCAGTGGCTTTATGCAGCTCTTACTGGCTGAAATTCAATGGCCCATGCTGTGCAGGATGTTAGAGCAGATGATTATTAAGATCCCCTCTGGCCTTGACTTCTATGAATATAAAAAGAAAAAAGGAGAGGAGAAGGCAGTATTCTTGCCCCTGTTTTGCAAGGTGGGGAATGGGAGCACATAGAGATCAAGTGATTTACTCAGGGTCACATTTGGAATTAGTAGCAGAATAGAAACATGCATTTGGATATTTTGCCTTTCTCATTCAAGATTTAAGTGCAATAACTGGGCCTTCCCCTGGCTCTTCAGCCGGCATCAGTAAGCAGTGAAACCTGTGCAGAATGTGCATATGACAGTGGCCTTGATCCAGCAAAAGTTTATTGCATTATAGCTGGGATGTGCAAAGCCACTCATCTCTCAGTGAGGTCCACCTGTTTTAGAAAATCCCAGGCTATGGGAGTATTTCCACTGATTTTAATGGGACTACTTGTGTAAACACAAGGGCACTTCCATTGAATGGGGCTTATTTGTAGCATAAGGATCAGAGGATAAGGCTATGACAATGTTGTCTGAAAAGTAAAAACTAATGTGTTTTATTATTATTATTATTTTTAATGGCAAAGCTATTTTGTTGAGCCCTGTTGCTTAAACAAAGACAGAATGTATAATATGCCCTGGGGCATCAAAGAGGATGCTTGAAAACATTAATATTACTATTTATATCACTACTTAGTTAGCAGTGCTGGAAGGTATTAATATTACCATCATCATTATTACAGTGAAATAAATGCTGGGATACATTGGCAGTGACAGGGAAAAAATGAATAAAGAAGCCAAACGTTCTTTATATTTTTTTTAAATAATGATAAAACACCGATAAAGCAGACCCACAATGAGAAATGCAACGTTGGAAGCGGGACCAGCCATAATAATAATAACCGCCACAAAATCCACCTCATAAATAGAAACAAGGATAATTAATGTTGCTTTCATCCTGATGGATTCATCTGAATGCATGCAATTCTTTTATTTCCTCCTCTGTTTGTTCTGTCTTTCTTTACCTGGTCGCTTTTATTGTTTCTGTTGTTTATTCATGGCGAAGCGTGTTGCAGCTTTCAATCAAAAAAAAGAAACCCCAGCCGTAGCATCCTCCAACTGGCCAACGCAGAGGCTGGAGACCACACGGGGATCAAAGAGATATGAGGACAACAGGGGTTTCATTAAAATATTCGCCTCTATGCCTGAGGAAAGAGCAGTGAGGACGGGGTGAGGGAGGGGGGGAACTCATCTGCCCCAAACAAGTTTAACTAAAAAAAAAATTCAGAGCAAACCACCTGTGGTCTCCTTGGAAACTGGCATGCAACCCCTCCAGCCACCTTTTAATGAAACCCCAGAGCCCCTTTATTAATTTATTAAAGAATCTATTTTCTGAAGATTCATAAACCGCGCATAACTCATATTCCAACACATCTCTGCTATGCTAATAGTGCGCACCACCATGAATAATTAATTCTTTAATTAGTAATAATTAGAGGTTGTTGTATAGGTCAAACCATTGGACTGACAGCATGCTATTGTCAAAATGTCACTTGAATTAACAAGGTTGTACCTCCCCCCCGCCCCCGCCCTCCTCTGCTTTCAGTGGAAGATGATTCATCATTCAGGGCTGCATCCCGCCATCATCGCTTTAATGGCATGCTGCTTTGGGATATGTAGAATATGGAAAATGGGGTGTTTAATAGTGTGCATGGCACACAAAAGGTGTGTCCCTTCTCCAGTTTGTTTGACTGATGTGCTTTGAGTCAGGCTGTGTTTGGTCCCTGCTAGGAGACACAGAGGAAGGTGTGAGTTTGATGAGGTGTGTGTTCTCCCATCCTGCCTGGGGCTGGGCCATGGCTTATATGCACAGAAGATTTCCTGATTTAGCATCCCCCCCAATGAAATGGGCACCCAAAAGCAGGCGTAGGTGCTGGTAGAGGTAGAGAGGAAGGGAGGTGGTGGGGCCTTGTCCCATCTACGTACTGGCAAATGGGGTGAGTTTCCATAAATTGTGTAGCAGTATCCTCTCTTCTGCTGTATTCCTGTTTTCCAAGGATCACGTCTCCTCTTTCTGTAGCTCTTCATCAGGCAATGGGGCTACAACTTGATCCAATCAGTACCTATCAGACACTTTCTGAGCTGACAGATTAAGACCAAATGATCCTCAGATAGGGATCCCCACTAATTATATGAGTAAGATAGACAGACTCTGGGCCCTGATTCTACAAATCCTCAATAGCATGACTAATTCCATTGATCTTACATTACCAAGGGTTTTCAGTGCTGGGACTACAGTTGCTAGTGTGTACACTTGGTAATCCACTCTAACACACACTCAAGTCAACAGGACTGCTGTTGAGATGAGCAGGGGTTAAATAAAACTCTATCAATTTCTTTCAGTTTCCATAAGAAGGGACTTATATGTCTGTCGGGATATATGAGCAACAATGCTAAAAATGCTATTGCTTTCCAATTCTTAGTATTGGCAAATGAGGCTGAGAGACCTTGGAGATGAACCTGACCCATATGCAGGTCCAAGTGTTATAAGGAGTGATATCAGCTTTGTTAAAATCCCAACCCCGATCGAAATTCTGTGGCCTTCAGCCTGTTTCTGACTCGTGTGAATGGAGAAAAGATAAACCAGCTGTGATAATATAGAAAGCAACCCAGACTTTTGTCCAAAACATCAATCAAATTCACTTCAAAGAGCCAAGCTAATCGTCTTCATATTCATGATTTTCAAGAAACAGCTGCTGAGACCAGGGCCCTGTTTTTTAGAGGCCTCTCCAAAAAGGGATTTACTCACCTTCAAGTTAGATGCTATAGATCCCTAGTTTCTAGGGTGGGATCCAGGACCCGGAGTGAGACCCTCAGGTTCCCCATTCAGTGTATAGGGAGTAACTCCAAAGCAAATCCCAAGGTGAGAGGGTGCTTCCTCAAGTGAGTATGCATATCACGCAGTTGCCTCGAGCTTGAGCCCAGGGGCATGATATATGCTGCTCACCCCAGACCTGAACCTACTTGTGAAGATAGAGGCCTATGCCCTTATTATGCCTAGTTCATCAGAGCAGGGGTTGTTTTGCAGGAAGGGGAGGAGGTGGCATCCTCTTACATTAGAAAAGAATAGAGCCCACATAATTGAATAGTGGTAAGATTGCCTACCTGGGAAACAGGAGACTCCGATTTAATTTCTTGTTCTTCCCGAGGGGATTTAAACTTAAATTTAGCCTAAGTCACTTTTGAAAATGGGGCTTAAACCAAATTGTTTAGACTATTTTGAAACGATTCCCCCAAATAACTTGCTCCTGATCTCAAAGGAAGTCTGTGGTATGGCTGTGATGATCACAAGACTTCAGAGCCTCATCCTGTGTTTTAACTACAAGTGCATTCAAATTCCTTTTCATTTTCCATGTGCCCCTTCAATTCCCAAATGGATTTCAGAATCCCAGAGAATGACCTATTCCCCCTCTGGCAGCTAATGAGAGAGGACAAATGGGTGAATGCTGCACCCTGGAAGCACTGAAGGTATACACATGCACAGCTTCCCTTTCTATGTACCTAAAAATATACAAATGCATGCTGTATTACACCAAAGGGGTCCAGTCTTTCAGACTTTATTCATATATAAATCTAGTTAACCTCCATGAAATACAGCTTGTGTAAGGTGATGGTAATCTAAAATCCAGAGTATTTATTTGATTTTGTATAATACTTTCATCCAAGACCTCAGTGTACCTCATGTGCATAAGCTAAACTTTGCTCAGGTATCTTGGGAGGTAGATACCAGGTGAGCCTATTGAGACAGAGTAGATTCATCTATACATGCAATTAATGTGAAGCAATACACTCTGGAGCAGTATGAGCTGGAGAAAACTGCCCCTGGGCACATCATCTGCATGTGCACCTGGGACAGCAGCAATTTGAGCTGGGAAGGAGCAGGCTCCCGGATGGCTGGGCTGACCAGGTGCAATATATGCCCATGGTTGATGTCTACATATGCGTTTCAGTGCAGTAAATTACTCTGCCACAAGACAGTCCTCTTCCTGACAGTACTTATGACAGAGTTACTTAGTTTGCTGCACCCTAACACCAGCACACATGTAGATAATAATGCCTTACTGCAGGGTTAATTAGTCTACTCGACAGTAAAGTGCACGTGTAGATATACCCGGTTTGGGTAGGCAGAGACACAGTGGCAGCATCTACACGTGAAATGAATTAGACTGAATAAACTCCGGTGCATATTGCTCTGGAGTTTATTGCGTTTACACATGAGCCCAAGACCACAGCGTGTTGAGTTGGGGCGAAGCAACCCCGGCTGCCAAGGGGCCCCAGGGGTCAGCCTGTGAGCTCGGGGTCACTCCAACCTGGCTCAGCGTTTTGCAGAGGGGCTGGCTAGGGTACAAGGGTGCACCAATGTAGGGCTAATTGGCAGGCAGCACCGGCACTGAAGCAACCTCATGCCCTGGCCAGCCCCATCAGCTTCTAAGTATGCATTGCGGCACCCTAAGTAATACCAACGTAGGATAGTACTTGTGTTGGGCAGTACTATCCTATGGCAGCTTTTATGATTTTACTGCAGCCCAATAGGGCCACATGCATAGATGCTTATGTTTTACTGAGGAATTAATTCAGCAATCCCACTGTAAACATCTCGTGTAGATGCACCCAGTTACAGTGAGATGGTTTGGGGCTAAATGACCCCTAAGGTTCCTCCCAACCCTATGATTCTATTTACCAAGCTCTAGGAATTTGATTTACCTATTTAACCTGAATTCAAAAGACATCTATTACAGTCCTCATAGTCAAAAGATACCGAGTATATAGTCAGAAGACCCTGGTACAATTTTCATAGACATCCGAATCTAAATATTCACTCATAGCATACTCAAAATAGAAGTGGCACGAACAAATTCCTCAATAAATGGAGTAGAACCCAAGAGCCTTGTTTTTTTCATTTCTTGTTCTGACTATTAAACATACATCCTTCCTTCTGTGAAGACCAGCTGCACCTTTTTATTCCTCTCTTCCTTGCTTGCTAACAGAAGAATTAATAAGCGAAGGCTAAGCGAATGCAAAAGGGGCTGAGCATCTTTTTAGTTGTTTTTTTTTGTTTTTTTTAAGATTAAAAACAAGCCTTTTTGTAAAAGAAAAGAGACCAAAAAAGAAACAACAGAAAAATAAACTCATAATATCACAGACAGCAGAGGGAAGTGGCAGGGATTTTGCTGCCAGTCAAAAACTTATGTTATCAGAAATTCTTTTGCATCATTACATATTGATGTTAAAAAAAAGTCACTAGAGATAATACATGAAAGTTGTTTGCTGTTGACAATGCAACAAGGTCAAGCAGGATTTTACACTTCAGCTTTTTGAAATCTACATCAAGGGGCCTAGTTTGTTAAAGGCAACAAGCATGTGGGTGATGGTGAACATTGTCACAGATCTTCTACTTGCCATGCAAGGGGCAATTTATATTCTCTTTCCAAAAAGGCACAAAGCCGGATTGGTGTGCAAGAGCGATTAATAGAAACTCCATAGTAAGCAACCTGCAATTCTAATCTAAAGTTACCCTGCTCTGATATAATCATCAGAGGAAGACTAATGTTGTTGAAATGCTAGTGAGGTGCTACTAATGAATGAGCGGGGGGGGGGAAGCATGTTTCCATTGCTGCCACCAGCCTCCTGTCTAGCTTTGGCCAACAGGATGAAATGCCCTGTGCCTCAGTTTCCCCAACAGTAAAATAGAAATAATGACACTGTCCTTCTTTCTGAAGTGTTATTTGTCGTATGACGATACAGTGATCAAAAAGCAAGGAGAAACATATTCACAATTTTATGTCTAAGTTTAGCAACCAGCTGATTGCCTTAGGTATAGTACTGTGCAGATCCAATACAGTTCCCTTAAATGCACGGAGAAGGCATTCAGAAATGATGTGATTCAAAGTTTGAAATGGGGCGCCACAGTCACAGTTTGAGCTACTCCAGCCTCATCAATGTAACAGAAATTCACATCTGCCGTGTCCTGTCCTGATTTGGGTTAGAGAAGACCAAAGATGTCTAGGGAGATCAAAGCCAGCTTGTCTAATGGTGAGACTTGTAGTAAGCATTTCTGTATTAGGGGGTCAGTTGAGCTACTCTTGCATCTAGGCACCTTGGATGTTAAATGGGTCTTGCTCAAGTTGAATTGCTGTTCTCCAAGTGGGATGTCTAATTATTAATCCCAGATATGGTGGGTTTAAGAGATCTTTGTATATAGGCAGCTGGTGGCTAATTTTTAGTCCATAATTTAGTTAAGGCATTTTTCCTTCTTAATGGGGGAAGATGTATGGGCATTTTTACACATGCTCCAGGGGTGGGGAGGGGCACTTTAATTACAGCTGCTCTAAAACCGCTCTAATTAAAGCGCCTGAAGTTTTTCATGGATCAGCGTTCCCATGCTTCAAAATGGCAGTGGCGGCACTGTATCTAAAGCTCATCAAATGAGCTTTAGATAAAACACTTGCACCACCATTTTGAAGCATGGGGACACTGATACACGAGACACAAAGGCTGGTTGGAGTGCACTAATTAAAGCAGACTCAATTAATCAAATCTGCTCCAAGGCACTGTAATTACAGCATGTCAGAGAAGCCTCCTGACACAAGTACAGGCACCCTATGTTACTATGAATAGGGAGCCATTGAAGAGGGTGGTTTGGATCATGCCTAGGACTCCATTGCTTGGTTGAGTAGTATATCAATCTTATTGGCATGTTTCACCAGATTGGGGCACAGTATTCTTCTGAAAAGTAGATTTTAAGTTACTCAGTTTTCTGTTAGTAGTATAGTTTAGTTCAGTAGCAAACAGACCACACATTTGCCCCTTGGTGGGAAGCAGGGGGGCAAATCTTAAACCAGGTTCTGTTATTTTGAAACTAGTCTATGTGTGACAAATTTCTGTTGTTACAGGTATAGACTAGTTTTGTGTGCTGAACTTCTGTTCTGTTATGGGTATAGACAAGTTTCCAATCACTTATACTGGTAAAAGTGTAAAGCCTGTACCTGGCCATGAAATGTATCAATGCCATGTTCAATGCCATTGTATAATGACATTGATGCTTCCCCATTTTTCTAATGAATATTCATCTCCTGGTACATTTTAAGAACTGTGTTGGTCTTTTTTACAACCGGAGTCTGCTGGTGGCCTATGCTCATCTTGTGAGTCACCAGTACATTTATGGCTTGCTCCTCCTCTGTCATTTCCAGCCAATGAACTCCCATAATACAATAGGAATTCTTGTTACTAGTCTCTTAATGAATGAACTTCTAAATGAATAGACTACTAAATGAATGAATTTCCACTTTACATACTAAATTTCATCCTATTTCTATTACTCCAGTACTCAAGGACACCCGCTTCTTCCTTCATAATATTCTGATCCTCTTCTACATTGACAGTGCCTTCAAACTTGGACCATCAACGAAGTTCATTCCCACAGTCTTGGTTTTTGCATTTAACGTCTTTAATGAAAATATTAAATAAGTTGGTCCCAAGACTGAACTTTGAGGGGCAGGCACCATTAGTAACATCCTTCTACTCTGATATTTCCACTTTTAAAACAACTTGCAGTCATTTCTCCTTTAGCCATATTGCCCACTTCACAATTCTTATAATCTTCATCTTCTCCATTTTAACTAATACTTTCCAAGTTTATTTAATATCAGATTCTTTACTGATGTTCAGTTAAATTAGACTGATGGCATTCCTTTTATTTAGAAAAGTAGTTATCTTATTAAAGAAAGATGGCAGGTTAGTTTAGTAAAACCTACCTTTTGGAAACCCCTACTGCATGTGATGCTATCTTCTACTTACCTATGTACTTTCATCTTTGTCACAGGGCACCAAGGTGTGCCTGTGCCTTGATAGGCAGAAGCAGCCTAGCAAAGAAGCCCTGCAGGCTCAGCAGAGCTCCACAGCTGCAGGTAGCCTGAGTAACAGGCAAATAAGTTAATTAGCTGGCACCTGCAGGTGGTCGGCTGACCAGAAAGAGGCAGAGCCCTAGGTACATATAAGCCCGAGGCTGGGGTTGGCAGGGTTCACTCTCTCTGGCAACTGTCAGAAGGAGCTCCTGCATGACAGAGCTGTCCGATGCATCTGGCTGCCTGCTTTGCTATCTCCAAGTGCATTAAGGCTCCAGGAGCCCATACGGTACCCAGGATTAGGAGGCACACTGTACAAGGGGAGAAGTTTTCATTCTTAAAGGGGCAGAGCATAGTCTCATTAGGTTATTATGTTATAGCCCAGTGGCTTATATTTGTGTTATTGTTTGATCCAGTGGTTTGGGATGAGGCTACTAGGGGAGGTGGAGGCCTCATTAGTGTCTAGACGGAAGCACCTGGTTGTGTAGAGCCCCAGCACCAGAGGGGTGCAGCTTCAGTGGGCTAGAGAGCCTAGCACCAGAGGGGCGCAGCTTCAGGGGGCCAGGGGCTTGGTGAGAAGAGGAGATTGATGAGAGGTAGTGCCTCAAATCCAGGCCTGACACAGTGGGTCTAGGCTAGAAGGCCTAGCTATAATAAAAAGCCAGAGGCCGTGTAGAGGGTATAACAACTGTGTAAATCCCATGAGGCATGGGGTGTGGTAAAAGGGAAGTTGGAGCCACGCAACTGCCCCATAAGACCTGAGATGCCTCATAGCACAGTACTAAAGAACGGCCCAGCAAAGGGCCCAAAAAGCAGTGGGCTTGAGTAGGGTTCACCGGACCGGGTCTAAGCAAAGGCCTATGGCCAGCCTCCCAATTTATTTTACCAACAAGACGTGGCAGGAGAGACAAGTTTAGGTGCCCTCAAGGCAGAGCTTGAATGGTCGCAGAGCTGCTAGGGGCATCTTGGCCACCCCTAAAGACCCCTCTCTGTGACAATCTTTCATTATTCTTGCTCTCAAGATATGTTCTAAAGGGTTGCCATAATAATTATTCCTCTTAAGTATGGAAAATAAATTTGCTATGCGTAGGATACATGATACAACCACTATTTGCAACTGGACCTGCAGTTTCCTATGCCAGCTCTTTCAGAGTTCTGGGCAACTTTGGTCAGTTGTTTGGCTTTTTAAACCTAGGTTAATTCCTTGCAAATAACTTTTTTCAGCTATATCTAGGGACCTACTGAAATTGAGGTGGTTGCCGGTTGATTTTGCAGCGAAAATGTGGGCCCACCAGCCATTTTCATGGGTCGAGCAACTTCCCACACCTTAGATTGGCTGAGGGGTCTGGTGGCCCCACCCCTCATCACTGATTGGATGCGCAGGGGGGGGGGTTCCATCATGCAACCTTGTCCCTCACTGCCAATTGTTGGAGAGTGGCATGGCCATATGATGGACAGCCCTCACAGCCAATCAGCAGTGAGGGGTGGGGGCAGCAGCCATCTTGGGCTGCCCATCATACGAGCAGAACCGCAGCTTCCTCTTTACCTCCCTGACTGTCTGCATGGCCAGGAAGCAATACATTGAGGACTGATGGCTCCTTCGGGGGAGACAGCATTTCATTTTCAGTTCCTTTTTTTTATTAATTTTTTTTATGGACTTTGCTCATTTTCGCAGGCAATGCAGGATTTCATGAAATTGCAATTTTGGTAGGTCCCTAGCTTTGCCCTCACATGCCCTGCTGCAAAGCCACTTCCTTATAAAATACCAACATTGACCAATGTCTATGAACTTCAAGCTCCAATCAAACCATGGACATTATGAAAAATAACCAAATCACCACACCATAGACAAGCAATCAAATTTGAAAAAAAGAAGGACTTGTTCCTTCTTCACCAGGGACATTTTCCAAACAATATCCTTTCTTCACTGTGCTCAATTGCTGGGCTTCTTTTCTTATTATGAGTTTATAAGGGGGGGGGGGGAAGAAGAGGAAGCTTGCAGCTGGAATAAGGGGAAGAGAAAGCAGCATGTACATGAGACATGGTCAGTCCTATGCAGAGGAGTGCACAGTGGAGCTGGAGATCTCACTGGCTCAGTCACCGGGATTATGGACTGAGGGAGCTGGACTGATTCAAGAGCATGCTCTTGGGACTAAAGGCTTGTTTGGGAACACCTCTGTAGGTGTGGTGGGGAATTAAGCTGCTGAGTGTATGTTACCACAGTGCTGATGTTTCTTTACCTTTTACCCATTCCCTCTGTTTGGCTTGTGACCCTAACCCCTATGATTTTCTATATAAAAGTGGGAACTCCCCCTTTCTTCTTGTGCCATTTTCTGGGGTGCAGGGTTGGCACAATATTAATAACATTAGAAAAATCACACAAGCATTGTAGCTTGTTTGTTAATTGTCCTTGGGGACAACAGTCACTGAAAATATCACAATTTCCATGTTCAACCTGCAAGCCTCTGCATTGGGCTAAGTTCTTAAAAGAGGTACATTAGATCTCAAACCTGCATTTATGAATCCAGCTAGTATTTATAAGCATGGCTTTCCACTTTGAATGCACAGTGACACTTGTGCTGGTACACAAGCATGGTTGGAGGGAAGCTTTGTTTGGTATGTTATTCGACAGATAAAGAAAGTGCATGGAGGAATGGTTTATAAATGCCTTGATAGCCAGACAGATACATACATAGATTCCTATATTCCAAGAGTAAAAGTTGCTTGATACAAGGCTCTTGGATACCAATGGCAGACTTTGCATTAACGTTAGTGGCCATGGTGTGAGATCTTATGATGAGCACTCCAGGTTAGGAAGTTATGCCTTGTAGTTCTCTCATGATCGCTGTGTAATTTTACTAATGGGTTAGACAATGGATTTGTATAGGATGGTTTGGATAAGGATTCTCCTGCCTCTGGCATTGGGGTGGACTGGGTAACCTCTGGAGATCCTTTCCAGCCTACTTTTCTATGATTCTATGACACTATGTGCTCCTTTGTCAGCTCTGTTCTGAGAGATCTGGATTTTTTTTCACTGAAAAAGTGTTTGTTCTGTGTTTCACAGAACTACAGACAATTCAGGTCCTTTTATCTTGGCTTGTCCAGTCACTTGCTAATCATCAAGGGAAGACATCTTTCTCCAGAGCATACCCCTCCAGCAAATGTTTGGGTTACAGCACTTCACAGGATTGCTTGCCTGGTCTCTAGGGATAAGGACAGACATTACACATAAACTGGTTTAAGTAATCAGAAACTGTTTCAAACCTGAAACAGAACATACGTTCAGTGCATGTAAATCAGTTTTAAAATGGCTGAAACTGGTTTAAGATAAACCTGTTTGAACGTAGACTTAATTCGTAGGCTGATTTGGGTCAAACCAGTTTATGCAATGTCTGTTCCAGACCTCTTCCTGGCATAAGTTAAGCCAGAGTCTCCCAGCATCCCAGATGCTTTGCAACCCTGGGTGGGGCTGCTGCAGAGAACAGGTCTGGCCCTGCCCCTCTGCTCCCTAGCTGAGGCACAGCAGCATCTCCCTGGCTTCCTCCCACCCTACTCCCTCCCTCTCTTCCATTTCCCACAGCACAGCCCCCAGCCCCGTGGACCCTAGGCATTTGGTATGCTTGCTAATGCTGAGAGATGTCTGTGTGTGTGTCTCCAATTTCACTGGGACAGGCAGAGAGAACAGTCTATGCGTTGGGATTTTTGGAGCTGATCAACAGGTCAGTTGTTAATGTCCCTCCATTCCTTCTTTGGAAGAAGCTGTTTAAGAAGAGCTTGAACTAATGAGAGAGGTATTTGTTTTGTTGATGGGCTGATAAACTCTGTGTTATCAGCTCTCTGACAAACACTGGCAGCAGGGGGTTGATAACACAGTGTTTATCAGCCCCCTGCTGGTTCCTCACCTGTCAGGTCTGCAGACAGTATGAAGAAGCAGGGAGAGCGACTTTGAAAAGCTCAGTATCATCAACAAATGCATGAACTGCACCCCACCCCCTTTTGCCTGAGAATGCTAGCCGGGGGCTGGCAACGCTTCTGCCCCTTGAGCAGAGAGTGTGGAAAAGCCTGGGATGGTGCAGGCAGGGTGGGGGTTTACAACCCTCCCTAATCAAAGTGTCCTGTTGAGGCCTGCCCCTCTCCCCCAGCTCAGCATTGTGGAAGGGAAGGGAGGGCTGCTGTAGTGCCTCCCAGCTTCTAGCCTGAGCCACTGCAGGCATGTGCCGGCATTACTTCAGTCCAGAGGGAATGTCTGAACAGTTGCAAACCAGTGCAGCCTAGGCAGGTTAGACTAACTTGCAAAGATTGAATCAATTCTGGCTCAGGCTTTTTGAATGTCTGTCCCTAGCCTAGTTGCCAAAATCTCAGCTCATAACTCAGTAGCTGAATTGGGCCTTGGGAACAGGAACATAAGGAATGGGGGGGAAAGACCTAGGGGGTGCTACTGTCACAGCACAGCCTTGCTTAGAGTAAGAGAGGAGAAAAGGCTCTGGGATCTGTGCATTCCTGCTACATTCCCAACCCTGAATTCTGCAGCTGCTCAGCATCCCCCAAAATCACAGTAACCTGCACAAAGGAAACACTCCAGTGTCACTACAAGGAGACTTACCAGGATTGACATGGGAAAGGGGAGTTTGCCCCAGAGCCTGGGTGAACTTGAAGGGCAACATTTGTTTCTCTATCATACAATAAAATATGGAGCTTATCTAGCTCAGATCAGTTTGTCTCTGAATGCACCTTTCACTTTGCAGTTCAAATCCCTTCAATGGGAGGTGGGTCTTGAACATAGGCCTTATCTGCCAGATACATAAATGGTGTCTGGCAGTCACTATTTGCTGTGCTTCCATGGCAATACAGTATCACAATGGAGTATAAATGAAGTTCTATACTACTATGGCTATACTGAATTGTGTCCAACCAAGAACAGCAGGACGAACTTATTTATGCAGTATGCAAATGTATATACATAAGACTCTAGAAATCTTAGCCTAAGTCAGGCCACTATGCAAGGTGAAGCGCAGTGTCATTTTGTGGTGTGGATGCCTTAAAACCTGTTTAAGTGGCACTTACGTCTTAATGCTGAGATATAATTTTACAAAATATCCTTTAATGCACGGTGGCTGAGATCTTCATGCCTGTTCCTGCCTGTTTGCATTGCTAAAGGGACCAGAGCAAATATAAAATGGCTCTAGAAAGTCTCTTTTGTAGTCAGATGAAGATTCCCCTAGTGAAAGGGCTGCTACAGACAGCTGCAAATCCTTAAATACAGGCTTTTTTTCTTTTTGAATTTTTCATTTAGAAAAGCTGTTTTAATGGAAAAAAAATTCTTTTGTTCCATAGAAGTTAAGTGTCTGTTCTTCACTTACTGTGAGTACTTACCTTGGCCTCAGTAGGTGGTGAAGGCTCTGTTGCTAATAATCCATCACTGCTGTGCAGTTCACCTTCACATTCCAAAGAGAGCAGATGAAACCAGAGCCCAAATTACTCAGGACACTGGAGTGTGAGCGGCAGAAAGGAAATTGGCTTGGAAGGGCTGGGGGAAAGGTTGTGCAAGTGTAAACCCATTTTTTGCATTTGAACTGCTCTCTTTTTTTGTCATAAAGCATATGCAGATGACATGTAAATGTTATGTAAATTGAGTCCATAGTCCATTAAAGCACAATATTATAATCACTGATACCCCATAGGCATGGGGAGATCAACCAACCAAGTTTTATTTGATCTTTGTCAGAGGCAGAGAGACCTTTTATTCAATATTTTGTGTACATGCCTTTATTGCAAAGATGATTTTGACTTGTGGCTCCTTGGAATAAATGGATATTGTTGGTCTGTATTTGTGTTTTAAAATACCCCAGCAAAACCTATGCATCTATATCACCAGCATAGAAGCATTTTGTATAGCTTGTCTTAATTGAACCAAGAAATCCTGCCTTCAAGTGAGAGTTTTCACCCAAAGAAGTCACCTAACAACTAGAGCCCAACAGTCCCAAATTGCATATGCTGTTAGCTGCCTCTAATACCTGCCACTTTTCTTAACCAAATTAAAAGAAAACAAGTGTATACAAGAAGGCCTGGAGGGTTGTCTGGTCTATGCATGGAAAAAAAATATCTTCTTTACTAATTGGCACATTATTAATGTGAATTAACTGGTTTAAGATATCCCTTTCTCTTTACTTAATGAAGTGGCAATTTAGGGGTTAATGGGTTCAGCGGAGAAAGAAATTCAACATTGGAATGCATCAAAACCTGGTAAGCGATTCTGTCTAATTAACAGCTTACAAGTCAAGACATTTTTTTTTTCCTGGTTGCTATTGGTACTTCTCACAGTCAGAGGTATAACAAGAGCCAGTGGCTGAAAGTTGAACATACACAACATCAGGCTGGAAGAAAGGCACTGACTTTGAACAGCCAGAGTCATTAACCATTAGAACACTTATCAAGGATGGGAATGAACTCTTCATTGCCAGAAACTTGTGAATCAGAAAAAAAAAGATGCATTAAAGATACTTTTTTAATTTGAAGAGGAATTCATTCAGGAAAGACCCATAGCCTGTGCTATACAGGAAGTCAGATTAGATGAAGATGGCAATCACTTGTGGTCATTCAGGCCATGAATCTCAACCCAGTTTAATTCTTGATATAATGATTAGTAAAGTCGTCTTCTTTTTCCATAAGCATCAATGCTGTCAGCGGACTGTTTTTAGTGTTGCTGAATGAGGGAGGGTAGAAGCTACTTCCTTATTTGCTAGACATTAACAACTTATTAGTGAAGAGCCGTCCTCTGACAGATAGCCACAGCTCTGTGCCAAGGATCATAAGAAAGCAGGGCTGGATGAGACCTCAAATTCATTTAGTCTGGCCCCCTGCTCTAGGCAGGATAATCCTTGATTAAGCCATCCCAACCAAGTATCCGTCTCGCTTGCTCTTGAAAAAAACATTGGTACAGAGCTCTTACAGCCGATGAGGGAGCTACCACATGCAGGGAAATTGAGCAAACTGCATCAGTGATGGGCTAAAGCAGGATTGTCAAATATACATCCCATGGGACACATTTGGCCCATGGAGCCACATTATCCAGCCCCTGGTGCTGCTTCTGCATGAGGACAGTACGGGACCTGCCACCCTACATACTAGTGCAGCCTCTCTGGCCAGTCTGGGCCATAAGCTCCAGCTGGTCTGGGATGGGTGCTGTGCTTAGTGCAGTCCTGAACAATCCAGAGCATGTGGGTGGAAGGGTCCATGGGCCTGATATGGCCCACACAGCCCTATGCTATTCATCCAGCTCAAGGACTGGTTCAGGGACTGATGAGTTTGACACCTGTGGGCTAAGGGAAGGGTCATGCTCTTTCCTGCCATCAGGGATTCACAGAAGACATTGGACCCAATCCAGTATAGTCTCAGAGTACAGTTTAGGCACCTTGGCCTGGAAGAGTGAACCTGTTTGACTGGGTTTAGGTGCTGTAACAAAAGGCTGGCCCCAGGGGCAGCTGTGACACACCTGGCTGGGCCACTCAGTCTGTGTTTCACCTTGTTCTTTGAGCATCCTCCCCTTCTGCTCACCTGCCACGCCTTGGTGTAAATATGTACTTATAAAAGGGAGACTGCTGCTGGGATTCCTGAGGGAGATTTCATGAGCTATGGCCTAATTGCTCACTGCCTTAAGGGCCTTCTCATCTCCCCTGTTAGCCATGCCCAAGCCTCATAGATGTTGCCTGCCCACTCAGTGTCCCTTGTTGGGACCCTGGCCCAATTAGCCTCTGCCCCATTTCTCTTGCTGGGCCACTTAGCTCAGATCCACTGTATTGGCCACAACACTTGGGCTCCAGCCTAGTCTCACCTTACTGGGCTATGTGTTAGCCCCTTTTGGGCTTCAGGCCTCTGTCCCCAGTACTCACCCCATGCAGGCACTGGGCTCCCTGGCCCTGGTTTTCATCCTTTTGAGGCACTGGTTCTACCCCTCTTGGGATTTAGACCCCTGGCCCTGTCTCTGTCCCTCTTTGGCACTGCCCCTCTCAGGCTTCGGGCACCTGGCCCTGATCATCGCCCCCCTCAGGCACTGGGAGTCTGGCCTTGCTTAGCTCACTTCCTTTTGCTTTCTCCAGCTTTGGCTTCACCCCTTTTCAAGAGCTGCCGGTCAGTGCCTTGCCTGTCCCCTAGCTGGGCTCAGAGTGATCACATGCCTGTCGGGCACCATTGGGACCTTCCAAACTACCCCTCACAGTCCCACCCAAACCACTCATATAAACACAACTAAACACAAGAGCCTAAAGTGGTGCCCCAGACACACCTTAGCTGTTTCATATTAGTTGTATCTAAGTGCTTCCAGGTCTTCTGAATTGCTCTTTGGAGGTGCCTGCTTCTCCCCATTCTCTATACAGGGCATCTAGGAACCTGTACCAGGGAGCCAGAAGGCTCCTGCCACTTAAGAGGAAACTGCAGCAGGGTGAGCTGGCTTAGGGAAAGCTAGCAGTTAAGAAACTAGCTACCTGCTAGCTGAGTTTCCTAACAGCAACTAATCCTATTTGTGAAAGTATCTCACTGACAGGTTGTGACTAGCAGACTCATTTAGGAAGTGAATGAGGCTCTTTTCAGCCTAAGAGGATTTGAGGCCACATAACCTATGTCCCAAGAGAGTGTCCTAACCCCTGTGTCATACACTAGGCTGAACAGCCTTCCTGCTGAAGCTAGATGACTGGGTACCAAAGTGCAAGAGCCATGGGTGCAGAACAAGATCAAGCCATTGGATGCTTGTATTTGTAGTCTAGGGGTCGTAGCACTGGCCTAGGAGGAAGAAAAAAATGGGTTTCATTCCCTGCTTCCTGGATCATCAATGCATTTGAATTAGACAATAATTGATACAAGAGTAACATTAGGCTATAGGGTCAAACTCCCTCCTGTTTTTTTTCCTTCCAACCCTTCAACACTTGCACTTTGGTCAGTCTAGTGATCCAGCTTCAACAGGGGAAAATGCCTTTATTTATCCTAATCTCAGAAAGAGGAGGTTCTAGGATCCTGGTTTTCCACTTCCTAGGTGAGTACTGGAACCACTAGGCCAGTGGTCCTCAACCTTTTGATGGTATGGATGGGATGAGTGGTGCTGATCTGGTCTGTGAGCCCAGCTGGGCTCCATGAACCAGCCCTGGGCCCTGTGCCACCTCTATGAGCCCTGCACTGCCTCTTTTGGCCAAATGCCACCAAATCAGGGTCACAAACTGCCTTCCTCAGCCCTTCCCCACCACATAGGTGTCCTGCACTGTCTCTGCTTGGCCCCATGCTGCAGAATCAGACCCGACACTGCCTCCAGCCAGCCCCTGTGTGTCAAGATAAGTCCCAGACCATCTCCACATGACAATGTAGTGTGTTTTCCAGCCTCTGAGGCTCCCTCAAGGTCCAGAAATTGGTAGTAGGGGAATAGCAATTGTTGCCACCAAATTTCAGACCTGTAGGAAGCCCTGTGGGGTGGATGGCATGGCTTTGTAGGCCAAATTGGCCCATGGGCTGGGGGTTGACCATCCCTGCACTAGGCTAGTAGGCAAAAGGTGGATGTCCTCATAACCATTGCCATGAGCTGAAGTTAGTGCTGTACATATCTGGGTCTGTTCAGAGCATGTCATGTGGATTGTGTCCTTATGGGGACTTAGGCACTTCTCCAGAACCAAATTTGATCACAATGCGGCTTAGGTCACAAATGAACATATTGGTGATCAAACTTGATAACTTCTAGACATGCCCAGAAGTCCATGGTTAAGCACCAACAAGACAGCTTTGCAGCCCAAGATGGAGGTACCGCCTGAACTTAGTCACTTGATGATCCTTGTGGTTTCTGGAACAGGATCCAATTTTGACCAGAATTTGAGTGCTTAAATTACACCTAGGTCTTGTTTTAGCACCTCCAAGACCAAACAAGATGTCAACATGGCCCCTAGGTTATCTGAGGACAGGGGCTGGGTTGGTGTCCTTCAGGGATACAACTTGTTATTTCATTGTCCCTGGATAGCTGTTCAAACAACAGTTGAGGACAGTCTAACCTTAAATGACCTAAGCCCATGTTATTTTAAAACACTCAAGTATGCATGGGAATACATGACATTTTCCCATTCAAATCTCAAATATATGAGATATTATCTCTTTCTTTCTTGTTTGTGGAGAATTACCAAACTCAGTTCCTGGATATGTCTAACAAATGGATCCAAGCTACAAATCAGTCATAGAAAATTTGCAGGGTAAAAAGCATAAAATAACTAACACAACATAAATGAGACAGTCATTGCCAAATTAAATTAGGCAAAGCCTCATGTTTTCAGTTAGCATTATTCCCATATCTACTGTGATAATTGTTGCTTGATTTTTCATTAAATGTCAAAATTAAGGATTAGGAAATAATACTAGGAAAAACAGTATGTTCAATTTTATGAAAACATCTCTTTGTTTTTAACCTACTCTGTAGAACAGGTCACTTTTTTAAAATTTTCAGATTTTCAATTAAAAAAATTGTAAGATTTCAAAAAGGAAAACATTTGCCAAAAAAAAATTGAAAATGTTTCCTTCATTCCCAATAATCTTTAATGCTACCTGCTGGCCAAATATTAGGCCAAAGAATATAATTTTACCTAACAAAAATTACCTTGTAACTTCAGTCATGTGTAATATTCTGTTTTAATTGTTTTTCTAAACATTTTGTAATGTATTTGTCTACTGATGAACAACTGAAATATTCAGTCTGTGTGGTGACCGCTTTTCATTGGTGACAGCAGTGATTCCTGTAGACATAGACAAATAAACGGTAATAAATATCACCCCTATAGGTCATCACTTTCCAATAATACTTTGATTATTCATTAACTAGATAGAATCTATTATTATTTTTCTATTAATAGGGCATGCAGGCATATAGAGCATATAGCTCTTTGACCATCAGAAGTCCTAGGTAAAAAATACAGCAGCAACAACAACAACAAGATTAATACTAAGATATAAAGGAGAGGTTGGGGAAAAAAATAATACTTGAAGCTGACATTTTTGTTTCAGTACCACCTGCTACTAAGGAACTTTTGGGTTAAGAATACCATCAGGGATTTGCTCATTTGAATGATGGGAAGACTGAAGATTCATTTCACCAACCTTAAGCCATCCCTGATACCAGATGAATGTCAGGTCAAGTCATGGATATTATTAATGATAGGCATTCCTCAGCCTCCTTTAGCAGTTTAGTCTATTGGAAGTGACATTCACCCTGTTCAGAGGGACATGCGAGGCCCATACCCCTTACACTTACAGGTGCCTTGTCTTGAGGGCTCAAATAATACATATATCTTATGTAAAGGGGGGAATTTCACCCTTGTTGAATCCTTTTAAGGTCTTGATTCAACAAAAGACTTAATCATGCATTTAACTTTAAGTAGGTCAGTGGTGCCTCCAATTCAGTCCCCAGTTCAGCAACCCTAGTTATACACATGTGTAACTTTTGACATGTTCTCGTGAAACCCAAAGCTCCCACATCTATTAAGGAGATTGAACTGGATTTCTAAAGATTTATCACCTTCTCAAAATAAGATCTATGTTATTTTTAGTTGGCGGCAAAAAGTGATTTAACAAGCTTGATCTCCGGCAAACATCAAATCTGAAATATAAAACAGCAAACTTTAACTTATCAGATGTAACCCTTACCCAACCCTTCACATGTCTAATGCATAATATTAATATTAACTCACTAAAGATGCTCCTTTTCTGCACATTTTATTATAATACATCTTTTTTTTCCTCCATTCCCTAGACTGTGAATGTATGCCCTTGTCAGGACATGTGAGGTCATTGGTATTGTCAAAGATAATCTTTGTCCATTATTGAAATGAGAATTAATTTGACCTAATCTGAGTTGACAGTCAAAATGGTTCGTTGGTGAAATAAGCCTGTTCTAGAAACTGGTGCCAAGGGTGAGTGGAGGAGGGAAAAAATATCATTTTTTTAAGCTATATGTAGGTTTATGTGTGTTTTTAACATTATACTCTTAATAGGATCTTATAGGACTAGTTCTCGTATAGATACAATGATGGAAACACATGACTACAGTGATATATATCTTCTGCATTGTATGACTGTAAAATATCTAATGAGTAATGACTTTCTTTCAGTGGCATTGGACTGTGGTATACTAAAAATACTAAAATTAAAATAGCATTAGTATTAATGTTATTGTTGTACCGCTTACAGGGCAATGTCCACATAGGCAAGAACAAATAGTGCAGAGATAACTCCAAAAGCATATTCTAGAAGTAAGATACAGTAAATTGTTCTGCCAGGGCATAGATCTGCACCCACAGATTTATGATTGTAAAATAAAAAATAACTAGTTAGCAATTACTTTGTTGCAGTGCCATTGGACTTCAGCTGCCCATTAGTTTGTGGTGGCTGGTAGGACAATGTCATAATTGACAACATCAGTTTCTTTGTAGATCTGAATAGCTAGTTTGCAATGTTTTATTTCTGAACAGTCCAAGTACAAAATAACCCCCACCCTCCCAAGGGTTTTAAATCAGTGTGTGTATTTTTACATTCCTTTAAATTTAAACAGAGAAGACAGCAATGCAAAATATAAAGCTCGTTGTCATCAGTTCCTTATCTAGCTATGTCCATTCCAAAAATCTCGTAGAGTTTGGCAAATGTTGCTTCATTACAGAATTTTTTTTCGCCCACCAATGAAATACAGTCACCTGAGACTGTCTACAACCGAGTGAACATTTTCCTTTTACACTTTTCAAATGGAAATTGTCTCTTTCTTCAAAGTCAAATTTATTACAGAAAATATCTGGATCATTCAAACTTTTTCAAAGAGAAAAGCAAACTATAAAATGAAATTATGTTTATAAAACAAATGAAAATAATACTTTGTTTATGGTTGAAACCCACAAAACTCTTCACAGGAAATTTTGGAGGGTAAGGGAAAAGGAATTTTCCTAATTTCCCAGCAGGAAAAAAAATGGCACTTTTTGACTATCTTTAGTTGCTATATCAACCTATGAGTTGCATGCAGCAGTATCATGTTAAATGACATTTCAAAATTAAAGGTCATTTCCAATTTGAAATTTTAATATGTCTATTTAGAAATATTGAATTTAAACATCTTGACATTTCTGGGGAAAAAAAAAAACAGGTTGCATTTTTTACACAATTTGGCAAAAACCAAATCCATCAAATAATTTGGTGGCTTTTTTTGCCAAAAAAAAGTATTAGGAGAATATTTCCCTTCTGCTCTAATTTTAAAACATACACCAGAAGGTAAATGCCTGTCTTCTACACAAAATGATCAGTGAAAAATAGTTTAATGTTCAATCATAAAGCATTAAGTTGGATGAGTATTATCTATTTGAGAAACATCCCTGCTCCTTGTTCACTGTCCTGGCAGCAAAATCTAGTTATTACCCATTAATTTAAATAAAATAATAATTCGATGCAGAATTGGAAGCTAGTTCCCATACTGCAGTCCAACACATCCAAAATGTGTTGGCTTATCAAGCACAGTGGAAGATCTATTTATGTTTCCCCACACTCACACACATGTATGTGTGTATTTACAGCTTTATGTGGTATTTATTATCACCCAGGCAGACTCTTGTATTATGCATCAGCTCCATTCTTCTTCCTGTTTTATGGTGTGTAATTTACCGTAGCAGTACAACAAGTCAGATCACAACGATGATATATTTAATATAAAATTAGATACACTTCCACTGCCTCGTCTTATTTCCCTCACCTATCTGTGAGATCGACCACATAAAGTTAGTGTTAAAAATAAAATGACTCAAATCACTGCCAAATAAGTAAGATGCTCTGTATTCTATGGGATCTGTCTTCACTGTGAAGAATGAAGATGTTTTGTAAAGTGCTAATGCCTGCCATATTCCTGAGTTATGGGTCATGAAAGAAGCAGAACACTTACCCTAGGGACACAAGCTATCCCACATGTAATATATTTTCCAAAAGTGCAGTGTGCTCATAATTTCTGGATGTCTGTAAACTCAGAATTATTACTACTGCTATGGTTTGGCTCAGGATTTCTATCCAAACTCATAATGTTTCTATAAAATATCTGTCTGTCTATCTATCTATTGCTCTGGGCAGTTAGGCCATAGGCTAGAAAATAATCAAATGAATAACCCAACAGATAACACCCTGACAGAACCCAACAAAACTCAAACTTACTTAAACTGCACAAAAATTAGCCCTCATCAAGCTACTTTTCCTTCAGGGCCTCAGTGAAAAGTAACGTTAACACGGGTCCTGAAGGGAAACGAAGTAGGCTATTTTGGACCAATGTTCACAAGAGTGAGTTTTCTAAATCAGTGTGTCACAGAAGGAATGTTCTACTGCCTCCTCAGTTGAGGGTGACACGGCCTGTGCTGACTGTCATTAAGGTAGCAAAACACAAGAATGGGAAGATCTGCCCGCTAGGCAGGTCCTAAAGTCATAAGAAGCATGCTCAGTGCCTTAAACCTACTTTAGAAGCTAGTAGGCGTCCAGTGCAGACTGTAGAGCTGTACTCTTATTGAAGTGCACCGCTCAACGGCTACCTATAGCCAACTAAGCCAAGTGTGTGTATTAGTATCTTGTTGAACTGAGGCCTACCTACTTGGCAAGAGACTAGCATATCATGTGTCAGATATCCAGGTTGTAGCCATATTGGTCTAAAGGAAAAAGCAATCCGGGGTCATGGACAGAGGTTCACCTAACTTTAAGGACATGGAAATCATGACCCCCTTGTTAATTTTTTTTTTTTTTTTTTTGCAAAAATAGTATTGATCTAATAAAAGATATCACCTCTGTCCACAAGCCCAGATGGCATGTCATGGACATTCAAACAACCAAGTAGTAAGTGATAAATAGCAATGGTCATTTTACCATTTTTAACACCCTAACAGGTCAAATGTTGTCAGCATTTCAGCAAAAGGCCTTTTGCTGCTTAAAAAATATATATATATCCTCCATTTATTCTTGGATGATAAATAGTCAAAGGTGCCCATCATTTCTAATTTCTTGGAGCCTCAGAACAGCAGAGACTTACTAAGCCTGAAAAAGAGTGATTGCACCCAAAAACTTTCCAAGAACTTTTTTCCAACTACTCAGTTGATTTAATAACAGATATCACATCTACCCAAAGAACTGTGCCCGTATTTCTAAGGAAGATTTTCAACTGTTTCTATTCAAAGCACTAATGTTTTAAATCAAAGAGCAGTTATTCATGAAAAATGGCTCCAGAGCCCTGCATGTGAAGATCTGGTAGATAAAAACAAGGTTAACCATGTTTGTCTAAGCTGAGAGCATGCTTGATTCACTCTCTCTCTCTCCTCTTAAAGTTTTCTCCAGCACTTCTCCAGTTCCAGTTGTCAGAAGCTCCTCTCTTACCCTTTTAGCTTTGATGTCACATAATAGTCCTGACTGAAAGGTGACCTGTGATGGGGTATCTTGTGTCACAGCATAGGAAATGGAAGGCTTTGAACACCCACAGAAAGAAAAAGGCAGTAGTGATTGAAGAAGCAGAAGAACAGTTAAGAGTACCTTTCAATCGGAGAGGCAGAGGGGCAAGCCTTGCCTTGACCAATCTATAAATGGGGATTTGGCCACTTAGGTTGGAGAGCTCAAGCCAGCCTGATGTGATATGATCTGCGTTGTTTTCTTATGGGCTGTTAATGACAGAAATGGGTGTGCCTTAATCATATTAGCCCAATGGGCTGCTATAGTTAGGTGAACTTGACTGAATGAGGAAATGAAATATATAGGCTTAACTAAACAAGATTTACTTGTGGGTAAAATCCATTATGGATATGAAGGGCCGGTATAAAGACCTATGCATTGCTTATTCTAGCATATGAGAGTGGTGTAACCTTGTGAGGTCTTCCTACCTCTTTCTTCCAGAGGACAGGCTCTTGCTAGCATAAACTAGGCTGGAGTAGAAAACAAGCTTGTGGTAAGGCACTAGCATGTTTAAAAGATCTCTGATCTTGATAGTTCTGCTAGCAGAACTTTGTTAAATCACCAAGATTTCAAACAAAATCACCAAGATTGCATACAACACATCTGTTTGCCCGATGCTGCTTGGCCATCTACTGTTTGCCCCTCTACCTACATCATTACCACCACTGCAACCACTAACTCCACTACTGCTAGGATCTGGCCCACAGGGGCAGGGTGAATTGGTCACCTCTTGGCTAGTGCATTCACCTAAGAGGTTGGGTGAATGCATTTGGCTAGTGCATTCACCCAACCTCTCTAAGGATCATTCCTTGTGGTGGAAAGGCGTGTGTGTTCCAATGACCCTGAGAGCAATGCCATCTGGAGCTCATGCTCCTGGTAGGACCAGCCTACCTGGTGGTAAGGTTGAGGGGGTGGTTCAGACAAAGAATGATCCAAGAAGTCCTCAACAGTGAAGCAAGCGAAGGAAGGCTGTGGCCCCAATGGCTGTGAAGGCAGAAAAAGGCTGCAATGGAGAAATAGCCCCAGTCACCATGCCACTGAACTTAGCCACCAACCACCAAGACCATGTGGACCCAACTGCGCACTAGAGTCCCCACGCTAAACATGCCACATGCAGGCTTCTGTCAGGTCCAAAAGTCCTGTGGCAATGGGGGATTGGTGACGGAGGCAGGGCTGTGATACCTGGAGGCCCCCAGCCAAGAATCTGCACACAGGCAGCGGATGCATGATGGTCATCAGGCACCTATGTTGGGCATCAAGCCTGAGAGATGCCATCCTCGATTTCGAGGGACCACTGCCTCCACTGCTGAGTGCATTCACCCCAAAAATGAGACGTGCAGCCTAGCCCCTCCCACCTCAGCTCTGTAAATCCCATTTAGTTGCCTAAAGCACCACCCTGGATTCGGCCCTTAAGGCCCACTGAATTCAGTGGAAGTTTGTCACCGAAATAATTGCAAACATCTGTCTGTAAGGGCCTCAGATACTTTTAAGAATGGGATATAGGGTTCTAAATAACTTGCATGCTTTAGAAAATGTTACAACCCTGTGCTTCCACTCCTGACATCTGTCTTCTCTCAGCAACTGGAAGCAGGAGTCGTTTTGATATTTTTTTGTGCGGTACTTATCACAATAGCTAGGTGCCACATCCTTCTGTTACTGCTGCTACTACAGTACTAGTCACAAAAGTGAATGGAAAGCCTCCTGTTCACTTCAATAGATATGGCACCAGATCCCCAGTGTATGTCAGTCAATGGCATTCTGCCATGCCGGGCACAGGCAAAAGGCCAGGGATTAGTTATGGTCTGTATTAAAATTCTATTTTTAAATGTGGATGTATTCTCATGCCACTCTCCAATGACTTCCACAACAGGAAATGCAGAAATTGAAGTCAGGTTTCCTGAGTCACAGGCTAGGCTGTTACTCACAGATCCATGTTTCCTCTCTGTAGGCAAATGAAATGGCTAATAGACTTCAACCTTAGTGAATTTTGAAACTATACAGTTCTAGTCTTCTTCATATTAGGTCACACGTGCCTCCTAAATAAATTAATCCCACTTTAAATGCTCATAACATAATAATTGTTATGGCTATTTTAATGGATTTTAGTCTTTACCGCCTTCAGTTTCATTGGTGAATGTCTCATATTAATTATTCGGAGGAGATCTTTGAGTTCTTTGGATCTCATATCTAATCGTTCCCACAAGATTTTAGCTGCACCCAAATCTCTCATGTTAAGACACTTTAAACATGCATAGTTCTCTGTCTCTTCAGATCCCACTGAGACGTCTAGATTTTGCAATTTCTGGAGTATGCAACTGGATGACATTTTGAGCACCCACCCTGGCTTGACCTGATTCTTTTTTTTAAATCTCCCATTCCACACCACCACACACCATCTGAAAGCCCATGGGATATTTGATGAACTCTAATGCACACAGAGCCACATATAAAGAGAGCCCAGGATTGCCAAATTACATTTTCTGAGCCGTGGCATTTTATCATTTTTGTGAAGTTACTCAGAAGGTTCTCCCTTTCCCATTAGGAAATAAAATTAGGCTCAGATGAACGGTAGCGGCAGAGGGGCCGTGCCCATGCCCAGTGGGGTGAGCAAGGTGAGATTAAGCCAACATCCATGGCCAGAATTACTGACCTTTTCCCCTTCCATTTGTGTCTACCTATAGATACTGTCTCCAGTATGAAACCTTTCTTCCATAGTAGAAAACACAAATCTGGGAAACTAGTCAGTTAATGAAGCTTAGATTGAACAATTTGCCTGTGTTCTTAACCCACATACATTGCTTTGAATCCTGCGCGATTCAACAACCTTACATCACCATCACTTGTGCACCTAGAAAGGACATTAGATATTAGTAAACTGGGGTGCTCCAATATTCTTTTCTTCTTTTAACAAGATTTTTCCTTGTCTCAGTGCCAATTTTACAGCTGCATGCTCCATGAGCTTCATTTCATGTGCAGTTGAAAATGAGATATGAACATTTGCAGTTGCAGAATTTTATCAATTCTGCTACTGGATTGTGAGTCTTGTATTGGACTCTATTGGCACTTTTTTGCAGTGCATGGTTGTAACCACCCTCATAGTTAGAAAGTGTGAGTCCTCCTTGACCTTGTGTAGTTCAAAGACACTGAGGAGTTAACTGACTGCCACTCAACAAGAGTTACATGAAACATGTAAATGTTGTCATATTCATCTCAAAACTTCACAAAGGGTGTCATTAGCATTTATCATATTGATTCAGAACCAGTTTATAGGTGACAATTTTATTCCCTGCTGGCTGTACAAGGCATGCACATCTAAGAACGGCTTCTGAACAGAGTAGATAGATGCCTTCACAGACAACTTCATAGATGTACTCCTTTTCTTTCATAAATAGCTTAATAGTTGGAAAACTTTCATAGGACACCTGGGGCTTAGTCCCAGGAAGTTTGAACTAACATCTACTATACCTACCAGCCTAGAGGGCAACCAGGGTTAGGAGCACCTTCGAATCAGCACCTATTAAAGATGGTCCATTGGTCAGCTAAAAGTCATGAGGCCAAAAGGAGAGAAAAGAAGTGTCCTTCATTCAATAGTCCAGGAAACAAGATACTGCCCTTCCAGGAGAGCATCCTGGGTTTTGGACCCTGTTTTTAGGGCTATTTCTTCATTTTTCCCAATGATTCCTTAAAGCCAAATGCATCGTGTATGCTGATGAATATCTCGTGTCATATATTTGACTCCCATGGCACTATTCTGCATGGCATGGTCGTAACCACCCTCATTGTTAGCAAGTTCTTCCTAACCTCAAATTCCTTGTAATTTAAATCCATTCTGGATCTTTCCCTTGTGGACACAGAGTACAGTTGATCACTATCCTTTTTATAACAGCCCTCTTTATTTTTAAAAATTCTTTTCTCGGTAAACCATCTTTTATTCCCTAGATAAAATAAACCCGCTTCCTAACCTTTCCCTATATGCCATGTTTTCTAGACCTCTAACTATGTTTGTTGCCCTTGCCTGGACTCTTTCCATTTTGTCCTTATCTTTGCTGAAGGGTTGACTCCTACTCAGCTTGTGGTCACCTATAACGGCCCCTGCCGTCCCAATGCTTTCTTCTTGCTGGTCCAGTGTCTTGGCCTCAACAGAAAGCTGCTCCTAGTCCTGTCTGAATTTTGCCATGGTAGTTGGCTTGTCCTGTGATGTGGGATGTCAGTACTCGCATCCACTCAGCGGCAGCTAAGCCTAGACCCTGGGTTCCCAGATCCTGACCAGGTACCTTAAACATTAGGTTACTGGGGGAAAGGTAGACAAGAGAATCATGATCCTGGTCTCAGGGCAGCATCAAAGAGTTTCTAGACATGGTTTTTGATCGTCTATAATTTTGAGGGTTTGCCTAGCACTTCCGTGTGTCCATTGCAAATTTGAATCATGGTGGAGTGTGGATAGAGTTAGACACTTCTGAGACACCAGCTAATAACCTCCAAACATGCACAATCGGATAAGCTGTCACACAGGGTGAAAGGCATTTATGCATCTTAGCCATAATTCAAGCCATTACATGAAGTGAAGGAGAAAGTTCTTTTTTGTGGTTTCAACATGGAAGAATGGCCTCTTAGCACTGGAATATAATCCTGCTCTCTATCTAGCCAACATAGATCTGTCTTCAGATGCTCCTAAGTCTCCCCATTGGTGCCTAAACCTCCTGGGACAAGTCACCTAACTTTTAGGTGCTTCAAGTGTAGATGCCTACCCAATCCATGGCTGCTGCTGGGAATTTTATCAAGGTTAAAGGCGAGGTTTAAAAAAAAATAATGTGCATAGCATTTTTTTTTTTAGTCTGTCCATCCCTTTAGTTACCAAAATGGAAGCTGCATTCATTTGAAACCCTGGCTCCAGCTGTGAGTACAGAGCAATTTTAAGAATACTGGGGCTGAGCAAGTTTGCCATGGCTGAACAGGAGGCTGGTAGCAAAGCAAGGAGCAGCCTTGTCTTTCCAGTGGATCGTGCTCTTGCTAGAATAATGCCATGAAAAGGACACTGCTGCCTTAAATCAAATGTGCATTGTGCGCCAGTCTGTCCCTAGTCGGACTGATATTTTGCTTTTCCAAGGGAAAGGGCCAAGTGGCTGCTTACAGCTCCAGTCTTGCTTGCCTGCTGATGCAGACATGACATTCAGGAGTCTCCAGCTGAAACTAATCACTCTGTGCTGCTAAAATTTGGGGGTTGAGTTTCACCTAAATGTGCATGCCTGCTGCAGAGGTTTGTGACAATAGCGGAGCAGCGGTGTTGTCAGCTGCCTGTTATTCTGTTGCTTATCACAGTCTCCAGGTGTATACCCCCTAGCTAAGGTGTGGGGCCCTGCTGAATACCAGACCTCTTTGTTGCATATTATCTTGTTAGCCAAGCTGTCACGAAAGTTGCCAGTGTGTGGGTAGAGCACAGAGCTTAATCCAATTAAACCTCCACTGACTTTTCCACATTCCTAATGAAGTGGCCTGCATTTAGCAGGACTCCTTCTGCAAGCAGATATCCGAACAAACCAGGTATGGTTCATCCAAACTTGTTTGTGGAATGGCAGTGTGGTTTAAAGCCCAGGGAGAGAGATTAATGACAGGGGCAATGAGTTTAACCTACCATAACTAGTGGTGACCTTTAACCCCTCCGTGTTAATTTGAGTCTCAAGGATGGACTTAAAATTAGAGGTTTAGCATGAAAACATTTCAGATCCCTACCCTGAGATTTAAAGGCGTTTTTTTTGTTTTTTTTTCCTTACCTGATTTGAAGAAGACACCTATGGAAGATATTCTGGAGGAAGATGCCTACGGACGATGATATTAAGTCGATGCTTGCACTGATGTCTTGAGGAAATGACAGCTTTAATTTTGGGGATTAAAGCTAACAAATATGCTCAGATTGAAATTTATGCAGTCGGATAATGGCACAGATGGCAAATCTTACTGATATATGGATATATATATTTCTGTCTAGTGGAGGACACACAGTTGGAATTCAATGTGACAGATTGTACCCTTGGCTAAAACTATGTCAGAGTCAAAGTAATCCTAAAATGCTATTATAGTATGTGCACTGGGGCCAGCCAGAATGAGTCAGAAAGCTTTTTTGAACTGCACTGTTGTTTTCCTACTATGTTTTTCTTTCTAGAATATAATAGCACGGTGCAGACATTTATACTGTGTGTGCTTTTCCCATTATCAATCCCACGTTAATTGGGTTCAGCTTGAGTCCCACTTCTTTTTTCTTCTTTTCTTCTTCATCTGGGCTCGTCACATATGCCAGTGTATGTATTGAACATGTTGGGCCATAAATACCTAAGCTGTGCCTGCCAGCTCACAGAGAGAAGAGCTTTGAAGCAGTTATCACTGTCAATGAGAGTGCAATCAGTTGTATGAGAGGGATGATTCACTCCCTCATCATCATCACCACCGTCACCGAGTCACACCCATCAAGGTTTCAGCCTTGCCGAGAAGTATGTATTGTCAAATATTTGGGGATGGACCAATGAAACAAATATGGGGGCAGGACTTGCCATACATCAGGTTGATGTGTTGTACTGTAACTGTTTTGTGTGCCCACTCAATCTTGCTGAAAGTGGGAATTCAATAGCTGTTTCATTCAGATGTGAATAGCTCAGGACTAGCTTCTACTTAGTGCAGATATGCAAAAGTTGCACTGGTTCGGCCGATCATGAGCAGGGAGCCCCTTACCTTCCCAATCACTAAATTGGGTCTAACTTAACCCTGCTCACTAAGCTTGGAAAGTCATCACCTGCCATAGTGTTTCACAGGTGCTGATGAACATTGCTTTCTGAAGGACCGTAATAGAGCCACTTGCCAGTTTATGCAGTATGTATACTGTTGTGATGTCCCCATCCTGAGATCCCAAAGCACTACAGATAACTGGTTTTCTGTTTAAACTGCTCATACCTCCAATGTCATGCAATACTTGCTGCAAATGCTGACGCTTACAAGTTTCAAGTGAATATTCACATCAAAAGGAAGAAGAAAATCTATGATGTAGCGCCCTTCCTCCTTATCTGTCACTAACCTTTCTGGGCTTTAGCATATACCTTGTGAAACATCATATTTTACCCTCTTATGCACCACATTTTAATATTATTATTGTCATTATTATTATGTCATGCTGAAGTTATGGGTGCTCAGCACAGCTGGCAGGATCAGATCCAGGGACATGAACTGTTTTTTCCTAGGATATTTTAGCTTTGTAATTGGGATTGCGGGTCCCGAATAACACAAATGTATCCCGTTATTGCTACTTATTCTTGGCATTTGCTATAATGAAACAGAGCCATTACGGTGTAAGCTGTGAACTTGCAGTACTAATAATGATCCCGAAAACTGTCTATTTTTAATGTCTCCATACGTGCTTCCTTTGTTCAATGGGTTGTTAGTTTAAAGAAAGGAAATTAAACTGCAAAAGCTACAGCAGACGGAAACACTTTTAAAAGGCCGAACACAGACTGACGACACAATAATAATGACAGTGCAAGAACGTACATATATTGGATGGCTTTCATCCAGTGCTCGACAGACTTTGGAGGCAGAGAATAACCTGAAGGCCATGTGTTTCCAGGGGTAAGGTACAGGTGGGCCCTAATGGGCTTAGAGATCTGTTGGAGGATTGGCTTGTTTATGACTGAAGGACTGCTGGAAGTTGTAAAAGAGAGAGACAACTGACTGGATGTTATGACAAAATTTATGTGATTTTTAAGAACAGGCAAAGAAGGCCAATGCTTTTAGGGATGGGCATTTGTTATTTATTTATGGAGGGCCAGAGGGCTTGTTAGTCTGGCAGACAAAGGCAGACCATGTTCCAATGGCTAGAAGTTGAAGCTAGGATGGGAAATAATGCGAAAATGCTTAACAGCGGGGGTAATTAACCACTGGAACAACTTGCCAAGGAACACGCATAGATTCCCTGTCACTTGAAGTTCTTAAATTACAGCCGAGCGTCTTTCTGAAAGGTATTCTGTAGCTCAAAGACTAGTTACAGGCCAGACGGAGGAATTACAGGGTAAAATAGTGTAGCCTGTGTTCTGCAGGAGGTCAGATGTGCTAATCATAAGAGTCCCTTCTGGCCTTCAAATCTATGAATATATGAATCTCTTTATTTATTTATTTCTAATGGGGTTTGGGGGGAAGATTGAGGGTATATTCCTTAGATTCGTTAAAAAGGCTTTTTTGCTGTATTGATTTATTGGCTGGCTGATTTAATTCATTATTTGTAAATGATTTTTTTTTTTTTTTTTTTTGCTTCTGGGTGATTATCGTTTTACTTCTAATGGATTGTTAGGGCACCTACAGCTTTTTTTTTTGTGTGGCTGCATTTTAATGTTATGTAAATTTAAATAAATCAAAAGGGTCTAAAACACACAACTATGGACATTTTCCTCCACATCTTTCTCTGGCTTCTGTAGCTTGCCTGAAGGAATCATGTAAGACTGAGGCATTATTTTACACATGTAGTGTGTGTGTATATCTTCATCACTATACATATGCTATGTGCATATCAGCATATGTATGTGTGTGTTCCCAATAATATGTCAAAGTACATTGCAGTGTACTTTGATGTTAATGTAGTGTAGTATAGTGTCATATAAAAACTTTAACGTATAGTTCGATGGATTTTTTTGTAACTTCTGTATGCAATGCTGTGTGCAAGGCATTAGATGTCTCTGAGGCAACATCCAATCACTTTCAAGCACGTGCAGTAGGATAAGCTTAGTAATGTAGCCAGATAAGGCATTTAGGCATTTTAGCATAATTCAAGCTAATTGTGAAGAACGTTATTGTGTGATTTCAGAGATGCTGGTTGTAGCTGTGTTGGTCTAAGGATATAGGCAGAGAAGGTTTTTTGCGTAAATTCAATATCTTTTATTAGACCAAGCTGGCCAAAGGCCATTGTGTGATTTCGACAGCCATGCATGGTATACAAGTCACTTATGCATCTTAGCGGTAGAACAGAATGCTGCCCTCAATCTACCCTCAGTCAAGCCTTGTACACACCACAAAATTGGCCTTTAAGGCAGCTTAATGCCCTTTTGCACCCCTTTAATGGTACGGCTGTTTGCATGTGTTGGTGGCATAATGCGCGTTAAATGACTTTGGGACGCAGCAAAATAAAACATCTCCAAGGTGGTTTAGTTCACTGAAGAGGGAAGCGCCAGGCCCCGTGCATCTCAGGGGCTGTGCAGGCAGTTTCCACTGAAGGGGGGAAAAAAAGCAGTGAGACTGATCTATTTTTTTTTTTTCCTCCCCAGAGCCTGCCTGCCTAAGCTGCCTGGGGGGCCGGTGCTTCCCTGTGCAACTGTAGTGCCCTCCAGGACCTCTTAGGCTGGGTGCTTGCAGGTGGGTGCTGCTGGTGGGGTGCCACTGCTGCCATGGAGGGAAGCACCAGTCTCCCCACTGCCAGAGAGGCTGGTAAGGGTCGGGCCTGACCCTTGTGTACACGCCATGGGGGTTTACTTCACTCGAAATTGAAGCAGTGTTTTTAAAGACCCTCCACTTCAATTTAGGGAGAATTAAACTGAAATAAACCCCCGTGGCATGTACAAATGCCCTTAGTTATCTTGTGTAGCATCCTAGTCCTTCTTGGTTGCCTACAGGGTATTTTTGGTACTTATGTGCCTGGGGAATTCTATTTCTGGACAGCAGTGGATCCATTAATGAGGCAAGGGCGGTATGGCCTCCCACCTTGGCTGTACCCTACACGTACAGCGAGTTATGAGCTCATGGCCTGGCATGCATGAGCTGCTCCCATAGCCCCATGTGAGCAGCAAGTTCTGAGTTCACTGTTTCATGGGGTGGAGTCTAGCCAGAGCTTCTGCTTTCACCAGCTTTGGAGCCCAGGGGTTGCTGCTGTTTGCCTTTGCTGTTCTTGCAATGGAATCAGCCAAACCGTAATAAATGTCATGCCCATTAAACTCATCTCTTTTCTCTTTGATAAAATATGCTACGAGTATTTTTACAATGGATGCATATTTTTTAAAAGTAAAGAATGTAGCTACTATTTATGCACAGAGGGCTTGTATGATTTTGCTCCATCACTGAGGCAGACAGCAGTTGAGCCTAACAGGGTTGTCCTTGTGAACAATAATGTGCACCTCCAGGGTGGTTAGGGGAAAAGTTCATACCAAAAAACCAATGTGAGAAAAAGGAGTGCGTTCCAGAGGCAATCAAAGACTGTAGAGGAAACACGATGCAGAGAAAATGTCCTCAACCAGTAGCACTACCAGGGAAGAGAACTGGGAGGCCCATTACTCAGGCTTACCATGAACACGCAGCATGCTAAAAGGAGAGCAACATCACCCATGCGCGATTGTGCAAACTCTCTAGCCCAAATGGAGAGGGGCAATGCAATCTGCTGAGTGTTTCAAGTGAGCTTTCACTGAGTGAAAAGGAGCACATGCACACCTGGGAACTGGGAACATCTGCTGAAAGTCATTTGAAAAATAACCATTCACTAGCTTGTGAGAAACATCTGCACAACGAGCTACACACCACCAGTTCTGAAAGAAGGAACCGGCATGGTTAGGGGCTATCTGAGGTACAAGGAGCCTGGGAACTTATGAGAGGTGATAGTGTGTTTGTATCAGCAGATAGTGTCCTTGCTACAGAGTTTCTTTACCATCCATCTTCCAAAAGTGTTGTTTCTAATGATTTTAATGCTTTTTACCTATCTATGTTCTATTGGATTGGAATAATTATAGAGTGACTATGTCCCATATCCCCTTCATAGATGGGGAGATTGATGAAGAAAATGAAACCAAGTGCCCAATGTCCTGCTAGGTGGTTCCCAAACTAGGAACTAACCCTAGTGGCGTGGTGTTGTCTCCACAGAACTCAAAAGGAAAATTCCCATTGATTCCAGCATGTCATGCCTGACCTGAACTGTGCGGAGAAGTCTGAGATGCAGGTTCAAATCCCTCCTACAGCCTAGATCTCCAGATTGCTGGTAAGTTCCTTAACCCCTGAGCAACCATGGTTAAAACATAGGAGTGCCCTCTTTCTTCTCAATTTAATATGGGTTTCTGGCTGGCTACCTTTTCATAACTTACACACACTTGGACATCCAGAATGCGTAAGCGCGTGTTGCTTCATATCTGCCTGGACAATACATAGCCTACTATGTGCATTTAGTTCACTGGTGCATATTTATGTGTCCATGGTTCAGGGGTAACAGGATAGCAACCTTTGTATAAATGCCAAAAAAATCCACTTACATGGCTAGAAAGCTTCTATTTAGTCACACAAGAGGAAATAGAATTGTGCCCTAACTAGGCTGACAATATAGAAATCCCAGAAATCATCCTGAAAATCTAGGACACTGCCCTGCTCCAGCACCCATGCTCTCGCAAGTCAGCAGGGGCAGGACTGCGTGCCAGGCAGGCAGCGATGCCTGCCTAGCTGCCTGAAAGGTGCTCTGCTCTGCTCCGACTCCCATCCAGACCTCACCTCTGTGCCCATGAATTGTTGGGATGCTCATTATAATTCCCAACAGCTGACCAGGATCAGCCTCTGAAATCCAGGACTGTCCTGGCTCCAACGGGACATATGGTCACCCTAGCTTTAAGTGACCTTGAAGACCCTTTCTTGCTTTATACTTCTATCCATCTACAAAATAAAGAATGGCCTGGCTTATTATGAGGGTGTGGAGAGTTTGGTTAACATTTTGCCTTTGTAAGCTGATATTCATTTGCATTTGTCTCAGCTTTGAGGTGGCCACAACAAGACATGCTGGCCATATGTCAACATGATGGCAATCATGTTCTTGCCCAGTTGTTTCTTAGCATGTCCCAACTGATCTTCACCGGCACACACACTCCACACTTGGGAATAGGGCAGTCAAGCTACTCTGAAAGATATATCTGTCAGTACTCCTGAGACCTTGGTCTTGGTGGGCAAGAGAGAAGTCACTCCAGACAAGCCAAGAATGGCTTCCATGGTGTACTTCCAGGTTCAGATCATGTGTGTTCAGGTCTGGATGATTCAGGACAAGCTACTGCTGCAGTGGCCCACTGAGAAAGATTGTTCTCATATCATCACAGGTAATCAGAAAAAAGAAAGTAATTCCTTATAGAAACCCAAGCCCAAGTGGAATGGAAGGAGTTGTTGTTATTGCAAGGATCTTATAAACTAAACAGGGAACCAAAAGTGATGTCATTTGCCCAGGGTTACATAAGAGGATAATGGTAGAGCCAGGAATCGAATCCAGATTTCCTGGGTGATTGTTCAGCACCTATTTCAATGGGTTACACATGTGAGTCCTCTCAGCTATGAAGGTTTATCGAACCCTGGAAGGAGTGTGCTTTGAGATGGAGGTTGGCAAAATAGCAGGGCTAAGACAGAGGTGGGGTTTCAGGCTTCTCTGTGCCATGAGGCACACGGTATGGAGATGGCAGCAGAAAAGGAGGAGACACAGAAGACAGAGGATATGTGGCGAAGCTGATGACAATAGAGGAAGCAAAATAATGGCACAACCAACAGGAAAAATGGAAGTAAACAGTTCAAAAAGGGCTAAACGGTAGCGGAAGGAAACTGTTGGGCAGATGGTCAGAGAAGGCCAACGATGGAGCTTATCAGGATAGGATAATGCTGTGCTCTGTTTGTGTTTTTTTCAAAATCAGGATGTCTAAACCTTTTGGGTCTGGGACAGACATTGCATAAACCGGTTTGAGCCAAATCTGTTCAGTCTGATACTGCATTCAACCAGGATTATCTCAAATCGGTTTCAGCCATTTTGAAACTGGTTTATGCGCACTGAGTGCTTGTTCTGTTACAGGTTTAAACCCATTTCTGATCACTTAAACCAGTTTGTGTGCAATGTCTGTCCCTTGCCTTGGAGTCCAGCTCTTGCTCTTCTAGTACAACAGAAAGAGGATTTGCCAAGGTAGACATTAGTTTTGAGAGCTTGATAATCTTACAGAAATGAATACACATATTCCACTTAAAGAGAAATCCTTTCGCCTCATGAAGTAGCATCTGCATTAAACCAAGAGGAAGAACAAGACAATGGGAATGAGAGGGAAACAATCAGATTGCAGGAGGCTTCTTCTGTCTCTCATCATCAAGGCACTAAAAGAGACAGAAGTCAGGAAGTTAAAAGCCCTAGGCATGATTTAGTCATTTTCATTTTTTTCCTTGTTGTTCAGCTCATATTGGGTTCATTGAACTTAACAGATCACCAAGTTGTAAGCACTAGAGAAATGTGTTTAAAATGTTGTTATCTGATGCAAGCCACACATTGGCATTCTGAATCTTTGAATAATGAACTATTTTACTTTGGACATCCCAGGGGAGACACTCCATGACACTTAGTTAATGCTGGTTTGTACATTTACTGGACGAGGAGGACAATAATTCTTCTACGATGCTGCATACACACATTTAATATTGGAGGCAAAAGCTACCTTTACAGCTGTCACCAAAGAGTGGTTCCATTAGCTTTTCTTTCTATCTGTAATAGTCACTTTGCTAACAATTTTCGTTCTCCTTCCGGCAAGAATTTCTTAGGGTGATATCTTTTATTGGACCAACTATGTAGTTGGGATAAAGTTAGACAAGCTTTTGAATGCAAGGCATTCTTCATGCAGTCCCTGATCACAGGAAGCCAGGCACGGCATAGTGAAGCACAACAGAGGGGAGGGACTGAGAGAAACTCTCTGGGGTAGCAGACCCACAGTTAGCAGAAGAAAAGAAGTGGACTGCTGGAAGATCGAGGCCCATCCAAAGGGAGGAGGGTCATTGTTACCTTCCTTTATGCGGAAAGAATTCAAAAATTGGATAAATGATAATGTATTGTAAACCCAATATCAGTGTTTAGTCCTTGGTTCTATGTCCAGCCAGCTTATGAATTTTTGTTCCCAACTTCACCTTTTAAAGGGGTTAGGTAGATTTCCCTTGAGCATGAGGATAGAGAGGTCATGGGGGAGTGGTTGTTCTGTGAGAAATGTGCTCTTAATGGTGTATGTATGTCTCCATCCTTTGTATTTTTTCTGTGAAAGTCCATTCCAGTGCATAAGCCAACAGCTTTTTGGATAGAGATCTAATGTTGTCATTGTGAGTTCCCACATGAAAGTCGATAGGAGTTGCATGACTCAATCCCAAACAAATCCAAATATTTACAGGACATTTTCATATTATGACCAGGCCTGTGTTCAATGAACAAATGACACAACTGATCACCATATCCAGACTCCAACTCATTGGGAAGGAAGCCATCTCTAGCCTGTGTTTGTAGAGGGCTTAGCCCAGTTGGGTCCTGGGTTGTGATAGAAGCTTCACTACCAAAATGCAGATAAAGAATTAGATAAAAAATAACCTGTAAAGGCACCCAAAAAAGGCAAATGATATGTTGGTTTCTCATTCCTCCCATGAACTGATTTAGCTTCTTTAGTATTTTTGCTACAGTGTGCATTTTTTGTGCAATTCCCACCCCCCAGCCCCCAAAATAGATATTTCTTGGCATTTCCAGATTGGGATCTGGACTTTAAATGACTAAGTAGAACTTAGATACCTAACAAAACACACATCTGAACCTTTAAGGACTTAGTGGAACCTGTGGCTCATTGTCATATTTTTGCCCTATTATTGCCATATTGTCATATTTTTACCCTATTATTGCCCAGGTGTCATTATTTGTTGCAGAGTGATCTCTTAGCAAGTTAATATGCCACACCCCATCATACTTATAGGGATTCACATATTCCTCAGGCATTGGCCTGTACCTTTCCTCCTGTGAGATCTCAGAAGCAAGTAATTCATTGAAAAGTAGCAAGTACAGTGCAAAACTATGTGGGGCCCCATTTCTCTGTGATAGGAGGGTAGAGATGCATACAGAATGCCCTATGAATTTGTGTTTATGTGGATTTCCAAACCTTAATATGGATACCTCACTATATCAGGATTGAAGAACCTGTAGGTTGCTAAAGCAACCATGGAAAAATACAGCCTGGTTTGAGTGGGGAGGTTTGGAGCTGAACCGTTCTCAATGGTGGCAGATGACAGAACTAGGAGCAATGGTCTCAATTTGCAGCATGGGATGTTTAGGTTAGATATTAGGGAAAACTTTCTCACTAGGAGGGTGGTGAAGCACTGGAACAGGTTACCCAGAGAGGTGGTGGCATCTCCGTCCTTGGATGTTTTTAAGACCTGGTTAGACAGAGCCTTGGCTGGGATGATTTATTTGGGGATGGTCCTCTTTGAGTAGGGGGTTGGACTAGATGACTCCAGAGTCCCTTCCAACCCTCATCTTCTATGATCCTATGCTGGGTTTGAGTTACACTTTGACTCTGGGAGGGGGTGGGGGAGTGTGCAAAAAAAAAAGATGCCCTATTGTAAGTGGAGATCCCCTGGGTAATGATTTTCAAATCTTACAGGTGGACTCTTGTCTCTTATGGACAGGGGCTCAGCCCCCCACTCTCCCTCCCGAGCTGTGCTGTAATTCATACCCTGATTCTATATCTAGCTTTCTTAGAGCATGTGTGAAAAAATGCAGTTAATCTGGGGTTGTGAAGTTCCCCCCTTATGAAAGTCTGTTGGAGGCACATGCACCACTTCAGTTCTGCTTATGCTCTGCAAACAAGGACTACTACATGAGTTAAATGTTAACTAGTTTTCACAGGAAGGATTTGGACCTCACTAATTATGAAGCATGGGCACTCAGTTCTTACCGTCTCATCAACAAATGCTCCATAACAAAGCCTCCCCTTGATTCCAAGACATCCTATGTAACAAAATGTATGCCTGCCACAGAAAAAAACCAACAAAACAATGGTTTGAATAGATTGTAGTTGGGACTTGACACCAACCGCAATATTGCACGAGAGAATATCTGTAGGATACTTCCGTCTGTGACTGTTTATTGCATTACAACTCTTGATTATTCTAATGACACGGGGTCTCTTCAGAAGCACATTGTTTATACCCCCAAGGAGTTTACTGCAAGTACACATATTCTCAATCTACTGTACAAACAAATGTGTTATTCAGCAGACAGCTGTAGCTTTTCTGCTGATAACTAGTGAAGGGACTGACAACAACATCAGCAAAAAAAATCTATGAATCTATAAATCTACCTATCTATGAATTTATATAAAAAAAAAACAAAAAACTATGGTAGGCATAGTTACAAGGCCTTGAATTCTAACAATTCATTTAATTGGCGGGTGGATCCTGGCATTTCTATTCATTCTTGTGTCTGTGCTAGATTTCGGCCCAAACTAAAAATGAAACCTTAATTTGAATCCAAAACTTTGGTTTATGGTCTCACAGATCAAACCTAGTATCCACAGATGTAGGACAAGTCATGTTCTATTGTTCAATTCCCCAGAACTGGGAGCACATTGAATATGGAAGGACCACAGTGAAACTCATGAACAAAGTAATTTTTCTAACTACCCTCTCTGAACAGCAGGTTACAATAGAATATGAGTCTAATGCACCTGCTAACTTGAAGAGTTAGTCTCTTAGCTCATATAGTAGAAGCATGTACATTTGACTGTGGAGGTCTGATCTATTCCATGTGGCAATGGTGTTTGGGGTCTGGATTTTGGAAGATTATCACTTACCTGAAGTGGCATACATCTGATTAACCAATATATGTTGGAAAGCTGGGTTGGGGGAAGAAAGGCAGGAGGAGGAGAGAGCGAGGCAGGGAGAAAAGAGATGGAAAGAGACAGGGAAAGAGATAAAAGAGATTGATTTTTTTTCAGTAACACTAAGGCAAACCAAGAATAGCTTAAGTGAAGTCAGCAGTGATCCTTGGACCTCTATCAATGGTTCATGAAATCAAAATCAAACACATAAAATTAAGAACCAGATCCAGAGTTCAAATGCAAACTCTTTATGCAGTTTTCATTCTGCTTTGAAGTTGCCATTGCAATACATAAATAAACAATTTTAATATTTTAATTTTTTTAAAGAGAGAATTGTAGACAGGAATTGGGCATATCCGTAAGCCCAGCCCAGTTTTTTTCCTACCGTATAAATCTAGAAGGGCCAATCAAATTTTACCAGCCACTGAGTTAAGTAATCAAAACCAGCTGTCTCAGAAAATACACATCTTTAAAAGTCAGAAATGAGACCAAGCAAACCTGGTCTCACTCATGACACCACATTGAAATCATAAACACCAACTATCCATTGTGTTGATTGTGCTCCTGCTTTGAATGTTGTCTCAGAAAATAAGCATCTTGGGTTTTACATTTCTTTTTCTATTCTGCAATGTCTCTTTTTTATCTGTCCTAAGTTTCTCTATTGCTTTCTTTCCTCTCCACTCTTCTCTCTCTTTCTCTCCCCTTCTGTCTATCCCTCCCTCCCACACACACACACACACACACACACACACTTATAAAGGGAGAGCTTGAGAAAACATCAGAGTAAGAGAAGATTTAGAGTAGCCCCACTTCTAGTCCCACCATTATCCCTACTATCTAGGACATCATTGTCATCCTCCCACCAAAGACAGTAGTCCCCTTAATTTCTGCGGGGGTTGCATTGGGTGCTCAATGACTGTTTTCCAACCCACATTTATGTTAGGGTGGTTTGAAAATAAGGTTAAAAAAATCAGATTTATGCCTGTATCTGGCTCATGACCCCAAATTTGTTAGTTAAGGTTCTGTAGAGGAAAAACAAGCTGGGAGTAACTGGTAAGGAGTAGCCCTTTAGTGGCAAGATGATAGAGCTAATGATCAAACAACTCTTTGTCCAATTGTGAGTTGTAAGTCTGGTTTTGTGAAGAGTAGAAATCCAGCATGACTGAACCAAATCCAAGACAGGATCTGGGCCAACTAAAATCAATTTCCCATTGGGTTAGGTGCTGTACCTAGTTCCCACCCTGAAGTCCAAAAAGAAAAAAATGGCCAAAGTAAATGAGAATTGAGGTGTGAACACCTAGATTTTAAAAATACGTGGGTGTTGTTCTACTAAGCATTATAAGGCCCAAATGATTTAGATTCATGGTTCACAACTTTTTTAGATGCAAGGCACCTCCCATTGGACTCAAGGCACCCCTCGGATAATGCTAGTTCTTAGTTTCACTTATTTGTTGACTACAGAAAGTAAGAGAACCATTCTTCTGTTGCAAAGAGTTCAGACTGCATCATGGCATGATGTTTTAACAGTACAGATTCCTAGTTGAAATCTCTGGGTTTCTGGTTGTGAGTCATGTTTGCACACCCAACAGTGCAAACATTGCATGGCACCCCACAGCACCCTTGAAAGAATCGCAAGCATCACCTTATAATGAGGTTGGGCTAGCTGGACCTAGCTGGCTCCAGTCAGGAGATCAAAGCAAGTCATCTCCAGGACAATTATCAGCTGCAGCAAGATCAGGGCAGTGTCCTGGTCCCAGATGGGCTGAGTCAGGCAATCAGGGCAGCCAGGCCCCATTGGCTCCAGCCCTTAAAAGCCAGGCCCAGCCAAAAGTTTCCTTGTGTGGACAAAGGTTGCTCCAGACCTGTGCACTTCTTTGCAGATCTTTTGGTTTTGACTCATGTCTCTTACTCTGGCTTCCAATTCTAGTAAGACTCTTGGCATTCCTTAATTATGCTTCCCTGCTCATATGTCTGGTTTGACCTTCGGCTCTCGTTTTTGGCTTACCTTTTCTCCAGCTTCAGCTTCTGACCCAGCTTGTCCTGACTTTGGATATGGCTTCTGAATCCAGTTCCAATACCAGGCCTTTACAGATGCCAGTTTGCTGAGCAGCCAATCAAAACTACATCTATACTTCAGGTATCTAACCCTTAGCCTAGACTGCCCATGCCCTGATGCAGAACACACCCTGGTTGAGAATCACTGATTTAGATGGACTGATTTCCAAAAATGATATAAGTTTTTAGGATTACTTCATTGAAAGTCAGTGAGCATCTATGACTCCTATAGAAGTAGATGTACCTTAGCAACTTTTAGGGACTGGATATGAGTATAAGTATATAGTCATAATTAGCTCAAATATGATTCAGCGAAAGGTCAAAAGTCACTTAAAGGTTATTCAGAGACATGTTAAATCAATTAGGCGTGCAATTTTGAGTGGATCATCACCTACAAGATTTAAACTATGTAAGTCCTAGTCTGTTTGTACCTCAGAGCTCCATCTGAAATTTGGGCATACAGTACTTTTCTACCTCACAGGTGGGATGCGGGGTAAATAAATTAAAAACTGCAACTCAGATGCTGCAGTGATATGGTAAATAGCTCTGAGAGATTATAAGAAGAAAATATAATTTCTAGGAAGAATAACTCATCCCTTACTCTACCCCAAACTATTCTAGCCATGTCTTCTTTGCTTCTCTTGAGAGAGAGATTTTTATTTTTTCTGTATCTTTCTGGTCCCTTGGCCAGCTGAAACTGTTATCTTCTATTTATAAAGTCATACATTTTATGGTTAGAAGGGACCATTATAATCATTTCATCTGATTTTCTGTATAACATAATCCATAGGACTTTCCCCAGTGATTCCTCTATCAGCCCTGTAATTTTTGGTCGAGTTGCCGCATCTCTTTAAGACAGACATCCAATCTTGATTTAAAGACTTCTTTAAAGACTACTTAACAACTCATCAAGCTTATCTGGGGGTTTCTTCTTTATTTTATGAAAGTAATGAACCCAGTCCTCCATCCTCCCCTCCTGGAGATATTTCTTAATGGAAAGTAAAAATGCCACAATTACAACACACCATGTGTGGGACATAAAACCTCACTCTCACTCTAGTATCTGTATTGTATTTAATAAAGTACCAACAGAGCAGCAATAATGTACACTGGGAATCTGAAGTCATAAATAAAAGAAAGAAAATCTGTAATAGCATCTAGGAAATCTGAGAAAAAAAATGTGAAAGTGGCTTAAACGACTTGAAACATGGAAATAGCATTTTTAAAATTAGGCTCACTTGCCAGGAATTCTCCCTGATTAGAGAGAAAGGGAAAAAAAAGTGAGAGATGAGTCTCAAAATCTTACCAGATGATGTAGTTGAGGCTGGCTGAACTTAATTAACTTGGATCAGTGGTTTTAGATTTTAACCTTCCTTGTTTATTTCCCTTCACTGTGCAGCAGTAAAGACGTTTGAAAGGGAGGAGGGCCTGGGGAGGGCAGGGGGAAAATATACTTTTTCTTGGAGAAACAATTAAACAGCTCCATCTTGTCCACTTGTCTAGGCTGAAAGGAAATGACACTATGGAATAAAGTCTGAGATGGTGTAAATGAGTTCAGCCTCAATGAATCTGACAGAACTATGCTGATTTAACCTAAGTACGGGCCTGGCACAATGAGACTTCTGTTTGCTTTGAAGATAGTTAAAGGTCTCCTTGCATTAAGTGAAAAAGAGTAGAGCAGCAGTTCCCAATCTGTGGTACGTGTACCACCAGTGATACGCAATAGGGCCGTGCAAAATTTTGATGGCTGTTTCATTTAAAAGTTGTTTTGACGCATTTCAAGCTCGAAACACTGAAATTGAAGTGAAACAAAAGGCTTTGAAACTGCTTTGAAATGAAACGAGGGTACTCTAAACGTTTTGAAAGTTTCAGAACGTTTTGAGTTTCGAAGTTAGGTTTGCTTGCAGCTAAACAGAAAGTAAGGAGAAGGAGGGAAAAGAGGGGAGAAGGACTGCTCTCATATTGACATCTAGCTCCCAGTTCGATTCCCCAGCACTGTAGGGTGGGGCCAGTGGCAGCCACATGGCACAGCTCGCGCCAAGCGCCAGGAAGACTGCGGTGCTGCCGCTAGTCCCATCCTGCAGTGGCAGCCTTCTGAAACCCTGCATGCAGATTGGGAGCCCACACTCCCCAGGAAGAGCTGGGGAAGTGATTAGAGAGCTGGGGGGATCGAATAGGGACCTGGGGAATCAAACCGAGGACTGGGGAATTGAACTGGGGGCTGGAAAAACCATACAGGGAGCTGAAGGAAGATTCAGGGACCTGAACCTTCCCCCAGTTCCCAGTTTGATTTCCCAGCTCCATGATCTTTCCCTCAGCTCTCTGATCACTTTGCTCAGCTCTTCCCAGGGGGCATAGGCCCCCAGATGATACAGGATGACAGCAAGCTGCTACTGCCACCTGGCAATAGCAGCAGCTCTAGGCTGTTTCCCCAGCTGGCTACAGCAGCCTGCTGGAACACTGCATGCAGATCCAGGGTCCACGCCCCCCCAGGAAGAGCTGAGGGAATGATCAGAGAGCTGGGGAATCAAACCAGGAGCTCCAGGTGACAGGTGGATCCACCCCAGCTCCCAGGCAGTGCATAATGCCTGCCAAGCTGCGCTACACCCACATGATGGTGTGAGTGCTGGGGCAGGGAGAATCCCCGCTGCCCCTTGATGCCGCACAGGGGGGCTCTGCCACAAGCCCTCAGAGGCCACAATTGTCATTGCTATTATCCAGTGAGTGCAGGGCCTTTTTTTTTTTAAAGCTCCACACTCACCAGCTGCTGAGGATGTATGTAGATGGCCATAAGCTGCCACTGCCAGCTGGGGCCAGCACCAGAAACCAAGCCTGCCTGGTGTACCCTGCACTGAGAAACCCAGCGCTGGCACTGGACCCTTCAGTGGCAGCCTGCTGTCATCTCGCACACAGGTCCAGGGGCCTGTCCCCCTGGGAGGGCTGCAGGGCTGTGCCAGACTCCTTCCAGAGGGAGTGGCCCCTGGATTTGCATGCAGGATGACAGCATGCTGCCACTGCCGACAAGTGATACTAGTTTTTCTTTGAACAGTTTGAGGTGCAGTTTCACAAAACCCCCTATCTCCTTGAAACTTGGCAGGCTTCATGCTCTCAGAAGGGACTAGCATCCCTGCAAGTTTCATCTGAAGCAGGCAAAAAATGACAACTTTATAGGCATTTTTGTGATTCCCTGTTATAGCCTATGGGCAAAACTTCGAAATGTGTTAAAACAACGACAAAACAGCAAAACAATTTCAATGAAATGAAATGCGACAGTGCTTTGAAACAGCTAAATGAAACACTGTCCTTTCAAAATGGTGAAACTGAAGTTGAAATGAAACAGTGCTGTTTTGCACAGCCCTAGTATGTAGACAACCTGTCAGCAGTATGCCGTAACTGTTTTATTACAATTACTTTAGAGACTTTATTATAATTACTCACGACCATCCATCCTGGAGGTCATCAATCCAGAATGGAGCACTGGCCTTCAAACAACAATGTATGGCAGAAGTGCCGGAGCTGCACTCCCCTTCCCTCCACCAGGCTCCGTGTCCAGCGGCCCCGTGGAACTTACCCTGGCGGCAGGAGGTGGAACTCAGTGCCAGCTCTGCCAACCTCCCACCACTGGGCTGAGCTTCGTGGGGCTGGTGGAGCCAATTGGAGCGCAGCCTGGCATTGGGAGGAGGGCAGAGATGATGTTGCACTCCCATCTGCTCCACCAGCTCCACAGAGTGGAGCCTGGTAGTGTGACATGGGGACAGCCAAGGCTCTGCTCCCCACCAGACAGCCACATGGGGCTGCGGAGCTGCTCAGAGCACAGCGCTCTCCCCTGCTTCCCACCACCTGGCTGGTGCTTTGAAACTCAAAACATTTTGAAATTTCAAAATGGTTCAACTGGCCTCATTTTGTTTTGAGGCTGTTTTGAAGCCCCTCATTTCATTTCAATTTTGCTGTTTCGAGCTCAAAACAAGTCGAAGCAGCACTGAAATGAAATGGTGAAATTTCGCACAGCCCTACTTGCTACACTAGAGCTCACAAGGTGGTCCTTGAGAGAGAGCCTGTTGATATCCTCCACGATCACTGCATTGGATGGGTTGGCTCTCTTTGTCTGGCATTTTACGGAGGTCTCGGGTGGTATGACAGTCTCCTCCTGGGAGGCAGTTCAGGGAAATGAGTATCTTGGTTTCATTTGTGTGATGCTCGTAAGTGGTGTTTTGCTCTGCAGGAAAAAAGAGTTCAGGATAGGCACGTCTACACAAGATGCTTTCCTGCACAGCAGACTAATTTGCTGCACAGTAAAGCATCACCCTCTACACATGAGTGGCAATTAGGGCAAAGCAGACTAATTTACTGCTCTGCCAGATAGTCCTATCAGATACAAGTGGCATCCAGCAGCACACTAAATTACTGAGTTTAAACACACATGTAGATGGTGATGTTGAGATTAGTTTACTCTGGCTTATATTGAGTTAGAGTATATTCAGTCACATTAATTGCATGTGTAGATGTGCCTGATGAGACCTAAGATAGGTGGTGAGTTGTTCCCCATACTCCAAGGGTTTACAAAAGCATCTGCTGCTGGCCACTGTTAGAGACGGAACATATCCAGTCTGTCGATATCTATTGGAAGAAAACGGGAAAATAAGGAAAAGAAAAAATCCACAAATGCTTACCCATCTACAGTGTCAGAGCTTTGACTTGCCCATTTAATCCTGACAGAGACGCTCAGCTCACTGCTTCCAAAGTAGGTGGATTTTTGCCCTGCACATACATACCCTGCCAATAAGCCACAGGGGGAAAATTCATTCCTGACCTCAGCATTGACAGTCAGTGCAGATGACCAAGAAACACCATGGGTAAGGATTTAACCTGACAGAGAAAAGACTGACAGATACATCCAAAGTGAACTTCTGCTCCGAAAAGTGATGATGTAAAAATGCCACAGTCTGACTCAGCAGATCAGCTCCCTGGGTACATTTAGGCAGGCCTGCGTAAAATGAATAGTGATTAAAAAAAAGTAGGAGAACGGTGCAACTGTCAGCCTGTCACAGCAACACTCTTCTCACACTTCCATATCAGCGGAGGTGTTCACTGTGTACCAGCTGAAAGACTCTTCTGCAACTTCCCTATCTTTAAATGTATTTCTGTGTAACCCCAACAGGACAGGTACGGCTGCAGGAATAACTTGCAAGAGTTTCCAGAGTATTGGTTGTGATGAAGAGGTGTGGCTTTCAGCTATCATTAGCAGCACTTGTAGTCAGGGTGGGAAAGATTTTGTCCTTGCAAAATTAGCAAACTGGCTGCAGAAATAACTAGGAATTCTTAAATGTGAAGCATCTGTCAGAAGCCAATGTCATTTTAAACCTATGCCATTTTGTATAGGGTATTTTAATGTCCACAGATGATTTATCCTTGGAGACTTAACTACAGTTCTTCATTCCTCACCCTACAACCAAGTGGATACCAAATAAAGGCAGTTAATTCTCAAAGATTTTGGTTAAACAATTGCTTATCTGGATGTAGAAATAAGATTGTAGGGTCATATTCTGATTGCAATGTTGCATTCTTGAAGCAAATGCTGCATCTTTCTAATCCATCAATGACATTTATAACAGTCCAGTCCTCATCCTTTTTAGGAAGAAAAGAAAGCCTACACCCAGCCATCTTTTCCCAGTGCAAAACTTGATTTCAGTTCAGGAGGTGCTTGAAGGGTGATCTTTGCCAGCTGTCTCTGATGGATTAGTTGATATTAATGGCAACTGGCATGGCTGTTCAGCAAGCTGAGCTCAGATACGCCTCAGTGCAAAATCAGGAAGACTTTTTTTGTTCCGAAGAAAGAGAAAATCAGAAATAATCAGGAAGAAAAGCTGAGCTCTCATTGATTTCTATCAGGCTAGGATTTTGCTCTTGGAATATTGGGCTTGTGTCTACAAGGAAGTCAAATCACTAGCTTGAGTTATCCACACCTTTGCCTATCCCTCACAAGTAATCCTATGCACATCAAGCTCAACATCTCATCCTATGAACACACCTCCACTGGCACTACTATCAAGACCTCCCATAAAGGGAATCCATGGGTCCTACACATGCCTTTCCCAAAATATGATACATTTGATCTGATGTACCAAATGCCCTCAGAGCAACTACGTGGGTTAAACTAAACAGCAACAGCACAAGTGAATGAACTCTCAGAGAAATTGGAGGTGTATTTTCACCATCCAGACTCTAGAATAGACTCCCAGTGGGGCTGGTACAGGCACCTACCCTGGGGATCCTCAAAAGGAGATTGGACACGCACCTTGCTGGTGTTATTTGACCCAGCAGTCTTTCCTGTCCAGGGCAGTGGGGCTGGACCCAACGATCTCACGAGGCCCCTTCCAGCTCAAGGGAAACCTACCCCCCACCTTTAAAAGGTTAAGCTAGGAACAAAAATCCATAAGTTAGTTGAACTCTAAGGACCAAGGACTAAACAGTGATATTGGATTTATGGCCCATTATAATTTCTTGAATTCCTGAATACTTTCCATACAAGGGGTGCATCTACATGAAACGCTTAATGCATGGTAGACTATTCTACTGTGCATTAGTGTGTCATAGCAAAAGCCATGTTAATGTGCTAATGCACAGTGGAATGAGTCTACCATGCATTAAGCATCACAAAAAGACCATGTGCCTTTGGTAGTGCATGGTTAATACCAGCTACTGTGCATTTATGTAGTACCTGATATTAGACGGTACTAAATTTAAGACAAAGTAGCAAAGGTGCATTAATGCATGTGTAGACGCATCCATGAAATGCGAGACTGAACCCCACTCCCCCCGCTTTTGATAGGCCTTATTTATGTAGTGTATGTGGTTTTATCATATTGTTTCAGCCATCTTAAGGTGATGCCATCGCCGTTGTGAAGAGCCTGAAGACCACCTGGTAGCATAGTAAATGGACACGAGTCAACAATGTGGGACATGATTTGAACTTGTCCACAACAGCATTTGTTGTCACTGTGAATGCTCCATTGGTATAGGTTTGAGGTACAGTAATTCTATCCAGTCTGAAAATGGTTGAGACGTGCCCAACAACTGAGTGCCCAGTTAAATCCCGGTTGACTGACTGTAGGGTCCGAAATTATGTGGTGATTGATTGGTGCTTGTGCTGACCATTCTTCATGCCATTGAGTAAGTAAGACAAAGGGTTTTGAAAGGGTGGACCATATTAGACATCTTGAGGGGAGCTGAGCTGTTGGTGGGTGGGATATGTCCTAATGCACTGGCAATGTCAGATCATCACGGAGTCTGGCTAGTAAGCTGGCTTCAGCATCTGTGCAGCGGAGATAAGGGGGATCAATGTTACTGAGGACTGCAAACCATGGGAGTGGAGTGGGGTGCAATGAGCCTGGCCCAAGATGCATTGTAACATGAAGTTGGATATGCACTAGTTTGCTGTGTGATGAATGAGCCCATATAGGGCCACAGTATTCTGCAACTGAATAACACAGTGCAAGAGCAGATGAATGTAGCATGGAGGCATTGGCACCCCAAGTGGAGCCTGCAAGTTTGGCAAGTAGGTTATTACTTGTTTTGATTTTTAAAGCAGTTTTTTGGAGATGTGATTTATAAGTTAAAGTCCAGTCAATGGTGACTCCAAGATAAACTGGGTGGGTTTCGAATTTGAGAGGCTGGCTGTTTAAGAAGATAGTGAGTACTTAATTAGCCCTGGCCTTGTGCAGATGGAAAACACCTGAGACAATCTTTCTCATGGCCCTATTAAGTGGGAGTCGCACACTTGAAAAGTCATAAGCTTGGGTGGCAAAGGCAAGGTCATCAGCGTAAACAATTTTTGTGAGCTGGTCATAGGCAGGTCATTAATGTACAGGTTGAAAAGGAGAGGCACCAGTACTGATCCTTGAGGGTGGCCATTGGCTCTAGTGCTGATCCCTGGTAGGCCTTGATCTCCCAGTACCCAGCTTCCTTGGTTTTGCTAATTGTGTCTGCTACACCTGATAATTTCTCTGAGCTCCTCCCCTGTGCTGTGCTTGCTGTATCTACCCTCCCATAATGAGAGACCTGGGGAAGAATGTCTTACATTTGTAAGCTTGTCTAGCTTCATCCCAATTACGTAGTTGATCCGATAAAAAAGATATCACCCAAAAAAGTCCTTGCCTCTCACCAGAAATTATGCCAGACTGGTTGTGTGTTGTACTGGGTGAGGTGGGGGGGAAGCATTAGTCTCCAATTCGGGCATGAACTTAAGGACATGCATACTTCTAAACAAGGGAGTAATGCTGTTGATTCAGAGGGAATCATCCCATGCTTAAATACCTTGCTGAGTTCTTCACTAAACCACAAAGTCCATTTTATATTGGGGTACAAAGGGTATTTCCAAATACCAAAGGCCTCCCTGTCTATTAACTTTATATGCCATCCAGCTTCCAACAGCCTGTTCCCCAATGGCAGAGAACTTAAGTAATGAAGGTAAATTCTCCCTAAACCATGGATTTTTCTGTGTACCACGAGTGCTAACATAAAAATTCATTAGATAAAAAAGTATGTAAGCTTATGGTTAAATATTAGAAGCATAATTTAACTGAGAAAACTAAGTTGAATGCAAGGCAATTACTGACATTTATTATTAGCCAGACTAATAAAGCAGCAATTAAACCTCATTATATAGCTATAAAATTGATGTGTAATAGATTGATTGCAGCAAATGCTTGTACTGATGTTTGATGGTATCCTGGGCAAGGTGAACTTGCTCAGTTAATTGGAAGTTCAAAATAATTTCTTGTAAAAATCTAACGTTATTGTCTTTCTTGGGTTGAAATCTCCTTGGTGACACCCCAAACACAAAAATAAACCAAACAAAAGAAAACGAGGAAAGCTTATGAGTTGGATAACTAGATAGCTAACACTCTCCATGACGTAGTATCGGCAGTATATCTAGATCATGTGCAGGCAAAGTGTTCATTGTTCACTCTTTAAATTGTGTCTGAGGTGCTAAAGGAAGCTTCCTTGTAACTATATTTTTACATGTTACCTGCCTCCATGAAATTCCGCATGTGGGTGTATATTGAGTTATATGATTACAAGGGGAAGAACATTCATTGGTGAAAAAAGAATGAGTTGGCAGTGAAGGAAACACTATTACAGTCATTTACTTTCTTTTCTACATCAGTGCTTAGTGGGAAGACCCATTTTATGCTGCCAACAGACTGATGGCTCATCACTGTTGGCCATTCCTCACCCTTTGCAATTTGCTGCTTATATACATCAGGTTCCTTCTTTTCTGAATAAAAAATCATAGATTAAAAACCATAAGGCCCTCTCTCCTAATCAGAGCATCTCCAGAGAAGTCAATGGAGCTGGGATGAACTGTGCCACCTAATAATCTGGCCCATAATTCCTTACGTGCGGGTGTACTTATACGTGCATTAATGAGCTTTTCATAATGTGTATTAAATTTAGTACCTCTGGGTGCTTATACACGAGCTTCAATGTGCTGTAATTCCAGCGTGTTGGAGCAGACTCGATTAATCAAGTCTGCTGAAGTATGGCAATTACTGTGCTCCAGCAACCTCCTGTGTCTCGTGTATCAGCGTCCCCATACTTCAGAATGGGGTGCTTTATCTAAAGCTGGTTCAACCAGTTTTAGATAAAGCAGTCCTGCTGCCATTTTGATTTACAGGGCCACTGATACACATGATGCTCTAGGCACTTTAATTAGAGCAACTCCCCCTCTGGGTACTTGAATTAAAGTGTGCCCCCCTTCTCCCCCCCACTCCCTCCTGTAGCAAGTATATAAACGCCTTTCAATGTGAGGTACTAAATAAATGCATATTAGGTTACCCTAATGCGCAATAGTGAAAGCACATGCTTTTTGAGTGATGCTTAATGTGCAGTAGCCTATTTTACTGTGCACTAGTGTATTTGCATGCTTTTTTACACAATGCTTTAGTGTGTGGTAAAATAGGCTACTGCACATTAAAGTGCACATGTAGATATGCCCTGTGTGGATCAAATACTTAGGATATCTAATAAATCCTTATGGACACACATTATCCACAGCTACTAATACTCTATCTCCATAAATATCCCTGATTTTTAAGGTTTGTTGCAAAAGGAGCAGAGAGGAAACTTCAAGCATATGTGTGGTTGGAAACAGAGGCAGGCAGATGCTGATTTATCACCATGGATGATCATAGAAAGAGATGGAGGGGGCCTCAGTCATCAACTGACTAGGAATAAGGGCCATAGATCTCACTGTTGCTTCTGACCATCACAATTGGCTATATTCTCACTGCAACCCAATGAGATAGGAGAGCATAACCCCCTTTTGACGCATGGGGCATCAAGGCATACCAGAAGCTATGTGGCTGAACTGGAAGTTAATTCCAGGTCTTCTCATGCCCAGTCTATTCACTGCCCTCTGAATTTGAGGAAAGCCAGTCAGAAAATGGTAGTTATCTTTATTATTTTTTATCAGTTTTTTAAAAACAAATAAATACTTTTTGTTTGGTAACTTGTATTAGAAATGTGTGAAGTGTGCATTTTTTGATGAAGAAGCAGGAAGGAAATACCTGGAACCCTCAAAACAAAAATAATCAAAAGAAAACCCTGCTTCCCCCCAGGTGTCTGTTTTCAGATGTGTCTCCTGCTAAGTCAATGATTAATTTAACCTTTCTCAGTATCCTTCTCCTTTGTTTGCACCTGCCCTGGGTTCTTGCCCCTGAATTTCATTTTGAAGTGAACCAATGAACCAACTAGCTCCAGATATGATTCAGCATCTTATTAACACAATTCCTGCTGCCTCCCATCATGGATGCTTGGGTAAATTTTTACTTTGCTGCTATGACTTCTCCACCTCAGCTTTTCCCAAGCTAATGCAATAAGGCATCAGAAGTTCACTTGGTTAGATGCATAATTATTTGGTTCTTTCATTGTGGAACTAGCGCATCTCTAAAAGTATATTTCATTTTGCACTGAAAAAGTGCAAAGTTCTCCCATTCTTTTCAATGGGCAGCATGTAGGCTCTCCCAGAGCATATCCACCTGATCTCACTTCGGCGTTCACAGTGACCCTTTATTGCTAAGTGTAAATCATGGCATTATTCTGCATTACAAGTTCAGAACAGAACAGAGGACAACATCAGGCCCAATGGTGTTTCAGTGCAAGTGGGAGAGGACTCTGTCCTGGAAGCACAGGTTGGTCTGAAAACAGATTTATCACCAACCATTAGTATGACCTCTTTGTCATTAGTATGCCCCATATGTGTCACATATATACATGGTGAGAAATATCATGGGAGAAGTATATTTGCTGGAGCAATTTGATGGTGGGGAGGGTAGTTAGGCTAGTGTCCCATAAGCCAGGCTGGGCTAACGTCAGAGAGCTGGCGAAAGCGGAGTAGTGTGTCCATGTGCGTTTACATTTTCTTAAAGGAAAGTCTGAGACATGGAGGTTTACACCTACTGATCCACAAGGCTTTTTTTTCCTTTCTCCAAACATTGGCGCACGCTTTTTCTTGTTAATGACTCGGGGTCCTGTTTCCAAGCAGGGCCGGATTAACCCTTTAGTGGGCTGTAGGCAAACAAACTTGTGGACACCTAGTTTTTTTCTCTCAATAATTATAATATGTAAAATAAGCACAACTGGGCCCCTTCTTCCCATAGGGCCCTAGACATTATGTGTTAATCCTATGTGTTAATCCAGCCCTGCTTCCAAGAGGCCTCTCCTATTCAGTGAAGACCACCACCAGAGGACTTCCCAAATGATGCAGTCTGAGCATCCTTCTGCCCTGTTCCCAGTGCTGTTTATTAGGGGTGTGTAAAGTGGGCCCTATTTGATTCAGATTTGGCCTGAATCAGGGACAGTGATTCAATTTGTGATTTAGATCACTGTCCCTGATTTGATTTGGCTGAATCCGATTCTGAAGATTCGATGCTGATTCGGAGAATCAGTGATTCGGACATAGATACAGCTTTAAATGCTTTTTCTACATACCACAAGGTATCAGCGTGGCTCGTGAACGCAGATGCAGGAGCACCAGTTGCTGAGCTGGGAGGGTGGGGTGGGGGGGGGGGGTGTGCAGGGCATATGTCCAAAATGCCAAATTTTTTCTGAATCTCTCCGAATCAATTCAGAGGGTTACAGTTCGATTCAAAGAGATTAAAGGGTCTCCTGATTTGATTTGGATTTGGAGGTTTGGCCACCGAATCTCCACTGAATCGAATCAGTGACTGAAGCTTCTCACAGCCCTTCTGTTTATGTGGTTTTCCCCTTATGATTGTATAGTGCAAAATGCACCAACAGTATTAGAAGCAAGGAACCCCTCTTTCCAGGTTACCTTTCTGGACCACAAAGTTCGTCTTTCTCTTGCTTGTTCTCTTTCTTGCCTCACAATTTGAATGTTTCCTTTTCAGCCTGCTTTCAGCCACAGTCTGATCCCTGTTCTGTGCCCAGTTACATTTTCCTGGAATGTCATTGTCCTGGAAAGTCATAGATGAACTTGAATTCTCTTGCAATGAATATGTATGCATATGCTCACCAAGGCACATACGTTTGACATTGAGGGAGTTTTAGTGGCATAAGGATCAAGTTAAATGGTCCAAAAAAAGAAAAAAATTACCTGCTTGCATCCCAGGTTTGTTGTCGACAGTTCAAAGTAAAGGATATCTGCATATCTACATATAAATACAAATAAAATAGCTGCACTGTGTATATTACATGTTGTCAATGACATTAAAGGAATAAAATAAGATCATGAAACATTAATAAGACCTGAACATAGTGTTTCAAACACTTGAAAAGTTTTCTTTGAATAAAGCACATTTAATTTCATGCAAGCCATACAGTGTTTCAAGACCAAGGTTCTTAGAAACCAGGAGCATAAAAGTTGGACTCTTCAATCAATATGTGAATTCCTAAAGTGAGATCACACATTCATGTGCCCGAATATATTAGGAGCCTAATTTTAGGCATCTAAGTTTCAAAATCATTACTCAAATCAGCTTGAAATGCTTACAGCTTGAAGTTTCAGAAATAAAAGTAGATTTCTTATCTGCAAGTTTCTTTTGCTCGTTCTCCTTTTTAGCCTGTTTACCTCGGGATATGGAAGTGTACATCTACTGGAATATACAATGCATTTTATTGACAGGGAACCTTTTCAAACACCATTTCAAAAGCACCCAGGATCTTATTCCCCCTTCTGAAATCCTACTTGTAGAAAGTGTTGCTGAATTTTTCAAAATCAATAAGACGATCTACAGTCAGTATGTGTTTAGGATTGCAAATGTGTTTCTTTTTAGTATGCAGCACTCTATGCACCTGTTTATTCATTCTTTGCTAATCTCTCTGGCCTGGATGGTACACTTTTTGGGGGTGGGCTACATATTCTTTTAAGGCAGACTCTCTCTTACATTAAACAGAAATCAGTGTAGGACGGATGATGAGTGTCAGGGAGGCAGTTACAGCTCCTTGATTCTCACCATCAAATGTATTTGAAGCTGTTGGTACCTCTTGCTTCCCAAGCATCATAGCATCCTTAATGAATTTTCCATTCCTGAAAGATGCCTTGCTGATCATTTGAGGCTGGGTTAGGACTAGAGGCAGGCATTTTTATTTTATTTTTTTTAATTTACCAGAAAACGAAGTTTCATTCACAAATTAGGGTGAAATTTAGAAAATGGCTTTTGACCCAAAAAGGAGGAAGAAATGAGGACAATCATTTTTTTTTCAAATATTTCAAAAGGTTTTATTATAGAAAAGTTAAGCCATTTCATTATGATATTGTCAAAGGGAAATGTTTCGGCTTCTCATTTCCAAATGGTGGACCGGTTGGTTGATCTAAGCAGAAAAAAATTAATAGATCAAATAACCTGAAAAGAAAGTGAAATTTTCATTTTCTGTTTGAACAAGACATCTCTTCTGGTTTTGATATTTTTGCTTGGGTCACTATCATCAAAAAAAAACATTATTTGTTTGGTCTTAATTAAGATCCCTAATTAGACCATCTAATTACTTGGGAGGCGCAAGAGAGCTTAAAGATCTGATTATTTTGAACGTTTTGGGGGAAATTCTCTTTTCTTAAGACTACCATATTTTGCAGTATTTCTTTACTGTAATGCCAGTTCTGCTATCACAAGCTCAGGTGAATGGGAATAGGCATTCATGTGTACCTATACCTCTGCCTGGCAACTGACTCCCCAGCCCAGCCCCTGGCTTCTTTACTTTTCATTCCATCCAGGAAGAGCACACACCAACTGCTGAAACTTCCTTAGTCTGACAAAGGGTTTTTGAACCTGAAAGCTTGCTTAATAACTATTCTCCAACTATTTGGGTTGGTCTAATAAAAGATATCAAATTCACCCAAGGAACCTTGTCTACCTATACCTCAGACACTCAGCTGTAAATCATGCCAGTGGAGCTGTGCAGACTTAAACCAGATGGAGCATGGTCCTATCTATAACCCTGGATGGAAAGTGCAGACTTCAAGTGATGTTACTCATATCTTTGCAAGATTCAGACAAAAAAATGCTTAGGCAATAAGCAGCAGCAGCAGTTACCAAGGCCTAGTGAAAACAAGAATGAGAAACGCATACTAGTGGATTTGTAGGTTAGTCCAGATAAGTCCCCAAGGTTGGTATTCTCTTTCTTTCTGGTCTAAGAGGCTATTTTAATGTCATCAACGGGGCATTTTTTGCACTTAATGCACCTAGAGGAATTATGTTCCTGGACACATAGCCCTGTGCATGTGGACAACTAAATATGTGGACAGATAGGGAATGTAAAGTAGGAGCCAGAGCATGTATGTGCACTCTTTGTGGATGCCGGCGGCTTCAGACACCTAAAAATGTAGCTGATTTAACCCAGGGGTTGTCAACTGGGGGTATGTGTACTCCCGGGGGTTCTCTGAAAGGTCCCAGGAGGTACGCGGGGGCAGGTGAGGATGGAGTGCCATATACCGATGTTCACAGGAGTAAGGCCAGGGCAGTGCAAGATTCAAGGCTGCACAGGTGCCACGGTGCCACCACTCTGCCACTCTCCACCTGTCCCCATGCAACAATGTGTCCAGCCAGGAAGAAGCTTCCCTTCTGCAGTGTCCCCCTCCATTTCTTCCAATGACTACATTAGGCTTATCTTCCAAAGCAGAGCCTGCGAAGAGATTGGACCATGGATGACTTGTGACTCGGTGCAGAAACTAAGCCCCATCTACTTTGGTGCACCAGAGAGTGGCGATTAAGCAGACTAAAGGTGTAGGAAGGCCTCCAGGTGGTTCCCAACAGCCCTCAACCCAAGGCCTGCACTCTGGTTTCTTCCAAGTCAGCAGGCCAGGAAGTAGACATGACGTGCTAGAATAAGGAGGATAGTTACCATGTAGTAAGCACCATGAATGTATGCAATAAGATGTTTAAAGACTTTTAGCTGTTCTACTCTAGAAGCTACCCTGATAACCTCAGCATGATGGCAATGAGAGAAGACATTTGAGTCTGTGTTAACAAATACAATGAAGGCATTTTGAATACATTTGTAACCTGCACATAGTCTAGCTGGAAGATCTCCAAAGAAAGGAAGCTGACTTCGTTCAGCCAAAATGTAACAAAGTCAAGATTCAGCAATCTGACATGCTTTTAAGAGAGGTAACAATGCAGCTATGCAGCATTCCTAAGCTGAGCCGACATGATATTTATAGATAGACATGATCTGGCATCAAGGTCTTTCACGTAGGCAGTAGAATGAAGAAACAGGCACGTTTGCCCAGATCTTATTCAACCTCGAAGACTTTCAGTAGCACTTAAATTCTTTTAATCAGCTACAGCCAGGATTCAAATAATTTCAGTAGGCACCTTGATTGAGGGTTATTTCTGGCTTTTAGCTGATGACGGTCTAACAGTAAAATGCATAAACTGGTGGGATGAAGTAAGAAGTCTCCTTCTCTAGGCTACTTCTGCTAGCATTTCTCAAGGAGGAAAGTCCTTGGTTCTGATCCCTTTTTTTTCAGACCTGGCTGCACACTTTATATTGCAGCTGGTAATAGAAACAACCTGATAAATGGTGCTTCAACCTAGGAGTCCAGGAGAGGGCTGAAACTATTAAGTAATAGAAGCAGGTTCCTACTTTCCTTTTCTTGTGCTCCAGTATCTCATGCACACATCTCTGGTTCTGGGTCCAGCTTGATGAGCCATTTCACTTAGTCCAGAGGTATCAAATATCCTACCTACCAGATCTGGCCCATAGAACTGATCTATCCAGCCCACTGGGCTACAACTAGGACACCAGGAGCTGGTGGGGAGGGGACAGGGCTGAGGAAGTGGCCTGCCACAGAATCCAGGGTCCTTGGTCCCCAGTGGACAAGGCAATCAGAGGAAGGAGGGTGAGCAAGGGCTGATAGTGTCCTGGCTGCCTTCTAGCCATTTTGCCCATCACCACCAAAGTGGCCCTACCTCCTCAGCCAATGGCTCCTTGCCACTCTGGTTCCAGCTCCAGCATGAGGCATACAGCGCATGGCAGGAGATGAAGATGCTCACTGTCACCATTGTCCTGTGCACCAGATAGGCTGGAAACTGAAGCAGACAGCTGAGATATTTTTTTTGGGGGGGGGCAGATAAGTGGTGGCAAAGAGGAGACAGCCAGGAAAGAAACTGAGGCAGAAACCTGGTTTCTCAGGGGAAATGGCAGTGGGGATAAGACAGTGGCAAAGAAACAGGGGGTTGGAGGCAGAGAGGAGCTCAGGACAGGTGTTGGAAGTGGCAGTGAGCCAGAAGCAGGAGAGGGAAAAATGAGACAGAAGTTAGAGCGGTAAGGAGCAGAAATTGGAGCAGGGCCAAACCATATTAAAGCAAAACCCAACTTAGGGGTCCAAATAACAGTTTAATTAAACAGACAGCACACTACACAGCCCCATGAAGTTATTGGTTCACCCACACACACACACACACACACACACACACACAAGCACTCACAATGGCAGCAGGAGAAAGAGACTCAGTGGAAGGGTTGGAGTCCAGGTAGGGAAGAGAAGCAGAGTCCGAGTCCTTGGTTGAAGAGGGTGTGGAGGGTGATAGTTACCTATCCAGGCTGGAAAGGGGTCCTTGTCCAGTAGGTGTTGTCCAGAGGGGGGTCGCCAGCAGGGCCTCTGGGTGGATAGGTGGTGTGGCATGGTGCTGGTCCAGATGGAGAGGGCATCCCAAGGAGTCAGTCTTCACTACCCCTTTTATGGGGCAAACTACCTCTGATCTCCTATGGGGAGGGCCTGTCCAGGCAAGGTCAGTCCTGTCCCAGAGGGCTCCAGGTGTTCTTACTGAGCATGTGGAGCCTGGCACAATGGTGGGTTGCCTCATCTTTTGTTTCTTGAATCTTGAGAGTGGTTTCAAGGGCTGGGTCGTTGGTCCAGGTATTGGTGTTGATAGTTCGGTCATTCAAAGGGAGCTGTTTTTAGACCTACTGCCATTGTCTCTCAAGCACCCTCCTTCATCCCCATTCATTCAGGAACCAAGTTACATAGGTGGGGCAGATGTGAGTCATGGGTTACACAACGGGGCCTGGGGACAGGATGGAGACTTGACAAACAAAACGGAAACTTGACATGACTTATGCTAACTTACATATGTAGGCCTAAATCATATAGCACCAGTAAAACAGTAATATAGAACAGTAAATATCAATATAAACATCATAATTTTACAATATAAAGAAGGAAAAAAAACAAAACAAATACAACTTGCTACCAAAATAAGATGCTGAAGCTTATCCTATGTCTTAGCTCACTTATACTTATCTATAGGGAATAGAGAGGGAAGGAAAAAGTCAGAAATGGTTGGGGAAGGGGAGGGAATGCATTTTAAAAGAAAAAAAAAAAAAGAAAAACTGGGGGTTTTGCTACAAGCCCTGTGACCTGGATCTGGCCAGGGGAAGGAGAATAGACTTAGTCTATTCTGTAGCTTGGAGGCTAGGGGCCTTCTGGTGAGGAATCTGGGTCCAAATCCCATTAAGGTGAGAGAGGCCTGAGACCCAGATCTCTCACTTGCTGACAAGGTATTATAAGCACTGGGCAAGGTGGGTGGCAGTGGCAGTGACAACACCACCAATGTTTTGCCAAATTCAGTGCTGCTGAGATGAGTAAGTTAAGAGGCAGAGCTGGGAAGAAGGCAGGGCAATGAAGTGGCACCCCCTTCCATTTTTCCTCCATGGCTGCTGTCCGCAGGATCCAAGGGGCCAATCTTGTTGGATCCAGGCTGCCCAGAACCTCTTCCCAGCCTGCAACTGTGTGCACCACATTCTGTCAGTCCCACAGGCCAAGGGCCCAATCCAAGTTGCACACCCCTGCCCAAAATCTGAGATCAGTGACTAAGGAAAAAGAGGAGGTTTCTTTTTTTTAAAATTATTTATTTTTTAAATATCTCTTGAAAGATGCATCTCTGGGGATTTCCGTTTTTTGTCCGCAGACCTCCAAACGTTTCAGATTTCATTTTTCTTCGAGAAGAAATACGAGCATTTCTCAAATTTAAAGGCAAGGTAGTCAAAAAGCTGACAAAACCTTCCCAAACCAGACCATTTTGCTACGTTCTACTTGCAGGAATAGAAGAGAGAGTTTCCAGATACCCTGTGTGACACTATTGTTACTGTTGGAAAAATGTCACAAGGAGACATGCCTTGAACTGAGCCTGCTCCTATGAGATTTCCAGCCTAAGGCAACATTCCTGCGAAGATTTATACATGTGCTCAGCTGTACAGTGAGCCATTTCACTGAAGCCAACAGTACTATTTACAGTGTGTAAAGTTAAGAATTTACATACATTTTTATAGGATAGTAGCTTAATCAGCAGACTCCCAAGGTTGGACAAATTCCTTGTTTTTCAAATCAAATCTTTTTCTTGTTCTCTTATCACCAGTTATTACCCCACCGTACCAAATGCACTTTTATCATAGGCTAAAATGTTCCCGCACATACGTACCTTTCCAGTGGCTTTTCCTTCTCAGCTGCCTGCTTTTTACCTTACCTAGAAAGGATCCCTTATTAAAGCTGTTCAAAAAGGCAGAAAATGCCTGGAACAAAGTAACTGTAACTGTAAAATGTCCTTAAAGGCCAATTAGAAATTGCAATACTGGGAGTTTTATTACAAGTAACTCCTCCTTAATTATCAATCAATGGATTCGGTTAGGAAAAAAAAAATCTCAAATTCACAGCTGGGAAAATGATGCTAATTATTTTCTGTTAATTAAGGCTGTGCTGGGATTCAGACTTGCCATCCTTCAAATGAAGGATTGACATATCAATGCTAACATAATGCTCAGGGTCCTTTCCAAAGGCTTTATTTCTAATGGTAATAAATTGGTGTCACGTTATTGTAAGTGTCTTAAACAATCATGCCATTACCTACTACTGTAAATTTGTACATCTCCCTCTGTAGTCACACAGACATTTTAAATTAAAGTTGATTATTCATAATAGGGCGTTATAATGCTTAAAGTACTGTTATGAGAGGGTTGGGATTATTTTATTCTACTGTACCTGAGAAATTGGGACTGGAGTAGTCTAGCTGGTCAAAGGACTGTCAAAGTGCCATGGAAACCAGGTAATAAAAACCTTGGCTGAAATCCTGGCCCCATTTAATTCAGTGGCAAAATTCCCATTCCCTTCCGGACCTAACCTATTTTGTATCATATTAAATCATCAAGCCCATTTCCATTCCATTGTAGATCTTTTTTTTTTCCCCCCAAAATAGACTGTGAAACATCTTTGATATATTTCTGTTACAAGGGCAAGCAAGCCAAATGTATGGTATGGAGAAGTAGAGGGTGTTATTATTACTATTATTATTATTCCTCAATATATACTGTATTTCTTTTAGCTGTGACTGATGCAAAAAATAAATAAGACAGTCATAAATGGAAATACAGTTCTATCTCTTAGCAGTGTGAACTGTCATTGTATTACCCATTCAAACCATATTTATACAGCGTAGAAAATGACAATGGATGTGTCTCTGCTGTGGGGGCAGTGTCATCTCCAACTGTGCCTTGCCGACCCTCTTCTGCAGGCATGGTCCAAACCCAGACATGTACCAATGACGATGATACGATTGATACTTTGCAGTTATTCTCAAGATCTTGGTTTCCATCACCCCGGGGTGGCCACCCCAATGTATTTTCAGGTTTGGAATATGTGTGCAGACGTGGGTGGGTGCCCATGCATACAGGGCATGCTTAGGAACAGGCCAATCTGGACACACCATCATTTCCATATAGACATGCCCAGTAGGTTCTTGCTCAGATGCACACATGGATGGCAGTTTAGCTCAGACAATAGATTTACCCAACTTTCACTAAGTTTGGCACTCCATGGGGATATCTAAATGCAATGTTGAGTCCACGCCCCCTACGTGCCTACTCCTTATCTACCCCAAAATAAAAACATTTTACCTGTGGTAGGTGAACTGATTATGAAGTTTTTACTCAGCTCTTTTAATGCAGTCATGCCTTCTAGCAGTCATGAGTCATGGGTTTTTTTATATTTGTCAAGGACACCTAATCCCTACCCTTCCTGGCCCAGAAATCTTCAAGATGGCTGAACATGTAATTGCCTTGAAGTGTAAAATATTTCCCACATTATTTATTATAGCACTGCCTGCTAGCACCTCTATAGTTAACGTTGTGTCAGCATTTTCATTATAAGCTTCTATTTTCAGCTGTAAAAATGTGCTTCGGGCTGGAACTAAGGTTTTTAGTGATTTTCTTTTTACCACTTTTAAAAAAAAATAAATTTGGTTGGGCCATTTTTTAAAGTTACATTGTATACGTGTATATATAAGTATGTAAATATGTTTGTGTTTCTGTGTATGCATATGAATACATTATATTATAACTGTAAAATACTGGGCCCAGTGACCCAGCTAGTCCCATCTTTCCAAGTCCTATGTTCCTGTGGTTTCTGTTACATTGTACCATCTAATCATTATACTGGTAATTAGCTCATTTTTAAGACTTAGATTTTGGTTTTCATTTCAGCCCCTATTTAGGAGATATCTATGTGTGTGGGAGAGCTTTCAGTAATAACCCAGATGTTTATGGTCAACATTTATATTGCCTTATTATTATTATTATTATATTGCACTTATTATTATAAGCTGAATAATAACTTATGCAATTTTGATAGTGTTATGTACTGCTAGCATAGGTCTTCTACATAAATAATCCATGGGACAAATTATGTACCAGCATGACACCAATGGAGAATTTGTGCCTGTATGTTCAGATCACAGTCTAGGTCAGACTAAAACCTAGCGGTACTCCATTAACGTCCCATGATATACTTTGTCGATATATTTTTTTTCACCTAGATCCACGTTAAATCCAGAATAATTCCACTGGCTTTAGTGGAGTTACTCTGGATATTTACCCACAGAATTGGGACTAAAATGTGGTTTAAATTCAATGGTAAGGGAAAGTTGTTGTAACCAGCATTGCATTCCAGCCCCAAATTCCAAAAATGTGTTCACACCAATTTATATTCTCTCTGTTTTTTTTCAGACTGACTTGGAATCACTCAGCTGCTGATCTCTTTTCCTTCTCCATAACTCTCACCCATTTCTCATCAGAGTCAAATTTGATATAGTTCAATGGGGACTGATCCACTGTCCAGCAGTGCCAAAAGAAAGACACTGTCTTTAGCTTTGGTGAGTTCTGAAGCACTCCTGAGACAACTGCAATAAATTGTGAACAGAAGGGTGTTAAAAGGTTTGTAAAAGTGCTCTACTTTGGCACGGCTACCAAATACATCTGTGAAACATGGAAGGTGCCGTATTTTAGCCCATTTTGGAAATGTAAGCTTCATTGCCGAACAAGAAGGAAAGATTTTTTAAGCCTCCCTGCCTTCCTGACGTCTGACACCTCCAGGGATGAGAACGGCCTTATCTGCACATCTAGAAGCGACTCACACAAAAGACTATCGCAGACCCAGGGGAACAGATTTTCAGCCGCAAAGTTCCCCAGTGCAAAATGAAGTTTATTTTCTACCTAAGAGGATTTTTACCATCTTGGATTTTTCTTCAGCCTGAAGAAGGGTGCATGTGCCTGAAAGCTCACAAAGAAAGATATATATATATATTTGTGATTTCTTAGTTGGTCTAATAAAAGGTATTATCTCTGAACCAAGAGTTCAAGAGTTTTGCATTTCCTTTACAGTGGGATTTACTGACAATGGAGCACAAGCTCATGCCTATGTCCTGTGAAGAATCAAGGCCCGAGCTTTCATTTGCTTGCAAACTGTACACCACCGAAGATTCCTTTGCTGTCATTCCCGTCTTGTTGGAAAGGCATAAGTAGGTCTAAAGTAATGTAAGTATCTGTTGGTTCATACCACTCCACTGAGTTGACCCACTGTGTCAAATTGAGGTCCTCATTATGCAGTGCTTACTCACTGAAAACTCCTATTGTACTGGATCAGGCCCTCTGGGTTTTGAAGACCTCGGGGTAACACTACATCAACAGTGTTCAGAACAGTCCCTAGCAACACTCTGCAACCAAATGTGATCAGCTGACACAAAAGGAAACACATTGGCCTTGGTTGAAACAAAAGGCTGATGCAATCGGTGAGATCTTTTGCCCTAGGTTTCTAGATGCTGTTGTTATTTTGAAAATAAATACACAAAGCCAAAAGGAAAACGATGGAAATGTTTGCTCTTTGTCTGTGGTGTAGGGCAAGATGCTGCTGAAAAAGACAAGGACTTAAGGCTAATCTTGGTCTTCTACACATAAGATGGATCATGTACTCATCATCCAAAAGGGCAGAGGTAGGTTCTCCACAGTGCATCACTTATGGTCAATACCCTGCCACCCCCAACCCTGGTGGCAAGTTTTTGAATGTCACCACGGTTTCTAGCCTCAATGCAGAGCCCTCTTTTCTTTCTGTGTTTCAGAGCTTCGTGCATTTTAAGCACAGCTTTCAGAGTGAAACCTGATGCCAGGTAAAAAAACCAACTTCTTTATGTTTTTTGTTACAAGTTTGACATTTCAGGCTGGATAACAATGAAAGGGCCTAGACCAGCAGTTCCCAATCGGTGGTACGGGTACCACCAATGGTATGCAGACAACTTGTCAGTGGTACACATTAACAGATTTAAATGAGCTCCTGTTACTTAAGGTTGAACTGAAAAATTTGCTGGTGGTACTTAAGGTTGTGTTGTTTTAAATTGGTAGTGCACGATCTGTATCTGCCGGTCTAGAAAACCTTGCCTCCAGTTTCAAGCAAACCTAGGTTAAATACATGATATTATACTGGGCCCATCCAAACCAGTTTATGTGTCTGCAGTTGTTCAAGCCCCTGACACAAAGTGAAGGCAAGAGTTACAAACTTAAAGGAACTGAAGCCAGAACAAAAACATGTTCTTGGGACTCCTGTGTCCTAGGATGGCTCAGCTGTAAGCAAAATTACCAAAAACATGCTCATCTTCTGAGTCGGGGTACTGCACTGTCACTAGCCATTGGACCTTCTGAACTGAGTGGCTTAAAAAAAGGGACAGACTTTGCAATTGTGTCAGTACTGTTAGTGGAGAAATATCTTCTAAACACATCCTAAATTCATTTATTCCTACTCAGTCTGGCCTGTAGAGGATAAGGATTTATCTATTCATTAAAGATCACAGGACAAAGGACTAGAAGGGACTTCCTGGGCCACTGGGCCTTGTCCTCTGATGCTGCATGTCACCACATCATATAATCCCGCTATCACATTTTTGGTGCTCAATCTTTCAGGATTTTTTCCTCCGCTATTCCAATTGAAAGTCTGTTCAAGAATCTCAGTGCTGTAGTGGAAGATACCTTCTCATTTCCAGTCTATGCTTATTCATTGTCTGCTTATACCCATTTGTGCCATAATTTTGTTTTAATAGGTCTTCTTCCACATTAATGTATTTTTGATGGTCTGCTCTTCAAGTTTCTTCTCACAAGATAAGATCTCCATTACCATGGTCAATCTAATAGGTTACCCTGGACCTGTTTCAGTCATCATTTATCTTTCTTGAAGATGTGTGACGAGAATTGTAGGCAGTACCCCAAGTGAGGTCTCACTAGAGCCTCCTGGAATGGCCTTGATTTTTCTTATCACTCCTGGAAATACCTCGTGGGATCATTTTTCTCCATTATTCATAGCTGCATTACTTTGGCAGCTCACAGACATCTAGTGATTAATTAGTCCATCTAGGTTTTTCTCCTCTTCTTGTTGTTTCCAGCAGACATGCCTAAGGTGTTTTCTATTGTGTAAAACTTGAAAGAAACAGTCATGGAATAAGTCCCCATTTGGCTAGGCATTGTATAAAAGTTTTTAGGAAAAACGACTTTACAACTAGGGTGTCCAGACTGTGGAATAAACTCCCTCCAGAGGTGATGCAATCACCAACTCTAGAAATCCTCAAGCAGAGACTGGACGCTCATCTCACTGAGGTCACCTGACCCCAGTTGTCTTTCCTGCTTGGTGCAGGGGGCTGGACCTGATGATCTTCCGAGGTCCCCTCCAGCCTTACAATCTATGTATCTATGAAAATATAAAACTCAAAAAAAGTCCTGGCACCATCACACAAGGAAATCATACAAAATAACTGATAGCTGCTATTACAGTATTTTCTCACATACCACACACTCCCAAATAAGATGCACCCCTTGTTCTGGGAAGGCAAAATGAAGAAAAACACATTTTTTTTCCAGGGTGTTTCCTGCCAAGGTACAGAAGCACCATGGCTGAATGCTCCTATGCACATGTATCACTCACCCTTTCCTTCCAGCTCTGCAGCTCAAGATTTAATTCTCTCACAGCCACTGCCAAATTGGCAGCAGCTTTTGGCTGAAAAGGCAAAACTGAACTCTGTCCCTCCTGCATGAGCCTAGGAAGGCAGTATAGTCCCTGATGTCCATTACAGCACCTCCATGCCTCTATTCTGGTATTAAAACTAGCTTCCTCCCTAAAAATACACATCCCAATTTAGATAGCTTGGGGGGCTGCAAGTACATATGGTATCTGTAGATAACTCATGCACTTTCAAATGAGGTAACTTTATATAATGGAGAAATATAGCACAAAAGGAAAGAAGGCAAATACTCGTTCTTCAGCATGAATATGCTCGCAGTCCTGCCTCTAAAGACCTAAATTATTATTGCATTTAAAGCTGCAGCATACATGATGCAGAATCTTAACCTTTTACTCGACCATAGTTGGGTGTATCAGAACAACAGAGTAAACCACAATATATAAGAATGATAAAGTAAACGACAGCAGACACAAAACCTTGGCTCTCAAAGTCACCATTACTGGGCAAGCTACACTTCTGCCCGTGCCCCTGCTCTTTTTGACTGTACAGCCAGAAGTATGAGATGTCATGTCTTTCCCTTCCTGCTTGTGAAGACTTCCACCCTTAGACTGGGCTTTGGCTTGCATTAACCTGCGGATCCATCTTCTTTACCTCTGAGGTCTGGCTGGGTTTGAAACTTGTGGCTTTTCTTATCTGGAGCCTGTGAACAATAGATGACAATAACCCTGAACAGCCCAGTTCAAGCAAAAATATTGGTCATGTAAATAAAAGAACAAATCATTGCATGAAGTAAAAGAATTTAAACCTAACGAACAAAAGAGGCCCCCACACTCTCACCCTACCTGGAGTCTTAAGCAAGCCTTCCTTATCCCTGATCCCTTGGGGGTTGGGCTCTCAGCCTGTTCCCAGTCATTTTTGGCCCATGATGGGTTGTCTTCCAGGATTAGTGAGTCTTTCTTCTTCTTTTTTATTTCTCAGGCTTGGATCTGGCGCCTAAAGCCAATATGATGAACTCTGTAGAGTGCTGGAGGTTTAACTTTAAAGCATATGGTTCTTGCGCTCAACCTCAAGTCCCAATGGAGGAATGACTATCTGAGGCCATTTTTCTGCCCACGAGTTTCCACGTCAGTGTCATTGCAATAACCAGACAAATATATAAGCAGGACGATAGTCATAAATAATTATATTCATTTCTAAATCTGTTGCAGCAAGCTTTTCTCTGTTCATGTTTAGAGTCCTGGATGCTTTTTCAGTATTTAGCAAATACTTGTCTTTTCAGTGGAGTGAAGACTTTTTATAGGTCCTTAAACTGAAGATAAAATGCCCCCTGCTACTTAGGAATGAATCTGAGCCTTTGGTTGTAAAACTGTATTGAAGATCTCAGGAGATTTCTGGTGTTTCCCTTTATCGACTAAAACAGAAAGACACCAGAGCTTGGTCACTCCTGCTCTCTGTGCGGTAGCCTAGCCCTTTCACATCACAGTCTAGCTGGAATTTAGAATTCAAGAATGACATATTCTGTTCCATTAATGTACCAGGAAAATAATGTTGAGAGCAAAAATCAGCCTTCCTAAATGACTTAGGTTGTGCTGGCAATGAATCTTCTCTACATTAAAAATAAAAAATAAAAACAAAAAACAGTTTCCATGCTATTAATCAGATTCATGCATCCATCAGAGAATATCCCAATGAAAATAACATGCCATGCAAAATTGTCATGAGATAGACATGCTCAGTATAGTCTTAACTGTACTATGAGTCTGTTATCTAGGAAATATGAAATATCTGTATTCAGCCAGACAGGTCTCCTCTCATTGGTTCTGTAGAATACTTCTGAAATGATGGTATTGGCCATGAAGATGATAATGGTGATGAGAAAGACATAGCTAGAGAAAATGCCCACTAGGGATACTGGTTCTGATTTTTCTTAAGTTTTTAAGTCATCTTGTCAGGTCACATGATAAAAGGAATTATATCGACGTTGGTTGGGTTACTTTTTTTTTAATTTCCTTGCTCCTCTGGTCTGTTTGCCAGGAACACATACTGATAGGGTCTGAAATAATGTGTAATAGCAACAACCTCTTGTCAGACCGAGATATCAGAAAGCTTTGGAAAACAGCACAGTAAAAACTTCACCTCCCTCTTCTTCTTATGGAAGAAATGAAATCATAACGTGCTTGAGAACATAAGGTTGAGCTTATTAGCCCATGTCTGAGAGAAAAAAACATGAAAGCTGGTGTTCATTAACCAATTGCAAAATCTGGCCAGTCTGTGTTTCTCTGCAAATGTATTTCTCTGTCAGCTGTGATCAGAAGAAAGCCGAGATATATGTGCAGAGTGTTTATAATATCCTTGTGCAACTTCAAACTTTAATAACTTTGGCTATACACATGATGGAAGCAAACAGTGAATGGCGATTGAGAGCAGAATTCATTAAGTTTTTTAACATATTATAAGCATCACTTTTGCATTTTATTTCATGAAATCACTCACCAGCAACTGGAAAATGTTTTCTGTGAGTTGGAAAATTGGATTGAATGATGTATCATGAAAAATGGTTATGTTGAAGTCTAGAAATTTGAGCTGTATTGCATGAAAAATGCAATGAATTCTACTTTCAATCACCATTTACAGTTTGCTTCTACCATGTGTGCACCCAAAGTTATTAAAGTTTAAAGTTGCACAAGGACTGTATAAACACATTGTATAGGGAACAATCTGAATAGACAAGGGGTTGACTGATGAAAGCTACAGTAATACACCTACATTTAAAAAAAATGTGCAAATACTTTGTGTGCAAAATGCACTTGTGTACACTGGGTATTTGTGTACATATGATGTGATGTAAAAGCTACTGAAATCAATGAGACTTCTTCCATTGACTTTCATTAGCATCAGATCAAGTCATAAATTGATGGAGTCAATTAAATTCCAGTTCCTATAAACTCATTTTCTTTTCCGTTTCTTAACAATTTGTCCCAAGACCAGGACAAGACTAGATGATGAGGTCTCTTCCAACCCTCATTTTCTCTGATTTGGTGATTTCTATGACACTGGATTCAAAACTGGTTCTACAGCACTTTAAATTAGATCTGGAATTAGAGCAAAAACCTGACTCTTGGTTCAGTTTAAATCAATGCACGGTTTGCTCTTGAACCCAGGTTTTCTATAATAGGTCAGGCAGGCGCACCCAATCCGTGCATCCTTGATCTGTGGGGAAATTACAGTCCTGAAAGAATTTGGGATTTTAAATACCGGGTCATTAAAGTGATATGTTTGCAAGGTTTAATTCTCTATGCATTCTATGCTTTAAGAAGTCAGCTGAGAGCTGAATTGATATGGGGTGGGTACTAAGAGTCTAGTTCAATTTCTGTTATTTTGGAAAGCTTCTTTTGAGAGCTTGGTGGAAAAAAGAAAAAAAATGCAGTGTGAGTGAGCATATACTGCACAAACTTTGCACGCCAATAAAGAAATTAGAGAGTACCTTTTTTTTTAGGTTTGACTGTAGTTATAATTGAAGTACAAGGATGATCAAAGAGTCAACCATCTAGACTTCGTCTTTTTGTAGTTGCCTGATTTCTTCCATGAATCACAGAATCAGCTGGCGTTAAACCATTTGGGCCAGTTCGGCTC